>NC_091665.1:24074166-26827500 GCF_042453785.1 Malus domestica | reverse complement strand
AATGTGCTCCAACATTTCTTCTTCTATTGTGGTCTTTAAGGCAAACATTGATTTGCCTGCTTTAATTTTCCACTTCCGCAAGACGCCGTTAGCATCTTCCGCTGCCGGTTGTGTAACTTCACTACCACCGATAACCTCCCACAAGTCTTGACCTTGAAGGTAAGACTCTATACACGTTGCCCACGTGTTATAGTTTTGGTTGTTGAGCTTCTTGATTCCTCCAACAACTTGAAGATCACCCATCGTATTGGCAAGACTTTGACTACACCGAACAAGCTTGAGTGACTACCGTGCAGAGTAATACACTACTCTCGACACAAAGAAGCTCCCTCTCAAGGTTTGTGATAACACCAGCAATAATCTCAAGAAATCTTTTCTGATGTGGAAGATCAGTCAAAACTGCAACCACAGAGCATACTCGGAATTTCAAGAGACTTTACAACCAATGCTCTACCAAGAACGATCCCTGACCGACTTGGCTCTGATACCAATTGTTGAATAAGAAGAGTATCCAAGATAACTCTAATGATCCCAAGAAGAAGAAAAATAGAGCACACTCTTAAAGAAAGCTCACAAAACAAACTAATTAGCAAAGCTTTTCTTATTTAGCTCTAGGCTTTGTTTTTCCTTGGATGATTTACAAGGCTTGGGGACTTGGGTATTTATAGCAAACCAAATGAAAACTACTTAATTAAACTAAGATTATTTACTACCACACAAAACACATTAATTGCACCTAATTATTTGTTTTCACACACAACCTAACTTTGCCTAACTTTGCTTTGTTTTCACACACAACCTAACTTGCCTAACTTGGCAATTGTAAGCACTTACATCATCAAACTAGATATGGACTTGGACTTTAGATTGGGTTATGGATTACTTATGGATTTGGGTTGACATTGATTCTCAACATGCCATCACGAGCAACTTGGTTTCTGTAAATGTCGAGGAGTTTGTGATGCGTTTGTTGCAAGTGGAAGCAAGATTGTTGGCTCTTATATAAGGCACAAGTGGAACAAGTTCCTCATGCATTCAAAAGGGAAAGCAATAAGCTGCTTTATTCACCTGTTTACAAGGTAGAAGTACTTTTTCATCTGGACTCATTTGTTTGTTGAGAAAAGCATGGTGAGGAATACTAAAGCACAAACTTGATCTTACAAAAAGCTGCTTCTTTTAAGCTTTGATTCTCTGTTTAGTCTATGAAATCTTTGTAATTCTGTTTCTGTTTTATATCTGTTGTTTTCAATTGTAACAATGGCTTGTCTTGGTTCTCTACGTAGTTTTGTAGTTATAGTTAAAGTTGAATGTTGAGATTCGAACTCGAGAGTGCGAAATTGGAAAATGAAACTCTTCGAAGTACATGTTTATTTATAAGGAATGGATTTGCAAGCAATTGATATTATTCTCATTTTTTTTCTCACACCGATCATTGCTTTTGCGTTCCAAATAGACATGCAGTACCAATTCTTATGCTACTTGTAACCCATTAGTTGCTAACCACCTCCCCTTAACCGTAAATGTGCGGATAGTCATGTCAAGTCATCCATCCGTTACAAACATGCTTAAGAGAGACCTTTTACATTGGAATCCATCAAAATGAACCCGTGTGAATCCCAAATGCAGAAAGTCCCGTTGTCTGTTAACACAGACAAATAACAAGGCACAGTACACGTTTAAAAGTGATCGATAAACTCGACCCCTCTGGCCCTCTCTCTCTTCACCTCTCTCCCCAGAAGCCTAACCCTGTCCACAGATCCTCACTCTGCATCTCTGCAACCCTCAAATTCCAAGAGATTGAAATCCACCTTTACAATGAGAGACAGAAGCAACAACCCGAGGCCACTGCAGAAGAGGAGGTTCCTCAGCATCGAGCTATCCAGACCGTGCAGGCGTTGGAGAGAGCCTGGAAAACCAGAGTTTTTTAAACCATGTTTTCGATTCCAAGTTCTGGCCGTAGCTGAAGCTCAATATGATGGCCGTCCTCCGCGACCTCCTCCGCCACAACGAATGCTTCTTGGCTCTCAAGGTTTGCTTTTGAAGTCTTACTTGCAGTTCGTTTTTGTTTTCAGTTTGTTTTTCCATGAACTTAATTTGAATGTTGAATTGGGTAATCTTCAATTCTAGTCCCATTTATATAAGAATTCCAATAAGCCAGTCTGGCTCTGTGTACAACGCGTCGACATGATGTGTTGAGAGAACCTCAGTTCTCCCCAGATTCTTCAACTTTGATCCTATTTAATATATATCCACATGGGTGATTGTTAGGACGTAGAATCATCGTTTAGAGCTTAGAGTTCATGTGTGTAGTCCCGGGTTAGTTAATTGCTTCATTTTACGTTTTAAGACCAACATTTGATACTTGGAAACATAAAGCCGGAACTCTAAAGAACCATTCTTTAACCTAGATAATCAACAATGTCAATAAATTTGATAGGACTTACTGTTATATCATTGCTTCGTTGTTTGAGAGGAGTTACTGTTGTATTATTGCTTCGTTGTTTGATACAGGTCTTCGAAGACATTCGTAAGGAACATTGCTACAGGCCATAGGTTTCACTGTATTCCGATATGATTAAATTAATTGCTAGCAATGGATTGTTTGAACAAGTTGAACTTCTTTACTTGTAGTTGAAAAAGGAAACTAATTTACAGCCTGAAATTGAGGCATTTAATGCTCTAATGACTACATTGATAAGTTTTAACCTCCCTAAACTTGCGTCCGAGTGTCATTGCTTGATGAAAGAGGCAGGGTCTGAACTCGATAGTCATCCTTTAGAGTACTCATTAATGGTCTAGAGTCGATGGGAGAGACAGGTAGTTCGGGTATTGTAAGGCAGGATGCTCAAAAGATTTATGGGGACTCTCTGGGGTTTGTAAAGGGGAATAAAGAAGTGACAGTGAACCATCAGTGACTGTTGGATAGATCATATGATATCTTCGGTCAGGAAATATGTAAGAAACTCTAGTTGCGTTTCATGTGATTACCGTTGAGATCAAGTTAGTTCTTTGTAGGACTCTGTTTGGAGAAGCAAGCAATTACCTGCCTGTTTTCAGTCATTTTTCACTCTTGAGTTTCAGTAGTACAGAATAACTTATACCTTGGAACATAAGCATTCCAAAACTCTTTTTTTTCTCCCTACTTTTCAGTTTTATGATCGGTATAATGGATTGCATTAGCACTTCTTAGTAAATAGTTTGCATACTGAAATGGTGCTATTGCATTAGTTGCCAATGTCGGGGTGTTCACGTATTAAAGTAAGTACTTTCCAGAGCAAGAACATAAGACTTATGCTGCACGGTTGGTTAGCTGGACGGATTTAATAACAGTAGAACAGCAAGTGCTAGACAAACTAAAAATAAGGGTGCAACAGCAGACGCTCGAACTGAAATTTAGATAACTGGAAGATAATTCAAGTGTATCGAAATTTGAAGACCATGGCTAATGCAAACCAAAGTGCCTGCTATTACTAATGTCTGTAAGTGTTTGCATTGTGTAAGTCACTTAAGCTTCAGTATATAAGAACGACTTGATTTTCTCTGAATTCCTCTGTTCTCTCTAATATTTCTCAACCCATCTCATATTTTCTTTCGTTTTACTTTTACTGCTTATTTTCCTTCTCTTTCTAATACTCTGCATTTTCAAATGTTAATTGGTAACCCAATCTCTGAAAACAACTAAAAGATAAAGCAAATATAACCATTAAAGTCGGATTATACCGAAGAATCGAGGGGCATAACTTTACTTTTAAATAATTACATGTTCCATCAAGTACTACACTTTCTACGCATCATATCCTTAAAAGACAAAACTGGGACCTCGTATTCCCAATTTTTCAATTTTCTCCTACAATTTTCCCTTCTTCTTTTTGACCGCAAACCTAAACTTTATATAGGACAGCAGAAAAACTAAAGTGACAAAGGGACACATGACCATGAGTTGATCTATGTTCTGTTTCAGAACTGTTTCCCTTCAAATGTCTGGCCAAACTGCCAGTTTGCTGGAGCAACATTGTAAGATGTTAGTGTTCTTCCACTACTTACAGTTACCTCGAACGAAAGAGGCTGCCCTTTAAGATTGACATTGCTCTGCCAGTTCTGTCCCCAGTTCCTGGCCATCGGTATCCACCCGGTCCTTGAACCCTTCACTTTCACAGCAAGAACCTCCCCATCTGAACCTACATTGGTGATTAGGACTTGGTAGAAGTGAGAACTCCCACCCACCATGAACCTTATCCCTCCAATTCTCTCACACTTCACCCTGCACACAAAAAGTCACAGAGCTTCTTGCTTAGTGCAAGATATCACAATCAAAATCCAAGGAAAAAAAAGCACTATATCAGCACTCCAAAAAAGACATCTTGCACTGATCAAAGTACAATTTTCACTTATAATTTATAAGTGCAGTTGGATCATGGATGCCCTTTTTGGAGTACGAATAGCAATTCCTTGAAAAATTCTAACTTTCTCCATTACCTCCTATATTGAACTGGCACAATATCGGCTTTTTTCTTTGCAATTTCACCAAATGCTGCCTCAGACATCTCAAAGTGTTCATTGGGGAAATTGCACCAGCCACCATAATCTTTTGAGAGCCCGAAATTCGGAGGGCAGAAATCTGTAGCAGTGAGAATAACAGAGGGGCTCCCTTGCAGGCACCACAAGATGTGGTCAACACATCTCAGTTCATAACAAGCGCCACAGGTTCTCCCTTTGTTGAACAAAATGCCACTCACCCCAGCACTGTGCTTCCCATAGCTGATCCTGTGAAGGTCACCATAACCACACGCACCTTCTGCAACAAATAAATAAAAAAGACTTTGAAAAACTCAAAATATGGAGAGAAACAAAAACTTACCTAAAACTGGGATGCCAGTGTGGCAATTTCACAAGTCAATCAAGCACTGCGGAAAGTTAGTTTACACGAAATTTATGTTATTGGCTAGGGATAATGTACTGGCATCCCGGTTGCAGGGACGTTCTTCTCAGAAACATGTAGTATCATTCAGTCAAAAACGTGTAAAGTTCGCAACTTTTTTGCACCAGATGCATAGTTCCGTTGCCGAGCGGCCACCTCGGCAAGTTTGAAAGTACTTAGATTAATTTACATTTCAATAACGCACAATAAAAACAGTTTTCAGGCATGCTCAAGCAATTTCACGAAACAGTTTCAGGTGTCTTATGCAGTCTAAAACTCGAAAAGTTTACAACCCCTTTGCTCCAGAAGCAAGAAGAGTACCAGTAATGATGCAAAAGACCTTGAAGAACTGCAAATATGAGTAAAACTTTCCTGTAACTCAATAATTAGGATGCCATTATAGCGGTATCTCAAGCCAATCAAGCAAGGTCATGTATTTGAACTTTCGGGACAACAGTGCTTGATTGACTTAGAATACCGTCACATCGACATCATACTTCTAGTAAACATGGAGCAAAATTAATCAGTAAAACATAGAAAAGATTGAAACTTTTTTGCAGCAGAAGCAAGGAAAGTACCAGTAATGATGGACCCATCACTTTCGTTGGAATATGTTGCAGTGGCAGTCTTCCATTCTTCTTCATTCTGAGCAGCAGCAATGCTGCCGCACAGTAAAACCCAGAAGAGAAATGCAGCATCTTGAAGTTGAAGGGCTCCTCCCATTTGAGAAAACGAGACCTAATAATCTACCAGATGCCAGTGGCTTGTACTTGAACTCAAATGGGTTGCTTTTACTTTTTTTCCCCTTTTGATGCAACTGGATCGAAGAAGGACGAAGAAAGAAGAAGAAAGCTTTCCTTTTTCTGGGGCGAAATGACCAGAATCTCCCTGCTGAGATAAAGGACAAGGAGCAGCCTACAATGGCGTCCACAGTTCACATTGGGGGCACATTCTGCGAGGGAGAAAGATGGAGGGGTATGATGGTCAATGAGTCAATAGGGTTTTGGACCCTATGCCATGGAAAAGATGGAAGGTTTAGTTTACTTTCTTGTGCTTTTTAAGCGGGGAATTGAGACTCGAAAGGAAGCTTTGGCGCCAGCATTTGGCTGCTCACTGTTGGTGGCAGACACAGATACGGAAAGCATTGAAACAAGTATTTATAAAAATGAAAAACACATTCCAAAGATTCTTTTAATTTGTTTTTCAAAATCAGATGAAGGGTTAGGATTTCTGAATTTATCCTTTATGGGATTTAATGATTCAAAAGAGAGAATTCATCCTATAACGGTCATTTGATTTGGTAATAGTAATAAAGATAACGAATCCAACAATTGACCCATTTTTTAAAATTATGTTTAATGGAGAACAATTTATATGAAATGTGTTTACATCGACGTTGTGTTCTAAAATAATATGTATAGAGATTTATGCTTGACACTATATTATTAGATATGTATATACAGACTTATACACGACATTGTATTAGAGGGGGGCGCAGGTTGAGTCGGGTTCATTTTTTGTGAATTCAGACTCGACTTGTTTATTTTGTAAACAAGTTTGAGCTGGTCCGGATTTATGTATTTTAATAGTGAAACCGGCTCATTTGGATTTGTTTAATACGATTGGATTCGTAAGGGTCAAACGTTTTCGTTGTCAATCATATGTCTTGTAACAAAACAACAATTAAAACAATCTATGTGTTTCCAATACAAGGGAATTACATTTAACAAAGCCAATACCAACAAATATTTTAAAAGAAGAAGTTTGATTCTTGTTTTACTTCTTAGGGTTAGATAGATATAGGAGTTATGGATCATTGGCTTCACAACTGTAGACCATTAATAAAATAGCAAGTGCTAAGACAACTCTTAAGTGGTCCGGGCCAAGTTACCTGCACATGTGAAACATGGACTCGATTTTGGACTCGTTTTTACACAAGTTGGCATAACATTGTGAGAGTTAGATTGATTTTTGTGCGAATATACTTTTTGCAAATCATGCAATTGTATATTATTTTAAACAAAAAAATATACATATATCATTATATTACTAACACAAACGATCACGGTAACAGTGCACTCATACCATAAAAATTGTTCTCCTTGACATGGCTTGAATTAGTCACTAACTTGCTATTTCACCAAGCCGCCATGTGAAACCCACAAGACGATTGCCCTCTTTATCATGTTGCAGGCCTCGTTCCGTAAGCCCGTTGCATTAAAGCCCACTTATATATTCTCTAGGCTCCAATGGAGCTCAAACATTGAAAATGTGATTCTACGGACACCCGGGAACTGCCCAGACACACAAGCATTGCTTATGACGAACAGAGAATTGTCTTTGAGTTGGTATCCAACGACCAACTCAGATACAATTCTTCGATCGCGAGACCCTCTTCCTCCCCATCTGGAGGAGAAATTTTGTATACATCGCTGCCGGATACGGCAGCTCCTCATTGTGAGTGAGACCCATGGATGTTGGCCTCACCCATTGAGAAGCTGCCACACGCGACAGTCCTAATAATCACTTCTTTGGACATAAACCTTTTAAAACCAAAGAAAAAACGTGCCGAAAATTGGGTGCACACAAAAAAGGAGCGACTGGGGAGCAAAACTTTTGGGTTTATAAAATGAATATCACTGTGAGGTTTTCTGTGTTTCCGTTTTTCTCAAGTTACAACCTTGATGTTGAAGTATGAGGCTCACACTATGATATCTTTCAACGGAACAATGCAGCTGACAGGGGTGTTGTTGCCTTTCTCCCGAATGACAATAGAATTGTCGCTGCTACCATTACTGGCAGTGCTGTTGCTGATGTTCTTATTAGTAGAGTGATACAGATTGAATGTTGCCTGATCTAGTGTTCCTTCTCTGTAAACAAACACACTGTCGTCTTCTTCCATTTTGCGCCACTTCCGGTTTCTGTCGCTAATTCGATGGAGATCATGGAGCGGCATGCCTCTGCAATGTACAAGACAAGTAGAATCAAAACCTCACTAAGTTTATACTTTTCAGACAAATATATTATCTTGCATTTTATGACAATGAAATCGGCAAAAATGCAGTAATATAAGGCTGATAAATACATCAATTATAGACTTCGTGAGGATTTATTAAGTCCATAATCTGCAGTTTATTTCAGATATTATAATTAAATTGTTGAATAAGCAACAGTTTTGTAAACATATAAATCACATTATTTCTTAACTTATTTGTTATTTTTTATTAAGTTACATATATTATATGGAAGGAACTCATAACGCAAGTAATTAAGAACGTTTAAACCTAGTCCCGAGTTCCTATGTTTAATTCTCCCTTCCACAATATCATTTGTATCCAAAAATGAGACACGTGCACATGACTACTTGATTACTATCGATATGATTATTAATCAAATAGGCCACAATTTTCACACCCCTGTTTATTCACAACATTTCAAATCGAACATTTTATCATTTTTATTGGCAACCAAAGTAAACCATTTTGTACCATCTCAACCGAGCATACATTGAATCACGTCCTTAGTAGGATTGAAACAAATGAAACTCACATACGTATCAAAGGAGGGATACAACACATGGTCATTCTAAAAACAGCATTACTCGATAAGATCAAACAAGTAGCTAAACACAATCCGAGTAACCTAGTTCAGTTGCATGCCATTACCAATAATCGGGTCAATTGTTTGATAAATCAATCTTATCATACTATTATAACTTCAATAAAATCACGTATAAGTTTCTAGTTATTTAACTATATATTTTTATCAAGTGATGCTCGGGGTTGGCCCTGAGAACTTGGGGCCCTAAGAAGCCTTCGAAATGAGGTCCTAATATTATCTCCGACTTTTTGTACATTGATATGTATATAAAAAATAAAAAAAATAAAAAAAAATTGGCCAGATACATGAAAAAGTTTATTTCTACATCAAATATCATTAAAAATTAATATTAAAAGAAGAAAAATGTATAAACATTACTTAAATACTACACGCCTTACATTTTAAGACGCAAATGTACTAACTGAATTTACATAATCCTGTTTTTCAACCAATTCATTTTCAATTGCCGATGATTTTATTTTCTGATATTTAAAAAAAAAATTAGGGACCCTCCGATGGTGAGAGCCTTAGGCGGGAACCTGCTTCGGCTACCCTTAGGGCCGACTTGGTGCTACTAAAACACAATCACAAATGAGTGTCTAGTTATATTCCAATTTCAATTATTAAACGTGTGTCTATTTGTGATTTGTTTTTCAGCAGCAGCTGCTTTTGAGAGAAGCATGGTAGTATAATTTTTTTTCAACAAATTTTTGGAGGACTTGGTCAAAAATTGCCCCCACATGTTTTTCGCCGCACAAAATTACAAAGAAGCCCAAATCCTATCTATCAACGTCACACATCCACAAACACTCACAAACAAACAAAAAACACTCATGCAGTGCACAAACCCAGCAAAAATAAAATCAGCGAAAAACAAGGAAAAAAAATAAAATACAATTAATTTAATTAAATAGTTAAAATAGAAAATTGGGAAGAGTAAACAAAAGAAACGGTACTTCACTCACCTTACATGGAAGAGATCGGAGATGTCGCTCATCCTGAGGTAAAAGTTAACGGCGTCAATAAAAGCCCGGTACGTATAGATATGAAGCCCGTCGATTCTCGGGTACGGCAGCCTCGGCCTCGGTAGCGGCGCCTCCGCGGGGGGAGCCCACTTGCTCCGCCAACCTCCGGCTGAGGAGAACACGTACTCCTTCGTCGCCGCGGCCGACGACGACGGCGGAAGCCCCACGAAGCCGAGGGTCGCCATGATCGGCTCCAGCTCGTCGTGGGTCATGATGGGCTTGAAGGTGCGGGTGTACCAGAGCGCCAGCTTCCGCGTGCAGCCGCGCATGTAGTCCTCCATTTTTGGAAAAATCTGGGGAGGAAGGGAGGAGAGCTTGAAACGTAGGGATTGGGGAATTTGGGAAATGGGGGAGGAGTTTTGGAGGGGTTCGTGGTGTGTGGGTGTGGTGTGGTGGGAGAGTATTTGAAAGAGGGGTAGTGACTTGCCACTCAAGTTGGAGGAAATTACGGAACAACGACTGAAGAAGCAAGAGTGTCTTGAGGGTGTATCTGGGATTTTGAAGCGGTGCGATCTGTTTTTTTAATTTTTTTTTAATGTTTTTGGTGCTCAGAAAAAGGTGGCTAAAGATTGGATTTTTTGTTGTGAGATACGGGATGTGATTTGTGAATGAATACGACAATTGATGGGGTTTGTTTTTTTTGGTCAAAATAATTGATGGGGGTTGAAGTCTATGACTTTTTTTGTAACTTTTTGGAGATTTTGTGCCATAATGGATGGATGTCTATTTATGGTAAACGAATAGAAAGGTCCTTGATTTAGGAAATTGTTTGGTGGATATTGTTGTTATTAACGTATTTTGTTGAGTGTATATATGTTTAATTAAATTGACTAAATAAAAATTAGAACAGCCCACTTGTCTCTCTGCATCTTAATTAGAATGTTCCCACTTGTTGTTTAGATTAAATTTAGAAAGATAGACAGGGTGATTGTTATTTCATGATATCTAAGACTTTTTTCTTAAGGTAATAAGAATTTATTAAAAAACATCAAGAATGTACATAAGACATGCATGTCAAACGTAACCAAGAGATGACAAACATCAAAAAAACACCACACAGATTCACAAGTACAAGCTCATCATGAATATAATACATTTCTCTAACTACCACGGAGACCCACATCTAACCAACAAGAAAGATAGTAACATTACGAGCTGTAGAACCAACGTAACGGTATCACAACGAAAAGATTGCACCACCTATGATGATCTTGCAATCATGGGTAGATCCATTCATGGACCTCGGTGGTCTCGGGACCACCCGGAAGTCCAAAGAAGCGTATGTGAGGACCTTCGAGCACCACTCAATGGTCTGGGCAGGTAGTGGAAGAGAGAAGACCACCATGGTTGCAAATGTTCAACAGAAGCTTTAACCCAAGAAGAAAAATCTAATTTCAGACGAAGAGAAACATAGAGAATACCACATTGGCTCTTTGTTTTTAGACATTGGTTCCAACAAAGAAGAAAGATTTTCTCTCCATTTCTCACATGACCAACTCTTTTTTTTTTTTTAATAATTGTTGTCCAATCAAATTGTGCCACAAAACATTTTAATTAAGGGGCGTTTTGATATAGGTGCCTCGTTTTTGAATTTTTTAGACTAAACATACACTCCTTTAAAAAATTTGATCAAACATTTTCCTAAAATTTTGGTTATTAATTTCAATTTTGTTTAGAATTTTAGTTTTTCATGACTTCTCCTGGACATTTCGTTTTCTTTTTTTTTTCTTTACCTATTATCCCTATATCTATGCATTTATTATCCATCTCTATGCATTTTTTTACTTGTTTGTTATAATATTTTTTTTAATATAGTAGAATATTTATAAAAAAAATTTGTCAGATTTCATTATTTGAAAAGACCCAACACATAATAAAGATTTGTTTGATTATATAGCTACGTATAGTTACCTATAATATGGACACATTTAGTTTTATAGTGGATTTGATTTTTTGTATTTCTCGGTACATTTGGAATGTAAATGTACCAAAAGGGTTATCTGATAGAGACATTTGGTTTTGTGGTACATTTGAGATTTTTTGTACATTTAGTTTTTTGGTACATTTGGAATCTAAACGTACCAGAAGGGTTACCTGACAATAGACACATTTGGTTTTATGGTACATTTAGTTTCTCAGTACATTTGAAATCTAAACGTACCAAATGAGTTACATAACAATGGGTACATTTGGTTTTATGGTACATTTAAATTTTTGGTAAATTTGGTTTCTCGGTACATTTGAAATTTAAACGTACCAAAAGTCGATACTTTTGTTCTCAAATGTACCATAAGTTTTAAGTATAATTTTTATATATCTATACGTGAAATTTAATAAGTTAATGTTGTTCTCAAATGTACCATAAGTTTTAAGTATAATTTTTATATATCTATACGTGCAATTTAATAAGTTAATGTAGTTTTCTTAGGAAAAAAATATGTATTGGACTTTTTATTGAGACGTTTTTAATAGAAAGAGAACTTTTTTTAATACTGACAAATGGGGAAATGAGGAATTAGTTAATTATTTTTTTTTATTTTATTAAAAATGTCATTTAATGTGTAGAAGGGGATTGACGAAATTAAATTCATATATTATAGGCAATTAGTTGCTAAGCTACCTTATGCCTCTATATAAATGCATTTAAATTAATGACGTTGATGCACAAAATCAGTGAGGACTTTGGTACAACATAAAGTGTCAAGTTTGTGACCTTCGCTAGATTGATCCGGTCACTAGTGTGGATAAGTATGTAAATAGATAGAGACAGGGAAGCAAACACAAGATGTACGTGGTTCACCCAGATTGGCTACATCCACGGAGTAGAGGAGTTCTCATTAATTGTGAAAGGTTTACACAAATACATAGGTTCAAACTCTCATTTAGTGAGTACTAGTGAATGATTTAGTACAAATGATATTAGAAAATATTGTGGGAGAATGGTATCCTTTTATAGAAGAGAGTTTCTAGCTTTGTTTTGACATTGACACATGTCGTGTTGTGATTGGCTTCTGATGTTGACACTTGTCGCGCTATGATTGGCTTCTGATGTCGACACGTGTCGCGCTGTGTTGGCCTCCTGTTTGGAGGGAAACTCTTCTGAGTCATTGACGGTATAACGTTGACCAGTGCTCGGTAGTTTCGAGATTGGTCAAGTATGGTACAAACAAATGACATGGAAATTAAATAAATAGAAAGTTATTAAGGTGGCAATTGTTCAAAGCACCTTAATCAAATCTTTAAACAAATCTTTAAAAAGGATGAATATTTAATCTAAAAACTATAGAAAAATTGTAGGGCATTCTAATTTTCTCTTTAATTAATAAATGGATGATGTATTGCTCAAGTACAGGGCCCTGGCCTAGGGCAACCAAGGTGACCGCACGGGGCCTCAAATAGTTGAGGGCACAAAAAAAAAAATTCTATTATTATAATGATAAGTCCACTAAGAATTTGGTCCATTGTTTATTAAATTGAGGTATTTTTGTCATTTGGTTCTTATCTAGCATAATTTTTCAAGGATTGACCAAAATGATTGATGGTGGACAACTCATGGACCACTTCTATTTATTTTAAATTTTAGAAATCAAAGTGATGAGTTATGAGTTTTGTATCTCTAATTTTTGGTTGAAAACCTTCTTTTTAACAACGATGTTATGTTTCAATATCATGTCAGGGTTAGTTTTCTTTTCTTAGCCAAGAAAAAATGAGTAACATTTTGCATCCATTTTGTTGTAAAATCGACGGTGGGTGCAGTGGAATAAATGAAACAAGACACAAAATTTACGAGGTTCCTCTACAGTCAGTGTGACTGGAGTACATCCTCGAGGCAGCAGTAGTGCTTTCATTATAATTTGGAATAATAGGAGTACAAAGATAACTCTCTTTAATCTCCCCCTCATTTTCCTCTTCTTCCTCTCTCTCTCTCTTCTTTCCTTTCTCTCTCTCTTCTTTCCTCTCTTTCTCTTCCGTGAGTGTTGTTTTTATAGAAGTAAATCACATGCTAAATAGTGGAAGGGCAACTTGCCCATTATTTGAGTGGACATCCATTTCTACAACACTCCCCCTTGGATGGCCACAAGTCTTCGATTGACTCGTTAAAATCTTGATCTGTTTTGGATGCTCCCCCTGATTTCAAATCATTTAGGTTGATCGTTGATCATTCTGCTTTAGTCTCTTAGTAAGAAGAATTGCTGAAATAGTTGTTTTACTTGTTGTTAACTTTCCACAGGCTTGTTCTTGAACTGGGTTGGAGGGCCTTCTGCTAGACTAGCATCGAAGATCTGAATTTACTCCTTTTATCTGGAGCGGAATTTGATTCAAAAGTGGTGGACACTTGATCTTAAATCAGACTTGTGATTTCTTCAAGGACCTCCGAGGCTTGATCTTGAATAAAGTTGTACCGTGAAGAGCTTCACGTGGCAAGTGATCTTCGACTTTGTCGGGGATGAATCAGCACGTGTTTGTTGCGCTTGTCTCCACATGCTCCAATGTATCATTTTCACTTTCCTTACTTGCTCCCCTTGCTTAAGTACTATTTTCCTTGGTTTTCCCCCATGCATGTGTGGCATATTCTCCTGCAGTATTTGCCTTCTGATGCAGGAGTGGAATGCAACCCTTGCATTTGGATGGTTCATCACTTCTTGGTGACCGGAGACCCAGTTCCAACAACAGTTAAAGATGACTACTCGAGAGCTAGGTAAGCAATCAGGAAATGTTCCAGGTAGTCTGTTCCTTACCTGGAGTTTGAGTGGAAGTTCCGACATACTGCTTTCTTTATCCTTGTATTTGCAGGTAGGAACAAGGACAAAGGAAAGGACATGGAGATTGCATGATATGAGATAATCTTGCTCTGGTCCCTGAAGATATGTGATAATCTTGCTCTGGTGTGACATGTTTGAAGAGGTATTCTCAGAGAGGAAGAAAACTGAGTATTTCGAGATGCTATGTTGAAGATGCATTCTCGGAGATGAGGAAGAGTTAGGTATTCTTGCAGTGTTGCAAGTCTGCCTTGTTATGGAGAACAGAGGTCGACATATATAGAGATTTCTCAATAGCAAGTGTGGTGCTGTGCTTTTACTCTTGTCAGCAACTGTGGTGTAAATAGAACAGTAAGATTTACGCGTTTTCAACTTTGTCAGAGATACAAAATTGCACGCGACATCTGAAAAAGCTGGGATTACGTTTGAAAAATGCCAACGAACTTTATTCAGGAAAATCTGGCTTTTGAAATTCGGAGAACGGTGCCTCTTCGATCTTTGAACAAGTGGCTCTGCTGCCTCTTCTTTTATAGAGACATCAATTGTGTTCAAGAGTATGCTCAGAAAATTGCTGCCTGTAGAAATTTCCTCTATCTTGCACTTCTGAAATTTTATTTGACCTCTGTTTTTCCTTCATCATTTCTGAAAAATGACTTGCCCATCTAACATTTGCTTAGATTTGAGTCTTAGGAGTGATACAGACGAACAGCGTCATGATAATATATGGCGCCCGTCCTTCTTATCTTCTAATGGTCCTCTTACGGTTGGGGACTCTGTGATGAAGAATAACATAACCGCTACTGTGGTAGCTAGGAATCTTCTTACTCCAAGGGATAACAAGATCCTTTCAGAACGGTCTGAAGAGTCGGCCGTTCAAGACTCCTTGGCTCTCAGTGTTCAGTGTGCTGTCTCTGTTTCCAATATGGGCCAACGCCTACTTGCTCAAACTCGCCAAGTTAAATCATTGATGGCGGAGGTGGCAAGTCTTAAACAAGAGATCAGAGGGCTCAAGCACGAGAATATGGTGTTACACGTGCTTGCAAATAGTTACTCTACGAGCATGAAAAGAAAGCTCGACCAATTGCAGGAATCTGAAAGTCGAATTCAAAGTGATCACCAGAGGTTTGTTGCTAGATTCCGAAAGCAACTGATGCCTTCCCCTTCTGGTGTTTTGCTAAGTACTGGGGTGTCACATGATCAATCTCCAGTGCCTCCCCCTTCTGGGGTACTTCCGAGTACTGAGGCTTCACATGAGCAACATTTGTGAAGGCTCCATCCTGTTTGTTTGTTTTAACTCATGTGTATGTACATATCTGTAATTTCTTGGAGATATTAATAAATAAACTTTATTTCATTCAATGTATTGTGCCAAATACAATAAAGCATATACTTTACTAAGATGTTGTACTTCTGGACCAAGTATTAATTTATCTTTACCCTCACGAAGATAAATGATTATTCTTAGTGTCTTCATCATATGAGTATTCAACTCATAATCTTCAATCCATATGGTTCTTTTAATATCATAAATATCATGGATAAGATTCGTGCTGGTAGATTGTTCAATGTACAGCTCAAGACAATAATTCCTTCAACACTTTATAATTTTTCTAGACTCTTCAGGAGTCCCAATTTAATATCATCAACTCTTCAAGAGTTCTAATTTAATGTCATTGACTCTTGCAAGAGATTTTAGTATGTTACAACAATATCATAATGATAGTACTCACTCAGGCAATTTATATCATCCATTGATATTGAGTATATATTTTATGTTTTACCCTTCAGGGGCTTACTTCAAGCAATTTGAATCCTTCAAGGATTTTCTACACTTCATGACACATTTTCCTTTGGAATTTTTTACAGAGCAATTTGCTCCCATGTATACTTGAGGGATTTACTTATGGAGATATGATGTGGGCGACTCACAACCCTTCGTATATAATTCTCCATTTATATGAACTCGTTTACAAGAGTATAATTTCAGGTTTCAATTAGTAACCTTGTGTCATATTATGTGAGTGTATTACAAATGCCGATATGTAACCTCCTTGGTTCAACATCTTTTGGCTATTTGTATTGTATTCAAATATATATATATAGGTTCATTTTCCCACGTTCTTACAAAATTGTAATGGAATTGCCTTTCTCCATTTTGGCCAATAATTTTTCTTTTGTCGACGAACATAAGAACGTGACTCAATATTAACACAGCTCATTGATGAATTTAGTAGCTACTTATAAAAACCAAAATTACCATTGGTTATCATCAATCCGTGATCCCATATTCTCATGTGCATGCGCATGCATAAAAACTTTTCATTTCTTTGGATATCCATTGCCTCTTCAAGGGCATGACCCTATCTCTTCCAGGATAGTCATAATTTAGAGAATGTGGATCATAACCTCCTCTTGAGCATTATAGAGCTTGGATTTTAATCTCCACTTCCGGGAGTTGAGTCTTTGGAACCTATACGTCTATCATGCTACATGCATGAGACATCAATATTCCTATGTCTGTGGATTGTCCTATCTGGGACGTGTATCCATGCGACGACTGTCATGCTTCTGGCATGCAACAGTTATGATTCGGGAATGCAATAGTTCAGTAGTGCCATATTATTCTTCTTTCGAATAACTGAACCTTTTGAGTCTAAAAATCTGCCACGCTTCAGGTGTGCAATAGATAAATCATTTACTGTCTCATTATTTTGTCCAACAGGGACATCAATTCTTGTAGGCACATTTGCAGTAAGTATATGTGATTTCATCACTTTCGTTGCATCATTCAATTATTTCAATTTCATTTTCTCATTGTTTGTTTCGTGAATCAAAATAAGACAAATTATCTTCGTTCTTCTGGAACGGTCGTTTCTCATCATTCTTCTGGAATGATATTTTCTCATCGTTCTTCTGGAACGATGTTATTTTCTCCCCTAATGACGGGAAAACTGTCTTATCAAAATCATAGTCCGTAAATCATGCGGTAGACATATCCCCAGTCAAGGGTTCCAAATATTGAATGATAGATAGTGTTCAACATCAATGCCCAATCAGCGATGATGTCTCATTTCAGTAGGTTATGGCAGTGTAATAGGCACATAGATAACACAACCAAAAACTCGTAGATGTATAATGCTTGGCTGGTTCCCAAACACGAGTTGTATTAAGAAGTATTGATGGTTGGTAATATGTCTCAACCGAATTAATAATGCATCATGTAAAGTTTACATGTTCCCATGTAGAAAATTGACAATTTCGTTTTCATGAGCAGAGCGTTGGTAATTAATTTCACCCACTTAATAAATGCTTCTGCTAAACCATTTTGAGTATGGACATGAGGAACTTCTGGTCCTTGTTTAATAGTCTGTGAACTGAGACTCTTATGTCCTTTATTATGGTTAAGTTGAGGCACTGCGGCACTTTAAACTTACGGTACTCATCAAGGAATTTCATGTCCTGATCTTTAGGATCAAAGGACTTCATGCCTGATCTTTTTGTATGATGGAACTTCGGGTCCAATCATTTTATATGATGAGGATCAAAAAACTGCAAGTTCTGATCTGATCAAGGAACTTCAGGTCCTGTATATACTCATAGTAACAAAAGATAAATAAATTAAAACAATAGGTGGTAATTCCAGCCATAGTAAATAAATTGCACAATAAATAAATTAAAGCTTGTGACAAGGGTTTTGATTCAGCACCATTCACATAAATAAATATATACATATTTTCTTCTTTCTTTTCAGATGGTGTAACACCATCAAAAAACCTTTACCTTTATTTCATTTTATTATTTTCTTATTCAATCACATGGTGCTGTGCACCATCCAATAATCTTTGTTCTTTTCTCTTTTTGTGTCAACATCATGTACCAAAATCCACATTTCCAATTTTTTTTTCTTTTCAGAATGGTGCAACTCACCATTCCAAAACCCTTTTTGTTTTCTTTAAATAGTCCAACCGACACACCATCCATTTGCTCCCTTTTTCAATTTATATATATATATATATATATATATATATATATATATATTTTTTTTTTTTTTTTTTTTTTTTTCTTTCTTTCCAACTACCCAAAATAATAACACTTTTCTTTGTCTGCCCCTTATAAGAAGATCAAACCGTTAGATTTAACTCAAAATTTAGTATGATATGGATAAGAAGATATCAAACAACTTTCGTGAAGAAATAGTTTTGAGCTGAGCTTTTGAAAATGAAGGTTTGGTACTCATAAGATGGCTGTCCAGTTTTCTGCGGAAATAGAAGCTGAGTTGAAGTTTCAGTCATCTGCGACGATCGAACCGTTGACAATTTCTGAAATTTGGATATGTTCTACGTACTAGGTGGACAAACAACTTTCAAGAAGAAAGTATTTCAATCGGATGTCAGGAAGTTGGAGTTCATAGGCTATTTACATGGCTGCCAGATTTTCTACTGATTTTGAGTCTGTAGTATTATTTCTAAGATCTGGAATGATTTAACCGTTGGATGGTTCTGGAATTGTGGTATGTTATGGGAGAGAGGATAAGGAACAACTTTTATGAAGTAATGGTTTCTGTTTGAGCACTGGAAGTTGAAGTTTCAAAGCTCATATGACTGTCAGATTTTCTGCCAATAATAATGACAATAGTTATATAACCACATGTATATTTACTTTAAGAAAATTAGTCATTTAGAGGTATAAGAATGAAATGAAAGGGTTTTCTTATCTGTGAGATTCCAGTCGATAGAGGTGAGAGGTAGGTAGTGCTTTACCAAATTTATGGCGTTGTGCTTTCCACTGACATGAGAGCTTCTCGTGCTGATAACGTGTTGTAAAATCGACGGTGGGTGCAGTGGAATAAATGAAACAAGACACAAAATTTACGAGGTTCCTCTACAGTCAGTGTGACTGGAGTACGTCCTCGAGGCAGCAGTAGTGCTTTCATTATAATTTGGAATAATAGGAGTACAAAGATAACTCTCTTTAATCTCCCCCTCATTTTCCTCTTCTTCCTCTCTCTCTCTCTCTTCTTTCCTCTCTCTCTCTTCCGTGAGTGTTGTTTTTATAGAAGTAAATCACATGCTAAATAGTGGAAGGGCAACTTGCCCATTATTTGAGTGGACATCCATTTCTACAACACATTTGGTTTTTTCTGAATTTTTAATGTTCATTCATAGTATATAACTTTACATATAAAAATTAGAGATACAAAAATATGACAATTCTTATGAGGGCCCCATATTAGTAAAAGAGTAGTAGATTAGAAAAATATCCCAAAAATTATAAGTTTTATACAAAAATAGTTGTCATACTTTATTGATTTTTGCTTGTGAAATATCTGTATACCCTTATCTAATTCACAAACTAAATGGAAGATCTTAGGTTTGACTCTCTTAAATGACGAGTTAGATATCAAATTATGGCTATCCCATCTTGTTGCTTAGCAGAATCCCTCACATTCCGATATCATTTTATCAAAGAAAAATTAAATCAACATGCATAAATATGAACACCATAACAATTAATTTTTTTCTTACGTGCAATACTAGGTCTCTTTTTTTGGTGTTGCCCCGGCCCTCAAAAATTTCAGGACCGGCCCTACTCAAGGAATGCTTTTTATACCATATTTTTTACAACGTTATTTTTTAAAATTTACCATAAATTATTTTCATCTCAACCATCAAGTTCACTAAAATACTAAAACAAAAATTATAATATTTTTGTATGTTATTTCTTAAATAATAAACCTAGCTAACTAAAAATTTTAAGTGTAAATAGACACTTATTTATATGCTATACAATAAATTTACTTAAATTCGCTTAGGCCCCTTCCTAGGCTCCGTCTAGGTGCATAGGCGCTAGACTCTAGCTCTGCCCAATTAGCGGCTAGCACGCCTTGATTAGGACCACCCAATGTTAAAATCCTAGACCTACCAATGCTTGCAATTGTGAACAAAAAAAATACTGCAACGAGTCACCTCCAACAAATGCTAACACCACAACTGAGAACTCCCCACCAACTTGCATATAGATGTGCTTTAATTTATTCCGTCCTCAAGTTTGTTCATCCAAAAATTTATCATGTCGTCTTCGCCAGGAATGTAAGATTTACGTGTTTTGATTTGCATGAACTGATAAAGTTTACAAACTAGGGGTTTGAAAATTAAAGAGAACCAATAACTGAAGCTTTTTCGATCTGAAACGGAACGCCGACGTTGGTATGGAGGAGTGTCACCTTCGAAGAGAAAGAAGAGAGAACAAGAAAATATGTGTTTCAATTTGACCAAGAAGAAAAGGTCCGAGGGTAGAGATAGTGAGGCGAGAGAACTTTCAATTTAGTAAACATCAAAGGACAAATATGTAAAACGACATATTAAAGTGACTTTTATACCCCTATTATGTCCCATGGAGAAAATAAAGATGAAGATGCCAAGTCATGACTATAGTTTGTTATAAGTGGTTATTATTTGGTTAGTTTGTTATTGGGAATATTTGTACATAGCCAAAGGCTATAAATAGTGTGTGTAAAATTCATTTGGTAATTAATGAAAATATTCATTTTACTTCCTCTGTAAGAAAACTACTCTGAGAAACCTTCATCTTCTATATGGTATCAACCGCCTCATGCCTCGCGGCTTCTTCAATTTGGTCATCTTCTTGCTTCTCAATCTCGGATTTTTTTTGTCAATTTGCTGCGATTGTCCCTGTCGATCTCTGAAAGTATCTCTCTTATCTCAATTTCCATGGCGTCTCCGACCGATTCGTCTTCTCCAAATGAGTTGGTGCCTTTGTCGACTCCAAATTCCTCAAACCCTAATTCTTCAAATTCCTACACCTCTCTTACGATATTGGAAGCATGGTGCCTATCAAATTGAAGCGTACAAATTACTTGTCATGGTGTTCCTTCTTCGCTCCAATCTTCAGGTGTTACAAGCTCTTTGGAATCATCGATGGAACAGAACCATGCATGTCGCCATTTTTGCCTAATCGATCTCTGAATCCTGCCCTTGAGATCTAGCATAAGAAGTAGGGCTGGTTCTGGTTAGGATCCTGAACCGAAACCCAAAGCCCGAATCCCAAAACAATAATTTTCGGGACGGGATTCCAAAACTCTAAACCAAACCGAAACGCGTAAAATTTTCCCTAACTCTACACTAATCACTCTCTTTCTAGTCCTCCTTTCTTGCTAACCATAAAATTTTCATCTAATCAATTACATGGCTTTCTCATTGACAACTTATGAAGCACAATTGACCATGATAGCTAGCTGCCGCTAGTGGGGAGCCCCATCTACTTGTGTGGATGGGCGATTGGGCACTGGAAGGAGATGAAGAAGGTTGGGGATTTAGGGTTTTGGGGGTTTGGGAGGGAGTAGAGGTTGCAGGAATTGTATTCGAAGGTTGAGAGAGAGTCTGAGGTCTGTAAGGAAGTGAGGTAAGAGAAAGTTAAGTTTTAAATGAATGAAATCTCAACCAAATCTAGTGGCTATTATTAATACAACTATATATAAAAGAGAATTTTTATTGGCACTCTACAAATCTCTTGCACTCCAAACTTTCTATAATTAGAAAGAAAAATACATTTGTGAGAAGTGTAGAATGAGATTTTTGGAGTACTAATAACAGTTCCCATATAAAATTATATTAGAATATTTATAGGTTCGGTTTGGGATTATCAAATAAAAGCATATGTGATCCCAAAACCCATACCAAACTTTTCGCGATCGGCTATCGAATAGTTTGAGATTTTCGGTTCATTTTCGGGACTTTTTCTGTTCGGTTCAGTTTGAGAATTTTGGTATTTTTTTTCCACTCCTAATGAGAAGGATCAAAACCTTCTAATCTGGTTAAATTCCACATTGTCTGAGGAAGTAATCCTTTTCACAGTAGGTGTTTCATTTTCTCGAGATCTCTAGCTCAAGCTTACACTGCAATTTGACGCTCATATTCATCAATTGCGCTCTAAGCTTCAATCGATTCAGAAGGGCACTCAATCCATGGCTAATTACTTGCAGCAAATCAAAGAAATCTCTGATTCTCTCACTGTTGCTGAAGCTTTTGTAATTGATCGCAATCTCATTGTTGCAACTCTTGTTGGATTACCAGATGAGTTTGAGTCATTCATTTACTTGACCATGCTCTGTCTATCTTCTACTTCTATAGATGAGCTCCATGGTCTACTTCTCACAAAGGAACTTTCTATGTCTTGTTGCAAGAAAGCTACCCCTCATCGCCACTAAGTCTTTTCGGGCATTCTCAGCTAACTCTCAGCCATCTTCGCTTCCAACACCACTGCCACAACAAGTATTCACAGCCCAACATTAGCCATTTCAGAATTCTTATTGGTTCAATTCCAATCGAGGACAGAACAATCATGATAATCGATTTCATCACAATTGTGGCAACAGAGGCAATTATCAAGGCAATCGCACAAATCAGTCAAATCGTAGACAATTTCAAGGTCATCATTCTTCATCTTCCTCTGGACAACGTGTTTCTTGTCAAATTTGTGGCTCCACAAGTCGTGAAGCAATTGATTTCTTTGATCGAATGAATCCTGACATCTCTGGTCGCATTCCACCTGCCAAGCTATGTGTGCTCACTATGGTTCAAAACTCTCTCCCTCGTGGCTCATTGATTATGGTGCAACATCTCACATCACCAATGATATCTCTAATATCAACTCTCTCATGCCATATACTGGAGAAGATAAAGTTTACATCGGCGATGGTAAAGGTCTATCTATAACATAATATTGGTCTATCCTCACTGCATACTCCCAATGCTTCTTTTAAACTGAATAATGTACTTCATGTCCCTTATATGAAACATAACATGTTATCTGCATATCAGTTTGCTAAAGATAATTTATGTGCTTTAACACTTGATTCTGATAGATCCACTATCAATGATCATTCTACGAGGAAGATGCTTTCGCAAGGACAAGTTAATGATGGTTTATTTCCTCTACAAAGCTCTTCTTCACTTGCTGCAACTCCATTCTCAGCTTTCATCAGTGTCAAAGCTCTTCTCAAACTCTGGCACAATTGATTGGGTCATCCTTCCTCTTCCATTTTTTGAAGAGTGATATCTGGTAATAAACTTGTTGTGCAAGGAAAAACTTTAGTCGATTTCTGTTGTTCTGATTGTGCAATTGCTAAGAATCACAAGTTACCTTTTGGTGCTGCAACTTCATCAGCATCTCATAGTCTATAACTGTTACATTGTGATGTCTAGGATTTTGCACCCATCACTTCTGTAAGTGATATTAATAGTTGATGATTTTACAAAGTATGGTTTGTTCTTTCCTTTGAAAACCAAATCAAAAATGTACTCTACATTTGTAACTTTCAAGGTCTATGTTGAATCTTCTGTTGGAATTAAAATCAAAGCATTGCATTCAGATTTAGGGGGTGAATTTACAAATCCTTCTTTTGCATCTTATCTTCAATCTCATGGTATTATGCATCAATTAAGTTGTCCACACATACCTGAACATAATGGTTGTGTGGAAAGAAAGCATCGACATCTTGTGGAAACAACTAGGACTCTTTTAGTTGTTTCTCATGTTCCTCATCAAAATTGGGTAGAAGCTATATCTAATGCACTTTACTTAATTAATTAATGGCCCATCTTTGGTAAAAGTCAATCTCCATGGGATTGTTGTTTCACAGTTATCTAGATTACTCTAGGTTTAAAGAATTTGGATGTTGTTGCTATCCATGGTTGAAGCCATATGTGCAGTCTAAACTAGATAGGAAGAGTAAAAAGTGTGTTTTCCTTGGTTATAGCTTGCAACATAATGGTTATAGGTGTTTGGATCCTCAAACACACAAAGTGTATATTTCCAAGCATGTGTTTTTTTATTAGAAAACCTTTCTTTTTCAAACTATGCATCTCTCCAATTCAAGCTCAGAACACTCTACTATTATATCTTCACCTATTGATCTTCAGTTTACTCTCTCTACTCTTATCTTAGTACCATCTTCCACTTCAACCAATTCTATACCTTCACCTACACCTATTACTACTACTTCACCCCTATCTTCTCATCAACCTCAATCTATGCAGTCTCAACCCACTGCAACAAATATTCATCATATGCCCACTAGATCCAAAAAATGGAATTCACAAACCCAAGGCATACACTGCTACAAAAACATCATTTGCCCCTATCTACTGAGTTTGTTCCCACTACTTGTATTCAAGCTGCCAAGTATGAACATTGGAGAAAAGCTATGCAAGGTGAATTCAATGCACTTCAATATGCTGGTACATGGACTTTGGTTCCATCATCCCTATCTCAGAACCTTGTTGGATGTAAATGGGTCTTTAGGATGAAAAAAACCTTAACGGTACATTAGAAAGGTATAAGGCAAGACTTGTTGCCAAAGGTTTTCAGCAGCAAGAGAGGTTAGATTATCAAAAACTTTTAGTCCAGTGGCAAAGCCTGTGACAATCAAAATTCTCCTTACTTTTGCAGTCCAATTCAATTGGTTTCTTAACCAATTAGATAATAGCAATGCATTTTTACATGGTGACTTAAAAGATGAGGTCTTTATGCAACAATCTCCTAGTTTTCTTGATTCAAATTTACTTACTCATGTCTGTAAACTAAAGAAGTCATGGTATGGACTCAAACAAGCCCCAAAAGCTTGGTTTGACAAGTTGTTTGAAGCTCTCAGGTCTCTTGGTTTCACAGTCTCCCTCAGATGCTTCTTTATTTGTTCTTCAAGCACTAGTTATTGTTTTAGTATATGTTAATGATATACTTGTCAATGGCCCAGATACTTTCGCTCGCAATCAATTCATTCATAAACTTAACACTTTTGTTTATATCATACTTAGGGCATCCGTATTTAGATTTCGTATAAATACTCGGGGGACTCAAATGTAATTATGTAATAAAGGAAGGGGCAAATATGTAATAAGTGAGGAGCCCTTATTCTATAAAAGGACCCCTCACCCTCACAATTAGGGGAGGCCAATTCCGAGGCCATCAAAGACCTCACTCTCTCCCTTAGAGGCTCTGAATCTCTCTCCCTCACTCCCCTCACATCTCAGATAAATACATAATCAATGTGGACGTAGCCCAAACCTTGGGGTGAACCACGATACATCTTGTGTTATTTACTTTCTTGCAGATTCATGGCCGGATTAACGTAGTTCCAAGACCTACGATTTTGTGCATCAACATTTGGCGCTGTCTGTGGGAATCGATACGAAAAGTTGTGTCAGTTCTCTTTCATTTTTTCACCTCCGCCGTGAATCTGCAGAAACTCAAGAACCATGCAGTACGTATCCCATTCTCAACCACAAACTTGTAGCAGAGCAAGATATTTGCACATTATCTATAACCCAAGATCCCAAACAAAAATGACAGCCAAATCCAAAACATCAGATCAGAGAACCAAATCATGAAGCCATCACTAAGATTGAAACTGTTGTTGGTGTTCTCATCAATGGTTTTGATGTTGTACAAGTGTCAGGCATGAGCTACCAACCTCCAAGAGTCGGGCAGGAGCTACCATGTCAGGCAGGAGCTACCATGTCAGGCAAGAGCTACCAATCTCTTTCTAGACTCTTTCTCTCTCTAACCTACAAGAGAACCGACAGAAAGAGGCCCATGTTCAAGGTGATCAACCTCCAGCCTCCCAGCGCACTTCACCGACAAATCCATCATTGTGGAGCTCCCAATCGACGCCTTGGTTGCCGCATTGTCCCTCAGAAATGCGAATGCCCCAGCCGCCTCAGTAAAAGCGTGCAACAAATCATCTCCAATTCAACTTCCAAGGCTAGACTGAGATCATCGAGGAAGCAGGCTCAGCAGAAGTAAGACAACGACAAGCAAAACGACGGAGGGAAAGTGACACTGTCGGGGTTACTCAACTTCACGGACGGCCTCTGGTCTTGTTGCGGAGATGAACGACCCGGCGCTGCTGTGCTGCGGAAACATGGAAGTCCACGTCAGCCTCGGCACCTGCGGTCCACTCGCCTTCCGGCAGTTGGCAAAGAACTACTTGGGGCTCGATGCCCACCTGCTCTTCGAATCAGCAGACGGGTGCGTGAGGTCGGGCAGGGTACTCACGCCGGCCTAGGTGGGAGAGGTTCTGCTAAGGAATAGAGGAGATGCTGACGTGGCAATGAAGGATGTGGTGTTGGCGATGCAGGCCAGAATCAACTTGGGTGTTGGTGGGGGAAACCGAGATCAACTAGCGGAGTTTTACACATCGTGCGATGATCAGACGATGAAGATGAGGTTATCATCATATAAAGTTGCAGATAACATCCCTGCTATTGGAAATCCAGCTGTAGGTTATAATGCCAATTATGGGAATCCTAAAAGTTGCAGGGAGTGGGAGAATGCACCAATTGCTCCAAGACTTTGACTGGTTTTCCACCGCCTCTATTTTCTCCACCAAGAACCAACAACTGAATAATTAAAGCAAAAAGCAAAAGTAAAAGAGAAAGGTGCGGTGGAAAAAAGGATCGACAAAAGGCAAAAGAGGGAGGTGCAAGCTGTCACCAATGAGTTCTATTGGAGCGGGGAGATCAAGAAAAGCAGAAAGAAAAATAGAAAGAAAAACCAGAAAGCAAAAGAGAGGCACATGGGGATAAAGAGAAAGCAAAAGGGAGGCACATGTGGACACTGCAAAAGCAAGGAATAAACACCCCACCAGAATGATGTAATTTATTTTCCTTATCTTTCGGAAACATCTGTATAAACCCCATCAGAGGGTGTAAAAAAAAAACGGCAAGCCCAAAATAATGGGCTGCAATGTCATGTGGAGGGCGAATGCCCATATGCCCAAAAGAGCCAGGCCCTCTATTATCACCAACTAGGTGATCAAAAGTACGCCCAGTACTCCAAAATTATTCGGCAACCTGCTGCTATTACCACCAACCAGGTGATCAAAAGTATGCCCAGTACTCCAAAATTATTCGGCAACCTGTCGCTATTACCACCAACCAGGTGATGAAATGTACAACCCGTACTCTAATATCATTTGGCAACTAGCCATTCATGCCACCAACTAGGTGATGAAATGTACAACCCGTACTCTCCTTCATGCCACCAACCATGTGATCAAAAGTACGTCCAATACTCCAAATTATACATGAGCATTACTCATGTCATTCATACATAAACATTCATGAGCATCACTCATAACAATCATACATAAACATTCATGACCATCATTCATGTCAACATTCATGAGCATCACTCATGTTAACATTCATGAGCATCACTCATGCCAATCAACATAAACATTCATGAGCATCACTCATGTCAATCAGCTTCAAAAGCTTCATTTACAGAGCTCTAGCTTCAAAAGCTTCATTTACAGAGCTCTAGCTTCAAAAGCTTCATTTACAAAAGCTCCAGCTTCGAAAGCTTCATTTACAGAGCTCTAGCTTCAAAAGCTTCATTTACAAAAGCTCCAGCTTCAAAAGCTTCATTTACAAAAGCTCTAGCTTCAAAAGCTTCGTTTACAGAGCTCCAGCTTCAAAAAGCTTCATTTACAAAAGCTCTAGCTTCAAAAGCTTCATTTACAGAGCTCCAGCTTCAAAGCTTCCCTTGCAAAGCTTCACCTACAAAGCTTCAGTGCAGGGTATAAAAATACCGCCTCCGAACAACCACCACTTCGGCCCATACATGGATTCAATTTGAAGTCCAGCCAACAGACTCTATTGACCAAAGACTTGGGGGACTACATTATGTACCATATATTGGGCCTCAACTGGGCCTCATGAAAAATACTTGGGGGACTTAGCCCATTATTTATGTATTAAGGAGCGAGCCCTTATTCTATAAAATGGACTCCCTCACTTTCATTAGAGAGCACTCATTATTCATGTACTGAGGAGCGAGTCCTTATTCTATAAAAAGGACTCCCTTACCTTCATTAGAGAACAACGCCGCCAGCTTGATAGGAGCATATTTATGCGACTTAGTTAGTTTGTTCTTGTGCATTTACGTTGTATTTCCTTAGTTATTTTAGTGTTCAAAGTTATTTTTGTGTGTTTTCAGACTCTAAGTACAAAGTATGCAAGAAGATGCATTTTGGAGGCCTTTGGAGCATGTTTCGGGCTTGGAATGGATAGCAAATGCATGAGCCAAGTGGATGGACGAATTTGAGAACTAAAGAGGCCAAGAATATGAAGAATTATGGTCCAAAAGATGAAGAAAACAGCCCAAAAATCTGTCACCCCAACTTGCATTCCTTGCCATGCAAACCACATAGAATTCCCTTTGGATTCCATGCCATGCTTGATCACTCTTGTCCCCTACATAATTTCTAATTTCATGCTTCAATTCATTTAATTATTACACTCAATTGCTTGATACCTCTTGTTCCCTTCACTCATTAGATTTTAGACAACATTTACATCCATTACATGCACCAATTGATGCTCCATCATTCACATTTGGAATCCAATGCCATGTGCAACACATGTTGTTGCACCTTTGACCCATTTATTGACACATTTCACCTCCCTTTCCATCTCTATGCAATGTACACAATCATTCATGCTCACTAGCTACAACACCACTCCATTTTACCCTTCACACTTTGCATCATTACTTCATTTTCACCCTTGGACCATTGCACACCACACACACAAATTGCCATGCATTTCATCCTTAACCTAACCTGATTTTCTAAGGTTTTTGGGGCCTATAAATACATGTTTACACCCCTTGGCCAAAGGACAATCCCCCATATTCATCATTTTATCACAAAAATTCGTCCATACACACCCTAGGAAGCAAAACACCCCAAAAACACCATTCTAGTGCCTAGAAAACATAACAGCCACTCCACCTTCTTCCACCCTCTTTGCCTAGTTCTCCACCACCCTCCAACCATCAAACACTCCTCCACACTCACCCTAAACCCTTCCATACCATTCCCCATCCATTCTACATCATAAAACTACCCAAAATCTGTCCATAACCCAATCTGCCGCAAGCAAGGGAAAAGAGGAATCTTGGATGCACTTGCTACCAAGTTGGAGCATTTTAGGTGTTTTCTTTCCTTTGATTTTAATGTCTAATTTTATGTATCTTTGCTTTGTGAGTATGAGGAACTAAACCTCTCTTAGTTAGGGGGTGATTCGAAACTATGTTCATACTTGCAATATGATTTTATTACATCCAGTTGTGATTCATAAGTTGTGAATTCAATTTACTTATCCGTTCATATAAAAACTAATTTGTGTATGTTGGTTAAGAGTGCACGCTTAATTTTCATGCATGAATTTGACGCTAGAATATAAGGGAGTTTCACCTAATCGTTATAAACTTATATTCACAAGTAGTGAAGGTTGCTAGTCACAATCACGTTAAGTAAACTCTTGGCATAAGTTTCATGCAAATCATAGTAACGAGTGCCTCGTCAATGCTTATGTTTTTCATAGAACTTAATGATTCTTGCTTGTATCTCTATTATGCAATTCATGTAGGGAACTTGTAGGGAATGTTTTGGGTTGTCGTATGCAATCATCCAACCTAATAACTTGTGGAAAAAACTGAGGGTTAATTAGTGCAATTCACGGTTAATTTGGGGCGTTGAGTATTCATAGCTTATCGAAAAGCAACTGGAAATCGTTTTGTATGCAAGTGTGACATATGTGGAGAAGAACCTCCTAGCCAATCTTCCATCCATAAGTTTCATTCAAATTCACTTACAATCTGTTTTGTTTTACAAAGTTTGTTTTGTTTTCAAATTCATTAAAACCAAAATCCCCCTTTTACTTTATTGTTTCAAAGTGTTTAATTTCTGTTTTGGTTGTGTGTTAGAGTGTTTTGATTCACCCAAATTTGTCTAAGAATTTGTTTACTTTGTTCTTGTCTTAATTTAATTATTTTCGTCAAAAATCAACCCCATCTTATTTCTTTGAGTCATATTAATTAGAACTTGTCTTAGATTATGTTTTTAAGTGTTTTAGTTCATTAGAAAACCAAAATTTGTCCAAGTTTGTGTGAGAGTCCCAAAATTGCCCAGATTGTGTTTTTAAGGTAGTTTTGAGTGTTTAGGGGCTGTTTTGAGTCTTTTGGTTTGTTTTAGTGTTTTAAAGTATAGTTTTGCATTCTTTGAGTCTAGTTAGTGTTTTAAACTTTGTTTTCACGTTTTCAAGTCAATTTCCAAGTGATTTAGCAATCCCTCCTAATCCCCGGCCTAGAACGATCCCTACTTACATACTTTACTACAATTGATAAAAAGAGGGTTTAATTTGTGTGTTTAGTTATTTTACGCATCACAGCTGAGCAACCGCCTCGCCGCGAGCATCACTCTAGCCCATCGTTTATGTATTGAGGAGCGAGCCCTTATTCTATAAAAGGGACTCCCTCACCTTCATTAGATAGCAACGCCGCCAGCTGAGCAACCGCATCGTCGCGAGCATCACTCCTAGCTTATCATTTATGTATTGAGGAGCGAGCCCTTATTCTATAAAAGGGACTCCCTCACTACCATTAGAGAGTATCGCCGCCTACTGAGCAACCGCCTCGCCACAAACATCGATTCTAGCCCATCATTTATGTATTGAGGAGCGAGCCCTTATTCTATAAAAGGGACTCCCTCACCTCCAACGCCATAAGCCGAGCCAACCAAGGCAACATAAGCCACAAACAGAGCAGCCTCGCAACATGTGCTACTTCTGGATGAGCATCATTTCAGATTGAGCACCACCTCATATCGAGTATCAGTCCTAGATGACATCTAGTTACTTCGCCCCACACATGGACTGAATTTCAAGTCTCCAACCAAAAGACTTTCTTAACTGAAGACTTGAGGGACTACTGTTTATACCATACTTAGGGTCTCCGTATTTAGATCTCGTATAAATACTCAGGGGACTCAAATGTAATTATGTAATAAATGAAGGGGCAAATATGTAATTAATGAGAAACCCTTATTCTATAAAAGGACCCCTCACCCTCACAATTAGGGGAGACCAATTTCGAGGCCATCAGAGACCTGACTCTCTTCCTCAGAGGCTCTAAATCTCTCTCCCTCACTCCCCTCACATCTCAGATAAATACATAATCAATGTGGACGTAGCCCAAACCTTGGGGTGAACCACGATACATCTTGTGTTATTTACTTTCTTATAGATTCACGGCCGGATTTACGTTGTTCCAAGACCTCCGGTTTTGTGCATCAACAACTTTATTCCCAGTTAAGGATCTGGGTCATCTGCATTATTTTCTGGGATTGGAATGACGTAGAACTGCTGATGGCTTATTTCTTCATCAAGGTAAATACCTACTTGATCTGTTGCAGAAAACAAGTATGGATCGCGCGAAGCCCTGTTGTACACCTCTTGGTACAACTAAGTTAGATCATAATGCCAACCATTGTCTAATCCCAAAGAGTACAAATAATTAGTTGGGAGCCTCCAATACCTTACTTGGACCACACCAGATATATCATTTGCAGTCAACCAAGTTTGCAAATTCATGCATTCTCCCACTGACGTTCATATGCTGGCAACTAAGAGGATTCTCAGGTTTCTTTAAGAAACCATTTCTTAAAGGGTCCTCTTCAACTTTCAGCATACTTTGATGCAGATTGGGCAGACTGCACCTTTGACAGGAGATCCACTAGTTGATTTTGTGTTTTTTTCTGGGTTCTAATTTGATAAGTTTGAGTGCTAAGAAACAACCTACAATGGCTTGTTCCTCCACTGAGGCTGAATACAGATCATTAGCACATACTGCAACTGAGATTATATATCAGCTATTTCACTTGCATCAAATCATGTTTTCCATGCCCACATTAAGCATGTTGAAATAGATTATCATTACATTCGAGAATTGATTCTTGCCATTTTAGTTCAGGTGCAATATGTCTGCAGTCAGGATCAAATTGCTGATATACACTCTAAAAGTCTGTCCAAGAACAAGTTTCTATTTCTACAGTCCAAGCTCTCACTTGGAACCTTAAATTCTTTCCAGTTTGGCATGCATGAGGGGGGCGTAAAGATGAAGATGGCAAGTCATGACTATAGTTTGTTATAAGCTGTTATTATTTGGTTAGTTTGTTATGAGGAATATTTGTACATAGCCAAAGGCTATATATTAGTGTGTGTATTCATTTGGTAATTAATGAAAATATTCCTTGTACTTCCGCTGTAAGGATAGATTTTTTCAATGTGATCGGTATACGAGATGATACGTTATGTATTATTATATAAATAGTGAGATATATGTATTAAAAAGTTTGATAAATGAAATTTTTCGTAAGAAAACTGCTTTGAGAAACCTTCATCTTCTATAGAAAATTCTGATGTCTATCTCACTTATCCACTGAACACACACGAAACAAAAACAAAAGTAAAAAAAAATGGAGCTTCGTCTCCATCTCTGCATAATCTCTCTGCTACTGCTCTCATCAAAATCAACGGCCATACAATCCGACGACGATCCGATAATCTCGCGGTTCCAACGATATCTCCGAATCAACACGGCCCACCCAAATCCCCAGTACCGCGAAGCAGCGGATTTCATTCTCTCCGAGGCCGAGTCCCTCTCCCTTGAATCCCAGACTATCGAGTTCGTCCCCGGCAAGCATCTTGTCCTCCTCAAATGGCCCGGCTCCGACCCCTCCCTCTCCTCCGTTCTTCTCAATTCCCACACCGACGTCGTTCCGGCCGAGCACGACAAGTGGGTACACCCCCCTTTCTCGGCCAACTTGGACTCGAACGGCGACGTTTACGCCAGGGGGTCCCAGGACATGAAGTGCGTCGGGATTCAGTACTTGGAGGCGATTCGACGGCTCAAGGCTTCTGGGTTTAAGCCCAAAAGGTCTGTTTATTTGTCATTTGTTCCTGATGAGGAGATTGGGGGACACGACGGTGCTGAGAAGCTGGCTGAATCTGATGTTTTCAAGGGATTGAACGTCGGAATTGTGCTTGATGAAGGTGAGCTAATCAGACCTTATGATTCTGCTCACTGTTACTAGTTCTTGTTAATTATTTGTTGTTTGCTTGCTATTTGCTAGCCATATTATCATCTGGGTAATTGAAAATACTAGTGCTTTTTACGGTTTGATATTGCTAGTGATTTTATCATCTGGCTAATTCAAAAGAGTAGTGCTTTTTACAGTTTTTGTTATTGGTTTGCTATTGGCTAATGATGTTATCATCTGGATAATTCCGCCTCCTAGTCACTATCTGGTATTGAGTTGGTAATTACTAGCCCTTGTGCCATTTGGGCAACTGATTTCACTGGTGATTTGTAAGTTTTATTATTGGTTTGGTTAATTGTGTGTACTAATGCTTTCGTTGTGTTGGTTTGCTGTTTTCTAATGATTGTGCTATTTGGTAAATGGGTGTACTCGAAAAAAAAACAGGGTTGGCGTCGCCGACTGAGACTTACAGAGCATTTTATGCGGAGAGGTGTCCCATGTGGCTGGTGATCAAGGCTACTGGGGCTCCTGGTCATGGGGCTAAGCTCTATGACAACACTGCCATGGAGAATCTCTTGAAAAGCATTGAGAGTGTGAGGCGGTTCCGGGCTGCACAGTTTGATTTGGTGAAAGCGGGATTGAAGGCTGAAGGCGAGGTCATCTCTGTTAATATGGTGTTTCTGAAAGCTGGCACCCCGACTCCAACTGTAAGTTTGAATCACCTTGGTGCTGGTTTCTTCATGACTTGATGCTGGCTTAAATGGAGTTCGTAGTTTAATAGAACTCTTACTTGTCTTGGATGAAAATAAGTTTCAGAACTGAAACTTATACATCAGTAAGGAATATTCATGTTTAGAATTTATTAATTTAATTGTTTGGAGGGACCTAAGGGAATTTTGTTACAATATGCTATACTGCATTGTTGATTCGCCTACACATGAATGAAACTGAATATTGTTGTTTGCTCCTTAATCAGCAGAATCACTTGTATGTGCTATTGAACTCATGCCTTCTTATAAATCTCACTCTCATCTTTTGGGGCTATACCGCTATAGTGTTGGAAAGGATTTTCATTGGAATTCTTAAATAATAATTTTTTTTTTTATAAAGAGAATTCTTAAACAATTGATTCATAGACACTTGTGACACATTTTAGTGGACATCATTACGTTATCACTTTAGACATAAGCGTGTGATGAAATGTGCATGTATCACTTGATATTACAGGAGCAGGACGTAAAATGTTAAGCTTGATTTGGCAAGTGCTGAGATTCATTCTTGCAAAAGTTGGCAATGAAATTATCGTCTATGTCATAACCTGGGATCATAATGTTCCTCCCTTATGCAGTCATAATAACAACATCTCTGATGAAAAATGCTCTCCCTTTTTGTCTGCCAGGGTTTTGTCATGAATATGCAGCCATCTGAAGCAGAAGCAGGCTTTGATATTAGGGTCCCACCAATTGCTGATCAGGAGTCTTTGGAGAAACGGATAGCTGAAGAATGGGCCCCTACTTCACGCAACATGACATTTAGGGTAATTAGCACATTGATCTTATCTTATCAAGTACAAAATTATTGAATACTTTAAGAACTTAAAAGTTATATATGGTAAATCAGTATGAAAAACACTTCAATATAGTCTGCTTTTATTAAATATTAAATACCTTAATAAATAGGCAGTACTAAGAAACCGATGTAGCGTTTACAATGGTTGCAGTGCACTAACGAGTGATCCATTAACCTCCTGATCTTGCTTGATCAAATAATGGACACAAAGTTACAAACGGACCAGTGTAACAGTGTTGTAATGTCCTTGAGTTGTTGCTCTTCGCATTGCCAGGAAAAGTCATCAGTGGTCTTTACCTAGTATTCTGTGTTTTAACTATTTATGATATGTTGTCCATTAAGTTTGTCCTAAGCTCTTAAAATGTTCAGGCTTTAGCCTAGGTGCATTGCATCAGTTAGAAGTACGGACTACTATGATTACGGAAGACATAATATTTAAAATTTTGAAAGCTTGTGCATTTTCATGCATACGTACATGTAGGCCTGATTTTCGGTCTGATCAGATCAGAAAATACATGTTTCCAATTCCCATTCAAAATGTTTTGAAAATGCATATCATTTCCAATTTCGGAATCGGAATTTCTTGATTTAAAAAATTATGGGAGTTGTATGACTCATCTATACTAAGATACAAACAAAAATTATTTCATCTCCATGACTTTATAGTTCTCCAGTTCCTATCCAATTTTATTCGGATTTCGGAATTCGGTTTCGGATTTGAATCGAACGGAATATTTTGGAATATTTCTCTACTTATCTTTGTAGCATGGGCAGTTCAAGCAGAAGGTTTCGGTGCTTGATAAGTCGGGGAAGCCAATCCTTACGGCAACTGACAGTTCAAACCCCTGGTGGGCTCTTCTTGAAGATGCTGTCAAAAAAGCGAATGGGAAACTTGGTAAGCCAGAGATTTTTCCTGCGTCAACAGATGCTCGCTACTTCCGGAATCTAGGCTTGCCAGCAATTGGATTCTCTCCGATGGCCAACACTCCCATTCTTCTTCATGACCACAATGAGGTGAGTAGCCAGGCTGATATTTTGGTTGTTCTGTTTGCATTTGCATCCTTAAGCGTTTGTGAACTTGTCTTTCTGTGGTTTTTATTTTGTAAGCTGATCTGCAACTAAGTAGTTTAACCATAAATTATCACCTTGTTGCAGTTTCTAAACAAAGACGAATACTTGAAAGGAATCGAAATTTATGAATCTATAATCAAGGCGTACGCGTCTTATGTCGATCATGGGAAAATCGCAGGTTCCCGAGATGAGCTGTAATACCACAACGCGTATGGATCGTTACTTGTCTCTTGAGACGATGCCTGGTGTTTTTGCATTGCTGTAATATATTGATATGAGAAATGCTTTGATACTGGATGTAACAATAAGGTGGAAGAGGAAGAACTTTGCCTCACAATGCACAGGGCCTACTATTTGCAATGCTGGTTGATGTGACTTTTACCCTTTAGAAAAATGGTTTCAGGAAAATATATTGGTTGCATGGTATCCCAACTTGGATAATGCTTGTGTTTCCGATTATGGGAAACCTACTTTGTCCCTCCACTTATGATTAATATACCTTTACCGTGCAAACATCAAAATTAGAACCGTTCATTTTATTTATTATCAATTAAAGATCGTATGTGCAAAAAGTCATTAAATTTGGAGATTTTCTAACCATTCATCTGCATCAAACAAGTATTATCCTTCCAAATTTACTTTTGGTTAAATATGTTTTTTGTACCATGCGGTTCGCTCCTCTGGACTTGTGTGTACCCTACTTTTAATTTCACTAATTGAGTACCACGAACTTTCAAAATTTGCTCATTCAGGTGTTGTCGTTAGTGCGCCCAACCGTAAGCGGGCTACGTTTCATTTGTTATTGGATAGTACTATCCACATACTTAAACTTCTTACACACTTCTTTCAATTTTCGATCTTCAGATTGAATGAATTGAAGATCAATGACAAAAAATTGACAAAGATGTGTGGAAGGTAAAATCAAATGCATGAATAGCAATTTCCATGTTATTTTGTCTATTCACAAAAGAAAATGAGCAGAAGAAAGACAAAAGAACAATAAAATTCACCCAAACCATAATGTTGTTGCCCAAATAAAATAGGGAACTTTAACGAAAAGCACCGGTACTATTCACTTTAACGAAGAATCACATTTTTACACTAAAAAATCAATCATGGTTGTGGATGCAAATTTCTTCCTCCTCGATCTTGGACGATTTTGCACCTACAAAACAATTAACACCTTAGGTTAAGGCCAAGAGCCTCACACGCCCACGATGAATGGGGGGGCTTTGGCCGAAGAACCTCCGATGCCAAAGTTAGAATTTAGAGAGAAAGAGTGTTTAGAGAATTTTGGGATTTTTGCCAAAGTGTTGGAATCTGCTTTTTGGTGAGAATGGGAGTATATTTATAGGGATAGGAGGTGACTAGGGTTTTTAGGTTTAATTTAGGTTTAATTAACCAATTTATTTGGCTATTAAACATAAAATGAATGTTTTGGTGGTTTTTGAATTTATTGGGTAATAAAAATGAAGAAATGGTGAAAAAGGTAGAAAAAGTGATGGATTAGGTTTTGAAATGGGGATAGCCGGCCATGTGGTGTTTTAGGGTTGAATTGGATGTATTTTGTGGTTATTTGGATATAATGGATGGTTTAATTGACAATTAATGGGTTAATTAGGCAATAAACCCATTAATTAGCCAATTAACATAATTTAAAAGGAATGTGTTTGAGAAATACCTTGTAGAAAGGATTTGATGAGATGGACTTTGAATTGTTACCTATTTTGGGCACTTCTGTCTTGGTTGATGGATGATTCTCCACTGCTCGCGTGTAGGAAACCCGGTATGCCTCGAGGGTATTTTTGTCCTCTTTTGTCCAAAAGTCCACGTGTCACCTAATGAATATTTTTTGCTCCACAAATGCCCCCACACCTGTTGGGCTGCTCGCAGAAAAGGGCAGCAGGTGTAGAGATCTTCTTGCTTTAGGAAACTTAAGATTGCTTCCTATTTTGATGTTGATTCTCTCTTTAATAGGAAATTAGATCCTTCTAGGAAAGGGAAATAAATTTCTCTCAAAGCCTATTTAAGTCCACCTTAAGTGGGTTATTAAATCAACTTTGGAGAGCGATTTATTCTACCCTACAAGAGAGAGATAGCTTAGAGGATATTTGTTCCCCCTCCTCTAGCAATCTTCTACATCTTGCCCGTGCAAATGACTGTCTTTCGTTGCTTTCTTCGTCTTCTTCGTGCCGCACCGATGTAAGAAAAATTTAATTTTTCTTGCCTTATTCTTGGATAGTGCTATTGCGGGGCAGCCATCGGGGTGGTGCGGCACATCGGCTGACAGGGGCCAGGAGTTGGCTCGGCATGGGCCGAGGAGATGTCGTGGCAGGGACCACTGCTTGGGCAGCTTGGCTTGGCTTGAGCCAAAAGGCAGCTTGTGCAACTAGGGTCGCGGATTGTGGCGTTGGGGCGCAGTGCTAGGCGAGCCGCATGGCTCATGTCCTTTGGGCTCTTGGACCTGACTCGGGCTAGGCTGGCGATTGAGAGAAATAAGGAGATTGCGGGTCTCATGGGCTGCTGGAATGTTGGGCATGCAGGCCTTCTGCCTGCTGGAATACTGGGTTGAGCTCCCCTGCTGAGTACCATGAATGTCGTTGGCTGCTTAGTCCTCTTTGCTGAAAGAAATGTGGGCTGCTCCAGAAAGAGGAGGTAAAGAGGATCAAGGCGGATGCATTGGCTAGTCTGATCGCTGTCGTGGAGCTTACTATGAATGAAGATGGAAAGAAGAGATCTTCCCCGCCTGCTCATGAGATGCCAGTTAAGAAAAAACTGAAGACTTCTTCTGCTGCTCATGAGGGTCCGCTTGCTACCGAGAGGTATGTGATTGACATGACTTCTTCCAATGGGAAGAAATGTAAGGCTGCTAGATCTGAGCATGTGGCGTCTTCCATGTTGAGAATGGCTAGTACAATTGTGGATAAGATTACTCAGCGTAAAGGTTTTATCATGCCCCCAGTGCCGAAGTCTGTACCAGGACGTTCTTTGGGAGCCAAGTCCGGTTCACCTTTGTAGAGACTTGCTATTATGAAGAGTGGTAAGGTGGACTCTGCTGCTAAAGTGGCGCCAAAGCATGCTCCCTTTGCTGCTGAGATTGATTCGCCTCAGATTCAAGATCTTAAGCTTGCAATTTCTGAGCTTCGTTTCGCTACTTATGCTAAGAAGAGAGTGGATGAGCTGCAGCGCGTCCGTGTTAGTCTGCTTAAGAAGAATGAGCAGCTGAAGGGTGAGAATGATGGGCTTGAGGTTTTAAGACCTTTTCTATTTCTCCGAAAGACTTGCTTGCTTTTACTTTTAAGGCTTCCATTGGTGAAGTAGTTGGAGAAGTTAATGCCCAGACTGGGGCAGCCAGGGATGAAGCGTCGGATGATGCCGCTGCTAAGAGCGTTACGACTGTTGAAGGTGTGGCGACCGAGTAGTCGTGGGATGTCCAAGCTGCTGTAGTGTAGTATTTTAGGTAGCCTTTAGGATTTTCTTTGTTTTTCCTTGTAGCTTTTGTTTTGCTTGAACTCTTTCGGCCTTTGCTAGTTGTTTATAAACATGTTTTCCTTTGTTTTTCTTCATCTTCACTTCTTTTGTTCATGCCCTAACCTTTAGACTTGATAAACCAGTGGCAGGCATGCTACTTTTTTATAAGCAAACAAACTCGCGTAGCCTATGCAGCCGTAGGTGTTGGTGTAGAACTTTGCAAAGTTGTTAGCCATAGGGTTGGCAGCCAGATGCCTTACTTACAGAAGCAGACAAGTCCGCGTAACCACTAGGCTGTTAACCTTGACTTTCTTCAATTCCGTAGGTTGCGTAGCAAGTATCACAACACTTTAGGACTTGGTGTAGGTTGTTCCGCGCTTGGCAAAAGTGAAGCTTATCGACTACGTAGCATGTCGGCAGTGGATAAAACTTCGTATATGCGCGCTAGCTTGTTTAACCTTTCACAAGAATGTGCGGTTGTATAAGTCTAGTGCGGCTTTACTGCTCGAAGGGCAAGCCGTAGGCAGTCTTCCGGAATCCGTAGGCTACCTTAGTGCACTCGGTAGCAGCTTTAGGATTCCAGGGCAGTCGTCCATCGGATGTACTGCGTAATGTGCCCTCTCCGTCTCTAGGGCCCGGTTCCCCACGGATTAGGCCAAGAGACCCAAAATCCTTCAGTTAGCTAAGCCTTGAAAAAGACCATTGCGGCTACTTCTAGGAATCCCGGCGCAAGCCATCATGCATCTAGTTATACTAGGGCAGCCAGGCTCATCCACGTCTGGATATTCGGAGTGTAAAGTTTATCCTCCCGTCTTGGAGAGCTGACCCATATGGGTGTCCGAGAATTGGTTTACCCTCTTGCACTGGAGAGCATGGTTGGTCCCTCGGGGGGCGCAATTCCTGCGATAAGTCCCTAAGAAGGGCGCAGTCTTCTTTTGAAGTGCAAGAATGATTAGTTGTTGTAAGCATGCAGCCAAGCCAAGTTGTGATTACTTCTAAATTCCTCATTGAAAAACGAGTGAAAAGAACGAGAACTTTAGCTGTAAGGTAGGAACTGCATAACAACTGGATAGTCCTCAGCTTGTGAGGTGGTGCCCGTCGAGCTTATTGAGTCTTCGGGTTTTGATGTAGCTGGAAGTCACACATGGTACTTCTTCAGATTGCAGGCCATCCATTGCTTTTCAATCTTTTTGCCGTTTCATGGTGGCGAGGGTGTAATTACTCTTGCCCCCTACTCTGCTGATCTTGTACGGACCTTCCCAGATGGGATCCATCTTTTTGGAGCCTTCTCTGCCGGCAGTGATGAAGGCTTTTCTGCGTCGTCGACATGCAAATGCCAGAAGTCTCCATCGGGTGGAGTAGGCGCAGCTAGAGTGTGCTCGGCTACTTCTGAGGCATCGTTGGGCCGCTCTGTTGCGTCACCTAGGCTCGGCGTGAAGGCGCAGTAGGGAGATGTGGAGATGGGGCCATGTCATACGCAGCAGGAGATGCTCAACTGCCGGTATTGGGCCACTCTAAAGTTGAATCATTGAGCAAGGGTCGGCTAGGGCTGTGTGATGCGCAGCAAGAAATGGTACTCAATTGCCGGTACATGTTGCTCCTATGTAGAATCTTTTAGGGTGACGAGGACAAAACTTGCTTTCGAGTGTGTCCTTCCAGTGTTACGTTCGTCAGAAAACTTTACATCCGCCAGGGTCTACGCCTTTATCGTCGCGTGTCTGGATTGGGCAGAATAGTACGTCATGAGGATGATTGCATGCGTTTGAAAGTAAAACTTGTGCTTCTGGGTTGCAACAACTATCGCCAAAGTTAGCTTTTGAATTTTTAATAACATCGAGGAGAGCTTTTGAACTGTAGAATACAGGTAACTGTGGAATACAGGTAGTCGGGCCCCCATCTCTTCTCGAATGATGGTAGAGCTTATTGCTACTTTAGATACCGTCAAACATGTGAATAAGTCCTCCGCTGCTTCTAGGGAGGTGATGTCGGGTGCTTCTTCAAGTCCTTGAATGTGCATTGGCGAGCCTCATCCCAAAGTGCATACTTGCCTTTGTTGGGGTAGCGGAGCTCTCGGCTGCCCCCAGCCATGACTTGCTGGTCTAGGATGCTCTTCCATGTGTTTGGCTCGTCTATGCCGCAGATGCAGTACATGTGGTGCGTTCCTAGCAGGCGAGCGAGTTCTTCGCAGATTACTGGTTGAACTTGAGTTGGATTGAGTGACTGCTTCTCTCCGTCCGTCGTGCTGCCTACTCTGATGTGAGGTGGATGATGCTCCTTGTGGGCTTAGCCACGAATGAACACTTTGTCCGGAAGGTTGCTCATGTTGACTATCGGAGTGTGACCCCAACCGTGAATGTATGCTCATCCGTGGGCCTAGTCGAGAGTACACGCTCCTCTGCGCGCTAAGACGAGAGTATACGCTATCTCGGGGGCCTAATCGGGAATGTACACTGCCTGAACGTTCAGCTCGTGGCTGGTCGAATGGCTGCTTGCCGAGACGCTGCTAGAAAGGTTTGTCTGCCCTTGTCCTACTTCGGGATACCTCGTCCGGGGCACGTTGGATCCCGATGCGTTGCAAAAGTTGATTCACCAATGTTGTCTGTTGTGCATGGGCGCTCGTTAACTCTATGACTTGTCGAGACAAGTGTTGTTCGCCATTTGGATTGGAAGAGCTTGGAAGGAATGCGCCTCCTTGGGCAGTGGAAATGTGGTAGACTCCGGGCGCGAGATTTGAATTGGGAAATGTCAAATCCGCGAAAAAATGTGGTGAGAATGCCCCCGGCTCGATGGTAGGTCCGGATGGTTGAGATAGTCTTGGGTCGACTTGGGCTGCTTGGAAAGCCACTGGAGCAGGATGGGCCGTGAGAGTGGGCTGCTCGTCGGGAGCAGGCTGGGTCACGAGAGCAGGAGCAGGTTGGGCCGTGAGAGTGGGCTGCTCGTCGGGAGCAGGCTGGGTCACGAGAGCAGGCTGCTCGGCAGGAGCAGGTTGGGCCGTGAGAGTGGGATGCTCGACGGAAGCAGGCTGGACCACGGGAGTGAGCTGCTCGTCGGGAGCAGGCTGGGTCACGAGAGCAGGCTGCTTGGCAGGAGCAGGCTGGGCCACGAGAGTGGGCTGCTCGACGGAAGCAGGCTGGACCACGGGAGTGGGCTACTCGTCGGGAGCAGGCTGGGTCACGAGAGCATGCTGCTTGGCAGGAGCAGGTTGGGCCACGGGAGTGGGCTGCTCGACGAAAGCAGGCTGGACCACGGGAGTGGGCTGCTCGTCGGGAGCAGGCTGGGTCACGAGAGCAGGCTACTTGGCAGGAGCAGGCTGGGCCACGGGAGTGGGCTGCTCGACGGAAGCAGGCTGGACCACGGGAGTAGGCTGCTCGTCGGGAGCAGGCTGGGTCACGAGAGCATGCTGCTTGGCAGGAGCAGGCTGGGCCACGGGAGTGGGCTGCTCGACGGAAGCAGGCTGCTCAACGCGCGGTGCATGTGAATGCGAGGCTTGGGCTTGGGTCCACGTAAACTTGGATGGCACGGCTTGGGTCGTGGTCTTGGTACCGTGAGCCTTGGATGGCACGGCTCGGGCCGTGGTGAAAGCTCCATGGACCTCGCCACGAATGGCTACCGAAGTAGCCACCGCGGTGGTTCCCATGGTGGTCGTGGTGAAGGCACCATGGACCTCGCCGTGGGTGGCTACCGAGGTAGCCACCGCGGTGGTTCCCATGGTGGAAACTCGTGATGGTGATGCCGCTCCCCTTATTGTCGCATTTTGCCTCACAGATCTCCGCAATCCCATTTCTTGTATATTAGAATTTTCACTTATAGAATTTTCTAAATTTCTAGCCATTATATTTTGCTTATACGTTTTATCAAAGAACCTTTGCAAGTAAAAAATTCTAATAATAAGAACGTATGAAAAATATTCAAATGGACTAGAAAATAAAGAAAAAACATTTTTGTGCGAGAGTCTTCTACGAGTATGGATTTCAACTCTGAATGAAAGCACCAATTTGTGGATGCAAATTTCTTCCTCCTCGATCTTGGACGATTTTGCACCTACAAAACAATTAACACCTTAGGTTAAGGCCAAGAGCCTCACGCGCCCACGATGAATGGGGGGGGCTTTGGCCGAAGAACCTCCGATGTCAAAGTTAGAATTTAGAGAGAAAGAGTGTTTAGAGAATTTTGGGATTTTTGCCAAAGTGTTGGAATCTGCTTTTTGGTGAGAATGGGAGTATATTTATAGGGATAGGAGGTGACTAGGGTTTTTAGGTTTAATTTAGGTTTAATTAACCAATTTATTTGGCTATTAAACATAAAATGAATGTTTTGGTGGTTTTTGAATTTATTGGGTAATAAAAATGAAGAAATGGTGAAAAAGGTAGAAAAAAGTGATGGATTAGGTTTTGAAATGGGGATAGCCGGCCATGTGGTGTTTTAGGGTTGAATTGGATGTATTTTGTGGTTATTTGGATATAATGGATGGTTTAATTGACAATCAATGGGTTAATTAGGCAATAAACCCATTAATTAGCCAATTAACATAATTTAAAAGGAATGTGTTTGAGAAATACCTTGTAGAAAGGATTTGATGAGATGGACTTTGAATTGTTACCTATTTTGGGCACTTCTGTCTTGGTTGATGGATGATTCTCCACTGCTCGCGTGTAGGAAACCCGGTATGCCTCGAGGGTATTTTTGTCCTCTTTTGTCCAAAAGTCCACGTGTCACCTAATGAATATTTTTGGCTCCACAATGGTACTATTCACTTTACCTTTTATTTTGTCCTTATCGTTAAAACTCAAAGTTTTCAAACTCTTTTCATTAGTTTTCCTAATAAAATAAGGCTGTTATCATTGCTTCAAAATAGTAATCTTTAACTATTTAGTGTCAAAAACAAAAGACAGACGTAATTAATATTTTAAAGTGCTAATAACAATTTCAACAAGGCAAATATTAAAGTTTAGGTTAAGATATGTATAAAAGGTCACGAGGATAGTGATGGTGTTGGTGTGCAGCATATTTGTGTGTGTGACATGTTACATGTTATTAGAATGATTCTCGCTTGTGCATATCTCGTTCATTTTGTTTGTAAGTTTGAATTAAAATTTTGTTGTGCCTACGCTTTTCTTCACCAATGAGGGGAGTAAACTAGGTTTTAACCACCATAATATATTTGCTTTATGGAATTCGGTGAAATATTGGAGGAAACTATTTATAAAATTGGATTTTAAGATAAGAGACAAAAATTTATATAAATATAAGTGAGCCAAATTTCCACGAGTTTCTACCAATTTTTTATTTTGTCTTTCCAACTTCGAAATGGCGTTGTTACTTCTAAACGAGGGCGAATGCTTATAAACAAACAAAAGAAAAAGAAACAGCGGCTTAGATTTGTGTATTTTTGTCTTCGAAAAGTGTGTGGAACAGATTTTGCTTGGCTTTGTATATAATACATCGTTATGTTTTTGCAGCACCGTTTGGAATGGCTGCAGAAAATTATCACCAGTCGGTGATCCATGGACATGGAGTTCCACTTATCATCTTGAATCCAGGAATAGCACTACCAGCTAGAACAACTATAACGTAAGCGATGAATTTTTTAGACTTAGATCAAATGCCCCTGATATTAATTATTATAGAGAAAATTAGAATCTCCTACAAAATATATATATATATATATATATATATATCTTTTTTTTATATCTAACGACGCCAAAATTAATCCACAAATACTTAATATTAGCCTCTTCAATCAAATTCTACCTAACCCAAGACTAATCCAATCATAATCAGCCAACATGACTTGAAAATTTGCTGGGCATCCTTTATCGTCATGTATGGCAAATAGACAACAAGCGAATGCTTAAACCTGGGATGCGTAGCCACTGGTATTCTCCATGTGTATCACTCCCGAAACACGTTAAAAGTTTGGCAAGTAAGCAAATTGCAACCTCAATACAATGACAAACAGAACTTCAATTACACAATGATGAATATAGTTAAATTATTTAATATTTAGTAATTTTAAAAAGAAAAATTAAATTAAATCTAAGAACTACATGTTAAATTAACAGGCCATGAATCACTGTGTCTTGCGCTCTCTTTTCGTTCATTTACAAACTGCAAGTTTGAATCAACATGTTTGTTAAGATGAATTCAAATTTCGTTACCATATGCAATTTAGATTACTCACTGTTTATTCATTTCCATTATTGCGTGTTCAATTCATTTGCATTCATGTTTTTAATTTAATTTATTTTTTCATGACTAGATTAATTTCAATCTTGTTTATTTTCAATTCCCTTCCCTTTTTCATTTGATCTTCACCTTCACCATTTGGTTGTTCATTCAAAGCCTTGCCTTCATGCTAGAGTAATAACCTAGGTCGAGAAAAGGTTACTTGCTCGGCCGTACAACTATTGGTAGAAGTTAAATTCAAAGTGCAAACACAATCACATTCACATCTTTTCTAAGTACTATTCGACCGGTAAGTCGCTCTGTGGCCATCCCTTGATGACCACCTTGATGCTCTCATATGGCAATCTTTCCATAATAAGCAACATACAAATGCTTGAATCTTCGCTCAAATCTCAACTTACGATGAATAAAAAGCATTGTTACATAACATAATGTGGTTATATGAGCTGCTTAAGGCTTAGCAATGTTACTACAAATGAAAGGCCAATTTTATGTAACATGAGCTGAACTCCATCAACAATCTAAAATGCACTGAGAAATAGAAGAAATTAGGTTCTCATTCTTACTTTTTTTTACTCCATTAATTAAAACCTTATTCCTTTTCAAATTTTGATCAAAGTTCTTCGGTTTTAATAAACGCCATTAATTATTCAAAAACAAAATATTTACATGTCAAGATAATTAGGTTTTATTTTTAAATATATTCATTTAGTGTTAGAAACGATACATTTGATATATTATATTTATGGCTAAACTTTTTATCATATATTTCTATTTCTAGTTTGTACCCATTTTTAATTTGCAATCATTCCTTTTAAAAGGAAAACTAATGAAAATGGCTTGAAAACTTTGAGTTTTAACGATAAGAACAAAATAAAAGGTAAAGTGAATAGTATTATGATTGACTTTTTAGTGAAAAAATGTGGTTTTTCATTAAAGTGAACAGTACCGGGAGCTTTTCGTTAAAGTTTCCTTTTTTAAACTGTACCAATTTTCTTTTAAATGTTAATTTGTACCCATATATTAATATCTTTTTGTCCCTTATTTTTTAAACTTTTATTTGTACTCATAATTTTTTTAATCTTTTATTTGTACCCATAATTTATTTATAATGTACCCTTTTTTTTTACAAATGTACCGCTTTGTTACATGTAAAATGTATCCCTATTTTTTTTGTAAGTACCATTTTTTAATGTAAAATCTATTTATTTTTTAATCTAAAATGTACCATTATTTTTTTTAATATAAAATGTAACCATTGTTTTCTATATAAAATGCACCCACGTTTTTATGTAAATGTACCAATTTTTTATATATACTAGCCTCTTGCCACACGCATGTGGCAATTGACATTTTTATAATTTTTTTTATTTAAATAATTAATTTACATATTTTAAAAAAAATTATTTTTTTTTAAAAGAAATGAATTAATGACTTGAAACCCCCACTAACGTGGGAGGTTTTGTTTTTTTTTTTTCTATAATTTTAAATATTAAATTCATTCAAAATAAAAATATGGTTAAATACTTTAGCTTCTTTTGGTTCAATTGTAATTTATGAAATTATTAAAGGATAATTTATGGTATTTTGAATGTTTCATCATTTTAGGGTGCTCACTTTATATATATAGATAATGTAGCCAAATTTTATTATATAAATGTACTCATTTTATAAAAATAAAATCCCTTTTTTTAATAATCTAGAATGCACCCATAAGCAACTAAAATCCCTTTTTTTTATAATCTCTTTTATTATTATGTCATTTATGTAGCAGATGATGGACTTCAATCAAAAATCTAAAATACATAAGATTTGAGTCTATAACGGTTAGGAATCAGGGACTGCAACTAAACTATCCCTAAAAAAAATCTCTAAAATTTAATTGATAATATGAGTTAGACTACAAACCAAAACCCAAGATGACCTATTTATAAACCTTTAAGACTCTTATAGGAAAAAAATATAAACAAATAATAAAAAAACCGAGGACTTCTTAAAATATTAAAACCCCGTTTTGATTTATTAAACAATGTTAAGCTGCCAAATTCTGACCAGGCTCATTGCTTTCAACGAGTCTTGTAATTTTCGTTCTCTTCAAATCTATATATTATGGGCCTAAATATGACACGCCAAATCAATCTCTAATATTAGAAAGCCAGAAGGACATTTTAGTGTCTCAAGGCTTCATTAAAAAAAATTGGACCGAAAAGCCCCTTAAACAAAAAAAAAACTATAACTGGCTGAAAATAATGCAATCAAAATACAGGGATACTTCTATCACAAAAACATTAGAAACAAAACAGAATTAAAAATAAAAAGAAAAGAAAATAATTTCGTGGGGAAAAGAATCACCACGTCCAGCACGTTTGTTCAAACTGTATAGCAGTTCCGTTCATTTTTCAAACTCCCACGTCCATTTATGAAATCACGTCAAAGTTTGAATTGTTTATAGACGTGTTTTTGGGATTTTGGGATTTTAGGTTGCTAGCAGATCGTCTATACTTTCAATGGGATGTTTTCGATCATTTTAGCCATTGCGTTTTTTGGTACTGTCTTGGCAATTGAAGATATCATACATGGTTTGAGTGAGCGTGGGATCATCCAGTTATAAGAAAGGTTTATATTTGTGATACAAACTAATACAACCTAGGTTGTGTGCAGTGGCTGCTCATCTTACAGGAATTCACAGTGCCATCAAGATGCTAAATAGCAAAATTAGAGTGCTTCATCACTATCTTCTTGCTATGCAGAAAGGTACGCACATACTTATAGTATAATTACAAGGTCCAGAAGTCATATTTATAGTATAAATTCAGAGTTTCTCCACCCAATTCTGTATTATAATATTTAATGGTGTCAGTGTTGTCCAATCCCCAGCCCAATTCTGTATGGTCCTCCAATTTCATGTTTTCTTTGTATTCAGATTCCAATTGCATGTTTGGGAATCATCAGGGTTTCAGTTTTTGCTTTAATCTTAGCTGAAGGAAGATATAAAGGATGATGAGGGCAGTCGAGAAAAAAGATGATGAGGGACCATCAATTCACCAGGACTGTAGCGGCAAAATAGGATATGGAATGCACCAAAGCATCTCGGGGATTTACACACTTTGATTAGGTTTGTATCTTCGTTGGTTGATGTATTTTATTTTTTGTATTCAATTGCTGTGATTTTTTTCTTTTCTTTACACACTTTGATTAGTTTCTTAGTTTTAATAAGCAGAACAGTTCTACCATTTTTTCATTTTAATTATGCTCTTGCATGTACAATATAATCTGGGAGGAAGAAGAACGAGAAAGAATGCCACCAGTAGAAAACAAAAGAAGAAATCGGTACACAAATTACATATTATGGATTCTAAAGCAAAAAATATGAGTTAGAGCATGATTACAAATAAACGTGGTATATTTAAAAGATTTTTAAGGGTCCGTATCGCCCGTGAAAAATAAAAGGTCTAACAAAAGAAGAAATAGGCAAAGAAATTAAACATCATGGATTAATCTAAAGTAAAAGATAGAGGGACTTAGAGCAAGATTACAAATAAACGTCGTATATTTAAAAGATTTTTAGGGGCATGCAACGCTTGCGATTAATAGAATTTGTATGTCACGCGTAGCGCGCCATGATAAAAAAAAAATCTTTCGCATGCACAAGGCGCGTGCAAAAAGGCTAGTGTTACGTTAATCAACTTATATTTGGATCAAAATATGTAGAAGCCAGTGCATTTGAGAAGTTCTTCATATATCTCATTAGTACGAACATTGGCGATGCTGGAGGACTAAGGGACGCACAAACCACCGTGTGCATAGGTCGAATGTGCCGTCGATTTACACATGATCAACCCCAATGGCATGCGCGGTGCGCACCTCCCTTCACCATTTACCATCCCTTCAAGATCAATAAACCAACGACGTATCCAATCCTTCTGAACGAGGAACTTCTCCATCTCGTCATTAGATATGTTATGTTTTGAGTTAATCTCAGTTTACAATCTTAAAATTGTGTGTTTTTCAACATTTGGTACATAAAATTTTTTTTCATTCCAGAGTCATACATCAAGTCTTACTTTTGGGACAGTTTTATACATCCGTTAAGTTTTCTGTTAAAATTTCTGTTAACTGATGACGTGATGCCCACGTGAACAATAATTGATCACCACGTGTCAATATGGGCCCACTTCAATATTAAAAAATTAAAAAAAAAAAAAACACACCCGTCCCTCTTCCCCGATCCCTCCTCCCTCTTCTATTCCCTCCCCCCCCCCCCCTCCCCCCCAACTCCTCCCTCTTCACCTCTCTCTCTCTCCAAGCACAGTCGATTGGAGCCCTAATTTCTCACTTTCACCAAAGCTCACCGCGATTCCCTAACCTTTATGGTCCTCCATGTCCTCCGAATCGGGAGCTTCGACCTCCGCCGACGAAACCCCCGAGCCAAACCCTAACCTTGACCATACTCCCAAACCCCCAGAAGACCAATTGGCCGCCATAGCATTGTCGGAGGTTGATAGCCACGGGAATGGCATTGCACATGTATCGGCCGCGGAGAACAATCACCAGGAGATCGAGAACGACGAGGAGGAAGTTCAGGCTAATTCGGTTGCTCCTGGTTTAGCTTAAGTGGAGGAGGCGAGCGAGGGTTCGCCACGTGGCGGAGTCGGCGTTGGTGTTGTATGGGCGAGCACCAATTCGGAGCTGGAGATTGATGGGCCGTCGAGCCCTAGCAGCAGTGGGTATGCTGGCGATCACCAACACCACCACGAAGGCCGTGGGGATTCTGGGAATTTTGGGGACTCGGGTTCTGCTGTTCTCAGATGTGGTGGAGGAGAGGAAGGAGGTGGGTCAAAGAGGTGAAGAGGGAGGAGTGGGAGGGACGGGTGGTTTTTTTTTTGTGTTTTTGTATTTTTTTTAATTTTTTAATATTGAAGTAGGCCCATATTGACATGTGCTCAATTATTGTTCATGTGGACGTCACGTCATCGGTTAATAGAAATTTTAACGGAAAACTTAACAAATGTATAAAACTGTCTCAAAATTAAAACTTAAGGTAAATTAAGATTTGAAGTATGACTCTGAGATGAAAAAAAATTTATGTACCAAATGTTGAAAACTACAAAACTTACGTGGGAGTAAACTTTAGATTATCCCTTATGTTTTTGTATCAGCTCTGCCATCTTGAGTTTACTCCTTTCTTGCAACACTTTCTGAAGGGCCAGGAAAACCGTTTGAATTCCCACCCAACTGAACAAAACGAATATGAAAAAAAGAGAGAAGCACTTTGCAATTCACCTGCAGGTAGAGCTTCAGGGGTTGCATTGATGATGAATGAGAATACTGAAGTTCATCATTTCTCGAAGTTATGAAACTTCATCTTCTTCTACCAATAATCCCCACACGAGCACACCCCGTCTTGAAAGTGATGGTACCGGATGGGATCTCTTATCACAATACTTCTCTCCTCAATATTTGCCACAAGTTTTGCAAATACATGACAGTCTCCGCAAATCCTTAGGTTTTTCCTGATCCTAACAGTCTTCCCCTTTGACAAGCTCATTAAACCAAAGACAATCGCCAATTTCTCGCTGTGGGATAGAAGTGAAACTTCCCTCTGTTCTCCCTCAAGATCTTGCAAAACAAAATTCGTGTCAGGAATGTAACCCACTGCCATTAGTCTATCAATCAACAAGCTCAGCTGCCTATTGATCTCGTCTATCTGTGGATGTGAGTCATCTCCCAAGATAAAAGCATGAATCTGTTTGTTCACTTCAATCCAACTGCACCCGGGTTCTTTAATAACCCCTCTAGCTTTCATGCTCTTTCTTACTTCAGTCACATCTTCCCATCTCTGAGAATTGGCGTATATATTTGATAGTAAAATGTAGGTTCCGGCATCATCAGGGTCCGTTTTAAGAATTTGCTTGGCAGCATATGCTGCTAGATCTACATTCCGGTGAACCCTGCAGGCGCCAAGCAACGTCCTCCATGTCACTGCATCTGGTTCACCTTCCATTTCTTGTATTAGCCTTGCTGCCTCATCAAGTTTCCCTGCCCTTCCAAGAAGATCAATTACGCAACCATAGTGCTCTCTTCCAGGATCAATCCCAAAAAGCTGCTTCATATTCTGGAAGTAGTACCACCCATCTTCTAAAAGCCCAGCATGACTACAAGCAAACAGAACCCCAAGAAGTGTGATGTAATTTGGTTTCACCTCGGAAAGTTTCATCTGCTCGAACAATCTCAGGGCCTCTTGGCTGAAACCATTTTGCGCTAGCCCTGCAATCATGGTGCTCCAAGAGATTACATCCTTCTTCTCCATCCTGGTAAAAACAGAGTTTGCATCTTCCAAACTCCCACACTTGCAATACATATCCAGAAGTGCATTGTTCAGAATTAGATCTTGACCATACTTCACAGCATGAACATGAACTTGTCTTCCCAATTCTAAAAGCGCCAACACCGTGCAAGCTCTCAAAACGCTTGTTAGCGTGGCCTCTTCAGCTGAAAAACCAGCCCTTTTCATCCTCTTGAAAAGGTTCAAAGCCTCATCACCATCGCTGTTCTGAGCAAACGCTCCAATGATAGAGTTCCAAACAACCAAATCTCCGGACACCATTTCATTGAAAATGCCTAGCGCATTGTGCAACTCACCCAACTTCGAGTAAACGTCAATGAGAGCACTCCGAACAAAGACGTCAGATTCCAACCCAGCTGTAAAAATACAACAATGAAGCTGCTTGAGATTTGACAACCCGTCGCAAGCTCTCAAAACCGAAGAATACGTGAAACTATTAGGCGAAACACCTTCTCTAAGCATCAAAACCAAAGACTCCAAGGCCTTGTGGTTGAGTCTGGCATTCGAGTATGCCGATATCATAGTCGTCCAGGAAACAACGTTTCGCTCAGGCATTTCGTCGAACAGTTCCTGCGCTTCCTCCAAGAGAGCAAATTTAACGTACATGTTGATGAAAACGTTGATTAAGAAGGTCTTGGGCTGGTACCCATTTGAGAAAACGTGTTTGTGGACGAGCTTACCCTGCTGAACAGCTCGCCGAGCCAAGCAGCACTTGACGAGCTCGGAGTAGACGACAGAGTCGGCCCAAAGTCCGCGCCTTTGCATGGCTTCCATGGCTATCATGGCTCTCGGGAGGTCTCTCTGGTAGCAGAATTTGGTGAACTGTTGGACCAGAGTGGAGGGTGGTGATTCTGCCACGTTTGGCATGTGAGAGCAAGGACGTGTAAATGGTTGCAGTGCTTTGCATTTCAACTTGGAGACAGGGATGGCTCTCATCCTGAGAACAGAGTGAGAACAGGGAACACGAAGGAAGAACCCTACTCCTTGCATTTGCATTAGCCTAATCCTAACCTATTTTCCTTCTCACTTTCATCACTTTGAGCTAACATCGCTTTGTGACACAGTGAGAGAGACAACGTTACTCCAATTTGCAAGAGGTTTAATAACTTAGTCGATTAAGAATATTTGTTTATGCGTCTGAAATTATAAATCACTTGTATCGAAGGGAAAAGTAACTTTAGTGGCATTCCATCTCTTATTGTCTGGCTCTACCATTTTATGTGAACTTAATCTTCTAAGAAGTGTCTAGAGTTAGCATGGGTATTCTACATGTTTATAATAAAAGCGTAACTAAACTAAAACGTTTCACTTAATAACATTTTAAAACAAATTTGAAATTAACGACATATACTTATTTACTTGGAAAATATTGGAATGAGTATTTTACTCTAATTCATTACTTTTATTGCGTTGCTTAATGAGTATTTTACTCTAATTCATGACTTTTCTTGCGTTTAGCAACAAATACATGTTATGCGACATTCATATTGCAACACATATTAATACTTGAATATTCAAGAATTAGAATCTCTACACTCATTATGGTTTCTCCTACTCTAAGTAAATATGCTATATAACATAATTCAATCTTGACTTCTTCCTATTGAGCAATTAGGAAAATAAACGGTGAAAAACGAAGAAATCTTTTTTCAAATCAACATTTATCGATCATTTCTCGAACTATACAGTAGGTCCTCAAATAAGAATATGTCCCAAAAGAAGCATACATGTACATATACTACCTCCCTCTCTCAAAGAAAACCCCCAAAGGGAAAACCTTGCTCAGTCGGGCTTTAGGGTTGGTGGCAGCCCTCAAATCTTTTCTGCTTCCTTCTACTCTTCCTTATCCTCTTCCTCCCTTTTTCTTTATCTATGCTTTCCTCCGAATTTTGTCTCAACTATTAGAGCTTATGTCTCAGTTTTGTACCCTCTCCACACTCAATTGCCACTCACCGCCAATCCTCTCCTCCTTCCACATCGCACCTTTCTCTCCTCCCTCCCTCTTGCTGCCCCTCATCTTTTCCAACTCCTAACCATGAATTAGATCTCGGAGTGGGCTCTATTTTGACACAAGACCCAATTCACACAGTCCATTGTTGATCTGGATTGTTGGAAAAATTGGGCGAAGTGTAAAACAATTCACGTTAGAAAAAGGGTGTTTTACACACCCCCTTCGCCCTCTCCCTCCTTCTGTTACGTTTTTGTGACTTTTCTTGCTCGTGTAGCTGTGGAGGCTTTGGTTCTTGATTGATTGATTATGCGTAATACTCTCAAATCTAGTTTTTGGTTCGGGTGCATTGTGAGATGTCTTCCTTCGCGGAGGTAGCGGTGATGGTGATTGGTTTTTAGTGGCTGGAGATTAGAGTTTTATTGTTATTTTTTCTTTTGTTGTCTATGGGCCTAAATCTGTGTGGGTCTCCCTTTGTGTGGCTTGGGTTGTAACTCTCATTTTTTAGCATGTCTTCTATTTTATGTATTGCTTCGTTGAGTACCAAGAAACAAGAGGTTTTATTTTTTGTCTTTCGAAGAATACGCACCGTTTAAGTTGCGAAGGGGAAGGAGAATGGGCAAGTGCTCACATAACTCGCAACCAAAATAGAGACGTGACAGCAAAGCGAAAGAAGTTCCAAATCCTCGTTTGTCTCCTTCGGCAATCGCCGCCCAGCCGGACCGTCGTCCTCAGTCCTGAAACCGAGCTAGAGACCGTGTCGATAACTCAGTGAGTGCGCTAGGGTTCAGCAATTAGACTCGTGCCTTTGGTAATAGGAGATGTCTCTGAGAATCAAACTGGTGGTGGACAAGTTCGTCCAGGAGCTCAAGGAAGCTCTGGATGCCGATATCCAAGATAGAATCATGAAGGAGCGAGAGATGCAGAGCTACATCGAAGAGCGGGAACGCGAGGTCGCCGAGCGCGAAGCTGCTTGGAAGGCGGAACTCTCTCGCCGCGAGGTCCTATTCGTACTATATTCTTGTTCTCGTCAATCCAATTTTTTCATTCAGTCCTTTTGTCGAACACCTTGACTGCAATCCTATTTTATGGTCTGAATTCAAGTTTTTTATTTTCTTTTATTGCATTATCAATTTCCCATTTTTTGTTTGAGTTAAAAACCCAATTCGAAGTTCGATTTTTGGTGTAGCAGAAATGCAGAGGCACACTTTTAAAGTTGAGTTTTTTGTTGGTTTGAGTAGTTAAGCAATCACAAATATGGCTAATTGCCTGCGGTTTCTACCTTCTTTGATTGTTTAATGCTACCTGCCAACCTCACCAAGTTCACATTAAACAGGGTTCTCTTCCCAATATCTGATTTCAATGCTACGTGGGTACTAGATAATCAAGGAATGCTGGATTTTTCTGTGACTATCTGTGTAGCATTTTGTATGTTTCTTTCCAGTCTACACTTGTTCTTATGAAATTCAGCTGAGAGCTATTTGTGTAGTTGCTAATCACTAGTTCTTTCTAGTCACCCTGTAATTAATCACTAGTATCTAGCAAAATGTGTGCTTGTAGATGCTAATTTTTCTAACATTTAATTCGAGTCTCATGAACATTGTTCGCTCAGTCTTTTCGTCAAACGCCTCGAGTTCAATTTCATTTTCTGGAGGTTTAATTTTTGTTGCATCTGAAATGCAGAATAACAGACTTGACGTTTAGATTTAATTGCTCTGATTAGTTAAGCAAAGCACAAATATGCCCAATTGTATGCATTTTTTTCTTTTTTCTTTTTAATTTTTATTGCAATATCTGGGAACTTTTCTTACTTTATAAATTTAACTGATTGCAGTGCTATGTGGGTATTAGAAAACGAAGACTAGGTTTCTTTGTGATCATCTGTGTGGCGTGTTGTATGTTTATTTCTAGTCTACACTGGTTCTTGGGAAATTCAGCAGAGAACTATTTGTTTCGTGAGCAATCATCCCTGTAGTAACTAGTTTTTAGCAAAATGCATGCTTACATTTGCTAAATTTTGGACATGATGCACCGTTGTTTTGTTTTTTAGCCTTACCAAACATTGTTTTGTTGCAGGCAGAGATAGCCAGACAAGAAGCAAGGCTAAAAATAGAGAAAGAAAACCTCGAAAAGGAGAAAAGTGTTCTAATGGGAACAGCATCAAATCAAGATAACCAAGACGGGGCACTTGAAATCACTGTCAGTGGTGAAAAGTATCGGTGTCTCAGGTTTGCAAAGGCAAAGAAATGAGGCATTTGAAGGGCGGGGTAAAAAAAAGAAGCGTAAAACCACGATTATAACTGATCTTTTACTTGCTTAATTTTGCAAACTTCATTCTTTGTATGAATGCTCGAATTCTGTACATCCTGACATCCCATTGCAACAAGTTAGCGTTGTTATGATTGCTTCTTAACCTCAAAACCCTGATATCCATATCTGATTCGCTGCATGATTGTTTAATTAATTCCTCTAAAATTTGTTGCAACATGCTGCAACCTACATTGTTTCTGATTTAGGTAGTTTCAAGGCAATCTTGTTACCCGAACTTTTGAGACCCCAAGCCGGAAATGCATAATGGCAAAAGAGTGAATAAAGTCAACATCTGAGACCTCGTTCCATGGGCAACACGAATAGTGCATTTGAGAACTCTATTTTAGACTAAAGTGATGCGGAATTGATGTTCAAATGGTAGAAAATAAGTAGATGAAGGATTTATACTATAGTTAGTGAGGTTGAGAGAGTTATGTTATCAAGTCATTAATTTACTTTCTGGTGTGTCCGTTCGACCTTAGGTGGTAAGCAGACTTTAGAAATATGTTATATGACCTAAGGATTGACCTAGGATTGTTTATTACATTACACAATGTATTTGTTGTAATATACACATCCGTACCTACTGTTGCCCTATGACCCTATTAAAGAGTGGATGACTTTAAAGGAACAAGTGACATGATCAACAACTTTCCGCTATGCCTAGCTAAAGACGTTAACTAAAGAGCTAATTGGGATTTTCTAACTCTTTTCTTTTTATTTTTGTTTATTTTCTTTTCTTGCTTTTATTTCAATTACAAAAATCACCCAAAAAAAATGAAAAAGCACAAAAAGATATTTTTTTCTTTTCAGTATTTTATTTTGGGTTTTATTCTAATGCGAGTTTAAATTTGTGATCTTTTGCAGGTTGAATTCGAATCGATCATTCGATTGAATCATGCATTCAACGGCATTCATACATTCAACTCAGTGCATTCATCATACATTCCTCTACATTCATGAGATTAGGCAGGGCTGAAACAAGAGAAAAAAAAAGAAAAAAAGATTCAGGAATGCTTACAGTGCGGTTGCTGCGAAGGCCTCTATGCAGCTTGGAACCCCCTCACATTTTATTAAAGTTTAATTACATGCAAGTTTGGGGGTAGACCAAGCAGCCCAGAGGTAGGCCGATATCCATTCTCAGTACTCAGATTCATACGAGTGCTTTGCTTAGGCATTCATCACATGGATGGCATACAAACACAAAAGAAAAATCGCATCGGTTAGACGCATGCATGTTCACAAACAACATCCACAAATCCATTTGATTTTCAGAGACATCACACCATGTTTAATGCAGTGCAGGAACTTGGTTTACCTTCCATTTTGTAGACCTGAGTTCTTGCATCCATATCTCTAAAACTTAGCAACGACGTTCTTTCAGAACGTAGAGAATAGAGTGTCTCCTTAATGGTTAAGATAGTACCATCAGACAACATGATACATGTCTTTCCTTATCCTTCAATCAGGTTGGATGGGCCTGAGAGAGTTGTCAAGTGAGCTTTCTTGGGTATTAAGTTAGTAAAATAATGTCGTTCACGCAATATGGTGTGTGTGGTTGCACTATCTTCTAGACAACTAACTTTATATTTATGCATGTGACCAATTCAATCAATTTATTTCTTGGGGAAGTTAGTTGTCTGGAAGATAGTGCAATTTATGTGCCCTATATTATTGCTGAGGACAATATTGGTGACGTGGAAGGTCGAATAGGTCTTCTCTAGGAGATCTGATTTGGTTAGTTCCACTTTACAGAATTTCAGCAGTGAATGAATTCTACAAACTTTAAAGTTGTATTCATTCACGGACTTAAAGTCCTAGAAGCGTGGATGTTGCTAGTCGTGTCTTGGTTCAGGCAAGTATATGTCTTTCTAGTGATCGAAACGGTTGGCCAGAGCAAGCCAGAGGGTGCGTGGGTCCTCCTTAGCGAGGTACTCGGTCTGCAGTGCATCATGGATGTTTCTTCAAACGAAGATCATTGCAGTAGCTTTCTAAGTTTCATCGACGGGTTTAGCGTCGTTTGGTTCCTCGATGGTAGCTCTAATTCCCTTCGCAGTGAGATGGAGCTTCACGCATTGAACCCACTTCAGATAGTTTCTTCCGGAGACTTCTAGAACGGTGAAATCGAGCTTGTTCAAGTTCAACATGTCCCTAAACAGAGGGTAAAAAAACGTGATTAGTCATATAGTAAGCCATAGGCATATATCGTTGAACATATAGGTAATTTATACATGAAAACTACAGGTTTCATGTGGTATGTTTTGAATGAAAACTTCATGTTTCAAAGGCACTAATTTTGAAATTACGGGTTCAAATTAGTTTTTATGAACAATTAGTTCATAATGAGAGGTTCCTGCAAGAAACATAGAATGCAATATACTGATTTAAGTGTAGTGGATTTGAGGTTCTTCAGGAACTTAAGTGTGAAAGCTTCATTACTACAAAAGTATGTCAACGATTCAAAATATAAAAATAAATTATTGAATCGTTAATGTCCAAAAGTGATCTTCAAGTTAATAATTTGGATTCATTATCAGATTAATGGATTGTAGGTCACTTTTAATTAATTCAATAAATTGGGCCGTACAGAGTCGATTGTAGAAACAAAAATAATAATAACATGCGGGTTAAAATTATTTAGAATGCTAAATAATAGCCTTAGGTCGAAAAACCATAACCCAAAAAATTGGGCTGGGTGCCGTGAATAAAGGCCTCGGGAGTGGGTTGCAGGCCACGAGCCTGCGTGGGAAATAAAAACAGCAGCCCAAGTTGCTGGTTTAGGCTTCAAGGGGGTGCGGGTCAAGGCCCAACGAAAGCTAGCATGTGGGTTGAGGCATAAGAGCCCAGCCATGTGGCTGGAGTCATATTGGGCCGCGGGGACCAAGCCCAATCATGTGGGCTAGCACCGAAGTGAGCAAGCTTTAGGCCTGGGTACACGTGGGACAAGAGCCTAGCAATCAAAGCTTGGCGCAGCTGGGTCTAGTAGACAAGGCCCGATTTCCCCTTTGTTTCCTTTTTTTTTTCGATTTTGTTAGGGTTTAAGAAACCCTAGAATTGCTTCTAATTTGATTTTATACTTTGACTCACAAATTTCACATAGCAATTTAATTGCGTAATGCATGAAACAAATATATATTGTAAGGAAAATATAAACATAGAGGGGTTCATGCATCATAGGGAATGTTTTCATACTTCGTGGATGTTTCAAATATCTTACTTTATTTTAAACGTACCTGATTAGCAGAAAACAAATATAAACCTTTAAATTTTGTAGAAGATAGCCTCCTCCTACGATCCGTCAAATTCCTCAGCTTCTGGCAAGAGCGTGCTGATAATGTGTTGTAGGCCTATTTGATTGAACTAATCTAGGGGATTAGGGAGAGAGGAGGCCGGCCACAATTAGAGAGAAGAGAGAGTGATTTAATTGTGAGGTGTGTTTGTATCACCCCATTTTGCCTTTATTTATGGTAGTAGGATAGGTAAAACCATTTCCCTTTAGGATTACAATATTTAATAGGTAATCAACTCCTAATAGAAATATAAGATACTTTCTCATATTCTCTAGGATTTACACAATTACATTCCTATTCTAAATATGACTGCAACAATATGATGATTATAAAAATAAGGAAAGTCTGCAACATTCAAAGAGAAATCACGATTTGAATTTCCAATCCCATATAAAAATTAAACGTGGGTCACACCACTTAATTATATCAATAGGTATACAAATGCAAATTTCGAATTTGTTTCTTCTAAAAGGTAGCGTAACTAAGGCTTCGAATTCGGTTCTGCTTGCGTCCACGAGTTCCTGCCGTCGAGTATTACAAGGATACGCTAAAAGAATGTTTCATACATCTCACTATAAGTTGGTCAACGAAGGTCAACAATCTCGCCTCTAGAGTCATTTTCGTCGATTCACTGTCTTAAAATTAATAAAGCCATATAATTAGGGACGGGTTGTTACATATTATGTGGGTCTATTTAATGCACTAATTATAAATCTTGAAAATTTATTTTAATTGATTTCTTTTTAAAATGAGTCCTACAAATATCATTTATAACAAAAAAAAAACATATCGGTTGGAAAAAGAAAAAAATTAACGTTGTCACGTCAGCTATCAAATTAACATTCGACATTTACATTTTGACATCTCATTTGAAAAACCTTTAACGTTAACTTTTACCCCAGTCATTGTAAAGATGCTATGTCCCACCATTGACATAGTTATATTGGCTTCCTTGGAAACTCTTTTCCATGAAAAAAAAAATCCATTTTGTCACACATACCACAAGAATATTGCTCAAATTTAAAATCTATGTTGTAAAACATATGCCAAACTAAAATATACAATTACAAAAAAATAGAAACTAGACATGGTTGTAGCTCCAATTAAGAATGCATTACATTATTTGTCGATGTTTACCAATTACATCAATTACTAGGGCCGGTTCTTTGATTTTGATTACTTCAAAGATCCCTAATCTTTTATTGAATGGACCTTTCCATGCACATCATGCAATACAAGAAGTTTGGGGACTAATTAAATAGCTAAAATGATGCTCAAAAGTGATCACTCCAAATGCCTTAAGTGTACCAACTAATGGAGTTATTTAAAAGGTTCATAATCATATTTTAGAATAAATCATTGATCGTCTCGTTAAATAAGAAGAGGACGTGAAACCGACAAAACGCAACACAACACCGTCGTGGACATGAGCTGCTTGTTAGTCATGATAACAGTATATAATCTATGGGGGTGTTTAGATTATGAATTAGGTTTCCTCTTTAACCGAATTTATAGAACGATGTGCAGCTACAATTTACAATCTGACAATATAACATATCAAATATCTGGCAAACAAATCACTTTAATTTCTAAATTGTAACTTCCTTCTCAATCTCGCATTAATTTGTACCTTTCTCTGTGTGCACGCTTTTGTTTCCCCACTATGTACAAGTTGACAAACCGAAAACATAAACTTGCCAATCAACTCTGATTTCTAAGTTTGTTGTAAAATCGACTGAGGGTGCAGTGGAATAAATGAAACAAGACACAAAATTTACGAGGTTCCTCTACAGTCAGTGTGACTGGAGTACGTCCTCAGGACAGCAGTGGCGCTTTCATTATAATTTGAAATAATAGGAGTACAAAGATAACTCTCTCTATTATCTCCTCTCATCTTCCTCTATTCTCTCTCTTCCTCTTCCTTCTCTCTCTTCCTCTTCCTTCCTTCTCTCTTTCTTTCCCGTGAACTCCCTTCCTCATCTCATCTTCTTTCTTTATATAAACAAAATAAAGCACTATTCACTTTACAAATTTTCCACAAATAAATAGTGAAAATACTGTGCATAAATAGTAACAAACTATTCATGTGGACCATCCACATAATATTTATAACAAAGTTGTATTTGTTGTAATAATGCCTAATGGGGCGGGCTCATTTGAACCAGTGGCAGTTTTGAAATATCACAACAAATACAGTACCATTTTTGTCACAAAAATTCAAAACAAAACAATCGATTAACGACGGTCGCTTTTTTGCCTCAAAATATTAGCATCTCCGTCGTGTTCTGATTTTCCTCCGAATCGGAGAAGAAAGGCAACCAAATTCCGGTTGTACGTCGTCGTTTTCTAGGGCATCGAAATCTTGGTCCTCAGAATTCGTGGTTTTGTGATTCTTCCCGGCGCTCCTCAAGCGTACGTCAGCCTGAGCGCGCTGCGCTCTCGATTGATTCCATGGTCTGATCTTCCGCGAATCGCAATCCGACGGTGGCGATGGCGTCGGCGCAGGGCCAATCATCGAATTTGGATCTCTTCGATGCGTATTTCCGACTAGCCGATTTGGACCGCGATGGCCAGATTAGTGGCAATGAAGCCGTCGCTTTCTTCCAGGGCTCCGGTCTCCCCAAACAGGTCCTTCTATATAGATGTATATGCTTGTGATTTATGTATAATTGGACGTGTATTATATTTGTGTAATAATAGTGGTTGATCGGGATTTGATGCTGGTGGAAATGTGTTCCGAATCAGATTGATTTTGAATTTTCAGTCTAATTGTAGTTGAAGTGGTAAATGTGAGCTCGGGATATCTTAGTTCTCTTATCTAAGTTGAGATTTTTATTTCGTGTTATTATAAATGCGGAATTGATGTTCAAACGGTAGAAAATAAGTAGATGAAGGATTTATACTACAGTTATTGAGGTTGAGAGAGTTATGTTATCAGGTCATTAATTTACTTTCTGGTGTATCCATTCGACCTTAGATGGTAAGCAGACTTTAGAAATGTGTTATATGACCCAAGGATTGACCAAGTATTGTTTATTGCATTACAATTGTGTAGTAGTGAAAACCTGCAGCATAAGATGACTATGGAATAATTAGGATTGTCGCATGCAGGGGAAATGGTCTTGGGTCATGATCGTATCGACAAATAGGTTCTTGAAGCAGTATACTTGTTTTGCTGAAGGAACTTCCGTATAAAATGATCACCGGGGGCATATTATGTTAAATATTGCTTATGAATGCACTTTCTCATTATCTTTTTGTAACAGAAGTTTGGATCTGTTCTAGTTTATATTGGTTGCTTATATTTATTGGCAGACATGGGCACATGCTGACCAGAGGCAGACTGGTTTCCTTGGTCGGGCAGAGTTTATACTACAGTTAGTGAGGAAAAGCAGCAGGCCAATCAGCAGACACCCATAGTACCAGAATTGGAGAAACATCATGTAAATCAACCGAGTACAGAGGAGGTTAACTCACTGAACTCAAGTTCAAACAAGCAACCGAAGCTGATAAAAAGGTACTAGAACTTTATTGTTTCCCCAATTTTTTCATCTTGGGCAGCAAAGTTATGCGTGCATGTTACTTCCTGATAAGTTTCAAATCATAACAAATATCCCAAAGACTTGGAGAAAGAAATTTTGGATGCTAGAGAGAAAATTGAATATTTCTGAGTCAAAATGTAGTTTAGCCATCGAACTTGTAATGTGTCGTTTGTATTTCATTTCTTTGTGTATGCATCTCACTTTTTCTTCATTCTTTTTTTTGTTTCCTTTGGCTTGTAGTGCGAAGTATAATTTTTCTCCTTAATTTTCGAATGCTCCTAGTCCTATTGAAGCAAAGACTCCTATAGTTTTATCGTTGGTACAAAATTGATGATTGTATTATAAAATTGGGGCTGTGTTTTTCGTTTTTAGCCTTAATTTGGTGTAATTTTTTACCCTCTCTAATAAATTTGTTTAGCTGATCTTTGTTTGGTTCAAACAAGAACATTGAGTTTTGCCGGTGTTAGTCCAATTGGGCCATTGATATTTTTTTGCTCATTGTAGTGCAGCCATCGAACTATCGCGTATTTTTGTAGTGTCGAATATCCAAACTTTTGCGCTTGATCATGAGATTTTTACTTTCCCCTAGCCTGGCTTATTAATTAATGTCTAATGATATAAAAGCAAATTTCAAGATGCTGCTGGACTTGTAAATCAAGTTTTAGAAGATAACAAATAGGATATTACACACTTGTCCATAACTTGCGCTTTATAATGTATAAAGTATAAACAATACTACAATAATAAAAGCCTTTGCCTATTTGTCATCTTATTTCTTTGACAGACAAGTGAGCTCTCAAAGTACAAAATTTGCCGTAAAGTTTTTCCTAATTCTATTGGATAATGATGAGCTGCATGATTGTTTAATTAATTCCTCTATAATTTGTAGTAACATGCTGCAGCCTACATTGTTTCCTGATGAAGGTAGTTTAATACAATCTTGTTAGTCAAACTTTTTTTCATAAACATTGTATCGATCGATTTTGATCTTGATTGTGTGGTTTTGTTTATGCTTAGTAAATATCTCGGTTTGAACAAGAGATTTTATCATTCTGATAAAAGTTCATTCTTGGATAATAAGAATATGAAACTTGCGTCACGAATGGGCCTCGTAGAGTAAACGCATTTGGTGGCTGGGAAATGATGAGATTGCTAATTATGAACCGCTATGCTCTAGCTCGTATTTGGTGAACGTATACTTACAGGAACAAAAATTATTAAATTGGATTAACAACCTATTGTGTCTTACAAGTCTCCTCTATGCGAATCTATAGAACTGTATTGGGCTGCAAACAAAAAAAAACCCTAGAAAATAGGGAAAACCCAACTAAATCCATAGCATACCCGCGTCCCTTGTTCTCCCCGAGATAATTTAGAGGTTGTCCACTTCAGTTTGGTTGTACTGTTTTTTACAAGAGTTGGTGGGTGTTACAGTCGCATGTTAAGGAGAAAGTATAGGGACCAATAACAAGAAGCCACCTAAGCATGGATTGATGGGAAGACAAGCCCATCTTGATTTAAGGTAACCGTTTGATGGGTTAATGGGCCAATCAGGCAATCAAACGGTTGACTAGTGATGTAGTGGGAGAGGGAGAGAGTTAACAACAGTTACTCTTCATCCAAAATCCCGCCCTTTTTCAATTACTTCGGAAGTTTTCTCCCACAAAACACTCACACTCACAACTCACAACTGCAAATTAGCATAGTTCGAGTGAAAGAGAAGATCAATCGCTTCGTTCTGAAACAATGGGCACTTCGAGCCTCAAAGCAGAAGGAAGAAGCCTCTTGCAGCATCAGAACAAGGCTAAGAGCTCTGATCTTTTCAACGTCAAGAGCTTCGGCGCCCGAGCAGACGGCCGAACTGATGACAGCAATGTTCGATCTCGGTTGCTTGACTTGCTTCATAAAACCCTCTTTTAACTTTTCAGTTTACTTCGAGAATCGAAAAAACCCTCTCTTTTTTTTATCGAACTTACTAGCTTCATATTTCGGCATTTGGGTTTGTTTGATGTAGACATTGTAGTTTTTAGCTCTGTAATTTTGTAATTTCAGGCATTCACAGCGGCATGGAAGGAGGCATGCCAGTCCACAGGTAGATTCCACCTTATAATACCGAAAGGAACTTACACGATCGGCCCTCTGAGATTCTCGGGCCCCTGCGTAAATGTTACGTCTCTGAATTTTCGTGTGAAGGCAAGAAGACTATTTTTCTATGATTTATGATCTCCATCTGCTACAGACTTTTTATATGATTATTACATTTTTTACGACTGATTTTTAGAGTTGAATTGCTAGCAGGGTTACTTGAAGGCTACAACTGACTTGTGCAAGTATGGATCGGGTGGTAGGGCCTAATGGGCCTGGCTCATGGGACTAATGGCAGTTTTGAAATATCACAACGAATACAGTACCATTTCGTCACAAAAAATCAAAACGGAAAATCGATTAACGACGATCGCTTTTTACCTAAGGCATCCAAATCAAATTCCCGTTGTAACGTCGTCGTTTTCTAAGGCATCCAAATCTTGGTCCTCAGAATTTCTGGTTTTCTGGTTCTTCCCGGCTCTCCTCAAGCATACGGCAGCCTGAGCGCGCGGCGCTCTCGATTGATTCCATGGTCTTCCGCGAATCGCAATCCGACGTTGACGATGGCGTCGGCGCATCAGCGCATCAGCGAATGTGTATCTCTTCGATGCGCATTTCCGACGAGCCGATTTGGACCGCGATGGCCAGATTAGTGCCAATGAAGCCGTCGCTTTCTTCCAGGGCTCCGGTCTCCCCAAACAGGCCCTTGCGCAGGTACTCTCTATATATATGTATATGCTTGTGATTTATGTATAATTGGATGTGTATTATATTTGTGTAATTACAGTGGTTGATCGGGATTTGATGCTAGTGGAAATGTGTTCCGAATCAGATTGATTTTGAATTTTCAGTCTAATTGTAGTTGAAGTGGTAAATGTGAGCTCTGGATGTCTTAGTTCTCTTATCTAAGTTGAGATTTTTATTTCGTGTTAGTATAAATGCGGAATTGATGTTCAAACGGTAGAATATGAAGGATTTATACTACAGATAGTGAGGTTGGGAGAGTGATGTTATCAGGTCATTAATTTACTTTCTGGTGTATCCGTTCAAGCTGAGGTGGTAAGCAGACTTTAGAAATGTGTTATATGACCCAAGGATACAATTGTGTAGTCGTGAAAACCTGCAGCATAAGATGACTATGGAATAATTAGGATTGTCGCATACAGGGGAAATGTTCTTGGGTCATGATCGTATCGACAAATAGGTTCTTGAAGCTGTATACTTGTTTTGCTGAAGGAACTTCCGTATAAAATGATCACCGGGGGCATATTATGTTAAATATTGCTTATATGAATGCACTTTCTCATTATCTTTTTGTAACAGAAGTTTGGATCTGTTCGAGTTTATATTGGTTGGTTATATTTATTGGCAGACTTGGGCCCATGCAGACCAGAGGCAGAGTGGTTTCCTTGGTCGTGCAGATTTTATACTACAGTTAGTGAGGAAAAGCAGCAGGCCAATCAGCAGACACCCAGAGTACCAGAATTGGAGAAACATCATGTAAATCAACCGAGTACAGAGGAGGTTAACTCACTGAACTCATGTTCAAACAAGCAACCGAAGCTGATAAAAAGGTACTAGAACTTTGATGTTTCCCCAATTTTTTCATCTTGGGCAGCAAAGTTATGTGTGCATGTTACTTCCTGATAAGTTTCAAATCATAACAAATATGCCAAAGACTTGGAGAAATAAATTTTGGATGCTAGACAGAAAATTGAATATTTCCAGGTCAAATTGCAGTTCAGCCATCGAACTTGTAATGTATAGTTTGTATTTCATTTCTTTGTGTATGCATCTCACCTTTTCTTCATTTTTTTTTTTTCCTTTAGCTTGTAGCGCGACGTATAATTTCTCCTTAATTTTAGAATGTTCCTAGTCCTATTGAAGTAAAGACCCCTATAGTTTTATCGTTGTTACAAAATTGATGATTGTATTATAAAATTGGGGCTGTGTTTTCCGTTTTTAGCCTTAATTTGGTGTAATTTTTTTTACCCTCTCTAATAAAATTTGTTTCACTGATCTTTGTTTGGTTCAAACAAGAACAATGAGTTTTGCCACTGTTAGTCCAATCGGGCCATTCATATTTTTTGCTCATTGTAGTTTAGCCATCGAACTATCGCGTATTATTGTAGTGTCGAATGTTCAAACTATTGCGCTTGGTCGTGAGATTTTTACTTTGCCCTGGCTTGGTGTACTAATTAATGTCTAATGATATAATGGCAAATTTCAAGATGCCGCTAGACTCATAAATCAAGTTTTAAAAGATAATAAGTAGGATATTACACACTTGTCCATAACTTGCATTTTATAATGTATAAAGTATAAACAATACTTAAATAATAAAAGCCTTGCCTATTTGTCATCTCAAAGTACAAAATTTGCCGTAAAGTTTTTCCTAATTCTATTGGATAATGATGCTTAAGATTGTTGGATTAAAAGTACCAATCATCTTCAATTTCAATGGCTTCCAACCCATGATCATCACTTTCATTTGTTTCAGACTCATCACTTGATTCCATCACCTTGAGATCAGGTCTTTTAACATATTTCAACATGCTTTTTGAGATACATGAAAGCTTATTGCAACCTTCTAGCTCAATATTTTTGAGAGCGGGGAGAAATTCAATTGATGATGTGTATAGCTGTTCAACCGCTGTTCGACTTAAATTTAAGGACTTCAAATTTTCCATTGGCTCCAAGATCTCTGGGAAGTTTCGAAGCATACAGCACCCAGATATATCGAGTTCCTCAAGACATTTCAACTTACAAATGCTCTTTGGGATACTTGAAAGCCGTTTGCAACCTTGTAGTTGAACTCTTTTGAGAGCAGGGAGAAACTCGATTGATGATGGTAGCTCTTTAACCGCTGTTGCACTTAAATTTAAGGACTTCAAATGTTCCATTGGCTCTAAGATCTTTGGGAAGTTTTCAAGTTTAGAGCACCCAGAGAGATTGAGTTCCTCGAGATGTTTCAACTTACAAATGTTGGTTGGTAGACTCACAAGTCTCGTGAAACCAAACAATGATAATTTACTTATATCCCGGGGAAGCTCAGAAAACTTGCCAAGAGATGTGCAGCTCTCAATACCCAAAACATCAGAGACTTTCAGCTCACACCTGTTGTTTGGAAGTTTGTCAAGGTCTGTGCAATGACTTATATTCAAGTAAGAAATATTTTCGTTAGACCAAACTGATTCAGGCAACTCCTTTATACCACTGTATTTTAAATCCAAGTATTGAATATTTCCTGGCATCTCTGGAAGATACTTGAGACTGGTGCACCGTCCAAGACGAAGATGAGTAAGCTTGTGGAGATGTTGAAAATACCAAGGAATTTCAACCAAACTTCCACATCCACAGAGATTTATGTGCACAATTTTAAGACTCCCTGAGAGATTTGGGACTTCAGTTAGATAGTCAGAGTAGGACAGATCGATAACTTGTAAGTTGACAAGTATCTGCAACAAATGAAATAGAAATATAAAGAATTAATATAATTTCTACACTTGATTTTATACAAGAATTAAAATAGGCATATAATATAATATACCTGCTCTTCTTTCCAAAGCTTCTTAACTTTGCTATTGTGCATGTGAAGCTCAACTAGGTTTTCCGGACAAAAATTTGACGGCAAAGATTCCAGTGGATATTTAAGCCAGTTAAGATAACGAAGAGAATCGGGAAGGTCTAGAGAACAGGTCAATTGGCCAAACAAGCTTAGCATTATTAGGTTAGACATCTTTTTGAAGTCAGCATGTTTCAATGGTCGCTCTTGAATCTCAGAACAATTAGCGAATATGACTTCAACATTTGGAGTTTCCTGAGAATAAGAAGGTTTAAATGTGAATATAAACATGTTAAAATGTAACGCAGTATTTCAGATGGTAATGATTTACAAGTGTCTTAGTCCAGTCAAATATCCAATATAATTGTACCCTCCTCTACTTGTCTAAATAAACAAAAAAATGGTTCATATTCCAAAGACTTACTAACACAATAAAAATTCAATCAAATTCATCTTTTAACAATCTGACTTATTTATTATAAATGAATTTTACTTTGTTGTGTTATCATCTAAAGTATGTAAATTTTTTTTATCTAAAAAAAAGAAAAGAAAAAAATTGAATGCATTTATCAACTCTTACCGTGTTACTCTTCAATACACGATAGACATCCTCATCATTGAACAACCTACTCCATTTACCGGGATCTTTAATGCATTGTTCTTGAACAATTCTCCTTCCCATTTCTTGTAGCAAATCGTGCATCTCTATGGTTTCCCTTCCAAAGTTTGAACCAATTGATATGAGAGACATATCAATGAGAATTCTAACTCCGACTGTCCCAAAGAATCCGCGAACATCTAACTTTCGTTCTACCTCTTGCACAGGCCACCCTTTATAAAAACATGATATATCCAAAAAAATCTCCTTCTCATTTGTTTCCAATCTATCATAACTTATTCTCAACACTTTCTGGATACTTTCACTGGGAAATCGTTTCAATTTGTTGAATTCATCTTCCCAGTCTTCTTTGGTTTTGCAGTTGAAGAACAATGACCCCAGAACTGTAAGAGCTAAAGGAACGCCTCTGGCATAATGCACAACCTTTTCTGCCGACTCCTTATAATCTGTTCTAAGAGTACTGTTATTCTTGAAAGCACGAGAACAGAAGAGCTGAAGAGCGTCATCCGGTTTTAATACCTCAACCTCGTAGATATTATCCTCTTCAACAGTTTGCCCAAGTGTGCCCCTATCTCTAGTTGTGATAATGATTCTACTTCCAGAGCCATACCCAAGACCATCACCAGCTAAACGTTCCATTTGCATTGAACTACTCACATCATCAAGAACAATGAGGGCCTTTGTGCGGCTGAGCCTTTCTCGAACCAAAGTTGATCTTACGGGCATAACTTCTTCCATTAATATCTCCTTAAGAAGTGTTTTTTCCAAGTGATCTAGTCCACCTGCTTGTTCTGAGTTCTCCCTAACATTCTTAAGAAAACAAGAAGCTTCGAATTTAGAAGAGTGTCTGCCAAATATAGCCTCGGCAAGGGTGGTCTTGCCAATACCACCCATGCCCCAAATACCTACAGTGATGCAAGCGTCCTGTGAATGAATGCCTAACAGCAATTCGATCTGCTTGATGCGGCTTTCAATTCCAACAAACCCATTTAAATCGCAGGATGATTCGCGACACAATTGTATCCAAATATGATCGACAACCCTTTGAATTAGATCTGCCTCCGTCCTGGCATATAGATATATATGATTAGGTAGAAAAGCAATAGTTAGTCTTAAATACGCGAGTAAATTGTACAAATGGTCCCTCAACTTTAATCAAATTGGAGCAATGGTCCCTTAACTAAAAACCATTACCTTTGGTCCCTCAACTTATCAAAACGTGCAGCTATGGTCCCTCAACTAAAAATCCATTACCATTGGTCCCTGAACTTTAATTTAAGTGGAGAAATAGTCATTTAACTTTAACCCAATTGTAGCAATGGTCCTTCCAATATAACTCGTTTTGATAAATTTTTTGACATAGTTGACAAAAAGAACCATAATTATACACTTTGATGAGTTAATGAACCCTAATTATATAAATGGTCATTCCAACATAACTTATTTTGACAAATTTTTGACAAAATTGATGAAAAGGACTATAGCTACACATTTTGATAAGTTGAGGGACCAATGGTAATGGATTTTTAGTTGAGGGACCTTTGCTCCAATTTGATTAAAGTTGAGGGACCATTTGTACAATTTACTCTAAATACGCTTTACCAAATCTTAGCACAAATCAAATTGTGACAAGTTTAAAGAAAATTTACAGTTTTATAGAAGTTAAAGGATGAGTTAGTTACCCGGATTTGTTTGAATGATCAAACCCAGATAGATTGGCTGCAGTCGTCAAAGCATCCCTCCACTTGTGCACCTTGTCGATACTGCTATCGAAACGTTTTTCAAGTTGAGCAAATGCATCGGCATAACTCCCGTGTTGTTTTCGTACATGAGATGGATTGATGTCGTAGAATACGGGTATAACCATCCGGCCTTCTCTGTTGTTGCATTTGAGTATATGCACAAGTTCATCCAAACACCATGTGGAAGAAGCATAGTTTTGTGAGAAAATGATCACCGAAATGGTGGATTTCTCGATTGCTTCTAGAAGGGCAGGTCTGATTTCTTCTCCTCTCTTAAGTCTGTTATCGATGTAGGTTTGAATTTTCTTCTGAAGTAAGGCAGCATGAAGATGGCTGGTAATACCAAGGCGGGTGTCGTCACCTCTGAAACTGATAAACACATCATACTTTTCTCGACGTGGGGGGATATCAGCATCCTCATCATCAGCAACAGCAGCACAATCAGCTACAGCAGAATCAACCGCAGAAGACGAAGAAGGAAAAAATGTCAAAGATCTGCAACACATGTACAACAGAGTCCCGATGGCGATGGCGATGGCGATGACGATGATGTTGAAAACTTGAATGAATCCAATCAACTCCATCTCTCTATTTCTTGGATCAGATAGCAGAAAGAGAATCTGTTACAAAGGCTCCATGGAGGACAAAAATTGAAAATTTGGAGAAACAAACAAGGATTAGTCACTTTCATTCACATACTTAAAAAATACTTTATATTGATAATGCTGCTGCTTTAAACTTTTCTTTTAGGTAAATTATATAGTAATCTTCAAGTTTAAAAGCTATTACAATCTTATATAATATCTTTAAAACATTTTTCTTTCATGTACTATTTTATTTCAAAATAATAGCTATGTTACATTTTTCATCTAAGGTTTCTTGGTTTGGGGGTTTTTTAAAAACCACCATGGTGAGGTATGAATATGTGAGGGGGCCCTTCGAATTGATGGGAAAGGGGGAAAGGGATTGGTTGGAGGATGGAATCGGAATTGTATTTGGAATTTTTTTTTTTTTTTATTTAGAAGATTTAGGTTTATAAAAATAAAAAATTTGTCGCGTGGCACACATTTAGCAGTCACGTTAGCGTTTAACGGATCAATGGATGGAAAATGTAATGGATGTATTATTTTGAAATAAAATAGTACGTGAGGTATAAAAGTGAAATGTTTTAAAAATGTTGTATGAGGTTGTAATAGATCTCAAATCTGGGATATTACTATGTAATTTAGCCTTTCTTTTAAATATGCTTAATTAAAAAAAAAGTTTGTCCAAAAGCATTTTCTGTAAAGCATCTTTCAATATAAAATTCGCATGTTCCAAGAAAATCATCAGAGATTAAACAATAAAAAAATATAAAGACGAAATTGCGCATACTTTCAGCGCAGAAACAATCTGAATTCAAACGGAAGAAAGATTAAAACAGAAAGGTGGAAGACACGGCCAAATAAAAGAAATATATGAATCTTCACTAAAGGTGCTGTTTACTTTTAACATTAAAAACATTTTTATATTGAAAAGTCACTCTTGATACTATTCACTTACATATTTATTTTGTCATTTTCATTAAAATCAAAGTTTTTAAAGACTTTTCGTTAGTTTTCCTTATGGGAATCTTAACAAAACACTTATGGTACTATTCATTTCTAACGTTAAAAACATTTTTACCTTGAAAAATCACTCCTGATACTATTCACTTACACATTTATTTTTACCATAAAAAGTCACTCCTTGTACTATTCACTTTTAACGTTAAGGACATTTTTATTTTCTCATCTTTTCTTTAATTTTAGTATCTTTGCTCGTACAGCCTGATACCAATTTGGCGCATTTATATTCTCACTAATATAGACTATAGTTGAAGCAGCTGAATTAGTGCAAAAGATCCTGAAATTTGTAGTGAATTAAGCAACCTTATCTTCAGGTTTTAGAAGCCTAGGCTGAGAGGTGTTCCTTTCTCGGCTGCAGGCGCTCAAGTGCAAAAGTTAATAGCGTATTTGAAACGATCACCACATCTATTTCACTCGTCCAACTGAGTTTGGTTGCAAGTTGGCACGCCCACATTCATAAGAATGATGTAATTAGCACAGTAGTTACTCGCCCTGTGTGCCATGTAGGTCTAATAGTTTTTTATGGTCAACATTTTGGCATGCCCTGTGAAACCTAGTTCAAAACTACGAAGTTTATAACTATTGAAACTCACTATGTCAAGAAGAAAACATCGATGGAGGGAGAAAACATTGACAAATCAAACATCTACAAATCAGAAAATCATGTTTTCAGGCGCAGAACTGGCACATGACCCTCCAGCTGCAGTCACGCCAGATCCGGCAGCATGCCGAGAAGTGGAAATCAATCTCGGCGACTAGAAATTAATGGCGATGGCTATCACAAAGACTACTAAGCCCGCCAATTTTGGACTTCTAGAAGGGATGGTCAAGGAAGACAAGGACAAAGACGATGAGGCCTCGGACGTCCTTCCTAAAACCTATCTAACTCCATTTCAAGATTTTGAGAGCATAAATAATCTCTCTAGTGGCCAACAATGAGAAAAAAATTGTGGTAAGGACGAGAGTGTTAATTGGCTTATTTGATGCTCAATGCCTGAATTTAAGAGTTAACCCAATTGAGATCAGATGATACAAGGATCGGATTTGATAAACTTTCTGGCAATTCACCTTTTTCGGGATCTTCTATTACTCTATTAGCTTCTTTCTTCCAACGTCCAACGGAGGTCACTTCGCTCGAGTGTTTACCATCTATCCAAAGCTACCTAGACATAACAGGTGCAACTTTCATCTTTTCTACTAATGTGATATGCGATCTGAACCTTTGAATCCCTGGACTAATGTTCGAACGGTGCCGCACCCTAGCGGCTTGTGAACTATTTCACCTTGATCATACCTTTCATTAAACCATTGCAAAACGAATTGTCATTAGTGAGGGTCAAATGTCGTCGGAAGAGACATTTTGCAATCGCAAATACTTATTTCCAATGGGAAAAAGTCTTTGATCGGTGTTGGAAATTGTCCCATTGGAAATACTTTTTCTCAGACCATACATCGAAAATACTTTATTATCGATGCACAAGATTTGTCGTTAGGACTTAGTTTTTCGTCAGAAATGAATTTTCAAAATGGCAAAGTTATTTTATTTTTGACATGGAAATGTGGTCGCAAATATTTATATAGTTGTCAAAATTACTTTCCAAAAGACGACATATGCTTTTTGCGATGATGTTGTTTTGACCAAACAATTGTGTTGAAAAATCTTTTTCAAACAAAATAATCTCTAATTATGATACAAATATCAGAACAATTAGAAGCATACATAATGTGTGTATGTGTGAAAACAAACGTCAAATTCAAGATGATAGGGTGTATATCAGGCCTGTCCTTGTCTATGGAATTCATCAGTTTTAGATCACAATTCTATCACAATGAGATACACTTGTTGTAAACTAAAGCAAAGGCATGTTAGAAAATTGGAAAAGGATTCTCGTCGGATCTTTTTTCTGGGGATCCGGGGATCTTTTGATCATGACAGTTCATCGTATATCATGCGTTCATAAATCATTTTAAATTTTAAATTTAAATATAAATAATATCTAATTAAAAATAACTGCACAGTGTACGATGAACGATCATGATCTCAGAATTCCCGAATCCCCAGATGCTTTTCCTAAAAAAATTGCATATTATTGTACTAGTAAAACCTGAAAACGAGTGAAGAGAAGCTGCATCGTCCCATGTACCCCCATGTGCATATTATTGTTAAATGTTTTTCTATTGTTAGTCATCATTGTGTTTTCTCTCCTGTGTAGTGGAAAATGACAGCTCATTTCCCTCTGTCCGAGCTCTCTCAGCTATCAAAGTACGTAGTGTTTTGAGAGAGAGAGAGAGAGAGAGAGATCACGACTTCTCTCAGCTATCAAAGTACGTAGTGTTTTGAGAGAGAGAGAGAGAGAGATCACGACTTGAGGGGCTTGGTTGGGCACCAGGAAAAGAAAAGTGACCAACCGCTACTCCCAAGCGCGTTTCTTTATCATCTCATACCGCTCCCCTCATGTTTTCAGCACGCGTTTCTTCATTATCTCATACCGCGTTCCTCACGCTTTCACCTCCAAGCCTCCCACAATGATACAAGCCATTTACTTGGGACAAATTTTAAAAACTTTTTGTTTTCTCATATTTTCTTTAATCTCATAAAAAATACAAGTATATAGCGAAAATAACAACCCTCATTTTTCAGTATATACTATACTAGTACATGTTAGTTCATTTGATATTGTCTTCATTTTTTTTTTACTTACTTCAAAAAAAGGTTATTATCCATTCTTTACTTATCAAATTATAAAAAGAAAAAATACACGTGCTCGTTTCGATGTGCTTTTAAAATGACTGAAAGCGCTTTTGGTCAAAATGTTTTTGGAACCAATCCTTAGTAAAAATGAAAATAAATTCTGGAAAAGCACTTAAAGTTCTTCCTCTAGGAAGCACTTAAAGTGCTTCCTGGAAGAAGCACATAACTGGTGCTTCTTTGTAGAAAGCACTTTAAGTGCTTTTGAAACTAAAAAACATTTTCTCTAAAAGCACTTTCAGTCATCTTAAAAGCACATCCAAACGAGTCCTACATCATGTGCAGAATGATTATTTTGATATTGTCTTTCCTAATTTTATTGGATAATAATACTTAAGATTGTTGGATTAAAAGTCTGAATCATCTTCAATTCCACTTGCTTCATGATGGAAGGGTTAGTTGATTTTAAGTAAATTTATTATATAAATAAATTAGACTAAAAAAAAGAAACATAATAAAATAGTACCCATAAAAAACTTCAAAAATTCTTATAGAAATTGTTAACTTGATAAAGGAATTGGATTCGCTGAGGACCTTAGTGTCTGGAGCCTATAGATCAAATCATTTGGGTCACTGATTGATGTGTAAAAGAAATCAGAATCGTTGATTTTGTGCGATAGGTCAAGAAAATAAGTTAATGGGGACCGTTGAATTCAATTTGTGGGGCCCAAATGAATTGATCCCTAGGCTTTGGACACTAAGGTCCGGAACGGATCCAATTCCAACCAATACCATGCAAACCATTCAAGCCGAAAAATCAAGCCAACCAAATAGATCGGGCCCATCCTATCCTATCCAAGCAAATCACCGAGTACAAGAATACTCCTCACCTACCATAACAACTATCACTGTTACTAACCACCATTTTCCAATTCCGTAATCATTACATACGGACCTTTTCTCAATCCATTGTGCCTACTTCACAAATCAAATGCCAAATTGTACTCAATATATATCATAAGAAAATTCATGACATTCACATATGCCAAGTTATTGTACTTGTTTTTATAAGAAAAGCTGCTAGCCCTTATGAAGCATACAAGTAAATATCAAGCCTACAAGTTTGCAATGTCAAACATATAAGCCAATGCCAAACCTACGATATTAAGCCTACAAGCCAAAACCAAGCTACAAGCAGTGCATAAAATAATGGGTAATGCTAAGGAGACTAAATTTGTAGATAAAATTTGCAAACTAAATTATGTGTTATCAAATGAATGAGCACGTTTATCAATGCTTAAGTTATAATTCAATTATCAACTTCTATGTTATTTAGTTTACAAAATTTTGTCTACAAATTTAGTTTTCCTATCATTACCCTACGATAATCCAAACACCTAGTCCAAACAAGCCACTTATTGACCAATTTTAAAAATAAAAATTAAAAAAAAAATCTCCAAGCACTTTCGATTGAGTACCTTTTTATAATTTCTAGAAATAAGAACAAACACTACAAAATCATGGAGTGCTAAGAATATAATCCTTCACTATTGGAGATTGCCTAAAGATTTGGAATTGTCTTTTTGAGCAAAAGTGACAAATGAACATGTTAGCGTGTTGTATGTTTATTTCTAGTCTACACCTGTTTTTGAGAAATTCAGCAGAGACCTAAAACCTATTTGTGTCATGAGCAATGATCCCTGAAATAACTAGTTTTTAGCAAAATGCGTGCTTACATTTACTAAATTTTGGACATTTAATTTTAAGTGATGCACCATTATTTTGTATTTTAGCCTTATCGAACATTGTTTTGTTGCAGGCAGAGATAGCCAGACAAGAAGCAAGGTTGAAAATAGAGAAAGAAAACCTTGTCAAAGAGAAAAGCTTTCTAATGGGAACTGCATCGAATCGAGATAATCAAGACGGAGAACTTGAAATCACTGTCAGTGGTGAAAAGTATCGGTGTCTCAGGTTTGTAAAGGCAAAGAAATGAGGCATTTGAAGGGTGGGATAAAAAAAGAAGCGTATAGCCTAGATTACATCTGATCTTTTTCTTGCTTTTTGGCAAACTTCATTCTTTGTATGAATGCTCCAATTCTGTACATCGTGACATCCAATTGCAACTAGTTAGCGTTGTTATGATTGCTTCTTAACGTCAAAACCCTAATCTCCATACCTAAAGAGCTGCATGATTGTTTAATTAATTCTTCTGTAATTTGTTGTAACATGCTGCAACCTACATTGTTTCTGATTAAGGTGGTTTAAGACAATCATTTTAATCAAAATTGTGTTCGCAAACATTGTTTCGATCCATTTTGATCTCAACCTTGGTTGTGTGATTTTGTTTATACTTGGTAAATGTCTCGGTGTGAACAAGAGATTTTGTTCATTCTTGCATGACACAGAACCGAGTACAATAGTATTCTAGAATTCATACAGCCAACATTACTTAATGAAAAAAAGCTTTGTTGTTGTTGGTAAAAGTGCATTCTTGGATAATAAGAATATGAGGCTTGCGTCACGTATGAGCCTTGTAGAGTAAACGCGTTCGGTTGCTTGGACACAATAAGATGGATAAATTGTAATGTGCTCTGCTCTAGCTCGTGTTTGGTGAACGTTTAATTGCAAGAACGTAAATTATTAAATTGGATTAACAACATATTGTATCTTACAAGTCTCCTCTAAGCGAATCTATAGGACTGTATTGGGCTACAAACAAAATAAACCCCTAGAAAATAGGGAAAAACCAACTAAATCCATAGCATACCCACGTTCCTTGTTCTCCCCGATATAATTTGCAGGTTGTCCACTTCGGTTTTGTTGTACTGTTTTTACAAGAGTTAGTGGGTGTTATAGGGACCAATAACAACTAGCCACCTAACATGGATTGATGGGAAGACAAGCCCATCTTGATTAAAGGTAACCGTTTGATGGGTTAATGGGCAAATCAAACGGTTGACTAGTGATGTAGTGGGAGAGGGAGGGAGTTAACAACAGTTATTCTTCATCCAAACTCCCGCCCTTTTTCAATTACTGGGAAGTTTTCTCCCACAAAACACTCACACTCGCAACTCACAACTGCAAATTAGCATAGTTCGAGTGAAAGAGAAGATCAATCGCTTCGTTCCGAAAAAATGGGCAATTCGAGCCTCGAGTTCTTGGACGTCAGACTGCTCTTTTTGCTGTCCATGTTTTGCATGGCAAGTGGTTTCGGTACAGGAGTCAAAGCAGAAGGAAGAAGCCTCTTGCAGCATCACAACAAGGCTAAGAGCTCTAATCTTTTCAACGTCAAGAGCTTCGGTGCCCGAGCAGACGGCCGAACTGATGATAGCGATGTTCGATCCCAGTTGCTTGACTTGCTTCACATTACCCTCTTTTAACTTTTCAGTTTTCTTCGAAACTCAAAAAAACCCTTTTTTTTATCGAACTTACTAGCTTCATATTTCGGCATTTGTGTTTGTTTGATGTAGACATTGTAGTTTTTAGCTCTACATTTTTGTAATTTCAGGCATTCACAGCGACATGGAAGGAGGCATGCCAGTCCACAGGTAGAGTCCACCTTATAATACCGAAAGGTACTTACACGATCGGCCCTCTGAAATTCTCCGGCCCCTGCGTAAATGTTACGTCTCTGAATTTTCGTGTGAAGGCAAGAAGACTATTTTTCTATGATTTATGATCTCCATCTGCTACAGACTTTTTATATGATTATTACATTTTTTACGACTGATTTTTAGAGTTGAATTGCTAGCAGGGTTACTTGAAGGCTACAACTGACTTGCGCAAGTATGGATCGGGTGGTGGTTGGATTGAATTCGCGTGGATGAAAGGGCTAACCTTGACCGGAGGTGGAACCTTTGATGGCCGAGGGGCTCACGCCTGGCCTCACAACAAGTGCATCACCAACTCCAACTGCAAACTTCTTCCAACTGTATGTTCTACAGCTTCCTCTCTGTCGTAAATTCTACATCAGTTTTATTTTAGCTAATTCAAAATCATTTTCTCTGTCTCAGAACTTGAAATTTGTGGCACTTAACAAGACAGTTATCCGCGGCTTAACTTCCGTGAACAGCAAGTTCTTTCACATAGCTCTTGTAGAATGTCACAACTTCAAAGGTAGCAGGCTCAAGATTTCAGCGCCGGAAACTAGCCCTAACACAGATGGAATCCACATCGAGCGAAGCTCTAGCGTCTACTTCTCTTCGTCGCGCATTGCTACTGGTGATGACTGCATCTCAGTTGGACAAGGAAACTCTCAGGTCACCATAACAAGCATCACTTGTGGACCTGGTCATGGCATCAGGTGCATACTTTTGAAATTCTGTGTTTCTGGTGTCTTTGTTTGTGTAACGAAACATTTATGGTACAATGCTAACTTTAACTAATTATATTTTTGCATCACAATTTTAGTGTGGGAAGTCTAGGAAAATATCCGGACGAAAGAGATGTCAGCGGGCTTGTAGTGAAGGACTGCACCATGACAGGCACCACCAATGGAATTAGGATCAAGACATGGGCTAACTCTCCAGGAAGCAGCGCTGCCACGAATATGACATTCGAAAACATTGTCATGAACAACGTGACTAATCCGATCATAATCGATCAGTCCTATTGTCCATTCACCGCTTGCACTTCCAAGGTAACCAAATTGCACGAGAGAAACTTCCATGGAACATGTTGCATACCTCTTTCCTTTATTTCTACTTTTGAGTTTTCAGTTCGAATAAGATGCCATCGTGTAAAAACTGCAGGCACCATCTAGAGTGAAGCTGAGTGACATATACTTCAAGAACATAAGAGGAACTTCGTCGTCAGAGATGGCAGTGTTACTTGAATGCAGCAAAGGGATTCCATGCCAGAATATTTTCCTTGAAGATGTTCACTTGGATTTGTCATCCGGAGAGAAACAAGCCACTTCAAGTTGCAGTAATGTTAAAGCTAAATTTATTGGCACCCAAATCCCACCACCTTGTACTTAATAAGTTGCTTGTTACTTGTTATGGGTGGATTGAGTAATTTTAATGGTTTCCACTTAAAATTTGATGTTTGGACTTCAATTATGTTTCACAAACACTGCAATTCCACGAAGAATTTAAAGTTTTTCTTTCATTGGTGACTAATTAGCAGTTTTTCTTAATGTTGTATTTATCACATTACTTTTGTTTTCCCGTCCAAAAAGGTCACACAGTGGTCATTATATGTTATTTGTAAATTTTTCTTTCTTAATGTTATTGATTATTTTTATTTTTCATAACGAGCACTAAATAAATTAGATATAGACGATTTGGTTGATTTACATGACCTTCAAACAAGTCAAATTGAGCTATCTTAGTTGCAACTTGTTTCGTACTCCGTTTGAAATTTTACCTTTATCAATGTAAAATCAAACAAAATGGCTCCAATCAATTTGATTCGGCTTGTCTGAATGAACAAATAACTACGTAAAGAAACAAATAGACAGATGAATGATATTCACATTCTTTTCTCTCCATGCATTCATAATTATTTGTAACATTTATATTGAATAGATCTAAATAAGAATGCATAGAAATAAATAAACAATGGTGCGTCGGAGAAGAAAATTGAGATAATGAGAACGAAAATTATATTCCAAAAAAAAAAGAAAAAAGGAAAGAACAGAAGATTCGCTTATAATATCCTCGTGTGTTATTTTCATTGGGCTCATATACACGCATTGTGAAGCACTGTCGGGTTTTGTCCCGTTGCCGAGTGCATAAAAAGGGACTCCGGTTATTACAAGAAGTGGAAATTCGAGAGAGAAGAAGATGGAGAGCGCATCAGAAATGGTGGCATTTCCACTGCTGACGACGCCGATCGAATCCAACTACAGAGCCTGCACCATCCCCTACAGATTTCCCTCCGACAACCCCCGCAAGCCCACGCCGACTGAGCTCTCCTGGATCGACCTCTTCTACAACTCCACCCCCTCCTTCAAGTAATCATCCTCATCCTCTCCCTAACCTCCATCATAAACCTTATTTTCTTCGGTTTTTCGTTAATGGGTGTGATTGGCTGTCGGCAGGAAAAGAGCTGAGTCCGACGCTTCGGTTGCCGACGCTCCGGCCAGAGCTGAGAAATTTGCTCAAAGGTACATACTTTTACTGATTGTTTTGCGATGAGTGAATTGGGTTTTCGGAACTGCCTTCAATCTGTTTGTGTTTTTGCCTGAAAGGTACACTGAGATACTGGAGGACTTGAAGAAGGATCCTGAGAGTCACGGCGGCCCGCCGGATTGCATTGTAAGCTCGAAATTTTGATTTGAGTTGATTTTTCACTTTCTATTATGTTGTAGTCATGATTTATCGCGGCATCGTTTTCTTAGCATTGAAGTTTCTTTTCTTTTTTTCTCTGCTTTGTTTGGGAAATCCAGCTTCTTTGCAGACTTCGGGAGCAAGTTCTTAGGGAGTTGGGATTCCAAGATATATTCAAGAAAGTCAAGGTGGGTACTTTTTAGCTGTTATTGGACGCTTTATTAGTCCATTGATGTAGATAATTGATTGACTTGGAGTTCGGAATTGCGATCATGATTAAACTCTTCAGGATGAAGAGAATGCCAAGGCAATATCCCTGTTTGAGAATGTAGTGGATCTTAATGATGCTATTGAAGATGAAGTCAAGCGGGTAGAGAATCTGATTAGAGGAATATTTGCCGGAAATATATTTGATCTTGGTTCTGCACAGGTACGTGATTTTTTGCTGTAGAACTAGTAAAAATTGGATACCCATCTACTTAGATTTGGTGGCATCAAACTGATTCTAAGGATTTGCATGATAAATTGGTTTTTGTAACACCACTTCCTGTTATTAAAGTGATACATCATAGTATTCCATTGGAAACTACTTGACATTTACCTTCTTTTTTTTTTTTTTTTGCTTTCTTGAAGCTCGCAGAAGTTTTCTCAAAGGATGGTATGTCCTTTTTAGCTAGTTGTCAAAACCTTGTCCCTCGACCTTGGGTTATCGATGACTTGGACGCTTTCAAATTAAAATGGACCAAGAAATCTTGGAAAAAGGCAAGTTCCGTTTCTATGTTATAGTAACTATCTCTGTAAGAATTTATGCCATTGTAGATTCTTCTTGTTCATTAACCACTTATCTCTTTGTCTTCACAGGCTGTTATTTTTGTTGACAATTCTGGTGCTGATATTATCTTGGGTATTTTGCCATTTGCCCGAGAGTTACTCCGGCGTGGGACACAGGTTTGCTGTCCTTATGTTCAATGCAACTGGTTCTTAGGGTACAAACCCCAGAAATTCTTCTAGTATTCCTTCTTTCTCTAAGAACAATATATGTATTCTTGTGCATGTGTTTGTAAAGTTGGTTCTCCCTGCCAAATAATAAAAGGCATGAATTATATTATGAGTGCTGATGCTTTTCCTTTTCCACAAATTTAAAATTGCTTTCATTACCACTCTTTGAATGAGTTGCCTTGGTGAGCCTATTTTCACATGATTACCTCTTATTGTGCAGGTTGTGTTGGCAGCTAATGACTTGCCTTCTATCAACGACGTAACTTACACTGAACTGATTGAGATTATATCAAGGGTAACAGAAAATTTTAGAATATTGTTTACTTAGGTTCTTGGTTTCACATCATCTTTTCGAAAATGAAAAATCTTGGTTGACACTTGAAACTGATAGTATAAGTGGCATTTACCAGTTGAAGGACAAAAACGGACAGCTCAAGGGTGTTGATACTTCAAAGCTTTTGATTGCTAATTCAGGCAATGATTTGCCGGTAATGGAGTTGAAGTTCTTATTTTGTCATCAGATTAAACTTGGAGTCCATTGTTGTTGTAGTTGTATAACATTAGCCTCTTTGACTTCTCAATTCCTCGTAGGTTATTGATCTTTCAAGAGTGTCACAAGAGCTTGCCCACCTGGCAAGTGATGCAGACCTAGTTATTTTGGAAGGAATGGTAAAAATCTAAAAACCTTCTTGGATTATTACTGTCTTTGGCTCTTAATTGAAAAGTTGAACTGATTACTTGATGTCGAAGATGAAGTCATGTATGATGTATAATTGGAAGTGAAAGTGTATGAAGTATACTGTATAAATTGGCATAAATGGTTGCTAAGAATGGTATATTGTCAGAGAGTTCTATAAGATTTGTTGCATATTTTGAGATGATGCAGTCTTGACTCTTCATTGTTTTAACGTAACATAAATTGCTTTTGACAGGGCCGTGGGATAGAGACAAATCTTTATGCACAATTTAAGTGCGATTCCCTTAAGATTGGGATGGTAATGCTTCGACTCCAATTGTTGTATGCTTCTAATGACTACTTCAGTTAATGAGCATTTCTTGTTGCGGTATACTAATCGTGTGCAACTTCTGTTTGCTTCTCCTCTTCTTTATTCCAGGTGAAACATCCAGAGGTTGCCCAGTTTCTAGGAGGAAGGCTCTATGACTGCGTCTTCAAATACAACGAAGTTTTGTTGAGTTGATTATGTGGATTGTTGAGTAGATGAAGTATTAGGTCTTATAGCTATTTCAAGAGCTTATATGTTTGAACTTCAAAAGTCATCCCTCCTTATGAATAACCATAGCGACTATTAGGCGTGGTTACGATTATTATCCCATAACGGTTATGTTTTCAGGTGAATTTTATGCATCTCTGCACACAATCAACCTGTCTGTACTGTAGTTTCGATATGAAATAAGAAATTTCTTTTCTTAATCAGCTGACCTGATGACATTGTGTTTAATTCGATACATGAAAGAGTGAAAAATACATGATAGAAGTGCTTTTACTATAAAAGCTTTTGGTCACCAGGGACATCCAAATCAACATATCATTTCTTTTTGGTAGGATATGAAGCCATCTTGTTAATGCCACAGATTCCTTCTGGTTTCCCTGTGCTCCTCTTCATCCTTATGTATCCCTTTTCTCCCCACTTTGGCCCCCATGAGTTCTTCACAATGATGTAATCTAACCCATCCTGAGTCCCATATCCGACGGCTGCTACACCGTGGTCTAGTTCAGTTCCGCAACGCCCGTTGAAGACACCCTGCACAACCAACAATCCATCCCATGATTAGTAAATAATTAATGTGTTTTAGGCATTGATTAAATTGTGTATGAACATTAGCTCACCCCGCTATAGAACTGGAAATCTCTGCTGGAGGCCTCAATGGCTACGCTGAGAGGCTGGTTTGCGAGTGCCTTGAGGAGAGCCTGCTCGTTGTTTTCAGGCACGTCATGGTAACCGGAGATAGTCACTAAATCCGAGTCTGCCTGAGGATAACAAAATCAAATGTAAGATTAAGAACAGCAACGATCCGCTGACAGCTAAATTTTGATCTGAAAATATATGTTTTACCTTCTTTTCCGCACAAGTTCCTTCGTCCATAATGTAGGGGTAATCATCCTCCTTGTGGAGGCCACCGTTGGAGATTATGAACTCGAATGCATAATCCATCAAGCCTCCATTGCAGCCATTGTTGAATGATTTGTCACAATCTATCAGCTGCTGCTCAGACAGAGATGTTAGGCTTCCTGTGACTATCTGGTTTATGCCCTCAACTGCAGCAACAGTGGAAAATGCCCAACAGCTACCTGCATTTTTACCATCATAACTCATTTTTTAAAGAGAGAGAGGGTAATTTTCACTCTACATCGACTGCTACTGAGGAGCTAATCTCGTCTAATCCTCTTATGCTGATATAAAAAAAAGAAGAGAGATAGAGAGAGAGAGAGGGTAATTTGCACTCTACATCGACTGTTACCGAGGAGCTAATCTCGCCTAATCCTCTTATGCTCATATAAGAGAGAGAGAGAGAGAGAGAGAGAGAGAGAGAGAGAGAGAGAGAGATTCACATACCACATGAACCTTGGTTCTTGATGGAGGTTACAGCTCCTTTCTTTCGCCAGTCCACGGATTTGGGCAATGCCTCTACATCAAAATCGCGGTAACTGAACTCTCCAGTGGAATCTCTCCTTCTGGGGAACTCAGCCTTGAGACCCAAGTACTTGCTCTTGAACTCCTCATGGCTCAAGTCAGCAAACTCATTCACAGCAAGCCAGTAGCTATCGACATCGAGGTTCTTGTTCCTCTCATCAATGTGCTTCACATTGTCTCTGAAAATCTCAAACCTATGCAGCTTCTCCTCCATGCTCTCATAAATCTTTCCATGCTTCGATATCCACTTCTCGAAGAGCATGATGAACTTGTCCATGCAGGTCAAGTCCTCGGGAGAATATCCCACGATCGAGAACTCGTGAGCAAGAGCAGAACCGAGAAAAAGAGGCACAAGGAAGGCGAGAAGCGAAATCTTCGAAAAAGCCATTTTTCGGGAGGGGAGAATGAGAAAGGTAAAGAGAGGAAGAGATGAATGGATGAATGTGAGGGAGGGAGGGGAGGGAGTGGATTTATATAGTGTTTGATATTGTGATGAGGTTGCTTTCGAGAGAAGTGGTTGGAGTTTTTTTTTCTACAAACACTGATTCTTTACGGTTGGTTGTTTTGGGCAGGCTTTTGTCCCAAGCATGCTCATTTGTTTAAGCATAAGCCTTCAAGGAAATATGATTTCACTTGCATGGGTGAAAGTTGCTTGCTAGCCGCCCTTGGTCTCTAAACAGAGCTATGATCTACATTCATTTCTCTTAGTCCCCCTTTTTACTCGATTCGCGAGAGCTCCCGTACAACAGTTAATATTAGCGAGAAACACTTTGATAATCAAACTATAGATAGAAAAAAAAAAAATCCTCACTAACAATTAATGTTAGGTGTAATAACAGTTGAGTTGAGTCCATTGCTCGTAAATGTTACAAGCTTTTTTTCCTAGTAGTTTTTTGGTCAATTATTTTCTGAAGTGGTTGGAATTATACACCATTTTTTACTGTTGTCCAAGATCAAACTTGAAGCTTTAGACTCCTGAATCCTTGACGTTTAGTCATGAGGAGCTCTCACCTTGTGAAGAATGAGTGAGGAGGAAGATGTTCTATGTCACAATTTGCAAGTTGGTAACTGTCTCAATTCTTTATTTTTCAAATTTGATAATTACCTTTTTGTCAAGTTGGTTACATCAGCAGCAATCACAACGAAAGGCAAATATCGATCCAAGAAATTCTACAAGAAATTTGAAGTATCTATCGAAAACTCGAACCTTGAACTCACCAATATTGAACGAATTGAACACAAATTACAGGAGAAGAGTACGTTCCTTGTCAACCTAATCTGAATTTTGAATAAGTATTCAAGACATCTGTGGAAAAATTGAATAGAGCAAAGACAAGAATTGTCTAACATAATCCTTTACACTGACTGTAGAACTAGGAGGAGATGGCGAAATGAGGTCGTCATTACCTAACCTTCCCAATTGAATGCAGATAAACCGCAACCGAGACAACGCTGGAAACAAGAAAGAAGCATAGATCAACTATTGTATTTCTCAAGATGGCAAAATTGACGTTTGCCTTACTTTTATTGTGAAAAATGGAAACAATTAGATGAGTGATGGTTTAGAAAATATCAATTAGACTACAAACACCTACAGTCTACTCATTTTGGACCAAATTGTCAAAAATATCTTTTGACGAGTTGATAATGGCCAAGCCACTGCCAACCCAATGCATTTGTCATGTCACATGATGACAGAATTGAATGGGTCTCTATGACTCAACTAATTGACGATAAAAGTATAGAACGTAGATGATTCGTGTGAGCAGAGGAAACTTACGTTGAGCCGAGGAAAAAGGCGAGGGATAGGTGAAAGCCAAATAGAAACACAGAAACAACTGCTGTAAGAAGCATTGCCACTGAAGTAGAATACACCTGCAGAAAGTAGCTGAATTAAGATCGGAATTTCATACAATGCCAGGAAACGTTCAAGGTGCAATTCCAACAAATATCTAATAATTTTAAAACCCAATATACGTGAAATGCATATTAACACATGACGATGCACAAGTAGGAAACGTTCAAGATGCGATTCCAACAAATGTAAATAATTTTTAAACCCAATATGGTGAAATGCATATTAACACATGAAGATGCACAAGTAGGCCATTACAAAAATTTAAAAGACAGCAGCCCCGAAAACCCCTCCACTTCCCCGTTATTTCACTTTTTCACGTAAGTAAATCAAATTAAATTAAATAATTTTGTAATGGTATGCCTAGGGATAATTGTAGTACATTATAAAGAAGCATGAAAAAGTACTAGTGAATGCTTCCCCAAAATCAAAGTTGTAATTCCATGTCTTACCTTCACAATATTATCAGCATACTTCATAACCATAGACACAGCAATACCACTGCAAAGGAAACAAATATAAGCAATCGAATAGAAGCACACAGGGCAAATGAGAGGGAATATGCATAACAAGCAAAAAGCTACTGATAAACTCATAAGCCAAAGAGGATACATAATGTACCTGAGTGCATGGTTGAAAATCATGAGAACTGTAATAAAAGAGTATCCATGGAAGAATCCCCTGAATTTAGAAGAACAACTGATAAATATAATAATCCAGGTATAATTTTTAAAAACCGGTAGGCAGAAGCACATTTTCAAGGGCAGGAACTTTTAGCAATGAAGACAAAAATAACTGGTAAAGCAATGGACCCAACAAAGGAGAATAATCAGAAATGGAAAAAAAAAGATTAAATTACTTGTTCATCACTGCATCAAAATCTTGAACCACTATAGCAACAGCATTGAAGACCATTCCAAAGACGTACAACCAGAAGTTCTGCACATTTATATTCCTTGCAGGACGCTTTTTCATTATGGCCTGCCAATATTATTCAAAATATTTCGTCAACCAGAGTATTCTAAAAGCCATTAGCGACAAATCTAAACCCAAATTTTGATAAAGTTGAGTATGCTGGGTAAACTATTTGCACATTATGTGATGCTTTAAGCATGAAGCGGAGAACAAGCTGTTTACTTAAAAAGTCACCTCAGTGTATACTCCTGCAAAACCACTTAAAAGTGCCATCACCTGTTACGAAAACAAACATGGCAAGCTTTAAAAGGGGGAAAATATAAAAAATAAACAAATCAGAAGACTCTCAAAATGTTGAGAACTCACAATGGCCATCACCCAGCCTTGGAATGGAGTTTGGAGAACACTGTCCGATCTGCAAACAGAATGCCATTTTAATAAACGTATTGAGCTAACTCAAGCAGAAACTTATATAAAATAACAATTAAAAAGTGGTGAACAGAGTCCCCTACACTCTGAGTTTCAAACATAATTAAGGAATCACAATATCGGCAGACGAGTTAACTTTTTAACCTAGAGGAAATATGAAGGAAATTAATGACTTGAGTTCCTACATGAATTTAATAAAGTTAACTTGCTATCATCGACATGGGGTGCACCATGGATCAATCACGCAATAACAGCAGTCTGATGAGGGACAAACTCGGCATAAATTCAATTAGATACTGAAAAGAAAAATATGGTAGTGAACACACTTACTTTGGGTTTAGTTGTGCTGTAGTGCACCCTGCACATAGTATAATGAAAGCGGCCCATTGGATCTCACTTAACCTGCAGTAAATATGGGTAGAAACAAAAGTTCATAAGAACTGTATCTTCAGCCAACAGTATATAGCAGCACACAAATAGGCAGCTTAGCTTAGTCATATTTACTTACTTTCTCTTGAGTATGATTCTGTACAAAATTCCAGTGCTGATAATGTTGAAATTCTTCAGTATTTGATAACCCGGAGCATCCACATATGCAAAGATATAATACTGCCGCATACAAATGAGCACTAGATGCAATCACACATCAGAAAGTAAAAAGACTGTAATTTACTGAAGCAAACAGAAAACATACAACAGCAACCAACCTGAAGCAGATTCTTGACTAGGTAAAGAAATGCCGGAATGGGATATACAATAACTTCATCCAGTTTTGCACTCAACCTAATTCAAAGGCAGAATTCAATCATGTAACTTGGGGTTTAAATCTCTTCACGTCGCCTAGCATATAGTCAATCCTCAAACCCAAAACATTATACAACGAACAGAATCGAGTTCTCCCATAACATTACTATAAGTCAGCAACGATGAACAACTTTCAAACCCATAAAAAGTTGCAATGCAAAACCTGTTATCTTCAGTAACACCCTCATTCCTCCAGATTCGCGCCAAAGCAGCGAGCGATATTGCACACTTCAAAGCCTCCACCTAATTCCCAAAACACAACCCATTTCAAGTCACGCGAAAACCGACATTACAAATCATAATTTTTTTAATTTTAATCTACAGTGTAGCTTTATCTGCCTCACTACTCACCGAGAAATTTGCAGTGGTGACACTATACTCATACTTGCCGGCCCTCTTCGACCACACAATCAATATTGCTTGTGAACTGGTCAAAACGGTCAAAGCTATAGTAACAGCCGACCTATTCCAATCAACCCAAAACCATTCATCAGTTAAATTTACCAAATTTCAATCAATCGGAACAAAAGAGCATAAGTTGGGCATACTTGAGCTTCCACTTGGAGAGCTCCACTGGGCTGATGGCAGGAATTGGCTTGCCCCGCAAGCTTTCGAGGTCTTCGGAGGCTGAAGATTCGTCTTGATCCTGTAATTAGATCAAATGGGTATTGACAAAAGGTTGAAAATTTGAGATTGTAGGAAGAAATCTGGTAGTTCATATGGGAAATACCTGATCTTTGAGTTTCCTGTACTCCATTGCTACGCTCGTTGATATTCTTTGGGTAAATTTTGGTGCTTTCAGATCCCTAGTGCCATTGGAGGACGCTGGGCTCTGAGAATTTGGTACCACAGAGGACACTGGGATCTCGACTCTCCATTATCTCATCTCATGTTCATGTTGTTGGCACAATTCTGATCTAACATTATAAAATAGAAAACTTTCCTGAAAATAGTTTGGACTAAGTTTATTTTAATAAAAAAACCATGTTATAATTTTATTTAATTAAAAAAACTTAAATTTTAATGAAAAATCCATAAATTTTAAGAAAAACTAATGAAAATGGCTTGAAAATTTTGAGTTTTAATGATAAGGACAAAATAAAGGGTAAAGTGAATAGTACCATGATTGACTTTTTAGTGTAAAAATGTGGTTTTTCGTTAAAGTGAACAGTACCGGGTGCTTTTCGTTAAAGTTCCCTAAATTTTAATAAAAATGACAAAAGAACATAAATTTTAATGAAAAAGACATAATTTTAATAAAAATAACAAAAAATCTGACGAGTGGACTCATAATACATTGTTTATGAAATTTAGGACAATGTTTTTGAAACTTACTACACTGTTTATGAAAACTTACAACATTGTTTATAAAACTTACAACACTGTTTATGAATACATACTACAAGGAATGCCTTAAGAACCATGCAACAGTCATAGGAAGGACTACTACGGATGGCTGTGGCGAATTCACCCAGTGGAGAAGAGGGCACCATCGAAGCCGTCAAGGGCCTCACCTTTTCAATGGTAGATGTTCTGTTGTGTTGCACATCCTTTCAACCACTACAGCTATGCACATGCGTTCCTTTCCCTCTTACATTTTAAATGCAAAATCAAATTGAACTCTGAAAAATAAAAAATCTCTATTTCTTCTCTTTATCAATGTTGGCATTAGGTTTTGTGAAAACTTTGCAAAAGTATTCCACATATATTGGCACAGAAGATGACTCAGGTAATTCAAGTTTTTCCATTATTAGAACTTTAGTCACATTTTGCAGCCTGGATATCTTCGTGATCTTTCGAGCATTACATCGAACACTTGACAGGCGAGCTAAGCGAAGCAGATTTTCTTCAACTTATCGGCCGCAGGTTCATCCACTAAGTACTGCAATCGCAAGAAACCCCAACAAGATTCACTAGAAACTCACACGAAAGCGTCATGCCCATCAACACATGAAATTTGAAGAAATGAAGCCATTCCTTTCTCCTCATAACTCCCAGATATGCAAATAAAAGTATGCCATCAAGAACTAGCTGGGCAACCTCCCAATGGCTCCGAGGAACGGGTATGTTAAGAATTCAAAGTCCTCCAAGAACGGGTGTAGAAACTGTATGGAACATCCTTAGATGCTTATGGGGCCATACGAGATTTGCATATACTTTTCAATGCAGGGATTGTACGTAACAAGCTACTGTGATCCCCGCTAAAAAATGGGCTCAATGCAGCACATGGTTTCAAAAGTGGCATCTACTTTTCTCTTATTCTTATCATTAAATAAAGTTAGTGGGTGGTTTTTTGTTAAAACTCAAAATTTTGAAGCCCTGTTTATTAGTTTTCCTTATAAAATATTGTGTCAAAAAATATAAGGTGGCGGAGAGTCCCATTTTGAGAGAGTCTCCAAGCATTTCTTTTTTTAGGATAATACTTGTTCCCCACATAGGAGAATGCACATATTCCATTATTCCCGCATAATGTATTTCTATCATATTAACTTTATGTCACTCACTACTACGATTTAGTGGTATTTCTCTTCACTTGGAAGTGAGAGGTCATAGATTTGAATCTCGTGGATGACGAATTCGTTACAAAATTAGGTCGCTCATTATGTGGCTTAGCCAAACTCCCCATTCCCTTAGTGTAAAAATATCGATGTATTAGAAAAAATAAAAATAAAAATTTATAATCAGAACCGTTGAATTCATAAATCTCCATTTGAATATAAAAAATCATTTGAATCAAAGATCGTTTATCTAATAACATGTCCCCAATTTTATGGTTTACATAATTTTTAATGTGTGAATTTACGAAAATGCCCTCCGAGGTGAACACTTTGACTTTTGTTGACCATCTTATCGTGTCATGTGAGATTCGTTTCCTTGCCATATCTTTGTAGTACTCGTCGCTACGAATGCGTAGGCGCAAGCGGAATTGAATTTGGTGCTAAAACGTGGATTTTATGGAATCCAATGAGTTATGGGTATTTTGGTAATTTTGAGTCTACTGGATACTTTTGCATTTCGTCTTTTCTTCCCTTGGTTGGTGATCTTGTGGGACCCACCCCTTTCTTTTTTTGGTTCCTCGGTTCTCTCTTCCTCTCTCTCTCTCTCTCTCTCTCTATCTTTTTCCATCTCATTTCTTTCATTTCTCTCGTCGGGTGATGTTTCTCTCTCCCTCTAGAACTCTCTCTCTCTTCTTATCTCTCCATCTCGCCTCTGCACTCTCACATCCTCTCCTCTCTGAGGCATGGACATACACACACAAACAATAATGACACCACTATTACTAGACCCCTTCCATGTCAAACCCAAAAGCTGACATCGCCCCCCCCACGGTGAACTATGGCTGCCACTGTTCACATTTCCTCCTCGACGGATTTCGACGATTTCTCCCCATTTTTCTCCTAAGGTAAGTCTTGAAAACTACTTAGATCTTTCTAGATTGTATTTATGAGTGAGATTAGGACGTTTTTGGTTTGATTTCATGACTTATAGACACAGAATCCTAAGGGAAAAACCTTCCCCAGTTTTCCGACAAATGAACCTATTTTTGTAGGAGTTTTTCGGTCAACTCTGGCCACTTCTCAGCCTCTTTTTGGTACAGTTTATTCTCCTCATTCCTAGCTTCATTTCCATAGGTAGAACATCGAATTTAGTGGAGAAATGAGCTCGAACGGAGTTCTAGAATGTTGCCCAGAAACCAGCCAACCTCAAGCTTCGCGAGGAAGGCGAGTACACTTGTACTTGTGGGTGCGTGAGGCTACACATGGGCTACAGTGCTCGGCACGTGGAGCACATGTGCCTCCACCGGCGATACTCTGCTCGACCGGAGGTACTCTACTCCATCGTCCACGGTGGCGACCACGACGGCACCGACTACTTTTCCGGCAGCCCATCTCGGCGCGTGGCCACCCAGGCCGCCGCCCTGTGGCGCCACATGAGGGAACCTGAGGTCTCTCCTTAGGTACGTGCTGAATCCGGAACCGCTGTCCATTTTCCAAATTCGATCATTTTAGTAGGGTTTTATTAATTGGTCTCTATTTGTGGTTAGGTGCGTCAGTTGGAAGTGACCTCGTCCTTCCTAGTTCGAGTATTTGTGAGTGGACCTTTTCTCAAATTGCATTTTTTTTTAATATTAGGCTTGCATTGATAAAAAGTATGATTTCATGATTTTATTTTTATGCATTATTTATGATTTATTGAATTATGTTTTATGAAACGTTATGAATTATTGGATTTACGCGTATGATATATTACGGATTTACGAATATGATTTATCTATGGTTTATGAATTGATGCTTTGAGCATTTGAGCTCTGGTGATTTGATATGAGATTTTGAGATACGTTTTCTATGCTTATCTAGTGGGTTATCATACAACACATACACACAATACGAGTATATAGATGTCTATGACCATAAGGCACAGTTGAGGATATTTATGACATACTCCCAGCTTCACTAGTGAAACTAGTGTCGGACAGCTTCACTAACCACAACTAGTGTCGGTGTGTTATGTTATGTATATGTTTCTTCTCTGGCGTAACTCAGAGTCGTACAGCTTCACTAACCACAACTAGTGTCGGTGTGTTATGTTATGTATATGTTTCTTCTCTGGCGTAACTCAGAGTCGTACAGCTTCACCTTCGGATGATGGACCTACCACATAGGAGTGGGCACTTGGAACCGAAAATCGAAATCGAAACACGAATCGAATCGGACCGCAACAAACGGTTTGGTTTTGCGGTTTCGAAACTGAACTGCGGCAAAGAAAACGGTTTGGTTTCGGTTTTGGGTTTTCAAAACCACACCGAAACCGAAACCGCGCCATATATTCAGGTTGAGATTTCTGGTGGAATTTGTAGACAACAGCAGCGTCTGGTATCGAAGGTCATTCGATCCAATACAAGTTTGATTGGACAAGGCTCATGAAATGCAGAGAAAAATCAATTGTCTTGTGTTGCGTGTTGATTCTTGGATGCAGCAGGTTCTTGGAACTATACTCGTGTTGGTGATTGTTCAACAAGAATTACCTTAAGGTTTCCTGCAGTATGGACAATCGGAAAGACAAGTAGCATGGAATTGGATATTTGGAGCAACAAAAATGTGACAGAGTTGGGTTACTTTGAAAAGATCATGTTCGAAAGTCCTCAGGATGACATTGGAAGGGTTTTGATTCTTGGCGTGAAGTATGAGTACACCAAAACCAAACAAGTAAGCAATTTATGCCCAAAAAAAGAAGACTGCTCATTGCAAGACCAACGTATACCCAAATCTGTTTTCTTATGACATGAGTTTTGATATGTTAGCTAAGAATTCTAAACGACAAGCTGCGTGGGGTAGTTCTGTCCCGATTTCAATACCAGACAGTTTCAATACCAGATGTTGCTGCAGGTTCATTAATTAATATATGAGGAAAATAAGACAGTCTTATGCGTAAATAGGTGTATATTTTAAATTGTACATTTTTTTCTCAAAAAATGAACCGAAACGGTTTGAAACCGCACCGAACCGAACCAAACGGTTTGGTTTCATTTCGGTTTTAGCTTCAAAACCACACCGCAAAAAGTTTAGGTTGCGGTTTCACTCGAAACCACACTGAACCACACCGCGCCCACCCCTACTACCACATTTCTTCACTGACGTAACTTAGTGTCGTACAGCTTCACCTTCAAGTGATGGTTATGCCTCTGGGCGACTATGATACTCCTAATTGTGTACATCATTGATGTGATTTATGGATGTTTTACGAATTTACCTTCAGGCGACTATATTACCATTATTGAGCATTGTTTCACATGTACACGATTTATGAATGTTTTTCTTGGCATGCTAGAGTTTTCAGAAAGCCTACTATGTAGTACTATATGCGTTTTCAAAATAGGGAGTTAGTATGTTCAGAAAGAAAATGGTTTTCTTATTAGTAGTATTATTATTATAAACTTTGGTCTACTCACCTTTTGTTTTGCACTCCCTTCAGGATTTAGAATCGAGGCGTATGATCCTGATGTTAGGGTACTTTCGCATAGGTATCTTCGAGTCTCCTTAGTGTATGACTCATTCCTTTATTTGTACATTTTTTATTGTAATTCTTTCATATTATTCTTGATTATTTGTAAGCTCTGAACACGCTTCTGCATTTGCGTATTTCTTTTATATTTGCATATTTTATTTACTTTCATTTACTAATACCACTTGAATGCATGTTAAAATGGCTTCGTCATCCTCAGGTGTCGGCCAGCACGTGCCCATCCTAGTATTTGGGATATTAAGGTCGAGGCGTGTCAGTTTATTCATCCAAATGCATTAAATAAATGAACGACTCATCATAAATATATTACTTGGTATTCACATTGTCGATTTGTTCTATAAATTTGAATTACTAAATGATCCCTAATTCCAATGAAACTTTTAAGAATAATCTTCAAACGAAGATTAATAGATGGAACGGTTTTGATTATAGAGTTATATGGTAAAGTACAAAAAATTACTTCAACTATTGGTGTCACGACATTTTCATACCTCATCTTTTAAAATTGACAATGTCATACCTTATCTTACGAATTTGTGTCAATGTCAGATATCCGTCAATTTTTCTGTTAAATACTGACGTGGCTTAAGATGGGCTCCACTTCTTAGTCCAACTGGATTAAAAATTAATTAAATATATTTTTAATAATTAAATATTAAAAAATTAAAAAAAATATTTTTTTATATTAAATGGTGGGATCCACCTCTCTCTCTCTCGCCTCTCTCTCTTTTCTCTCTGTCTGGGCAACCCTTCCCTCCCATCCTCCCAACCTACCCTTTCCCGTCTTCCTTAAACCCAAACACCCCAAACCCAGATCCTTCCCTCCCATCCCCCCAACCTTCCCCCTCCCTCGCCACTCTCCCTTCGACCTCCCCTGCCACACTCCCTTCGACCCATCCCCAAAATCCCAGAAACCCTTCCCACCCATCCCCCCCAACCTTCCTCCACCATCCTCTCTCTCTCCTCTCTCTTTCTCGCCTCTCTCTTTTCTCTCCCTCTGGGCAACCCTTCCCACCCATCATCCAAAACCAATCGACACCAAAAACCCATTTCTGAAATCGAATTAAATTAAAAAATTTCTGGATACCCATCAATCAAAATCATCAGAAATCCAAAACCCATATCCCAAATTATTAGGATATGGTGAATCGCCTCCACGTCGCCGCCGAACACCAACAGAAACGGAGGAAGAGAACCCAGTTCGTAAATCCTCTTCTCGTTCTGAATCCAAATCGATCACCATCACGCCGGTGTTGAAATACCACGGGCGTTTTCGGTCGAACACCTTGGAGAGCTCGGAATCTTTCCAGAATTCGTCGGAGAAATACTTGGTGAAATTCGTGTGGCAGTACTCCAGAGCTCCGATCACTCTCGACCCGGATAAGGTAATCTCCCATAACTTCTGGATATCGTCGACAACAACGATGTCGGAGTCGAGATAAATCACGCGTTCGACGCAGGGGTCGAGCAAATCAGCTAAGTAGCTTCTCGCGTAGTTCAATGGGTTCTCGAGAGCTCGTCGAATCGAAGACGAAATCATATGACTCACCAAGCTCTCTCTGAACACATAGACTCGGAAATTAATCAACGGAAAGGTCGATTTCAGAATGCGAGAGAGGTGGTGGGAATCGACGGCGCTGGAGTCGGAGGCGACAAAGTGGAAGAATGTGTTTTCCGGGCAGGAAGCGTGCTTGAAAACAGAGTGTACGGCGGCGATGGTGCCGCGCAAGTACTCGGAATCGGCGTGGATGAGGGAGGGATCGCAAACCTCCTTCCCTGCTCTGTCGTTGGAGCCCAGAAGAACAGGGCAGCTGAAGGAAGTGTGGTGGGGGAGGTCAAAGGGAGAGTGGCGATGGAGGTCGAAGCAGCAGGGGAGGGGGAAGGTTGGGGGATGGGAGGGAAGGATCTGGGTTTGGGGTGTTTGGGTTTAGGGAAGACGGGAAGGGATAGGCTGGGGGATGGAAGGGAAGGGTTGCCCAGATAGAGGGAAAAGAGAGAGAGGAGAGAGAGAGGTGGATCCCACAATTTAATATAAAAAAATAATTTTATTTTTAAATTTTTAATATTTAATTATTAAAAATATATTTAATTAATTTTTAATCCAGTTGGACTAAGAAATGGAGCCCATCTTAAGTCAAGTCAGTATTTAACAAAAAAATTAACAGAAAAACTGACGGAGGTCTGTAATATGAGGTATGAAAGTGTCGTGACATCAATAGTTGAGGTAATTTTTTGTATTTTACCCAGAGTTATATGATGAAGATACAGTATTTGAGAATGGTGCAATATGCAATATGTGCATTCCTCCAGTGAGGGAAGCAAGCATTATCTTCTTCTTTTTTGTTCAACTTTCGTTCACTCTATTTATTTATGATATCCAAATCAATCCTAAACACGCCTAATTGATTCGATCAATACACACAACATTCAACGAGTCCTCGATTACTCGACCTCGACTTGATCCGATGCCATCCTAGTATCTCAAGATGGCAGGCCATGGCTCCCTCGGCATATCATTAAGATGGCAGGCCATGGCTCCTTCGGCATATCACGACTGACTTTTTCTTTCTTTAACTATGTACCTACAACAAGAGGTTCATGGTGTTGAATGAAAGCTTTTGTATTTTTCTGTTTTTGAATGCTGAGTGTAGTGGGTAATACTTTGTGCATCTAAAAGTGAGAAACGATGTATAATGATTTGAACTGTCAATTTTCTAAAAGATAAATGGTTTCAATCATTATGCAACATTGTATGACGAAAATAAGAGCCGAATGGTCAATGGCATCCCCTTTAAAAGTCCCATTTATTTTAGTATACTCTACTAAATGTCAAATTACATGTTCATTAGAAAATAGCAATGAATCAAAACCGGTGTGAACTTTAAGATTTTGTTTTGGGACCAGAAAGAGAGAGGTGAGAGACTTGAGAGATACAGTAGAAATTAGGGAGGAAGAAGAAAACTTGTAGCTCATTGTTTAATTTTCACATAGTTTTCAGCTCTTTTAAATTGCATAATAATGTGTTGATGTTTATTGAAATTTACTTGTCACTTATCAAGCAACCAAAATAGGCACAAAACACGTGTTTTGTATCCTTTTCAATTTGTCACTCCCATTATTTTTTGAATCTTGGATACGTATTGAAATTTTCAATTGACTTTCATGTTAGAGAATGTCATTGTAGCAGTATATCAGGTTAATTATATATTGTTATTTGAAAATCTTTAAATACATAACAACGGGTGATTGACTTGAGATACTTGTACATAACATTCTCATTGTAAATAAGTACATATGATTATGTGAACTTTAATTATAAATACAAGGTCGGATTAAGAACTAAAGGAAAGAAAGTTAACATCAAGTTTTCATTTACTTGACACAAAGATTAAATTTAAAAACGACACGATTACAAAAGAACTAATTTAAACATGACACGATTATAAATGAGTCGACATCTCAACTACGAAGCACATTAACACAAATTGTCAACTGTATTTAGATGTGAACATCGAATACGGGCAATCGTTTGTAAATCACAATGTCAACCATGGTCGTGCTTCTATATAGTGTTCGTGTTAATCTGACGCATGTTAATACTTATTAATAAACATGTTTAAGTTAGTAATTAAACAACATAACAGGGATTAATGGGAGAATGACTCACGTAATTTGTAAGCAGCAGATCCATACTTTACAACCGACAACTCAAAAGCTGGTCCCTGCATTCACACTCTGGCTTCCTCCTCGAATTTTTTTTTTCCTTGGAATACGGCTTGAACACCAAATCTCATAATATACGTGGTTAGATATTTTTATTTTAAATATCTATCAATTTATATTATGATACTTGATACACTAAACCGTGTTCTTCATGCTGAAAATCTATTCTCCTCCTCCTCCTATATACTACAAACATGCATGCACTTAGATACCTCCAGCCAATGTTTCAGGGATCAAAGTGATAATTTGCTAAAATATTCTGCCTTTTCCTACTCTTACTCCCAAGTTATCGTTTTATTCTTTTTTTTTATTCTTTTTTTTTCTGTTTGTTTTTTTTATGTCAACCAATCATTTCATGCCAACAAATTGGGTTACATTTTTTGTAGTTTGTAGTAACTTAAGATGTCGATATGGATTATGATATTTACAATGATGACTGCATCCTGATCACAATGATTGAGTAAGCAACGACCCATCTTTTTTAAACCCTAAAGCAACAAGAAATTTGACTTAAAACCGCAAAACAAGAAATTGAAAAAGATAGATTGCTTAGCTATGGTATAAGAAAGTGTAGACAGAAACTTCAGTAAAACTGTCTGATTAAGTAACTATCACAATAGGTATGATTAGCGTAAGGTAGGTTTGGACTAAAACACGAAGATCCTAACCTTTTGTGAGAGTTTTACAAATAACTGATCTGGGTGGCCCAACACAATTTTTTCTTAAACATGTGACATGACAATATGGTAATATGGTAATATGTTCACTTAATTTATAATGCACGTTAGACTTATTGTATACATCTTATAATCTGAGTGAATTATGTGAAGTTCAAGATAAGTAGAAAAACTTATGTACATGTTTATATAGTATGTATAATAAGAGATTCTCTTCACATAACATTCGTTCTTTGTTAACAATCAATGCGTCCAAAAATCTCACTGATACTCAATTTTAAAGCTTCTAGGATTTAGATTAGTCATAAGTATCAAATGCCAAAAATTTGAGCGATTAACTAATCTGTGACTAAAACTCTAAATTATAAACGATGATTCTACATTCTAAATAATCGAAATATCAATAAATGGAACCAAAGTTGAAGAAACTAGAAGTGAGATTGACATTACACAACATATAATGTGTGAGGCAAGTAGACTGTACATTGGATTCTTACTGTAACAATGTGATAAAAAGATACAAATACTTGTATTTATATTCTATTCCTAATCATTTCTCTCTAATTCTTGACAAGCTGTAAACAAATACTCGCTATATTTGCAACAAGTCTAATTTAAAGAAGACAACATGATAAACTCCAGCTAAATTAAAAATTATCCTCATCATTAGCCAATTTAAGATGATTATTTTGGACTTAAACCCAATTTCTGATAAATTCTCCAATAAGGGATCCTTCCGAATCCCTTCCACCAAATTCATCAAGTTCGAAAATCTGAACCATTGAAATTTAATCCAAAGATTTCAAACAGAAGCTCATTTTAAAAGTTATAATAACTTTACTGTTTGATCAAATTTTAAAAGTTCAGATCCTCTGATAAATTTGATAAAAAGGATCGGAAAGAATTCCCTTACAAATTCTCCAGACACCCTGTCCGGCGAGATGTCATGTCCCCCATCACAGGAGGAGAAAGAAAATGCTGTAAAACGCAGAGAGAAAATTTTGAAATTTAACAAAAGCTCCATGGACCCCACCACCCCCACGTGGCCCCACACATCAAGAATAAGAACAGCCTGTGATGGAGCTGTTAACGCTACATTTCACAAAAACACCCCACCTCCTCAAAAACACAAAAAACAAAACCCCCCACGAACCACATTTCCTCATCCTCCTCTGTTCTCCTCTGTTTTTCTCCATTTTCTCAGAGCTCGAATTCAGAGAAAATGCCCGCAAATCATTCACTTCCAGTTTCTCAGGAGCAATTAACAGAGCAGCCGGGGCTGCGCAGACGGCTGTCGTCTCTGTCCCTCAAGCTCCAGCCCATCTCCTCCCCTGCAACTTCATGGGCACTAAGCCGGTCGAAGTCGGTTTCCGCCATGGGAGAGTACGCCGGAGGATCCATAAGAAAATGGTGGGTCCAGAGCTGGGCATGGATCATGTCCAGAAAACCCATTTTTGCCCAGGATCTGGAGATGAACGAGGAAGAAACCAAAGTGCTCGGATCCGACAACAGAGGAAGCTGGAGGCATGTGTTCTACAAAGTCCGGTCGGAGCTCAAGAAACTCATGGGATCTGATGTCGGTAGCCTGCCGCAAACTTACAGGTACAATTTTGATGATAGCAGGACCAAAACCAAGAAAGTTTACGGCTGAGATTTGATGGGTAAGTGCTGCTTTTTGAAAATAATCAAGAAAGTTGGGGCCTTTATAGAATTAATAAGAGATTCCACGGTCCGAAAATTCGATACCAGATCATCAAAAGTACTCCTTGTTATTGTTCCAAACATGAATATCAGTGTACCAATGTAATTAGACTATGTTTGTTGTTTTTTGATGTTCTTATTTTTGTGTCATGTGGGATTGTTGCTACAGAGGGGTGGGGTTGAAAAATTAACGGTGGTCTGAGGGGTTTCTCTGCAATTTGTGGAAAGTTGAAGGAGTGGTGGGCAAGGCAGGGGTGGTGGTGGTACTGAGATTTTATCCAACAATGGAGATTGCAGAGGTTGCTGCTTATCATCATAAAATTAGGGAGCATTTTATTGATTAGTAAATACTAAATATCTATCATGTTATTATTATTTTTTTTTAATTACAAAGCAATTATTTTTGCAGATTCTCTTTTAATATTTGTATCAAGTGTTAATTTATGTGCTAGTTAATTGCTAGTAAATGGAATATTTATTTATAAATTAGCTCTTATTTCTTCTTCCTTGAGATTTTGCTTAATTCAATCCTCATTAGCTCTTAATATTTTTTTTAACAAACGATATTATTTACTTTAAGAAAAGAAGAATACCACTAGTACTAAGTGGCTCATTAACTCTTAATCTTGTGTATTAAGAAACTTGGGATTTTTATGTGATGCAAAGTCAATTCCAATATTGGTAGATCTAAGACGTGGGATGCATGCCTTTGAACTGAAGTTTGCTCCTCCTTTTTTCTTTCCAAAAAAAAAAAAAAAAAGAGAATCTCTACACATACAATATTTTTAAAATAAATTCGAACACCAACGTATAGCCACTCATATTACGGATGTTTCTGCATTTGTAGAGGTTGAAATAAAGAACGTTTTAAGTTCACGACTCGTTTTCGTCTCTTTTACCAATGGACCATGTTCTTAAGATTCTCTTTTTTGTTGCTTTGGTAACTGGTCAGAATCAATACGAAAAACAAAGCAATATGGCCAGGGAGGGATGGAGCGTCGGTGATGTAGTCGAAACGAAAGTGTCTAATACCATTGTCCATGGACGGTTAGGTTATGAAAGAGATGTACGTTCTTTATCAAAGAGCCAAATGTCGAAATATCATTGATAACGCGTCAGCGTGATTGCCGTCGAGAGAATGTACCAACAATTTATCAATGCATTTTGAAAGAACTGATATGTAATAATGCAGGTTGGTTTTAATACTGAACGGAGGAGAAGCATGCAAAATTCAGTATTAATGCAAAAGTACAGACGATGACCAAACTTCTACAGACAAAGATTACCGCATGAAGGCTTATCTTGTTACAGTCTCCTGGAATTCGTATCTAACTTTGCATGGTGGGGTTTGCATGTTTTGTAAGAATTAAATTCCTTTGGATTTTTTGAAGAAGTAAGAATAGTAGGAGGACTTTATAGTGTCATATGCATGAAATATAGGGACCAGATATCCCCTTTCACCGGAGCCAAGTAGAAAAGTGTCGGTGTATATATTTAGTTTCTCATTCTTTTCCAATAAAAAAATAACAAACGGTTCGTCGACGTCCCAAAAAAAAAAACACACATTAAAAAAGGGTATGAAATGAAAGCACTAATTTTTCAAAGATGAACGATGGATTTATTTGAAAAACGGGACATTTTGAATGCGGTTCCTAGCTATCAATATTCTTTGATTGAAACCTTGTTAGTTTTTAGTTTTTGATTGAGGTCCCTGATATTAATGTAATAAGGTAAGTTACTATATTTTTTTAATTAAAAATTAAAAATTGAAATTTGTAATTGTTTATATTAATGAGATTTTAAATAAAACTCATAATTATGGGATTAAAAATAATAAAATATAAATTATTCTCTCTATTATATTGTGTGTGTGTATAAATACACATATATGTATGGATACATTCTCAAATCAACGAAAAAGAATGTACCCATATAAGTTTAAACATGGATTAAAAAATTTGAATGGATTTTATATTAAAAAAGGGTACATTTTACATATAACAAATTGATATATTTGAGAATGGGTACATTTAAGATTAAAAAATTGAAAAAATATATGAATGGGTACATTTAAGATTAAAAAATTGAGAATCTTTTTATATATAAAAAAAAACTAATAGGTACAAACTTAATTTAATTTAATTTTTTATTATTTTGGAAATGTTTGAATTGAAAATTAATTAGAAGTTTAATAGAGGTGTGAGTATTAAACCCTAAATTAATTACTAATTTTTATATTAAAAAAATTATATAATAATAAACATGTAAATTCATTATCACATTAATGCTAGGGACTTGAATCAAAATTTAAGAACTAATAAGGTGTTAGTCAATGAACAGTAAAAACTAGGGACCGGATACTAATTTTTCCTTTGAAAAACTCAAACTCTATAAGAGGAGTCTCGGAAGAAAACATCCTGGATAAAATCGAGAGGATTCTCAAACCAAACTAAGTCATGAACAATTAAAGGGAAGAAGTTAGGGGTGGTTTGGGAGTGAGGTGCTTAAAAAAAAAAGCACCCATGAAAAAAAGCTATGAGAGTTTTAGGTGTTTGGTAAACTGAAAAAAAATGGCTTATTTTGAAAGCTGCTGTGAAAATAAGCTGAAATCAAAAGAAAAAGCTGAAGCTGTTATTTGCAGCTTTGGAAAACTGGCTTTTTTTTCAAATCACACGAAGTTACAATGCTCCTTTAATGACTGCTTTTTTTTCCAAAAGCACTTTTACAAATGTTTACCAGACACTCTGCTGATTTATTTCGCAGTCGCTTATTCTCACAGCACAGCCGCTTATTCTCACAGCAGCTTTTTTTCAAAGCACAGCAATACCAAACCAGCCCTTAGTCAAACGATGAGCAACACCATTACAAATACGAGACAAATGAAACTGAATCTCAGCCAAAATACTAATTAGTTATTAGTATAAATTGACCCACACCATTTTGATCGTATAGGTCAATTTCAGAAATCATTTTGTAACAAAAACTTTTACATCATGTGGGTCTTATTTATGTGTCATATCAACATATAAGATAATTGTTAACATAATTATGATGGAATGACTTAATTTGTAATACCAATTTTCAAAAACTACATTGATTGATTTTCAACTTTAAGAATCATTTTGATGGTTTGAATAAATTTCAAGACGGATATAAACCCAACAAATTAGTTATGAGTTTTAGTATTTTGAGTTTTGACCAAATCATGGATTAGCACATGGATCCCATGATCGCACCGACTAAATAGTTTACAATTATTGGACTGGACTGGAGGGTCAATTGGTAATGGCTGAGCTGCCAAGTGCTAAATGCTAATTAATCATTAATCTTTTCTTCCTTTAACCCTTTTACTATATTTTATTATTGTTTAATCCCAGGACGGACTTGATATATATAAATTTATAAGACGTGCATGGTAAGCATTAACCAATATTAGAAAACTTCCTCAACTAACCATAATCAAAATTAACTTAGTTGTTAGGATAGTGTTGAATTAGACCTTAAATACGAGATATACTTGCATACACCGTGGAGTTACAAGACAAGTAAAGAGCATGTAATATTTGTAACAAATTTTAGAAGAATAATTTTTTACAATAAAACGCTTCTTATTAATTATACCTTAAAAACGCATATGTCATAATTTTTTTTTTAAGTTTCTACTTATTTGTTATAAGGACACATCAAGCTGTGGTCCTTGATGTGTCACGAGGAGCTATTGTTTTCCACGTTAGGGATGTTGAATTAAGCTTCACCCATACTTATTACTTATGTTATATGAACTCGACTAATTAAACTTTATCCAAACTTATTTGGGTTGATATTTATTTTTGAATTTTTTTTAATAGGTGTCTTATTTTTAATACTCGCATACATTGTTTGACACACCCCGACTGTGATAGCTCGTCCCGAGAAATATTTGTATCGTTGTTGTGAAATTACTAAAATACCCTTGGATGTTGAGATGTGTTGTGTGTGACTTATATTTAAGTTGGATTTAATTGTTATTTTCCTAAGTCTTAGAACTAAGGGAACTAAAAAGGACTAAGTTTTGTTGGTTGGAAACCAAACTAGGACCACACACACACAAATTACCCTTTCTCTCTCTTCTCTCCCGTGTCTCTCTCTCTCTCAAACTCACTCTCTCAAACCTTGTAGATCGAAGATTTTAAGATCACCATTGTGTTCCTGAGGTTCATACGAGTTGAATGGTACCATTTTTAGGTAAGAACTCATTCAAAAACTCGTGAAAACCCTAATCCGATTTATGTCACTATTCATGCAATCGTAAAATGTTGTGTTTTTGGGGATTTCAAGACCATAGGAAGCTTTAGGAGGTCCTTACGAAGCTCGGAGTACTTCGTTGGAAGGATTTGGACGTCGGAAAGTGGAGATTGACAAGTTTTAAATTTTGACCGGATTTCGAAGCTTTTCCCGGCATGATTCTGTGGATTTTGAGGCTTCAAACAGGTATAACGTTGTTCTACGCATCTCCAGCTTTCCATTGGTGCAAATTTCATAGAAAATGGTGAAGAAACGAGTGAGAAAATAAGGTTTTTCGATTTCCTAGTTTTCCGGCGACGCAGCGGTGACCGGAGGTTCGTCGGAGAAGGAGGAAGAATATTATGTTAAAGTCAACGAAATATTCTTAACGGCGTCAGGTTAGTTTTAACGGAATCTGTTAGTTTTGACGGAATATTCCTGACAGCATTAACTGACGCTGTTAATGTGCCTGGCACGTGGCGGCGCGTGAGGTCAGAAAATTATTCTAAAAATTTTAGGATGTTTGTGAGGTTGAGTAGATCGCGGTGGTATATTCAAATACCAAAATTGAGCAATGTATGAGAAGTTATTACCTAGTTTTGTTTATGTGCTTTAAAATAACGTTTTTATAGCTATTTCTCATATAGGCGAGACCTATCCGGAGGACGAGCGTAGCCAGGCTAGGCGCGAGGGTTACGACCCGGCTACATATCAGTGAGTGGGCTTTTGTTTTCAGTATATATATATATATATATATATATATATATATATACACACACACTTGACGCTTTTCCCAGAAAACACATTTAAAGGAAATGTGATTTAAATGCCATGTCATATATGCATCATATTTTTGTATATGCATTAGCATAATTATGCATATTGTTGCATGGTGCTGCGGAGGCCCAGGTAAGCTACATGTGAGTTTATTATGCTGATAATGGTTATGAGATAGATGGTGATGATGTTGTGATGTATATTGAACTCATTAATCTGCACCCCGGTGTTAGTGCTCCCGCCCAGAGTTAGGGGCACAGTCTTTCACGTGATGTTCACCTCCCGCACCACACGCTCATCTTGGATCCAAGTTAGGTGTACAGTCCTGTCGTATAGACCACTTTGAGTGGGTTCAACTCGTAGGTGACCCGCGATTTATTGCACAGTCTTCACGTGATCGTAGCACTAGAGCGTATTATTTACACCTAGTCCTATCGTATAGACCACTATAAGTGGGTTCGACTTGTGTGCAGATATGTGTATACATGATGAAATATGTGATGAGATATGTAACGTATATACATGATGTAATATGTGTTGAGATTGAGATATGATTGAGATGAGCTCTAAATTCCGCTGTGTAGACCACATTAGGTGACTCCGACTGTCAGATGATTTATATTGAATTGCATCACCTGGCTTACAGTGGTTATATTGTGATATTGGAATGGCACATGCATGGCAAACATATATGTGGATTTGGATACATTGAGCATGATTTTGAGATATATACGTATGTATACTATTTTTCTGGGAAATTATACAGGTTTTATAGCGAGGGGTTAGAGCTTTGATAACAAGATGATTTTTTAAAAGCTTTGTTTTTGCCCACTCACGCTTTTTGTTTTGCACCCCTCCATGTATTAGGTAACGTTTGTTGGTGGCTCACTAGGATTCATCCGAAGTTCTGACAGACCATCACTCATGTAGGACCACATTTGGGTGTTGTTTAATTAGTACTTTTATGTTTGACTGCACTTAGGCTAATTGTGCTCTGTTGTGTATTCACACTTAATTCCGTTCTTGCACCTTAACTTATCTAGTCATTCTGGATGTTTGACTTTTATTCATTCGTAATTCCTTATATTATTGCTTCCACGCTGTGCACATGGTTACGTCACGCTCACGTGACGGCCAGCATGCCTCGATCTAGATCAGGGTGTGTCACTGACCTAGAATGTCCACTAGGACTCCGAATTGAGCTGTGCTAGTCGACACCTGGAAGGTGACGAAGTCATAAAGTGTGATGATGTGTGAAATGTGAATAAATTTAAACTTAAAAGTGCCTATTTACATGAGTGCGCAGTGAGCAGGTATGGACTCATTTCATGCGTGATACAGAGCATAAGTAAAGTACAGCGAAGGAAGATATTAATTATACCATCGAAAAGAGCCACTTGAACTGGGGAGTGCCACAAGTCCTCGTCAATACGAAACTTTTCTACTAGAACCTGGAGGGGTACAAAATAGAAAGTGTGAGTGAGCAACACAAAGATTTCCAAAATCAATTCAATTATCAAAGGTAGTAACCCCTCGCCGTATAATTTGTATAGTTTACAGAAAATGATACTACGTATAAGTATGAAATCAAATGTATACTAACAGTAAATCCAAAACTATAACACGACATAACATCTTATCAGCATATGAATAATCATGTGTTTAATAACCCATACTAGCACGCACGTCGGAGTCACCTCTAGTGACCTGTACGAATGTACTCATATCTCATCAATCAATGCTAACATATAAGTCGGAGTCACCTCTAGTGACATGTACGACTATACTCATATCTCATCAATCAATGCTAGCACATAAGTCGGAGTCACCTCTAGTGACTTGTACGACTATACTCATATCTCATCAATCAATGCTAGCACATAAGTCGGAGTCATCTATAGTGACATGTACGACTTATCCATATCTCATCAATCAATGCTAGTAATATGTCAGCCGGATCCACCTCTTATGGCCTGTACAGCTGAACCCATAGCTCATCACATATCCTTGCACGTGAGTCGGAACCACCTATAATGGTCTGTACGACAGGACTGGGTGTAAATAAGTACGCTCAAGTGCTACGATCACGTGAAGACTGTGAGAATAATCGCGGGTCACCTACAAGTCAGAACCACCTATAGTGGTCTGTACGATAGGATTGTGCACCTACCTCGGATCCAAGGTTAGCGTAAGGTGCGGGAGGTGAACATCACGTGAAAGATATGCCCTGGCCACGGGCGGGAGCACTAACACTGGGGTGCATGTTTATGAGCTCTAACTGCATCTATTGTAACATATACAACTCATGGGCAACCTGTACGACAGTCTCAAAGTTGCCTATTATTGCAACCTGTACGACAAGGTTGGAGTTGCCTAAAACTTACATGTAGTCATGTCATAACTCCATCATTTCAACTAATACCATAAACTCACCTGAACTTATTTGGTTGTCCTACGTTCACCTTCGCACTTCAGAGCGTTCACAATAATTATGTGCAGGTAATATACATATGGATATACCATGATGCAATCTAATACTCAACCATGTCATATCATTTTCAATTATATACACATATATATATATATATATATGGCATAAAAATGCATAAGCTGTAACGGCCTACTCCCAAACTATTTATTTTCGAGAGTAATCATCAGTGATAAGATCAATTAGCCATTAGTTAAATTAACTATGATTATTTACATTTCCTTAATTAAATTTCTTGATTCTTTAACCTTGATTTATGACCAACATTTAATTACCAAATCCTAAGGTTGAATCTCATATTTTCTACCAATTTCCTTCGCACTACTCGATTCCCTAAACAAGGCTATCGTCTCAATTATTTAGTATTGTTTATTGTATGGCTGCATCTAATGTCTCGTTAGACTGCCTACGTACCCTAAACAGGGATCAAGCCATTCGTAGTTCATATTGTGCTTCAAGGTATTCATAATAATTACAAGTGGGTAATATACATAAATCAAGCCATTGTTGTGGTCCTCCTCCTAGAGCTCCAGCTTACCATCTAAGACGGCGGTGTTGGAGGAGGAAGAGGCTGTGCTCTGGACAATCGGACCGCTCTGGCAGCGGTTGTGAGGTTGTTGGAATTAGGGGCTGGAGGGCATTTTGGGAGAGGGCAGAGAAGTGCTTAGGCTTAAAGCTGTGGTGTAGGGGATTATGCTGTTTAAAGCTAATGTCATGTGAGTTGGTTTTTTCGTAAATATGGGGTGGATTGTGATGGCCGTCCGTCTCTCTGCTTTTATCCTCAGCCGCGGGAATGAGGTGAGAAAGGACAAAGACGCAGTTTGTGGCCTTGGTGTTCTTGGTTGCACGAACTAAGATGACGAAATATTCTTTTGAATCTTTTGGCAGGCAGTGAACCAAATGGCGATAATTACTTAGACTGGCCTTCAGCAAAACGATGTCGTATTAGGTTATGTATTTCCTCTGAAAAATGCTAAAGACACTCTCCTAAAAGTTGAACTCTCGTACATTATCTGTCACCTCATATTTTTCACACAATATTAATCTTTAAATTTGGCCCTTTTTCCTTTGGACAAGGATTGTATGCCCTCTTGTGCCCTCCTGTTTTGTGTGGTCACGGTTAAGTCACGTCAACATTTTATATTGTTTTTTTATAGAGATAATAAGACAAAAATGAATAGTAATATAAAATGTTGACGTGACTTAACCGTGACCACACAAACAGAAGGGCACATGAAGTGGGAGGGCAGACAATCCTTGTCCTTTCCCTTTACCAGACGTGAGGTGTCATTTTTTTAACAAATGATAAAATCATTGAAGTCTTGCTTTTTGTGTACAAAATGACAAGTGGCATTTGATGTCACATCCCGGCCTAGGCCCCCACCACATCTCGTGCTCGACTCCACCGTAGCACGATATTGTCCGCTTTGGGCCCCGACCACGCCCTCACGGTTTTGTTTATGGGAACTCAATCGAGAACTTCCCAGTGGGTCACCCATCATGGGATTGCTTTCGCGCGCTACTCGCTTAACTTCGGAGTTCCAACGGAACCCGAAGCCAGTGAGCTCCCAAAAAGCCTCGTGCTAGGTAGAGATGAGAATATACATATAAGGCTTACATGATCCACTCCCCTAGACAATGTGGGATGTAACATTTGATAAAGTGAAGTTCAAATGCAAAAGTATGATGTATTTTTACTCACTACCCTATCAAATGGTAACAATGATCATACATATTGTCACTAGATGAGTTTAAATTTTAAAATTTGTATATCTACTACACGAATTTTGAAACTTAAACTCATCAAACGATGATAAATATGGTGGTGAATATCAATATCACTTAAGGAGTGCAAAAATATTCTCTTAGTGCAAAGGTTGCTAGCACTCCCCTACTCCAATTTAAAGTCTTGGACCTCTAAAAGTTAGGTGAGTTTAAGAGGTGACACCCAAGGCCATCAATATCGTATGTGCAACTTTGTGTAATACACGTCAAAATTGCACACAGTTACAATCACAACAAGAGCCCTCAGCTTATTTGATATAACGGAATCTAACAACTTTTGTTATAATGTGTAACTTAGATGTGCGTTTTTAACGTGCATTGATAAAAACACAAATGTACTAATTAGGAATGAGCATGGCCCGTTTTGTTTGATTCAACTGAAATTGAAATAAAACTAAAGAATATAAACAACGTAACAGCCCGTCTCTAAAAAAAAGATGATTTTATTATTTTAATACATGAGTTTACAAAAATGCCCTAGAGGCGAAGGTTTTGACTTTCATTGACCAACGTGTTGTGAGACGTACTAAATATTCTTTTAGCATATTCCTGAAGTACTCGACAATATGAATGAGTAAGCGCAAGCAGAAGTGAATTTGGAATTACGAACCAAAAGTATTTTGAAGAAATAACTATTCTATTTATATTATATTAATGTATGCTAAATTAGGAGGACATGTGTGTGTGTGTGTGTCTGACGGAAAGGGGGAAGAAAAAGAAAAGGAATGTGGGAGAAGAAGAAAGGAGGAGAAAGGAAGGATTGCTGCCCAATCAGGAAGATAAGAGAAGTGAGGGACCAACCAGGAAAGAGAGCAAGGAGGAGAAAGGAGGGAGAAAAGAAAAAGGGGAAACCGGGTTTCCCTCAACCCGTGACCCGACCCGGTGGATTCTCCCATCTTCGGCCACCTTGGACGACAAGGTTAGTGTCAAAATGACCCTTACCACGAGGTCAACCGATCCCTCTTCCATTTTCATGTGAAAATTGGGTGGAAATGGGTGAATTTTGGGTAAAACCGTGCAAAAAGGGGCGCACGGGTTGGGTTTCATTCCGCCATGATTTGAAGTTACCTCCTCCAATTACCACCACAAATAGACTCCCATCAACCTTAGGAACAAAGCCCAAACACTTGTGGAGGCGTTGGAGTGAGCATGGAGGTCGAATTGAAGCACACCTCTTTAGGGTTTCTAACGGATTTATGTAAAATTGAAGCTCTTATCGGCCAAATTGACCTTGGTCACAGGCGCCAATCGCTCAGGACGCCTTGATGGTTGTGCTATGAAGTTGTAGCACAGACTCCAGGTGAGTGGATCTTTTCCTTTCTATCGTATATATATACATATGATTGATAATTCCACAAACGTTATTAAGTTGATTTATGTATATTACCCACTTTTAATTATTATGAATACCTTGAAGCACAATGGGAACTACGAATAGCTTGATCCATGTCCTACGTACCCTAAATAGGGATCAAGCAATTCGTCGTTCACACTGTGCTTCAAGGTATTCATAATAATTACAAGTGGGTAATATACATAAATCAACATAATAACGTTTGTGGAATTATCAATCATATATATATATATATATATATACACGATATAAAGGAAAAGATCCACTCACCTGGAGTCCGTGCTACAACTTCATAGCACAACCATTGAGGCGTCCTGAGCGATCGGCGCCTGTGACCAAGGTCAATTTGGCCGATAAGAGCTTCAATTTTACATAAATCCGTCAGAAACCCTAAAGAGGTGTGCTTCGATTCGACCTCCATGCTCACTCCAACGCCTCCACATGTGTTTGGGCTTTGTTCCTGAGGCTGATGGGAGTCTATTTGTGATGGTAATTGGAGGAGGTAGCTTCAAATCATGGCAGAATGAAACCCAACCCGTGCGCCCATTTTTGCACGGTTTTACCCAAAATTCACCCATTTCCACCCAATTTTCACATGAAAATGGAAGAGGGATCGGTTGACCTCGTGGTAAGGGTCATTTTGACACTAACCTTGTCGTCGAAGGTGGCCGGAGATGGGAGAATCCACCGGGTCGGGTCACGGGTTGAGGGAAACCCGGTTTCCCCTTTTTCTTTTCTCCCTCATTTCTCCTCCTTGCTATCTTCCCTGGTTGGTCCCTCACTTCTCTTATCTTCCTGATTGGGTAACAGCCCTTCCTTTCTCCTCATTTCTTCTTCTCCCCTATTCCTTTTCTTTTTCTTCCCCCTTTCCGTCACACACACACACATGTCCTCCTAATTTAGCATACATTAATATAATATAAATAGAATAGTTATTTCTTCAAAATACTTTTGGTTCGTAATTCCAAATTCATTTCTGCTTACGCTTACTCATTCATATCGTCGAGTACTTCAGGAATATGCTAAAAGAATATTTAGTACGTCTCACAACACATTGGTCAATGAAAGTCAAAACCTTCGCCTCTAGGGCATTTTTGTAAACTCACGTATTAAAATTATAAAATCATCTTTTTTTTTTATAGACGGGCTGTTACGTTGTTTATATTCTTTAGTTTTATTTCAATTTCAGTTGAATCAAACAAAACGGGCCATGCTCATTCCTAATTAGTACATTTGTGTTTTTATCAATGCACGTCAAAAACGCACATCTAAGTTACACATTATAACAAAAGTTGTTAGATTCCGTTATATCAAATAAGCTGAGGGCTCTTGTTGTGATTGTAACTGTGTGCAATTTTGACGTGTATTACACAAAGTTGCACATACAATATCAATGGCCTTGGGTGTCACCTCTTAAACTCACCTAACTTTTAGAGGTCCAAGACTTTAAATTGGAGTAGGGGAGTGCTAGCAACCTTTGCACTAAGAGAATATTTTTGCACTCCTTAAGTGATATTGATATTCACCACCATATTTATCATCGTTTGATGAGTTTAAGTTTCAAAATTCGTGTAGTAGATATACAAATTTTAAAATTTAAACTCATCTAGTGACAATATGTATGATCATTATTACCATTTGAGAGGGTAGTGAGTAAAAATACATCATACTTTTGCATTTGAACTTTTTTCACTTTATCAAATGTTACATCCCACATTGTCTAGGGGAGTGAATCATGTAAGCCTTATATGTATATTCTCATCTCTACCTAGCACGAGGCTTTTTGGGAGCTCACTGGCTTCGGGTTCCGTTGGAACTCCGAAGTTAAGCGAGTAGCGCGCGAAAGCAATCCCATGATGGGTGACCCACTTGGAAGTTCTCGATTGAGTTACCATAAACAAAACCGTGAGGGCGTGGTCGAGGGCCAAAGCGGACAATATCGTGCTACAGTGGAGTCGAGCACGGGATGTGGTGGGGGCCTGGGCCGGGATGTGACATCAAATGCCACTTGTCATTTTGTACACAAAAAGCAAGACTTCAATGATTTTACCATTTGTTAAAAAAATGACACCTCACGTCCGGTAAAGGAAAAGGATAAGGATTGTCTGCCCTCCCACTTCCTGTGCCCTTCTGTTTGTGTGGTCAAGGTTAAGCCACGTCAACATTTTATATTACTATTCATTTTTGGAGGTATTCATCAATTCCCCCCCTGAACTTGTGATCATTGGTCAATTTCCCCCCTCAACTTTAATTTTGGCCAATTTCCCCCCTCAACTTTAATTTGGCCAATTTCCCCCCTCAACTCTCATAATTAGTCAATTTGCACTCTACTGTTAATTTTTTTTAATTTTCCATCTATTCTTTTTTTTTCTTTCAATCTTTCTAATAACTTCCAACAAAGTACTAAAATTAACATAAACTCACCTGCATAATATAGGGTAAAATGTACAAAAACATAATACAATTAGTATGTGATATGGGTTGATTATAAGAAAAAGTTATGAATCGGGTTTAAAGCATGTAGAAGAAGAAATAATAATCCTAAACTCATGGATCAGACCTATTTCAATAAAATGTGTTATTCTTAATAAGGAGTCGAAAATTATGAATTGACTAGCCATTTTTATACTAAAGCTCGATTCTTCACAATTTACTTGAACTTAGCTTTTACTTTTATAAAGAAAATTTTATTCACATACAAAAATGTACACATCAATCCTTTTCGTTATCAATTTTGTATAGTAAAAAATCAAATAAAATTACTCCATACTGATTTATTATGACTAATAATACTATCTATGATAAATTGTAAAATTCTAAATTTTAATCTATTTGTAATAGGATAAAGACATAGGAAAATGATTAACATACATCTTATTTAGTTTCTTACACACACTTGTTTACTTATGATCAAATTAAAAAATTAACAGTAGGGTACAAATTGATGCAAATTGACTAATTATGAGAGTTGAGGGGGGAAATTGGCCAAATTAAAGTTGAGGGGGGAAATTGACTAATTATGAGAGTTGAGGGGGGAAATTGGCCAAAATTAAAGTTGAGGGGGGAAATTGGCCAATAGTTACAAGTTCAGGGGGGAAATTGATGAATACCTCTTCATTTTTGTCTTATTATCTCTATAAAAAAACAATATAAAATGTTGACGTGACTTAACCGTGACCACACAAAACAGAAGGGCACGGGAGTTCAGATAATCCTTGTCCAAAGGAAAAAGGGCCAAATTCAAAGATTAATATTGTGTGAAAAATATGAGGTGACAGATAATGTAGGAGAGTTCAACTTTTGGGAGAGTGTCATGAGCATTTTTCAGAGGAAATACATAACCTAATACGACATCGTTTTGCTGAAGGCCAGTCTAAGTAATTATCGCCATTTGGTTCACTGCCTGCCAAGAGATTCAAAAGAATATTCCGTCATCTTAGTTCGTGCAACCAAGAACAACAAGGCCACAAACTGCGTCTTTGTCCTTCCCCACCTCATTCCCGCGGCTGAGGATAAAAGCAGAGAGACGGAGGGCCACCACAATCCACCCCATATTTACGAAAAAACCAACTCACATGGCATTGGCTCTAAACAGCATAATCCCCCACACCACAGCTTTAAGCCTAAGCACTTCTCTGCCCTCTCCCAAAATGCCCTCCAGCCCCCAATTCCAACAGCCTCACAACCGCCGCCAGAGCGGTCCGATTGTCCAGAGCACCGCCTCTTCCTCCTCCAACACCGCCGTCTCAGATGGTAAGCTGCAGCTCCAGGAGGAGGACCACAGCAATGGCTTCAATCCCACTTCCACGTTTGCTCCTGGTGAGTGTATTTTAAGCGCTTTTGCCAAAAATCTGCTTATTTAGTTCTGGATTTCTTTGGGTTCTGTTGAATCATCTGATTGTTATTGTAGCATAAAAAAAGTTTGCATCTTTGCATGTTATTAAGTATTTTCAGCCTAGCAATGTAGAGTTGGATAAGAGATTTGGTGTGTAAAATTCCATTCTTTGGATTAGGGTTGCATAGCAGATGATAGGAAGAGGATAAATGGGAAATTGAATAATGAAATGTATAACTTTTCTGATTAATTTCCAAAGAAATTGCAATCTGCCAATCTAAAACAGTCAGTTATTTAATACCCGGTTTCATTTATAGTAGAGAAGGCACTGGATTAGAGATATGATGGATAAGTTTCCATTCGTTATGTTAACTATTTGAAGTGTAAAATCTAAAAGTTGATATATTTAAGGTATTTAAGGTACACTATAATTCTATTTCTCTTTATCTATCTCTTTTATGTGTTAAAGCGTGGTCCGAATTTGCCAGAAATGTGTCTGGTGAATGGGATGACCATGGAGCGGACTTCACAAAGGAAGGGTACCCAATAGAACTTCCCGAGAATGTAGTGCCTGAAGCTTACAGGGAGTGGGAGGTTAAGGTTTTCGATTGGCAGACTCAATGCCCCACTCTTGCTAACCCAGATGAGCACATTCTTTTATACAAGAATATAGAGCTACTTCCTACTGTTGGATGTGAAGCTGATGCTGCTACTCGATATAGAGTCATTGAGAAGAATGCTGGTGGTCTGAGTAACGAAGTTTTTGCCTTTGCATATCAGTGTAGCGGATGTTATGTGTCTGTCTTGCCAATTCAGGATAAGGGTACGTATAAGTTACAGGAGTTGGAGTATTGTTTGATCAATCCTCAAGATAAAGAGTCTCGGGTGAGAACAATTCAGGTCATCCGCATAGAGAATGAGAAGATGATGCTGCAGAATATTAGAGTTTACCGTGAGAATTGGTATAGGCCATTCAGAAATGGGGATCAGTTAGGTGGATGTGCTATCCGTGATTCTGCTTTTGCTTGTACGGCTGCACTGGAAGCTTCAGAAGTTGTTGGAACTTGGCAGGGTCTCAGTGCTGTTGCCAATTTCCGTGGTACTCAAAATGTGAGTTGATCCGCCTCCTTTTGGTTATGTGTGTATATTTTGTATGATATGCTTAATCTAAGCAAAAATCCTTGAATATCTTTAAGTCTGCTGAAGCGGTTCAAAACATTCTTTTGTTTGGTTAGAAGTTAGGTACTTTGCTCACTCCATAGGTTCACTTCATTTGTTGTTTTTGTCACTGTGGGCATCACAAAACATTGACATATTTCTTTCATTGAATCTTCATTGATCATTTTGTGTCACTCCTTAATATCTTTTCTTTGATATTTTCTGAAGTTATGGCCTCCCATCCATCGATTTGGTAGACAGTCATTTATATGTCAGATTTTTTGTAACTCCCTGGTCCAATTAGTACATAATGTGAACTTGACGAACAGAATGTTCTTCAAGAACTTTTGGTCAACAGTGAGCAGAGCTCCATGAGAGATGAAAGTGGTCTCGTATTGCTTCCCAAGCGGCTGTGGTGTTCTGTAAAAGAACGTAAAGATGGTGATACTTGCAGCGAGGTAGGATGGCTGTTAGATCATGGACATGCCATCACATCAAGATGCACCTTCTCAAGCACAGCAACGCCAAAGGCAAGTTAGCATGTATAGACTCGTTTATTATTGGTTTTCAATGTATGGTGCCGCATGTCAGCATCCAATGACGAGAACAAACCAGCTAAGTATTCTGTCCCAACATATTTGACTTGATCATCGTAAATAGGTTCTGAGAGATGGTTCATCTATTCATCTTTGGATAGTGCTCCCATATTTATAGCTTCCCTGGTGAAATTCATCTGTGTCAATAGAATTATTTTGCTTCGAATAAGTTTTTGTCTGCATATCCTTTTTGTTGTTAGTTTAGTCACGTAAATCAAACTGCAATTCTGATCATTCAGTGTCTCGCTTACAGTGTTTTTGACATCATTCATCATCTTCTTTTACAGGAAATTTCAGTAGCGAATGAAACTACAGTTTTGAAGGGCACTTAAACATTTTGGATGAACTCAAATTCGCAATATGCAAACACAGATATAGGACTCATGAAATGTATCTTTTTTTTTTTTTTTTTTTGGGGATATCTTTGATTTAATGTATAGCAATAAGGCATCCACATGAATGTAGAAAACTTGTGTCATTTTTTTTCAAATTCCTAGTATACAACATGCTTTGCAATCTTTGTACAAAATGATTTCCAAGCTTATTTACAAACAAGATGGTGGTTTTGATTAGATATGAAGTAAACAAAACATACAAGGTTCCTTATATTTGGGCGTTTATGGTACTGCGGAGTATAGGATATTCCTGAATTTTTAATAATTAAATTAAATTTTTGTTTTTTTAAACAAAGATATAACGGTTAAATAACTCGGATCTCTTATTTTAGAAAACCATATAAAAACTCAGTTAGTATAATTTGTTAATTGGAGGGACAGACAAATTCCAGAGAGACAGGTTCAAAGAAATCCAATCTGGGTCTGTCCACTTGTCACCATAAATCTTGAAAATTACATTACATTCCACCAAATGAGACAAATTGCACTGTATCATTATTAATATTCTCTAAAATCATCTTAGATAATTGATTCATTGCATCAAGAATTCAAGATCATCATCTAGATGCACATTGTAGTATACCTCTAACTATATCTTCTCATGAAATAGTATAATAAGTACTGGACACTATGATGACAGTAAATTTGTGTCATGAAATTTTCTTTTTATGTGGGGCGAAAATTACCAGACAGACTTGATATATCGTTGAGGGCACTGAAATTATGTTACTGGAGATGAAAGTAATTTTCCACTTTTTTTACTGTTTTTTATTTTTCTTTCTTTTGCAGCCCCTTTTCAATGTTGCAAATTGTACTCATGTGCTGGGAGCCTGGAGTTACCTTCTTCACCCACACACAAAAATAAGTTAGAATCTTGAAATAACACTTCCCACTGTCCAAATATTGTTTGATCATCATACAGCAATACAAAAGGCATCACTTAACAAAATAAAAAAACAACAGAAATCTCCCAACTCTCAAAATGTAACGTCTCCCTATTCGAATCTCTATTTGGAGTTGAGGAATTAAATTTGCTTCTCAATCTTCTACCACCAAATCTCCTCTTCTAAAAGAAGAAAAACAAGTCATTTTCAAAGAGAAGGTAATCACCCAATGTGTGTGGGATAGAGAGGGGGAAGCTAGCCAAATGTGGGATTCCATGGCTAGTTGTATCCGAAAAGTAGCAAAAGAGGTATTAGAAGAGTCCAAGGGCTTTGCCCCACACCAAAAGGAATCTTGGTGGTGGAATGAGGAGGTACAAACAAAGGTGAAGGCTAAGAAGGAATGTTGTAAAGCCTTATACAAGGAGAGGACCGATGAAAATGGTGAAAGGTATAGAAAAGCGAAGCAAGAGGCGAAGAAAGCTGTCAGAGAAGCTAAGTTAGCAGCTTACGACGATATGTATAAACGACTAGATACTAAAGAAGGAGAGTTGGATATCTATAAACTAGCTAGAGCAAGGGAAAAGAAGACAATGGACCTCAACCAAGTGAGGTGCATCAAGGATGAGGATGGAAAGGTTCTTGCTACAGAGAACGCGGTTAAAGACAGATAGAGAGGTTATTTTCATAATCTTTTCAATGAAGGACATGAAATGAGTGCTTCTTTAGGGGAGTTGAGTAACTCAGAAGAGTGTAGAAACTACTCTTTTTATCGTCGAATCCGGAAGGAAGAAGTGGTTGTAGCTTTGAAGAAGATGAAGCATAGAAAAGCAATAGGCCCAGACGATATACCAATCGAAGTGTGGAAAGTTTTGGGAGAGACAGGTATAACATGGCTCACTGACCTTTTCAATAGGATTTTGAAAACGAAGAAGATGCCAAATGAGTGGCGAACGAGCACTTTGGTGCCTATCTACAAGAATAAGGGCGACATACAAAATTGCATGAACTATAGGGGTATTAAGCTAATGAGTCATACAATGAAGCTCTGGGAGAGAGTCATTGAACATAGATTGAGGCAAGAGACACGGGTTTCGGACAACCAATTCGGGTTCATGCCAGGGCGGTCAACCATGGAGGCAATTTATCTCTTACGAAGATTGATGGAAAGATATAGAGATGGGAAAAAAGATTTACACATGGTCTTTATAGATTTGGAAAAAGCGTATGATAGGGTCCCAAGAGACATTCTTTGGAGGATTTTAGAGAAGAAAAGAGTACGAGTAGCATATATCCAAGCTATAAAGGATATGTATGAAGGAGCAAAGACTGTCGTAAGAACTCATGAAGGACAAACCGAAAGCTTTCCCATAACTGTAGGATTACATCAAGGCTCATCCTTAAGTCCTTACCTTTTTGCGTTGGTAATGGATGAGTTAACATGACATATTCAAGATGATATTCCTTGGTGTATGCTTTTCGCAGACGATATAGTGTTTATAGATGAAACTCAGGAAGGGGTAAATGCAAAGCTTAACCTTTGGAGAGAAGTGTTGGAATCTAAAGGTCTTCGCCTAAGCCGATCAAAGACAGAATATATGGAGTGCAAGTTTAGTGCAAATAGAGGCCAAAACGAGGTAGGGGTGAGGATCGGAGATCAAGAAATACCAAAGAGCGACCGTTTTCGTTACCTAGGATCTATCTTGCAAAATAACGGAGAATTAGATGGAGATCTCAACCATAGAACACAAGCTGGATGGATGAAGTGGAAGAGTGCATCCGGCGTGTTGTGTGACCGCCGTATGCCACTGAAGCTAAAGGGAAAATTTTATAGGACGGCAATAAGGCCGGCGATGTTGTATGGCACAAAATGTTGGGCGGGGAAGTATCAACACGTACACAAAATGGGTGTAGCGGAGATGAGGATGCTTCGTTGGATGTGTGGGCACACGAGAAAGGATAAGATTAGGAATGAGGATATCCGGGGTAAAGTAGGAGTAGCCGAAATTGAAGGAAAGATGAGAGAAAATCGGTTACGGTGGTTTGGACATGTGCAAAGAAGGCCTACTGACGCTCCGATTAGAAGATGCGACTATGGGACAGAGGTTCAGGGCCGAAGGGGTAGATGAAGACCTAGGAAAACTTTGGAAGAGACGCTAAGAAAAGACTTAGAGTACTTGGATCTAACGAAGGACATGACACATGACCGAGCACAATGGCGTTCTAAGATTCATATAGTCGATCCCACTCAGTGACTTGGATTTTCCAAGTCTCCAACCGAGAAGTTTTCCTCACTCGGGAAATTAAGGGAACACTACCCTAACCTACATGCTTCACTTAGAAAGCTTCAACATACAAGCTTCAACAAAAGAAAATTCAAAGAACTTAGCGAAGAAGGCTTTGGTGTATTTAACACAATACGTTGAAATGAAGGAAAGCTTATTTATTGATATCCCGATAAGCTACAAATATGTACATATACATGAGTCAAAATAAACAAACAAGAGGGAGCCTTCACAAAGGTTGCTTAGGCGAAGTCTCAGCAGTCGGTAGAGCCCCAGAAAGAGAAGGCACCGGAGGGGGATCATTCGGAGCCTCAGTACTGGACAGAACCCTAGAAGGAGGAGGCATCAGAGGTTGATCATTTGGAGCTTCATTACGCGGTACAGCCCCAGAAGACGAAGGCAATAAATGCCTTTGGAACAAACCCACAAATCTCTGATGATCAAGTAAAACCTGACCATCAGTTTTCTTCATTTGGTCAAGCTTCCTCTTCATGTTTGTAGCATAGTCATGTGCGAGCCGGTGCAACTGTTTATTCTCATGCTTGAGCCCTCTAATCTCCTGTTTGAGACTCATCACTTCAGCCGCCAATGATTCAACTTGGCGGGTTCGAGCAAATAGGCGTTGGGCCATATTAGACACAGAACCTGCACACTGAACACTGAGAGCCAGCGAATCCTTAACAGCTAACTCATCAGACCGTTTGGAAAGTAGTCTGTTATCTTTGGGAGTGAGAAGGTTCCTGGCCACCACCGCAGCGGTCATATCATTCTTCATCACGGAATCCCCAACGGTAAGAGGACCAGTAGGGGAGACGAAGGATGGGCGCCATATGTTGTCTGGAGAAGGCGGGGCTGCCTCTTCAACAAGGTTCAAGTCAAAACGACGGTCGGAGGGGCCAGACATTTTCAAAGGTGTTGAAGAGAGAAGAGGTCGGACAAATCAAGATCTTAGAAGTGCAAGAATGAAGCTTCTACTGGTGGAGATTCAAGTGTGCTTTGGAACTTAATGCCAACCCCTATAAAAATCTGCACTCGACGGAGCTTCAGAAATCGAAGAGGCGCCTGCTCAGAAATCGAAGAGGCGTTTGCTTTCTCAAAAGCTGGGTTGCTTAGAGACCATGAGGGTTGATCTCAGAAATCGAAGAGGCGTTTGCTTTCTCAAAAGTTGGGCTGCTCAAATACCACAAAGGCCGATCTCAGAAATCGAAGAGGCGCTCGCTTTCTCAAAAGATGGGCTCCTCAGAGACCACGAGGGCCGATCTCAGAAATCGAAGAGGCACCTACTTTTCCAGCCTTGTCAGCACCTGTCACACGCACACTCAGCTTTGCGGAAATTATGGGCATTTTGTCGAAGACTTCTGGGGAAGTAGAAAACACATGAATCTTACTGTTCAATCACCCACTTCCCACACGCAACAATAGCTCATGGGTACCACATATAACTTTGCCAAAGTTCTCTGCCAAAGTTGAGCACGTGAAGCTTGCAGCTCCCACTACATCGCTCTGACCAAGAAGGGTAAAAGAATAGCAAAGAAACAGCATTAACAAAGTTTAGACCCATAAATTTTGAAGGTCTAGCTACCATATTATTACCCACAAGGGTAAAGGAACAGTACCACTGCTGGATAATTGGAAAGTCCCTGTGTGTCAACCTATGTGCTTCGTGGCAAGGTAGACTAGCAAACATGCCCAACCTTTACTCACATTCGAGAAAACACTCCCAATAAGATTGCTTGCTCCAAAATCGAAGAGGCACCGTCCTCCGAATCTCGAGAGCCAGACTCCCAACATGACTACTTTCTCAAAAATCGAAGAGAGGGTAAAGGAACAGTACCATTGCTGGATAATTGGAAAATCCCTGTGTGTCAACCTCTGTGCTTCGTGGCAAGGTAGACTAGCAAACATGCCCAACCTTTACTCACATTCGAGAAAACACTCCCAACAAGATTGCTTGCTTAAAAATCGAAGAGGCACCGCCCTCCGAATCTCGAGAGCCAGACTCCCAACATGATTACTTTCTCAAAAATCGAAGAGACACTGCTCCCCGAATCTCGAGAGCCAGACCCCTAGCATGATTGCTTTCTTAAAAATCGAAGAGGCATCGTTCTCCGAATCAATCGAAGAGACGCTCGCTTTCTCAAAAGTTGGGATGCTCAGAGACCACGAGGGCCGATCTCAGAAATCGAAGAGGCACCTACTTTTCTAGCCTTGTCAGCACATGTCACACGCACACTCAGCTTTGCGGAAATTATGGGCATTCTGTCGAAGACTTCTCGAGAGCCAGATACCACAGACCACTTTTTCAAAGTGCTCTGACAGAGTTAAAACATGTGAAGCTGGCAGCTCCCACTACCGTGCTATGACCAAGCAGGGTAAAGGAATAGCATTACTACTTGTTGTTAGGGAGACTCCTATATATGTCGACCTCCAACCCCAACAGACAGGCAGACCTGCAAAAATGCTCAACCCTTCCTCATATCTGAGAGGGCACTCCCAACGAAGCCTTTCGAAATATTCAGCTTTCTTTCCCCCCGATAATACCTCTGCAAACAAGCTATACTAGAGCAAGAATATCTCATATCATCAGGGTTAAAAGCAAGAGTATCCCATATCATGCTTTTTCCCTATCTTTTCCTTTGGCCTTGTTTTTACCTGCAAGACAAGGAGAAAGAGAGCAATCAGTCAGCACTTGGAATCAAGCTTCCAGCCAGGAACTGACTGCCTGGAACCCCTTACCTGATTACTTACCTAGCATTGCTCTCGAGTACTCATCTTCAACATCTTATGTTTCCAGGGAAGATACCGCATCTGCTTGAGGAACAGATAGGGCAAGTGCGAAGGATACAAGGAAGCATGTGGAGACAAGCGTAACAGCACACGTGCCGATACATCCATTACTCTGTCAAAAGCAAAAGTATCCCATATCAGCAGGGTCGAACGTACTCTAGATTTGATGGACTTGTTTTGACCCTCAAATTCTTCAGTCGGCCATATACTCTGGAGGAAACCAGAAAACCCTCCAGCTCAGTTCAAGAATAAGCCTGTGGAAAGTTACTTCTTTAAAAGCAAAAGTATCCCATATCATCTCTTCTCATTTTTCTTCTCTTTATCCTTCATGCTGCTGCAAGATGGGAAGAAAGTGAACAATCAGCCGGAGCTCTGATTGCTTACCTTGTCTGTCACCTCTTTCAGCAGATCCCCTAGCTCGGCGACTTGGGGGACTCCTACTACATGGTTTGTATCGCGCTTGACCAAGCCTGAAACTACAAGTAAGCTTCAAGTGAAATTGATACATTACCTTGTGCATCTCCACCGGTTAAAGATACCACCCCTGGATGGAGGAAGAGTACTTCCAGAGAAGATGTCACATCTACCTATGAGACAGATAAGGCAAGTCAAGACGATACCACACTCCGATACTTAGAAGTTTCGTGATTACGAGTTCATTCTCTCACAATATTTCCTAATATCATTTGTACTAAATCATTCACTTGTACTCACTAAAGGAGAGCTTGAACCTATGTACTTGTGTAAACCCTTCACAATTAATGAGAACTCTTCTATTCCGTGGACGTAGCCAATCTGGGTGAACCACGTACATCTTGTGTTTGCTTTCCTATCTCTATCCATTTATATACTTATCCACACTAATGACCGGAGCAATCTAGCGAAGATCACAAAAAGCGACCGTTTTCGCTACCTAGGATCTATCTTGCAAGAGAACGGAGAATTAGATGGAGATCTCAACCATAGAATACGAGCTGGATGGATGAAGTGTAAGAGTGCATCCGGCGTGTTGTGTGACCGTCGTAGGCCACTGAAGCTCAAGGGAAAATTTTATAGGACGGCAATAAGGCCAGCGATGTTGTATGGCACAGAATGTTGGACGGTGAAGCATCAACACGTACACAAAATGGGTGTAGCGGAGATGAGGATGCTTCGTGGGATGTGTGGGCATACGAGAAAGGATAAGATTGGGAATGAGGATATCCGAGGTAAAGTAGGAGTAGCCGAAATTGAAGGAAATATGAGAGAAAATCGGTTCCGGTGATTTGGACATGTGCAAAGAAGGCCGACTGACGCTCCGGTTCGAAGATGTGACTACGGGACAGAGGTTCAGGGCCGAAGGGGTAGAGGAAGACCTAGGAAAACTTTGGAAGAGACTCTAAGAAAAGACTTAGAGTACTTGGATCTAACGGAGGACATGACACAAAACCGAGCGCAATGGCGTTCTAGGATTCATATAGCCGACCCTACTTAGTGGGAAAAGGCTTTGTTGTTATTGTTGTTGTTGTAGCGATAAGCGTCGAGGAAAAAGGCATGGCATCTGTTTGGGGACAATATTCTGTACAAATGAAGTTATCTGGATACATAGATATGCGGAGACGATTGTACAATACATGATGCTCCATCAAACTATTTTTGGGGATCTAACACATGTCCATGAGAGTCGCAAATATATTTGGTTGCTCATACAAGCTTAACAATTACTAGATGATTCAAATATTTGAAGAATGATGCAATTCCCTTATGAAATTTTGGCGACTTACATTATCCTGATCAACTTCTTTTATACTATCTTCAAGAAGGACGTCAGTCATGTGATGTTCTGTACAAGCTTGCTGGAGCTCATCAACCGTAATATAACGACTTTCATTCTTATCAAAGTATCGGAAGGCTGCAACCAGATGTTCTTCACGTTCTAGTTTGTTAAGATGAACTGTAGCAGCTATAAATTCCCCATAATCAATTGTTCCACTGTGGTCCACATCAGCCTGGGAAAGAACGAAAAAATGCGCCTTGTGAAACATAAACAAAGTTGGAACATAAATAAGCACAAAATTGAGAACTAGACTAGTAGGCAAGCCAACTACAGATGATTCTGTTTGGAAACAAGCATCTTACCGCAGCCATAAGATCACGTATCTCTGTATCCTTCATGGTAGAGCCATATCTCCGCAAACCAGCTTTAAGTTCGTCAAATGTTATTGCACCACTATTACCAGTATCCATAGCCTGAAACATCTCTCTGAGTCCAGCAATCTCCTCCTCAGATAGGCTTTCAGCTATTACCTGATATAACATAAAGCCAAAAAAACCTTAAGCATAAGTTGTAGCATTCTAGTTAAGGGGCATGCCAAAAGTCAACGTCACATATAAATATTCTTTACAAGAAAATACTAAATCTGATAGAAATGCCAAACAGTGTTCCAGACTCCCATGCACTTACCAGTAAAGCCACCTTCTTTAACTTGTTCATAGCAGAAAACGTTTCGCAAATCCAAGGGTGACCTAAAAATGAAAATTCATCACTTAAAAGCAAAAAGTGAGCAACATATACCGGACAATTATTGTTAATTCCACTTCAACAGAATCATTCTGGTTGTTCATTTCCTCAAATTTGAGAACCCTCACATTAAAAAGGAAATTTAAGAAATTGGTGTGACTTGAAAAGGAAGCAAAATTTCCCACGCCATACACTTGAAATGGATAAAATCAAGGCAGACTTTGAAAGTTTATTTCTTTATGGCAAATTTCGCTACAGAAAAAGTAGCCGTTTCTCTTTAAATCAAGTTTTAAAGATAACAAATAGGCCATTATATACATGTCCATAACTAGCGCTTTATAATGTATAAAACATAAACAATACCAAAATAATAAAAGCCTTGCCTACTTGCTGTCTTATTTCTTGGTCAGACAAGTGAGCTATCAAAGTACAAATTTGCCTTAAAAAGTTTTTCCTAATCACTTTCATTTGCTTCATCTAGGGAGCAGCCTCTCCATAAATTGGGGTAAGGCTAGCCGACATTCACCTCTCCCAGACCCTGCGTAAAGCGGGAGCCTTGTGCACTGGGTACGACGACTTTCATTTGCTTCATACTCGATCACTTGATCCACTAACTTGAGGCTCCATCTCCTGATCTACCATCTTTGGAATCATCATCTTGTATTGTTTCTTCTTCTACTTTTGGTGCCCTCGACATGAACACATGATCAAATTTGAATTTCTCAGCATCTTCGGCATACAATGGGCATATACCACAGCTTTCCACCTTCATAGGGGAAGCAGAACCAAAATCTTCAAAATCTTCAAAATCTCTAGAATTATCTTTAAAATCCACCGGCCGGAAGACAACAGAGGCCTCTTTGGCAAGTTTGTAAACATCAGGGGAGCAGTTTTTTCCTACCTCTTCACTTCTAAAGGCCTCATTCCACACATGCACGTGATGGCAGTAGCGGCTTTCGCTTGGGATCAAGTACACTGAACTGAACAGTTCATGTCTTTCACCCATGAATTTGACAATGAATTCAGCTCTCACCGTCCTGTAGTCATGCCACCGCCCTGAAACCCCAGAAAGAACAACAGAGAGAGCGAAACCAAATAAACCTGTTCGAAACCAATCTGGACAAAGCTCGATGTCTACTGAAGATTCCTCATTTTGATAGCTGAACCAATTTGGAATTTCTTTTCCTGGACATGCAATGTTAATCTGAGGCCGGGGATTACAAGACCAGCGATGGTACTTAAATGGCACAACAGTTGCCATTCGCATAATTGTAATATGTGCTTCATCCATTATGTTGCTTCTTGAATTACTATCCAATTTTGGGCAATCAGTAAAAACTCTGCAACAATATTTAGGTTTATCCCAACCTTGTGTGAGTGCTGTCCTTGAACTTGACACTATCTTCAGCGACGTGCAGTGTTCAGCTTTAACATTACATAGCACTGGGAGCTCTGGTATAGATTGAAGCTGCTCACAGTAGCTTAAGTGGAGTATAGACAACCGAGAAGCTTGTTTGATGCTTGCTGGTATTTCCAATATACCGCTGAAGCTGAGATCTAGTTCTTCTAAAGAGAGAAAACCGACAGAGCTGGAAGGTAATTTTTCAAGTCTCCGACAGCTATAAAAGTCGAGACTTTTAAGATTGGTTAAACTGTAGATACTTGTTGGGACATCCTTAAGTTGATAGCAGCTACTAAGGTTTAAATCTTGAAGCCTATTTAGATTTCCAATAGACGAAGGAAGCATTTCGACAGCTGTCTTGCGCAAACTAAGATACACCAAATGTTCCATTGGCTTCAAGATTTCAGGGAATTTGGAAAATCTAGAGCACTCGGTGAGATCAAGACTCTCAAGATATTTCAACTCACAAATTGATGAGGGTAGCTCTGTAACTGCTGTTTGAATTAAACTTAAGAACTTCAAATGTTCCATTGGCTCCAAAATCTCTGGAAACTTTTCAAATTTAGAGCACGAATGAAGATTGAGTATCTCGAGATTTTTCAACTTACACTTGCTGCTTGGAAGTTTCTTAAGGTCTTTGCATTGCCATAAATTCAAGTAAGAAATATTTTCGTTAGACCAAACTGATTCAGGCAACTCCTTTATACCACTGCATCCTAAATTTAAGTATTGAATATTTCCTGGCATCTCTAGAAGATACTTGAGTCTCGTGCAGTCTTCAAGATCAAGATGAGTAAGCTTGTCAAGATGTTGAAAATACGAAGGAATTTCAACCAAACTTGTACAGCCCCTGAGATCTATCTTCACAATTTTTAGACTCCTAGAGAGATTTGGAACTTCAGTTAGACGGTAAGATTGCGACATATCGATAACTTGCAAGTTGACAAGTATCTGCAACAAATGAAATAGAAATATAAAGAATTAATATAATTTCTACACTTGATTTTATACAAGAATTAAAATAGGCATACAATATAATATACCTGCTCTTCTTTCCAAAGCTTCGTAACCTTGCTCTGTGGCATATGAAGCTCAACTAGATTTTCCGGACAAAATTTTGACGGCAAAGATTCCAGTGGATATCCAAACCAGTATAGATAACGAAGGGAATCGGGAAGGTCTAGAGCGGTGATTTTGAAGCCATCATCCACAATTAGCATTATTAGGTTAGACATCTTTTTGAAGTCTGCATGTTTCAATGATCGCTCATGAAGATCATACCAATTAACCTGTATGGCTTCAACATTTGGAGTTTCCTGAGAATAAGAAGAAAGTTTAAATGTGAATATAAACATATTAAAATGTAATGCACATTTGGAACAAAGAGTATTTGCGATGGTAATCATGTACAAGAGTCTTAGTCTAGTCAAATATCCAACATAATTGTATCCTCCTCTACTTGTCTAAATAAACGAACATTTGTTCATATTCCAAACACTTCCTAACACAATAAATATTCAATCAAATTCATCTTTTAACAATCTCACTTCTTTATTATAAATTAGTTTTACTTTGTTCTGTTATCATCTCAAGTTTGTAATTTTTATTTTCTAAAAAATGAAAAGAAAAAATTTGAATGCATTTGGCGCTTACCGTGTTACTCTTCAATACACGATAGATATCCTCAGCAGTGAACAACCTACTCCTTTTACCGGGATCTTTAATACCTTGTTCTTGAACAGTTTGCCTTCCCATTTCTTGTAGCAAATCGTGCATCTCTATGGTTTCCCAACCCCGCTTTGAATCAATTGATATGAGACACCTATTAATGAGAATATCAATTCCGGTTTTCGGAAAGCGTCCACAGGAAGCTAACGTTCGTTTTACCTCATACAAAGCATTCCCTTTATGAAAACATGCTATATCCAGAAATATCTCCTTCTCACTTTGTTCCAATCCATCATAACTTGTTCTCAACACTTTCTGGATATCTTTGCTGGGAAATCGTTTCAATTTGTTGAATTGCTCTTCCCATTCTTCTTTGCTCTTGCAATTGCAGAACGACGATCCCAGAACTGTGAGAGCTAAAGGAACGCGTCCAGCATAGTCCACCGCCTTTTCTGCCAACTCCTTATAATCTGCTATAGGAGAACTTTTATTCTTGAAAGCATGAGAACAGAAGAGCTGAAGAGCATCATCCCGTTTTAATCCCTCAACCTCGTAGATCTTACCCTCTTCAGGAAGTGTTCTCTTATCTCTACTTGTGATAATGATTCTACTTCCAGTGCCATACCGAAGACGCTTGCCAGCTAAACGTTCCAGCTGTATTGAATCACTCACATCATCAAGAACGATGAGGACCTTTGTACACTTGAGCCTCTCTCGAACAAAAGTTGATCCCATGGATAGACCTTCTTCCTTTAATATCTCCTTAAGAAGTGTTTTTTCCAAGTGAACTAGTCCATCTGCTTTTTCTGACTTCTCCCTAACATTCTTAACAAAACAAGAAGCTTCGAATTTAGAAGAGAGTTTGTGAAATATAGTTTCAGCAAGGGTGGTCTTGCCAATACCACCCATGCCCCAAATTCCAACAGTGATGCAAGCATCCGATGAATGAATGCCCAATAGCTCTTCAATTTGCGGAATGCGACTTTCAATTCCAACCAGGCCCTCTAAATCACATGATGATTCACAAATCAATTTGGTCCAAATACGATCGACAACATTCTTAATTAGATCTGCCTCCGTCCTGCGCATAGAGATATATATGATTAGGTAGAAAAGCAATAGTTAGTCTTAAATACGCTTGACCGAATCTTAGCACAAATCAAATTGTCATAAGTTTAAAGAAAATTTATAATTTTATACAAGTTAAAAGGATAAGTTAGTTACCCGGATTTGTTTGAATAATCAAACCCAGATAGATTGGCCGCAGTCGTCAAAGCATCCCTCCACTTGTGCACCTTGTCGATACTGTTATCGACACGTTTTTCAAGTTGAGCAAATGCATCCGCATAACTCCCGTGTTGTTTTCGTACATGAGATGGATTGATGTCGAAGAATATGGGTATGACCATCTGGCCATATCTTTCCTTGCATTCGAGTATATGCTCAAGCTCATCCAAACACCATGTGGAAGAAGCATAGTTTTGTGAGAAAATGATCACCGAAATGGTGGATTTCTCGATTGCTTCTAGAAGGGCACTTCGGATTTCCTCTCCTTTCTGAAGTCTGTAATCGATGTAGGTTTCAATTTTCTTCTGAAGTAAGGCAGCATGAAGATGGCTGGTAATACCAAGGCGGGTGTCCTCACCTCTGAAACTGATAAACACATCGTACTTTTCTCGACGAAGGGGGATATCAGCATCCTCGTCATCAGCAACAGCAGCACAATCAGCTACAGCAGAATCAGTCGCAGGAGACGAAGAAGAGGAAAATGTCAAAGATCTGCAGCACAAGTACAACAGAGTCCCGATGGCGATGACGATGATGTTGAAAACTTGAATGAACGCAATCAACTCCATCTCTCTATTGCTTGGATCAGATAGCAAAAAGAGAATCTGAACTGGTCGCACCTGAGACTAGATTGGAGTTGACCACAGAAAAATTGAAATCGTAGTCTGTGCACAAAGTTACAAAGGCTCCATGGAGGACAAAAATTGAAAATTTGGAGAAACAAGGATCAGTCACTTTCACATACTTAAAAATACTTTATAATTGATAATGCTGCTACTTAAATTTTCTTTTAAATATGCCTAATTAAAAGAAAAGTTTGTCCAAAACATTTTCTGTAAAGCATCTTTCAATAAAATATACGCCTGTTCCAAGAAAATCATCAGAGATTAAACAATAAAAAACAAAAACAAAATATAAAGACGAAATTGCGCCCACTTTCAGCGCAGAAACAATCTGCGTTCAAACGGAAGAAAGGTTAGAGTATATCCCTAGTGGAGGACTTAAAAGAGAGAGAGGTTGAATTTCCTCTGCGCACTTAGACACGGCCAAATAAAAAAAATAAAGGTCTAGATTTTGGAGACGAATTTTCTGTAAAAGCTGGGAGGGATTGAGATAACGGTGCAATGAGAGTGGATGGGGTGAGAGAGATCTTTCAGTACGACCAAAATGCACAAGATAATACATCATCACGTATTATTATATAAATGGTAAAATGTGTATATTAAAAAGTTAATAATTTAAAGAATAAAATTTCTTATAATTTATATAAAAACACGTGATGTATCATTAGTGTTCCGGTCATAATTTATTAATAATTATACCCATTTGTCTTTAAAAATGTACCACTTTGTTATATGTAAAATGTACCCATTTTTTTTGTAAGTACCATGACACACCACGACCGAAGTCAAGATATGATGGCCGACACCCAAAAATGACGTAACCATTTAATGAGTGATGTAGAAATGTAGATAAATTTAAACGGAAATTAGAACATAATTAACTAATAAAGAGTGAAAGCAATAGTGTGAAGTACCCATAAAACAAAGAACCAGGATCCTCGCCGGATCCATTTTTTAGGGATCCCGCAATTATGTTAGTTTATCGTATATCATGCAGTTAGAAATTATTTAAAATTCAAAATATAAATAGTACCTAACAAAAATTAACTATAAAATATACGATGAACAGACACGATTACGAAATTCTTAACATCCCTAGCGAATGGATTCGGTCAGGATCCTGGTTAGTATACAAAAGCAAAGGCATGTCAAAAAAATTTGCATATTATTGTACTAGTAAAAACTTGAAAACCACCGAAGAGAATCAGCATAGTCCCATGTGCCCCCATGTGCATATTATTGTAAAATGTTTTTCTATTGTTAGTCATCATTGTGTTTTCTCCACTGTGGAGTAGAAAATGACAGCTCATTTCCCTGAGCTCTCTCAGCTATCAAAGTAAATATGGCGTAATGAAAATAGAAGGGATTAAGTTGATGAGGACTTGGTTGGAATGAGAAGAAATTAGAAACCGATTCTTGTTGAAACTGTGTACTTAAATATTCTGAAATCGAAATATAAATAGTGAGTTTGTTGTGTGCTTACTATAATACCCTTATTCCAAAATCATAAAGCAGTGGGTTTGTTGTGTGCAAACTTGAAATTTTAAAAATATTAAGAGGGCATAATAGGTAAAAAAATTGCATTCCCATTCCCTCCCTCTTTTTGAACTCAAATACCACACACATCTAAGAAGTTCAATTCCTCCATTTTGGGGAGTTTGATTTCGGATTTTATGTGAGCCCCACTTACTTTTTCATTCCCTAAATGTTAGTAAATATTGGAATGCTTCAGAAGGATTGCGATTCCGTTTCTTTCCACTCCATTCTCTCAGGAGAGAGAGAGAGAGAGAGAGAGAGAGAGAGAGAGAGAGAGAGAGAGAGAGAGAGAGAGAGAGAGAGAGAGAGAGAGAGAGAGAGAGAGAGAGAGAGAGAGAGAGAGAGAGATAGGGGATTTCTTATTCATGAAAGATTTTTTAATATGATCGGTAAACGAGGTGGTACCACGTATCATTGGGAAATTTTATTTAAACCCGTTTGTTGTATCTCTACACCCAACTTATTAAAATTCTCTATCACATTTCCAAATTTGCCCTTAAATAAGTAGTAAAAAAAATATATTAAAACCCAAAACCCATGAACTACAAAACACTATTTTTATCTCTACACCCATTTATTTATTCATGTAAACTCAACTCAAACGCCAAAAATGAATTTTCAAAATAGCAAAGTTATTTTATTGTTGCAAATACTTATATAGTAGTCAAATTACTTTTCAAAAGAAGATATATGTTTTTTGCGATGATGTTCCAACCAAACAATTGTGTCAGAAATTTTTTTTCGAACAAAATAATCTATATTTGTTAGAGTGCACAATCGTCGCAATAACAATTTTCGACCCTAAAATACTACTCTAGTCTGTTGCAAATATTATTTTCTATACAATAGGGTTATCGTTAAAACACCTTATCAAAAAAAAAAAAAAAAAAACAAAACAAAGGCATTTCCAATGGGAATTGTGGTAAAAAAATAAATGCTTTCTAGTAAAAATTCCACTTAGTATTGTTCAAATAATATTTTGTATTATCATTAATAAAACAAATATATATAAGATCAATGTGGTAAAACTAATACATTCATTACAAACCTAAGATATGTGTTTGAACATACTAACACTAGTCCTCAAACTCTGAAATGCAAACTTGAATTGTTTCGAAGACGTGCAGATAAAAACATCTTCTTTTGTACATACAACGCATGTAGCTTCTTCATCACTCCATATAGCTCCTTGATCACTGCTTATATATCTCACTAAGCCAAAACCACATAACCACAAGTTTAATTAATTATTATACAAATATCAGAAGAATTCAAAGCATACATATGTGTGTATGGGTGAAAACCAAGGTTCTAAAAAACATTAGGCGCTAGTCGGGCGGTGACGGATTTAGGTAAATTTTTTATATATCTTGTAAATAAATGCATATTTACACATAAAAAATTATACTTGTATGAAATTCATGAATAAGCTAATAAAAGAATAGTGATATTAGTTATATATATATATATAATATACATACATACATATAAGTCAGAAAGTGAAAAAATGTGAAGTTTTCAAAAGATGACGAAATTCTTCTCTCTGTTTTAGGCTTTTAAAATAGAATAATAGAGATAAAACAGTAATTTAAGATATTTTAAAAATAAGAGATATAATATTGGAAGATTTTTAAGATTTTTTTAAATGGGAAGAGATAAAATCATGTCTGACCCCCATCTCCAACCCTTCTCTCACATCACCCGAGAAGTCTCCATATGTAATAGTAGAGAAAAGATTAAAAAAATCAATTCTATTATTTAATGATTAATGATAAGGCATAGTGGGAAACAAATACAGTAAAGTGAGTTGTTTTCCAACGCCTCTTTCACATCACCGAGAAGTCTCTCTGACTCTCGCACATCTTCGTCCGAGATCTCTCGAACATCTTCTTCTTCTTCTGGGTTGTTTTCAAATTTCTCTTCAGAAAAATTAATGAAAATGGTTTGAAAACTTTGAATTTTAACGATAAGGACAAAATAAAAGGTAAAGTAAATAGTACCATGTTTAACTTTTTATTGTAAAAATATGATTTTTCCTTAAAATGTACAGTACCGCAAACTTTTCGTTAAAATTCCATTTCTCTTCCTCATCACTCACATATACTTCTTATTATCCATTCTTTACTTATCAAATTATAAAAAGAAAAAAATATACATCATTTGCATAATGATTATTTTGATATTGTCTTTCAGAGCTGTCGTTGAGGGGGAGCTACTGGTTCCATGGCACAGGGTTCCAAAATTTTTGGGGCCCCCAAAATAGTTTTCTATCTAATCGGGTTAAATAATATTATATTATTTATATAAATAAAAAAACTATTCAGAACCAAAGAAAAGATATAAAAATTCTAGTGGGGCCACAAGCTATGTGAATGGCTACATAAACCACCAAATCCTAAGAAATTTTATAAAAATTATAAAATAATGATATTTCTCCTAATGTTTCTCAATTCTCACTCCAAGAGTCACGGTCCGCTTCTCTCTCTCACCCCAGACGCCCCCTCTCCTGCTTCTTCTGTATCTCCCTCCTCATTACTTTTTTTTACACAAACCATTAAACCCTAAATTCAGAATTTCATGTCATTGAGGAAAATTTTCCAAATCACAAAGACTATTGATGTAACATCTCACATTACCCAGGGAGTGATCCTTAAATGTATATTCACATCCCTACCTAGCACGAGGCCTTTTGGAAGTTCACTGGCTTCGGGTTCCGTAGGAACTCCGAAGTTAAGCGAGAATGAGGCCAGAGCACTCCCAGGGTGGGTGACCCACCGAGAAGTTGCTCGTGAGTTCTCAAAAATAAAATCGTGAGGGAATGGTAAGCCCAAAGCGAACAATATCGTGCTACGGTAGTGGAACCGGCCTGGGATATGGTGGACCCGAGCGGGGATGTGACAAATGGTATCAGAGCCAATCCTTGGCCGGAAGTGTGCCGACGAGGACGTCGGGCCCCTAAGGGGGTGGATTGTAACATCCCACATCGTCCAGGGGAGTGATCCTTAAATGTATATTCACATCCCTACCTAGCACGAGACCTTTTGAGAGCTCACTGGCTTCGGGTTCCGGAGGAACTCCGAAGTTAAGCGAGAAAGAGGCTAGAGCACTCCCAGGATGGGTGACCCACCAGGAAGTTGCTCGTGAGTTCCCAAAAATAAAACTGTGAGGGAATGGTAAACCCAAAGCGGACAATATCGTGCTACGGTGATGGAACCAGCCTGGGATATGGTGGACCCGTACCGGAATGTGACAATTAAAGTGGTGTGGTGTAGACTTCAATTAAAGTAAGATATTTACTAATTCAAGTATATTAAGTTGGAATTAGAAGATTTAGGTATTTTTTATTGATAATGATTTTTTTTCCTTTTGCACTTTTTAGGGCAAAGCAGTGAACAAAAACCACTAGACACACATGCATTGAGAACAATTAGGTTTTATTGTTTAGACTTAGTATAATTTAATTGTGATATCGTTTGAGATATAAAAGATGACACTTACAAAAAAATATTCATGTGGCTACTTGAAACGTCAAAGAAAAAAAAGTTGAACAACTGACTCATCTAAAAAACGAGGTATTGATAGGTTTTTTGTTAAAGAAAAAGAACCACGAAGTTCAATTTTTTTTTAAAGATTGTCTTAAGAAGGGCCTATTTTATAAATTCGCACAAGGTCTCCGAAATCTCAAAGACAAGTTTCCTAATTCTATTGGATAATGATGCTTAAGATTGTTGGATTAAAAGTTTGAATCATCTTCAATTTCACTTGCTTCAACATGGAAGGGCTAGACAATTTTAAGTAAATTTATTATATAAATAAATTAGAGTAAAAAGAAAAAGAAAAGAATTAAATAGTACCCCAAAAAAATTTAAACAAATATTACAGAAATTGTCAAATTGATCTTGGTTAAATACCATGCAAACCATTCAAGCGGAAAAATCAAGCCAACCAAATAGATCGGGTCATCCTATCCTATCCAAGCAAATCACCAAGTACAAGAATACTCCTCACCTACCAATAACAACTATCACTATTATTAACCACCATTTTTCAATTCAGACAACGACTAAAATAATTTGCTAGAAAAGCTACAAATACAAGTTTGTGATGCTGCAAATGTCAAGTAAAAAACGTAATAACAACGCGTAGCACAAAGAGTTAGGGGTGCTTGTTGTAGGTTTTCCGACAGACCAAAAGTGTGGCTAATCGCTCATAGGCTTGATTTCCGACGACAGGAGGTGTATCCACACCTCCACATCTTTGTAGCTTTGCCGGTGCTTCACGGCAAGCCAAAAACATAATAACAACGTGTTAAGCAAGCCGCTTAATGGTTCAAACATAATCTATGCATCATGCCAAGCCAAGGACAAAATAAAATCACACAGTGTGTTGGAAATTTTGAGTAGAAATTTCATTGTCCCACATTGACCATTCCCAAAAGGTTTCATCACTTTATAAGACTTTATTCCTTATAGAAAGTGATTGGAATGATGGACCTTGGAAAATAAATTTGGGCTCAACTTTGAGGTTGGGCTTTAGGGTGTGCTAATGAATATATTTTTAAACTTAATAGACTCATCTTTTCAGATGAAGTCTGAAGCGATGGAAGAACGCCTCCCCACCCAAAAGACGCATCCCATATTCATATCTGTTGCGAACATGCATAATACAACAATATATACATCATTTTGCATAGAATTTAGGATATAGAAAATCAACATTCTTCTTCTACAATCTTAAATATCCTTTATAAGAAAACCACACAGAAATTCGTCAGAAGTCAAGTTTTTCGGTGCTAGAGTTCTAACTTGATCGTTGAATCCTGGTGAAACAGACGTCCGTAGAACTACAAGCATTGAGTAGGGACGGAATTTCAATTTATCACAGATTGTTGACATATCTCCAATAATCTTGAAACAGAAATTCATGGATCAACAATATGTGAATGTGAATGGCGCTGTGCCAAAATACTTTGAAAAGCCTGAGAAGTTCAAAGGGCTGGATTTCAAGAGATGACAAGAGAAGATGTTGTTTTTCCTGACAACTATGAATCTCGCTCATGTTGTCAATGAAGAAGCTCCGAAGTCTAATGAGAATCCGATGACGAAAGAGACTGTCATGGCAATTGAAGTTTGGAATCATTCTGAGTTTTGTTGCAAGAATTATATGCTGAATAGTTTGGATGACAATCTTGACGACATTTATTCTCTGTGCAAGACAGCAAAGGAGTTATGGGAATCCCCGGAGAAAAACTCAGCATAAATTCAATCAGATACTGAATAGAAAAATATGGTAGTGATCACACTTACTTTGGGTTCAGTTGTGCAGTAGTTCACCCTGCACATAGTATAATGAAAGCGGCCCATTGGATCTCACTTAACCTGCAGTAAATACAGGTAGAAACAAAAGTTCATAAGAACTGTATCTTCAGCCAACAGTATACAGCAGCACACAAATAGGCAGCTTAGCGTAGTCGTATTTACTTACTTTCTCTTGAGTATGATTCTGTACAAAATTCCAGTACTGATAATGTTGAAGTTCTTCAGTATTTGATAACCCGGAGCATCCACATACGCAAATATATAATACTGCCACATACAAATGAGCATTAGATGTAATTACACATCAGAAAGTAAAAGGACGCAATTTACTGACGCAAACAGAAAACATACAACAGCAACCAACCTGAAGCAAATTCTTGACTAGGTAAAGAAATGCCGGAATCTGATATACAATAACTTCATCCAGTTTTGCACTCAACCTAATTCAAAGGCAGAATATAATCATGTAACTTGGGGTTTAAGTCTCTTCACGTCGCTTAGCATATAGTCAATCCTCAAACCCAAAACATTATACAACGCGAACAGAATCGAGTTCTCCCATAACATTACTATAATTCAACAACAATGAACAACTTTCAAACCCATAAAAAGTTGCAATGCAAAACCTGTTATCTTCAATAACACCTTCATTCCTCCAGATTCGCGCCAAAGCAGCAAGCGATATTGCACACTTCAAAGCCTCCACCTAATTCCCAACACACAACGCATTTCAAGTCACGCGAAATTTGCAGGGGTGACACTATACTCATACTTGCCGGCCCTCTTCGACCACACAATCAATATTGCTTGTGAACTGGTCAAAACGGTCAAAGCTATAGTAACAGCCGACCTATTCCAATCAACCCAAAACCATTCATCAAGTTAAATTAAATTAAAAAAATACCAAATTTCAATCAATTGGAACAAAATAGCAAAAGTTGGGCAAGCTTTCGAGGTCTCCGGGGGCTGATGATTCGTCTTGATCCTGCAATTAGATCAAATGGGTACTGAAAAAAGGTTGAAAATTTGAGGTTTGCAGAAAGAAATCTGGTAATTTATACGGGATATACCTGATCTTTGAGCTTCCTGTACTCCATTGTTACGCTCTGTTTGGTTTTCTTTGTAAATTTGGTGCTTTCAGATCCCTAGAGCCATTGGAGGACACTGGGCTCTGAGAATTTGTTGCCACAGAGTGAGCCACAAGCAAGAAGAAAACCGTCCGGGACGACGTCGTCGTCGCATGTTCTTTCCTTTTTGGTCTGAACTCGCTAATGGGCCTTGTTTTCTTCTGGCCTGCTATTACTCGGCCATGCTAAAATCCATATTCTGATCGGGCAAATGAATGACCTAAGACCAATAAGAAAACTTCACACGCCTTTGTTTATTTATGTTATTCTCGTTGATTAATTAAAATTCATAAATAAATAAGAATGTGCAACAGGTAAAATTTGTGTATGCAAATCGCCTATCTTTATCTAAGGAAGGCTTCTATACGCATTCAAACATCAAAATGTTTAGGATTGACTGGAATATGACAACTTACTAAGGCTTTGTTTGGTATAAGGATCTGATTGCATTGGATTGAATTAGATTAGATAACCCTCTAAATTCATGGTATATTGAAGTTAGAATATAATAATTTTTCATTCAGAGTGGATTAGAAGAGGATCGGAAAAGAAACTTTTCCCTTCTCATCCTATAATTTTGGGAGGATGATTAGAATTTATAAGTTTTCTTTTTGATCAATTCATCTCCTACATCTAAGTTGGTCTAATTTTTTCATTTCTTTGTTGAACATACCTTGAAAATTGTGTCTTATCCATTCTGATCTAATTCTCCATATACCAAACGATGAATGATAAAATGGATGAATGCCCACGTGAATATTGCGTCCAAGCGAAAAGATGAACTCTCAAGAAAGAAAATTATATCCCTCATAATCTTTCTATATATTTTTTTAAGAAGAAATGCTAAGAGATTCTCTTAAAAACAGTCGGATAAAAACTTCTCACATGGCATTGGCTCTAAACAGCATAATCCCCCACACCACAGCTTTAAGCCTAAGCACTTCTCTGCCCTCTCCCAAAATGCCCTCCAGCCCCCAATTCCAACAGCCTCACAACCTCCGCCAGAGCGGTCAGATTGTCCAGAGTGCCGCCTCTTCCTCCTCCAACATCGCCGTCTCAGATGTTAAGCTGCAGCTCCAGGAGGAGGACCACAGCAATGGCTTCAATCCCACTTCTACTTTTGCTCCTGGTGAGTGTATTTTAAGCGCTTTTGCCAAAAATCTGCTTGTTTAGTTCTGGATTTTTTTTAGGTTCTGTTAAAATCATCTGATTGTTATTGTAGCATAAAAAAAGTCTGCATCTTTGCATTGATATTTAGAGCAACTGCATAAGTGGGAAATGGTGTAATGGAAATGTAAAATTTTAGTTATTACTTTGTAAAGAATTTTCAGGCTGGCAATGTAAAATGGCCAGTTATTAAGTACCCAGTTTGATAGAAGAAAGAGAACTGGATAAGGGTTGCATTTTTTGGATTAGGGTTGCGTAGCAGATGATAGGAAGAGGATAAATGGGAAATTGAGTGATAAAATGTATGATTTTTATGATTAATTTCCAAAGAAATTGCAATCGGGTAATCTAAAACGGTCAGGTATTTAATACCCGGTTTCATTCATAGTAGAGAAGGCACTGGATAAGAGATATGATGGTCAAATTTCCATTTGTTATGTTAACTATCTGACGTCTAGAATCTAAAAGTTGATATATTTATGGTGCACTGTAATTCAATTTCTCTTTTATCTATCTCTTTTATGTGTTCAAGCGTGGTCCGAATTTGCCAGAAATGTGTCCGGGGAATGGGATGGCCATGGAGCGGACTTCACAAGGGAAGGGTATCCTATAGAACTTCCAGAGAATGTAGTGCCTGAAGCTTACAGGGAGTGGGAGGTTAAGGTTTTCGATTGGCAGACTCAATGCTCGACTCTTGCTAACCCAGATGAGCACATTCTTGTATACTAGAATATAGAGCTACTTCCTACCGTTGGATGTGAAGCTGATGCTGCTACTCGATATAGAGTCATTGAGAAGAATGTTGGTGGTCTGAGTAACAAAGTTTTTGCCTTTGCATATCAGTGTAGCGGATGTTATGTGTCTGTCTTGCCAATTCAGGATAAGGGTACGTATAAGTTACAGGAGTTGGAGTATTGCTTGATCAATCCTCAAGATAAAGAGTCTCGGGTGAGAATAATTCAGGTCATCCGCATAGAGAATGAGAAGATGATGCTGCAGAATATTAGAGTTTACTGTGAGAATTGGTATGGGCCATTCAGAAATGGGGATCAATTAGGTGGATGTGCTATCCGTGATTCTGCTTTTGCTTGTACGGCTGCACTGGAAGCTTCAGAAGTTGTTGGAACTTGGCGGGGTCTCGGTGCTGTTGCCAGTTTCCGTGGTACTCAAAATGTGAGTTGATCCTCCTCCTTTTGGTTATGTGTGTATATTTCTATGACATGCTTAACCTAAGCAAAAATCCTTGAAAATCTTTAAGTCTGCTGAAGCGGTTCAAAACATTCTTTTGTTTGGTTAAAAGTTAGGCACTTTGCTCACTCTGTACGTTCACTTCATTTGTTGTTTTTGTCACTGTGGGCATCACAAAACATCAACATATTTCTTTCATTGAATCTTCATTGATCATTTTATGTCACTCTTTAATATCTTTTCTTTGATATTTTCTGAAGTTATGGCCTCCTATCCATCGATTTGGTAGATAGTCATTTATTTGTCGGATTTCTTGTAACTCCCTCGTCTAATAAGTATATAATGTGAACTTGATGAACAGAATGTTCTTCAAGAACTTTTAGTCAACAGTGAGCAGAGCTCCATGAGAGATGAAAGTGGTCTCGTATTGCTTCCCAAGCGGCTGTGGTGTTCCATAAAAGAAAGTAAAGATGGTGATACTTGCAGCAAGGTAGGATGGTTGTTAGATCATGGACGTGCCATCACATCAAGATGCACCTTCTCAAGCACAGCAACGTATAGGCTCGTTTATTTTTGGTTTTCAATGTTTGGTGCAGCATGTCAGCATCCAATGACAAGAACAAACCAGCTAAGGATTCTGTCCCAACATATTTGGCTTGATCATCGTAAATAGGTTCTGAGAGATGGTTCATCTATTCATCTTTGGATAGTGCTCCCATATTCATAGCTTCCCCGGTGAAATTCATCCGTGTCAGTTGAATTATTTTGCTCCGAATAAGTTTTTGTCTGCATATCCTTTTTGTTTTTAGTTTAGTCACGTAAATCAATCTGCAATTCTGATCATTCAGTGTCTCGCGTACAGTGTAGACATGCTTATTTTGACATCATTCATCATCTTCTTTTACAGGAAATCTCGGTAGCGAATGAAACTGCAGTTTTCAAGGGCACATAGACATTTTGGATTAACTCAAATTCGCAATATGCAAACACAGATGTAGGACTCATGAAATGTATCTAAAATTTTTCTCTTCCTGTATTTTTTTTTGGGGGGATATGTTTGATTTGATGTATAGCAATAAGGCATCCACATGAATGTAGAAAAGTTTTGTCATTTTTTTTCAAATTCATATTATAAAACATGCTTTGAAATCTTTGTACAAATGATTTCCAAGCTTATTTACAGACAAGATGGTAGCTTTGATTAGATATGAAGTAAGCAAAACATACAAGGTTCCTTATATTTGGGCGTTTATGGTACTACGGAGTATAGGATATTCTTGAATTTTTAATAATTAAAATTCATTTTATTTTTTGTTTTTTAACAAAGGCATAAAGATGTTCCTGAATTTTAATAATTAAATTTTAAATTTTGATTTTTTAACAAAGACATGACGGTTAAATAACTCGGATCTATTTTTTAGAAAACCATATAAAAACTGTTAGTATAATTTGTTAATTGGAGGGACAGACAAATTCCAGAGACAGATTCAAAGGAATCCAATCTGGGTCTGTCCACTTGTCACTGTAAATTTTTAAAATCTTGAGACAAATTGCACCGTATCAGTATTAATATTCTCTAAAATCATCTTAGAGAATAGATTCATTGCATCAAGAATTCAAGATCATCATCCAGATAAACGTTGCAGTACAGGACACTACGCTGGCAATAAATTTGTGTCATGAAATTTTTTCTTTATGTGGGGTGGAAATTACCAGATAGACTCGATATATCGTTGAGGACACAGAAATTATGTTACTGGAGATGAAATTAAATTTCCACTTTTTTACTGTTTTTTTATTTTTCTTTCTTTTGCAGCCCCTTTTCAATGTTGTAAATTGTACTCGTGCTGGGAGCCTGGAGTTATTTACCTTCTTCACCCACACACAAAAATACGTTAGAATCTTGAAATAACACTTCCCACTGTCCAAATATTGTTTGATCATCATACAGCAATACAAAAGGCATCAACAACAACAACAACAACAACAAAGCCTTTTCCCACTAAGTGGGGTCGGCTATATGAATCCTAGAACGCCATTGCGCTCGATTTTGTGTCATGTCCTCCGTTAGATCCAAGTACTCTAAGTCTTTTCTTAGAGTCTCTTCCAAAGTTTTCCTAGGTCTTCCTCTACCCCTTCGGCCCTGAACCTCTGTCCCGTAGTCACAATCTTCGAACCGGAGCGTCAGTCGGCCTTCTTTGCACATGTCCAAATCACCGGAGCCGATTTTCTCTCATCTTTCCTACAATTTCGGCTACTCCTACTTTACCTCGGATATCCTCATTCCCAATCTTATCCTTTCTCGTGTGCCCACACATCCCACGAAGCCTCCTCATCTCCGCTACACCCATTTTGTGTACGTGTTGATGTTTCACCACCCAACATTCTGTGCCATACAACATCGCTGGCCTTATTGCCGTCCTATAAAATTTTCCCTTGAGCTTCAGTGGCCTACGACGGTCACACAACACGCCGGATGCACTCTTTCCATCCAGCTCGTATTTTATGGTTGAAATCTCCATCTAATTCTCCGTTCTCTTGCAAGATAGATCCTAGGTAGCGAAAACGGTCGCTTTTTGTGATCTTCGCTAGATTGCTCCGGTCATTAGTGTGGATAAGTATATAAATGGATAGAGATAGGAAAGCAAACACAAGATGTACGTGGTTCACCCAGATTGGCTACGTCCACGGAATAGAAGAGTTCTCATTAATTGTGAAGGGTTTACACAAGTACATAGGTTCAAGCTCTCCTTTAGTGAGTACAAGTGAATGATTTAGTACAAATGACATTAGGAAATATTGTGGAAGAATGATCTCGTAATCACGAAACTTCTAAGTATCGGAGTGTGGTGTCGTCTTGACTTGCCTTATCTGTCTCATAGGTAGATGTGGCATCTTCTCTGGAAGTACTCTTCCTCCATCCAGGGGTGGTATCTTTAACTGGTGGAGATGCACAAGGTAATGTATCAATTTCACTTGAACCTTACTTGTAGTTTCAGGCTTGGTCAAGCGCGATACAAACCATGTAGTAGGAGTCCCCCAAGTCGCCGAGCTAGGGAGTCTGCTGAAAGAGGTGACAGACAAGGTAAGCAATCAGAGCTCCGACTGATTGTTCACCTTCTCCCCATCTTGCAGCAGCATGAAGGATAAAGAGAAGAAAACTGAGAAGAGATGATATGAGATACTTTTGCTTTTGAAGAAGTAACTTTCCACAGGCTTATTCTTGAACTGAGCTGGAGGGTTTTCTGGTTTCCTCCAGAGTATAAGGCCGACTGAAGAATTTGAGGGTCAAAACAAGTCCATCAAATCTAGAGTACGTTCTACCCTGCTGATATGGGATACTTTTGCTTTTGACAGAGTAATGGATGTATCGGCACGTGTGCTGTTACGCTTGTCTCCACATGCTTCCTTGTATCCTTCGCACTTGCCCTATCTGTTCCTCAAGCAGATGCGGAATCTTCCCTGGAAACATAAGATGTTGAAGATGAGTACTCGAGAGCAATGCCAGGTAAGTAATCAGGTAAGGGTTCCAGGCTGTCAGTTCCTGGCTGGGAGCTTGATTCCAAGTGCTGACTGATTGCTCTCTTTCTCCTTGTCTTGCAGGTAAAAACAAGGCCAAAAGAAAAGACAGGGAAAAAGCATGATATGGGATACTCTTGCTTTTAACCCTGATGATATGAGATATTCTTGCTCTAGTATAGCTTGTTTGCAGAGGTATTATCGGGGGGAAAGAAAGCTGAATATTTCGAAAGGCTTCGTTGGGAGTGCCCTCTCAGATATGATGAAGGGTTGAGCATTTTTGCAGGTCTGCCTGTCCATTGGGGATGGAGGTCGGCATATATAGGAGCCTCCCTAACAACAAGTAGTAATGCTATTCCTTTACCCTGCTTGGTCATAGCACGGTAGTGGGAGCTGCCAGTTTCACATGTTTTAACTCTGTCAGAGCACTTTGAAAAAGTGGTCTGTGGTATCTGGCTCTCGAGATTCGGAGAACGATGCCTCTTCGATTTTTGAGAAAGCAATCATGCTGAGGGTCTGACTCTCGAGATTCGGAGAGCAGTGTCTCTTCGATTTTTGAGGAAGTAATCATGTTGGGAGTCTGGCTCTCGAGATTCGGAGGGCGGTGCCTCTTCGATTTTGGAGCAAGCAATCTTGTTGGGAGTGTTGTCTCGAATGTGAGTAAAGGTTGGGCATGTTTGCTAGTCTACCTTGCCACGAAGCACAAAGGTTGACACACAGGGACTTTCCAATTATCCAGCAATGGTACTGTTCCTTTACCCTCTCTTCGATTTTTAAGAAAGTAGTCATGTTGGGAGTCTGGCTCTCGAGATTCGGAGGACGGTGCCTCTTCGATTTTGGAGCAAGCAATCTTGTTGGGAGTGTTTTCTCGAATGTGAGTAAAGGTTGGGCATGTTTGCTAGTCTACCTTGCCACGAAGCACAGAGGTTGACACACAGGGACTTTCCAATTATCCAGCAGTGGTACTGTTCCTTTACCCTTGTGGGTAATAATATGGTAGCTAGACCTTCAAAATTTATGTGTCTAAACTTTGTTAGTGCTGTTTCTTTGCTATTCTTTTACCTTTCTTGGTCAGAGCGATGTAATGGGAGCTGCAAGCTTCACGTGCTCAACTTTGGCAGAGAACTTTGGCAAAGTTATCTGTGGTACCCATGAGCTATTGTTGCGTGTGGGAAGTGGGTGATTGAACAGTAAGATTCATGTGCTTTCTACTTCCCCAGAAGTCTTCGACAGAATGCCCATAATTTCTGCAAAGCTGAGTGTGCGTGTGACAGGTGCTGACAAGGCTAGAAAAGTAGGTGCCTCTTCGGTTTCTGGGATCGGCCCTCGTGGTCTCTGAGCAGCCCAGCTTTTGAGAAAGCGAGCGCCTCTTCGATTGATTCGGAGAACGATGCCTCATCGGTTTTTGAGAAAGCAATCATGCTGGGGGTCTGGCTCTCGAGATTCGGGGAGCAGTCTCTCTTCGATTTTTGAGAAAGTAATCATGTTAGGAGTCTAGCTCTCGAGATTCGGAGGGCGGTGCCTCTTCGATTTTGGAGCAAGCAATCTTGTTGGGAGTGTTTTCTCGAATGTGAGTAAAGGTTGGGCATGTTTGCTAGTCTACCTTGCCACGAAGCACAGAGGTTGACACACAGGGACTTTCCAATTATCCAGCAATGGTACTGTTCCTTTACCCTCTCTTCGATTTTTAAGAAAGTAGTCATGTTGGGAGTCTGGCTCTCGAGATTCGGAGGACGGTGCCTCTTCGATTTTGGAGCAAGCAATCTTATTGGGAGTGTTTTCTCGAATGTGAGTAAAGGTTGGGCATGTTTGCTAGTCTACCTTGCCACGAAGCACAGAGGTTGACACTCAGGGACTTTCCAATTATCCAGCAGTGGTACTGTTCCTTTACCCTTGTGGGTAATAATATGGTAGCTAGACCTTCAAAATTTATGGGTCTAAACTTTGTTAGTGCTGTTTCTTTGCTATTCTTTTACCCTTCTTGGTCAGAGCGATGTAGTGGGAGCTGCAAGCTTCACGTGCTCAACTTTGGCAGAGAACTTTGGCAAAGTTATCTGTGGTACCCATGAGCTATTGTTGCGTGTGGGAAGTGGGTGATTGACCAGTAAGATTCATGTGTTTTCTACCTCCCCAGAAGTCTTTGACAGAATGCCCATAATTTCCGCAAAGCTGAGTGTGCGTGTGACAGGTGCTGACAAGGCTGGAAAAGTAGGTGCCTCTTCGATTTCTGAGATCGGCCCTCGTGGTCTCTGGGGAGCCCAGCTTTTGAGAAAGCGAGCGCCTCTTCGATTTCTGAGATCGGCCTTCGTGGTCTTTGAGCAGCCCAACTTTTGAGAAAGCAAACGCCTCTTCGATTTCTGAGATCAACCCTCGTGATCTCTAAGCAGCCCAGCTTTTGAGAAAGCAAACGCCTCTTCGATTTCTGAGCAGGCGCCTCTTCGATTTCTGAAGCTCCGTCGAGTGCAGATTTTTATAGGGGCTGGCATTAAGTTCCAAAGCACACTTGAATCTCTACCAGTAGAAGCTTCATTCTTGCACTTCTAAGATCTTGATTTGTCCGACCTCTTCTCTCTTCAACACCTTTGAAAATGTCTGGCCCCTCCGACCGTCGTTTTGACTTGAACCTTGTTGAAGAGGCAGCCCCACCTTCTCCAGACAACATATGGCGCCCATCCTTCGTCTCCCCTACTGGTCCTCTTACCGTTGGAGATTCCGTGATGAAGAATGATATGACCGCTGCTGTGGTGGCCAGGAACCTTCTCACTCCCAAAGATAACAGACTACTTTCCAAACGGTCTGATGAGTTAGCTGTTAAGGATTCGCTGGCTCTCAGTGTTCAGTGTGCAGGTTCTGTGTCTAATATGGCCCAACGCCTATTTGCTCGAACCCGCCAAGTTGAATCATTGGCGGCTGAAGTGATGAGTCTCAAACAGGAGATTAGAGGGCTCAAGCATGAGAATAAACAGTTGCACCGGCTCGCACATGACTATGCTACAAACATGAAGAGGAAGCTTGACCAGATGAAGGAAACTGATGGTCAGGTTTTACTTGATCATCAGAGATTTGTGGGTTTGTTCCAAAGGCATTTATTGCCTTCGTCTTCTGGGGCTGTACCGCGTAATGAAGCTCCAAATGATCAACCTCTGATGCCTCCTCCTTCTAGGGTTCTGTCCAGTACTGAGGCTCCAAATGATCCCCCTCCGGTGCCTTCTCTTTCTGGGGCTCTACCGACTGCTGAGACTTCTCCTAAGCAACCTTTGTGAAGGCTCCCTCTTGTATGTTTATTTTGACTCATGTATATGTACATATTTGTAGCTTATCGGGGATATCAATAAATAAGCTTTCCTTCATTTCAACGTATTGTGTTAAATACACCAAAGCCTTCTTCGCTAAGTTCTTTGAATTTTCTTTTGTTGAAGCTTGTATGTTGAAGCTTTCTGAGTGGAGCATGTAGGTTGGGGTAGTGTTCCCTTAATTTCCCGAGTGAGGAAAACTTCTCGGTTGGAGACTTGGAAAGTCCAAGTCACTGAGTGGGATCGGCTATATGAATCTTAGAACGCCATTGTGCTCGATCCTGTGTCATGTCCTTCGTTAGATCCAAGTACTCTAAGTCTTTTCTTAGAGTCTCTTCCAAAGTTTTCCTAGGTCTTCCTCTACCCCTTCGGCCCTGAACCTCTGTCCCATAGTCGCATCTTCTAATCGGAGCGTCAGTAGGCCTTCTTTGCACATGTCCAAACCACCGTAACCGATTTTCTCTCATCTTTCCTTCAATTTCGGCTACTCCTACTTTACCCCGGATATCCTCATTCCTAATCTTATCCTTTCTCGTGTGCCCACACATCCAACGAAGCATCCTCATCTCCGCTACACCCATTTTGTGTACGTGTTGATGTTTCACCGCCCAACATTCTGTGCCATACAGCATCGCTGGCCTTATTGCCGTCCTATAAAATTTTCCCTTGAGCTTCAGTGGCATACGACGGTCACACAACACGCCGGATGCACTCTTCCACTTCATCCATCCAGCTTGTATTCTATGGTTGAGATCTCCATCTAATTCTCCGTTCTTTTGCAAGATAGATCCTAGGTAACGAAAACGGTCGCTCTTTGGTATTTCTTGATCTCCAATCCTCACCCCTAACTCGTTTTGGCCTCCATTTGCACTGAACTTACACTCCATATATTCTGTCTTTGATCGGCTTAGGCGAAGACCTTTAGATTCCAACACTTCTCTCCAAAGGTTAAGCTTTGCATTTACCCCTTCCTGAGTTTCATCTATCAACACTATATCGTCTGCGAAAAGCATACACCAAGGAATATCATCTTGAATATGTCCTGTTAACTCATCCATTACCAACGCAAAAAGGTAAGGACTTAAGGATGAGCCTTGATGTAGTCCTACAGTTATGGGAAAGCTTTCGGTTTGTCCTTCATGAGTTCTTACAGCAGTCTTTGCTCCTTCATACATATCCTTTATAGCTTGGATATATGCTACTCGTACTCCTTTCTTCTCTAAAATCCTCCAAAGAATGTCTCTTGGGACCCTATCATACGCTTTTTCCAAATCTATAAAGACCATGTGTAAATCCTTTTTCCCATCTCTATATCTTTCCATCAACCTTCGTAAGAGATAGATTGCCTCCATGGTTGAGCGCCCTGGCATGAACCCGAATTGGTTGTCCGAAACCCGTGTCTCTTGCCTCAATCTATGCTCAATGACTCTCTCCCAGAGCTTCATTGTATGACTCATTAGCTTAATACCCCTATAGTTCATGCAATTTTGTACGTCGCCCTTATTCTTGTAGATAGGCACCAAAGTGCTCGTTCGCCACTCATTTGGCATCTTCTTCGTTTTCAAAATCCTATTGAAAAGGTCAGTGAGCCATGTTATACCTGTCTCTCCCAAAAGTTTCCACACTTCGATTGGTATATCGTCTGGGCCTATTGCTTTTTTATGCTTCATCTTCTTCAAAGCTACAATCACTTCTTCCTTCCGGATTCGACGATAAAAAGAGTAGTTTCTACACTCTTCTGAGTTACTCAACTCCCCTAAAGAAGCACTCATTTCATGTCCTTCATTGAAAAGATTATAAAAATAACCTCTCCATCTGTCTTTAACCGCGTTCTCTGTAGCAAGAACCTTTCCATCCTCATCCTTGATGCACCTCACTTGGTTTAGGTCCCTTGTCTTCTTTTCCCTTGCTCTAGATAGTTTATAGATATCCAACTCTCCTTCTTTGGTATCTAGTCGTTTATACATATCGTCGTAAGCCGCTAACTTAGCTTCTCTGACAGCTTTCTTCGCCTCTTGCTTCGCTTTTCTATACCTTTCACCATTTTCATCGGTCCTCTCCTTGTATAAGGCTTTACAACATTCCTTCTTAGCCTTCACCTTTGTTTGTACCTCCTCATTCCACCACCAAGATTCCTTTTGGTGTGGGGCAAAGCCCTTGGACTCTCCTAATACCTCTTTTGCTACTTTTCGGATACAACTAGCCATGGAATCCCACATTTGGCTAGCTTCCCCCTCTCTATCCCACACACATTGGGTGATTACCTTCTCTTTGAAAATGGCTTGTTTTTCTTCTTTTAGATTCCACCATCTAGTCCTTGGGCACTTCCAAGTCTTGTTCTTTTGTCTTACTCTTTTGATATGTACATCCATCACCAACAAGCGATGTTGATTAGCCACGCTCTCTCCTGGTATAACTTTGCAATCCTTACAAGTTATACGATCCCCTTTCCTCATTAGAAGAAAATCTATTTGTGTTTTTGACGACCCACTCTTGTAGGTGATCACATGTTCTTCTCTCTTCTTAAAGAAAGTGTTGGCTAAGAAGAGATCATATGCCATTGCAAAATCCAAGATAGCTTCCCCATCCTCGTTTCTCTCCCCAAAACCATGGCCACCATGAAAACCTCCATAGTTGCCTGTCTCCCTGCCCACGTGTCCATTTAAATCTCCTCCTATAAATAACTTCTCCGTCTGAGCAATTCCTTGCACCAAGTCTCCAAGATCTTCCCAAAATTTCTCCTTCGAACTCGTATCCAACCCTACTTGAGGTGCGTACGCACTAATCACATTGATAAGTTCTTGTCCTATTACAATCTTGATTGCCATGATTCTATCTCCTACCCTCTTGACATCTACAACATCTTGTACCAAGGTCTTGTCCACGATGATGCCAACACCGTTTCTCGTTCTATTTGTGCCCGAATACCAAAGTTTAAACCCTGAGTTTTCTAGATCCTTTGCCTTACTACCAACCCACTTAGTTTCTTGTAGGCACATAATATTTATCCTTCTCCTCACCATAACTTCCACTACTTCCATAGATTTTCCCGTTAAGGTTCCTATATTCCACGTTCCTAAACGCATTTTGCTCTCTTGAACTCTACCCTTCTGTCCTAGCTTCTTCACCCTCCCCCGTCTAATAGGATCAAAGTACTTCTTTTGTGTGTCCCGGGTAAAGTTCATAGGAGCATATGCTCCCAAACAACTTTGAGTGGAGTCGTTCGAAAAGAAGTTTCTATGGCCCCCTTGCTCATTTAACACTGCATCCGGGTGCCGATGGAGATACAGCGACCCTTGCTCACTTATCACTGTGCTCGGGCCACACAGCGCGCCACTTACGGGTGACGCCCTAGCTTTAGCGCGATTTTGTTCTGGATTCATTTTCATAAGGATTCGACGTGATCATGGAGTGCCGGCTGTCGACTACCTGACGCCCTCCCCCTCCTCCTTTATCCGGGCTTGGGACCGGCCATGTAAGACATAGGCGGAGTTAGCAATACAAAAGGCATCACTTAACAAAATAAAAAAACAACAGAAATCTCCCAACTCTCAAAATGTTACGTCTCCCTATTCGAATCTCTTCTTCTGACTTTGCTGTACAACCTGCCAACAGGATATCGCAAGATTAATCACGTAGCATTTAAGCGTAGAGGAAAAAGGCATAGCATCTGTTTGGGACAATATTCTGTACAAATGAAGTTATCTGGATACATAGATATGCGGAGAAGGATACTTTTACATGACGCTGGCGTGCTTAGTTGGAAGCTAATGAGCTCCTGGTGCATCGTGCATCTCTCATGCTCAAATTTAGACTGTTCCTCAAAGTCCGTCTTCCAATTGGCATGTTGCCTTTCACATTGCCCTTTTGCATCATGGCGACAAACTCACCGTAGTCAATCCTTCCATCCTGCATGCGGGACATAATTGAATCTTTGAGTAAAACCAATAACAAGCCTAAATCTACAAAGACGATTGTACAATACATGATGCTCCATCAAACTATTTTTGGGGATCTTACACATGGCCATAAGAGTCGCAAATATATTTGGTTGCTCATACAAGCTTAACAATTACTAGATGATTCAAATATTTGAAGAATGATGCAATTCCCTTGTGAAATTTTGGCAACTTACATTATCCTGATCAACTTCTTTTATAATATCTTCAAGATGGACGTCAGTCATGTGATGTTCTGTACAAGCTTGCTGGAGCTTATAACCGTAATATAACCACTTCCATCCTCATCAAAAGTATCGGAAGGCAGCAACCAGATGTTCTTCACGTTCTAGTTTGTTAAGATGAACTGTAGCAGCTATAAATTCTCCATAATCAATTGTTCCACTGTGGTCCACATCAGCCTGGGAAAGAACGAAAAAATGCTTAGCTTTGTGAAACATAAACAAAGTTGAAGATAAATAATCACAAATTTGAGAATTAGACTAGTAGGCAAGCCAACTACAGATGATTCTGTTTGGAAACAAGCATCTTACCGCATCCATAAGATCACGTATCTCTGTATTCTTCATGGTAGAGCCGTATCTCTGCAAACCAGCTTTAAGTTCATCAAATGTTATTGCACCACTATTATCAGTATCCATAGCCTGAAACATCTCTCTGAGTCCAGCAATTTCCTCCTCAGATAGACTTTCAGCTATTACCTGATATAACATAAAGACAAAAAAACCTTAAGCATAAGTTGTAGCATTCTAGTTAAGGGGCATGCCAAAAGTCAACGTCACATACAAATATTCTTTGCAAGAAAATACTAAATCTGATAGAAATGCCAAACAGTGTTCCAGACTCCCATGCACTTACCCGTAAAGCCATCTTCTTTAACTTGTTCATAGCAGAAAACGTTTTGAGACGAGAAAGTACAGCTGGATCTCTATCAGAAGCAACCCCATTTTCGCAAATCCAAGGGTGACCTAAAAAAGAAAATTCATCACTTAAAAGCAAAAAGTGTGCAACATATACTGGACAATTATTGTTAATTCCTCTTCAACAGAATCATTCTGATTGTTCATTTCCTCAAATTTGAGAACCCTCACATTAAAAAGGAAATTTAAGAAATTGGTGTGACTTGAAAAGGAAGCAAAATTTCCCACGCCATACACTTTAAATTGGTGTTTTGGTGTCTCAGCTGCTTAACAAATTTCGGGGCATAATTTATCAACAAATGTTGTGCACGTAGTAGTAATGACATGATCCATCCAAAGAAAAGAAACAGAGAACCATTAACAAATAAGCTACCTATTTCTGGTCGCACTAAATCATGCACAATATTGTACTAAAATAACTTAAACTGCTAAGAGAGGTTAAACATACATAGCACTTCATGTGCAGTTAAGCGGTCTGAAGGCCTAGAACATAGCATCTTCCGGATTAGGTCTTTTGCACTGTCAGATATTTCAGGCCATGGCTCTGATTCAAAGTCTATATATCCCTTTAAGACCGCATCAAATATCCCCTGCTGGGTTTCTGTATCCCAATCACCAAACAGGTAAAACTATTCAGTAACAGGAAACATGGAGTAATCTCTGTTTCGTTAAAATATGAAACCACCATTACCTGCCCAAAATGGTCGCACACCACTGAGCAGAATATACAGTGTAACTCCTGCAGTCCACACATCCGCTTCAGGTCCATAATGCTTGAGGAGTACCTCCGGAGCAACATAATATGGGCTTCCAACCACATCAGTGAAAACTTGACCTGGAAAGGACGTAATAGTGTTAAACAAACATTGGTTTCTAAATGACAACAAGGACTCAACATGTATTCCAGTTCAATAATTGTCTAGGGGCAGTAGCAATAAACAGGAAATAATGAAATTTTATTACTATATACATGCATTCCAGTTCAACATGCATTCCATGTGAACACGATATAAGATATGCCATATTACTATTTGATCAATATTAGGTGAATTAAACTCACATCATAGCTAAAATCAACAAAACGAAATGAAATTACTTTTGTTTGTTTACCCGGTTTGAAGAAAACTGAGAGTCCAAAATCAATGGCCTTGAGAGAAAAATCAACAAGAAGTTTTCGGGTTTCATTTCTCTATGCATGACACCAAGTGAATGGCAAACTTCAACAACACCAACAATAATCCGTGTCAACTCAGCTGCCTTTCTCTCACTGTAATAAACCCTCTGGATAATGTGATCAAACAACTCACCCCCGCCACAAAGCTCCATTACAATATGAACATACAGTGAATCCTCATAAGCGCCCTTGATTGTCACAATATTCTTGTGACCAGCCAAATGGTGCATTATCTGAATCTCCATCCTAACATCGTCCACATCCTCCTTCGAGATCAACTTCCTCCTGGAGATAGACTTACACGCATAATGACAGCCAGTAGCAATCTCAATGCATAAATACGTAGACCCAAATTGTCCCTGTCGTAATTTATGACCCAACGTGTAAAGATCACGAATGTTGGCGGTCTTGTGACCCAACACATAATAACTTTGGTTATCAGCACTTCTCCTCATGATGTTAGGGAGAAACTCAATTGATAAGTACAGCTTTTCAACCGCTGTTTGACTTAAATCCAAGGACTTCAAATGTTCCATAGGCTCCAAGATCTCTGGGAAGTTTTTAAGTTTGGAGCAGCCTGACAGATTGAGTTCCTCGAGATATTTCAACTTACAAATGCTTTTTGGGATACTTGAAAGCCTTTTGCAACTTTGTAGTTCAAGTGTTTTGAGCGCAGGGAGAAACTCGATTGATGAGTGTAGCTCTTTAATCGCTGTTTGACTTAAATTTAAGTACTTCAAATGTTTCATTGGCTCCAATATCTCGGGGAAGTTTTGAAGTTTAGAGCACCTAGAGAGATTGAGTCCCTCGAGATATTTCAACTTACAAATGTTGGCTGGTAGACTCACAAGTCTCATGCAACCAACCAATGATAATTTACTTATATCCCTGGGAAGCTCAGAAAACTCACTAAGAGATGTGCAGCCATCTAGATTAAAACAACCAGAGACTTTCAGCTTACACTTGTTGCTTGGAAGTTTCTCAAGGTCTTTACAACCAGTAATATCCAAGTGAGAAATATTTTCGTGAGACCAAACTGATTCGGGCAACTCCTTTATACCACTGTTTTGTAAATCTAAGTATAGAATATTCCTTGTGTCACGGGATGACTCTTTAAGCCTTCCGCCCGTGCGGCACTTAGACTTGAATACCTCGATGAACAAGCTAAGTAAGCCTTCGAAGCCTCGCTTCCCCGGATCGAATCACAAAGAAAGCTAAGATAGCTTGGAGAATGCTAAAATCACTTAGAAGATGGGAGAAAGGAAGCTTTGTATTGAAACTTAAGAGAGCTTTACAATTGCTTACAACTCTTGGATGGTTTGGCCAAATGGCCTTACCTCCTATTTATAGGCCTAAGTCACCTCCTCAATGGAGGGTTCCAGAATCCTCTACTTACATCCAAAAATATCTAGCATAGTTCTAGATACAACTTGCCTAATCTAGATTATTCTAGGTGAGGCTTAAATATGTACACTTGTGTGGAATGTTCCGGAATGCCCTAGATTATCTTGAATGCTCCGCCACGTTCTTGATTTCTCCGGGACGTTCCAAAAGCTTCCATGAAGACATGGCTTCATGATGTCTTGGGCATTTTCTTTGTTTTTAACATATGGCCTGTGACATCCTCCCCCACTTAAGCCGTCGACGTCCTCGTCGACTCTTGCCTCTCGAATGTCTGAATCAAGTCCTTATATTGCCATAAGGACGTTTCCTTCTCCCATGTTGCTTCGGAGTATGGTAGCCCCTTCCATTTGACAAAGTACTCCACATGCTTTGGTTGTCTTGGTCGTACCACGACACGCTTGGCTTCAATGCTCTCCACTTCTTTGTCAAATGCCTCCGTCATCAAAGGGGGTGCTCGATGAGACTCACCTCGGCTTGGTTCCTCATTGTCTGCATGATAAGGCTTCAAGTTGCTCACATGGAACACCGGGTGAAACTTGAGGCGGGGTGGGAGTTCCACAACGTACGCGGCTTTGCCAACCTTCTTGATGATAGGGAATGGTCCCTCATATTTCCGCAACAAGCTCTTGTGCAAGCCACGAGTACTCTTGTGCTGAGACGCATTGAGCTTCACAAAGACTTGGTCGCCAGTTTGGAACTCCACATTCCTTCGCTTGCGATCCGCCCATTTCTTCATCTTCTTTGAAGCCTTCTCCAAATGAGCTCGAGCAAGTTCGTGGGCTAATTGCCACTCCTTAGCGGTTTTGAAAGCGGCTGGACTATTCCCCGTGTAGCCAGTCACGACCGTGTTCGGGGTCAAGGGTTGTTGCCCTATAGCCAACTCGAACGGACTTTTCCCCGTCGACTCCGAACGTTGCAAGTTATAAGAGAATTGGGCAACATCAAGTAACTTAGCCCAATCTCGTTGATTGGCACTAACATAGTGCCGCAAATAAGTTTCCAACAATGCATTAACCCGCTCCGTTTGTCCATCAGTTTGGGGATGAAAAGCTGTGGAGAAGTCTAACTTTGAGCCAAGTAGCTTGAAGAGCTCCTTCCAAAATCTACCCTTGAAGCGAGCATCTCGATCGCTGACTATGCTCCTCGGAACACCCCAATACTTCACCACGTGTTTTAGAAACAAGCGTGCAGCTACTTCGGCTGTGCACTCCACGGGTGCGGGTATGAAAGTGGCATACTTGGTGAATCTATCGACCACGACGAAGATAGATCCACATCCATCAGACTTGGGCAAATGTGTGATGAAATCCATGGTTAAACACTCCCATGGTCTTGATGGGGTGGGAAGTGGTTCCAACAGTCCTCCCGGTTGCCTTTGTTCCACTTTGTCTTGTTGGCACACAAGACAAGTCTTCACGTATGAATCTACATCATCCCGCATTTGTGGCCAATAGTAAGCATCGCTCACCAAAGCCAACGTGCGGTGAGTGCCAGGATGTCCTGCCCACATTGAGTCATGGCACTCCTTAAGGATTTCTTTCCTTAAGCTTCCCCACTTTGGGACATAGATTCGCTTGCCCTTGGTGTATAGCAAGCCGTCCTCAAGCCAAAACCTTCTTGTCTTCCCATCCTTGACAAACTCCACAATGTTCTTGGCTTGGACGTCATGTGATAAACCTTCTCGGACACGGCCCAAGAGATGGCTTTGCGGCTTGAGTACTGTAGCCATTAACTCTACTCGTCTACTTAGAGCATCGGCCACCACGTTCTCCTTTCCTTGCTTGTACTCTAGCTTGTAATCAAACTCCGCTAAGAACTCTTGCCACCTTGCTTGCTTAGGTGTGAGCTTTTGTTAGGTTTGAAAGTAGCTAGTGGCAACGTTGTCCGTCTTGATGATGAATGGGGTACCAAGCAAGTAATGCCTCCAAACTCTAAGGCAATGGATGATGGCGGTCATCTCCTTTTCATGGGTCGTGTACCTCTTCTCGGCATTGTTTAGCTTGCGACTTTCATAGGCTATCGGATGTCCCTCTTGCATCAACACTCCTCCTATGGCAAAGTCGGAAGCATCAGTGTGCAACTCGAATGGCTTACTAAGGTTGGGCAACCTTAGTACAGGCTCCTCCATTAAGGCCTTCTTCAACCTCTCAAAGGCCTCTTGACACCGGTCCGTCCATTCCCATGCCTTGTTCTTCTTAAGAAGGTCTGTTAAGGGTGCTGCAATGGCTGAATACCCTTTAATGAATCTTCGATAGTAGTTGGCTAGCCCCAGAAAGGATCGTAGTGTTGGTACCTTGGTCGGCGGTTCCCACTCTTGAATGGCCTTGATCTTGCCCTTTTCCATCATAAGTTTCCCCTCCTTTATCTTGTGGCCAAGAAATTCTACTTCTTTTGTGGCAAAGGAGCATTTCTCCTTCTTGACATAGAGTTCATGTTCCCGAAGGGTCTTGAACACTATGCGCAAGTGCTTGACGTGCTCCTCCAATGTCTTGCTATAGACAACGATATCATCAATGTAAACCACGATAAACTTGTCAAGATAAGGATGGAATACCTTGTTCATCAATGTGCAGAATGTTGCGGGGGCATTGGTCAGACCAAATGGCATGACTTTATACTCGAACGATCCATATCTGGTCACCATCGCCGTCTTCGATTCGTCTCCAGGGGCTATCCTCACTTGGTAGTATCCCGATCGAAGATCTAACTTTGTGAAGTACCTTGCTCCACCAAGTTGATCGAATAAGTCGGCGATCAACGGAAGTGGGTACTTGTTCTTGATGGTAATCTTGTTCAATGCTCTATAGTCGATGCACAACCTTAGGCTACCTTCTTTCTTGCGTTGGAACAAGACGGGTGCACCATATGGGGACTTGGAGGGTTGGATGTAGCCCGCATCAAGTAGCTCGTTGAGTTGCTTCCTCAATTCCTCCAACTCGGGTGGCGACATCCTATAAGGTGATTTGGAGGGAGGCTTAGCACCAGGCTCCAACTCAATCGCATGGTCGACCTCTCTCCTTGGTGGCAACTTCTTTGGCAGTTCCTTAGGCATCACGTCCGCAAACTCCACAAGGACGTCTTCCACTTGTTTCGGCAAAGGCCCGTACTTCTCCTCCCCTTCATTCAACATTAGGGTTGCAAGAAATGTGGCCTCGCCTTTCTTCCAAGACTTGGCAAATTGAATTGCCGACAAGTGCTGGGTACACTTCTTGGCTTGCCTTTCCAATGGCACCAGGCAAGGTTGTCTTCCATCGGGCAGGATACAGAAAATATTGTAGAAGGGAATGGGAAAGGCTCGTACCTTGTCCATGAACTCTAACCCAATGACTACGCCATAGTCGTCCATCTTGACTACGGTGAAGTCGATCTTTCCCTTCCATGTGCCGATGTCTACTTGTACATTGCGCGCAACTCCAACAATGGGGGTGGCAGCGGAATTTACCGTCTTCACGCTACCGGGCTCCTTTGTGACTCGGAGGCCAAGCCTTGTGGCTTCCTCCGACGTCATGAAGTTGTGTGTTGCTCCCGTGTCCACCAACACACGTGTCGTCTTGTCACCAGTCTTGACGTCAACGAACAATGATCCTCCCCCAACTTGAGCCTTAGGTTGTGGGAGGGTTGTCTGGATGGCATTCAGTAGACGGATGCATCCCATCGTTGCATCGTTACTCTCCTCAGCCTTGTCCTCCTTGAAGGCCATGGCCTTAAGGGCCTTCTTTTGTGGGCAATCTCGCATCATGTGAGGGCCGTCGCATAGGTAACAAGTGGGTTGCCAAGACTTACCTTTGCCTTTGTCATGCTTCTCGGCTTTCTTCTCCTTCGGTTTGCTTGTCTCGGCCTTGTCCTTCGGCTTATGTTCTCCCCCACTTCTCTCATGGTTACCCCTCTTCCCCGTGGGCTTGGAGTCACCTTGGTGGCTTGATTTAAACTCAATCAAGGATTCGGCAGCGGCAATGGCATCAGACAATGTTTGCACGTGTCTCCTTTGTAGTTCGAGTTTTGCCCAATTTTGCAGTCCACTCATGAAGTACATGAGCTTATCTTCCTCTGACATGTTGGGCACCTCGAATAACAAGCTCACGAAGGCGTTGACATAGTCTTTGACGCTCCCCGTTTGCTTGAGCCACCTTAGTTTCTCCTTGGCTTCGTACTTGGCATTTTGGGGATAGAAGTGCAACATAAGATCTTTCTTAAATTCATCCCAAGTGGTGAGAGAGAACGTACCTTGCTCAATCTCCATGCTTCGGCGACGCCACCACATAAGGGCATTGTCAGCTAAGAACATGGTTGCCGTTGAGATTTTGGACTCGTCATCTTCAAGCTTCAGGTACTTGAAGTATCGCTCCACGTTCCACACGAATGTGTCGAGCTCCTTTGCTTCCCTCTTCCCATTATAGGATTTGGGTTTAAAGGAGTCGATTACCTTGGAGTCCAACGCCTTGATTTCCCTCGACCCTTGCACGAATTGCTTCACAACTGCTTCTTTACAAAACGCCACATCTCCCTTAAGTTCCCTTGTGTCCTTTATCTCTTCTTGAAGCGCCACAAACCTTGCCTCTATGTTGTCAAGGTGAACCTGGACTTCCCTCCGCATCTTGTCTGCCATGGTGTTGAGAGCGCCAAGGAGCTCATCTCGTAGCCCTTCCACCAAGCCACGCAGTTCATCCTTACCATTGTCCACCATGGTTTGGATTTCCTCCTTGTCAACAACGTCCTCATCAAGTCGAGTATCGAACTCGAGTATGGTTCGTTCCACCTTCTCGAGTCGCTCTTCCATGGTCTCCATCGATGCTTGCAAGTCCTTTAACTTTGGCTTGCTCTTGGCAACGTCTTGAACCTCGGCAGTACGCTCCCTTAGGTCGGAGACTCCGGACACCATCTCTCCACTTGCCATATCCTACTTTCCTTAAAGTGATTCACGAGCTAGGCTCTGATACCAGCTGTCACGGGATGACTCTTTAAGCCTTCCGCCCGTGCGGCACTTAGACTTGAATACCTCGATGAACAAGCTAAGTAAGCCTTCGAAGCCTCGCTTCCCCGGATCGAATCACAAAGAAAGCTAAGATAGCTTGGAGAATGCTAAAATCACTTAGAAGATGGGAGAAAGGAAGCTTTGTATTGAAACTTAAGAGAGCTTTACAATTGCTTACAACTCTTGGATGGTTTGGCCAAATGGCCTTACCTCCTATTTATAGGCCTAAGTCACCTCCTCAATGGAGGGTTCCAGAATCCTCTACTTACATCCAAAAATATCTAGCATAGTTCTAGATACAACTTGCCTAATCTAGATTATTCTAGGTGAGGCTTAAATATGTACACTTGTGTGGAATGTTCCGGAATGCCCTAGATTATCTTGAATGCTCCGCCACGTTCTTGATTTCTCCGGGACGTTCCAAAAGCTTCCATGAAGACATGGCTTCATGATGTCTTGGGCATTTTCTTTGTTTTTAACATATGGCCCGTGACACTTGGCATCTCTGGAAGATACTCGAGACTGGTGCAGTCTCCAACATCAAGATGAGTAAGCTTGTCAAGATGTTGAAAAGACCAAGGAATTTCAACCAAACTTCTACAGCCAAAGAGATCTATGCTCACAATTTTTAGACTCTCAGAGAGATTTGGAAGTTCAGATAGGTACCAAGATTGCTTCAGATCGATCACTTCTAAGTTCACAAGTATCTGCAGCAAATTAAATAGAAATATCAAGAATTAAAATATAATTTCTACACTTCATTTGATACAAGAATGAAAATAGGTATAAAATATACCTGGTCTTTTTTACAAAGCTTCTTAACTTGGCTATATTGCATATGAAACTCAACTAGATTTTCAGGAGAAAAATTTGACGGCAAAGATTCCAGTGGATAACGAGGCCAGTAAAGATAACGAAGAGAGTCGGGAAGGTCTAGAGAAGCGACAAAAGAGTCAGCGACAAAACTATCCACAATTAGCATTTTTAGGTTAGACATCACTTTGAGGTCTGCACTTTTCAATGGTCGCTTTTTAATCCTTGACCAAGCAAACATTATGGCTTGAACATTTGGAGTTTCCTGACAATAAGAACAAAGTTTAAATGTATATATTTTGAACATGTTAACATGTAATGCTGTACAAGTGTATCCTCCTCTAGTTGTCTGAAAAAACAAACATTTGTTCATATTCCAAAGACTTCCTAACACAATAAAAATTCAATCAAATTATTTTTTTAAGAATCAGACTTCTTTATTATAAATGAGTTTTACTTTGTTGTGTTATCATCTAAAGTTCGTTTTTCGTTTTTCCTAGAAAAAGAAAAGAAAAAAATTCAATGCATTTGGCTCTTACCTTGTTAATCTTCAGTACACGATATATATCCTCATCGTTGAACAACCTATTCCATTTTCCGGGATCTTCAATACATTGTTCCCAAACAATTGTTCTTCCCAATTCTTCAAGCAGATCATGCATCTCTATAATTTCCCATCTTATTAACTTAATTGATATGAGAGACTTATCAACGAGAACTCTAATTTCAGCCGCCGCAAAGCGTACACGGATAGCCAACCTTTTTCTTACCTCTTTCACTTTATTCCCTTTATGAAAACATGCTATATCCAAAAATATCTCCTTCTCATTTCTTTCTAATCCATCATAACTTAGTCTCAACACTCTCTGGAGCTTTTCATTGGGAAATTCTTTCAGTTTGTCCAATTCATCTTCCTAGTCTGCTTTGCTCTTGCAACTGAAGAACAAGGGCCCCAGAAGTTTAAGAGCTAAAGGAACGCCTCCAGCATAGTCCACCGCCTTTTCTGCCAACTCCTTATAATCTGTTATAGGAGTACTTTTATTCTTGAAAGCGTGAGAACAGAAGAGCTGAAGAGCATCATCCCGTTTTAATCCCTCAACCTCGTAGATCTTACCCTCTTCAGGAAGTGTTCTCTTATCCCTACTTGTGATAATGATTCTACTTCCAGTGCCATACCGAAGACGCTTGCCAGCTAAACGTTCCAGCTGTATTGAATCACTCACATCATCAAGAACGATGAGGACCTTTGTACACTTGAGCCTATCTCGAACAAAAGTTGATCCCATGGATAGACCTTCTTCCTTTAATATCTCCTTAAGAAGTGTTTTTTCCAAGTGATCTAGTCCATCTGCTTTTTCTGACTTCTCCCTAACATTCTTAACAAAACCAGAAGCATCAAATTTAGAAGAAAGTTTGTGGAATACAGTTTCAGCGAGGGTGGTCTTGCCAATACCACCCATTCCCCAAATACCAACAGTGATGCAAGCGTCTTGTGAATGAATGCCCAATAGCTCTTCAATTTGCTGAATGCAGCATTCAATTCCAACCAGGCCCTCTAAATCACATGATGATTCACAAATCAATTTGGTCCAAATACGATCGACAACATTCTTAATTAGATCTGCCTCCGTCCTGGCATAAATATATATATGATTATGTAGAAAAAGGCAATAACAACAACAACAACAACAACAAAGCATTTTCCCACTAAGTAGGGTCGGCTATATGAATCCTAGAACGTCATTGCGCTCGGTTTTGTGTCATGTCCTCCGTTAGATCCAAGTACTCTAAGTCTTTTCTTAGAGTCTCTTCCAAAGTTTTCCTAGGTCTTCCTCTACCCCTTCGGCCCTGAACCTCTGTCCCGTAGTCACATCTTCGAACCGGAGCGTCAGTCGGCCTTCTTTGCACATGTCCAAATCACCGGAACCGATTTTCTCTCATTTTTCCTTCAATTTCGGCTACTCCTACTTTACCTCGGATATCCTCATGCCCAATCTTATCCTTTCTCGTGTGCCCACACATCCCACAAAGCATCCTCATCTCCGCTACACCCATTTTGTGTACGTGTTGATGCTTTACCGTCCAACATTCTGTGCCATACAACATCGTTGGCCTTATTGCCATCCTATAAAATTTTCCCTTGAGCTTCAGTGGCCTACGACGGTCACACAACACGCCGGATGCACTCTTACACTTCATCCATCCAGCTCGTATTCTATGGTTGAGATCTCCATCTAATTCTCCGTTCTCTTGCAAGATAGATCCTAGGTAGCGAAAACGGTCGCTTTTTGTGATCTTCGCTAGATTGCTCCGGTCATTAGTGTGGATAAGTATATAAATGAATAGAGATAGGAAAGCAAACACAAGATGTACGTGGTTCACCCAAATTGGCTACGTCCACGAAATAGAAGAGTTCTCATTAATTGTGAAGGGTTTACACAAGTACATAGGTTCAAGCTCTCCTTTAGTGAGTACAAGTAAATGATTTAGTACAAATGACATTAGGAAATATTGTGAGAGAATGATCTCGTAATCACGAAACTTCTAAGTATCGGAGTGTGGTATCGTCTTGACTTGCCTTATCTGTCTCATAGGTAGATGTGGCATCTTCTCTGGAAGTACTCTTCCTCCATCCAGGGGTGGTATCTTTAACTGGTGGAGATGCACAAGGTAATGTATCAATTTCACTTGAAGCTTACTTGTAGTTTCAGGCTTGGTCAAGCGCGATACAAACCATGTAGTAGGAGTCCCCCAAGTCGCCGAGCTAGGGGATCTGCTGAAAGAGGTGACAGACAAGGTAAGCAATCAGAGCTCCGGCTGATTGTTCACCTTCTCCCCATCTTGCAGCAGCATGAAGGATAAAGAGAAGAAAAATGAGAAGAGATGATATGTGATATTTTTGCTTTTGAAGAAGTAACTTTCCACAGGCTTATTCTTGAACTGAGTTGGAGAGTTTTCTGGTTTCCTCCAGAGCCGACTGAAGAATTTGAGGGTCAAAACAAGTCCATCAAATCTAGAGTACTAAATATGCTTTACCAAATTTTAGCACAAATCGAACTGTCACAAGTTTAAAGAAAATTTATAACTTTAGACAAGTTAAAGAATGAGTTAGTTACCCGGATTTGTTTGAATGATCAAACCCAGATAGATTGGCTGCAGTCTTCAAGGCATCCCTCCACTTGTGCACCTTATCGATACCGTCCTCGAAACGCTTTTCAAGTTGAGCAAATGCATCCGCATAACTCCCGTGTTCTTCCCGGCGCTCCTCAAGCGTACGGCAGCCTGAGCGCGCGGCGCTCTCGATTGATTCCATGGTCTGATCTTCCGCGACATGAACACATGACCAAATTTGAATTTCTCAGCATCTTCGGCATACAATGGGCATATACCACAGCTTTCCACCATATGGGAAGCAGAAGCAGGTCGTTCTTCTAAATCCACCGGGTAGAAGACAACAGAAGCAGGTCATTTGCTTTAAAACGTTTTTCCTAATCACTTTCATTTGCTTCAGACTCATCACTTGATCCTCTAACTTGAGGCTCATCTCCTGATCCACCACCTTCAGAATCTTCAGAATCTTCAATAACCTTGCGGAAGACAACATGATCACCACTTTCATTGGATTCTGACTCATCACTTAATCCACTGACTAGAGGCTCATCTCCTGATCCACCACCTTTGGAATCATCATCTTGTCTTGTTTCTTCTTCTACTTTCGGTCCCCTCGACATGAACACATGACCAAATTTTAATTTCTCAGCATCTTCGGCATACAATGGGCATATGCCACAGCTTTCCACCTTCATTGAATCCAACATGCAGAAGACAACAGAGGCCTCTTTGGCATGTTTGTAAACATCAGGGGAGCAGTTTTTTCCTACCTTTTCACTTCTAAAGGCCTCATTCCACACATGCACGTGATAGTCGCTGTTGCCCCGGATCATGTAGTGAGAACTGAACAGTACATGGCTTTCACCCATGAATTTGACAATGAAATTAGCACTTCCCCTCCAGACGGTATACCGCGCCACTGAAACGTCAGAAACAACAACAGACAGAGCGAAACCAAATAAACCTGTTCGAAACCAATCTGGACAAAGCTCGATGTCTACTGAAGATCCCTCATTTTGATAGCTGAACCAATTTGGAATTTCTTTTCCTGGACATGCAATGTTAATCTGAGGCCAGGGATTATAAGCCAAGCAATAGTCCTTTAATGGCGCAACATTTTTCATTCGCATAATTGTAATCTGTGCTTCATCCATTATGTTGCTCCTTGAATTATTATCCAATTTTGGGCAATCAGTAAAAACTCTGCAACAATAATTAGGTTTATAACCTTGTGTGAGTGTTATCCTTGAACTTGACACTATCTTCAGCGACCTGCAGCCTTCAGCAGTAACATTACATAGCACTGGGAGCTCTGGTATAGATCGAAGCCGCTTGCAGCCTTCTAAGTCGAGTATAGACAACCGAGAAGCTTGTTTGATGCTTGCTGGTATTTCCAGTATACCGCTGTAGCTGAGATCTAGTTCTTCTAAAGAGAGAAAACCGACAGAGCTGGAAGGCAATTTTTCAAGTCTATGACAACCATAAAAGTAGAGACGTTTAAGATTGGTTAAACTGTAGATACTTGTTGGGACATCCTTAAGTTGATAGCAGCGACTAAGGTTTAAATCTTGAAGCCCATTTAGATTTCCAATAGATGAAGGAAGCATTTCGACAGCTGTCTCTTCCAAACAAAGAGACACCAAATGTTCCATTGGCTTCAAGATTTCAGGGAATTTGGAAAATCTATAGCACCTGGTGAGACGAAGACTCTCAAGATATTTCAACTTACAGATTGATTCAGGCAACTCCTCTATACCACTGCATTTTAACTTTAAGTATTGAATATTTCCTGGCATCTCTGGAAGATACTTGAGACGGTAGCAGAATCCAAGATCAAGATGAGTAAGCTTGTCAAGATGTTGAAAATACGAAGGAATTTCAACCAAACTTCGACAGCCATTGAGATTTATCTCCACAATTTTTTGACTCCCCGAGAGATTTGGAACTTCAGTTAGATTTCTAGACTTTGACAGATTGATAACTTGTAAGTTGACAAGTATCTGCAACAAATGAAATAGAAATATAAAGAATTAATATAATTTCTACACTTGATTTTATACAAGAATTAAAATAGGCATATAATATAATATACCTGCTCTTCTTTCCAAAGCTCCTTAACTTTGCTCTCTGGCAAATAAAGCTCAACTAGATTTTTCGGAGAAAATTTTGACGGCAAGGATTCCAGTGGATATCCCCTCCAATAAAGATAACGAAGAGAATCGGGAAGGTCTAGAGAAGCGGTGAATTCGAAGCGACCATCCACCATAAGCATTATTAGGTTAGACATCTTTTTGAAGTCTGCATGTTCCAATGGTTCCAATGGTCGCTCTTGAAGATTATACCAATTAACCTGTATGGCTTCAACATATGGAGTTTCCTGAGAATAAGAAGAAAGTTTAAATGTGAATATAAACATATTAAAATGTAACGCACATTTGGAACAAAGAGTATTTACTATGGTAATCATGTACAAGTGTGTTAGTCTAGTCAAATATCCAACATAATTGTATCTTCCTCTACTTGTCTAAATAACCAAACATTTGTTCATATACCAAACACTTCCTAACACAATAAAAATTCAATCAAATTCATCTTTTAACAATCTCACTTCTTTATTATAAATTAGTTTTACTTTGTTCTGTTATCATCTCAAGTTTGTAATTTTTATTTTCTAAAAAAATGAAAAGAAAAAAATTGAATGCATTTGGCGCTTACCGTGTTACTCTTCAATACACGATAGATATCCTCAGCAGTGAACAACCTACTCCTTTTACCGGGATCTTTAATACCTTGTTCTTGAACAATTTGCCTTCCCATTTCTTGTAGCAAATCGTGCATCTCTATGGTTTCCCAACCCCACTTTGAATCAATTGATATGAGACACCTATTAATGAGAATATCAATTCCGGTTTTCGGAAAGCGTCCACAGGAAGTTAACGTTCGTTTTACCTCATACAAAGCATTCCCTTTATGAAAACATGCTATATCCAGAAATATCTCCTTCTCACTTTGTTCCAATCCATCATAACTTGTTCTCAACACTTTCTGGATATCTTTGCTGGGAAATCGTTTCAATTTGTTGAATTGCTCTTCCCATTCTTCTTTGCTCGTGCAATTGCAGAACGACGATCCCAGAACTGTAAGAGCTAAAGGAACGCGTCCAGCATAGTCCACCGCCTTTTCTGCCAACTCCTTATAATCTGTTATAGGAGTACTTTTATTCTTGAAAGCGTGAGAACAGAAGAGCTGAAGAGCATCATCCCGTTTTAATCCCTCAACCTCGTAGATCTTACCCTCTTCAGGAAGTGTTCTCTTATCTCTACTTGTGATAATGATTCTACTTCCAGTGCCATACCGAAGACGCTTGCCAGCTAAACGTTCCAGCTGTATTGAATCACTCACATCATCAAGAACGATGAGGACCGTTGTACACTTGAGCCTCTCTCGAACAAAAGTTGATCGCATGGATAGACCTTCTTCCTTTAATATCTCCTTAAGAAGTGTTTTTTCCAAGTGATCTAGTCCATCTGCTTTTTCTGACTTCTCCCTAACATTCTTAACAAAACAAGAAGCTTCGAATTTAGAAGAGAGTTTGTGAAATATAGTTTCAGCAAGGGTGGTCTTGCCAATACCACCCATGCCCCAAATACCAACAGTGATGCAAGCATCCGATGAATGAATGCCCAATAGCTCTTCAATTTGCGGAATGCGGCTTTCAATTCCAATCAGGCCCTCTAAATCACATGATGATTCACAAATCAATTTGGTCCAAATACGATCGACAACATTCTTAATTAGATCTGCCTCCGTCCTGCGCATAGAGATATATATGATTAGGTAGAAAAGCAATAGTTAGTCTTAAACACGCTTTACCGAATCTTAGCACAAATCAAATTCTCACAAGTTTAAAGAAAATTTATAATTTTATACAAGTTAAAAGGATGAGTTAGTTACCCGGATTTGTTTGAATAATCAAACCCAGATAGATTGGCCGCAGTCCTCAAAGCATCCCTCCACTTGTGCACCTTGTCGATACTGTTATCGACACGTTTTTCAAGTTGAGCAAATGTATCCGCATAACTCCCGTGTTGTTTTCGTACATGAGATGGATTGATGTCATAGAATATGGGTATAACCATCTGGCCATATCTTTCCTTGCATTCGATTGTATGCACAAGCTCATCCAAACACCATGTGGAAGAAGCATAGTTTTGTGAGAAAATGATCACCGAAATGGTGGATTTCTCGATTGCTTCTAGAAGGGCGGGTCTAATTTCTTCTCCTTTCTGAAGTCTGTAATCGATGTAGGTTTCAATTTTCTTCTGAAGTAAGGCAGCATGAAGATGGCTGGTAAAACCAAGGCGGGTGTCCTCACCTCTGAAACTGATAAACACATCATACTTTTCTCGACGTGGGGGGTTATCAGCATCAGTATCATCAACAACAGCAGTAGAATCGGCAGCAGAATCAGCTACATCAGAATCGGCAGCAGAATCAGCTACATCAGAATCAGCCGCAGGAGGCGAAGAAGAAAATGATCTGCAACACATGTACAACAGAGTCCCGATCGACTCCATCTCTCTATTTCTTGGACCAGATAGCAGAAAGAGAATCTGAACTACAGTCGCACCTGAGACTAGATTGGAGTTTACCACAGAAAAATTGAAATTGTAGTCTGTGCACAAAGTTACAGAGGCTCCATGGAGGACAAAAATTTAAAATTTGAAGAAACAAGGATCAGTTACTTTCACATACTTAAAAATACTTTATAATTGATAATGCTGCTACTCTAAAATTTTCTTTTAAATATGCCTAATTAAAAGAAAAGTTTGTCCAAAAGCATTTTCTTCTTTCTGTAAAGCATCTTTCAATAAAATATACGCTTGTTCCAAGAAAATCATCAGAGATTAAACAATAAAAAACAGAAAATATATATAAAGACGAAATTGTGCCCACTTTCAGCGCAGAAACAATCTGCGTTCAAACGGAAGAAAGGATATAGTATATCCCTAGTGGAGGACAATGGTACTTGGTCATAAATGGGACACATTGGATGGGACCTCCCTCTGCGGACTTAGACAAGGCCAAATAAAAAAAAGGGTGAAGTGCCAATTTAGTCCCTGAATTATCACCTCAGTGAAAATTAAATCCTTGAATTATTTTTTCAGTAAAATAAGTCCTTAAATTCATTAGAAATTGCTAATTTCATCCCTATTATTATATTCAAAGCTATTTTATCTAATTTTTCGTCAAATTAAGTCACTTGACACACTTTAGAATGTAATACCATCATTTTCTTGTTTATAAGTGCTTAACATTTCATATATGTTGCGAATTTAATGTCTAATTTACCCTTAAAAGTTAACTTACACTATTTATTTATGAAAAACTACCAATTTCTCCTCCAAAATTAACTCCATACACTATTTCTTTATGAAAAACTACCAATCTAGCCTTCAATGTGTATCACATGCAAGTAACATGACTTAAATTGATGGAAAATTGAATATAGTAGCTTCGAATATAACATTAGGGATGTAATTGGCAGATTTTTATAATTCAGGGACTAATTTTTCTGAAAAAATAGTTTAGGGACCTAATTTTCACTAAGGTGATAATTCAGGGACTAAATTGGCAGTTTACCCTAAAAAAAATAAAGGTTCAGATTTTGGAGAGGATTTTTCTGTAAAACTATCTCTAACGATGACCTAAAATCTAAAAATATTTAGTTCAGAAAATTTAAGTTTTAGTTCAGAAATAGTTTTTCTACTTCAAATCTTCTGGTCTAAAAGTTTAGCCCGAGATTATTAAAGAATGAATTAAGGTTAATTTTTTTTAAATTAACTTTTTTAAAAAAAATATGTAGACTATCCTAAATTAATTATATGAACATTTTAATCTAAAAATATTTAAATTTCGATAAATTTTGAAAAATCACTAAATCAATACATGAAAATCATGATAAACCATATAAACTTAATACGAACAACATTTAATAAACCATATAAACTTAATACAAATGACAATTAATAAATATATTCGATCTAAGTCGTTAGATCTTTTTTTACCGTTAAATTTGACTATATTCAATCTAAGCCGTTGGATTCAATAAATATATAAATATAAAACTAAAAAAAAAAAATTTAACCTGGACCGTTGGATTAACCAACGATCCATTTAAATCTAGCAATTGGATTGAAAAAAGTAGCCGTTGGGCTGCATAATTGGCTGACACCCCGGGGACAACCCACCCAGCTTATCTTCCTCTCTGGCTCGTGCATGGCTGATTTTGCTTTGTGGGCGATTGGAAGCTGGGCAGTGGGCTTCACAACCCTAGTTTCAGTCTCAGTTGGTGGGGCCCATTTTACTTTGTGGCCTAAACTTGGGCTGATATTTGGCCTCATAATAAGTTTTAGGTTTTAGGTCATGGGTTGGAGTGGATTTTTTTTTGGGGGGGGGAAGGGAAATTTTAGGTTTTAGGTCATTGTTGGAGAAGGTCTAAAAGCTGGGAGGGATTGAGATAACGTTGCAATGAGAGTGGATGGGGTGGGAGAGTTCTTTTAGTGTGACCGATTCATGAGATAATACACCACGTATTACTATATAAATGGTAAGATATGTGTGTTAAAAAGTTAATAACTTAAAGAATAAAATTTCCCACAACTTATATAAAAATATGTGATGTATCATTCGTGTTCCGATCATAATATATTAATAATTGTACCCATTTGTCTTTAAAAATGTACCACTTTGTTATATGCAAAATGTACACTTTTTTTAAGTACCATGACACACCATGACCAAAGTCAATGCATGTTGGCCGACATCCGAATGTGACATAACCATTTAATGAGTGATGTAGAAATGTGGATAAATTTAAACCGAAGTTAGAAATAATTAACTAATAAATAGTGAAAGCAATAGTGTGAAGTACCCATAAAGCGTAAGTAAACAGAGCAAATCTAGTTAAGGTACTTATTACCCAACTGGAAACAAGCTCCTACATTTATTTGGAGAAAATGTGAGAATCGCCAAAGTTCCCTCGTGCGCCACCAAAGACTCAGCTAACTAAAACTTGGAGGGGCGAAAAACAAAAAGCGTGAGTGGGCGAAAATAAAGGTTTTTGAAACGCATTTCTCTTTAGAACATACTAACCCCTCAGTGTAAATCAAGTATAGTTTCCAGAAAACATAATACGTATAAGTATGAAATCAAGAGTAAAGCAACCCTATTTTGAGAAACACAATTCATAATGTCTCAACTGAGGCACAAGCAAATCAAGTACTCATCTACAATATCCAATACGCATCCATAGCTATCAAGTTCTCATCAATAACATTAAATACTAATAAGTGTGTGTGTGTGTGTGTGTGTACTAATAAGTGAGTGTGTGTGTGTGCGCGCGCGTGTGTGTTTAACACACGAGTTCATTCAGCGGAAATTCTGATATGAATATGACTGGGTGTAATCATAATATATTCTTTTTGTACTACAATCACGTGAGGACTGGCGCTATGTGCATCACATACGAGTTCGAGATGCCTATTGCAACCTAGGACAGGATTAACACCTACATTGGATCCAAGTGAACGAACAATGCTATGTGAACGACACGTGAAACTCACTTTGTCAAGAAGAAAACAGCGATAGGAAAAACATTGACAAATCAGCTGCCGTCATGCCAGATCCGGCAACATGCCAAGAAGTGGAAATCAATCTCAACGGCTATAAATTTAGGGCAATGACTATCGTAAAGACTACTAAGCCTGCCAATTTTGGACTTTAAGAAGGGATGGTCAAGGAAGACGAGGACAAGGACGATGAGGCATCGGGCGTCCTTCCTAAAATCTATCCAACTCCATTTCAAGATTTTGAGAGCAGAAATAGTCTCTGGTGGTCAACAATGAGAAAAAAAAAATTGTGGTAAGGACGAGAGTGTCAATTGGCTTATTTGATGTTCATTGCTTGAATTTAGGAGTTAACCCAATCGAGATCAGATGATGCAAAGATCTGATTTGATAAACTTTTTGGCAATTTGCCTCTTTTGGGATCTTCTATGACTCTATTAGCTTCTTTCTTCCAACGTCCAACGGAGGTCACTTCACTCCCGTGTTTACCATCTATCCCAAGCTACCTAGACAAAACAAGCGCACCTTTTCATCTTTTCTACTAATCTGATATGTGATCTCAACTTTTGAATCCCCAAAGTAATGTTCAAATGGTACTACACCCTAGCGGCTTGTGAACTATTTCCCCTTGATCCTACCTTTTGTTAAACCATTGCAACACGAATTGTCATTAATGAGGGTCAAATGTCATCGGAAGAGACATTTTGCCATCGCAAATACTTATTACCAACAGGAAAAAGTCCTTGATGGGTGCTGGAAATTGTCCCATTGAATTTTTTTTCAGACCAGCTGTCGAAAATACTTATTATCAACACACAAGACTTGTCATTATAGTTAGTTTTTCATCAGAAATGAATTTTCAAAATACCAAAGTTATTTTATTGTTACAAATACTTATATGGTAGTCAAATTACTTTCCAAAAGAAGATATATGTTTTTTGCGATGATTTTCCAACCAAACAATTGTGTCAGGAAATTTTTTTCGAACAAAATAATCTATATTTGTTAGAGTGCACAATCGTCACAATAACAATTTTCGACCCTAAAATACTACTCTAGTCTGTCGCAAATATTATTTTCTATACAATCGGGTTATCAATAAAACACCTTATCAAAAAAAAAAAAAAACAAAGGCATTTCCAATGCGAATTGTGGTAAAAAAATAAATGCTTTCTAGTAAAAATTCCACTTAGCATTGTTCAAATAATATTTTGTATTATCATTAATAAAACAAATATATATAAGATCAAAGTGGTAAAGCTAATACATTCATTACAAACCTAAGATATGTGTTTGAACATACTGACACTAGTCCTCAAACTCAAAAATGCAAACTTGAATTGTTTTGAAGACGTGCAGATAAAAACATCTTCTTTTGTACATACAACGCATGTAGCTCCTTCATCACTCCATATAGCTCCTTAATCACTCCTTATATATCTCACTTAGCCAAAACCACATAACCACAAGTTTAATTAATTATTATACAAATATCAGAAGAATTCAAAGCATACGTATGTGTGTATGGGTGAAAACAAATGTCATCAAATTAAAGATGATACGGTGCATACCAGGTTTGTCCTTGTCTATGGAATGCATCAGTTTTGGATCACAATTCTAGCACAATGAGATACACTTGTAAACAAAGAACCAGGTTCCTTGCCAGATCCATTTTTTAGGGATCCTGTAATCATGTCCGTTCATCGTATATTGTGCGGTCAGAAATCATTTAAAATTCAAATATAAATAGTACCTAACAAAAACTAACAGTACGATATACAATGAATGGACACAATTATGGAATTCCGGGAATCGTAGGGAATGGATCCTGCGAGGATCCTGGTTCATGTACAAAAGCAAAGGCATGTTAAAGAAATTTGCATATTATTGTACTAGTAAAAAACCTGAAAACCACTGAAAAGAAGCAACATAGTCCCATGTGCCCCCATGTGCATATTATTGTAAAATGTAAATTACATAGTAACCCCTTAAGTTTGAGGTCTATTACAATCTCATACAATATCTTTAAAACATTTCACTTTCATAGCTCAAGTACTTTTTTATTTCAATATAATACATCCGTTAGATTTTCCATCCATTAATCCGTTAGATGCTGACATGGCTGCCAAATATGTGTCACATGGCTAAAAAAATAATTTTTTAATTAAAAAAAAAACCTAAATCTTCTAAGTAAATTATAAAATTAAAAATAAAATCATGTAACTTGGGGTTTAAGTCTCTTAACGTCGCTTAGCATATAGTCAATCCTCAAACCCAAAACATTATACAACGAACAGAATCGAGTTCTCCCATACCATTACTATAATTCAGCAACAATGAACAACTTTCAAACCCATACAACGAACAGAATCGAGTTCTCCCATACCTTCATTCCTCCAGATTCGCGCCAAAGCAGCAAGCGATATTGCACACTTCAAAGCCTCCACCTAATTCCCAACACACAGCACATTTCAAGCAGTGTTCTAAAAATCGGCCTAGGCGGCGCCTAGGCGCTGGGCGGCGGTGCCCTGACTCGATTTCTGCCAAAACGTTCACTCAAGGCGGGGAGAATTTAGGCGGCCACCTAGACGCTCGTTAGGCGTTCTAGGCGGCAATCAAGGCGGCTCCAAATCCCAAAATCGCTGCAACTCTCGCAACACATCTGCAGCTATTGATGTTGTATGTAGAAGCAAAGCCTCGGCAAGCTTCTGAAGAGAGAGAGAGTACGAATAGAGAGATAGAGAGCCTTGGCAGCGTGAGTTGCAGTCTTGTAGATTTAGTTTTGAGCTTCTAAAAGGGCTAATGAAGAAGAAGAAACGAAAGGGTTGAATGGGCATGGTATTTTCACTTTCCAATGGGTCAAATGTGGTTTTGATCTGAGCTCCACCTTGGGGAGTGGAACCCGGTTTTAAATTTTGATACCACCCACTGGCGCACTGCATGCTTTTGTTGTTGGGGAATGTGAGAGAGGTGGAGTGGAACCGATTTTTGAAGCCACCAACTGGCATTTCATGGTCTTGTCATCTTTTAAAAAGTTGGGATATAAATAAATATATATCTGTATATATATTATATATAAATGTTATGTGAATTAGTTAAATATGGTTTTTTTCTTAGACTATCATATTATATACATAAAATAAGTAATTATTTAATCATATAATATATAATAAATCTAATTTTTTATAAGTGTCAATATGCACCTATTTATAAGACATGTAAGAAATTTACCTAAATCCGCCTAGGCCGCCTAGACCCTGCCTAGCCGCCTAGGCGTTAGCTATCGCCCGACTAGCGCCTAGCGTTTTTTAGAACCTTGATTTCAAGTCACGCGAAAATCGACATTACAAATCATAAATTTCTGAATTTTAATCTATAATGTAGCTTCATCAGCCTCACAACTCACCGAGAAATTTGCAGGGGTGACACTATACTCATACTTGCCGGCCCTCTTCGACCACACAATCAATATTGCTTGTGAACTGGTCAAAACGGTCAAAGCTATAGTAACAGCCGACCTATTCCAATCAACCCAAAACCATTCATCAAGTTAAATTAAATTAAAAAATACCAGCCGACCTATTCCAATCAACCCAAAACCATTCATCAAGTTAAATTAAATTAAAAAATACCAAATTTCAATCAATTGGAACAAAATAGCAAAAGTTGGGCATACTTGAGCTTCCACTTGGAGAGCTCCACTGGGCTGACGGCAGGTATTGGCTTGCCCCGCAAGCTTTCGAGGTCTCCGGGGGCTGAAGATTCGTCTTGATCCTGCAATTAGATCAAATGGGTACTGAAAAAAGGTTGAAAATCTGAGGATTGCAGGAAGAAATCTGGTCATTTATACGGGAAATACCTGATCTTTGAGCTTCCTGTACTCCATTGTTACGCTCTGTTTGGTTTTCTTTGTAAATTTGGTGCTTTCAGATCCCTAGAGCCATTGGAGGACACTGGGCTCTGAGAATTTGGTGCCACAGAGTGAGCCATTGGAGAACACTAAGGCTTTGTTTGGTATAAGGATCTGATTGGATTGGATTGGATTGAATTAGATTAGATAACCCTCTAAATTCATAGTATATTGAAGTTAGAATATAATAATTTTTCATTCAGAGTGGATTAGAAGAGGATCGGAAAAGAAACTTTTCCCTTCTCATCCTATAATTTTGGGAGGATGATTAGAATTTATAAGTTTTCTTTTTGATCAATTCATCTCCTACATCTAAGTTGGTCTAATTTTTTCATTTCTTTGTTGAACATACCTTGAAAATTGTGTCTTATTCTTATTTATTCTGATCTAATTCTCCATATACCAAACGATGAATGATAAAATGGATGGATGCCCACGTGAACATTGCGTCCAAGCGAAAAGATGGACTCTCAAGAAAGAAAATTATAACCCTCACAATCTTTATATATATTTTTTTAAGAAGAAATGCTAAGAAGACTCTCTTACAACAGTCTGATAAGAACTTCTCACATGGCATTGGCTCTAAACAGCATAATCGCCCACACCACAGCTTTAAGCCTAAGCACTAGGGGTGGTTCGGTATGGTCCCATACCGAACCCTTGTCCCGATTCCCAAACCGAAATTTTCGGGAATCCCAATTTCAATACCGATCACAAACCAAATTTTCGGGAATCCCAATTTTCGAGAATCCTGAAATAGTTTCGGGATTTCGAGACAAATCGGGAATCCCGAAATGATCTAAATCCATAAACAGGAACAAGTAAAACAAATTAAAGGAAATGCTAAACGGAAAACTGGCATACATTGATACATCACCTATTACAAATAGCATACATACAGATACAGAGGCGGATACAATCATACAATTAGCATACATACATACAAAACAAATAGCATACAGAATCAGAGAATCCCCAATTTGGCAATTTCAGATGGAATCATGGAACTATATAAAAACCCCAATTTCAGAATCGGAGAATCAACTATTTCATAATCCAAACCCCTAATTTCGAAACCCCATTTCCGAATCCCAATCCCTAATCCCCAATTTCGGAATCCCAATCCCTAATTTCGAAACCCAGGTCCCCAATTTCAGAATCCAATTCCAATTCCAATTCAAATTTTCAATTAAAAATTTCCTAAGTTCGAAATCACAAAATCCCTAAGTTTAATACAAATCAGAAACCCTAAACTCCAATTTCAGAAGCCCTAATCCCAATTCGAATTCAAACCAAAGTTGGCAAATGAAAAGTATGAAATGATTCAGGATGGAAGGTCGCAATTTCTTACCTTCAGCCTTGTGCAATGCAAGACCAAATTGAACGAGAGAGAGACACCGATAGAAGTCTCCAGGGAGAGAGGGAGAGAGAAAGAGAACCGAGACTGACAGAGGAGTCTCTAGAGATCGAAGACGGTGTGGTGTAGCTGTGATCATTGGTGCGGCCGGATTGGAAGACGGAGGAGAGGTCGAGACTCAAAGCAGAGTGGGTGAGGTGAGTAACGGAAGTGAAATGGGAGATCAGATCATCAGACCTAAAAACAAATGAACGGAATAGATTAAATCCAAAATAATGAACGGTTGAAATAATTTTCTTATAATTAAAAAATAATATATATATATAATATTTATTTTCGGTTCGGTATGGGAATACCGAAAAAATGGAGATGCAAAACCAAATCCCATACCGAAAATTTCGGTTTGGTTCGGGATTTCATATCGAAAATTTCGGGAATTTTGGTTTGAGATCGGGATTTTTTCGATTTGGTTTGGGATTTTTGAGATTTTTTTCCAGCCCTACTAAGCACTACTCTGCCCTCTCCCAAAATGCCCTCCAGCCCTCAATTCCAACAGCCTCACAACCGCCGCCAGAGCGGTCAGATTGTCTAGAGCGCCGCTTCTTCCTCCTCCAACATCGCCGTCTCAGATGTTAAGCTGCAGCTCCAGGAGGAGGACCACAGCAACGGCTTCAATCCCACTTCTACTTTTGCTCCTGGTGAGTGTATTTTAAGCGCTTTTGCCAAAAATCTGCTTGTTTAGTTCTGGATTTTTTTTAGTTTTGTCACGTAAATCAATCTGCAATTCTGATCACTCAGTGTCTCGCGTATAGTGTAGACATGCTTATTTTGACATCATTCATCATCTTCTTTTACAGGAAATCTCGGTAGTGAATGAAACTGCAGTTTTAAAGGGCACATAGACATTTTGGATTAACTCAAATTCGCAATATGCAAACACAGATATAGGACTCATGAAATGTATCTAAAGTTTTTCTCTTCCTGTATTTTTTTTTTGGGGGGGGGGGATATGTTTGATTTGATGTATAGCAATAAGGCATCCACATGAATGTAGAAATCTTGTGTCATTTTTTTTTTAAATTCATATTATAAAACATGCTTTGAAATCTTTGTACAAATGATTTCCAAAAGCTCATTTACAAACAAGATGGTAGCTTTGATTGGATATGAAGTAAACAAAACATACGAGGTTCCTTATAATTGGGCGTTTATGGTACTACGGAGTATAGGATATTCTCGAATTTTTAATAATTAAAATTCATTTTAATTTTTGTTTTTTAACAAAGACAAAAAGATATTCCTGAATTTTTAATAATTAATTTTTTATTTTTGATTTTTTTTAACAAAGACATAACGGTTAAATAACTCGGATCTATTTTTTAGAAAACCATATAAAAACTCTGTTAGTATAATTTGTTAATTGGAGGGACAGACAAATTCCAGAGAGAGATTCAAAGGAATCCAATCTGGGTCTGTCCACTTGTCACTGTAAATTTTTAAAATCTTGAGACAAATTGCACCGTATCAGTATTAATATTCTCTAAAATCATCTTAGAGAATAGATTCATTGCATCAAGAATTCAAGATCATCATCCAGATGTACGTTGCAGTACAGGACACTACGCTGGCAATAAATTTGTGTCATGAAATTTTTTCTTTATGTGGGGTGGAAATTACTAGATAGACTCGATATATCGTTGAGGACACTGAAATTATGTTACTGGAGATGAAATTAAATTTCCACTTTTTTACTGTGTTTTTATTTTTCTTTCTTTTGCAGCCCCTTTTCAATGTTGTAAATTGTACTCATGTGCTGGGAGCCTGGAGTTATTTACCTTCTTCACCCACACACAAAAATACGTTAGAATCTTGAAATAACACTTCCCACTGTCCAAATATTGTTTGATCATCATACAGCAATACAAAAGGCATCACTTAACAAAATAAAAAAACAACAGAAATCTCCCAACTCTCAAAATGTTACGTCTCCCTATTCGAATCTCTATTTCGAGTTGAGGAATTAAAATTTGCTTCTCAATCTTCTACCACCAAATCTCCTCCTCTTCTGACTTTGCTGTACAACCTGCCTACAGGATATCGAAAGATTAATCACGTAGCGTTAAGCACGTAGCGTTAAGCGTAGAGGAAAAAGGCATAGCATCTGTTTGGGACAATATTCTGTACAAATGAAGCTATCTGGATACATAGATATGCGGAGAAGGATACCTTTACATGATGCTGGCGTGCTTAGTTGGAAGCTAATAAGCTCCTGGTGCATCTCTCATGCTCAAATTTAGACTGTTCCTCATGGTCCGTCTTCCAATTGGCATGTTGCCTTTCACATTGCCCTTTTGCATCATGGCGACAAACTCACCGTAGTCAATCCTTCCATCCTGCATGCGGGACATTATTGAATCTTTGAGTAAAACCAATAACAAGTCTAAATCTACAAAGACGATTGTACAATACATGATGCTCCATCAAACCATTTTTGGGGATCTAACACATGGCCATAAGAGTCGTAAATATATTTGGTTGCTCATATAAGCTTAACAATTACTAGATGATTCAAGTATTTGAAGAATGATGCAATTCCCTTATGAAATTTTGGCGACTTACATTATCCTGATCAACTTCTTTTATAATATCTTCAAGAAGGACGTCAGTCATGTGATGTTCTGTACAAGCTTGCTGGAGCTCATCAACCGTAATATAACCACTTCCATCCTTATCAAAGTATCGGAAGGCTGCAACCAGATGTTCTTCACGTTCTAGTTTGTTAAGATGAACTGTAGCAGCTATAAATTCCCCATAATCAATTGTTCCACTGTTGTCCACATCAGCCTGGGAAAGAACAAAAAAAATGCTTAGCTTTGTGAAACATAAACAAAGTTGAAGATAAATAACCACAAAATTGAGAATTAGACTAGTAGGCAAGCCAGCTACAGATGATTCTGTTTGGAAACAAGCATCTTACCGCATCCATAAGATCACGTATCTCTGTATCCTTCATGGTAGAGCCGTATCTCCGCAAACCAGCTTTAAGTTCGTCAAATGTTATTGCACCACTATTATCAGTATCCATAGCCTGAAACATCTCTCTGAGTCCAGCAATCTCCTCCTCAGATAGCCTTTCAGCTATTACCTGATATAACATATAGCCAAAAATACCTTAAGCATAAGTTGTAGCATTCTTGTTAAGGGGCATGCCAAAAGTCAACGTCACGTATAAATTTTTCTTTACAAGAAAATACTAAATCTGATAGAAATGTCAAACAAGGTGTTCCAGTCTCCCATGCACTTACCCGTAGAGCCATCTTCTTTAACTTGTTCATAGCAGAAAACGTTTTGAGACGAGAAAGTACAGCTGGATCTAGTGCTCTATCAGGAGCAACCCCATTTTCACAAATCCAAGGGTGACCTAAAAATGAAAATTCATCACTTAAAAGCAAAAAGTGTGCAACATATACTGGACAATTATTGTTAATTCCACTTCAACAGAATCTTTCTGGTTGTTCATTTCCTAAAATTTGAGAACCCACGCATTGAAAAGGAAATTTTGAAAACGAAGCAAAATTTCCCACGCCATACACTTCAAATGGATAAAATCAAGGCAGACTTTGAAAGTTTATTTCTTTATGGAAAATTTCGCTACAGAAAAAGTAGTCGTTTTTCTTTAAACATTGAATGTGCCAAATTCAAATTCAGAAATAAACTCAAAGGGCTTGAGCTTAGACAACCGTGTTTTGGTGTCTCAGCTGCTTAACAAATTTCAGGGCATAATTTATCAACAAATGTTGTGCACGTAGTGGTAATGACAAATAAGCTACCTATTTCTGGTCGCACTAAATCATGCACAATATTGTAACTAAATAACTTAAACTGCTAAGAGAGGTTAAACATACATAGCACTTCATGTGCAGTTAAGCGGTCTGAAGGCCTAGAACATAGCATCTTCCGGATTAGGTCTTTTGCACTGTTAGATATTAAAGGCCATGGCTCTGATTCAAAGTCTATATATCCCTTCAAGACCGCATCAAATATCCCCTGCTGGGTTTCTGTATACCAATCACCAAACAGGTAAAACTATTCAGTAACAGAAAACATGGAGTAATCTCTGTTTTGTTAAAATATGAAGCCACCACTACCTGCCCAAAATGGCGGCACACCACTGAGCAGAATATACAGTATAACTCCTGCAGTCCACACATCTGCTTCTGGTCCATAATGCTTGAGGAGTACCTCCGGAGCAACATAATATGGGCTTCCAACCACATCAGTGAAAACTTGACCTGGAAAGGACGTAATAGTGTAAACAAACATTGGTTTCTAAATGACAAGGAGGACACTACATGCATTCCAGTTCAATAATTGTCTAGGGGCAGTAGCAATAAACAGGAATTAATGAAATTTTATTACTATATACAGGCAACACAAGTCCAGCTACTAAAATCTACGTGAACAAGATCTAAGATAAGCCATATTACTATTTGATCAATATTAAGTGAAGTAAACTCACATCATATCTAAAATCAACAAAACGAAATGAAATTATTTTTGTTTGTTTACCTGGTTTGAAGAAAACGGAGAGTCCAAAATCAATGGCCTTGAGAGAAAAATCGTTGTCCTTGTTAACCAACAAGAAGTTTTCGGGTTTCAGATCTCTATGCATGACACCAAGTGAATGGCAAGCTTCAACAACACCAACAATAATCCGTGTCAACTCAGCTGCCTTTCTCTCACTGTAATGTCCCCTCTGGATAATGCGATCAAACAACTCACCCCCGCCACAAAGCTCCATTACAATATGAACATACAGTGAATCCTCATAAGCGCCCTTGATTGTCACAATATTCTTGTGACCAGCCAAATGGTGCATTATCTGAATCTCCCTTCTAACATCGTCCACATCCTCCTTCGAGATCAACTTCCTCTTGGAGATAGACTTACACGCATACTGACTGCCAGTAGCAATCTCGGTGCATAAATACGTAGTCCCAAATTGTCCCTGTCCTAATTTATGACCCAACGTGTAAAGATCACGAATGTTGGCCGTCTTGTGACCCAACACATAATAACTTTGGTTATCAGCACTTCTCCTCATGATGTTATCTTTCCTGGGACTTATGAGGGGTGGATGACTATTGTTGGTTTTGGGTTTGGGGCTGTCTTTGGAGAATTCTTGCTGACCGCGGTGCTGCGATTTCAAACTGGACTGGGAGTGGTCAGAATTCGAATGGTCAGACGAGGTGTTGCGCTTGGAAACGGAAGCAGATTGCTCTTCGGGCTGGTTGGAGCCCTGAAAATATTTCCCCCTGAAAGATCCACGGCATGTGTTGCCCATGAAACAATTACAAATCCCCTCAGGACTTTTTAACAGACTTTCCCTCACCCAATTGATTTCTCATCAATTCACACTGTCCACCATACAAAAAGTGCATAAAACAATCAACAATCATGGCTGAAAAAAAAAAAATCCAAGAAAATCACACCATCATAATATGCAGATCAGAAACATGGACCCCACAGTTCATATGAATCTATAATCACAAACCCAGAAAGCAAGCAAAGAATAGAAATTGAAATTTTCATGCACCCCAAAAAGAACCCTTTTCATTTTCTCTACTTTTTCCATCATACAAATCCATAACTCATAAGATTATTGCAAATAAATCAGCAATAGATTAACAACTAACCACAAAGATCAAATCTTTAAGCACAAACAAAACAACCCATCAACCAGAAAAGCAAAAAACCCAAGATTCAGATACAAAAGGTCAGATTAAAGCAAGAAAGCAGACACATTATTTAGAGAGAGAAAGAGAAGATGGGGACACTTTACCAGTTGAAAAGACGGAATGGATGGTCGAACGAATCAAATCAAAGGGGCAGGAGGAGAAGAAGAAGAAGAAAATGATGCAAACAACTCTCCAAAGCGATAAATTATGGTTGATTAGCAAGATTGGATGTTGGTGATCTAAAAAATCAATCAAAAAGCTTTTGGGGGCTTTCCAAAATTATATATTTTTTGGTTATTTTAGGATGGTGCTGCTGGGAAACATCGGAGGTGAGTGCTGACCAGCTATTAACCTCTCCTCCCCTCTCACTCCTCACACACTCTCTCTCTCTCTCTTCTTTTTTATTTTTTTAATAATTTAATTAAATAAAAAAACCGCATAACAGCTAATTTATAAACGCGTTTTTGCTATTCATATATTTTTGTCTGGACAATGCATAGATAGGCAGCTTCGAGGAACTGGGCGGGGGTTAAAAAACAGGAAAAATTACCACCTTGATTTGACGGTGGATCCGCGGTGAAAGTGAGTTCCGAGATTATGGGTGGGGATTGGTCCCGAGAATGCGAGTGTGATTGGTGCGTGGGGAACACGCGGTGAGTGTTGGTCAAGATGTTCGAGCTGGTTTTTCTGGGTGGATAAATGTAGCAGCTAAATACGGACAGATTTTGTCAGTGGCGGTGTTTTGATTATCTGGACAAATTACACACTGTTTTGTTTTTTTTGGGCAGGCCAAACTGTTGCTCCAGTTTTTTTTTTCTTTGTTTAATGAAAAAAAGAAGAAGTATAGATTGATTGATCATCATGATTTATGAAATGCTCGTTTTTACTGGCAGATTTAGAAAAAAAACAAATTTCCGCACTTTTTGAAACATTTTGACAATCTTCTTGCCGTTGTAACAACTATACTTAACCAGAAAACGTTGATGCTATTTGGTCTCAGTTACTTATCTTGCATCGACTTTTTAAAATATTTTGTCAAACGTCTCGTCTTTATAACAACTGTATTTAACCTGAATATGAAATAAACATTGGCCAAATTGCTTTGCATTTGGTAGATTTACAAATTTGGACTTTGACTATTTAACTATTTAACTGGTTGGTTTCATTCTGTTTCGATCTCGTCACTCTTAACCTGTCGACTCTGAGACCTGAACCCTCTTCTTTTCACTTGGTACCTCACCCAAACATTATATTTAAGAACTTTTCACGTTAACACCCATTATGTTGCTTTTTTCATATGCTTGGATAAAAAGTATGTTGATAAAAGTTGTCGTACAATTTCGATTACAGATTCCTATATCTATCTATATATAGATTAAAAATAAGGAAAACTAATGAAAAAAACTTGAAAACTTTGAGTTTTAACGAAAAGGATAAAATAAAAGGTAAAGTGAATAATACCATAATTGACTTTTTAGTATAAAAATGTGATTTTTCGTTAAAGTAAATAGTACCAGGAGTTTTTCATTAAAGTTCACTTAAAAATATGATGAAGTTCTATATATGAAAGGGTGGTTAGCTAAACAAGATCACCATTTTATCCTTGATTATGGTTTGTGATTTATTAAACTTCAAAATTAAAATATACAACTTTTCCAAAAAAAAAATATAATAATAATATACAATGCCATTTGATAAGAACAACAAAAAAGGCCAACACAAATTTACACGCATCATTCTTTTTTGGTGTGATTGGGAACCGAAGGCCCTTTGACTGTATATGAACAGCTTTCTTCTTCTTTTTTAATACATGTGAAATTATTTTATCAAAAAATAGATTAAAGAGCTTCTATATTTGATGGATAAAAATATGGAAAATTTTGCAATACAAACGGAACTAGTGAAATTCCACCATGACGGTGTGCTTGCCGTTCATTTAACCATTTTTCAAGACTCAATTTTCTAACCCTAAAATGGTAAACATATAACTAAACCAAACTATTTTTCTATTATAAATGGAATAGTTTTTATTTTCTATTGGCTAGCTCGTAAGTGAGGGCAAGGACAAAGTGTGACAACCCGTCTCTAATTTTACGTTTTTATTAATTTTTAAGTGTGAATTTACGAAAATGCCTTATAGGCAAATATTTTAACCTTTGTTGACCATTGGTTAGAAGGACGTAGGACTCATTCTTTTAGCGTATCCTCGCAGTACTTGTCACTACGAATGCACAGGCGAAAACCGTTTGCGAGTCCGGATTATAACGGTATAGTTACGGACGTTTGAAATTGGTTATTCAAAATTTAGTTTTAAATTAATTAAAAACTCCCACCATTGTGGGAATGGTCACCAATCAAATTGTTTCCTTTCAAATGGCACCCAATCAGACTTCACCAAGCCCGTTTTGCATCAGCCAATTCGAAAAGGAAAAGAACAAAAAAAAAAATTGATAAGGGGGGGGGAAGCTCCTCGTGCACCCGTGCCCAACCCAGTTCGACCTCCCATTTTCCAAGGCCGATTCCGGCCAACTCCGATGCAGTTTTTCGATACAACCACTACCATCTTGAAGCTCTCATTCCCCTCTACAAAACCCACCCAAGAACCACCTTGATTAACCACGGTATGTGGCAGTTTAAGGCCATGAAAGTTGACGGTTCTCGCGATGCTCAGGCCACCCTTTTCAATTTTTCGGCGAATCGGCAAAGCGATGGCCGATGCCACCACTTGGGCTTTGTAGCCCATCATTCCAGGAGCAAATACCAACCAACCTTGACCTCGTTGGACCACTGCAGACGACAGATCGACGCTAGGAAGTTTTAGGCACCCGTCGTCTTTGTGGTAAAAATTGACTATCTTCCGTCCACTTTTGGACTTTGTGGCAGGTATAAAGTTTACTCTACTCATTAAGACCTCCATTACTGTAAATTTTGGTAATTTTTGGAAATAGTTGGATTTTCCGGCGAGTCAAGGGGGCTGACCGCCACCCACGGCAACGCGTGGCCAGGGGGCAGTCAATGTTATTCTTAGGCTGAATTAGATGCCTTGAGCTTAGTTTTGGTAATTATATGACGTAGGTTGATTGTTGGAACCTAAATTCTTTACGTTGCGTTAATTGGTCATTATATGAACCGACTATCCAACCGTTGGATCGTCACCAAACTTTAATATGTTATAGTACGTAATATTTGAGAACCATAGAAACTTATGGATTGGGAATCTAATGTACGGATCTTCCCGAATTGGATTTGTAAGTTCATAAAATAAAATGTTGACCGCCACTTGATTTTGGCAATTGGCGGAGATCTGACCGTTGGATCATAATGAAACATTAGGACGTGGTTATAGGAACATAATGTGAATATTAGGAAGTAACGGATCGGAAATCCGTGAATGCAGATCTTCCGAAGTGAATTACGTAGGGATGTGTTTTATGTAGATTATGTATTTTACCGGTCAAAACTGTGAGATGTGATTTGATAATTGATCACAGGCGACAATGGTTCGTGATGTCTCGATATGCGTGCTAGGGAGTCGTAGCGCGGACCTCAGGTGAGTGGGACTTTTCCTTTCTATTGTATATTATATATATATATATATATATATATATATGATTGACAATTCCATAAACGTTTATAAATTGATTATTGCTTATGATTATTGTGAATGCTTTGAAATACTATTGTGAACTACGAATGGCTTGATCCCTGTTTAGGGTATGTAGGCAGTCTAATGAGACGTTAGATGTAGCCATACAATAATTGAGACAATAGCCTTGTTTGGGGAATTGAGCAATGTGAAGGAGATTGGTGGAAAATGTGAGATTTAACCTTATGATTTGGTGGTTAAATGTTGTTCATAAATCAATGTGTGAAGAACCAAGAAATTAAAGTAAGGAAACGTAAGTAATGATAGTTAATTAAACTAGTGTCTAATTGGGATTATCACCAATAATTATTCCCGAAAATAAATAGTTCGGGAGTAGGGCGTTACAGCTTATGCATTTGTATGCCATATTATATATATATATATATATGTATGTATGTATGTATGTATGTATGTATGTATGTATGTATGTATATAATTGAAAATGACATGTCATGGTTGAGTATTAGATTGCATCATGGTATATCCATATGTATATTACATGCTCATAATTATTGTGAACGTTTTGAAATGCAAAGGTGAACATAGGACACTCAAGTAAGTTCTTGTAAGTTTATGGTATTAGTTGAAATGATGGAGTTATGGCATGACTACATGTATGTTTTAGACAACTTCGACCTTGTCGTACATGTTGCAATGATAGGCAACTCCGACACTGTCGTACAAGTTGCCCATGAGTCATACATGTTATAATAGATACAATTAAAGCTCATAAACCTGCACCCCGGTGTTAGTGCTCCTGCCCGTGGCCAAGGCACAATCCTTCACGTGATGTTCACCTTCCACACCTTATGCTCACCTTAGATCTAAGGTAGGTGCACAGTCCTGTCGTACAGACCACTAGGGGTGGTTCCAACTTGTAGGTGACTCGCGTTTATTCGCATAATTTTCACATGAGCGTAGCACTTGAGCGTACTTATTTACACCTAGTCTTGTCGTACAAACCACTATAGGTGGTTTCGACTCATGTGTAGGGATATGTGATGAGCTATGGGTTCAGCCATACAGGCCACAAGAGGTGGATCCAGTTGACATATTGCTGAGATATTGATTGATGAGATATGGATAAGTCGTACAGGTCACTATAAGTGACTCCACCTTATATGTTAGCGTTGATTGATGAGATATGGATAAGTGTACAGGTCACTATAAGTGACTCTGACTTATATGCTAGCATTGATTGATGAGATATGGATAAGTCGTACAGGTCATTATAGGTGACTTCGACTTATATGCTAGCGTTGATTGATAAGATATGGGTGCAGTCGTGCAGGTCACCATAAGTGACTCCGACTAGCGTGCTAGTATGGGTTATTAAGCACAGTATTATTGATATTGCTGATGAGATGCTATGTTGTGGTATATTTATGGATTTACTGTTGATATACTTTTGATTTCACATTGATACGTGGTATGATTTTTCTGGAAACTAGATAGGTGTTGCAGCGAGGGGTTATAACATTTTGGATGGTTTCTATTAAAATTTTATTTTCAGGGCCACTCACCCTTATTTTGTTTTCACCCTCCAGGTTTTATTAGCTGAGCTTTCTTATCGATGAGGATTCGTGGCAAATCTTAGTATTGGGGATTTCTTTCAATGGTATGATTCTCAATCCACACTACTGTACTTACTTATGCTCTAACGTCACGTGTGAAGTAGGTTCATTCCCGCTCACCAACGTACTCTGGTATTTAGGCACTCTTAGGTTCAAATTTCTTCATATTTTTCCACATCATCACACTTCATGGCTTCGTCACCTTCTAGGTGTCGGCCAGCACAGCTCGATTCGAAGTCCTTGTGGACATTCCGGGTTGAGGTGTGTCAGTTTGGTATCAGAGCATAAGTTGGGCAATATTGCGTTCATCACACACATGATGTTATCATTCTTGATTCTTAAACTTAATTTTCGAATCTTGCCACCTCGTCGAATACAAAAAATTTATTAGTTTTCATGAGTTTTGGGCGGTTTTGTCGACTTGTCGACGTTTTAGAAGATTATGTTGGCGAACGCCTCTAAATTATAAGGGAAGAATTTTCCTGCCAAGGAAAGAAGTAGATTTGGGATAAGTTGATGGCCTTGAAGCAGGGCTACTATATTGATAATTGTGTATCTCAGGGAGAGAATCTCCAATCAATCCTAATTTCCTACATTACTGTTGGTGCTATACTCGTCCTTTTGATAAGCATTGGCATGGAAGTAAAAAAAAAAAAAATTGTTATATCTAAGGTTAATGGTATAGTACGTTTTGAAAATGTTTGCCTTTGTCATCAATTATCAATTTATTTTTTTTTACTTGGGTTTCCACCTTGTTAACATCATATTTATTTTTCCCTATTTCTTATCGAACAACTCCTATATCAGTTTTCCTTTTACTTTTCAAATAAGTCTTACTTTATTGAAAGAACTTAGTTATTAAACACTTTATTTTGGAAATCTCAAACCTATATGCGAAGGTGAAAGAGCTTCACATCAAATTCCTCAATTATTACCTTTGTGTAAAGTGGTACTTCTCTTGGGAGATGTGATTTCGTAAATGATATTCTTTTATTTTCTCCAAAAAGGTAGTAGTAGAAGAAAGTTTTGGTCTTGTCGAACTTATTGACAAATTATTATCGATTTCTTTTTTTTACTGTAGTGTTTTCAGTTGTTGACCAAGGAAAATTAGTTTGGTTTGGGATGTTAATTATGAATAAAGTTTTTGACAAATAAACTATTGTCTCACCTTACCTTTTCTTTCCACCTTTTGATGACATTGATCATTTGGAAATCCATGATGACGTGTTCTTTGGATATTTCAACTGTGTGGAGGCAACATGACGAAGAATTGCTTAGATTTTCCAACGGTTAAAATCTTTCGAAATGAACCATCTTATTCATGACTAGAGTTAAGTGTTATTATCTTTATTTGAAAAACTAAATGATACTTCCTGGTGGAGAAACGTGTTAGAGACCTTTATCAATCTTGGACTTTTCAAATATATTCTCATTTGAAATAGGTTAAATTCTGATAGCGGTAATGGAAGAACTACATCAACTTTTTTTATTATCATGATTGTGCAAATGTATTACTATTTAATGTAGCAAAAGATTTATGTATACTTGAACACTTTCGGCCTATCCTATTCCGCCTCAGTGGAATTCACAGGTATAGTTTTGACATTACTTGCAAAATATCAAGAAAGGGTTTGAATGGTCATAATCACTTCTTGTATATGAAGGGAGTTGAGAAATATCAACATACACTTTTGGTTCGAGGTATCTTGTACATGTGGTGATGATGATGATGATGTTTCGATGTTTATAGATCAACTTGACAAGTTAACCCATTTTTTTTATTGGTCCAAAGGGACTACTTTTTGACAGCTTGGTAAAATTCCTCATTCATGAAATTTTCAGATTTCTTGGGCGTTTAGACTAGCGTCTATTCTAAGGAGGATTCCATATTCATCTTTTTGTGCTGGAAGGTATTCTAGTCAATTTTAGGTTCATGCCTACCCTACTACACTTTGTATTAGTTTAAACAAGCAAATTGTCTACTGGAGTTGCTAGGATATTGACATTTAGTCGTGAACATTAAATTCTCAAAAACCCAACAAATACCCTACTAAACGAATCTTAACCGTTGGTGACTGAATGTTCCAGAAGCTACCGTTGTAATGAAATGTTATACATTAATTTCAATTACCTTGTATTTAAAATTTGATGGACTTATTTGACCCTCAAATTCTCAAGTATTATGTTAGCCTTCTTGACATAAGTTTCACTAAATTTGAGAGAAATTCAATAGGAATCTGCTCATTATCGTGTTATGAATTGCATTGTTGAGTTATGTGGTGTGTATGTTGTAATAAATAGTTATATTTTTTTAGATGGTTGTAACTACGGTTACAATTTTTGGTTTCGAGTATGGCATTGTTAAGGAGTACTATAAAAATGTTATCCATAGCACATGATTGACAAGAAAATATTGTGAACATGTAGTTGAATGATCGAGATTGTAATATAGCAAATTGTGTGTTATTTGCGTTGTCGCCTGGGAGGGCAGTACGTGAGCGCGGTAGAGACGCTAATTGGATGATTTATGAGTATTTTCCCAATGGGGGACATGATGGTAATACTGCAACCTCGAGAATTTATTACTTATTTATCGAGATAATAGTGAGTTGTTGGTATTACGGGTTTCAGACCGTAATATTGAAAACTTAATTGTGGAACTTGTTAAGCAAGTGTACATCTAGGTCCGTCTACGTTTAGTATTGATTGGGCTTAACCTAAAGATAGCACACACTCATCTTCAAGGCACCTGACGCCTATAGGTGTGTATGTGAAGTTTTCTATTTTCTGTGTTGTTTTCAGTACAACTATTTTTTTTTTACTTCACTTTATTATATACGTACTTCGACATTACGTGGTTATAAATCTATTTTTCTACTTTATGTATTATAAAGGACTATATATTTTAGTATTGTACTAGAGGAGAAGGAAAGTCTGAGTTTGGAGGCATGAAAGAGGAATCATTGCACTCTGATCGCGACGGAATGACATTTTCTTTTATACAACCGCTCTAGCTTGATTTCCTCCTTCTATATATGTGTATATATATACTTTTTCCTATCTTCTGGAGTGCATTATTTTTAGCAAATGATATCAAATTTCGGGGACGAAATTTTCTTAAGGGGAGTAGATTGTGACAACCTGTCCCTAATTTTATGTTTTTATTAATTTTTAAAGCCTGAATTTACGAAAATGCCCTACAGGCAAAGATTTTAACCTTCGTTGATCATTGGTTAGAAAGATGTAGGACTCATTCTTTTAGCGTATCCTCGCAGTACTCGTCACTACGAACGCTTAGGCGAAAGCCGTTTGTGAGTCCGGATTATAACAGTATAGTTACAGACGTTTGAAATTGGTTATTCAAAATTTAGTTTTAAATTAATTAAAAACTCCCACCATTGTGGGAATGGTCACCAATCAAATGGCACCCAATCAGACTTCACCAAGCCTGTTTTGCATCAGCCAATTCGAAAAGGAAAAGAACAAAAATAAATAAATAAAATTTGATAAGGGGGAAAGCTCCCCGTGCACCCGTGCCCAACCCAGTTCGACCTCCCATTTTCCAAGGCCGATTTCGACCAACTCCAATGGAGTTTTTTGATGCAACCACCACCATCTTGAAGCTCTCATTCCCTTCTACAAAATCCACCCAAGAACCACCTTGATTAACCACGGTATGTGGCGGTTTGAGGCCACGAAAGTTGACGGTTCTGGAGGTGCTCAGCCACCATTTTCAATTTTTCGGCGAATCGGCACAGCGATGGCCGATGCCACCACTTGGGCTTTGTAGCCCATCATCCCAGGAGAAAATACCAACCAACCTTGACCCCGTTGGACCACCGTAGATGACGGATCGACGCCGGGAAGTTTTAGGCACCCGTCGGCTTTGTGGGCAAAATTGATTATCTTCTGTCCACTTTTGGACTTCGTGGCAAGTATAAAGTTTACTCTACTCATGGAGATCTTCATTCCTATAAATTTTGGTAATTTTTAGAAATAGTTAGATTTTCTGGCGAGTCGGGGTGACTGAAGTTTACTCTACTCATTAGGACGTGGTTATAGGAACATAATGTGAATCTTAGGAAGTAACGAATTGGAAATCCGTGAATGTAGATCTTCCGAAGTGAATTATGTAGGGATGTGTTTTATGTAGATTATGTATTTTATCGGTCAGAACTCTGAGATGTGATTTGATAATTGGTCATAGGCGACGATGGTTCGTGATGTCTTGATATGCGTGCTAGGGAGTCGTAGTGCAGACCTCAAGTGAGTGGGTCTTTTCCTTTCTATCGTATATTATATTATATTATATTATAATATATATATATATATATATATATATGATTGACAATTCCATAAACGTTTATAAATTGATTATTGCTTATGATTACTGTGGATGCTTTGAAATACTATTGTGAACTACGAATGACTTTATCCCTGTTTAGGGTATGTAGACATTAGATGCAGCCATACAATAAATGAGACTAAATAATTCAGACAATAGCCCTGATTGGGGAATTGAGCAATGTGAAAGAGATTGGTGGAAAATGTGAGATTTAACCTTATGATTTGGTGGTTAAATGTTGTTTATAAATCAATATGTGAAGAACCAAGAAATTGAAGTAAGGAAACGTAAGTAATGATAGTTAATTAAACTAGTGTCTAATTGGGATTATCACCGATAATTATTCCCGAAAATAAATAGTTCGGGAGTAGGGCGTTACAGCTTATGCATTTTTATGCCATATTATACACACACACACACACACACACACATGTATATAATTGAAAATGCTATGTCATGGTTGAGTATTAGATTGCATCATGGTATATCCATATGTATATTACCTGCTCATAATTATTGTGAACGCTTTGAAATGCAAAAGTGAACACATGACACCCAGGTAAGTTCTAGTAAGTTTATTGTATTAGTTGAAATGATGGAGTTAAGGCATGACTACTTGTATGTTTTAGACAACTTTGACCTTGTCGTACATGTTGTAATGATAGGCAATTCCGACATTGTCGTACAGGTTGCCCATGAGTCGTATATGTTATAATAGATGTAATTAAATCTCATAAACATGCATCCTGGTATTAGTGTTCCCACCCGTGGTCAGGGTACAGTCCTTTACATGATGTTCATCTCCCGCACCTTATGCTCACCTTGGATCCAAGGTAGGTGCACAGTCTTGTCATACAGACCACTAAAGGTGGTTCCGACTCGTAGGTGACCTGCGTTTATTTGCACAGTCTTCACGTGATCGTAGCATTTGAGCGTACTTATTTACACCCAGTCCTGTCGTACAGACCACTATAGGTGGTTTTGACTCGTGTGCAGGGATATGTTATGAGCTATGGGTTCAGTCATACAGGCCACAAGAGGTGGATCCGGTTGACATATTGCTGAGATATTGATTGATGAGATATGGATAAGTCGTACAAGTCATTATATGTGACTCCAACTTATATGCTAGCGTTGATTGATGAGATAACATTGATTGATGAGATATGGATAAGTTGTACAAGTCACTATAGGTGACTCCGACTTATGTGCTAGCGTTGATTGATGAGATATTGGTGCAGTCGTACAGGTCACCATAGGTGACTCCGACTTGCGTGCTAGTATGAGTTATGAGTTATTAAGCACTTGATTATTGATATACTTTTGATTTCACATTGATAAATGGTATGATTTTTCTGGAAACTATACAGGTGTTGCAGCAAAAGGTTATAACATTTTGGATGGTTTCTATTAAAATTTTATTTCCAGGGCCACTCACCCTTGTTTTGTTTTCACCCTCTAGGTTTTATTAGCTGAGCTTTCTTATCGATGAGGATTCGTGGCAAATCTTAGTATTGGGGATTTCTTTCAATGGTATGATTCTCAATCCACTCTATTGTACTTACTTATGCTCTAACGTCACGTGTGAAGTGGGTTCATTCCCGCTCACCAGCGCACTCTGGTATTTAGGCATTCTTAGGTTTAAATTTATTCATATTTTTCCACATCATCACACTTCATGGCTTCGTCATCTTCCAGATGTCGGCCAACACAGCTCGATTCGAAGTTCTTGTGGACATTCCGGGTCGGGGTGTATCACAAAGCTATAAACAAACTACTAATTTTAAATTTACCTTAAAAAACAGTGTCGTTTCACTAAAATATATACGTTTTTTTTTATTTAGTAATCTTGAATAAGAATCGAGTGATAGAATTAAATTAGAGAAATGTTGATGTTTTTAACTTTTGTTGAATTGGTTTGTTTAAAGAAAAATTGAAAGAAAAAAAAATTTAAAGATAATGTTGGCAAATTTCTTAAAACTTAAAATGTGTATTTTTTAAATAAAAAACCAAAAGGGTGCACGTGCCCCCTTGTCTTCATCAAACTCGGCCCTGGGTGAGGGAATCCAAAGCCTGTGAGGAAGGTGGGGTTGGTGATTGGTCCACAATAATCCAGTCAAATGGTTTGGTATTGATTTGTTATTAAAGTGTTTTTATAAAAAATAGATTTAAAAAAAATTGAGTTTAAAAAAATGTTTGGTAAACACATAAAAATAGTTTATTTTTACAATTTTGGATGAAAAAAAAAAAAAAATACGTGAAGCAGCAGAAATGAGCTTATTTTCACATCACAACAAAAATCAATAACAACCAGCAGCCCTCCGTCTCAGAAACCTCAAGGCCACACTGCAAAACGGGGTCGACGACGTCTCTCGGAGATACCCCGTTGCTTCTCCGACGAAGGTCATCGTCCAAATACTATCGCAAGATGGAGAAGTTCCGAAAACGATACCGGATTGAGATCTAGCGAGCCAAGTCGATGTCCAAGTCCAAATTCACGTCAAGCAGATGAATCTTCGACAGCTGGAAAGAGGCAGAAAGAAGTTGATGACCCACGTTTGCAGCTGGGCCCCTGAAATTGTAGTAGAAATTTGCAGTCAACCCTCTCTTTGACTTGACTTAGTAGATGCATATGGCAACTCGGACACTGTGCATATTAAAGCTTAGCAGCCGTATCACTCTTTGACTTGTTTTAGTTGATGCATTGGTCCATGACATTATCTCTACGGTCTTCATAGGCATAAGGACTTTATGGGCTGAATATATTAGTATTGAAGTTTTTGTATCAATAATATAACGATATATTTAAGTTTTTTTATATATAAATAATGTTATACATTGACATGAAATACCACGATTACGATATTTGTGTCATATAAAATGTTTTCAGTATAAAGAGTGGTTAATTTGTTTATATACATCAAAATGAATTAACGTCAAACTGAAGCAAATTGAACAAGAAAATTTACGTCATAAAACACCAAGGCCAAATCGATTAAATTAAAAGTTTCCAAGTAGAACACAAGGATTGGTGGTAATCTTGCCTTTCGTTTTACAAAAATGCATTTTCAATTTGTCCCTTAAATGTCAAGACCATGTTGGTAGACTTTACAACCAAGACTCACGGCTTGCATGCATCCAAAGTGCAACCTAAGCCTTTATGTAGGTTCCAGGAAACTCACTACTATATCTCTGCTTGTTCTTAACATCTTAAAGTCGGGTCAACAGTTTACTACTAATCACACTAATATTATTTTAATATATTATTTGTACAACTCGACATATGTTAGGTTTTATAAAAGAAAAAAAATCGATATTATATAATTTTATAATATAATAATGAACTGTGAAATCATTCATTTATAAACGTAATAATATATTTTGTTAAGTTTTTAATGTAGGATTGGATTTTTCAACAAATACATTACTTAAATCAGCTCAGCATGAATCAGTGGGCTGCGCACATGAAGAAGGCTATGGTGAAAGGAGACAAATCGTCTGCTCTCCTGTTTGGATGTCTTTCTCATCCTCTTCTATTTGTATGATCATAGTTAAGTTAAATTACGTTAATATTTTATATTTTTATTACCTTTTGTTTTATTATCCCTATAAAAAATTAATATAAAATATTAATATAACTTTACCGTGATAACACAAAATAAAAAGATATGAGAATGACATACAAACAGAACGGCAAACAATCTGCCTCTACAGTGAGAAGTCTGCCTGACAGTATCAGTGAGTCATGTCACAGAAAACAAAATAGGCTCAACAAGATCTGCTAAAAACATGCCAAGTGTCCAAATAGCCTTCTAACACTTCTATTTTTTTAATTGAAAAACCAAAGTTCTATTGTTCTTGGAAAAAAACTTGAGCATTCTTGTTAGCCTTAGTGTGTTTAGGGTTTGTCTTAGGATGTAAAACTTTGACAAACACTAGCCGTTATGCTTAAACAGAATATAAGAGGCTTTGCATAAATGAATTTATAACTTTTGACTTTGACTATTTAGCTCGTTAATTTCATTATGTCATGGCTCGTCACTTTTTATTTTTGTTGACTCTTTGCGAACACTCTTCACTTTACTCTACGTTGGTACTTTGAAATAGTCCACCTAAACATTAACACCCATTAATTATGTTGCTTTTTCGTATGCATGAAGAAAAAAAATTATATTGATAAAATAAAAGTTGTATAAACAGTTTCGATTATAGATTTCTATATCTATAGATTGATTGAAAAGATGAATTCCCATGTATGAAAAGGCAACTAAGTAAATAAGATCACCAATTCATCCTTGCTTACAACATTCTTGATGAATGGCTTTATATGGGGCTGCAAAAATGTGGATGTAGCCGATTTTAGAGCTAGACTCTTTGATGTTATAAAAAAAAATCTTTACCAATGAGGAACTATATAACTCTCGGGGTGCTATCTGGAGCTATATATTCATTTATATAGTAATTCGATTACGCGGTAAATTTATTTTTTTGTGTTAACTTTTTTTAAGATAATTTTTAAACATATTATTTTAATTTTTGTATGAACAATTCAACCTAAACACTTCGAATTCTCACAATGTTAAATTTCATTACTTATAAAAATAGGAAAACAAAACGTTGCAAGTACCAAGCTTTTAAAATGAAGCCACGACTCACAAGGCCCACATCTGAAATTTTTGTGAATGATACGAATTTTTCCACAAAAATAAATGGTGCTATTTTTAGTGAAATATGTGAAAACAATTGCCATTTAAAATCATTGAAACAAAACGAAAAGAATGAAACGGCAAGTGATTGTGCAGTTTTGAACTGTTTGGAGGTCCTAACTTAGCACGCAGTTGGTCATACAACCGCGGGGGTGTTTTCTTCCTGAAAACAAGTACTTCTACATCTCTAAAGTTTTTTGAGGTTTGCAAGTAGACCTCAGTTGGTCATACAACTGCGAGGGTGTTTTCTTTCTAAAAACAAGTGCTTGTACAGTTCTGAAGTGTTTTGAGGTCATAAAGCAGCACGCAGTTAGTCATAAAACTTCATGGGCGTTCTCTTCCTAAAAACAAGTACTTGTACAACTCTAAATTGTTTTGAGGTTCGCAAGCAACACACAACTAGTCATATAACTAAATGTGTTTTCTTTCTTAAAACAAGTACTTGTACAATGTGTAGTCCTTGCATAACGATTGAAATACTGTCTATTTTTGTCTTTTTTATTTTTCTTTAGTTTATTCAATCGCATGAGTGCAAAAAGGAGAAAATGAGTGTGTGTCCAGAATTCTGAATCACTTTACTCAATGTGTGGGTGGAGAAGAAGTTTTTATGGCCTTTTGGCCATTACCCACTTGTGATAAACTTAGGCCATCTCCAACTGAACGAGGTTCAGAAGGCTCGTTTTAGCCATCTGCCCCTCCAGGATATTAATATTATAATGAACAATACATCGCCATATTTGCCTCCATCTTCAACCGAGGACCAAAGGGCCATAGGGCTCGTTTTAGCCTTGTCACAAAAAAATCGTTTCCAACCGTGGGCCAAAGGGTTATAGTATGGAATGCGAAAAATTGAAATAAAATGAGGTAAGATTGAAATAGTGAAAAAGATGTGAAAAATGATGTAGGAAAAAAAAACTAGAAATTAAAAAAAAAAAAAAGGCTGCTAGGCATAAAAACAAAAAGTGTGCTAAGATAAAAAAAAAAAAAAAAAAACAAAGCCCTAAACCCTAAAGTGGGCTGGGCAATGGAAAAGAACAAAAAAAGAAAGAAATAAAAAAGGTTGGGCTAATGGAAAAGGAAAAAAAAATTGAAATTAGGCTAGCCAGCAGGCTGGCCCTTTGGTTTCAAATTATGAGGGGTCCATGAGCTCTCTGTTGGAAACTGTTTTCGGACTATTTTCGATATTCTGTTCCTCTGTTGGCCCTTTGGTCCTTTCAGATTCTATGGGATCCACGAACCTCTGTTGGAAACTGTTTTGGGACTATTTTCGATCCTCTGTTTCTCTTAACCCTTCGGTTGGAGATGATCTTATAACAGTTGAAAAGGCCACCCATGCCAAGTCAAAGAAGACAATGACGAATGCAAAACTTGTAAAAGGAGTCTAAATTATGAAATGACAAGAAATCAAAAGTCCACTGCTCGAGATAAATGAAAAAAAAGATAATTTATCACAAGTAGGACATAATTGCCTGCCCAAGATCAATTGACTTGAGCATCCCCTGATGTAGAAACAGACAAGAAGTGATTTCCTAATCTTCCCCGGGCACATTTAGTTGCTTTCTTCTGAATTCAATGGCTCTCGTAATTGGAACACAAGAATCCTCCTCATCTTCCAATCCCAACAGTTGTACTTCTCGATGCAGTTATGACGTTTTCTTGAGTTTTAGAGGCGAAGACACTCGCAAGACATTTACGGATCACCTCTACACAGCCCTTGTCAACGCAAGCCTTCGCACTTTCCGAGATGACGATGAACTTGAGAGAGGGGAAGATATTAAGATAGAATTCGTGAAAGCCATACAGCAATCACGAAGTTCTGTCGTTGTGTTTTCGAAAGACTACTCGTCCTCTAGATGGTGCCTTAATGAGCTTGTGATGATCCTCAAACGCAAGAAGACCTCCAACCATGTAGTCTTACCGGTCTTCTACGATGTCGATCCATCCCATTTGAGGAAGCAGACAGGATGCATTGCAAAAGCATTTGCTAAACACCAAAAAACTCAATCGTTTGACACGGTGATGGGATGGAGGGAAGCACTCGCAGAAGCTGCAGATTTGGCTGGGATGGTCTTACAAAATGAAGAAGATGGGTACGTAATTTCGTTACAAATAGCTAAGTCGATTTTATGACGTTTGAACTTCCAAACTATATATTCTTTCAACATCTGTTGCCTTAATTATTGTAATTAATAGAAGTCGTGGCTCATTGCATATTTGATTAGGTTTTCAATGTTCAATTTCACTGCATTTTTTCAGGCATGAATCCAAGTTTATCATGAAAATTGTTAAAGTGATTGAAGACAAACTAAGGAGGACGTCCATAAGTGTTGACTCCAACCAAGGGCGGAGCCAAGTACAAGGCTCCCCTGGGCTATAGCATAGGGAGAGTTTGGTTCTTCAAGCTTAAAAATATTAATTTTTGGTTTAGTTTATGATTTTTTATTGTCATATTTCACTTAACGAATGATTTTTTTTTATTAGTAATACTGTTTTTAAGAATAGTAAGAGCTAATAGATGTTAAATAAACTCATCACTTTAATCAATATTATGTTTAATAGTAATACATTAAAACTTTCATACCACAAATGGTTCCTTATTTTATTCACTTGAAAGCTTTGAAGGCTAGAAACCTAGAAAACATAGCATAAAATTCTTGCTTCAAATTACTACATTCAAGTTTTTACTATTATATAACTTTATGTAGGCAACATAGGATTAAAATTTTGATTTCGTAGTTATAATTTTAGGTTAGCCCACCCATCGAATAATTTCTGGCTACGCCATTGACTCCAACCTGGTTGGAATCCAGTCTCGAGTCAAGAACATCAACTTATGGTTACAAGATGGATCAAAGGATGTTGGTATGCTTGTAATTCATGGAATGCGTGGAATTGGAAAGACAACCATTGCAAAATTTGTTTACAGATCAAATTTTGAAAGATTTGAAAGACACAGTTTTGTAGAGAACATACGAGACTTTTCAGAAAAATCGAATGGCTTGATTCAGATACAGAAACAGCTTCTTCATGATATTTTGAATGGGAGGAAAGTGAAAATTCATAGTATTAGTGAAGGAATGGCTAAGATTGAAAATGCTATTTGCTCTAAAAGAGTTCTTCTTGTCCTCGATGATGTAGATTGCATGGAGCAGTTAGATGGACTGCTAAGGATGCAAGATCAATTTTATCCGGGAAGTAAAATCATCATTACAACAAGTAATGCAGGGTTGTTAAATTCCTACCACCATATGGTTAAGTTTCATAGTTGTCAAACTTTGAATGACAGTGAATCGTTAGAGCTCTTCAGTTTGCATGCTTTTGGGCAAGACCATCCCACTGAAAGCTATAGCGACGTTTCAAAAAGGTTTGTACACCACTGTGGAGGACTTCCATTAGCACTTAAAATTTTGGGTTCTTCAATGGCAGGAAAGAATATAGCTGTATGGGAAAGTGCAATAAGCAAACTGAAAGTTATTCCGGACAGTCAAATCTTGAAAAAACTCAAAATAAGCTATGATTCCTTGCAAGATAGCCATGACCAAGATTTTTCCTTCATATTGCCTGCTTCTTTATCGGAATGGAGAAAGATATCATCGTTAGAATACTAGATGCCTGTGATTTTTTCACAGTTGTTGGAATTCAAAATCTCATTGATAGAAATTTGGTAAGACTCGATGGAGATAATATGGTGCAGATGCATCACATGATCCGTGACATGGCAAGAGGAATTGTTCGTCTGGAATCAAAGGAGCCTGGGGAACGTAGTAGATTATGGCATCATAAGGATTCTTTTGCAGTATTGGCAGAAAAGAATGTAAGAAACATATGCTCCTAATATGTGTTCATGTTTCTTTTGGTTCTGTCATAGCTAATTAACCAATTTTCTTTCTTCTCTATGTTAAATAGGGAACGCAAACAATTGAAGGTCTTGCTCTCAACATGCAAAACCACCCAGAGTACTCTTCTTCAAGAAATTCAAATCAGGTAGTTTTTGAAACGGGTGCGTTTTCAATGATGCACAAATTAAGACTTCTGCAGCTTACTTATATAGAACTCAATGGATCCTATGAAGAATTTCCGACAAGCTTAAGATGGTTGTGTTGGCATAAATTTTTTAAGGGTTCTATACCCTCTGATTTTTCTTTGAAGAATTTGGTTGTTCTGGAAATGTGTTACAGCAGCATGAGGCAAGTCTGGAAGGGAACAAAGGTTTGCTACTCTTCACACTGTTATAATTTCCCTTTTCTTTTTAGGTTTTTCAGTGATTAGTTGTACATTAGTAAAAATGTAATTCTACCTTGTTTCAATTTTCTGAACAGTTTCTCCCATCACTAAAGATTCTAAATCTTAGCCATTCCAATGACCTCACCGAAACCCTGGACTTTTCTCTGGTCCCCAATCTAGAATGGCTGATTCTTAAAGATTGTTCAAGCTTGGTTGATGTCCATGAATCCATTGGAAACCTAGAGGGACTTGTGCATTTGAATATGGAATATTGCAAAAGTATTAAGAAGCTTCCAGAGAATATTTCTAAGCTAACCTCCCTCGAAACACTTGTTATATCTGGTTGCTCAAGCCTCAGCGTTTTTCCCATAGACATGAGGAAGATGGAATCTCTGAAAGTGTTTCAAGCTGACGGTGTTCCAATACATCAGTTACTCACTGCTACCGAGGAGGTCACATTATGGCCAAGACGAAATGTAGAAATTACTTGGGCTTCTTATCTACCATGCAATTTGGTAGACTTGAGTCTTAGAAAGTGCAATCTTGGTGATGATGATTTTCCCAGAGAATTTGGCAACTTATCCGCGTTGTGTAGCTTAGATCTGGGGGGTAATCCAATTCATAGCCTACCAGATTGCATTAGAGGTGTTACGGGGCTTCGTAGACTCTCTTTTGAGGATTGTAAAAGGCTCAAATCGCTTGTAAGGCTACCAACTGTAGGACACTTGATAATCGCTGATTGTGAAAAGTTGGAAACGGTAACATTTCAATCATTAAGTGAGGTGTACTCTAGAATGCGCTCCATCGTATGCCGTGGCAACCATAAGCTAGTTGAGTTTGAGTCAGTGTACAAGATGGAGCCTATTGAAGGAGTTGATATAGAAATGATCAACATTTTGGGTTTGAGCAACTTGAAATATTCAACAAAATCCATTATGAAGTACAAGATACCCGCGCGGTTCCACAGATGGATAGAAAAGCGTCTTCCCATCCAGGTTTCTTTCTCTCTACGTCTCTCTCATTCCGATCATAATACTGTATGCCCGCAAGAGTATTCTGACTAATTTTTATACATTTCCATGGCACGTATAGGGACTGCATGAATTTGGAATATTCAGCACATTTCTTCCTGGGAATTATGAGGTTCCTCAATATGACTCATTTAGCCATAAAAGTAGAGGGCCCTCAATATCTTTTACTGTGCCTGTACTTCCCTATTGCAGGATCCGAGGCTTGAACATCTTCTCTGTCTATGAAAAATCCAAAAGCGATGAATCTCCTAACACCAGAGTCAAAAATATGAATGATTTATGTTATACAATAACGATAGATGTTAGAAATAAGAGTAAAGGTCTGCGGTGGATCTACGGGCCAGCATTATTCGGAATTCCAAGTGATGATCAAGATGTGATATGGTTAAGCCATTGGAAATTCGGGAATAAATTGGAAGGTGGCGATGAGCTGACTATTTCAGTATTAACATCATCATATATGAGATATGATGAGTTTCAGGTAAAGGAGTTCGGTGTCCAGGTTGTGTACTACGAGCAAGAAGAGAAGGTGACAGTCACCGCCCATGAAAATTTCACCACAGATAATCCTTTTTATCCACGTGTCATTGCTGGAGATTTGTCACAGTATCTGCTTCCAGGATCATCAGGAACATACCTTCTCTGCCATAATCCAGTATTAGAAAGAAGGGATGCGCTTAGTTATGTTTGGTTCAAGCACAACAGTAATGAAATAACAGGTGTGTGGTTCGTATGTCCTCTCTGTGTGTGTGTGTGTGTATTTCACTCCAGCTATGAAACCACTGATCTTTATCAGGTAGGTAGATGTTCACAAGTTTATTTTAAGGCCATTGATCTTTTGTTTTTTTTGTCCGAAGGCCATGGATCTTTGGGACTTAAATATCAGCTGGTAGAGCAAGAAGAAGATCGAGAAAGTGAATGCACGCTTGTAGAACATGAGGAGAGCAGCAGTAGCAATAGCAATGGTGCAGGCAGAGGTTGGAAAGTGGTACTGAGTATAATGACCATGACCGCTAACTTCTTGAGATGCTTTCAGTTGCACAAATGTTTGTCACTGGAAGATGGTAACAATGGCGCATGAGGTGTGTTGGAGCCTCGATAATGTGTCAGGAGAAAGGAAGGAGAAAATGGGTGATCTTGTTTTGCTGGTACCTTTTGATGAGGATAACAGGAACAGCCTTAACAAAATCACATCTAAGGGATTAAGATAGACTGTTATGCTCAGTAAATAAGCTTTGACTTGCCCTTGTAATAGTTAATATGGACTTGCTCTTCCTTCTCATTGATAACTAAGAATTTGACATGTCTGCATAAACTTTGTTAGCTCTCAATAAAGGCCGTTGCATGGTCTCGGGTGAAAAATACTAGTTGATAAAACCTATTAAGAAACAATACCACACGATAAGGTTCAATTGTATAGTCAAGTGAAGTTTGGAACTTATTCAAAATTGAACAATGTTGAATCAAACAAGATATCTGTACAAAGTTCAATTGTATAGTCAACAATAAAAGTTTGAATCATACCTGAAGTGCACTACGCAAATTGGAAGCTATTCCAAATGGTCAAATCTTGCAAGATAGCCACGACCAAGATGTATACCTTCATATTGCATGCTTCTTTATCGGAATGGACAAAGATGTCGTTGCTAGAATACTAGATGGTTGTGCTTTCTTCACGGTTGTTACCAAATTTCTATCAATGAGATTTGAATGCCAACAACCGTGATTGCTTCAGAGGTGTTACTGGGCTTGATACTCCCTCTTTTCGGGGTTGTACGAGATTTAAATTGCTAGCGGGGCTACCAAGTGTACGATATTTGGTTCTCACACACTTCAAAGCATTGGAAAAGGTAACATTTCAGCCATTAGGTCAGGGGTGCACCGTGCAACACAGTGGCACCAACACGCTACTGGAGTATGAGTCGAAATACAAGATTTGAAAGAGTTGATGTGGACATGATGAACCTTTTGGGTTTGAGCAACTTGAAGTATTCCACACAAACCCTAATGTTGTACAAAATACATCGGTTGCATGGTTGGAATGCGGAACGTCATGCCATCCAGGTGTTTTTCTCTCTAGATCTCTATAATACACACACACAGAGACACATTTTTCTTGATCACATATCACATGCAGTAGTACGTTACTAATGTTTTGGTTTCCGTGGTGTATAGGGACTGTATGAATACAGCACATTCAGTACATTTCTTCCTGGGAATTATGAGGTTCCTCACTACGGCTCGTATAGCCATGAATGTATACGATGGTCCGCAATATATTTTACTGTGCCTTTGTACTTCCGAATCGCAGGATCCGAGGCCTGAACACCTTCTCTGTCTATGCAAAATCCATCAGCAACGATTCTCCTAACACCAATGTTTAGATTATACAATAATGTGCCAAATTAGTAACAAGAGTAACGGTCTGAACTCTGAAGTGGATCTACGGGCCATCATTATACAGTGTTCCAGGTGATGTACAAGACGTAATATGGTTAAGCCATTGGAAGTTTGGGAATAAATTGGAAGGTGGCAATGAGGTAAATTTTTCTGTATACGTAAGATGTAAAGAGTATCGGGTAAAGTAATGGGGAATCCAGGCTGTGTACTCTGAGCTAGAAGAGAAGATGATAAGCACCCAAGACAAGACCACTGATGATCCTTTTTATCCTCATGTCATTTCGGGAGATTTGTCATGTTATATGATGTTTGGAACATACTCTCGCCCTGCTGAGGAGGGCAGGTGGTACCACCACACAGCGCCTGACTGTTTGAGCTCGACAGGTAAAATGTATGGGATCAGCTTGTTGTATGCTAGAGATGCAGAGAAATTTAGATCAAATATCATGATTTGGACACCAAAAGGAGAAGAAGATATGGAGTTTTGGATCTGAACAAGATGAACTAATTCAAAAGATTAACCATGTTTATGGTGAACAAAATGTGGTAGCAGATTCTTGTTGCTGTTATTGTTATTGTTTGTGGGCTTCGGCCACCAGTTATGCCTATGCACCCTGAATTATAAAGTATCATGAAGCTGGAATGCATATTTGTGAAATAGGATATGACAAAACTATTAATTCAAATTGCAACCTATGCCAGTGATGAACGTGTAGCATGACGAAGGATCAAAGCTGAGAAGCCGGAGAAAATGATAGTATAGGGAGTGACTAAGCTCATGCTCGAAGAGATTGATCTTATTGAACTGCTCTTTATCTAATCTGTTATTCAGCTGATAAGTTGGCTTCTTCAAGATGCCTCATTAGCCCTCCACTGGAAGGCCCAAAAACATTTCAAACAGAGAGGAAAGCAACTGTGTTGGTGTGTCTCAAATCTGAATCAAGTAAAATGCACTTACAGTCGACATAGAAATTTAGTGCTGTCATAGAAACCACTGCAACGTAACTACAAGGCCGACAAGTGTAATTCAAACAGGAAGACTTCGAGTAAATAGATTAATGAGCCCAGTGTTCTTCACCGCCTGATATAAGAAAAGCCAATGCAATTGATGTTTAAGTTTACCTTGCAATGCAAGAAAGGAACCTAAGAAAAATGTTAATTCAAAGGGCTATCTGCATCACATTGGCAGCCTTTTTATTGTAAAACGAGGAAACAATGTTTTCTGCAGAGTTGGAGATGACGGTACCAACAGCTCCTGCAGAGGCCACTAAACATGTCACACCAAGCTGTTGGGCTCTTGATCATTCCTCTTCTCTCCTTTGCATGATGTTGCGATAAATCAGATTGACTGAGTGCTCAAACGTGAACATTATCATCGAGACTGTGAAGATTTCAAATTGATAACACAAAATGAGTAGCCTCTACTGAATGCTTGATCACATCAACTAGAAGTAACTTTGTCATGCTAAATGCCAGAAAGAAAGTGGCTGATTGCTTGAGTCGGCATGACATAGGTTCAACAGGGTACGATTAGTCTCAAAGGTAAAGTTGAGGATAGATTCAGGACTATTTCCTCCTTGTTTAGCATTTCCAAATCAAAACTCTCACCCAAAATGATTGCTGGAAAAGTAGGAAGATTTTGTCATGTAAATAAGATCAGCTTGAGGTTCTATGTCCATAAGTATCGATTATTTGGTGAAATTTGAAAGAAAAAAACATATTTCACCTGTTAACTCCTTTGGTCATTCCCGTCTAATTCGAGCGTTTATATACGTACAGGCATGGACTAGTGAGAGACAATAGAAAAGCAAAACTATGTAAAGTATAAGAGCGAAAACGACCCTGCATGAACCCATTGGATTCGACATATCTTTGACATTTGTGTGTGAATGCAGGCCTGAATATTCCCTTGCCGGAAAGTGCTTGGCAATTTCTCCTCTAGCTAGCTACCTAACACCACCAGTAGCTGCAACTGCTGACCCTCTTGCTTCTTTCTTCCTGATAGTTCATGGAAAATCTCTCTCTCTCTCTCTCTCTCTCTGCATATTCAATATTCTAGCTGAAGTATAATCAAGGAAATTAATCTCTCCACAACCTACTTATTTCTTCTCCATCCGGGGACTGGAGGTAATTCTCTAACTTGTTCTTGGGTAGTTCCTGATATTCTCCATACAGTGTTCGATCAAAGGCCTGTAACAAGGGCTCGGCAGGCGCTGTTGCGATTTACTAATCCCTCATTCTATTGTTGGCTTGTTAGTTTATTTGTATTTATACATAGGAGAATTCTATACACAGACTTTTAGTACCAAGTTCTAACGGCCAAAAATGAGGTATAGAATACATCGGAGCATATTAGAACTTTTGGTAATATAAATCACTTTACCTGATCATCTTTAATATATTTTTAGTTTGTACTGTCATCAGGAATTTCTAATTAATACCTTAGCTAGTGACTAAACTACTTTATTTCCCTCTTCAATATGAAGGTTGTGGAATTTGACCTAAGCATCTCCCCTTTTTGGAAAGCAGCCCACTTCTTAGTTCATAGACTTTCTTTCTTTTAGTCATGAGACAGTGATTTCACATTTACACGGCGAAAATTCAAGCTACACAAGAACATTTGACATTTCAGGGTACAAAGATTGTCAATTAATCTGTTAGATTTTCTAGTTTTCGATATCTAATTCTGCAATTTGGATAATATTTTAGGAATATATTTCCAGGCCAGGCGCATTTGCATGATTTATATGTTTTGTGGATTTGCAGGTTAAGAATGGCTGCTTCTTCTGCTGCTGCTGCTGCTATACCCCCTCAAGAAAAGTATGATGTGTTTCTAAGTTTCAGAGGTGAGGACACCCGCAATACTCTTACCAGCCATCTTTACGCTGCTTTATCGGGGAAGAGATCACCTACATAGACGACATACTTGAGAGAGGAAACGAAATTTCACCTGCCCTTCTCGAAGCAATCGAGAAAACAAAGCTTTCTGTTATCATTTTCTCGAAAAACTGTGCTTCTTCCACTTGGTGTCTGGATGAACTTGCGCACATACTTGGAGGCAAGGAAAGAAATGGGCAGCTTGTTTTACCCATTTTTTACGACATTGATCCATCACATGTAAGAAAGCAGCAGGGGAGTTATGCAGATGCATTTGCTAAACTTGAAGAACGTTTCAAGGACAATATGGACAAGGTGAACAACTGGAGGGATACTTTGACGAAAGCAGCCATTCTATCTGGGTTTGATTGACAAGGTGCACGACTGGAGGGAAACTTTGCCTTCATAATCATGTTTTCCAGGACAGATGCAGGTTTAGTTGACTTAAATGTCAAATATATTTTGAAACAATTGAGTCGCAAATCGTCAGGTGATTTAAAAGGCCTATTTGGAATTGAAAGTCTCATTCAGGACGTTGAATCGTTACTATGCATTGATTCACCAAGCGGTCTGAGTCCGATAGGTATTTGGGGCATGGGTGGTATTGGAAAGACCACCCTTGCTGGTGCTGTATTATGAATTTGAAGCATCTTGTTTTCTTGCAAATGTTGGTGAGAAATATGCAAAACATGGACCGAATCATGTGCGAGATGAACTTCCTGGTCAGATACTAAAGGAAGGGGATCTAAGAATCGACACTCCATCTATAGGGTCAACTTCTGTACAAGAGAAGCTACACCGTACAAAGGTCTTCGTTGTTCTTGATGCTGTCGATGAAATGGACCAGATAGAGCTTCTGGCTGGAGATGATGCTTGGTTTGGCCCCGGAAGTAGGATCATTCAACTAGAGATAAAAGCCTACTTGAGAAAAAGAATATTCATGATTCTAAGATATACAGGGTTCAAGGATTACCTTCAGCTGAAGCTCTTACGCTATTTAATTTGAATGCTTTCAGAAACAGCACTCCTCAAACAGATAATGCAGAGTTGTCAGGAAAGGTATTAGATTATGTCAAGGGTCTTCCTTTTTAGGTCTCAAAGTTTTGGGTTCCTTATTTTCACTGCAAGGGCAAAGAAGAATGGGAAGATGTGTGGAACAAATTGAAGAAATATCCCAGCAAAAAAATTCAGAATGCGTTGAGGCTGAGTTATGATGGATTGGAAGAAAATGAGAGGGAGATATTTCTTGATATAGCATGTTTTTATAAAGGGATGGATGTGAAGTACGTAAAAAGAAGGTTACACATTCGTGGTTTCTATCTGACTGGAATTGAAGCTCCCATCGCTAAGTCTCTCATATCAATTTCATAACGAGGATACTGGAAGAGCATAGAGATGCATGATATGATACAAAAGATGGGTCAGCAAATTGTAAGTGAACAATGTCTTGACGACCCTGGAAAATGTAATAGGTTGTTTGATGCTTGGAATGTCTATCGCGTTTTGGAAAATAATGTGGTAAGAGCCAAATCCTTTCACTTTCTTGAAAGAAAAAGAATATCATGAACCTGTCAGATGTGTATACAACTGTGGTTTATTTCCTATTGTATTCTCATTTATAACTTAAATTGATCTTCATTTTCAGGGAAGTGCAACAGTTCAGTCGATATTCCTCGACAGGTCAAACAATAGAAACCTACATTGGAGATTCATACTCCTTTGTACCTTTCTCAAGGTCTCAAGTCTCTTGTCTAAAATTTGTTACAGAATCTTAGGAACTTAAAAGTGATCGATCTTCATTGCTCAAGAAGTCTGACTAAACTTCCGGATCTCTCTCAAAGTCGAAACATTGAGCTTATAGATCTTAGTGACTGTAGAAGTCTGGTTCAACTTCCTTTGTATATTCAATGTCTTGACAAGCTTAAAGATCTTAGGCTGGGGGGCTGCTTGAAACTCAAAAACCTTCCGGAGATGCCACACAGTATTGCATCCATAGATATGTTCAAGACCGCAATAATGGAATTTCCTTCATCACTTTGGTCTCACGAAAAAGTTTGGTCCTTGGAAATTCTATTTTATAACGACCTTGAGAATCTTCCAATTTGGACGAAGAAAAAAATTAAGAGTCTTGAAAGTTGCAGTTGTAAGCTGAAAATATCAGGTACTTTTAGTTTACAGGGCTGCTTAACTCTTGTAAAATTCTCGGAGCATCCTATGTATATAAGAGAGTTATATTTGGCTGGTACAGCAATAGTAGAACTGCTATCATCAATCAAGTGTCTCTTTGGCCTTGTCATAATTCAACTGAAAAATTGCAAAAGACTTGCGAGTCTCCCAACTAGCATTTGTAGGTTGAAATATCTTGAGGAACTTGATCTCACTGGTTGCTCTGCATTGAAATACTTCCCAGAAATCTTGGAGCCAATGGAACATCTAGCGTGTCTTTCTTTAGAAAGAACATCAGTTAAGGAGCTCTTCTCGCCGATTGTGAATCTCATTGGACTTAGAAGATTAAACATGTCAGGCTGCAAGAACCTTGAGTTTGTCCCAAACAGTTTTTACTATTTAAATTCTCTTACAATTCTCGAAATTGGTGACTGTTTGAAACTTGTGAAATTCGCTGCCTGCTCATCTGATTTCTCCTATTTGAGAGGATTTAAAATATACCGGCTTACAGAAATTCCTGATCAGCTCATTGGCTTAACCTCATCACGAGATTCAGATCTGACTGGAACCATGATTAAGAACATACAGGCAAGCATCAAACAAGCTTCTGAACTATTTTGCCTGTGCTTAACAATTGCAAGAGCCTTGAATCTTTACCAGAGCTCCCCGTATTGCTACTTTTACTTGACACACCTCCCTACACAGAGTGTCAAGTTCGAAGACTGCAATACTTAACAAAACGAGGGATCTTCACTAAATATCAAGCTTCTTCAAACTGGTTTCATAGAGTGGTTTCTTGGGTTTCGCTCTATCTATTGTTGCATCCGGTTATGCTGTTGATTGGGATTTAGAGTTTGCATGCTATGTAAATTTCAAAACTAGCAATGGTGAAAGCTGCGAATTCAGTTGTTATAGTCTGCACTGGGATACATACAGCCATCGACGCTTGCAATGCAGATCACGTGTTTGTGTGGTATAATGCCTTTGAGCTTATAGAGCAATCGGATTTAGAGTGCTCCACTGCTTTTTACAAACTTGTCACTGAGGCCTCTGTTGACTTGTGCAAACTGGATTCATTCCCCACCATCCCCTACTATTTCAGTCCGATGGTTAAAATGTGGTGGATCTGCCTGCTGTATGCCGAAGATGCTGGGAAATTGAACTCCAATGTCATGATTGCGGAACCAAAAGGAGAAGAAGATACGGGACAAGCAGAATCTGAAGCCAGTCGATATGACAGATTTGGCACTTAACAGGATGAACTGCTTCAAAAATCAGCCATGTTTCTGGTAAAACATATACGTTGCTGTAATTGTTTGGAGGCTTCGGCCGAAAAATCTGTGCAAACATATATGCATCTAAGATGTAGATCCATAAGCTTGAAATTAGTCCATGCATTATTCTTAGAGATTGTTGGATTATCATGATTTATGAACATTACTTCACTTTGTATACTCTTCTATGTAAAACTAAAAACGAAAACCGAAATGGTTATCAAACGGGCTCTTAGATTCAGCCGTCAAGCTCTGGTTTATTGTTTGCATCTTCAGCATGAACGTCAGTGTTATGCCTGTAGATGTCTATTACCACAAAAAACAAGATTTGAAGTACACAAAATGTCTTCCAAACCACATTTTATAATTGCTTCTGCTGCACATTAACATAAAATCGTACAGCAGAATCTATTTACATCTTATGTACCCTAAACTATAAAGTTTCACGAAGCTAGGTTGCATATCCGTGAAATGTTATGGATATATAACCGGATATAACAAAACTATTAACTCAATTGCCACCGACACCGGGGATGAACCGTAGCATGACGAGGTGTCAACGCTGAAAAACCAGCTGAACTGTTCATTATCTAATCTATGTTATTCAGCTGATAGGTTAGCTTCTTCAAGACGCCTGGAAAGCCCTCCACTAGATGGCCTAAAAGGTTCAAAGAGAAACTTGTAATTAGATAAAAGGAGGAAAGATAACCTGTTGGTGTGTGTGAATCAAGTAAAATGCACTTACAATCCACAAAGAACTTTGATGCTGTCGTAGAAAAACCACTGCAAGGTAACAACAGGGCCGACAAGTGTAATTCGAACAGGAAGACTTCGAGTAAACAGATTAATGAATCCAATGTTCTTCACAGCCTGATGATAAGATAAAAGCCAGAGCAATTGATGTTTTCACTTTGAAATGCAAAAAGGAACATAACAAAAAGGTTAACTCGAAGGGCTACCTGCATCACATTGGCAGCCTTTTTATTGTAAAGTGAGGAAACAATGTTGTCAGCAGGGTTGGAGACGACGGTACCAACAGCTCCTGCAGCATAGGCCGCTAAACATGTAACACCAAGCTGTTGGGCTCTTGAGCATTCCTCTTTTCCCCTTTGCATAAACTTGCGATAAATAAGATCAACTGAGTGCTCAAACGTCGTGAACATTATCATCGAAACTGAAGAACATATCCACATCAGCACAGTTAATAAAGATTTACTTCAAATTGACAATACAAGTCTCTACTCTGTACTGAATGCTTGACCACAAGAACTAGGAAAATATAGTAACTTTGTCATGCTAAAACCAGCAACTGGCTGATTGCTTGATTCAGGCATGACATAAAGTCTCAAAGGTAAAGTACCAAAAACCTAATGTTTTCCCGTTCATAATAATTCAGGTTTTTTTTTTTTTTTTTAACAAGTTCAATAATAACTCTCACCCAAAGTGATTACTAGAAAAGCAGGAATGAGATAATATCAAGTAGCCTTTTAATAACAATCATATGTCAGTAGTGAAATTTGAAGGGATCCCACTAAACAAGCAAATGAAGGATTTTTGCAATGCAGAGATAGAGATTTTACATGGAAGATTTCGACCCCATAGTGGTAAAAGTCCTCTGTAAAAGCTGCAGTGTAGGTAAGCTGATAAGGATAACTGAGAAACTAACAGGAGAAAAGGCATCAAGTTTTTGGGGTAACTTACCCAGTTATCCCTTCAGCTGAGTATAACTTTGGAAACCCATCAACCAAGCCCTTTGCAAAGTAGGGCTGTGTTTGAACTCGGACTTTGACTGCTTCAAAAGGACAGAGAGCCACATCAGCAAATACTTGAGCAGATGCACTGCTGAGGAAGAATATGGTACTCTTGTTATGATCTATCAATGCATCTGAGTAAAGCTTCTTAAAGTATTCATAGAGACCAAATCTGCAGCCACCCTGAACACCATATCCGAAAAGCTTTCCAGACCAACCTCTCCAAAGAGAAGACGGGCCTTGTTCTTTCCAAAGAGTAGAAAACCCTGTACCCATCCTGTTATATTTAATTGGATTTACCTGAATTGGACAAGTTAAATTATTAGAGCATTTTAGAGACAAATTATGTTCTCGACTATCAAAAGAGTAACAAATTTCAGAAGAGATCAAACTAAGGGAGATCGATCCCCCGAAACATTAATTTGCATCCACCACTAACGGAAATGAAAATTTAAATGGACATATGGAAATCAATGCAACCGCATGAAATTTCATCACTGGAACGAACAGAGATTCACATTTGGTACGTCACTCGAAGATATGAGCTAAAGCACGAATTACATGCTTGGGATGCAATGTAGTTGGTTACACTAACCTGAGACCCATGCCATTTAAAGTATTAAATATGTCGTGACAACCCATCAGCACCATGAAGATCCATTCACGATGTTTTGGTGAAGGAGATACATCCCAAACGCGTAACCCCTATTCCCTTTTCGGAAACTTCTAACTCTTGCAAAGTAAACTAAGCACGAATCTTTTATTCAAACATCCAACACAACAAAAAAAACTTGAATGATCACAGTGATGAACAGGACAACAGCAACAAGGACCTCTAAAAGAACCGCATGAACACAATGCCCGAAAAATTGTCGCACAAAGCTGAATATTAATTCTTTAATTCGAGAACAACAACAACAAGCAATGCCAGACAAAACAAAGCAACAAAACCCCACCAAACATTTGTCACCAAAAGGCAAAGTTCTCAACTTTAACACACAAAACATCCAAGAAAATTGGAAAGCAAGCTAAAAAAATTGATAACAACAAAAACCCAGAAAAAATCAACGAAAACTAACCTGCATATTAACTTTCAGGACATCGAGTGGCGTGATTGCGAGATGGGTAGCGCCAGCACTGAGCATTCCTCCAACAGTACACAGCCCGTAATAAGCAGGTGAAAATTCCTCACAAAATCTTCCTTCAACCCCTCTCATGATCTCGACAAGCTCGACACTCCCTCACTTCCAAATCTCACATTCCTCTAAGTTCCAACCCCAAGAGGAGAAAAACCCATTTGACAGATTCTCGGGTCGGTGGCCAGAGCCCCGCCAAATATCGAATAGCGGCGGTGCCAACAGGGAGAGGGCAAAATGGAGAGAGAGAGGACTTGAGGAGAAACTTTTAACGGGAACACGGTGGTACTTTTCAGGTAAGTGGTGAGAAATTTTGTTTTTGAAGTTATTAACTTTTAACATATATATCTTATTATTTATATAACGACACATAATATACTATTCGTATAACGGTTACACTGAAAAATCTTCCGAATTTTAGGCGTTAAGGAAAAAAGAAGGGAACTTTAACGAAAAGCACCCGGTACTGTTTACTTTAACGAAAAACCACATTTTTACACTAAAAAGTCAATCCTGGTACTATTCACTTTACCCTTTATTTTATCCTTATCATTAAAATTCAAAGTTTTCAAGTCATTTTTATTAGTTTTCCTAAAAAAGAAAGGGAAAAAGGAGGTTCTTGGATTACGTGGCAGCGGGGATGTGAGCAAAAAGTTCGATGCCATGGACGACTTCTCTTGCTTGCAATACGGCCACGTTTACAGTTCCAAATATATGGCTTTGCTTTAATTAAGCGGTCTCAACCACACTAAATTATTGTTCTTTGGCGTGGGCAACAAGCCGATCGTGATTGTATTCAATTTTGAGTCTAGTCAGTGTCTTTGTTAGAACTTTTTTTATGGGTAAACTTATGAAAATGACTTGAAAACTTTGAGTTTTAACAATAAGAAAAAAATAAAGGGTAAAATGAATAGTAAGATTGATTTTTTAGTGTAAAAATGTGATTTTTCGTTAAAGTAAACAGTACTGGAAGCTTTTTGTTAAAGTTTTATTCTTTTATGTATAGTTGATAGAAATTTCGACACGACTACATAACTAGAAAAACTTCAATATCGAGTGGGTTTTTGTGTAGTCTAATATAACTAGAATACTAGAGACTCTTACTTTTGTGAAAGTCGTTTCGTAGCTAAGGTTTTCTTTGCTCAATAATGAGGCTACAAAAAAACAAGTCACAAAAAGAACTGAATGTTGAGACTATATTCAAATTACAAACTTGAACTCAAAACATCTGTTTCGATGTTAATATCTTAACATCAAAAAATATGTTTTTGAGTTCAAATTCCTTATATGATCCAAAAGAAACATTTTTAAAGACACATGATTATTCCATCTCCTTCTCATATGTTGGTCACATGACCAAAATGGCGGATTACATGTTACTATCTAATTCAGCACATTTATAATCATGAGTTGATGGTTCATTGGTAAAAAAAAGATTACACATTTTTAAAACTAAAAACTTGAGGTTTTGGGTTCTAACCCCACTTTTGGTGTGGAAGCCAAACTTATGGCTAGATAGAGGCTGAAATGCCTATATGAGAGAGAGAGGCATAAATAATTCCTAAAATTGACTCATCTTATCTAGATGGTCCATGAAATTAAAAATCAATCAATGTAGTCCCTAAAAATAGACGTCGCAAATCAATGTGGTCATTCTGTTACAATTATGTTAATAGTTCTATTATGTACTAATGTGGCACATAATTAGGTTCCACAAATCTAATTAAATATTGCCACGTGGATTAAAAAAAATTAATTAAAAACTAAAAAAAAATAAAAAAAAAAAGGTGATGGTCTTGGAACTCTTGCACTTCCAGACGGGAAAAAGAGCCAGCGGCCCGATTCCAATTCCATTGAAAGGTTATTCATGATATTTACTGTTTTCTAACATTCTCTTTGCTAAACTTACAAACTCTTCATCCTCTGTTGTCTTGAGCAGCGGGGATGAAGCTGAGCGGGAATTCATGATTCTGGAATTTCTTCTGCGATCGATGTGAACGAAGATTGAATAGTTACCAATGAACCAGGAACTGATGGAATTGATGATTTGAACAGGGTGCCAAAGAAGAAAGAAAAGGGTAGAAATAGAGTTCCAAAAGGATTTGATTCCTCATAGGGGGGTATGAGAGAACTAAGTTGAGATAGAGATGACAGACGACGGGTCTTGCTCCTCGATGTGGAGGAAGCCACCCAGCTCGGAGTAGGAGCAGCCCTTCTAGACGAAGAGCAACCGCTTTCTCTTCTCCTGGAAATTGTAATTGAAGGAACCTAATTTTGCTGCCATTGTTGTCGAGGCAGTCGAGCTCCGTAGAATTCCCAAATCATTTTTTTTAAGTTTTTAATTATTCAAAAAAAAAATTATTTTTTATTATTTAAATATTTTTAATCCACATGGTAATATTTACTTAGACTTGTGGGATCCAGTTATATACCACATTAGCATATAACAGAATTTTTAACGGAATTGTGATGGAAGGAGCATATTGATTTGCAACGCCTATTTTTAGAAACTACATTTTCAATTTTATGGACTATTTTGATGGGATGAGTCAATTTTAAGAACCATTTGTAATAAAAATCCAATTTTTAATCATCAGGTAATCAAGTGCACATTTTTGAGTCATTTCATTTCATGTACTCAAACATGGACGGATCCTTTTCTTGGGGATCCTAAGGATCCCGTGATCGCTCGTTCATTGTGCGGTCAGTTTTCGTTAAGTACTATTTATATTTACTTTTAAATTTTAAATTTTAAAATAATTTTTAATCACACGATGTACGAGAGATGATCCCAATCATAGGATCCTTAGTATCCTCAAAAAAATGATCCTTTTCCCGCAAACATGTCATTGTAGTATGCTAGAACTTTCTGTTCGTATCCATTCTAGGGTTATCGGACCATAAAATAAAATTTGAAAACTTTCTCAAGCACTATATTATTTGGGCTTGAACATTATATCTTCTAATTTACAAAGGAAGGTCCAAGTTGTATGCGAGGCCTGCATGATTGTCTTTAGTCTTAGATCCACATATAGCTTGTCCAACAATAAATCTCTTTGTCAAGAAGTTTCTGTCCTCTTCTAGTATGTTTAATGTTACAGTCATAACTCATAACCCTAAATACGACAGATTTGAATAGACAAGAACAGAATCAAGTTCAGTCACATGCCCAAACTACAATATCACTACAAAATTGGGTTACTATGTGATATCCCCCTTCACGTATCCTAGGGTGCATGGTTGCTCACTCACGTTAATTTCTGTGTATACTTATTGTATACCTATTTGTTTGACGCAAGGTCATCTTTGAGATTTCGGAGGTCCTGTGCAGAATTCATAAAAAGAGCCTTTCTTATAAGACATCTTAAAAAGAAATTGAACAATGTATTGATGCTAAAAAAACAATATCAAAATAAACTTTAAAACTCACTAACCATCTATTTCTAAATATTATTAATTGTAAAAAAAGCTACAAAGTAATCATCGTACTAATAGCTAACAATAAGCTCAATCTAAAGAAACCAAATAAACAAAACTTAAAAAAGTCTAGCACTGAAGTTTCACTTAAGGATGGCTTTTTGTGCATTCTTTGCTGCAAAATCATCAATTAAACCTGCATAATCAATTTTGTCTAAAAAATAACTTTCAATCGATATCAAAGCAAGTGCATTTAACCTTTCCTGCAACATGGTTGACCGCAAGTATGATTTTAATAACTTTAACTTTAAGAAACTCCTTTCTGCAGATGCAACGGTAATAGGTACAGTCAACAAAATTATGTATGCAATACTTGCAATCGGGAAACAACGCATCATCTTCGAGTAGTTCAATATGTGAATGGATGGCTTTATTTCTTTTGGCAAACACTCTCATAAAACCTTCAACTCTACTAATAATGCATCAACATCAACATCAAAGAGCTCATCAATATCAAGAGCAAGAACTTTTAATACATTCTGCAACTCTTCAAACAGTCCTTCTCCTAATGTGTTATTCACAATCAAATATTGCAAAAAATATTATTCTACTTTTACTGGAGTACTGTTCACATCCACACATCTTATGATCAAGCTCATCTGTTCTTGGTGGCTAAAATTAGGAGTACAATCAAGTATCACTGTAAAATATTTAGCTTCTTTGACTTTTTTGAATGATTGCAGCTTTGATTTCACAAGATATCAACAATATCAACTCATTCTGGATGGTATGACTAAGATAATGATAACGAATCTCATTATTTTGGAAGCATTGAAGATGATTCTTTATCAATGGATCAGATTCAGCCATCATTTGAACTAGGCCCATAAAATTTCCATTACGTTCTTGATAAAGCTTATCCTTATTTCCACGAAAAGCCAGATATTTCATAATGGAAATCAACATTCGTAGTAACTCCCTCCAATACTCTTTTTCTTTCTTGATCTCGTCTTGCACAACTTTGTCAATTGTTTCATTTTTCTACAATCTAAGACGCAAATCAATCCAAATGGTCATGTTTGAGATGTGATCAAAATTGTTTTCATGCTCTTTAAGCCTCACATTGAGATATGTCCAATCTTTGTAGCTCTCATTTGCTAATTGATCTTTAAAAGGCCTTTTCTTGAACAATTTACAACAAAAACATAACACTTTATCAACATCCTTTGAATAGACTAGCCAATCTCTATCATGTTTCTCTCTATTGGATAAGTATCGAGTGTAAAAGGCTGCATTCAAGGTTCTAAAAAAAGTTAGGCACTAGTCGGGCGGCGGCCTAGCGCCTAGCGCCTAGGCGGCTAGGCACTAGGCGGTCTAGGCGGATTTAGGTAAATTTCTTGTATATCTTGTAAATAAGTGCATATTGACACTTACAAAAAATTATACTTATATGAAATAGATAAATAAGATAATAAAATAATGATAAAATGCAAACAAAATATCTAGCAAGTCCAGCATTTAAAAACATATTAAGCATGTATACCATATAATTTAAAATATTTTAAATGACTATATCTAAGTTTTAAAGATTAAAAGTAAAAATCGGGTTAGGTGGTTCATAATAAAAAGAAGAAAAGGTGCATATGCATCCTTTCCCATTCCACGTGTGTGGTGTGTGTGACCCTTCCTTCCAACCTTAGTTCCCATGCGGCACCTCACATCAACCAAGACGGTTAGAGACTCCAAACCAAGGAGTCCATTTTGATGCCTTGAAAACCAGAATCTTCTATTTTTTCATTCTTTCTGTTTCCTCATCCTATTCATCTTCTTTTAGTTCCGTCTTCTTCTTCTTCTTCTTCTTTTTTCCATTTTCCCTCCGTAAAATCTCCCTTTTTTCTTCAATTGCTTCACCTGATTCCCTATCTTATTCGCCTGATTAAGTTTCTCGTTTCCTCTCCCTTCATTCTTCTTCGATTGCTCCACCTGATTCCCTATCTCTCCGCCTAATTTCCATCTTCTTGCTCTGTATAATTTTCTAAAACCTAATCATGAGTCCAGTCAATTTCCTCAAGCACAACGAAGAAATCTTCTCCGGCGAAGAAATCTGGGCTTCCAGTTCAAAGTTCTCGTTTTTTTTTTCTTGCAAATGCAGTGTTATTCTGATTCCTTCTACATATCTCTCTCACGTTTACTCTTCCCTCACGCTCTCTCGATTTCTCTTTCATCACCATCGCGGTGTAGTGAGACTGAAAATTTTAATAGAACCGCCGCGGAGGCCGCTTAGCCCGGCGTCTAGGCCGCCTAGCCCCCCTAGTGGGCCGCCTAGGCATTGCCTAATACCCATGCCGATTTCCTGAACGTTTTTGAAATAATTGCGGTGGCGGCCCGACGCCCAACGCCTAGGCGGCCGCCCAGACCGCATTTTAGAACACTAGTTGCATTAAAACACTTGTTAAACTGATTTTTGGGACCTTTCTCAATTGATAGATCTCTTGCAGGACCTTTATGTGCCAACAAATCAATCCATTTGGGATCAAGACCATCCCAAATTTGAGGATCATAAATGTTTGAGGGAATGGACTCACTTGGTTGATCAGTAACAATATGATCATCCTCATGATTATCATTCTCATCAAGGTCGTCATCAATTTCATCATTGCCCAAATCATCAGCTAATTTCTCATTGTCATCTTGTTGTTTCGTAATTAAATCATCCACTGAACTTTGTGGTTTTTTTCTTTCAGAAAGAACCTATCAATAGCTCATTTTTGAGACTGAGTCAATTGTTCAACTTTTCTTTTTCTTTGACACTTCAAGTAGCCAGATGAATATTTTTTAGTAGGTGCCATCTTTTATATCTCAAACAAGATCACAATAAAATTATAATAAGTATGAACAATGAAACTTGATAGTCTGCAATACGAGTGCGTCTAGTGATTTTTTGTGGCTGCTCTCATCTTGATTTTGCCCTGAAAAATACAAAAGAAAAAAAAATCATTATAGATGAGAAATACCTGAATCTTCATATTCCAAGTCAATATACTTAAATTAGTAAATATCTTACTTTAATCGAAATCTACATCACTCTGATTAGTTGAATTGTCTTCATAATTCGGAAGTTTCTCTTCATTTTCATGAACTTATAAATTAGGGTTTAATAATTTGTGGAAAAAAGAACAATGGGACAAATAGAGAAGTAAAGTAGACTAGGACACTGGTAACGTCGCCCGAGATTCTAACGTTTAGGACTCTGGTGTGAAAGAAGACAAGTGGGAAGCAGCTATGAGACTTTGACGTGAGAGAAGAAAAGTGAACTCTGAGTTTTGAATTGTTTGCCTCGGTGGGGTTCTCCCCTTTTAATTGATTAGCTTTGCCAACATAACTTTGTTAATTATAATTTTATATAATTTTGTACAGATTTTAGGCAGGTATCTTATGGCTTTTGGGCCCATCATATATATATATATATTGATTTGATTAGTATTTTTATATATTATTATATTCAATAAAAAAGCTATTTTGGGGGCCTGTGCAATAGAACCGACCACACCCCTTAAAAGCTAGCTCTGGTCACACATTTTGTAAACATAGTTAAAAAATTTAGTAAATATTCTTTGCAATTTTTAAAGTAAATTATTATTAGCATTATAAAAATTTAATCTTAAATCATTTTTTCAGAAAAAAAAAAAAAAGTAAAAAGTGTAAGATTCAGATACCTTCATTCAATGGGCAAATTTTCGATTCTTCTTTTCCTTCAGTTTGAAAATGGTTTGATTGGTATGAACATTAAAATCGAAACAGTTTTTTTGTTTTTTTATTTAGGAAAGAAGGAATTGAGTGTGAGAATTAATTGTTTGGGAATGAGGATTCTCTTCGGATTTTTTTTGTGAAGATTTCATGAATCCTTCAAACGTGTCCGTTTATCGTACATCATGCGATCAGTTTTTGTCAGGTACCGTTTATATTCAATTTTAAATAAAAAAATTTACAATAATTTATGATCACACGAAAAATTTACAATAATTTATGATCACACGAAAAATTTACAATAATTTATGATCACACGATGTACGGTGAACGTATACAATTGGAGGATCTCCAAGATCCTCACAAAATGGATCTGGAGAGGATCCTGATTCATTGTTTGGTTGTGCCTTTTGCTTCCGTTGTGTGTAATATATATATATATATATATATATATATATATTTTTTTTTTTTTTTTTTTCTTTTTATAAAAAAAATTAGGCTTTGGGCTGCCATTCAGTATTACGGTTTGATCGTATTCATATTCACTTGGAAGTGAGAAGTCTTAGTTCGAATCTCATGAATGGCGATTTCGATACCAAATTAGGCTGCCTATTGTGTGATTTTGCCAAATTCCTCATCTTCTTAGTGTAAAATTATTGATGTACTAATTTTTTTAAAAAAAAAAAGGGTTTTGGGCTGAATGTGCATTGGCACATTAGTAATTAAATTCAACTTTAATTAAGAGAGAAGTGGCTAAACGGAAATGGTCTTCCGTCAGCCGTCAGGGGTATGTTTCCGAAAATAAAAATTTTGGTTCACGGAGTGTGCTGGTTCCAACGCTCTGGGTTTTCAGTTTTAGGTTTACAGTGTTCATGAGTTTGACAAAACTTTCAATGAGAATTATAAGCAATTCAAATGAGATAATTACGCATATTAATTTATTATACAAGTTTCTAGAAAGTAGACTTCGGCAGTGATTTCGTAAAGGGGTCGGCACGGTTGTCCTAGGAATGGATTTGCTTAACTTCAATCTTCTAATGCTCTTGTTGCTGATGAGAAAAGAAGAATTTTGGCGCAGTATACGTGGTGTTGTCTTCTTTGATGTATCATTTCTTGATCTGGTTGACACAGGCGGAGTTGTCTTCATAAATTGTTGTAAGGAGGTCAAAGACAAAAGAAAGTCCACCAATGCTTCGGATATGCTCCATTAAGGCTCTTAGCTAGAAGCATTCACGCGTAGCTTCGTGTAGGCGAGAATTTCATCATGGTTAGAAGAAGTCCCAACTAAGGTCTGTTTGGTTGACCTCCAAGAGATTGCGGTGTCTCTAATTGTAAATACATAACCCATTTGAGAAATTGCCTTGTACAAAACCTGCATCAACATAACCAACAAGGCGAGAATCAACACAAGAACCGAGGGAGCGACATCCCTATTGGAGGATGCATAGGGATAGGACAAGCTTAAGTCCGTAGTACCTTTAAGGAAACGAAAAATGTTTTTAACACCAATCATGTGGAGCAAAAATAATCACAAGGCGACACGTGGATCTTTGGACAAAAGAGGACAAAAATACCCTTGAGGTACAACAAGATTCCTACTCGCGATCATCCTTCAACTAAATCAAAAGTGCCCAAAATTGGTAACAATTCAAAACCTATTTCATTCCATATATCTTTTAGCTAATCAATTAGCTATTTATTTTATTCATTCCATAACCTCCAAAATTTTCTTTCTAAAAATGTGTTAATTGGCTAATTAATGGATTACTTGCCAAATAAATCACAGATTAAACCACAAAATACACCCAAAAAACATCCCAAAGGCCGGCCACCTTTTCTCCAAAGGGGACCGGTCATACTCTATATATTGAACTCCATTTTCTCTAAAAACCTAGGTCCACACTCTTGCAAAACTCCAAAAACTCTCTAAACACTTTTCTCTCTAAATTCTAACTTTGGCATCGGAGGTTTTTCAGCCAAAACCCCCTCTCACATTCATCGTGGGCACGTGAGGCTTTTGGCCTTAACCAAAGGTGTTAATTGTTTTGTAGGTGCAATTTTGTCCAAGATCAAGGAGGAAGAAATTTGCATCCACAAATCCAGTGTCTGCATGTTGGCGCGTTGCTATATCTTGGCAAAAGATTAACAATAAAGGATATATCCGGTCTAGTGCATTGAGCTAAATAGAATAAAGCGTCTGATTGCATTAAGGTATGAAACCTCAGGCTCCATAACCTCTTCCTCATTGTCTTTATAACAAAATGGAGCTCGTTTTGCTTCTAGTGTACGAATGATCGAACCGTATATAAATAAATAAAGGAGACGGATTCGTGACACTACTTCTTTTATACAACTTTTGACACAAGTTTTGTGGGGTCCACCTCTTCGTAATGTATTTTAACTATTGAACATATTTTTTTTAGAACATTATTTATACATTATTCTTGCAGAAAATTAGGCAAATGCAAAACCATTATACATTTATTTGTAATGAAGAAAATAAACGAATATGGTTATATAAAGAAACCCCAAACTAGTTTCCAAACTTGAAAAGTTAGAAACAACATCCAAACGAAAATTACAAAAAGAAAGAGTCTTATTCAACTTCCACATTAATGATGTTTCCCCTGGTAATCAAAATAGTCTCTAATAATGGCTAATCTTATGCATGACAAAAACTGCCTCCACTCCTATATTATTAGACCCAAATGTTAGGTTATTTTGAAACACTCAAAATTCAATTATTATATTGTGTTTTCAAGGGATTTTAAAACTTTAAAACACTTCATAATTTATTTATTTATTGTGTATTTCATATCTAATGATATTATTGAAGCAGTGGGTCTTATATGTGTGCAACATAATCAAACTAACAAATTTCATAACAAAATTCCAACGAAAAGATCAAATTAATGTGCGGTAAAGAACTTCAAGGATGAAAAATGATCCTTATGAACTAAAAGGACCAAAATGTTAGATCAATTTTTAAAAGAGAATCTGTGATAAAAATCTAGAATAAATATTTTTTTTTTCACTCAAAGGGAAGAAAAAAAGAAGCAAAGACAACTTTGAGCCATCCCGAAAGCAGGAGGAGCCCTGCCTATTGGAACTACACTGACTTGTGGATTCCTCGTCCTGTAGTTACTTGTGTTCCATTACAACAAGGCAAATACAATCCGATCCGATCCGATCCGATCCGATTCGATTACTTCACCTCTCAATCATTGTTTTTAGTTTAATGCTTCTTCTTTTCCTAATACAAGATTAATTAAACTTAATACATCTCCAACACAAACAAGGACTCTGCAATATACACAAACAAATCCCAATTAAATTATGAAACATCTGCTAACATGCTTTCTGATTTGATTTATTTGTCTATTCTTCTTGTCCACTAGCTAATAATTTCATTAATTGGTGGTGGGAATATTCAAGGGCTGAGCTGGGCTTGTGCTGTGTGCTGTGTGCTGTGTGCTGAGCTTGCAGGCCATTTGTTAAGAAATTCTTTTAATTTTTTACCAAATTCTTTTTTTTTAGCAAATTCTTTAAGTTTTTTTCTTTTTTTTCTTTGGTTTGTTTAACCTATACGGCCTTGGTTCGCTTGGTTAGTTCTCTCTCCTCCCAAAAACCCCATCAGTTCTCTCAGATACTCTTCTGCTTTATTGCTCAAAGAAAACAGATTGATAATCTGAACACTCGAGATAAAAGTTGGGTTCAGAGGATGATGGAGCATGTAACAGAAGGCTGAGCAGGAAGGGAAGTGACGTGGAGGGCCAGGAGAGGAGGAAAGGGCCAGGTGTCCAACAGCCACCGCTCTGTTCCTAAAACTGCTTAACTCTGTTTTCTCCTTGTCTTCTTCTCCATTACCACCTCTGTTTCCGAAACTGCTTACGTCTGTTTTCTCCTTGTCGGCTTCTCCTTTAGCACCTCTTCTCTAAACGAATAGGATTTTGTTTTATATATTTTTAAATAATCTGCGTTTCGTTTTCGTGGAAATTATAGAAAAAGAGTGATAATATCATCTACCAAGACTCAAAGTCTCGAACTTTTGACGGCGTCGTTGCATTCGGAGACAAACACAACAGAACAGACACACCATCAATCTGGTAAAAACCTTCTCCTTTTGTTCTTGTCTTGTGGGTTTGCCCATGTTTTTCCTTTGTGTTTGATTTTTTGTGTTGTTTTATGCAATGGGATCACTTTGTTGCTAGGATTGCTGAACTGGGTGGTCGAGAACTGGTTCGATTCGTTGATATTTGATCTGGGTTTTTGTTTCTTTTGATTCGATTGGTTGGATTTTGGTGAGATTTTGTGAAGAGGGTTCCAATTGGTTTAGATTTTTGAGTGGAAAAATGAGTGGAGCTGTTCTTGTTGCTGTTGCTGCTGCAATTGGTAACTTGTTGCAAGGATGGGACAACGCGACTATCGCAGGTAAATCTCTAACTATTTAGTATCAATAGCTTCATGTCTGTCTTTTTTCAACATTCGAAAGTTCGATGCTTTTAAGATTGAGGAAAATTGTCTACTTAGATGCTTCAAAGATTGGTTCTTTAGCTTTGTCTTGGTTTATAATCGAGTTTAGTCTATCGGTCTAGCCTGAAGTTTACTTCATTTGCGGTCTATGATTCGATTTTTCTGTGAGGAGTTTTGCTTATAAGTTAGTGTTTATAGTGAACTTTTCGGTTTTTCTTGCAGCTTCTGTTTTGTACATAAAAAGGGAGTTCAACTTGGAAAGTGAACCCGCCGTGGAAGGGCTGATTGTGGCCATGTCGCTTATAGGCGCAACTGTGGTTACATTTTGTTCTGGAGCCGTAGCAGACTGGCTAGGCCGCCGTCCTATGCTTATAATCTCTTCTGTCTTTTACTTTCTTAGTGGTATTGTAATGCTGTGGTCTCCCAATGTTTATATCCTTCTCTTGGCGCGGCTTTTAGATGGATTTGGGATTGGTTTGGCGGTTACCTTGGTACCACTTTATATATCTGAGACAGCCCCACCTGAGATAAGGGGATCGTTGAATACCCTTCCGCAGTTTACTGGCTCCGGTGGGATGTTCTTGTCATATTGCATGGTTTTTGGGATGTCGTTGACAGAGTCGCCAAGTTGGAGGTTGATGCTTGGTGTTCTCTCTATTCCTTCTCTTGTTTATTTTGTATTGACTGTGTTCTTCTTGCCGGAGTCTCCACGATGGCTTGTGAGTAAGGGACGGATGCTTGAGGCCAAACAAGTTCTACAGAGGCTGCGTGGAATAGAAGATGTCTCTGGTTAGTGACTTTATTCTGATATCTTTGAATATTTAGTCACTATTAGTAAAGTCATTTTTAGTTCAACCTAAATAGTAAAACTTTCAAAAATTAAATCAGAGAACCAGTGGTTTATTTCAAAGGTCAGTTTTAATTGGAGTCGTCATGTTTAAAAGACTGCATTTTCATTCTATGTCCTTCGAGTTAAAGTCCTTTGTGCATTCTTTTTAGCCGTAACATTACGAAACCTTTTTCGAGCAAGCATAAAGTTGCTTTGTTCTCCTGTTCTTATTTCACATTACATAATCTTTGTTAGTAGGAAAGTATGTGATATTTGCTTCCCTAAACTAACTATTTGATTTGCAATCCTGCATTGTTTGAGTGATGTTTGATCCTTATTTGACCAACAGGTGAAATGGCTTTACTTGTTGAGGGTCTTGGAGTTGGGGGTGAAACATCTTTTGAGGAGTACATAATTGGCCCAGAGGATGACCTCGCTGATGACCACGATTTATCCGCTGAAAAGGATAAAATCAGATTATATGGGCCTGAACAAGGACAATCCTGGGTTGCCAGACCTGTAACTGGGCAAAGCACTCTTGGACTTGTGTCTCGACATGCAAGAATGGTAAATCAAAGCGGTATTGTTGATCCTCTCGTCTCTCTCTTTGGCAGTGTACATGAGAAGCTCCCCGATACAGGAAGTAAGGGAAGTATGCTTTTTCCGCACTTTGGCAGCATGTTCAGTGTGGGAGGGAATCAGCCTAGACACGAAGAGTGGGACGAGGAAAGCCTTGCCAGAGAAGGAGAGGGTTATGCATCTGATGCAGCTGGTGGTGTTTCTGATGACAATTTGCAGAGTCCATTGATCTCGCGTCAGGCAACAAGCCTTGAAAAAGACATTGGCCCACCTCCACATGGAAGCCTTGCTAGCATAAGAAACAACAGTCTCATTGGTGGAGAGGGAGCTAGTAGCACCGGGATTGGTGGCGGTTGGCAGCTGGCGTGGAAATGGTGTGAGAGAGAAGGCCAAGATGGACACAAGGAAGGAGGGTTTAAAAGAATTTATTTACACCAGGAGGGTGATGCTGCATCTCGTCGTGGGTCTATTGTTTCGATTCCCGGTGGTGATGCACCGAACGATGGTCAGTTCTTCCAGGCTGCTGCTTTGGTGAGTGAACCGGCTCTTTATTCACGTGAACATATGAATCAGCATCCAGTTGGACCGGCAATGGTTAACCCAGCTGCAACTCCTGCAAAAGGACCAAGTTGGAGTGACCTTTTCGAACCCGGAGTCAAGCATGCTTTGGTTGTTGGGGTGGGAATTCAGATACTTCAGCAGGTAATGAAAATTCATTACTGAGAAACCTCCATTAATTTTTGTGTTATAATGATTCCAACTTTTTTTGTTTTTTCTTTTTCATGCAGTTTTCTGGCATAAACGGGGTTCTCTACTACACGCCTCAAATTCTTGAGCAGGCAGGCGTTGGGGTTCTTCTTTCGAATTTGGGCATTAGTTCAGCTTCTGCATCTCTGCTTATCAGTGCAGTAACAACCTTACTGATGCTTCCTAGCATAGCCATTGCCATGAGGCTCATGGATTTAGCCGGCAGAAGGTAAATATATTCTTTTGGTTATATCTTGACATCTTGCTCAAATGGCCAGCTGAACACTTACTGCTTCGTATATTTTTCGTTTGCATTAGCATGCTCGATTTCGTGATCCTCAAAATAAGATGTTGAGCATCATTTATGTTTCGGTTAAGTTTTCAATGTTAAATTTGTGTATTGTCTAATTTAACAATTTGGAACCATTCTTAATTCAGGAGTTTGCTGCTCGGCACAATCCCTGTCCTGATAGTGTCTCTGGCCATCCTAGTCCTCGGAAGTCTTGTGAATATGGGAAGTGTTGTAAATGCATCAGTTTCGACTGTCAGTGTTGTGCTCTACTTCTGTTTCTTTGTTATGGGGTTTGGTCCAATCCCCAACATACTCTGTGCAGAAATCTTTCCCACCAGAGTTCGAGGCCTCTGCATTGCCATCTGCGCCCTCACATTCTGGATTGGTGATATCATTGTCACCTACTCACTTCCGGTGATGCTCAAATCAGTTGGCCTTGCTGGTGTTTTTGGCATGTATGCAGTTGTGTGCGTCATAGCGTTTATCTTTGTTTTCTTGAAAGTTCCCGAGACCAAAGGCATGCCCCTTGAAGTGATTACCGAGTTTTTCTCTGTTGGTGCAAAGCAGGCAGCAGCTGCCAAGAACAATTAACTTGATCCATAGTGGGTTAAAAGTTTTGAAAGCTGTTTAATCTCCCTAGTTTTGCATCGAATCTACATTTTCTTTACTTGTTTTGGAATTGGTACGATTGATCCTTATGGAAAGGATTATTGTATAATTATCCCCCATTTGTTATACCTGATAAAAATGACTAGAGTTCAATGTACAATCTCGTCGGAACGAAAATTGTGGGATAACTTCATGGGAAAGGTGATTGCTTTACTAATTTACATGTCGAAATTTTACATTTGCTTCGAATTGAATGAAAATTGCAGCGGCTTGAATCAAACTGTTAATGATTCAGGCCAATTACATGATCTGTTTTTCTATATTTTCCTCTCCCTCTTATCAGAGCTCCAAACTCCGAATCCATGAGCTCGATACCAACTTCATTTGTAACACCCCTCTTCCGCAACCACACTGCCGCGACAAGACGGGCACGAAGAGTGGCACCTCAGCCACCTATCAACACAACTCACATGGAATCCGTGACCACAATGAGGCAACACCCTTGTGACATCTCCATCCACAAACTCCATCAAGCAGATTGCACATTCTGCTAGTCTTGCATCCGCTTCTGCATTGTACGAGACGCTAGGAAGCGAACAGATAATCATTTCCTCGAGTCCTTGGTCAGGCAAAGGGTTGGGAGGCTGAGGCGTGGAAGCGCTAGATCTGGCCATGTGACGGTCGAACAATGCAGCAAGCCACAGCACCAGGCGGACGATCATGACAACAACAACGATTAAGATGCTCAAGAGTGGAGTGATCAGGACAATGATAAAGGTTAAGATGCAAAAGAACGGAGTAAGAAGGGGAATTTTTCCGGTGAAAAACATGCAATGGAGAGCCATGAGAGAATGATGAATAGCAAGTTCCCAAAAGAGAGGATTTAAAGGACCAATACAAGGTAGAAAATCATTGAGCATTTAAAGACCAGTTAGTACCTTTAACAACCGTTAGTTCAAACATCCAAATCCAACTCTAAAGTAGACTACTTTGGAGCATTTATCAAGAAAAATAATTTCCGCACTCTGTTTATTTTTGACGGAAATAAAAAGAACAACACAAAACCACCTAAAATCCTCACCCAACAAAACAAACTCTCCCTCCAATCATTTTAAAACCGACTAGCTCTTAGTTTAGTGATACTTCTATCTCGGAATGGTGCCGACAAGCCTGGCACCAACCCGGTCGAGTCTGCTCACACTCGCCGCCGCCTTCAATTTCCCTTCCTTTAGAAATGCCGCCACCATTCTTTCTCCGATCACCTTTCCTTTCTTGAGATCATCCGTGACCGCCACCGCAGTGGGCCCCGCCCCGCTTATTGTGCACCCGAATGCTCCAGCCTCGATTGCCGCCTTTTTAACCGCGTCCATGCCGGGGATCAGAGGGGCCCGCCGCGGCTCCACTATCTTATCGCTCGACAAGGCCCTGCCAAGCCCTGGCACGTCCCCCTGCAGCACCGCCGCCACCAGCGCCCCAGCCTGGCTCGAATTCCAGACGTGGTGGGCCATCCCGACCTCCGCCGGCAGCGCCGCCCTCATCTTCTTCGTCGGAGCTTCAAACTCCGGCGTTGCCAACACAAAAAATAATTCTTTACCATCCGGAAAGACTAACGGAATCAAATCCAACGGTTCGTAGCTCCGAATCAACACGAACCCTCCCATAATCGCCGGAGCTATGTTATCAGCGTGGTAGCCAGACACTTTCTCCTCCGATTTCAACCCCGCGATCACCAATTCCTCTATCCCCAATTTCCCGCCAAAAATCTCGTTGACCGCAACAGCACCCGCCGCCGCGCTCGCCGCACTGGATCCGAGACCGGAGCCCAAAGGCAACCCCTTTTCCAGAGTGAGGGAAAGGCCTACCGATCGGACTCCGAGCATCTTCATGACTTCAATGGCGGCGATTCCGGCGCAGTTCGAGAGAGGGTTTCTGCTGAGCTTTTTGGACTTGTGGTCGCCGGAGATCTCGGAAATGGAGATCTCGCCCGGCGAGACCTGGGGGTCGATGGTGAGGGAGACGAAATCGCCGAGACCATCGACGGCGCAGCCCAAGAAGTCGAATCCCGGGCCTAGATTGGCGACGGTGGCGGGGGCGAAGGCCTTGACGGAGGTGAAGACGGGTTCGGGCTCGGTAAAGGTGAGGGGGGGTCGGGAGGGGAGGGAGAAATTGCATCGGAGGTGGAGGGGTTTGGGCTTCGATGATTGTGATGGGATGGCGGTGAAGAACTTGAACGGAGATTGGTGGCAGATCGCCATTGCTGGGCGGAGGGAGCAGCTGAGGGAGTGTAGGGGAAATTGCAGGGATTTGGGGTTTTGGAAGAAATGTTATATGGGCTGGGCCAGGGGTTAGGTAGTGACGTAACTCTGCAAAGAGAAATTGAAAAGACACTTCATTTTTTTATTTCTAATTTTCCTCCAGTTTCTCAATTTTTAAAATCTCATACTTATCGGCTTCTGGCAAAATAAGAAGAAGAAAAAAATGTTTGGGAGACACTCTAAAAAGTGATTCTCCAACTTTTGTTTTAGTACAATATTTTATAGTACTAGAATTGATCTTAAACTGTAAGATGATAAACAGTATATAAAAAATTCTACTTTGATAGAGCCTCTTAAGTATTTCTCCAAGAAAAAAAAGTTTTTAATGCATTTCATCTTTATGTTCCCAAACATTAATTTTTTCTCTCACTTTTGTTAGCTTCACCATTAACTTTTATGTTAATTAATGATGTGGTATGGTGTCGGCATCTCATGTTTTTTTATAATGTTTTATAATGTTGATATAGGAATTAAAGTTAAATTGTGTGTTGACAAACGGCATCTCATGGTTTAACGTCAATTTTTATGCCAAAATTATAACAAAAACATGAGATGATAGAGAATTTATAAAGAGTCTCACTTTTGAGAAAGCCCTCTAACATTTCTCTTGTTATAAATGTACAGATATCATGTATGTATAATTTGTTGGTAATAATCTAATATAATATCAATACATTAACAATAACATATCAACGTTCCATTTCATGACCAAATTAATCAAATAAAGTGTATATAAATGAAATAGCAATTTATTATTGAAAAATGAAATATGACAATACATTACCAAGTTTGATGATCGATTTTTCTTAAAATTAGTACGAGGGAGTAAAAGACAAAATATGATATGATTATTTCTTGGTCAGAAAAACACGATATGATTAACTACTTAATCATATTTAATTAACGAGTTAGCCAAATGTCATTGTCAGCATTACGCATCTCTTGAGGGTTGTCGATTTGTATTCTCTTGGAAGCATTCCTTACTGATTGATCATCTTCATTTTCAATCACATTTGGACCATTTGGTACTACGCTTTCGCTGCGCTTTCTTTTCGACTTATTTTTCTTCGATTTGTCTACCTTTTTGTCGACGAAGGACAAGAACTTGAGGAGGCGTGTTAAGGTAGAGTGAGAGTTGATGTTTTCTTGGCTCGAAGGCTCGGCTTGATCTTCAGCTTCGGGGGTATGGCGTTTGTACTGGTGTAGCGTGGTAAACAAGTAAATGAGTAGAGCAATAAAAGATACAATGCCGGCGATAAGGAATAGCCCCCAGAAGCTTTGTAGTTGAAGCTGGTCGGATACGATGCTGGAGCTCTCTGAAGCACAAATCTTTCTGGAGAGCCATTTGTTATAAATTTTCTGGAGATCACCATTTTCAGATAGAGTGAGGATGGCAGTTGACATGTCAATTGCGAAAGGAGAGTCTCTTGGAAATGCCTACAAAAAAAACATGTAAGATTCGAAACAGTAAAATGATCGTTCTTAGATATCTGACATGTTATGTTGTCAATAGGAAAATATGAGCTAAACATCCAAACAAGATTTCACTTGATTTAGTGGTCTAGATTGAAGTATGATAACGTATAACATGTTGGACTGTTCGGCAAGAGAAAAATTCAAAACAAAAGGTACTAGTTTTCGGGCGGATTGAGCAATTTAAGACCAAAAGTAGTTATGTTGAGGTACTTACAAATCCCCACCCACTTTTGGTGAATTCTGTTCCCCTAATTGAGAACTTGCAGTTTTCTGAGAGGAAGAGTTCCATATATGCTCTTTCGTCAACCACAGCAGCAACAGTTTTATCCTTAAGCGCGGTTGCATAAGCTTCTGGCGAGCCAAGAGGAACTAGTCTGGACTTTGGGATGTCGAGCTGCTCAACCAAATAGTTCTGAGCAAAAGATCCGATTTGGAATCCTATAGATTCTGTGCTAGTTATCAAGGTATCGATGCCGGTGATGGGGGATGATAGTTGTTTTACTGTGAGCATTGATGTCAGGCTAGCTGTGTAGCTTGAGTTGATCACTAGAACTACAAAAAGCCATATGATCAGCACCATGCGGCCTAGCGTGGTCAAGGTGTTCTCTCCTGAAAGTTCAAAGATTGATCTTTTAAACTGGCTATCAAGTTCTTGGTAAGAACACATTATAATGTGCCAAAATTGGACTTACTGTGAGCAAAAAACATGGTAGAGAAGCTAAACCTGAAAAACAAGAGAATGAAGGCAGATGAGTCCAATTTTTTGTGTCACCACGAATCACAGTCTCTATAAATCAGTATCTTTATGCGAAATCTGTCGGAATCTTAAAGGTACAAAGTATTTACCATAAAATTGTGACAATCTGTTTCCTAGGAGGGCCTCGGAACTCATCGTTTTTTCTATGTTCAAGGATCCATATCACTAATCCAATGATTATGAAGAAGGATGCTGTTACACCCCACATTGATGAAGAAAATGGCCTTAAGAATGCCCAAGCTGAATTCGAATCCCTAACTGGAGCCACCACAACTAGCCCCGACTCTATATATGGCTGAGTGAAATCCACAATCTTTGTCCGGTTTGTGACGATTGCAATGTCACCTACCGCAGCATCAAACTTCTGCAGAACAAAGGTTTAAATCAGATGCAAATTTGGAAACTTTGTGCTTACCAGTATTTTCTGTGCCAAAATAAGTCAAGGGAAAATGATTTCCGCACGCCCCTCTTTATTTATGTCCCTTATAATCTATAGATTTATTCAATCCAAAGGTCGGGAATAAACAAGGGGCGTGCAAACAGAGAAAGTTAGTGTGAAGAAATAATTGAAGGTTACTTACACCTGAAGCAACCATGTTTACGAGCTCGTTGTAGCTAGGGTTCTTGAGGCCATCACCAAACAGAACAAACTTATATGGAACTGCATAAGGAAGCAAATTTATGGCTGCAATGAATATATCAATGCAGTATCCTTCAACTACATCAGTACCACTTGTTCGTGACACAAAGCCTTGAAAGCTGACTCGATTTGGCACTCCAATTCTCAATTTCTTTCCATTGTTTGGAAAAACCCACCCCCGAGGCTTAACTGTTGTCCCTCCGGGCCATACAACAGTGTCCAAACGTTGGTTCGCATTAGACCGGTTGGATAATTTCTCAGGGGCCACAAGAGATATACCAGAGTAGTTGGACCAGTATCCAATTCTTTGATATCCATTTGCGATTGTGTTAATGATTTCATATGAAGGATTCAATGGCGATCTATCTGGATGAAATGCTACCCGACCAGTCAGACCGGTTGTATTTGTCCGCAAAATATTGTCCAGCAACTGCTTCCCACCCTGAAAAATGCTCAATGCACCCAGGTTCAAAGTCCCTCCTTTAAGACCGCCAAGAGGTCCTATACTAGTAATGTTGGAAAAGCCAATGCTGCTTCCTTGTTCCAAAAGCAAATCTATAGCACGGGCAAGCATCCAAACTGTATCATAGGCATATAGACCGTAAGGGTTCAACCCGATAGAGCCATTACTCAACTCGTTCCACCTTGATATGAAATCCCTTTTTCGCTTAGAATCTGGCGTGTGCGGACGAAGAGTCAGAGCACCTTGGATGGAGCTGGCGGTTTTCGAAGAAAGAGGTGAAGTTGAATCTAAAACAGTAGACAGCCAAGTTGCGGCTATCCAAACATATCCACTCTCCATCATCCCAAGTTCTTTAGCAACATCGAAAACCAGGAGACCAGATGTGGAGAATGTGTGTATAACGATCACGCGAGACTCCACCATTCGAACCTTTATCAACAGATTTTTTATATCTTCTCGAGTTGGTTCCGGGTCAGGTGGAAGTACTGCCTTGTATGAAATCTTGTGGCGTTTTTCTGCAAGTTTCTCACCTAATGCAGCAACACCATTTCGGCTGTTTTCATCGTCTGTGAAAATCGCAACCACCTCTGACCAACCGAAATAACTAACAATGTCTGCAATAGCAGCCATCTGGAATTGATCATTCGGTGCAGTTTGAACAAAGAAAGGGTACTGCAGACTTGCTAGGGTGGGGTCCAGCGCTGTGACTGACAATAAAGGGACACGTAGCTCATTGGCAAGATGTGAGAGTATGTGAGCCATCCCAGAATTTTGTGGACCAATTATAGCAAATGTATCAGACTCCATGTACTTTAACGCTGTGATCAACAAAGAAATAAGAACTACGTACAAATTCAAGTACATGTGATTAATGCATTTTCGACAACATTAGTATAAATACTGATGCGCATACTGCACAGAGAATTTCTGTAGTAAAAACGCAAAGCCAAAAAAAATTTACCTCCAACGAGTCCAAGAAATCCGCTGTAGTTGGAATTATGAAAAGATATGGATAATTTAGTTTTACGAAGAATGCTTGGATCAGAATTGACATCGTTCCTAGCCGCCTCAATGGCAATCTTCAAGACTCTTCCGTTGATGCTGCCTGCTGCAAACATTGCGCCAACATTCACGACAGCAGGTCTTGAGGCCGCTTCTACGGAGCCTTGTCTGCAGATAAGGAGTATCGACACAAGCCAAACTAGATTCATTGTGGTACTAAGACTGAGAACCTCACCAAGTTTTGTATATCGAAACAAAATGACAAATAAAACAATCGAATTCAACTTCAAAATCACAGTCAATGTAAGAATTAATCACAAGAAGCTTGACATTCAAGGACACTTTCATTCAGAAAGCATAAAGAACAAGAAAAACCTTTGGAAATTCTGACAGAGAAACAATTTGGGCAAACCAAAAGCACAAATCTGTCTCGCTAAAGCAAGATTTAGATATATAAGCAATGCCCACCAAACTCAAAGCATGAATAAAAGTGAAAAGTTCAAGTGGCCACTGTTGTCCCCCTGCACTTTATCTATTTTTTCTAGCTACCGATCAATTAAAAAAAGACATTAATTAAAAGAGAGAAAATAAAAAGGGAACAAGAATTGAATATAAAAATTTGGAAAAAGGAAAAATGACGACTCCCTAAAGTAAAGCTAGCTAGAGTGTGCAAAACTCAAAAGAAAGAATGGGGGTGAGGCAATGCTAGTTCCTTAATTAATTCTTCTAATGAGAATACTTCGAACAAGGGAAAGGGAGCAACTTGGGCAAATGGATTTCCAATTGGTCTTGGTGGAGGGGCCATGAGTTTGCTTCTCTTTTGTGCCAGTCACTCTTTAGAACAATGGCATGGGAGGCAGTGGTAATTAGTGAGGTACAAGGTTAGTCTGTTTGGGTTAATATTTGAACATTGAGCTTGAATGAAAGAAAAATCCAAAGATGCCAATTAAAAGAGGACTTGCCCGAAGCCCAACATCAAACCCAGAGGCAAATTGAGGCTTTCTCAGCCAAGAGACACAGGCCACGTGTCTATAATTGAAGTGACAAGTGATGAAGACTAACTTACTACCAGCCAAAAAACACTTTTCAATGGCATTTCTAGTAAAAAGCTAATGACTCATTACCCTCCAAGTACTTTCGGGCAAGAACAAAAGCTACAGCAGTCGGGCTACACTGCCTACAAAAGGAAGAAGAGACAATAGGGACAAGGACACTCAACCAATCAAACAAACAAACATACAAACTCTGCTCTCAAGCCAAATTTGCATCTAAAAGCTGAAATCAAGCCAGATTCAGTCATTTTTAGCGATAATTCTCTTAAAAAGCTATCTCTTGTCTAGTATAAAAGCTTTGCTATCTCCCTCAGTGGTGTAGTATCAATTTCCTTGTGTAAACTTATTTACCATCCATTTCTTTTTAGCATATAAACTCTGTAAATACAAAGAGAAGTGACTGTAAGAAGTTTAACCTTGCCAGACAAGGTGAAATCTTGCCCGAAGCTCTTTGTTTATTTTCTAAATTAGTAGATCTATTGCTTAATGCATTCTCCAACATGTATTCAAGTCATTTCACTTGTTTTTCTATTTTAAAGAGTCTCATTTGCATCTGGATCCAGTTAGTTTAATGGACATGTTTCATTAAAGGCAATCTAGGACCAAACAAATGACTTAAGGGGCTATGGACTCCCTTCATTCGAACATAAAAGACCATGAACTAAAAAGTCCTTGTTTACAAGGCAAGAAAAAGAACTTAATGTGGACTTAACCCATCCACGACAATTCTTTGATAACAAGAAGTTTGAAGTAACTTGGGGCGCAAGTAATCGACTTAAAACATACTTGTTCTACATCTGCTATACTGAGATAGCAGTGGCACGCCTAGCACTTAGTTTTGATTGCGAGCCTCAAGGCCTACACCTAAGGCTCCACAAAGGCATCTTTCAAAACTAACTTTGTCTCTTCTTGTAGCACATCAACAAGTAAGAGCCCAATTGTATATCCAAAGTGCCAATCCCTTGGGGAGCTGTGATGAGGTCCGAGGAGCCTTCTCCAGAGAAATTTTTGCCCGAATATAGTCTATAAGCCAGAAGGTGTAACGATGTAGACAATCACTACCCCTCAAAGCTTAAAAGTTTCGGCATGGAGAGGTAGACCAATAGGGGTATAGAGACAAACATATAGGTGTAGCCCTATCTGCCTACACTCTGAATACGATGATAACATGTTAGACAACTACTAACTCCAAAAGCTTGAGTTATCAAAGAAGGGGCTAACAACGACAGGGTGAAGAGATTTTCTTCTCCTTTTGGTGGAAAAAGGCAAGAGGTTGGAAAGGAACAAGGTTTAAGCTAGGTACTTGTCCCATTGATTATAGCATATTGTCTGGGTGAAGAGATCATTTGAAGATATGCTCTCTCTGAGTTACTTTGGCAAAAGTTATATGGGTTTTCAACTTTTCACTTGGAGTGAAGGCTCTTGTCTGTGATTGCCTCCAGGAAGCGCTTGGACTCTCCCCAGTCCACCGCAACAATATTCTTCACCTCAAACTTAATTTTGTAGAACTTACATTTGCGCAGAAATTTGTTCTTTTAATTGTTACCCTTGCTCCAAGCTATGCAGGGGATTGTGATGGGAGTGTCTAGCACGCTGGAACATTGGCCGGCATAATTGGGGTTGATTCAAAAGGAAGCTTCTTGAAGCTGCTAAATCTGCTCACATTTGGATCTTTCGAATCCGAAGAGTTGTTCATGGTGATTTTCATCTCACTAGAGTTTAGTCTTCTCAACTGGGGAGAGGATTTTTGACTGAGTTTTGCTTTTGCTTAAGATTTCTGATGGAGAATTGGATTTGGAAGAGTTCGCATTCCATGTGATTAATATAATTTCGTAGATTATAACAGTGAAATCCAAGAACGGGATTTCACATTCTTCCCCCTTATAAAATTTCGTCCTCGAAATTTCAGTACCAATCCATATCCACTAATGCCACATCAAATAGATAACGATTCACAATTGGCATTCACTCTTTAATTATACTCGAATTTAGCTAACATCAAACTCGACAATATCAAACCATTGCTTGTAAATACAATTATCATCATCTCAAAACGATCTCAACACCAACCTTTATACAAGCATCGAGAACGCCACTACTAACGAGAATTCTTTGATATACTCATGATTATGGCAACCAAACCAACCAATTCGTAATTACAAACTTTCCCCAACATTCCATTTATAGTGAATGAAATCATAACCTCAGCCTATGAGTTTATTTAACTCAAAATAAATACATCAACGAAAATCATCATAATTCTCACCCATATACTTAGATTCTCAGTAACATTTATTAGTAGAATAAATATCAAGAATTCTAGCCATACACATTGACAAAATAATTATCAAACATCAAGCCTCAATCCTCATTGGTTAAATAAATATTTGAATTTCAAGCCAAACCGTCTGAACTGGGTAAATCAAATATCAGAAATTCCAACCAAATTCATTGGAATTCCAAGTCACAATTACTCACCATTATAAATTAAACCAATCATAACCTCGGGTTGCGATTTCATTCTCGTTCGTAAAATCATCGTGACTTTCATAAGTACAAAAATTCCAACCATAATTATCACTTCAATAATTCATTCCCACATCTCACTTGTGGAGTTTCTCCCCGGAAACATGCGATCTTTGTGCCCACTCATCCATTTCTCACATTTCACGAGCCTTTTCGCTCCAATTAACATCCACGGGCCTTGACCGCCCAATTCAACACTTCTTAATTGCACAGGTATAATAGGACTTTTCTATCTACTTATCACAATTGCACAATCAACTTAACGTTCAAAATTTTCATATCGCATAACATAATATCAACCCAATTCAAGACTAATTCGAGACTTTGATCAAATACTCATATTTGAAGCTATAACATGATATATGATATTTTAAAAATTTTCTTCTCCCATTCAATCAAACGAACACAACCATTTCACAATCATCCATAACCATGATTTAAATGAAAGGCATTCTAACTACTATTTGAAGTAATATACATGCATGTGAATTTCCCACCACAATTTCTAGGATTAAAAAAAAATTTAACCAAACCACTTATTCAACGTACTATCAACATTCATCAACTGAAACTCTGCTTCAGAATAAATTAGCACAATACATGAGTTCAACACATCGATACCAATCAAGAGCAAGATCACATAAGCAGTACAAGATTTCAAACCAACAAGATCCAACGCTTAAGTAGCGTCTCGTAAGAGTTACAAATGACGTTATCCAACACTAAGGTAAAGGTACAAGGACCTAATACCTAAGCTCTGATACCATTTGTCACATCCTGACCCGGGTCCACCACATCCCGAGCCTGTTCCACCATGGTTTTGTTTCTAGGAACTCACGAGCAACTTCCTAGTGGGTCACCCATCTTGGGAGTGCTCCGGCCTCCTTCTCGCTTAACTTCGGAGTTCCTACGAAACCCAAAGCCAGTGAGCTCCCAAAAGGCCTTGTGCTAGGTAGGGATGAGAATATACATTTAAGGATCATTCCCCTTGGCGATGTGGGATGTTACACATATACACAATGAAAATAGTTTGGGGTATATTCAGAAATTAATATTTTTTTTAATTTATGGAGACTGAATAGTCATTTTATATTAGAGTATGTTTATACCATATTTAGGGCCTCATATTTAGATCTCGTACAAATACTCGAGGGACTTAAATGTAATTATGTGATAAAGGAATGGGCAAATATGTAATAAGTGAAGAGTCCTTATTCTATAAAAGGACCCCTCACCCTCACAATTAGGGGAGGCCAATTCCTAGGCCCTCTCACCCCCTCTCAAAGCTCTCACTCTCAGAGCTCTCTCTCCCTCAAAATACAATCAGTGTGGACGTAGCCTAAACCTTGGGGTGAACCACGATACATCTTGTGTCATTTACATTATTTGCAGATTCACGGTCGGATTTACGTTGTTCCAAGACCTCCGGTGTTGTGCATCAACAAAGTATATAAGTCATTTAATAATAAATCTTTACTAACTGATACATAGATCGAGAAGAGACTTGAAAACCGTAAGAACTCAGTCTCTAGTACCAACTGATACAGGGAGAAACATGGTGGGAATATAGATGAAAATAAAATAAATAGTTAGTAATAGATAGAAACCACTATCTCATAGTGCAAGGCGATGCATGAAAACCTTAAGAACATCGCTTTTAGTACGAACCTACGACATAGACAACTAACAAACTCTTAAAAAAGGCACTTAAAACGAGTTTACAAGTCAAAATTTAATATTATACTTCAAACAACTTCTACTCCTTTTGCCTTACAAATACTTGTATTTATTAGGGTTGGTTCGAAAAACTGAAAAATGAAAACTGGAAAAAATCAAACTGAACGTCGAATCAAACAAAAAAAACCAAACCAAAATTGATTGGTTCAGTTTTGTTTCGGACACCGGAACGAACTGAACTTTAAAACTACGTCTTTGTTTTTACTCCTATAACCCTAATTCCTAAATCTTTGAACTGCACTCCTTAGATCTTCTTTTTTGAAAAGAGAAGCAGCCGACGGGTTGATCTTATGGTTGTAAAAGAGCTCAGTGGAGGTTAGTGTACTAAATTTAAACTAGTAACCAACTTCATAAAATTTCTTGTGTTGAATCATTTATTTTTTTCAATCGAAATAGTCAAGTCAGTCACAGTTGTCATCACAACTAATAAAAGGAATAACTAAACTAACTAACTAAACATTCCTTAGCCTCTAAGTATTATCCCTTGAAGGTGTAATTACATTTTTATCCTTAATATCCCCCCGCAAACGAGACTGTGGTATTCGCAGTTGTAGTTTGTCACGAAGAAGGATGAACCGAGGCTATGACTGAGATTTGGTGCAAATATCTGCTACCTAATCCTGTGTACAGATAAACTGCACAGAAACTTGATTGGCTAGAACCTTTTCACGAATATAATGGTAATCAATCTCGACATGCTTTGTTCTAGCATGAAAAATGGGATTTTTTGCTAAGGAAATGGCAGAGAGATTGTCACACCAGATCTTGGGAGAATGAGGCAGAGAATAAGAAATGTCAGCAAGCAGTTTACATATCCATGTGATTTATGCAGCTGTATTGGCAAGAGATCGATATTCAGCTTCAGTTGAGGAACGAGCAACAATATGTTGCTTCTTGGCACTCCAACTAATGAGAGAGTTGCCAAAATATACACAATATCCTCATGTGGATCTTCTGTCCAAAGAACACCCAGCCCAATCAGCATTTGAAAAAGCTTGAATAGATGGAGCCTGAGAGGACTTGGAGAACCATAATCCAAGATCAAGAGAACCCTTAAGATATCTGAGAATACGTTTTACTGCTTGTAGATGTGAAAGTCTTTGACTATGCATAAACTGACATACCAAATTAATAGCAAAACTGAGATCAGGTCTAGTCCAGGTTAAGTACTGAAGAGCTCTAACTAGAGATCGATATTCAGAAGCATTTTCAAGCAGGGGAGACGAGTGATCCAGCTTGGTGGTATTGAGAGGGGTGCTGCAGGGCTTGGCACCTTCCATTTTTGCTTTTGCCAATAGATCCAAAATATACTTGGTTTGAGAGATTAAAAGACCAGAATATGATCTTTTAACTTCAATACCAAGGAAGTAGTGAAGGGCACCAAGATCCTTGATGGGAAAAAGAGCACTGAGTTGAGTGATGACTTGTTGACAAGCTGCAGATGAGGGTCTGGTGACTAAGATGTCATCGACATAGACTAGGATGAATACCAGAGTAGGGGAACTCTTGATAAACAGAGAATGATCACTTTAAGAGCCTTGAAACCTAAGAGAATGCAGAGCATTATGAAGCTTGTCATACCAAGCTCGAGGAGCCTGTTTCAAACCATAAAGGGATCTGTGAAGATGACAAACATGATGTGGTTTTGTTGGATCTTCAAAGCCAGGTGGCTGTTGCATAAACACTGATTCAGTAATTGTGCCATGGAGAAAGGCATTACTGACATCTAATTGATTGAGGAACCAATCAAATTGAGCAGCAAGAGTGAGAATGAGACGAATAGTCACGAGTTTGGCCACTGGACTAAAGGTTTTAGTGTAGTCAAGACCCTCTTGTTGGTGAAACCCTTTAGCAACCAAGCGGGCTTTGTACCTGTCAATAGAGCCATCTAGTTTCCTTTTGATCCGAAACACCCACTTACATCCCACAAGATTATGAAAAGAAGAAGGTGGTACAATGGACCATGTACCAGTTGTTACAAGGGCATTGAACTCCTCTTGCATTGCTATGCGCCAATGAGAGTGTTTAGAAGCTTGTAGGTAGGTTATAGGAACATAGTCAACTACAAGATAGGAGGGAATAGGGTGCGTGGTTGCAGCTAATGCTTTGGGTTTGAATATTCCAGATTTGGATCTGGTTTGCATTTGGTGGTTGCTAATAGGTAATATAGGCTGGGAGGAGTGGGGATTTGGGGAAGCTGCATAGGTTTGGATCTGGTGTGGAGAAGCTGCAAAGGTTGGGATCTGGTTTGGAGAAGCAGCTGAGGTTGTATTTTGGGAGGTTGTATTTGGTGTAAAGGTAGGATGAGGAAGATAAGAGGTAAATGTGAGCGCTGAGGGAATAGAGGATTGGTATAAGGGAGATGAGGAGACAGGTTGGGATGGAGAAGGTTGCAAGGTATGAAATGGAAAAAGTGACTCATCAAAAAGGACATGCCTTGAAATATATAACCTGTGAGTAGATGGATGTAAACACAAGTAGCCCTTGTGATTTAAGCTGTATCCCAAGAAGACACATGGCTTGCTTTTAGGATCTAGTTTTGAGGATGTGTATGGTTTCAACCAAGGGAAACAACTACAACCAAAAACCTTGAGAGATTTATAGTCAGGGGCTTTCTGGAAAAGAGACTGCCAATTAGAGTATCTGGATAGAGTAGGTAACCTGTTGATGAGATAGACAGAGGTAGAAAAAGCCTCAACCCAATCAGCATGAGGCACTTTAGATGCAGCCAAGACGGTTCAAGAAGTCTCGACAATATGCCGATGCTTACGTTCTGCACACCCATTTTGCTCGAGGGTTGAGGACAAGTGAGCTGATGATGAATCCCATGGCTAGCTAAGAACTGAGAGAATGCAGTGCTAACAAATTCGCCACCAGAATCTGATCGTAATGTAATAACTTTTGTACACAGAGAATTCTCAACAAGTAATTTCCATTGCATAAAGGTGAAGAAGACATCAGATTTACACTTTAAAGGATAGAACCAACAATATCTGGTATAATCATCTATGAAAATGACATAATACCGAAAACCATGATGAGACATTATGGGTGAGGGTCCCCAAACATCCGTATGGATAAGTTCTAAAGGCTTGCGGGTTGTACAAGTAGTACTAGAAAAAGGAAGTTTAGAACATTTCCCTAGTGCACAAGCTGACCAAAAAGTTTTATTTGAAGCATCAAGAACAAAAATATATGATTGAGAGGCCAACTTATTCATGATCTTTACAGAAGGATGGCCCAATCTTTGATGCCAAAGATGCTTTGGAGCTTTGACAGAGGCAGCTAAAGCTTGATGAGAATTAGCAGGATAGAATGATGAGTGAAAAGGATAGAATCCATGTTGAACTGCTCCTTTAAAAAGCATTCTCCCCGAAGAAAGATCCTTCACAGTGAAGTGAAAAGTATAAAGATGCATAGAACAAGAATTGTCAAGTAGAAATTGATTAGCAGAGAGAAGATTGTGCTTCAAATCAGGAACATGTAAGACATGCTTCAATGCAAAAGATTCAGTAGAAGTATGTAAAGAGGATGAGCCATAATGGAGAATAGGCAAACCTTTGCCATCACCAATATACACTTGCTCAAGACCAGTGTATGCTTCTGGATTCTGAAGGTTGGCATGCGAGTTTGTCATATGGGAACTGGCACCAAAGTCAACAATCCAGGTAGGAGTAGAAGTTGAGGTACTAGCAACCATCGCAGAATGAGAAGATTTGCCATTGTAGTTTTGATCCATGCGATGAGGACAATCACAAGCCTCATGATCTGGTTGTCGACAAATCTGATAGAAAACCTTTCGATGGGAAAAGTAGTTATTGCGAGCTCCACGATTGAATCTTTGATTGTTACGAGAGTAGTTATTTCTGCCATTGTTGAATTTGGAATTTCCACGATTCTGAAAATTACCCCAATTTGTGCCCGGATAATTGCGATCCACATTGCGGCCTTGATTGGAGAAATGAAGAAGATGTTGTGTAGCAAATGCTTGAGGGGTAGAGTTAGTAGGCAAGGGAAGAATACCAGCGGAGGAATTATATGCCTGAAATGGTGCAACTGAGACAGATTTCTTCCGATTGTTGAGTTGAATCTCCTTACTGAGAAGTAATCCGTGCAATTCATCAATAGTCGTGGAACCAAGATGAAACTGAATAGCATCCACAAAAGAGTCAAATTCGGGAGGCAAGCCATGAAGTGTGACTGAGATGAGGTTTGAATCTTCAACAGGAGCACCAGCACTTGCGAGTGCATCTACAATTTCTTCAATTTGCTGGAGATATTGAGCAGCAGTCAATTCACCTTTAACAAGACTGCGAAGATGAGATCGAAGCTCATGGATGTGAGACTGAGATGCAGTGGCGAGACGCGATTCCAATTTAGCCCAAGTTCGCGAGCAGAAGTTATGCCGACTGTGTAAGGAATCAAAGATTCAGACATAGTGGAATTGATCCAGATCAGACTGTTTTGATCATTCTCAAACCAAGTAACATAAGCAGGATTGAGAGTTGCAGTGCGATTGCCAAAAAAATCAAGGAGATATTAAGGCAGCGCCGTCGTGGTTCCATTAATAAGACCGGTAAGATTGTAGCGACGAAAAATTGGAGCAAATAAGGCACTCCAGGTCAGGTAATTTGTGGTTGTAAGCTTGATCGGAACCAGGGATCCAATATTTTGGATTGTAATTGAGGAAGAAATCGCAGAATTAGGGTTAGAGTTTGGAGTTGTGGACTCCAAGGAAGAAGATGTAGCAGTCACCATAGTTGGATTGAGAGAGAAATCACGATCGAGAATAACAAATCACGATCGAGAACAACAAATCACGATCAAGATCAAGAACGCGATCAATTGATCGGAGAAGATGAAGTGGTGCAGAGAGAAGCAGGAAACGAGGATCGAAAAATAGACGTTGTGAGACTGAGGGCGAGTGATACCATATTAGGAAAAATATTTCTCATTAATTCAATGCATAACTTTACACTTTGAGTATTTATACAAGGCTATCACAACCATCACAATTGTCATCACAACTAACAAAAGGAATAACTAAACTAACTAACTAAACATTCCTTAGCCTCTAAGTATTATCCCTTGAAGGTGTAATTACATTTTTATCCTTAATACTAACTACGTTCTTCTTGTAAATATGGGCATGCCCACTCGAAATCGAGCACGGTTGGGCGAGTAGAATAGATGTGGTGGTGGTGTCAAATGTGATGCTGACTTTTGCATCTAAGCAATTACGGCCAAGGAAGGAATGCGTTTCTGTCTTGGATTCTAGAACCTGAAGTCAAGATTACTAGATCATTGCGAAGTTCAATAACTAGTAATTAGGTTTTCACTGTGCCGAACCAAGGGTAACCCATTACATCATTTCTATAAAATTCAATTCTGACATTCCCATTGAGCAATATTAATAAGTTAGTAGAGAAACAATTCTTATGAAAATAGTGTGCGGATTTATAGCTAGCCATGGCTTGAAGATGAATGCCAAAGCTTTGATTATAATGTCAAGTTTTTCAATTGCTTCCCAAAAATAGAAAAATATTTATAATTTGTACGTAGTTTCATCCTTTTAGTTTTTATTATGGATCAGTGAACACAATTATAAATATCAACCATTTGCCCTCATTCATATTAGAAAATTATATTCGAATTTGTTTTAAATTTGATTCAGTTTGGGTTTAGGGGTTGTGTTTTTAGTGTTTCCTGGTCTGAGTTGTATGTAAGTCAGAATACGAGTGAATTCCTTGTATGTTTAGTGAATTTGTGGTTGTTGCAGGAAGAACTGCAATGGTGGAGGGGAACAAGCTTTAAAGCAGTGTTATTCTACCCCAAGGTCCTATTCTCGCTGCATCGGGTCCGATTGCTTAAAGTTTCAGTTCATGGTTGGACTGATGTAAATCATGTGAAAATTTTGTTGGGTATTTTGTAGAGTGGATTTTTGTTTTTTAGTATTTAGTTGAATTTATAGGAGTCAATAAGTTTGAACGATTTAAATTGTAGGATTGTTTTGTTTGATGGATTTCAATTGTGTTTTTAGTTATGAAATAGAATCAGTTTGTTGGATATTTTCTGCGTGTTTATAAACTTATGACATACAATCAGTTTCCATTGAGTTGGGTCGAAATGATATTGATGGTGCTGTTTTGAATCTCCTTTTTATAGTGGGTTGGAAATTAAGTTATAGATTCTTTATTTGGTTGATCCGAATTCTAACAGAGGACCCAAAGAAAAAAAGGAATGAATCTCTCGATTGTAGAATAGCATTGAAGATCAACACTCAACAAGTTGTGCAAAAATAGTCTTAGCTACAACTGCTGCTCAGTGGTCAAAGCACAACAATTTTGGGAGTACATTCCTGAAAACATGAGTAGTTATATTTTGAACAACTCTTTGTATGTATATAATATTGGTGTAGATGGTAAAATACTATATTTTATGTAAAATCTTTGTACACGTTTTATATAAATAGTTTTTACATATCTATGCACAATATTTATAATTCTTTTTTTTTCACATTCCTACTGCAACGTGCGGCTAAACTTCTAGTGTAACCTATGATATAAGCCCCTTAAGCGTAGTTATCCCCCTCCTTGAATTTGTGAGTCATAGTTCCCACGGGTCTTGTTTCTACGCTTTATTAATCTTAAAGCGAGCAAGCATACGATAATGATCATAGGCAAGAGTTCCGCCTTGATAGGATTTTCGCGGTGTCGGATTATGTAAGCATACTGAAGCGAAGCGACAACGCACTGGGAGAAGGCACCAATTACTGATGAAAAACCTATCACATCACCCAAAGCCCTATGAGGGGGGCGTGGTTCGTAGAACCACCACCTCCTAAATTCAACTTTTTGCCTTTTGCCATTGTAAACCATCTCAGACATGCTTGCGAGTAGACCCAGAAAAGCCAATACCAGGCCGTATATTGCATACATTGGCTTGTGTGGAGAGGCAACTTGTTCACAACAAATGGATATGGTCTCCAGGCAAAGGGCCGTGACTAAAAACATCCAACCTAGGTCAGTACCCTGCAACAGAAGTTTGATTACGTATTACCTTTAATAAACTTGGAATGGGAAAATGAAGGAAAGAAAGGAATTAGCCAAAACAAATGTCGGAACTTACATGGTTTTCAGATTCTGTATTATTTTTAGGTTCCGTATTTTCAGATTCTGGGTTTGAAATCTCAGACAAAGGTGACAGAAGTGGCGGTGGGTTGGGCGAGAAGCATATTACCACATTCTTCGTGTTGGTACCCCACTTCCAGTGGAGTGCCTCTCTAACAAACTCTCTTGCGCATCTTTCCGGATCATTGTTATCCATTAATTCTTCCCTTGCATGGGTAAATAAATGCGGGCTGCACATATTATAATCATTCCATGTTAGGACCAAGAACTCATCTTCCTCGCTCAGAATTATCTCCTGAACTTTTGGCGCTGCAGGCAAGGGACCTGAGGAACATTTGGAGCCTTCTAGGTCTTCGGAAGTCAGCACAACTTCCTTGCCTCTTCGTCCCATCACAGCTTGATAATCCCCAACACTCGCAATTAGCATTTTCCTAAAGAGGGATATCATATGGATCAAATTGTAAGATAGGAGATATAAACTTATAGACTAACGCATCAGCCAAGAACATAAGGACTAATCAACTAAATCACAACCCTTTGATCGTGTATGTAATGTGAATGTGAAAACAGAAACAATTGCACCAGTACATACCTGAACAAGATATGTTCTATAGGATCGTACCTTTATAACCTTGATTTCTAAGGAGACAGGAACTCAAACCTGGTTCTGCATTGTTCGATACCGATGAAGAAGCCATTGCAGCCTCTGTGTTCGAAACCTTCTCCTCTTTTACGATCACAATAGCTTCTCTAATCAATAGGACTTAGAACAACATAAGCTAAAATCGCAAGAGCAGTGGTTTGAACCATAAATATATAGTGCTCCTTCGTCCATTCCCTATCAGAATTGGACTAGGATTCAAAGACATACAAACCATAAAGATTCATGAGACTTTATAAAGTTCCAACACAAAGTTCTTTTCCAAAACCAATTGGAACTTCTCTCAAGACTGCATTCCTTATCAGATTTAGACTTTTTTATAATATCAATTATCCCAAGACTTGTAAGAATCATACTCATACTCTTACATTCTCCCACTTGAGTATGATTCATCACAACAGATAATCATCTCAAATTATTATAAAGGTGATCAGATAAGTCATTCACCATCACACTAGTACATAGACACAACCTGCTTACATAAACCAAAACAATGAATTTATAATTGCCTCTGCAACACAAAATACAGATTTAACTTACAAATCACAATGTCCAGTTTATGTTCATAGCAATGTATCTAAGCTCAAGAGTAAACCAAGACGTCTACTCCCACTCATATAGCCCAAATTGATATAAAAATTACCAAATGTTTTGGATAACAAAAGCTTATCCTCACATACAACTTACCTATGCATTTTAAAGTATTGAACTTAAGAATCTTTTCTGTTACATCGCAGAATTAACTCAAAAGTCACAACATACTTAATTTGCACTTTGTAATTATGTGAACTTTGTAATTATGTGAACCAATTTAGCAAAACCAAACCAATTTGCTCTCACTTATCTAGGCTATACTTAACACAAACAAGTTAGGTATAAGTTAATATCAACTGTATTAACTAACAGTCATTGCAATACACTGAATGTCTTATCAATGTGATCAATTGCCATAACCAATATGCAAACAGATTCCATGATCACATGCATCCAATTTGTATTTACAACAATGTGATTTTACTTGACCAGAACAAACACATAAATTGGTTTGCTCCCACTATATCAAGTTTAAGTTTAGTTCCAGCAAATAGCACTAAACCTCTCATTACTTAAAAAAGTTAAGTAACATAAATAATTCAACCAATTGCTTCAATAAAACCATAAACTGGTTTTCAAGCATCCAAATGAATTATAATGGCCGGCCTAAATAGCCTTATGCTTACAGTCAAACATATGATTCTCCCACTTAAGCATAAGCAGAATGTACTGCACAACCAATAAAGAAATCGGAGATATGAACCAATTAATTCCCGATTCCTCACCAATTGCATAATCTTAGTTTAGTTATATACACCTAAACCATTATGCAAACAGTCTATGTATCAAAAGATAGTCACAATCCATTCGAAAAAAAAACTTATCTCACATAAACCCAAAATCACCAGTTTCAACAATGATCAAAATCAGAATAGCAAGCACAATATTTTTGCATTCAATTTGATCTTAACTAGTTCAATATCTAGTTCAACATCCATCGAGCAAGATCAACCAAAATTTGATAATGTCTGGATATATATCACAACAATATGTCTTGATTAAAATGAGATAATCAAAACCACTATTTCTTCTGGAGAACTCAAGGTTCATCTTCCTCCCTATTTGTGATTTCAACCAAAATATAATAGCCGAAGCATGCATCATGAAATCACAAATATACATATACAATAAGCATGCATTGATATATACATGATAAGATTAGTCGACAATAATCCAAATTAAAAAATCTTCATGCCTTTAATTCATTGTCAACACCATCATCAATCATATACAGATTCGCAAGCAAGTCAATGGAGAAAATAATGATAGCCGCATATCATTAATCTTATGAATTTCCAATAAGATGACAAAATAATTATTTGTTTTCCGATTCATAATAGAATATACATTTTGTAAATGGCTAAAAGTTTATTGTCGCAAGACTCATTGTAGGCGGTCAATAAAACATCTACCTTATATATTCATTTGTTCATATATTTTCTTGTATGCATGCATCAATATGCAAAGAAACTTATGCAAGTTCTTTTTGATATAGACAAAACCGCATGCCCATAATTACAGCATCTATGCACAAATGCTATCTCCATATGCATACAAATTTCATTCATATATGCTATTATATATAAATCACAACACAATTGACATCCACTTTATATATTCAGTCGAATCCATTCCAAACCAAACAAGCATATCTTGTATTCCATCTACTTAAACCTCCCACATTTAAAGTCCAACTTTGTAAAAATTAATCATGCAGTCGAAGATTTAAGGTTAATCTTGCTAAGAATTAAGAGGAGCAAGGAAATATTAAGAATTGCTTTGGAAGAAATGCTCTCATAATGAAGACGGTACTTACCATTAGCATGCACATAGGCTCTTTAATTAAATATAGAAGAGTATACCTAGACCTACACTAATTTATTTATGCAGCAAAGGATGATTCCTGACATCTCACATAAATCACAAGTTGGCATCTATAGGGGTTTCGAGTTTAATCATGCCTTCACAATATATTTAAACAAGCATACTCGAAATAGCAAAAACCCTAATTCATTATGCTCCAACTCATCACACTATAATCATGCATAGAGGAGAACAATTAATCATGCATGAAATAGTGAAGTGGGTTACCTGAATGCATCATTGGACCCGTATTCGTCAACCCGATTGCAATTCCTTGGCTCCAAATCAACGAAATAAATTATCCATCAATGCTTGAGACCTATCCATATGGATTGCCATCACCAAAGTTATCGGCCAGAATCCTTCTCTACAAGACGCATACATAAGAGAATTGTACGTCACCATATCAGGGCTAACTCCTGCTCTTTCCATTCTTTCCTGAACAGACAAAGCTTAACAATGCAGGCCCCTCAATTTGCAGACATCATAATCAACGCAGCGGAAACAGTTATACAAGAAATTTGATTTTATGATGTTTTGGAAAGACGAAATTGCCATATAAGATTATGGATCTTTCCTTCAGAGATTGAAGATCGAGAGTTGTTTTCCTTCTTTGCTTCGACAACGGTCAAAAATTTTGAACGTAATTTTAAAAACCCAGTTTGGTTTTTCGAAGCCAACAATCATAATTTTTTATTTTTTTTAATAATACTATAAAAAACGACGTCGTATTCTGCAATTTGAATTTAAACAGACTTTATCCTTCAGGTTAGTTTGTTTTGCAGATTTTAAAGAACGATTTTAAGATTGAATTTAGATGAAAAATCCATTGGCTCTGATACCACATGTAAGATAGGAGATATAAACTTATAGACTAACGCATCAGCCAAGAACATAAGGACTAATCAACTAAATCACAACCCTTTGATCGTGTATGTAATGTGAATGTGAAAACAGAAACAATTGCACCAGTACATACCTGAACAAGATATGTTCTATAGGATCGTACCTTTATAACCTTGATTTCTAAGGAGACAGGAACTCAAACCTGGTTCTGCATTGTTCGATACCGATGAAGAAGCCATTGCAGCCTCTGTGTTCGAAACCTTCTCCTCTTTTACGATCACAATAGCTTCTCTAATCAATAGGACTTAGAACAACATAAGCTAAAATCGCAAGAGCAGTGGTTTGAACCATAAATATATAGTGCTCCTTCGTCCATTCCCTATCAGAATTGGACTAGGATTCAAAGACATACAAACCATAAAGATTCATGAGACTTTATAAAGTTCCAACACAAAGTTCTTTTCCAAAACCAATTGGAACTTCTCTCAAGACTGCATTCCTTATCAGATTTAGACTTTTTTATAATATCAATTATCCCAAGACTTGTAAGAATCATACTCATACTCTTACACAAATCACATTTGAACAAGAATAGACAGTTGGCAAATAATTATACAATCACACAATATGACATTTTACCCGTGGCCGGGCTTTGGTACAATAAGATGAGATATATTACAATATAGATTAACGATCTTAATCTCAATGAAATTCAAATTTGTGTGCCTACTAACCTTCCCAAGAAGAGGACACTAAGTGCACTGGTGATGGATGAACTATCAGGAGCACCAATATCAGCAAAAGCATGGCCAGCTTTTTGGAAAGCTTCCCTAATTGCCTTCTTAATGGTAAAGGTAAAACATTTATCTTCAACTATGAAGTTAAAAATGTGCTCCCTTATGATAGAAGCTGCAGCTCCACCACCAGGGCCATTAAAAACCTACAAATTAAATGTTGGCATGTTATTTATGATTAAAGATCACACAGCAACGCTAATCTGTTGAGCTAGCTACAAGCTAAAATCATGTAATGTACCCTCAAGGACACCACAAAAAATGGTGAAGAGCACATTCAGAAAAAAATTGATATGATAGAGGAAGAAATGAAGAAGAAGTGATTTCATTTACAGTTACAGAATACTGAGCAATGTGTGGAGAGAGAGAGAGAGAGAGGATATGTTTCCCTAACTAACATAACAACCAGACTTAACAAACTAACTCTATGAGATTAGCGATTAGCTAGATTACTGACCCCGTAGAAAGCTGCTGCAGGAAAAGGAAAGTGCCCTGTTATGCCGAGATGTTCCTTAAGGTTATCGACACAGAAAAGCCCATCCTCCTCTGACTCTCTTCCAACTCCGGAACAGCTTCCAGAGCGAAAAACGTAGTCAAATTTGCTGATAAGCATATCGGTTTTCGATTGCTGAACTGGTAATTTATTCTCTGATTTACTAGTCCCTGCTTCCTCTTTCGAGTAACGCACTGTTAATGTACTCTCTGATTTTCCCGCCCCTGCTTTCTTTTTCGAGTGATACAGTGGTAATATATTCTCTGATTTGCTGGTACCTGGAGGCATTTTTCTAAGTGAAAACAGAGAGAAGTCAATGATATCATTCCTGATATCTTGGCTTAGTTTAGGAAACATTTTTGTAATTGATTTGTATAAAGTTTAGTTTCCTGTTGTATACCTAGAAAGTAGGGTAATTTACTTCTAAGTCAAGTATTCTTCTTTGTATAAATCTCCTTGTTTCAATAGAAGAAAACACACTTCCGCAAATTATATTCTTGCTCTATTCTTTACATGGTATCAAGAGATAGGTCGAAACCCTAGTTCTTGCCGCTGCCCTTCTTTTTGCTATTTTTCAATAGCCATCTTCCGTCAACCATCATGGCCGCTGACGAAATTCCCAAAGGTTTTGCGGCTGACGTCAAGACTGATGCTTCCAATCCTTTGTTTATTCATCATTCAAATCACCCATCTATGATGCTAGTTTCGAAGCCCCTTAATGGGGACAACTACTCTACCTGGTCTCGTGCAATGAGAATCTCCCTTAGTGCCAAAAACAAGCTAGGGTTTGTTGATGGTACTGTTACACAGCCTTCCAAGAAAACCAAACGTGCTGATCATGCTACATGGCAGAGATGCAATGACATGATCGTTGCATGGATCATCAACTCCATTGATTCAGAAATTTCTGACAGTATTCTATACATGACTGATGCTCATGCAATCTGGGAGGAATTGCATGAGCGTTATTCCCAAAGCAATGCTCCTCGGATTTTCCAATTACAACGGGACATTGCTTCTCTTACTCAAGACCAACTCTCAGTTGCTGCGTACTACACGAAGCTAAAGAAATTATGGGATGAACTGGCGTCATACAGTGACTCTACTTCCTGCACATGCGGAGCGCATAATGAAAGAAATAAATTAATGCAGTTCCTTATGGGTCTCAACGAGTCCTATAGTGCCATTCGAGGGCAAGTCTTGTTGATGAACCCTTTACCGACTGTTTGTCAGGCCTATGCTTCAATTTCCCAGGAAGCGAAGCAAAGATCTCTTACTGCTTCACGTGGAGTCACCGAGACAGCAGCTATGGCTGTTCGACAAGGTGGTTCACGGTCATCTAGATCTTCAAGTCGTAAGCCCTTGCATTGTACTCATTGTGATCATGATTATCACACCATTGATACTTGTTACCAACTTCACGGGTATCCACCGGGGCATTGTCTTCACAAAGTCAAGCCTCAAAAAGGAAGTAAGTCTTCTAAAAAGGAAGGCAGTTCTTCTTCGTCTGCAAATCAAGTTTCAACAGGTGCAACTTTGGAAGAGATGAAGTCGGTGATGTCCGGGTTATCTGACACCCAATTCCAGCAAATCCTTGACATCATGAATAATAAAGGAGTTGATGTCTCCGTTCCTCCAAAAGCTAATGTTGCTGCCATGAAAACAGGTTTGTCGAAATCTTCTTTGAATTGACGTTGATGAATAATCGACAGTGGTGCAACAGATCATATAACCTCATCACCTGATTTGCTTACTGATAGTGTCAAAAACACCAATTTGTCACCAGCTTTATTACCAAGTGAAGAGCAAGCTCGCATAGTCTCCACTGGGACAGTTCCTTTAAGTTCCACTTTTTTGTTACGAGATGTGTTGTGTGTGCCCTCTTTTCAAGTAGAATTGATGTCTGTGAGTCGAATTACAAGTGGATTGCATTGTTCTGTAACTTTTTTTCCTTCATGGTGTATTATGCAGGACTTGACGACGAAGAAGGTGATTGGTTTGGGTAAGCAACGCAGAGGACTTTACTACTTGGTGACGTTGATTCCCACCGTCTCTTGTAGCTCCCGCCAAGTCTACAACCTTGTTCTCTCACCCACGGAGTTGTGGCATTGGCGTTTGGGTCATATCCCCTTCTAGGCTCGATTTCATGTCAAAACACCTGTTGCATTTTCCTTTTCAATCCAATAATGCTTGTAATGTTTGTCCTTTTGCCAAGCAAAGTCATTTACCTTTTAGTATCAGTTCCATTACAACCACAAAACCTTTTGATTTGATCCATTGTGATATTTGAGGTCCTTACGCAGTTGCATCAACTTCTGGAGCCAAGTATTTCTTAACTATTGTGGATGATTACTCTCGTTTCACATGGATATTTTTTATGCAACACAAATCAGAAACACAGCACGTTCTCAAAGTTTTTTTTCTCTTTTGTTCAAACTCAGTTTAATACATCCATTCGCCAAATACGAGTAGCCAATGGTAGAGATTTTTTTTCTCTTCGTGGTTTCTTCCAAGATCATGGGGTCCTTTATCAACGCTCTTATGTCTATACGCCCCAACAAAATGGGGTCGTTGAGCGCAAGCATCGTCACATACTTGAAATTGCTCGTGCTTTGCGTTTCCAAGCTAATCTTCCTATTACTTTTTGGGGGGAATGTGTCCTTACGGCTATTCATATTATTAATCATCTTCCTACCCTCATTCTTTCCCAAAATACTCCTTTTGAATGATTGTACTTAAAACCACCTTCATTTTCCCACCTTAAAGTCTTCGGTTGTCTTGCTTATGCCACCAACACCCGTCTCTCTCACAAGTTTGCTCCCCAAGCCCATAAATGTGTCTTCCTTGGGTAGCCCGTTGGTCAAAAGGCGTACAAACTTTACAACCTTACCACTCATACCTTTTTTACTAGCAGGGATGTTGTTTTTCATGAACATATTTTTCCTTACCATTCTTTTCCATCCTCTACTTCACCTAACCTTACGCCACTACCTCTCGTCTCTCCTCACCCTACACCCTCTTTACCTGAGCCTCAAGCTACTACACCTTCTCCCTCACCCGTGTCTACTGATACTTCTACCACTTTGTTTTCTCCCGAGATTTCCACAGATTCTGACCTACCCCCTGATGCATCTTTTATCGAGCATGCTGCCTCCTTGCCTCCTGCACCACCTGCACCGATGCTTCGCCGCTCTAGCCACCACTCCTTACCGCCTCCACGGTTGCGAGATTATGACTGCCCTACTCTTAAGCTTACCCAACCCGATCCTTCATCGTCTTCGTTGTCTGGTCCTACTACTGGTACGCGTTATCCACTTGCTAATTATCTCACTTATCATCGTTTCTCACCTGCACAACAATCTTTTCTTGCAACTATCACTCAACAGGTTGAGCCCCAGACTTATTCCGAGGCTACTGCTTCCTCTCATTGGCAGGCTGCCATGACTTCTGAACTACAGGCTCTCGAAGCTAATCACACGTGGACTCTCACCTCTCTTCCGGCTGGTAAATCTCCCATTGGTTGTCGATGGGTCTATAAAATCAAGCTTCGTTCTGATGGATCCATTGAGCGTTATAAAGCTCGTTTGGTTGCCAAGGGTTACACACAACTTGAAGGGATCGACTTTCATGATACTTTCTCTCCCACTGCTAAGATGACCATTGTTCGCTGCCTCTTAGCTCTTGCTGCTTCCTGTTCCTGGTCTCTTCATCAACTTGATGTCAACAATGCGTTTCTTCATGGTGATCTTCATGAAGAAATCTATATGCTTCCTCCTCCCGGTCTTCGGCGACAGGGGGAGAATTTGGTATGTCGCCTTAACAAATCCTTATATGGATTGAAGCAAGCATCCCGACAATGGTTTGCCAAGTTTTCTGAGTCTATTCACTGTGCTGGTTATGTTCAATCAAATGCTGATTACTCTTTGTTCACAAGGCAGCAAGGCAAGTCTTTTACAGTTCTTTTAATTTATGTTGGTGATATTCTGATCACTGGAAATGATCCTAATGCCATTAGGGATCTCAAAAATTTTCTCAATAGTCGTTTCAAAATCAAGGACCTTGGTGACTTGAAATACTTTCTAGGCATCGAAGTGTCATGATCAAAGAATGGGATTTTCATTTCTCAACGTAAGTATGCTTTAGAGATTCTGAAGGATGGTGGTCTCTTGGGAGCTCGCCCAATTGAGTTTCCTATGGAGTTGAATCTTAAACTTTCTGACAATGGTGAGTTACTTAAAGATCCGGCACAGTATAGGAGGTTGGTGGGTCGATTGATCTATTTAACAATTACTAGGCCGAATATCACATATTCAGTGCATGTGCTAAGTAGGTTTATGCATGAACCTCGCCGTCCACACATGGAAGAAGCTCTCCAAGTTTTGAAGTACATAAAGAGTACTCCTGGACAAGGTTTATTTTTCTCTTCTAAAAATGACTTGACCTTGAATGCATACTGTGATTCAAATTGGGCAGGATGTTCTATGACACGAAGATCAACCATAGGGTATTGCGTGTTTTTGGGTTCTTCATTGGTTTCTTGGAGATCAAAGAGATAGAAAACCGTATCTTTATCATCAGCTGAGGTCGAGTATAGAGCCATGACTAGAACTTGTTGTGAACTATCATGGCTTCGATATCTTCTAAAGGACTTGGGATTGTTGCATCCAAAACCGGCCTTATTACATTGTGACAACAAGGCAGCTCTTCATATTGCTGCCAATCCAGTTTTCCATGAGCGAACTAGACATATAGAGATGGATTGCCATTTTGTTCGAGATAAAATACAAGATGGTTCTATTGTTACGCGATTTGTTCCTTCTTCACAACAACTCGTAGATGTGTTCACGAAGGCATTGGGAAAGGAATCGTTCTTGTCCATTATACACAAGTTAGGAGTTCTTGACATCCACTCTTCAACTTGAGGGGGAGTGTAGAGAAGTCAATGATATCATTCCTGATATCTTGGCTTAGTTTAGGAAACATTTTTGTAATTGATTTGTATAAAGTTTAGTTTCCTGTTGTATACCTAGAAAGTAGGGTAATTTACTTCTCAGTCAAGTATTCTTCTTTGTATAAATCTCCTTGTTTCAATAGAAGAAAACACACTTCCGCAAATTATATTCTTGCTCTATTCTTTACAAAAGAGGCGGTTTAATGTATTTCAAACTTGAAAAGTTTATCTTTTGAAAGGCAAACTTGAAAAGCGCAAACAGTTTGTGGTATTTATATTATTCTTCCTTCTGGCTTGTTTCTTCATATAATTTTATGGTTACCCTGTTGACGAGTGGAAATTACCAGAAAATTCTCAACTCATACTTCCATATGGTTAAAGATCAAATAAGACAAGTGGGTAAAGCAGGAATTTTGTTGATGTGGGCCCTACTTCAATAAATTGCCTAGGACATTATCCAAAAGATTTAGCTACAGATAAAACAAGAACAGAAGAACTTACTTTCCAAGAAATATAACTTTTATCAAAAAAATTAGATAACCATTTGATTTTCAATTTTTGTTTTTATTGGTTTGATAACCATTTTATTCGAGTTTTCACTTTTTTACTTTCAATAGAATTAAAAACAAAATAATTATTCCTAGTGTCCCGTATAAAATACTTTTTATAAGTGTTTATGTTAGAAATGCCTTTATTATTATTATAAAAAGGTTAAAATTTTCATATGCTTTTATAGTTACCCTGCTAATGAGTAGAAAACAATCAGAAAATTCTCAACTCATTTCTTCATATGGTGAAAGATAAAATAGTACAAGGGCCAAGGGGTAAAGCTGGAAGTTTGCTGAGGTGAGGGTGACTTTAAACAAATTGTGGATTGTCAATACAATTATCCAAACGGTCCCCCTTTTTTATTAAAAAAAAATACAATTATCCAAAGGGTAACCTTTGATTGTATTCCATTTATGGTAATATTTCGGTTAAGAAACATAAATCAAATCCAAATATAGAAAATATCATAGACCATGCAGATAAAGTCTTGGAAGAAACCCTAACCCTCCAAAACTTTCCGACCAAGAAAGTCTTTGCGTGTTGACAGCTGCCCTATGGGAATAGCTTTGATTTTTTGGTTCCTTGACACGCCCCGATCTTGATATCTTCCAAACATCAGGGTGGGCACGTGTTTGGCCGGCACTTGAGGGTGGCGAAGCCATTTTAACATGCATGTAAGTAATGAAGAAAGAACGAAAGCAGGAACGTGTGTTCGGAACATACAACTAATCAAGAATACTAAGAAAGGAACATATATATATTTATAAAACAATGAGATTACAAAGAAAGGGGGTCCTACACCTAGAGGACTCGAAGGTATGTATACGGGAATGCCTAAACGTAGGGATCATAAGCCTCAATTCAAAGTTGTGAAGGTGGCGCAAAACAGAAAAGTGAGTGGACCAAAGTTTATAATAATAATACTAAGTAAAACCATTTTCTTTCTGAACATACTAACCTTCTGTTTTGAAAAGCTCATATAGTACTACACAAATATGCTAACGTAGTAGATCAAACGTTTCACGACACAAAAGTCAACGAAAGTAAAAAACCTCGCCTCTAGGGGCATTTTTGTAAAATCACACATTTAAAATCATAAAAACAGTAAAATTACGAACAGGTTGTTACATTCCTACTAGGAGTGGAAAAAAATACCGAAAATACCGAAATAGAACCGAACCAAACCGATACCAAAGCAAAAAAATCCAGAACTGACATTCCCTAGAATTTCGGTACCCGTGTAGCAAATTGAAACCAATAATTTCTGTACGGGATCAGTCTTTCGCATTGGTTTGTTAGGTCATCCCGTACCCAAGCAATAATTTATGTACGGGATCAGTCTTCCGCATTGGATTTGGTTTGGCATGTTGTTTTTTGTTTGGTATCTCATACCGAACCAGCCCTAGTTCTTTCTCTCATATGATACGTGTTTAGCAAAAAATAATCTCAAAAATTCAAAAGACGACACATAAATTTTTTTCCAATAAGACAAAAATGTTCTCATTAAATAGGCAGGCCACACTAATACACCCATGTGCAACTTAACATCCCTAAAGATTGCTATGACATATCAAAGCTCTCTTGCTCGTGGTATGGTAAAATCAAAGGCATTAAAGTTAGGATTAATCATCAAATCCTATCTTTAATACATTCTCAATTAAAGATCAACTCACACGAGTAAGGAATCCTCATCACAATCAATCAATGATACCTCCATCATCATCCCAAGATATTATCTCCCAATTAACATATTGGGAATATTATTTTCTCATTTAGGATGACATAACCTTGGTCAATAGGAAACCGCTATGTGTAGGAAAAACCCTAACCCTAGGCCCAACCACCTTCCTATAAATACCTCATCTCCACCATTTACTAGTAAGCATTTGCTAGGCACTTAAACCCTAACACACTCACTCTTTTCTGAGTTAACTTAAGCATCGGAGATCCATTAGCCACACTCCCACTCCTCGTGGGCGCATGAGGCTTTGACCTTGATCAAAAGTGTTGATTGTTTTGTTGGTACAAATTCGTCAAGATTGAAGACGGTAGATTCTTGTTACCATAACTTGGTGCTTTCATTAAGAGTTTGATTCAAATGCTCACAGAAGACTCTCACATTCATGTTGCGAATTCATCCGTTACATACGTAAATTTTCTCACACTTTCATATTCCAAGTGTTCTAAAAATCGGCTTAGGGTAGGGGCTAGATGTGTTAGGCGGGTTAGGCAGTTCCATTGTTTTTATTTATTTATTTTAATTACGTTAAAGGCTTTTATGAATAACCTACTTAATTAGTGAATTTTCAAAATGGTAATGTCGCTTAAGTTTTAACTTTCCTAAATTTTGAATAAGTATTTATTTATTTTTTAAAGTATAAGTAAGTACTTATTTATATGTTATATAATAAATTTAATTAAATCCGTTTAACAGTCTAAGCGCTAGGCCCCAACCCGCCTAGCGCCTAGCATTTTTTTAAAACCTTGAGCATTACTCGTATGTAGCATTACTTTATGTAAAAAGGTGAGTTTGCCCACTAAAATAATAGCTTAGAGCCAATATCGAAACATGAGAGGTGATGTTGGGGGAGGAAATGGTCTAGCTGGGTAGATTTGCACGAACTGGTGCATCCAACACTCTGTAGCTGCTCCATCTCAATCTGCCTTTCCGAGTCATTTGTGTCGCTTTGAGTGAACTCTCATTATTGTGGTTTTGGTTTGCAATTTTACTTAGGGGTACGATACGATTTATGAGCAATGCAACTGAAAAAAGTTTTGGGTTTACAACGTTCATAGCTAAGTATACTTCCATGACCTTAGGGATAAGCTTTCTTTGCTCACATCCTCATGAAGGAAGTCATCCATGTCTCAAACTACTCATTTTGTTCATTTTATTTTTAATCTGATGGGATTGGATCCTCCCTGTCCATTCAATGCCGTTTACGAAATTCACATTGAAACCACAACTTCACTTATGTAAGAACAATTTGGGGCCTAATATTGGGGAAATTAGGTAAGAATTGGATGGTGAATGGAGGAATGAAGTTGGGAACACAGGATTAGGAGATGAGCGTTGATTTCACCCTTTTAATCCTTATTAATGGCTCATATGTTTGCCATGTGATAAATTTGCATGGAAAATTTCAAAATTTGACAACGGGGGCATTAATCAACTTTTACGGGGATAAATGACTAAAATAAAAGTTGAAGAGAAAAAATTAGCAATGAGTTATAAGTTTAAAAGGATAAATCTGCGAATACCTCAATATTTTATTGTGTTATGTGTGTTGTCCTTTCTAAAATGTTCGTCTCCTGTTATCACATTTTTGGCATACTATAAAATGCCAGTTTGTCTTGTAGTGTTTAAAAGTGATCCAACAAAATTTACAATAAAAAGGATCAGCAAACGAAAAATCCAAAAGCATGCACTAAAATCCATTAGTAATTACGAACTACGATTTAATGATATTTCTTTTCACTTACAAATGAAAAATTTTAGGTTCGATTCTCGGTAAAAAGGAATTTAAACTATATTATTACTAGCACATTGTGAAACTTAACCCATCCATCCACCCCATTAGTGTAGATAATGTCGTTCGTTCAAAAAAAAAATCCATTAGTAATTAAGAATCCACTAGAAAATAGAAAGAACTTTAAACTTTATTGATTGAAAGTATGAAAGATTACAAACCTAGCACCCTAAAGGTGGTGCTTATAATTCTAGGAGTTCAAATATGAAAAGAATTAAACAAATAACATAATATTGAAATTAAAATGTCCTAAAAACTTAAATTCTCGTCATTCTCTTTGAATTCATGCTTTATAGGCCTAAAATTAGCACGCCCAATCAAAGTTACATTAAGTGGAACGACCTGAAAAAACCATAACATTCACTTTTGAGATATGACAAAAGTAAATAATCCTTGAACTTATAAATTACCCATTCTCCAATCATTTTTCTTAATTAAATGTCACTTCTTTCATTTTAATCTTTATTGTATCTAAAATAATCTAATTTCTTGGCTACATCAGAAAGAGTGTAGAGTAGGGAGCCATGGGCCATCTCACAGGATCTCCAGTAGAGGTAGCAAAGGATTAGCAAACTATATTTGCTAGGCAACATAGGATAAAATCGTCTCCAACAAGTAGCAACCCAGTTAGCAAACTGAAACAGTAACAACTGATTTTTTATTGCTACTTATTCTAATTAGCAAATTGGATCTTGCAATATATTCTATTAAAAAAATTGTTTATTTATTCACCCAACATCTATTAACAGAAGCACTTGTTGAACCCCACAATATATTTTGAGATGGATAATGATCTGAAACTGAATTTTTATTTCTGTAAATATAACAGAGTACAAGAAGATTGGGGGGGGGGGGGGGGGGAGTAAGGGAAGCATCATTAAAAACCAATGTAGAGGGGAAAAAGAGTACTTCGCCAAGATGCTTCCCACTTACATTCAATTATCATTCTCCAAATCTACTTCCAGAAAAGGAACAAGCCAAAGTGGCTCCTCCTCCACCCATGTATGAAAAATAAGAGAAACCTCTTCAAAATATCAATCGCCTCCAATATTCTACCATCCCTATCAAGATGAACCTCATTTGCAACAATTAAATCCACTAGGCTTTTGAAAAATAGTTCCAATATAATAGAAGTGAATCTTGCATCATATGCAAACAATAAATCCTCATTCGCCGCGCGCAATTAGGTTGTTAAGGCATCAAAATAACCATAGCGTTGTGTCGCACAACAATCGTCATTTCTAATAACATCTACACCTTTATTCAATCCCTTCAACGATATTGCTCCATCAATAGTAACTTTGAATACGCCCCTTGGTGGATGCTGCCATCACTGTTCCTCCATAGCCTCATTGTCCCGCACTTGATCAATCTTGTTGGAATCTTGAAAATCAAGAAGAAGATTCCTTGCTCGATTCCGAATTACATGACTACACTTCTCCCCATCGAAAAGATCCTCACATCTTGCTGCCCAAATACTCCACACCAACATAGCAAAGTAGTTACGATCCTCTTTGTTACCTGATAGAATTTCATCGATCCATAAATCTTTAAACTCCATCAGTTTCCATTCTCCGTGGACGCCCGCCCAACCTGTAGAACCCCAAATTTCCTTTGCACTGCCACATTTCCAGACGGCATGTAGCAGCGTTTCTGCTGCCCTTCCACATACACAGCATACAGGTGAGGTCCGTGAGGAAACCACTTTTTATTTTTTATTTTTTATTTTTGGAAAAGAACTTGATTGCTTGGAACGAAATTACATATAGCTCTCCACATCAAGGATTTGATCTTATTTGGCACTATTAGAGCCCATATACTGCACCATACGTTTTTATCTCGACCAATAGATCATTCCACCGATCCTTGTTCGCGGTTCTTTATTAACCGGGCAAGAGAGTACCCACTTTCGACCGCGTATCGTCCGTGTTTTTCGTAAGGCCAGATGAGATTGTCTACACCTTGTTGAGTTCCCAAAGGAATTTGCATAATAGCCTCGGCTTCCTCCTGCCAAAATGCCGAGTGTAATATCTCTTCCCGCTACTCCTCGCATCCGTTAGTTAGATAAAAAAACTCGACAATGGGTCCGCGAAATAGGTAGTGAACATATTTTGAAACTCATTGGTCATGGAATCCAAGGATCATTGTAGACGGACACGGCAATCCCATTACCAATAGGCCAACGTAATCCCCTTAGCAATAACTCTTTCCCCCATACAAGAGACTGCCAAATGAAAGACGATCGAACACCCACCCCCGCGTGGAGAAGTGTATTAGTCGGATAGTAGCGAGCACGATAAACTTGTTCCACCAAGGACCCATTATTAGTAAAGAGCCACCATACTTGCTTTACAAGAATGCCTGATTGAAACATTTGAAATCCCAAAAACTCAAGCCACCCTTGTACTTGCCCCGACATAAATTTTCCCACCTTTCTCATTCTTCCCTTTGAACCACCAATAATTTGCTAGAAAAGCATGGATCCCCTTGCACGTTCCCTTGGATGTCCAAAAGCAACTCATGGTATATATAGGTATTGCCTGCAAAACGGCTTTGATCAAAATTTTTTTACTCGCTCTAGAAATGAGCTTTTCTTTCCACCCAGACTTTCTTCCCAACTTCTTTGATGGCCCCAAATAGTTGTTTTTGTCCTTTGTCCACCTCCGTCGGTAAGCCTAAGTATTTCTCATGGCACTGTACAATTGGCATTTCCAAGTAAGAAGCCACCATGATTTTAGATTCTTCATCGTATTAGGGCTCAACGCAATCGTGGATTTGGAAAAATTAACTTTTTGCCCAGACACCTCTTCATATACCCAGAGAATTTCATTAACTCTTTCACACGAACCCCTTGTGACATTCAAGAAAAGAAACCTATCATCCGCAAAAAAAAATAGGTGAGATATGGAAGGTGCCCTAGCAGCCATCCACACCCCACAAATTTTCTCTTTGACTTCCGAAACCTTCCGCGTAAATGAGAAATAATTATGAAGAAAGAGGGCAGCCTTGGCGCAATCCACGTTCCGGGTATATTAGCCCTTTAGATTGTCCATTCCATGAAGTTGTCAAACAGAATTTCACCAATGAGTTACACTTACTTTAGAATTTATTATAATTAATTTATAAGCTTGATTGCTACCAAAATTATACAGATCAAAATAGACATACTAATCTTCATAAAATAAATATACAAGTTATTTTGGGACAAAATAGTAGTCTAAAGTAACATCTCAAAAGACCAACACAGTCTGCCAATAAAACTGTCTGTACGAGCATGTGTTACTAATAAATTCACCATAATTACAATACATGGCAAAAAATTACGAAAAATTTTCAGACATATACGTATTGAACATATCAAAAATTCAGGTCATTTAGTAACCATTAGACATGTCACTCAACCGATTTTAATGAAGACATACAATTTGCCAAAAATAAAATATATGTGCATCTATCATGAATCTATACATCCGTAACAAATTTAATTTCATATTATTTCAATTTCGATGTCCAAAGGAAACTCAAGTAATCAAATTTCATCCTCCAAACATCATAGTTCGAATTGAAAATATGTATAAGCATTATACTTAAACAATGCGTACCTTAGCAATCCTTGATTAACCTTCATGGGTCCAATACTTTGCATCAACAAGTCTCATGAAGATACACAAAAATACGTCATGATGCAACTGATTTTCATGCCTCAAAACCACAACCATTATGTGCCTCGTAGTGGATATATTTGTAACTAAAGGCATGAAACTTTATCCCCAATAAACTTCATGAAACTAAATTAATTTGCACCTATAGGCAAGAAAATTAACTAGTTTCTAGTACTATATTATGTCACAAGAGTACCTTCATGAAAAACTTTAAGACCTGTGGGCAAGATTTTCACAACTTCTGTGAAATAAAACCCATACTATGCCATCTTAATTAAACTAAAAGAAATAATCCACACTTGTGGGCAAGAAGATTATCCCATTCTAATTAAGATGCAATGTTGGCTGAAGTAACTCAAAAACACAGTCCCATCATCAACTAAGTCGTCGCAGCTTGCTTAGTTGAAAAGGCATTGATCAACTCCGCCCTAAAACAATACAAAAAGTCACATGGATTAATTAACTGTAAGTGGCAAAATTATGATAATCTAATTCGAGCTTCAAGTCTTTCCAAGAAATGGCACTAATTCCTTCAATACTCCCTTTGACATTCAATTAATCTCGAGAAACCTGACAGTATTCTTGAAAGAGATTAATCACATATAGAACAAGTTGTATAAGAATTGTAATATTATACATCCACCACAAGGATGTCAATACTTATGGGAGAAAATGATGGAGCTAATTGCTTCAAAATAAAAACACTTTATATAAACAATACGCTTGCTTTAATTCAAATGCCAATTTGTGATATCACCTAAATACTTTCTTAAGTCAAACGGGTTCCTTTCCTTTGCACCTTTCTTTCCATAGTACAAGACTACTAAAACATTAGTATTAAAAAGTCATGCATTAGCCTTGTAAATACCAAATTAAATAAAGGAACCAAAACTATTTTCTTCCAAAAGAAATGTCTCCTATACATGTCATACATTAGCTTTGAATAATTTATGTTCTTCTCCCCTTATGGCACTAAAAAAATTGACTTATCAAAATATTGTTTAAATTCTTTAGGCGTATGAGAAACTAACAAACAATAATACATGTAATACATGCTTATTAATTAAGTCACATATACTTCGAGTGAATTACATACCTCATGCCTTCATATGCTCACCACTTCTTTATAAACATACACACACACACATATATATATCACATGACCAACAATAATTCTCATATAAGAATAAATAAAATACAAATGAGAATTGTCACATAATTACTACAAACCTCATTCATTTGTACAATGTTCTTGTCCTTGTCACTAGATGCTTTCTGTCATTCTCAATCATTCCACAAATTATGCATCAATTTTTCATAGTTAATTAGTCATGTATGATTAAATGACTACTGAGACAGGAGAGCAAAATCAGAAACAAAACTAATTGATTAGTCATGCAAATTTCTTATGAAGTTAATATCATTATAAACCTCACTTGAATTAATCCCCAATCAAACTGAAGTACTAGTATACTGAATTACTAATCTACATATTTGTGTCTTTAGCTTAACTATATGCATATTTGATCTATTCACAATTTTAAAGGCAGCGGAATAACATGCACAGAAGCAAGTTGAATTCAAGTTCATCATGATCATGAGTTTAGCACTGTAATTGATCGCCTCTGATACCAAATGTTGACTTTATGTAAATTTAGGATTCAATCAATTAAGTTACTAAACCACATGTAATCAAATATATAACATACTCGAATAACCCTAGCATTTACTGCAATGAATGCAGTTTAAGTATACGAACCCTAACATGAAACTGATACGCATTGAATAAGCATGCAAACCTGAACTTCCAGCCATGGTTCGCAATGAGAAATGTCTTCCCTTTTTCACTGACACGAACACCATATATGTACCGAGAAGAGACACCAAATCCCAAATAGTTTGGTAACTGCCACATCCCATCATTAAGGCAGTTACATGCAGTTATACATTTAAGTTAACTTCCTTTTAATTCAAATTTCATTTGCATGACATTTTTTCCTCCATAACGTTTTAGTTTGTCCGATCCTAAAACCCTTAATAGTCTTTCAATTATGCCTAGCTCATTTACTTAGTATTGCTGCAGTTCATAATTTGATAACTCATATGAATTCGCTCTTGTAAATTCACATGATTTCCCACACAGAAGTTTTCAATATCTTTCCCGACTCAACATACCTCCTCTGATTTCTTCAGTTCTTCACAAATTGTTTTATTCAAGATTTTTTCAATCGAGAACCATGGTCCCTGACTCTTAGTTAAAGAATTTTCAATCTCCAATTACGAGTTTAATTCCTAAGTCTTAACTTATGTAGAAAGGGTCTCAAAACTATAACTGAGTACCTTTAGAGGCTCAATGCTGCTAACGATCCTGATCTCTTATCTGCTTTTTGGGTCCACTTGCACACAAACTATACTGCTCATATTCCCTGTGATAGCAAAGCGGAAAAGTAACAATCTTTCGTAGGCAATACTTAAATAATTAACGAAAGGTCTTCTTCTTCCTGGATTTTATGTCAGAGAGATATATCCTCTCTCTCTCCGTCTCTCTCTCTCTCTATATATATATATATACGCCGATTTATTTGAAATGTCAAATTCTTTTTTAATGTGCTCTTGACCATTTTTTGTGGTGTCATTAAGGGTATATTGCATAAGTTTAGCTTGTAGCTAGCTCAATAGAGTAGCTTCGCTGTTTGATCTTTAATCATAAATAACATGACAACATTTTGTAGATTTTTAATGGCCCTGGTGGTAGATATGCAGCTTCTATTATAAGGGAGCACATTTTTAACTTCATAGTTGAGGATCCATATTTCACCTTTACCATTAAGAAGGCAAGTAGGGAAGCTTTCAAAAAAGGTGGCCATGCTTTTGCTGATATTGGTACTCCTAATAGTTCCTCCATCACCAGTGCACTTTCTGTCCTCGTCTTGGGAAGGTTAGTATGCACGGCAATTTGAATTTCATTGAGATTGAGATCATTAATCTATGTTGCAATTTATCTCATCTTATTGTTGCCCGGCCACTGGTAAAATTTCATGTTTTGTGATTGTATACATAATTCTTTGCCAACCGTCTATTCTTACTTGTTCAAATGTGATGTGATCCATATGTTGTTCCTCTCTAGGAAGATGCTAATTGCAAATGTTGGGGATTGTCTAGTTGTGATGGGAAGAGGAGATAAAGAAATTGTGCTGATTTCTGAAGACCTAGAAAGCTCCAAAGGTTCCTCAGGTCCTTTGCCTGCACCGCCAAAAGTTCAGGAGATATTTTTGAGCAAGGAAGATGAATTCTTGATCCTAGCCTGGAATGACTATAATATTTGCCGCCCGCATTTATTTACACATGCAAGGAAAGAATTAATGGTTAACAATGATCCAGGGAGATGCGCAAGAGAGATTGTTAGGAAGGCACTGTATTGGGAGTGAGGTACCAACATGAAGGATGGGGTGGTATATATGCTTCTCGCCCAACCCACTGCCACCTTTGTCACCTTTGTTTGAGATTTCGAACTCACAATCTCAAAACACAAAATCTCAAAACCATGTAAGTTCCGAAATTTGTTTTAGTTAGTTCTTTTTTTTTTTTCCTATTCAAAATTTAGAAAAGGTAATACGGCATCTAACTGCTTTTGCAGGCTACTGACTTGGGTTGGATGCTTTAATCACGGCCCTTAGCCAGGAGACCATTTCCATTTATTGTGATCAAGTTTCCTCTCCACACAAGCCAAAGTATGCAATATACGGTCCAATGTTGACTTTTCTGGCTCTACACACCAACATGTCCGAGATGATTTACAAGGGCAGAAGGAAAAGAGTGTAATTCAAGAGGTGGTGGTTCTACTATCCACTCCCCCATATAGGCCTTTCGATGATGTAATGGATTTTTCTTCACTAATTGGTGGCATATCCCAGTGCGTTTTTGCAAAGGTTCAACATGCTTACATAATCGGGCACGCCGAAAATCCTATCAAAGTTCTCCTCTTGCCTGCGTTCATTATTATATGCTCGATCATTTTTCAAAACTAAGAAAGCTTCGAAACAAGACCCGTGGGTACTATCGCTTACAGGAGGGAGGAGAACTAAGCTTAACGCGCATATATCATAGGTTTTATACATATCATCTTTCTTAATTTTGAACATCTTAACTATTGTAAGAAAGATAATATGTATAAAACCTATGATATATGCTCCTTAAGCGTAGTTCTCATCCCTTCTTCAATCTATGAGTGATAGTACCCACGGGTCTTGTTTCGAAGCTTTCTTAATTTTGAAAAATGATAGAGCATATAATAATGATCGCAGGCAAGATGAAAACTTTGATAGGATCTTCGGTGTGCCGGATTATGTAAGCATGCTGAAACGTTGCAAAAACGCACTGGGAGATGCCACCAGTTGGTGAAGAAAAATCCATTACATCACTGAAAGGCCTATGAGGGGGGAGTGGATAGTAGAACCACCACCTCCGAAATTCCACTCTTTTCCTTCTGCACTTGTAAATCATCTCGGACATGTTGGCAAGTAGAGCTTGAAAAGTCAACCCCATACCGTATATTGCATACTTTGGCTTGTGGAGAGGAAACTTGATCACAATAAATGGAAAGTGTCTCCAGGCAAAGGGCCGTGATTAAAAGCATCCAACCTAGGTCAGTAGCCTGCAAAAGAAGTTAGATGTCGTATTACCTTTTATAAACTTTGAATAGGAAAAAGAAAGAAAGAAAGGAACTAACTAAAACAAATTCCGGAACTTGCATGGTTTTGAGATTTTGAGTTTTGAGATTATGAGTTCAGAAATCTCAAACTAAGGTGACAAAGGTGGCGGTGTGTTGGGCGAGAAGCATACCACCACATCCTTCATGTTGGTACCCCACCTCCAATGGAGTGCCTTCCTAACAAGTTCTCTTGCGCATCTCTCCGAATCATTGTTATCCATTAATTCTTTCCTTGCAAGTGCAAATAAATGTGGGCTGCAAGTATCATAGTTATTCCAGGCTAGGATCAAGAACTCATCTTCCTCGCTCAGAAATATCTGCTGAATGTCTGGCTGTGCAGGCAAGGGACCAGAGGAACCTTTGAAGCCTTCTAGGTCTTCAGAAATCAGCACAACTTCCTTACCTCTTCTTCCCATCACAAATCGATAACCCCAACATTCGCAATTAGCATCTTTCTAAAGAGGAACATCATATGGATCACATCACATTTGAACAAGTAAGAATAGACAGTTGGCAAAGAATTATATATACAATCACAAAACATGAAATTTTACCAATGGCCGGGCTTTGGTACAACAAGATGTGATAAATTACAACATAGATTAATGATCTCAATCTCAATGAAATTCAAATTGTCGTGCGTACTAACCTTCCCAAGACAGAACAGGACAATAAATGCATTGGTGATGGAGGAACTATCAGGAGTACCAGTACCAACAAAAGCATGGTCAGCTTTTTGGAAAGCTTCCCTAATTTCCTTCTTAATGTAAAGGCAAAGTATTTATCCTCAACCATGAAGTTCAAAATGTGCTCCCTGATAATAGAAGTTGCAGCTCTACCACCAGGGCCATTAAAAATCTACAAAATGTTGGCATGTTATTTATGATTAAAGATCAAACAGCAACACTAATTTGTTGAGCTAGCCACAAGATAAATTATGTAATATACCCTTAATGACACCACAAAAATGGTCAAGAGCATATTCAAATAAGAATTTAACATTTCAAAGAGATCGATGTTATATATGTATGTGTGTGTGTGTGTATATGTATGTATAGAGATCAGAGAGAGAGGGAGAGGATATATCTCTTTGACATAAACTCCAGGAAAAAGAAGACCTTTCGCTAATTACATAAGCACCTACGAAAGGTTTGTACTTTCTGCCGTTCCTAACACAAGGAATATGAGCATTAGTTTGTGAGCAATGGACCCAAACAGAAGTTAAGGGATTGGGATCACCAGCAGCTTGACTCTCTGAAGATACTCAGTCATAGTTTTGAGACCCTTTCTACAAAAGTTAGGACTTTGGAATCAAACTCGTAATCGGAAATTGAAGAATCTTTAACTGAGAGTCAGGAACCATGGTTCTTGATTGAAGAAATCTGGAATAAAACAATTAGTGAAGAACTGAATAAATCACAAGAAAAAGTTAGGGAAAAAGATAAGAAGATGATATGGCCACAGGAGAGAATTTGATAGTAGGGGTCAAGCATTACCTATGTACAGGTTAGATCACGGGAAGGAAGCATGTTGGAAATATATTAAGAGACCAAAGAGAGCAAATCTTTAAATTCCATGCCCAAAAGCTGTCGACATTAATGCTTGCATGGTAATTATTTAAAGAGAATATTTATTTCAATCCATCATTTGTTTCTTTAAACCCAACATGATCTTCGTGACATGCCATTTTATTTTTTTAACCTGTGAATAAAAAGTTATTGTGTTGGCGTGATCGGATGTACGTAGGCAAGCAAGCAGATTTTTATTTTCGTGGTGTGGTGAGGATTTGGCAAAGACTCAAAAGGCAGAGAAAAACGTACTCTTTATCAGTTGAAACGATAGCAACAAAGGAACAACAAAGCAGCAGCAAAGCAAACGCAGCCACCTAATCACTCATAACACTGAGAAATTGAGAAACGAAGAAATGGAAGGAGGAGGATAGAAGCTTATGGGTGAAGGAATTTCAGAAGACTTTGTATTTCACACTATGAATTATTACAATCCTTTACAGGGATTATTACAATAATACCCTTTGTAATTAACTCTCTAACAATATTAACTAATTGAGTGATGGTGACTATAACGAATAGACAACTGACAAGTGTCAATTGGTTAATACTCCCCCCTCAAATTGTGCTAGGATACTACTAGCAGAGTTTGGAGCTAAAAAGAAAAAAAAAACACAACCCTGCAATGCTATTCTGCAAGTGAACAACCCTGAACTGCAGTACTGGAGTGTGCAGAATGTGAACCCAAGCTCAAGTTGTGACAATGCTTTACAAATACAGGACTATGTAGTCCTTTAGTTAGAACATCAGGAACTTGCTCTTCTGTGGGAATATATTGAACATGCAGATCACCTTTTTGTATTTTCTCCCTTACAAAGTGATAATCAGTGTCAAGATGTTTGATCTTAGAATGAAAAATAGGATTCGAACATACAGCAAGTGCTGACAAGTTGTCACAGTGAAGATAAGGAGGTGAGGGAAGAAACTGATGCATATCTCTGAGCAATGATCTGATCCAAAAAATATCAGATGCACAATGAGCTATTACCTTATATTCTGCCTCTGTCGAGCTTCTTGAGACAGTGGACTGCTTCTTGGGTTGCCATGAGATAGGATTAGAACCTAAGTACACCACATATCCAGTTATTGACCTCCTAGTATTGATGTCTGCTACTCAGTCTAAATCTAAATAGGCTATTATGAACATATCTTCACTGTTTGTGTATTTCAAACCACAAGTAATAGTACCTTGTAAATACCTCAAAATTCTCTTGACCAAATGAAGGTGCAAGTCTGTTGGATTGTTCATGAACTAACACACCATATTCACTGAGTATGCTATATCAGGCATAGAAAATGTTAAGTACTGTAAAGCACCCACCAAGCTTCTATAGAGAGTAGGGTCTGTCATTGGTATGCCTTCATACACAATCAACTAAGTATGAGGTTTGGAAGGTGTAGATGTAGGTTTACAATGTTCCATACCAGCTTTTTTCAACAAATCCCGTGCATACTTAGATTGATTGATGAATATAGACCCATCTTGATTATACTGGATATGGAGACCAAGAAAATAGGTAAGTTTTCCCATATCTTTAAGATAAAAAATTGCAGCCATGTTTGTAATCACTAATTGAATCTTTGAAGCATTGGAACCAATCATAATTATATCATCAACATATAATAGGAGTATAATAACATTCCAATGATCTTCCTTCACAAACAGACTTGTATCTGATAATGATGTAACAAATCCCAAAGTAGGTAGGTAACTAGTGAATTTCGAATTCCAAGCTCGTGGTGCTTGTTTCAGGTCATAGAGTGACTTTATTAACTTGCAGACATAGTTTGGATGTTTTGAATCAACGAACCCTTGAGGCTGCTTCATATTGACTTCCTCTTCTAATTCCCCATGTAAGAAGGCATTTTTAACGTCTAATTGCCTCAAACTCCAACCAAATTGAACTGCCAAAGCAAGAATCATTCTCACAGTGGTGTGTCTCACCACAGGACTAAACGTTTCAGAGTAGTCCAAGGCTTGCTCTTGGCTATACCCTTGTGCAACTAGCCTTGCTTTATACCTGGAAATAATCTTGTATACCCATTTGCTTCCAATGATACTTCTATCAACAAGAGGAGGAACTAAACATCAAGTTCCTTATGCTTTTAAGGCATCAAACTCATCTTGCATGGCTCTTTGCCATTCTATCTTGACACTAGCAGTTTTAAAAGTCTTAGGCTTCTCTATATCAGTTACATCAGCTAAGAATGAAAAACCACTCGAGAAATCATCCAAAATATCCAAAGAAGTAACCTCAGGAAAGGTTGCTAAATAGGCTGCATAATTTTTTCTTGAAATTGCACCTGTTTGTAACCTTGTTTGAATTTCATAATTATGATGCACAGAACCAAATATGTTTGTATGTTTTGTAATAAATGGAGATGAAGGTGGAGAGAATGGAAGTATCACCTAGAGTTGCTCTGGACTGAAGACAAGAAGCAAAGGAGTTGTATCATTTGTTGTGGAAAGAGTATGGCCTGATGTATCATGCATTACATTATCTTGACTTTGAAGATTCCATGAACTTGAACTTAACTTCTCAGAGTGATTCACTGAATAAGATGTAGCTCCACCATTCTCACTAGATATCTGAGTAACTTCATGATTACTAGGAATCTGAGTAATAGGTAGAAGTACCAAAATTGGAGAGTGTAGCATGCTGGTTAGTATCTGCTTCATTGACTCGATTCATGTTTTGTCCAATATTATGTTTTCTATCTGATTTCATGCGTTTTCTTGACGCTTTTCCATTCTTTGATATAGGTAATTTGTTGTTATGTTTTCATGATATGGGTCTTTTTTCAATTTGCATTTTGGTTGTCCAACATTTCTAAGTTTTTGTATAAAATATAAGAACAAAACTGCACATCGACAAGTTTATGATGAACTTTTTGGAGTGTCGGTAACACTTCGCTTGAGGATATCTCTACATCTTAATTTATGTTCTCTCTGGTTGCTTCAAGTTTGTAATTTTACGTGCTACACTGCCACTTGATTTGATTATAAAAATGTAAAACAAAATCCGCCCTTGATTTACAAATTTGTATTCGATTTTTGATGTTTTTCCAGTGTTAAGGCATATGTTGCACAAGTGAGGTATGTAGGCTGCAGGGCATATATTTTGTCGTCTTAACTGCAGGGGCAAAATATGTGTAGACTGCAGCTTGCTTCTGTTTCTTCAGTTTCGTATGGAAACAACCTTCTGCTTACTTTTGCCTTTGAACAGTTGTGGTTACAAAATTAGCTACTTGAACAAGTTCTCAACGCTTTTTATTTTTAATTACCTGTTGAAATGGTTGCATACATTGCATGACACATTATATGCGTGAACTAAATGTTTCTTCTGTTTCTTAAGGAAACGGAACTTTTTTGGAAACTATCTCTTCAGTTTATTCCCACTCATTGTAAAATGTGTTTATGTGCCAACTCACTTCAATGTATATAAAAACAAAGCTGTTTATCTTATCGACCTCATTCACTCTTGTATCTCTTTGTTTGTTCATAACTGTGTGGAATTTATTCAACTTAAATATGTTTCATTCATCCGATAACGCCTGAAACAGCTGGTTCACGCGGCAACGCGCGGGCCTAATTTCTAGTTTGTACTATAATTGGCAGGCATGAAAACATTTGATGAAGAGATGAAAACCATATTATACTAAAATAATTTGTCACAGTATCAAAAAAAAAATTCTTTCAACCTTAGGTTCTTCCGGCGATAATTCGTGCTTGCACCCCTGATTAAAATTTTGGGCCCGGCAGGATAAAAAGAAGTTTAGTGGTAAGTAGATGACATGCATTCTACTAACTATTGATTAAAACTTGGTAATTACCTTATTAAATTTTAACTCACGAGTGTTGCACTAAATACATTTTTGGTACCTGCTCAAATTTACTAACACACTTGATGACACTCTATTATTTAGAATAGCATTACCCTTTGAAAATTGCTTTATCAATCCCAGGATTGTATAAGTATTGACACATACGATTTATACACCTGAAAAATGATTGTACGGTACCTGGGGAGACTGAGAGACTTAGAGGTGTTGAAGGTGGGAGGATGTGGTGGAGGGTTAGGCTTTGGACTACTGTACTCCGCAGTCTCCTCCCTTGCTTTTTACCCTTTTCTGACCATTGTTCTCTTGGGTCCCTGTAAGTGAAAAGCAACCCCATATTTCATGAAAAATTAATAGCTTTTTACAAGTGACACAATTTAATTGACCACGCATCAATATCCTTGTATACGGATTCTTACAAATTCAGACCATGCCTTACAACATTTGGTTTATAAAAACGCAATCTAATTGTGATTTTTTTGTTTATTTATAAATTTAGTAATTAGTTAACATTGAAAAAATCACGCAGACGAGAACATTTGGTAGGCCACTTGGCCTAAACAATGTGCTCGCCATCTTTCACCTAAGTTGAACTCCCTTCCTTAAAGATCTCCGAAAAATACTAGTTTCCATTGAACTATGTATCAGTAGTTCAGATTTCTATATATACTATCCATGTTTATCATTGCATGAATGATTTAAAACTGATAAATATTAATTTGCAAGCAATGATCTCTCACTAAACGCTGTAAAAAATGTGTGAACAGAAATATATTTTATATAATTTAGCAAAAAAATGAAAACTGTGATTGAAGAACCTGCAAGTTTATCCCGAAGTAGTGTGAAGTTCTCCAGCCGACCACGATGAAGTTGACTAGTAAGTGGTCTTCGTATTATTGTTAAATCAAGAAACTGGTGTGGTTCTACTAACCAGATCCAAGACTTTGGCTACATTGACCTTACCATACCAGACTTTCAATCACCGCCATCCGAAGTATCCAACTGTCGGAGTGACACCACGTCACGACTTTATTTTTCTTCATCCTTTTGGCTTTTAGTTCAATTTTATTCAGTTGACGATCTGAGATTCTGAATGGTGAAATATTTATGATTGCAGACTAGTCTTTATCATTATTGGCTGCCCTGTCACTGTTTAGGGATTTTTATTGGAGATTGCACTGAGATACCCTTTTGGGAAAGAGTAATGTTCAAGAAACTAAATTTACCAACAAAATTTAGTAAATTAAATAATATAAAAGTTGATGATTAAATTATTATTTAAATTATTGATAAACGTGCTTATTATCTATTGGTAACTGTGAAGTAGTGTATCCAAGAGAAACCCTAGTACTTAAGCAAACACTTGATGTTAGGTCAACCGCCCGCCTAGTAAATTAATTAAACTGTGACAAAGACTAGTAATAATATGCATAAATTCAACTAGCAGTGCCAACTAAAATTTAATCCGTGTATTAAACGGAGAAGGTGAAGCCAAGTTGTTTAATGGATAGTTTTGCCTTCTCACGGTACTTAAAGTTATTATAATATATATATATATATATATATATATATATATATATATATATATATATATATATATGGGAAGGAATCCCTATTTTTGAAAATGGAAATTAGTTGTGAGCTCACACAACATCGAACTTCAATGATCCGAACATTTTATTTTTTAAGTTACACCTCATAGATCATCTTTTCAAATTGGTATTAGAGCATGTTTGATCCTTTACGGTTTAATCTACTTGATTTGTCTGTCGTTCTTTGCCTCTCCGACTTCTCCTTTGATTGTTTGTCTAGTTTGGATCAATATGTTTAGTTGCCATCCATACAAGTTGAATTGATGAAGTGAAAGAGTGGATCAGATGTATTGTAGGACCGACGTATGTCACTAAAGCTCAAGGAAATTTTTTATAGAACGACAATAACGCCAACAACGCTTTATGGCACACATTGTTTGGCGGTTAAGCATTAACATGTGCAAAATGGGCATAAAAGAAAGGACATGGTTAAGAACGAGAATATCTGAGTTAAACTAGGAATGACCGCAATTGAAGATAAGATGATAGAAAATCAATTTAAGTGGTTTGAATATGTGCACCAAAGACCTAGAAATGCTCAGGTTAATAGATGCAATTATGAGATAGAGACTCAAGGTAAAAGGAAAATAGAAAAACCTAGGAAGACTTGGAAAGAGACACTAAGAAAATATATGGAGTACTTGGAGCTAACGGAAGACTTGACACAAATCTGAGCGAGTGGTGTGTTTAGGATTGATACAGAGATAACCCTAGAAAGGTGAATTTATACCAATCGAGGAGATGACCTTTTATTATAGAGAAATCCTTATTAAACGGGAGAACCCTAGAGGATATCTAGGAAGTAGATATTGCATCATCTTAGGAGTGTAATTACTTGTGACGCATGCTAGTCCTTAGATTGTAAGGACTCCAATATTATAGGAAACCTGTTAACTCCTTGCTGGATTAGGTTTATGTATCTTCCGGAACAAGCATGGTCACTCTCAGTGAAGTCGTCGGACTTTGCCCACTGATTCCTAAACATGATGATGGTGGCATCACTGCTCCGTTTATTCAACTTCGCAATAGAGGTTGTTGAGTCCATAACCAAACTTCTGAGGCATGTGTATCTGATATGCCTTACTTCGACCCTGAAAACTCATGGTCTTACATTTAATTATTTGAGTTTGCTTGTTAATTTAGGATTTGAGCCATCCTAATTAGAGTTTCTTAGGTTTTGCACCCTAGAAATATAACTTATAGTTAAGTATGAATGATAGGTTAGTAAAAAATGTAGCCATCAGGTTGTAGCCATCTCAGCAATCTCGTTTATTTGTTTTCTATTAATAATATAATGTTCATAGTTATATATCATTTATTCGTACGTTCGTTTATTTTTAACTTATATAATTATATATAAGGCTTTTTAGCCAAAATGGTCCATGAGATTTGCATAACTCCTCACTTTGGTCCCTGAGATTTGAAATCGATAAAATTGTTTAAAATTAACGAGAGGTCCTTTTGTTAAAACAAAAAACAAAAAACAAAAAACAAAGAGAGGTCCCCAGTATTAATTTATATTTTTTTACTTTCCAATAATTATTCTTTCTAATATTTACAAATTTCCGTTTTGTTGTTAATATCTTTTTAACTACTAGCTAGTAACTATGTGGGTTTGAGTTTTAAACATTCATTCCAGTTCAAGTCTAACATTAGTAATGTGTAGACCAAATTTTTAGACCAAATTTGCAAATCATATGACGTGTCACAAATAGTTAATTTAGTGTTCATTCATTACTTACAAATATCAATTAAAGACTTGAAAATATGATTATTTTTTTAGTCCTATACTAACAAGGTTAGTAAACAAGAAAAAAAAACATCTCACAATTTATATAAAAACACTTTAAAAGTTCTGATAGAAGGGAAACAAGACTCTTGATCTATCTACTTGTAAGCTAAGATTTTTTTGTTCCCTACTCGTAGTACATACTAAATTAGTTGTTTCGTGTTTCTAAATAGAGTTTGAAGTGCTTTACTAAGTATAGTTTTATCTAAATCTTACATGTGAAAACAAATATTTTTTCTTATATAAAGTTATGGCATATTTTTGGGCTCGTCCCGGGCCTCAAAAATTCCAAGCTCAACACTGTCCAAACTTTCACTCATCCACTCTCTTGAATCCTAATTTCGCAGACCATCAAAACCATGGCCGCTATTTACAATAGATCCATTAATTGCCTCGCGCCGTTGCTAGTTGCCCAGCCGTGAAACGGGCAGTTTCAGATTTGGTGGAGGAATCCTCTGGCGGGCACCTACCTAATCCTTCATAAACCCTACAGTTTTGTTAGCTTCTACATTCCTAGTCCTTCATAAACTTACAGTTTTATGGAAATAAAACCCTTACAAGTAACTATTATTTACTCTCAAAGATGTAATATCTGTTCAAGACACTTTAAACGACATCATATCATGCAAATATTTCACCGAAAAATATCATCTCTCTTAACCAAAGTAGCAATACCAACAAACGCTACAACACTTGCTGCCTCACTCGCTGGTCGTGAGGTAGACACCTACAATGTTAGCAGGGTGTCTACAAGCAGCGACTGCAGCAGCAAGTGTTGCAGCGTTCATTGCTACAATTGGTTCCTTAACAAGTGTTCCACATTTAACAACCTCCCTAGAAGCTAACCAAGATAAGGGAAATCAAGGACAGACCATATACTCGAATACAGAAGTTGAAGAAATTCAACAAGAACTTCAGAAAACATACTTCGAAACAGAAAAATGAATATAGCAGTATGAAACATGATAAATTTAGTATATATAAAAATGTATATAGATACCATCTCTATCTGTTGCTTGAGCAATAGACAGTTTCTTTCAAGTGAAATTTGTCCACGACAAAGTTGCATGATGCAAAAAAGCGGAGAACACACACTGATAAGGCAGTATTAACAGATCTGAATATTGTATAACCATAGATCAAGCAACACAAAGTCGACGTAATAGCTTTCTACAACAATGCTTCTTGGAGTTTTATTTGAGAATCCAAAATTTTCATCACATGAGTTAATCAAATACGAATATGAGAGATTGACACCCTCAACTGAACTAATGAATAAAACTGTTCTGCAGACAAGCTCTCAAAATATTCGAACATACAAGAGAGCAACATAAACAGGATTAGGAAAAAGAAAAACTGCAAAAACAGGTATATGCAACTTATTTCAACTCGAAAACACTTTTTGAAGCAAGAATCTGCACTTGGGAGTTCTTTTACTGAGACAAATACCTAAAAACACAACAGAAAGAAAGGGGTAAAGAATGAACATCAACGAAAATGCATGTCATTTCTTGAATCCATACAGTTTAGAACTAGACCTATCGAGATACAAGTTTATGCATTATAATAGAGAATCAGTAACTTTATGAAGAGGTGTTTGGCTTTGCCACACTAAGTTAAGAACACTAGGAGGTTTATCCCATCCCGTCGACAGCACAAAGAGGGCACAAGAACAATAAAAAGCCGAAACAGAAGCTAATTCTGAGTCAACTAGGTCACCCATATCTGTAACCAAGTGAAAATGAAGCCTTCGAAACAGGTCCAAACAAACCAACACTGCTTGCTCGCATAAATAAAAGATTTTTTTAACACCTTAACCAACTATTACTAACAGGATAACAGCGATTAACGCCGGCAATATGGATACAATCTACAAACAAAATACATGTATTGTGCAAATAGTTTGAAGTATCGAAACGAAACACCAATCTATCAACACCATCATACAACTCACAATCAGTACCTTAATCTTTTTCTTCCTTTCCATTCATCGAATAAATATCAACCATAAGTAATTCATAACTGCAAAATTCGAGCAAGCAAAAGATTTCGCATACGAAAGAAACTATATTAGAACATAGCAACTCTGAAAACAAACACAAAGGATCAAAATTGAATCCAACCCCAAACATAAAAACCGAAAAGTAAACGAACTGACTAACCTATTCGTCGTCGTTCTTGTTCCTCTTCCTCCTGTTCTTGTTTATCAAATGCTCCGGAACCGGCTGGAGAAGCTTCCGATCCTTCGTCTTTGCAATCTTCTTGATTGTCTTCGGGTTCGAAATCACCTGCAGCTTAGTCCCAGACCTCAAGATATTCTCCTTCTTCTTCTTCTCCCTCTCCTCCCTCTTCCTCCTCTTCTCCTCCTTGTTCTTCTTGATCTCGTCCTTCAGCTCCGTCATTCTCTCTCTGTAAGCCCTCTTTATCTCTTTCGCCTTTGCCCTCTCCTCGAACGTCGTCCCCTTTCGGCTAACTTGCGCCGCCGACGCCCTCTGCTTCCTTGGCTGCTTCCACTTCCGCCCGGAGACTTTTCCCGCGATGACGCCGTCGTAGCTCGGCTTCCCGAAGCTGGGCTTGTCAGGGTTGTCAGACGAGGGTACCGCCGACCGCTTGGCTGGAGGTGGATACGAGTCATCGATTTCCATTGCAGCGCCGCCAAAGACAGAGGCATCTTCGTCGGAGGCTTGGGGGTTTCTCTTGCGCTTGTAGGTTTTGCCGCCAAAGCCTTCGTCTAGGCGGCGGAAATCGATTGTGCAGGCCATGGATGAAGGGGCTTGGTTGCTTTACAGACCTAGGTCTTACTCTGTACACTGGATTTTGCTATTTATATGCAAATAATAAGAATTCAAACATTTTATTTTATTACGGAATACTGCAATTACAAAAAGGTCACATACACATTTTTTTTACTTTTCACACACTTTTTATTAATTTTTATCAGTTAATTTACTTCATTTTATCCGATTCGGTGATCGAAAATTAGATAGGAGTGTGAAGTAAAAAAAAGTGTTTTGATATCACACTCCTTTAATATATTCATCTTCCCAATTAGTTTAGTTTACTCCAGCATCTTATTCAATGTGATGTCTATTTACAAACATGCAATAGAGACGAAGTAAAAAAAAAAAATTAATGAAAAGTTCAAAAAAACTTCTCTTTTAATGAGAAGTTATTTTTAAAGGTATAGTGAATAATACCAGGAAAATGTAAAAATATGGTTTTTCGTTAAATACGATTATTCATCTCTATGACAGCTTGCGCATACAATTCTTATAAATTGAAACCATATGCTCCAAATGATATCGGATCATAGGAAACAAAACCACATTACATACAACATGCATGAGTTGACACCATATTTGCGTCTTAAATCTTCTAACAGAAGATGACGCACACTTACACAAGTCCATTCCACTACGTCAAGCTCGAGTTTATACAAAACTTCATTATTGCATGAATGTTTCTTTTGGTCGAAAACAAAATAAATGTTAAGAATGCCAACTGGGCGGATTGCGTCAAACATAGAGGCTTTCAAAAATTGACGAACCAAAATAGATTTTTGTTGCTTATTAATGAATTATAAGATTTTATGAACAAAGAGCAAAATGCCTTACTAGTTAACAAACAAACAAAAACTAAAATATAAAAAAAAAAAAACTAAAATTTAACTGAAACAAACAATTTAATAAACATCTTCGACTTGTTTATAAGTTGATGCAGACGATGAATCATGTTATCAATCTTCTTCTTCCACCTCTAAAGAGGTTTATGGGTGCTGGACTGCAGGCTTGCATAGAGAGGCTGCATGTTTGATCATGTTATTTTTACCCATAGAGAAATGGTGCTAGTTTGAATTGTCTTTAAGAGCTGTTTCCGAAAGACTGCTGGATTCTATCATTTTTTCAAAATTAACTGCATTCTAAATCATAAGAAAATCAATCAAATTTGTACTTTTTTTTTTATTTACAAATTGGGTCTGAAATGCCTTGTAAAACTAAAATAGCAATGCCGGAAAGTTGCAACTTAATCGGTAAAAGAGAAGGCTGGTTTACCTGTGAAAATTTCTTTTGAGAGAAAAGAAAACTTAAATAAGAAAGCATCAAGGGCAACCGATACATTGTTAAGTTGTTAACGCTCAAATATAGGAAGTCACCAAGGGACTGGTGTGACAACTCTTTGTTAGTGTCGATGTGCTAGTGGTGCAAAAACAACAAATTTAAGTAGTTCACCTCGAAAATCCAACCTCTTCTTTGGATTATTCCTCCTCTTTATATAGACCTTGCCTCAGTCCAAAAATTCTTGGGCTAGAACTTTCTTTCTCTCCTCGGTGGGAGTTCTTTCTCTCTGACCTGAGAGTATTTTCTCACTGTTTGTGAGTCTTTTGATTTTGGACTTTTCTGGTGGCACCGGCCCTGGCTTCGGCCGGGGTTGGTTGCCGTGCTTTTTCATTTCTCTTCTCCTTCTCCTATCCCTGCCTCAACTGCTATCGCTCCCCAATTTTCTCTTTGGCCTTCCCCGATTCTTTACTCTTACAGGTAACCCTCTTCTTTGTTCACCCTGGATCTGCTCGCCAGCCAAGTTTATTTGGGAGATTCTGTGTAGAGCTCTGGTGTCTTCACCGGCTCGGGTGGTTCCACCACCACCACTTTCTCCGCTTCGTCTAGCTATTCCCAGTTGTTCCTCGGTTCCGACAGTGTTGTTCGTGGGCTTTCACGAACTTCCTTCCGTTAATCGGCTCCGCTCACTTGGTTGCCGATTATTCCTACAAAAACTATGTGGCTGTGCTCTGGTGGGTTGGAGGTGGCATCTGTAGAGGCGCTACTGGATGGCGGCTAGGCATCGGCTGAAGGACTTGTTTCCGATGGGGACGATGGCTGTGGAAGCTTATGGCAGAAGCTGTTGGTTTCTGTGCCTTGCTGGGCCTTTTTTCTATTTTGGTTTTGTTTTAGGCCTGTTTTTTGTTATATCTTTGTTTTGTGTTGGGCCTTTGTTTAGTTGTGTTTGTTTGGTATATAGTTCTCCTTTGGCCAAAAAAAAAAGTCTTGGGCTTTTAATTGTCGGACCGCAAGCTATCCCTGTGAGCGACTAACATGTGGAGCAGAGTTAACATCCAAGCATGTCTACTCTTCGGGTTTCCACGTTGAAAAGTTGTTTAGGAGAGGTTCTCATTTGAAGGCGGTCGTGAAGTAGTCATATCGAATAATTGTTCCCTATGACTTACCGTTGGACCTGAAATTTTGGACCCGACCCGTTAAACCAATTTAACCCGTTAATATTAGTATTTGGATTGATGCTTAACGGGTCGGGTCGGGTCGGGTCGGGTCGCTAACGGGTGAACTCGTTAAATAACGGGTTACTTTGGGTCAATCTGTTAACACCCATTAGTTGAGGATGTTTTAATAATTTCAGTAAAGTCTTAACTACATACAATAAACTCTATGCAAAAAAAAAAAAAATTATTATTATTATTAACGAGTGAAACAGGTGATCTGTTAGCTTAACAGGTCAGGTTCGGATAACCCGTTAATTTAACTAGTCGAATTGAACTCGACTCAAACCCAATAAACGTGACGTGTTTACTGGCCTACTTACCGTGGGCTATCTTCTATGTTGATGATCCACACATGGCACAGAATTTATGTTTGGACTAGACTTGCCTCTTTGAATTTGTGTCGGAAAGGTGTGAGGCCTGACACTTGGTTGAAGCAGACGGAAAGTACTTGAGCCGAGTGCTCTCTTCTTTTGATCAATGGTAAGGTTTTGACAATTCAATGACTTGGGCGCTCCGGTTACGACCATTTCTGATGCAGCGTTCGGTGCTGAAAACTCGTAGGCTGATTTTGTGGGCTTGCTAGCTTGGCCCTTTGTTCATGTGGGTGTTCGTGGACTTCCTCAAGGAGGCGCAGGGATCATGGCTATACATTATTTTGATAGGGCAACAAAGGACCCACGTTAACATACAGAAAGAGTGAAATTGAAACGTCTGCTTTGCACAAGTCGGCACCAATCTAAAACCAGATACATTTAGAACTAAGTTGATGTCTGTAAAGTTTGCTTCCCTAATGGCTGCACTACAGTAGGAAATTACTAGAATTCCGAAACCTTTTTTTTTATTTTTTATTTTTTATTTTTTAATCCAAGCTTTGTAAGCAACTTGGGCAATTTCTGAACTGTTGATGCATGTGACTTAGAATGCATAAACTATCTAATTTCATGATTGACATTAATAAAACTTATGAGAATATTAAATTAAAAGGTTTTGTAGCAAATACTTGTCTATGTGGTTGTTCGTATTCGTAACCAATTGTGTGGTTAATCTCTTATATAACCGTTGATGTAAAGTAGAGACATTTGAGCTTCTCTTCCAAGTTACTCTTACCCTATATAAAGGGGTCGAATGATAATAAAAGTAGACTATCACATTTCTCCTCCCAATCTCTATGTTCTCTCTTATTCTCTCTTATTTCATAGTTTATTTTAAAGGAAAACTAATGAAAATGGCTTGAAAATTTTGAGTTTTAACGATAAGAACAAAATAAAGAGTAAAGTGAATAGTACTGAGATTGACTTTTTAATGTAAAAATGTGGTTTTTCATTAAAGTAAACAGTACCATAAGTTTTTCGTTAAAATTTTCATATTTTAAACACGTTCTTACTTTTTAAGTTTGTCAATAATTTTACAAGACCCAACTTAATCCCATATTTATTGGCAGTTGATCAGTTTCTTTCCCAAGTCTACTCGAATTCAATTAGACTATACGTCTACTCAATGTTCTTGTTGTATTATGCATATTTGTTTTTTGGGAATTTTAATGAAAAGCTCATGATACTATTTACTTTAACGAAAAACAACATTCTTACATTAAAAAGTCAATCATAGTATTATTCATTTTACCCTTTATTTTGTCATTATCGTTAAAACTCAAAGTTTTCAAGCTCTTTTCATTAATTTTCTTTTGTTTTTTTGTTTCCTTTCTTCATGATGATATTGGCTTCTCACTTTCGGTTATCTTGGTTTTATTTGGTTCACTTTGATTTCAATTAAAAAGGGTGTTAAAAAAAAGTCTTAGAAAATTTCCTAGTGCCCTAGTGCTACTTTTGACGTCATACGACTTAACAACAAATTCGTCTTATGCTCCCTCTTAGTACAAATTGTTATTATTTCATTAGACATTAAATTTGTGTGCTCACACCAAAGAAACCCTCGCATGCATTTAATTTTTCTTTTGTTTGACAACAGTGCATAAACTCGAAAGAAAAAGGAAAGATTACAAAAGAATATCACACGGCAATGAGACTCTAATTATATCTGCAACTAGCAACTAACGACAGGAAGAATGATGAACATACAATTATTATAAAACAATATATTTATACTCAAAAGCAGGGTGGGGGAGGGGAATAACTTGATCACTAACTTGTCATTTACGAAATTTTAACCTAAGGCCATTTACTTACAAGTAAAGAAAAATATATAGTACTAAATAGCTATATTTCATATCATATTAATTGTACATGAGGGTGTTAATACCACATTTATGGCGAGATAATTCAAGTAGTCTTTTTCGAACAAACAATATTATCTACACTATATATACTAAGGGGTGGGGATGTGGGCTAAGTGAATTGAGAATTCTTCAAGCACACTGATCTTGTTTGAAGCTTATTAGAATTGTAAGGCCTAAGCCAGGGAAACACATCAGTTCCAAATGTCTTCAAAAATTTTAAATCTGGAAGTTTCTTGTATAATTATAAGGAGATACCAGAGACAGAGACTTGCATGGCATTCGATTGATAAGAAATAGTGAGTGTGCACAAGCAAAATACCAAAATTCCAATGGTAAACCAACATTAATGAGTAATGCAATTCAAGTTTCAATTATATGCTTGTGTTTTCTCTCAGCAATTTCATTTTGTTGAAGGGTATATGGATATGACAGCATCTGAGCAATTTCGTTATCGCTTAAGAACTTTGTAAAAGGCTTACTAATGTACTCTCATCCCCCATCAGTTTGTAAACACTTGACAAATACTCCAAATTGGTTTAACACAAACTGGTAAAACTTTACAAAAATAGAGAAGACATAAGATGTATTGCACATTGGAAATACCCAAGTGTATCTTATATATTCATCAACAAACAATACATAATACCTATAGCCATCTATAGACTTTATAGGAGAAGATCCCCAGACATTAGTATGAACTTTATCAAATGGAGACAAACATTTTTCAGTTCTCTCTGGAAATGGCAATCTAGACATTTTGCCCTAAATACATGATGTACAAACACTGTGCTTATTATCTGTATTACATGGTGTACTACATTGTTTTAGCATACAAGAGAGTACTTCATTTGTAGGGTGACCCAACCTTTGATGCCACACATTTGACTTCACCAATTGACCAAGTAAAGCTGTTGTAGTAAGAACTGTAGACTGCACACCTTTAGCACTGTGAAAAACTGGGATCTGAAACAACTATGTGGGCCTACTCTTTCCTTGATACAGAATCTCATTTGTCTTCTTGTCCTGTAAAAAGAAGTTTGACTCATCATATATAAACCAATTGTTGTTATCAGCACACATTTGTTTAACAGACAACAAACTTCTAGCAATCTTTGGAACATGTAAAACATGAGAAAGTAGTAATGAATGGTCTTTTGTATGAAGAGTAATGGAACCAATGTTTTTTATTGATATACTTGAGCCATTACCAATAGTAATCTTCTCATTTCCTTCATATGGAGCAACCGTGCCAAGCCATTAACATCAGTTGTCATGTGGTGAGAAGCACCAGAGTCCACTATCGATGAATCAGTGGGCAAGAACTGTGATGATTGTTGTGCATTCATGGCATTTATTGAAGATGGAGGAGGTTGACTTTGATATGTTTAGTTACTTCTCTTATAACAATCAAGAGCAGCATGACCCTTCTTCCCACAAATTTGGCACTCGATCACAAAACCATTAGAAGAATTGTTAGTGTTCTGGTGAAAATAGTTTGCTGCTGTATGACCTCGTTTGTTGCAGATTTGGCATTCAATAACTACGTTCATCCTTGTATCTGTGTTTCCAGACCAACCATTGTTATTTGAGTTCTGCTTGTACCCTCAAGAATTGAAATTCCACCCCTTGTATCCATTACTGGACCTGTAATTGTTTTGACCCTTAAAGGTAGAGCCATAATTTGAATTTTGATTTCTTGTATCTGAATTAGAACCAGAATTTCCAAAGAAACCAAAACCATATGGTGCAAGATGATAAAAGGTAGCCGGTGGTTGTGGTGTGGAATATAATTGAAAGGACTGCATATCAGGTTGAAATTGTGGTGGAGATACCATTATAGGGAACTTGTGACAAAACACCACCAGTAGTAGCAGAGATGTGACTATGACTATGCGGATTAGAAGAATAACCAGTGACCATTGAAGATCTAGGATTAGTACCAGTCCCTTTCACATACAAGGCTGACAAACTCTGAGACAACATACTGATTTCTCCTTCAATTTCCTTTTCAGCACCAAGAAGTTGTGCTTTAAACTCTTGAGAGTAATTGATGACTCCCTAGCACGAATGACAATTCTTATTATCGCATATTCTTTTGGTAGCCCAACTAAACCAGTAATTATAACATCATTGTCTGAGATATACTCTCCTACAACACTTAATTGCTCTCTAATATTTTTCAATCACATAAAATACTTATCAATCGAATCGGTTCCCTTTTGTATAGTATGCAGCTTAGTCTTTAGGTGATTCATTCTTGATTTTGAGACAGAAGCAAACCTATCTACAAGATTCACCCAAGCCTCATGGGCATTCTTGCATCCAAGAACATATTCCATCACTTCATCAGATAGAGTTGCAAGAAAAAGACTTAATAAAGCCATATCAGTTGACTCCCAATCAATATAAGCTTTAGTAACTTCCTCAGTAACTCCAAGATCAGTAGTTATGATAAACTTTGATGGACACACATCAGTGCCATCGAAATGACCAAACAGTTTGTAACCCTTCAACACAGCCTTAAATTGAAATGCCCATTTGGCGAAATTATCATCTTTCAATTTTATAGTAAGCATCCCTAACAAATTTTCTACTTTAACAGTCGGAGTAGTCATCTTGAATCAGATCACAAATACAAAAATATCAATATGTAATGAACAAGAAGAGATTAACACTCTTTTCAATTGGAAAAAACTGCAAAAACTCGAAAAGATTGAAACTCTTTACCAAGAAAGATTGACACTTTCCTAAATCGCCAAGGAAGATTGACACTTTCCAAAATCACCAAGAAAGAATAACACTTTCTTGAATATTCCAATTTCACTATTATTTCTTCACCAGCAATTTATGAACATTACGCTACACAATCAAAGAACAACAAATTTCTCATATCTTACTCCATACAATTTCTTCAAGAATCTCAAGAACACAATAATCCATGATCGAAATATCTTCCAAATCGAAAGAAAGATGTCACCTGAATTGATTTCAACAATCAGAGAACGTGAACTACTTCAACAATCTTCCAGAGTCTTCAAAATCGCACACGGAGTTACAAAGCAGCAACAAAGCACCACCAGAAATCAAAACGGCAACAATCTTACAGAGCAGCAGAAAAGTCACCAAGGATCAAAGCGGCGACGAGCCCTTCCAGGGATGATACCATCATAATACTGAGAAATTGAGAAAAGAAGAAATGGAAGGAGGAGGATAGAAGCTTAGGGATGAAGGAATTTCAAAAGACTTTGTATTTCACACTATGAATTATTACAAGCCTTTACAATGTGTTATATAGTATCCAAAATACATGGATTATTACAATAATACCCTTTGTAACTAACTCTTTAACAGTATTAACTAATTGAGTGATGGTGACTATAACGAATAGATAACTGATAAGTGTCAATTGGTTAATAATCACAACAATCATCAGATGACATTTCCAAAACGAGGTCCGTTGGCTCCTCAAATCGACAACGAAAATCCATGGAGAGCTAAGCAATTTAAGTGATGAGCAATGGTATTGGCTCGCTTGGCGGCTAACATGAGTTCGGTTTCTATACCACATGAAGTGGCAAGTGATTGTAACCGTCACATTAATTTAGAATTTTATCTCATTTAATGTTGACATTTATTTCATTGAATGTTATAATGTCGCATTTATCTAACTGGATGTTAATTGTCCATTACATGTCACATCATGTGCTATAAAATATCCTATAAACAACGGAAAAAAAATGTAACATTACTCGTATGTAGCATTACTTAACGTAAAAAGTTGAGTTTGCCTTACTAAAATGATAGCTTAGAGCCAATATCGAAACATCAGAGGTAATTTTAAGGGAAATGGTCTAGCTGGGTCGAATTGCACGCACTGGTGCGTCCAAGAGTCTCTGGCTGCTCCATCTCAATCTGCCTTTCCGAGTAACTTGTGTTGCTTTGAGTGTACTGATATAATTGTGGTTTTGGGTTTGCAATTTTGCTTACGGGTACGATGAGGTTATGGGCAAGGCAACTGGAGTAAGTTTTGGGTTTGCAATGTTCATAGCTAAGTTTACTTCCATGACCTTAGGAATAAGCTTTCTTTGCTCGCATCCTCGTGAAGGAAGTCATCCATGTCTCGGACTGCTAATCAATTATTTCAATTTTGTTCATCTTATTTTTAATTTGATTGGATGAGTTCCTCCCTGTCCCTTCAATGCCGTTTACCAAATTTACATTGAAACCACAACTTCGCTCATTTAAGAACAATTTGGGAGCTTAATATTGGGGGAATTAGGTAAGAGATGGATGGTGAATGGAGGAATGAAGTTGGGAACGCTGGATTAGGAGATGAGCGTTGATATCACCCTTTTTAATCCCCTATTAACGGCTCACGTGTTTGCCATGTTGATGGAAAACTTCAAAATTTAACGATAGTGGTATAAATAAATGTTTTACAGGGAAAATTGGCAAAATTAAAAGTTGAAGGAGGAAATTGACAGTGGGGTATAAGTTTAAAGGAGCAAATCGACAAATACCTCAATTGTTTTTATAGCATTATGTATCGTAGTGTTAACCTTTCTAAAACGCTATTAGCTCTTATTATAACATTTTTTGCATACTAGTATTTAAAAGTGACCCAACAGAATATACAACAAAAAAAGATCAACAAACATAAAATCCGAATACATGCACCGAAATCCCCTAGTAGTAAAAAATATACAAAAAAATAGAGAAAAGTTTACAATTTATTAATTGAAAGTATGAAAGATTACAAACCTAGCACTCTAAAGGTGGTACTTACAATATTGATTGAAAGTATGAAAGATTACAAACCTAGCACTGTAATAAAGGTGGTACTTATAATTCTTAGAGTTCAAATATAAAAAAAATCAAACAAATAATATAACAATGAAAATTATAGTCCTGAAAACTTAAATCTCGTTTTCATTAATTAAACATTATTTTGTGGAATTCTAATCCAGCTTGTTGATTTGCATGAAGCTTGTAGATCTCGTCATTCTCTTGAATTCATACTCTATAAGCAAAAACTAACACACCAAATCAAAGCTACATTAAGTTGAACAACTTGAAAAAACGATAACATCCACTTTTAGGAGATGACAAAAGTAAACAATCCCTTAACTTATGAGTCACCAATTTTTCAATGATTTCTTCTTCTTTTTTTATCATTAAATGTCACTTCTTTCATTTTAATCTTTATTGTATTAAATAATCCAATTTATTGGCTACATCAGAAAGAACATAGTGTGGAATCATGAGTCATCTCGAAGAGTATCTCTGATAGAAGTAGCAAATGAGTAACAAATTAAATTTGCCATGCAACAGAGGAAAAAATAGTCTCTAAAGTAGCAACCCAATTACTGAATTGAAAAAGTAACGACCAACCTTTTATATTTACAAGGGCATTGCTACTTGCAGTGCCCGTATAGAGATTTAAAATTATTTGTAATTTGTGTGAATTGTCTCTTGATCAAGAAATTGATCATTGGAAAATATGTACTCATTGTAATAAAAAACTTCATCGCTTCTGTTAATAAAAATAAATAAATAAAAAAGAAGATAAATTTACTAACTCCATTAAAGATACTCTCAAACTCTCTCACGCACCATGCACCCATTCCCAAGTCTCCTCTGCCTTCAAAAGTAGTCTCTCTCTTTTATCAAGTCTTTTGACAAAACCTCACCACCCAAATAATTCGATGTTCAACGTAGATATCCGATTATCCGATTATCCGATTATCCGATCACGTCACGATAAAAACTTTTTATTCAAAGGATAACTTTATTTGAAATAAATTTACTTTTGGGCTTTATAAAGAAACAAAATAATGAATTCAAATAAATTTTCACTTTAAACGATTTGCTCTTTCTGGTCTCCTAATATGTTTCCAACTTGCTAATTTCCCGTGGTCTAACCTATATATCATGTCAACATTTTCCGTTACCATTGACTTAACCTATACTACTCGATTCTAATTAGTGCATGGTAATGCTTTGATTCCCTACTCTCACAATCTCACGTGTGGCCTTATCATTTCTTGTCAATCTCCCTATTTTTTTTCTTTCGATTTCACCTTAGAAAATGAGTTATGTATAAATATATCTCTATCTAAATACAGGATTCACTCTCCCCACAACGTCCACCTTTGCTTAAGGTCCAAACTCAAATGTATAGTTCAACCAGACCGAAGACCAAATACTCCACACAGTTGCTTCAACCACAAGCACAAAATGGGGGCTTTTCAGTCTCACAAGGCTTGGAACCACAAGCATTGCTGTAGCCGCATTGAGATACATCCCAGAAGTGTGACAGAAACAGTCCTAGACCGCTCGTGAGGTGCTACCCACCGTGTGGACAGAGTGGAAAGAGGGGGAACATGGTCGTGGCACGATTAGGGTCTAGTTGGACGAAGGCATATGTTAGAGACCATGTGACAAATGAGAGGTGGGCGGATTGTCCTCCTAGTTTCTGAGCCGCCATTCCTCCCAGGACTAATTGGGAACAGGTGTAGCCATAGTAGAATGTAGAGAGGATGGTGCCTCTGCTGGATTGACTCACCAGCTGCATCGGCTGCTGCTGTGTATGCAATTGAGAAGCCTACTCTTTCTACATAGCAAATGCATGTGCTGATGAAACGTTAAAGTTACAATCATATAAAGCCTTGCAAAAATATTCCACATATTATACTTACAAAAAAAATGTGCACAGTTTTGAAAATATATAAGTTTTTTCTAATATAGAAGAAAATCCATGGAAATTGTAAATATGAATCAAAACCCATGTTATACTTACTAAAAAGAATTTGACAAAAGGTATGGAGCCATAACTATATCATGGACACAATTGAATTGGTCAAGTTTGAGTAAATGACATATATAGCTCATCAGCCCTTAATAAAAAATGTAACATTTTATTGTGGCATGGATGAATTACCTATATATAATTTAGATAATTTCAAATGTGGAGATTTCATTCATAACGGGTTGAAATCGCATAGGTTAGCCACACCTAAAACTTTCAACATGTGGGGATTGAGAAATATAGACTTTTTTGTCGATGAATTATCTTGTGTCAACGAAGATATCCAAGAATTTCTTGTGTTGGTGAGTGGTCTAAATCTCCCCTGTCAAACACACAATATGTTATGAAAGTGCCCTTTAATTTCTTGGGCTTATTAATGTGAAAATGAAATTGTGGAAGGCCTTTCTTTTTAATATCTCAGGGCAGTGCTATTCATACATTCATTTTTACTTTTCATATATGTTATTTAATTTTTGACCGTTGGATTGAATGAATTAAAGAAAATCACTGTAAAAAAAATTAATAAGAGTGTGTGGGAAGAAAAAATGGATGTGTGAACAACACTTTTGTATTTATTGTGGTTGAAAGGAAACATGATGATCAAAATCCTAAAAAGTCGTCAGTCAGTACTATAGTCTCGTGGCTGACAATTCGATAACAAATTAAGTTACTCATTATGTGGTTTAGCTGAACTTCTCTCCCCCTTAATGTAAAAAATATCGATGTGCTAAAAAAAATCCTAAAAATCCAAAATATAATTAGAGAAATTAAGTTATCTCATCCATGAAAAATGAAATTACAAATAATGTGATGTGTCTGGATGGCATTGGTGTGGAATATTTAGGAATTAGAATCTCCACTTTCTGCAAAAACCTATTTTCCAGTTTACCGCTTTGAAAACATGAATAAAAAGATCGGCGCCGTCAACTACCAGTTTTTCCACGTTTGGTGAAAATCGTCAGTCCTCATCCCGCCGTCAATCACCAACTGTTCTAATCCAACGGATGAAAAAACACCCCAGCCGCAATTGTTGAACTCCCACCACGCTCGCTTCCCAACATCCGGTTACCAACCGAAATATCAAAACCCCACCCCCGCAACGTGTCGGTTTCGCAGCTGGCCGTATCTACGAATCCACCGGGCGACCCGCAATGACCGGTTGAAAAGCACACGTAGCCGGTTGCCCTTTGTTTTCTTCATTCATCAGACTCTTTCAACATCAAATCGTACAAACATATCAAACCAAAAAATCTTTTTAAATAAAAAAATAAAAACCATTTTTCCAATTTTTGAGTTGAAAGGTTCGAGGGTTTTGTGGGCTTGTTTGTTCCCATCAATTTCCAATTTCTCTTTCAGGATCTTTGGAGGTTTTGTCAAGCTAACCAAAACAGTACGGCAAGTATTTTTCATCTCATAATCTCATCACCCACCTACTATTTTCTCCAGATTTTATCTTTTTTATGTGTAAAGTTTGAATCTTTATGGCTGAAAAGTTGCAATCTATGGTGTGTGATTGTTATTGGGGATTTTGAGTAAATAGTTTTGTTAATTTGGGTTTTTTTTCTGCCTAAGTTTTTTGCTTGGTCTGTGATGGTTTCTGTATTTGGATTTGATTTTTGTAGTTCTGAATCTATTGAGTTATATGATTTGTTTAGTAAAAATGATAGCTGTGGACTTTATGCTTAACAAAAATAGAATAAAGTCATGATTTTTTTTATTGGTTTGTGTGTTTTATTCCCTGAAATTTGATATGGTTGTGGCTGATTTGGTGGTTTGGATTGAGATATGGATTTGTGGGTAGTCCTGGAAATTTCAAAGTTGTTTGCTTTTTAGGGAGTTTACAGTTTCCAGTACAATTTAGGATTGTAGCTTGTGGTTCAATTGATTACCTGGGCTGTTTGATCTTTTAACTTTTAGCTCAACAAGTTATTGAGAAGTGAGTTGAGAATTTTCTGGTAATTTTCTGCTCAGGTACCCAACAAATAATCTGAAGAAACAACGCAAAAGGAAGACGAATAATTGAAGCTGTTGCGTGGTATTATACTGGGTCTGTTCCTGGTATTGAAAATTTGTTTGCTCGAGAATAGTACGAAGCTCCTGAAGTTCGAACTTGTTCTATGCGAAAAGGAGTGTTTGAAAGGGTATACTTGAGGTCCAGTTATTTATCCGGGGGTGGATTATGTTTTGGGGAGAAAATGGCTGCAGGGACTGATTACCCGCAGGCACTTTCCATGTTGGATGGCAGTTATAGGAAGGAGAACGTTACTGTTACAAGAGAAGAGAAATCAAGTACTTTTGAGAACTTGAAGCAACCGAACATTGGCAGACCTCCTCGTCACCTCTCAGCTATTAGGTGTTGCGTGAGCTCTGCCCAGTTGGCTCCTGCAGCTGAAGTGGTGAGATTGACTTCAATCAGCTATAACAATTGCAGTTTTTATCATTCATTTCATATTAAATGGGCAAGAAATTTGATGTTGCCTTTTCTCTCCTTGCTTAGGAGTTGGATATTGGGATTGTTAGCTCAAATTCCCCATCAGATAGTAACTCAGCTTTTGTACCTGTTTTTCGCTCTGGAAGCTGCTCGGAGATTGGACCGAAACCATATATGGAGGATGAGCATATTTGTGTAGACAATATTCTTGATCATCTAGGTGCAACTGCGAACTTCACTTCTCCTGGAGCATTCTATGGGGTGTGTAATTTAATCAATGAACAATATGTAAAGTTGTGATCATAAACTTTAATGCTACTTTCATGTGATTTTTCTGAGTCTACAACTACCTGATGTGCCATTATGTGTCAACCTTTCCTTCTATCACAGGTTTTTGACGGCCATGGTGGTACTGATGCATCTTCGTTTATCAGAGAGAACATTTTAAGGTTTATAGTTGAGGATCCACATTTCCCGTTCTGTACTAAGAAGGCTATGAAGAGCGCTTTTCTAAATGCTGACCTTGCTTTTGCTGCTACCAGTGGTCTTGACAGTTCTTCTGGTACCACTGCACTTACGGCCCTCATCTCTGGAAGGTGAGACCTACTATTATTCTACCGTGTCTTTTCTTATCTTTTGTTGCTAAAGTGATTTCAAATTGTATTGGTGTAAACACAATCATGCCCTTGCAGTTCTGTCTATGAATGATTGTATATTAGTTTTCGTAAGGACTCCGTGTAGCATACAGGATTTTTTTTGTTTTTTTGGGTTGTTGGAAACAAATTTTTGAACAATTGCTAATGAGCAATTTTGGTTAATGTAACATTTGAATTCTATTGTGATCCTTCTATGTTATGAGCTATCAAAATTTCATCTTTGCCAACCACACTCCTTTCTGTTGTCATCCATGGTGCTTTTATCCAGGAATACTTTCATGGCTGTACAACTCCTGGAATCAATATAGAGGCTTGTAACATGGTAATAAATGTTTTAGTTGGAGGAAGTGGGTCACTTTTTAAACGCTTCCATTGTGCAATAGATGTCCGGCTATAACATATAAGTTGTATCCAGGTAAACTTGGCAAGTTATTCTGTAAGAACAGTGTATTGAAGGCTTGTAGGATTTGACCAGAGTTTTCTTCCTGTTGTGTCTTTACAAGTGGCATCATTGTGATTTACATATGATTTCTCCTTTTCAGGGCGATGCTAATTGCAAATGCTGGAGATTGCCGAGCTGTGCTGGGAAGAAGAGGTAGGGCAATTGAGCTTTCCAAAGACCATAAACCCAATTGTGCCTCCGAAAGAGTGAGAATCGAGAAACTGGGAGGCATGGTGTATGATGGCTACCTCAACGGTCAATTATCTGTGGCACGAGCTCTTGGGGACTGGCACATGAAAGGCTCCAAAGGTTCCTTGTGTCCCTTGAGTGCAGAGCCAGAGCTCGAGGAGACAATTCTGAGCGAGGAAGATGAATTCTTAATCCTAGGCTGTGATGGGTTGTGGGATGTGATGAGCAGCCAGTGTGCAGTCACGATGGCAAGGAAAGAACTTATGATCCACAATGATCCCGAGAGATGCTCAAGAGAGCTGGTTCGGGAGGCACTCAAGCGCAATACGTGCGATAACCTGACGGTGGTAGTGGTATGCTTCTCGCCAGATCCACCCCCGTTGCTTGAGATCCCAAAGTTAAAATTCAAGAGGAGTATATCGGCGGAAGGCCTGAATCTTCTGCAGGAGGTACTAGATAGTAAATCATGATCAGATTTGATGATCAATCACAGTTTGTGGATGATGTTGAATGATCAGGTTTCTTTTTTCTCTTTTATTTATTTATTTATTCGTAATGCCATCAATCAGCCAATCTTTGCTTGTTTTGATCTGTCTTGGGATCGAATTAATTCTGTTGGCTTTTGATTGAAATTTGTTGTACATACTAATATAGTGAATAAATCAGCTTCTTTCTTTTTCCTTCGATTTCTTGGCATCTCTCACGTATCTAAATGAAAAACAAATGCATCATCAAACCACAAATTTCGACTCCGTTCGTCTGCTGAGATTCAAAACATGTGCTTGCGGGGATGTCAGCGGAGCTCTCCTGTATTCAGTTATAATAACTTGAACGCAAAAGATGCAGACTCGGGAAGGAGACTAAGACAAGCTTTCATAAAGGCCTCATTCTTCCGACAAAGTAGGGGTGCAATTTGTAATGGGTTTGCGATTTCTGATAATAAAATTTCTGAATCCGAATATTTTCGGAAAATCAGAATGAATTTAGCAATTTCGGTAACTCCGAATTTCTAACCTGAATTTTTCTTAAGTGTTCCAAACTTATATTGATGAAAAAAAAAATCTTCCGAAATATTCTGAATTCTTAGTTATGTACTCAAATTATGTATTTTATTGTCAACTTTTGTATTTTAGTGTTAGTTTTAGATATAGTTTGTTCATTGTTTTTATATTAAACATACTTATATATATCAAAATGGATAATCATACTAGTATGCCACCAAATAAATTACATGTAATAAAAAAAGCCGAGAACACTCGAAAACTTTTAAAATATATGAATCCGAATTACGTTCCAAAATTTATGAGATTACTCCAATTACAAAATTTCCAAATTTAAAAATTATGTTCCTATCCGACCTTATTCCGAAATTTGGGAGCGAAAATTGGAAACTTGGTTTTCAATCCGATCCTTCCTAAAAGCATCCTTGCGACAAAGGATAGTCACATACCAATTTTGATGGATTTTTATGCATGGATTCATGTGAAACACGCTTATGAAAGTCCGTTAAGGACTCTTTGAATGTCTGGTGTGAGACTCTTTTGTGTTCATCAATGTTTAATATAATGTATGTTCGGCTCATTTCGGTAAAACTTAACAATGAATCTCAACAATACTTGATATGGGCTCCCGACAACACTCCATGAACTATGGCATACGTTGACATGTATACAACATGATTGGACATAGGATGAAAATCCACTAAATTGGCCAAATGATTGCACGCTTTGTACGCTGTTTATCTAAACAAACTTGAATGTTTTATTTTAGCAGCCCTTAAAGTTCGAACATAAATCGGCCAATACTGATCAATGCTCCAATTTCTTCTTTCTTCTAACATGTAAATTGGCAGCCTCAAATATTTTGATAAGGATTCTATCATGAAAAACTTGGGTCTACAATTATGAAAGCGTGCAATTGGGATGAGACGCAAGCAAAAGCTCTCTCACCATGAAATAAATTAGACCTACTACACATTGACTTCAGTGTGAAAATTAAAATTACCGCAGAAACACTGAAAATTCTAAAAATAATCCTTTTTGTCCTACTCCTACCCACCCACTTACCACATTTCCAACGTAGTACTACTCTATTATATAAAAAAAATCATGTAATTAACATAAATTATGAACTAATCACGAATTCACGTACGATCAAGAAGAAAGAACTAGCTAGTGGCCACTGATCAGTGATCACCGATGGAAAATAAAAAATTTAAGAAGCTAATATCCGCCTACATTTCCTTCATCATATTCCTTTTGTTCCCATCATCGCCGTGCGCCGACGACCTCGACGCGCTACTGAAGCTCAAGAAGGCCATGAATATTACCGGGTGGGAGCCCTCCGCCCAGCACTATTGCTCCTTTTCTGGAGTTTCATGCGACCAGCGATCACGAGTGGTTGCTCTTAACGTCTCAAATATGCCGCCCGTGATGCATCGAGGCTCGATTCCAGCAGAGATCGGGCTCCTAAACAAGCTCGTGAACCTCAACCTCGCCGAAAACAACCTCTCGGGGAGGCTTCCCACGGAGATGGCCAACCTGACGGCGTTAACGCATTTGAACATCTCAAACAACTTCTTCAGCGGCACGTTCCCCGGAGAAATCACTCTCGGGATGACGGAGCTTGAGGTCCTTGACGCCTACAATAACAACTTCACGGGACAGCTGCCGCTGGAGCTCGCCGCCAGCTGTACAAAGCTCAAACATCTTCATCTGGGAGGCAACTACTTCACGGGAAACATTCCCGAAAGTTATTCTAATATCCGGAGCTTGGAGTATTTAGGCCTCAACGGCAATTTTCTCACCGGGAAGCTCCCGGCAAGCTTGGCACGGTTAAAGAACCTCAAGGAATTGTACCTAGGGAACGATAACAGTTACGAAGGCGGGATTCCACCGGAGTTTGGATCGCTGCCGTTGCTGAAAGTGCTCTACATGGCCAGCTGTAACCTCACTGGCAAGATTCCCACGAGTCTGAGCCTTTTGAAGAATTTGCACTCGTTGTGTTTACAAGTAAATCGGCTCGGTGGTTTTATACCACCGGAACTTTCGAGCATGGCGAGCCTCGTGTCCTTGGATCTCGCCGAAAACGAACTCACCGGAGAAATACCCGAACGGTTCTCAGAGCTGAAGAGCATTAGGTCCATCTATCTGTATTGGAACAATCTTTACGGTCCCATACCCAAGTTCATCGGTGACCTTCCTCATCTGGAGATTCTTCATCTGTGGGGGAACAACTTTACATTCCAACTACCCGAAAGTCTTGGCCAGAACGGCAGGCTTACGGACTTGGATGTCTCCGGAAACAAACTAACCGGGTTGATTCCTCGGAATTTGTGCTTAGGCGGGAGGCTGAGGACGCTGATTCTGATGGATAACAACTTCTTTGGGCCCATTCCGTTGGAGCTCGGCCAATGCAAGTCTCTTGTCAAAATCCGAATGAAGAAAAACCGAATCAGCGGGACTATTCCTGTTGGGATCCTCAACTTGCCGAGATTGGGCATGATTGAGATGAATGATAACTGCCTGTCCGGTCAACTTCCAACACAAATGACAGCGGGCACACTCGCAATCCTCTCGCTTTCTGGGAATCAGATTTCGGGGAGGATCCCACCCGCAATTGGAAACCTCAACAACTTAACAACTCTCTCGCTGGAGATGAACCGATTTTCTGGGAAAATACCAGAAGAAATCTTCAACTTGATAGTGTTATCAAAAATCAACATCAGCGTCAACAAGCTCGGTGGCGAAATTCCAGCTTCTGTTTCTAATTGTTCGTCTCTAGGGTCGCTTGATTTGAGTCGAAACAATTTGGTCGGCGAAATCCCAAGAGGGGTAGAGAAGCTGAAACTAGTTTATCTTCTGAATATGTCTCGGAACCGACTCACTGGCCAAATACCTGACGGAATACCCGGCATGGAAACCCTTACAACTTTGGATCTCTCTTATAACAATTTCACCGGTAGAATCCCAACCAGTGATCATTTTCTGGATATCGCGTCGTTTCGTGGGAACCCCTATCTCTGTACCAACGTCTCACGCCCGTGTTCCTTCATTAACAAGAAATCTCAAGACCACAATGTGTTTGGTTCCTCCAGGCTCGGTCTTATGATCATCGCTGGACTACCTGCGGTTCTCGGTTCCCTACTTATCCTGCTTCTAGTATTCCTACTGATAAAGGTTTGTACAGGAAGAAATATTCAAAAATCTAGTGGTTGGAGGCTCACATTGTTCCAGCAGCTCGACCTCAAAGTCGAGGACTTGCTACAGTGCATAAAGCAAGAGAACATAATAGGCAAAGGCGGTGCTGGGATTGTCTACCGGGGAACCATGCCAAGCGGCCTTGACATAGCAATCAAACAGCTAGTAGGATCATCAAGTAATAGAGGGCAAAGGGATCATGGATTTGCAGCGGAGATTAAGACGCTGGGGCAAATCAAACACCGAAACATAGTGAGGCTTTTGGGACACATGTCGAACAATAAGGACTCTAATTTGTTGTTGTACGAGTACATGCCTAATGGTAGCTTGGGAAAAATATTGCATGGGGAAAATGGAGGGGAACTGCAGTGGGAGAGGAGGTATAAAATTGCAGTGGAGGCTGCTAAGGGATTGTGTTATCTACACCATGACTGTTCACCCCTGATTATACACAGAGATATCAAGTCCCATAACATCTTGTTGGATTCAAACTTTGAGGCTCATGTTGCTGATTTTGGGCTCGCTAAGTACTTTCATGGAGTAGCAGCTGATTGCATGTCTTCATTTGCTGGTTCCTTCGGTTACATCGCCCCAGGTCCGTAATCTATTTCATCTTCGATTAATTAATTAAAGAATTGTTTGATAACTATTTTAATATTCAGTTTATAGGGTTTTTAGTTTTTTCCTTCATTAAAATCGAAAAATTAAAACTTGTTTGATAACGGTTTTTAATTTTCAAATAAAAAAAATGAAAAATGAAAACTGAAAACCAAAATCTAAAATATGTTTTTGTGAGTTTTTACATTCTGACTTGATTTTGAAATCAGATTTCATTTGTATAAAAGATAAAATAAATGTAAATGAAATGATTATCAAAAGCTCCGTACCTTCACCAAACACGTCAAATATAAAAAAGTTTCTTGTTAGTCAAGCATCTATCTAGCTAGACCTGTTTTTTGGTCCTCTAACAATAATTTTATTTTATATGATGGTGCAAACGTACAGAGTACGGTTATACACTAAAAGTGGATGAGAAAATAGACGTGTACAGTTTTGGTGTGGTTTTGCTGGAGCTAATAACAGGGAGGAAAGCAGTGATGAACTATGAAGACGCTATAAGCTTAGTGGGTTGGGTGAGGAAAACTACCAAGTCGTTGTCCAGTTCATCATCGGTTCTAGCAGTGGTGGATCCAAATCTCGCCGGATACCCCTTGGCGGCTGTCATACATTTGTTCAAACTGGCAATGCTGTGTGTCGACAACGACAGCTCTGCAAGACCTACGATGAGGGAAGTAGTTCACCTGATCAGTAATCCTCCTACATAGTCTTCTCCAAGCATAGTCAATCTTAATTTAGATAGGTTTTTGGGATCTAAAGAACTATAATTTTTGAGCGAGTTGTAGTGTAGCAGAATAATGCTCATATATTTGAATTGTCTAAACTGGTATTGTTGAAGAATGTGTAAAATGATATTTTGTACACATTTATTTGTACCACATCCCTAATGTCTAATATAAGTGTGACCTATTGATACTGATGGATTCTTTCCTCTATTAGAGATGTGGTATATACAAAATGTGGTGAATGTAATTTTACTCTGGTGATGAGTGTTTCAAAAAACTAAAAAGTAGGTAATAGTTACACCACAATGGCGACAAATGCATTAATATAGATATATTTGAACTTTTATCACTATTTTTTCATTGGCAACACCATTGTCACCCAGCAACAATTACCAAACTAGTCACTAACTAGAGTAGCTATTGTTCACTTTTCTTGTAGTGTCTCCAAAAATTAATTAGGTTATTGTTTCTAATTGATCATAAACGTGAGTTGAAATCTAATGTCTACCTATATTATAAAGATGATCAACGATGTTATGTTTATCATTATCGTGTGCCTCGATAACATCATTTGATTATGCCTCGTTTCACACATGAAAATCGTGCATCCCTCCCTTTACGTAAAGTTTTGGTTTGAATTCTTAAAAGTTTTGCAGATTTACTTTACGTAAAGTTTTGGTGTAAATGAATTGAATTCTTAAAAGTTTTGTTAAAGATCCCGTACTGGATGCTGCGGGGAAATATGTTTCAGGGGATAGAATTGACTTCATTGACTTTGACTAACTTTAGCACATTTACTTGAAGACTTAGCTACGACTCAATTTTGTCCAGAGTTGAGTGCAGTTAGACAAGAAACATGATTGGACCATAAATTATTTTTTAAATTAAATGAAACCTTTTGTATTAGTTTTTTTTTAAATTTTTTTACAAATTAATAAAAAAATTAATGCATTTTTTTGTTGAAGAAATTAAGCATTTATTTTAAGTTAATTGTGTTACAAAAAATAAATTGTATATTTTCCAAAAAAAATAAAAATCCTACTTAAACACTAGCTGGCACTGGTTCAGGCTAGCAAGATGGCCGCCCAGGTCCCCAGAAAATCAGGGCACCATAAGTATTAAGTTTCTATTAATATGAGGTTATGTTTCTATTTACATACCATTATGGCATTTTCCATCTAAGACCATCTTTTAAAAAAAAAAAAATTAAACAAACGATATTATGTACATTAAGAAGGTAGAAGAATTGACTAAGTCTCACAATGGGCGAGCCATAATAATGTAGTTTAAATTCACCTTAAGTGAGAATTGTACATAAGACATCTTACTTACAAATAAAATACCACTAAACCGTATTCCTAAGTGGAAAGGAAATGTCAAATTTTAAACATAAAAAATTAATTTGAAGGTTGTGGCACATTGATTTTCTCTTAAATTTTGTTCTTCACCCCGATATATCAAGTTTAAACTATTATTTATTACATTATTTACTTTTTATAATTATAATTAGTAGTTTTAAAACAAAAGATAATAATAAAAATCATAAAAAGCATATTTGAAGCTGTTGTCAAATTTGACAGCAACTCTCAGTTCTGCTATTACATGTCATGTCACATATGAATTGACATTATGGTTGGAGAACATTGATTATGTCTTTTTTTATTGTTAATGCTGATGTGGACTTTTTGACATCTCATTTGAAGATGCTTCAAGTTCATCCATTATTTTTTTAGTGGTGTTATACCCATCCCAATGTCTTATCTTCCCACCCACCTTATATTCCCATCCACCAAGAAAAATAAAAAGAAAACCATACTATTTTTCCACCCACTGTTATTCCCAAAGCGCCCTTACCCCCAACACCCTGCTCAATGGCCTCATATCCCATCATTACTGATCGCTTAAAAACCCCAGATACTATCATATCAATGCTTGACTTCCTTCCAAACTTCCAGTAACATGTCCTCCATTCTATTTTCAATTCTTTGAATTTCCAAATATGAAATAATTTTGAAACAAAATAGAAAGGAAAAAGCCAAGCTCACCCGTCACTTTTGATACAATCGTACACATACTTCGCACTTCCATTGCAATTTGCATGCTCTGCTGCTTGGCTAGTGCCCAAGTGCCCAGAGCCACAAAAGCAAATGTAGGCGAAGGCAAGGCAAGAAACGAAGTACCAAAAATGGAATCAAAACTGGTTGCCAATGGATTTGTCCACCCTCCAAATCCAAATCAAATCCCAATCCCAATCAAAGATACCACCTCCAAGCACCGCCTAGTGGGTTTGGCAGTGGCAGCTGCAATGGCATCTCAATCCGCAATAATCGTCTTCCCTCCAAATGCCTCATCCCCTTCCTCTCTCCTCGCCATTCACCGATACAAAGTAATAGAAACTTGACCTTCACTTGAGTCACTTGTCCACAGGATCCAATCCGTTTCATAACCTTGATCACAATTGCATTGTCCATTAATATGGAGGTTGGAGTTTCAGAAATGACTGAGAGAGCTCGAAGGAGACTGAAACGGAAGCATTGTCTTTTTGCATGTCCTTATATGTCATTTTATGAGAGGGTAAATTAGTCATTAAAAATTTAACAAAAACTGGGGTGGGAAAATAAGACATTGGGGTGGATGTAGTAGCACTCTATTTTTTTATCTTTTAAAATACAATTTTACCCCTATTGAAAAAACTAAGAGAAAAAAAAAAGTTAAGAAACCCACGTTTCGCATCAAACCATCAACTATGATCCCTACAAGCTCCCCCCACGACTTCTCTCTCCAGCCTTTTTGAGTTCTTTAATTTGAAATAAAAATTGGGGGTTCTTCAATTTCTTTTTGGGTTTTTATCACAAATAATCCCTAAAATTGACTCTCACCATCAAGATCAAAATGATCCCTAAAATTAAAAATCGATCAATATAGTTTCTGAAAATAGGTGTCACAAATCAATATGGTCAATTTGTCAAAATTCTGTTAAAAGTTCCGTTAAGTGCTGATGTGACAAATAAATTCCAGCTTGATAGTGTTATCAAAGATCAACATCAGCGTCAACAAGCTCGATGGCGAAATTCCAGCTTCTGTTTCTAATTGTTCGTCTCTAGAGTCCCTTGATTTGAGTCGAAACAATTTGGTCGGCGAAATCCCAAGAGGGATAGAGAAGCTGAAACTAGTTTCTCTTCTGAATATGTTCGGAACCAACTCACTGGCCAAATACCTGACAGAATACCCGCCATGGAAACCCTTACAACTTTGGATCTCTCTTATAACAATTTCACCAGTAGTATCCCAACCAGGGGTCATTTTCTGGACATTGCCTCGTTTCGTGGGAACCCCTATCTCTGTACCAACGTCTCACGCCCGTGTTCCTTCATTAACAAGAAATCTCAAGACCACAATGTGTTTGGTTCCTCCAGGCTCGGTCTTATGATCATCATTGGACTACCTGCGGTTCTCGGTTCCCTACTTATCCTACTTCTGGTATTCCTACTGATAAAGGTTTGTACAGGAAGAAATATTCAAAAATCTAGTGGTTGGAGGCTCACATTGTTCCAGCAGCTCGACCTCAAAGTCGAGGACTTGCTACAGTGATTAAAGCAAGAGAACATTATAGGCAAAGGTGGTGCTGGGGTTGTCTACCGGGCAACCATGCCAAGCGGCCTCGTCATAGCAATCAAACAGCTAGTAGGATCATCAAGTAATACAGCAAAAACGGATCATGGATTTGCAGCGGAAAGTAAGACGCTGGGATGAATCAAACACCGAAACATAGTGAGGCTTTTGGGATACATGTCGAACAATAAGGACTCTAATTTGTTGTTGTACGAGTACATGCCTAATGGTAGCTTGGGAAAAATATTGCATGGGGAAAATGGAGGGGAGTGGCAGTGGGAGAGGAGGTATAAAATTGCAGTGGAGCCTGCAAAGGGATTGTGTTATCTGCACCATGTTCACCCCTGATTATACACAGAGATGTCAAGTCAAATAACATCGTGTTGGATTCAAACTTTGAGGCTCATGTTGCTGATTTTGGGCTCGCCAAGTACTTGCATGGAGTAGCAGCTGATTGCATGTCTTCAGTTGCTGGTTCCTTCGGTTACATCGCCCCAGGTCCGTAATCTATTTCATCTTCGATTAATTAATTAAAGAACTGTTTGATAACTATTTTAATATTCAGTTTATAGGGTTTTTAGTTTTTTCTTTCATTAAAATCGAAAAATTAAAACTTGTTTGATAACGGTTTTTAATTTTCAAATAAAAAAATATGAAAAATAAAAACTTAAAACCAAAATCTAAAATATGTTTTTGTGAGTTTTTACATTCTGACTTGATTTTGAAATCAGATTTCATTTTTATAAAAATAAAAAATGTTAATGAAATGGTTATCAAAAGCCCCCTGCCTTCACCAAAACATGTCAAATATTATATAATCAAGTATCTTGTTAGTCGAGCATCTATCTAGCTAGACCTGTTTTTTGGTCCACTTCCACTAACAATATATTTTTTTTATATGATGGTGCACAAACTTACTGAGTACGGTTATACACTGAAAGTGACGTGTACAGTTTTGGTGTGGTTTTGCTGGAGCTCAAAACAGGGAGGAAAGCAGTGATGAACTATGAAGACGCTATAAACATAGTGGGTTGGGTGAGGAAAACTACCAAGTCGTTGTCCAGTTCATCATCGGTACTAGCAGTGGTGGATCCAAATCTCGCCGGATACCCCTTGGCGGCTGTCATACATTTGTTCAAACTGGCAATGCTGCGTGTCGACAACGACAGCTCTGCAAGACCTACGATGAGGGAAGTAGTTCACCTGATCAGTAATCCTCCTACATAGTCTTCTCCAAGCATAGTCAATCTTAATTTCGATGTTAAACTGGAGGTGTTAAAGGTAAAAAGGCTAATAGAATATCAGCGTGTTAAATTGGAGTTGTTCAAGGTAAAATTTTGAAATTTGTACCACTGTTGTATCAGTCTCCACAATACAAACTTTTATTAAAAAATATAATGCAATGGAATTCAGATATTTCTTTTGAAAATTTTAATTTCTTTTATTTTTGGTCCAAAATGAATATTATTCATTCTCTTCACACATTTGAAGCACAAAATTATAATTTTCCCAGTTTGTTCTGATGGAAGTTTGGTTGTAACATCGGCGAGTGAATCCACAACAACAAATTCGGGGTTGAGTTGTGAAAGTGATTATTTTTGTTCATTCAAAGGAGATGAGTTGTGAAGGTGCATTTTATTCTTTCATTTTGTACACATTTGTACTACATTCCTAACGTCTAATATAGGTGAGACGTATTCATACTAGTGGGTCATAACTTTATTAGAGTAGAGATGTGATATATAAAATGTGGTGAATATAACGTTACTTTATTAATTAGAAAGAGTGGTGAACGTGACAAAAAAAGTCAAAAAGTAGGTAATAGTTGCACGGGGTAGCTATTACTCACTTTTTATGTAGTGTCTCCAAATATCAATTAGGTTATTGTTTCTAATTGATCACAATTATAGTAAAATTACGTCTCTCTTACCATAGTGAAGACTAGCGTCTATCTATATCAAGGAAATGATCAACAATGTTATGTTTATCGTTGATGTGTCTTGGTATCATCATTTGATTACATCTCATTTTGAATCACTTCTCTTTCATACATGACACTCGTGCATCCCTCCCTTTATGTAAAGTTTTGGTATACATGAATTGAATTCTTAAAAGTTTGTTAAAGATCGCATGTTGGGATAGGATTTGACCTATTGACTTGGACTAACTTTAGCACATTTTCTTGAATAACTTTAGCAATTCTGTTAACTTAATTGTGTTGATCGTATATTCCCAAAAGAAAAATAATTTTTCTATTTAAACACGATCAGAGCGGACTTTAATTCAGGGCTAGCCAGACGACCGCCTGGACCCCAAAGAGTAAGTGGCACCAAAAAATTATAAGTTTCTATTAAAATGAGGTTATATTTCTATTTACACCCCACTATTCATCTAAGTTCACCCCATTATTTTTTTTTCTTTTAAAATCCAATTTTACCCCTATCAAAAACTAAGAAACCAAGAGAAAAAAAAAGTAGTCACTTAGTACTACGATCTAGTGGTATTCATCTTTACTTGTAAGTGAGAGGTTAGGTTCGATTCTCGTCAAAGGAGAATTTGAACCACATTATTGCTAGCTCATTGTGAGACTAAGTCCACCCTCTTTCCGTAGTGTAGATAATATCGTTTGTTAAAAAAAAAAAAAAAAAAGTAAAGAAACCCACGATTCATTTCTAACCATCAGCTGTCATTTCTACAAGCTCCGCCGTCCACTTCCGGCTCTCTCCCGGCTCTCTCCTGCCTTCTCTGAGTTCTTTAATTTGAAATTAAAAATTGGGGGTTCTTTAATTTTTTATTCTCTTGTTGCCTAATTTCTTTATTTTTTTCTGTTTTCTTGTTGATATCGTGCGGTGGGTCTAGAACTTTATCCAACACCAACCTTTATATCACTAATTGAGTGAAAATGAGAGATGAAACAAATCCTCAATGGCAATAATGCTCTACTTTGAATGCTTTAGTGAGAGCGAGGAGGCCCGCATTCATGTTGGTGGACGACTCTGGCGCACTAATGTTAAGGAGTTCAAATTTTTAAGCTAAATTTTACAAACTAAATTATGTGGATGTTGATGACTAGATTATTACTTCATTATTGATTAACGTATTTATTTCCTATTAATGATACATCATTGAGTTTAAAATTTTGATCTCCCTAACATTATCCGACTATAAAAACTCTTATCAAAATATCCTACCTGCAGAGCTAGTTTTGCTTACTTGTTATACAACGGAAACGGCCACGGATTCGATCCTCGTGACTTGCTCTATTATTTATTTTTAACTTTTCATCCTTTTACGAATCATTTGGACTTTGGTTTAAACAAGTACCGAAAATAATAGCTCAAATTCCTTACTACTACAATATAGGCTATCACCGGCGGACTAAAAACCGACAAGAAACCCGATTTATGTCGGCAATTTGGCAAAAATCCGACATAAAACATTGCAATGTCGGATTAGAATAGCGACGCCATTGCTACCGTCACTAAAGGGCTTCAGTGTCGGTTTGTTCGCTTAATCCGCCACTAAGCAGCGTCGGTTTGAAGCGACGCTGATTTCAACGTCGGTTTAAAGCGACGTTAGATAACAATTAAATAAATAAAATATGCAAACTAGTGACGGTTTAAAGCGACGCTAGATAACAATTAAATAAATAAAATATGCAAACAAGTGACGGTTTAAAGCGACGTTAGATAACAATTAAATAAATAAAATATGCAAACTAGTGACGGTTTAAAGCGACACCACCTTTGATAATAATAATAAAAAAAATCGAAATCTGTTTCTGTATTCGTTCTCAAATAATTATAACTCAAAAAAATTATATAATCTAATAATAAATTTCAATTATAGGATTCACTTCAGGAGGAGGGTGGCTGCGCACCTCTGCTGAGATATACCTTATTAATACAAAAAAAAACAACTAAAAAACAGGAAACAAATGTAAAATTTCAATTTAAGAATAATATTAGTTTAAACACTAAACAAAAACTGAAATTAATAATAAGTAAAAAAAGAACCAGCTTCGAACACCTCCTCTTCCAAATGAAGTTCCTCAGAATCTTCACTAGAATTATCCAAGGCAAAAGTTAGTGAAAAAAATCCGTGGCACCAACAACGTTGATGAGGAGTTCCAAGACCTTCTTGATGCTACTGACGCTGCCCAAAAAGTGGAAAATCAATGGACCAACATCACAGAGCCGAGATATAGGCCTCAACTTGTCATTTGCATTCTCGTTCCATTCTTCTAGCAGCTCACCGGGATCAATGTGATCATGTTTTACGCACCAGTTATTTTCATGACTTTGGGATTTGGAGACGAAGCATCCCTAATGTCCGCAGTCATCACCGGCGGTGTTAACGTGGTTGCTACCTTTGTGTCCATTCTCGCAGTCGATAAGTTCGGAAGAAGGGTGTTGTTCCTTCAAGGTGGTGTGCAGATGCTCCTGTGCCAGGTACTTAAACACAATCAATTTAATAAAAACAATTGTTTGCCTCCTTTAATTTGTAAAGGACATTACCAAACTTCCACACATGCACTGTAGGTTGCCGTTGGAGTGATGATAGGCAATTGGATCTTGTTCCACACATGCACTGTAGGTTTACTCCCTCTCCTTCTCCTTTACAAAAACTGAAGCCAATCGGATCTTGTTCTCGATCTGTGCATATGTAGCAGCATTTGCATGGTCTTGGGGTCCGTTGCGGTGGTTGGTGCCGAGCGAGATTTGCCCTCTGGAGATCCGATCAGCCGGACAAGCCATCAACGTCTCGGTGAACATCTGGGTTCTGATATAATCCAAGCATCTGGGTTCTGTAGTTTGATGGAGCAAATCACAGTTGGATTTGTAAATAATCCAAGCATCTGGGTTCTGATATAACATTGAAAAGTCGACAAGGGAAAGTAACCAGAGGAGAAGGAGAGGGAGTAAACCAGAGGAGAAATATAAGTGAGATGGAGTTCTGATATAACAGCATCTGGGTTAAATACTGATGGAACAAAGATTGAAAAGTCAATCAGAGTTCTGATATAACAGCATCTGGGTTAAATACTGATGGAGTTCTGATATGACAAGAGAGATGGAAGCGCACAAGTCCTGGGAAAGACGAGGCTTAAATACTGATGAATATAAAGTCGGTTAATACCGACAGTAGCTACAAGTTGTGTTGAAATGTGAAAACCTTACGTCGGTCAAAACCGACGCAATCTCTGACAAATTGATAAAAAATGACTTTGCGTCGAAATATGATGACTTTGCGTCGGTTAAAACCGACACTAGTTCTGACTACATGCAGCCTGACACGCTTTTGACTAAATGGTCTGACATATTTTTGACTGACAGGGTTGCGTCGGATAAAACCGACGTTAGCTTGATAGATTTGTGTAGCGTCGAAATAAGGAATCTTTGTGTCGAAATAATGAGAGTTTGCGTCGGTTAAAACCGACGCCAACTCTGACACAGTCTGCAAGAGCTCGTCCAACCCATTTCCCCATGCAAAACAAACCGGGAAAATTCCCGCCCAAATTTAAACCAAAGTTAAAATATAATCAGTTATTTTATCTTATATAATATTTTAATAAATAAAATATAACTTATATATAATTCTTGTAGCATAAGGACTCCTTGTAGCATACCGGATTAAAGTTCCTGCACAAAGGACTCCTTGTAGCATACCGGATTAAAATATAATCAGTTCTGTCTATGATTGTATATTAGTTTTCATAAGGACTCCTTGTAGCATACCGGATTTTTTTTTTGGGTTGTTGGAAACAAATTTTTGAAGAATTGCTAATGAGCAATTTTGGTTAATGTAACATTTGAATTCTATTGTGATCCTTCTATGTTAAGAGCTATCTTATTGTGCGAAGTCCAGGGGTAAAATTTCATCTTTGCCAACCACACTTCTTTCTGTTGTCATCCATGGTGCCTTTATCCAGGAATACTTTCATGGCTGTACAACTCCTGGAATCAATATAGAGGCTTGTAACATGGTAATAAACGTTTTAGTTGGAGGAAGTGGGTCACTTTTTAAACGCTTCCATTGTGCAATAGATGTCCGGCTATAACATATAAGTTGTATCCAGGTAAACTTGGCAAGTTATTCTGTAAGAAGAGTGTATTGAAGGCTTGTAGGATTTGACCAGAGTTTTCTTCCTGTTGTGTCTTTACAAGTGGCATCATTGTGATTTACATATGATTTCTCCTTTTCAGGACGATGCTAATTGCAAATGCTGGAGATTGCAGAGCTGTGCTGGGAAGAAGAGGTAGGGCAATTGAGCTTTCCAAAGACCATAAACCCAATTGTGCCTCCGAAAGAGTGAGAATCGAGAAACTGGGAGGCATGGTGTATGATGGCTACCTCAACGGTCAATTATCTGTGGCACGAGCTCTTGGGGACTGGCACATGAAAGGCTCCAAAGGTTCCTTGTGTCCCTTGAGTGCAGAGCCAGAGCTCGAGGAGACAATTCTGAGCGAGGAAGACGAATTCTTAATCCTAGGCTGTGATGGGTTGTGGGATGTGATGAGCAGCCAGTGTGCAGTCACGATGGCAAGGAAAGAACTAATGATCCACAATGATCCCGAGAGATGCTCAAGAGAGCTGGTTCGGGAGGCACTCAAGCGCAATACGTGCGATAACCTGACGGTGGTAGTGGTATGCTTCTCGCCAGATCCACCCCCGTTGCTTGAGATCCCAAAGTTAAAATTCAAGAGGAGTATATCGGCGGAAGGCCTGAATCTTCTGCAGGAGGTACTAGATAGTAAATCATGATCAGATTTGATGATCAATCACAGTTTGTGGACGATATTGAATGATCAGGTTTCTTTTTTCTCTTTTATTTATTTATTTATTCGTAATGCCATCAATCAGCCAATCTTTGCTTGTTTTGATCTGTCTTGGGATCGAATTAATTCTGTTGGCTTTTGATTGAAATTTGTTGTACATACTAATATAGTGAATAAATCAGCTTCTTTCTTTTTCCTTCGATTTTTTGGCATCTCTCACATCTCTAAATGAAAAAAAAATGCATCATCAAACCACCAATTTCAACTCCGTTCGTCTGCTGAGATTCAAAACATGTGTTTGCGGGAATGACAGCGGAGCTCTCCTGTATTCAGTTATAATAACCTGAACGCAAAATTATGTATTTTATTGTCAACTTTTGTATTTTAGTGTTAGTTTTAGATATAGTTTGTTCATTGTTTTTATATTAAACATACTTCTATATATCAAAATTGGTAATCATACTAGTATGCCACCAAATAAATTACATGTAATAAAAAAAGCCGAGAACACTCAAAAACTTATAAAATATATGAATCCGAATTAGGTTCCAAAATTTCTGAGATTACTCCAATTACAAAATTTCCAAATTTAAAAATTATGTTCCTATCCGACCTTATTCCGAAATTTGGGAGCGAAAATTGGAAACTTGGTTTTCAATCCGATCCTTCCTAAAATCATCCTTGCGACAAAGGATAGGCACATACCAATTTTGATGGATTTTTATGCATGGATTCATGTGATATCAATACGTGGTCCTGGGACTCACTGAAAGTTGGAAACACGCTTATGAAAGTCCTTTAAGGACTCTTTGAATGTCTGGTGTGAGACTCTTTTGTGTTCATCAATGTTTAATATAATGTATGCTCAGCGCATCTCGGTAAAATTTGACAATGAATCTCAACAATACTCGATATGGGCTCCCGACAACACTCCATGGACTACTTTGACGTACGTTGACATGTATACAACGTGATTTGACATACGACGAAAATCAACTAAATTGGCCAAATGATTGCACGCTTTGTACGATGTTTATCTAAACAAACTTGAATGTTTTATTTTAGCAGCCCTTAAAGTCCGAACATAAATCGGCCAATACTGATCAATGCTCCAATTTCCTCTTTCTTCTAACATGTAAATTGGCAGCCTCAAATATTTTGATAAGGATTCTATCATGAAAAACTTGGGTACAATTATTAAAGTGTGCAATTGGGATGAGACGCAAGCAAAAGCTCTCTCACCATGAAATAAATTAGACCTACACATTGACCTAAGTGTGAAAATTAAATAGAAAACTAGATTTTAATTCCTAAATAAGATGAAGTTTAGAAAAATGTCTCATACAAGATTAAAAATCTATTTTAGTCCTTAGACTCTATTTAATGCCAACATATGTATTCAATGTCTCTTTTTTTATTTATAATTTTATGAATTTAAATTTTATGAAATTATTATAAATTTTAATTCTCATTATGGTAAGCTACTTATATAAGAAAATATTTTCGTAGAGATTTTTCAGTACACTTATGTTTTTGCATATTTTCTTATTTACCACTAATTTATTACAATATATTTAGGTACGAACATTTCGGTACACTGGGTTAATATAATATGTTTAGGTACGGATATTTTGGTGCACTAGTTTAATATAATATATTTAGGTACTAATATTTCAGTACACTAGTTTAGTATCATATAGTTAGGTATGGAATTTTTGGTACACTTATGTTTTTACATATTTTATTATGTGTCGCTGATTCGCTATAATATATTTAGGTACGGGTATTTTGGTACACTAATTTAGTAAAATATATTATGATACAGACATTTAGGTACACTATTTAGGAAAAGTTAAATAAAATTAATGAATTAAAATGTGTATAATAATAAATTTTAATTTTAATTTAATAACATTAAATAAGTTATTTATTAAATATAAAAACAAAAATATAATATAAATTTAAATTAAGTACAGTTAAGGGACTAAAATCAATATTCAATTTAACATCAGGTTTTTATTGAATTTTAATATTTTTGAAGGATTAAAGCTCAAAAACCTCAAAATTAAAATTAGTGGCAGAAACACTGAAAATTCTAAAAATAATCCTTTTTGTCCTACTCCTACCCACCCACTTACAACCTTTCCAGTCAACGTAGTACTACTATATTATATAAAACAAATCATGTAATTAACATAAACTATGAACTAATCACGAATTCACGATCAAGAAGAAAGAACTAGCTAGTGGCCACTGATCAGTGATCACCGATGGAAAATAAAAAATTTAAGATGCTAATATCCGCCTACGTTTCCTTCATCATATTCCTTTTGTTCCCATCATCGCCGTGCGCCGACGACCTCGACGCGCTACTGAAGCTCAAGAAGGCCATGAATATTACCGGGTGGGAGCCCTCCGCCCAGCACTACTGCTCCTTTTCTGGAGTTTCATGCGACCAGCGATTACGAGTGGTTGCTCTTAACGTCTCAAATATGCCGCCCGTGCGGGATCGAGGCTCGATTCCAGCAGAGATCGGGCTTCTAAACAAACTTGTGAACCTCAGCCTCGCCAAATACAACCTCTCGGGGAGGCTTCCCACGGAGATGGCCAACCTGACGGCGTTAAAGCATTTGAACATCTCAAACAACTTCTTCAGCGGCATGTTCCCCGGAGAAATCACGCTCGGGATGACGGAGCTTGAGGTCCTTGACGCCTACAATAACGACTTCACGGGACAGCTGCCGCTGGAGCTCGCCGCCGGCTGTAAAAAGCTCAAACATCTTCATCTGGGAGGCAACTACTTCACTGGAAACATTCCCGAAAGTTATTCTAATATCCGGAGCTTGGAGTACTTAGGCCTCAACGGAAATTTGCTCAGCGGAAAGCTCCCCGCCAGCTTGGCACAGATAAAGAACCTCAAGGAATTGTACCTAGGGTACTATAACAATTATGATGGCGGGATTCCACCGGAGTTTGGATCGCTGCCGTTGCTGAAAGTGCTCGACATGAGCAGCTGTAACTGTTGGGACTTAAAAAGGCTTCACTACTTTGGAGATGTTTATCTCACAAAGAAGAATGAAATGCAGCGGAATTGATAGGCAAGAGAAAGAACACTCAAAGTGTTATACAAAATTTTTTTATTCTCACACAAACTTAGTACAAGAGGAAACACTCAAACACTCTCACACTTCTTGCTCTCTTACTTGCTCTCACTTCTTCTTAGTTCTTACTTCACAACTCACACACATACACCTATTTATAGGCATACTTTGCCGACTTCAATGATGCTAGAATTTTCTAGCATATTATACACACACAAGTTTACAATCAGCTAGACATTTCTAGCATGCACACCGACATTGTTTTTCATAATGTCCTCATAATTTTCTAGAACTTTCAAGTGCATGATTCATGCACATCCCACCGACTTACATAGCTGGAATTTTCCAGCTACTATTACCTACACAGATTGCTAGAATTTTCTAGCATTTGCACACATATTGGCTTTGGGTTGGATCACTTGTCTTGGGCCTAAGACAAGATTACTATTCAACATCCCCCCTTAATCTTATCTTGTGACGCCGATTGAGTTTCTCAGTCTGACAAAGTCTTCTTGCCTGAGTGGTTTGGTAAATATGTCGGCGACTTGGTCTTGTGACTTCACGTATTCCACTTGCACATCCTTTCTTGCAATGCACTCTCTTATGTAGTGATAACGAGTATCTATGTGCTTGCTTCTGTCATGGAATACTGGATTCTTTGCTAGGGCTATTGCAGACTTGTTGTCGACATAGATCTCTGTTGGTTCTTCTTGTGGCATGCTTAATTCTTTTAGCAAGTTTCTCAGCCAAATTGCATGACAGACACATGAGGTAGCAGCTACGTATTCAGCTTCGCAGGTAGAGAGAGTGACAATCGGTTGCTTCTTCGACATCCATGTGAATGCAGTGTCTCCCATGAAGAACACAAATCCAGTAGTGCTTTTTCTATCATCGGAATCTCCTGCCCAGTCACTATCGCTATATCCAACAAGTTTGTAGTTACTAGAACTTGAATAGAACAAGCCAAAGTTAATGGTACCTTTAAGGTATCGAAGAATTCTTTTGGCTGTCTTCAAATGTGTAGTTGTGGGATTCTCCATGTAGCGACTGACTAATCCGACGGCATAGAGAATATCTGGTCTTGTGCAAGTCAAGTAACGCAAGCTTCCAACTAAACTCTTGAAGAATGTTGGATCTACACTTTCTCCTTCGTCATGCTTGGTTAGTTTGACTCCGCACTCCACTGGCGTGCTTATGGGCTTGCAGTCGTCCATTTTGAACTTTTTCAGTATCTCCTTTGTGTAGCTTTCTTGGGAGATGAAAATACCTTCTTCGTTCTGCTTGACTTCAATGCCTAGGTAGTATGCCATCAACCCGATGTCCGTCATCTCGAATTCTTTGGTCATCACTCTCTTGAACTCTTCAAACATGCTTGGATTACTTCCGGTGAAGATTAGATCATCCACATATAAGCACACAATCAAAATATCTCCATCTTTGACTTTGACGTAGAGAGCATGTTCATGAGGGCACTTGGTGAAGTTGTTCTCATGGAAGTACTTGTCAATGCGACTATTCCATGCTCGTGGCGCTTGTTTTAACCCATAGAGGGCTTTCTTCAACTTCAAAACTTTATCTTCATGCCCTTTGATTTCATAGCCTGATGGTTGCTGAATGTAGACTTCTTCTTCAAGGACTCCATTTAGGAAAGCGGACTTCACATCCATTTGTTGAATCTTCCATCTGTTTTGAGCTGCCAACGAAATTAGTAATCGTATAGTTTCCAACCGAGCAACAGGTGCAAATACCTCATCATAGTCGATTCCGGCTCTTTGACTATAGCCCTTCGCCACTAATCTCGCCTTGTATCTTTCGACCTCTCCATTGGCATTCTTCTTTGTCTTATACACCCACTTGACTCCGATGGCTTTGTGTCCTTTCGGAAGAATAGCGAGTTCCCATGTATCATTCTTCTGGATTGCTTCAATTTCTTCATCCATTGCTTTCCTCCACTTAGTATCTTGCACTGCTTCTTGGAAGTCAACTGGTTCACAATCAGCAAAGAGACAGAAAAGTGTAGGATTATCGAATCTTTCAGCTACCTCATAAAGATCTCGTAGACTTCTTGTGCGTGGTACTTCTCTTTCATTTAGACTCCCACTTGATGATGCTGATGCTGGTGAATTACCATGATTGGTTGATGTTGGTGAAGCAGGTGGAGTAGTGGATTCTTGTTGAACCTCTCTTGCTTGCTCCATCATCCCTTGTTCATTATCTTCTTCAAACTGAGGAAAGAAGTGAAGATCACCTGCATGAGAGCAAAAATCCCATTCTCCTTCTTCATCGAACGTCACATCTCGACTGATCACCGTCTTCCCATTGTTTGGATTATACAACTTGTAGCCTTTTGAATTTGAGTCATAGCCGATGAAAATGAACTTCTCACTTTTGTCGTCGAGTTTGGTTCTCCTCTCGTCTGGTACATGTACATGGGCTATGCTTCCAAAAACTCTTAGATGGGAAATACCTGGCTTTCTTCCACTCCATGCTTCTTGTGGAGTCTTTCCCCACACACTTCTTGTTGGAGACCGATTGGATAGGTAGACAGCACATGCTACAGCTTCTGCCCATAACTCTTTAGGTAATCTCTTACTTTTGAGCATACTTCGAGCCATGTCGAGGATAGTTCGATTTTTTCTTTCCGCCACACCATTTTGTTGAGGGGATCTTGGAACTGTCAAGGGTCGACGAATTCCATTTTCTTCACAAAACTCTTGAAATTCCTTCGAAGTGAATTCTCCTCCTCGATCAGATCTCATGGCTTTGATCTTGCAACCACTTTCTTTTTCTACAGCGGCTTTGAACTTCTTGAATGCTCCAAAGACTTCTGATTTCTGCTTCAAGAAATACACCTAGGTTTTCCTTGAAAAATCATCAATGAAGAGAAGGAAATAATTATTTTTACCCAAAGAGCTTGGTTTTATTGGGCCGCACACATCGGTGTGAATGAGCTCAAGTGGCTTCTGGGTTCTTGTGGTCGACTCCTTTGGAAAGCTTTTCCTGAACTGTTTCCCAAGTAAACATCCTTCACAAACTTGATTAGGGTGGCTGATGCACGGTAAGCCTCTCACCATCTCCTTCTTAGATAATAACTCCAATCCCCCAAAGTTAAGATGCCCAAAACGAAAATGCCAAAGCCAAGATATGTCTTTGTAACAAATCTTGAGACACTTTGCAACATCGTTTTGAATGTCCATGGGAAACATCCTATTCTTTGACATTTTCGCCTTGGCAATTAATCTTCCTTTGTCATCTCTAAGAAAAAGGATATAATTTTTCGTATGAAAATCATAACCTTTTTCTAAGAGTTGACCCAAACTCAAAATGTTGCTTTTCATATTGGGCACGTAGTAGACATTTGAAATTAATTGGTGACCGCCATTTTTCAAGGGAATAAGGATGTTACCTTTTCCTTTTACAGGTATTTTGGATTCGTCTCCAAAAGAAACGTTGCCACTCACTGATTCATTGAGCTCTACGAACACGCTTCTTCTTCCACACATGTGGTTGCTGGCGCCGGTGTCAAGATACCATGTATAGTCTTGGTCTTTATCATTGTTCTTGCATGCTAGTAGCACAATGCCATTCTATTCTTTATCTTCTTTCACATAATTGACCTTTTCATCAGGTCTGTTGCTTGGAGCTCTACATTCCCAAGCATAATGCCCGAACTTTTGACAATTGTAGCATTGAACTTGAGATTTTTCATACCTCAAATTTGAGCGCCCTCTTCCACGACCTTTTGTTGAGCTTTCTCCTCTATCGTAGTTGCTTTGGTTGTTGAAGTTCCAACCACGTCCACGTCCATATCCACGCCCACGTCCGCGACCTTGGCCACGACTTCTTTCGTATTGGCTTCTCTCGTTGTCGAAGCTTCCTTCTTTCTTCTTTGGCTGAACATGTGTCTTGAGGAGCTGCTCATCATTCCCTTGCCTCTTCTTATGTTTCTCTTCATATGCTTGTAGCGAACCCATTAATTGCTCTATACTAATTTCTTCCAAGTTCTTTGTTTCTTCAATCGTCACGACAATGTGCTCGAACTTGGGGTCCAACGAGCGTAGTATCTTCTCCATAATTCTAACATCTTCTAACTTTTCTCCGTTTCTTTTTAATTGATTGGAAACGGCTAAGACTTTTGAAAAATAATCAGAGATTGATTCAGACCCTTTCATTTGTAGAGATTCGAACTCACCTCTTAGTACTTGAAGACGAACCTTTTTCACTTGTTCGGCTCCTTTGTAAGAGGTTTGAAGCTTCTCCCATGCTTGCTTGGCAGAGGTTGCACTCGAGACTTTCTCAAAGCCATTGTCATCTAATGCTTGGTAGATGAGGTAGAGAGCCTTCTTGTCTCTCTTTCTTGAATCTTTCAAACTCTCCTTCTGGGGTTGGGACAGAGTAGCTTCATCTTCTGGCTCAGTGTAGCCTTTCTCCACGACTTCCCAGACATCATGTGCTCCCAAAAGGGCCTTCATTTTGATACTCCAATTATCGAAGTTGTTGTTGTTGAGCACTGGAACTTGGAAGGCTGCCATAGCGTTGCTAGCCATAGCTCTGGTACCACTTTGTTGGGACTTAAAAAGGCTTCACTACTTTGGAGATGTTTATCTCACAAAGAAGAATGAAATGCAGCGGAATTGATAGGCAAGAGAAAGAACACTCAAAGTGTTATACAAAATTTTTTTATTCTCACACAAACTTAGTACAAGAGGAAACACTCAAACACTCTCACACTTCTTGCTCTCTTACTTGCTCTCACTTCTTCTTAGTTCTTACTTCACAACTCACACACATACACCTATTTATAGGCATACTTTGCCGACTTCAATGATGCTAGAATTTTCTAGCATATTATACACACACAAGTTTACAATCAGCTAGACATTTCTAGCATGCACACCGACATTGTTTTTCATAATGTCCTCATAATTTTCTAGAACTTTCAAGTGCATGATTCATGCACATCCCACCGACTTACATAGCTGGAATTTTCCAGCTACTATTACCTACACAGATTGCTAGAATTTTCTAGCATTTGCACACATATTGGCTTTGGGTTGGATCACTTGTCTTGGGCCTAAGACAAGATTACTATTCAACAGTAACCTCATTGGCAAGATTCCCACGAGTCTGAGCCTTTTGAAGAATTTGCACTCGTTGTTTTTACAAGTAAATCGGCTCAGTGGTTTTATACCACCGGAGCTTTCGAGCATGGCGAACCTCGTGACCTTGGATCTCTCCATAAACGAACTCACTGGAAAAATACCCGAAAGTTTCTCAGAGCTGAAGAGCATTAGGTTAATAAATCTGTACAAGAACGACCTTTACGGTCCCATACCCAAGTTCATCGGCGATCTTCCTTATCTGGAGATTCTTCAGCTGTGGGAGAACAACTTTACATACGAACTACCCGAAAGTCTTGGCCAGAACGGCAGGCTTACGGATTTGGATGTCACCGGCAACCACCTGACCGGGTTGATTCCTCGGAATCTGTGCTTAGGCGGGAGGCTGAGGACGCTGATTCTGATGGATAACAACTTCTTTGGGCCCATTCCGTTGGAGCTCGGCCAATGCAAGTCTCTTGTCAAAATCCGAATGATGAAAAACAGAATCAGCGGGACTATTCCTGTTGGGATCTTCAACTTGCCCAGCTTGGGTATGATTGAGATGAATGATAACTGCCTGTCCGGTCAACTTCCAACACAAATGACAGCGGGCACACTCGCAATCCTCTCGCTTTCTGCGAATCAGATTTCGGGGAGGATCCCACCCGCAATTGGAAACCTCAACAACTTAACAACTCTCTCGCTGGAGATGAACCGATTTTCTGGGAAAATACCAGACGAAATCTTTAACTTGATAGTGTTATCAAAAATCAACATCAACGTCAACAAGCTCGGTGGCGAAATTCCAGCTTCTGTTTCTAATTGTTCGTCTCTAGGGTCCCTTGATTTGAGTCGAAACAATTTGGTCGGCGAAATCCCAAGAGGGATAGAGAAGCTGAAACTAGTTTATCTTGTGAATATGTCTCGGAACCAACTCACTGGCCAAATACCTGACGGAATACCCGCCATGGAAACCCTTACAACTTTGGATCTCTCTTATAACAATTTCACAGGTAGAATCCCAACCGGTGATCATTTTCTGGACATCGCGTCGTTTCGTGGGAACCCCTATCTCTGTACCAACGTCTCACGCCCGTGTTCCTTCATTAACATGAAATCTCAAGACCACAATGTGTTTGGTTCCTCCAGGCTCGGTCTTATGATCATCGCTGGACTACCTGCGGTTCTCGGTTCCCTACTTATCGTGCTTCTAGTATTCCTACTGATAAAGATTTGTACAGGAAGAAGTATTCAAAAATCTAGTGGTTGGAGGCTCACATTGTTCCAGCAGCTCGACCTCAAAGTCGAGGACTTGCTACAGTGCATAAAGCAAGAGAATATAATAGGCAAAGGCGGTGCTGGGATTGTCTACCGGGGAACCATGCCAAGCGGCCTTGACATAGCAATCAAACAGCTAGTAGGATCATCAAGTAATAGAGGGCAAATGGATCATGGATTTGCAGCGGAGATTAAGACGCTGGGGCGAATCAAACACCGAAACATAGTGAGGCTTTTGGGATACATGTCGAACAATAAGGACTCTAATTTGTTGTTGTACGAGTACATGCCTAATGGTAGCTTGGGAAAAATATTGCATGGGGAAAATGGAGGGGAGTTTCAGTGGGAGAGGAGGTATAAAATTGCAGTGGAGGCTGCAAAGGGATTGTGTTATCTGCACCATGACTGTTCACCCCTGATTATACACAGAGATGTCAAGTCCCATAACATCTTGTTGGATTCAAACTTTGAGGCTCATGTTGCTGATTTTGGGCTCGCCAAGTACTTCCATGGAGCTGCAGCTGATTGCATGTCTTCAGTTGCTGGTTCCTTCGGTTACATCGCCCCAGGTCCGTAATCTATTTCATCTTCGATTAATTAATTAAAGAATTATTTGATAATTATTTTAATTTTCAGTTTATAGGGTTTTTTTTTCTTTCATTATAGAAAAATCGAAAAATTAAAACTTGTTTGATAACGGTTTTTAATTTTCAAATAAAAAAATATGAAAAATGAAAACTTAAGACCAAAATCTAAAATATGTTTTTGTGAGTTTTTACCTTCTGACTTGATTTTGAAATCAGATTTCATTTGTATAAAAATAAAAAATAATAAAAATGTAAATGAAATGGTTGTCAAAAGCTCCGTACCTTCACCAAAACACGTCAAATATAAAAAAGTTTCTTGTTAGTCAATCATCTATCAATAATTTATTTTATTTTATATGATGGTGCAAACTTACAGAGTACGGTTATACACTAAAAGTGGATGAGAAAATAGACGTGTACAGTTTTGGTGTGGTTTTGCTGGAGCTAATAACAGGGAGGAAAGCAGTGATGAACTATGAAGACGCTATAAGCTTAGTGGGTTGGGTGAGGAAAACTACCAAGTCGTTGTCCAGTTCATCATCGGTTCTAGCAGTGGTGGATCCAAATCTCGCCGGATACCCCTTGGCGGCTGTCATACATTTGTTCAAACTGGCAATGCTGTGTGTCGACAACGACAGCTCTGCAAGACCTACGATGAGGGAAGTAGTTCACCTGATCAGTAATCCTCCTACATAGTCTTCTCCAAGCATAGTCAATCTTAATTTTGATGTTAAACTGGAGGTGTTAAAGGTAAAAAGGCTACCAATAGAATATCAGCGTGTTAAATTGGAGTTGTTCAAGGTAAAATTTCGAAATTTGTACCACTGTTGTATCAGTCTCCACAATACAAACTTTTATTAAAAAAATATAATCCAATGGAATTCAGATATTTCTTTTGAAAATTTTAATTTCTTTTATTTTTGGTCCAAAATGAATATTATTCATTCTCTTCACACATTTGAAGCACAAAATTATAATTTTCCCAGTTTGTTCTGATGGAAGTTTGATTGTAACATCGGCGAGTGAATCCACAACAATAAATTCGGCGTTGAGTTGTGAAAGTGATTATTTTTGTTCATTCAACAGAGTTGAGTTGTGACGGTGCATTATATTCTTTCATTTTGTACACATTTGTACTACATTCCTAACTTCTAATATAGGTGAGATGTATTCATACTAGTGGGTCATAACTTTATTAGAGTAGAGATGTGATATATAAAATATGGTGAATGTAACGTTACTTTATTAATTAGATAGAGTGGTGAACGTAACAAAAAGGTCAAAAAGTAGGTAATAGTTGCACCACGGGTAGCTATTGCTCACTTTTTATGTAGTGTCACCAAATATCATTTAGGTTATTGTTTCTAATTGAACAATTATAGTAAAATTGCATCTCTCTTACCATAGTAAAGACTAACGTCTATCTATATCAAAGAGAAAATCAACAATGTTATGTTTATCGTTGATGTGTGTCTTGGTAACATCATTTGATTACATCTCGTTTTGAATCACTTCGCTTTCACACATGATACTCGTGCATCCCTCCCTTTATGTAAAGTTTTGGTATACATGAATTGAATTCTTAAAAGTTTGTTAAAGATCCATGTTGGGAAAGGATTTGACTTAATGACGTGGACTAACTTTAGCACGTTTTCTTGAATAACTTTAGCAATTCTGTTAACTTAATTGTGTTGATTGTATATTTCCCAAAAGAAAATTAATTTTTCTATTTAAACACGATCAAAGCCGACTCTAATTCAGGTTAGCAAGACGACCGCCGGGACCCCGAATGGTAAGTGGCACCAAAAAATTATAAGTTTCTATTAAAATGAGGTTATATTTCTATTTACACCCCACTATTCATCTAAGTTCACCCCATTTTTTTTCTTTTAAAATCCAATTTTACCCCTATCAAAAACTAAGAAACCAAGAGAAACAAAAGTAGTTACTTAATATTATGATCTAGTGGTATTCTTCTTTACTTGTAAGTAAGAGGTTAGGTTCGATTCTCATCAAAGGCGAATTTGAACCACATTATTATTAGCCCATTGTGAAACTAAGTCCACCCCCTTCCCGTAGTGTAGATATTATTATTTGTTAAAAAAAAAGAAAAAAAAAAGTAAAGAAACCCACGATTCATTTCTGACCATCAGCTGTGATTCCTACAAGCTCCGCCGTCCACTTCCGGCTCTCTCCCGCCTTCTCTGAGTTCTTTAATTTGAAATTAAAAATTGGGGGTTCTTTAATTTTTTTATTCTCTTGTTGCCTAATTTATTTATTTTTTTCTGTTTTCTTGTTGATATCGTGCTGTGGGTCTAGAACTTTATCCAACATCAACCTTTATATCACTAACTGAGTGAAAATGAGAGATGAAACAAATCCTCAATGGCAATAATGATCTACTTTGAATGCTTTAGTGAGAGCGAGGAGGCCCGCATTCATGTTGGTGGATGTCTAGCGGATAATGTTAGGGAGATCAAATTTTTAAACTAAATTTTACAAACTAAATGATGTGAATGTTGATGACTAAATTATTACTTCAGTAATGATTAACGTGTTTATTTCCTATTAATGATATATCATTGAGTTCAAAAATTTGATCTCCCTAACCTTATCCGACTATAAAAACTCTTATCAAAATATCCTACTTGCAGAGCTAGTTTTGCTTACTTGTTATATAATGGAAACGGCCACGGATTCGATCATCGTGACTTGCTCGATTATTTATTTTTAACTTTTCATCCTTTTACGAATAATTTGGAGTTTGGTTTAAACAAATACCGAAAATAATAGCTCAAATTCCTTAGCCACCTGGTTCAATTTTTTTTTTTTGTCAAACCAAGTTATTTATATTAAATAAAAAGACTAGTACAAGAAAAATAGAGCTCAAAACAGCCCACAACTTAAATACAAACCCAATTGCAAGAAAGAAAATACAGTAAAAAACTCAAAAAAAAAGTCAACTCATAATTACAAAAAAACTTAAGAGCATCTCCAATAGGGGTCCCTATTTAGACCAAACCCAACCTTAGGCTGAAGGCTGAAGGTCAAATTACCCCATTTATTCCCCTCCCCCCCCCCCCCCCCAAAAAAAAACCCAACCCAATCCAAGCCAAATATTTGGGCTAAATGCTAAAGCTAAACTCAAGCCAAATTCCCCCCAAGATTTAGCCCACATGCGCGTGGACTCACCCAAGCCCAGCCCAATCTTGGCCCCGTCACATGTTCAACTTGCCCCACTCGGGCTGAAGCCTTCAGCGCTCGACAGGGTGGGACCCACTGTCAGGGCCCTGTCGGCCACAATCATGAGCCCAATGACTCTTTTGTTCTTCCGACGGTTGACATTTTTGGACTGTTGGTTGATCCAACGGTCCAGATTAAATTTTTTTTTTTAAATGTTATTTTAAAATACATTGAATCCAACGGCTGAGATCGAATATAATCAAATTTAACGGTAAAAAAAAGATCTAACGGCCTAAATTTAAATCCAACGGCTAAAATAATTAAAAAAAAATTATTTAACTCAAAATTCACCAAAAAATTCTATAAATACCTATATATTTGTTCAAACCGTGGGAGAGGAAGAGGTTAGCTTTGCACTCTTCGCAAAGCACCCATTAGCTAGCATTCGAAATGTAGATGTGAGCATCTGCTGAGGTGATAGACTTTGTCGGCCTACAACATCTATCTTCCTTGCAAAGTAGTGGTCATGATTGACCACTGCATTCAAGATGCTTTCAAAAAGCTCTCTCCTCATCCGAAACCGCCTCCGAATATCATGAGCAAGAAATCTCGAACACTCGATGAAATAATCTTTCGTCATTCAGTCAAGACACTTTTCTCTATCACGCTGCACAAATGAACGCCCCGTGACAAAATCACGATAGCTAGATTCAGCATGGTACTCATATTGCATAAGCGAGTTTGCAAGTTCAGCTTCTGTGTTGATCATTTATGAATCCTCAATGTCAAGGCTTGCTTGGTATTGTGCCATCTGCATTGCCCTACTACGCCTTCTTCTATCACCCACTGATGAGATATTGAGGATTTTTAGGAACAAAAACTCTTTGAAAGTTGAAAGATTGGTGAATATAGAGGATGATTGAAGGTTGAAAGATTGTGTGATCAACTGATATTCAACCTGTGTTTATATAAAGGATGATTGAAGGTTTCAGTTTCATGTGTGTAGGTTTATGTTTCATGCGTTTCATGTGTTTTGTATGTATTTTGTACGTGTTTTGTGTGTGTCATGTGTTTCACATGTGTTTTGTGTGTGCTTCATCTCTATCATGTGTTTTGTATGTATTTTGTATGTGTTTCGTGTGTGTCATTTGTTTCACATGTGTTCTGTGTGTGCTTCATCTCTATCATGTGTTTTGTATGTCCTTCACATGTGTATGTGATTCACATGTGTTTTGTATGTGCTTTACATGTGTTCTGTGTGTCTTGTGTGTTTTATGTATTTTGTGTTTATACATCTGTATCATGATGTTCATATTCTTCCATAGTGTTTCATGAGTTTCATGTATCGATTTAGTGATTTTTCAATATTTATCAGAATTTAAATATTTTTAGATTAAAATGTTTATAAAATTAATTTACGATAGTCTACATAATTTTTTTTTAAAGAAAATTTAAGAAAAAAATTAGCCTAAGTTCATTCTTTAATAATCCCAGACTAAAATTTTAAGTCAGAAGGGTTAGAGCAGAAAAATTATTTCTAGGCTAAAAACTAAATTTTCCGGGCTAAAAAATTTGGCTTTTAGCCCAAGGGTTGGAGATGGTCTTAGGGACTCCTACCACCACCTTTGAGTACTCATTTAAAGATTTAAAGAGAATCTTTGTGTCCCTAAAGGAATATTACCTCCAATGGGAGAGTCCTTATAGTAGAATCCCTAAATTTGAGGTTTTTACAATTTTATGTGATAATTTGATTAGGTGCACATTTTTGTTTATGTTAACATTAAGTTCTCGTAAAATATTTTTGTGAATATTTTAACCAAAAAAAAATTCAAATTCTGACACTAAATTGTTTCATCACAAAAACGTAACTAGAGTAAGTGAATTGAGTACGAATGAACTGAGTATATGAGATAAAGTTGTGGTAAGTTTTGGTTAGATGATTTGGTATTTATAGGAATGATGAGAGAACAAAATGAAAGAGTAATCCAAATTGAAAATATTAATATTTCAACGGAAGCATTATGAAAAGAGAAAACAAAAGAATTTGAAAACCAACATGAGAGAGTAACCTAAATTGAAACGGGTTTTTAATTGGAACTATTGATCTTTCAATGGTAAACAAATTTGAAAAGCAAGAATCAATTTGGACCTTCCATTTTAAATGGTTAAAAAGAAAAGAAAAGAAAAGACAAGGCTATGTGACTGGGACCCACGCCTGTTTTTCCACTTAAATTGTCCTATTAGGTCCACCATTTTAGTCCCTATATATGGGTACATACACCAAGTATCTAGCGAGTTCCTATACTTTAGGGACTCACTTTCCGATCTATTGGAGATTCATTTTGTCCTTATATTTATTTTATACTCATTTTATATGGTGCTTGTCCCTATATAGGGACTTAACTGGAGATGCTCTAAATTTGGAGAGGAAATAGCAGCGTCTAACAAGTCAGTTGTGCCACGATCGCAAGGCCGCCACAACCAAGAGAACAAACCAACAAAACAATTGCACCAACGGAATATGGGGGTGAGCAAGCCACCTGCGCATTGAGTGCTCCCATAATCCTACCAAACAGTCCTAAAAACACTTAAACAACACACAACACCAAAGTGCGCTATTGAAGAGAGGCCTCCGATAGGTTAAGTAGCAGAGGTTGATTGTGGAAGACTTGTGACATCACTGACATGAAATGACAACTGAGTAAGAAAGAGACATGAAAGCCCAGATTGAGACAAACTCATAAAATTGAGACAAAAACTCAGACGAGGGCACCAAATCAAGGGCCAAAGCCAAAAAGAGAAGATAAATAAAGACTATAACGATAAAAGACTAAAAGGAACATGAAAAGTTGGCACAAGGCCCCAAAATCTTAGAGACGATCCTGTCTCAACTCTTGAGTGTGTAGTCTTAAGATTCTACTCTCTTGAATGATGATTATCAAACGGCCCCTTAATGTCTTTGAGTGGATTGATTGACAAATCAATTTGGAAGGAACATTCTAGTTTAATAGGATTTGTGATCTTTGAAAATCCCAAACACCAACGTCCGAAACTCCAAGCAAGCAAAGGAGGCTACTACATAAGGACCTCAAAATGAGATTCATCCTTAAAAATCTCATATTCTTTGGTTGTGATCAAGACCTAGTGCCACCATGAACACGCTGGTGTTGTGGGTGTGGAGCAGTCTTGTCATTTTTCTTTTTTTTTTTGTTGGTGGGAGTGGTGTGTTCGTATTTCAGGGTAATTTAGTGAAAAGTGTGTTGTTTTTGGAAAAATTTAAAATTCAAAATTTTAATGAGGTGTAGATTGAAATTGGAGTGAACTCAAAAAAGAAAGGTGGTGGTGTTTAATTTTTTCTTTTAACAGACGATAGAATAATCTACATTAAACTCATTCAAACCATAAAAAAGGTGATTCAAATAGAAAAACTCGGGTTCAAAGACAAATGTTTTTAATCTAGTGAGCTACAAATCACTTGCGGTTGTGGTGTTTAAATAGAAAAACGTCATAAAAAGACCTGGGTGTAGTTTGTTTATATCCATTTGATTCAATGATTATTTTACGTTCTCCTATTCCTTTTAGGAAAATCCACTCCCATTTTCCTATTGGGATTAGGAAATTCCTAGACCGCCGTAAAATGAAAGCACATCCAATCCTAATCCTCAATTATAAATACAGACTTTTCCCTTCCATTCATTACGTTACAAGCTACAATTCCCATCTCTTTCCGCATTCGATCACTTTTTCAAGTAGGAGTTGCTTAGAAAGCAAGTTAGGGTTTCCAAGTTAGAATTCTACAACTTTGGGATCGGAAAGATGGCTTCTCTAGTTATGCGTCCTGCAGAGGCGGAGCAATTCGACTTCCTTCAACTCAGGCAGCAACTGAAAGAACGCATTTGCATGAAGAAATCAGAAGGCTCTGCTGTTGCTCATGGCTGCTCGGTTAATAGTACTACTGATGATAACAAGAAGAAATTGACTTTCGACAACTTTGGATCCTTCTTTGGCCCCTCGGAGCGTGTCATGGCCAAGAGAGTGCACGAAGAGATGAAGGATTTTGTGCCGGAGTTGAAGCAGTTGGCGTCTAGGGTTCTAAATTCCGGTGACAAGGCTAAAACCGCTGCAAATAGCCTTGTTATTAGCACAGCATTAAAGTGTAAAAACCTAAAGGAGTCCCGGGATTACTCCTTTTTGCAATCGGACGGTGCAGAAATTCCTAAGCCTTTGAAAGGAGGAGAGCCTGAAGAAGTTGGCAAAACCAAACACTCCTCGGCAAAGTCAGAACCTTCTTCAACAAATCAATGTAGCATGAAACCAATGCCGAAACAGAAAAAATCTGTCTCGAAACATCCCATCAAATATCGCCTGAAGGAGAAGCGTCCGGAGGATGTCATTGGCAAAGCCTCCTCGGCAAAGTCAGAATCTTCTTCGACAAAGCAGAGCTTGAAGCAAACAAAGCAATCTGTTGAGCCGAAAAGTACAGCAAAACCGATGCCAAAACCGAAAAAATCCATTTCAAAGAATCAGGTCAAAGACCGTGTGAAGGGGGAGCAATCAGTTGATGTTTCTTCTGTGATCCAGGAGATATTCAGACACAATCACAAGCGCCCTAGGGCAGGCGATGATGGTGATGATCTTGCGATGGTGTCCAGTTTCAATGACATACTGAAGGAAGAGAGGAAGAGTGCAAAAATTGCTAGGGAGGAAGACGAAAGAGAGCGGTTGCTGCTCGAACATGAGGAGAAGCAAGAAGCAAGGTTAAGAGCAGCAAAGAAGCTCAAGATTAAGATCAAATTTTCCAAAAGCTGATGTTGCATTTTCTGATTGGAGATATAATTAGGGAATTGCAAAAAATGTTTTAAAATTACTAATTAGATTTACTAAACTTGTTTTAGCAAATATAGAAAGGGATAGACTGTGCCATGAAAAATGATTAAATTTGGTGGAATTTTAAGGTACAACGGATACATCAAGAAAAATACATGTACAAGGATAACTTGTCAATCAAATAAATAGGTCAAAATTTGTTTCACCTTACAAGTGAAGAAAATCTAGACCTATAACTCTAGCGTTGTAGCTCGAAATCAATCTTATAATTCACGAGCATTTTCCTGCCGCCTTGAGAGAGTACATTTTGGTTAACAGCACTTGATCCGCTGTCGTTTTACCAGACTATCTTCGCATTCTTTATCTATTTTCCCATTCTCATCAGCGCTTTCGTTCTTTCGCTTACTGTCTTCAGACTTGAACGCCCAACCGAGAAACTGAGACTCCGAGTCCGAGAACAGAGAGGTCGGAGCTGCTTTGTAGTACGCTAGTGGAGCCGACTTTATTCTTCGTCTCACCTGCAATATAGACTCAATGCAGTGAACTAAAATGCCTCGGAATGAAACCATCAAATTAATTGCACAAGGCATACTAACAGTAGCTTTCTACAACTTAACTTCTTGGAATGCAAGTACCAGTTTCCACTATATTTTTTTACTTTTAACGATAAATTCCAGGAATGCATAAATTCTAATATATACTCGAGGAATTCCGAGACAAGATAACAATACCTGCTCTCCAAATATTGTCGCATATGAACCTGAGCTAAAATCTCCAATGGATATCTCAGTAGTTTTGGCTCGAACTGTCAAATCATTCTCGAGTGACAAAACGAACCTAAGAGCAAACAAAAAGATATCAGGAAAAGTCGAAAGGTTTAAATGACCATACAATAATCACAAATGAGCAGGACTCGAGCATGAACCTTGAAACAGCAGGGCAGTAGTGGGGACGGACTGTATTGATCTCCCACAGTGAACTTCCTGTTCAAAAAGAGATGAACAAGTAAAAGTTATTTTATAAGTAAAGCAATTAAATGCAAAATGCAAAAGATTTGGTATGAGGTAATCACATTTGGGGGGGAAATAAATACTTACTCATGGCATTTGATTTCATAGGATCAGTTTGTTCATTATCAAAAGGATCAATGCCTGATTTTTTTTATTGAATTATCTCCCAGACCCTGCGTAAAGCGGGAGCCTTATGCACTGGGTACGACCTTTTATCTGCCGAACCAGTTACGGTGCCATCCACGCCATCAGCAACCCTCTGTTCTGCTTCTGGATCATCTTTCACAGTTTCATCACCACCTCCCTGCACAAACATCAATCTCCTCATATACATGAATGAAAGAAGAATAACAAAAAAATACTCACTAATTCAGATCAAGAGGATGGTAAATTCATTGACAAAGACACAATTAAAGATTGTCTTCATACCCGATTCACCAAGCAATTGATTTAAGGATGTCTCCGTAGAAGATTATGAACCAGCGCAATATTAACTAACGCTCCAGATGGAGGAACTGAAATTGATAGCCTACTCAATTTCTTGGCAAAAGCCGCAGCCAAATATGCAGGAAGAAGTGGCGATTTTAAGCAAGCATCTACAAGCTGCAAATCAAATAGAACAATTGTAAATTAACCAATTCGTTCAATCTGAATATTCAAAACCAATTAGTCCTATATGTCTTGTGTTATAGAAGTTTAACTTTAGACCAACTGTTACTGCAGTAGTGATTAGTATTACCTGAAAAAACTTCGATCGATGTTTTGCCAGAAAAATAGAGGGAACCAGTAATGCATAAAGTTTCTCATAGAAGTTGGGGTACTCTAAACCATGTTGCGTCATGAGGATGAAAAGACTGCTAAGAGCCATGACGCTGATAACACCACCAATGTCATACGATCTAGTTAAGAAGTCACTGCACATCATCAATATATGAGATGTCATGTGATTTTATAGAAAAGTCACAGCAAGCTGTCAAGAAATGAACTACAATCAAAGTCACAAAAGACAAACTGAAAACATAAATAAAACATGTTTCATAAGTAAATTTACCATAACAGGACAGGGTTAGCTAGAAAAGGAATGACTGCCTGGAGTGTGGCAAGAACCTGAGCATCAAAACACAGCCTGGTAAGAAAATTGTAGAGAATAAAAGTAGAAAACTATCACTGCAAGGTAAACAGATTTAACAGACATAAACTAGAGGAAAATGACATTTAGTCTTTTTGCTAGAGGCTAAAGAGGCAGAAGTCACAAAACCTAAACGCATGAGAAGTGCAGTAGCATAAAGCAGATACTGCCTCTACATACTAGAACAGCTTTCCAGATATAGAAAACAAGTATAATTCTAATTAGAGTTGAGCTGTGAAGAGCTTCAGATACAAGTGGTGAGAACTAATGGAGTAGCGCGTATGAGTCTTACCTCCTTGTACACATCAACTGGAAGTGGTAACCTTAGAAATGATAACCATGCTTTAGTAAATTTTAATTTCATCTTTTTGGCAATATTGGCTGCAGACAACACCTGAAGACATTGTGAATCATTAGGAATCTAAAACTTTAATATCATAAGAAAAGTACAGATGAGAACTTAGTGAACGAAATACACAATTAATTTTGATAGTTGCGTTGACACATCTAGATTACCTTATCCTTATGCTTCTCAGTCTTGTGCTGTTTACCATCTGCTTTCAGATTCCCAGAAAGGTCTTCATATTCACCTTTATACAAAAATCTCATCAATAAACGAAGAAAACTTAAAAGCTCAATTGATCACAAAAGTAAAAGATGAAATACAATAGGAAACAGGGAAGAAACTAGTGCTTATAGTTATCACTTGTCACCATGTTAACTAGTCTGAAATTCAAACGCAAGGCATGCAGATACTCAAAAAAAAAAAAAAAAAAAAAAGCTAAGCAATCATACAGGAAAACCACACACATTCACTCACATACATCACTGTGTACTTGTGTGGTGAAACTATGAGAATAGTCTATTAGAAGAACCGTCTTGAAGCAGAAATGGCAGTAAATTGTCCGGACTTGAAGAGACTTTTCTCTCATGCCATCATTTAATCACAGAAACATACGAAAAAAGAAGAGAAAGATAACACTTCCTTCCAATGTTTATGGAAATAATTATCCATGTATTACTCACTCATTCCACTACTTATACAGTCAAATGAACTGGAAATAGCATCTTTACATTTCATTAAGTTAATAAGAATGTTGGGCAATAATCATGTTGGAGCCCACAGCAAGGACTGACTAACTGATGCATACTCTATTTTCCGTTTTGGTAGGTGATTAACTTATCCATCATCGTTAACAAAGTCTTCCACCAAAAGAAAAAGTATTAAAAGGAAGCAAAGTACGAGTTCAACTGCTTAATTACTGAGTGAGAAGGCAGGGAACACTAATCTGATCCACTCCACATCTCATGATCAGTTTTATCAACTGAGCTTTCCAGAGAGTGGATGTGTGATATCAAATAATGAATCTTGTGAATTAATTGATCCATGCTGCAAGTAAATAATTTTAGCCATCAAAAGCTAATAAGTTAACGCATTAACATACTAAAGAATCCAACACGTATGCATGCTAAACATAAATTCATTGACTGGATTACAAAATAAAAGAATAGCATAGATGAAAATGGACTTTGAGGCAAGGAAGAATCCAATATTACATAAAGATATACAAAGATCCAAGTAACGTAAAAGTAAAATGTTTAATTCCAAGAAATCTTGATCTGAGACCAAAACATCCACACATATTGTCAACAATCTGCATATGCAGAATGTAACAATAACTTCAACACTTGCCATTATGTCTGACTCAATCAGAGCACAGAAGGCAACACATTCTATATTAGGGTCATGTACATCTCTTAACAAGAGAAGTTCAACGAGAGAATAAGAGAACAGAAATTTCCTAAGCGATAGTGTTATACTAACCTTTCGCTAGGATGCTCCCCATCTTTACCGTCTGTCTTGATGTTTTTATCCTCTAAGAGGGAGATAGAAATCAACAAACCAACTAAGTTAACCATAACATCGCCACTACCCTCACTCAAAAAGATGAAAAACATAAGTTTTTGCAAGAAACACAGCAGAAAGTACCAGAAATCCCATTTGCATCCAGAACTTTGGAAAGCTTTTCCAAGCTAATGTAGGTAAAATAACTGCAAGAAATAGATGCAACAATTACGACACTTTTTAAGTGGCCAGTACCACAAATTTCCACAATAAAGGTTCCAACAAATAATAGAAGTCCTAAGAAATATCATAATTCCTAAAATCAATGGAATGTGATCTTACCGGACATCAATATACTTGAAATACTTGGATGAGAGCAAGTCTAACAACAAATCAACTGGTGACGTAGTGTAAACCTATCAGCGATAACAAAAAAAATTATAGCTTACTATTGAAATTACAACAGAGAAATATGAAAAAATAAAACTCAAACTAAGCTTTCGGAGAATCAATACAACTTACAATACTACGAAGCAGCCTATGGTACATTGCAGAGTGAAACTTTCCACCATTTCCGAACATCACAAACTCCATTATCGTGTCCAACACCACCTCCTAATCGCATTCAGAGAATCGAATTCTAAAATTGAAATCGTACTTATACAAAAACAAAAGAGAAAAGAACTGACTTTCAATAAATCGAAAAGCAACCCTGAGAGCTTCATCGGATTGCGTAGAAAGCAGGACCTCGACGAGGGCCTCAACGAGCTCGTCGAACTTGGAGCGGAGCCAGGTCAGGTATATGAAGTCGGGGTCGTCGTGGGAGCCATCGGAGTCGGGGGCTTGGAGGAGGAGGAAGGGAGGTCGGGGAGGAGAGGGGTGAAGAAGGACTGGAGAGAGAGGAGGGACTCGACGATGTTCTGAGGTGGCGAGGCCGGGGAAACGAAGGAGAGGAGCTTGGGGAGGTTGTTGATGTGGGCCCGAGACGAGAGGAGCTCGTTACCTAGGGTTTTGAGGTCGGAAATTTTGGTGGCTTTTTGCTTCTGCTTCTGCTTCTTGGAGAGGATTGAGGCCATGGCTGCTTCTGGTAAAAGCTCGGCGGGACGGAACTGAAGGGGACTGTGTGGAGGAGGGTTTAGGGTTTTAGGAGCGAGAGAGACGACTTCAATTCACTTAGAACGACATGTCGTAATAGGTTGGTATGTGTGTGTGTATATACTTTTTTTGTTTTTTTTTTAAATTAACTGTGTCCCCGGGGCATTGCCCTCAAATTTGCCTTCTCGACTTTCAATTTGATTCTTACGCACAATTTTTCAACAACAAAAAAACATGTCAAATCGCTCCCAACGATTAGATGAATAAAAATGTTACTTATTTTTATAGACGAAAACATTTAAACAATTAGACAATTTACATCAATAATTTCGTTACATAAAAAGCTTATGGTAAGATCAACTGAACAAATCAAATTCAATTCGATATATATCAGAAAGAAATTCAAGTAGTAACTACTACTACATCTTCTCAAGCCATACATATTAGAAGTACAAAGTTATTTGCACCTTACCACCATTAACTGCAATGGATTTGGCCTAAGGAACAAGTTTGTTCATTTCTTAGCCGGCGCCGTCCCGCGTCACTTGTTGTTCCTCAACTTCCTACTGGACTTCCAGTCACCAATGTGCTCAGAAGTATGACAACGTGTTGGTTTCCAAAACCCGCACGAAGCGGGTGAATCACAAACGTAGCAGTAGCACATTTCGCAGTAGCTTTCATGAGGCGTTGTTTTGAAAAGCAATTTCACACAGAGGTGCCTTGAATGCGGATAATCTCTAAAAGCAGCCTGCCCTCTCCCACCAACAACAGAAATATCATCGGAAATCACGGATAATTTGGATAGCTGAGTCAGCGGCTCAGATGGGTCGAAATCTAAGACGAAACAGTCCTCCACAGTTTTCCAATTGTTTAACATCTACATTGCTTGTGGCACAAGGAATGCTGGAAGAAGACGAAGATCGAGTTTTCTTCATTGTTGCCACTCTCCTTTTTAGTTCTTGCTGTTGTCATCCTCCCTATGTCGCTTATGATTGCGTCCTTATGTTTCCTTAATCATACTGTTTTTAACCTGATTATCGTTCAGGAATGGTTTTCCGTCCAGTACTTCTAGCAAGGAGGAATACCAAGTCTCCAAATTTAAGGGGCTACATGACGACCTCTTTATCTCCGGCATGAAAGTTTTCATCTCTTCGTTCAATCTTTTCAACATGACAGCCTGCCAGGGGCCAAAGTGGGATCCAAAGTTGTCGAAAGGAGATTTCTTGTTATCGTTACTACCATAGCAGCCCTGAGCAGCAGCAGAGCCTCCTAATTTTTACATGTTATGTTCTCTAATGCTCTCTTTCATTTGCTGCCTCAGCTGGAGAAAGAACTACTCCGCACCAGCAGGATGCGAAATTTCAGCAGCCATGTTTTCCCGTCCCAAGAAGAGTTAAATTTCAAATTTTGAAACCGTAACTTGTTCTAAAAGCAACTAGTTCACTTCACAAAAGGACAATGACCCAAAAAAAGGGTAGATACTTACGGATTTTTCCGAATCATTAACCCAATAAACACAAATAAAAATACTTGAAACTTCTACTCTTATCAATAATTTCCTTAAAGATCTTACGTTAAGATCAATTTCCTTAAAAAGAACTTGATATTAAGGAATTGAAATCCAATTACCTGAATAAATGAAATCTCCAAAATCTAAATGGAACAACATCATGTTTTGGATAATTTGATCTTAATCTTCAGCTTCTTTGTTGCTTTTAATCCTTCTTCATGCTTCTCCTCTTGTTCGAGCAGCAACCGCTCTCTTTCATCTTCCTCCCTGGCAATTTTTGCACTCTTCCTCTCTTCCTTCAGAATGTCATCAAAACTGGACACCATCGCACGATCATCTCCGTCATCATCCTCCCTAGGGCGCTTGTGCCCAAATATCTCCTGGATCACAGAAGAAACATCAACTGATTGCTCCTCCTTGGCACGGTGTTTGACCTGATTCTTCGAGACAGATACTTTCGGTGGCATTGGTTTTGCTGTGCGTTTCAGCTCAATAGATTGCTTTGTTTGCTTCAAGCCTTGCTTTGTTGAACAAGATTCTGACTTTGCCAAGGAGGCTTTGCCAATCACAGCCTCCGGATGCTCCTCCTTCACGCGATATTTGATTGGATGTTTCAAGACAGATTTCTTTTGTTTTGGCGTTGGATTTGTGCTACATTGCTTTGTTGAAGAGGATTCAGACTTTGCAGAGGAGGTTTTTCTCTTGCCAACTTCTTCAGGCTCTCCTTTAGACGGCTTTGGAATTTCTGCACCATCGGATTGCAAAAAGGAATAATCCCGGGACTCCTTGATGATTTTACACTTCAATGCCTTGCTCAAGGGGGCAGGACTCTTTGCGGCGGTTTTAGCCTTGTCACAGGAATTCAGAACCCTAGACGCCAACTTCTTCAACTCCGGCACGAAATCCTTCATCTCTTCGTGCACTCTCTTGGCCATGACACGCTCCGAGGGACCAAAGAAGGATCCAAAGTTGTCGAAAGGCAATTTCTTCTCCTCATCATCAGTAGTACTATTAACCGAGCAGCCTTGAGCAGCAGCAGAGCCTCCTGATTTCTTCATGCGAATGCGATCTTTCAGTTGCTGCCTGAGTTGAAGGAAGTCGAATTGCTTCGTCTTGGCAGGACGCATAACTAGAGCAGCCATCTCTTCCGATTCCAAAGTCGTAGATTTCTAACTTGGAAACCCTAACTTGCTTTCTAAGCAACTACTACTTGGCAGAGCAATCGAATGCGGAAAGCGAATGAACTGGAAATTGTAGCTTGTAATGTAATTAATGGAAGGCTAAAGTCTATTTATAGTTGAGGGTTGGGATTGGCGGTGCGCGGTTTAGGAATTTTTCCTAATCCCAATAGGATTGGGAAATTGATGTCCTAAGAAACAGGAGAGTATGTAAACAGAGACATTTATTTGTTTATTTTTCTTAAATTCAATTTATTTAAGGCTTTTTAACCAAGATGATTCCTGAGAATGACATAATTCTTCATTTTAATTTTTGAGATTTGACATCATTAGAAGTGGTCTCTAAGTTTGTCCCACCCTCAATCATTTTAATCCTTGCGTAATAAATCTTCGATAAATAAGGATCAAATGACAAAAACTGACGAATTTTTGTTGTTGTCATTTTGGTCCTTAGTTTACGAAGATTTTTCATTAAGGGTGGACAAACTCAGGGACAAAAATAAAAAGATGTCCATCTCAAAAACCATTTTGGCCAAAAAAACATTTTTTTAATGGAATAGACAATATTTTTTACTCGGTTAAAATATATTTGGATAAGTGGTGAAGCCCTAGTGATATTGTGTTCCAATTTCAAACCCTCCTCTCATATAGTGTAAATTAGTGTAAATTATTATTTGTCCTAACAAAAATTGAGTACGAAAATGGTCATTTTCTTTTTCTTTTACAAATTTAGTAAATTAACAAAAGTAGGTAATGACACTTTTTCCATTGGTCCACAAGTTTGTTAAAAATTAAATAAATAATAATTTTAACAAAGAAATAAAAAGTAATATTTTGGACTTCTGTATGCTACTATATGAGTACATTTTGTCAAAATATCATACATCTCAAGGATTAGGATTACAATACTCTTTCAGAAGGGAATGGTATCTATTAAGGGCAAACTGAATATGGAGACTGCTACATGTTGAATGGGGTAACTCGGTAAAGTTTCCGAAAAAAACTCAAATTACAGAAGACTGAAGACATAGCCGGCTGCAGAACTCAAATCACGAAAAACGCACCTGGCTCTCATCTAGGTGTAGTTAGCATTGGTTATCGATTTTGGTATGAGTTGCGTTTGTGCTTCAAGAGCATGGACCTCAAAATCTTAAACTTTGGAAACAATGTTTTCTCCTTGTGAACTCTGTAAGGTAACCAAGAGAAGAAAAATCTCAGATACTATTAATTTTTGAAACTTCAGAACTTTGAGCAGAGAAATAGCGGCAAGTTGAACCATACTAACCTCAACTTTGCATCAAGAATCATTAACTCCGAGCTGCTTGAGAGAATCTGGACCAACAAGGAATATACGGTGTGGGATATGGTACCGGAAAACAACTATTCCTTTATATGCTGTCCGTGGCACACCATCCTGAAAAACGAAAGAAACACAAACAAACAACTCCAGATGAATAATTTAGCAACTGGGTTTAAAGCTAGGCATTTAGAGCATTTTATTTCCAGAGCTACTTGCATAACTAATGGGGGCAGGACTTATCGAATCGAAGATTCTCCAGAGTCTCATAAAATCAAATGCATTATTCCTTAACCTCAATGATAATTAAAGGAAGTTACACAGTAAAAATGAAAAATCACCTTCCACTCTTCAAAGATACCAAACTGGCTAGCAATGTATTCGAAGTCCTGCTGGTCCGTGTACTGTACGCGAACATCACCACCAATGTTGCGTGCCTTTAGTACAAGATCAGATCCACGGATAGGTTTAGCTTTTTGCACAATGTCAGCAAAGTGCTTTATATACTTGTCCTGCAAACAGGTTGAAATATGTATTGATTATAGATGAAAAGAAAGAGCATTCTAACCAATGTATTAAAGCATCCATTACCTCCATCAGGTAGCTCAAATCCATTGATTTCCAGTCAACCTTTAGAAGCAAAAGGTAGAAAAGAGTAATTCAATATGAAAATGTTGAATAATGATAAGGACAAACATAGATTAGATGGAATGATACAGAAGAGAGATTAGTAATTACCGGGACATCATTTAGCTTGATTGGCTCAAGATATTGTTTGAAAAACTGTCCCAGACTAGAACCCTGCATAAAATTACAAGTCATGAGAATTGAAGCATGACAATTTTCACAATCCTACAAGTGAGGGGGAAGAGACTAGCACTACTACATTCTCAAGCCATTGCACTTGACATTTGACAATATCACTTAGATTAAGTTAATCAGAATGCAAAACAACTATATAGGGATTACTTAAAGAAACTATATAGGGCAATATAAAGATGGGAGGAGAAACAAAGAACCACTTTAACTCAGAACTTTATGAAAGTTGTTCCTCTAACATTGTTTGCATTTTCAAGAAACAAAGGACCACTTTAAGATAACTCGGAACTTTATGAAATTTATTCTCATAACAATGTTTGCAGTTTCAAGGAACAGATAACCACTTTAAGATAATATTTCCTGACTTTTTCCGGGAGAGATATTAAATAAAATCAGTGCAGAAATCAATACACTAAATCACTGAATTTATACAAAAAGTAAATACATGACTGCATGCACTATATAACGCTTGAGGTTGGGAAGCAATAAACAAGAAAAAGTAAGAATACATACGTGTTCTCCAAAATTATATGTTCTGCACACTTCTGGCCATATAAATTGTCGACCTTTATGATTTTCTTTTAACCTCAACCAGTCATCCCAGTAAGTGAAGCATTGTGAAAGAAAACATTTAGAGGATATGGATCTAAATTCTAACAGCATAGAGAAGTGTGAATCAAAATAAAACACATTTCAGCAACAAGGATATGCCTTTGGCCATTTTGGTGATAGCTCATCCCATGTAGATCTAGTCAGCATCCACCCGAGTCCAGGAAAGAAATCCGATCTATAAAGTATTTCTGCACGGTGAATCAGATAGCAGATCAGAAAGCACAGTGGCTCTGAGTTTCTATTTCTGATAGCTGTCAATGTCTTGTGCCCAAACATCAGTGGAAAATACTGAGGATGCATACACTTGTTGGTAAGATGATAGTAATGTAATGTGTTAACTGATAAGGTTAGATAATGTAGCAGAAGACCAAGATGCAAAGATCATTGTCAATCCTTAAAAATAGGAGCAATATGTTACAAACCTACATGAGCCAGGAACCTGAACAACCATGCTTAAATAAGCATTGGTTCTCCCACAAAAACAAAACATTTTCTCTATCCAGTCACGAAGGACAACAAAAGGGGGGTGTCAGATAGTGATCTTATTATTACATTAATGCAATTGGTCTTGAAAAAATAAATATTGTATTATGCTTGATTCCAATCTTAGGAAGATTAACTTGAAAAATTAACAAGAACTCACTAGGATCATGCACAAACTGCTTTTGCCCATTGTCATTCCACGAGGAAACGGCCATGATAGACCTACCACAGTTCAATATACAAAATTAAAAAAGTGAGGAAAAGTCAGAATTTCTGGAGTCCAGAACATTTATATAATACGTATTCAAGTCATAAGACCTCGGATTCATCTAGAAGACATACTTATCCTTGTCAAGAAGAGCTGCTGCAGCCTCAAAATAATCGAAAAAATCGGGAGCAATTTCCATATCATCTGTGTTCAAGGATGATGGATTGTGTCATACTTATAGTGGAAATAAAATAAAATAAAAAGATCCAAAAGATATTCTGTTTTAACCTTCAAGTATGATTACGCGGTTGAAGTTATGCTTGTAGAACAATCCATCCAGTGCCCATTTGTAATGAACTAAAAAAAAGCGGGATATAATAGTGAGATGTAGTAGTGAAGCTAATACAACTGAAGCAGCAAAGAATCCTTACGCGCAATTTTGTAGTATGCAATCAACTCCCCAGGTCTTTCAGCATGAACTGGTTCATAATCCAAATGCTGCAATTCATTGAAGTCAGAGTTGATAGCCATCCTGGTGTGCTTCCAACATCAAGGATACACAGTTTGATTATAAATGTACAACTTACTTGCATATAGGTAAGCTGATCGTAGCTCAAAGCCTTTTGTTTGACAGCTGGATGCGATCCATCCTAAGAAAAATGAACCCCGTTGAGCCATTGATTCTCTACTAGATAAAATCTAAAAAATAACAATGACACCCATAATGTTTTACCATATATTAAGCACATGATACCTGGGAGACAAATAGAGGAAATTTTGATGCAACGGAGCTCTGATATCTGGATATTAGAATAATTAGGCCAGTGAGTCAGTAGTACAAATTTAAAAACTGTGATGTGAGGTGTAAGTACGAAACTTACTTTTTATGTGACAAGAACATGGAACTTACTTTAAAACAGACTTAACGGTCCTTTCCAGATAATCAGCACGATTGCATGCCATAATTACAACTGCGGCCACTGGCACCTGGTTTTTGTCAATCAGCCGACCTAGGCCTTTCCCTGAAAAAAAAAAAAAAGGTGACAAAAGAATAATTTGAGTTCTTTGGAATGTATTATGGCCAACATGGGCTTCAAATGGTTCATTGTCTATAGTTATATGAAATCCACTTCAAATACATTCATCTAGCCTAATTCTGGTTTACGGAAAGGATTTTATAAAATTAAATAGTATAAACGATGAATCACCGAAACCCATGTTTTTCTTCTTCTAACAGACTATTACTATATACATGGCCTGAAAACTAAAAATAAGTAAATGGGGGTGCGTTCACTAGGGAAAAAAAAAAAAAAAAAAGATTTTGTCTGATAACCACCTACTTTCAAGTTCTTGAACTAGGACCTTCAGTTGTCCACACTCTTGCTCCAGCCGTTGCTTTTCTTCTACAATTGCAGCAGTCTAGTGTCAGAATTGAAAAAAAAAAAGAGGAATAAAAGAAGTATGTCATCGTCGGGCACAATATAATGTATAAACAAACATCTAAAAGACTCATGTGCTAGAAATATATCACACCCTCAAGGGAAACAATTTGTCCTTGTTGCAAGCTTATTTGATCAATAAGTGTCCTCAATTGAGATGTACACTGGTTCTCTGACTCTATCTGCAAAACAAAAACAGATGTCATTCAAGATAAAGTAACCAACTTTTCAACCGTAGAAGCTTCCAATGTATAAATACGCCTTACGGTTCTGAAATACACGCATGACCCATCTTGTTGGTCTCAAAGTAACATTAAGAAAGACATACAAAGAAACGTTAACATCGAAAATTACACAATATGGATGTGAAATTGTGTAAAAACTGCTTCCTTTGCTCCATTTGTTTAAGCAGACAATAAACTAACAACAGAAATTGATCCTGCTAAACAATGTGCACCTAAATTCTCATCAAACGAATAAATGAAAAGAGTTCACGTTGCAGACGAATTACTCATGAAAACTCTGATACAATAACAGACTCATAATTTCGACATACCGCATCGGCGAGGCGATCAGCGTACTTCGACTGCGTAGTGAAAAGCCGTATCTGCAACCAAACAGAAACACCAAACACAAAGTAGAAGAAAATCGATTCAGTCATTTCTTTCAGCTACAGCAACAACAACAACTCCACATACATTTCAATTCCAAATATTTGTGAGAGAATTAGGGGTTTTGGGGAGCCCACCTGGATATAGATGAACGCCGCAGCTGCGAGAAACAGGAGGAACCGAAAATCGCAGAGAATTTTCTTCATTTTGTTTAATTTTGGTGCGAAAAAAGAAATTACGGGAGCTTCCTTCCGATCTCGGAAATTATGTACGAATTTGAATCAGATGGAATTATAAGGGTTACGGATTGCAGAGAATTTTCTTCATATTTTTTGGTGTTCGGTGAATTTTGAACGCGTTTACTTTACTGCCAGTCAAGGTCCACGACCTTGCTAACCTGCGCCGGCTGTTCTTGCACGTTGCTCTCAGTGACGACAGTGTCCCATTTTTTCTTTGTTCGGACCAGAAATGTGAAATGGGCTTTCTGTGCCGAAAGAAAGAAGGTAAAATGGGCTTTGAATTTAATAAGGCCCAATGGGTCCCTTTTTTACGACCTCGAACTGCGGATAAATGTTTTTAATTATTTGATTATGACACACCCCAATTCGATAACTAGTTGCACGAGCCGCTGGCAAGAAAGTTAGCCCAAATAGGTTTAAATTTGCCCGATATCTTGTATTTTTCATTTCTTTCAAGTTATTGCTTTGTAGTTGGATATTTACTAAGTATTTAACTTAATTTTCTTTCTATTCTTTCATTTTCGTATGATCTTTACATTTCTGTAAACATATCTATGTGAGAATTGCATACTAAATTGAACTAAGAGCCAATCAGTTTGTGGTTATTGTTTGGCATACATAAACAAAATATTTGAAGTCTTTTATAAAACAAGGCATAGAAAAAACTTAACACGGATCTTAATATCATCTTCACCACAATCTTTTGATTAGAAACTCAATCTTTATATATAAAGCCAACAACCTCTTTTGGGGTCACAAGCTTCACCAAAAAGTTTTGGACAAAAATAGCCCCAAAACAAAAAATTTCAAAAGCAACCTAAAATAATGCATGGGTATTTTTCGTCATTTTAATAGTATTTTTTTTATAATTAATTCTTTTTGTACAGTTTTTTTTAATTAGTATCTCACATCAGTTGTTCATTAAATATTATTTTCTCTATTTTTAAACAAGTTCAAAACATCTTAAGAGGCGTATAATACCGGTTAAAAAAAGTTCGCACGCATATAATAATGTGATTAAATTAGTTGTCAAATGATTTTTTTTTTAGCAAATGATATTATCTACACTAAGGATGAGAGAATGAGCTTAGCCTCACAATGGGTTAGCAATAATTAAATCAATTGTTTATTGAATATTATTTTCTCTATTCTTAATGTAAATTTAATATAATGTAGATAGAAATTGAAAGACCGATTTTATTATATAATTCAGTTGCTTTGATTAGTTTTTGAAGGATTTTTTCAAGTATGATCTAAGATTATTCATTTACTTCAAATATTTGATTTTCTTTTTTTTGTCAATTCACGCATATAATTACATTTAAAACGTAAAAGTCGCATATAATACACCGTAATTAAAAAAATATTTTCTGCACGCGATTGAATGCGAAGGATAGTTTCCTTAATGCAAGCATACATTTGAATAACAAGATTATTCAACTTTTTTGTTGATATTAACCGTCAATGACAAGCATAATAAATGAGTTTGATGCCTCCTTAAAATATTTAAAAGTATTTTAGACTGACAAAAGCTACAAACATTCGCAGAAAAAATTGCGTCACCGACAGGTTGAGTTATTGCCTCATTTGTGATGTGTACTAGCTTATATCATGAAAGTCCAATTTTCATGAAAGGACCTGTATCAAATAACGCCCACATTCTTGGACTTTCTCTTCGTCCATTGGAAGGAAAAAAAGGATGTACACACACACATATACATTTTCTTTTTGAGGCGAGTCAAATATGTATTTTATGGAAAAAGACATCTCCAATTTGATAACCTTATCTTTATCATTGCATAGTTTAAATCAAAAGCAAAACTATTAGAACTTTTTTTTAATCGAGTGATTCAAAAAAAAAAAATCATACTTTTTGACGAGACGAAGAGAATGAAATCTTTCTTGATTGTTAACTCGTCGTGGTTTGGCCGGAAAATTGCTCGAACGTGGCTAACTCGAAAATGGTTAGCCACTTTCGAGCCGTTATCCGACCAAACCACGGCGAGATAGCCTTCTAAAAATGTATCATTCTCTTCGTCTCGTCAAGCAGTATGATTTTCGTTTTTGAATCACTCGATTTCGTTGAGTATTGAAGAAGTTGTGAACGTTTAAAGTTTACCCAGTTTCCGGCGAGTTTTCCAGTTTTCCTGCGGACCAGTCACCTTTCAGGCTATTGTCCGGCCATCTCCGACAACCATTGGGCTTCCAAATAGGTATAATCTTATTCTACACTTTCCTATCTTCATTTTGATATATTATTTGTCGAATTTGGTTAAGAAACGATTGAATTGCAAAGTTTTGAAAATTGCTCAAAGAGTTTTTAATGGAATGACTAAAATCATGGATGGTGGACAATCTCAGGAACCATTTTTATTGATTTTCAATTTCAGGGACCATTTCTATTGATCATGCAAATCTAATGAACTATTTTGTATAATACCCCTATTTCTTAATAAAACAACATTTGCATTTGTTGTTTCCTATCTTACAATTCATGAATTTAATACATTTTCATCCAATTGGTATTCTGAGTATATTGACAACTAGTAATGAAAGCAAAGTAATGAGCTTCTTTCTTTTCTTAACTATGTTTTTTTTTTCAGCTCGTTGAATGCTTTTCTCAAGCTTAGATTGTAACTCAATCAATAAGCAAGTGAAAAGCAGAAGTTCTATATTGCATGTTAGTTTTGATTCATTTCTAAAAATCTCATGCATGGTGCAAGAAAATCATCTTTTTGGCAGCAAAGAAGAAAGAAGAGTGAAGTACTCAACAATAATGTGAAAAGTTGGGACCTAGAAAACAAGAAATTTTTTATGTGTATTATAACTATATGAATGGCTTAATATATTCTACAACACATATCATTTGTTCCTATTAAACATAATAATGTAAATAAATCTTGATATGGATGTAAATATATTTTAACATATCCCACACATTTAATATAGTTTTAAAACTTGCGGCATCGCACAAACTCAGTTGCTTGTTTATACTTAAAGCGCGTAAGGCCGGGGAGGGGGACCTATTGGCTACAGTGTGTTTGCCACTAATGTGCACTTGTGGCTTGTGATTTGTGAGTAGTCAGCTAGCTTTGATAAAACGTATGCACTGATGATGATGTGCCCTTAATTTGTTTTTCTTCTTCATTTCTATTTTAATAAATGAGAGGTCCTAGGTTTAATTTTCGCTATAGGTGAATTTCAATCACATTATTACTAGTTCTAACACACCCCGACTCGGAATGCCCACTTGGACTCTGAATCGAGCTGTGCTTGTCACACCCCGATCCCAATATACACCCAGTATCGACACGTGACGTCACCAAAACTCGTATCTCAAACTTATTCTGCCTCCGGAATATGGCAAATTACAACTCCATAATCAAATTTCGTAGTGATTTTTCATATATCTTATGGTTGCATCTAATCTCCTCGTTAGACTGCCTACGTACCCTCAATAGGAATCAAGCCATTCGTAGTTCATCGTTCACTAATTTAGACATTTATTCCAGTGTGTTCTAACATGAATACATAGCATTCTGTAATCAATTATTGGAACTTGACATGCATGACATTACCAAGTTCAGGGCTACAGAACAAACCAACATGCCGTTCAAGACTCTCATTCCATCCATCATATAAATTCCATGGTTCCAGCACGATACTTCCATCCACAACATGTAACATATTAAATAAGCAATGAAGCACATATTATTCTCAAGCCCCATTGATCAACTAAAATAATCAGAATAATAACAACCATACCAAGGTCATTCCACAATTCCATCAATCAATCAATTCATGAATCAAATATACATGATCTTAGCATTTAATTATGTTAATCAATGAATGCAATAACATATTGTTTCACGAATTTAACCAATGAACTCTATATAATTTCCTACTTGGATTATGAGCAATAACATGGTAAATCTATTTCATATTCACAAGGTCTATTGTGGGTAGTTCTCATTCACTCGAATCTAGGGTTCTAGACTAACCTTATGGGAATGAGCGAGAGCAAGGATTCCAGACCACTCAACGGAATCCAAAATATCAAGCGGTTTCTTGTAATCTACCCAGATCTGTCACATATAAAATCAATGCTTGCATCATGGATATGGTACATTGGGCCAATCAGACACTTAGATAAACTGCGAGGCTCGGGTGAGTGACAATAATACAAGTATGTGATATTTAGTAAAAACAGACCATCGATCACAATCTATAAATATCGAGTATAGAATCATGCTTTATGAAATCATAATCAAGTCGCTGCAAACTCCGAATGAGTCACCCAGACATCTAACGGCTTTTTCATTCAAACCTCAAGAATCTCAAAACCATCATTCATATGTACATAAAAAAAAATTAAAAAAAAAAAAACTAGGGCTAGAGGGACGCAGTTCGACCGAAGCCTACATAAGTAACCAAATAGGAAGTGGCCCCCCAAAGCGGATTAACCAAGCAGAGCCACCCCTGAGAAAGTAACCAAGGTTGTAGTGACCCCCCAAAGCAGATTAACCAAGCAGAGTCACCCCTACAGCTGTTAGGAAGTGATCACCCAACACGGATTAACCAAACATGATCACTCCTAAGCATACATGGGCATAAGGATCGCCCAACGCGGATTAACCAAGCGCGATCCATATATAGTATGGTCCCCCAACACGGATTAACAAAGCAGGGTCACACCTACTCAACTATTAGGCAGTGATCACCCAACGCGGATTAACCAAGCATGATCACCCCTAAATATAAATGGCCATAAGGATCGCCCAACGCGGATTAACCAAGCGCGATCCAAAAATAGTATGGTCCCCTAACGCGGATTAACCAAGCAAGACCATCCATGTATCACTGCTACATGGTGCAGTTAGATCAACACACAAACCACTTACCCTTATCTCATCCGCTATGATTGACATTGTAATCACTTGCACTATCAACTTCTCATGACCACTAACTATCTTATCATACAAGCATAAAAGTTCTACATAATACTTCTCATAAGATTATGGGTTCACATCGTCATAAAAGCAATCATACACATCATATTAATCATACATATCTAACCACATTTCATAAACGTTTCCAAGCTACAGTCGAATCACAATTAATAAACATTGATCGATGCGAAAAATAAAAATAACGATTCAATAGAAAACACATTTAATAAACAAGTATAACTTAATATGGTGCCACTAATACATATATCGAGACACACGTCAAATAGAAACGACATGTCATCATGATGAGCCAACTAAGCTCCATCAAGCCTCAACAACAAACTAGAGATAAACGACACTAGAGTAGAGCACGTTGACTAAAACATCAACCATCGATAAGATAGGTCCATTAAGGTCAACAATCTAAGGTTATTCAATCCAGAAGATCTGCACATCAGATTCCAATCTGTAAGTTCTCAAGGGTCCAACAACTGATAACTGGGGTGCTCACAAACTTATACGACGATCCAACGATCGAATTGTCGTCAATCACACAAACAAGTGGTGGTCCAATTTGATCACCACACCAAATAATTGAATTTCAGGAAACCGAGCTAGACATATGTTCATAGGGTCACTAGAAGGCATTTGGTGCTTAGACAACACTCATGGACGGTCTCACGCACCACCACACGTGGTGGTAGCCAAGGTAAAGGGTTTAGAAAACCTAAATTTTCAACATTAACTAAATGAACTCAAATTTACGTGGTAGCTAGAGCTCAACAAGGGAAACACTTTTCACAACTAGGCCGACGATAAATTTTAACCGGAAACCATCCAAATTCACCAAAGAAAATCGGATTTCTAAGGTTATAAACACCAAACTCTAAAATGAATACGAAAGCACGAACCAAACATACCAACTTGAAGATTATGAAGAGTAGATGAAGTTTCATACCTCACTCGAAGGAAATGGTTGCCGGAATCACCGGAAAAATGATAAAACCGCCAGAAAAGTCGTGGCTTTATGGCTTCGAACTGCAAAGATGGAAAAGAAAATGGGAAATCTAACACTACAGAGATGTAGGGCTCGTCAAGAGCTTTCCATGGACACCAAGATCACCCAAAATAGAGCTTGAACGTAGGAGGTTGGTGGGTTAACGGGTCTAATCTCCCCCCAAAACGGGTTAGAATCAGACCCCTCCCACTCCCTTCCTTTTTTTTTTTCCTGAAACCTTCCCCCTTTAATTTGATTGGTCCTTCTCCGTTTAGCTGATTGGTCCTCTTATTTTTGCTTAAATCTGAATAGGCTTCTTTCTTGTGGAAGTTTAATTGATTTAAAATCTATAGTTTAGTAAAATAACTTCAAATGTCTGTAACTATACCGTTATAATCCAGACTCGCAAACGAATTTTGCCTATACATTCGTGGTTTGAAGATCTATTCGAAAATATAAATTGTGACCTTGAAAGGTCTACATATTTTAAATAATTAATTTCCAAACATCAAACTTTGTAACTAGTTTAATTAAAATCTAAATTCAAACAAATTAAAATAATTTCTCGAGAAATAATATAAAATCTCAATAATACAAATACGTAGATTATAACAGTGAAATACATGAACGGGATTTCACAGTGATGGCCGACACCTGGAAAGTGACGAAGCCATAAAGTGTAGTGATGTGGAAAATGTGTATAAATTTAAACCTAAAAGTGTCTAATTTTAATAGTGCGCTTGTGAGCGGGAATGAACCCATTTCACACATGATGTTAGAGTATAAGTACAATATAGTAAGATAGGGTGAGAATTATACCATCGGGGGTAATTATACCATCGTCTACACCAAGATTTGCCAAGAATCCTCGTTGATACGAAAGCTGAGCTGCTAAAACTTGGAGGGGTGCAAAACAAGGGTGAGTGGGCCTGAAAAATAAAGTTTTAATAAAAACCTTTTGAAAATGTTATAACCCCTCGCGGTAAAACAAGTATAGTTTCCAAAAATATACATACTACGTATGGTATGAAAATACTTACCGTAGCCTGCAAAATCTCAAGAATTCATTACGGCACAATATCTCGTAAATAAGGGCATGACATCCATAATCACAAAATGTCACATAAGCAACATATCATAACGGGTGCGCATCAACACATGCTGACACACGAGTTCATACAGAGGTATTCTGACATGAACAGGATTGCGTGTAATCATAATATACGCTCTAGTTCTACAATCACGTGAAAACTGGCGTTATTCGCGGTCACATACGAGTCAGAGTTGCCTATTGCAACCTGTACGACAGGACTGGCACCTACTTGGATCCAAGGTGAGCATGCGGTGTGGATGTGAACATACACGTGAAAGACTGGCGCTGGCCCTGGGCGAGCATTAACACCGGGTGCAGCAAACAATGATCAGATAACACAAATATAGTTATGCCACTGTGATTTGATAGTTCTAATCAACATACTAACATTCATAGCCGTAATTATAATTATGACATGAAAGATTATAAGCATACATGTGCATCCCATAGGATCTAAAATTCTTTTTCAAATGCATAAATGGAAACTATCAATCATATATATACTATATATACTATATATATACACACACACACATTATAAAAAGGAAAATAGTGATTCTTTTTCAAATGCATAAATGGAAACTATCAATCATATATATATATATATATATATATATATATATATATATATATATATACACACACACGCACGTTATAAAAAGGAAAAGACTCACCTGAAGTTCGCACTACAACTCCTTAGCACGAATATCGAGGCATCACGAGCTACAACTCATTAGCACGAATATTGAGGCATCACGAACGATCGTCGCCTAGAGCAAATATCAAATCGCATCTCAGAATTCTTATCGATAGAACACATAACTTACATAAAACACATCCCTAAGAACATTCTAGAATGATTTGTAACTCATTGACCAAAAGTCAACCGTCTGTCAAAGGTCGACGGAAGGGTCCACAAACCTACGTAACTTGATCCGGAAGATTCCCAAGAGTTTCAATAAGCTTCTAGAACAACATCCTAAAGTTTCGGAACGGTCTAACGGTTAGATCTCTGCCAATTGCTAAAATTAAGTGGCGGTCGACATTTAGATTTACAAACTTAGAAAACCCATCCGGGAGGATCTGTACGTCAGATTCCTGATCTGTCAGTTACTAACATCCTTAAATATTATGTACTATTACATATTAAAGTTTGGTGACGATCCAAAGGTCGGATCATTGATTTATATACGTCCAAGTGGAGTGGCAGTCTCTATCAAACTATAGTCATACAACGAGATTTCATCAATCAAACGTCACATATGGAGTCAAGGTATCCAAATTAGTCTAAGAAAGACAAGTGGGGTCTCGGCCCACGCGCTGCCCCGACTCGTTGAAAAAATCAACTATTTCAAAAAATTACCAAATTTCACAAAAATGAAAATCTCAATAAGTAGAGCAAGTTTTATACATATGGCTAAGTCTAATTTGGCCGAGAAAGGCCCCAATTTAGCTATCACATCCCGGCCCGGGCCCCCACCACATCCCGAGCTTAACTTCACTGTAGCACGATATTGTTCGCTTTGGGCCCTGACCACGCACTCACGGTTTTGTTTCTGAGGGAACTCACACGAGAACTTCCCAGTGGGTCACCCATCATAGGATTGCTCTCGCGCGAACTCGCTTAACTTTGGAGTTCCTATGGAACCCGAAGCTAGTGAAGTCCCAAAAAGCCTCGTGCTAGGTAGAGATGGGAATATACATATAAGGCTTAGAGGATCCACTCCATTTGGCGATGTGGGATGTTACAATCCACCCCCTTAGGGGCCCGACGTCTTTGTCGGCACACTTCCAGCCAGAGATTGGCTATGATACCAAATTGTAACATCTCATATCGCCTAGGGGAATGGATCCTCTAAGCCTTATATGTATATTCTCATCTCTACCTAGCACGAGGCCTTTTGGGAGCTCACAGAGTTCCTACGTAACCCGAAGCCAGTGAGCTCCCAAAAGGCATCGTGCTAGGAAGAGATGATAATATACATATAAGGCTTAGATGATCCACTCCCCTAGGCGATATGGGATGTTACAATCCACCCCCTTAGAGGCCCAACGTCATCGTCAACACACTTTTGGCCAGGGATTGGCTTTGATACCAAATTGTCACATCATGGCCCGGGCCCCCACCACATCCCTGGCTTGACTCCGTCATAACACGATATTGTCAGCTTTGGGCCCCGACCACGCATTCACGGTTTTGTTTCTGGGAACTCACACGAGAACTTCCTAGTGGGTCACCCATAATGGGATTGCTCTCTAGCGAACTAACTTAACTTCAGAGTTTCTACGGAACTCGAAGCCAGTGAGCTCCTAAAAGACCTCGTGCTAGGTAAAGATGAGAATATACATATAAGGTTTAGAGGATCCACTCCCTTGGGCGATGTGGGATGTTACAAATATGGTCTATACGACATGGCTGTGCACCAAACTTGGATCCAAGGTGAATGTGCGGTGCGGGAGGTGAACATCACATGAAGGATTATGCCTTTGCCACGGGCGGGAGCACTAACACTGGGGTGCAGGATAATGAGCTATAAATGCATCTATGTATAATCACAAACAATGCATTCCACTATCATCAATATATACTCACCTGAAGCTTACATGAACGTCCCCAACGTCAAGCAACAACATGCATATCTATACTAATGCATATTCTAAAATGTAATGCAATTAACATGGCATTTAAAGACGTATATCCATTTAAAACAATTTATGGGAAAACACAAAGCATATATACGTATATATAGAAAACCAAAAGCCCACTCACTGGTATGTATCAAGGTCGTAACCCCCAAGTTTCGCTTGGCTACGCTCCTCTTCCTGGAATGTCTCACCTATATGCGAAATAACTAAATTATCGTTAATTTGAAAGTACATAATCAAACCGTGTAATAACTTCTCATACGTTGCTTAATTGGGGCGTTTGAATATACCATCATGACTTACTCAACACCACGAACATCCCCATATGTTTAGAAAAATTTTCCGATGCCCCACACGCCCTCATGCGCAAGCCAAGCGCGGGCATGTGCCTGGCACGTTGGATGTAATCTTTAATGCCGTTAGAGAAAATTCAGCTAAATAATAGAATATTATGTTAAATATACCTGATGTCGTTAGTATATTCTATCAAAGTTGACGGAATATTCTTCTTTCTTTTCCGGTGCTTTGCCAGGATCCGCCTCCGGGCTCCGCTGTATCATCGGAAACTGGAAATTCTTAAAACCTTAGTTTCTACTTCGTTTCAACACCAAAATTCACAAATTTTATATGGAATCGAAGATCTCAACTAGGAGAATATAACCATACCTCTTTGAGGTCCTAAAATCGATAGAAAATGGTCGGAAAATCCTTCGATATTCCGAATAAGTCTGCAACTCGATAAACCTGAGTGTCCCGACGTTCAAACCACTCCAAAATTGTTCCAAGATACTAAGGAAGTTGTATGGGAACTACCACGAGTCTTAAATCCTTAGATAAATCCTACGATCATGTCAAAATAGTTTAGCTCCACGCTTGAGTTTATGGAATCTAGGATTCTTGAAGTCAAATCACCAAACAAAGGTATCACTAGATTCTAAAGCTCAAGAGGAGTAGGAATCTAGAAACATAAAGCTCGATCCGTAGAGTTTTGGTTTAGTTTGAGGGTAAGTGCTTTCGGTTGTATGGACAAAAGGAATTTTCGAGAAGAAAGGGGAGAGAAGAAGGTTGCACGTGTGTGTGTGGCTTACGGGATTGGCAAAAAGAAGAAAGAAAATAAAACCTGATTGGACCCAAGGAAGTAGGAACCCAATATAATTGGTCCGTAACTTACCCGTTTACGCGCATTAATAATCGTAACTTTCTCGTTACAACTCCAATTCGACCCTAACTCATGTCAACGTGCTCGTGATGTCGAGTACAATTTAATTACATTAACGGGAAAATAATTTAGAACTATATACGTACGTCCACATCACCAAGCCAACGAGGGCATAATCATCATTTTACATACCTCCCTTATCATCCCTTCATTCTCTTCTCTGCACCAACCCACCAAACCGTCATCTCTTCTCCTCTCTCTCTCTCCACCCTCCCTTCTTTCTCTCCATCCTTTCCTCAGCTCTCGCCCACCTCCTCCTCATTACCATCACCATATTCAACTTCAGCTTCAGCTTCCTCCTCTGCTCCGCCATCACCACTCTCAGCAACCACAACAGGACCACCACTTCCTCAGGTTTTTTTCCTCTCTCTCTCGCTCTTATGGATCTCTCCCACATTCTCAAATTCCATTTCTTTCCGACCCATCTCTTCAATTTCTTCTCTTTCTTTCTTTTCATTGTTTATTAGTGGTATTCTAATTTTTGTTCGAGTCGCTTGCTTGTTTGTTTTATTTGGTTTCTTTTTCTTCCTCTGAAGTGTAAATTACATGGCTTTCTTTGATTTTCTTGTTGAATTTGGTTATTTTTCTTTGTTTGCTGTGTTGCCATTTACGATTGAGAAATTGGGTCTGATTGCTTTGCAGAAATGGTTTTGCCATTGTGGAGTTGGGTCTTAAATATTTGAGGAATTTGTTATTTAATTTCTGCCTTTTACTTTATGAGCTTCATCTCTTTTCCTTTTATGTTTAGCTTATTTCTTTGTCACAAAATTGATGGGCTCTACCAAATTATTTAGTGATAGACAGTAGCAATGGTGCAAATATTTGATATTTTTGTTTCTTTCTCCCCTCTCTAGTTTGTCTTCATGACTGTCCGGCCGGGGTTGGGATTCTGGGTTCATGGTGTTCTTTCTCCCTGTTCTGAAAATTACAGAAACCCATTGATTTTTGAAATTTTCATGTAGTTATTTTGGAAATTTGCCTGAAAAAACACAAAATTTATTCTCTTTTATTGGAATTGAATTTTTGGTTTATTAGGATATTTGTTTAAGGGGCATTTGACGGTGGATCGGAAGGAGAGGAGAGAAGGGTTTGGTGGGTTGGTGCAGAGAAGAGAATGGAGGGATAAGGGAGGAAAATGAGAGAAGGGAGGGTGGTGCAGGTTGTAGAAGAGAGAAGGAAGGGAAGGGGTGCGGGTTGCAGAAGAGAGAAGGGAGGGATAGTGTCACAGCCCGTCCCGAAAATTTAGTTATCGTAGATGTGATTTGACGGAATTGCCCTTAAAGGTTACTAAGGTATGTGTGACTTGTTTATTTGAATAATTCATACATTCCTAAGTTTTTGGAAAAATTGAGTTAGATTAAAAAAATTGGTTTGCATTTTGTGTGGTTAGGGGAAGGTGACACACTGAAAATAAACCTCACACTCTCTCCCCTCACCCCGTGCCCTCTCTCTCTTCCCTCTCAGTTCATTCTTCCTCTCTCCCTCTCGAACTCGTACGGACAAGAACCAAAAACCCTCAAATCTCCACGGATCGACGTCAAAAAGGTGAGTTCCTTCATCCTTGCAAGCTTGTGAGTTTATTGGTACCATTTTTGGAACTTAGAACCTTCGAAAACTCTTGAAATCCGAACCCCCAGTTTTGAGTACTATTCATGCACACGTGAAATGTTGATTTTCAGGGAATTCTAAACTTACAGGGAGCTTAGTGAGGTCCCAAGGAAGCTCGGAGTACTTAGTTTGAAGGTTTTGGACGTCGGGATCGTAGGGTTCGAAGTCGGCCGGTTTTCTTGGATTTTCTCCAGTGAGATTTCGTGTGTTTTTTAGCCTTAATTTAATATAACGTGATTCTACATGCTTAGGGCTTCATTTTGATGTAAAATGCATAAAAAATGGTTGAGAATTGACGGAGAAAATGGAGTTTGAAAAATCTCCAGTTTTCCGGCGCCGACGAAACCAGTCCGGCGACTAGAGGTAGGGGACGACGTGCGTGGAGGCGCGTAGGTCCGTACCATTCTTGGCGCGTGAGGGCGTGTGGCAAGTCCAAAAATTTTTCTAAAAATTTGGTGATGATCCTGAGGTTGTGTAGATCACTGTGGTATATTCATATACCTAAATTGAGCATCGTATGAGAAGTTATTACGTATTGTTGGTTATGTGCTTTAAATAACGTTTTTATAGTTGTTTCGCATATAGGTGAGACCTATCACGAGGACGAACGCATTCATGGGCGTCAAGGGGTTACGACCCTTCGACTTATCAGTCAGTGGGCAGTTATTTTCTGTTTATACCTATATACTACTGATTTTTCCCAGAAATTGAAGTTAAATGAAAGTATGTTTTAAAATGTCATGCATGCATATTATATGAAATATATGAATTAGTATTTGATGCATATATATATGAAATGGTGTTGTGGACGCACAAGTGAGTATCAGGTGAGTTGTATGTTGTTCATATGGTTTATTAATGATGTGAATTGTGTTAAGAGCTCATAACCTACACCCATGGTGTTAGTGCTTATATTATTCACCCCGCACCACACGCTCACCTTGGATCCAAGTAGGTGCATGTCGTACAGATCACTAGAGGTGATTCTGACATGTCGTACAAACCATTAGAGGTGGTTCCGACTTGTAGGTGACTTTAGATTATTATATAGTTGTTGATGAGAGAAGCACTAGAACGTATTCTCACACCATTCTTGTCGTACAGACTACTTCAGGTAGTTCCGATTTATGTGCAGAGTAGTGTCGTACAGGTCACAGTTGGTGACTCTGGTTAGATTGGATATTGAGCTATAGAATTAGTCGAACATGACCGCTGCAGGGTCTCCGGTTGATTCCTTATTTCACCTGTTATATTGATGCATCCTTATTTTGTTATTGACGCTTATAGTATGGCATACTTTCTGGTTTTTGATAAAGATTGGTGAATTGAGATATTTGAAGAATTATATGCATATTATGTTATTTTCTGGGAAAGTATACAGGTTTTACAGCGAGGGGTTATAAATGATATTAAATGAAATATTTTCAAAAAGCTTTGTTTTACTGACCCACTCAATTTGTTTTGCGCCCCCCCCCCCAGGTTCTAGTTAGCAGTGTTGGTGGCTCACGAGGATTCCCACGACGTTCTGACAGATTACTCATGTAGGACTCACCTTCGGGTGTTGTAATTTAGTTATGGTCCTACTTGATTGCACTTAGTATTTACGCTCTGAATATGTGTGTTTCACACTTAAACTCATTCTAGCGTGTTAGTTGGATATTATTGCTAGTAGTTGGTTTTTATTCCTTTGTATCTCTTTTATCTTTTGCTTCCGCATCGCACTTTTGGTTACGTCACGCCCACGTGACGGCTAGCATGCCTTGATTCTAGGATCGGGGTGTGTCAGAGAATGTGCGGGGAGGTAGAAGACGGGGCTTTTTTTTTTGAACCCCTTCTCCATAAAATAAATAAAAAAAAGGGTAAAAGACTGTTTACTACCCTCATATTTCGTGGTTTTCAACATTTAGTACATCAAGTTTTTTTTGTCTCAGAATCATACCCAAAGTGTAAATTTTGGGACAGTCTCATACATCTGTTAGTCAAACTATTAAATCTGCCGTTAATTGTGACGTGACGCCAATGTGGATAATGAATGGGCGCCACGTGTCACCCACGTTTTTTTTTTCTTCTTCTTTCTTCTTCCTCCGACTGCAACTCTTTTTTTTTCTGGGCAGATTCGGAGGAAAAAAAAGTTGGAGTCAGAGGAAGAAGAAGAAGAAGAAGAAGGAAGAAGAAAGATGGAAGAAGAAGAAAGAAGAAAAAAAAAACTGAATCTAGAAGAAGAAGAAGAAGAAGAAGAACTTCCCCAAATTCGGAGAAAGAAGAAGAAGAAGGAGAATGAGAAGGAAGAAGAAGGAAGAAGGGGAAGAAGGAGGAAGGAAGAAGAAGGAGGAAGAAGAAGAAAGAAGAAAGAAAAAAAACTGAATCTAGAAAAAGAAGAAGAAGAAGAAGAAGAAGAAGAAGAAGAAGAAGAAGAAGAAGAAGGAAGAAGAAATGAGGAAGAAGAAGAAAGAAGAAAAAAAAAACTGAATCTAGAAGAAGAAGAAGAAGAAAAACTTCCCCAGATTCGGAGAAAGAAGAAGAAGAAGGAGAATGAGAAGGAAGAAGAAGGAAGAAGGGGAAGAAGGGGAAGGAAGAAGAAAGAAGAAGAAGAAGGAGAATGAGAAGGAAGAAGAAGGAAGAAGGGGAAGAAGGGGAAGGAAGAAGGAGGAAGGAAGAAGAAGGAGGAAGAAAAAAAAAGTTACAGTCGGAGGAAGAAGAAGAAAAAGGAAGAAGAAAGAAGAAGAAAAAAAAACGTGGATAACACGTGGCGCCCAGTCATTGTCCACATGGGTGCCACGTCACAATTAACGACATATTTAACAGTTTGACTAACGGATGTATGAGACTATCCCAAAATTTATATTTTAGGTATGAATCTGAGATGAAAAAAAACTTGATGTACTAAATGTTGAAAACCACGAAACATGAGGGTAGTAAACAATCTTTTGCCTTAAAAAAAATCCACGTGGACCCCTTAATGACACATGGCGCCTATTCATTGTCTACATAAGCGCCACGTCATTAGTTAACAGTAGACTTAATAGTTTGACTACTGTCCCAAAATTAACACTTTAGGTATGACTCTGAGACGAAAAAAACTTGATGTACTAAATGTTGAAAACCACGAAACATAAGGGTCGTAAATTGATATTTACCCTAAATTAAAAATAAATTAGAAATAGGTTTAAGAATTTTATAACTAATTTAAAAAGTTGTCAACCCAGAAACCTAGTCTCGCAATCACCTCCGATACCAACCCACACTCATTTACCTCCATCTATGGTAACCTTTGTCGTCTCTTCTCTTGAAAAAAATTCTCAAGACACCCATCTTTACAGTTTACACTCTTTTTGCATCGAATTGGACCAAGATCGGGACCACCTTTGGTGACGGCTTGGATTGCTGACGACTTCTGTGATATCACTGTCAATATTTTAGCGACTGACAGCCTCACAACCTTAATCTTGGAGAGCTTCGCTCCTTGGGTGATCTTGGTGACACAAAGAACATCGAGCTCTGCCTTGAGATAATCTCATTGTGCAAAAGTTTTTTTGACAACTTTTTTAATTAATTATTAAATTATTAAATTCACATCAGCACATAACAAAAAAGTTGACATAATTGTGATAGAATGACCATATTGATTAGCGACATTTATTTTGAGGGACTACATTGATCGATTTTTTATTTCAGGAACTATCTTGATAGTGTCAGTAGATTTCAAGGATCATTTATGATAAAAACCTGTAAATTTTGTGAGATCCATATGTGCCACGTCAGTATATAACATAATTTTAATAGAAATACCACATTGATTTGTAACACCTATTTTCATGGATTATATTGATCGATTTTCAATTTCAGAGATCATTTTGATAGTGTGAGTCAATTTTAAAGACCATTTATGCTAATAACCCTTTCAATTTTTTGTTTATCTATTAAAAGTGCTCAGAGGATAAGCTACATACTAAGAAATTTATCATTGGACTGGAACACGGGCGGTACATCACATATTTTTATGTGAGTAGTTGAAAATTTTATTTTTTAAGTTATTAACTTTTTAACACACATAACCCATTATTTGTATGTGACACGTGGTGTACCAACCCATATTCTGGTCACATTGAAATCTCTCATAGTGAGCATGCTATAGAAATTTGATATCCAACTACCTCGGATATTTTAACTGTCAAATTTTGTCTCAAGGTATAAAAATTGAAACTTCAACTATTAAAACGTTCGAAAGTGGCTCTTTACTATAGTAGTGGAAATGTGTTCAATCATTGGATGACGGTGTGGATTCAAATCCCGTCAGTGGCTAATTTAACATCTAACCTAATAAAATCTATCGTTTGACAAAAAAAACTCACGTCAATAGCTAATCTAACATTAAACCTAATAAAATCTATCATTTGACAAAAAAAAAAGAACTATTAAAACGTTCAGGTACCAGGTCCCAAAACACGGAAATGGATCATCTCCTGATCATTTTCCACCTAATTCGGGATCCGGACCGTTCAAATGTTATTCAACTGCAACAAAAAAATGACTCATTTAAAATGATAATAATTGTAGCGGTTAGATGAAATTTGAACAGCCCGAATCTTGGATTAAGAGGATCAGGTGGAAAAGGATCTGTCCCTTTCTTGCGTTAACTGTCGTCATCAACTATTACAATTTGGTAAAGCAAAATCTGTACCAATCTCTTCAAAGAAGAAGCAACCGCTCTCTCTTCTCCAGTTTCTAGCTCTTGCTTTGCTTATTTGTTTGATTTGCTGCTTGTTTGAGTGATGGAGGGAGAGAGAGAGTAATACTGGAAGAAAGAGAAGCGCTGTAGAGTGAGAAGAAATCTAAGGGAAGAAGACTGCACTTTAACAAGATTCAGTTAAGTTTTCTTCTTCTTCTTCTGTACAAAAATATGTTGGTTTTTGGTTACAAAACTTTTCAATTCCATTTATTGCTGAACATCTTACCCTAATCATTGATTGAATTAGCAATTTTTCTTCCATGGTACGTACCACTGAGTGGTCCGGAAAATCAACGGTAAGAAGGGATCTAATTGATCTTTGCAATGGTTAGATTCCGCACCACTCCTACAATTGCAGTCGAACCCTTCAATTAGTGAAAGTTTTGTTGGTTTTTAGCCTTGAAATATTATCTTAGTGAAAAATGTGTTGGTTTTTAGCCTTATAATATCCTATTAATAAAACACCTGTTTATTATTTCAGAGAAAGAGATGGAGTTCACTGGGATTTTTCAAGTTTTCATCGTCATTTTCATCACTATCATGACTCTGTTCTACACGTTCCGCTGCGGATTATTAAAATTTTCTTGTTGGACTCCTCCTAATGCTGCGTCTAATGATGCTGCTAATGATGATGACCACGAGGAGGATGATGATATCCCTCCTCACCAAGAAAAGTATGATGTGTTTATTAGTTTCAGAGGTGAGGACACCCGCCTTACTTTTACCAGCCATCTTCACGATGCCTTACTTCAGAAGAAAATTGAAACCTACATAGATTACAGGCTTGTAAGAGGAGAAGAAATCTGGCCTGCCCTGTTAGAAGCAATCCAGAAATCAACACTTTCGGTAATCATTTTGTCAAAAAGCTATGCTACTTCCACATGGTGTCTGGATGAACTTGTGCATATCCTAGAATGCAAGGAAAAATATGGCCAGATGGTTATACCCATTTTTTACGACATTAATCCATCAGAAGTTCGAAAACAACAGGGGAGTTACGCACATGCATTTGCTCAACTTGAAAAACGATTCAAGGGTAATGACAAGGTGCACAAGTGGAGGGCTGCTTTGGCGACTACAGCCAATCTATCCGGATTCGATAATACAACCAAAAAAGGGTGACTAGTTCTCTATCTTATACTGATTTCTACCCGTGGCTCTTTGATTTATACAATATTAATTAAACATACTTATTACTAAGTATTGCTTAGCCTTCATAATAAACATATTTGGCAGGACGGAAGCTGACTTAGTTAAGCATGTGGTTGAGGATATTTGGACCAAATTGACTCGTGAATCATCATGTGATTTAAAGGGCCTGGTTGGAATTGAAGGCCGCATCAAGCAAATCGAGTCCTTATTATGCCTTGATTCGCCAGATGCTTGCAATACTGTAGGTATTTGGGGAATGGGTGGGATTGGAAAGACCACCCTTGCTGAAGCTGTATTTCATCGGCTATCATATAAGTTCGAAGCTTCTTGTTTTCTTCGAAATATTCGGGAGAGAGAACAAAAGGATGGGCTAGTTCAGTTGAGGAATACAATTGTTAAGGAGGTATTCAAGGAAAAAGATCTAAATATTGAAACTTCAACCATAGGGTCAACTCTTGTTAGAAAGAGGTCCTAGTACAAAGGTCCTCATTGTTCTTGATGATGTGAATGATTCACGTCAATTGGATCAGTTACTTGGAGATGGTGTTGGGTCTGGTCCTGGAAGTCGAATCATCATAACAACTAGAGATATGGCCCTGCTAGAGGGAATTGTTGTAGATGATAAAAATATATACGAGGTTAGGGGACTGGAACGTGATGACGCCCTTCAGCTCTTTCGTTTGAATGCTTTCAAGAATAACACTCCTATAACAGATTATACGAGGTTGTCATCAATGGTGGTGAGTTATGCTGGAGGCATTCCATTAGCTCTTAAAATTATGGGGTCCTCATTTCATGGCAAAAGCAGAGAAGAATGGGAAGAGGAATTGAACAAATTGAAGCAATTTCCAAATGAAAAAATCCAGGACGTGTTGAAACTAAGCTATGATGGATTGGGAAGAAACGAGAAGGAGATATTTCTGGATATTGCATGTTTTCATAAGGGAAAGCATGTGGATGAAGTAAAAAGAATGGTAGATATTCGTGGTTTGTTTGCAACATCCGGAATTAGAGTTCTCATTAAGAAATCTCTCATATCAATTGTTTCTACGAGGAAAACCTTAGAGATGCATGATCTGGTACAAGAAATGGGCCGGGCAATTGTTTTGGAACAATGCATTGAAGAGCCTGGCAAACGTAGTAGGTTATTCATCGCTGAGGATGTCTATCATGTGCTGAAAAATAGGACGGTAAGAGCTAAATTCATTCCCTTTCTTGAGAAAATAAAACGTGAACTTTCTATGGGAAGACACCTAAGGAAAACTCTTTTATAAGAAACAAGTCAGATTCCTACAAATGTAGTATTGGTTAAATTTTTTTTATGTATATTGTATTCAAATTTATACTTTGCTTTTGATTGTCAGGGAACCTCAATGGTTCAAGCCGTATTCTTTGACAGGTCAAACATTGAAGAGCTAGACTTGGAAGGTGCAAACTTCAAACAGATGTCTAAGTTAATATTTCTAGGTGTGGATAAGAGTTCCACCTATAGGTTTAACATCTACGGAAAATTAAACGTTTCTCTGGATCTTCCAATTCTCTTCGTTACATTTTCTGGCATGCATATCCTTTGGAATCTTTGCCATCAAAATTCTCTGCTATAAATCTTGTTGAGCTTCATATGCCCGAAAGCCAAGTTGAGAAACTTTGGGATGAAGACAAGGTAAATGCTTATCTTACTTCTTGTATAACATGTAATCATGCTGAAAATTAGTCATGCTAAGGTTTTGATTCTTGCTGTTTCTTTTCAATTTGTTACAGATTCTTATGAACTTAAAAGTGTTCAATATGCGTTCCTCCAGAAATCTAACTGAACTTCCAAATCTCTCTCAGAGTCGAAAACTTGAGCGTATAAATCTTGTTTACTGTACAAGTTTGGTTGAAGTTCCTTCATATTTTCAATATCTTCACGAGCTTACTTCTCTTGAACTTGCTTGGTGCACGAGTCTCAAGTATCTTCCGAAGATGCCAGGCAATATTGCATACTTAAGTTTACGTGGCAGTGGTATAAAGGAGTTACCTCCATCAGTTTGGTCTCACCAAAAAATTTCTTTTTTGGGTATTGGAGATTGTAGAGACCTTAAGAAACTTCCAAACAACAATTGTAAGCTGAAGGTCTCAGGTTATTTTAGTCTAGAATACTGCTCATCTCTTGACGAGTTTTCTGAGCTTCCCAGGGATATCAGTGTGCTAGATTTGACTTGTACATCAATAGAAGTATTACCCATATCATCAATGGAGTGCCTCATTAGTCTTAGTACAATTAAACTGAATGATTGCGAACGGCTTGTGAGCCTCCCGCCCAGCATTTGTAAGTTGAAATCTCTGAAGGAACTTGATCTCACTGGTTGCTCTAAATTTAAAAACTTCCCGGAAATATTTGAGCCAATGGAACATCTGGAATTTCTTAGTTTAGAAGGAACAGCGGTTAAAGAGCTACATTCATCAATCGAGTTTCTCTTTGTTCTAAAAAAAATTCAACTGACAGGTTGCAAAATGCTTACAAGTCTTCCCACGAGAATTTGTAAGTTGAAATCTCTCGAGAGACTTGATCTCACTGGTTGCTCTGCATTTTTCAAATTCCCTGAAATCATGGAGCCGATGGAACATCTGGAGTTTCTTCGTTTAGCTGGGACAAGGGTTAAAAAGCTTCCGTCGTCGATCGAAAATCTAATTGGGCTTCAAACATTAGATCTTCGTCTGTGCAGTAACTTTGAGGTCTACCCGAGCAGCATCAGCAGTTTAACCAATCTTAAAACTCTCAGCTTTCGCCATTGTTTGCATCTTAAAAAAGTGCCTCCCTTCTCAGTCGGTTTGCTCTCTTTGGAAAAACTAGACCTCTGTTACAGTGGGATATTGAAAGTCCCCAGTGGCCTCATTCTTTTAGCCTCATTACGAGATTTAGAACTGAGTGGAACCATGATTAACAGCATACCGGCTAGCATCAAACAAGCTTCTGAGTTGCGAAGCCTGCACTTAAACAATTGCAAGAGGCTTCAATCTTTACCAGAGCTCCCAGTGCTACAAATTCTTGAAGCAGATGGCTGCACATCACTGAAGACAGTGTCAAGTTCAAGGACTGCACTCTTTCAAGGTTGGGATAAATATGAACTTTTTCGAGGGGTTCTTAAATTTTATAATTGTCGAGCATTGGACTGGACTGCAAGGAGCAACATGATGGCTGATGCACAACTTAGAATTATGCGAGTGGCAACTACGTCCTCAAATGTTGGACGAAGAGAGGGTAATGTATGTGTCTTCTCTCTCTCTCTCTCTCTCTCTCACTATCACACACACACACACACGTGTTGCTGAATTGAATAATCTGATGTCTATAAATGTTGCAGGAAAGGGACTCTTATCCGCGGCCTTTGCTTACCATTGTTTACCAGGGAAAAGAAATTCCAAGTTGGTTCAGCTATCAAAATGAGGGATCTTCAATCAAGCTTCCTCGGGATTGGTTTCGAAAAGGTTTCTTGGGTTTCGCTTTCTCTGTTGTTATTGCATACGACTTTTATCCGCTTATGTGGGTGGAAGTCAATTTCAAGTTCAAAACTGATAATGGTGAGAGCCATAATATCAGTTGTCCTAATTTTTATTCTCCGCATAAGGATGGTGGATGGTATGACTACAATTTCAGTCGATATCACGTGCATGTGTGGTATAATGCCTTTGAACTTGCAGTAGAGGGAGTAAAATGCTCTGCCGATTTCTACAAACATGTCAGTGAGGCCTCTGTTTACTTCATTCCAGTGGGTACTTCTGATGATCTAGAAGTGAAAGACGATGGAGAATTGATGAGTCCAAAGCCCACGATCAAAAGGCGTCGAAAAGTGTCGAAAAGTATGAAGGTTAAAATGCCGAAATATGTGGAGGTGGAAAGGTGTGGGATATGCCCGTTGTATGCTGAAGATGATGAGAAATTAAGACTTGATGTGATGTCACAGGAAACACAAGTAGAAGAAGGTGCGGGACAAGATGATTCTGAAGCCAATGGATCAAGTGATGAACCTGAAGCCAGTGGAAGTTATGAACCTGAAGAATCAAGTGATGAGTCTGAAACAAGTTCGAGTGGTGAAAGCGGTGGACGTGATGAGTATGAAGCCTATGGAAGTGATGAGTCTGAAGAAATTATTGAAATGTAATATTGGGATGGGCAACAATGGACCAAATGCTGAAATTAAGTTTTATTTTACAGGTAAGGTATCTTTCACTTCATTCTGTTTTTCTTGAATTTGTAAACTTCTGATGTTTCCTTGGAGTAAAATCTTTGCACGTCATTAACATTCTTCATATATTCTGACTATGTTAAAGCCGTATGTATCGCTTCTCAGAAGAAGAAAAGGCCGTATGTATCATGATGTTTTGGAATTCATTTCATGTTTTGTTGCAAGTTTTGGTGATTGTTTGTTGCGCCTGAGACCGTCACTGGTGTTGGTGATTGTTTGTTGCAAGTTAGAGCATGAAGCTGCTATTAATTTCTCATGCAAACTGAATGATATGATGCCCATTAATGTTTCGTGAACCCTTACGGGCAGCCTTTAAAAAGCTGATTCGGACTCCTCGTTGTCTTGGCCTTTGGAGTTGGAAGTGAATTCAATTCCAAGGTTTCGCTCGTTAATTTAGAAATGCAAATGCTTTCGATTGGTTTTATCTTCAATTGAAGACCGACTTAAACCCGCCGTGACATCCTAAACTAATAACGCACCAAGAAGTATGTCGTCCAAATGCTAGGGTAGTCCTTGTCGAGGTCAAATTGCATTGGATGCTCTGCTGACCAAAAAATGAAATCGAGCAACAAAGTTTGTACATAAAGCGCGTAAGGCCGGGAAGGGGGGCCTATTGGCTACTGGGTGTTTGCTGCTACCATGCATGATCTTTAATAAAAGGTATGAACTGATGATGATGTTCCCTTAATTTGTCTGTCCTCGACTCTTCATGAGTCTGAACGCTTTAAATTTTTGTTCGCGGAAGGTAAAGGTGCTTGAGTTTGGGTTTTTCTGTTTCCTCATCTCTTTGATGATTCTAGGAGATACTACATACGATATTCTGGATCACTATAAAATTTTCAATAACCTAATAGACCTCAAATCAAGATCAATGTGTACATCCTAAATTGAAATTAAAGTGTACATAATGGTTAATTGCTCCAATGCTAGTTAAAAGAGTACAGAACATGATTTACATACATATACACATAGTACATCTTTTTTATTTTATTTTAAATACAACGATATATTTTACATTAAGGGGAGGGAGAGTTCGTTTAAGCCATACAATGAGCAACCTAATTTGGTATCGAATTTACCATCTACGAGATTCGAACCTAAGACCTTTCACTCACAAGTGAAAACAATAACCAGTTCTGAGTGGCCATAATACATGTATAAATACTGGTTAAATACATACATACATTCATAAAACTAATAAACTTAAACAAATATTTATAATCAGTTGAGGCCAGTTCCTAGTACTACAAAATCGGGATCGGAACAGATCTGAGCCAGTCCGGTTCTGTTCTTAACTCGGTTTTTTACTTTTTCGGTCAACATGGTATTTTTCAATTTTTTTTTAATACGGTCGATTTGGTTTTCCAGTTTGGCGGTTTTAATACCCACCCCTACCTAAATAGATAGGGAGAGAGATGGAGTGTATCATGACTCTCTTACTTGGGACAAGACACATAATTCCCGGCTGAATTTTGGACTTTCTTATGACCGTTCAATAGCTTTGAAAATATAGGTGGCAAATCAATTCATTGAATTGTTTATGGGAAACCATTAACACCCGTTTAGTTTGATTTCATCATAATATGATGGTGAGATAGGTAGTGGTGATGATTGTGTAATACCTTTTTATGTGAAATCAAACTAAATTGGTAGTGGTGATGATTGGTCCGTTGGATTTTCCGATCAATAGTCTAGATTTTTCTGCTAAAAAGGTAGAAAAAAAAAGATGGAAAATCAGAAGAAGAAAAAAATTTAATTGTTACTGTTGGCTACACGTGTCAAAATCTGGAGTGTTGGATTACAAATTTTTTTGTAATCCAACAATCCATATTAATTAAGTTAGGTAAAGTTATTAAAAATTATTAAAAATACAGAAAAATATACAAAAAATTATAATTTTTTTCTATAAATACCCAGGGGTGGGCATGGTTTGGTTCTGCCTAGTTCCACCCTCAAATTTGAACCGGGAAAGATCAATGGTTCAGTTCGGTGCAGTTTCATTTAAATTTATTTCTAAAACCGTACGGTTTGGTTCACAATGGTTCTGGTTCGCTTCATGGTTCCGAATAATAAATCAATTGAATCTTGGAAACATATATTTAGAGCACGTAAAAAAATCAAAGGATTTTCATGGTAAAGGATAGTAATTGGATCACACAACGAAGAACATGCATGACCAATCATAAAGAATGATGAACTACAATAGAAAAAGATTTAAAAATATAAGGGAAATACCCCAAAATGGGACAATTTCTTAATCTTGGGACAAAAATAGGACAAATCGACCATACACACCATGTACAAAATCGAAATTACTATAATACCCACATATAAATACTAAAAATCAGAAGCCCATTGCATCACTTTTCTCATTTGGAAGAGAGGGATGCCAAGAGAGCTCTGAGATCTCTAGGTTTCTGGGTTGAGCTTAGATCTCTGAGCTTCGATTTCGAAGAAAGGGAAGTCCAAAGAGAGGTGATAAGAGTGAGCTGGGTTTTGGGTTGACTTCATACCTTTGATTTCGAACAAAGGGATGCGAGAGAGAGGTAAGAAGAGTGAATTGGGTTTTGTACCATATTTTCCGTTTTGACCAGAAAATTCCATTTTTTCCGGCGATTGAAGCTTCGGCAGGCATAATAAGGTAGAGTGTTTAGTTCCAAGTTCATTCATCAATGATTTATGGAATAAATGAGTTGTTTGTAAGATGAATTAATGAGTAGAAGTTAAATTAGGGTTTGTTTTCATGTTGGGGTCTATAGGCTGTGGAATAAATTTCAGGTTTTGACGGGCTACAAAACTGGGATGAAACAATTTCTGGTTCAAGTGTCTAATTGCAAAAATTTGTGAATTTTTTTAATGTGCATTTGGTGTGCATATGGTGTGCATTGCTACATCTTAATATGAGAAGCGGGATTGTTCACTAGTTATAATGCACGTATGTTGTTCCCCGGAATTTAGTGAATATGACCACAACCTAGTTGGCCTCGATGAAAAACAAAATTAAGAAAAAACTTAGAGGATGTTAAAGATCATGCGTGTCCATGAAATAACAACAATGAGTATTATGTTTTCCACGTGCACAGTTAAGCAGTGATTGATATGCATAACAAGACTTTTCAAACTACCAATGTAACCTTATATATGTAACAATTATGTTTTAATTGTATCCACTATATGTAACTGTTGACCCTAAAAACTACCAAGCCTACGTGGCGCGCAGGCCGATTAATCTATAAGCTAACTACGTCATTCAGTTGTGTGCAGCTTGGCCGAGGAGTAAAATATGTTGATGTTGCGTTGGGTGCGCGGCTGACTTCTGCGTCTTGCGATTGCGGCCGAGGAAGGAACTTGTCTCGGCCTTCGGGTTCTAGAGCCTGAAGACAAGGCTGCTAACTTAGTGAAGTTCAATATCAAATTCGGCTTCCAATGTGCCGAATGTAGTAACTCGTAACACCTCACTTCGCCGAGGCTAATGAGATGACCTCGACCAACAAGGATTCGGAAATCCTTTTCGACCGAGACTTGGATAGGTAACCAGTTGGCCTCGACGCAGTGCTGTTTGTGCTAACTGAAGATGCTGCGAGATTGGCTGATTCTACGGCGACAGTGCTGTTTATGCCAACTAAAGATATCACCGGTTGCCTCCATAGTGCTGTTTATGCCAACTGAAAATGTGTCGGCGAAAAAGAAAATAAAAAAATCTCAAAGTTGTTGAGAGGGTTTGCGCAGGGCAGTTTTGTATGTTGAATTGGAGGTCCTTTTCTTATTGCCATTGCTTCTGTATTTATAGGACTGAGGTACTTGCTTGGCACGGCTAGATAATTGTGTAGAGTCTGACTGCAACTCTAACTAGCTGAAATAAATCTGATTCGTGGCCTTCAGATTTCGCAACTTCTAAAATAAAGCTTATCTAGGCTTTGTCATACCACACCAGAAACCTAGCCCATCTAGGCTTCTGATCTAATTAAAAACCTCCAGTAGAAAACTTTATCACCATGCAAAAACCTAGTCTACCTAGGTTTCTTGTATCATCATTACCACCTAGGCTTATCACATCTCTACCAAAAGCTTAGCCTTCCTAGACTCCTTGTCTTATCCATCACCCAAGGCCATCATCATGTATCCTGATCCTACCTAAATAAATTTTAAAATCCATTTTGAACTATGCCGCACACCCACATCCGGATATCAACTTGAACTGTGCTAACATGTTTCCAGTTGGAAATACATCTCAACCTTCATAATAAACTATTATTAAAAGATAATTATGATAAAACATCATAACATTATCCTTTAATAATAACAAAATGAATTACTTCTATTTCTCATCCGACGGTGTGAAGCTATGCTCACTCAACGGCCTCGATTACGCGGGCCGAATGTGTAAATTTGGGCCCAAACAGTAACAAGACTTTTCAAATTGCTGGCTACTGGCACAATTTGGTGATTGTGGAATTTGTGTAATGTTGGTGATTGTTTGTTGCAAGTTAGAGCATGAAGCTGCTATATAATTTCTCATATAAATTGAATAATATGATGTCCATGAAAGTTTTAAAAGTTTTAAAAAGATGATTTGAAGAGATAATTCGGTCTCCCTGTTGTCTTGGCCTTTGGAGTTGGAACTGAATTTCGATTTCAAGGTTTCGCCCATTGGATTTAAAAATGCAAATGATTTCGGTTGGTCTTATCTTTAATTGAAGACTGACTTACATTTACTGTAACATCCTAAACTAATAACACACCAAAAAATTTGTCACCCAAATGCTACGGTAGTCCTTGTCGAGATCAAATTGGATTGGATGAAGTCGAGCAACGAAGTTTGAAAATAAAGCGCCGGAAGGCAGGGAAGGGGGCCCTAATGGCTACCGTGTTTTTGCCACTAACATGCCCTTGTGACTTTTGACTAATCAGCTAGCTTTAATAAAAGGTGTGAACTGATGATGAGGTTCCTTTAATTTGTCTTTCTTTATGTGTCTGAACGCTTCGAATTTTTGTTCGCCGAAGGTAAAGGTGCTTGAGTTGGGTAATTTTTTTTCATCTCTTTCATGATATTTTAGTATAGCTGTATAGACATTCCGGAGCACCATAATATTTCAATAACTTAATAAATTCTATTCATCTCAAATACTCCGTTCTCCATCTTTGATATATTATCAAGCATTCGTTTTTTTCTCTTCTTTTGTACTTACAAGTAACAAGTCCATTGTTAGTGCCTAATTACAGTGGGTTAAAGAGAATTACCTTAACTATAAGGGCAATTTACCACTTGTTTTTCTCGTAATTAGATAAATTATAGTTCATCGAAGCCAATTCCGGGAAGGCATGCATTTTCTATCTCAAGGTCTGCTCGTTCATTTTCGAATGTTTTGGTTTACTTATATCTTTAATTAAAGAGTTGTGGAAATTTGGTAATTGTGACATTTTGGGCTTAATAACAAACTAACAAGTGCGTGACTCAGGTGCTACGATGACCCACCGGATGTAGATTAGCTGTCATTGTCAAGATGTCATTGTCAAGATCTTCATCAGATGGTCTGCTGATCAAAGTTGAAACCAGTGGAAGGAGAAAAGAACTTTGTGGGTAAAGACTTAAATATGATTTTCCTCATATGTGTGAACGCATTGAATTTTTGTTCACGGAAAGTAAGGTGCTTGGGTAGGGTAAATTGGGTTCTCTTTTTTATTTTATATCTTTCGATGATTTTCCTTGAATAAAACTTTTGTAACCAAGTCAACTAGTATAATTGATTTAGTCTCTGCGGGCAACTACTTTCTCATCCCTTGCTTGCTACTTTGTATCTACCCCTCTCCATCTTTGCTTAGTTTAATGCTTAGATATAGCGGTAGGCACCATCCAGTTCAGTCCAGTTTTGCTTAAATTTATTACTAATCTTATAATTTGTTCACGGCGGTTTAGTTATGGCAGTTTACAGTTCTAACCAAAATTATATATATGAGATAGGATCGAAGGACAAAGATTTTGATAAATATTTTTGCACTTCTTCTCAACCTTTAGATCTAGTTTAATCTAGAGGTCCCTCGGTAAAACTTAAATTGTTCTTGCTGACATGGCAATGACAGATGGGTGCACATAGTCATAGCAAGTGTAAGTCTCGGCTTACAGATTGCCTTGGGCTGCCAGCCGTTGGGTCGTCGGCAGGGCATCTTACTTATAAAAGCAAACGGCCCGCGTGACCACTTAGGCGTCGTGCCTGGCTCTTGAAGGCGTTTTAGGCTAAAGGTGTAGGCGAAATCGCGCCTCAGAGGCCATATCCTTCTGAGTTGACGGTCCCTTGATCTTCTAAGCTGTACGCAGCTCGATACAGATATCTTGGGCAACGATTGTAACTTGACTCCACTGGTCGTTTAACTAGTATTGCAACACTTTAGAGCCGAGTTACGGTCATGAAGAGTTGCAAGCCAAGGACGGACCATCTAGTCACACGAATTCTTTCATGGGCAGGGATCCTGCATTTTACGTCTCTTCCGGTTAGAGACCTGGGCTCTCGCATAATTGAATCCTTCAGTCGGCTAAGTTTTTTTAGGAAAAAGTCTATTGTGGTCAATTCTGGGAGTCGTCTGGCGAAGGTAGTCAATGCATTCAGGGGGATTGAGCAGTCGAACAATCCATCCACTTCTGGATATTCCGAAGCATTTTACCTTCTCGCGTTAGAGAGCTAACCCAAATAGGTGTCGGGGAATAAGATTACCCTATCGCACTGGAAAGCATACCCATATGGGGTGTCGAGGAATTAGTTTACCCTCTCGCGTTGGAGAGCATACCCAGATGGGTGTCGGGGCATTAGTTTACCCTCTCGCTCTGGAGATCATACCTATATGGATGTCAGGGAATTAGTTTACTCTCTCGTGCTTGAGAGCATACCCAGATGGCTGTCGAGGGATTAGTTTACGCTCTCGCACTGGAGAGCATACCCAGATGAGGTTTTGAGCAGTTGTTGTAGGCAGCAGTTGAGCCAGGTTTGTGAATGACTTATTGGATCTTTATTGAGAATAAATAAATGTATCAACTATGCTGGAAAGTAGAAACTGCATAACAACTAGGATAATCCTTGGCCTGCGAGGTCTTGTTTGTCGGACTGCTTAAGGTCTCGAACTTATTTGGATAGGCCTGGACGAAGTTCAGGAGGTGATGAGAGATTTCCCCAGGCATTCCTTCACATTGCTAAATGTGGACCAAGAGTGCTCTGACCTGGCAAAGATGCCATTAATCCGAGTCATCTTCAATAGGGGTTCAATGTTGGTTTTCGCTACTTGTGTAAGCTGTGCAACTGGCTTGTCGATGTATTGTCACACCAGTCTTCCTTCGTCAGCTTCTCGAGGTACTGCTTCCATTTCAGGCAGTCATTGGTAATGCAATCTAGCCCTTAGCGGAATGCGCAATAATTTGTCTGATCCAGTTTGGTAAGATCACCCTTCATGGGTGGTGGCAGTTCGAACCATGGTTCATTCTTGAGCTTACGGAGAATCTAGCCAATCGGAACTATGAACTTGGTGAACGTTTCAGGCGCTGAGTTATCTCTGTTTAGGGAACAGTCCATGCGCCTATTTTTTTACTTGTTCCTGCATGATTGTTTGGCCTCGTCCTATAGCGTGTGCTTCTCGGCCAATGTTACAACCCCACCCACTTTCTATTTTTAAAAAAATGGTTTTTAGTTTTTAATTGGTGAGCCCAAAGGGCCCACCCCTGAATTTTTTGTCCCCCGAGTTTCTTATCTCTTCCTTCTCATTCCTCTCTTTCTTCCATTTCCTCGTACTCTCTCTCTAAACACTTTCTTTTATCTCTCCGATGCCGAGAAGGAAACCGGCCACCACCAGCGTTCATTCCTTCACAAATTTAACCCCAAATCTTGATACTTCGAACCTTTGGGACATAGGGAACACGACTGTAGCTTTGCATGCAACATCAGATCAACTCCGAGCGCTCTGCCATTGAAGACCCGAGAACTTTGAGCTCTCACCTTCAATCTCAGCCCTGTTATCCGCTGCATGTGCATGCATACTTTCCCCGAAGACGAACTCTGGCGAGTTTGTTGCTGTGGGAGCATGGATCATTTCGAATTCGAACCTAAGTAATTAATTACCTTGTTGTTTGGTTGATCAGTGCCAGGTGTGTGTGTGCAGTATAGTGTATGTGTAGGGTGGGCTGCGCTGTGTGTGTGTGTGTAGGTGTACCCGTGTATGTGTGTGTGTGTGTTGTTGTGTATGTGTGTGTGCGTGTACAGTGTGTGTGTGTCTATGTGGGTGTGTGCGTGTGTGGTGAGTGCGTGTGAACGAGTGTGTGTGTGTGTGTTATGCCGTGCATGTGTGTGTGTTGTGCTGTGTGTGCATGTGTGTGTGCAGGTATGTGCATGTGTGATGTGCATGTATGTGTGTGTGTGTGTGTGTGTGTGTGTGTGTGTGTGTGTGTGTGTGTGTGTGTGTGTGTGTGTGTGTGTGTGTGTTGTGTGGGTTTGGGCTCAAGCCCAAACCACCCCCCCTTTGTTCCTAAACCTATCCAAACCCAAAACCTAATAAGTCCTAACCCTATTTAACCTAAACCTAAACCCTAATCCGGATCCAAACCCAAGACCCATTTCCATTTCTTGAAATTCTATAGTTGGGTAGTTTGATAAATTGTATATTTTTGTGCTTAGGTGAAGTTGCTAGTGGGGATTTCGTTAAACTTTTTCCGCATAATTCTACTGCTATGGAGTATCTGTGAGTGGACCCCTTTCTAAAATTTGCATAATTTTATAGTATTTGCATAAATGAAATGCATGCCTTACGAGTTTATGAATTGATTTTTATGTTAAGCATGTTTATGAAAAATGTTGATTATCGTCTCGTTATTTTGTAAGGAATAAATTATTGGCCTATATTGAGCTATATTTTAATATATTGTATTTTCTATAAAAACGATGAACTGGTAGACTATCTGATGGATGACGATAGGATGCTAGAACATGTTTTAGAAACCCCTCTTTATAGTATAGACGATGGATGACTTTATACTATAAGGTGGTTATTTATGAGAGGTGTAACTATTTGTGTGTACCTAGTGGACACTATGTCGCCTGGGGCGAGGATCTGGTGTTGGCAGTTAGGCCGGGAGAAATCATCCCTAGCTACGAGCTGAGGTACACGGAGCAGGCATTGGGCTGGGAGTTGGTAATCTCTGGCTACGGGCGCAGAGACCACGGTGCTGGCATATGGCTGGGAGTTATATTTTTATTCAGTGATCTTACTAGCAGTACATCGCGTTACGAGACAATCTGTGAGACGTTTGATATTTTGTGTTCCACGATGTCTTTTGAGATATTTTTGGCATGCTAGGATTTTCAGTAAAACTATCACTTATTATGCTAGTAGTTTTTTTTATATAAACTGTGGGGGTTAGTATCTTGATAACTGTTTTATTATTATTGTATATATGAACTTGGTCCACTCATCTTTGTTTTGCGCCCCCATTTAGGTCTTAGAAACGAGGACTACGACACAACGTACGAGGCATTCCCCTACCAGTAGCAACCTATCACTCACTTGTTTGATATCCTATAATGATCTTTCCTTGGTGAAAACCAAAGAAAGTTCGTTGAAGTTTCGAACTAAGTGCGGTGGTAAGGCAAGGAACCAGTCTTGTGCTTCACCTTGTAATGTTGTGGCAAAAACCTTGCACATGAAAATGTCATTCTTGTTGTAAAGAATCATCGTGTTGCAGTAATGCTTCAAGTGCCTGTCTGGATCTTCATCTCCCTTGAAAAGGGTGAAATGTGGCGAGCTAAACTTCCGCGGTGGCTCCATCTGCCGATCTCGTTTGTAAACGGTGACCTGCTCATGTTTGCCATGTCTCTTTGAAGGGAATCGTCGGTGGTCTCAATGCGCTGGAATCCACGCAGTTGTTCTACTACGAGCCTTTGTACTTCCTCTTGGATTTGCTCCTAGTGGGGCAGCAGAGCCTCTAGTTGCCCTCGGTGTTGATCTGCGAGTCCATGTTGCTTTTTGGCATATCCTGCTCGCCTGTGCCGCGATTGCGGTGCATGTGGTTCATTATGTGTTGCTCACCGTCACTGTGAAATCCCGTTCCTGGATTTCACTGTTATAATCTACGTATTTGTATGATTGAGATTTTATATTATTTTTCAAGAATTTATTTTAATTTGTTTGAATTAAGATTTTAATTAAATTAGTTACGAAGTTTGAAGTTTGGAGATTAATTATTTAAAATCCGTAGACCTTTCGAGGTCACAATTTATATCGTTGAATAGATTTCGAGATCACGAACGTATAGGCGAAAGCCACTTGCGAGTTCGAGTTTTAACGGTATAGTTACAGATATTTGAAGTTGTGTTACTAAACTATATATTTTAATTTATTTTAAAACTCCCACATAGTGGGAGAGGGACCAGGGACAAATGGAAAATAAAAGGGAATGGACAGAAAAAAAAAAAAAAAAAGGGGAAGGAGGGTCTGATTTCGACCCGTTTTTGGGCAATTTCGACCATTTTGACCCATAAACTTGACCTGCTCATATCTTCTTCATCCGAGCTCCGTTTTGGGTGATCTTGGTGTCCATGGAAATCTCTTGACGAGCCCTACAACCCTGTGGTGTTAGATTTCCCATTTTCTGATCCACTTTTCCAGTTCGAGGCAGCAAAGTCCCGTGGGTTTTCCGGCGATTGTGTCATTTTTCCGGTGATTCCGGCAACCATTTCCTTCGAGTGAGGTATGAAACTTCATCTACTCTTCATAATATCCAAGTTGGTATGCTTGGTTTGTGCTTTCGTATTCGTTTTAGAGTTGGGTGTTTAAAACCCTAGAAACCCGGTTTTCCCCGATGAATTTGGATGGTTTCCGGTTAGAATTCGTTGTTGGCCTAGTTGTGAATAATGTTTCCCTTGTTGAGATCTTCATTCTTGTAAAATATGAGAATTTTTGGAAAAAGTCAAATTTTCCGATGTGTGGCATTCGATTTATGAAATGCTGTTGGTTGAGTATATTTAGATAGGTCCACCACTTAGATATTCTAACAGTTGACGATACTTTAAATTCTTATATTTATATCATTTGTGAATATGGCTTGGTGTTATAAATGTGATTTCTATTGAAATGTGATTTTATATATTTAGCCGTAGACATATGTTTATTAGCATGATTTGGCTTGTGTACTGATGATGGTTGTGATATATGTGAGTTTAATTATCTTTTTAGTAATGTGAATGATGAGTATGATTATTGTTATGACAATGTGATCCTAGAATCCTATTAGAGGTATGTTGTAGCACTTATATGCTTGGGTGACATATTAGTGGTGACCTCGAGGAGTGATGGTGTAGGTGACTACGTTGTAACTCATAGGGGTTGAGATGTGGATAAGTTGAGGTGTTGAGTTTACTACACCATGTAGTAGTTGTACATTGATGGCCCTGCTTGGTATATCCGCATTAGGGGACCATACGCATCCTAGGAGTGATCATGCTTGGTATATCCACGTTGGGTGATCACTACCTACCTGATTATTTTGACCCCTTCTTGGTTAATCCGCATTGGGGGGTCATTAGTGGTCCTGCTTGGTTAACCCGCATTAGGGGACCATACTATATATGGATCGCGCTTGGTTAGCCCGCATTAGGTAATCCTTATGGCCATGTATGCTTAGGAGTGATCATGCTTGATTAATCCGCATTGGGTGATCATTTCCTAATAGTTGTAAGGGTGACTCTGCTTGGTTAATCCGCATTGGGGGGTTACTGCCTACTTGGTTACTTTCTTAAAGGTGGCTCTGCTTGGTTAATCTGCTTTGGGAGGGGGGCACTTCCTGTTTGGTTACTTATGTGGGCTTCAGTTGAACTGCGTCCCTCTAGCCCTAGTTTTAATTTACATATGAATGATGGTTTTTGAGAATCTTGATGGTTTGAATGGGATAAGTTGTTGGATGTCTGGGTGACTCATTCGGAGTTGTTAGAGACTTGATTATGTTTTCATATTTACGAACTTATATTTGAGGTTATAAACTATGATCAATGGTCTTTCTTTTTATAGATTATCTCATACTTGTAATTTGGTTCCGTTGAGTAGTCTGGAATCCTTGCTTTTGCTCATTTCCATAAGGTTATCTTAGAATCCTAGATTCAAGTGAATGAGAATTACGCACAATGGATCTTGTGCATACAAATTAGAATTATCATGTTATTATTCATAACTCAAGTAGGGAATTATGTAGAGTTCTTTAATTAAACTCGTGAAATGATGTGCTATCTCACTGATTGATTAACGTAATTAAATATTAATATTGTGCTTCGTGATTCCCTGATATGTTACAAGCTATGGATAGAGATATAATGTTGGAAGCATAGTGATTAGTATGATGTAGTGAAATGTGATTTGACTTGTATATTGGAAATGGTTGTGTCATGTGATTGAAATGCCTATTGAATTGCTTGGGAGATGTGAGATCTAGTAATGGACCGATAACCCATTGTGATGGGGATTTGTTGCTCGATATTAGTTCGTTTTGTTGAGTCTTCGTGAATTGAGTAACTTGAATCCTGTCTTGTTCCTTCGAGCCATAGTTATGCTTCTTGGACTTCCGTTCAGTTCTGTTGAATGGTTCAGAACTAAGTTCTGTTTGGATTCCGTTGAGTGATGGTCCGGAATCCCTTCTACTATACGATTCCGTTGAGTGATGGTCCAGAATCGTATCCTTGTTTGGATTCCGTTGAGTGATGGTCCGGAATCCCTTTTACTCTGCGATTCCGTTGAGTGATGGTCCAGAATCGTATCATTGACTTGTTAGTTTCTTGGATTGATATCAACTTCAGAGATGTAGGCTTCAGCCAAACTGTGTCGCTCTAGCCCTGCATTTTGGTATATGATGTGTTGTTGATTGATGTGATTGTGGAATAATGTTGGTTATGATTTTTGTCATTATAATTAGACTCGTTGACTATTTTGGGTAGAAAATAGCATGATGATCCGTTGATTGTTCTTTGAGATGTTGCATATTATGAATTGGAGAATCATGTGAAATGTAGTGATTTATATGAAGGATGAAGTGGAAAATATATGTGTGGGCATAGCATACATGCGTGCATGACAAGATGATAATTGTATATGGCTTATGGTTGATGCGTAGTGTGGTACCCTATGTTTTTTCACTATAAGTATTTTACGAAAAGATTAAAGTTTGACGAACGTTGAACTACGAATGGCTTGATTCCTATTGAGGGTACGTATGCAGTCTAACGAAGAGGTTAGATGCAGCCATAAATTGTATGAAAAATGCTATGAAATTTGAATCTTGATTTATACTTGGTACATATCCCGAAGGCGGGGTATGTTAGATGTACGGGTATTGGTGACGTCACGTGTCGATTCTGGACGTATGTTGGGATCGGGGCGTGACAGTCACACTTAGCGGGGGCTGCCAAAGGAACTTGAGTTGGACTGCTTTCGTGCTCTCTTTGGTCCGTCATGTGGCTGCCTACTCCGGTGCCTCTCAGGAGGATATCCTTATGGCCTAGCCTTGTGTGGACGCTTTGCCTAGAATGTCCTAAGTGCTCATCAGAGTGTGGACCCAACCTCGAATGCACACTGACTTGTGAGCCAAGTCGGGAGTAAACACTTCTCTGCGCACCGAGGCTGGAGAATATATTTTCTCGAGAGCCCAAACGTGAGCGCACACTACCCGAAAGCACGGTTCGTGACGGGCTGAGCAGCTCTTTGCCAGGACGTCGTTGGAATGAGTCATGTTCTTTCTCCATTGTCCTACTTCGAGACACTTCGTCTGGGGCGCTTTGCATCTCGATGCGCTCAAGGAGCTAGTTCACCAACGTGGTCTGCTATGCAAGGGCGCTCGTCAAATTAGTGACCTGTTGGGGCAGGTGGTGCTCGCCATTTAGATTGGAAGAGTTCGGATAATGGGTGTCTTCATATGTGGTAAAAGCATAGTGGACTGCAGGTACAAAGCTTGAGCCCATAGCAGGCATTCCTGCAGAAAAGTCATTGTTCTAAAAATCCCTGCTTAGGCGCTAGGCGGCTGGCCACCGTCCCGATTAATGCCTAGGCATTTGAAAATTAAGAAAGGGTGCCTAGACATGCTGAGGCGCCCGCCTAGCCGTCCAGATCCGCCTAGGCACCCACCTAGGTTGCAAATCACTTAGACAAAAAATAGATAACTTTCATTTTGTATTTTATTTTTTACAATAAATTATTAGGGACTTATTGTATACTTAAATGAGCACACACTATATGTTTGTTCCCCATGTATTCATTATGTTCCAATACTTCATAATATATATATATATATATATATATATATATATATCATTCTACTTTGTAGTTTATAATGAAATTATATATATTTTCAGTATAAATAGACACTTATATACACGAAATATAGTAGATTTACTTAAATACGCCTAGGCGACTGCCTAAGCCTCGTTTAGCCCACTAGGCGCTAGGCCCTAGCATGCCGCCCGACTAGCGCCTAGCGTCTTTTAAAACCTTGAGAAAAGTAGGGTGAAAATAAACGTAGGCCAATCGCGAGATCGATGATCAGAATCTGGATTGTCGGAAGTGGCCTCAGATTGGATTGGGCCGTGGATCGAGTATTCAGAGCGGGTCGTGGGGCGGGCGAGCCAGGCTGGATGGCAGGGTCGTGCATTGCGCATTGGGCCTGCACATGATTGGGTTTTCCTGGCTGTTAGGCTGCCTCGTCGTGGCTTGCAGGCTGGGTGGCCTGGGTTTAGGCCCGTTAGGCTGCCTAGCTAGTAGCAACTGCTGTAGTTTGGGCTTAAGTATAGGCCTCCTGCCCTAGGCCTGCTATGGCAGCCGGTGTAGGGTGGGCCTCTTACTCATAGCCTGTTGATGCCTTAACAGCGTGTGTCTGGGCCACGGCTTGGGCTGCTGCTGCTGTGGTGGTCTTTGTCGTGGATTGCAAGGTGGTGGCCGTGGCAGTGGTGTAGCTCTATTGCAGTGGGGTTTCTCCCGTCGTCGCCTTGAGTCTTGAGGATCGCTGTCTCGGGGCTATGTCCTCATCTCCACTCTTCGGTCTAAATCCTTGTACGTACATGGTTTCGTTCATTGTGGTTTGTGAATTTCCTACCATTGTATCATTTCTCCAGGGATTGATCATGAAAATTTTCTAGAAAAAATTAATTTATACGACATGTGAGAAATTCAACGTAACAGAAAATTCAAGAAACTAAATGCATGAGGCTTATTCGAGTATTTGAATCAACTCTCAATGAAAGCACCAATTTGTTGACGCAAATTTCTGCCGTCTTTAACTTTGATGAAAATGCACCTGCAAAACAACCAACACCTTTGATCAAGAACCTAAGCCTCACGTGCCCACGAGGTGGGGGGGATTAGGCCAATGGATCTCCGATGCCCAAATTAGTTTCTCTGAGTAGAGTAAAGTGTTTATGGCTTTTTTAGGGTAGCAAAAGCTTCTGAAATTTGGTAGAATATGGGGTATATATAGGGGGAGAAGACTGGCCATAGTGTTAGGGTTATACCCTACACATGGTGGCATCCTATTGGCCAAGGTTTATGGGGAAATATTCTCAAGATATTAAATAGGAAATAATACCTTGAGATAATGGAGTAAGTATCCCTAATTGATTTAAATTGGGATTACTTACTTGATTGGAGTCAATCTTTAATTGGGGAATGTATTAAAGATATGATTTGGGTAATTGATCCTTATCTTTAATGCTTTGACTTTTCCTTGCTAAGGGCATGGGCTGTGGGCAGTCGTATTCAACGAGTGAGACCTTTATGGGTGTGAGCTGCGTGTGGGAGTATTTGAGGAGCTTGCCCATTTATTGATGGCAATCTTGTCTTTCTTGAGCAAAAGTCCACATGTCGCCTCTAGAATTTTTGGGATTATTTTAGGCTCCACAATCAACACGTGACGTCACCACATTCCTGTCTATTTATCATGTCTCGCATCCGAGACAAGACCAAAACACAAACAATGATTCAACCACGCAGTCATTTTCTTTTATTTCATGGCTGCATCTAACCTTTACGTTAGATTTCCTACGTACCCTAAGAAGGGATCAAGCCATTTGTAGTTCACCATTCATTACACTTCGACATTTCTTACAGTACGTTCTAACAGAAAGGCATAACATTCTTCAATCAATTATTAGAACTTGACAAACTTGACTTACTAGATTCAGGCTACATAACGAACCCACATGACATTCAAGATTTCCATGATCAATCATATAAATCACTATGTTTTCAACATCATACCGCAATCCATAGTATGTGACATATCAAAGAACCAACGAAATACAATATTATTCTCTAGCCAATTTGATCAACTAATTTGGTCATGATAATAACTAATGTAGACTATTTTGTTAAAAAAAGATATTCCGACACAATTGTTTGGTTAGAACAACATCATCGCAAATAACATATGTTGTCTTTAACACCTTCCCACATTCAATAAACCCCACCCGACCATCCCCCCACTTTTTTTTTTTTTTTTTTTTGGTAACAAATGAGATTATCTACACTAAGATGAGGGGGTGTGTGCTAAGCCTCACAATGCGCTAGCAATAATGTGGTTCAAATTTGCCTTTAGCAAAAATTGAACTTAAGACCTCTCACTTACAAATGAATCGTCCTAGCTTTTAATATAAAAAACCTCTCCAAAATCTAAAGCTTTATTTTTCAGAAAAAAGAAAAAGAAAAGAAGAAAATGGGTTTTAATTATAGTCAATGGCTTATGAAGCTGTTAGTTGTGCATAAGTGTATGACATAATTACCATGAGGTTTTATGACATAATTAATAGTGTATGATTTGACTTACGATATACGTTGTAGTGACTTTTTTTGTCAAAGAAGAATAATGCTTGGCTCGTCGAGGTTGAGGAGGATGCTTCGTGTTCAATTCATAAAACTTCGTGTTTATAGTTAAAACCATTCATACTATAAATCATTTTGAAAATATCGTTTCTTAAAAAAAAATCAATTAAGTATAAAATTGTTTAGTTAATCAACTATAACAAATAAATTGACAGTTTACAATGCTTTAGCCGAATCCTTCTATTCGTAGGTTGCGCGCTTGTTGATTAAAAAATTCATAGGTTTCAAATTGGTTTTATCTTACTTATGCCACCTTAACATTCTAAACTATTAATGCACTAATAAGTGTGCCGCCTAGATGCTACAGTGAAGTGTTTGTGTAGGTTAGTCCTTGTTGAGATTAGATTGCATGCTAGTGAGTTTGGTAGTGCTAATGATTGTGTAATATCTTATTATGATAAAATCAAACTAAATAGATCTTGGACTTTTAATAGTTACCTATCAATAACTCAATAGGTTGATTTGTTACCTGTGGTCGAAAAGACAATTTCAAAACTTGGCAATCTCCAATAGTAAAGAACTATATTCTTAGCCCTCCATAATTTTGTAGTTTGAAATTCAGTTGTTTTTATTTTTTCTAGAAATTAGAAAAAAGTACTCAATAGAAAGTGTTCGGAAAATTCTCTAAAGAAATTGGCCATTAACTGACTTCAAAATTTTGCAAAAATTTGCGTAAAGCACTTGAAGGGAGGCCCTATCCCATATGCCCCTTTCTCAACTTTCTTCAAAGAAATTGTGCTAATTAACTTGAAATATTCGCAATTTTGTCTGTAAAACGCGTAAAGGAGCCTCATCCCATGTGGCCCCATTTTATATACCAAGGGGATATAAGGGGATGCAGAAGATTAAGAATCCAAAACATAGTGAATTGAAGGATAAATGCCCTATTCATAAGGGAAATCCACCATCTCTCATAATCAGGCTAAACTCTAGTTTACCGAAGCCAATTTGGGAGGTGTGTGTTTTCTATCTCAAGGTTTGCTAGTTCATTTTCAAATTTTTTAGTTTGCTTTTATCTTTAATTGAAGATTCGTGACATTTCATGTTATCGTGATATATTAGACTAATAATCAAAGGATATACAACAAGTACATAATCCTTACATCTTGTCTTTGTTAATATTAAATTTCATTAGATTCTCTACTGATCAAAGCTGAAACCAATGGTGGAACAAGACAATCCAATATTATATTTCTAACAAAATTTGGGGGTGACATGTGAGTTTTGATTAGTCAGCTTTAATTAAAGCATATATTTAAAAGAAATTTTTAAGGTAGTAGCATTTTTTTATGTATGTGAAAGTGAATAAGCCTTGTCTCTCCAAATTTTTAATTTTTGTCCTCCTGGGAGCGTCTGTAACTTTGTGCACAAACCCAATAAGGAGAACAATTTCAATTTTTTTTATGGTAAACTTTGATCTAGTTTCAGGTGCAACTGATTCTCTTTCTGCTATCTGATCTAAGAGATAGAGGGGATGGAGTTGATTGGGTTCATTCAAGTTTTCAACATCATCATCATCGCCATCGGGACGCTGTTGTACATGTGCTGCAGACCATTTTCTTCTTCGTCTTCTGCGACTGATTCTGCTGTTGTTGATTCTGCTGCTGTTGCTGATGATGACGATGCTGATATCCCCCCATGTCAAGAAAAGTATGATGTGTTTATCAGCTTCAGAGGTGAGGACACCCGCCGTACTTTTACCAGCCATCTTCACGCTGCCTTACTTGCGAAAAAAATCACAACCTACATTGATGACAAGCTTAAGAGAGGAGATGAAATCAAACCTGCCCTTCGAAAAGCAATCGAGGAATCCGAGCTTTCGGTGATCATTTTCTCAAAAGACTACGCTTCCTCCGCTTGGTGTTTGGATGAGCTTGTGCATATCCTAGAATGCAAGGAAAAACATGGCCAGTTGGTTATACCCATTTTTTACGACACCCTTCCATCGGATTTACGAAAACAACGGGGGAGTTATGCACTTGATCTACTTGAACAACGTTTTGAGAACAATATCGACAAGGTGCGCAAGTGGAGGGATGCTTTGACAAATGCAGCAAATATATCTGGCTTTGATTCAAAAAATTATGGGTAACTAACTAATTCTTTAACTTGTATTATATTATAAATTTTCTTTAAACTTGTGTTGATTTTATTTGTGCTAAGATTTTGTAAGGTATATAGATTTAAGACTAACTATTACTTTCCTACATAATTATACATATATATATGCCAGGACGGATGCTGATTTGGTTAAGAAAGTTGTAGAGGATATTTTGACCAAATTGTGTCACGAATCATCATGCGATTTAGAGGGCCTGGTTGGAATTGAAAGCCGCATCGAGCAAATTGAATCGCTATTAGGCATTCATTCACAGGACGCTTGCATCAGTGTGGGTATTTGGGGAATGGGTGGTATTGGCAAGACCACCCTTGCTGAAGCCGTATTTAACAGACTCTCTTCTAAATTCGAAGCCTGTTGTTTTCTTAGAAATGTTAGGGAAAGAGAACAAAAAGATGGGCTAGAACACTTGCAAAATACACTTCTCAGTCATATATTAAAGGAAGAAGGTCTATCCATAGGATCAACTTTTGTTCGGGATAGGCTTAGCCGTACAAAGGTCCTCATTGTTCTTGATGATGTGCGTGATTCAATGCAAATGGAAGGTTTAGCTGGCAATCGTCTTCGGTTTGGCAATGGAAGTAGAATCATCATCACAAGTAGAAATAAGGGCACACTTAGGCAAACCGTTGAAAAGGATAAAATCTATGAGGTTGGGAGATTAAATCCAGATGACGCTCTTCAGCTCTTCTGTTCGCGTGCTTTCAAGAATACTCGTATAACAGATTATAAGGGGTTGGCAGAAAAGGTGATGCATATTGCCGGAGGCATTCCTTTAGCTCTTATACTTCTGAGGTCCTCATTCCTAAATTGCAAGAGCAAAGCAGACTTGGAAGATGAATTGGACAAATTGAAACAATTTCCTAATGAAAATATCCAAAGAGTGTTGAGACTAAGTTATGATGGATTGAGAAGAAATGAGAAGGAGATATTTTTGGATATAGCATGTTTTCATAAAGGGCATGGTGTGGATGAGGTAAAACAATTGTTAGATGTTCGTGGATTCTCTGCGACGGTCGGAATTAGAATTCTCAGTGATATGTCTCTCATATCAATTGGTTCAAGATGGGGACGAGAAACCATAGAGATGCATGATCTGCTTGAAGAAATGGGAAGGACAATTGTTCAGGAACAATGTATTGAAGATCCCAGTAAGCGGAGTAGGTTATTCAACGATAAGGATGTTTATCATGTATTGAAAAGTAACAAGGTAAGAGTCAAATGAATTCAATTTTTTTTTTTTCTTTTCTTTTCTTTTTGTAGAAAAAACACATGTGAGTCACATCTTTATTAGAGATTAATAGAGATTGTACAATTGATTGTGTAATTATATGGAAAGAGTAGCGTTTTTGCATTTATAATAAAAAAGTCAGATTCTTAAAAAAAAAAAAACGTTTTTGCATTTATAATAAAAAAGTAGATTCTTAAAAAATAAAAAAATTAATTTGATTGAATTTTTATTGTGTTAGGAAGTCTTTGGAATATGAACAAATGTTTGTTTTTTAAGACAAGTAGAGGAGGATACAATTATGTTGGATATTTTACTACACACTTGTACATCATTACCATCGCAAATACTCTAAATTATTATATAATGTTGTAGAATTCTTTTTCCAAATGCGCATTACATTTTAACATGTTGAAAAGATATACATATATTCACATTTAAACTTTCTTCTTATTGTCAGGAAACTTCAAATGTTGAAGCCATATTCCTTAATTATTATAACATTGCAGAGCGACCATTGAAACGTATAGACTTCAAACTGATGTCTAACCTAAGATTGCTAATTGTGGATGGTGGCTACAAGATCAATGCTTCTCTAGACCTTCCCGATTCTCTTCGTTATCTTTACTGGCCTAGATATCCAATGAAATCTTTGCCGTCAAATTTTTGTCCGGAAAATCTAGTTGAGCTTCACATGCCCAATAGCAAAGTTAAGAAGCTTTGGAAAGAAGACCAGGTATATTATATTATATGCCTATTTTAATTCTTGTATAAAATCAAGTGTAGAAATTATATTAATTCTTTATATTTCTATTTACTCTTGTTACAGAGACTTGTCAACTTAAAAGTGATCGATCTGTCGCGCTCTACAAATCTAACTGAAGTTCCAAGTCTTTCTGGGAGTCTAAAAATTGTGAACATAAATCTCTGTGGCTGTGAAAGTTTGGTTGAAATTCATGGGTGTTTTCAACATCTTGACAAGCTTACTCGTCTTGATCTTGGAGACTCGATCAGTCTCAATTATCTTCCAAAGATGCCAAGAAATATTAAATACTTGGATTTAGAAGGCAGTGGTATAAAGGAGTTGCCTGAATCAGTGTGGTCTAATGAAAATATTTCTTACTTGAATATAGGTTATTGCTATTACCTTGAGAAACTTCCAAGCAACAGTTGTAAGCTGAAAGTATCTGGTAGTTTTGATCTATATGGCTGCATATCTCTTCGCGAGTTTTCTGAGCTTCCCAGGGATATAACTAAGTTATCATTGGTTCGTTGCAGCAGTCTTGTGAGTCTACCAATCAACATTTGGAAGTTGAAATATCTCAAGGAACTCAATCTCGTTGGGTGCTCTGAACTTGAACATTTCCCAGAGATCTTGGAGCCAATGAAACATTTGGTGTCTCTTCGTTTGGAAGGGACGGCTGTACAAAAGCTTCCTTCGTCATTTGGAAATCTAATTGGGCTTCAAACTTTAGACCTTAGTGGCTGCAAGCACCTTAAGGTTGTCCCAACAAGTATCTACCGTTTAACCAAACTTCAACGTCTCAACTTTAATGCCTGTCGGGAACTTGAAAAATTGCCTTACAGCTCTGTCGGTTTTCTCTCTTTAGAGAAACTAAATCTCAGCAACAGCGGTATATTGGAAATCCCTGATGGTCTCGTTTGCTCAACCGCATTGAAATATTTGGGTCTGTCTGGAACCAAGATTAGGAGCATACCTGCAAGCATCAAACAAGCTTCTCGATTGTCTACACTCAACATAAACAACTGCAAGTGGCTTCAATCTTTGCCAGAACTCCCAGTGCAATGTAATGTTGAAGCTGAAGGCTGCACGGCGCTGATGAGAGTGGCAAGTTCAAGAAATAAGACTGAAAAACAGGCAAGGCTCTTATTATTTTAGTATTGTTTATACATTATAAAGCGCAATGTAATAGAAAAGTGTGTAATACCAAGTTTGTTATCTTTGATCAAGTCCAGCAGCATCTTGATATTCGCCTTTATAACATAAACTTAGACATTAATTAATACGCCAGACTTAAGGCAAGGTAAATATCTCACGACCAAGCGCGATAGTTTGAACATTCGACACCATAAAATTCGCAATGGTTCGATGGCAGAATTGCAAGGAGCGAAAAATATGAATGACCCAATTGGACTAACACCGGCAAAAAACAGTGTTCTTGTTTGAACAAAAGAAAGATCAGCAGAACAAATTTTATTAAGGGGGTAAAATATTACAGCAAATTAAGGTCGAAAAAAGAAAGGCACAGCCCCAGTTTAATAATACAATCATAAAATTTGTAACAACGATAAAACTATAGGGGTCTTCGCTTCAATAGGACTAGGAACATTCCTAAATTACGGAGAAAAATTATAAGCTAAAGGAAAAAAAGAATGAAGACAAGGCGAGATGCATATACAAAGAAATGAAATACAAAAGACACATTACAGGCACAGTGATTTCAAAGCATAAAACTTGGCCACGGCCCGTAACACCCACGATAGAAAGGCTTGGAACGGCGAATAACAGACACTAAAACGAAGCAGAGCAACTACCTGGCTAAAATGCACTCCAATGATCAGAGTCTTTTTTGGAGTCTCCAATGACGTCCGGAAAGGCCCTGAAGACCCAAATGGGTCCGAGTCTCTTCTTGGAGTGAATGATGTCCTAGATGGAGAGGACCGAAATGCGTCCAAGTCTCCTCTTGATGTTTGACTGTCAATGATGTCCTAAATGGCGCTGCTGAAAACCCAAAAAAATCTGATTCTTTTCTTGGAGTTTGACTGTCCAGTGACGTCCGAAATGGACCTGAAGATCCGAAGGGGTCTGAGTCTCTTCTTTGAGTTTGACTGTCCAGCGATGACCTAAATGGCGCCGAAGAGCCAAAAGGGTCTGGGATGTCATCAAATGTTGGAAAACCATTACCCTGATCAAAATCTCTACTGCTGCGCATAGAATCAAATCTTCCGAGTGTTTCTGGTTGAGGAAAAAATCCAGTATCTTGTGTGCTTCTGAACGAATCAAACCTAGAGAAGGTGTCAAATGAAGTTTCTGAGCTATCCTTGTACCTTGGCGGTGAATACCCTGAATTGAAGGCTAAGAGTGGTGTGCTAGGAACAGAATCGTCGAAAGTAAAAGGGCGGCTCTTTTGGGAAAAGCCACCACCTTGTGATGACCCAGTCCTGATAGGGTTGAGGCCGAACTCCCCAGGGCCGGAAAAGTAGTGATCCTTATTACTCTCCTGATCCATATCCTACATCAGACACGATTAAGAGCAGTTCCAGCACAATCAGCATGCCAGCAATAACAACAAATATAAAACCACAAAAACAGAAAGCTTGAAACTGCTACGTAACCGACATGCTATTAGAAAAGAAAGCGGATTTACAAGTTCCTGCATTTTGACCTGGAAATATTCAATTTTCTCTCTAGCATCCAAAATTTCTTTATCCAGTTCTACTGCAAAGAACAAACGGAATCGCATCAAAAGGTTGAGAAAAGACAACTGAGAATGGAGCAAAACTGCAATAAAGTATAATGAAAGCTTATCAAAAAGAAAGTATAATGAATGCCATGCACTAAAAACATGGGAAGTGCCAATCATTAAGATTACTAATACAAAAGAACCGATCATGAACTTCAAAAACCGAACAGCCTCCCTACTTAAACTTGATCAAAATCTTCTCCACGGAAATGAGCGATATTAAGAACAAAGTAAAACCCACAATCACAAGAATCCCAAGTCTTTCGGATTTTGTTATGATTTGACACTTATCAGGAAGTAACATGCACACAAAACTTTGTTGTTCAAGCTGAAAAAATTGGGGAAACATTAAAGTTCTAAGTACCTTTTTTTATCAGCTTCAGTTGCTTCTTTGAATTTTGAGTTCAGTGAGTTAACCTCCTATGTACTCAGTTGATTTACAAGATGTTTCTCCAATTCTGGTACTCTAGGTTTCTGCTGATTGGCCTGCTGCTTTTCCTCAGCATGAGAAGGAGCAACTGGCTTCAGTGGCCTTCCTCCAGCTGGGGTTGCCATGTGCCAAGCACCAGGACCAAGGATCGGTTGCTGTTGTTATAAGCCTTTTAAAATAAGAAACTATTCTCCATCAAAGAAAGACATATGGTTTAAAGAAAAAATAAAGTAATTTGTTTTACGGATGAATACCAGATGCAGGTCTCCAGGCTACATTGCAGCATTGGAGTAATTATTTGCAGGTTGAAAAATATTGGATAAATCAAGCATAACATTGTTTGGTAGCACTGCTGGAAGAGGGCATCCCTAAACTCTCCATCAAATATAGGCAACACAAAACTCTCTGACAGAAAGCATGCTTATCCTGATCGGATAAATCCCACACCTGCTTTAAAACCTCTGACAGATGTCAACAAGAGCATAAAGTTAAGAGTGGGGGAACTTATAGCTTCCAAAAGTTATGTTTGTCGTCATACTATATAGGTGCATAACTGTAACAATGGACAGTGTCCATGCCTGCACAATCAGCTCAAAGAAGTGCACTACATGAGCTTTTAACACACCCTGAAGTTTCATATGCGATAACGACATGTTCTCTTTCAAGATAATGTGGCATGATGGATGGTCATTCTATCAATCTAGAGTCCTAAACTGCACGTTCAGACATGACTCAATTTAATAGTACTTATGGATGATTGTATGTCAATTGGCCAGCCTAAAATTACTCCCAATTACAAATAAAATTTTATATCTACAAAATATTTTTGGCATCAAGTAAGTTTTTATATAAAAACACAAACACATCATGCAAAGAATGAAAATCCACCAGCAAAGCATTTAGCAGAAAAATATGCTTGATCCAGCCCGTTGTGTTCAGGAATTCAAGCTAAATGCTACGAACTAAACATTGTCAGTCATCCACCACCCAAAAGAGGAAAAATAACAACTTTAACTCCGGGTTAGGGAGAGTACAAGTTTTGCAAAGATGCATCAGTTCAGTTACATTACAAGTACAATATTGTAATGTAATAAACAATCCTAGGTCAATCCTTGGGTCATATAACACATTTCTAAAGTCTGCTTACCACCTAAGGTCGAATGGATACACCAGAAAATAAATTAATGACATGATAACATAACTCTCTCAACCTCACTATCTGCAGTATAAATCCTTCATCTACTTATTTTCTACCATTTGAACATCAATTCCGCATTTATACTAACATGAAATAAAAATCTCATCTTAGATCAGAGAAGTACGACATCCCGACCTCACATTAACCACTTCAACTACAATCAGACTACAAATTCAAAATCAATCTGATTTGGAACACATTTCCACCAGCATCAGATCCCGATCAACCACTATAATAACACAAATATAATCATACACACTACAATACACATCCAATTATACATATATATACAAGAATATACATATGTGTATATATATATATAGAGAGAGAGAGAGAGAGAGAGAGCATACCTGCGCAAGGACCAGTTTGGGGAGACCGGAGCCCTGGAAGAAAGCGACGGCTTCATTGCCACTAATCCGGCCATCGGGGTCCAAATCGGCTCGTCGGAAATACGCATCGAAGAGATCCACATTCGCCGATTGTTTCTGCGCCGACGCCATCGCCACCGTCTGATTGTTTCGCGCGCTGAGGCTACCGTACGCGCAAGGAGCGCCGGGGAGAATCGGAAAACCACGAATTCGGAGGACGAATATTTCAATGCCTTAGAAAACGACGACGGACAACGGGGATTTGGTTGCCCTTCTTCTCCGATTAGGAGGACAATCAGAAGACGACGGAGCACTAACAGATGCCAATAGTTTGAGGGAAAGGACGATGGTCGTTAATCGATTTTTCCTATCGATTTTTTGCGACAAAAGCGGTATTATTGTGATATTTCAAAACTGCCACTGGCTCTAATTTTCGGCTCTGGAACAAGAAGAATCGAAGAAGATCAAAGAACAAAATTTAATATGAGGTGCGTAGAACATTTTCATACATTTCCACGCACCTTCATAGATTTAATACTTGTTCATCCAATTAGTATTCTGAATAAATTTACAACTAGTAATGAAATTAAGGTAACGTGCTTTTTTCTTTTCTTAACTATGATATTTCAGCCCATGGAACGCTTTTCTCAAGCTTAGATTGTATCCCAATCAATAATCAAGCAAAATGCAGAATTTTGATATTACATGTTAGTTCTGATCCATTTTTAAAAATCATATGCATGGTACACGAAAATATCTTTTTGGCAGTAAAGAACAAAGAAGGCTGAATTATTGAACAACAATGTGAAACGTTGGGACATAAAAAACAAAATATTTTTTTTATGTGTATTATACTATATGAATAGCTTAATATATTCTATAACATGTGTCATTTGTTCGTGATCATAAAGATGTAAATAGATTTTGATATGGATGCAAATAAATTTTACCATATTCCACACATTTTCTTATGACCTCTTGATAGTCTCGAAAATAGAAGTGGCAAATTAACTTATTAGATTATTAATGGATAATTATTAAGATCCGTTTAGTTTGATTTCATTATAATGTAATATGATGGGAAGATTGGTAGTGATGATGATTGTGTATACCTTATTATGGTGAAATCAAACTAAATAGGTTTTAGACTCTTAATGGTTATCCATTAATAATCTAATAGATTGGTTTGCCACCTGTGCTCAAAATGGCAATTCCAAATCTTTAGGCGATCTCCAATAGTGAAGAACTATTGCTAGCACTCCATGATTATGTAGTGTGAAATTCACTTGTTTTTATTTTTTCTAGGAATTAAAGCATCACTTGTAGCTTGGATTTGGCTTGTAGCTTAACATCGTAGGTTTGACATTCATTGGCTTATATGTTAAACGAGTAGGCTTTGATATTTAAGAAGGCTGATTTCACATCTAGCTTAAACAACTTCTATTTGTTCTTTGCAGCCAGTGCAATTAGAGTCCTAATTGTGTCTAACCTTGCAACAGGTGCAAATGTTTCATTATAATCTACCCCAAACTTTTGTGCATAGCCTTTTGCAACAAGTCTAGCTTTGTTCTTTTGAACTGAGCCATCTAAGTTCAACTTTGTTTTGTACACCCATTTTCAGCCCAATCACAGGTTTATCAGATGGTATTTTCACTAGTTCCCAAGTCTTATTTTTCTCAATCATCCCAATTTCATCTTCCATTGCCTTCTTCCATGCGTCATCTTGTGCAGCTTCATTATAGCACTCTGGTTCAATGATACACACATGACATCTTTCATAAATCTCGCTCAAACTTCTATATCTCAGTGGAGTATCATCAGACTGAGGTGTAGAAATTGCATTGCTTGATGCACCTGAGACATTAATTGGAGAGTCTTCAGTTTGAATTTGAGAACCTCTAGATATAACTTGTTCCATAGAATCTGGACCTTCATCAACTTCTTTCATTTCCAGAGATTCATTTGCAGAAAATGGAATGCATACTTCATTGACTTTATGTTTCTCCCAATCCCACTTGCCATTCTCATAAAAAATCATATCCCTTGAGAGTATCACCTTTTGTGTTTTAGGATTAAGCACTTTATACCCTTTCTCAAAAGTGCCATATCCAATGAAGATACCAATGACACTAGTTTCCTCCAGTTTATGTCTCAGATTTCCTGGAATAAGAAAGTAACACACTAAGCCAAACACTCTAAGGTGCTTAATTCCAGGTTTTCTTCCACTGAACTTCTCAAAAGGTGTCACATTCTTCAATGCTTTTGTAGGGCATCTGTTTAGTAAATACACATATGTGTTCACTGCCTTACCGGCTTACCCCACAGATTATAGGGAATCCCTTTATCATGCAACATGCATTTTGCCATTCCCACTATAGTTATGTTCTTCCTCTCTTCAACTCCATTATGTTGGGGAGAATATGCAACAGTGAGTTGTCTCTCTAATCCCAAAGATTTACAGACCTTTTCAAATTCACTTGAATTGAATTCTCCACCCCTATCTATTCTCAATTTCCTCACAGAATAACCACTTTGAAGCTCAACCATAGCCTTGAACTTCTTGAACACATGGAAGACTTCTGACTTGTGTTTCATGAAATAGATCCAACACATCCTCGAGTAGTCATCAATGAATGTAATGAAGTATCTATTTCCACTCATTGTTGGTGTTTGCATGAGGCCACATACATTTGAGTGTATCAGCTCTAGTGGCATCCTTACTTTCCAAGTTGATTCTCTTGGAAAAGACTTCTTGTGATTCTTTCCCAATGCACATCATTGGCACACACCTTCACAGTCATGCATCACAGGTAGTCCAATAACCATATTATGTTCCTGCAACTGCTTGAAACTCTTATAATTGAGGTGTCCAAGTCTTCTATGCCACATTGTAGCACACTGATGCACACTAGCCTTCAACACCAATTGATCATTAGATTTGAAAACCAATGGAAAACACCTGTTCCCTTTTTGCTTCACACTAACCACCAAGTTTGTCAATGTCCTGTCATTAAAGATATCCACCTTATAGTCACCAAACACAAGGAAATATCCATGCTCAGTCATCTATCTAACACTGAGTAGGTTCTCTGCAAGTCCAGGTACTAGCATGACTTCTCTTATATGTCTTTTTCCCTTCTCAGTATCAATAACAAGAGTTCTTTTGCCCTTCACATCAACAAGAACTCATGTGCCAACTTGCACTTTTGCTCTAACACCTTTATCAATGTCTACAAGTAGATATTCTCTAGAGGTCATATGTTACTACATCCACTGTCAATATACCATATGTCACTCACAACTTTTACTTCAGTTGTTTGCTTAACCAGGAAAAGATTTCCAGGTTCCTCCACTTTGTTTACGAAGTTCCCTTGCTGAACATTCTTATTAAGATTGCAAATCCTGGCAATATGACCAAGTTTGCCACACTTGTGACATTTAACCTTCCTTTTCAGCCAACACTCTCCATAGTGTAGCCTATCACAGTATACGCAAGCACCACCAGTGTTGCTAGTTTCATTCCTTACACCTGAAGTGAACTTGTTGTTCCACTACTTTCCTTTAAACTTGAAATTCTTCTGAAATTTTGTTCCACCAGCATTGGTATTTTGATTACCAAATTTACTAGTCTTGGACGAGATATCCAAACTAGCAAATGCATGGTGAAAGCGTGAGGTCAGCAGGTATGAGACGATAAAGAAACGCACTTGGGAGTAGCATTTGATCACTTTTATTTTCCTACTGCCCAACCAACCCCCTCAAGTCGTGAATGAGAGGCGCTTGGGAGTAGTGTTTGGTCACTTTTGGTCACTTATTTTTTCAAGGTGCTTGGAACACGGAATGATACATTAGGTGTCATTATATAAATAGTGAGATATTTGTGTTAAAAATTTAACAACTTAAAAAATAAAATTTTCCACCATTTTTATAATAACACGTGATATACTACCCGTGTTCAGGTAACAATGAAAAATTTCTCCATGTCGTGAATGAGAAGCCCCCTCTCTCTCTAAACATTACCGTATTTATTGTCTCTTTTTCTTAACACCTTCCCACATTCAATAAATCCCACCCCAACAACATCCCTTCTTTTTTTTTGTAATAAACGATATTATCTACACTAAGGTAAGAGGGTTGACTAAATCTCACAATGAGCTAACAATAATATAGTTCAAATTTGACTGTGACGAGAATAAAAAAGCCCTATGCATGTTAGTTTTGATTCATTTCTAAAAATCAATAATCAAGTGAAAAGCAGAAGTTCTATATTGCATGTTAGGTTTGAACTATTTCTAAAAATCCTATGCAGGTACAAGAAAATCATAATTTTGACAGTAAAGAGGAAAGAATAGTGAAATACTAAACAATAACGTGAAAAGTTGGGACGTAGAAAACAAGATGTTTCTATGTGTATTATAACTATATGAATGGCTTACTGTATTCTATAACATGTATCATTTGTTCATTATTGAACATAAGAATATAAATCGATTTTGATATGGATGTAAATAAATTTTAACATGTTCCACACATTTAACAAAGTTTTAAAACTCAAAGTGTGGTGCGAGCTCAATGGCTTTTTTGTACTTAAAGCGCATAAGGCTGCGAAGGGGGGCTACTGTGTGTTTGCCACTACTGTGTGACTTGTGAGTAGTTAGCTAGCTTTAATAAAAGGTATGAACCGATGATGATGTGCCCTTAATTTGTCTTTCTTCTTCATTTCCATTTCTTTCCCATCATCTCTTTGGATATTTTCTTGGAGGCTTCGTATTCGGAGCACCATAACTTTGTGCAAGTAGTCAAATCAAGTCAACTGATACAATTGCAGAACTAAAATATAATCTAGTCTCTGCAGGCAACTGCTCTATCTTCCCTTGCTTGCTTCCCAATTTCTACCCGTGCCTTCGCTTAGTTTAGTGCCTAAAGAGAAGGAGAGAGATGGAGTGCACCCTAATCACTTACTTAGGCCAAGGCACATAATTTTAGGCAAAGTTCTTGATTCTCTTATGATCTCTTGATAGCTTTAAAAATAGAGATGGCAAATCAACCTATTAGATTATTAATGGGTAATCATTAAGATCTGTTTAGTTTGATTTCACTTTAATATGATGTTTGATTTCCCCATAATATGATGGTGAGATTGGTAGTAATGATGATTGTGTAATTGGTCTGGAAGATGTGTTGAGAGACAAACAGTTTCCTTAGTTCCTCAAATTAGTTTACTGTCTCGGGTGGAAAACGACAATACCAGTTTAGAGATCCGCCAGAAAAGGTGGAAAGGAAGAGAAGACATCGCTCTTCGTCGGTGTGCATCTGATATGCCATGGTGGACTCAAAGAGGTTAAGGTGTTCAATCGGGTCTTCCCTTCCAGTATAGAGTTGTAAACCAAGCTTTTGTTTTGTCTTCACTTGAAGGGGGTGTCGAGGATCCTCCTTGTGAGAAGGCCAGGCCTGGGTTGGTTCCAGTCAGGTTTCTCGCCATGACGTTCGGCCTTCAACTTGTTTACTTCCTTAAGAAGCTGTAGGACAAAGGGGTCCTGAGTGGAGTCATGTACCACTGGAATTTTGTTCCGTAAGTCTCCATCGTCTCTCGGAAGTAGGAAAGTTTGAGCAAGAGCGTGTGATTTTTTCTTGGACTCGCCGTACTGACTTCTAAGGCTAGTCTGTCGGAATACCTCCGAGTCCCCTGTACCTTCATGTTCCTCTAGGACCTGTCGTTCCTTCCTTAAATGGGCAGCTGGCCTAGGTCGTGGGAGGGGACCGAGTCTTTCAGAAACCCTTGGGTCATTGATCTTCGAGCTTATGTGGAGGGGATTCTCTCGACGTTGCTTTAGAAAGTCTTGGCAGTTACAATAAAAGGCTTTCGATCCTTCCAACCCTTATGCAAGGAGGTGTCTTCCTCCACTTCTCCTGCTTCGGATCAAAGCAGCTGGGTTGAGAGAAGTCTCATGTTGATTAATGTTTTGATGATTAGCTCGCTCCTCATCAGAGATACCCATGTTGAAAGAAGGTGACCCTCCGTGTTGGAGGGCACCCAGATGATGGTTGATGTCCACATGGGCAACAAGTTCGCATGTTTGAGTACGCCTAGTTTTGTGGAATGTCTCGAAGAGCTTCTCATATTGTTCTTGGAGGATCTTATTCTTTATTGCTATCTTGTTGTTCTGAGCCTCCAGCTCCTCGACTTTAGCTTGAAGAACGAGCTTCTTTCCTTCCTTCTTTCGTTGTTTCATCCTAGGTGCAAGAAGGGTGTCATTCTGTGTGTCGTGGCTTCCTTCGATCCCCATGTTGGAGAGGGATGCCTGGCTAAAAGAGAGTGTACGAATGGTGGAAACCAACTTGACAAAGCTGAAGAGAGTGGGAATAAGTGTCGTTCCTACAGACGGCGCCGAATGTTGATGCACAAAATCGATGAAGACTTTGGTACAACAGAAAGTGTTAAGTTTGTGACATTCGCTAGATTGCTTTGGTCACTAGTGTGGATAAGTATGTAAATGGATAGAGACAGGGAAGCAAACACAAGATGTACGTGGTTCACCCAGATTGGCTACGTCCAAAGAGTAGAAGAGTTCTCATTCGTTGTGAAGGGTTTACACAAGTACATAGGTTCAAGCTCTCCTTTAGTGAGTACTAGTGAATGATTTAGTACAAATGACATTAGGGATTATTGTGGGAGAATAATCTCATTTTATAGAATAGAGTTTCTAGCTTTGTTCTGACCTTGACACGTGTTATGCTGTGATTGGCCTTTGATGTTGACACGTGTCGCCCTATGTATGCTTTTATTTAAATTTTGGTTGTGTGGTTTTTGCATGGTGAGATATATGAGGAGTGATGAAGGAGCTATATGAAGTGACGAATGAGCTACATTCACTGTATGTACAAAAGGGAAGATGCTTTTATCAACACATCTTCAAAACAATTCAAGTTTGCATTTCGGAGTTTGAGGACTAGTGTTAATATGTTCAAACACATATCTTAGGTTTGTAATAAATGTACTGGCATTTCCACATTGATCTTATATAATTGTTTTATTAAAGATAATACAAAATATTTTTTGAACAATGCTCAGTGGAATTTTTACCATAAAGCATATATTTCTTACCTCAATTCCCATTGGAAATGTCTTTCATTTTATTTTTTCCAGTGAGGTGTTTTAAGATAACCCTATTGTATAGAAAATAATATTTGCGACAGCCTAGAGCAGTATTTAAGGGTCAGAGATTATAATTGTGACGATTGTACACTCTCACAAATATAGATTATTTTGTTCCAAAAGGATTTTCTAACACAATTGTTTGGTGACACACCCCGATCTGAAATGTCAACTAGGACTCCGAATCAAGTTATGTTGGCCGACACCTGGAAGGTGACGAAGCCATAAAGTGTAGTGATGTGGAAAATGTGAATAAATTTAAACCTAAAAGTGCCTAAATACAAGAGTGCGCTGTGAGTAAGAATAAACCCAATTCACACATGATGACAGAGCATAAGTACAATATAGTAAAATAGGATGAGAATTATACCATTAATGGTAATCGTCTACACCAAGATTTGCCAATAATCCTCGTCGGTACGAAAACTCTGCTACTAGAACCTGGAGGGGCGAAAAACAAGGATGAGTGGGCTTGGAAATAAAGTTTTAATAAAAACATTTTGAAAATGTTATAACCCCTCACCGTAAAACCTGTACAATTCCCAGAAAATACTACGTAAGTATAATAATCAATGCTCAAGGTAATGAAAATAGAAGCATGCCATGTTATAACATTTCAGCACTACTATATGTAAGCCAGATGTGCAATCGATCTAAACTAACATGCCAGTCGGAGTCACCCAATGTGACCTATACGACTGGACCTATAGCTCATCAATCTGGCTAGCAAACGAGTCAAAGTCACCTAGTGTGACATGTACGACAGGCTGGGTATAAATATGTACGCTCAAGTGCTATGATCACGTAAAGGCTATGCGATAAATTGTGGGTCACCTACGAGTCAGAACCACATATTGTAGTCTGTACGACATGCTAGCACTAGACTTGGATCCAAGGTGAGCGTGCGGTGTGAGAGGTGAACAATCACATGAAGGCTAGCCCTGGCCTCGGACGGGAGCACTAATACCAAGGTGCAGCCATGATGAGCTCTAAATAAATGTATGCATACCAACGCAATACAACCCATTCAATCACATAATACTCACTTGAACCTCACCTGAGTCTCCTCAGCATCACATCATACAATTCACAAGTATAACAATGCAATATTTAAAATATAAAATTATTTAATCATGATATGATATGCATAACTCAGTTCAAAGCATGCATAACTCAGTTCAAAGCATTTGTGGAAACTATAAAGTTTATATATATATATATATATATATACACACACACACACACACTATAAAAAGGAAAAATACTCACTCACCTGAGGTCCGCGCTACAACTTCCTAGCACGAATATCGAGGCGTTACGAATGATCGTCTCCTAGAACAAATATTCAGTCACGTCTCATAATTCTTATTGATAGAACATGTAACTTGATCCGGAAGATCCACATCTCAAATTTCCGATATGTAACTTCCAAAGATCCACATTATGCTTCTAAAACATCATACTAAAGTTTCATTACGATCCAACAGTTGGATCTCCGCCAATTGTAAACTCAAGTGACGGTCAACGTTTTATTTTATGAACTTATAAATTCAATTCAGGAAGATCCGTATGTCGGATTCCCGATCCGTAAGTTCCTATGATCTTCAAATATTACATACTATAACATATTAAGGTTTAGTGACGGTCCAACGGTCGGATCATCGATTGCTATACTATTCAAGTGGCGGACCTTAATAGAACTAAGTTCAAACGACGGAAATTTCATCAATCGGACTTCACATATGAAATTGAAGTATTAAATTTAGCCTAGAAAGGTCAGGGGATGCCTCAACCCACGCGTCGCCACCACACGTGGCAGTCGGCCCCCCTCAAATTTTACAGGCACGTAGAGTAAAAAACATATGGGGAACAATTTATATACATGGGCTGAGGTCCAATTCGGCTGGGAAATGCTCCAATTTGTCTCAAACCAGTCGAAAACCCTAGAAATTGGGTGTGGTTCAATTCGACGAATTTGCAGCTCTGATGTCCCTAAACTTGTTTGGGCCTTGCTCCTGACCTCCAGAGAAGGTGAACGAGGGTGGTGGTCGACAATGATGGTTGCAGAATCGGTGGATCACCATCGTCGTGGCTTTGGGACACCCACGACGAAACTCATCGTGAAACGGGACCTTATCCGCTCAAATAGTTGGTGATCAATGAAGGAGGAGGGGCGTGAGGGTGTTTTCAGGTGATGGGGAGTCCTGATTCGTGGGAAAAAGGGTGCAATGTCGCAGGAAAACTACTCGGGATGTCCAGGTTTAAGTCTGATCGAAGGCTGGGTCGAGGGGATCCGGCCTTGGTTGGATGCTTTCCCCCTTCTCTCCTTTCCCTCCTTGTTTTCTCCTCCCATTAGTCCATCTCTCTCCCCTCATCTCCAACTGATTTACCCCCTCTTCTCTAATTGGGCAGCCAATGCTCTTTCTTCTTTCTCCCTTCTTCCTCCGTTTCTTCTTCTTTTTCCCTCATTTCTTACCAAAGATAATCTTAAAATAATATAATAGTACTTATAAAAATATATAAAATAATAAATGGTAATACCGTTACTCCAAATCCGCTTTTAAAATTTATAAAAACTAAAAATTAGGGACAGGTCAAAACATTTGGTCGGAACAACATCACAAAAAACATGTCGTCTTTTGGAAAGTAATTTGGATAACTATATAAGTATTTGCAACCATATTTCCATGACAAAAATAAAATAAGTTTGCCATTTCGAAAATTCATTTCTAACGAAAAACGAACGACTAACGACAAGTCTTGTGCATCGATAATAAAGTATTTTTGATAGCTGGCATGAAAAAAAGTATTTCCAACGAGACAATTTTCGACACCCAATGAGAGCTTTTTCCCGTCGGAAATAAGTATTTGTGATGGCAAAATGTCGATTCCGATGACATTTAACCCTCGCTAATGACAATTTGTCTTGTAGTGGTTCAACGAGCTTGCGTTTTAAGAAGGTTTTAGGAAGCACGTCTAAGGCCTCATCATCCTCGTCGTCTTCTTCCTCAACCATCCCTTATGGAGGTCCAAAATTGGTAGGCTTGGTAGTCTTTATTGATATGTATAAGTAATGAATGAGCACTAAATTAAACCTATTAGTGACACGTTATATGATTTGTAAATTTGGTTTACATATTACTCATTTAAAAGGTTAGACCTGAATTTGAACAAATGTTTAGAAATTGCAACCCACATAGCTACTAGCTAGTAATTAAAAGAAATTAACAACCAAATAGAAATTCGTAAAAATTGAAAGAATAAGCATGCACATAGATTTCAAAGCACATAATCCACTAGTTCTAGTTAAATTTCTTGACTATTTAACCAAATGTTGAAATTAACAACCAAATGTTTGTACCATACTTGACTAATCCCAAAACTACCGAGTACCGGTCAACGTTATACCGTTAAGGACCCAAAAGAGTTTCCCTCCAACTAGGAGGCCAATCACAGCACGGCACATGTCGACATCAGAAGCCAATCATAGCGCGACACGTGTCAACATCAGAAGCCAATCACAACACGACACGTGTCAATGTTAGAACAAAGCTAGAAACTCTCTTCTATAAAAGGAGATCATTCTCCCACAATATTTCCTAATGTCATTTGTACTAAATCATTCACTAGTACTCACTAAAAGAGAGCTTAAACCTATGTACTTGTGTAAACCCTTCACAATTAATGAGAACTCCTCTACTCCGTGGACTTAACCAATCTGGGTGAATCATGTACATCTTGTGTTTGCTTCCCTGTCTCTATCCATTTACATACTTATCCACACTAGTGACAAGAGCAATCTAGCGAAGGTCACAAACTTGACACTTTCTGTTGTACCAAAGTCCTCACTGATTTTGTGCATCAACAGATATGTATAAGTAATGAATGAGCACTAAATTAAACCTATTAGTGACACGTCATATGATTTGTAAATTTGGTTTACATATTACTCATTTAAAAGGTTAGACCTGAATTTGAACAAATGTTTAGAAATTGCAACCCACATAGCTATTAGCTAGTAATTTAAAAAGAAATTAACAACCAAATAGAAATTTGTAAAAATTGAAAGAATAAGCATGCATATAGATTTCAAAGCACAAAATCCACTAGTTCTAGTTAAATTTCTTGACTATTTAACCAAATTTTAAATATATATATTCTTATGAAAACATATATGAATATACTGCCATAATAATTTTGGTGCCCCCATTTCTTTTGGACCTTGAACGGTCATCCAACCCGCACTGTGCCTGGGCCGGTCCTGACTATATTCATGAGAATATAAGTGCACCGAATTGGTATCAAAATGTATGGACAAATATACTAAAATTAAAGAAAAGATGAGAAAACAAAATATTAAAATTTTTCCCAAATAAATGGTTTGATTTGTTGTGGGAGGCTTGGAGTGCGGAAACAAATGTATGGTGAACGCGTGAGGTGAGCAGGTATGAGATAATAAGGAAACGCGTTTGGGAGTAGTGTTTGGTCTCTTCTTTTTCTCGAACCTATGGCTAAATTTGTAAACAAAATATGCAAATTAGATAATGTGTCACTAATAAAAATAAGTACGTTTATCAACTTTTAAATCCTAACTAATCACTAACTTTTATATCATTTAATTTATAAATTTTTATCTATAATTTGATATTATTACCCCTACTGTATTTATCGTCTCTCTTTATTGACACCTTCTTGCAATCAATGAACCCCACCCCACCATCGCCCACTTTTTCAAATTTTAATCCAAAAATTTGAACCTCCAGCCCAGCCCAGCCCAGCCCACCCCATTCTCATTGCACGCCACCATCTGAATCCCTCCCAGCCTTTAACAGAAAAAAAAACTCTCCAAAGTATAAACCTTGAAAAAGAAAAAGAAAAAAATGGGTTCTAATTCTAGTCAATGGCCTATGAAGCTGTTAGTACTTAGTTGGGCAAAAGTCTATGACATAATTACTATGAGGATTTATGACATAATTAATAGTGTATGATTGACTTACCATAACTATTATAGTGATTTTTCGGTTGTACATAAATGTTTTTTCTCTTATTTGGTCATGTCAAAGAAGAATAAGTGCGTAAAGTATGGCGGCAGATGTGCTTACGTCGCGGGATTGTACGGAGATGTGTGATGTTGTTTGGGCTGATCGGCCCCCATCTTCGTTAGCTTTTGTTTTGAACAATGATGGACTTCCTTGTCCTCATTAGGCGGGGTAGGCAGTGCTCGGGGGTGACGCTTCCACTTGGTTGTAGCGTCTCGCTTTCTCTGATCTTCCTTGCTCTGCCTTCTTTGCTTTTTCAAGCTATGCTATTTGCCTTTCTTAGGCTTTCCTGTTTTCTTTGGCCTCTATGCCCGTGGAATGCTACTCCTTGTTCTCCAACAAAAAAAAAAGAAGAAGAATAAGTGCGTCAAGTAAGGCCCCATCGCATGTGACACAGATTGTCTGCCCTTCCACTTCCAGTGCCCTTCCGTGCCCTCATGTTTTATGTGGTCACAGTTAAGGCACGTTAACATTTTATATTTTTTTTAAGAGATAATAAAACAAAATTGAATAGTAATATAAAATGTTGACGTGACTTAACCGTGATCACACTAACAGGAGGGCACGGGAGAGCACCGAAAGTGAGAGAGCAGACAATTCTTGTCCCATCGCATGTGCCCCTTTTATGACCATTTACCATTGATTTTGAATATTGCACATTCATTAAGGTACCGTTTAATACGTGGGACGGGACGAAACGGAGTGAGACGAAGCGTTCCGTCCCACGTTTGGTGTGCCTAAAACGGGTGGAACGTGATGTTCCACGGAACGAATTTTGGGTGAATTTTTGTTCCGGCTCACTCCCTGGAACGACTCATTCCACATCCGTGGAACACAAAATTATAACCTATCCGTCTTCTTCTTCTTCCTCCTTGTTTCCATCCGAGGGCATCTTTGCTCCCTCTTCGTTTTGTCCCTTCCTGTCCCGTCCCGTCTCGTCCCGTCCCGTCCCGTCCCGTCCTGTCTGCATACCAGACGATACCTAAGGCCCCATCCCATGTGTCCTCCACTAGCACTAGGAAACTTCCTCCATCAGGAGGAGCTGGATTCAATTCCATCTTTCTTTCTTTAATTCCTCCACTAGGGATTTTCTTCCGTTTGAAAGCACATAGTTTCTGCGCAATTATATTTTTTTTGTTTACTCCTTTATGATTTTCTTCGAAAGTGTGTATATTTTACTGAAAGATGCTCTACAAAAAATGCTTTTGGGCAGTTTCCAAAAAAAAAAGCTTTTGGGCAAACTTTTCTTTTGATTAATTATATTTAAAAGAAAATTTTAAAGTAGTAGCAGTATCAATTATCAAATATTTTTAAGTATGTGAAAGTGACTAATCCTTGTCTCTCCAATTTTTCAATTTTTGTCCTCCCTGGAACCTTTGCAATTTTGTGCACATACCTAATAAGAACTACAATTTCAATTTTTCTATGGTAAACTCTGATCTCTCCGATCTAGAGATAAGAGGGATGGAGTTGATTGGGTTCATTCAAGTTTTCAACATCATCGTCATCGCCATCGGGACTCTGTTTTACATGTGCTGCAGATCCTTAACATTTTCTTCTTCGTCTTCGTCTTCTGGGTCTGATTCTGTTGTAGCTGATTCTACTGTTGTTGCTGATGATGATGTTGCTGATTATATCCCCCCACTTCTAGAAAAGTACGATGTGTTTATCAGCTTCAGAGGAAAGGACACTCGCTGTACTTTTACCTGTCATCTTCATGAAGCCTTAGTTCAAAAGAAAATTGAAACCTACATAGATAACAATCTTAAGAGAGGAGAAGAAATCGGACCTGCTCTTCTAGAGGCAATCAAGAAATCTAAGATTTGGGTGATCATTTTCTCAAAAAACTATGCTACTTCCGCATGGTGTTTGGATGAGCTTGTGCATATAATCGAATGCAACAAAAAAAGAGAAGGCCAGTTCGTGATACCCATTTTTTACCATACCGATGTATCGGATGTACGAGACCAACAGGGGACTTATGCGGCTGCATTTGCTAAACACCAAAGTATCGACAAGGTGGACAAGTGGAAAGAGGCTTTGAAGAATGCAGCCAATATATCTGGGTTTCCTCATCCAAAAAACGCAGGGTAACAAACTAACTCTTTAATTAACGTGTACAAAATTTTAAATTTTCTTTAAACCTGTGACGATTGATTTCTGCTAAGATTTTGTAAGGTATATTTAAGATTAACTATTGCTTTCCTTCATAATCATATATACATTTATATATATATATATATATATATATATATATATATATATATATATATATATGCCAGGACGGATGCCGATTTAATTAAGAAAGTTGTAAAGGATATTTGGACCAAATTGGCTCGCGAATCATCCTGCGATTTAGAGGGCATGGTTGGAATTGAAAGCAGCATCAAGAAAGTTGAAGAGCTATTGGACATTCATTCACAGGACGGTTGCATTACTGTAGGTATTTGGGGAATGGGTGGTATTGGCAAGACCACCATTGCTGAAGCCGTATTTCACAAACACTCTTCTAAATTCGAGGCCTGTTGTTTTCTTAGAAATGTTCCAGAAACAGATCAAAAAAGTGGGCTAGAAAACTTGGAAAAAACACTTCTTAAGGAGATATTAAAGGAAGAAGGTCTATCCATAGGATCAGATATTGTTCGAGATAGGCTCAGCAATACAAAGGTCCTCATTGTTCTTGATGATGTAAGTGATTCAACGAAAATGGAACGTTTAGCTGGCAAGGGTCTTCGGTATGGCGATGGAAGTAGAATCATTATCACAAGTAGAGATAGGAGAACATTTACTGTTGAAGAAGGTAAGATCTACAAGGTTGAGGGATTAAAACCACTTGACGCTCTTCAGTTCTTCTATTTGCGTGCTTTAAAAAATAACAGTACTCCTGGAACAGATTTTAAGGAGTTCGCAGAAAAGGCGGTTTATTACGCCCGAGGCGTTCCTTTAGCTCTTAAGCTTCTGGGGTCCTCATTCCTATATTGTGAGAGCATAGAAGACTGGGAAAATGAATTGGACAAATTGGAAGAAAGTCGCAATGAAGATGTTCAAAGAGTGTTGAAACTAAGTTATGATCGATTGGGAAGATATGAGAAGGAGATATTTTTGGATATAGCATGTTTTCATAAAGGGATGGATGTGAATGAGGTAAAAAAAAGGTTAGCTATCCGTACACGCTCCGTGGCAGCCAGAATTAAAGTTCTCATTGATATGTCTCTCATATCAGTTAATTCAAAATGGGGACGAGAAACTATAGAGATGCATGATCTGCTTGAAGAATTGGGAAGGACAATTGTTCTGGAACAAGGTATTGAAGATCCCGGTAAACGTAGTAGGTTGTTCAACGATGAGGATGTTTTTCATGTAATGAAAAGTAACACGGTAAGAGCCAAACAACAACAACAATAACAACAACAAAGCCTTTTCCCACTAAGTGGGGTCGGCTATATGAATCCTAGAACGCCATTGCGCTCGGTTTTGTGTCATGTCCTCCGTTAGATCCAAGTACTCTAAGTCTTTTCTTAGAGTCTCTTCCAAAGTTGTCCTAGGTCTTCCTCTACCCCTTCGGCCCTGAACCTCTGTCCCGTAGTCACATCTTCGAACCGGAGCGTCAGTCGGCCTTCTTTGCACATGTCCAAAATCACCGGAGCCGATTTTCTCTCATCTTTCCTACAATTTCGGCTACTCCTACTTTACCTCGGATATCCTCATTCCCAATCTTATCCTTTCTCGTGTGCCCACACATCCCACGAAGCATCCTCATCTCCGCTACATCCATTTTGTGTACGTGTTGATGCTTCACCACCCAACATTCTGTGCCATACAACATCGCTAGCCTTATTGCCGTCCTATAAAATTTTCCCTTGAGCTTCAGTGGCCTACGACGGTTACACAACACGCCGGATGCACTCTTTCCATCCAGCTCGTATTCTATGGTTGAGATCTCCATCTAATTCTCCGTTCTCTTGCAAGATAGATCCTAGGTAGCGAAAACGATCGCTTTTTGTGATCTTCGCTAGATTGCTCCGGTCATTAGTGTGGATAAGTATATAACTGGATAGAGATAGGAAAGCAAACACAAGATGTACGTGGTTCACCCAGATTGGCTACGTCCACGGAATAGAAGAGTTCTCATTAATTGTGAAGGGTTTACACAAGTACATAGGTTCAAGCTCTCATTTAGTGAGTACAAGTGAAATGCATTTAAGAGCCAAATGCATTTAATTTTTTGCTTTTCTATTTTTAAGAAAAAAAACAAATAGCATACTTTAGATTAACACACCAAAGTAAAACTCATTTATATTATTTTGTTACAATTATCTTGGATATTTCACTAGACACTTTTACATCATTACCATCGCAAATACTCTTAAGATTATGATAAAGCATCTACTGCAGCATCTAATCTTGATGCCCATTGGAATTTCAAATCTGAAACTCGTTAGGATAATAATCTTTCAGATATTCTTAAACACTTTGTAAAGAGTGTCATTACTTGTACAACTCTCATGTAAAGTTATGTAAATCAATACATACACACTGCTCTTTTTCAAACACTTATAGATTATTCTACAACTTTTTAGAATTCTTTTTCCAAATGTGCATTACATTTTAACATGTTCAATATATATACATATATATCTATATATTCACATTTAAACTTTGCTCTCATTGTCAGGAGACTCCAAATGTTCAAGCCATAAAGTTTAATTGGTCTCAGTGTAAAGAGCAACCATTTGAACGTGCAGACTTCAAAGTGATGTCTAACCTAAAATTGCTAATTGTTGATTACTATCCTGGCCATCCCCACAAATTCACAACTTCTCTAGACCTTCCCAATTCTCTTCGTTATCTTCGCTGGTGGAATTATCTGTTGGAATCTTTGCCGTCAAAGTTTTCTCCGGAAAATCTAGTTGAGCTTCATATGCCATATAGCCAAGTTAAGAAGCTTTGGAAAAAAGACCAGGTATATTACATGCCTATTTTAATTCTTTTATGAAATTAAGTGTAGAAATTATATTAATTCTTCATATTTCTATTTAATTTGTTGCAAATACTTGTCAACTTAGAAGTTATCGATCTGCATGACTCTCAGTATCTAATTGAAGCTCCAAATCTATCTGGGAGTCTAAAAATTGTGAACATAAATCTCTCTCGTTGTGCACGTTTGGTTGAAATTCCTGGGTGTTTTCAACATCTCCACAAGCTTACTCATCTTCGTTTTGGACACTGCACCAGTCTCAAGTATCTTCCAGAGATGCCAGGAAGTATTAAATACTTAGATTTACAAAGCAGTGGTATAAAGGAGTTGCCTAAATCAGTTTGGTCTAACGAAAATATTTCCTACTTGAATATAAGTCATTGCAAAGACCTTGAGAAACTTCCAAGCAACAGGTGTAAACTGAAAGTCTCTGGTTGTTTTAATCTAGATGGCTGCACATCTCTTCGCAAGTTTTCTGAGCTTCCCAGGGATATAAGTAAATTATCATTGGTTGATTGCAAGAGACTTGAAAAATTCCCAGAGATCTTGGAGCCAATGGGACATATGGTGTGTCTTAGTTTGCGAGGGACAGCTGTCGAAATGCTTCCTTCGTCTATTGGAAATCTAATTAGTCTTCAAACTTTAGACCTTAGTGGCTGCAAGCACCTTTTGAGTCTACCAACCAACATTTGTAAGTTGAAATATCTGGAGGAACTCAATCTCTCTGGCTGCTCTGAACTTGAAAAATTCCCAGAGATCTTGGAGCCAATGGGACATATGGTGTGTCTTAGTTTGCGAGGGACAGCTGTCGAAATGCTTCCTTCGTCTATTGGAAATCTAATTAGTCTTCAAACTTTAGACCTTAGTGGCTGCAAGCACCTTTTGAGTCTACCAACCAACATTTGTAAGTTGAAATATCTGGAGGAACTCAATCTCTCTGGCTGCTCTGAACTTGAAAAATTCCCAGAGATCTTGGAGCCAATGGAACATTTGGTGTCTCTTAGTTTGCAAGGGACAGCTGTCGAAATGCTTCCTTCGTCTATTGGAAATCTAATTAGTCTTTAAACTTTAGACCTTAGTGGCTGCAAGCACCTTGTGAGTCTACCAACCAACATTTGTAAGTTGAAATATCTGGAGGAACTCAATCTCTCTGGCTGCTCTGAACTTGAAAAATTCCCAGAGATCTTGGAGCCAATGGAACATTTGGTGTCTCTTAGTTTGCAAGGGACAGCTGTCGAAATGCTTCCTTCGTCTATTGGAAATCTAATTAGTCTTCAAACTTTAGACCTTAGTGGCTGCAAGCACCTTGTGAGTCTACCAACCAACATTTGTAAGTTGAAATATCTGGAGGAACTGAATCTCTCTGGCTGCTCTGAACTTAAAAAATTCCCAGAGATCTTGGAGCCAATGGAACATTTGGTGTCTCTTAGTTTGCATGGGACAGCTGTCGAAATGCTCCCTTCGTCTATTGGAAATCTAATTAGGCTTCAAACTTTATACCTTAGTGGCTGCAAGCACCTTAAGGATGTCGAAACAAGTCTCGACTTGTATGCCTGTCCGGAATTCAAAATATTGCCTTCCAGCTCTCTCGGTTCTCTCTCCTTAAAGGGCTTTGTTGGAAATGAAAGCTGCATCGAGCGGATGGAATCGCTATTATACATTCATTCACAGGACACTTGCTTATCTGTAGGTATCTGGGGCATGGGTGGTATTGGCAAGACCACCCTTGCTAAAACTATATTTCACAAACTCTCTTCTAAATTCGAAGCTTCTTGTTTTGTTAAGAATGTTACGGAGAACTCAGAACAAGCAAATGGACTAGATCATTTGGAAAAAACACTTCTTAAGGAGATATTAAAGGAAGAAGGTCTATCCATAGGATCAACTTTGGTTCGAGAAAGGCTCAGCCGCACAAAGGTCCTCATTGTTCTTGATGATGTGAGTAGTTCAATACAAATGAAACGTTTAGCTGGCGATCGTCTTCGGTATGGCACTGGAAGTAGAATCATTATAACAAGTAGAGATAGGGGCACACTTAGGCAAACTGTTGAAAAGGATAATATCTACGAGGTTGAGGTACTAAAACCGGATGACGCTCTTCAGCTCTTCTGTTCGTGTGCTTTCAAGAATAACAGTACTCGTAGAACAGATTATAAGGAGTTGGCAGAAAAGGTGGTGGCTTATGCCAAAGGCGTTCCTTTAGCTCTTAAAGTTCTGGGGTCCTTGTTCTTCAATTGCAAGAGCAAAGAAGAATGGGAAGATGAATTCAACAAATTGAAACGATTTCCCAGTAGAGATATTCGGAAAGTGTTGAGAATAAGTTATGATAGATTGGGAGAAAATGAGAAGGAGATATTTCTGGAAATAGCATGTTTTCTTAAAGGGAAGTCTGTGGTTGAGGTAAAACGAATGTTAGATGTTCGTGGATTCTTTGCGACACCTGGAATTAGAATTCTCATTGAGATGTCTCTCATATCAATTGATTCAGAAATGGAAACCATAGAGATGGACGATGAAATGGGAAGGGAAACCATAGAGCTGCACGATTTGCTACAAAAAATGGGAAGGAAAATTGTTCAAGAACAAGGTATTAAAGATCCCGGTAAACGGAGTAGGTTGTTCAATGATGAGGATGTCTATCGTGTATTGAGGAGTAAAACGGTAAGAGCCAAATGCATTCAATTTTTTTCTTTTCTTTTTTTTAGAAAATAAAAATTACAAACTTGAGATGATAAAAGAACAAAGTAAAACTAATTTATAATAAAGAAGTGAGATTGTTAAAAGATGAATTTGATTGAATATTTATTGTGTTAGGAAGTGTTTGGAATATGAACAAATGTTTGTTTATTTAGACAAGTAGAGGATGATACAATTATGTTGGATATTTGACTAGACTAAGACACTTGTACATGATTACTATCGCAAATACTCTTTGTTCCAAATGTGCGTTACATTTTAATATGTTTATATTCACATTTAAATTTTCTTCTTATTCTCAGGAAACTCCAAATGTTGAAGGCATACAGGTTGATTGGTATAATCTTCAAGAGCGACCATTGAAACGTGCAAACTTCAAAAAGATGTCTAACCTAATAATGCTAATTGTGGATGGTGGCTACAAATTCAACGCTTCTCTAGACCTTCCCGATTCTCTTCGTTATCTTGACTGGTTTCAATATCCACTGGAATTTTTGCCGTCAAATTTTTCTCCGGAAAATCTAGTTGAGCTTCATATGCCAGGTGGCCAAGTTAAGAAGCTTTGGAAAGAAGAGCAGGTATATTATATTATATGCCTATTTTAATTCTAGTATCAAATCAAGTGTTGAAATTATATTAATTCTTTATATTTCTATTTACTATTGATACAGAGACTTGTCAACTTACAAGTGATCGATATGCATGACTCTAGATATCTAACTGAAGTTCCAAATCTCTCTAGAAGTCTAAAAATTGTGAACATAAATCTCCGTGGCTGTGTAAGTTTGGTTGAAATTCCTAGGTATTTTCAACATCTTGACAAGCTCACTCGTCTTGATCTTGGAGGTTGCACCAGTCTCAAGTATCTTCCAGAGATGCCAGGAAATATTCAATACTTAAATTTACAATACAGTGGTTTACAGGTGTAAGCTGAAAGTCTAGATGAATGCACATCTCTTTGCGAGTTTTCTGCATTAAAAAGAAAGTATAATGAATGCCAAATTTGTACTTTGATAGCTCACTTGTCTGTCCAAGAGAAAAGACTGACAAATAGGCAAGGCTTGGACTAACAAATAAGGGGAAGAGATCCTCTCCGGATCTAAACATTCAGAACTCAGGGATCAAATGATTCGGGTCTTAAAAATTTGATCCAACAGTTAAAAGAAGAGAAGTTAATCAAAACTTTTAAAAGCCACAATAGTTTTTTGCTGTAAGATCAAATTTTAAAGGTCTGAATGAATTGATCCCGGAGCTCCGGATGTTTTGATCTGGAGAGGATCTCTTTCCACAAATAGGCAAGGCTTTTATTATTTTAACATTGTTTATTTATTGTAACGCGCAAATTATTAACAAGTTGTAATATCCTATTTGTCATCTTTACAACTTGATTTTCAAGTTCAACGGCATCTTGAAATTCGCCTAAAACGCAATCCAATCATCAGACACAAAAACAAAGAAAACAACTACCCGACTAAAACGCAATCCAATCATCAGTCTTTTCTTGGAGTCTCTGTACGGAAAGGCCCTGAAGACCCAAAAAAATATGATTCTCTTCTCGGAGTTTGACTGTCCAGCGATGACCTAAATGGCGCCGAAGAGCCAAAAGGGTCTGGGATGTCATCAAATGTTGGAAAACCATTACCCTAATCAAAATCTCTACTGCTGCGCATAGAATCAAATCTTCCGAGTGTTTCTGGTTGGGGGAAAATCCAGTATCTTGCGTGCTTCTGAAGGAATCAAACCTAGGGAAGGTGTCAAATGAAGGTTCTGAACTATCCTTGTACCTTGGCGGTGAGTATCCTGAATTGAAGGCTGGGAGTGGTGTTCAGGGACAGAATCGTCGAAAGTAAAAGGGCGGCTCTTCTGGGAAAAGCCACCTCCTTGTGATGACCCAGTCCTGATAGGGTTGAGGCCGAACTCCCCAGGGCCAGAAAAGTAGTGATCCTTACTCTCCTGATCCACATCCTACATCACACATGATTAGAGCAGTTACAGCACAATCCAGCATGCCAGCAATAACAAAAATGAAACTGCAAAAACAAAAAGCTTGATGGTGCTACGTAACCGGCGTGCTATTAGAAAAGAAGGTGGATTCACTGGAACTAGAATTAAATTTTTTTTTTCCCCAGAGGAAGAAACCTACAATATCGTAGCCGCTCATGGTTATTTTGGCCAATTTATCTTCCCCTTCACTATTTTTAACAATGATAAATATATTGATTAACCCGGAATCCGTCAATATTCCAAAAATGTGCGCAATATGACACCATCTCTTGTCAACGTTAACACAAAAATAATCTTGATTAACCAAGATCCAATGCTTAAATCAGAGTCCCCTCCAATGTGCAGTTAATTGCACCAAGAACAATCCTGCAACCCATTCTTCGCCATATTTGGTTGAAATACCCGTACTACTAACAGATTTACATGATAAACCATCAGAACTGGAAACATGGTGAAGATAGAAACTGTTCAAGCATTGGTAAAATTCCCAGGACCTCCTTTAATAACTAAACAACTCAGCAAGCATAACGACACTTGAGGCAACTCTTGAAACAAAAGATAAATGATCACCGCCACAAACAACTAGGTGGTATTAACAGCAATCATGGAGCAAGACACAGTCGCATAAATACAAGGTCAAAGAATTGATTTCTATTAAATAAACACTGAATGCACTCGAAAATTCAAAAAAGAAAACTGAATGTAGTACAATATCAGCTTACCTTGGTGGTACTAACTGCATTGAAACCCCACACCGAATCAACGTCATCATTAGGGTCAAATGTCCCCCATGCTGGCTCATCGAAACCATTGTCACCAGAAAACAGAGACCCAGCACCCCCATGATCATCATTGCACATGAAAGTTTAGAATTCCAATGATATTGCAGGTACCAGAGTATCTTAAATATGTAGAAAACTTAAGATCTAGAAGTATACCTTTGAGATTCCTTATCACGGGGTGAGGCATATGCGCCTGTTGTCTTTCCATACTTCGAATCTGAAAATTCTCTAGATGGGATATGCTGCTCCATTTTCAAAGACCTTATCATCCGCATTTTGAGGCTTTTCTGACTGTACATCAACTTTAGGTGAAGCAGCAGTTGTTGGACTCTCAACTGAGGGAGCTTTTTCTTTCTGAACTGATGATGATTTCTGTTTTGGAGGCGCCAAGACATGTGACACATCAAGAGCGAGCTCCTTGACAAAAGTGAATCCTGAAAAGTAAACTTGTGAATCAGTCACCTCGAATGGTTAAAACTCTTGAACAGGTTGGCAAACCACAGCCAGACGACAAAGAACCTACATAGCAGGCAATATGATCCATTTACCGCAAGGTGAAAAGGTAAAAGGAATCCAAGTGCTACCAGAAATTTATTATCTCAGAGACAATAATGGACCTATAATAATTCATTTTTGCCGTACCTTCGTCTTCAAACATATCCTGATTCTCATGCCAGTAAGCAGCTCCTTCTTGGATGCCAGGTTATAAAATTTCAGATTACAAAATGCAATGTAGTACAAATACTGCAGCAGTGAACAATAACGAAAAAGAAAATGACACACTCATGAACGCTACATAGAATTCGAATTATGATAATCAGACAAACCAGAGTGATTAGGAAAATGTTATAAGAGTGAAAATAAGGGTTTTTGTGTAGGAGTTTGATAATTTAACAACAGCATGACTTTCGGCTTCTAGAAAGGCAATGCTATTAATGAATTGAAAAAATTTGACCACCCAAAGCAAAAGTATATACAAAAACTCTGTGTTCTATGTACAATCCATCAGATAGTTTGATAAAGAATAAGCTAATGTAAGTACTCTTATCATCAGCATCACTGTCTTGCTCCATCTTGACAACTGCCCCTGTATAGCTCCATTTTTTTCGCCTGCAAATAAATCATGTAAGATAACCAGGCCGTGATAATAAAAAGAATACACCACTAGGGGTATGACATTCAACTGATTCTATTTTGCCACACTACTTTGTCCTTGTCATCGGCTATCTATCCCACTAGGCCTAAAAACTATAAAATAATTTTGTCTTTGTTATTAATTGTCCACAAATTTATAATTGCTGAAAGGTACCTATAAATCAAAAAACGTGGCTTCTTCAATAGTTAACTTGGAAGCTACATCTCCAGCTTGTTTGTAATTCTCTTCATATTTCTTAGCCTGGGACTCAGCCTAGATTCATGTAGTATTCATCAAGCCAAGACAGTAACTTAAGATTAATACAAATATGTGCTTAGGCTCAAGTATCCTACAGCATACCTCACGTTTATCAGCATATGCCCTTTCTGTGATCTCATTACGGCAATTGTCACATCTGCTCTTGTACAAAAAACCTTATACCAAATGGAAAACAGATTAAAGCAAATATGAATCAGCATTCAAAAACTGAAAGTTTAAAACATCATTTTCTTATGCTAGTAGCTAGATATGAAAGTCTTACATTTTTTAGTCAAATGCCTTTTAAAAAATTCTGAGCCTACAGTAATATAAATTATCTTCTAAAAGTGTGGTCTAAATTTACACACGTAATAAATTCTTCCATGCCTCAGTTCCCTGTTCAACCAAATTTGGATCTTTATTTCCTCACCATTATGGTGCAAAAGAAGGAATGCTTTAATGCCTACCCAATCTCCTCAACAAAATGCCTTCTCTTTGGTTAAGTTGTCCCCCACCTTAAAACGGACAACAATGAAAACTAGAATACATGAACAATACAGTTTCTTCCTACAGACAGGACCTTCAATATAAACCAGAATATCCAAAAACAGTATCTTTCCAATCAAAGAATATGGATCATGAAATTGAGAAAATACTCGGCCAACGTGATGAACAAAATCTAACTTTATTCCATAACTAGTGCCTACCCAAATATTGTTTTCAAAAATCCTCATCTGTCTCTCAAACCTAGAAACCCCAACAAATTGCTGGCATACTGCACCCTCAGAAAAGCCTTCATATCACCACCAAACTACTTATGTACCCTGCAGGAATTACCCAACTTACATTTCCTTCCCTACACAACCTCAGCCACACATATAAAGCTATAGGACAATGATAAAACACATGATCTGCACTTCCTCCCAAGTGTACTTGTCAATTCAAGTATCAACACTAATTCAGATCAGACACAAACATCCAATTGTTAAAAAATAAAAACATCTTTCACCACTGAAAAAAATCAGATAGTAAGAAGTCTGCAGATTTTTTAAAAGCAACAAATGATTAGGACGTCCAAAAATCTATCACTCGTAGAACAATTATATTCAAACGCAAAAATTAAAACTACTGTAGAATGTTCAATATGCACAACCAATGACTTACAAGAAAGAAAGGGCAGAAATAAACATGAGGTGCTCACAAGTTCCTGCATTTTGACCCGGAAATATTCAAGTTTCTCTCTAGCATCCAAAATTTCTTTCTCCAGTTCTTCTACCTGCAAATAACAAACGGAATCACATCAAAAGGTTGAGGAAAAACAAGCTGAAAATGGAACAAAACTGCAATAAAGTATAATAAATGCTGTATCAAAAAGAAAGTATAATGAATGCCATCCACTAAAAACATGCGGAATGCCAATCATTAAAATTACTAATATCAAAGAACTGATTATGAACTTCAAAACCCTAACAGCCTCCCTACTTAAACTTGATCAAAATCTTTTCCATGGAAATGAGCGATATTAAGAGCAAAGTAAAACCCACGATCAAAAGAATTCCAAGTCTTTGGGATATTTGTTATGATTTGACATTTATCAGAATGTAACAGGCACACATCACTATGCTGCTGAAGCTGAAAAATTGGGGAAACATTAAAGTTCTAAATACCTTTTTATCCGCTTCGGTTGCTTCTTTGAACTTTGAATTCAGCGAGTTAACCTCCTCTGTACTCAGTTGATTTACAAGATGTTTCTCCCATTCTGGTACACTGGGTTTCTGCTGATTGGCCTGCTGCCTTTCCACAGCATAGAGAAGGAGCAACTGGCTTCGGTGGCCTTCCTCCAGCTGGGGGCGCCATGTGCCGAGAACCAGGACCAGGCATCGGTTGCTGTTGTTGAAAGCCTTTTAAAGTGAAAAATTGTGAACGTAAATGTCAGCGGCTGTTTTAGTTTGGTTGAAATTCCTGGGTGTTTTCAACATCTTGACAAGCTTACTCATCTTAATCTTGGAGGCTGCACCAGCCTCAAGTATCTTCCAAAGATGCCAGGAAAGATTCAATACTTGGGTTTACAAGAAAGTGGTATAAAGGTGTTGCCTGAATCAGTGTGGTCTAACGAAAACATTTCTTACTTGAATATAACTCTTTGCAAAGACCTTGAGAAACTTCCAAATAACTGTTGTAAGCTGAAATTCTCTGGTAGTTTTGGTCAAGATGGCTGCATAACTCGTGCGAGTTTTCTTGAATATAACTAAATTATCATTGGTTCGTTGCGGCAGTCTTGTGAGTTTACCAATCCACATTTGGAAGTTGAAATATCTCAAGGAACTCAATCTCGATGGGTGCTCTGTACTTGAACATTTCCCAGAGATCTTGGAGCCAATGGAACATTTGGTGTCTCTTAGTTTGCGATGGACAGCTGTACAAAAGCTTCCTTCGTCATTTGGAAATCTAATTGGGCTTCAAACTTTAGACCTTCGTGGCTGCGAGCACCTTAAGGTTATCCCAACAAGCATCTACCGTTTAACCAACTTAAACGTCTCTACTTGTATGACTGTCCGGAACTTGAAAAATTGCCTTTCACCTACACCGGTTTTCTCTCTTTAGAAGAACTAAATCTCAGCGACAGCGGTATATTGGAAATCCCTAATGGTCTCGTTTGCTCAACCTCATTGAAACGCATATATCTGTCCGGAACCAAGATTAGGAGCATACCTGCAAGCATCAAACGAGCTTCTCGGTTGTCTGAACTCAACTTAGTCGGCTGCAAGCAGCTTCAATCTTTGCCAGAGCTCCCAATGCTATGTAATGTTCGAGCTCAAGGCTGCAAGGCGCTGAAGACACAGGCAAGTTCAAGGACAGCACTCACTTGTCCGTGCAAGAAATAAGATTGACAAACAGGCAAGGCTCTTATTATTTTAGTATTGTTTATAAATTATAAAGCGCAATGTTATAGACAAGTGTGTAATATCATGTTTGTTATCTTTGATCAAGTCCAGCGGCATCTTGGCATTCGCCTTTATAACATAAACTTAGACATTAATTAATACGTCAAGCTCAGGGCAAAGTAAATATCTCACGACCAAGCGCGATAGTTTAAACATTCGACACTACAAAAATTTGCAATGGTTCGATGGCTGAACTGCAATGAGCGAAAAATAGGAATGGGCCAATTGGACTAACACCGGCAAAACAGTGTTCTTGTTTGAACAAATAAAAGATCAGCAGAACATATTTTATTAAGGGGGTAAAATATTACAGCAAATTAAGGTCGAAAAAAGAAAGGCACAGCCCCAGTTTAATAATACAATCATCAAATTTGTAACGATAAAACTATAGGGGTCTTTGCTTCAATAAGACATGGAACATTCCAAAATTACGGAGAAAAATTATAAGCTAAAGGAAAAAGAATGAAGACAATGCGAGATGCATACACAAAGAAACGAAATACAAAAGACACATTACAAGCACAGAGATTTCAAGCATAAAACATGGCCAAGGCCCGTAACACTCACGATAGAAAGGCTTGGAACGGCGAATAGCAGACACAAAAACGAAGCCGAGCAACTACCTGACTAAAATGCACTCCAATGATCAGAGTCCTTTCTCGGAGTCTCCAATGACGTCCGGAAAGGCACTGAAGACCCAAATGGGTCCAAGTCTCTTCTTGGAGTTTGACCGTCGAATGATGTCCTAAACGGAGAGGACCCAAATGCGTCCGAGTCTCCTCTTGAAGTTTGACTGTCAAATGATGTCCTAAACGGCGCCGCTGAAGACCCGAAAAAATCTGATTCTCTTCTTGGAGTTTGACTGTCCAGTGACGTCCGAAATGGACCTGAAGATCCGAAGGGGTCTGAGTCTCTTCTTGGAGTTTGACTGTCCAGCGATGACCTAAATGGCGCCGAAGAGCCAAAAGGGTCTGGGATGTCATCAAATGTTGGAAAACCATTACCCTGATCAAAATCTCTACTGCTGCGCATAGAATCAAATCTTCCGAGTGTTTCTGGTTGAGGAAAAAATCCAGTATCTTGTGTGCTCCTGAACGAATCAAACCTAGAGAAGGTGTCAAATGAAGGTTCTGAGCTATCCTTGTACCTTGGCGGTGAATACCCTGAATTGAAGGCTGAGAGTGGTGTGCTAGGAACAGAATCGTCGAAAGTAAAAGGGCGGCTCTTTTGGGAAAAGCCACCACCTTGTGATGACCCAGTCCTGATAGGGTTGAGGCCGAACTCCCCAGGGCCGGAAAAGTAGTGATCCTTATTACTCTCCTGATCCATATCCTACATCAGACACGATTAAGAGCAGTTCCAGCACAATCAGCATGCCAGCAATAACAACAAATATAAAACCACAAAAACAGAAAGCTTGAAAGTGCTACGTAACCGACATGCTATTAGAAAAGAAAGCGGATTTACTGGAACATAGAATCCATGCCTACTTGGAAGGTGCAAAATAATGGAAACTTTCCATCGGCTACAAAATGTTAACAAGAAGTGTTTCTAACATCACAATGAATCCTAGTTTTTTAACTTGAAATTTAACTTTCTTTTTTCCAGTCACTATTTTTAACAATGATTAATACATTGTTAACCTGGAAACCGTCAATATTCGAAAACTGTGCGCAATATGGCACCATCTCTTGTCAATGTCAAGTTGTCAGCACAAAAAAGATCTTGACTAAGATTAACCAAGACCTAAGGCTTAAATCAGAGTCCCCCTTCAATGTGCAATTAATTGCACCAAGAACAATCCCGCAACCCCTTCTTTTTATATCTACAGTGAACCAAAACTAAAATCAGGAAACTCGGTTTCGCTATACTTGGTTGAAAGACCCATACTACTAACTGATTTGCATGATGAAACCATCAGAATGGTGAAGATAGAAACTATTCAAATAATGTTACAATTCCCAGAACCATCTTTAATAACTAAACAACTCAGCAAGCATTAAGGACACTAAAGGCAAACTCTTAAAACAAGGATAAGTGGTCATCACCACAAGCAGCAATCATGGAGCAATATCCAGTCAGCATAAACACAAGGTCAAACAATTGAGTTCTAATAAATAAATACTGAATGCACTCTAAAATACAAAAAAATTAAAAAATTAAAAAAAAAAAAATTACTGAATGTACAATATCGGCTGACCTTGGTGGTACTAACTGCATTGAAACCCCACACCGAGTCAACGTCATCATTATTGTCAAATGTCCCCCATGCTGGTTCATCAGAACCTTTGTCACCAGAAAACATAGACCCAGCACCCGCATGATCATGACTGAGCATGAAAGTTTAGAATATCAACAATTTTGCACCTATCAGGGTGAAATATGTAGAAAACTACAGATCGAGAACTATACCTTTGAAATTCCTTATTATGGGGTGAGGCATCTGCGTCTGTTGTCTTTCCATAGTTAGAATCTGAAAATTCTCTAGATGGGCTTCCAACAGTACTGCTGGCAAATGGACTGTTCGGAGCACTTTTTGCTGACTCGTCCTCATTTTTATCATATGCTGCTCCATTTTCAACAACCTTGGCATCTGTACTTTGAGGCTTTTCTGACTTAACATCAACTTTAAGCGAAGAAGCAGTCGTTGGACTCTCATCTTGGGGAGCTTTTTCTTTCTGAACTGATGATGATTTCTGTTTTGGAGGTGCCAAGACATTTGACACATCAAGAGTGAGCTCCTTGACGCAAGTGAATCCTGACAATTAAACTTCTGAATCAATCACCTCGAATAGTTAAAACTCCTAAACAGGTTGGCATACCACAACCAGACGACAAAAACTACAAAAAGCAGGCAATATAATCCATTTACCACAAGGTGAAAAGGTAAAAGGAATATTAAGTGCTACAAGAAATTTATTATCTCACAGACATTACTGGACCTATAATAACTCATTTTTGGCAATACCTTCGTCTTCAAATTTATCCCAATCCTCATCCCAGTCAGCAGCTCCTTCTTGGATGCCAGGTTGCCAGCCTATATGAAAATAAAATAAAATTTCAGATTACAAAATGCAACGTAGTACAAATACCACAGCAGTGAGCAATAACTAAAAAGTGAATGACACATTCATGAAAGCTACATAGAATACAAATATTGATAATCAAACAAACCAGAGTAATTAGGAAAATATTGCAATAGTGAAAATAAGGGTTTCTGTGTAGGATATTGATAATGTAGCAACAGAATGACTTTTGGCTTCTAGAAAGGCAATGCTATTAATAAATTGAAATAATTTGACTACCCAAAGCAAAACTATATCCAAAAACAGTGTGTTCTATGTACAATCCATTAGATAGTTTGATAAAGAACAAGCTATTGTAAGTACTCTTATGATTATATGTAGTATTATTAGATTCCCAAGAAATTAGCTAAGAGATCAACTTACCAAAGGGAAGCTCAGTTAATGTTGTAGGCTTTCCGCGTAAACCGTACTTCTTGCAGCGCTCATTGAGAGTTTTCACAAGCCCATCAAGATCTAATTGGATGAGATCAACACGATCCTGAAAATTTCAGTTGGAAATGATCATAAGTTGAGCAAAGATATTTTTTAAACAGCAAGGTTGTGCAAAGGTACCTGAAGCGTGCCATCACCATCACCTTCTTGCTCCATCTTGACTATTGCCCTGTATAGCTCCATTTTCTTCTCCTGCATATAAATCACATAAGATAATCAGTCCAGTGATAATAAAAAGAATACATTGCTAGGGGTATGACCATTCAACTGATTCTATTTTCCCACACTCCTTGCCATCAGCTATCTATCCCAACAGGCCTAAAAACTATAAAAAAAATCTCTTTGTTTCTCCAAAAAGTAAAACGTCCTACTCATACTTGTTTTTTAATTTTGATTGGCACTTATCTCATAAAAAATAAAAGCACACCATCTCACATCACATGTACAGGCAATTATGACTCAGATCTAACAAAACAAACAGCAAGCACTTGACACCTTGATCTTCGAATGAGCAAAAGTAAATACACAACATGGGGTCACTAATTGTCCACAAATTTATATGTGGTGAAAGGTACCTGTAAATCACGAAACGTGGCTTCTTCAATAGTCAATTTGGAAGCTATATCTCCAGCTTGTTTGTATTTCTCTTCATATTTCTTAGCCAGGGACTCAGCCTAGATTCATGTAGTATTCATTAAGCCAAGACAGTAGGTAAAGATTAATGCAAATATGTGCTTAGTCTCAAGTATCCAACAGCATACCTCACGTCTATCAGCAGATGCCCTTTCTGTGATCTCATTGAGGCGATTGTCACATCTGCTCTTGTACAAAACCTTATACCAATAAGAAAATATATTAGAGCAAATATAACAAGGTATACATCATAGTTTCAACACCACACCCTATATATGTGAGACTTAAAATAAAGCACCTGCATTCACAATTATCCAGAATCAGCATTCAAAAACTGAAAGTTAAAAACATCATTTCCTTATGCTAGTAGCTAGATAAAAAATTATTACATTTTTGAGTCAAATGCCTTCGACCCCACTTAGTGGGAAAAGGCTTTGTTGTTGTTGTTGTTGTTGTTGAGTCAAATGCCTTCTAAAATATTCCGAGCCTAAAGGAAGATAAAATTATCTTGGAAGAATGTGGTCTTAATTTACACACATGATAAAATATTCCCAACCCCCAGTTCCCCGTTCAACCAAATTTGGATCTTTATTTCATCACCATTGTGGTGCATACAAAGGAATGCTTTAATTGCCTACCAAAGCTCCTCAACACAATTTTATTCAAACAGTGCAATCTCTTCGAGACTTGGGAGCAGCCTCTCCATAAATGGGGGTAAGGCTAGCCGACATTCACCTCTCCCAGACCCTGCGTAAAGCGGGAGCCTTGTGCACTGGGTACGACCTTTAGTGCAATCTCTTCGGCTAAATTGTCCCCACCTTAAAACGGACAACAATGAAAACTAGACTACATGAACACTACAATTTCTTACTACATACAGGACCATCAGCATAGAATATCCAAAAACAGCATCTTTCCAATCAAAGAACATGGCTAAGAAATATAGATCATGAAATTGAGAAAATACTGAGCCAACGTGGTGAACAAAATCTAACTTTATTCCATAACTACTCCTTGCCCAAATATATAGTTTTCAAAAATCCTCGTGTTTCTCTCATACCAAGAAACCCCCAATAAATTGCTGGCATACTGCACCCTCACAAAAGCCTTCATATCACCACCAAACTACATATGTACCCTGCAGGAATTAGCCAGCTTACATTTCCTTCCCTACACAATCTCAGCCACACATATAAAGCTAGAGGACAATGATAAAACACATGATCTGCACCTTCTCTCAAGAGTACTTGTCAATTCAAGACTCAATACTAATTCAGACCACAAACATCCAATTGTTCAAAAAAGCATCTTAAACCACTGCAAAGATCAAATACTAAGAAGTCTGCAGATTATTTAAAAGCAACAAAGAATTAGGACGTCCAAAAATCTATCAATCGAGAACAATTATATTCAAACGCAAAAATTAAAACTACTGTAGAATGTTCAATCTGCACAACCAATGGCATACAAGAAAGAAAGGGCAGAAAAGAACACGAGATACTCACAAGTTCCTGCATTTTGACCCGGAAGTATTCAATTTTCTCTCTAGCATCCAAAATTTCTTTCTCCAGTTCTTCTACCTGCAAAGAACAAATGGAAAGGTTGAGGAAAAGCAAGCTGAACATGGAACAAAACAGCAATAAAGTATAATAAATGCTGTATCACAAAGAAAGTACAATGAATGCCATGCACTAAAAAAATGTGGAATGCCAATCATTAAAATTACTAATATCAAAGAACTGATCATGAACTTCAAAACCCTAAAAGCCTCCCTACTTAAACTTGATCAAAATCTTTCCCATGGAAATGAGCGATATTAAGAGCAAAGTTAAACTCACAATCACAAGAATTCCAAGTCTTTGGGATATTTGTTATGATTTGACATTTATCAGAATGTAACATGCACACATCACTTTGCTGCTGCAGCTGAAAAAATTGGGGAAACATTAAAGTTCTAAGTACCTTTTTATCAGCTTCGGTTGCTTCTTTGAACTTTGAATTCAACGAGTTAACCTCCTCTGTACTCAGTTGATTTACAAGATGTTTCTCCAATTCTGGTACTCTGGGTTTCTGCTGATTGGCCTGCTGCCTTTCCACAGCATGAGAAGGAGCAACTGGCTTTGGTGGCCTTCCTCCAGCTGGGGGCACCATGTGCCGAGCACCAGGACCAGGCATCGGTTGCTGTTGCTGAAAGCCTTTGAAAGTGAAAAATAAGAACTATTCTCCATCAAGGAAAGACGAATGGTTTCAAAACCAAAAAAGAAAAAAAAAGTGATTTGTTTTATGGATGAATACCAGATGCAGGTCTCCAGGCTACATTGCCAGCATTGGAGTAATTATTTGCAGGTTGAAAAATATTGGATAAATCAAAAATAACATTGCTTGGTAGCACTGCTGGAAGAGGGCGTCCCTCCCTAAACCGCTCCATCAAAAATAGCGCAACACAAAACTCCCTGACAGAAAGCATGCTATCGTTATCCTGATCGGATAAATCCCACACCTGCTTTAAAACCTCTGACAGATGTAAACAAAGCATAAAGTTACGAGTGGGGGAACTTATAGCTTCCAAAAGTTATGTTTGTGGTCATACTATATAGGCGCATAACTGTAACTATGGACAGTGTCCATGCCTGCACTATCAGCTCAAAGAAGTGCACTATGAGCTTTTAACACACCCTGAAATTTCACATGCAATAACGACGTTCTCTTTGAAGATAATGTGGCATGATAGGTATTATTTATGGATTTTGTAAGTCAATTGTCCAGAAAAAAATTACTCTGATTTCCAAATATAATTTTATATCTACCAAAATATCTATGGCATCAAGTAAGTTTTACATCAATATACAAACACATCACAACGGTTGATGAGATGCAAGCTAAAAGATGCTTGATCTAGCCTGTTATGTTCAGGAATTCAAGCTAAATGTCACCAACTAAACATTGCCAATCCACCACCCAGAAGAGGAAACATAAACAACTTTTAACTACAGGGTTGGGATAGTACATGTTTTGCAAAGATGCATCAGTTTAGTTACAAGCTAACATAGAAGAGAAACAAACAAAAGAAAAGAGCTTCAACAACCACATGGCACCTGTGCCTGTAAAACGCAAGCTAAAAGATGAATTCAAAGAAAATAATACTACCTCTTGGTAGTCCCCATTTCAGGAATAGGTCGCGGGCTTGTTCACCAGTGATTTTCCCATCTCTATCTGTGTCAACTTTCACAAAAATATTGGTGTACTTTTGAACATCAGTTTGAATCATCCTAGGCCATGACATATGGGACTGACTAGAAGCAGAGTTCCCAGCTCCAGGTGATACTCCAGTAGCACTAGTCTGAGCTGAGACCTGGTTGTTTGCTTTTGCAAATGATTGGGCCGGCTGAGGCTGCCCACCAACCTGTGTACTTGGGCTAGCTGAAGACTGGGTCCCAGCAGATACTGGCACAATGGTTGATGAGACAGGTACACTGCCAAGAGGAAAATTCTGCTTTGGTTGAGATGGGGTTGCAGAAAACACATCGACTCCAATAGATGAGTCGGGAGCAAAGCCATTCCCAGATCTATTTGCTGGTTTGGAATCCTTAGTCAGTGGTCCTGGTGGTCTGATCCCAGAACCTGCCTGTAGCCTAGGTGGTAGGGAAGCTGTTGGTCCTGATGTTGCCTGCCCAAATACATCTTGTGTTGCAGAAGGAGTGATCCCTTTGTTTACAACCTGCGAGGGTATCCCAGTCGTTGATCCACTTGCCCTTCCACCAACCCAATCATTCGACACGCTTGAATTTTGTGGTTGAGGACCACCCACTGAACCTCCACCGGGAAAGCCTGGGGCAGCAACACCCTGTGTGGGTTGGGAATCAGAACTATATGGAGGCACTGGAGGCCTAATTGACTTTCCATCTTGAGAAATGAAATTTTGCTGGTTCACATTCACACTTGGAGGTAATCCCCTGAACCCAAGATTCTGGGAGGATGTTGGAGTAACAGCACCGCCCTGAGTCGCTGTTGGAGCAGAATTAAACTGAGATCGTATTTGTGGTCCCCTGAACTCAAAATCTTGGGAGGATGTTGGAGTGACAGCACCACCCTGAGTGGCGGGTGCTGCTCCAAAAGAACTATACTGAGGTGGTACTTGCGGTCCCCTGAACCCAAGATTTTGCGAGGACGTCGGAGTGACAGCACCACCCTGAGTGGCAGGTGCTGCTGCAGCAGAATTGAACTGAGGGGCAGGAGTCGCTGCAAGATTTATCTTGGGTGCAGGTATTTTAGCTGCAGCCGGGCCATATAATGCTGCCTTCACCATTTCTGGCGTAAGTTCTCTCTTACTTTGTGCCACAGTGACAAGTCTAAGGGCATCGTAAAACTCTGCCCGACCAAGGAATCCAGTCTGCCTCTGGTCTGCATGTGCCCATATCTGCCAATAAACATAAGCAACCAATATAAATTAGAACAGATCCAAACTTCTGTTACAAAAAGATAATGAGAAAGTGCATTCATATAATCAATATTCAACATATTATGCCCCCGGTTATCATTTTATATGGAAATTCCTTCAGCAAAACAAATATACAGCTTCAAGAACCTATTTGTCGATATGATCATGACCTAAGAACATTTCCCTTGTATGCTACAATCCTAACTGTTCCGTAGTCATCTTATGCTGCAGGTTTTCACTACTACATTATTGTAATGTAATAAACAATCCTTGGTCAATCCCTGGGTCATATAACACATTTCTAAAAACTCTCTACCTCACTACTGTAGTATAAATCCTTCACTAACACGGCATAAAATCTCTGCTTAGATCAGAGAATTACGACATCCCGAGCTGACATTAACCACTTCAACTACAATTAGACTAAAAATTCAAAATCAATCTGATTTGGAACGCATTTCCACCAGCATCAAATCCCGATCAACCACTATTATTACACAAATATAATCATACACACTACAATACGCATCCAATTATACACACACTACAATACACATCCAATTATACATATATATACAAGCATATACAAATAGAGAGAGAGAGAGTACCTGCGCAAGGACCTGTTTGGGGAGACCGGAGCCCTGGAAGAAAGCGACGGCTTCATTGCCACTAATCCGGCCATCGCGGTCCAAGTCTGCCCGTCGGAAATACGAATCGAAGAGATCCACATTCGCAGATTGGTTCTGAGCCGACGCCATCGCCACAGTCGGATTGCGATTCGCGGAAGATCGGACCATGGAATCAATCGTGAGGAGCGCCGGGAAGAATCAGAAAACCACGAATTCGGAGGACCAAGACTGCGAAGCCTTAGAAAACGACGACGTATTCTTCTCCGATTAGCAGGAAAATAGGAAGACGACGGAGACGCTGAGAGATGCCAATAGTTTGAGGTAAAAAGACGGTCGCGTTAATCGATTTTTCCTTTTGATTTTTTGTGACAAAATTGGTACTGTATTTGTTGTGATATTTCAAAACTGCCACTGATTCTAATGAGCCCGGCCCATTAAGTATTACCAATGAAAATTCCTCAAAACACAAAAAAAGGTTGATGATTAGATCCGATGACGGCCTTGTTGGGAAGACCATTTTCCAAGTTGCTTCGTATCTTGGAGGAGATGTCATTTTCATGTTCCATGGGACGTATTTTCTTGGGTCAACAGTCCAAAGCAAATTGGCTTTCTCATCATCTGTGTAGATACCATATTGCCTAGTCATCAACAACATCGATGACACGTTATCAACGTTTTCGCTTTTTTTTTCTTTTTGAATGTAAAAAAGAAAAAGAGTGCAAGAGGGTAAAATGAAATGCGAAGATCATTTCCCACATACATTAGTGAGAGTAAAGGGTAAAACAAAACAAAAGTTGCACGAACCATTGAAACATGTTAAATTACACTAGTTCGAGTTGTTTGCTTTAGGTTTTATATACTAAAATACTACAATTTTGGACTAAACCAAACTAAATCGCAATTAGTCTAGTTCAGTTTTTTTTTTTTTTTAATGTTATCATTTTCAATAAAATGTTTCATTCCACACATTGATATCAACCATTTAGTACCAAAAACTAAAAATCTCGTTCCCATTTCATTGTATCTCTCCCTAAATCTCTTCATCTTCAATAGAAGGAAGTTTTCGCAACTTTTTTTTCATTTACGGATTGAAGTTCCCTAAATCTCTCCCATCGTTAAGCACGAATGAAAAGATCCAATATATACGTTCATGGAACTATTAAAATTTCCTACTTAGAGTAATTAGAAGGAACCAAACATTTCTGATACATCAAGTTCTCTTTGATATATCATATATGTCAGCTAATACAAAATGTTTACTTAGTTAGGAGATTTACCAAACACTATAAATCAATAGCACATCTAGTATTATATCTTTTTTTGTTCATTTTAAACAGTCGCGTCTATTTTACATAAAATATACCAAATACTATGACATAGGTTTTTTCGCTTTTTTTTTTTTTTTTTTTTGCAAAAAAACACTTTATTATTTTATTTCATATCTGCTTATTCTTATATCATAACAAAAATAGTTTTTTTTTTTTTCAAAGCATAGTAGTACCAAACTAGCTATCAAGCGATCAATAATTGATTAGCCAGCGAACAATGGGCCACATGGGTTTTTATCTTTCAAAATAGGCCTTACTTTTAGCTAATAAAAGCCCAATTGCCTAGGCCTCTCAAAGCATTTAGTTCAAATCAGAATTAGAAGCAGACGACAACGTGACGATGTCCATATTTTCTTATGGCACATACCTTGTCATGTCACAACAAAAACGACACAAAAGACATAGTTTTCCTTTTACAACTAAACAACACTAGACATCTCACACGCCTGTCGTTGTCCTTATTCCTTTGTTTTTGGCTGCACAAATCACATCATGACACCTAAGCATCCCGTTGTCCATTTTGGTGTGCCACACGGCTGCATTTCTCTTGAGCATCAAAAGACAAAGACAACACCAAATTTCCATTTCATACCGTATAAAGTTGGGATAATGCTAAGGAGATTATCTTAAAATTCTTTTGTAAATTATATAACGCGATTATTGATAATTGAAATATTATTTAAGTATTTATTAATATGCTTATTTTATTAGTGACACATTAGATGATTTATAAATATAATTTAAAAAATTAATTAGCCTAGCATTATTCTTAAAGTTGAGTCTGTGGCCAATCATGTAGAAAGCAACGAGAACATTATGATGAAAGTGAAATTTGATGAAAGGGTGCCAGTGCTCTTTCAATTTTCAGCATACTCAATCCTCATCGTAATGAGACACAACACGATCGTGTTGGACCATTGGTGTTGGGTAATGTAACGAGCTTGTGTCAAAGAATTGTCGATCGAATCAATGCTAAATACAAGGTTAAAGATTAATACAACTCCTAGGTTAAATTGAAGATTATACAGGTGGAGAATCGGGCACAAATGTGTTGAATGCTACTTTCAACCAAACATGAACAGTGTCGTGGGGTATGGTGAGTGGACACGAACGAAGATGGTTCGTGATGTGTAGAAGATTACCAGACCAGAGGTGATTTTTCAAGGACAGTGAATGTGTGCTAGAAAGAGTAGGGAAAAAAGGCAAGCCACGGCTATGATGGGAAGCTCTTCTATGCAAGCCCGCGAGAATGGCAGTGATGGGCACGAGATGCATAGGTCGCCACAAACTGATGGGCCTCAACTTCTGATTAGTGATGGCCTGACTCAGAGGCAAGCTAGGCAATCTATTGGTGTGATTGGGTCAACCATGCTTAATGCTAAAACTGAAATCTCAGGGATAAGGCCTACTATTCCCAACCTACCTGCTTTGCAACATTCACTGCCGGAATTAGTTGAGGGAGGTACCAAGAATAACCATCTTAGTGCTGTCTTAGGGAAGCTGGGAATGAAGCGGGCAGTCGAGGGGACGAGGGCCAACTCTAGGGAGTATAACAAGAGGGTAAAGGGTGGGGGTAGGGGGTAGTAGCTTGGGTAGTGGAATGAGGAAAGGTTAGAGGCGATCGACAAGGGGGCTAACTATTAAAGAGGGAGGCATCATAGCATGTGTACACCCGTTGAGGAGGAAGATCTTTTGGAAGTCCCAATCCAGAAGGTAGATGACTGGAACCGAAAGGCTACTGAAGTCAATGAATCAAAATATGGTGGTGGCGGTTGGCCCGAAATAACCGCAAAATCGCCATGATTTTTCTGATGTGGAACTACCGTGGTCTTGGGTCGGACACAGTGGTTTGGGCCTTCCATAGGCTGATTAGGTAGTATAGATCCTCTGTGGTTTTTCTTTCAGAAACCAAAATGAAACACCACAAGATTGAAGGTGTGCAGAGAATGATGGGTTATCAGGAAGGATTTGATGTTCCCCTTATAGGCACTGCATGAGGCTGAGTCTATGGTGGAATGGCATGATTGAGGTTAATATACTCAACTCGTCAAAGAATCTGATTCACTGTTCCTGGATGTATAGTAACCCTTATAAGGCTCAGAAGGGGGATTTTTGGAGATGGATCTCACGGGAATTGGAATCGGTGGATAGGCCGTGGTTCTGTAGAGGAAACCTGAATGAAATTCTATAGGACTTCAAGAAGGAAGGTGGGTCTCAAGGATTGTTTTCATGATCGCGGTACCTGCAGGAATTCATGGACAACATGAAGCTTATTGATCTGGGATTCACGGGTCCTAAGTTCACTTGGCGGGGAACTCGTAACAATTTTCTTGTTTAAGACAGACTGGATAGGGGGATTAGTTAATGGTGCTTGGTAAGCCCAGCTTCGCACCACCGTCGCGCATGGCACGGTCTGACACGTCCCAACCCCGATATTCTCTAAATACCCGGATAGGCAAGTGCTGGCCGACACATGAGGGTAACGAAAGCCATTTATTGATTACAAGAGTAATGATTAGGAGGAAAATTTCATGAATAAACATTATAATCTAGAAGTAATAAACAAAGTTTAAGGAAATGTCTAGGGTGCATAGAACACAATCTAAAACATGATCATAAAAGGAAAGATCATTACAGGATATCACACAAGTGGGTGATAGATTGCTACTGGTAGGGGAATGCCTCGTACGTTATGTCGTAGTCCTCGTTTCTAAGACCTGAATGGGGGGCGCAAAACAAAGTTGAGTGGACCAAGTTCATATATACACTAATAATAAAATAGTTATCAAGATACTAACCCCCACAGTTTATATAAAGAAAACTATTAGCATACTAAGTTATAAGTTTAATGAAAATCCTAGCATGCCAAAAATATCTCAAGAGACATATCATGAAACACAAAATATCAAACGTCTCATAAATCGTCTCTTAGCGTAATGTTCTACTAGTAAGATCACTGAATTAAATATATCTCCCGGCCCTATACCATCACTGTGATCTCTGCATCCGTAGCCAGAGATTACCAACTCCCGACCTAATGCCTGCTCCGTGTCCCTCAGCCCGTAGCTAGGGATTATTTCTCCCGGCCTAACTGCCAACACCAAAATCCTCGCCCCAGGCGGTATAGTGTCCACTAGGTACGCACAAATAGTTACGCCTTTATAACCACTTCATAGTATAAAGTCATTCATCGTCTATACTATAAATAGGGGTTTCTAAAACATGTTCTAGCATCATATCGTCATCCATTAGATAGTCTACCAGTTCATGGTTTTTATAGAAAATACGATGTTTTAAAAATATAGCTCAATATAGGCCAACAATTAAATGCTCACAAAAAACGAGACGATAAACAACATATTTCATAAACATGCTTAACATAAAAATCAGTTCATAGCTCGTAAGGCATGCATTTCATTTATGCAATTAAACTATGAAATTATGCAAATTTTAGAAAGGGTTCACTCACAGATACTCCTTAGTAGTAGAGTTGTGTGGATAAGGATTACGAATTCCCTCACTAGCAACTTCACATAAGCACAAAAATGTAATAAATAAATAAAAGGATTTTCTAAAGGATTTGGACTTGAACTAAATTAAATAAAGGATTTGGGTTGAATGGGTTAAGGTCTAATGGGTTTTAGGATCCTAAGGTTTTTGGGTTAAAAGGGTTTAGGGTGAAGAAGGGTGGTTTGGGCTTAAACCCAAACCCACACTTACATACACACGCACTGAACACACACACACGGCCCTGCACACACATAGTACACAAACACACACCTGCACACACAACATACACACACACCCACACGTGCACAACACACGCACACACCCACACGTGCACAACAGATGCACACACTCACACAACACACACACGCACATACAGCCCAAAACACACACACGAGGCCCATGCAGGGCACGACCCACATCACACATACACACACACACTCCACACACATTCACGGCCCAAGCAGGGCATGGCCTGCAGGCCAATTAACCAAAAAGGGAAATGGGCCGATTCAATTAAGGGCTAAGGCCCGTGGGTTTGAGAAAGCATGATGGCCTGGGTGGCTTGGGTGCAAATCGGGGAAGAACACCGAAGCTGTTGTAGCTCCGGTCGACGTGAACGTGCAAACTACTACCAAAACCAATTACTAAAATGAAGAGGGAAGAGAGTGGAGTATTTTCCATACCCTAGCTTTGCCTTGAATGGCCATGAGAGCTCTGAAAAACCCTTGAAGGTCACGAGTTCGTCGGAAAATATGGGTGAAATTCCCCCGAGCCGTTCCCGTCCTCAAAACCTTGGAAGAACAACAAAATTTTCATCACACAACGCCCAGCAACCACAATGGTAATTTAAAAAGGTAATTGAACTTACCTAGTCGGAAGAAATGGAGAAATCCGTCGGAGGTGCCTTCTCTGGGTTCCCCGACTTTGCTATGACGGAGAGAGAGAGAGAAAGAGGTGGTGCCAGGAAAATGATGAAAATGATCTATAATGGAGTTGCATGCAGATTTCCCAGGGGTTAGTCACGGTGCAGGGACAGAAATGGAGAGAAGAGAGATCCCGTGAGAGAGAGAGATGTATGAGAGGGAGACTCGGGCAGAGGGGAAAAAGAAGAGAGTTGAGGACCTGCCACGTGGCAGTTTAAGAGAGGTATGGAATCTAGATCAACGGCTAGGATTAAAAGAGAATAAGGGATTAAATTGATAAATTTAAAAATGTTCTAAGGAAAAATAGAAATAAAGGGGAAATATGGGGGGTGGTTGTAACACGGTCTGTGCCTCTGATCATTCTCCCATAATTATTAATTCGGACCCTGGTGACATGCAGGGTAAGCACATGTTCAAGTTCGATGCTTTCTGGTGTAAGGAGTCAGGGTGCAAGGAAGCTATCGAGAGAAGTTGGAACTTGGAATTTGAGGGTACGTAGTTAAATAAGTGGCATAGGAAAATCCAAGCTACCAAAAGAAATTTGAAGAGGTGGAGTGCAGTTTCTTTCAGAGGCCGGAAAATTAGATTACCTCCATTTATGACCATTTGGGGATGCTTCAGATGAATTGGGGGGTAAATATGGATGAGATTAAGGTAACCATAGAGAAGATTAACAAACTTGAGGAGCAAGAGGAGCAATTTTGGCATCAAATGTCACGCGTTCGATGGTTACAAGTGGGGGACGCTAATACTGCTTTCTTCCATCAATCTACGATACAACGTCGGCGTTCTAACCACATTGGCAGACTCCAAAACGCTAGCGGGAATTAGACAGATAACCTCCTTGGTATCCGGCATGTGGTTGTTTTCTACGGAGGGGAGTCACCGGTAGGGGTACATTCTGGAGTGTGTTGACCCAATTGTAACACTTGAGATGAATGATGCGTTAAGGAAGCCTGTGAAAGAGATGGAGATCAGAAAGGCTTTGGCACAGATGGGTGGGCTAAAGGCGTCTGATCCTGATGGATTTCGGGGGGTGTTCTTCCAACACTTTTGGGAAATTATTTCTTCGGAAGTGATGGGGATGGCTGTTGAATGTCTTATTGGGGGAGCTTGTCCGAATTTGATCAACTCGATGCATATTGTTTTAATTCCCAAGGTCCCGCACCCGGAGTTTGTGAACCAATTCAGGCTGATAAGTCTATGCAATTATTCCTACAAGGTATTATAAAAAATTCTTACCAATTGGCTGAAACTGTTTTTGCCGGAGTTAATATCCCCTAGTCAAAATGCCTTCGTCCATGGTTGCCAAATTCAGGACAATATTATTTTGGCCCATGAGGTCTTCCACTTCCTCAAGCTCCGGAAAGCTAAGCATAGATTTGAGTTGGGCATCAAGCTAGATATGAACAAGACTTATGATCGGGTTGAATGAGATTTTTTGGAGGCATTGATGAGGAAAATGGGATTCTGTGATGCTTGGGTGAATGTTGTGATACGTTATGTATCATTTGTCCAATTTTCTGTGTTTCTAAATGGGCAGCCTGGGAAGAAGTTCAAGCCATTGAGGGGGCTGTGGCAGAGGGACCCCCTGTCCCCATACCTTTTTTTATTGTTAGTGAAGTTATTTCCCGCCTTATCAAGAGGGCTAGTAATCTTGGGTTCTTGGATGGTATTCAGCTCAGTGCGAATAAACCAAAGCTTACCCATTTACTTTTTGCTGATGACACGCTTGTGTTCCTGAAAGCTACTCCTGACAATTGCAGGAATATGTCGAACTTGCTGAAAGTTTACTGTCGGGTTTCTGGTCAGCAGATTAGCTTACAAAAATCAACAGTCTACTTTAGCGCCAACACCCCTGTGACATTGGCCCAAGAGCTCAGTGTCAACCTGGAAATGCCGGTTATGGAGGATATAGGGATGTATCTGGGTGTCATTACGGTGTGGGGGAGGTCGAAGTATGACGCACTGACTTACATTAAGGACCGGGTCCTGGCAAAAATTATGGGGTGGAAGCAACAATTCATCTCCCAGGTAGGTAAAAAAGTGCTTATTAAGGCTATTGACATGGTTGTCCCAACATACCCGATGAACGTGTTCCAGCTGCCTGATCGACTATGCAGGGAGATTGATGTTGTTTTTGCCAAGTTCTGGTGGGGAAATACGAACAAAGAGCGGAATGGGGCGCACCAAGAGGGATGGTGGTTTGAACTTCTGTAATTTGAAAGATTTCAACTCCACCATTCTCGCCAAGCAATGTTGGCGGCTTCTCCACGAGTCGGATTCGCTATGAGTTAAGGTGTTGAAGGATAGATATTTCCCTCAGGATTTGTTCTTGACGGCCAAGAGGGGCGAGCGTGCGTCGTGGATTTGGTCTAGCTTGCTGGAGGGATGAGATCTTATCACCCGTGGATCGAGATGGCAGGTTTTAAGCGGGAATTTAATCAATCTGTGGATTGATAATTGGGCTCCTAGCATCATGAATGGCCATCCGACTCCTAGATATGGGGTTGAGGTTGACAGGACACCGGTGGTGGCTTTGATCATTGACACGGTACGTAGGACATGGAGAACAGATGAACTTAGGGCCTTTTTTTTCGAGTCGGATGGGGTTGCGATCTCCAGGATTCAGGTGGGGATTCATTTTCCTTGGATCACCTTATCTGGCCCACCTCTAAGAATGGCGAATATTCGCTTAAATCGGGGAATTGGTGGGTAGAAACTTTACTCCTGGTAGGTGGATTGATCGTCATTCTTCCTCCTGTTTTGTTGAGTCTGTGGTGTAGGCTGGTATTTGGAAGCTTCAGGTCCTTCCAAAAGTGAAAATATTTGTGTGGCACTTCATAAGGAATGTCATTGCTACTCGGGAGAACTTGTTTAGGATGAGGTATGCTGATAATTCGTGTTGTCCTATTTGCCTTACTTATTCGAAATCTGTTGAGCACCTCCTGCTCCTATGCCCGTGGGTGCAACTTGTGTGGTTCGGTGGTCCCCTTTGTATTCGAATTAATGGCACTTCAATTACCTCATTCGATGGCTAGCTCTCTCACTTGTGTGCGCTGCAGCTGGGGTCTAATGAGTCTAAGTCTCGATTTTTGTCTCAGGTGGCCTTTTCCTGTTGGTTTATCTGGAAAGCCAGATGCGATGCGGTGTTCAACAGTCGTACCCCATCTCTATCACAAACCATATTCAATCTTTCCAGTGCTTGGGAGAATTTTGTTATTGCTAAGTCAAGGGAATCTGGTCTTGTTCCCCCACTCTTGCCCAGCCGTGATCGTGCGGTTCCGTGATCTCCTTCTCCTTGTCCCTTGGTGAAGATTAATGTGGATGCGAGCTGGAGACAATGTGCTAATTCGACTTGGGTGGCTTGGTGGTCCGAGACTCGAGTTGCATATGTTTGGAGGTCAAAAGGGTGGAGGTTCCGGCTTCATCGGCGGATGTGGCTAAGTCCTTGGCAGTTCTTGAGGGGTGCCATCTAGCGAAGGGTCTGAATATCCCTCGGGTGGTGATAGAATAGGACTCGAAACAGATTATTTCATGTTTGCATGATAGCTCTTTAAGTTGCGCTTGGGAAATCCTCCCAATCCGAAACCGTATCTGGGTGGTTGGGAAAACTTTCCAAGCCTGCTCTTGGTCTTGGTTTCCAAGTTCAGCAAATTATGCGGCGAATTTTGTTGTGAAGAATTTTACTTCGGAGATGTGCAATTCTGTATGGGCAAATCGACCCCCATCTTCGCTTGTTAGAATTTTAAACAAGGATGGGTTGGCTTGCCCTCCGAGTGGTTAGTTGTGCTTGTTTTTTGTGGGACAACGTGTTCGCCAATTGTGGCAGCATCGTGTGTAATCATGTGCCTCTTGTTATGTTGGGGTATGTTGGTCTCCCTATTCTGTTAGCCGTCTTCGGCTTTCTTTGTTCTTGTCTGGCCGTTGTGCCTTGATAATGAATCCTTTCTTCAAGGACCCAAAAAAAAAATTATGTTTCATATAAACATAAAATAACACAACTCCTCTTTCTCTTCTGCTAGTTGATCGCTCCCATTAAATGCAACTGCAGTAGTTACTAGTTACAGAAAACTTGAAGTTTTCCACTAGATATTTTCAGAGGTTTTGTAGATATTTTTAGAAACTCAACAATTTAAAAGGTATATCTTTGCATTTTCTGGTCAACGTCATTTTGTAGGCCCTTTTGCCCTCTCAATTATTTCAGAAAACAGGTAAAAAATTAGTAAATTTTAAGCAGATCTGTCTCCAGTTCCATGACAAAACTTGCGTCTTGATCACAACAAGGAACATAATTTTGGGTCAACTTGGGATGTTATTTTCATACTTTTTGGAAATTTTACTGAAATGTTTTGTGTGTTGTAATTAGACAGCTCAATATTCACTGTTATTTTGTTTAATTAAATAAGTGTTACTAATATTTTTAAATAATAGTCACTTAGCACTATGGTTTAACGATATTTTTTTTCACTTATAAGTGATAGATCGTAGGTTCGATTCTTATCAAAGATGAATTTGAAGCACATTATTACTAACATATTGTGATGCTAAACCCATTCATAATATGATTTATTCAAAAAAAATTATTGGCAATAACAAATATTGCCCCAAACTTTTAGGAGATATGTCTCCATCGTAGTCACAATAAATTCTAACATGTTTTATTTTAGTTTAAAAATAACCTTTTTTTATTTTTTTGGGTTCTGGAGTAAAATGAAGTTGCTCGTGTAGCCTCCTCCGTTCATTCGATTCTATTCCAAGTAGAAAATGGTAGCAAACTGTAAAGCGTTTTTTTTTTTTTTCCCTTACAGTTCGATATTTTAATTACTATAATTCACAGGAAAGGGATATCAAACTTAAGTGGAAGATAGATAACACACTACTCCAATGTCTGCGCAACCTACAGTATTCCTCGGTTATCATTTATTTCAATATATTTTTGTATTTATCAGTGAACATTTTAATTTTTGAAATAAATCTTAAGAAAAATTTCTTCACTGCCAAAAAGGAAAAAGGCAAGCGTCTAACCTTTTTATCACCTCCCATCTCCTTTGATAACGAATGTTTGGGAGCCCCATGCCTATTGACCATGTGTTTCTTTCTCCTAAATAATAGAGAAAGTTTAGAAAAATGAGCCAAGACAACGATAAGAAACAAACGAGTGCTAATTAATTTATTCAAAAATCCTTTCGGGGTTAACAATTTCTTTGCCAAAATTATATTTGTGGCCCTTATCCCTGTATAATGGGAGAAATTAGGGAACCAATTTCTTGGTGTTATGGTAGTTTGAATTTTGTTATAGCATTATTAACAACTGTAACTAGGTCTTGAATAAAAAAATTAGGTCTAAAAGGATTATGATAGAATTATATTAATGTAGTTTATATATATTAGTAGAGCGATAACATTAGTTAGTTATATAGTTAGTTGTCAAGAAAAGTGAAATTAGTGAGAATACCAAGGTGCAGACAGAGGATCTCGAGAATTCTCTAATCGCATTCGTTCATCATGCATCGTACGGCTAATTTTCGTCAGGTGTTGTTTATATTCAATTTTAAATAAAAAAAATTTACAATAATTTATAACCGCACGATGTACGATAAAGGGATGTGATTTGAGGATCTGGCGAGGATCCTCGCTCCCATGGTGCACATGCATGATGTTTTCTGCACCAATATGTAATTTATATTTAAAAGACTAAAATGTTAATTTTTTTATTATATTATCATAAATCAAAATAAAATAAAATTTAATACCGTGAATTTGTGACATTTTTCGAACTTTGCATGTCAATTTTTTGAGTTGGTGATGAATTGTGCTTCTAGAACGGGAGCGGCCAAATTATTTTGGGTTCACAAGGAATTCATCTTGAAAACAGCTCGGAGTGACTGCAATCTTGAAAAGGAGAAGTCGTTTTCTTGTTCAAAGCTTATGGCGAGGAAGAAGATAAAGTCGACACCGTATTGACTCTCTCTCTCTCTAGAAATTCTCTTGAACCAACTCCAAACCCTAGCTTTCTTCATGGCCGCCTGCCTCTAGCAAAGGCTGCCACAAGGGCTGGGGGTCGGTGGCAACTTCTCCTTCTATTCCCACCTCCTTCCCTTCTTCCTGTCATCCATTTCCTCTATATTCCCCTCCTTCTTCCCGTCATCTCTTTCCCTTTTTCTCCTCCTACCTCCCTCATTTCTTCTCGTCGTCTATTTCTATCACCTTGCTATCCACCTCCCCCCTCAATTTTCTTACGCCATCTCCCCCATCCCAGCCTTCTTAACCTTCCATCCTCATCCCCCCTCCCGTGTCTCTCCCCCAGCCTTCTGATCCGGACCTTCCCATTTTAAGGTTCTTCTTGTTATGGCACATGTGCTCAGGGTGTATGGGTGGGTCTGCAGATGCAGGTGGTTTTCTCTCCCACCATTTTGATTCTTAGCTTCACGCCTCCTTCCTAGATCTAGGTTATGCCTTGCTCAAGGTCTCTTCCTTGTTTCGGGGTATGACTTGTGATTTGGGCTTAGATTGGGGCCTGGTGGGTTGGAGCCATAGTTCGTCACCTTGTTTTGGTGTTGTGGATTTGTCTATATCTACGCTCGGAGTAAAGAAGAGAGCCTCCTTGGTGGTGCTATTTTGGTTTGGGCTTGCAAATCTGGTTGTGGCTCTGTTTGGGCCGCTCTTGATAGTGGTTGCATTTGGAACCTTTGCCGCTTGGTGTTCATCTTTGATGCTCCGTTGGACTTGTGCATGTGGCAAACCCGTCTCGTGTCGTGGCACGGCTGTGGTCCTTGTCTGCGGGTCCTATCCTTCCATCAGATAATGTCGTTTTGTGGTTCCGTTCTCGGATTAATTTATTTTGACCTAGTTTAGTTTAATTTAGTTTAGTTAGTTTGAGCTAGTTTAGTCTAGTTGTATTGTCTTGCCTAGTGAGTGTTGTGGCTGTGCCGCAACGATGACTGTATTTGGTTTTCGCTTTGAGCGTTGTGTTATGTGGTCTCGTTTACTAATGATGACCTTATATGGTCTCGCTCAAGCGATGACTTTATGTGACCGAGTTATTTGGCGGTGACTATTTACAATCACTATACAAATCTATTATATATCGTTTATGTGACAAGTTTGTATGGGTGTAGTGGGAAGTTTTCATACATATGGTAGCTGTTTAGAGGTTTACTAGTATTGTCTCATTTGCGTAAATTCACCTCTAGATCATTTTCTTGGTCACTGGAGGATTGTACCCAATTGGCACCTATGTATTGCTCTCGGTTGTTTAATGAAATACCAAATATTGTTGCTTGTCAAAAAATAATATCGTTTCTCTTTTTTTCTCTTATCAATCGAAATAATAAATAAAATTATTAATAAAAAATACTAAATAATAAGACTCCTAATAGTAATAGAACAATTTCGAACACTTATTATTATTAAAATTACTTTAATGTTTTTAATTGACGAATTCATGCCGCTCCCAGACTTGAGTTCTTTGAGTTTTGACGAATTGCCAAATTCACCACTCCCGGTTCTCCATTACCGCTTTTCTGCTTAAATCTTGGCACAGATCTACACTACAAGCCCCTTATAACGATCCAGTGAAAAAGCGAAGTCAGAAAAATGATTACTATTTTTAACAAGGGGTGTGATATCCACACATCATTTTTTACTTTTCTCACACATTTTTAATTTTCTACCATCAGATCGGATAAATTAAAGAATATCAAAGGACATAAATTAACAAAGGTGTGTGAAAAGTAAAAAGGGGTGTGTGGATAGCACACTCCTTTTAACAATTATTGAAATAGAAGCTCTTGAATCCGTGCTAGCTGACTATTTAAATTGATACTTTTTAATAGATTAGAGGATTTACAACCAAGTTGAATGTTCAAAGTAAATGCTAAACTTGTGATGTAAATTTGACAATTTTGCTATAAGGTCTAAAATCAAGGGAAATTGTAGTTTTTTTTTTTTAATTTTCAATATGATAATATCTTAAAGAACCTTTTTTTAATAATATCTTAAATTATTCTAATTTGCGATGTAGAAACTTCTACAAAAGATGTAAACTTGAGCATTTAAAACAAAAATTCAAACTTGAGTGCAGTAAATTACACACTATTTTTGTCAGTTAAACTAACTCACATCTTTTCGGTACAAAAATTTCAAAACAGAAGAAAAAAAAATTAAGACTTTTTAGCCAAAATGATTCATGAGATTTGCATAACTCCTTACTTTTGGTTCATGAGAATTGAAATCAATAGAAATGGTCAATGAGTTTGTCCATCATCAATCATTTTGGTCATTCCATGAAAATTTCTATTAAATAAGGCTAAAATAACAAAAACACCCTCAATTTTTGTCAAATCATTTGGTCCATTATTTATTAAATTGAGGATACTTTTGTCATTTTTGTCTTTATTTAATACAATTTTTCATGGAATGATCAAAATGATTGAGAGTGAATAAATTCAGAGTTTACTTCTATTGATTTCTAATCTTATGAATCAAATGAGTTATATAAATCTTAATAACCGATTAAAAAGCTAAAAAAAACCCATCGCTCAAAAAGCCGATACCCGGTTTCCAGAACAAACAGAAGAGAGAGACAGTGACACATCCACTCTCACTCACTCACAGTAAATATCACACTCTCACTCTGTCTTCTATGCCCCCACATTGCAGCTGTCTCCAGCCTATTTCCCTCCCAATTCCCACTCCCACCTTTATATACCCCTCCTCCCTCCTCCTCTCTCCAATTCTCCTCCACCCCCAACAATGCCGCTCTCCAATCTCGCCTCCCTCCTCCTCCTCCTCCTCACCGCCACCACCACAATCTTCTCCCGTGCCAATGCTGCCGCCACTCCCTCCGTCCAAACCCTAAACACCCATGAGCTCTTCAACCCCAAGCTCCCTCCCCGCACCCTCTCCTCCAATAAGAAATTCGAGGGCTCCTCCAACCTCGTCGACCTCCGCTACCACATGGGCCCCGTCCTCTCCTCCTCCCCCATCAACATCTACCTCATCTGGTACGGTAAGTGGGCCCCGCCCCAAAAGCTCCTCATCACCGACTTCATCCACTCCATCTCCGGCGCTCCTTCCGCATCCCCCTCCGTCGCGGAGTGGTGGCGCACTGTCTCCCTGTACACCGACCAGACCGGCGCCAACGTCTCACGCTCCGTCGTCGTCGCCGGCCAGTACTCCGACATGAAGTACTCCCACGGGAATCACCTCACCCGCCTCTCCGTCCAGCAGGTCATCGCCTCCTCCGTCCGATCCGCCCCCTTCCCAGTCGATCACAAGCACGGCGTCTACCTAATCCTCACTTCCGAGGATGTCACCGTTCAGGACTTCTGTCGAGCCGTTTGTGGGTTCCATTACTTCACCTTCCCCTCCATGGTGGGCCACACTCTGCCATACGCCTGGATCGGAAACTCTGGCAAGCAATGCCCGGAAGTCTGCGCCTACCCGTTCGCTATCCCAGGGTACATGGGTGGCGGCGGGCCCGGGGCGCTGTCCCCGCCCAACAGGGACGTGGGCGTGGACGGGATGATCAGCGTGATTGGGCACGAGCTCGCTGAGCTTGCGTCCAACCCGCTGGTGAATGCGTGGTACGCCGGGGAGGACCCGACGGCGCCGACGGAGATCGGGGACTTGTGCGAAGGGTTGTACGGGAGCGGTGGCGGTGGCGGGTACATTGGGCAGGTGATGAGGGATAGGGAAGGGAGGACGTTCAATGTGAACGGAAGCAAAGGGAGGAAGTTTTTGTTGCAGTGGATTTGGAGCCCTGTTTTGAAGGCCTGCGCTGGGCCTAATGCTTTGGACTAGATTAAATTTGAACGAAAAATGATAGAAATTTGTATTATTTTGTTATAAGAGGGATAGTTGGAGGCAGAGAGTATCTGGATGGTGGTGGTGGTTGCGGCGGCGGCGGTGGAGGAGGAGGAGGATAAAGTAAGCTCTGCTTGAGCTTATAGTAATTTTCTTGATTTTTCTTTTTTATTTTGGTGGGTTTAGTTAGGTTATTTAGATATCAATTTTTATACTATATGTTCATGTGTTTATTTCCTTTTTCTCCATTTGAAGGAAATTTGCATTGGCAATTTTTTGCTAAAGTTTGCATTGGCAGTTTTGTTCACTTTTTTTTTTTGACAAACAGTATAATCAACACCAAGGAAATGAGTGGGTTTTAATCTTACAATGTGTTAACAATAATGGAGTTCAAATTTATTATTGGCGAAAATCGAACATGAGACTTCTCATTTACAAGTGAAGAAGAATATCATTACATTGTAGTACTAAGTGATTTTTAAGTTGATAAGAATGCAAGTAACCAGTACTCTCACGTAAAGTTACAAATTCACGTATTATAAAATATGTTGATACGTATTGGGAAATTGGGTTGTATGAAAATGGATAAAAGTGGATGCCGATGTCATTATCAACACTAACAACTTGGACAAAGAGTTAGGTATTTTAAACGGAAAATGGATACTTTTTGGATCTCTTTCACCTGATTCTCCTCATCAAACAATCTGGGTTCTTAAAATTTGATTAAACGACTATAAACAGGAGCTCACTCAAAAAATTATAATAACTTTAACCGTTAAATCAAATTTCAAGAGTCCGGATTGTTTGGTGAAAATGATTAGGTGGAAGGGATCCTTTGTGGAATTCACTATTTAGTAGTAGAATTTAGAAGCTTGTCAAAGTGAATAAAGTGTAGCATTTACTTAAGCATTTTACTTAGATTTTGATACACAGAAGCTGGAGAGCCAAAAATGTCATATTTCACGGTCGTCGTCATTGTCATGCTTTGAATAGAAGCTAGAGAGCCAAAAATGTCATATTTCACGGTTGTCGTCATGGTCATGATGTCAAAGGCACTACCATTGGAATTTCAAGTCACCATTTCAATTGGGGTTCTCGTGTCTTTACTCAATACAAAATTAAAGAAAAATTTTAAAAAATAAAATTAAGATTAAATAATTTTAAAGTATTTGTTGAACATAAGTCCAAAAGTTTGATTACATAATCTTAATTGTTTGTCATTTGGCGGACGAAATCTTGTATTATGCAGCTAATCACCGTCGCCACCTACCTTACAAGCATTTTGGTCATGTGATTTGATGCCCCTTCCCTTCAATCTTTAAACAAAATGCTTCGCTTCATGCATGAAAGGAGTCATTTATGTTGACTGTATCTCGACCTTCATATTGAAAATGGATCTTTGTTAAGCTTAAATTGAGCATGTTTACTTCCATGAGTTAGAAATATAAATTTTTTTGATTCTTGAGTTCTTTGCGTTCACTAAAATATACGTAAGGGAATCATTTCACTCCTTAATTTTCTACTGTATTTATTTGCACATAAAAAAATGGAAAAGTTCCCTTGAAATCCATATTAAATACCTAAAAATCAGAAACCAAATCGATCCATAAAGACTAATTGATCTGATTCTTTTTTCTTCTCGTATCTTTAGCTCTCTAATGCCTTCATTTCCCCAATTTTATTAAGTAAACATGCCCTTTTATCCAAAGTGCGGGAAGAGAAATTCAACCTCACGAGCACATCTGTCTCTACATAATGTGATAAAAATTCAGAGTCTGATCCATCAATTGTTATCTTGATCACATGCCACAAGAGATCTTCGTACAATCAGAAGTAAAATAACCGAATATACTTGTTACGTCAGATTTCCAACACACAACAATATGCAATTAGTTTTAAATTCTCTTATTATCCATGTGGCATGTCCAACGGTTCTAATCACTTAAAAGGTCTTGAATCTCTTGGGCCTATTTATTATTGTTAATTAATTTATTATAATTTAAAATGTAAGCATTTCCAACCGTAATTTGCAGGTTAAGAGAAGTACGTCGTCCAAGAGCCAATCAATGTTGATTCTGTAACCTCGCCGCCATTGCCAAAACTTCATTTTAACCAAAAGATTTTTTTTTTTAAGATTTTGAAAAGGAGACCGTTATAGAATTTCGTGTTTATGATCAAAATCGTTCATAATATAAATCACACTATAAAGATTATCTCTATATATACTCATTTAAAACTAAGGTCATTTGGTCATCTAGCTGTATAAAAACAGATAAACGAAATTGGTAAAAACATTACTAACCATCTATGTATATGTTACAATAAATTGACTAAACCACCTTAGTTTTAATTTATTTTTAGTAGATATAATATTACAGAATGATTCATAATATGAATATTTTTAATCATAAACATAAAATTCTATAATTCAAGCATGAAGAATTTTAAGTGTTCTTACTTATCTTTGAGTTGGATGAACATTGGCATATTTAAGCTTTCTGTAGTCAAATTGTGTGGTGGTGGAAACTTGGACAATAAGGCCGCACCCATGACCCAAAGGTCCCAACTTTAATGGCATATTCGAGATCTACAGCTAATATTGGGGACCACAAAAGTACACATATTATTATTTACAAAAGAGGGCCCTGGGCCTTGCAATTTTGCAAAGCCTTTGGAGTGGCTGCTTGTAAAATAAAAAATAAAGAAGGAATTAAATTTAATTATACCAAATTATGACTACGGTGGCGGTGGGTCCAAAAAGTCCAAACACCAGGCTCTGCTGCAGATGGCGGTGGTAAACTCTGACTCGTTTTCCCCCCTTCCGTTGACAATAATATTTGGGGGTGCTAATGCTATTTATATTTCCGTTTTTACTTCTTATACATTCTAAAAATTTTTAATTATCGAATCAAATGAATTAAAAATAATCAATAAACAAAAATTAATAAAGATGTGTAAGAGATAAAAAGAGTGTAAAATTCACTCCTTTAAAACTTCTTATATGATATGATGTGACGTTGTCATTTCTTTAATCATGATAGTTTTTGTTCGTTTTTTCTTGAAAGGATGTCAATGTTAGAGTTAACACGTTAATTTCAATTACCGCCACAGTTATTAAGCTGCATTTTAATTAAAAAATATACAGAATCATAGACGGTGCTCCATTTTAAGGACCTTGGTAATTTAAATGAGCTAATGTGCTAAGATTAAAATATAAGAGGGAGAGCTAGTTTGAAAGCTTTCAACTACATAACTACAACAATTTATCCTATTTTACCTAGAAGAATCTATACAATATAAACACAACAGTTTTATTCCTTTTATTGTACATATAACTTGTCTTGCCCAGCTAAGTAAAATAACCACCATAAAACATTTTAAGTTTGTATGTATACACTCCTTGTCAAAAACTTTGCCCACTTGGCTCATCTATCAAATCACTTATAATTTCTCAACGTTTTTAAATTAGGAATGCTTTTTAGCCAAAATGGTTTATAAGATTGGTATAATTCTTTATTTTGGTCCATGCGATTTGAATTGGATGAAACTTGTCTATGAGTTGGTCTACCATAATTCATTTTGGTCATTCGGTGTAAAATCATCATTAAACGAGGATAAAAAGACATAAATATCTTTAATTTTTATAAAATCATTTTGGCACATTGTTTATTAAATTGAGAATACTTTTGTCATTTTAGTCCTTATTAACAAATTTTTTATGAAATGATCAAAATGATTGATGATGGACAAACTCTCTGACCACTTTTATTGATTTCAAATATTAGGGACCAAAGTTAAAGAGTTATCTCAATCTAAAAGACAATTTTAATTAGAAAGCCAAATAGAAACTAACACTATGTTTGGATGAAGAAATTTGAGATTACTAAGCAATTCTAAAATGGAGGAAATTGAAATGATGAGATTTTTTTTTCTAGAATTTGTAAATTTTCTTGTTTAGTTAACCTAAAAAGGAACAATGGAATTCAATACGGAATTTGTTATTTTTAACTCTCAATCATAGAAATTAGGAAAATGACACCTATTTACATGAAATTTAAACTTGGGAATTGGAGGTCCCAAATTTCAAGTTTTTTTTTCCATGCGAAAATTCTAAATTTCTATGTTTACGAGTTCAAACAAGGGAACTGATGCATGTCAATTTATAAATTCTAACGTTTATCCAAATTTCAAGTTTATTTCCCTTATCCAAATATAATGTAAGTGTTTTTGTCTTCTCATTGCCCTTGCTTGCATGAAAATTTCATATTCATCTTACATATTAGCTCATAGTATATATCAACAATCAGATCCTGTAAAAAAACGCATGAGCGACGAACGATATCCAATTGTTTAATTTTAGTTTATGATATATACTCAAACTTGTTCATAATTTACAACCCCTTAAATGATTGTCACTTAAAAGTTGGGTCCAATTTTTGTCGCAGTAAATTTCTATGTTGTGCATGTGAACTACCTCAATTATCGATTATGGAATGATTTGTTTCTCACTGTTTTGTCAATGATATTTGTGAAATATCTAACGCTCGCACCCCACCCCACCGGCCATTCTGCCCCCACCCCCCAAAAGCGAAGGTGGATGCTTAATTCAATCTAGCTAAAAAGATGGTGGAGCTTAATTTCTGTTGTCTGCTCGTGTAAACAATGAAATTCACATAAAAACATCCTTAAGCAGGCCCTCCATGGGACACTGTCTTCTTTTCTTTGCTCAATTTTATATGACCCTTTCAAACACTAACCTTTTTATGTTCACGTGATAAGAGAAATATAAATATTAATTTATAATCGTTGAGTGCAAGTTATTTTTCAGAGAGGTATCAGACATGCTTAAGTTTTGGTGAACATTTTAAACTAAATATGATTGATCACCAACATTATTGATATTATAGTCAACTTAATCATCTAGAGTTTTATTTTTTATTTTTTTTAATAAACAATAATATCTATTTAGGTGGGAAATTACTGTAAAATAAATAAATATGAAAAATACTAAACATTTATCAATTTAAAGAAAAGACAGTTGAGTTAAATACTTTGACTTTCGAGCGAGGATGGGAAGCACGCACACGAGGCTGGAATTTTCAGGAACAATATTTTCCCTGAATTTAATGATAATTATCTCTTCACTTTTCCAATAAATTCCCAATCGCTAGAAGGATATTGAATGTTTTGTGTACGTGGTGCAACTACAATACATGCATGGAAAAATATTGCCACCTCCACTGCTCCTAAAATATCGAATCACCACGATATCTATTATCTACCACTTGTTGGTCTCCAGTGCGAACGAATACGGCATGCATCACACGTGTCCCTTCTTCCAAGCAGTATAAAAGGAAGCAGTTAGTTCTAGCAGCTGCTAGCTCTGTCAGTACATCTCACAGCAAGAAGCAACAATGGCAGATACAACCACAGCGGGGGGTCTCAGGGCCAGCTGCAACGATCGATGCTGCTGCACTAATCCGTGCCCCGGTGGCGCCTCTTGCAAGTAAGTAACTGCTAAAGAAATCGCATATCTGATATGTTGTGTTGTAAGACCTTCAGATAGTTGGTATGTTAAATTACCAGACTTTTGGATATTATATTTAGTTATGAAAATATCGTATTTGGTTATCAGATTCCACATCAATTGAGATATACTATGTTTTTAGATTCCATTTGGAATTAAACAGAATGTTCTGCCATAGTTTTCGAAATCATTTCATCGATCTGATGATTCTAATTCACAATTTGACGCATCTAACTCTTTGTTACGTACTTGTATGTATTTCCAGGTGCACAACCACCTCCGACACCACAAGCGGGGGCGACCACATGACATGCTCCTGTGGCGAGCACTGCAGCTGCAACCCATGCACTTGCGCTGAGAGCGTCGTCACGGCTGGCAAGGCCAAATGCACGTGTGGCGCGGGCTGCGCATGCGTCTCTTGCGCAGCCTAATGGTTCAGACTCGTGAACCCCCAAGTATCTAAGAAGGTGTAATTAGCTTTAGACAGCTTAAGTTAAGCTCCATCGCGGTCGATGGATAGTGTCGTGTAATCAAGTAGTTATAAACCCTACTGGCTCTATGATGCTTTGGAATGGTAGAATAAGTAAAGTGTGTTTTTAGTGTTTTATGTTTCCCCTCTTTGTTCCTCTTTAGATGATTATTCCTCCTCACAATTACAGTTATCGATATTATTGATACTGAAATCCCACCAAAGCATTGGGGTTCAATCTCCTTTGGAAGATTACAATAACTCGGAGAATCGAGAGACATAAATAAACAAACGCAAGTATTTATAAGGCGATAAAGGATTTGCGGAAATCATTTTCCTTTCAATGAGTCCAAACTGGATAGTCAGTAAAAATTTAGCACAAGAATTTAATCTTACAAAGCTGAAAGAGTTACAAGTTACAGACATCTCCAATCTGATAAGTTACTGTTCCTTCTTTCCACACTTGATTTTCCTGATATCTCTCGTAGTAGCTAACATCCCCATTTGTCTTCACAGACAATGCCGAGGTGCTTCGAGTGCCATAGTGTCCCTATATATGCAAAACAAAGCATTTGAGAGATTCTGTTGAAACACAGACAAAAGCTGCATGGGGAGATAGATAGATAAATGGATTTACCAACGGAGGGGCTTTCTCCACAAATATGGAGCTGAGATGGTACTCCAGTTCTGGAGGATATATGTGAGGCAGGAGGCTTTCGTCCTCGACTTTAACCGTGTTCGTCATTAGTTTCTCAACCATTAATTTTATCGGAAGATCGTCGCCGCTGGATTCCGTAAGTGTCTCTCTGAAACTATCGCCTAGTAGTTGAGCCTGCAAAAGAGGAAGCTGAATCAAAACGATATGCGAGATAACTCGGAAATCTGTAAGCCCGGGGATTGAAAGTTGAACAAAAATATAGAGATGGCAACACAATTGATAGTAGTTTAAACGATGCAGGACCTCTCCGGGTCCGTTGGGTTGGATGCTCTCGTTCTAATATGGTGGTGGAGTCGGGTTCCAGGTTCCGATCCCAGGACCGATATTTTACTATTTCAAAGCAAACAAGGTGGAACAAGAAGCTTTCTTACCTTAGGCCAAGGAGAATCTAGTTGTGCATTTGACAAGACATGGATCCCGGGAGAGACCTCAGTGACAAAATTCCTGTCCTCCTTCGGTCTGTTGGTTACATAAACCATGGTCCTAGAACAAAGATCGGCCAATACCAGGTTAAACCCGTTGTATTGATCCGCCTCCTCCACAACTTCATCGGCGAACTCCATGGGACTCTTCTTGCTCTGCAGTCACAAAAAGCTGCGATAATTATCCGAGGAAATTTCTCAGCTTGTCTCTAATAAAAGGAATTAGTCTGATGAAACATTAAAGTTTAGAGTTTAGATTGGAAATCACCATGCTTAGAAGAAAAAGGAATAGCAATAAACCAAGAAATATTGAATGATTGTTGAATTCACTAGAGAAAATCAGACAGAGAATCAACAACAACAACAGAGCCTTATCCCATTAAGTGGGGTCGGTTATACGAATCTTATTGCTCTCAGTTTTTGCACAAGTCTTCCGTTACCTCCATACAGATAACCAAGATAAAAATAAGAATTGAACATTATTACCAACAAAATTTCCTTTTCGATATTATCTGAAGAATTGGCTGGCAATTGAATCACATGTCAGAGTTGAAGCTCTCTACAGTACATTGCAGTAAAATCATTCACCCTACTCAAACAATAACATCAATAAGAACCTAAAACTTAATTAACCACGTAAACACAAACCGGTGGAGTAACTTTCTTCACTGCCAATCTAGAAGGTTGGGGGGATGGAACCTGCTCCATAACTTCATATAAGTTAATAAGTTTTCACCTACACCTTAAATCTTGAACCTTTATACTTTGTTTTCTGGTTTGCCGAAAATATGATACTTCAATCTGAAAACGAATCGATTTTTAACCAATCCGAGACTAGAATCCTAAGTTTAAGCTCTAAATGGCGTGCGTTCTTTAAATCCTGCCAGGAGAATAACTGGTGTATCACAAGCTCATTGGATCCCTATACTTCAATGTTCCACCGGATTTTCCATCAATTATCTCCCTGCACATGGGATTTCAGCTTGCAATCCATTAAACTAACTAAAAGTGCCCAAAACCCCATCAATATATGCAAACAAAACTTCTTGCCAACAGATGGTAGAGAAAATTAAACAAGCAGATGGAGTGGGTGAAGCAAAACATATGAAATCAAACAGGATAATCACCTCCAAGAATCGAACCGGAAGGTCCCCTCTGCTCTTAGCTTGAGCAAGCTTCTGAACTTCTCTAACATTTGTGATAAAAGCCACCTTACCATCTCTGGTGCAAGCCAGCCATGTCCCACCTGCCAATCCATCTCTTCCCCCTAAGATCTCCCCTCCTTCCCACCATGCCAGAGGCTCTGTTGGCCTCCAAAAACAAAAAACCAAAGCAACACCCACTTGAAATTTTAGCTCATTAACTCCATCGAACCAAATCAAATTCAATCAGGAAATATAAAATTAAGAACAACCCATAAAATCAAATGAAATTCAAGCAGAAAAGTGAAATTCAGAACAACCCAGAAGAACCATCCAAAAACCAAAACAAACCCCCACTTGCAGTTTTAGCTCACTAACCCCATTGAATAAAATCAAATTCAATCAGAAAACAGAAAATTAAGAACAACCCAAAAACCAAAACAACCCCACTTGCAATTTTAGCTCACTAATTCATTGGATAAATTGATTTCAAATTCAATCGGAAACATAAAATTAACAGCAACCCAGAAGAGCCATCCAAAAACCAAACCAATTAACCAAAAAAACCACTTTTACTTTTAGGTTTTAGCTTAGTCTCCCGATTGAATCAGATCTGTCATCAAATTTCAATCAGAAAATAGAAAATTAAGAACAACCCAGAATTGCCACACTTACCTGCTGTGAAACTCGTCCCTGTTGAGCAGCAGAAGGAAGGGGTAAACTGGGTGATTTTGCCACACGAACACAGCTATACACATTTGGTAGCCTTTTTTTATTTTTCCCCACAATTTTTACTTCGTTTTTGCAGAGTTTTGGTTCCTCAACGCTTACAATCTACAACGATTCTGCGTTGAAGGTCGGTCCATCCCCTCTCGCTTTCTCTCTCCACGTCGTGAGTTGGGCCCACTGAAACGTGGGTCAATAGCTGCCTCCTTGGGGTAAAGCTCTGCACTTTTTCAGGATTTTACGTGGGATTGGCGGTAAGGTTTTGATTCTAAAAGAGGAAACTTTTTTAGCTGCGGAGGATTTTGTGTCACATATCACATGAAGCGTACTTTTAATATCTGTCTGATTCATGTTCTAACAAGACCCAAAGAAGCAAATGCTTCATTTTACAATGATCAGATGAAATTTACATGCATTTTGGATCCTCTATTTATTTTTAGTACATATTAACTCAAGACCACGACATTAAATGAGAATAAATGTCGAGAACATAAACAGGTAGAACAAGGAGGGGAGATAAATGTCATAACCAATGAAAAATATGAGATTCTAGATCGACATTAAATGACAACCGAAAACATAATCAACATGCAATTTAAATTCTTATTGATATAACGATAGTTGCGCTCTTGAGTCTTTAAAAATAGCCGGTCACTTGAGTCTTTGGAAATATTGAAGATTGATAAGCTCATTTGAATCCCCTATCGTTTCCCAATTACAATCTTAAAACTCATTTCAGGTCTCTTTGTTAAAATTTACGCAAAATTTAATTACTTTGAGTCAATTAAGTAAAACTTTTTTTTTTTATATTCTTCCATGAGGATGCAGTATAAATATTTTTCGAGCTGACAATAACAGCACCCGAAACTACTCGTACTTGTAAAACAACCTATTTATGTTTTATAATCCACTCTTTTACTGTTTTGTCAGATCAGTCGACATTAAAACACGTTGTGGAACCTCGCCTCACAAAGCTCTTGTCCCTTCCGTCTGCAATTCCGCCACGTCGACAGTCGTAGGTACACAAAAAGACAAAAAACCGAGTCAGTTCTCAGAACCGGGAGGTTCCCCTCTGACACGGCTCCCATTCCAGGCATCTCCCGCACCACGTGTCGATTCACCACGCGAAGGCAGTGTGAATCACGTGATTCGCATGCGCCTTCCGTCGCCAAAAGTCATAATTTCCCACATAAATAAAGTAAAAAAAGATAAATATAATTAAAATTTTTAAAAATAAGACCCTGTTTGTTGTCTGCCTAGAGAGAGAGGAGGAGAGGAGAGAGAGAGAGAGAGAAAGAGAGGGCACCAAAAATGGGTAAGGTAGTGGAGAGGAAGAAGAAGAAAGGACGGCCCTCTCTTTTGGATCTTCAAAAAAGGACTCTCAGAGAGCAGCAGGAGCAATTGCAACAGCAGCAGAAGCGAAAGCCCAACTCTGCCCCTCATTCCAACCCTAATTACAGGACTGCTCCTGCCGACTCTGCCCGCGCTTCCCTGCGTCGATCCACCCGCCGCAACCCTGACCCCGACGGTAATTCAAACGACGAAGAGGAGGATGAAGACGAAGACGAATACGCTTCGGCCGGGAAGCGCCGCGAGAAAAAACTCAAGCTCGTCCTCAAATTGCCCCCCAACAATCAGAAATCGTCGGCCAATTCCGCGACTCGGAACTCCCACGGCGGCGGCTCCGAGTCCAATGACGACGACGACGGCGACTACAGAACCGACCGGAAGCGCAAGATCAATGCGATCGGCGATGGATCTGGTCTCGCTCACCCTCAAAAGGTATTTCAATTTTGGGGCTTTGGGCGAGATGCCCAGATTTTCAGTTGTCTTTAATTTTCGCGGGTTCGAAGCGCCAAAAAATATACCTCCTTTTTAACCCGGTATTTTTCTGTGGGTCTGGAAAACTATACGTTGACATTATTATTTCAAAATTCCTTGAATTTCGCACCTTTGAACTATGTTTTATTTTAGGTCTTTTTCTTTTCTAGAATCTTTAGTAAATAGGGTTGACCTGGTTGGTCTTTATTGAATTTCTGCAGAGCTGCATAAATTTCCCAAAAAGTTTTTAACTTTGATCATAATTGTCAGTGTTTTTCTTAGATTTTGTTGATTAGATTCATGTTTTATTTACTAACCCTCAATGATGATTTGACTGTCATATCTATCTGCTAAAGTTTAAATTTGTCTTTTGTCCTTTTTTCAAATTTTATAATTTTTATTTCACAGTTTTTGCAAACTGTATTATTTGCCCCTTTTGGGGTACCTTGAATCCCTTTTCACAGCCAACAATGGAAAATATATATTTGCTGTTTTTGGGTTGCTAAATTTAATTTTTCACTTTTGCAGGGTGAGAAATCAATTCCTGCTGCAAACCCACCAAGCAGCCTCCAAGGTTTGCTTTTACTGGAAACAACTTTGATTTTTTTTTGGTTGGGATTTGGATTTTGGAAGCTTTGTTTTTTATACAATGGGGTTTTAATCATGTGCAGGAGTGGCTACAACGTTGGACCCTGGACCCTCTACCCCTTTGCCTGATAAAAAGTTGCTGCTGTTCGTTCTCGACAGGCTCCAAAAGTGTGTTTTTGTGGTTTTCTGGATTTGTGCTATGCTTGCTTTGCTGCAGTAGCTTCTAGAACATCAGAGTTGGATGATGTTTGATTGTGTTTTTTCAATTTTTTTTCAGGAAGGACACGTACGGAGTGTTTTCTGAACCAGTGGACCCAAAAGAGGTTGGTATATCTTGTGGTAACACATTAACCTCCAGGATTTGTGTAAAGATTTCTTTTTTGTTAACTTTTATTCTATGTTATGCAGCTCCCGGACTACCATGAAGTAATAGAGCACCCTATGGATTTCGGGACGGTGAAGAAGAAACTTACGAGTGGAGTGTACTCCAGTTTGGAACAGTTTGAGGTCAGCTTACACCAATATCATCTTCTTTTAGTCCTTCTTGCATCATCTGTTTGAGATCTCCAATTATTTTATCCGGTACTGGTGTGATGTGTTTCGGTATGCCATTTGAATAGGTTGATTATGAGAAGTCCTGATTTGGAATGAGGTTTCCTTGCAGTTATTTTAATAGCATGTTACCCCACCTTATCAGAGTTTGTCGGCTGAAAATCCATCCTGCATGTCTTCTAGTGGTCATTTACATTTAATTGGTTAAGTGACCATTGGATTAGTTCTTCTTCTAGTATCCATTTTCATCGTGGCGTTACGAATTACTTTGATCAGTTGTTAGTTAAACAATAAACACTATAAGCTCTAGTCTATGTACATTCACGTTTCATTTTGGTTTTATTTTGAGCTGCGTACTTAAGTCCAGTACGTACCTTTCTCTAACTTTCACAAAATTTGCACTTTGTTAAATGCCATTCGAGTAGGTCAATATACAATGCGTATTGGGAATTTGAGATTATTAACTTCAACAGTTTATATTTTTCCAGCTTAGAACCTTTTCAGTTTGGAGAGTTAATTACTGAAGATTCTATTCAGAAGTGAAGCATAATTGGACAGCTCAATCTTCACTTGTTAACATGATTGTACCTAATAAGAAAGATTCCACTGTATTGCTTTCCCTGAATCAAAAGATCAATCTTCTGATGCATTTGTCAAAAAAGCATTTTGTTCTGATGCTCAGCTAGGAGTTTATGTGTAGATGCTCAGCTAGGACATTATCAAATATTCACACCTTGAAATTCGGGCCACCAACATGTTGCTTTTATAGTTACTAACTGCATAATTCCCTCCTTATTTAGTTTAAGCAATAACAGTTTACCATGTTTGATTGTCATGCAATGTTTGCTTCGTGTTGACCTTGTATGTTCCAAAAATCTATTTTTGCTTTAAAATCATTTTCTTTAAAAACTTTTTGGCTTTCTTTTGGTTCAGACTGTTGAAATTCTAGTATGTAGTATCTTCATGGAGTACTATGTAGCAAATTCTGTCTTGGACTGCTGAAAATTAGCAATAGAATTTGGTGGTGCCATTGACGAAGGGATGATTATCTAAATTTTCCATTTTTGCTGGAACATGGCATATCAGAATTAAAAATCGATTTTATGATCTTGCAGGATGATATTTTCTTAATCTGCTCCAATGCGATGCAGTACAATGCCCCAGATACCATATATTTTCGACAGGTACAGTTAGATCCAGCTCCTTTCATACTTTGTTTGAGGTTATTTGTTTGTTGTCTAAACTTTGATGACTTCTTTCCAGGCACGCTCAATACAAGAGCTTGCGAAAAAGAATTTTGAAAATTTGAGGCAAGACAGTGATGATAATGAATCAGGACCAAAGGTCGTAAGAAGAGGTAGACCACCAACAAAAAATTTGCATAAAAAACTGGGCAGGCCTTCCCTGGACCGTGCTGGTTCAGAGTTCTCACATGCCACTCTTGCTACTGGGGCTGAAAACGCCACATTGGATCATAAAAAAGGATCTCATCTTTCAGACAAGTCTGGTTTGACAGGTTCACGGAATAATGATGTTTATACTAATTGGTTGACGGATAACAAGTTTGAGAGGAATGATGACGTCACAGGTTTCAAATGCTTTTATGTAAATCAATTCTGGTATTACTTGTCCCTTTAATAGGCTTGGTGGATCTTTGATTAATATGGATCTTAAATCTGCAATTATTTCAGGTTTCACGAAGGCTAATTTGAAGCTAGGGAAAAAACATTTTGTGTTTGATGAGAACAGGCGTAATACATATAATCAATCTCATCCTTCAGCCAGTGGACAAGAGTCATCTGTATTGACTACATTTGATGGAGAAAGGAAACAGCTAATGGCTGTACGTATATAACTTTATGCATTTCTCTGAGTTCATACTTTAGTTGGTGCCTGAATTTTGCCACAACTTTGTATAAGAACTGTGTATATTGGTGTCTTAGATATATTTAGGGCTTACTTGTTTGCTAGTGAATGGTCATGACCCGTCTAGGGTGTTAATTTAAGTGGAAAACCCATACTTAAGGAAAAAGGATATTTAACTCTATATTACATACGATTAAACCATGCAGTAGGTTTGGATTTTTTGCTGCCCTGTGAGAGATTTTCGTTGCGGTGGTTTCACATACCCCAGCACGTCCTGCTTCCTGCCTTTTGGTGGATGATATTATGTGGTCTGCTGACTTGTCGGTTGTGTGGATTTTGATTTGTGTGGTCTGCTGACTTGTCTTTTGTGTGGATTTAAATTTGTGTGGTTTGCTGACTTGTCTTTTATGTGAATCAGGTAGGGCTTCACTCGGACTATGGTTATGCAAGGAGCCTGGCTCGATTTGCTGCAAATCTTGGACCTGTTGCATGGAACATTGCTGCAAAGAAGATTGAAAGGTCTTTGCCCCCTGGTGTTAAGTTCGGCCCAGGGTGGATTGGAGAAAATGATGTTGCGCCAAATAGGCCACTGCAATTAGCCTCAGCCTCACTAGGTCAGCCATCTTCATCAGAGCCCTTTCCCATTCGTCCAAATGCATCTTCTGCTGCAACATCTTACTCTGTTGAGTCTAACGGAGATAAATTGTCAGAGAAGTTGTCGGGGCATAACTCTTCAGAGAAGCCATTGGGACATAACTCATCAGAGAAGCATGTGCCTTCTATTCCTTCAGCAAATACAAGTAGTCCTCTTCCTCTGTCTGCTGCTACCTCATCACCCCCCATTGTTGCCAATAAATCTCCTGAACCCCTCCCTGGAAAAGTAGAAACTGCTGAAGGATCAAACGCTCATACTGGGTTTAATATGCCGAGCAGCAATCTTGGTGTAATGAGACCGAAGTCTCCATTTCAGATCCATCAGAATTCTGTATTCCGACCTGGGATCAACGGATTTAACGGCACATACGGATTAAACATTCCTGCTCAGATGGGAAAGCCAGTTGGAGTGGCCAGGCCCGGTGGTTTTAACTTCCAGCCGTCTCAAATGCTCGACTCAGTATCTAGGACTAACGCTAACTTCCATCCAGCTACTTCAAACAGCTTAACTTCAGAAGAAACTAAACTCTCCAAAACTCCAGGTACAATAAGCTCTTCCAGTTCATTTCCAAATTCAGTGAATGAGGCAACGGCAGCTCGGACAATGGGAACTCGTCCTCGGCCATCTTGGCAAGGGTTGTCACAACAGCAGAAAGCCAGTTCAGCATTGTCGCCACAACAAAAGCCCGACTCAGTTCCACCAGACCTGAATGTGAGGTTCCAGTCCCCAGGGTCCCCTAGTTCTAGCCGGGCTGATTCAGCGCAGCCGGATTTAGCATTGCAGCTCTGAGATTAATCCATTTTTTTCCTCCCCCATTACGATTCTCCTTCGATTAAGTTAACCAATAGAATGGGGAGTGATTCAAGTTGCTCCTTGTAGCGACGAGACCATAGGCGGTCTCTCTGCGTGGGCGAGCGCATCCCCACTCGACTGTAATGTAAAGGAGTAGAGTGTTCTTGTACAGGTTATTAATGTATCCTAATGCTAATTGTTGGGGGGCAAAAGTAAAAGAAAAAGGCTTGATTTGTGAGGTTAGGAAGAAACGATGATGTAGGCAGGGTTTAGGATGTTTGTCTGAAGAAGATGTACGACAATCTATTCTTCAACTTAGAAAATCCTTGTGTAGTCCTGCAAGGAGTGTAATCTCTGATGATAATATTGTTATTTCACACATTTGGAATCTTTGTTGTTAGCCTGGAGAAATAAAGTTTGCTTCAGGTTTTGTAAGCGGTGAAATTGACCTGGTGGTTTGGGGTTTTTTGCTTTAACTCACTGTTTCTCGGGTTTATGTAAATTACAATAGAATGTAGTTTGTATAAAAAAGTTCGATTGAGATTATTCAATGATGTGTTTATAAGCGTCAGATTTGGAAGACAGAATTGGTTTTTGTTTTAATTGATGTCTTATTATATGTAATTCATGACACGTCATATGATTTGCAAATTTAGTTTATCAAAGTTGGTGAAAGCTTTATTTTTCATTATTTTTTATTTTTTATTAAGAAGTATAATTAGTTTTTAATTTAAAAAAAAAATCCAGTTATGAAAAATGAGATGATGAGAGTCAGACAATTTCCCTTTAAATGGGACAATCATGATTGACAATTTCTCTTAACGTGGGCAGTGGGCACAGTTTTAATTTTTAATGTATTACACAGTTACTTTTGGGATGAATAAAATTCTTTTTCATACATTGTTGTTCTTCTTATCGGTTTAAAATTGAATATTTCATCAAAATTTTGTAGAATTTCGATCAATGTGCAGAAAAATTCTTCTATGCTATATAGCATTGGATGATCTAAATTGGTATGAATTATTGCGTTAATATGGTTCTTTAAATTCAAATCATTCAATACTCATAATATTTAATATTACGTAGCACCAAAGTAGAACCCCTAAGTACGTCTTAGTTATAATTGTGAATATGCCTGCCATTAAAGTAAACTTAACCCTAATTTAGGCTTGAAAAGACTCTTGCACCCCTGCAAGCAATGCGCACATTGGTTGAAGAGGATCATTACAGAAACAAGAATCGAAACTTGAGACGTTTAGTAAACTAATAAATACTTTTAACTAAGTTACAAACTATTTGTCTTATGGTGTTAATGTGAAATTACAGGTAGAGGTTCGAGCTTTTGTTTCATTTTTATCCTTTTGTTACTTTGGGTGGTGTTATCCAAACACCAATTTTTACGTTTTACACATTTTCTCAATTTCATTCGTCGAATGAAATGAATTAAAAAAATCAATAAATTAAATTAACAAAAGTGTGTGAAAAATAAAAACGGATACGTAAATAACATTATCCTTTTACCCTTACCTTTTAATAGACATGTGTACGATCTAGATAGTGTGTGTACACATTTTCTTCTTGTGGAATTGTCTTCAGTTTTGGTCGTGACTCGTACCCTTGTGAAATTGTTTTGTTATTTAAAAGTCGGCCACAGGTTTGACTCCGGGAACAAAAGGTCTTGACCTGAGGCAGTGGATGACCCATGAGAGAGAGAGAGAGAGAGGTAGTGCTGTCTTTATGCTCTTGGAAGGAACTTGGTCAACAATGGCACGATGTTGCTAACTCAATTGCTCAGTCTAAGCATAGCAATTAACAGCGTCACTCATAGAAATGGATGACAAGCAGCTGGCACCTTGGAGGCCATGTCGAGTCCCTTTACACACGCTCTTGAATGATTGCGAGTTGTTAATATGCTGCGAACCCTCATTAACATTATGTAATTTTCAAACGCGTAGACCAAATTTTTATTAATAATATGAAAAGTTGTCTAAGTTAAATGGCTAACAAGATTTGGCTTCTATTTGGATCAATTCGAATATTCGGTGACCAGTCAAATACTCCATTAGCTAATTTATTGACCCAAATTACATTTTGCAAACCCTTATCACCTTTATATTTGCCTGGAATTGTTGTGCTTCAAAGAAACAACAACACAAACTTTAGTTTTCAGGACCAACAGTACCCCATCTGTCACCTCCCAAAGACGTTGTCAATGGGGTTGCAATGTCTCATCTACTCCAACTCCATTTACCTTTTTTGTTCCAAAAATTAGGGTCTTCTGTTGATGACCTCTTTGAAGGGTACCCTAATGGCGAAAATATCGGTAAACACTTTTTTTTTTAAAATCCGGTGTAGAATATACACTAAATTTCGAAGCATAATGATAAACGCAACTCACTTGGGAAACTCTTATTGAAGTCCAAATGTTTCATAAAAAACAAAATATTATGTATTTCTCTAAAAAACACTTTAAAACTCGAAAAACATATATAACTTTTTCTGTCAAACGTATCGTAATTCTTCAAAAAAAAAAAAAAACGTTTTAGTCATTCCCCCAATTCTTAACAAACACGAAGTCAACGTCAAGGAGCACAATTATAAATTTTAACAAAAGTTTAATTAAATTGGGGTTACAAATTTCATTTTAAGGTGGCAAATTGGAAACAAATGACAAAACTTGTCTAGTTCCCACACTAATTAAATAATAATTTGAAGGTAGAAGAGAGAGACTTATTTTTTGCTCAGGACAACTTACTATCTAACAATAACAACGTAGCCATCACAAAGAGATTTAGTAGCTAGGGACGAATTTTAGGTTTGTATTCCACATGATATGTTTTAGGTTTATATTTTGGCACTGATGAATCATACAATGGTGGTTAAGGAAAGCTAAAATGTCTTTATGAGTTTTTCCGACTTTTGAAGTAACGAATTACCGTAACGAAGTTTACTGTTCAACCTTTTAAAAAAAAAAAAAAACAGTAACAGCCTGGCTCTTAAATTTATTAGTTTATTGCGCACTCTTGTTACTTTGATTGAATTGAAATTCTGTGTGGTGACCAAACTGATTTACAAATAGTTGCGGCAGCTGACTTGACTTGGAATAAGAGAGTCCGCAAATTCTGCATTACCCGCCACCAAGCTCTTCACCTTCTTCCTTTGTAAAGGACTCAGTCTTCACTCGCTTTCTCTTTTATGCTCAATTGGCTCACAAAAACCAAAGCCATAACAAAGTCATAGCCTTTTTTTTCTTCCTTCTCTGGGTAAGTGGCGAGAGAGAGAGCAGAGAGAAATATCATTTTAGTGGTTGAAGCTTTCAGGAGGTAGAATCCAAGAGTAGCCTTTTTTTCTTCTTCTGGGAAACTGGAGAGAGAGAGAGAGAGAGGGAGGAGGGAGAAATATCATTTTAGTGGTTGAAGCTTGGAGGAGGCAGAATCAAGAGGAGGAAGAAGAAGAAAAAGAAGATGGGGAATTGTTGGGGTTCTCCAGTTGAAAACCCAACACCAGTAACTACTGGTGATCTCAGTACAGGTAAAACCCACAGTTTTATATATATATATATATATATTTTTTTTTTTGTTGTTGTTTTCTTTCACTAGATTTAATAAATTTTTCGACTTTTGATTTGGGTTTTTGTTGTATTTGATTTTGTGGGACTAGATTTTGAGCAATGCCCATCATTAATTGAGCTGCAAATTGTGTTTATGAACTGTGTCATTGATTGACCAGTAACTACTAAATCATGAATATTGTGGCTATTGGATTTCAAGTTACTATAATTGGTTTCTGCTGGTATTTGTTTGGATTTCTAGGAAAAGTTGATGTTCTTTCTGCAAGTCAAATGGGAAAAATGAAAAATCCATGGGTTTTAATTTGAATATTATTTTCTGACTTTGTGCTACTTCTTCAGTGGTCAGCAACTTATCTCAGACAACCAGTATTAACATCAGCAACTTATCTCAGACAACCAGTAATAACACATCTTCAGGGGAGTGTACTGTTTCTCGGAATAGCCAGTTCTCCGCTGCAAGCGGCGACGAGGCCAGTGCACATGGGCAGATCTTACCCACCCCAAACTTGAGGATCTTCAGTTTTTTGGAGTTGAAGGTTGCAACCAGAAACTTCAGACCAGATACAGTGCTTGGGGAAGGAGGTTTTGGGATGGTCTTCAAAGGCTGGCTCGAGGACAAGGCGCCGGCCAAGTCAGGAAAATCAACAGTTATCGCGGTGAAAAAATTGAGTTCTGAGAGCTTGCAAGGATTTGAGGAATGGCAGGTAAATTAGCTGCACTTGAGGGAATGAATATAATTGGTGATGCTCTCTTGTTTTATATTAGCAAGTGTTCAAGGAAATAAGATCTTAAGAGTTGCAGTTCTGATTAGATATGTTAATCGAAAGTGGAAAGTAAAATACTGATCCTTTACCAAAATTAAACAGTAAATAATTATTTTTGTAGCTACAATCACTGTGGTATCCACTGCCCCTTAGGAGGGCGGAGTGCCGATTGGTTAATGCAGCTGGTGCCCTGAGTCCACAACAATTTAAGGGAGATATAGAGTTCTATGGATGATAAAACAATGCCATGATATGTAATTTCTTCAAATTTGATTAGGTGATACTGTGGATTCTAGTTTGAATAAAAAAAGGGCTAAGTCAAGCGAGTTCTTTTCGCCAAACCCCCAAACTCAATCCATAATCTCTCTCCCGCATTCCTGGCATGCATTGCTCACACACATAAATATTAACATTTGGCAGACTTCTGGCCTGTTTTATCAGTCTTCTGGGAGTATAAGTTTGCAAGCAGTGTGTCAAGTCAGTTTAGTTAATGCATTGTATTCTTATCTGAGTATTCTTTGCTGGTGCAGTCAGAGGTGAATTTCTTAGGGCGACTATCTCATCCTAATCTTGTAAAGCTATTCGGATACTGTTGGGAGGATAAGGAGCTGCTGCTTGTCTATGAGTTCATGTCAAAGGGTAGCTTGGAAAACCATCTATTTGGAAGTAAGTAAATAAGCATAAATAAGTTTCAAACATTACAAGTTATACATGCGCATCTTCCTGTGTGCAGGCATATGGTGTTTGCAAATATAGCAAGTTCGTTCTTCACCTGACACTTCATGTTTTCTACTTTTGCAGGGGGATCGGCTGTTCAACCACTTCCATGGGATACACGGATTAAAGTTGCAATAGGAGCTGCTCGAGGCCTGGAATTCTTGCATACATCAGAGAAGCAAGTTATCTATAGAGATTTCAAAGCTTCAAATATACTTCTTGACGGGGTAAAATTCTATTTGATTTATGAACAGTTATCAAGAATTAAGCTAAGAAACGCTTATATGTTTCATTTTCTTACCATCAAAGTGCTTCTCCGATTGCTCAAGAGATATTTTTTCATATGTTCAAACCTTACCCATGCCACATACTCATTTTTATCCACCATATTGTTGAAATCATTTCTAATTCAAAAGTAGTTGATTGAAAAAACAAAAGAAGAAGACAAATTAGACTTATATTTTACTTTTTGTTGTACTGCAGTCATATACTGCCAAGATATCCGACTTTGGCTTGGCAAAAATGGGTCCTTCAGCAAGTCAATCGCACGTGACAACACGGGTTATGGGTACATATGGTTATGCTGCTCCTGAGTATGTTGCCACAGGTAATTCTATATAACTTATTGTGGGATCCTAACACCAATTGGTGGAAAGGGTCAACTTTTTGATGCTGGATTGGCAAAGATTTAGGCCAATTACAAAATTCAAGTTCAAGCCATGACATTCCTCGTACCATGCTTAATTTTACAGGTCATCTGTATGTGAAGAGCGACGTGTACGGTTTTGGTGTTGTTTTGATCGAGATATTGACCGGCTTGAGGGCCCTTGATACACATCGTCCAAGTGGAAAACAGAATTTAGTAGACTGGATAAAACCATTTCTTTCAGACAAAAGAAAACTGAAAGGCATTATGGATCCCCAGCTGCAGGGAAGATATCCTTCCAAAGCTGCCTTTCGAATTTCTCTTCTTGCTCTAAAATGCATCGAATCTGAACACAGAAACAGGCCATCAATGAAGGATGTCGTGGAGGAATTGGAACGGATAGAATCTGCTAATGAACTTACAAGGGAACCAAGGCCTCGTTCTACTCATCCTATGACTCATCGACAAGGCCAGAAGCCGTTGCATCATCGCTCTCCACTTCACCCCAGGCAAGACGGATCTCAAAGCTACCAACAGTCGCACCAGGTTCGAGTGAAGTAACTCTAGCACGACTGCTGTCAGGAAATATTGTGTCAAAAAGTTTTGATTTGTTCATGTATGTATCTCCTGGGAGGTCAGATTAAGCTTATTGTTGTGTTAAACTGGGTGTGTTCTGTTAGCAGTGACACTGTAATTATTGTTTAGCTTCGGTGATTAAGCTTCAAAACTTGTAAGCAGAGTAATTAGTTGTGATTTTTCTGGAAGGGAAATTTAACCTTCTATTTTGTTATCAAGTTTAAAGATTCAAGGACAAAATATTTCACTGTCAGTTTACCTTTTGTATTGAAATGTTGGTATTACAGCAACTTCAGCGCAAATCATGTAAAACATAGAGACGTTACATTAATTTTATAATAGTGATGTTTACACTAGTTGTTATTAGAATGCTACCTTGAGTTATAAATTTAAAATAAGCGTAAACGTAAGCACTAGCTCATAATTCGAGGCGTACAATGGACGAAGTCAACACAAATATAACACAAGTATAGCCTGTTTTAAGTGTGTCACGCATGACACACAAGTGGTATTTGCTACTTAAATAGATTCTCCCACTTTATGATTTAGACTAGATATTGGTTAGTCATTTGAAACATTACCACGCGATTAAGTTTTGTATCCCATCAGTACACATATGATGTTCATTTAGTGCCCAATCAATTATATGTTTTTTTTTTAATTGGATTCAATTTATTAGTACAATGACACGCACAATCCTTCAAATCCTTCATATCTTGTAGTGCAGTTGCATACTGTCAAGATATTTGACTTAGGCTTGGCCAAGATGAATCATTCAACTAGTTAATCGCACGTGAGTCGTGACAACGCGGTACATATAATTATATTGTTTTCAAGTATGTTCCCACGTGTAATTGTACGTAGCCTATGGAATTTGAGGACTCCTAATAACACCAATTGTTGGTAAGGCTCAAATTTTTAACATCGGTTCTCGTTCTACTCATCATATGGCTCATCTTCAAGGCTAGAAGCCGTCCCATTTTTAATCATTTGGTGCCGTGCTTGTCCCACTTTAAACGAGTCGTAATCGTGCTGGATTCGTATTGGTGCGATCCTTGTACAACTTGAAATATAAATAAGAAATGTCCTTTTATCAAATACTTTGAAATGTTATGCTGTTAGATTTTCCTTTTGAACTACTAAGTTGTTTATGCCTATATATTAAATATCTAACTTAAATTATAGGTCACAAACTATACACGTGACGAATATAAAAATTAAAATTAAGAGGTATAATTGCCTAAATGTTGTAAAATTAACGGTGTGTGCAGCGTCCTCGGAGCAGTAATGATACTTTCCATTTATAATCTAAAATAATAAGATTATAAAAATAGCTCCATCTATTCTCTCATCTCTTTTTCCTCTCTCTGCCATGAGCCTTCTGGCTTCTCTCTTCCGTTCTTTTCTTTTCTTTATTCTCTTCGTATCTCCTTTGATTTATAGGCAAAGTAAGTAGTGGCTGCTCCTAGTGGAAGGACATGTAGAGTGGGATGAGTGGGATATAGTGGGTTGGCCATCACACGTTGAATGGCTCGTAATATTATAACACTAAAAAATATTTAAAAATTAAAAGGGTAAATCGGAGAAAACATCAAATTGAAAAAAGGCAGGACGGCATGTCGTCGAGTGAATGGGAATTCAGAAATAGAGGCGACGATCTCTCTCTTTCTGTCTCTCTGTCTGTACATCGGCAATGGAAGTTCTTCCGAGAACGTCAGCTAGCTTCGCTTCTCTGCTTATCCTCTGCATCTCATTGGTACCAAGTTTACTCTCTCTGTGATTTTCTAGGGTTTTTTGTTTCCATGGCGGATCGATTTCCATAACTTACACTCGTAGATCCCTCTTTATTATGCATATAAGCCGCTAATTATTCATCTAATTGTATTAATCGAGACCGATAGCTCAGATTATGCTGCATTCTCTGATTGACTGATTAATGCTAATCTCGGTTTAGTGATTAGTGTTTTCCCGTTAGATCATTCACTTATTTGAGCAGTTTCTGGTTATGCATCAATTAATTTCAGATTCGGTATTAAGTTCTGCTTTTGATGAATCAATTAATTCAGGTTGCCTTCCACTGTGACCTGGTTGGAGCAGATGTATCTGATGCTACAACGCGGTATGTCCCGCTTTGTTCTTGGTTTTACGGAGTTGCTTCTGTTTGTTTTGTTCCAATTTTTTGTACTCTTATTGTTTTAATTATTGTTGGTGATTTTAATTCAGACAAAGTGATATCAGTAAATACCGATCGCTCTGTGATTGCGAGCAATGTCGAGATAGCAAGGTTTGTATCCCGTCTTTCCTCATTTAATGTTCATTTAGTAACTATGCATTTGTGGTGATGCTAGTTTAGTTGTACCAGTCTGTAGGAAACACACATGTTTAGTCGCCTATGTTCGTTTTGCTTTCATGGCCTTGCATCCAGTTGTGTTATATTTTTTATTTGTTGAGAGAGTTCTTAGTTTGGAAACATTTGGGGCCATTTAGAAAAGGCCAACGAAATGGAACCTAAGTTGGGAATTATAGTTTCTGCATAGCTGTTCTCGGAGTTAGTTAGATAGATTACTAGATATTTATTTTATGAGAAAAGTTATCCTTTGTGATTTTTCTTGATGATCTAGGAAAATACATTACACAGAAGGATATTTCCGAAGGAATTGTATTTGATCTACAATCGTTTAAGTTACCTTACTGGGTTGCTATATGAGAGATAGATTGATCGCTGAAGTGATATAGAATGACTGGTAGAATTCATATGATTGTTAGAGTAGAGTAGATTGATCGCTGAAGTAATATGTATCCGTGACTGACACCCACAAACCCTTCATTCATATGTTTATCTTTATCATCAATTAAAGTGGCTATGTAAACGTCTCATATTGCCAAATCTTTACCATATGCTGGCTGAGCAGGGAGAGGGTGCATCTTCTGTTATTGGAGCCAGCACTCTTCCAGATGAAAAGGTAATTGATAACGGGTACTTTTTCTTTATGTTTGGAGTATATGCCATTGGTACTCATGTCTTTTATCCTATCCTGAACAGAATATTGACATAATTGCAACATACAGCAACAATCTTGGAGCTGTGCAAATTAGTAGGGTTAGAATGGGGGACCTATCTGCTTCCTGGGTCTTGGAAAATCCTATTGATGGAAAGCAGGAACATCCAAAGAGTTTTCAGGTATTGAATATTCAGTTTCTAATCATAGCTGAAGGAAATGAACGTCACACAGATTGAAATTTCACAACTTCTATGTATCTATTTGTCACAGGCTCTTAGTTGAATTGGATTGGAGTTGTATGTTCTAGATAGAAACAAGATAGGAAATTAACTTAGTTAATGCTACTTTCCAGATGGTGGAGGATTCATCTCAATCTGGAATGATATTTGAAGAAAAGACTCAGCATCCCACAGATGATCATCAATCTGGAGAAGGTGAACTCCCATATCCTCGTCTATCATCAATGAGCCCAGTGAAGCTCAAGCGTCGGGTGAATTGTCAAATGCTTCTTGTTTTACTTCACTCTATTCATTTTGTTCAGTTGGGTTTGAATTCTGAACGTTTTCCTGCCCCATTAGGTAATGAGGCAAGAAAGGAGGAATCTTCGGACTGCAGAGTTGATAGGAAAAGATACAGAAGCTAATAACCAGATGGCTGCAGCAGCAATTGAACGATCAAATGACTTTGACCCCCTAGTCAAGGGAAAGTACAGCATATGGAGGAGTGATTATGAAAGCCCAAATTCTGATTCAACCTTGAAACTTATGCAGGACCAGATCATAATGGCCAAAGCTTACGCAAACATTGCCAAGTCTAAGAATGAAACTGATCTTTTTAATTCTCTCATGAAACACCTTAAACTCAGTCAGCATGCTATTGGAGAAGCAAGTTCAGACCTTGAGCTTCATTCAAGGTTTTTCTATTCCTTATCTGCTTGGAAGCTTACCAGGGTCAGTTTTGATTTTTCATACAGAGTTTTTATTTCGTTTCTTTTTTCTTTTACCAGTGCATTTAATCGAGCAAAAGCAATGGGCCGTGTTCTCTCCGCGGCGAAGGACAAACTATATGACTGCCTCACTGTGGAAAGGAAGTTAAGAGCCATGCTTCAGTCAACTGAAGAGAAAGTAAATGATTTGAAGAAAAAGAGTGCATTCTTGATTCAGCTTGCTGCAAAAATAGTCCCTAAACCGTTACATTGCCTTCCTCTACAACTTGCATCTGACTATTTCTTGTTGGGTTATCATAATAGAGAGGATGCGAAAAAAGAAAAGCTTGAGGATCCTTCTCTCTACCACTATGCCATATTTTCTGATAATGTTTTAGCAACATCAGTGGTTGTTAATTCTACCGTAGTGCATGCGAAGGAACCCAACAAGCATGTTTTTCATGTAGTCACTGACAAACTAAATTATGCTGCTATGAGAATGTGGTTTATTGTCAACCCTCCTGCAGGAGGAGCAACAGTCCAGGTTGAAAACATTGATGATTTCAAGTGGCTGAATTCTTCTTCGTGTTCTGTTCTCCGTCAACTTGAATCTGCCAGACTTCAAGAATATTATTTCAAGGCAAATGATCCTTCTTCCCTCTCTATTGGTTCTGACCATCTCAAATATCGGAATCCAAAATATTTGTCCCTGCTGAATCATCTGAGATTCTATCTTCCTGATGTTTACCCGAAGCTGGATAAGATCCTATTTCTGGATGATGATATTGTCATTCAGAAGGATTTGACACCTCTTTGGTCTGTTGATCTTCAAGGGAATGTAAATGGTGCAGTAGAGACCTGTAAAGAGAGCTTCCATCGGTATGATAAATATCTCAACTTCTCAAATCCATTAATCTCTGCGAACTTCGATCCCCATGCTTGTGGCTGGGCATACGGCATGAATATCTTCGACTTGAAGGAGTGGAGGAAGCGAAACATCACTGGAATATATCATCGTTGGCAAGACATGGTAAAATTCATCACCATTTCCGTTCTTCCCATTATTTTCCATTTTTCATTCCCAAGTTCTTAAGATATTCCCAATTAAGAAACTGTAACTGATGGAAGAACTGTTTTGCAGAATGAGGATAGAACTCTTTGGAAACTTGGGACATTGCCACCAGGACTTATAACTTTTTACAACCTGACCTATCCGCTGGATCGGGGTTGGCATGCGTTGGGACTCGGCTATGACCCGGCCCTCAACCAAACAGCGATAAAGAACGCAGCTGTGATCCATTACAATGGAAACTACAAGCCATGGTTGGATCTGGCTATTTCAAAGTACAAGGCATACTGGTCAAAATATGTAATGTTTGATAACCCTTACCTTCGACTTTGTAGAATCAGTGAATAAAAACCTACCCTCCCCTCACCACACACACACGCTCTTGTAATATTCGTCGTTGTCGGAAGAAGAAATGGAAATTTGAAGTTCTTTATTTCGTTCAGAGACGTTGCCATTGTAGCCTAGGAAGAGAAGTAAGATGTTTTTGCAGATTGGAAACTGTACTTGTTATTTTGGAGTGCTACTAACAGCTTCCAAAAACTAATCCATAGTCTCGAGTGTGAAAAATTGCCCAAAATCATATTAAGAAATACACTTTTTATCAAATGCTCGTTGATGGTTACGGCGGTTCTCTTTTCTGTTGTTTCTATGCTGGCTGCTGAACGTAAATAGTCATTTTTCTCCCCTTTTTTCTGTTGATACAAATGAGATTGGGGGAGGGGGAAATCGAACACAGGATCGCTGTTACGAATTCACTAATATTATAGAACATATATATATATGTATATATATAATTTATCATAACATCACATGTGATGACCGTTACGCTCATTGAAAGGCGGTGCATAGAAGCTTGATCAAGACCGGTTTCGAATCCTGCACTTCCGTGGCGAACTCCGCCATGGATTTTTACGTCAAAGCAGGGGAATTGGGTTCTGCATTGTGTGTTTTTGAGCATGAGTCGTATCTTCCGCAGAACGTCGTTCTTGCCAAGGCTGTATGTCTTTTTTCAACGGCATGAGGAGCAGAGAATATTGTGGTTTGTGGGTGCCTCGATGAGGGTGATTTGGCACAAGGGTTGTAGTGGTTTAACAATGCTGGGGCTTCTGCTGATGAGTTTCAATTTCAACCTAATAACTCTACTTTGGTGCTTGTAATCCAAGCTTGTCGCTGCCTCGGAGCTAAGTGCAAGGGGCTGGCGGTGCATGGTTATGTGATTCGAGGCGGGTTTTACTTTGTATCTTTGGTTCAGAACTCTTCGTTGAGTCTGTATGCAGAAGAAGGTGACATGGACAGCGCGCGGAACTTGGTTGATGAAACGCGTGAGTGAGATGTTGTCTCTTCGAGTGTGATGATTGGTGGCCTTGAGTGTTGTGAGGAAGCTCGAATTGGGATGCAGATGTTCTGAAAGATGGTATCTGAGCTTGGCATTGGACCGGATGGTGTTACTATGGTCAGTGTTCTTAAAGCATGCACTAATTTGAAGGGCTTGACCATGGGAACGGCGGTCCACGGGTTGGTAATCTGTAGAGGTCTAGATTGTGATATGTCTGTTGGAAACTCTTTGATCGATATGTATACCAAGTGCAGTGCTGCGATGCAGATTCTGCACTAAAACTTTTCGAAGCAATGCCGCGAAGGAATAAGGTCTCGTGGAATTCTATTTTATCTGGATTTGTGTTTAACGAGAAGCATTTGGAGGCCCTGTCTCTGTTTTTTCTCTATGGAGAAGGAAGGAATTGACGCGGACGAAGTGACTCTTGTGAATGTTCTTCAAACATCTGACAATTGGGCTTGATTCATTGCAAGTCAGTGCACTGCATAACAATCAGATCGGGAGACGAATCAAACGAATTGCTCCTAAATTCTCTCATGGATGCTTATGCAAAGTGCAACGATGTTGAACTTGCATGGAAACTTTTTAGAGGGAAGAAGAAAAGGGATATGGTTTCATGGAGCAATATGATTGGAGGTTTTTCCAGTTGTGGCAGACTTGATGACGCCAATTAGAAGCCCAATAGATTGGCGTCATATATGTTTTTGACGCTTGTTCAGCTTCAGTTGAATTGAAGAGGTCGAATTGGGCTCATGGAATTGCTATTAGAAGAGGTTTGGCTGCACAAGTAGCCATCAGAACTGCAATTGTTGACATGTACTCGAAATGTGGGGCAATAGGAGAATCAAGAAAGGCATTTGGACAAATTTGTGAAGAAAAAAAAAACATTGTGTCATTGAGTGCCATGATAGCTGCGTATGGAATGAATGGTCTTGGCCATGAAGCGCTATCTTTGCTTGCAGAAATGAAGCTGTATGGTTTGAAACCAAATGCAGTGACCATTCTTTCTCTGCTATCTGCATGTAGCCATGGAGGTTTAATTTAAGAGGGCCTTTCCTTGTTCGCTTCAATGGTTCAAAATCACGAAGTTGAACGAAGATTGGAACATTACACTTGTGTCGTTGATATGTTGAGTCGAGCAGGAAAGCTTGTAACAGCAATGGAATTTATAAGAAAAGTCCCGGAAAGTTTGATGGCCTCCGGAACAAGTAATGCTTGGGGTGCATTATTGAGTGTTTGTATGTGGAATTTTTTGGGTCGACGGGCCAAGGGCCCACTCCAACAACACCGATACTGTCCCCACTTAACCACTTGCACAATCCTCAGGTGTGGGGTTTTATCACAAAAGGCCTCGGTGTTAGTTAGAGTGGGGTAATTCAATTTACATTGCTTTGCTTTCCTTTCCCTAGCCGATGTGGGACAAACAGGGGGTTCCAACATTCCTCTGCACGTGAGACCCCATTTATGGGTCACACGTGAAAATCCACATCGGTGTGCACCATTTCAAAAAGTTTACTTGTCCTAGACATTGAGTTACCAAAAGGTAGTCTAGTAAACTTAGAAAATTGACAAGTATCACAAGTAAAATGTGATTTACAAAAATTTGGAAACAGTTTAAACAAGATAACTTCAGAGAGGTGAGCTAATTTCTTATGCCAAAGTTGGTTTTCATCTATGGAATTCGAATGAGCTTGAAGAGCCTAAGTAAAACAAGCGTTCTTGCACAGGTAGTAAAGTCCATTTATGAAGACCCCTTCACCAATCATCTTCATGGTGAGAACATCCTGAAACATCACGTTATTTCGTGAGAAAATGGCACGGTAGTTTAGGGTGTTTGTGATCTTTCCAATTGACAGAAGTTGGAAGGGAAATGTTGGTACATATAAAGCAGTGGAAGGTGTTTTGTGTGAGAGTAAGTTTATTTCTCATTTTCCCAAAACTAAAATAGTTTTTCCATTTGCAACAGACACATTTGTGGGATTTGAAAAACGTTTAAAATGATGCAAATTTGTGATTTTGTTTGTCATATGATATGTGGCTCCTGAATCAATTATCCAACAATCATTTTCAGTACTAGTTAACAAGGCAGTAGTGAATGCTTTGAGTATACTTGGTGCTTCATCCCGTGAAACTTTCTCATTTTCAGCAAGAAAGCCGGCAAACTGTCCCAACATGGCTGCATGATTGTTCTCTTCATTTCCTTGAGCTTGTGAACCTCCTCCGTGTCCCTTGCTTTGAAGATAAGCTGCAAACTCATTGATAAGAGACATTGAACTCCATGGATCCTTGGGAGACAATAGAGGGATAAGCATTAGCAAGTTGGGCCTTATACTGAGGTTGAAATTGCTGTGAGGACCTTGGTTTCATTTTTCCATCTTTGCTGAACTTAGGCTTGAGTTCAGGATGAAGTTCCCAACACTTGTCTTCCACATGACCAACGCCGTTGCAATATTTGCATTTCAGGTGTGGATTTCTACCTTTGTACACCTTAGCCTCTAAGGTCTTGTAATTTGAGGCGTATGCACGAGTCTCAATCAATCTCGAGTTGTGCTCAACATTCATCACTTTCTTCCTTGCTTCTTCTCGTTGGATAGTTGCACATACATTATTGAAGGTAGGAAGCTCTTGACTCATCAAGACGTGACTCCTTAGATCCTTGTACTCGGAGTTCAAACTCCCCAACAGCTGGTAGATTCTGTCTTTCTCGACTCATTTCAGGAGAATGACAGGATTTGTGGTATGTGGAAGGTATACATCCAACTCATTCCACATAGCCTTGAGGTGGCCAATGTGTTAAACAAATGCTTTCCCTTCTTTTTGGGCACTGGCAATGTCCTTCTTAAGTTGAAAGACACGTGCATAGTTGTTTTAATTTCCATACATATCTTGCAAGGCTTTTCAAATCTCACATGAAGAATTGTAGTAGCTAAAAATCTCAGCAACATGTTTCTCCATGGTGTTGAGCAACAAGGACATGACAAGTTGATCCTTGCAAAGCCATGCACCATTTGTAAAGGACGAGATGTCTAGAGCTTCCACACTTCCATTTACAAACCCTAATTTCCCTTTGCCTCTGAGAGCAAGAGACACAGCTCAAGACCAAGGGAGATAATTAAACTCGTTCAAGAGAACTGAACACAAACGTTGATTGGTGTTAACCCGTACATCTGAGAAATTTGAAGGAGAGGTATGCGAGATGCAGAGGTGGATCCATATAAGGACCCTCCGGAAGCTTGAAGAAACACTTGTGATTGACCTTTGGGACCCTCAAAAAATTTGGACAAGTGCAAAGGGACGAATCTATTAAGGGACCTGGGTGGTCCTAGACCACCCAGAAGATGGGATAATTTTTGTGAGGACCTCCGAGGATCACCCAAGTCTGGGAATATGGTGGAGGAGAATAGTAATGGAGTTATAGAGTATGTATTCTGCAAACCAGAAGGAAGAAAGAAGAAGACGACTACTTTTTATTCAAATGACTTGGGAAAATGGTGCGTTTGATGTATGGTTTGAAAGCAAAAGTAAAACGGTGCGCTCAATACAATGTTCTTTAATATATAGTTTTTGTAATTTTTTATCAAAAAAATATGGTTCAACTTTCAAACAGAGTCAGAACTTTTCCAATTCCATTTCTAACTCCTAATTGGCTAATCCCATTCTCCAGTCACTTCCCCACCCTACCGAAGGCCACCCACCTGCACAACCCTAGTCTCCTCCCCAATCTTCACAAACTAAATAGTTCAACTCCAATTTTAGAGAATTTCAATTATATTCTAGATATTTTCGCTCCAATTGACAATAAATCTATAATGACACATTTTCGAGTATGAAACATTGTCGGGGACAAGTTTTAGTCTTTGTAATTTGTATTTTCGTCTAATATTTTTTTGAACTTTTATATTGGGATCACTCAATCTTAAAATTCTGCTTCTGCCATTGGGTGCAATGGAGAGGCTTGTTGCCTCCATGGATGTTCAGGTAGCAGTGCTTATAACGAAGAAGAAGAGGTTTGTAATTTTTATTTTTAAAAGACCTAACCAAACCAACAACGGTTTTTAGCTAGGTCGTTATAAAAATTTAAAAACTAAAATATCTCTGCTTTCTCTACAGAGCCTGAGAACCCCGATCTTGTCCAGTAGTCCAAAATTATATTTAAAAACTCGCAGCCCCAATCATCGCAACCTTCCAACTTTAAACCCAAGTTACCCTATCCCCCATTGCCTTCAACTGCCTAATTTTATTTCTTCCAAATTCATATAAGTTTTTTAATCCCAGGCTCTAGTCCCAACTCCCAATTGATAATATATATGTTACATTAACAAATTTTATCTTTGTAGAGTCACTAATTGCTTTATGTTGCTAAGGGGAATTTGTTGGTTTTATTACCCTTGAGATTAATCTTGATTTATTCAATGAACCAAATTCAATATAAAATAATGATATAGAACTAAATTAGTCTAATATTTTTTTGAACTTTTATCTTGGACCCCCTGGTCTTGAAATCTTGGATCCGCCCCTGGCGAGATGTCAATCTTCGTCAGTCATGGCTTAAGATTGAAGGAAAGATGCAGCAGAAAAAAATGGCCAAAGGCAGGTTAAAAAACCTGCTCTGATACCATGTGGAATTTTTCAGGTTGACTAGCCGAGGGCCCACTCCAACAACACTGATACTGTCCTCACTTAACCACCTGCACAATCCTCAGGTGTGGGGTTTTATCACAAAAGGTCTCGGTGTTAGTTAGAGTGGGGTAATTATATTTAAATTGCTTTGATTTCCTTCCGTTAGCCGACGTGGGACAAACAAGGTGTTCCAACATTGTAGAAGTTATAGGAACAACGAAGTTGGTTTAGAAGTTGCCTCTCGTGTCCCTGAGTTGGAGCCTGAAAACTCAGCCGGGTACTTACTGGCGTTGAGTATTTATGCAGCGAACATGCTGTGGATTGATGCAGCGAGTATGAGAAGGCTGGTGAAGGAAATAAGGGTGAGTGTTGTGGCTGGTTACAGCTTAGTGCATATTGGTAACAAGGCATGTAGATTTGTTGCTGGTGACAATAATTCCCACTCCAAATCCGTTTCACCCTCTCATGGAAATACGCATTCGATGCTCGAGATGCTGTATACCTGCATGATCAAGACCGAAAGAAGGATGTTTTCTAAAATTTCGACTTAATCGAACAAAGTTCGTTAGTCAGTTACTCGTCGTGACTAGGATTGATGGTGTAGGTTCAGTGTCAAAAATTGAAAAAACTTCAGGGAGAACCCTATGACATAGGTGATAGGATTTTTATCACCTGCAAAAGTAAATATAAAAACACTAAAAAATACTTGCAATAGAACAAGGTAGTTATAGTACAAACGGCTCAAGCAATGTCGTTTTCCACAGGGATTGAATGAATAATTTGTATTTAAACTAATTCTTAATTAATTATTTAGAAAAAAGTTCCGAAATGGTTGATTTTGTGACTTAAAATAACAAAAACGAATTTAAATTAAAAACAATTAAATAAATCAACTAGAAACCAATTTAAAGAAAATCAATTTGTAAAAGCCCTAGGGTTTATCTGGCACCTTAACAATCTTATGTAGTTCTTCCAATTACTTATGAATTACCCATGCCTATTTTGAAGGCTAGGTTTTCCTAATATATATCCTACTTGAAAGCTCCAACATAGAATGTATATCTAACATACAATCTATCCGGACGTTTGGATCAAATATGAACATGAAAGATTCATTATGTTTTATGAAAACCTTTCGAAAAACCATGCAACCCTTAAGACGTGGTGTTCATCCTAAGTGAAATTACAATTATTAACCACAAGAAGCTAGCGCCAATTTCAGGGAACCTTCCGACCAAAATTGAATCAAATTACTTTTCTAAATATCCTAATGGCCGCAAATTACTTAGACACTTAGATAGTTTAAAATGGTGATTAATAATTCAAAACATGCATGCATAATATCATAAGTAAATTGAAAATAAACTAAATATTCTTGCTAAGGTTCATGCCCTCACCCTAGCAAAAGAAACTAGCGACGAACAATCATAAAATAAAATATTATTAAAAATATGTATAGAAAACACCTTGAAAATAAACTTGAATCTTCAAATCCTAGCAAAGTATTGATATGTGCATTCTCTTCCTCTCCTCCTCTAAACCCTAATGGCTAAAAAGCCTTATTTATACTACTAGAAAATAAAACCCTACCTAGAAAAGGACTTAGAATAATACTAGGAACCAAATAAATTAAAATAAATTAGGAAACATAATCCTAAATTGACTAGTAAATTAGGAAATGAAAGACGTAGGATAGTATATGGGACTTGTTTTCGTATGACCTATAACGCGAAAATGTGGATGATGCATGATGACTTTTTGGGAATGAAATACAGTTTTTTGTACACAAATCACTTAGTTGTGTGCAAGGTATAAAATATCGATGATATCGAAAATATCGGTAGTTCAAAAACATGGAAATTTCGATGGAAATATTGGGATATTATCGATATCAATAAAAATTGAATAAAAACCACGGAAATTGTAAGAAAAACTTGGAAATTTTTATTGAAACTTTGCAGAATGTTTATTTAGTCAATTATCTATTAGTTTATCACAAAAAATTGGAAGGAAATGCATTATATGATGGATTTAACTGATTTAAGTTGATTATATAGCGAGCTGACAAACATTGTGAGTGTAGAAAATATGTAGTAATTAATAAAAGAAGTTTAAACACACCACTTTATAAACCGTCCACCTCACCTTGCTCTTTCCCATCACCCATCCACCTTGGGTGGTTTTCATGATTAAAACCATCTCAGAGTCCATGGTTTTCAATTTTTAAACCATCCAAAACGTCAACCTCATCTGCTATCTCACATTACCCAATTTTTTAAGTCCTCAACTTGCACAACCACCACATATTCTTCGCACTCTCTCATCTCTGCTCTCTCTCTCTCTCTCTCTCTCTCTCTTCGCACTCTTTCATCTCCGCCTCCGCCTTCCTCACCGATCCCACCAACAACAACCCCACCTCTGTCGTTGACTCCAGTGACGATCACCACAACCCCCAATCGCCCCCAAACCCCAACCTCAACCTCCACAACAACCACCCATTCTCCTCCTCCCCCCCGGAGCCTGCCCAGCCGGCGCCGCGCTAGCCTCCGTCTCTATTCCACGTCTGCTTCAACCAAGACCACGCCTGTTTCATCGTGGGGACAGACCACAGGTTCTGGATCTACAATTGCAATCCGTTCCGCGAGCTCTTTTTTCGCGACTTCGACAACGTCGGCGGAATCGGCGTCGTTGAGGCGCAGATCTTGGGTTTGAGACTGGATTGCAGAGAGAGATCTAGGCAGCTGCGACGACGCAGCCTCGGCTGCCTTTCCAATGACGGAGCAACGACGACTGTTTCGATAATATTGAATATATCGCGATATTTTGACGATAATTAGGCGAACACGTGGGAAAATATCGGTCTCTCTGAAAAACGATGATATCGGCGATATTTCGTCGATATTATCGATATTTTAGTCATTGGTTGTGCGTATAAGGGGCATTCAAATGCCATTGGAAGTCTCCTTATAACATTGTTCCTATACGGTTGAGAGATAGGTAACAGCCTAACTTGACAAATATATATATATAGAACGGTGATTCATTCTAACAGGGTAATTTTTATATCATTTAGCAATGGTAAAAATCAAATACCATTGCTGAATTGAAAAAAATTATATATCAACAGCATAAAACTTAAATATTGATGATGTAACAAACAAATGACAACAATATGATAAAAGATCGATCATTTTAGAGTAAAAAAAAAAACACAACACACAAAGAAGAGAAACATTCGGAGGAAAGGAAAGGAAAGAGGAAAGGAAGACAGAAAAGAAAGAAGAGATATGCTGGATAAAATACTAGTGAGCCAGGCTAGAGAAAATAGAGAAAATAATGAGAGTTATTTTATATTCCTATTATTTCAGATAATGAAATAAAATACTATTGCTGTCTCGAGGACGTAGTCACACTTCTCAAACCTCGTAAATATTATGTCTTATTTACTTTATATTTCACTGCACACATATCCTCAATTTCATAACAAAAATCTTGTAAAGAAATCGTATAGTGTCCTCATCTGTAATATTCATCCATTATGATTCTCTTTTTGTGGGTACATTGTGCATTAAGTAAGAGGAATGTTACCTGAACCACGTTTATGCTTAATATGGGCTGCGATTTGTACGGGTGGAAATAAACTTTGCCAATATGTAACCGGTGTCTCACGTTCGTGGCATATGACGTAGCAAAGACATACAACGTTGCAGGCTTCTTGTGTGGGCGCGTCAAGGGTCGCATAGTCTCTCGCGTGTATACCTTCCATCTTTTTAATGGTAGTTTGTTTACAGATTTAAGTAATTACCTTCTTTTTTTTTTCCTTTTTTTAGGAACGATATGGTATTTCATTGATTAAGTGTTCAGAGAACAGCAGCAATTACAAAGAAACAGGAGAAGCTCCTGCTACATCAATGAACTATTGTTCGACAACAATATATCGATAATAACATCCAGTGGTTCCTCGAACCAAGTGCAGTCGCTTGGGGAGGACAGGAGAAAACAAGCAAGGCGGTGAGCAGCTTCATTGGCTTGGCGACGCGCATGGGAAGTAGAAGCTCCAGTGACCCCTGGCAGCAAAACCTTCGAATCCTCAATGATGTGGTAATTACCTTAAAACGCAATGTCGTAGCAATTAGAGCATTGTCGACGTCGTACCGTCGTCCCTCAAGCAAGGCTAAGTTGCTGCACCATGTGGGCAGGGCGGACCCAAGTGAGACGTAATTAAACGGATTAGGGTTGACAATAAGAGGAAGTGAAGCAGGTCCAAATTGCGGGCACAACGGACACCATTTCAACTGGTAAATAAAAGTAGGTCTAAAGTCGCATACATGACCGTTTGGTTGATCCATTTATATACGTCGTATTGGTGTCAATTTATTAGTTGATTGATACACGATAACTCATACTATTTATTAGAAAAATGAAGAAAAAAAATTATCATTTTACTAATATATTAAGTTGACAATGTTAATTGTATACACATTAGCAGCCATGTCATGCCGCGTATTACCTCCTGTCTTTATTTTGGTAGAGGAGATTATGATCTAGGGACAAGGTATAACATATCGATGATATTGAAAATATCGGTAGTCCAAAAACACGAAAATTTTGATGGAAATATCGGGATATTATCGATATCGATAAAAATTGAATAAAAACCACGGAAATTGTAAGAAAAACTTGGAAATTTTTATTGAAACTTTGCAAGATGTTTCTTTAATCAATTATCTATTAGTTTATCACAAAAAAAATTGGAAAGAAATGCATTGCATGATGGATTTAACTGATTTAAGTTGATTATATAGCAAGCTGGCAAACATTGTGAGTGTAGAAAATATGTAGTAATTAATTAAAGAAGTTTAAACATACCATAATCATTTATATATAATGAATTAGTACAATATTTTACACTTCATACATTGCATGGTAAGATACATGAGTGACTTAGTACCACATAGAGTTCCTATCAAGGTCTAAAATATTGAAGATATCGGAAATATCGGTAGTCCAAAAACACGGAAATTTCGATGGAAATATTGGGATAATATCGATATTTTAGACATTGTCTAGGGATGACAATTCTAACCGTTAAACCCGTCCGAATGGATTGGATTTGAGTATAAAAATTCGGGTATATTTTGGTTATGGGGAAAAACCGTGAATATTATTCGGTTATAGTTTTGGATATGGTTATAAGGGTCCCCAATCCATATCCGTAACCAAATCCGAACCGAATAATATATAATATAATTATATGTACATATATGTATTTCATTATTCACCGAATCCATTACTTTGATAATACAAAAATTGCATTGTGTGAGTTTTATTTTGTGGCAAAGTTCAAAAGTTTTTATATGAATCAAAGTCGATGAGAATTTAATAGTATTTATGCGAGATATCAAAGATCAACCAACATTATCAATGTTTAGCTTTAATTTTTATGTTTAACAAGATCCATTAATTAAATATTTTATACATCAAATATTTAATGACGAAATTAATATTTACTAAATTATCATGCGTCAATTGAGCGAATATATTTTTTGTATTAATGAAGATGGATATAACCGTTAACCGATGAGAAATCCGTTATCTGGTGGGTATGGTTATGGATAATACCCGATGGTTAATTTGCGGTTATAAATATAATTAATTTTCGTGGTTATAGGAATGAATATCGTATTTCCATCCCCAAACCGATCCGTTGCCATCTCTATTATAATCTCATTTCTTAAAAACGGCACTTGTTAAATACTAAATTAAATAAAATAAAAAGGAAGAAAAAATATTTAAAAGTTAGTTACTCCAGTTAGCAGCTCTTCGTCTCCCGCCAAAACATGGACCCAACAACGTCACTCACCAAAGCTTTGTTCAACAACGCCCACAATCCCAAGCTAGCATGGCACCTCTTCAAGCGCATTCTCTCCTCCCCCTCCTCGGATCTCCGCCTCTGCTCCCTCCCTGTCATTGCCCGTATCCTCATCGACTCCAAAATGCACCGCGAAATCGACAGCCTTCACCAGCTCCTCCTCCACTCGCAGCCCCTCGAAACCCTTCGCCCTTGCCTCCCTTCGCTCATGCTAATCCTGGCCAAGTTGAATCTCCCCAATAAGGCCGTTGCCCATTTTAAATCCCTCCGCAGCCGGTTCCCTGATGAGCCCCCCTCTGTGTATTTGTATAATTTGCTCCTCGAGTCTTCTCTCACGGAGAACTATGTAGATTTCGTGTTGTGGCTGTATAAGGACATGATTCTCTCCGGGGTTAAGCCCGAAACGTATACTTTTAATCTTTTGATATGGGCATTTTGTGAATCAGATTGTTGTATGATGCCCGCGAGGTGTTTGATAAAATGCGTGGCAAGGGTTGTCTACCGAATGAGTACAGTGTCGGAATTTTGGTTCGTGGGTATTATAGAGCTGGGCTTGCTGGCAGAGGTTTGGAAGTTTGGATGAGGTGAGGAGTTTTGATTTCTAGCTTTTGTAAACAAGGCAGGACTGATGAGGCCGAGAAGTTGGTAGAGAGGATGGATTGTTTCTGGATGCCGTTACTTCCAATTCTAGGATTTCAGCTCTCTGTAGTGCCGGGAAAATCCTTGAAGCTTCTAGAATATTTAGAGATATGCATATAGATGATCAAGAGTTGGGGCTGCCTCAACCTAATTTATAACATATAATTTGATGTTGCAAGGATTTTGCAAGGAAGGGATGTTAGAGGAAGCAGAGGCATTGATCAAATCTATGGAAAAGGCTGGTAATTTTTTTAATTTAGAGAGTTATAACATATGGTTGTTGGGTCTGGTCAGGAACGGGAAGCTCTTAGAGGCATGATCGACTCTTCAAGAGATGGTAGATAAAGGCATAGAACCCACTATTTGCTCATACAACATTGTGATAAATGGGTTATGCAAAAGCGGGATACTCCGTGATGCAAGAATGGTGATGAGTCTAATGGTAAGAAACAATATTTCCCACATACGGTTATGTACAGTACTTTACTTCATGGTTTCTGCAGTAAAGGTAAGGTATTTGAGGCCAACAATATTCTGCATGAGATGATGACGAATAATTGCTTCCCAAATACTCATACTTGCAACACTTTGCTGCATAGCCTATGGAAGGAGGGAAGGACATCAGAAGCAGAGGAGCAACCGAAAAAGATGAATGAGAGAGGCTATGGCTTAGATACGGTGACCTGCAATATTGTGATTGATGGTCTATGCAACGATGGGAAATTGGACAAAGCAATTGAAATTGTGAGTGGGATGTGGACTCATGGAAGTGTGGCTCTTGGAAACATAGGGAACTCGTTTATTGGCCTGGTTGACAATAGTAATAATGGGAAGAAATGCATCCCTGATTTGATAACGTATTCAACCATAATTGGTGGGTTATGCAAGGCTGGGAGGCTTGATGAAGCGAAGAAGAAGTTCATGGAGATGTTGGGGAAAAGCTTGCACCCTTATTCAGTGATTTATGATATGTTTATACAAAGTTTTTGTGAACAAGGAAAGATATCATCTGCATTTTGCGTGTTGAAGGACATGGAGAAAAATGGTTGCAACAAGAGCATTCGAACTTATAATTCACTGATCCTGGGATTAGGGAGGAAAAAGCAAATTTTTGAAATATATGGACTGATGGATGAGATGAGAGAAAGAGGATTCCCTCCTTATGTATGCACTTATAATAACATGATGAAAAGTCTCTGTGAAGGAGAGAGAGTCAGAGATGCCACTTCTCTTTTAGATGAAATCCTGCAGACAGGCATATCCCGGAATATATCTACCTTCAGAATATTGATTGAAGCTTTCGCCAAGGGATGAGATTTTGGAGCTGCGCATGAGGTATTCGACATTGCTTTAAGTGTATGTGGCCACAAGGAAGCCTTGTATTGTTTGATGTTTAATGAGTTGCTCGCTGGAGGGGAAATATGGAGTGCTAAAGAGCTATTTGAAATTGCATTGGACAGGTATTTTTATCTGGGGAATTTTAACTACAATGATCTCATTGACAGACTTTGCAAGGATGAAAAGTTAGAGGATGTTGCTAGCATCCTTCACGCAATGAAGAATAAAGAATACGGATTTGATCCAGCATCATTCCTGTCAGTAATTGATGGATTAGGTAAAAGGGGAAATAAGCAGGAGGCTGATGAACTTTCAGAGATAATGATGGAAATGGAGACCAAAGGTAGGGTAGCAGATAAGGTTTACCGAATTGAGAGGTAAATGATTGGTCGGAAACCAAATAATACATGTGGAAGTGATTGGCAGACCATAGTGCACAGGTATGGTTGACATACATGCATGATTCTTTTCCGTTTCGTTTCAAACAACTTCTGGCATTGCTTTGCCATTATACATGGACCATGTCGGTTTCTTAATATTTTTGAATTGATGTTTCATGAGTTGTACTCTTTTTTATTCTACTGCTCTCCACTTTACAACTTATTAAATGACTCCTTGAGGTACTTCATAAATGCCTTGATCATCAAATCAATAGTTGATGGCTGAGGCAGGCCTGCCCATATTAATTTCACTAGGTTTTTTATCTCACCCTTGCAGTGGTGCGGGCTTGATGCTTGAAGCTCTTTACGCTTTTATTTGTGCAATATAGTCTTAATTTTATTATGATGTTTGGTAACTTACCTTTTTTCTTTCACAGAGATGATGGCAGTGGAATTGCATTGAAAACCCTTAAGCAGGTACAGAAAGGCTGGGGTCGAGAAAGCCTAACGAGTTTGCAGCCCCAGACAAATGAATTTATCGATTACTGTGAGGAAATGATCCGTCAATTTCTTTCAGTTGGTTGGAGAGATGATGGAACTCCAAAACAAAGCCAAGAAAGATATCAACCTTTAGGATCTCAGGTACAATTGGTTTTCTGGTTTTGACTTTTTCCTTTAATTTTCTTCTACTTTATATTTTTATACAATTTCTCACAAGTGTCGGGCAATGTGAAATCAATGACAGCCCAGAAGTAAATCCTGTTAACATCGCATTTAAGATTTGCAGCCAAGTTCGCTGGATTTTAATGCTTGCTCAGCTCAATGATTAAACAGAATACATTAACTGATTTCAGATATCTTATGACACACACATACCGGAATCCTTCCGATATTGAATGGACTAACTAGAAATTGATTAGCGTCCTGTCCATAATTAGAACGCCCTTATTCATTGTGGATATGGGAGGCATCTATTACTATGGTGTCGATGCTTCTTCCTTTGTTTTTAGTTGCTAAAATTTGCAAAAGGAAAAGTTTATGGTATCTATGGCTATGCAACTCACTCAGTATTAAGCTGCTCGCTTGAGTTCTTATCTTCCATAAAGTTCTCTTCACCCCAACATGGTTGGTGTACATAGTTTCACATTGTCTCTGAATAAAATTTAACTGACTAGGTGAATTCTTATCTTCTCCTTGTGAAGATCCAACCTTTGTTGTCTCTTATTCTAACCTTTCCACTACCTGCTATAGTTCCTTAATTTCTGTCACAAAAGCTCACCCAATCTTTCTTCTTCAGGAGTTTCTTCCTGATGTGCATCAAGTTAACTAGATTCAGCTTCTGTTCCTATGATTTGATGACATTCCAATAGCGTTGGCGACACAGCAAAGTTAGAGGAAGCTAGAACCTCAGTTGTTACCTCCAGAGGATGCATGAGAAAGGAAGTGTGTGATTTTCGTCATTGGTGCATGCTGCCCCAAGTCATAAACTGGCCTCTACTCAACTGTGAGACCTCCATCAGTCCATTGAATACCTCAGATCGGCATCTACTCGATTATTACGCCTCCGTTGGCCCTTACGTGCTTCATATTCGATACTTTTGTACTTGGGTACTCCACTCTGCCTGTATCTGTGAACTGATCCATATTTCTAGCATTGTATAAATATAAAATAGTAGTGAAAAACACTTCCAAAACCAATGTATAATACAAAATCAGTCGGCTGTTAATTGTGTTCAGCAGCGGTGTTTTAATTTTTATTGTGAGAGTTTTGAGCAACTTATTTGTGATGAGAAAAATTAAGACGGGTTTTTATCACAAATTATCTCTTTATGTTTTGCTAACTCAACAGTTTGGTCATTTAGATTTTGGAATCTTAAATAATCCATGTGGCATTATGTAATTGGTCTTGGGGGTCATCTATGTATTATGAAAATTTTATTTGTCAACTATACTATATAGAGGATAAAATAACTACAGTGTTCTTAATACTTTAAAAGGTTTAAATGTAACTTTAGTAACTAAAGGCGGCATTATAATTCCAGTTTACCCACTCCCTCTCTGTCAACAGAAATTCTGGTTTGTGTTGCACCTAAAACCTCCTCTTTTACGAGAACAACTTGTATGGTACGAGTTCATTGCTACAGTGTTGCGTCTCATGCCAATAAGACAAGGACATGTGAAAAAAACTAACACATGTCCTTACGTTATTAACACGAAAAGCTACGTGACGGTGAACCGTTGCCAAGCAAGTCCTTCTCTTCTTTCACACCCTAATTTTTCTGTCCTTTTATCTCTACTCTCGTGTAGAAACTATCTCACATGCATAGCATGTTGCCTCACTCTAGTATTTGATGGTATGGAAATAATGATTTGAAGTTGAGCGCACATTCTTTTGTATTCTCTCTATGTGTTGGTAAAGATGAAAAAGCCGCGAATTGAAAAAATAATTCTTTTTTTCTCCTATCCCTTCTTAGTAAGTAAACAAAAAATTATTGACAAATGATAGGATAATTTATCATAATTATATAAATTACAGAAAGAGGAATTCGAACATGAAAACTTGAGTGCAAAGAAAAATCATTTAAGCAATAGAGCTACAAGCCACTTGCAATAAGTAAACATTGTTCGGTTACTCCTTCCTGCACAAAATCTCCAGGCAGGAAAAGGAAACAAAATTTAGGCCAATAAAAACTCTATACAAGAGCTCTCCCACCACCACCTTCATGCGCACGCAATGTGCTAGCAGAGGAAGAAAAAAAAAAGAAAAAAAAAAGGTAAATATTGTGGGCTAGTGGGGTTTGAACTGTACGGATAGGAACTAGAATAACTGTCTATAACTGCCAATTCAGAGATGAGTCCAAAGTAACCGCCCTTTGTTGCCCTACAAATTCTGAACCCACTCCGACTGTTGAACTTTTTTCCTCTTCCCCCATTTTCTTGTCTCTTCTTCCACCAAATCCACTCATCTTTTACAAGAAAACAGCACATTTCTCAATGAACAACTCTCCCGACATCGATTTCCGATTCCCCATATCCCCTCCAACCCACCAAGACGCCGTCGTTCCCGCCGCTCTCGCCACCACCACTGCCTACTTGGCTTCATCTTCTTCCACTTTTTTCACTGCAGACGATAAAACCCACCACAATCGCAGGAAGAAACGCTCCAAGCTGATCAGGCTCGACAACCAGGCTGCTCCGAACAAGGTTTTGAGGCCCAAGTATGCTAAAAAACCCGACCCATCTGCCCCAAAGATCACGAAACCCTGCACTGAGTGCGGCAAGACGTTCTGGTCATGGAAGGCTTTGTTCGGGCACATGCGGTGCCACCCCGAGCGCCAGTGGAGGGGCATTGACCCACCGCCAAATCTGCGGGTGCTCGCTTCACCCAACATCACGTTGAGCAAGTTGGGATTGGCCAAGGGTGAAGAGGACCACGAGGCCGCCTCGAGTTTGCTAATGCTTTCCAGTGGGATTACTTCTGGGACAAGTAATGAGATCATCGTTACTACCGCCGCTACTCAGAGTGTGAGTAATAATAGTAATCTCCAAGGTATACAGGAGGTGTTTGATGGTGGTAATAGTAACAATAGTGGTAGGTTTGAGTGCTCGAGTTGTAAGAAAGTGTTTGCGTCCCACCAGGCGTTGGGGGGCCACAGGGCAAGCCACAAGAATGTGAAGGGCTGTTTTGCAATTACAAGGAGTGATGGAGAGGTTGATCAGGATCATCATCATCACAATGAAGATGGTGATGGTGATGGTGATGATGATGTGATGGATGAGGATCACATGGAGTTGGTGGGATCATCAGCAGGGCACAAGTGCAGTGTTTGTTGGAGGGTATTTTCAAGTGGGCAGGCATTGGGAGGGCACATGAGGTGTCACTGGGAAAAGGGGGAGGAGACCCAATTAGAGTTAGGGTTAGGGTTCAACCTGCAGCAGCCTTATGGAACTTCAAAGGAATTATTATTAGGTCAAAATTCTGGTGGTAGTGGTGGTGGGCTGGACTTGAATTTGCCTGCTGCTGCTGCTTCTACTTCTCACACTGCAGATGATCAGTACTGCTCCTCTTCTTACTCTTCTTCTGGACTCACTTTGGATTTAAGGTTGGGTCTTTGAATGAATCTGAATTAGTGTATATGTATATGTATATGTATATGTATATGTATATGTGTGTCTTGGAACATAATTAGGTGATTTATTTTGTAACAATTGATATTTGACTTGGAAGATATATATGTGTATTGTAGTTAAAGTACTTGTTATTGGCTCCTCAATTGGGAGATTATATATAAATTAATATTGTGGTTTACAGAATACCTGAAAAGACAGCTTTATATTTATACGCATAAATTACAAATTATCTGAGTTTGGTTTGTATCAATGCTTGTTATTCTGTTCAACTTTCAACTTCAACTTTGCACCTTCTTGCTAGTTTGGTTTGTCATTTGCTTTGTGTTGTCCACTGAACTACAGATTCAACTCTGGGATTGAGTTACAAGCCATGTTGTGTATAATTTCAGTAGTTAGACCTAATTTCTGAGCGGCAACCGGATCGATTTGTAGCTACAAGCTGTCTAAGACAAAAACAACCAAGCATTATCCCTTTAAGCGAGGTCACTGTATGAACACTAGAACGCCACTGCGCTCAGTTTTGCACCAAGTTTTCCGCTAGCTTCAAGTATTCCATATCTTTTCTTAATCTCTTTCAAAGTATTCCTAAGTATTCCTATACTCTTTTTGTCGTGAGCATGTCTCATAATCGCATCTTCTAACTGGAACATATGTAAGTCTTCCTCTACAAGCTGTCTAATACAAGGACATCTAGTCTGAAAATCAGAAAGTTCAGACGTTACGGCTATTGAATCAAATTGGCAATTGTGTTCCATTCCAATAGCTAAGTTGGTTAGGAAGCAATTATTAAATTGGTGTTTTTGAGTTAGGTCTTCTTTGGACACTTGAATATGCAGCAAACTGATTAAACCATGAACTTAAACTAATGGATCCAGATTAGGGTATTTAGCCCAAATATTTTTTATTTTTTAATTTGTTTTATTCACTTCCCTTATTCCTAACCATGCTTCTTTTTCAATAACGCAAATCTTGCCACATCGTCATGTACTTTCCACAGTGAAAATTCCACCTAGACTGACACTAATAAACATATATTTAACTATAAGGTTAAAGTATCAATAACATCAATAATATCGACCACTTATCGATAATCAATAACACAAAAAATGCGACCCAATTATGCTGCATGACCCAAGATTCTCTTGCAAAGGTGAATGATAACTATATTTTTAATGACACTCAAAAGTATGATTTAATCATACAACTATGTTATAAATGATTTTATGCGGTTATAATTAGGCAAATCTGTACTTCCTGTTTACAAGAAATGGAACACTCAAATTGATAAAAAGGAGACTTCTAAAGATGCATGGGAAATTAAAAAATAACCTAAATTTGAATCTTATATAGGATTATAGCCACCTTTTTAAGTTTATGATAACTATAACAAAAACTTGATATAAAAATACCAATATGCCTCTAATGACTAAAACTTCCTATATGATACATACAAGCTCCATGATGTGCCTCTAAAAACACGGTTTGCACAGCTTTACCGATGCTTCCATGCCGATTAGATACTAACACCAAGTCCGTTACATCTCCAATGGCACCCTCTCAATTTTGTAGGAAATCATGTCCATGAAGCATCATTTTCCATGTCACCCACGCCAAATGCCAAATAATATATTTGATTTTGTCCATCGTGGCATGCACCGACAAATAAGGTGCCAAAAAGTGTCCCATCAACTAAGGAAGTTTTTGACGGTTAGGAGCAAATGACGAAGTTTTAAGTTATTAAGGGATTATCATAAGCTTAAAAGGATGACTACAATTCTAAATACTTTCTCCACATTGATTTGTCACAAATCATAAGTTGTAAAACCAAACTTTCACATAAACCTTGGGTTTAAAATATAGACAGGCCCACCATATTTTGGGCCCAATGCACATCAGAGGACAGAGCCCAATACACAAACAAACAAGTATAAAATTAGAAGCTGCACCGCAGGAACAAAGCATTGAGATAGCAGTTGACAAATTTACCCATTTAATTATATTTTTCAACAGTTACAATTCAATACTTTCAGCAGCTTTGGCTACAGCTGATGTAAGAACACTGCACATACGGCAACCCAAATTTTACAGACAACTTGCGGTGAATACAACCAGGAGAACCAACTGCGGAAAAGGTCGGAACCGGTGGAAAATAAACTAGCAGGCACACCTTTATCCAGCTGCAATTTACCTATTAGCACAATCTGCTCCTTCTTCCTTGGTGTCATTTCAATCCTCCGATCAGTCTTCCTGAGTTGAGGGCACTTTAAACTGCTTCGCAGATTTCCCTAGAACATTCAATCGCCCAACGTGCTGCAACTCTTTTGCTGCAGTAATGGGAGATGTAAAGAGGAATGTAAGAGAGAGGTTTTGTGCTGCGTCCAGACATTCAGGGCGGTATAATAGGAAAAATAAATAGAAAGCTTGAAAAGTTGATACGTAACCACCATCTCGCTACAACAGTTATGACGACAAAAGGAACAGTCATGATTACCAGATATGACATGAAACATTATGCTTTCAAACGAATCATAAGAGTTTTTAATGATAAAGAGTAAAGAGTAACGGATTATTTTGAAAAAAGGTAAATGCCACGTATTTGGACGACTGCACTTACATTGAAGTACCAAAACACAAATCCACCCAAAAGAGGTCGATAAAAATATCATCCATCAGTTTAGTGGATCTAAAAGTGATAGCAATTCACAGATCACATACATTTGTAACCTAACTCATTGACAAGAATGAATAAGGCGCAAGCTGCCTTGCAAGGTTTGTCATCACCAACTCACCCGTATCATGTGGGCGCTACAATGGCCAACTCAATGGATGACTTAATTTTTCTATGCATGAGGATAGGATAAAAATATCATCTTGCTTACAGAACCTGGACAAATATGTGTGCCATGCGCCATGTGGACATAAACATCTCTACTTATTACCTTAAAAGAAGAAGAAATTTAGAAACTTACTGATTATTATTGTTTAAATCATCTTCATATAAACATTCTCTTTTATCCTATTACACAAACAACAACTATGGCAAAACATATTAGCTACCAAACATGTGAAAAACTTTGAGAATTTTGAGAAACCAAATAGCAGACACTGAAGGTGTCAATGGTTATAAAAGAAAGTCAACTGACTATTTATTCACAATGTTGCTAAAATAGGTAGGACCACAGTACAAGATCATTTCAACCAAAATAACCTGTGAATCTTCACAGATTAAGTAGACAGATATTTTGCAGATTTGGCAAACATTTGCAACCTAAAAATCTTGAAAGCAGGTCATAGATTTCTTAATCTATATTATAGCTAACTTTCCCAATGTGGAGTTACACAAAGACCATGATAATTATATTTGTAGTAAGACAATAAAACAAGAATTTCCATTTTAACATCCTTTTAACTACAATAGATATTTAAAAAACATAAAAAGAAGAGAATCACATTACCTTCCTCCAGTGAAAGTTGAATTGATCTCTTTTCCAACTCAACTGCAAGTCTGCTCAGTTCAACCGAGGAGAGCGACCGCAGCACTAACAGATAATCAAAATCCAAAGGGTAAGTCAGTACAGTTACAATTTAAGGAAATCCAAACAAAACATATTAAGGTGGATTTTCTCAATTCAAGTGCGTACTCTGGATATAATCCTCATGTTCTGATTGGTCCAAGTTCCTCAATAGCAACTGCAATTGATGGAATCGCTCTTCCCAGTGCAGATATTTTAGACCCAATGAACAAGGCACTGTAGAAGAAGTATGGGGATGACCATTGGCTCCTGCTGGTGGTAGTCCAGTACCAGACTTACTAGGCAGGACCGGAACTGAAGGTTTTCCAGGCGGAATGGTTGAAGCTGCCACTGGAAAAGGTGCAAAAGCAGGCACACAATAAACTTTTGTTTCCTTTGTTTGGGGTATGGGTCGGGTGCTTGCCTCATGGTGACTAAGTTTCCTTGACACCTGACACTCAGCATTAATGCTTGCATTATCACATGAACTATTTCTGACTGCATCTGCTTCAGATTTTCTACGAACATAGACAAGCTGCGCATTTGCAGCACTGCTACTGGGGGATTGGTGTTGAGGAGGGCTCATTGGCTGCTCAGGTAAAGGTCTCTTGATGCCCGAAACTCTAGGGGCATTACTAGTGGGTCCATCCTTGGGCACATTTTGCAGATCTCTTAACACTGTCTTCTTTACAGGAACTGGCTGTTGTTTATCATGAATAGACGACTCAGATTCTGTAGTTCCCATCCCATATTCACTGACTATAGAATCTATGGTTTGCTGAACCATCTGAAGTAATTGACCTTGTGACGGAAAAACCAGTAAAAATTAGAAACAAAATAGTAACCCGATGATTTACTAAATCCAACTTATAATGGGAAACTAAAACAGACAAGCTTATTTGCATGAGATCACCAGAGCACGACAAACAAAGAATGTTCTTGATCGGAAATTCTCTCCTACAGACCCTAATGGTGCGCATAAGAGACTAGATCATCATTGACATAGGTTGCAAAGTAGTACACATAGCTAAAACCGTTGGGAGAGTTCATCTAAGCACAATACTACAAAAGTAATATCTTACAAGAGGTAGTTTGACCAAGTGTTCATCCTCTGTAATTATCTACACAGGAGTAGAAAACTACTATTTCTAAAACAAGAAGGTGCTAATAAGTGCATTATAAATAAACAAATAAGCGAAATCAGCAAAAACATTAAATGTTGTATGCTCAACATTTTATCTCCCTCGTTCTTTCTTGGCGGGAAAAACTCAATTTTGGTATTGTAACCTAAAATTGCATTGCAAGTTTATTTTTAACTTACTTACATGGAAGACCCAAACTCAAGTCTCATAAAAACACCAATTTTGCTTCCAAATACCTAACAATGCATACTTTTTTCACACCAAAAGCAACTTAAAGGCTAATGAATGATCAACTAATTTGCTCTATGGATGCGTTTTGATACCTCTATCTAATTCCGGATACTTTGAGACAATTATCCATCAAAGAAACTACCCTTATCCAACTGGGCAAAAACATTAAATGTTGTATGATCAACATTTTATCTTTCTAGTTCTTTCTTGGCGGGAAAACTCTAAGTTCGGTATTATGACCTAAAATTGCATTGCAAGTTTCTTTTGAACTTTAACAACTTACACACAAGACCCAAACTCAAATCCCATAGAAACACAATTTTTGCCTCCAAATTCCCAACAATGCATACTTTTTTCCACACGAAAAGCAGCTCAAACCCTAATGAATGATCAAATAACTTGATCTATTCGCACATTTCGATACCTCTATCTAATTCCGGAAACTTCAAGACAAACATGCATCAAAGCATTACCCTTACCCAAATCACTGCATTTATGCATGAATTTATCGATTTCGAGACATGGGTTCTACTAAGATCGAAAATTAAGCAACACCCATTTGATCAATTTAACTTTAAAATCAAAATCCATACGAAAAGACCCACATGCAATTGAAATTTTATTCATGTTCTATCACCACAACACCTAACCAAAAAAAAAAGACCAGAACAGCGAATGATTCGAAAAAGAAAAGGAAGACGTTGATCGAGAAAAAGCAATGGAAGGTGAATGGGAAGAGCATTTACCTTAGCTCATTGGAACCGCTCGAAACATATAAAGGAAGAAGGGGTTTCAAAAGCCAGAAGCTTTGGCTCTCTAACAACGCAACGAATTTGTAGTCCGGTCCCTCCGTTATGTTTACTACTTTTAGAAAGTTTGGAATTGGTCCTAGAGTCTTTGGATATTTAATTTTCACCCCAGAAGGACCTGATTGTCATTTTCAACAGAAGCCTGTTGGGCCTCAACTTTTATTTTGGTTGTATATTATTGGACTTAAGTTGTAGCTTAATCGGTTAAAAAGTCTTCTTCATGCATCTAAAATCTCAAATTTGATCCCCGCTAGTAATAGGTTAACACAGATAAACACCCAAATTACAGAACAAAGAGAATTGATAAAGGATCTCATCGCCATGTTCCCCCTACACAAGGATACTCATGTACGGGTACTATTTATAACAGCAGTATACACGTGTCAAGTAAATTGTTTTCCTAAATCAAGGCATTGAAATATGAAACCATTTATTTAATTAAAATGTGCACGTATACATGAACCAGAAAGCACTTTTGTATACCAAAGCACTTTTCAAGCAAACATGAGTGAGAGTAGGATAAGCAGGTAAACAGTTGGGGCAAGGCGTAAGCTTAGCCACAAGTTCACGGCTGTATCATCATCGTGTGTGTTGTTGCTTATCCACACCCCCAAACTGTAATCTACAAGTGCCTGTATGTCTTGTGTCTTGAGACGACTTCACTCCAAGTTTTTACTAATTTTACACGTCCACAAGAAAAATAATCCCAATTGAATAAATATAAAAACATGAAGCCGAGTAAAGTTACGCCCCGGGATTCCCTAAAAGTCGCTCCACCGCAGCGTGGACGTTCCCAGAAGTGGCTTGCAATGCCCTGATATTCTCTTGGGTATCGAAGAAACCCATTTCTTGAAGCTGCCTTAGCTGATTTTCATACAGCTCTTCCGGTGGTACTGCAACCGCAAAGACAAATGTTCAGAGACAACATAACAGTTGATTTAATTCGACTTCTTATGACAAAAAGTTGAATTCATAAAGGGTAAGATGTATTGAGAATGAATAGGGAGCCCAACCATTAGGGTTTGCCGCGGCCAAGCTGCCAGCTCCAAGACCTCCAAACATGTTCATCAGCATCTCCAACCCAGCATTATTGGGTGCACCTGATTATGCATAAGAAATTAACAAAAGTGAACACCCAAAAGGAGAAAATTCCAAGAATCCGTAATTATATTTGAACTTCTTTATTATCAATGTACCTGTAGCACCACCAGTGAGAGTTGGATCCCTGGCAAGAACGCAACAAATGATTAGTAATAAAGTTAACATAAGGACAAGTATTGTTCTGTTTCTTTTTCAGTGGCCAAAACTCCTAGTTGAGATGAGTTGGCACACCTCCATGGACATGGAAATAATTTAGTGGTAAATGATGTATATTTATTTAGACACAAGTATATTATGAAATCATTGACACCTTAGAAGGATGCTGTATTTAGACAGAAGTATGAAGTAAAAAACCAATCACATAACGACACAATGTAACTACAAAATTTGAATGTGGAAGCCAAGCAGGCATGGTAAGGTCTATTAAGACTCACTGAGTTGGTTGCTGTCGATTGCCTGAAAATAGCGACTGCTGTAACGCGAGCATTTGCTGAGAGATGAAAAGTCAGAGCACGAAAAAGATTAACGTTAAAGATTTGTGGTTCACAAGCCAAACAATTTCTGTGTTCTTAGGGACAGCATGTCTAGATTAACAAAGACATACAGATCCGTGCAGGAAATGGGGAAAATTAGCAAACATTTGAAAGGGAAAATACCTGCATTGTTTCAGGGTTTGTTAACTGCCGCAGTAGCTCTGGATTTTGCATCATTTCTCTAAATTGAGGATTTGAATCAACCATTCCGCGTAGTTGTGGATTCAGAATCTAAAGTTAAACATAATAGAAACATTAAAAAACATCACTTTCTGAAAATGCTAACATCTTGGGTGAGGGAAACTTTGTCAAATGATGGTACCTGATTCATGTACTGGGGATTGGAAAGCATGCTTTGCATCATTTGTGATATCGCTGGATTCTGCAAAAGCTGATTCATTGCATTAGCATCTGGCATGCCACCAAGCATCTGTTCCATTCCGGGGAGACCAAGACCTCCCAGGCCAGCAATACCGGCTGCCCTTCCATCCCCAACAGGATTTGTCCTGGTAGTATTTGGCTGATTTCCTCCTAACAATTCAGATCATGATATATCAATATGGTTTTCATAATATATTCAAAGAACCTATTCTTTTAAAAGATAAAAGTCTATAAAATTAAAATAAAAACAAAAACAAGAAAAACTCAAAAATAGAACAGAAAATGGCCTAAGTTAACCTAATAATCAATTTCAAGGTCCAACTGCATTTACTAAAGACTCTTATGCAACGATTTAAATAATATTATGCAGACTTGAACATAAACTTCCAGAAGGGTGCACAAACTGAGAACATCTACATACCCCATTAAAAATGAGATGGCCATATCATGCTAAAATTTCCACAACTACAAATGTAACAAGTGTTGGAATTGACAACTAAGCATGTTGGTGTTAAGATTCAAGACCCAGCAACACGTTTGCGTAACCAAGACTATCTCCAACAGCAATATCAGTCCTACTTTCAGGATAGAATTTAGTGCCGATAAAAATATTATACTTTCATGTGAAGTCTCTTCCATTTAATATCCATAATTTGCCAAGAATAATAAAATTAAAACACTATCAACAAAACTAATATTTGGAAAATAGAGAACAAAGAGGGAGAAGCTCACCACCAGCAGCGCCCCAAGGGTTAGGAAGTGGGTTTGTATTAGGAGCAACAGAACCTGCAGGTGTTTCTGAGCCAGTGGTTGAAGGGTTGTTAGACCCATCCCGGGCCTGTGCCCCACCCTGGTTGCCCAAAAGAGCAGAAAATGGATTTGAACCCAAATCATTTCCAGCATTCCCGGTTGTAGCATTCAAAAATGGCTCCTGAACGTTTTCATACATCCGCCTCAGCATGTTGAATCCCTCAGGGGAAGATTCAATGTTACTCATTGCCCTGTCAGTGTTTCGCATCATCTCACGCATGAGTTCAGGGTTCCTTGCAGCTTCCAATGTCTGTCGGAGAATGCCAGGATCATTAAGTACATGTGCAAGCTCTGGGTTCCGGTCAATGATATCACGCATTTGCGGATTGTTCATAATCAAGCCACGCATCAAATCAGGGTTATTCATCAAACTCTGAATGGCAGGCATGTTCATTATGTCCCTCATCATGTTCGGGTTCTGAGTCAGTTGCTGCTGCACTTGTTCAAATTCCGGAAGACCAGCTCCAAATAACCCCTGTCCTCCACCACCACCGAGTGGGTTTAAACCCTGCCCAAACAACAAAGATGCCCCAAGGTCAGGAGTCTGAAGCCCCTCACGCTCAGTGGAACCAACACCGCGAGTAACACCTGGAGCAGTTGTAGGACTAGCAGAAGTAGCATTAGCAGCAGGAGGAGCGGGGGTTGATGCAGGTGCAGCAAAGGCACGGACCATGTGAACAGTATGATCTGTCTGCAGACCTTCAACACAAGAAACCAATCATGGATTAGATTACAGTAAATCACCCAAAACATGACATATGGGCACTTTCACAACCATTGACAGCATCCAAATCCAACTATCTCACCCCGAAACATTCATCGATAAACCACAAAACCCAAATCAATTTTCCGAGACAAATATAACAAAATTATAAGCATATTTCGACAAATTTACACAAACCCACATCACAATCAAACCCAGATTCGATACAAAATACAAATTAAAAAATCGAAACGAGCAGAGAATAAAATCGAGCGTACCATAACTAGTGAGGGTCTGGTCGTCCTTCAAAATACGACCTTTGTAAATCAACCTCTGCTGATCAGCTGGAATATCGCAATTCTGAGACAAAACTTCCTTGAATGCCCCAACAGTCGAGTCCAGGCTCGCCCTCACTGAAAACTTGGAACCATTCGAGCATCGAATGTTAATCTGCTCTCCTCCTTCTCCTCCTTCGCCACTGACTTTAGGCTCGCTGGAATCGCCCTCCCCACCCATAATTGTCTCCCAACCAATCGATCGATCGCAAGGACGAATGAATCGAAAACCCTAACCCTAGAAATTACGAAATTGAAATCGATGCCTCTGAAGTGAAAGGTAACAGCCCAGAAAAATTGTGCTACTGATTAAATGTATACATTATATATATATATATATATATATATATATATATATAGGTATGGAAATAAAAATTTTGGGGGAATAAAAAATTAAAATTGTAATGAAAACGAAGGAAATTGCAGAGGATTTGGAATCGAACAGGTAAAAGGAGTGTACAGGTGGGTTTGTGTGCCCAAGGGGAAACCTATTTGTAAGAGAACAATTATAGGGAGGTGAGAGTCTCTACATTTAGGTTCGCATATTCTTGTGGAATTGGAGTTTATGACTATGACTTGTTTAAGTGGTCAACCTCATTTTTGCTCATGTGTGAAACTATTCAATAATATAGAAAAGAAAAGTTCCGAACTCAAAACGTATGAGTAAAAATTTAACACCGTATTCAATAAAGTACTGGTTCACATGAAGCTCATCACCTTATTAGTTATAATAGCGGTTAGACCTACCTTATTGTCACGTTTCCCCAATTACATAATAATCTCACTCACCATATAAAGTTAAAAATTTGAAATGTTATTTCCTCACTCACTATTTATTCCTAAAAAAATTGGAATGCTATTTGCTCAACAACAAAGTCTCCTCCGATGATGATCTACTAGCAAATGAATAACCCTTCAATTGCTCTGTTGTTGAGCGATTATGCAATCTAATAATATTACCATCAGTATCCAATCAACATCGGTTGCTAGCTTCTTACTCTTTAATATGTATCTTTTGTGAATTTGGCTCACGTATTATCCATTCATTTCACAACTTAATGTAAGTCTAGAGCTCCTGTTACATTTTCGCACCCAACCTATTATTATTTTTTAAGGTATTTATTGGTTATTTTACAAATGGGCAAACTTATAATAAAAATTTTATTAAAAAAAATGGATAGAGAAATAAAGTACTGGCTGGAAATAACAGCACTATTTTTATTTATGACATAATAAATTAATTTTAATTCTCTTTATAAGTCATATTATATAAGATGGACCTACACAATTCTCTTGCATTTAAAATTGAAGAGGAAAAGTTTGTTTTTTTTAAAATACCATTTTGGTCCTGTATTTTGCTCGGATTTTTATTTGGTATCCGTCTTTTTAGTTTGAGGAGTTTATCATTGTGTTTTATGTCGTTAATTTTTCTCTTTAATCTTTTTTTGCTTAATTTGACGTTAATTAACTCTAATATATGATATGAGCTCTTATTGTGCCATGCATGTATGAATAGCTACTATAGTAATATGTATAAATTTCATGGATTAATATTCTTAATCATTGTAATTATAATGTAAACGAAAAGAGACTGGGGTGTTGAACATTTTCCATACATAATCCATTTTGTACCCCTTTTAAAAAATAATATTTGTTACAACAGACTCTTATTGTGGATGTGAGAACGTTATATATTAGCTTTGCAGAGGACAATTGCATTTTTTATGGAGCATTATAAGATGAGTAGTTGTCATTAAGGGAAGAGGATCCTCTCCGGATCTACTTTGTGGGGATCCTAGGGATCCCCACATTCTAGCCGTTCATCGTACATCGTGCGGCTAGTTTTTGTCAAATATTATTTGTGTTTAATTTTAAATAAAAAAAATCAAATAATTTTTGAACGCACGATACACAATGAATGGTTAAGATGTGGAGATCCTTAAGATTCTCACAAAGTGAATCCAAATGAGATTCAATTCCGTCATTAAGCTCCTTGGTTGCGTGTAATTATGTTATAATAATCTCAGGGGACCTTTTTTCTTTTTTTGTGGCCCTTCAAGCTTTTTATCAAACTAAACTAATCTTCACCAAAAAAAAAAGACACTAAACTAATAAAATTAATATGCAAACAAATAATTACATAAAAAACAAACTAAACTAATCTTCACCAAAAAAAAAAATCACTAAACTAATAACATTAATATGCAAACAAATAATTACATAAAAACATATTAAATTGTTGTAGGTCTATTTGACTAAACTGTATTTAGAACTAGTGAGGGACAGAAGACGGCGGCAAGAGAGATAAGAGAGAGATTTAATTGTGAGATGTGTGTTATATCATCCCATTGTGTCTTTATTTATAGTAGTGGGGAAGGTAAATTACTTACCTCTATAAGATTACAACTCTAATAGGATAATATCTAGTCTAAGAGATATGGTAAAATCTCATAAGGATATCCAAGATAGTTTAGGATTTATACAATCGCATTCCTACTCTAATAGGACTGCAACACTCCCTCTTTAGTGTGTAAATACTCAAACAAATGGCGCATCAAGTCTTCAGCAATGAAGTTCAATTGATGGAGTCGTCGGCACAATGAGCAAATGCGAGTCTTAGATCAACGAAAGAATGCATAAAAGGTAAAACTCACAAAACCTCGCTATGGTAAACCCCAATGTGGGATAAAAACCCATAGACTAAGGAGAAAAGTGAGAAGTTGCATTAAGTAAAAAATATACGCCTTCTGAACGTAAGTAGAAGAACTCACAAGGGTATGACCAGGCCAGGATGGGTGCCTCGTCAAAACCTAGTTAGGTAGCAAAAACCCAGTGGGAAAAATGCTCCTAATCGTAGGGAAAATAGTACATTAAGATCAAGTGAGTATACTTCTGGATACTCCCCCTGAGTTTGACAGAACTTCCAAATGAGAACTATAAGCATTGCATATGAATAGTTAGGCATACCAATTCCTCGGACAAGTTTTTAGAAGGTTGACTTCGGCAGTGACATCGTGTAGAGGTCGGCATGGTTGTCTGGGATCAGCTTGCATGACTTTAATCTCATGATGCTTTGTTGATGTCGATGTAGACGCAATGTGTCTTAACGTTGACTTCGTTGATGTATCATGTCTTGGTCGAGTTGATATGCGGTATAATCTTCATGGATCGTCAGCAGGACTCAACGATGGATGAAAACAGCAAGTACTTAGAATATGTTCAACAAGAGTTCTCAACCAAGTCTCATGTGTGGCATAATGAAGTAAGGTGAGTCTTGGAACGATTTGAAGATTTCGCAACTAAGGTCATGTCGTGGACCTCCAAGATATTGCGATATCCCTAAAGGTAAAGACATAACCATTTGGGAATATGCCTTGTCCGGGTTTGATAAGTAACCAAAGTCAGCATAACAAATAAGGCAAGCATCATTTCGAGGATCAAAAGGGTCATATCTGCTCGAGATACTTTGAGATTAGCCCAAATCTATAACACCTTTTAGGGTAGCGGAAAAACATCTTTAATACAAATTCAGTGATCGCATGTAGGCGTGGTGCTGCATCTTTACCAATAAATCAATAGCGAATGAGATGTCCAATCTAACACAATGAGCTAAGTACAACAAAGCGCAAAGTTGAACTTAGATATTGAATTTCGGATTCCATAACCTCTTCAAGGGTCTCATTTGCATATAGCGTATGGAAGATCATAGGTATACTCAAAGGTAACACATTCGGGGTGTAGTTTGACTAGTAGACCAAAGTACCGTCAGAACAATGCTTGAACTTCAGTTCAAGGTATAAACAAGTTTTCCTAATATCCTTCATCTCAAATTCCATCTTCAAGTGCAAGACAGTTTTCTCAAGCAGTTCTAGAGTCTTAGTGAGATTCATGTCACTAACATAAACTGTAACTCTAGCAATTTAAAATAAGACTTCATAGTTTAACACGCAAGGGCATTCATTCACATCCCTGACTAATCAAATAATCACTTAGATGGGTATACCACATCCGTCGGATTGCTTCAATCCATAAGTAAACGCCTTAAACAAGTTGAGAGGCTGTTATGTAGTCTGGAACTATTTGAACCACTACATGTAATTCTTCAGGAACTTACATATCAATCTCTGTATCAATATCCCCATGGAAAAACATTAACCATATTTCATAATGCTGATATCAATCACAGGGCATTTAAGAGAAATCTTACGCCGTAACACATGCATTATATCGCACTTTTTGATTCATCTCATTACGTTTATTTTCCCACTAGCAACACAACAGGGTTACCTTGGGCAGGGTAGGAACGTAGGTCCAAACACACTTTGGTAAGAAATTTAACATATATTGCAATTTTGGTTGTCCAATCAGTTCTGCATTGTCACTAATCAACGAAACACTATTTGATATCGTTGCTTTTCATTTATGTCGGTAGCTACCATACAAATGAAAACATCATCGATGATAATCTCATTCCAATTCCATTTCTCATCCAAACTAGTATACTGGACCAAGAACTTCAAGTCTCGGGAGTAATCCGGATTAATCTCATGAGATGGAAATGATTTGAGACAGCGATCGAGGATGGATTCATTGTTGTGTCGTGATCTTCCTCTTCTAGGGAAGTGAATCCTATGAACCGAGTAATCTGTCATGCTTCAGACTGAGACAAATGGATTGGCTATCCGCCGGTGTACTGAACCGTTCAACAAGGGCGGCACACCCTTTGGGGATGTTAACTCAATGTCCTTTATGTACATTTATCATTGCAGGTATGTTTGCAGCTGGTATATGATCTCGTCACTTTAGCTAAATCAGAGGAATGCGTCTAGAGCAACATTCTGAAAGCTAAAATTCATCGCACTTTCTTATCACACTTGTGCAGTATGGGGATCAAGATGAGACATAGTGAGCAACATCCACGAAAATTCGCGTCGTTTTACAGGAGCGTTGACATTCTTATCTCCCCCTAACGGCGGGAAAACTGTCTCATTGAAGTGACAATCCGCAAATGATCAGTAAAGAGATCACTTGCAAGGGCTTTAAGAGAGTTATTATGAAGGAAAATCGTAATCAACAAAGATTCACAACCTTCTGTGAGGACCCATATTGGTATGTTGCGGCGACGCAACTTGGCGAATTGAATGCACACCCAAAACGCGTAAATACAAAGCGTCAGGTTCGTACCCATTAACCAATTGTAACTTCGAAAATGGTTGGGTGGCAGTGGGTCTCAAGGCAGACTAACATCGATGCATACATGATTGCATAGCCCTAGGTAGAAACCGAAAACTTGGTGCGTTCACCAAGGTCCACACAATCATTTAAATTGCTCTCTATGATCACCATGCGAGGTTGTTTTGGGGTGAACATGGGAATTCGATGTTCAATTATAAACCTAAAAGATATGCAATACTTTATAAAAAATCGTCGATATAAACTCTCTGGCATTATCCAGTCTTTTAGACTTTATGGGATAATTAGGGTGGTGAACCTTTAAAATCGGCCAGGAGATTTAGCAGCAATGTGTGTGGACAAACATGTGACCAGTTTGTCGATTCATTAACCAAAACCATAAGTATTTATATGGTCCACAATTTGGTTGGATTAGTCCACATATATTCCCTTGAATCCATTGTGAAAAGAGGGTCATTTCGTATCTTTGCTAGGGATGATTTAAAAAATCAATTTCTTTGACGAGCAGGCTTGGCAAACTGTGTTTGTAGGCACAAGATCCTTACTTCGGGTAAGGAGATGCGTCGTGGCATCATTGTTCGACTTAAGTGTCCCAAATGGTCATGCCAAGGCAAGTAAACTGCTCGAATCATCAGGCTTTAGGCCGGCTATATGTGGCGTGTTCCCAGTTGGGAGACATCCGATTGGCCCCAAAACAAAGCTTCAGGCTCATTTTTGGAGGTGGTGCAAAGATATTTCACTCTATTTTCCATCAGTGGTTTCATTCATAATCATTGTTCTCTCGAATATTTTTAAGTTCAACGACATTCTTCTAGCACAAGGAGAATATAAGGTCTCTGAAATGGTAATTTAGTACCATTCATACAACGAGGAGCGTGCCAATGCTTTTAATCAGGTTGGATAAACCTGAAGTCGTTGCTAGAGATGTGATTTAGATATAAAGTTAGTATGCGTAGTATCACATTCATCCAGACAACTAACGTTCCCACATTCGTACCTAATCACGTGTTTAATTGAATTCGATCACATGTATACAAGAAACATGATTCAATTAACTCATATTTGAGGACAATATCGATAAGATTATCCATAACGAAAACAAACACCAAACATGAATCCAAGAACATAGAAAAATGTTCACAAAGTAAACCAAGGTTACTAAGGTGGATTCGACCAACATGGCCATTCATGTCAAAAATATGCTTTTCCAACAGTGTTTGGTGGAGCAAAATTAGTCCAATAGATTGTCTACTAGAATAATACTCCTCAACAACATTGGTAGGGGCACAAACAGGTGCATAACCAATGATCTATTCCATCGAGATGAAAGTAGATTATGCAGGGTTGAGGTTCAGGAACAATATCCTTTATTCTTGAAGTTTTAGGTCTTAGGTGCCAAGGAACATGCTTCGGGCATGATGCCACACCTTGGCAGGCCAGGATTCTACCACACGTTGTAAAAACAAACCCTAAAGCGGATGAGAGAGACAAATGGGTTCAAAAGGTTTCAATCGAACCATGGGAGTCTGTTCGGTACATCCCTGCCGAAGCAAGGCATGTTGTTCGTGGGCTTGACCAAACTGGGTTTATACCGTTCAAGAATTTGGTAAACTTTCGCTCTTTACACTGTTGCCTCGGGAACGAGTTAGAAACATGGAAGGACGAAAAAGTATTCTCGAGTCAAAACTTTATCAGATTTATAAACCTCATAATCGTACTCATTCGTAGATGTAATCATGGTGTGTTTCAAGCAATATCTTTCATGATTAAACGTAAGGATGGGTTCATAAAACTGAAACTAAAAAAAATTTGAACCGAACACTGAACCAAGACCAAAAAAAGGGAACCAAACTGAACCGAATCGAATTAATTAAATTAATATTTTTAAAATTTAATTATCTGTTTTGGGTATTTATTTTTAAACCCAACATGTTGCCAAATTTTAAGCCCAAAATATTAAAAAAGCCTTTAGAAACTCTAAACCCTAACCTAATATTTCTCCCCCTTCCTTTCTTTCACCCTAGCTACACCTTACCATCTCTCCATCTTCTTTCTTTATTTTTCTTTTCTGTCTCCCTTTTTCATTTCTTTCTCCTGGACTCTAGCCGCACCTTCATTCTTCTCTCCCTTTTCTCCCCAGTTAGACCTTCATTCTATTTTGCTCTCAAATCATCCTCTTCTTTTTTCTCCCTCTTCGTATTTGGCTACATCAATAGTAGCCCACAAGTCCTGCAAACCCTAAACTTTGCCCACACTTGCCGAGTGAAACCCCAAATGAAAAAAGTGAGCCAGTTTGCAAATTTTGTTCGATTTTTGTGTTGTGGACTTTTTGAAGACTTAAACTTTGATGTTTATTTTAACTTTGGAAGACTTGATTGATGATTCTAGTTGAACTTTAAATGTTTATTTTCATTGTCTTTGATTCTAGTTGGAATGCTTATGTTATGATTGTGTTGGAGATGTTAAAATTTCAATTTTCAATTTTTTTTCATTTTTTTGAAAAAAAAAATCGAAACCAAACCTAAAAAAAAAGAACCAAACCAAACCAATTTGAACTGAACCCAGCCCTAATTAAACGGTTCGTAGGAGCGAACCAAAGAGCCATGAAATCCTCGTTCGAATGAAGATCATGATGGAGGCTTATTCAGCTCTTCCATGCCTTTGTTGGCTACATGGTTTCTCAGTTTCTTGATAGTCAAGTGGAGATTCACATCTTGTACCCCACATGAAGTGGTTTCTATTGGAAACGTCCAAATCAGGAAAATTGAACTTGTGACGGTTTGACAATCCATTGAGTGGAAAGAACAAGATTGTGATTGGTGCTATGGAAATAAAATATCCATAAGCATCACAGTTAGAACATTCGAGTTCTAAGACATGGTATACATGAAAATTTCAGGTTTTCATGGGTGTATTGTTTTAAGAAAACTTCGGGTTTCAAAGGCACTAAATTTGAAACTATAGGTTCAATTTAGTTTATGAACGTTTAGTTCATAAAAAAGAGGTTCCTGCAAGAACACATAATACAATATGCTGATTTAAGTGTAGTGGATTTGAGTTGTTTCGGGAACTCAAGTGTGAGCGCTTCGAGACTACAAAAGGATGTCAACGGTTCAAAGAAGAAAAATAAATTATTGAATCGTTAATGTCCAAAATTGATCTTCGGGCCAATAATTTTGGATGTCTTGTCAGATTAATGGACTGCTGGTCACTTTTAATTAATTCAATAGATCGAGACCATACGAGATTGATCGTGGAAGCAAAATAATGACATATGGGTCTTATTAGCTTCAACTAGCGGCGGGTCAAGTGACAAGTGAATTATAACTTAAATAGCGTTAACCAAAAAACGTCCCAAAAATTATTTGGGTATGGTTAAGAAACACGAGATGCCAAAATATGGCATCGGGTCGAAAGAGGAATGCAACCTAGCACATATGGGCTGGTTGCATTATACGGCCCTGCAAAAAAAATAAAAGTTGCAAGCCTTTGGGCTTGGGGACATGGCTGCAAGGCAAGGCACATATTTGGGCCGAAGAGATGGGAAGAGCCCAGCAGTGTATAGGCTACTAAAGGCGGCCAATAACAGCGCTGGCTTGGTAAGGTGTTGGCTGGATCTTAAGAAGGAGGCCAGCAAGGTTGTTATGCGATCTATAGGTGCTGCAAGCCCATCAGGTTTAAACCCAGGCCAGGGGCCTAGTCCACACATGCAACAAAGCCCAAAGGGTTGTTGCCTTACGGTTCCAGCGCCTAAGCCTCGAGCTCCAGGCTCGGCTTGGGGTGAGGTTGGTGCGACGACGACTCAACTGTAAATTTTTCCCAAAAATTTAATTGTTTTTTTTATTCGAAATTCTTAGGGTTTGAAAAACCGTAATTGCTTCTAATTTCTTTCGATTCTTTGACTCACAAATTCTACATAGCAAAAATTGCGTAATGCATTGAAACATGTATATATATATTGACAAATATATGAAACATATACAATATATATATATATATAGGAAGGAAAATATAAATATAAGGGGTTCATGCATCATGAGGAATGTTTTTATGCTTCATGGACATTTCAAATATCTTCCTTTATTTTAAGCGTACCTGATTGACAGAAAACAACAAAAGCCTTTGAATTTGTAGAAGATCATTCTCAGAAAGTCGGAATTTCATCTCCAATGCATTCTATTACGTTCAACAAATAAAAAAAATTAAATTGAATCAATATCATGTAGATCAATTCAATAAAATAATAAATTAATTATAAAAAGAATGATTAAAACGTAATACTCCCCTGATTGAAGATCAAACTCGGGAAGATCAAACTCACTTAAGTGAAGCGTCAAGAGCGTGCTAATAACGTGTTGTAAGCCTCTTTGATTGAACTGTATTTATGACTAGTGAGGGAGAGAGGCCGGCGGCAAGAGAGAGAAGAGAGAAATTTAATTCTGAGGTGTGTGTTATATCACTCCATTGTGTATTTACTTATAGTAGTAGGGAAGATAAATTCCTTACCCCAATAAGATTACAACTCTAATAGGATAATATATAGTCTAAGAGATATGATAGAATCTTCCTAGATATGTTAATATTTACACAATCATATTCATAATCTAATAGGATTGCAACATAAATGATTTATAAACCTGAAATAAAATGACTATTTAAAGCCCATAAACATAAAGACTTTTAAAAATAAATAAAAATCTGAATATGTTGTGGTCTATATTTATCTGACAGAGAGACTAGGGCCGGCGGCAGAGAGAGAGAGGAGAGAGATGTGTGTTTGTAGAATTGTAGGGAAATGTGTGTGTTGTTATCCCTTCTACATTGTGCCTTTATTTATAGTAGTAAAGGGAGAGAAGATATTCCTTCTCCTCCAAGTAATACAAGTTGTAATAGGAAAGGATAACTAGAATCAAATCTAATCTAGGATTTACACAATCATACTTATTCTAGGAATGTTTACAACACTCCCCCTTGAGTGTGCAAATACTTAAGGTAGATTCAGCATCATGCAGAAGTTGAGGAAGTCGACTCGTCGACATTGATTCCAAGGAACAATGCTTATTCTCAATAAGGTAGGAACTTGCATAAGTAGTAAGTCTCACTTAAAAACCCTAAGGCTATGGCAAAAACCCAAGTAGGGACAAAATCCATAGTCTAAGGAAAAATGCGTGAGAAATGCAAAGTCAAAAGAAACGTTTGCAGGACGTCATCAGGGATATGACCAGCCCAAGGTGGGTGCCTCGTTAAAACCTAGTGGGAAAAATGCTCCTAATCGTAGGGAAAAAGAGTACATTAAGATCAAGCAAATATCCAGAAGATACTCCCCCTGAGTTTGACATAATTCCAAAGAGAAATAGCAAAGTTACAACTCAGAAAGTTTACGCATACCAATTCCATGAACAAGCTTCTGAAACGTCGCCTTCGGTAGTGATTTGGTGAAGAGGTCGGCCAAATTGTCTTGTGATCGGATTTGCGTGACTTCAATCTTCTGATGCTCTTGTTGTTGATGTGTAAAGAAGAACTTCGGCGCAATATGCTTGGTGTTGTCTCCTTTGATGTAACCCTTCTTGAGCTGTTCGATGCAAGCTGCGTTGTCTTCAAAAATCGTCGTCGGGGCATTAACGGCGGGATGAAGATCATAGGAGCTTCGAATATGGCCCATTACTGCTCTCAACCAAAAGCATTCCCGAGTTGCTTCATGTAAGGCGAGAATTTCAGCATGGTTAGACGAAGTGGCAACTAAGGTCTGTTTAGTTGACCTCCAAGATATTGCGGTGCCTCCAACGGTAAAGACATAACCCGTTTGACAACGCGCCTTATGAGGATCAGATAAGTATCCAGCGTCGGCATAACCAATAAGGCGAGAATCAACCCGATGAGCATAGGGTGCGGCATCACTCGAGGATTCGTAGGGATAGAATAAGCCCAAATTCGTAGTACCCTTAAGGTAACGGAAGATGTCTTTCACGCCAGTCCAATGTCTGCGTGTTGGTGCATTGTTGTATCTTGCCAAAAGATTAACAGCGAAGGAGATGTCGGGTCTAGTGCATTGAGCTAAGTACAATAAAACGCCTATCATAAGGAACTTCAGGCTCCAAAATCTCTTCATCATCCTCATTCAGACGGAAGGGATCTCGATTTGCATCTAGCGTACGAACGACCATAGGAGTACTCCAAGACTTCGCTTTATCCTCATTACAACGGCGCAACACCTTCTGGGTGTAGTTCGATTGATGTACTAAGATTTCATCCGAACAATGCTCTATCTCGAGACCAAGACAATATCGAGTCTTTCCTAGATCTTTCATCAAGCAGTTCTCGCGAGCTCTTCAGGAGTTCCGATGAGATTCATGTCATCGACATATACTGCAACAATCGTAAATCCGGAATGTGACTTCTTAATGAACACACAAGGGCATAGTTCGTTGTTCACATACCCCTGACTAGTCAAATACTCACTCAAACGGTTCTACCACATTCTTCCGGATTGTTTCAAACCGTATAGTGAACGCCTCAGCCGAATTGAGAGCGTGTTCCAGGGTTTGGAAATATTTGAACCAGTCAATGTAAGTCCTTCGGGAACTTTCATATAAATTTCCGTATCAAGATCCCCATAGAGATACGCGGTTACTACGTCTATCAGCTGCATATCCAGTTTTTCAGAAACTACCAAACTAATAAGGTATCGAAAAGTAATCACATCCATAACGGGTGAGTAAGTTTCGTCATAGTCAATCCCGGGGCGTTGTGAGAAACCTTGTGCTACAAGACGAGCTTTGTAACGCACAATTTCGTTCTTCTCATTACGCTTCCGAACGAAAACCCACTTGTAGCCAACGGACTTCACATGTGAAGGAGTAGGAACTACAGGTCCAAATACCTTACGTTTCGCAAGTGAATCAAGTTCGACTTGGATTGCTTGTTTCCAGTTTGACCAATCAGCTCTACGTCGACATTCATCAACGGAACGCGGTTCAATGTCATCACTCAACATGATCTCAGTAGCTACTGCAAATGCTAATGCATCGTCGATAATCATCTCATTTCTATGCCACACATCATCTAAGCTAGCATAGTAGACCGAAATTTCATGATTCTCGGGAGGAGGATTCGTCTCTTCAAGGACGCTTCTATAATCTAGAATTTCCTCATGAGTTGGGTAAAATGAGTAAGTGATAGTCGGATTCACGGTAGGATCTGTAGGACCTTGTGTCGTGGTTTTCCTCTTCCGGGGGTGTGAATCTTTTGAACCAAGGGGTCTGCCACACTTTTGTGTAGGGGCAGATGATTGGTTAGCCGCTAATGTATGTGGATCACCAGAATTGGCGTCCCGGGCTTCCAGGAGGGTAGTCCGTCGTACATTTGGTACATCTATCTTTGCAGGCGCATTCGCAGCTGGAATATGTGATCTTGTCATGCGCGCTAGATCGGTGAAAGCATCTGGCATGCTCTGAGCTATGCTCTGGAGATCTAATATGCGCTGCACTTCAGCTTCAGACTGAGCGGTGCGGGGATCTAAATGAGACAAAGTGGGAGTCGTCCACGATAATTCGCGTCGTTAATTAGGAACGTGGACGTTCTTATCTCCCCCTAACGGCGGGAAGACTGTCTCATAGAAGTGACAATCCGCGAAACGAGCGGTAAACAGATCGCCTGTCAAAGGTTCTAAGTAACGAATAATCGAAGGAGAATCATATCTGACATAGATTCCCATCCTTCGCTGAGGCCCCATTTTTGTACGTAAGGGCGGCGAAATCGGCACATAGACCGCATAACAAAAAATGCGCATATGCGATATGTCGGGTTCGCATCCAGTGACCAACTGAAGGGCACTAAATGGTTGTGTCGCAACAGGCCTCAGGCGGACCAACTTTGCTGCGTGCAATATTGCATGGCCTCAAGCAGCGATCGGGAGCTTGGTACGTATGACTAACGATCGAGCAATCATTTGTAAACGCTTAATGAAAGCCTCTGCCATGCCGTTCTGGGTGTGAACATGGGGTACAGGATGTTCAACTTCAACCCCAACCGACATGCAATAGTCATCAAAAGTTTTAGATGTGAATTCTCCAGCATTATCCAATCGAATAGATTTGATCGGATAATTAGGGTGGTGAGCCCTGAGCTTGATAACCTGAGCCAACAGTTTGGAGAATGCAGCGTTCCTTGTGGACAACAAGCACACGTGTGACCAACGTGTAGAAGCGTCAACCAAAACCATAAAATATCTAAATGGTCCGCATGGAGGTTGAATCGGTCCACAAATGTCCCCTTGAATCCGTTATAGAAAAATGGGAGGATTCGAACGAATCTTGTCATAAGAAGGCTTAGTAATAAGCTTTCCCATAGAACATGTTTGACATGCAATTTCATGGATCGAACCTAAGCTTCGGGTTAGTGGATGCCCGTGTGAAGTTTTAAGGATACGGCACATCGCTATTCGTCCAGGATGTCCCAAACGATCATGCCAAAGTGTAATTTCGTGCGCGGTCCCTGTGGTAGGGCCGGCCACATAGTGGCATTCTATGGGGCGTATGGTCGTAGTATACAGACCACTCGGGTTACGCTTCATCTTCTCTAGAATACGCTTCTGGCCATATTCGTAGGAAGTTACGCACAGAAATTCAACTCCGTTTTCTACGTGGGTTTCAGCGTGGTAATTGTTATCTCTAATGTCCTTGAAACTTAGTAACGTTCTTTCGGAACGTGGAGAATAGAGTGTCTCAGCAATGGTCAAGATTGTACCATTGGACAACATTATACGTGCCTTACCGTATCCTTTTATCAGGTTGGATGGGCCTGAGAGGGTTGTCAGAGGTGCATTCTTAGGTACGAAGTTAGTGAAATAGATGCGTTCACACAAAACAGTATGCGTGGTTTCACTATCTGCCAGACAACTAACTTTCCCACTAGTCATACCTAGAATGAAAAATTAATTTGAATTGGTCACATGCATAAAAGTTTATAAAAACAAGTATCAATTCAAAATAATTTCATTTATTCAAGGATTAAAAACTTAATATCCAAAATAAATCGCCAACTAATAATCCAAAACATAAAGGAAAATTGTTCAAAATCAACCAAAAAACAAGGTGGGGTGCGGCCACTATGTGGAATTCGGCCCCAATTGTCTTATTTCAACTAAAAAAAAGTCTATGTCTAAGATTCTAATCTTCCATAGGAGTGGTATCCTCCTGAAAGTCAGAAACCTCCATCTTTGTAGTCTCCGGTTCGTCCACTTGCATGAAGTTTGATTCAAACTTCTTACGACGAGAATGATATTCATCTACAACCTTCTTGGGAGCACGGCAAATACGGGACCAATGGTCCTTTGAACCACAACAATAGCACATATCGTCATTCATTGTGGCAGGTGTTTTGCCCTTATTCTTGAAGTTCGGGGCCTTGGGAGCGAGGTTTGGGCGCTTCTGGGCTTTGTTTCCTCCCTTGGATGAGCCTTGACTCTGTTGACCTTGGTGGGATGGCTTCTGGCCGCCCTTACCACGCCTCTTTTGGCGTTTTGGGTGCTGATTAGTGCTATAATGTGCTTCAGGCACAGCAGTAGACCCAGTAGGTCGAGCTTGATGATTCTTCATCAACAGCTGGTTCTGCTTTTCAGCAAGAAGTAAAACAGAGATCAAATCCGAGAACTTAGTGAACTTCTGAGCTCTATATTGTTGCTGCAGAACAATATTAGAAGCAGAGAAGGTCGAGTAGGTCTTCTCCAAGAGATCCTCTTCGGTCAAAGTTTCATTGCAAAACTTGAGAAGTGATCGGATTCAACAAACTTCATAATTATATTCATTCACAGACTTAAAGTCTTGGAAGCGTAAGTGCTGCCAGTCGTGTCTTGCTTCAGGCAAGAATATGTCCTTTTGGTGATCGAAACGATCACCCAAAACGACCCATAATGCACGTGGATCCTCCTCAGCAAGGTACTCAGTTTGCAGAGCGTCATGAATATGTCTTCGGATGAAGATCATAGCAGTGGCTTTTTCAGCTTCGCCAACAGGTTTATCTGTTAGCAGTGGCTTTTTCAGCTTCGCCAACAGGTTTATCTGTTGCTTCTTCAATAGCAGGACGCAAGTTCTTTGCAGTGAGGTGGAGCTTCACATCTTGAACCCACTTGAGGTAGTTCCTTCCAGAGACCTCCAAAGCGGTGAAGTCGAGTTTGTTCAAATTCGACATGTTCCTATCACAAATAGATGGACAAGATGTGGTTAGTGTAATGGAGAAAAATCAATCCATTCACATAGGAGTAGAACATACAGGTTCTAATAGACATGTATTGGTTTAATTTTGCATGAAAAACTTCAGGTTTTCATGGGTGATATGTTTAATAGAAAACTTCAGGTTTTCAAACAAGGCATGTTTATAAGAAACTTTGGGTTTCAAAGTAATTATGAACTTCAGGTTCAAATATTCCTGCAGGCAAACACAAATATATATGCAAACAAATATGCAACAAATATATGCAAAAATATTGTATAATGATAATTGAATTAATTTATTTTTGGTCTTCGGTGCCAAATTAAAGTGTGGGTGAAAATATAAAAACCCATATTATTTAAAAAAAATATTAAATAATAAAATCTCGGGGCCTAAAAATATAGGCCGAGAACCCTCGGGTGGGGCTATAAGCCCACGGGGAGAGCAGGGGGTTAGGCTGCTGCGGGCAGACCCCCCCAAATTTTTTTTTTTTTTTCACAAAGGGCTGCATCAAGCAGGCCCAAAAGAAAACTAAAAAATCTTTTTTTTTCCGGACTGGGCCGCTGCAAGCGAGCCCAAAAACAAACAAAATTTGTTTTTTTTTGAACGGTCGCTTTAGGCTAGCCCAAAAAAACAAAAAAAATCTTTTTTTTTCCGCACAGGCCGAGAGGCTGGAGCCCACTAGGGCTCGGGTTGCAGGTATCAGACACCCCAGCGACGCTGGGTGTGCTTGGCAGAGGAAGAAGGCCAGAAAAACTAGGACGGCGCCACTGCAGGTGGTTGTCCTTGGTGTATGCAAGCCATGGTTCGTCGGAGACCCAAATATCCATCAACGGAGATGAAATCTCGACGTGATATCAAAACCCTAAAAATTGAAATTGAATTTTCAAAAAATTCCGACGAGATTCCGTTGAATCTCGGTTCAATTGTCGACATGGGACGACTTCAGGTCGTCGAGAATATGAACCAAAGGTTCAAGGCCGTGGCTGCAGGCCATGCCATGGTCGGGGGACACCAGGAAGGGTGTCGGGATTTTGGGTTTGGGGCTTGGCTTCGTGGGTTTTTTCTGGGAACAAAAAGAGCTGCATGCTCTCTGCTTGCGTGGAGACCCCATCTGCAGGATGGTGGTCACGGGTTCTAAAGAACCCAGGTCCCAATCGCAAAAAAAAATGTTTTTTTTTCAATTCAATTATATTATATGCATGTATAATTTTAATGAATCACATATTTACGTTGATGCATATGCAAATAATAGTTTCAATGCATGTACATATGTAAAATTCAATTCATGGCAAATATCAAATTCACATAATTGTAGCAATTTTGGTGATGAAGCATACACAATTTATGTAGTATCTAAAATACGTAAAACGTAAAGTTGGGTCATGCATAATGGTGAATGTTCATGCTATCCGGGCTTGCAAAATATCGAGTTAAAAATCGTTGTTTGGAAAGAACCTGATTGCGTGATGATATGGATGAACTGGTTTGATGTAGAAAAAAAATCTCCAATGTCAGATTCCTAAGCGCAGCGGTAGGAGCGTGCTGATAACGTGTTGTGGTCTATATTTATCTGACAGAGAGACTAGGGCCGGCGGCAGAGAGAGAGAGGAGAGAGATGTGTGTTTGTAGAATTGTAGGGGAATGTGTGTGTTGTTATCCCTCCTACATTGTGCCTTTATTTATAGTAGTAAAGGGAGAGAAAATATTCATTCTCCAAATACAAGTTGTAATAGGAAAGGATAACTAGAATCAAATATAATCTAGGATTTACACAATCATACTTATTCTAGGAATGTTTACAACAGAATAGACCCCTTAAAAAAAATTCTAAATACCATATCAAAATACATAAACCATACTCCATAACAAACACGGTTCCAAGTCTAAATCAAAATTATTTAAACTTAACCATCTATTCAACAAGCTACCGTAACGATACCCAAAACAAACTTATAAAACGACGCGTTTGACTCCGTCACCGCCAGCCTTCTGGTAAACATAGGTGAGACCACACTAAGCATAGTAGTGATTATCGAAATGGTTGGCTATGAAAGTTCCGGCGCCGCACTCAGCATTGGGGCACTCCTTGCTTAGCCTCTGGACCCTTCCTGAATCGTCGACCTTGTAGAACTGGAGGACGGTGAGCTTCACCTTCTTGTGTCTGTGTTTGATCTTCTTGGGCTTGGTGTAGGTCTTCTTCTTACGCTTCTTTGTGCCACTACGGAAACGGAGCACCAGGTGCAGAGTCGGCCGTCCTCCACCACTAAATTATTTTGAAGCTGACTAAAACTAACAGGTAAAAGACAACGATCTGAAGCAAAGATGAGCGTTCAATATATTATCCCATTTGAAGAATGCAATTGAAAATATTATTTGCAGCTGATTAGCTAACAGGTAAAAGACAATGATTTACAAAAGAGATCCTTAATACAAAGTGTTGGAAACATATGAATAAGGTTTGGCAGGAACATGACTTGCACACAGTGTTGGAAACATATCATTTCCTGTATGACTTAATAGTAAGTGATTAAGTTAAATATGTTATCAGTGATATGGCCTACGAGTTCATCAAATATGGTATCAGTTTTCTTATAAAAAGAATATACACCAATGAATTTCCTCTAGTTGACTTGATTTCTGATTCTACGTGTGCCGGTAAGCATTAAAAATGTTAAAAAACTAAAATAATTTCAATGCCTATATTTTAATAAGCGCAGCCTAAAGTACACGAATAATTTCAATGCTCATGCTCAATAAGCACACCATAACTCTTATAGTTGTTTTAAAAAATAAATCCAAAGTGGTCATTTGCTTGACTCATCAGTCATCAACTTGTTCAAAAGAATTTGAGACGATGATTTTCTGTTGTAAATGAAAAGGGCCTTAGAGTTGCGAGATAGATTTCTTTATGTTTATACACGTTGCTAGTTGCAAAATTATTATTTTTCTCTTGTAATAATAATTATTATTATTCCCAGACCCTGCGTAAAGCGGGAGCCTTGTGCACTGGGTACGACCTTTTTTTTTTTTTAATAATAATTATTATTATTAAATTTTGTATATTTTTGGTTGGATTTCTGTTAGAATTTCTCTGGACTTTCAAAAAATTAAATGTGAGGTGGTCATCGTCGGTGGCTTGATGTCCTGCAAGTAGCATTGCAGCAGAGTTAACACTTCCACATGACACTAATTAAATAATAAGATCACAATGAGCCCACCATAATCTGAGTTTACTAATATACTCCCACTCTTTATTCATGAATATATTTTCATCTGATTAAGCATCCATTCAGATGAGGCAACAACAACAACAACAACAACAACAAAGCCTTTTCCCACTAAGTGGGGTCGGCTATATGAATCCTAGAACGCCATTGCGCTCGGTTTTGTGTCATGTCCTCCGTTAGATCCAAGTACTCTAAGTCTTTTCTTAGAGTCTCTTCCAAAGTTGTCCTAGGTCTTCCTCTACCCCTTCGGCCCTGAACCTCTGTCCCGTAGTCACATCTTCGAACCGGAGCGTCAGTCGGCCTTCTTTGCACATGTTCAAAATCACCGGAGCCGATTTTCTCTCATATTTCCTACAATTTCGGCTACTCCTACTTTACCTCGGATATCCTCATTCCCAATCTTATCCTTTCTCGTGTGCCCACACATCCCACGAAGCATCATCATCTCCGCTACACCCATTTTGTGTACGTGTTGATGCTTCACCACCCAACATTCTGTGCCATACAACATCGCTAGCCTTATTGCCGTCCTATAAAATTTTCCCTTGAGCTTCAGTGGCCTACGACGGTCACACAACACGCCGGATGCACTCTTTCCATCCAGCTCGTATTCTATGGTTGAGATCTCCATCTAATTCTCCGTTCTCTTGCAAGATAGATCCTAGGTAGCGAAAACGATCGCTTTTTGTGATCTTCGCTAGATTGCTCCGGTCATTAGTGTGGATAAGTATATAAATGGATAGAGATAGGAAAGCAAACACAAGATGTACGTGGTTCACCCAGATTGGCTACGTCCACGGAATAGAAGAGTTCTCATTAATTGTGAAGGGTTTACACAAGTACATAGGTTCAAGCTCTCATTTAGTGAGTACAAGTGAATGATTTAGTACAAATGACATTAGGAAATATTGTGGGAGAATGATCTCGTAATCACGAAACTTCTAAGTATCGGAGTGTGGTGTCGTCTTGACTTGCCTTATCTGTCTCATAGGTAGATGTGGCATCTTCTCTAGAAGTACTCTTCCTCCATCCAGGGGTGGTATCTTTAACTGGTGGAGATGCACAAGGTAATGTATCAATTTCACTTGAAGCTTACTTGTAGTTTCAAGCTTGGTCAAACGCGATACAAACCATGTAGTAGGAGTCCCCCAAGTCGCCGAGCTAGGGGGTCTGCTGAAAGAGGTGACAGACAAGGTAAGCAATCAGAGCTCCGACTGATTGTTCACCTTCTCCCCATCTTGCAGCAGCATGAAGGATAAAGAGAAGAAAAATGAGAAGAGATGATATGAGATACTTTTGCTTTTGAAGAAGTAACTTTCCACAGGCTTATTCTTGAACTGAACTGGAGGGTTTTCTGGTTTCCTCCAGAGTATAAGGCCGACTGAAGAATTTGAGGGTCAAAACAAGTCCATCAAATCTAGAGTACGTTCCACCCTGCTGATATGGGATACTTTTGCTTTTGACAGAGTAATGAATGTATCGGCACGTGTGCTGTTACGTTTGTCTCCACATGCTTCCTTGTATCCTTCGCACTTGCCCTATCTGTTCCTCAAGCAGATGCGGAATCTTCCCTGGAAACATAAGATGTTGAAGATGAGTACTCGAGAGCAATGCCAGGTAAGTAATCAGGTAAGGGGTTCCAGGCAGTCAGTTCCTGGCTGGAAGCTTGATTCCAAGTGCTGACTGATTGCTCTCTTTCTCCTTGTCTTGCAGGTAAAAACAAGGCCAAAAGAAAAGACAGGGAAAAAGCATGATATGGGATACTCTTGCTTTTAACCCTGATGATATGAGATATTCTTGCTCTAGTATAGCTTGTTTGCAGAGGTATTATCGGGGGGAAAGAAAGCTGAATATTTCGAAAGGCTTCGTTGGGAGTGCCCTCTCAGATATGATGAAGGGTTGAGCATTTTTGCAGGTCTGCCTGTCCGTTGGGGATGGAGGTCGACATATATAGGAGTCTCCCTAACAACAAGTAGTAATGCTATTCCTTTACCCTGCTTGGTCATAGCACGGTAGTGGGAGCTGCCAGTTTCACATGTTTTAACTCTGTCAGAGCACTTTGAAAAAGTGGTTTGTGGTATCTGGCTCTCGAGATTCGGAGAACGATGCCTCTTCGATTTTTGAGAAAGCAATCATGCTGGGGGTCTGACTCTCGAGATTCGGAGAGCAGTGTCTCTTCGATTTTTGAGGAAGTAATCATGTTGAGAGTCTGGCTCTCGAGATTCGGAGGGCGGTGCCTCTTCGATTTTGTAGCAAGCAATCTTGTTGGGAGTGTTGTCTCGAATGTGAGTAAAGGTTGGGCATGTTTGCTAGTCTACCTTGCCACGAAGCACAAAGGTTGACACACAGGGACTTTCCAATTATCCAGCAATGGTACTGTTCCTTTACCCTCTCTTCGATTTTGAGAAAGTAGTCATGTTGGGAGTCTGGCTCTCGAGATTCGGAGGACGGTGCCTCTTCGATTTTGGAGCAAGCAATCTTATTGGGAGTGTTTTCTCGAATGTGAGTAAAGGTTGGGCATGTTTGCTAGTCTACCTTGCCACGAAGCACAGAGGTTGACACACAGGGACTTTCCAATTATCCAGCAGTGGTACTGTTCCTTTACAGTTGTGGGTAATAATATGGTAGCTAGACCTTCAAAATTTATGTGTCTAAACTTTTTTTAGTGCTGTTTCTTTGCTATTCTTTTACCTTTCTTGGTCAGAGCGATGTAGTGGGAGCTGCAAGCTTCACGTGCTCAACTTTGGCAGAGAACTTTGGCAAAGTTATTTGTGGTACCCATGAGCTATTGTTGCGTGTGGGAAGTGGGTGATTGAACAGTAAGATTCATGTGCTTTCTACTTCACCAGAAGTCTTCGACAGAATGCCCATAATTTCTGCAAAGCTGAGTGTGCGTGTGACAGGTGCTGACAAGGCTAGAAAAGTAGGTGCCTCTTCGATTTCTGAGATCGGCCCTCGTGGTCTCTGAGCAGCCCAGCTTTTGAGAAAGCGAGCGCCTCTTCGATTGATTCGGAGAACGATGCCTCATCGATTTTTGAGAAAGCAATCATGCTGGGGGTCTGGCTCTCGAGATTCAGGAAGCAGTGTCTCTTCGATTTTTGAGAAAGTAATCATGTTGGGAGTCTGGCTCTCGAGATTCGGAGGGCGGTGCCTCTTCGATTTTGGAGCAAGCAATCTTGTTGGGAGTGTTTTCTCGAATGTGAGTAAAGGTTGGGCATGTTTGCTAGTCTACCTTGCCACGAAGCACAAAGGTTGACACACAGGGACTGTCCAATTATCCAGCAATGGTACTGTTCCTTTACCCTCTCTTCGATTTTTAAGAAAGTAATCATGTTGGGAGTCTGGCTCTCGAGATTCGGAGGACGGTGCCTCTTCGATTTTGGAGCAAGCAATCTTATTGGGAGTGTTTTCTCGAATGTGAGTAAAGGTTGGGCATGTTTGCTAGTCTACCTTGCCACGAAGCACAGAGGTTGACACACAGGGACTTTCCAATTATCCAGCAGTGGTACTGTTCCTTTACCCTTGTGGGTAATAATATGGTAGCTAGACCTTCAAAATTTATGGGTCTAAACTTTGTTAGTGCTGTTTCTTTGCTATTCTTTTACCCTTCTTGGTCAGAGCGATGTAGTGGGAGCTGCAAGCTTCACGTGCTCAACTTTGGCAGAGAACTTTGGCAAAGTTATCTGTGGTACCCATGAGCTATTGTTGCGTGTGGGAAGTGGGTGATTGAACAGTAAGATTCATGTGTTTTCTACTTCCCCAGAAGTCTTTGACAGAATGCCCATAATTTCCGCAAAACTGAGTGTGCGTGTGACAGGTGCTGACAAGGCTGGAAAAGGCTGGAAAAGTAGGTGCCTCTTCGATTTCTGAGATCGGCCCTCGTGGTCTCTGGGGAGCCCAGCTTTTGAGAAAGCGAGCGCATCTTCGATTTTTGAGATCGGCCTTCGTGGTCTTTGAGCAGCCCAACTTTTGAGAAAGCAAACGCCTCTTCGATTTCTGAGATCAACCCTCGTGATCTCTAAGCAGCCCAGCTTTTGAGAAAGCAAACGCCTCTTCGATTTCTGAGCAGGCGCCTCTTCGATTTCTGAAGCTTCGTCGAGTGCAGATTTTTATAGGGGCTGGCATTAGGTTCCAAAGCACACTTGAATCTCCACCAGTAGAAGCTTCATTCTTGCACTTCTAAGATCTTGATTTGTTCGACCTTTTCTCTCTTCAACACCTTTGAAAATGTCTGGCCCCTCCGACCGTCGTTTTGACTTGAACCTTGTTGAAGAGGCAGCCCCGCCTTCTCCAGACAACATATGGCGCCCATCCTTCGTCTCCCCTACTGGTCCTCTTACCGTTGGGGATTCCGTGATGAAGAATGATATGACCGCTGCGGTGGTGGCCAGGAACCTTCTCACTCCCAAAGATAACAGACTACTTTCCAAACGGTCTGATGAGTTAGCTGTTAAGGATTCGCTGGCTCTCAGTGTTCAGTGTGCAGGTTCTGTGTCTAATATGGCCCAACGCCTATTTGCTCGAACCCGCCAAGTTGAATCATTGGCGGCTGAAGTGATGAGTCTCAAACAGGAGATTAGAGGGCTCAAGCATGAGAATAAACAGTTGCACCGGCTCGCACATGACTATGCTACAAACATGAAGAGGAAGCTTGACCAGATGAAGGAAACTGATGGTCAGGTTTTACTTGATCATCAGAGATTTGTGGGTTTGTTCCAAAGGCATTTATTGCCTTCGTCTTCTGGGGCTGTACCGCGTAATGAAGCTCCAAATGATCAACCTCTAATGCCTCCTCCTTCTAGGGTTCTGTCCAGTACTGAGGCTCCAAATGATCCCCATCCGGTGCCTTCTCTTTCTGGGGCTCTACCGACTGCTGAGACTTCTCCTAAGCAACCTTTGTGAAGGCTCCCTCTTGTGTGCTTATTTTGACTCATGTATATGTACATATTTGTAGCTTATCGGGGATATCAATAAATAAGCTTTCCTTCATTTCAACGTATTGTGTTAAATACACCAAAGCCTTCTTCGCTAAGTTCTTTGAATTTTCTTTTGTTAAAGCTTGTATGTTGAAGCTTTCTGAGTGGAGCATGTAGGTTGGGGTAGTGTTCCCTTAATTTCCCGAGTGAGGAAAACTTCTCGGTTGGAGACTTGGAAAATTCAAGTCACTGAGTGGGATCGGCTATATGAATCTTAGAACGCCATTGTACTCGATCCTGTGTCATGTCCTTCGTTAGATCCAAGTACTCTAAGTCTTTTCTTAGAGTCTCTTCCAAAGTTTTCCTAGGTCTTCCTCTACCCCTTCGGCCCTGAACCTCTGTCCCATAGTCGCATCTTCTAATCGGAACGTCAGTAGGCCTTCTTTGCACATGTCCAAACCACCGTAACCGATTTTCTCTCATCTTTCCTTCAATTTCGGCTACTCCTACTTTACCCCGGATATCCTCATTCCTAATCTTATCCTTTCTCGTGTGCCCACACATCCAACGAAGCATCCTCATCTCCGCTACACCCATTTTGTGTACGTGTTGATGTTTCACCGCCCAACATTCTGTGCCATACAGCATCGCCGGCCTTATTGCCGTCCTATAAAATTTTCCCTTGAGCTTCAGTGGCATACGGCGGTCACACAACACGTCGGATGCACTCTTCCACTTCATCCATCCAGCTTGTATTCTATGGTTGAGATCTCCATCTAATTCTCCGTTCTTTTGCAAGATAGATCCTAGGTAACGAAAACGGTCGCTCTTTGGTATTTCTTGATCTCCGATCCTCACCCCTAACTCGTTTTGGCCTCCATTTGCACTGAACTTGCACTCCATATATTCTGTCTTTGATCGGCTTAGGCGAAGACCTTTAGATTCCAACACTTCTCTCCAAAGGTTAAGCTTTGCATTTACCCCTTCCTGAGTTTCATCTATCAACACTATATCGTCTGCGAAAAGCATACACCAAGAAATATCATCTTGAATATGTCGTGTTAACTCATCCATTACCAACGCAAAAAGGTAAGGACTTAAGGATGAGCCTTGATGTAATCCTACAGTTATGGGAAAGCTTTCGGTTTGTCCTTCATGAGTTCTTACGGCAGTCTTTGCTCCTTCATACATATCCTTTATAGCTTGGATATATGCTACTCGTACTCCTTTCTTCTCTAAAATCCTCCAAAGAATGTCTCTTGGGACCCTATCATACGCTTTTTCCAAATCTATAAAGACCATGTGTAAATCCTTTTTCCCATCTCTATATCTTTCCATCAATCTTCGTAAGAGATAGATTGCCTCCATGGTTGAGCGCCCTGGCATGAACCCGAATTGGTTGTCCGAAACCCGTGTCTCTTGCCTCAATCTATGCTCAATGACTCTCTCCCAGAGCTTCATTGTATGACTTATTAGCTTAATACCCCTATAGTTCATGCAATTTTGTACGTCGCCCTTATTCTTGTAGATAGGCACCAAAGTGCTCATTCGCCACTCATTTGGCATCTTCTTCGTTTTCAAAATCCTATTGAAAAGGTCAGTGAGCCATGTTATACCTGTCTCTCCCAAAAGTTTCCACACTTCGATTGGTATATCGTCTGGGCCTATTGCTTTTTTATGCTTCATCTTCTTCAAAGCTACAACCACTTCTTCCTTCCGGATTCGACGATAAAAAGAGTAGTTTCTACACTCTTCTGAGTTACTCAACTCCCCTAAAGAAGCACTCATTTCATGTCCTTCATTGAAAAGATTATGAAAATAACCTCTCCATCTGTCTTTAACCGCGTTCTCTGTAGCAAGAACCTTTCCATCCTCATCCTTGATGCACCTCACTTGGTTTAGGTCCCTTGTCTTCTTTTCCCTTGCTCTAGATAGTTTATAGATATCCAACTCTCCTTCTTTGGTATCTAGTCGTTTATACATATCGTCGTAAGCCGCTAACTTAGCTTCTCTGACAGCTTTCTTCGCCTCTTGCTTCGCTTTTCTATACCTTTCACCATTTTCATCAGTCCTCTCCTTGTATAAGGCTTTACAACATTCCTTCTTAGCCTTCACCTTTGTTTGTACCTCCTTATTCCACCACCAAGATTCCTTTTGGTGTGGGGCAAAGCCCTTGGACTCTCCTAATACCTCTTTTGCTACTTTTCGGATACAACTAGCCATGGAATCCCACATTTGGCTAGCTTCCCCCTCTCTATCCCACACACATTGGGTGATTACCTTCTCTTTGAAAATGGCTTGTTTTTCTTCTTTTAGATTCCACCATCTAGTCCTTGGGCACTTCCAAGTCTTGTTCTTTTGTCTTACTCTTTTGATATGTACATCCATCACCAACAAGCGATGTTGATTAGCCACGCTCTCTCCTGGTATAACTTTGCAATCCTTACAAGTTATACGATCCCCTTTCCTCATTAGAAGAAAATCTATTTGTGTTTTTGACGACCCACTCTTGTAGGTGATCACATGTTCTTCTCTCTTCTTAAAGAAGGTGTTGGCTAAGAAGAGATCATATGCCATTGCAAAATCCAAGATAGCTTCCCCATCCTCGTTTCTCTCCCCAAAACCATGGCCACCATGAAAACCTCCATAGTTGCCTGTCTCCCTGCCCACGTGTCCATTTAAATCTCCTCCTATAAATAACTTCTCCGTCTAAGCAATTCCTTGCACCAAGTCTCCAAGATCTTCCCAAAATTTCTCCTTCGAACTCGTATCCAACCCTACTTGAGGTGCGTACGCACTAATCACATTGATAAGTTCTTGTCCTATTACAATCTTGATTGCCATGATTCTATCTCCTACCCTCTTGACATCTACAACATCTTGTACCAAGGTCTTGTCCACGATGATGCCAACACCGTTTCTCGTTCTATTTGTGCCCGAATACCAAAGTTTAAACCCTGAGTTTTCTAGATCCTTTGCCTTACTACCAACCCACTTAGTTTCTTGTAGGCACATAATATTTATCCTTCTCCTCACCATAACTTCCACTACTTCCATAGATTTTCCCGTTAAGGTTCCTATATTCCACGTTCCTAAACGCATTTTGCTCTCTTGAACTCTACCCTTCTGTCCTAGCTTCTTCACCCTCCCCCGTCTAATAGGATCAAAGTACTTCTTTTGTGTGTCCCGGGTAAAGTTGATAGGAGCATATGCTCCCAAACAACTTTGAGTGGAGTCGTTCGAAAAGAAGTTTCTATGGCCCCCTTGCTCATTTAACACTGCATCCGGGTGCCGATGGAGATACAGCGACCCTTGCTCACTTATCACTGTGCTCAGGCCACACAGCGCGCCACTTACGGGTGACGCCCTAGCTTTAGCGCGATTTTGTTCTGGATTCATTTTCATAAGGATTCGACGTGATCATGGAGTGCCGGTTGTCGACTACCTGACGCCCTCCCCCTCCTCCTTTATCCGGGCTTGGCACTGAAAAATAATCCATACGATGATTGGGCAAGTTTCATCATTTTTTTCTAAAAATTACAAGTTGGTGACTTCGCCACAACAGTTTATCTCGCACGACCTCTTAACGTTAACGTTACATGATTGAATCCCCAATCTTTTGCTTGTTGTGCAGTGACAGCGCCGATATCCACTAATCGTTGTTTCCAAATACGGTTGCCGATTGACATCTCTTCTAATTTGTCGATACAAGAAGCAAATTGTTGCGTGGAAGAATCATTATATAAGCCAAGAGGCAAATCTTGTGCCACTCCACCTAGTCATATGAAACTGGCATGCATCCTGACTATGGAAACTCTTTCATAGAATTCCAACAATTTCTCGTGCTCCTCGAAAGCCCACAAGAAAGGAGTCGATGCTCCCACAATCATAGCATAACAGGCCCGAAAAGACTCACAAAAGCTTTTTAGCCTTCCTGGACACCAGTGTGTGTTTCACCAATGCTAAGAGTTGAACCCAAAACGTGCTAGTAGAATACGAACCTGGAATTCATCCCAACTACTGAGTCACCCCGTTATAGTTGATGATTGGGCAAGTTTCAATAGGATATTGATTTACGCTCTCATTTTCAACTTATGGAGCTGCACTCCTCTCCTTGTATATAGCCCTTCATTCTCTTTTGATTTGTTCAGTCCAAAGTATAAAAAAGAAGGAACGATGAGGGAATGGAGAAAAAAGAGAGTGCGGAAATCCCTCTCTTTTAAACGTATGCTAAACAGTCCAAGAGTCTGTACGTAAATATATATTTCACTCAATAAAATCAACAACTCTTCAGCATGATACAATCTATACTACATAAAGAATAATCAACAACTCTGTTAGGGTATGTGCTCACATTTACTCATGTGCTGCAAAAGGGAATTTGCTTTCCTTTGACCTCTGTTGGTTCCACTTTTAGCCAGCTCCACCAGATGCTCATAAACACCATACTGAAGTGCAGCCAAAATGAAAGACGAATTGTTCAATCCCAGCACCAGAAGAACTGATGCAGCGCATTCCTTGTTCTTGGGTGTCCCGTTCTTGATAATCTTGACCAGGGTTTCAATGAAAGACAGCCGGCCTATCTCATTTCGACCCTCGGGGTGTGATGCAAGGAGTAACAAAATCGAGAGGGCTTCATCCGTCATGCCCAAGTTCTTATCCTCAAGCAAATGAAGCAGTGGCGGTATTAGGCCGGCGTTGATGGCTCTAGACTTGTTGGCTTGGTTTAAAGACAAGTTGAATAGTGCAGTGGCAGCATCCTTTTTTCCACGGACTGTTCCATTTTGCAGAAGATCTACCAAGGGAGGAATTCCATTCAAAGCCCCCACCAGTACTTTGTTTTCGTCAAGCATCGATAAACTAAACAATGCAGCAGCAGAATTCTCTCTAGCTTCATCTGTTCCATGCTGCAGGATTTCAATTATACCAGGAATAGACCCTTCTCTGGCAATGAGCCTTTTGTTCGCCTCATCAATCGACAAATTTAAAAGCGCTGTCACTGTGTGTTCTTGAATCTTTGAATCCGGATATGAAAGGAGCTTGATCAACTGCGGGATTCCTCCACCGTTAGCAATCAAAATTCTGTTCTCCGGATTCTCCTTAGAGAGCATTCGGATTTTATAAATGGCATCTTTCAAAACATCCAGCTGACACGAAGATAGATTTTGGACTAAGCGAGATACTTCCTCTATGATTTCAGCAGAAGAGGCATCCGAACCTGCGCAGGGATCCTTCTTGGGAAGTTCATAATTATTCTTCTCACACCATTGACGGATTAGGTTGTTGAGGGCGAAATTTGGCGCTAGGGATAAGTGATCCAACTTTTGTCCTGTCTTTGGGCAGGTGCGATGATTCGAATCCAGCCACTTTTGTATACTTGCTCTATCATAAGTCTTCAGAAAAAAACGCAAGAAAATGTATCTCAGACCCCATGTTATGCACTTGAGAAAATTAAACTATGGTTGGACTTAGAAGGCTATCCGACGCTTAAACTCTGACTTATGATCCATAAACCAAAATGTAAAAATACTTTGAATAAGATGCATTGCCTATAACATTTCATAAATGGTAGTAACTAGTTGCAGAAAGGGTTTAGATGGTCTAATTAAGCAGAAAACAGTTGCCTATCCCGGGGTTAATATCCCAATGCATCTATCACACTCCTCACGTAATTCACGCGAGGAGTGAGCTGGAGACATTGGGGATTTACCCCGTGACAGGTGAGTCGTCCTCGTATTCGAGATTACCTGTCCACTTGCGACAATGACAGGATCAGTCATGATCTCCAAAGTAATTGGACAGAGGAATTCATGAGGAATCATCAAAGACTGGCACCTCCTTAGACTTCTAGTCGAAACAGGACCATCAAGCAAGAAATCCTCATAAATCCCTGCAATTTCCTTGAACTTTCCCAGAAGATCAGTGATTTGTTGAATGCTTTCAGCATTATGCCTTGCCGATCTCCTCTTAGCAAGTTTTCTAACCGCCACGGTTTCCTCCTCCAAGTCTGCAATGGAATGAAGTTCCAGCTTATTGGCAAGCCTCTCCAGAATTGCACTGTCTGCATTCCTGCCTTCCTTTTTCTTAGAGAACACGACCATCATGTCCATTGCCAGCTCTATGTCCTGTGTGTCAGCTCGTTTCTTTGCCCGTTTGAGCTGCATTCGCATTAGCTCGACCTGAAATCGACACGAAAAATTGACCATTTTACAAGCACATCGGTAATTAATTAACCCAATATCAGAATTTCCTGTATTGTGACTATTGTCCAATTCTGTTTTCAAAAAAAAAAAAAAAAATTGCCACTTTTGATACAAGTACAATATAAACGTTCTTAACGACTTCAGCTACAAATCGCTTGCGAGATTGTTTCAACAGAATTTGAAGATGGCTAAAGCAAAACAAGGAAAAGTTAAAAGGAAAAGGAATAAAAATTACTTGCTCTCTGACTTCGATTGAGATCCCCAGCTCATTGTATGGCATATCATCCAAAGCCTGGCTTAATTTATCATAAACTGCATGAAATCTTCCCATCACTGCCTCACTTTCCAGCGTCTAAAATCATGTTTTAACCACACAAAAATGCAACAAAACCATTAATCTGAGAACCCAAAAAGCCAAAAGCCAATTCTGGAGAGAGAAAGAGAGAAGAGAGAGAGGGAGAGAGAGAAGACTGACCAAGTAAATCTTGCTTCCAGAGCTGCAATTCTTCAGCAACTTCTTGGCTGAAGAAAGTCCATTTTTCAGATTAACCAGAGAATTCAAAGCCTTTGTTGTAGAAATGATCATGACTATGTCCAATTCTTTCATCTCTTCCAGAAGTGGTACCAAAAGCTTCAGCCTTCTCACCAAGTTCACGCACTCCTTCCTGTGTGTTTTCCGAAACCCCGAGTACGATCCAACGGTCTCAATCACTCCCATCAATTCCACAACGACGCCATCGCTACCATCCTCACCCTTGGTTGAACTGCCAACATTCTTCTTCTCCCCAACTTCCATCATTATCTGCCTCCCTGCCATTTCCCACTAGTACCACTTCACCAGCTATATGTGGCTATAAGCAATACGAAGACCCCTTAAAGGATTTCTTTAAGTCTTACAATCTTCCACTTTTCCCGGACAAATGGTGATTTTCCCGAGAAAGTAATTAAGACCCAATAATTAGTAATTACCTTAATTGTGTAACAAATAGGGCTTAGATTTTTATGTTTAAAAAATTGATAAAACACAGTTGGTCACGTAACAAATAGTGCTTATATTTTTATCTTTAATGCATTTAGACTCAAATGGTATATTTAACAAGTATATAACATTTTAATATGTAATGTACCAAAAAATAAAAACAAAATCTATATAAATTTTGAGTCAATTTCTATATATACTAAAACTCAGTTTAGCAGTTCCATTGTTCTTAAATATAATGATGACCTCACGTATCTTGTTCAAGACTGTGTACAAATAACAACATCGTACATTGTCACACCAAACACTTTGATACGACTTAGTAAGAGGGTATATTAACATCACACGCTAAACTATATAATCAATGCTCGAACCCACTTTGGATTTTATTGTCTACTTGTCAAAAAAGGAAAACCACAGTCGATCATGATCCGGAAGTCTAGGATTGGTTTTGGGTGCGTGCTTGCTGCATTTTTGGCGGGTTTTTATGACTTTGCCAAGAAAAGAAACAGAAAGATTTGAAAAGCAGTTGCATATGTTTTGCTCATACATGCACGGGGATGGGGATTTGGATTGGGATTGTGGGGCCGGGTCTGGGTCGGTTCACGCGGTTTATTGACAATGTGACGCGTATTCACGTGCAATCATTTTGGATTGGCGTTGCATGTTGTGCTGTCGTGACGTGTCCAATTCTGCACTCTTTTGTTTTTTGAAGGACTTGGGGAGTCCATGGGTGATGGGGTCCCGCGTAGCTCTGATCTTCTTCCACCTTTTGTGGTGGGATTTTAGGGCAAGGAAAATCTGAACGGTGAGTGGTGACTTGGAGTGTTGGAGTGGGACCCTTGTTTTATCATGTATTAGCCGTCCTGATTACGCTCTTAATGATTATATTAGCTGTATGTCAGCATTGTCTGTGCATACAGTTACAGTATATTATGTTGACTATGTAGGAATGAGACTGCATCAGACAAATTAGGGTTTAGGGTTTACAATCCCATAGGTTTTGCTTCTAAGTTAAACCTGGGATAATAATGAGTTGTGAATGTGACAGTCGCTAGGAGAGCCTCGAATGCATTTTAACTAAGATGCAGAGAGTCGTTTATGAGATTTCACGGACCTTATGCGAAATTTATAAAAAGATTCATGCTTAAGATAATTTTTCAAAAAAAAAAAATAATACGATGTATTAATGCTAAAAAACAATAACTTATATCAAAATAAACTTTATGACTCACTAATTATAAGAAATGAGATGTATTATGAAATTCGGTTATGAAAAATGTCTTTCTTACGCCTATAATAATGTGATTAAATTAGTTGTTAAATGATTGGCTTTTTTTTTTGAACAAATGATATTATTTGACTTTTATTTTGTCAATTCACGCATATAAATACATTTAAAACGTGTATTATGAAATTCGTTTGCATCAAAGATCGACATGCAATTACTTGTATGCACACAAATGAATTAATGTCCGTTTGACATGTTCTACCTCTTGAAATCAGGATGACATACGGTACTGATGCATGTAAACGCATGCACCCAGCAGACTAAAGGACTTAGGCTATGTATGGTTAGTTAGAAGTTGAACTGGTAAACCCTAATTAGAATCAAGTTTTATCTAAGAATTTATCACACCTTATCTACACACTGATCTCAGTTTTGTCTAGATGCCCAATTTAGGATGCCGTTAAGGGTTGAATGTCTATCTTTCACATAACCAACGACATGCTAAAATCCATGGAAAATTAAAAAAAAATGAAACTTTCACGCGATAGCCAGCTGATATAATAACCTAATTTCCCTTTTTAACTCAAGGTGAAAGACATACTCTTAGGTAAAAATAGGCATAAAAAAAAAAAAAAAAAAAAAAGCTTAGACCGGTATCATATGGGTGCTTGTTGGATGACCTGTTTGTTTACCTTGTGCAAATCATATTCCCAACCTCGCCAAATTTGATCAACACTTGCCGAGCTCAAAGTTGACCTCCCAAAAACACACGTTAACACAAGTGATATACGAGAGAGAACAAAGTTTAGGAGGATGAAGCAGTAGCTTCTAGGCCAAAGTCGAGTCGATACGATCAACAGCCAGTCCAAGTGGAAAGACAGCGAGGCCAATCCGAGCACTAGTGGAATGTCTAAGGAGGCATTTGGAGTCAATGGTTCGTTTGGAATAAAGGATTGGATTGAAAGGGATAACGCTCTAAATTCAAGGCATTTGAAGAGTTGATGCAAAAGAGTTTTAATTTTGAGGGGATTAGAAGACGATTAGATATGAATTAAACTTTTTCCTTCTAATGTAAAAGAACTCAAGTTGAAGTACTACTTGGCCTTAAAAAAAAAAAAAGTTGAAGGTGCTAGAATCCGGCCACATGCGATACACAACCAGTTTTAATATCTGCAAGTATAATGTTTTTTTAATTTCCAGTATGGACGAAAAATCTAATTCTCTTCTAATGTGACATCATTTCACTATACGTGTTATAATCAAAGGTTAATTTTTCATACCATCATTTAAAGATTATTTGTATGAAACATACATTAATCTTATATATAAAGTCGACATGCTTTTGAACAGTAATTTTTGGTGTCACATGCTTCACCAAAAAAAATTGGACAAAAATGCCCCGAAAAAAAACTTCAAAAGTAGCCCAAAATAATGCATCAAATGTGGCATTGGTATTTTCATCATTTTAACAGTGTTTTTTTTAATAATTAATTTTTTGTGCAGTTTTTTAAATTATTTTTTATTAGTATCTCACAATAGACTAGCAATAATGTAATTCATGTTGTGGTCTATTTTATCTGACAGAGGGACTAGGGCCGGCGGCAGAGAGAGAGAGGAGAGAGATGTGTGTTTGTAGAATTGTAGGGGAATGTGTGTGTTGTTATCCCTCCTACATTGTGCCTTTATTTATAGTAGTAAAGGGAGAGAAGATATTCCTTCTCCTCCAAGTAATACAAGTTGTAATAGGAAAGGATAACTAGAATCAAATCTTATCTAGGATTTACACAATCATACTTAAACTAGGAATGTTTACAACACTCCCCCTTGAGTGGGTAAATACTCAAGGTAGATTCAGCATCATGCAGAAGTTGAGGAAGTCGACTCGTCGGCATTGATTCCAAGGAACAACGCTTATTCTCAATAAGGTAGGAACTTGCATAAGTAGTAAGTCTCACTAAAAAAAACCCTAAGGCTATGGCAAAAACCCAAGTAGGGACAAAATTCATAGTCTAAGGAAAAATGCGTGAGAAATGCAAAGTCAAAAGATACGTCTACAGGACGTCATCAGGGATATGACCAGCCCAAGGTGGGTGCCTCGTTAAAACCTAGTTAGGTAGCAAAAACCCAGTGGGAAAAATGCTCCTAATCGTAGGGAAAAAGAGTACATTAAGATCAAGCAAGTATCTAGAAGATACTCCCCCTGAGTTTGACATAATTCCACAGAGAAATAGCAAAGTTACAACTCAGAAAGTTTACGCATACCAATTCCATGAACAAGCTTCTGAAACGTCGCCTTCGGTAGTGATTTGGTGAAGAGGTCGGCCATATTGTCTTGTGATCGGATTTGCGTGACTTCAATCTTCTGATGCTCTTGTTGTTGATGTGTAAAGAAGAACTTCGGCGCAATATGCTTGGTGTTGTCTCCTTTGATGTAACCCTTCTTGAGCTGTTCGATGCAAGCTGCGTTGTCTTCAAAAATCGTCGTCGGGGCATTAACGGCGGGATGAAGATCACAGGAGCTTCGAATATGGCCCACTACTGCTCTCAACCAAAAGCATTCCCGAGTTGCTTCATGTAAGGCGAGAATTTCAGCATGGTTAGACGAAGTGGCAACTAAGGTCTGTTTAGTTGACCTCCAAGATATTGCGGTGCCTCCAACGGTAAAGACATAACCCGTTTGAGAACGCGCCTTGTGCGGATCAGATAAGTATCCAGCGTCGGCATAACCAACAAGGCGAGAATCAACCCGATGAGCATATGGTGCGGCATCACTCGAGGATTCGTAGGGATAGAATAAGCCCAAATCCGTAGTACCCTTAAGGTAACGGAAGATGTCTTTCACGCCAGTCCAATGTCTGCGTGTTGGTGCATTGTTGTATCTTGCCAAAAGATTAACAGCGAAGGAGATGTCGGGTCTAGTGCATTGAGCTAAGTACAATAAAGCGCCTATCGCACTTAGATAAGGAACTTCAGGCTCCAAAATCTCTTCATCATCCTCCTTCGGACGGAAGGGATCTCGCTTTGCATCTAGCGTACGAACGACCATAGGAGTACTCGAAGGCTTCGCTTTATCCTCATTAAAACGGCGCAACACCTTCTGGGTGTAGTTCGATTGATGTACTAGGATTCCATCCGAACAATGCTCTATCTCGAGACCGAGACAGTATCGAGTCTTACCTAGATCTTTCATCTCAAATTCCGACTTCAGGTGCGAAGCAGTTCTCGCGAGCTCTTCAGGAGTTCCGATGAGATTCATGTCATCGACATATACTGCAACAATCGCAAATCCGGAATGTGACTTCTTAATGAACACACAAGGGCATAGTTCGTTATTCACATATCCCTGACTAGTCAAATACTCACTTAAACGGTTATACCACATTCTTCCGGATTGTTTCAAACCGTATAGTGAACGCCTCAGCCGAATTGAAAGCGTGTTCCGGGGTTTGGAAATATTTGAACCAGTCAATGTAAGTCCTTCGGGAACTTTCATATAAATTTCCGTATCAAGATCCCCATAGAGATACGCGGTTACTACGTCCATCAGCTGCATATCCAGTTTTTCGGAAACTACCAAACTGATAAGGTATCGAAAAGTAATCACATCCATAACGGGTGAGTAAGTTTCGTCATAGTCAATCCCGGGGCGTTGTGAGAAACCTTGTGCTACAAGACGAGCTTTGTAACGCACAATTTCGTTCTTCTCATTACACTTCCGAACGAAAACCCACTTGTAGCCAACGGGCTTCACATGTGGAGGAGTAGGAACTACAGGTCCAAACACCTTACGTTTCGCAAGTGAATCAAGTTCGACTTGGATTGCTTGTTTCCAGTTTGACCAATCAGCTCTACGTCGACATTCATCAACGGAACGCGGTTCAATGTCATCGCTCAACATGATCTCAGTAGCTACTGCAAATGCTAATGCATCGTCGACAATCATCTCATTTCTACGCCACACATCATCTAAGCTAGCATAATAGACCGAAATCTCACGATTCTCGGGAGGAGGATTCGTCTCTTCAAGGACGCTTCCATAATCTAGAATTTCCTCATGAGTTGGGTAAAATGAGTAAGCGATAGTCGGATTCACGGTAGGCTCTTCAGGACCTTGTGCCGTGGTTTTCCTCTTCCGGGGGTGTGAATCCTTTGAACCAAGGGGTCTGCCACGCTTTTGTGTAGGGGCAGATGATTGGCTAGCCGCTAATGTACGTGGATCACCAGAATTGGCGTCCCGGGCTTCCAGGAGGGTAGTCCGTCGTACATTTGGTACATCCATCTTTGCAGGCGTATTCACAGCTGGAATATGTGATCTTGTCACGCGCGCTAGATCGGTGAAAGCATCTGGCATGCTCTGAGCTATGCTCTGGAGATCTAATATGCGCTGCACTTCAGCTTCAGACTGAGCGGTGCGGGGATCTAAATGAGACAAAGTGGGAGTCGTCCACGATAATTCGCGTCGTTCATTAGGAACGTTGACGTTCTTATCTCCCCCTAACGACGGGAAGATTGTCTCATAGAAGTGACAATCCGCGAAACGAGCGGTAAACAGATCGCCTGTCAAAGGTTCTAAGTAACGAATAATCGAAGGAGAATCATATCCGACATAGATTCCCATCCTTCGCTGAGGCCCCATTTTTGTACGTAAGGGCGGCGAGATCGGCATATAGACCGCACAACCAAAAACGCGCAGATGCGATATGTCGGGTTCGCATCCGGTGACCAACTGAAGGGCACTAAATGGTTGTGTCGCAACAAGCCTCAGGCGGACCAACTTTGCTGCGTGCAATATTGCATGGCCCCAAGCAGCGATCGGGAGCTTGGTACGTATGACCAACGATCGAGCAATCATTTGTAAACGCTTAATGAAAGCCTCTGCCAGGCCGTTCTGGGTGTGAACATGGGGTACAGGATGTTCAACTTCAACCCCAACCGACATGCAATAGTCATCAAAAGTTTTAGATGTGAATTCTCCAGCATTATCCAATCGAATAGATTTGATCGGATAATCAGGGTGGTGAGCCCTAAGCTTGATAACCTGAGCCAACAGTTTGGAGAATGCAGCGTTCCTTGTGGACAACAAGCACACGTGTGACCAACGTGTAGAAGCGTCAACCAAAACCATAAAATATCTAAATGGTCCGCAGGGAGGTTGAATCGGTCCACAAATGTCCCCCTGAATCCGTTGTAGAAAAATGGGAGGATTCGAACGAATCTTGTCATAAGAAGGCTTAGTAATAAGCTTTCCCATAGAACATGTTTGGCATGCAATTTCATGGATGGAACCTAAGCTTCGGGTTAGTGGATGCCCGTGTGAAGTTTTGAGGATACGGCGCATCGCTATTCGTCCAGGATGTCCCAAACGATCATGCCAAAGTGTAATTTCGTGCGCGGTCCCTGTGGTAGGGCCGGCCACATAGTGGCATTCTATGGGGCGTATGGTCGTAGTATACAGACCACTCGGGTTACGCTCCATCTTCTCTAGAATACGTTTCTGGCCATATTCGTAGGAAGTTACGCACAGAAATTCAACTCCGTTTTCTACGTGGGTTTCAGCGTGGTAATTGTTATCTCTAATGTCCTTGAAACTTAGTAATGTTCTTCCGGAACGTGGAGAATAGAGTGCCTCAGCAATGGTCAAGATTGTACCATTGGACAACATTATACGTGCCTTACCGTATCCTTCGATCAGGTTGGATGGGCCTGAGAGGGTTGTCAGAGGTGCATTCTTAGGTATGAAGTTAGTGAAATAGATGCGTTCACGCAAAACAGTATGCGTGGTTGCACTATCTGCCAGACAACTAACTTTCCCACTAGTCATACCTAGAATGAAAAATTAATTTGAATCGGTCACATGCATAAAAGTTTATAAAAACAAGTATCAATTCAAAATAATTTCCTTTATTCAAGGAAAAAACTGAATATCCAAAATAAATCGCCAACTAATAATCCAAAACATAAAGGAAAATTGTTCAAAATCAACCAAAAAACAAGGTGGGGTTCGGCCACAAGGTGGAATTCGGCCCCAATTGTCTTATTTTAACTGAAAAATAAGTCTATGCCTAAGATTCTAATCTTCCATAGGAGTGGTATCCTCCTGAAAATCAGAAACCTCCATCTTTGTAGTCTCCGATTCGTCCACTTGCAGGAAGTTTGGTTCAAACTTCGTACGACGAGAATGATATGCATCCACAACCTTCTTGGGAGCACGGCAAATACGGGACCAATGGTCCTTGGAACCACAACGATAGCACATATCGTCATTCATTGTGGCAGGTGCTTTGCCCTTATTCTTGAAGTTCGGGGCCTTGGGAGCGAGGTTTGGGCGCTTCTGGGCTTTGTTTCCTCCCTTGGATGAGCCTTGGCTCTGTTGACCTTGGTGGGATGGCTTCTGGCCGCCCTTACCACGCCTCTTTTGGCGTTTTGGGTGCTGATTAGTGCTATAATGTGCTTCAGGCACAGCAGTAGCCCCAGTAGGTCGAGCTTGATGATTCTTCATCAACAGCTGGTTCTGCTTTTCAGCAAGAAGTAAAACAGAGATCAAATCCGAGAACTTAGTGAACTTCTGAGCTCTATATTGTTGCTGCAGGACAATATTAGAAGCAGAGAAGGTCGAGTAGGTCTTCTCCAGGAGATCATCTTTAGTCAAAGTTTCATTGCAAAACTTGAGAAGTGATCGGATTCGACAAACTTCAGAATTATATTCATTCACAGACTTAAAGTCTTGGAAGCGCAAGTGCTGCCAGTCGTGTCTTGCTTCAGGCAAGAATATGTCCTTTTGGTGATCGAAACGATCAGCCAAAGCGACCCATAATGCACGTGGATCCTCCTCAGCAAGGTACTCAGTTTGTAGAGCGTCATGGATATGTCTTCGGATGAAGATCATAGCAGTGGCTTTTTCAGCCTCGCCAACAGGTTTATCTGTTGCTTCTTCAATAGCAGGACGCAAGTTCTTTGCAGTGAGGTGGAGCTTCACATCTTGAACCCACTTGAGGTAGTTCCTTCCAGAAACCTCCAAAGCGGTGAAGTCGAGTTTGTTCAAATTCGACATGGTCCTATCACAAAATAGATGGACAAGATGTGGTTAGTGTAATGGAGAAAAAATCAATCCATTCACATAGGAGTAGAACATACAGGTTCAAATAGACATGTATTGGTTTAATTTTGCATGAAAAACTTCGGGTTTTCATGGGTGATATATTTAAGTGAAAACTTCGGGTTTTCTAACAAGGCATGTGTATAAGAAACTTCGGGTTTCAAAGTAATTATGAACTTCAGGTTCATATATTCCTGCAGGTAAACACAAATATATATGCAAACAAATATGCAAAGAATATATGCAGAAATATTGTATAATGATAAGTGAATTAATTTATTTTTGGTCTTCGGGGCCAAATTAAAATGTGGGTGAAAATATAAAAACCCATATTATTTTAAAAAAAATTAAATAATAAAATCTCGGGGCCTAAAAATATAGGCCAAGAACCCTCGGGTGGGATTACAGGCCCACGGGGTGAGAAGAAGGGAATGGGCTGCTGTGTGCAGCCAAAAAAAAAATTTTTTCGTTTTTTTTTTTTTTTTTTTTTTTTTTTGTATTCAATTATATTATATGCATGTATAATTTTAATGAATCACATATTTACGTTGATGCATATGCAAATAATAGTTTCAATGCATGTACATATGTAGGATTCAATTCATGACAAATATCAAATTCACATAATTGTAGCAATTTTGATTATGAAGCATACACAATTTATGTAGAATCTAAAATACGTTAAACGTAAAGTTGGGTCATGCATCATGGTGAATGTTCATGTTATCAGGGCTTGCAAAATATCGAGTTAAAAGCCGTTGTTTAGAAAGAACTTGATTGCGTGATGATATGGATGAACTGGTTTGATGCAGAAAAAATCTCCAACGTCAGATTCCTAAGCGCAGCGGTAGGAGCGTGCTGATAACGTGTTGTGGTCTATTTTATCTGACAGAGGGACTAGGGCCGGCGGCAGAGAGAGAGAGGAGAGAGATGTGTGTTTGTAGAATTGTAGGGGAATGTGTGTGTTGTTATCCCTCCTACATTGTGCCTTTATTTATAGTAGTAAAGGGAGAGAAGATATTCCTTCTCCTCCAAGTAATACAAGTTGTAATAGGAAAGGATAACTAGAATCAAATCTTATCTAGGATTTACACAATCATACTTAAACTAGGAATGTTTACAACAATTCAATCAGTTGTTCACTAAATATTATTTTCTCTATTTTAAAAAACGTTCAAAACATCTTAAGAGGCTTGTAATGCCGGTTATGAAAAAGGTCTTTCGCACACGCATAATAATGTGATTAAATTAGTTGTCAAATGATTGATTTTTTTTTTGAACAAAAGATATTATTTGACTTTCCTTTTGTCAATTCACGCATATAAATTCATTTAAAATGTGTAAGTCGCGCGTAGCACGACGTAATTCAAAAAATGCCTTATACACGTCCGTGAGCGCTTGCATGAAGACTAGTAATAATAAAATAAACGATTTCAATTTAACATGTGTACGGTAAAATTATCCATAATAGTAAAAACTTAGGATTTACCCCATTATCGAAAATGAGGCAAGTATTTTCTTAGAACTGGACTTGGCTGCTGATCTTTTCAGCAGCGAAGTTCTATCCATTTCCTTATGTGCAAATACGTGTTGCAATTATTCCCGAAAATGTCTTGATAGTGATTAGCACACGGTTTAAGCCGAGCCTGTGCGTCACTTCAGAAGACATTCAAAATGTTAAATTTGACCCGTTAACAAGGATTCAAAATATTAAATTATGGATTGGGTTGAATCTGCAAAGTGGAAGATTTATGCGTCCGATTTGGGTTAGTCTTCCACGTCAACCTGGACTTCATGCTTGAGGTCTTTGTAATTAAGTCTTCCTAAGGGCCACAAATCGAATGCCGAAGAAAGTTCCGACTTGTGAGTGATTGCCAGCCTCCACATTTGGCATGTCAACAGGTCTTCTTCTCTTCATGTGGTTGCATGATACATGCACTCCCCAAGCTTATTAGGTCAAGTCATTCTTCCTTTCATTTATAACGAATATAAACATTTTTTTTAGGAGAGAAACGATAGTGAAATTTATTAACATTATCAGGGAAACATACAATTGTACAAGAGAGCCTTCTGGATAATATCTGAAAGCTCATGAAATCAACAAGATACAAAATCAGAAATAGGCCAACTTAGCCAATCTATGTGACACCATATTGACGTTTCTACGAATATGACAAACGCAAGAAGCAACTAAGTTGCACTACTAAAGACACAATGATTGGTTTAACCATTGTGTCTTTAGTAGTAGTGTGGAGGGCGTCACTTTCAATATCATCATATAAAGATTACCCCCCCCCAAAATATCATGAAAAAGGCTTAGACCGTACATAATGATAAAAGTTATATATGCATCTGAAGTCTTGTGGCCAATCCATCCCGCACAACTTGTATCAAAAGAAACATGTCAACACATTTCAAAAAAAAAAAAAAAAAAAAAAAACGTCCACATTCCAGCCTAAAAAAATAAAATAAGATACAAGCTTGTATTTCAAATTGATAGCACTTTATAGGCCAATTCACCTTCAGTTTATAGAGGAATATGGGAAAGAAAATTGAATTACTTTGGCAAGAAAAAGGTAAAAAGGGAAACTGAATATGCAATGGAGGTACACACGATACAATTTGATAAGAACTTTGCTGTTCAATATCTCTAGATCTTTCCTTTTCTTGTCTTGCAAAAAATGAAGTGAATTCATATTATTTAGGTTGAAACTTGGTCATTTAGTACTACGGTCTAGTGATATTCCTCTTTATTTGTAAGTGAGATGTCTTAGGTTCGATTATCGTGAAAGACAAATTTTAACCACATTATTGCTAGCCTATTATGAGGATAAACCCATTATCTCTCTCTTTTAGTTTTTTAGTATAAATAATATCGTTTGTTAAAAAAAAAATGTTAAAAGCTTGAAGGTTCAAACTAAAAATGATAGTGTAAAATTAATGCAATTATATATTACTTGATCACATTACGCGATGATTGATTTATAATTGATTTGCTAAAAGATAAGAATTGATATTAGCGCCCTGAAATTATAACCACACACTTATTTTTTCCTTAACAATACATTGTTTGGAATTTCAATAATAATTTTAAAATAAACTATTAATTCATATATTTCGTGGATATATTTATAGTAAATTAATTTTTTGTGAGGAACGTGGCATGGGGAGCTTGTATGAGAATAGGGACAGATTCCTCAGTGCTGTAGAGCGTATCTGCTAAATTTCCAAAAATGACCCTAGGAAAAAGCCAAATCATTAGCTTGGAGCGTAGTAAACGGGCTTATTATTACAGACAAAAAGGTCAAAGGCCCAGCCCAACCCAAAAAAAAACCGGACCGGAGGCCTTCATAAAACATTTGAAATTATATAAGGTACAAAGCACAAAAGCCAGGTAGCCGTTGGAGACAGACCATCGTGACCTTTCGGCAGTATTGAGATCGGACGGTCAGGTATTAGTAGCCGTTGTATTCAAAACGGAGGAGCACATGCCCTTCTCTCCCAAATTCCGCTTTTAAAAATTCTTTTTCCTTTTTTCTTCGAATATGAATCTGCTTAATAAATAAAAACCCGTTTTAAAGAACCCAACAAGAACACAGACGCACAGAATAGAGAGAGACAGGACGAGAGAGAGGGGGAAAGAGAGAGAAAGCGGCTTCATATGCCATTCATTTCTCTCTCGGGATTTTGAAGATTCAAGGCTTTGATATTTGCATTACTTTGATCAAGTCCCTTGATTTCTCTTCAAGGTTTGTGGGTTTCTTTCGATCTTTCGTTTTGTTTTTTTAAATTTCGAATGTTCTGGGTTTCGATTGTTTCAGATTTTCGGTCGTTTTCTTCTTGCTCTTCGTGTTCTAGATCATGGGTTTTTCTGATGTCATTCAAATTTTAATTTGGGGTTTTTGTTTTTTGTTGTTTGATGGTGATTTCGTATTGAAGGTGATCGAAATGGGATCAAAGGAGAACAACCCAGCTCTAGTTAGGCCCTCAAATTTCCAAGGTAAGAGACGCAGCCAAAACCCATGATGTAAATTTAACGTAATTTTCAATTTCTGAATATTTGAATTTATGTTCTTTGTTTGTATTTATTTTCTTTAAAATTTTGGAAAAGGTCCAAGAATGGGGGGTTCCAAGTTTGTGAAGGAGGTTGGACCGAATCATCGACCAGCACTAAGGGATGTCCATAACATCACCAGAAAAGAATGTTCTAGGTTTGGGACATTTTCTTACAATCTGATGAATCTCTTTCCATGTTTATGTTTTAATATGTTTGATTCGTTTTCTAGTAGCCTTTAGTTTACTAATGAACTAATTTGAGACATTATAAATTATGTAATTCAGGAAAGATGCTGCGGAATGTAAGAAAAATGTGCCAGATCTGCCACATAGACCAGTGACAAGGTTTGAATTTACTCTTATTCTATTTGCCTTCCTGTTTTTGTTGTAATAGGCTATCTGAAGAATTTGATTCTTATATTTTGATGTTTGTATAGGAGGTTTGCACAATTGCTCCAGCAGCAGCCAAAGGTAGTACCTTTTAGACCGATGACAAGGATCTTTTGTTTACATTTTGGTTTTTCGCTTTTAATTCAAATTACAATTTTTGGTGTTCTTAAATGTAATTAGGAAACCAAGGAAGTGACTGTGAGTTCATTTGCTGCAAATCCGAAAGCTGTGCAGGACGTTAATCAGGAAGCTAAGAAACTGAGCTCGTATACTGCAAATTCTAGTGGTTTAGTGGATTGTGAAATTATAGATGTGGAGAACATTGAGGATGAGGCTTGTGATGCTCATGTACCAATGTTTGTTAAGCACACCGAAGCTATGCTAGATGAAATCGATAGGATGGTATGTGTGTCTTACTGTCTAGTACTACTAGTAGTTTTCTTCTTCAGAAGTTCCCATCTTTATATATCAGAAGGCTAACTGGGTACATTCTGTTGATTACTGCAGGAAGAGGATGAAACTCTGGAGGTTGAGGACCCCATTATGGATATCGACAGCAGCAGCTCAAAGGATCCGCTTAATGTTGTTGAGTACATAGATGACATCTATGCTCACTACAGGAAATCTGAGGTATATTTTCATTAGCTATTGAAAGCGATACTATGGTATTACTACTAGATGGATCACCGAAACCAATGTAAGAACATAGTTCTGCTCTTGAGGATTAGAAATGAAAGGCATAGATGTTAACCTTAAGATTTGTTGGAAGTCTGTGATCAATTGAAAGCAGATACTATGGTATTACTACTAGATGGATCACTGAAACCAATGTAAGAACATAGTTCTGCTCTTGAGGATTAGAAATGAAAGGCATAGATGTTAACCTTAAGATTTGTTGGAAGTCTGTGTGATCACTGACCAGATGAGCTTAGAAATACCGCTGCATTTTTGTGTTCTCATATGGCTTAGGGTAGAATTTAACCAATGTTGAAAGTACAGAATTCTTGCATCTGTTTGATCATATGAACTTCAAAGTTAAAAGCACTGCACTTTTTGTTCTCATATGAGCATAGGGTAATTGGACATCCTTGTATAACTGACATCCAATTAAAAGCATTTGCATATCTGACATCCTTGTATAACTATTTCGAGCGAATGTTGAAAATTCTGAATTCATTTATCTGTTTGATCAGATGAGCTTCAAAAATAAAAAGCACTGCATGTTTGTGTTGTCGTATGGCTTAGGGTAGCTAACCCGAAATAGTTATACAAGGATGTCAGATATGCAAATGTTGGTTTGTCGAAAACTGACCTGTTTGATTAGATGAGAATCTTTACCTTTTTTTGGTCTCATACCTTTTCATTTTAGGGTTGGTCTGATTTCTGGAGGTGCATATGTTGACAATCAATTTCTGCCTTTTTCTTTTCTGGGGTTTTCATTGTTTGGTTTTGGTTTTACTGGTTTTCTTTTGGTAGAAATGCATTCTTCTCTGCCATAAGTATCAATCAAATTGGTTAGTTGGCCAGATTGTCTAGTGAGACACCCTTTAACTAGATAAGTAGATGCATAAATGAGGGGGAGGTTACCGACTAAGTTCAGTTTACTAAAAAATGATAATCTTTATCATGCAGAAGTCAAGCTCTGTCTCCCCAAGTTACATGGCTCACCAACCTGACATCAATGAGAAAATGAGGGCAATTCTCATTGACTGGCTTATTGAGGTACCATATTGTGTCATTAGTTGGATTCATTTTAAAGATGCCCAAGTTTGAGTATTAAGAGTTTGGTACTGTGATGTGAACAGATTGTTAACGGGTTTTGATTCTTTTAACAGGTCCACTACAAGTTTGAGCTTATGGATGAGACACTATTCCTTACTGTAAATCTTATAGACAGGTTCTTAGAGCGCCAAATGGTGATCAGAAAGAAGCTTCAGTTGGTTGGTGTGACAGCCATGCTACTAGCTTGCAAGTATGAGGAGGTTTCTGTCCCAATTGTGGAGGATTTTGTTCTGATATCAGATAAGGCATATTCACGGAAAGATGTGCTTGATATGGAGAAATCAATGGTGAACAGCTTACAATTCAACTTCTCTGTTCCAACCGTGTATGTGTTCATGAGGCGATTCCTCAAGGCAGCTCATTCAGAGAAAAAGGTCAGTCATGCGATACACAGTATAAGAAGCAGTAATATTTCACTTATTTTTATAAAACCTAACGGTATTAATGTACTTGGTTTTCCTGGAATTGAATGAACAGCTTGAGCTTCTGTCCTTCTTCCTCATTGAGCTATGCCTGGTGGAGTACGAAATGCTCAGGTTCCCCCCTTCTATGCTAGCTGCTGCCGCAATTTATACTGCTCAATGTACTCTGTCCCGGTTCAAGCAGTGGAGCAAGACTAGTGAGTGGTATACGAATTACTCAGAAGATGAACTCCTGTGAGTACTTCTTGCACTGACTGTCATGATTCATTGCAATTTTATGGTATACACGTGGTAATAAATCTATTTGGACCACATTGGCAAACGAAATAACCAAGTGTGATCATGTATGTAGCAAACATTTGACTTGTTACATGAAATTTGTTTACTTGTTAGAAAAGTAATGTTTCATGTGTAATTTATGTATCAACAGAGAATGCTCGAGGATGATGGTTACGTTTCATCAGAAGGCTGAAACTGCAAAACTCACTGGAGTGCACCGGAAGTACAGCACATGGAAGTTTGGCTATGCAGCTAAAGCTCAACCAGCTGAGTTCCTCTTGGATCACTGATTGCGCACTGACAGACAACTTCGATCAAATATAAGCGACCAAGATTCTATCTTGAGTATGTCACTGAGCAACAGAAGTTGCCCTGGGGGATCTTTGAACATATTAGGGTGGGTTTCTTTTGTTGTCAACTCCAACAGCTATCTATTTAGCCTGCTCTCTGCGGATAACGTGAATGTTTTTTTTTGGGTAGTCTTTCGTTGACTCATGTTTCCTGGAATCAATGGTTTCTTTAACATGAATGCTCTTAGATTTCCAGTTTGTCTGTCTCTTCCGTTTTCCATGCCAAAAGACTAAACAGAAAGGAAGGATTGAGTCGATTGACAGAGATCAAGATTTGTCTTGAAATTTGATGGATGAGGTTTGAATTAAAACAGAAGCTTGAAGATTCAATTCACAATATAATCGGTCAATTGTAACTAATCCTTATTTTTGGTCAATGTAAGATTCATTCGAAGTGAAAGAATATAGAGATCTACAACAAGAAAGACAACCGCCACAGCTCCGCTAGCACGGCCGCCACAATACCACCACAAGCCGTAACCCAGAAAGACAACCGCCACAGCTCCGCTAGCATCCAGGAATCAAACAAACCAAACGGAAAATGGGAGTAGACAAGCTCCCCACACAAAATGCGCTCCCCTAATCCAATCAAATTAAGTAGTGCCAAAATGCATTTCATACGTCCCCCAACATCATAGTGTGACACTAAAGAATAGCCGGTATGGAATTGGTCAAGTTTCCTGTATTATTGGAGATTCTTACAAACTAGGGATTTGACGTGCACCGCTAGTAATCACACTCCTAAGAAGATGCAAAGATCTGCTCGTAGATATCATTTGCGATTCTCCCAGTTTAATACGGATTCTGTGTCCTAAAATGACTCTTTCTCGACTGGTATGAATACACTCTTCTCGCGTACATCTCTAGTAGTGCAATTATCGCATACTATACTCTCTTGCCTACTGCTTGAATCTCAAATATTACTTAATAACTTGACCGTCAAAGAGTCTTTGGCCGGCACCCCACCGGTGCTTAGGTTACTTAAGGTTGTTTGTTTCTTTATAGGTAGTCAAGTTTGTGCATCTGCAACGCATGTTCCAATTGGATTCTGGCCCTACGCTTGGACTCTGATTCCCTTCCGGCCGTAGTTAGGATTGCCTGAAGGTCATTGGCCTTAATCTTCTCGAAGGTAGCATGATCAATCAACTTATTTGCCTCATAATCGTGGGCCTCCATCGCTGACACACCTCGATCCAGAATGTTCACCTGGACCAGGATCGATCACTATTTGCCGACATTTTCAAGATGATGATGCCATAAAGTGATAGAGATGTGGAAAGTGTTACTAATTTAAAATTTAAAGTAACTAATTCTAGAGTGCGCATGTGAGCGGTTTGAACTCTTATCACACAAGTGATGTCAGAGCATATGTAAATAAGCAGTAAACTTGTATATGTCTGCTTTTGCTAGAAGTCTTCGTCCTCACTAAAGCATTGCCACTAAATCCTAGAGTTAAAAAAAAATGAAATACAAGGGTCAGTGGGCCTATAAAAGTAAAATTTTGAAAACCTTTTTGAAAACGCCTCATTGTAAAACAAGTATATAGTTTCTCAGAAATAATAATATAATACTAGTATATATTAGGGTATCCTGAAGCACAAGTGAGTCAAAGAATATAAGGTACTACTACAATACATATCTCATCATCAAATCTCAAATCTCTGTCACAATAAATCAATGCTCATTAAGTAATGGTGGCGCATAACTCATGTAAAAAATAACTACATGAATGAGCTGGGTGTTAAGGTTTACATTCTAGTACTTAGGGATGGGTAATGGTTATGGCGGGCAGGTAACTGCGGTTATTTACCCATAACCGTTCTTGTTCATATCCGCATAACCATTTACCCGTTGGGTAATTGCATAAACGGTTATACCCATACCCATAACCGTGTACCCATTTAACCATAACGGTTTACCCATTTAATCATTTTTATTTATCCGTTTACCCTTTTTTGAACCCGTTTATCCTTTTTTTTTACCCATTTACCCCTTTTTTCACCCGTCTACGTGGTTTTTTTTTAACAACTTGAAAATTACTAAAGAAAAATTTGTCATAATTTTCGTTTTCTGACAATTAAACATCGTTATAGGTACATTTTAGCATGCATTTCCCTATTTTAATCATTTAAGTCCTCATACAATTCCAATAATTGAAATAATAGTTTACGAACGATATTTTTCTGCTACACCCAAACAAGTCTTTAATTATAATCCATATGATTACAAAGTAAAGCTTCTAAAAACAAAAAGTAGTCATTATCTTGAATACTAGATGATTCAAAGCTCCAAAATATTCCAAAACTAAACACTTTCGAACACTAATGCTTTAGCACGTTCAATCACAAAGTCTCATCGACTCGTTGTCACCAAAAGAGGCATACAAAAGAAATGTATAAATTGAATTAGTATCCCATTTAGGAACACCAACACTAATGCAACAGAGGTAAGTGATCACATAAGGTTTACATTGTACACTCAGTTATCAGAAAAAAAAAAAAAAAAAAAGCAAACAAAAGCGGAGTACCAAATCAATTGAGTTAGTATCACCATTCATCAATATGTATAAATAGAAGGTTTACATTCCATGATTTTTCACACACCCATATGCATAAATTGAATTAGTATCACCAATAACTCCAAAGTAAAAAACAAAAATAAAGATTAGTTTTTTACCACATTCACATCAGTATCATCACTGAATGAGGAATCTTCAACACGAGGAGCAGAGTTTGAATCTGGTTCAATAGTAAAAATTAAAAAGGCTAAAATAGTAAAATTTTGAACATATACATAATTTATATGAAATTTTACAGTAAGTACCTCGCATCTGACTCTACAACCAGTCTCGAGAACACATGAGTGCTTCCATTGTGCTTGAATGAAGTTGGCTACGGTGTGGACCGATAATCCTACCACCAGTACTAAATGAAGACTCTGAAGCTATTGTAGATACATGAATAGCCAAAATATCTTGAGCTATCTTATGCAAAATAGGATATTTAATGCCATTTGCCTTCCACCACGACAATATATCAAAATCTTGAGTCATAGGCAAGACTTTCTCCCCCAAATATAAATCTAAGTCAGTTTGTTCATTACTGATGGTGGAATCCATAACAAACTGGTCATAAGATGTTAAAGGATCACCAACTCTGAAATCACATGACTATAATGGAAAATCAGTTGAAGAAGAAGATTTAGAAGACCGAAGCCGAGGTCTATGCTTCAATTCATATTCTTTGACCAACTTAACAGCCAAGTCAAAGACTTTCTCAAATTTTGATGGAGCATTCTCTTTATAAATAAGAGAAAAATAATATTCAATCAATTTCATCTTGAACCTTGGATCCAGAATAGTTGCAATTGCCATAGCACCATGAATTTTATGCCAATACTTTTCAAACTTGATTGACATCTTTGTTGCCATTAAGTTTGTTGATGCACAAAATCAGTGAGGACTTTGGTACAACAGAAAGTGTTAAGTTTGTGACCTTCGCTAGATTGCTCTGGTCACTAGTGTGGATAAGTATGTAAATGGATAGGGATAGGGAAGCAAACACAAGATGTACGTGGTTCACCCAGATTGGCTACGTCCACGGAGTAGAGGAGTTCTCATTAATTATGAAGGGTTTACACAAGTACATAGGTTCAAGCTCTCCTTTAGTGAGTACTAGTGAATGATTTAGTACAAATGACATTAGGAAATTGTGAACACGGAAAATTCCTGAAACGAAAGAGACAAGAACAACGTGCACAAACAAATATTTGTATTTTTTGATGGTTTGGGGTTACAATCTCTCTCTAATTTGATCCTCTGATTCGATCTCCGTAAGATGTTGATTCGTGGATGTTTCGTTGATCCAAAGGGGCGTCGAGGCTTGATCTTGGATGAACAGTTGAAAGTTTCTTCAAAGGGCCGTGGGCTTGATCTTTGAAGGTGGATTTGAGCGGATCTTCAAGGGCTTTTGGGCTTGATCTTGAAGAAACAGTGATGAACAGATCTTCAAGGGCTTTTGGGCTTAATCTTGAAGAACGGTCGGATGTGTGTGGATTTGTCGATGTTGTTGATCCAAAGGGCCCTTGGGGCTTGATCTTAGGATGAACGGATGATGAACGATGAACACTTTCTTCAAGGCCCGTCGAGGCTTGATCTTGAATTGGTGGAAGTTCTTCAAGGGCTTTTGGGGCTTGATCTTGAATTGGTGGATGGTTGATCCAAAGGGCCGTTGGGGCTTGATCTTGGATGAACGATGAACGAAGAACGAAGAACACTTTCTTGATTCTTCGGGAACCTGGATGCTTGAGAGCTTCGAAGTTTCAGAGCTTCAGAGCTTCAAGGTGTAATATGAATTGGTTCCCTTTGAATGAATGAAATGGGCTTGTATTTATAGAATTTTCCAAGGCCTAATTTTGAATATAATATCCCAGATGAAATAAGTCGTTTCTGCCAGGTGTTGACACGTGTCCTATTTGATGACTTTTCTAACTTATTTCAATTTTCATTGAGTCACACGCTACGTGTAAAATTTATGTAATACATGAGCGTTGACACTTATTTATCAGTCAATATTTATTTACGAAATTTCGATGTCTACAAATGCCCCCACTTCAAGGCACGTCGTATACATGTGCTTGTCACGTGTAGGAGATGCGTTTTGAAGTCCCTTATTGTAGATGTCGATCCAAGGACCGTCGAGGCTTGATCTTGAATTGGGCTGGAGATTTCTTCAAGGGCCGTTGAGGCTTGATCTTGAATTGGGCTTGAGATTTCTTCAAGGGCCGTTGAGGCTTGTTCTTGAACTTTTGTTTGAAATTTCTTCAAGGATCGTCGAGGCTTGATCTTGAAGGTTGAAATTGGGCCACAAGGAGCTTCATGTGGTAGATGATTTTTGGCTTTGGTAGTGGATGAATCGGCACGTATTTTGTTGCGCTTGTTGACTTTCCACAGCTTTGATCTTGAACTGGGTTGAAGGATTTTCTGGATTCCTCCAATTGTTGATTTTCCACAGCTTATTCTTGAACTAGGTTTTGATTCAAGGGTGGTAGACACTTGATCTTGAATCAGACTTATGATTTCTTCCAGGGCCGTCGAGGCTTGATTTCGAATTTGGCTGAAAGCTTCTTCAAGGGCGGTTGAGGCTTGATTCTTGAAGGTTGACTCGAACACATGACAAGCAGGCACGAGGTGAAGGTGACGACTTGTTGCTCTGTTCAATCTTTCTAATTCACACCTGAGCAGTTTGGTCAACGGTATGATCTTCAAGATTGATGGGCTTTTCTTCCAGTTGGTGACTTGATCTTTAAGGATTTGATTCAAGGGTGGTGAAACGGCACATGCAGCCCACAACGCCTAGCAAGTCGACCCAAGAATTTGAGGGTCAAAACGAGTCCACCGTCAGAGTGATTGCAACTTTGATGATATGAGATACTCTTGCTTTTGAAAAAGTAGCGGATGAATCAGCACGTGCTTGGTTACTCTTGTCTCCACATGCTTCAAGGTATCATCTTCATTTCCTTTATCTGTTCCTCAGGCAGATGTGGCATCTTCTCGAGTTCTTCATCTCAGACTCTTTCTGCTGAGTTGACTGTTCATGCTACATTCTTCTCTGCTTGTTTCTTTAGGCAGATGTGGCAGCTTCTCGAGTTCCTCAGTTCGGACTCCTTCTGCTGAGTTGACTGTGCAGACCGCATTCTTCTCTGCTTGTTCCTTCTGCACGTTGTCTCCACATGCTTCAAGGTATCATTTTCACTTGCCTTATCTGTTCTCCGGGCAGATATGGCAGCTTCTTTGAAAGTACAGCAGCAGTGGGGGGGGCGAGTACTCGAGAACAGTGCCAGGTAGGCAATCAGGGAAGGGTTCCAAGCAGTCGGTTCCTTACCCGAGTTTGAGTGGAGGTTCCGGCATATTGTTTTCTTTATCCTTGTCTTTGTAGGTAAGAACAAGGACAAAGGAAAGGACAGGGAAGACGCATGATATGAGATACTCTTGCTTTCTACCCTGGTGATATGAGATACTTTTGCTTTGGTGTCATTTGTTTGCTGAGGTACCCCAAGGAATAAGGAACACTGAGTAACTCGAGAGGCTTCGTTGGGAAGGCATTCTCGGAGATGAAGAAAGGTTCTGTATGTCTGCCTTGCTATGGAGGGTGAAGGTGGACAGTTATAGGAGGTCCCTTAATACCTGTAGAGGTACTATTCTTTCACTTGTGTCGGCAACTAACGCGTGATTGAACAGTAAACTTTCACGTGCTTTCTCCTTCACCGAAAATCTTCGACAAATTGCCCGTGATTTGCGCAAAGTTGAGTGTGCATATGACAGGTGATGACGCAGCTGAAAAAGACTGGCGCCTCTTCGATATCTGGGATCGGCGCTTCGACAAATTACTCGTGATTTCCGCAAAGCTGAGTTTGCGTGTGACGGGTGCCGACGCGTCTGGAAAAGCAAGATGCTTCTCCGATTTCTGAGCTTGCCTCTTCGATTTTTGAATGGCCTCTTCGAATTCTGAGCTCGCCTCTTCAATCTCTGAAATCCCGTCGAGCGCGGATTTTTTATAGAGGCAGGCAGTTCATTTCAAAGCACACTTGAATTTTTGCTTGTACCTTCTTGCACTTCTAAGATCTCGATTTGTCCGACCTCTTCTTTCTTTAACACCTTTGAAAATGTCTGGCCCCTCCGATCGTCGTTTTGACTTGAATCTTGGTGAAGAGTGATGTGAAAAATAAGTTAACACACAAATTAAACCCTCTTTTTTTGACAATTGTAGTATAGATGTAAGTAGGGTATCGTTCTAGGCCGGGGATTAGGAGGGCTTGCTAATAACCTCTCACTTGACTAAAAAAAATAAGAAGAAACTTAAAAACACAAAAGTAGGCTTTAAAACACTAAACTAGACTCAAAGAGTTCAAAACAAACTTAAGCACACTTTGATACAAGAAAATAAATGGGGGGTATTGGTTTTGGTTGTGATTGAGATAAAAAGTAAAACTAAATATATGGTTGATGGATTAGCTAGAGATCCATTCTTCACACATGACACACTTGAACATGAATTGATTTTCAGTTGCTTTTCGATAAGCTATTAATACTCAATTCCCCAAATTAACCGTGAATTGCACTAATTAACCCTCAGTTTTTCCACAAGTTATTGGGTTGGATGATTGCATACGACAACCCAAAACATTCCCTACAAGTTCCCTACATGAGTTGCATAATAGAGATACAAGCAAGAATCATTAAGTTCTATGAAAAACATAAGCATTGACGAGACACTCGTTACTATGATTTGCATGAAACTTATGCCAAGAATTTACTTAACGTGATTGTGACTAGCAACCTTCACTACTTGTGAATATAAGTTCATAACGATTAGGTGAAACTCCCTTATATTCTAGCGTCAAATTCATGCATGAAAATTAAGCGTGCACTCTCAACCAACATACACAAATCAGTTTTTATACGAACGGATAAGTAAATTGAATTCACAACTTATAAATCACAACTGAAGGTAATCAATTCATATTACAAATATATTCATGGCTTTGAATTAACCTCTAGCCAAAATAAGTTTATTTACACATTATTAAAACAAAAATAAAATAGAAGTTTGGAAAGATTAAACCGAAAGAAGGTGATCTGTTGCGTTCGTGCCCGTGTGAACTGCGCCTCGCTGGCGCCCTCTCCTTTCCTGCAGCTTTCCCGTGTCTTATCCAGCTCATGCTGCCCTTCCACCTGCCCGCTGCTGTCAGTCATTCTCTTCAGTTCACGCTGCCAAATGGCAGCTTCCCCCCGCGTCACACTGCCTTGCGTCCCTGCTGACCTTCTCTCCTTCCTGCGTCTCTGCGAGCTGCCCAAAGGGCAGCCCCTTTCTCCTTCCCGCTGCTCAAAGGCAGCTTTCTCCCTTATCTTTCTCTCCTGCCCCGCGTCACTCTCTTCTATCTCTCCCCGTACTGACCTCTCTTCCCTCGCTCTCTTTCACTCTGCCCAAAGGCGGCTCTTTCCTTTCCCTCACTCCCCCTGCTATCTGCTGCCAAAGGCAGCTTATTTCGTTCCCCCCACTGCCAAGGCTGCAAGGTCTTGTTTATTCTTTTCTCTCCCGAGGCTAATGCCTCACCCACCACACTAATGCTGCAAGTGCAGTTTTTTTATTCCTTCTGTGCCTTTCACCTACCACACTCTGCAAAGCTTTTTATTATTTTTCTCTTTTCTGATCCCCAAGTGCTCCTTTTCTTCCTCACACCTCCAGCTCGAAAAGCACCTGCATGCATATTTACTATATCAAAAGTAGAGAACAACGTGTGTGTGTCTATTTATATGTGTGTGTATGCATAACAAAATATAAAACTTGGATCAATTACTTATTTTAAACTAAAGGTGGAAGGGATAAGAATTAATACTTAAACTAAAACAAATCTTACTTTTTGACGAATTTATTATTTAAAACTCATTTGTGCCATTTTTATTTTCTTTGCATAACAAATCCTATAAACACAAAAATAACGTAAATAGTTCAAAAATATAAGGAATTAACTAAGAAAAGACGAGTGAATTTGAAGTAAAAATATATATAAATATGATCCGATCAAATACCCCCATACTTAGCTTTTGCTAGTCCTCGAGCAAAACAAAGAAAACATGAAAAAGTACTAACATGAAAAACATTAGTTTCCCCCTATGTGACCCTCATAGAATTTCATTCGAGAAAACAAATCATCAAGAACCATAGCTAACACCAACAAACTAATCCAAGTTCATCTTCCTCATTCAAATATTAGCAGTAATCTTTAAATCATCATTGAAGTGTAGTGTGTGAGATAGCCATGCTAATGCAATTTCAAGTTTTTATTTTTAAAATCATCATATGCAAACTAGCGACCTTCTCACGGGATATGCACTCAATCACACATGTGTTTAGTTTTAATGTGTTTCGCTCAAAGAAACAAATGTGAAATTTCTACCATAAGCTTGCATAAAGATCACTTCTCCACAGTCATAATTGCAAAACTTAAATCAAGAGGACTTTTATTGGATATAATGAGGCTTAGGGATAGGGTTATTGAAACGAAAGAATAGGAAAACACAAGTTCCAAGCTACATTGCAAGCAATTCTTTTGTTTAGATTTATAAGAACTCAAGCTCTCCAACGATTCTTCTGATACCTTCAATCACACCCTTAAACTGAAACTTTAAAAACTTTTTATTTTCTTTTTATACAATCTTTCTTTTCTTTTTTTTTTTTTTTTAAATACAAACATGAAATACCCCCACACTTATTCTTTTGCCAAACACCTTCAAAGTACTTCACAAACGTTTCTCATAAGACAATCTCGCATTGCTCGCTTGGAAAGGGTAAGGAAAAAATGTTTCAGGTATAAGGGTAGACATATATGGTGATAAGAAATAAAAGGTTCAACAAATACGGCTCAAATTGGCAATCTAATGATATCATTTTTCTTTGGGAAACATGGTTATTTGGGCCATAGTGGTAAACCTAATGCCTCTATCATTTCCAAGTTCATGCAATCAATGATAAACATTTCGAAAGATCGTTACGCAAGTTCTAGAGATGTATCTCACATAAGTTCATCACACATGAAAGAATAGGAGTGTATGAAAAATGCACACACTTTCAATCGGCTCAAAAACTCACATAGGATGAATATGGTCACTAAATTCACATATGACGCTTTAATTCATACTTTAGTTTCACATTAACAAGGCTATGTGCATTTGGTTTTTCAAAGATGGTCAAACATATACAAAACTAACAAGAGAATTAGGAATTTCACAAAACACATGTTAACTAAGTTCTTGATGATCATGGTTCAAATTTGATCCAATTATATCATTGGGTCGGGAAACTAACAAAAATCTAATTCAAAACAATAAGGGAAACAAGACAATATTTTTGGATTTTTAAATTTTCCGATTTTTTTATTTTTTATTTTTTTTATTATATATATATATATATATATTTTTTTTTTAAAGAAAAAAAAAAAAAAAAAAAACAACAACACAGAAACAAATGAAATTCTAGAGATGTCTACCCCCACACTTAAACTGGACATTGTCCCCAATGTCAGAAAACACTATAATGCAAATAAAAATAAAATAAATAAATAATAAGAAACAAAATAAAGCAATTGGACTGAAAACTTCCCTAGTTTGCAGTAAAATCAAGCGATGACCCTCCAAGCTAAAATTCTGCAATCAACTTCAAGGGTGGAAAGAACCAAAAGTTCCTGCAAAGAAAAGAAATAATTCAGTTAAGTAACGCAAGAAAATTAATTAAAAAAAATTGCAAACGAAAAATTGAAAATTACGATAAAAGATAATGAATAAAACTAATAAGTAATCATTGGTCGTGCTTGTTGACTTTCCACAGCTTTCCTCTTGAACAGGGTGACACTTAGCTTTTCACTTGCAAGTGATGATTTTATGCTATTGTACTGCGAAGCTTTGCTCTTTGGCGAAGGTGCCCTCCAAATGTTGTTGAAGCTTCTCGAGTTCTTCAACTCGGACTCCTTGTGCTGGTTTGATTGTACGAGCTGCATTCTTCTCTGCTTGTTTCCTCTGCATGGCGGGCAGGCACAAGGTAGCTGTTTTGGTTTGATTCTTTCTTCAATCTTTCCAAGTGCCCACCTCTTGCTTTCTTTCTCCTTCCCTAGCTGAGGATGAATTGGCAAATTGTCTCCCCATGCTTCGAGGTCTCATTTTCACCTCCCTTACTTGTCCCCCAAGTAGATGTGGTAGACAAAACGGAAGCATAAGATGAAGAAGATGAGTACTCGAGAGCAAGGCTAGGTAAGCAATCAGGAAGGGGTTCCAGGCAGTTGGCTCCAGATCGGAAGATTGATACCAAATGCTGGCTGATTGCTCTCTTTCTCCTTGTCGGAAAACAAAGACAAGGAGAAGGACATGGAGAAAGTATGATATGAGATACTCTTGCTTTCAACCTTTATGATATGAAATACTTTTGCTTTGAATGGGTTGTTCGCAAGAGTATCCCAAGGAATGAGGAACACTGAGTAACTTAGGAGGATTCTTTTGGAATGCATTCTCGGAGATGAAGAAGTTTTGAGTGAGGCTACTTTGCAATGAAGTTCAACATTTAAAGAATTTTCTTAATGGCTGGTAGAGGTACTGTTCAATTAACCCAGGGTTACCGACACGAGTAGAAGAACAGTGCAACGTGCTTTCCCACTTCACCATAATTTTTTTTTTTTGACCAGCTATTCGTGATTTCCGCAAAGCAGATTCTTCATTGATATCTGGAATCGGCGCATCGAGCTCTGAGCATCGTCGATTGTAGAGGTAGCATGTGACACGTGCGGATAAATCAGGAAAAGAAGATTTGCCCGTGGGTTGAAGCCCAGCTTTTGAGAAAGCTAGCGTGTCTTTGACTGTTGAATTTCCCTCTTTGATTTCTGAATTGGTGCTTCGACAAACTGCCCGTGATTTCCGCAAAGCTACCGGTTGCATGTGACGAGTGACAACACGTCTGGACAAATTGATCTTTTGAAATCCGGGGTTCGGCTCGTGGTTTCTGAGCAAGCCCAGCCTTTAAGAAATGAAACGCCTCTTTTGAGAAAAGAATCCGGCTTTTGAGAAAGGGAACTCCTCTTTTGAGAAAAGAATCAGGCGTTTGAGAACGGAGCCCCGACTCTTTGATTTGCGAGAGGACGCCTCTTCAATTTATGAGGAGCACCTCTTTGATTTCTTCTTTTTATAGAGGCGTTAATTTTGTTCCACAACACACTTGAGCTCCCTCCTGTAAACACTCCCTTCTTGCACTTGTTTAATCTTGATCTGTCCGACTCTCTTCTTTCTTCACCACCTCTGAAAAATGTCTGGCCCTTCCGATCGTCGTTTTGACTTAAACCTTGGTGAAGAGGCAGCTCCGCCTTCACCAGACAACATATGGCGCCCATCCTTCATATCTCCTATTGGTCCTCTTAGCGTTGGGGATTCGGTGATGAAAAATGACATGACCGCTGCGGTGGTGGCCCGGAACCTTGTCACTCCCAGAGATAACAGACTGCTCGCTAGACGGTCTGATGAATTGGCGGTTAAGGAGTCTCTGGCTCTTAGCGTGCAGTGTCCGGGTTCTGTGTCCAACATGGCCCAACGCCTATATGCTCGAACCCGTCATGTTGAGTCGTTGGTGGCTGAAATACAGAGTCTCAAACAAGAGATTAAAGGGCTCAAGCATGAGAATAAAGAATTGCACAAGCTCGCACACAGCTATGCCACCAGCATGAAGAGGAAGATTGACCAGGTGCAGGACACCGATGGTCAAATTTTACTTGATCATCGGAGGTTTGTGGGTTTGTTCCAACAACATCTGCCTTCGTCTTCTGGAGCGGCACCGCGTAGTGAAGCTCCAACTGATCAACCTCTGCCGCCTCCTCCTTCTGTGGCCCCGCCGACTGCTGAAGCCCCGCCTACTACTGAAGCACCACCCGACCAATGAATACTATTAGTTTACATCATTATAAAATATTTGTACTTTTTTTTATTTTTTTTATATTTTATATTTTATATTTTTTAATTTTTTGTTTATGTATTTATTTATTTATTTATTTTTTCATTAATTTTAAATTTTATCTTTTTTTTTTATTTTTTATTTTTATATGTAAATTAATGTAAAGAGACTTTGGTTAACCTTCCCCCACACTTAAACTAAATAACACAAACTCACAGAAATCAACCAAATAACACAACTAACTAAACAAAACAAAATGAAAGCAGTAAAGATAAGGGTGGAAGAATGCAAAGCTGATTGGGTTAGTGATTCCAAAGTCTCCCTTCGTTGAATGCTTGGGTTGCCTCCCAAGAAGCGCTTGATTTAACGTCTTTAGCCGGACGCATCTTTCCTTTAAATTTCCCTCGGCTCCATTTGAACCTAAAATCAAAGAAAGAAAAATAAATCAAATATCAAAAGTAAAATACACAAACACCAATATAAACATAAACAAAAACAAAAATAAAAGGATTAGCAAAGTTGCTAATCCCCGGCAACGGCGCCAAAATTTGATGTGAAAAATAAGTTAACACACAAATTAAACCCTCTTTTTTGACAATTGTAGTATAGATGTAAGTAGGGTATCGTTCTAGGCCGGGGATTAGGAGGGCTTGCTAATAACCTCTCACTTGACTAAAAAAAATAAGAAGAAACTTAAAAACACAAAAGTAGGCTTTAAAACACTAAACTAGACTCAAAGAGTTCAAAACAAACTTAAGCACACTTTGATACAAGAAAATAAATTGGGGGTATTGGTTTTGGTTGTGATTGAGATAAAAAGTAAAACTAAATATATGGTTGATGGATTAGCTAGAGATCCATTCTTCACACATGACACACTTGAACATGAATTGATTTTCAGTTGCTTTTCGATAAGCTATTAATACTCAATGCCCCAAATTAACCGTGAATTGCACTAATTAACCCTCAGTTTTTCCACAAGTTATTGGGTTGGATAATTGCATACGACAACCCAAAACATTCCCTACAAGTTCCCTACATGAGTTGCATAATAGAGATACAAGCAAGAATCATTAAGTTCTATGAAAAACATAAGCATTGACGAGACACTCGTTACTATGATTTGCATGAAACTTATGCCAAGAATTTACTTAACGTGATTGTGACTAGCAACCTTCACTACTTGTGAATATAAGTTCATAACGATTAGGTGAAACTCCCTTATATTCTAGAGTCAAATTCATGCATGAAAATTAAGCGTGCACTCTCAACCAACATACACAAATCAGTTTTTATACGAACGGATAAGTAAATTGAATTCACAACTTATAAATCACAACTGAAGGTAATCAATTCATATTACAAATATATTCATGGCTTTGAATTAACCTCTAGCCAAAATAAGTTTATTTACACATTATTAAAACAAAAATAAAATAGAAGTTTGGAAAGATTAAACCGAAAGAAGGTGATCTGTTGCGTTCGTGCCCGTGTGAACTGCGCCTCGCTGGCGCCCTCTCCTTTCCTGCAGCTTTCCCGTGTCTTATCCAGCTCATGCTGCCCTTCCACCTGCCCGCTGCTGTCAGTCCTTCTCTTCAGTTCACGCTGCCAAATGGCAGCTTCCCCCCGCGTCACACTGCCTTGCGTCCCTGCTGACCTTCTCTCCTTCCTGCGTCTCTGCGAGCTGCCCAAAGGGCAGCCCCTTTCTCCTTCCCGCTGCTCAAAGGCAGCTTTCTCCCTTATCTTTCTCTCCTGCCCCGCGTCACTCTCTTCTATCTCTCCCCGTACTGACCTCTCTTCCCTCGCCCTCTTTCACTCTGCCCAAAGGCGGCTCTTTCCTTTCCCTCACTCCCCCTGCTATCTGCTGCCAAAGGCAGCTTATTTCGTTCCCCCCACTGCCAAGGCTGCAAGGTCTTGTTTATTCTTTTCTCTCCCGAGGCTAATGCCTCACCCACCACACTAATGCTGCAAGTGCAGTTTTTTTATTCCTTCTGTGCCTTTCACCTACCACACTCTGCAAAGCTTTTTATTATTTTTCTCTTTTCTGATCCCCAAGTGCTCCTTTTCTTCCTCACACCTCCAGCTCGAAAAGCACCTGTATGCATATTTACTATATCAAAAGTAGAGAACAACGTGTGTGTGTCTATTTATATGTGTGTGTATGCATAACAAAATATAAAACTTGGATCAATTACTTATTTTAAACTAAAGGTGGAAGGGATAAGAATTAATACTTAAACTAAAACAAATCTTACTTTTTGACGAATTTATTATTTAAAACTCATTTGTGCCATTTTTATTTTCTTTGCATAATAAATCCTATAAACACAAAAATAACGTAAATAGTTCAAAAATATAAGGAATTAACTAAGAAAAGACGAGTGAATTTGAAGTAAAAATATATATAAATATGATCCGATCAAAGAGGCAGTCCCTTCTTCTCCAGACAACATATGACGTCCATCCTTCATATCCCCCACTGGTCCTCTTACCGTTGGGGATTCAGTGGTGAAGAATGATATGACCGCTGCGGTGGTGGCCCGGATGAAGGATTTATTTTGAAAAACATGTTCATTTGAGCAACATCATATAGCATGCAATTAACAATTAAAAGGCGGAATCATGCTTGCATGCACTCAAAAACAAAACATTACCATGAAATTCAAAGCCTAGTAGATTGGTGAACCAATAATCAACTCAAAAACAAAGTGAGTTGAAAAATACCTTTGTAGATTCCTCTTTGCATAAGCAAAGGCTAATCACCCAAAGAGATAGGGCCTTCATTCCTTGTTTCTTAGATCCATGGATTTGGATGGAAAAATAGGTTTCTCCAAGTTCCCAAAATAGGGAACCTCTAAGTCTCTTCACCAAGGTTTGATTGTAGAAGAAATGAGTGACCTTGGAGTAGTAGGATTGCTAGATGTACCCTCCAAGGTGTTGGCCTCTTTAGAGAGAAAATGGAGAGACAATTCTCACCAATTTTCCCCTAAAATAAACCCTTAATTTTTCCTTAATGAATTTTGGCTATAAAGTCATTTATATAGTCACTTCTTTAAGTAACCTAAACAACCAAAACCCTAATTCATCTAATATGGCCGGCCATTTAGGGATGTTTGGGCTTTTGGGCTTTAATGAATCTTTATTCATTAAATTGTCATACAATTTAAGTTAATGGGCTTGACGTTCGAAGCCCATTGGGCCTTAAGGTCCAAAACTATCCCGAAGTCTTTAACGAACTTATTCGTTTGATTAATTAACATATTAATTAATCCTTGCCATAATTAAATGATTAAACCATTTAATCATTCTTACTCATTTCCGTTTAATCTCCAATCTCTACCTTTTACGGTGTGCGATCCATTAGGTTCCTTTTAGCGAGGTAGTGGGCGATTAAAACCATTTTACATCGATTGTGAATTGAAACTATTTTCAATTCTCCCTTTAGTGATTACACACGTTTAGGGCTTCCACAAACCATGAGTGACACCTAGCAGCATATCATGGTTACCCAAGCTAATCAGAAGAGGTGGAGAACCTATTCAGTTCGGGATTACAAATGCAATACGGTCCTTCTCTAATCTAATACTCTTGACCACATTGTTTGGTATGATAGTTTATTTACTCATGTCTACTATCCAATGTGAATCGTTTGCTTATATGATTTCCTTGAATGTGATTTGGAACGCATTCCCCAATCTCATTCATACTCTGGCCAGAGATTCCAAATCATATCATAGAGTATTCTCCCTCAACTGTTTGAAGGTTAGAGATCCCTTGTTGCGCATTCACTTGTCTCCATAGCTAAGTGGCTTAACCCCAACGATGCCGTGACACCCCGATGGGGTGAATTAGACATAATCAAAGATTAAGGACTTAACCACAAGACAACTGTGATGCCTCAGGTAAAAGGACTACTTTGCATTATCCCAACCATGAGTTCTCATGTGACATGGAATATAAGAATTCTTTTGTTGATCACGTTCAGTGAACTCATTCTCTTATTGAACACCTACGTACTTGTCTTGATGTCACACACACCAATGACTCGAGACTAGTCACTCTCCCTGAGAGAAGACACAGTACGTACTGATCTTAACGGACTGTCAATGCCCAATTGGTAATCCTATGATCAGGAACATTTAGGATGTGTCTACGAAAGAATGGTCTCATTAATCTAACTTCATTAGATTGCATTCTCCCAATCACATATTCCTTGGACTTTATCGTTTAAGCATATAACATTTATATGAGACGGCTCAAACAATAATCTTTGCCCTTTATATGTTAAACTAGATTAGTTTAACATTTGAAATGTCCGTAAAGTATCATCATATGATTGGTTTTAGGGCACATTTCCAACAATCTCCCACTTGCACTAGAGCCAATCAGCATTGGTCATCAGTGATGATACCTCTTCTGTAGTCATTTCATAAATGGCTGAAAAGTAGGCCTAGACAATGGATATCTATATGTTATCCATAGAAGCAACCTTGAGAATAACGACGTCACCATTATACATGATTCTCAATCATGTGGTTCAGTCTCTCATTTGTGTTCGGATCTTGATGAGCCCTTGATTCCCAGGCTTGAGCTATCGCCCCATTAGTGTCATACACTTTCTGGTTGGAACCGTATAGAGAGTTCATAAATGAACTTTCCCATCCAAACAACATTGTTGTAAACTTCTATATGGCAATATATCTTGCATTCATAATGGAACACACTAAAGTCATTACTTTAATGTTTCCATCCAAATATCTCTTTAGTCATAATAAAGAGATATCTGTTTATTTCTTCATTCGTAATGAAGAAACATCCAATGATGGATTAGATTCATAATCTAATACATTTACGCTTCCATTACGTTACTCTAATTCTTCCTCATTCTTTGAGGAATCTATCCTTAAGTATTTCTTAAATACTTAAGGACTCACTTGACAGTTGCCACGGTTCTGATCCTGGGCTTGCACTGATATCGTCTTGTACCGTTCTAGGTACAACTCATATCAATGTTTTTCATACAATATGAAATACATAAATCACCTTTCTGCTTATGCATAAAGGATTCAATTTACGCATTATTTCTATGGGAGTCAAAGGGTACGTTCCCTTTGAGAAGGGCAACTTGCTAGTCTCACTAGAATCGTCCTTCTTATTGAAGTTTATCATCATATGAGAAACTTCCTAGCATCCATTGTCTATTATTAGGGATTGATATAATCCAATTATATCATGAAATATATCATTATAGATTTCCATCCCATGTATATAGACTATATCTCCCATATACATTCTATCTTCATATAATGTATTAAAGTCATAACTTTAACGAAGAAGTATTCTTTTCATTTCCAAAATTAATATATCATATATACTTAAATTTTAGGAACATGATTAACTCCCACTAATCTTTTGTAAAACTCGTAAACAAAAGATTCATTTACATCTTGATGAGAAATCAAACGATTTGATCCTTTTTCCTCATAAAATGCAAATAGCTCCCACTAACTTGCTAAGATCCATGATGGATGGATCTCTACAACTTACATGTCTTGTGATTTATAGTTTTGGACATATATTATCAAGACTATCTTAATAATGGTTTCGGAAACCCATATTATGTCAAAACATTGAATCACCATTTTAGTTGTAGCTAGCAATCTTCGAATTAATTGAAACCAAGCCTATCTCAAAGATGGTTTCTTCAAAGTCAACCATTCTCTTTGATTGTAGTTACCTTAAGCTACCAATTAGCTATGAAGGTTTCATTATTTCGAGTCAAATGGTACTTTACCATTTCCTTGAGTATATATCGTATATGCACTCAATGTAGTCATAAGGATTTTCATTCTTATCGACTACCTTGGAGCTTGTGGTATAGGAACTAGGTTGTTATATTTGTTGATTACTATCTTGTCTCTCAAAGAACCCATTCTTTGAGTTCTATCTCTCGTTCATTTGCTTTTAGGCAAATCACATTGTAGAATTACAATGAACTACCCAACAAAACAACATTTGTTAGTTGGTTTATAGAAGCGATTTCCAAAAGTTATTTTAAGGATATCCTACAAGATTATTATCAAACAAATATTGCTTGTTAGCATACAACCCCAAATCTTTAACATGCTTAAGATTTGTCTTTCTTTCCAACTACATCTTATGGAGTCATGAAAATATTGGAAGATCTTCTCATCGACAATCATATTGTTTTAGAAGTATATATCCTATATATGGGTAATAGATAACATTTAACGAACTAAATCTTATTCAAGTTCGTTCTTCTCCTAATGGAGAAATACATTATCTTATGATGCTATTTTCCTTGATATCTTTCAAGGAAACTCATCTAAAGTGTTACCTTTCCTTGGATCAAATCTAAGGAGGTAAATACTTTAGATATCTTACTCATCTATTTACATTTCTTGAATTCTTTGAAACCTTTTGCAAAGTATTCGGACTTGTGTTTATTCAAAATAAACTATAGTCCAACCGAGAGTGATCTTCGGTGAATGTCATATAACATGAGTAGTATTATGTTGTGGACAAGTGCCACTAACATCTAAGTGAATTAACCTCAACAACTTTGTGATTCTTTCTTCTTTCCAAAAGAATAAAGATTCGAACATTTCGCCTCTATACAATTTTAACAAGAAGGTATTGGATCCGGATCTATCGATCCAAAACATCCTTGTTTCACCAACTCGTAACTTATGTTTTAGAGGTATCACAATTTAGTTAGGATTAGTCACTACCTTGCAACCTTTTGGGTTTTAAGCATCATTTTATTCTAAACAGTTAACACTACCATATCATCTCTACTATAGAGACAATCAATTAGATTACTATAATCCAATTTCTTTGGTAGTTCATATGAGGAAGTAAGTACTATCTGCTTTCGCAGAGATCTATATCTTATTCACGTTCCGTATGTGAAGCACCTTTTCTTCTCTCATATATCTTCTACTTCTTATTAGTCACACTTTTACAACGATTTGTAAAATATAGTTACTAATACGGAATCATACATTCAAGTAGAAGAACCAACTGTTTTGAACTTTTCAAGAACATTTTACAACACCTTCGAAAGGTGTGTTCTTGACACTTGCAAGACATTTCTTGCAAATACCCCTTCCAATGTCCATCCTTTCATAAAGAAAGTTTGTTCCCTTGGAGTTATTTATCTTCTTTATTTGAGTTTCACCTTTGACTACATTAGTCATGGTCCCTAAACTCCCACTATCTCTCTTGAAACCTTTTTCAATTGTGTTATACACATCAAACAATTTGGAGAGTATGTGGTTATTGTTCACTACATAGTTTACCATAAACTTAGTGAACCATTAGGATAGGGGAAACAAAGGTGAAGTCCTTGCCTAGTTTCCGTCTCGTTAAGTGGTTTAACACTTCAACACTCAATGATTCAAAATCATCATAAGTCCATGTTAATGGACTATTTTTGTCAACCAACCATTATGTTCTAAACATAATTACAAACTTTCAAGAGTTGTACAAGGCAACTCTCATTTCTTCATACAACAATTTGCAAGTGAAGAATCATGGCACATTAAGTGTCCATGCCTTTGTGCTTTCTTCTCAAGTTCTTTGTTCATTTAACAAAAAAACAAGCACTAAGTGTTTGCATTGACTAAGGGTTGTTCAAAGCAACTCCTATTTCTTCATACAACAATTTGTAATTGAAGAATTATGACATTAAAAGTGTTGTCCTCTCTATGATAGACCTTTTCTAACATATTCTTCTAATGATACATTATCAATAGGAAGATTGTGAGGATGAGACTACTTAGGTACATTTACAAGCCATTAAAGACAATCTATGGTTTTGTAGTACCAAGTCCGTAAACTAAACGTTCGGCTTTTATTTGTCAAGTGTTGGATAGCGTTTGCAAATATATTGGTAAACAAATACATAACGTATATAAATTGATTGATTTTAAGCCATTTGATTCGGGTCTTTAAATCAAATAGCATCACCCACTATTTTTGGCAAATTCCATATCCCTCATTGGAATTCGAGAGTTTTGGATGAAATTCTTAGGAGGTTATGGGAGACTCACTACTACCAAGCCCACCTCAGAATTATATCATGTTGGCTAGCGTTAATAATAATGAGAGAGTACGCTTACTCATTTGCAACAACCTCTTGCAAGTACCCATCTAGTTTGGCCTCTAGAAAATGATGCCTCAGAATTATATCATGTTGGCGTCATTGTACTTAGTTAAGTCATTCCCACCATGCCTAGTTCGTGTAGGTGTTCAAGCATAGCCTCAGAATTATATCATGTTGGCTAAACTCGTTCCCTACCTCACTTCATCATGTATGTATATAGAACTCCTCCTGAGTGTAAGCACGCACTTTGTACTCCCCCATTATAGGGTGAAGCCGGTGTACGAGTCACAAACGATCGGAGCCTACCACGGTGGAAGGCCACGAAAGAGTGTTCTAAGCACTCTCCGCTTATCAACTTAATATTGGTTTGGTTGAGGGTTTTAGGTCTCATCACATATCAATATACATTTTAATCTCTATTAAAACAATTTTGGTCCTATTACAACTATTGGTCCATATGATTGTTTTAGTTGTACATAATAATCCCACTATGCTTTTAAAACGGTTTTTAAAGCAAGAGTATATGTTACTACTAACATAAGGTTTGCATTCATTTGATGGACTATATAGTTGCCTTAGGGCCTTAGGATGACTATGAACCTTTGTTTAGATTCAACACGAGCCTTGTGTTGAATCTCGGTCTAGGGATGGAGATTGATTTTAGTTACGCGTTTAATCACATTAAGGCGTGTTGTCTTAGGGGCGTTGGACCCAATTACTTCATTTTCATGCATATCATATAAAGCAAGAAAGAAATACTTCAAAGTAAAGGATGAGCTTATGCTCATTACAACATTTGCATAAAACAAATTACCTTAAAGTAAAGAAGGACTTATGCCCTTTTACAACATTTGATCAAATCAAATTACAACCAAAATCTAATCTACACATTCCCATGGTTCAAACAAATTTGAAACGCCTTTCACATAGCTCAATTATATTATGCTTAGGTTCATAATCATCCTTTAATTAATTAACGCTTTAACTAATTAATTGAATGCAACATTTTCATTTGGTTTTTGTATCCATAAAATTGATTTAAGTGGAGCTAAACAAAATGAAAATCCAATTCTCATTTAAAGAGACAAAACAATTTTGTTCTCATCCTATTTGGGCCATCATGCAATAACCACAACTTTTTGGGCCATATTGCGAAAACATAAACTTTTGGGGTCACTTTGTAAAAACACAAAAGTCACTACTTCATGTAAATACAACTAGAACCCAAAATTTAAATAAATTCAAAACTTCATTAAAGGAGCAAAACAATTTGTCCTTTAGCGTTTTTAGGCCTTAACGTCAAAACGTAAACTTTCGGGTGAAAGTACAAATACACTAAAGTATCAAAACTTTATGTAATTGCATAAAAGCCCCAAAAATACCCTATTTTATTAGGGTGGCCGGTTTTTAGGGATAAAAATGAGTGGTGGGTGTTTTGATTTATTAGTTTTGTAAAAAACAATCAAGTAGTGCTTTCACCTTTCATAAAAATAATATATGTTTTGATGATTGATATTTCTTTCATCATTTATACAAATATTTAACACTTTAAATACTTTCATAAAAATAATATATGTTTTGATGATTGATGTTTCCATCATCATTTATACAAATATTTAACACTTTAAATACATGATAAATCATTTGAAAAACATATATCATAAACTTTATGAAATAAATCAAAACTTTGAATCAAAACACAAACCTTTGTGTTCTTGGCAAGAACATCAAGAACATATGAAGAACATCCATGAAAACCCATAAGAGCTCCATGAATGTTTTCATGCAATAAAACTCAAATTTTTATCATTCAAAATGAGGCTAACATCCTAGGGTACTTAGGGGTTCCAAAAGTCACCTTAAAACCATTTTAACAAGACAAACATGAACCCAAAAAATCACCCTTTGGATTTGGCCGAAAATCCCTAAAATCATGGCACCAAATTTTAGCTCTAATATTCATCCTCATATGAACTACATCTACAACATTTGAGATGGCAAATTTTCAAACAAAATTTACATTCAAAGAAGCAAGAATAAAGCTTGTAACAATTACAACTTTTAAATCATAAACTTATGAACTACAAAACCCAAAAGGATTCACCAACTACTAGACCTAGGCTCTGATACCACTTGAAGGATTTATTTTGAAAAACATGTTCATTTGAGCAACATCATATAGCATGCAATTAACAATTAAAAGGCGGAATCATGCTTGCATGCACTCAAAAACAAAACATTACCATGAAATTCAAAGCCTAGTAGATTGGTGAACCAATAATCAACTCAAAAACAAAGTGAGTTGAAAAATACCTTTGTAGATTCCTCTTTGCATAAGCAAAGGCTAATCACCCAAAGAGATAGGGCCTTCATTCCTTGTTTCTTAGATCCATGGATTTGGATGGAAAAATAGGTTTCTCCAAGTTCCCAAAATAGGGAACCTCTAAGTCTCTTCACCAAGGTTTGATTGTAGAAGAAATGAGTGACCTTGGAGTAGTAGGATTGCTAGATGTACCCTCCAAGGTGTTGGCCTTTTTAGAGAGAAAATGGAGAGACAATTCTCACCAATTTTCCCCTAAAATAAACCCTTAATTTTTCCTTAATGAATTTTGGCTATAAAGTCATTTATATAGTCACTTCTTTAAGTAACCTAAACAACCAAAACCCTAATTCATCTAATATGGCCGGCCATTTAGGGATGTTTGGGCTTTTGGGCTTTAATGAATCTTTATTCATTAAATTGTCATACAATTTAAGTTAATGGGCTTGACGTTCGAAGCCCATTGGGCCTTAAGGTCCAAAACTATCCCGAAGTCTTTAACGAACTTATTCGTTTGATTAATTAACATATTAATTAATCCTTGCCATAATTAAATGATTAAACCATTTAATCATTCTTACTCATTTCCGTTTAATCTCCAATCTCTACCTTTTACGGTGTGCGATCCATTAGGTTCCTTTTAGCGAGGTAGTGGGCGATTAAAACCATTTTACATCGATTGTGAATTGAAACTATTTTCAATTCTCCCTTTAGTGATTACACACGTTTAGGGCTTCCACAAACCATGAGTGACACCTAGCAGCATATCATGGTTACCCAAGCTAATCAGAAGAGGTGGAGAACCTATTCAGTTCGGGATTACAAATGCAATACGGTCCTTCTCTAATCTAATACTCTTGACCACATTGTTTGGTATGATAGTTTATTTACTCATGTCTACTATCCAATGTGAATCGTTTGCTTATATGATTTCCTTGAATGTGATTTGGAACGCATTCCCCAATCTCATTCATACTCTGGCCAGAGATTCCAAATCATATCATAGAGTATTCTCCCTCAACTGTTTGAAGGTTAGAGATCCCTTGTTGCGCATTCACTTGTCTCCATAGCTAAGTGGCTTAACCCCAACGATGCCGTGACACCCCGATGGGGTGAATTAGACATAATCAAAGATTAAGGACTTAACCACAAGACAACTGTGATGCCTCAGGTAAAAGGACTACTTTGCATTATCCCAACCATGAGTTCTCATGTGACATGGAATATAAGAATTCTTTTGTTGATCACGTTCAGTGAACTCATTCTCTTATTGAACACCTACGTACTTGTCTTGATGTCACACACACCAATGACTCGAGACTAGTCACTCTCCCTGAGAGAAGACACAGTACGTACTGATCTTAACGGACTGTCAATGCCCAATTGGTAATCCTATGATCAGGAACATTTAGGATGTGTCTACGAAAGAATGGTCTCATTAATCTAACTTCATTAGATTGCATTCTCCCAATCACATATTCCTTGGACTTTATCGTTTAAGCATATAACATTTATATGAGACGGCTCAAACAATAATCTTTGCCCTTTATATGTTAAACTAGATTAGTTTAACATTTGAAATGTCCGTAAAGTATCATCATATGATTGGTTTTAGGGCACATTTCCAACACCGGAACCTTGTCACTCCCAGAGATAACAGACTACTTTCCAAACGGTCTGATGAGTTGGCTGTTAAGGATTCTCTGGCTCTCAGTGTGCAGTGTGCAGGTTCTGTGTCTAATATGGCCCAACGCCTATTTGCTCGAACCCGTCAAGTTGAATCATTGGCGGCTGAAGTGATGAGTCTCAAACAGGAGATTAGAGGGCTCAAGCAGGAGAACAAACAGTTGCATAAGCTCGCACATAGCTATGCGACAAACATGAAGAGGAAGATTGACCAGATGCAGGAATCTGATGGTCAGATTTTACTTGATCATCAGAGGTTTGTGGGTTTGTTCCAGCAGCATTTGCCTTCGTCTTCTGAGGCTCTGCCGACTGCTGAGGCTTCAAACAGTCAACCTCCGGCACCTACTCTTCCTGGAGCTCCGCCGAGTTGTGAGGCGCCACCTAATCGTCCTTGAAGATCCCCTCTTGTAATTTTGAGTTGATTTGATTTTTTTTTTTTTTTTTAAGGTATGTACACATTTATGTAAAATTTCCAGAAAAATAAAATGGACTTCTATTTCTCTTAATGCATTTGTTGTTGTTGTTGTTTTTTTTTTTTTTTTTCTCATGCGGTGCCAACCGCACCATCCCACCCATTATTTCTTATATATATATATATATTTTTATTATTATTATAATTTTTTTTATTTTTTTATATATATGGTGCAATCCGCACCATCCCATCTTCCTACTTGCTTTCCCTTTTTTTATTCTTTATTTTTTTATTTTTTATTTTTAGGTATGGTGCCAGATCAATCCAGATTTTCCCTTTTTTTTTATTTTTTTTTATTTTTTATTATACTTTCCTGCGGTGCCAGAGGCACCATTCCTTCTCCTTTATATATATATATATATATATATATATATATATATATATATATATATTTTGCCTTTAATTATGGTGCCAGATGCACCCCTCCCCCTTTTTTCATGTGGTGCCAGATGCACCACCACCTCTTTTTTTTTTTATTTTTTTTATTTATTTTTATTTTTTCTGTATAAATTTGGATGGTGAGTTGAGGAATTTGCAGGGATGGTCGGGGAGCTTCGGAGCACCGCCACTGAGCACAACCGTTGCACTGCGTGTCGTCACGGAGGAAGGGATCACTAGATGCCGCTGCTCCTAATTAGATCGAAATTAGGGCTCTGATCAACGATTCCCAACCCGGCGTTGCTGTCGAAATCGATGGGGCTGTTGTAGTGGTTGCCCTTCCCGCTCTGCAACAGCCGCTTGAGTCCACACGACATGTCGTCCACGTCCCCGGCTATCCACCTTAGCAGAGACTGGTCGTGGGCCGGAGACGCTGCCGTTTCGGAGAGCATAGTCTCCCAATCCTCCAAACCCGCCAAGCCCAAGGCCGCACTTCTCGACCCCTCCTCCCGATCCGGTCACGGCCTCCAATCCGCCGCTCCAAATCGACTGGAGCTCGCAGGCCCACTCGTCTTTCGACGACTCTGGACCCCCAGCAGGCAAAGTCTCCGCAGCTAGCGACGTCGATTTGTCACCGCCACCACTGCCGTTTAAAAGACGAAGAGAGAATGGAAGAGGGTCACAGCGGAAAGTGCGAAGATGAGAGTCCTAGCTTTGATTTCGAGGGCTGCGAGGGAGAGAGAGATTGGGCCTGGGCTGCATTTTTTTGGGTGTCTTGAGGAATTCCCTGGTTGCAGTTCTTCGCACATGAAACAGTTTGTAGCAAGCAGAGTTGTCGACAATGGTTGCAGCTCAGGCTTCGTCTCCGTCGCCAAGTCAGTCCCCGAAGGAGTCGTTTGGCGTTACAAGTTTCTCTGGCCTCTGCTCGATTATTAATTTGGGCGTTTTGCGCTTACCTTCAATAACCATCATCCGGCAGCGGGGAGGAAGGTGGCGGATGATGATGAGTTGGGTGGGACCCCGACACGCTCACACGAGGGGCACATGGTGAGTGTTATGGGCGGAAACGCCCGCTTCATTTTCGCAGTCGACCGTCGAAGGAAGACGACGGAGTTTGGGCCATGGTGCTGGAATGATCCAGAAACTGAAGATGAAGAAGCAAGGTTGTAGCAGGGCACTGCTGAGATCGACGATCGGAGATGGAGGCTTGGCCGTCGATGGCGACGGAGTACGGAGCTTCTGATTTTGAACTGGATCGCCGGCATGCAAATCGTTTTCTTCACCTGATTGTTCCTTCTCTTGGAGCAATGGCGCTTGCCGGGACCGGAAGCAGATCCTGTGTTGGAAGTTTCTTCACTGCTGCTATCTGATGTTTCAGACTCATCTTCTTTACATTCATCGTCATCATCATCTTCTTCTAGCATTCTTTTCTCAAGTTCAATTGGATCTAACCCCGCCAATTGCTCAAATCTACGAAGCTTCTGCAGAAGGTGATGCTTTGTTCTCTGTACATTGGCATAGCTGCACTCCAAATCACAACCGTCTTCGTCGTCATCATCCTCACCGTCACCGTCACGTCCCTCGTCGCCGTCTTGGAATGGAGGGTCCAATACAGAAACAGGACTGCATTGTTCCTTCTCTTCCTCCTCTTGTTTGTGGCGCTCATCTGCTTCATAATCTGCCCAATCTCCGCCTCGATGGGGCGGTTGGAATTTGAACTTAGAAGCTGGACCACGTCGTCGGATATTTGGTTGGAGCGCGAAACAGCGTCGTTGCAGACGGAGAAAAGGTTGGCGAAATCCTGGTGGTGAGAGAGGAGGTCAGATTGGATTTTGGACTTGATTTGGAGCGAGTGGGAGTCGAGGCGTTGGATGAGGAGGCGGAGATCCGGCGCAGACAGAGGGGTCGTGGGGTCGCTGAGGTCCTGCGCCGACAGGAGCTCTCGGACGTTGATTGAGTCGAATAGGGCGTCCATTTCCGGCGGATCGGACGGCTGGGTCTTAATCCACTGCAAGCAAGGCCTGATGCTGCAATTCTCGCTGCAGCCCTTGCGGAGTATTCGACATCAATTACAGCTTATCCGCATTTTCGCTTTCTTCTTCTTCAAAACAGAGAGATGGGCTTTTCTGGGTATTTTGAGAGAGAGAGAGAAACGGGCCTGGGCTGGTGCCTTTTGTTGCACCTGGGCCTAGACATATACATATATATATATATATATATTTTTTTTTTTGTAAATACATAATAACATATGTATTCATTTTTTTATTTTATTTTATTTTTTCGAAGAAACTGTAATTTAATTTTGTCAAAGAAAAATTGCAGATTTTTTTTTAAACAAAATAAATTTGTAATAAAATTGTCCTTCATCAATGAAACTTTAATCAAACCTTTTTTTTTTTTTTTTGATGTGACTGAACTCGAAATTGAATGCTCGAGGTGCCTACGTACCCCTCTAAAGAAGAGATCAAGTCGTAACGTAGTTCAAATACATTTTTTTTTTCTTGGTATTTTCTTTTGGTGCCGTTTGCAGTTTCAACTCGTGCAGGCAAGGAGAATTTGGTGTTGCCTTTTATGCTCGTGCAGACCAGGAGCGTTGGTGTTGCTTTTTATGCTCGTGCAGACCAGGAGCGTTGGTTCGTGCAGTTTAGGCTCGTGCGAACAAGGAGCTTTGGTTCATGCAGTTTAGGCTCGTGCGAACAAGGAGCATTGGTTCGTCAAGCGATCTGAGAGAGTTGTTCCTCGCAATCTTCATAGCAAGGATCCTTGACTGAGTAGTTGAAGAAGTCTTCTGGGAAGATGTCACGCATCGTGATGGGGATGGATGATCTTCGTGTCAAAGTTTCATTATCTCCAACACTTTCACATTGTTCTGGAGGTGAATAGGAGCTGTTTTACCCCCTTTCCCATTGGTGAGCTTGTGGAGAAGACATATGCTTCTTGTGCAATTTCTTCGGAGTGACATAAGTCCATCCTCCAACTTCACTCGGTTTGACTGGCATGTTTTTGGAGCATGCCCCCAGCGATTGAGGTGAAAATTTTGAGTTGACAGAGCCAAAAGTGACGTCTTCTTCCAGGATTTCGTCTTCTTTGTCTTCTTGGGCCTTCTCTTCAGTGCGGTCCTCTTGGGTTTGTTGCCGTGAAGATTGGCCGGTGTAGATGATGGTGCGCCTCCTTACCTTCAATGGTCCTTTTGTGTCGACTTCCAAAGTTGCTTGGCGCTTCATCTTTGAAGGAATCAAGCTTTGAACATCGTCTTTTCCTGCTAGACTGTCGAGCTTCTCTCCCTTTGGCGTTGTCTTCCTGTTTCTAGAAAGCTTCTTAGTTTCTTTGAGTCTGTCCAAAGCCGACCGTTGCGGAGGAGATCTAGCTGTGCCACTTTGTTTCTTGGGTTTTAATAACCTTTCAAAGACTGATCTTTGCGGTATTGGCGTCTCAAGCCTTTTGAAGACGGAAGTTTGGTCTCGACCACTGATGCGATCAAGTGCTGCAATTCTAGGTTTTGAATAATTCAGCCTTTCGAAGACTGAAGTTCGAGGGGCGGGTTTAGGCTCCTCTTTTGGCCTTGTGGCTTGTGGTCTTGGCTTCCTCGTTTTTTTGTAGGTCACCGATGTCCACCCTTTCTTATCACCAGTAGATGCATCTTGGTTGCTTGCCCCCGGTGATGGTTGTGTAGGAGGTGCCATGTGACTTGAACATTGACGGGAATGGTCATGCATGCTTCGGAGATGCACAGGATCGAGTGATTCAAACACGATAGTAGTAGTGTGTGCCGCAGCCGTGTCTTCGAGGTCAAGCTCGATTTCCCCTTGTTGTGCTAGCTTCAGGATGAGATCTTTCAGTACGAAGCACTTTTCCGTTGGATGACTGATGAAGCGGTGGAATTTACAGTATCTTGGGTTGTCGGTACGATTCATCTCTTCCGGCCGTCTGCACTCAGGCAAACTGATCACATTCTTGTCCAACAGGTCATTGATTGGATCATATTTATATATATTTTTACTTCGAATTCACTCGTCTTTTCTTAGTTAGTTCCTTATATTTTTGAGCTATTTACTTTGTTTTTGCGTATTATAGGATTTGTCTAGCAAAGAAAATAAAAATAGAACAAGTGAAATTTTATGTAATAAATTCGTCAAAACTGTCTGTGTAGATCAGCTTTTAAATAAAATAATAATGATAAGTCATGATGATGTTTGAAACAGCATCATGATTCATGTTTTGTAGAAGAAGAAAGGAACGGCAAAGAAGGAGAAAATAAAGAAGAAAAGGAGGGAAAGCGTCGGTGAAAGAAGAAAAAGGAATAAAAAGCTGCCTTTACCAGCAGAGGGAGTGGAGAGACAGTGGATGATGCAATGCTTAAATCACCATGACATGTGAATGGATGACTCAATACCTAACCCACCAACAATTCCCACTCTTTGCCATGCTCACCTACTCAATTCCACCAACATTTTGTGTTAAACAAGTCCATCCTCTTCCTATAAATACCATGGCATCAACCTCATTCAAATCATCCAGAAATTAACCATTTTCCAAGCCTTCCCATGCCTCTCCCTACATATCTAAACCTTCCACATCCATTCCTCCATATAACCAACCATTCAACCACCATAACCACCTTGTGCCGCCACCATTGGAGGAGAAAAGGAGAGAAGAAAAGCTGCCTTCTCTTTCGGTTAAATCTTTCCAAACTTATATTTTATTTCTGTTTTAATAATGTGTAATTAAATTTATTTTGGCTAGAGGTTAATTCAAAGCCATGAATATATTTGTAATATGAATTGATTACCTTCAGTTGTGATTTCTGAGTTGTGATTTAATTTGCTTAACTGCTTGATTGATAACTAATTTTTGTATGTCGATTAAGGATGCATACTTAATTTACATGCATGAATTTGATGCTAGAATATAAGTGAATTTCACCTAATCGTTATGAACTTATATTCACAAGTAGTGAAGGTTGCTAGTCACAATCACGTTAAGTAAATTCTTGGCATAAGTTTCATGCAAATCATAGTAACGAGTGCCTCGTCAATGCTTATGTTTTTCATAGAACTTAATGATTCTTGCTTGTATCTCTATTATGCAATTCATGTAGGGAACTTGTAGGGAATGTTTTGGGTTGTCGTATGCAATCATCCAACCCAATAACTTGTGGAAAAACTGAGGGTTAATTAGTGCAATTCACGGTTAATTTGGGGCGTTGAGATTTATAATTTATTGAAAGAACAACTGAAAATCAATTTAGGTTGCATATGTGTCATGTGTGGAGAAGAACCCTCTAGCTAATCCGTCACCTATCCTTTCACCTTAATTTCATGTTTTTGTCAATTCTGTAATTTATTTAAGTTTAATTTACTTCTCGTCAAAACCAAACCCTCCCCATTATTAAATTATATTATTTAGTTAGTTTTCATTGTTGTTAGTCTTTTAATTCAATTTCCGTCCATTTCAATTCCTAGTGTCTAATTTGATTGTTTTCATTATTTTGAGTCATTCTAAGTGTGTTTCGAGTTATTAGAGTTTTTAGCCTAGTTTTGTGTCCTTGAGTCTTGTTTAATATTTTTAAATTAATTTAGAATAGATTAGCAATCCCTCCTAATCCCCGGCCTAGAACGATACCCTACTTACATCTATACTACAATTGTCAAAAAGAGGGTTTAATTTGTGTGCTTATATTATTCGCATTAGTCATCCAGCATGGCAACTACATCAGAGTCGGGGAATGGATAAATCTTCTCTTCAAGCTCCTTCAAAGTGCGTCTACGCATCTCTTGAAAAGCTTCGGTTTGAATCGCCTTGCCTCGTGTGGAGATTTTGACGGGAGCTGTGTTGACCGTCATTGCTTCCTTGGTGGGTTTCCATGCAGCCTTTTCCACCTTTGTCCCAAGAACTTTGTCGTTCTTGTAGTCGACGATTGGTTCTTTCTTCCCATGATGGGCGATGCTCAGTTCCATGTCATGGGCGCGAGTGGCCAATTCCTCGAAGGTCCGTGGTTTAATGCCTTGAAGGATGTATTGCAAACCCCATTGCATGCCTTGGATGCACATCTCAATTGAAGAGGTTTCCGAGAGCCTGTCTTTACAGTCGAGGCTTAGAATGCGCCATCTGTTGATGTAGTCAATGACTGGCTCATCTTTCCACTGCTTTGTGCTCGTTAGCTCTAGCATGCTCACAGTGCGGCGGGTGCTATAGAAGCGGTTGAGGAATTCCCTTTCCAATTGCTCCCAGCTGTTGATGGACTCAAGCTCTAGGTCCGTGTACCACTCAAAGGCATTTCCTTTCAGCGAGCGCACAAACTGCTTGGCGAGGTAGTCTCCCTCCGTCCCCGCGTTGTTGCAAGTTTCGACGAAATGTGCAACGTGCTGCTTTGGGTTTCCTTTTCCATCAAACTGCATGAACTTTGGTGGTTGATAACCCCTTGGCATCCTTAGGGCATCAATCTTCTTGGAATAGGGCTTCGAATAGAACAAAGAGGTATGTGAGCTCCCTTCGTACTGTGCCTTGATGGTGTTGGTGATCATCTCCTGCAGTTGCTGGATAGAAAGAGATCCCATGAGTGCCGCTGCTTGGTTTGGCTCCGGCTTCCCATCGATTTTCTTCACTGGGGTTTCTTCGTCTCCGCCAGCTCCTCCCTTTAGTGGATCATCCTCTGGGTCGGGTTTATCGCCGTCCTGTGCCTCTAGTCAGTTGACTAGTGCTGCAATTTGCAAGTCTTTTTCTTCCACAGTTCGGGTTAGCCTTGCGATTGCTTCATTCATTTGAGCCAGCTGCTCATCGATTGAAGTTGCTCCAATGGTCATGACTTGCATGGTTGAACTGTCGCTTGAATCGGCATCAGAGAGCATGGATTCGGAGTATTTCCTTGGGCTTTCCCCCCTTGGTGCCCTTAGTGAGGCTAAGGTGATCAAAGGCTCGTGCCTTGGGTGCTTTTGTTCCCTTGGCAGAGTTGATGCAGGGGTCAAAGAGGCGGTAGAAGTAGCTCTTGCCATGCTTCGAGTCGTGATGCCCAAAGTCACACCAGTTGCGACGAGGACGCTTTTGTTCTTTGCGCCGGTTGCGGGAACAGTTTGAGCCTTCCTTGATGCCATTACTTTTGGAAGTGTGCTTAAATTTTTTTGAACGGGGAAAGAGATGAGAGGCAGAGATAGTCCCACTGGGCGTGCCAATTTGTGAACACGGAAAATTCCTGAAACGAAAGAGACAAGAACAACGTGCACAAACAAATATTTGTATTTTTTGATGGTTTTGGGTTACAATCTCTCTCTAATTTGATCCTCTGATTCGATCTCCGTAAGGTGTTGATTCGTGGATGTTTCGTTGATCCAAAGGGGCGTCGAGGCTTGATCTTGGATGAACAGTTGAAAGTTTCTTCAAAGGGCCGTGGGCTTGATCTTTGAAGGTGGATTTGAGCGGATCTTCAAGGGCTTTTGGGCTTGATCTTGAAGAAACAGTGATGAACAGATCTTCAAGGGCTTTTGGGCTTAATCTTGAAGAACGGTCGGATGTGTGTGGATTTGTCGATGTTGTTGATCCAAAGGGCCCTTGGGGCTTGATCTTAGGATGAACGGATGATGAACGATGAACACTTTCTTCAAGGCCCGTCGAGGCTTGATCTTGAATTGGTGGAAGTTCTTCAAGGGCCTTTGGGGCTTGATCTTGAATTGGTGGATGGTTGATCCAAAGGGCCGTTGGGGCTTGATCTTGGATGAACGATGAACGAAGAACGAAGAACACTTTCTTGATTCTTCGGGAACCTGGATGCTTGAGAGCTTCGAAGTTTCAGAGCTTCAGAGCTTCAAGGTGTAATATGAATTGGTTCCCTTTGAATGAATGAAATGGGCTTGTATTTATAGAATTTTCCAAGGCCTAATTTTGAATATAATATCCCAGATGAAATAAGTCGTTTCTGCCAGGTGTTGACACGTGTCCTATTTGATGACTTTTCTAACTTATTTCAATTTTCATTGAGTCACACGCTACGTGTAAAATTTATGTAATACATGAGCGTTGACACTTATTTATCAGTCAATATTTATTTACGAAATTTCGATGTCTACAGAAATATTGTGGGAGAATGATCTCCTTTTATAGAAGAGAGTTTCTAGCTTTGTTCTGACATTGACACGTGTCGTGTTGTGATTGGCTTCTGATGTTGACACGTGTCGCGCTATGATTGACTTCTGATGTCGACACGTGTCGCACTGTGATTGGCCTTCTGGTTGGAGGGAAACTCTTCTGGGTCCTTGATGGTATAACGTTGACCGGTGCTCAGTAGTTTCGAGATTGGTCAAGTATGGTACAAACAGTGCTCCCCTAAGTTCCCGAGTGAGGGAAGCTCCTCGGTTGGGGAATTGTAAGATCCAAGCCACTGAGTAATCACGAAACTTCTAAGTACTGAAGTGTGGTATCGTCTTCACTTGCCTTATCTATCTCATAGGTAGATGTGACATCTTCTCTGGAAGTACTCTTCCTCCATCTAGGGGTGGTATCTTTAACCGGTGGAGATGCATAAGGTAATGTATCAATTTCACTTGAAGCTTACTTGTAGTTTCAGGCTTGGTCAAGCGCGATACAAACCATGTAGTCGGAGTCCCCCAAGTCGCCGAGCTAGGAGATCTGCCGAAATAGGTGACAGACAGGGTAAGCAATCAGAGCTCCAAGCAATCAGTCTCAGATCAGAAGTTTGATTTTGAGTTCCGGCTGATTGTTCTCATTCTCCCTATCTTGCAGGCAGCATAAAAGATAAAGAGAAGAAAAAAGAGAAGAGATGATATGAGATACTTTTGCTTTTGAAGAAGTAACTTTCCACAGGCTTATTCTTGAATTGGGCTGGAGGGTTTTCTGGTTTCCTCCAGAGTATAAGGCCGACTCAAGAATTTGAGGGTCAAAACAAGTCCATCAAATCTAGAGTACGTTCGACCCTGATGATATATGATACTTTTGCTGTTGACAAAGTAGTGGATGTATCGGCACGTGTTCTGTTACGCTTGTCTCCACATGCTTCCTTGTATCATTCTCACTTGCCCCATCTGTTCCTCAGGCAGATGTGGTATCTTCTCTGGAAGCATAAGATGTTGAAGATGAGTACTTGAGAGGTAAGTAATCAGGCAAGGGGTTCCAGGCAGTCAGTTCCTGACTGGAAGCTTGATTCCAAGTGTTGACTGATTACTCTTTTTCTCCTTGTCTTGCAGGTAAGAACAAGGGCAAAGGAAAAGACAGGGAAAAAGCATGATATGAGATACTCTTGCTTTTGACCCTGATGATATGAGATACTTTTGCTCTGGTGTGGCTGGTTTGCATAGGTATTATTTGGGGGGGGGGAAGAAAGCTGAGTATTTCGAGAGTGCCCTCTCAGATATGAGGAAGGGTTGAGCATTTTTGCAGGTCTGCCTGTCCGTGGAGGATGGAGGTCGACATATATAGGAGTCTCCCTAACAATAAGTAGTAATGCTATTCCTTTACCCTTCTTGGTCATAGCAATGTAGTGGGAGCTGTAAGCTTCACATGTTTTAACTTTGTCAGAGCACTTTGAAAAAGTGGTATGTGGTATCTGGAAAGCTGATTTTGCGTGTGAAGATTACAGACAAGCTTTATCCAAGGAAATCTGGCTCTCAAAGTTCGGAGAGCGGTGCCTCTTCGGTTTTCGAACAAGCAATCATGTTGGGGATCTGGCTCTCGAGATTCGGAGAACGGTGCCTTTTCGATTTTTGAGAGAGCAATCATGTTGGGAGTCTGGCTATTGAGATTCGGAGAGTGGTGTCTCTTAAATTTTTTAGAAAGTAATCCTGTTGGGAGTCTGGCTCTCGAGATTCGAAGGGCGGTGCCTCTTCGATTTTTTAGCAAGTAATCCTGTTGGGAGTCTGGCTGTCGAGATTGGGAGAGCAGTGTCTTTTCGATTTTTGAGAAAGTAATCCTGTTGGGAGTTTGGCTCTCGAGATTCAGAGGGCGGTGCCTCTTCGATTTTTGAGCAAGTAATCCTGTTGGGAGTCTGGCTCTCGAGAGTCGGAGGGCGGTGCCTCTTCGATTTTTGAGCAAGTAATCCTGTTGGGAGTCTGGCTCTCGAGATTGGGAGAGCGGTGTCTCTTCAATTTTTGAGAAAGTAATCCTGTTGGGAGTCTGGCTCTCGAGATTCAGAGGGCGGTGCCTTTTCTATTTTTGAGCAAGTAATCCTGTTGGGAGTCTGGCTCTCGAGATTCGGAGAGTGATGCCTCTTCGATTTTTGAGCAAGCAATCTTGTTGGGAGTGTGAGTAAAGGTTAGGCATTTTTGCCAGTCTGCCTTGCCACGGAGTACGGAGGTTGACACACATAGGGCCTTTCCAGTTATCAAGCAGTGGTGATGTTTATTTACCCTTGTGGGTAATAGTAGGGTAGCTGGACCTTCAAAATTTATGTGTCTAAACTTTGTCAGAGATCTTTGGCAAAGTTATCTGTGGTACCCGAGGAGCTGATGTTATGTGTGGAAAGTAGTGCCTCATTGAAATCTGGAGAGTGGTGCCTCTTCGATATGTTGCCCTTTCTTTTATAAGGGCACCAATTGTGTGCAAGAAGTACATTAAGAGAGTTATTGCTTGTAGGAATTTTCCCCTTATTTTTGTACTTCAGAGATTTATTTGACCTCATTTCTCCTTCATCATTTCTGAAAATGTCTGGCCCATCCGACCGTCGTTTTGACTTGAACTTTGGTGAAGAGGCAGCTATGTCTCGTCAAGACAACATATGACGCCTATCCTTCTTATCCCCTACTGGTCCTCTTACCGTTGGAGACTTTGTGATGAAGAATGATATGACCGCTGCGGTGGTGGCCAGGAACCTTGTCACTCCCAAAGATAACAGACTACTTTCCAAACGGTCTGATGAGTTGGCTGTTAAGGATTCCCTGGCTTTCAGTGTTCAGTGTGCAGGTTCTGTGTCTAATATGGCCCAACGCCTATTTGCTCGAACCCGCCAAGTTGAATCATTGGCGGCTGAAGTGATAAGTCTCAAACAGGAGATTAGAGGGCTCAAGCATGAGAATAAACAGTTGCACATGCTCGCACATGACTATGCTACAAACATGAAGAGGAAGCTTGACCAGATGCAGGAATCTGATGGTCAGATTTTACTTGATCATCAGAGGTTTGTGGGTTTGTTCCAAAGGCATTTATTGCCTTTGTCTTCTGGGGCTGTACCGCGTAATGAAGCTCTAAATGATCAACCTCCGATGCCTTCTCCTTCTGGGGTTCTATCCAGTACTGAGGCTCCGAATGATCACCCTTCGGTGCCTTCTCTTTCTGGGGCTCTGCCGACTGTTGAGACTTCTCTTAAGCAACCTTTGTGAAGGTTCCCTCTTGTTTGTTTATTTTGACTCATGTATATGTACATATTTGTAACTTATCGGAGATATCAATAAATAAGCTTTGCTTCATTTCAACGTATTGTGTTAAATACACCAAAGTCTTCTTCACTAAGTTTTTTGAATTTTTTCTTTTGTTGAAGCTTGTATGTTGAAGCTTTGTGAGTGAAGCATGTAGGTTGAGGTAGTGTTCCCTTAGTTTCCCGAGTGAGGAAAACTTCTCGGTTGGAGACTTGAAAAATCCAAGTCACTGAGTGGTCGTGAGACTTCCGAGTATCAAGGTGCAGTAGCATATGGTAGGAGTCCCCCAAGTCTCCGGTCGAGGGAGTTGACAAAGGAGGTGTCTTGCTAGTAGCCAAGCTTCTAAAGTAACAAAACTTCACCATTTTCCTTTCTAAGTGGTAGCCCAAAGCTCCTCATTCATATATATTTGTTATGAAAGTTGTTAGGCCCAAAGAAGAGGATGCCTAGGCAATTTTTTTTTTTTCGATTTTTCAAATTTTTGAATTTTCGAATTTTCGAATTTCCGAATATATATATATATATATATATATATATAATTTTTTTTTTAAGCTTTGTAGGTGAAGCTTTGGTGTTGAAGCTTTGTAGGTGAATCTTTGAGGTTGAAGCTTTGTTGGGTACCATGAATTGATTTTGCTTCACACTATCTTGATCAAGAGTGTGTGAAGCTTTTGTAGGTGAAGCTTTTGTGGGTCAAGCTTTTGTGGCTTTTGTGGGTGAAGCTTTTGTGGGTTAAGCTTTTGTGGGTGAAGCTTTTGTAGGTTAAGCTTTTGTGGGTCAAGCTTTTATGGGTGAAGCTTTTGTGGGTGAAGCTTTTGTAGGTGAAGTTTTTGTGGGTCAAGCTTTTATGGGTCAAGCTTTTGTGGGTGAAGCTTTTGTAGGTGAAGCTTTTGTGGGTCAAGCTTTTGTAGGTCAAGCTTTTATGTTGAAGCTTTTGTGGGTGAAACATTGGAGTTGAAGCTTTGTAGGTGAAGCTTTGGAGTTGAAGCTTTTGTTGGGTACCATGAATTGATTTTGCTTCACATTATCTTGATCAAGATAGTGTGAAGCTTTTGAGAATTTGTAGTTGTCCTCCATTGATGAAGCTTTTGATGGTGAAGCTTTTGTGTTGAAGCTTTGTAGGTAAAGCTTTGGAGTTGAAGCTTTTGTTGGGTACCATGAATTGATTTTGCTTCACACTATCTTGATCAAGATAGTGTGAGGCTTTTGAGAATTTGTAGTCGTCCTCCATTGATGAAGCTTTTGTTGGTAAAGCTTTTGTGTTGAAGTTTTGTAGTTGAAGCTTTGGAGTTGAAGCTTTGTAGGGTACCATGATGAAGCTTTGTTGAATTTCCCAATTTCCTTTTTTTTTTGGGAAAATTAGAAATTTGAAAATGTGGGAGAGACAACATATACAAATTTTGCTTCCACATTGTTGAGCAAGAAATTGTGATGCAAGCCACACCTTGTAGTAGTCGAAGGTTTGGATGAACCATTTGAATTTGCTTCGAATAGTCTTGATCAAGAGTGTGTGAAGCTTTCTACGAGTTGTAGTTGCCCTTCATTAATGAAGCTTTTGTTGGCACCATAAATTGGTTTTGCTTCACACTGTCTTGATCAAGAGTGTGTGAAGCTTTTGAGAATTGTGGTTGAACCCTTTTGATGAAGCTCTTGTTGGCACCATAAATTGGTTTTGCTTCACACTGTCTTGATCAAGATTGTGTGAAGCTTTTGAGAATTGTGGTTGCCCTCCATTGATGAAGCTCTTGTTGGCACCATAAATTGGTTTTGCTTCACACTGTCTTGATCAAGAGTGTGAAGCTTTTGAGAATTGTGGTTGCCCTCCATTGATGAAGCTTTTGTTGGCACCATAAATTGGTTTTGCTTCACACTGTCTTGATCAAGAGTGTGTGAAGCTTTTGTACGAGTTGTGGTTGAACTCTTTTGATGAAGCTCTTGTTGGCACCATAAATCGGTTTTGCTTCACACTGTCTTGATCAATAGTGTGTGAAGCTTTCTACGAGTTGTAGTGTTTGCATTGTTACAGAGGAGAAATGTCTGAAGTAGATGCAAGAGGGCTAAATAGCTTGATCTTCGTATGCCATGCACTGAAGTTGTTGTTGGCTTGCAATAAATCTTTGTTGGTGACTATAACTCTTGTTGGGCATAAGTGCTCCCCTAGTTGAGTTGTCAAGCTTGAGGGTTTTTGATTATTTATGAATGCTAGGAGTTCACATGTACAAGTTGTACCACTCGTCTTCTGGTAGGTGGAATGAATGGTGAGTTGCTTTCATCACTTGGTTGGTGGTACGAAGGTGAGTTCCTTCATCATCTTTCATCACATTTCATCACCTGGTTGGTGGCACGAAGATGAGTTCCTTCTTCACCTGGTTGGTGGCATGAGTGGCAAGTTTCCAAATGATATTAGAGTACGGGTTGTACATTTCATTACCTGGTTGGTGGCATAAAGGAGAGTACGGGTTGTACATTTCATCACCTGGTTGGTGGCATGAAAATGAGTTCCTTCTTCACCTGGTTGGTGGCATAAGTGGCAAGTTTCCAAATGATATTAGAGTACGGGTTGTACATTTCCTCACCTGGTTGGTGGCATAAAGGAGAGTACGGGTTGTACATTTCATCACCTGGTTGGTGGCATGAAGATAAGTTTCTTCTTCACCTGGTTGGTGGCATGAGTGGAAAGTTGCCAAATGATATTAGAGTACGGGTTGTATATTTCATCACCTGGTTGGTGGCATGAAGGAGAGTACGGGTTGTACATTTCATCACCTGGTTGGTGGCATGAAGATGAGTTCATTCTTCACATTTCATCACCTGGTTGGTGAGAATAAGGGCAAGGTGTCGAGGCACATTGTAGCAAGTGTCGAATGACACAAAGTGTGTTGAACCCTTTCGAAGCACAGTTGGCTTATGTATGGATGTGTTGGAATGTATGATGTTTATGTATGAATGTGTTGGAATGTATGATGTTTATGTTGATTGATATGAGTGATGCTTATGAATGTTTTGCTATGCATGAAGGGATCCATGCTTTTGATATGTGAACCATGTTGGTTGTAACACTTAATATCACATACTTTGTGTCAAAGTACGCATGTTGAAGCTCTGAGTTGGAGTATAAGGGTAGGTTAGCGTAGACCAAGTGTTCCAGTGCTAGGAACGCAAAAGACTCAGAAGAAGTTGGCTGAATTCCCTTTTCTTTAAATATTTGCCGAATGGCTTGTGTGACAAAAGATCTCAAGCAGTTGAGAGTCAAAACATTTGTAATGTGTATGCCTTCTTATAATAGCATTTCCTTCAGTACTTAGTCCTCCACTTTGAAAGAGTGAGGCTTGGCCCCATAATCATAATAGTCGACGGTACGTTCACCCCTGGTTGTCTTGATACGAACTTTTATCCCTCTTGTTGTAATGGGCTTGCTGAGAGTAAAAATCCTTCCTCTTACCAAGAGACAGATACGTATGGTCACTTAGCGAGTAGCTAAATGAGGCAGGAGATGATGCAATGGGTGTCTGAATGGCCAAGATCTCCTCACTTGGTAGAACTTGACTTCCACTTCCCACTTGTTGATAGGGTTAACCATATGGGGGTTCTATTGGTATGTCCTTGATTCGGCGGAGGCGTGGTTGTAAGCATGTGCCATCACCTCAGAGCAAGTCTTCCAAGTGTTGGCATTGATCATGTACTTGAAGAAACAATCACGTAGGCCTGCCGTGAAGGCCTTGAGGGCGGTCTTGTCATCTGCCTCAGGCCAGCGAGAATACTTATGGCTGAAGCGACCGGCATACTCTCGTAGTGACTCATCCGGCTTCTGGCGAATAGTGTACAAGTCATCTACAGAATGCAAGCGAACGATCTGGAAGATGTGTTGAGAGACAAATAGTTTCCTCAGTTCCTCAAATGAGTCTAATGTCTCAGGTGGAAGACGGCAATACCAGTTTAGAGCTCCGCCATAGAGGGTGGAGGGGAAGAGAAGACATAGCTCTTCGTCGGTGTGCATCCGATATGCCATGGTGGACTCACAGAGGTTAAGGTGTTCAATTGGGTCCTTCCTTCCAGTATAGAGTTGTAAACCAAGCTTTTGTTTTGTCTTCGCTTGAAGGGGGTGTCGAAGATCCTCCTTGTGAGAGGGCCAGGCCTGGGTTGGTTCCAGTCATGTATCTCGGCCTGACGTTTGGCTTTCAACTTGTTTACTTCCTCAAGGAGCTATAGGACAAGGGGGTCCTGAGTGGAGTCATGTACCACTAGAATTTTCTTTCGTAAGTCTCCATCGCCTCTTGGAAGTAGGAAAGTTTGAGCAAGGGCGTGTGGTTTTTCCTTGGACTCGCCGTACTGACTTCTAGGGCGAGTCTGTTGGAATACCTCAGAATCCCCTGTACCTTCATGTTCCTCTGGGACCTGTCGTTCCTTCCCTAGATTGGCAACTGGCTGGGTCGTGGGATGAGACTGAGTCTTTTAGAAATCCTTGGGTCATTGATCTTCGAGCATATGTGGAGGGGATTCTCTCGACATTGCTTTAGGAAGCCTTGGCATTCACGATAAATGGCTTTCGATCCTTCCAACCCTTCTGTAAGGAGGTGTCTTCCTCTACTTCTCCTACTTCGAGTTGAAGCATCTGGGTTGAAAGAAGTCTCATGTTGATCAATGTTTTGATGATTAGCTCGCTCCTCATCAGGGATACCCATGTCGAAGGGAGGTGACCCTTCGTGTTGGGGGGCACCTAGATGATGGTTGATGTCCACAGAGGCAATGAGCTCGCGTGTTTGTGTACGCCTAGTTTCGTGGAGCGTCTCAAAGAGCTTCTTATACTGCTCATGGAGGACCTCATTCTTCATTGCTATCTTGTTGTTCTGAGCTTCTAGCTCATCGACTTTAGCTTGAAGAGCAACCCTCTTTCCTTCATTCTTTCGTTACTTCACACTAGGTGCAAGATGGGTGTCATTCTGTGTGTTGTGGCTTCATTCGCTCCCCATGTTGGAGAATGATGCCTGGTCAAAAGAGAGTGTATGAATGGTGGAAACCAGCTTGGCAAAGCTGAAGAGAGTGGGAATAAGTGTCGATTCCCACAGACGGCGCCAAATGTTGATGCACAAAATTAGTGATGACTTTGGTACAACAGAAAGTGTTAAGGTTGTGACCTTCGCTAGATTGCTTCGGTCACTAGTGTGGATAAGTATGTAAATGGATAGGGACTGGGAAGCAAACACAAGATGTACGTGGTTCACCCAGATTGGCTACGTCCACGGAGTAGAGGAGTTCTCATTAATTATGAAGGGTTTACACAAGTACATAGGTTCAAGCTCTCCTTTAGTGAGTACTAGTGAATGATTTAGTACAAATGACATTAGGAAATATTGTGGGAGAATGATCTCCTTTTATAGAAGAAAGTTTCTAGCTTTGTTCTGACATTGACACGTGTCGTGTTGTGATTGGCTTCTGATGTTGACACGTGTCATGCTATGATTGGCTTCTGATGTCGACACGTGTCTCACTGTGATTGGCCTCCTAGTTAGAGGGAAACTCTTTGATAGGAGCATATTTATGCGCCTTAGTTAGCTAGTTCTTATGCATTTTCACTATGTTTTCTTAGTTAAATTAGTCTTTTAAGCTACTTTCATGTGTTTTCAGGTTTAATGGGCATATGACATAAAAGATGGCAATTTGGAGTTTTTGGAGCAAAATGTGAGCTTGGATTGAAAAGTACATGCTTGGAACACAAGGTTGGGATGAAATTGAAGATTTGAAGATTTGAGGATTCCTAGTACAAGGAGGATTCCTAGTCCGAGGAAGAGTCCTAATTGAAGAAGGATTCCTAATCAACGAGGGATTCCTAGTTGAAGATGGATTCCGAGAAGAACGAAGATTCCTACTCAAACGAGGTTTCCTACTTGAAGTAGGAAAGCTAAGCCTAAAAGTTTCCATTTTGGGTTGATCTTTCCTAAACTTAAATGGCCTTGCGTTTTAGCAACATTGGAAGGTTCCGAAGCGTTGGAAGACACGAAGAATGGTTCTAGAACATTTTCCTCCTTCTTGCCGTGGGTTGGGTCTATTTTCTCTTGGTTTTGGGCTTTCTAGAAGCCCTGTCTACAAACCCTAACCCTTTGCCGCACCTAGGCCTCTAAAATATCTGATTTCCTTGCCTTGCAAGGCCTTCTAGAAGCCTTAACCCTAGCCCACCAAACCTGCCGCACCCTAGGCCTTTTCCCATGCAATTTCTGATTGTTTTAACCTATTTTCTGGTGGATTTGGGTTTCTAGAAACCCTAATCTGATTGCTAGGGTTTTTAGGTGCCTATATATACTCCTTAAAACCTTTTGGCCGAACCTACCACCTCCCATTCACATAACTCACGCCAGAATTCATTCATTCACCCTTGCCGCAACCTTCCATCCCCAAACTCCCATATTTCTGACTTTTACAACCTTTGCCGCACCATCCCCTTCCCCAACCCATTACTACATCCTTCCACAACCATTCATCCACCTTGTGCAGCCACCATTGAAGGAGAGAAAGGAGTAGTGCCGTGCAGCCCAAAGGAGGAAGACACCTTGCACATGCAATCTGCCATTAATGGAGTGTTTGGAGTTCTTTCTTCCCTTGTTTCTGTTTTCATGTTTAATTTAACTTGCTTTTCAATTATGTTAAACATGTGGAACTAATTTCTTTTTAGTTAGAGGCGAATTTGAAGCCATGGACATGTGTTTTATATGACTTGATTTCTTCCAATTATGATTTCATAAATCGTGAATGTGGTTTACTTATCTATTTGATTGATAACTTGTTTATGTATGTGGGTTGAGGGTCGACACTTAGTTTGCATGCATAAACTCGATGCTAGGATATAAGGGAATTTCACCTAATCGTTATTAACTTATATTCATAAGTAGTAAAAGTCGCTAGTCACGATTGCGTTAAGTAAATCCTAGGCAAGAGTAACATGCGTATCCCATAGTTATGAATGCCTCATCAATGCTTATGATTTCCATTGAACTTAATGATCTTTGATATGTGTCTCTATCATGCGTATTCCATAGTTAGGGTCCTTGATAAGAATAATTTGGTTGTAATGCGTATTCCATTCAATTCAATGAATCTAGGGAAATCTGAGAATTAATTGGTTCAATCTAGTTAATTTGGGGCATTGTTATTCATGGTTTGTTGAAAGAGTAATTGGAAATTGAATCGTATGCATATGTTCATGTGTGGATAAGGAACCCTCTAACTAGTTTCTCATCATTCTATTTCATCACAATCTGTTTTGCTTTAGGTTTGTTTTCAAAGTTTAAGTTCTAAAGTTTCAATTTCGTCAAAATCAATCCCCCATTTATTTTAGAGTGTTAGATTAGTTAGAAATCAATTTAGTTTGTGTTTCTAAGCATTTTGAGTCAAGTTATAGTCCAATTTCGTCCTAATTAGTGTTAGGTACTCAAAACTGCCCAGAAAGTGGTTTTAAGGCAGTTTTGAGTCTTTTAGTTGCTGTTTTGAGTTTTTGGTTTGTTTAGGTGTTTTAAGCTCTAGTTTTGCATTAATTGAGTCTAGTTTAGTGTTCTACATTATGTTTTTATGTTCTTGAGTCAGTTTCACATTGATTAGCATCCCTAGTTAATCCCTGGTTTAGAACGATCCCTATTTGCTCATATACTACAATTGTCATCCATAGGGTTTAATTTGTGTGTCAAGTTAATTTTCACATCACTCTTCTGGGTCCTTGATGGTATAACGTTGACCGGTGCTCAGTAGTTTCGAGATTGGTCAAGTATGGTACAAACAAAGTTAACTTCAACATGGTTAGACTCAAGAGACTTACAGATTGCAATCCTAATCTGACACACATTTGGAAAATAAAGATTTGATGTGGGATACTTGATCCCAGAAAATAACTCAGTCACTTGGTGAAAGATCTCCGACTTTTTAGCAATCATGTTAGTCTTTGCCCAATCTTCTTCGCTTGGAACATTTTTATATGAGGGCTCACGCTGCTTTAAACGAGGAAATACATCTTTATATACCAATGCAGTGGTAAGCATCACATACGTCGAGTTCCACCTAGTTTTACAATCAAGGACTAACTTCCTAGAGAACTTAATTTTCATTTGTTGAGCTATCTCAACAAATTTTTCCTCTCTTTTTGCTGTCCCAGACCAATATGCAACACTATTCCGAATAGTCTCAATACTATCCCTAATCACATCCAATCCATCCTTAACTATCAAATTAAGTATGTGAGCACAACAACGCATATGAAATAATTCTCCGTTTAACACAAGTGAAAGCTTGCAATATGTCACTATATCCTCAATCATGGCATCATTTGTAGAGCAGCTATCTACTGTGAGAGCAGACAACTACCATCAATATTCCACTCTGATAAGCAATCTATCATTATAGCAGAAAGTGTCTGGACATTATGTGGGCATGGAATATATGCAAAACTGATATAAAACACCACTTAATTACCATAACTCAGAGTAACATGGTGTGCTAGGCAATAAATCCAACACTAAAATTTAATACACAGAAGCATGATCTCTTCCATCAGTAAACAAGACAAGCATTTAGTTTATAAACGAGCAAAGATACATTTTTAAATTCGAAATAGTCATTTAAAGTCTTGTCTTCCTCCAACGAGTATGAGCATTCAAATACACAGCAAGCACATCTAACAAGTCATTTCTCAAACTGGCTATATTTTACCATTATTCGGCTATATTTCTCAAACTGGAAAAAAGAAACAGAAAGTGAAGATCTAGCATAAAAAGGAAACAGAAAGTGACAAGTCAATTTTCAAATACACAACAAGCACATGTAAAAAGGAAACAAAAAGTGAAGATCTAGCATAAAATAAACTATATTACCTTAAAATCTCAGTTACAAAATCTCCAAGAAAATAGAACCAACACACTTTATTTCGACAAATTAAGGAAACCTAGTTCCAGAATGTCCCAAAAAATAGAACAGACACTTTATTTCGACGAATTAAGAAAACCCAGTTCCCATTTTCAAACTGAAGAGTCAACAAAATGGAATGGTTACCTCACTCTCTCTAGAAAAAGCTTCAGCAAGTACAAAAAGAAACAGACTTAGAAGCTCAAATTACAGATTATGGCTTTTACATAGCTAGTAATAGTTCGATAAATTACCTTAGAATTCGACTTTGAAGCGTCCATGAAGCATCGATAAAATGAGAAGTGATAGCCATAAACCCTCTCTTCTGATTACTTGAAGTCCACATGTCAGTCGTGATTGCAATTTTACTCTTGTTCATTTGCAACAACTTCATGGTCTCTCCATTTTCGCATTCAAATACTTTCATAATATCCCTCTTGATAGTACTTCTAGAAATAGCCTTAAATAAGGGTTGCAATGAATTGCAAAACCTTTTAAAACCCAAGTGGTCGACCATAGATAAAGGATACTCATGTCAGATAATCATATAAGCTAGCTTTTTCCTAGCATTACCTTCATCAAAACTATATGCACCATGTTTAACAGACTCATCACAGTTATAACTGGACTCTTTTTCTTTATTGTCAATATAGGACATGTTCTAACATGTGAACGTAAAGATGAAGTACCAATAATGGAGCCCGATGCTAGCCTAGTTTTACAATGGTTACAGACAGCTTTCACCTCCCCACAAAATTTTTTTTCCTCAAAATGCTGCCAGACAACTGAGGTTATTTTTCTCTACCTACCTGTGTCATCAAAGCTTGATTCACTTTGGTCCAATTCTTGATCAAGATTAATTGGTTCATTATCTTGGTTCTCGCTTTGAGTCTCCATCTTGGAACTAGTTGAAATGAAACAAAAAGAGGTAATGGCATATGGTGGAAAATTCAAAACCAACTGATATAAAACATCAACTAATATAAAACACCACTCAATCAATTGTTCCTTTACTAACAAAATGGCATTATGCAAAACCAACTGATGTAAAACACCAACTAATTTAAATACCAACTAATATAAAACACCACTGATGTAAAACACCAACTGATACAAAATGGCACTTGCAATTGTTCCTTTAGAATAATCGAATGAAGATTCAAAACCAACTGATATAAAACACCAACTAATATAAAACACCACTCAATCAACTGTTCCTTTACTAACAAAATGGCATTATGCAAAACCAACTAATATAAGGAAATAAAGAGATAAGAGAGCTGACCAACTTTTAATCCATTTCTGTGTGGTTCAGTTGCATCCCCCAGATACAGCAAAGGACAGGTCATGCAAGGTTATAGATGGACGAGATGATGACTAATAGTGTGAAAAAAGATTCTAGGCTTTTAGCGTCCCTATATCATCTTTCGATCACGAAGAATGAATTAAATAAGAGCTCAAGAAGAATTTGATTTCCTAGAAGCAATAAGATCACGCACACACACACACACAGAGCTCTCTAATGGAATCATTTTCATAGAGGCAAAAACGAAGGAAACTATCTTATAAGCATTCATAAACAAATAAATCAATAATTAATCAGATAAGTATGAAATTGGAAGGGTAAAACGCACCTTAAGGGGCGAGGAGAGAGAGATGAGCAGCGATGAGAGAGAGATGAGAAGCGTAGATGAGAAAGAGGGCGGCGAGGAAAGATAGATGAGCGGCGGAGATGAGAAAGAGGGCAACGAGGAGGGAGAGATGAGCGGGGGACGAGGCGTTTGAGACTCTGAGTCTGGCGGAGAGATTGAAAATTTAGGGTTTTTAATTTTTTTTTTAATTTTACATATATTAAATTAAATGGGTAAATGGATACCCATTATAATCACGGGTAATACCCATAACTGATGGATACCCGTTATAACTGCGGGTAATACCCATAACCACCCATTTAAATTTCACGAATAAATAGTCATGCCCATAACTGTTTGTTCGTCTAAATGGTTACCTATAACTGTAACCGTGAACTTTAAATGGGCGGGTATCCGTGGTTACCCAAACCCATGGGTATTTTGCCCATCCCTAGTCATATGCCACCACTTCAAGGCGCGTTGTGGGCATGTGCTTGTCACATGTTTTGAAGTCCTGCAATGTGAATGCTCTAACTCAAGGGTCGTCAAGACTTGATATTGAATTAGTTTGCTTCTTCAAGGGCCATAGAGGCGTATTTTTTTAACAAAACATTTCTTCAAGGGCAGTTGAGGCATATTTTTTGAATTGAAATGATGAATTTCGTCAAGGTCTGTTGAGGCGTATTTCTTGGACGAAACATTTTTTCAAGGGCCGTTGAGGCTTGGTCTTGAATGAAATGAATTTTTTTTCAAGGGTTGTAGAGGCTTGATCTTGAATGAAATGAAAATTTAATTCAAGGGCCGTAGAGGCTTGATCTTGAATGAAAATTTTGAAAATGGATAAATCGGCACATACTTATTGAGCATATTGATTTTCCATAATTTTTTGACAAAATACATTTGGTGTATTTTGGGACTAGAATTTTTTCCTTGTGGGTACGAGAAAAAATGCTTTTCCTCCCTTAGGTAGGAATCTCTGCAATTTTGGTAATGAGGGTGATTTCCTTCAAGATGTTGGAAAGTTTTAGTGATTTCCTTCAAGGTTTTGGAAAGATTTAATGCTTGTCCTTGGGTAAGTAGAATTTGTATTTTTTTCTTTCTTTTCCTTTCCATTTTTTTCGGCCAAGGGGGTGTTTTCCCTCTTGGTTTGGGAAACTTGAAGACTTGTCTTTGCCTTGGAGGGATTCCTTTTTGTATTTTGGCAAGGAAAGGCACTTTCCTTTGATGTCTTGGAAAATTTAAAGCCCTTTCCTTATTTCTTTGTGTTGATGCACAAAATCAGTGAGGACTTTGGTACAACAGAAAGTGTTAAGTTTGTGACCTTCGCTAGATTGCTCCGGTCACTAGTGTGGATAAGTATGTAAATGGATAGGGACAGGGAAGCAAACACAAGATGTACATGGTTCACCCAGATTGACTACGTCCACGGAGTAGAGGAGTTCTCATTAATTGTGAAGGGTTTACACAAGTACATAGGTTCAAGCTCTCTTTTAGTGAGTACTAGTGAATGATTTAGTACAAATGACATTAGGAAATATTGTGGGAGAATGATCTCCTTTTATAGAAGAGTTTCAAGCTTTGTTCTGACATTGACACGTGTCGTGTTGTGATTGGCTTCTGATGTTGACACGTGTCGCATTGTGATTGGCCTCCCAGTTGGAGGGAAACTCTTCTGGGTCCTTGACGGTATAACGTTGACCGATGCTCAGTAGTTTTGGGATTGGTCAAGTATGGTACAAACAGTGCTCCCCTAAGTTCCCGAGTGAGGGAAGCTCCTCGGTTGGGGACTTGTAAGATCCAAGCCGCTGAGTAATCACGAAACTTCTAAGTACCGAAGTGTGGTATCGCCTTCACTTGCCTTATCTGTCTCATAGGTAGATGTGGCATCTTCTCTCGAAGTACTCTTCCTCCATCCAGGGGTGGTATCTTTAACTGGTGGAGATGCACAAGGTAATGTATCAATTTCACTTGAAGCTTACTTGTAGTTTCAGGCTTGGTCAAGCGCGATACAAACCATGTAGTAGGAGTCCCCCAAGTCGCCGAGCTAGGAGATTTGCCGAAAGAGGTGACAGACAAAGTAAGCAATCAGTCCCAGATCAGAAGTTTGATTTCGAGTTCCGGCTGATTGTTCTCATTCTCCCTATCTTGCAGGCAACATGAAGGATAAAGAGAAGAAAAATGAGAAGAGATGATATAAGATACTTTTGCTTTTGAAGAAGTAACTTTCCACAGACTTATTCTTGAACTGGGCTGAAGGGTTTTCTGGTTTCCTCCAGAGTATAAGGTCGACTCAAGAATTTGAGGGTCAAAACAAGTCCATCAAATCTAGAGTACGTTCGACCCTGGTGATATGGGATACTTTTGCTGTTGACAAAGTAGTGGATGTATCGGAATGTGTTCTGTTACGCTTGTCTCCACATGCTTCCTTATATCATTCTCACTTGCCCTATCTGTTCCTCAGGCAGATGTGGGAAGCATAAGATGCTAAAGATGAGTACTTGAGAGGTAAGTAATCAGGCAAGGGGTTCCAGGCAGTCAGTTCCTGACTGGAAGCTTGATTCCAAGTGCTGACTGATTGCTCTCTTTCTCCTTGTCTTGCTGGTAAGAACAAGGGCAAAGGAAAAGACAGGGAAAAAGCATGATATGGGATACTCTTGCTCTGGTGTGGCTGATTTGCATAGGTATTATTTGGGGGGGGGGAAGAAAGCTGAGTATTTCGAGAGGCTTCGTTGGGAGTGCCCTCTCAGATATGAGGAAGGGTTGAGCACTTTTGCAGAGCTGCTTGTCCGTGGAGGACGAAGGTCGACATATATAGGAGTCTCCCTAACAACAAGTAGTAATGTTATTCCTTTACCCTTCTTGGTCATAGCAATGTAGTGGGAGCTGCAAGCTTCACGTGTTTTAACTTTGTCAGAGCACTTTGAAAAAGTGGTCTGTGGTATCTGGAAAGCTGATGTTGCGTGTGAAGATTGCAGACAAGCTTTATCCAAGGAAATCTGGCTCTCGAAGTTCGGAGAACGGTGCCTCTTCGATTTTCGAACAAGCAATCAAGTCGAGGATCTGGCTCTCGAGATTCGGAGAACGGTGCCTCTTCGATTTTTGAGAAAGCAATCCTATTGGGAGTGTGGCTCTAGAGATTCGGAGAGCGGTGTCTCTTTGATTTTTAAGAAAGTAATCCTGTTGGGAGTCTGGCTCTCGAGATTCGGAGGGCGGTGCCTCTTCGATTTTCAGCAAGTAATCCTGTTGGGAGTCTGGCTCTCGAGATTCGGAGAGTGGTTCCTCTTTGATTTTGAGCAAGCAATCTTGTTGGGAGTGTTTTCTCGAATGTGAGTAAAGGTTGGGCATTTTTGCCAGTCTGCCTTGCCATGGAGCACGGAGGTTGACACACATAGGGACTTTCCTGTTATCAAGCAGTGGTGCTATTCCTTTACCCTTGTGGGTAATAGTAGGGTAGCTGGACCTTCAAAATTTATGTGTCTAAACTTTGTCAGAGATCTTTGGCAAAGTTATCTGTGGTACCCGAGGAGCTGATGTTAAGTGTAGAAAGTGGTGCCTCTTCGAAATCCGAAGAGTGGTGTTGTTCCTTTACCCTTGTGGGTAATAGTAGGGTAGCTGGACCTTCAAAATTTGTGTGTCTAAACCTTGTCAGAGATCTTTGACAAAGTTATCTGTGGTACCCGAGAAGCTGATGTTGCGTGTGGAAAGTGGTGCCTCTTCGAAATCCGGAGAGTGGTGCCTCTTCGATTTTTGAAACAACGGCCATGTTGCCCTTTCTTTTATAAGGGCACCAATTGTGTGAAAGAAGTACATTCAGAGAGTTATTGCTTGTAGGAATTTTCCCCTTATTTTTGTACTTCAGAGATTTATTGGACCTCATTTCTCCTTCATCATTTCTGAAAATGTCTGGCCCATCCGACCGTCGTTTTGACTTGAACTTTGGTGAAGAGGCAGCTATGTCTCCTCAAGACAACATATGGCGCCCATCCTTCTTATCCCCTACTGGTCCTCTTACCGTTGCAGATTCTGTGATGAAGAATGATATGACCGCTGCGGTGGTGGCCAGGAACCTTTTCACTCCCAAAGATAACAGACTATTTTCCAAACGATCTGATGAGTTGGCTGTTAAGGATTCCCTGGCTTTCAGTGTTCAGTGTGCAGGTTTTGTGTCTAATATGGCCCAACGCCTATTTGCTCGAACCCGCCAAGTTGAATCATTGGCGGCTGAAGTGATAAGTCTCAAACAGGAGATTAGAGGGCTCAAGCATTAGAATAAGCAGTTGCACATACTCGCACATGACTATGCTACAAACATGAAGAGGAAGCTTGACTAGATGCAGGAATCTGATGGTCAGATTTTACTTTATCATCAGAGGTTTGTGGGTTTATTCCAAAGGCATTTATTGCCTTCGTCTTCTGGGGCTGTACCGCGTAATGAAGCTCCAAATGATCAACCTCTGATGCCTCCTCCTTCTGTGGTTCTGTCCAGTACTGAGGCTCCGAATGATCACCCTCCGGTGCCTTCTCTTTCTGGGGCTCTACCTACCGCTGAGACTTCTCCTAAGCAACCTTTATAAAGGCTCTTTCTTGTTTGTTTATTTTGACTCATGTATATGTACATATTGGTAACTTATCGGAGATATCAATAAATAATTTTTGCCTCATTTCAACGTATTGTGTTAAATACACTTGTAGACATTGAAATTTTGGTGAAATAGGTATTGAAAATTGTATTAAAATTACAACCCCCCATTCATTTCACCTAGATCATACACTCACCTCACCTACAACACACACTCATCCCACCTATAACATCCACTTACTTCACCAAACAAATGGATGGTGTTGATTCATTCTCAAAGCCTATAAATAGGCTTCTCCATTAAGCAATAGAGGATCTTAGACATTTTCTCTCTACTCCCAAATTGGAAGAGAATTCACATCACACCAAAGCCTTGAAGCCTCGAAACTCTAAAACTCTCAAGCAAATCCCGAAGAATCAAGAAAGCCCTAATGGTTCTTCGTCAAAATCCTCCTTCAAGGCAAGCCCCAACGGCCCTCGAAAAAACTTCCACTAATTCAAGATCAAGCCCAGACGACCCTTGAAGAAAGTGTTCATCATTCATCATCCGTTCATCCTAAAGATCAAGCCCCGACGGCCCTTTGAATCAACAACATCAAAGCTACCCATTACAAAGATAGAATCAGAGGCTAAGTTTGTAGAAGAGATTGTAACCCTAAATCATCAATACAAATATTATTTTGTACACGTGTTCTTGTCTCGTTCATCGCAGGAATTTCCGTGTTTACAAATTTGGTACGCCCAGTGGGACCATCTCTACCTCTCATCTCTATCTTTGAAACCGCAAAAAGCATAAATGTCATCAAAGAAGGCTCAAGTTGTTCTCGCAGCCAATGCAAGGAACAAGAGCGTCATCATCGCAGGTGGTGTCACTTCGGGCGTCACAACTCGAAGCAAGGCAAGAGCTATTTCTACCACCTCTTATACCCCTGCATCAACTCCGCCGAAGGAACAAGGGCACCTGAGGCACGAACCTGTGATCACCCTGGCCTCGCTAAGGGCGCCAAGGGAGGAAAGCCCAAGGAAATACTCTGGTTCCATGTTTTCCGATGCCGACTCAAACGGCAGCTCAGCCTTGCAAGTCATGACCACTGGAGCGACTTCAATCGATGAGCAGTTGGCTCATATGAATGAAGCAATCGCAAGGCTAACACGAATTGTGGAAGAAAAAGACTCACAAATCGCTGCACTCGTTAACCAATTGGAGGCGCAGCAAGACGAGAAACTCGACCTAAAGGGTAATCTAGTAAAGAAAGAAAACGACGAGGATGAGGAGCCTCCTGCGGAAAAAGTCGAAGAGAAGCTAAAGCCGGACCAATCAGCGGCACTCATGGGATCTCTCTCTATCCAGCAGTTGCAGAAGATGATCGCCAACACCATCAAGGCGCAATACGAAGGAAGTTCACATGACTCCATACTATACTCAAAGCCTTACTCCAAAAAGATTGACGCCCTGAAGATGCAAAGGGGTTATCAACCACCAAAGTTCATGCAGTTTGATGGAAAAGGAAACCCAAAGCAGCACGTTGCACATTTCGTCGAAACTTGCAACAACGTGGGGACAGAAGGAGATTACCTCGCCAAGCAGTTTGTACGCTCGCTGAAAGGAAATGCCTTTAAGTGGTACACGGACCTAGAGCCTGAGTCCATCAACAGCTGGGAGCAATTGGAAAGGGAATTCCTCAACCGCTTCTATAACACCCGCCGCACTGTGAGCATGCTAGAGCTGACGAGCACAAAGCAATGGAGGGATGAGCCAGTCGTGGACTACATCAACCGATGGCGCAATCTAAGCCTCGACTGCAAGGACAGACTCTCGGAGATCTCTTCAATAGAGATGTGCGTCCAAGGCATGCAATGGGGGTTACACTATATCCTTCAAGGCATCAAACCATGGACCTTTGAAGAGTTAGCCACCCGTGCCTACGACATGGAGCTAAGTATTGCCCATCACGGGAAGAAAGAGCTGATCACCGACTTCAAGAAGGATAAGGTGTTCTCCCCAAATGTAGACAAGACTGGGATGAAACCCCCCCAAGGAAGCGTTCACCGTCAGCACTGCGCCCGTTAAGACCGCCTCCGCGCCTATCAAGATCTCCTCCAAAACCAAAACAAATGAGATAAAGAAAGGTGAGCCTCCTCGCACCCAAGACAGGTACAAAAACACCTTGAGGGAATTGGAGCAGAAGGCGTACCCTTTTCCTAACTCAGACATGGATGCAATGTTAGACGACTTGCTGGAAAAGAAGGTAATCGAGCTACCCGAATGGAAGCAGCCTGAAGAAATGAATCGCATAAACGATCCTAAATACTGCAAGTACCATCGAATCGTGAGCCATCATGTGGGTAAGTGCTTCGTCCTCAAAGAGCTCATCATGAAGCTAGCACAACAAGGGCGAATCGAGCTCGACCTCGAAGACACGGTCGCAACACATACTACTACAATTGCATTTGGATCTTTCGATCCCGTGCCTCTCCAAGCAACACCTGACCATTCCTATCAATGCTCAAGTTGCACGATACCTTCTGCACAACCATCGCCGGGGGTAAACGAACAAGATGCACATACCGATGATGAAGAAGGATGGACATTGGTGACCTACAAAAAAACAAGGAAACCAAAACCACAACCCACAAGACCAAAGGTGGAACAAGTGAGAAAGCACCGTCGCCGCAACAGTAGGAAGCCCAAAAGAAACGTAAAAGCTGCTAAGCCAACGTATGCTGGGGAACCTATGGAGCAAGAGCCACACATTCCTGTCTCCTTGCACGAGTACTTCCCGAATGATTTTTTCCAACAGTGCACTATCGCTGCATGCCACATGGTCGAAGTAGAAATGGAAGAACCTTCAAAAGGCAAAGCTATCACCACTGAGGGAGAAAAAACTCTCACGCTCGAAGAAGGTCTGCCAACACACTTTAGCATCGAGGAAGCGCTACGATTGCCAAAGAAGATGCGAAGAACATTAGCAGCGGTCTTGAAAAGTCCCAATGACCACGAAGCGCAAGAAAGCAAAGACGAAGGCTTGAAGCTTCGACCACATGAATGCGCCACATGTTGTGCCACCTATGATGCAATCAACTTCACTGACGAAGATTTACTACTAGGATCAAAGCCTCACAACCGTCCTCTCTTTGTCTCGGGGTACGTAAGGGAGCACAAAGTCAACCGCATGCTTGTGGATGGTGGATCAGCCATCAACATCATGCCAAAGTCAACAATGGCTACAATCGACATCAAGGTGGATGAACTGTCCCTAAGTCGTCTACTAATCCAAGGTTTTAATCAAGGAGGACAAAGAGCGATGGGCATGATCCGAGTGGAGATGACTATTGGTGAACTCAAGTTAAGCACGATATTCCACGTGATTGATGCAAGAACTTCCTACGGCTTGCTCTTAGGAAGGCCTTGGATCCATGCGAATGGAGTAGTACCGTCCACCCTTCACCAATGCTTAAAATTCTACCGAGAAGGAGTGAAGGTGATCTATGGCGACACCAAACCATTCACCGAAGCCGAATCACATTTCGCAGACGCCAAGTTCTACATGGATGAAGACATGGTGCCCGAAGCTCTTCCAAAAGTGATCAAATCCACGGGCAAAGCAACACCTAAAAAGCAGGAGTGGCAATCCATGCCTAAGAAGCAAGAAGGAGAAGCCATGCTGTCTCAAGCAAGAGCGATGATGAGCTTGCTAAACCTGCAACAACCAAAGGGAGTAGGACGCCCTCAAATGGACCAAACACACCCATCTTCCGATTCATTCCGATGTCGAGAAGAAAGAATGGTCAATCTCCGTTCGAAACTGGAGTAAGCAAAGCCGACGCACAACGGCATATGGATAATGTAAAGTTGCTCAAGACGAATGCAATTTTACATCTGACACAGCTAGGCGACGCTAAGGTTGCAAGACTACCACAAGGCTTCATAAAAGCTCTACCAAAGGGGGTGGAACCAAGCTTTCACCCAACCAAGAGGACCGAAGAAGGTTTTGATCCAAACGCCTACAAACTCATGTCGAAAGCTGGGTACGACTTCGCTTCTTCCTCGAATCCTGGAAAGAAGGTTTCAAACACCGTTAACAATAAAGAACGTGACCTCACTAAGACTCAAAAGAAGTTGAAGAAGCATGGTTACGGAGTTGACAACGACAAAGCTAGACTTGGCTTCACACCAAATGCACCCGTGAAGATTTCAAGCAAAGCAAAAAATGCTAGCACTCAACACATCAGCGTGAGCATTGAACAAGATCAAGAGGAGCCTAAGTCCGCCATTCGGACGTCAGTCTTCGATAGGATGAATCGTTCAAGACCCAGAACGTCAGCACTGGATTGTATTGGTGGTCAAAACAGAACCTCCATCTTCAAAAGGCTTAACATGCCAACATCCCAAAGCTCTGTTTTTGAAAGGTTGTCAAAACCTAAGAAGCAAAGCCACACGGCCAGCTCTCCCTCTCGTCGGTTGACTTTGGAAAGACTTGAAGACAACAGGAAGCTTTCTAGAAATAGGGAGACAATGTCAAAGGAAGAAAAGCTCGATAGGCTAGCAGAAAAAAGGCGATATTCGAAGCTCAATTCCTTCAAGGATGAAGCGCCAAACAATCTTGGAGGTTGACACAAATGGACCACTGAAAGTAAGAAGGCGCACCATCATCCACACTGGACAATCTTCATGCCAACAAGCCCAAGAGGATAACACTGAAGGGGAGATCCAAGACATCTTCCCCGTCACAATCCAAAAAGGCAAATGAGACGAAATCCATAAGGAAGACGTCACTTCTGTTTCTTTAAACCCAAAGTCGTCGCCTCAACCGCTGATGGCATGTTCCAAGTCAAGCGAAGTTGAAGGATGGACTCATGTCGCTTCAAAGAAATTACGTATAAAGCCTACGTCGCATCCACAAATTCACCAGTCGAAAAGGGGGCAGGAAACCATTGTTAATACACTTTCAAGCCTGGATGAAGCTGAGATTGACAACATGATCGAAGGTGATCTAATTCAAGAGGTCATGGACTCGGGACGAAACTTAAATGTTACCTTTAAAAAATCAGGGGAACTCCGCGCTTGCATAGATGTTCGTAACTACAACACCCGAAAGGATGGCACTGAAGAGGAAGTCCAAGATGTCTTCCACATCACGATCCAAGAAGGCGAAGAAGACGAGATCCCTGAAGAAGATGTCACTGCTGCGCCACCACAACTTGAGGATGGGGGCAAGCCATGGTTGATGATCCCAAGGAGCTCAACTTAGGCACAAAAGAGGAGCAGAAACCTATCTTCGTAAGTGCGCTGCTAAGTGCGGACGAGATAGAGGAGTATTACCAACTGCTATCAGAATACAAAGACGTCTTTGCTTGGACCTATAAAGAAATGCCCAGCCTTGACCCTGTCATCGCTGTGCATCATCTTGCAGTCAAGCCTGGAACGCGACCGATAAAGCAAACTCAAAGGCGCTATCGATCCGAGCTCATTCCACAAATCGAGGCAGAGATTGACAAGCTAATCGAAGCAGGCTTCATTCGAGAGGTTCAATACCCCAAGTGGATCTCCAACATCGTCATCGTCCTTAAGAAATCTGGACAAATACGCGTTTGTGTAGACTTCCGGGACCTCAACGACGCTTGCCTGAAGGACGACTTCCACTTGCCAATCATCGAAATCATGGTGGACGCAACCACTGGCCACTAGGCACTGTCATTCATGGACGGCTCTTCTGGATACAATCAAATTCGCATGGCTCTCGAAGACGAGGAATTAACAGCCTTTTGTACTCCAAAAGGTATCTAATGCTACAAGGTGATGCCCTTTGGTCTGAAGAACGCTGGAGCTACATATCAACGTGCAATGCAGAAAATCTTCAATGACATGCTACACAAAAACGTAGAATGTTATGTAGACGATGTGGTGGTCAAGACAAAGAAAAGATCAGATCACTTGAAGGATTTGCGAATAGTGTTCGAAAGGTTGCGAAAATACAACCTCAAGATGAACCCGTTAAAATGTGCGTTTGGCATCACCTCCGGAAAGTTCTTGGGCTTCATTGTCAAGCACCGTGGTATTGAAGTGGACCAATAAAAAAACAAGGCCATTCAAAGCATGCTGAGCCAAGAAACCTGCACGAGCTGAAAAGTCTACAAGGACGACTAGCCTTCATCAGACGCTTCATCTCCAACCTTGCAGGGCGTTGTCAACCGTTCAGCCGACTCATGAAGAAGGATGTTCCGTTTGTATGGGACGAAGCATGCTACAACGATTTTGAAAGCATAAAAAAGTATTTGTCAAGTCCACCTGTCTTGGGGGCGCCTGTGCCAGGGAAACCACTCATATTGTACATCACCGCTCAGGAAAGTTCAGTTGGAGCACTCTTGGCGCAAGAGAATGAATCCCAGAAAGAAGGAGCACTCTACTACCTCAACCGAACTCTCACCGGCGCCGAGTTGAACTACTCCCCAATAGAAAAGATGTGCCTTGCCTTGGTGTTCGCCATCCAGAAGCTCAGGCATTACATGCATGCTTACACTATCCACTTGGTTGCTAAAGCTGACCCGGTCAAATACGTCATGTCCAAACTAGTCTTGACAGGACGACTTGCTAAATGGGCTTTGCTTCTTAATCAGTATGAGATTATCTATGTCCCAGCTAAAGCTGTCAAAGGGCAAGTGCTAGCAGACTTTCTTGCCGATCACCCAATCCCAGCTGATTGGAAAATCTCAGACGACTTGCCTGACGAGGACGTGTTCTACATCGACATCTTCCCAACATGGACGATGTTCTTCGACGGATATGCACGAGCGGATGGAGCGGAGGCAGGAGTAGTATTCATGTCGCCACAAAGGCAAATACTACCTTATTCCTTCCAACTAAGCGAATTATGCTCCAACAACGTCGCTGAGTACCAAGCACTGATCATCGGGCTCCAAATGGCGATCAACATGGAAATCATAGCCCTCGAGGTATATGGCGACTCCAAGCTCATAATCAATCAACTCTTGACTGAATATGAGGTGAGGAAAGATGATCTTGTCCCATACTTTCGGTTGGCAACTCAATTGCTACAAAGGTTCGAGGCTGTAACACTAGAACATGTGCCAAGAAAAGAAAATCAAATGGCAGACGCTCTTGCCAACCTAGCCTCAAACATGACATTAGGAGAAGACGAAGCTGCAGACGTGCCAGTCTGTCAAAGATGGGTGATCCCCCTCGTCACTGAAATGCTACTGGATGATACAAATGTCATCTTAGTACTTCCAGTCGATGTTGAAGAGTGGAGACAACCGCTGATCGACTATTTAGAGCATGGAAAACTTCCAGATGATTCTAGACACCGCTCTGAAATACGTCGACGAGCACCTCGCTTCCTCTACTACAAAGAAACACTCTATCGGCGCTCTTTCGAAGGAGTACTTCTGATATGCCTAGGTGAGGAAGAAGCCAATCAAGCCATGGAAGAAGCACACTCAGGCGTGTGCGGGGCACATCAATCTGGACCAAAGCTACATTTCTAGCTCAAAAGAATGGGTTACTACTGGCCAAGCATGGTGAAGGACTGCCTGGAACATGCCAAAAGGTGCCAAGCCTGCCAATTCCACGCCAACTTCATACATCAACCACCTGAACCATTACACCCTACAGCTGTTTCATGGTCATTCGATGTATGGGGATTGGACGTCGTAAGACCAATTACTCCAAAGTCATCTGCAGGAGAAGCTTACATCCTAGCTGCAACAGATTACTTCTCCAAGTGGGCTGAAGCCATACCCCTAAGGGAAGTAAAGAAGGAAACTGTCGTCCGTTTCATCAAGGAGCATATCATCCACCGATATGGTGTACCTCGCTACATCATCACTGACAACGGAAAACAATTCTCCAACCGACTCGTGGATGAGCTCTGCGAGAAATACAAGTTTAAACAGCACAAGTCTTCCATGTATCATGCTCCGGCCAACGGTCTTGCAGAAACATTCAATAAAACATTGTGCAATCTCCTAAAGAAGGTGATCGGCCGAACAAAGAGAGACTGACACGAAAGAATAAGCGAAGCACTTTGGGCATATCGGACGACACATATGACTCATACCTAAGCTACGCCTTATTCTCTTGTATATGGCGTGGAAGCTGTTCTACCGTTCGAAAGTCAAATCCTCTCACTAAGAATGGCTATACAAGAAGGCTTGACTGATGAAGAGAATGCAAAGCTGCACCTTCAAGAGTTGGAAGCACTCGACGAAAGAAGGCTCGAAGCTCAACAACACTTGGAATGCTACCAAGCACGGCTATCCAAGGCATTCAACAAGAAGGTCCGCCCAAGGTCTTTCCAAACTGGAGATCTCGTCCTCGCATTGCGTAGGCCTATCATCACAACTCACAAGACAAAAAGCAAGTTCACATCAAAGTGGGACGGGCCATGCGTATTACAAGAAGTCTACACCAACGGTGCCTACTTAATCATGGCAGAAGACGGCTTGAAGATCGACCCTATCAATGGCAGATTCTTGAAGCGCTACTTCCCCTAAAACAAACGCCATACTCCTGGCCCGCAAGAGCATAAACTGCGCACGGCATTGAACTACGTTATGACTTAATCCCTCCTCAACCGAGGGTACGTAGGCAACTTGAAACGTCAAAACTTCAAGTACAGTCACACCATCTAAAAAAAAAAACACTTTGAAAAATGAAGAGTAAATTCAAAAATGCAAATACTTTATTTCTTTAAAAGAAGGAGTCGGCTCCAAAGCCTGATTACAAGAAAAAAACAGAAGATACTACTTGAAAACTAAGCCTCTAAAACTACGAAGGTGATCTTCAAGCAAGCCTTCCAAAGTCTTCAAAGTCTCTACCTCGGTGAGAGACAAGATGGGCAACTCCATAGTCTTGCCTTTCTCTCGTTCTAAGCGTGAAATCTCCTCTTGGCATTGAGAAAGTGTAGTTCCTTGCTCCGCGAGAACACTTTCAAGTTGCGATGCTTCGATTACCAACTGCTCTTGCTCTCGCACCAACGCATCTAGACGCGCCTGGACAGAAGCTAAAGAAGTCTCTGTAACTTGATAATCTCCCGAAGCAGCTTGCTGAAAAGACTGGACTTGAGCCAGTGACAAGTTTATTGTCGCTAGCTGATGAGCTCTAACATCTGGACTAAACTTCTCCAAGGAAATAGCACGCAAGGAAGAATACTCAGTCGATGCGGCCATAAGTTCGGCAATCTTGATCTTCAAAGATGAAGAATCAACGTTAAGGTTGTCAATCATAGAAACAAGCTTCAACAAATCCTCATTGAGCAATGTAAGGTCTTCCAATGGGCATTTAGAAATCCTTTTCTCTATATGGCTCTTGATTTCCATTGCCGCGCCAAGACTGATGCGATGGATGACTTGCTCAGTACCGCTAAGGTTCGGGCCTCTCAAAGAGATCTCAGAGCTAGCTGGCAAATGTGTTGGACACATGACGGGTTCTTGCATACCTTCACCTACACATGGCAAACTCGGGAAGTTCGACGGATTTGGAACAAGCTCTGGGCCAGGCGGATCCCCGATCTCCCTGTCTGTAGGTAGGTCGCCTGCAAATAGCATCTCCGTATAGGAATAAACATTTGCAGTTGCCAAATCAAAAGGACGAGAAGGCCCAGCCTAAAGAAGACAAAGAAAGATGTTAGAAACGAAAGCCAAAATGATGAAAGCAGAAGAAATCACGAGAAAAAAAAAATGAAGTACATACATCTCTTTCAAATGGCACACGGTCATCGAATTGAGAAGGTCTAAACACTTCTTTCTTCTTATGACGAAAATTGACATCGCTGTCAACCTGAGCATCCTCAAGTGGTTGTTTGTTTGAAACTTGTTGACGCTGCTACAAAATAAATCCATCTTCGTGCGAATCAACTTCATCTCCCGCCTCTTCAAAAGCATCCGGATGTCAAGGAAATAAGCATGGGCGTTGAGGAGCTAAAGCTACAGGTCTATCTTGTAAGGGAGCCGCACTCGCGCAATCAAGAGGTACCAGTTGCATAGGAACCACAGGACAACCCTCTGTCGACATATCATTGCCTGAGTGAGAAGAATTGGTATCACTTGCTATCCCCAAGTTCTTATAATGTACCTTTGACCACCAACGTGCGTAAACACGGGTCACTGGATTACTCTTGAACTCGTCCTTGGCTGGCAGCGTGATAACAGCATTTGTGCATGCACGGGTACAAGACTCCCAATGCATGTACATGGCTTGCAAGGATGCCAATTGGTTCTTTTCCTTCAGCTTGCCTGGCACGTTTTGGACAAAACCAAATTGCATGCTGAAACGGTAGGGACTGTATGGCTGAACAATGCATCGGTCTTCTTGCCGCAAAGAAACAAACCTCGAGCGAAGACTTATAAGATAAGACAAGTCTGAGAAGCAGAGATGCGAATTGTCTACGATGCATCACCGCACCGGGCCAACTCTCGCTAAGGGGTCCATCCTCAAATCTTCACAACTTTTAAATAGCGCTCGCGCCTGCAAATCATCAAGGCTCTTCGCGGAGAGCACGCCAGAATACTTCGTCATCAAAGGCCCCGGCTTGGCTCCAGTCGATGAAGAAGGCCTTGACTTGTCTAGAGTCAACAAAGAAAAATGAGTGCCAAATATTCACCCAACCAACCATACACATAGTGGTAAGGAAGCACCGCAGCACGATATTTCGTGCTTGCCGAGTTCGAAACAACGCTCAAGCCATTGTAAATGTTGGCTAAGACCGGAATAGCAAGGCTAAAAGACTCACCTGCAGCCATCTTGCTAGCAACTTTGAAAACTCTAGGACGAACTAAGTTGACATCGCCTGTCGGGAAAACAAACTTACAAAGCCAGCAAGCTAAGAAAGCAGTTAGGTAAGACTCATCCACATGCTCTAATGCTATGCCAAGATCCTCAAACACTCTTAACTCGTCAGAAGAGCGGTGCCTGGTTGAGCCAATAACACCGAACGGGTCTGAGTCTCCCTTTGGCCTAGTGGTCTTGTTACGGCCACTTTTCTTCAAAGACTTCTTATACCTCATGGCCTCCCAGTACCAAAATCGGATCCATGAGGAAATCCTCACGCCTGATTTACCTGGAGCATCCTGGAAAAGCTTATGATACGCCCAAAACAAATAGCGGCAACTCAGAGGCAATCCTCGATTATTGCAAAGAGAAAGTTCCTCCGCACTGGGAACGACCTCGTCATAAAACTTACCTTGGATCTGCAAGCCTCCTATCCTGTGAAGATCCCACAGTGAAATTGACATCTCCCCTTGCGCCGTGTGAAGTGTGTTAGTCGTTGAACACCAATGCTCAAAGAACGCCCGAAGGACGGAAGGATGACGATCATAACTAAACAAAGATGCATACACAGCGTGGTAAAGGCCCACATTAGTAAGCACATCTTTAGATCGGCTTAAGACATCTTCAAGCCACTCCCAATAAAACTCATCAAAGACGGCTTCTCCAGTGGTCGACAGAGTACCATTCCAAGCCATGGCTCCGCTGCGAATGTGATCACCAAGAAGCTTAAATGAGACCGGATGATGGTCACGAGCATGGTGCGAAGGATTCAAAATAAGAACCCTCAATGTGCACGCCTTTTTCTTCGTATTTGGTTGAACAGCGTCTACCACCTCCCAAGATACTTCAGAATACCACGACTTAATATGCATGGAGTTGTCTTTCGCGAGAAGAGCAAGTGCCTTAGGACCAGTCAGTGGCGCGTAAAGCTTCAATATTGTTCCCTCATCTTGCGAATCGCCTTCCTTCGCAAGAATGGTGATGGTATTGTTCTTAAAACATTTGAAAAATACCATGACTGCAAAAAAAAAAAAAAATCAGCCACAAAACTTGAGCAGCACGACAAAGATGGCAGCTACATGATGGTTCTTCAAGGCACGCTACAGTGGCAAAGGAAACCAAAATGCTACGCAATCGCACTACGCAAACCCGCAGCGACTATGCAAGCGGTTTCTTGCATCGCATGTCGACGTCACCACCAAGAAAGAACTGTGACCAAAAGGCATTACGCATCGAAACCCCACTGCAGGCTCTTGCATAGCACCACACGGCAGCGCACCACCGAGGGAAAACTGTGATCAAAAGGCACTACACAACGAAACCTCGTTGCAGTCTCTGGCACAAGCACTAGGCAACCAGCTCACTCCACCACCAACAATCACACCTCTGAAAGCTTCATAAGGGTCCCGGCGTCATGCTCTGCCTTCTTAAATTTAAAAGATTTCCTGGCATCACAGCAAAGAAATCCATCAGTGGGGGGCACAAACACACTGTGCATAAAAATAGACACATTATATGTGATGGTGACGGGACGATCAACTTCCACATATATATATACATAGATATATATATATATGGCTTGAAAGGACGCAAATGCAGACGATGACAGGACAGAGGAATGAATATATATATATATATATGTATGCAGACGGTGATAGGATAGATCACCTTCCTCACACACACACACACACACATATATATATATATATATATGTATACATATGAATGCATGCGACCTCGGTTTCACACACACACACACATATATATATATATGTATACAATCGAAGTCGTCCTCGGTTTCAAACCTGCACTTGCAGCCTTTGTGTCTTCTTCCACCGCAGTCTTCGAACATGCACTTGCAGCCACTCTTTTTTTCCAGCACCGATTGCAGCCAGTCCAGCAGTTGTGTAGTGAATATGCAGTGCCCTATATGCAACGATCTCAATAGTTGCAAAAGAGACTGATCCGCATATGCAACAGTAGTACGATGACTGTGCAAATAACAGTGACAGTGCAAACGACCACCCGTGCCTGGGAAAGAAAACCAAAATGAGAGGTGATGGGATGGTGCACTGGGAAAATATGATTATGTACACACACAAAAAGAAGGTGCAAGCTACTGTTAGCAAGTCAAGAAAGAAAAAAAGGAAAAAGGTGGTGGAGACAGAATGATTGAAAGGAAGAAAGTAGGGGGATGACAGCGAATTTCCGTCTAAAAAAAGGGGGTGATGGAATGGTGCACGGCACCATCTTGGAAAAGGGTGATTAAAAAAAAAAAATATATATATATATATATATACACACACACACACATACATATATATGAGTGTATAAATGGTGAAATCTTGGTGCGTGGGCATCATCCTAAAAAAAAAAAAAAAAAAAAAAAAAAAAGAACATGGTGGAATCTTGGTGCATCTGCACCATGCAAAAATAAAGGGGAAGTAACACATCTTAGCGAGATACACGTTTTGTTTGTATTTAACACAATACACTGAATAAAATAAGGCACGTCTATTGATATCTCTAAGAAATAACAAGTATGTACAACAACAAAAAAAAAAAAAAAAAAAAAAAAAAGAAGAAAAAGGGAGCCTTCACAAATGTCACTTATGTGAAGCCACAGTACTTGAAGCCTTAGTACTCGGCGGAACCCTAGAAGAGGGAGGCACTGAAGATAGATTATTCGGAGCCTCAATACTTGGTCGAACTCCAGATGAAGAAGGCAAAACGTGCCTCTGGAATACATCCACAAACCTCCGATGGTCACTTTGGATCCGACCTTCGGAGTCCAGCAGCTGATCAAGCTTCCTCTTCATGCCTGTCGAATAACTATTTGCAAGCACATGCAACTCTTTATTCTCACGCTTGAGCTGTCTGATCTCTTGATTAAGAGCTGCCACCTCAGCTATCAATGATTCAACTTGGCGAGTTCGAACAAGTAAGCGTTGGCCCATGTTGGAAACAGAGTTTGCACACTGGACACTGAGAGCCTGGGAATCTTGAACAGCTAACGCATCGGACAGTCATGAAAGTATCCTATTATCTCTAGGAGTGATGAGGTTCCTAGCTACAACCATAGCCGTTGTTGCATCCCTCATCACAGAGTCTTCAACTGTAAGAGGGCCATTAGAAGATAAGAAGGACGGGCGCCATATATTACCTTGATGCGGTGCACCTGTGTCATTGCTGATACTCAAATCTAAGCAAATGTCAGACGGGTTAGCCATTTTCAAAAATGTTAAAAGAAAAAGGTTGGATAGAGTAAAAGCTCAGAAATACACCGGAGACGATGTTCACGAGCAGGCAATCTTCAAAATGTGCATGTTGAATACAATTGACACCTCTTTAAAAGAAGAGGCAACATAACCACTTGTTCAAAAAATCGAAGAGACACCACTCTTCGAATTTCAAAACCCAGATTTTCCTGCGTAAAGTCCGTCAACACTTTTCAGATGCAATCTCAGCTTTCGGCTATCACGTGCAACTTTGTCAGAGATCACTGACAAAGTTGAAAACGTGTGAAGTCCATTATGCCAACTACCTCACTTTTGGCCGACAAGCGTGGGTGACAAGGCCACATCCACACTGCCACTTGCCATTGGGAAATCACTATATAATTCGACCTCCATAGCAAGGCACACATCCAAAACGCCTGACTCTTCTTCCTTGCCGAATGCATCTACAACCAAACCCTTCAACATACTCAGTTTTCTTCCTCCTTGAAAATACAAACGCCTGACTCTTCTTCCTTGCCAAGAATACATCTGCAACTAAAACCTCTCAACATACTCAGTTTTCTTCCTCCCTGGAAACACCTCTTCAACCCAGTCGCACCAGAGCAAAGGTATCTCATATCACTAGGGTTGAGAGCAAGAGTATCTCATAGCATGCTTTCTCCCTATCCTTTTCTTTGTCCTCCCTCTTCACTGCAGGACAAGGAGAAAGAGAGCAATCAGCCGGCCCTTGGCATCAACCTTCCGACTTAGAACTGACTGCCTGGAAACCCCTTCCCTGATTGCTTACCTAGCATCGCTCTCAAGTACTCATCTTTAACCGTTGATGTACTTCTAAGGAAGACACCACATATGCCTGGAAAACAGATGATGTAAGTGAAGATGATACATCGAAGCATGTGGAGACAGGCCCAACAAAATACTTGCTGGTTCATCCGCTACTTCTTCAAAAGCAAACGTATCTCATATCATCGGGGTCGAAAGCAAAGGTATCTCATATCATGCTTTTCCCCTGTCTTTCCCTTTGCCTTTGCTCTTGCCTGCAGAACAAGGAGAAAGAAAGCAATCAGTCGGAACCCGAAATCAAACTTTCGATCGGGAACTGATTGCCTGGAACCTTTGCCTGGTTGCTTACCTAGCATTGCTCTCGAGTGCTCATCTTCAACTGTTGACGGGTCTCGAATTTCCTCGGCAAATACTTCAAGACAGTTGACATGGTGTTGGCTCTTTACACTAAAGCTGGCAAGCACGGATGAGTGGCTGAAAAGTGATGCTCTGAAGGACCATTTAAAGGCAAAGGGTTGCGCACCACTTTTGCTAGGCGAAAGAAACAAGCAAAGAAGAATGCAGCATGATGAGCTGGAACAAATCATTATGGCAGGACACCCTTCTCGGCAAAACTGCATAATCCATACGGAGGAGTCTAAGTCAAATCCAAGCCAGCCGTGGTTGCTATAATCAAAGAGCTCGAGAAGTTTCAACATTATTTCGTAGGCACTGTCGCCGAAGAGCAAAATCTCGACAACCCTTGAAGATCATACCGTTGACCAAACTGCTCAGGGTTCATATGAAAATGCTGCGAACTTCCTTGATCTTTCAAAGAATTTTTTTTGCAGCATCTGACTTTATCCCCTGACCTTCTTCAATATGAATTGGAAAGATTGAAAAAAGAAACAGACCATCACCTCCATCTCGTGCCTACCTGCCATGTGTCCAGATCCTGAAACTACTCGTGGTCATGTTTAAGTTCAAGATCAAGCCTCACGGCCCTTGAAGAAATCACAAGTCCGATTCAAAATCAGGTGTCCACCACCCTTGAATCAAATCCAGTTTAAGAAGTCTGTGGAAAGTCCTTTGGAGGAAACCAGAAAACCCTCCAACCCAGTTCAAGATTAAGCCTGTGGAAAATCAACAATTGGAAGAAACCAGAAAATCTTCCATCCAAACTCAAGATCAAGCCCCAACGGCCCTTGAAGAAATTACCAGCCCAGTTCAAGATTAAGCCTCACGGCCCTTAGATTGACATCTACATTAAGGGACTTCAAAACGCATCTTCTACACGTGACAAACACATGTATACAACGCGCTTTGAAGTGGGGGCATTTGTAGACATTGAAATTTCGGTGAAATAAGTATTGACAATTGTATTAAAATTACAACCCCCCATTCATTTCACCTACATCATACATTCACCTCACCTACAACACACACTCATCCCACCTATAACATCCACTTACTTCACCGAACAAATGGATGGTGTTGATTCATTCTCAAAGCCTATAAATAGGCTTCTCCATCAAGCAATAGAGGATCTTAGACATTTTCTCTCTACTCCCAAATTGGAAGAGAATTCACATCACACCAAAGCCTTGAAGCCTCAAAACTCTAAAGCTCTCAAGCAAATCCTGAAGAATCAAGAAAGCCCTCTTCGTTCTTCGTCAAAATCCTCCTTCAAGGCAAGCCCCAACGGCCCTCGAAGAAACTTCCACTAATTCAAGATCAAGCCCAGACGGCCCTTGAAGAAAGTGTTCATCATTCATCATCCGTTCATCCTAAAGATCAAGCCCCGACGGCCTTTTGGATCAACAACATCAAAGCTACCCATTACAAAGATAGAATCAGAGGCTAAATTTGTAGAAGATATTGTAACCCCTAAATCATCAATACAAATATTATTTTGTACACGTGTTCTTATCTCGTTCATCGCAGGAATTTCCGTGTTTACATACACCAAAGCCTTCTTCACTAAGTTCTTTGAATTTTTTTCTTTTGTTGAAGCTTGTATGTTGAAGCTTTGTGAGTGAAGCATGTAGGTTGAGGTAGTGTTCCCTTAATTTCCCGAGTGAGGAAAACTTCTCGGTTGGAGGCTTGAAAAATCCAAGTCACTGAGTGGTCGTGAGACTTCCGAGTATCAAGGTGCAGTAGCATATGGTAGGAGTCCCCCAAGTCTCCGATCGAGGGAGTTGACGAATGAGGTGTCTTGCTAGTAGCCAAGCTTCTAAAGTAACAAGACTTCACCACTTTCCTTTCTAAGTGGTAGCCCAAAACTCCTCATTCATATATATTTGTTATGAAAGTTGTTAGGCCCAAAGAAGAGAAGGCCTAGGCAAATTTTTTTTTTTCGAATTTTCGAATTTCTGAATTTCTGAAAATATATATATATATATATATATATATATATATATATGTAAAGCTTTGTAGGTGAAGCTTTGGTGTTGAAGCTTTATATGTGAAGCTTTAAGGTTGAAGCTTTATTGGGTACTATGAATTAATTTTGCTTCACACTATCTTGATCAAGAGTGTGTGAAGTTTTTGTAGGTGAAGCTTTTGTGTTGAAGCTTTGAAGGTGAAGCTTTTGTGCGTGAAGCTTTTGTGGGTCAAGCTTTTGTGGGTGAAGCTTTTGTAGGTGAAGCTTTTGTGGGTCAAGCTTTTGTGGGTCAAGCTTTTGTGGGTGAAGCTTTTGTAGGTGAAGCTTTTGTGGGTCAAGCTTTTGTGGGTCAAGCTTTTATGTTGAAGCTTTTGTAGGTGAAGCTTTGGAGTTGAAACTTTGTAGGTGAAGCTTTGGAGTTGAAGCTTTTGTTGGGTACCATGAATTGATTTTGCTTCACACTATCTGGATCAAGATAGTGTGAAGCTTTTGAGAATTTGTAGTTGTCCTCCATTGATGAAGCTTTGTTGAATTTCCCAATTTCCTTTTTTTTTTTTTTTTTTTTGGGAAAATTAGAAATTTGAAAATGTGGGATAGACAACATATACAAATTTTGCTTCCACGCTGTTGAGCAGGAGATTGTGATGCAAGTCACACCTTGTAGTGGTCGAAGGTTTGGATGAACCATATAAATTGAATTTGCTTCGAACAATCTTGATTAAGAGTGTGTGAAGCTTTCTACGAGTTGTAGTTGCCCTTCATTGATGAAGCTTTTGTTGGCACCATAAATTGGTTTTGCTTCACACTGTCTTGATCAAGAGTGTGTGAAGCTTTTGAGAATTGTGGTTGCCCTCCATTGATGAAGCTCTTGTTGGCACCATAAATTGGTTTGCTTCACACTGTCTTGATCAAGAATGTGTGAAGCTTTTGAGAATTGTGGTTACCCTCCATTGATGAAGCTCTTGTTGGCACCATAAATTGGTTTTGCTTCACACTGTCTTGATCGAAAGTGTGTGAAGCTTTTGAGAATTGTGGTTGAACTCCTTTGATGAAGCGCTTGTTGGCACCATAAATTGGTTTTGCTTTACATTGTCTTGATCAAGAGTGTGTGAAGCTTTTGAGAATTGTGGTTGCCCTCCATTGATGAAGCTCTTGTTGGCACCATAAATTGGTTTTGCTTCATACTGTCTTGATCAAAAGTGTGTAAAGCTTTTGAGAATTGTGGTTGAACTCCTTTGATGAAGCTCTTGTTGGCACCATAAAATGGTTTTGCTTCACACTGTCTTGATCAAGAGCATAAATTGGTTTTGTTTCACATTATGTTGATCAAGAGTGTGTGAAGCTTTCTACGAGTTGTAGTCTTTGCATTGTTACAAAGGAGAAATGTCTGAAGCAAATGCAAGAGGGCTGAATAGCTTGATCTTCGTATGCCATGCACTAAAGTTGTTGTTGGCTTGCAATAAGACTTTGTTGGTGACTATAACTCTTGTTGGGCATAAGTGCTCCCTTAGTTGAGTTGTAAAACTTGAGGGTTTTTGATTATTTGTGAATGCTAGGAGTTCACATGTACAAGTTGTACCACTCGTCTTCTGGTTGGTGGAATGAATTGTGAGTTGCTTTCATCACTTGGTTGGTGGTACGAAGGTGAGTTCCTTCATCACCTTTCATCATATTTCATCACCTGGTTGGTGGCACGAAGATGAGTTCCTTCTTTACCTGGTTGGTGGCATGAGTGGCAAGTTGCCAAATGATATTAGAGTACCGGTTGTACATTTCATCACTTGGTTGGTGGCATGAAGGAGAGTACGGGTTGTACATTTCATCACCTGGTTGGTGGCACGAAGATGAGTTCCTTCTTCACCTGGTTGGTGGCATGAGTGGCAAGTTGCCAAATGATATTAGAGTATGGGTTTCATCACATGGTTGGTGGCATGAAGGAGAGTACGGGTTGTACATTTCATCACCTGGTTGGTGGCACGAAGATGAGTTCCTTCTTCACCTGGTTGGTAGCATGAGTGGCAAGTTCCAAATGATATTAGAGTATGGGTTGTACATTTCATCACCTGGTTGGTGGCATGAAGGAGAGTACGGGTTGTATATTTTATCACCTGGTTGGTGGCACGAAGATGAGTTCCTTCTTCACCTGGTTGGTGGCATGAGTGGCAAGTTGTCAAGGCACATTGTAGTGTCAAAGACACAAAGTATGTTGAACCCTTTCGAAGCACAGTTGGCTTATGTATGGATGTGTTGGAATGTATGATGTTTATGTATGAATGTGTTGGAATGTATGATGTTTATGTATGAATGTGTTGGAATGTATGATGTTTATGTTGATTGATATGAGTGATGCTTATGAATGTTTTGCTATGCATGAAGGGATCCATGTTTTTGATATGTGAACCATGTTGGTTGTAACACTTAGTATCACATACTTTATGTCAAAGTACGCATGTTGAAGCTCTGAGTTGGAGTATAAGGGTAGGTCAGCGTAGACCAAGTATTCCAGTGCTAGGAACGCAAAAGACTCAGAAGAAGTTGCCTGAATTCCCTCTTCTTTAAATATTTGTTGAATGGCTTGTGTGACAAAAGATCTCAAGCGGTTGAGAGTCAAAACATTTGTAATGTGTATGCCTTCTTATAATAGCATTTCCTTCAGTGCCTAGTCCTCCACTTTGAAAGAGTGAGGCTTGGCCCCATAGTCATAATAGTCGACGGTACGTTCACCCCTGGTTGTCTTGATACGAACTTTTATCCCTCTTGTTGCAATGGGCTTGCTGAGAGTAAAAATCCTTCCTTTTACCAAGAGACAGATACGTTTGGTGACTTAACGAGTAGCTAAATGAGGCAGGAGATGATGCAATGGGTGTCTGAATGGCCAAGATCTCCTCACTTAGTAGAACTTGACTTCCACTTCCCACTTGTTGATAGGGGTTAACCATATGGGGGTTCCCTTGGTATGTCCTTGCTTCTACGGAGGCATGGTTGTAAGTCTGTGCCATCACCTCAGAGTAAGTCTTCCAAGTGTTGGCATTGATCATGTACTTGAAAAAACAATCACGTAGGCCTGCCGTGAAGGCCTTGAGGGCGGTCTTGTCATCTGCCTCAGCGCAGCTAGAATACTCATAGCTGAGGTGACCGGCATACTCTCGTAGTGACTCGTCCGGCTTCTGGCGAATAGTGTACAAGTCATTAGTTTAGAACCCCACCAGAGAGGGTGGAGGGGAATAAAAGATATCAATCTTCGTCGGTGTGCATCCGATATGCCATGGTGGACTCAAAGAGGTTAAGGTGTTCAATTGGGTCATCCCTTCCAGTATAGAGTTGTAAACCAAGCTTTTGTTTTGTCTTCGCTTAAAGGGGGTGTCGAGGATCCTCCTTATGAGAAGGCCAGGCCTGGGTTGGTTCCAGTCAGGTATCTCGGCCTGACGTTCGGCCTTCAACTTGTTTACTTCCTCAATGAGCTGTAGGACAAGGGGGTCCTGAGTGGAGTCATGTACCACTGAAATTTTCTTTCGTAAGTCTCCATCGCCTCTTGGAAGTAGGAAAGTTTGAGCAAGGGCGTGTGGTTTTTCCTTAGACTCGGCGTACTGACTTCTTGGGCGAGTCTATCGGAATACCTCAGAGTCCCCTGTACCTTCATGTTCCTCTGGGACCTGTCGTTCCTTCCCTAGATTGGCAGCTGGCCTGGGTCGTGGAAAGGGACCGAGTCTTTCAAAAACCCTTGGGTCCTTGATCTTTGAGCATATGTGGAGGGGATTCTCTCGACGTTGCTTTAGGAAGTCTCGGTAGTCACGATAAACGGCTTTCGATCCTTCCAACCCTTCTGCAATGAGGTGTCTTCCTCCCCTTCTCCTGCTTCGGGTCGAAGTATCTGGGTTGAGAGAAGTCTCATGTTGATCAATGTTTTGATGATTAGCTCGCTCCTCATCAGGGATACCCATGTCGAATGGAGGTGACTCTCCGTGTTGGGGGGCACCCAGATGATGGTTGATGTCCACAGGGGCAACGAGCTCGCGTGTTTGAGTACGCCTAGTTTCGTGGAGCGTCTTAAAGAGCTTCTCATACTGCTCCTGGAAGACCTCATTCTTTATTGCTATCTTGTTATTCTGAGCCTCCAGCTCATCGACTTTAGCCTGAAGAGCAAACTTCTTTTGTTCCTTCTTTCGTTGCTTTGCACCAGGTGCAAAAGGGGTGTCATTCTGCGTGTTGTGGCTTCCTTCGGTCCCCATGTTGGAGAGGGATGCCTGGTCAAAAGAGAGTGTACGAATGGTGGAAACCAGCTTGACAAAGCTGAAGAGAGTGGGAATAAGTGTCGTTCCCACAGACGGCACCAAATGTTGATGCACAAAATCAGTGAGGACTTTGGTACAACAGAAAGTGTTAAGTTTGTGACCTTCGCTAGATTGCTCCGGTCACTAGTGTGGATAAGTATGTAAATGGATAGGGACAGGGAAGCAAACACAAGATGTACGTGGTTCACCCAAATTGGCTACGTCCACGGAGTAGAGGAGTTCTTATTAATTGTGAAGGGTTTACACAAGTACATAGGTTCAAGCTCTCCTTTAGTGAGTACTAGTGAATGATTTAGTACAAATGACATTAGGAAATATTGTGGGAGAATGATCTCCTTTTATAGAAGAGTTTCTAGCTTTGTTCTGACATTGACACGTGTCGTGTTGTGATTGGCTTCTGATGTTGACACGTGTCGCATTGTTTATTGGCCTCCTAGTTGGAGGGAAACTCTTCTGGGTCCTTGACGGTATAACATTGACCGATGCTCAGTAGTTTCGGGATTGGTCAAGTATGGTACAAACACTTTGTTTCCTTTTCTTTTCTTTTTTTGTTCCAAAAAACAACAATGTTTTTTTATTACCGTGTATCACCTTACTGTTTTTTTGCTTGGAATTTGCTTCCTTGTTGCAGCTGGAATGTGCTTCCTTGTTTTGATTTTCCTTTTGCTATTTGGTGTGTACTCTCCCTATAGCATTAGGAGGCAATTGACTCTTATTTATAGGACAAATAGGTGTGTATTTTTGCCACAACACACCCTTGCCATGCACTGCTACTGTGCTTGTTGCCGTGTGTAATTGCTGCTTGGAGCTTGTTGCAGTGCGTCACTTTTTACCATGTGGTGCTGTACAAAAGACTGCAGTGAGGTTACGCTGTGTAGTGCCTTTTGGTCGCAGTTTTCCTTGTTGGTGACTTTGCCTTGCAATGCAAGAAACTGCTTGCGTAATCATTACTGGGTTGCGTAGTGAGATTGCTTAGCACTTTGGTTTTCTTTGATACTGTAGCGTGCTTTGAAGGACCATCTTGTAGCTGTCCTCTTTGTTATGCTGCTCAAGCTTTTTGTAGCTGATTTCTTCTTGTTGTTGTGACTTTGTCGTCGTCATTCTTTAACGCTCACAAGGTTTGTCTCGTATGTCTTTTGCTTTAGTGAAGCAATCTTTTTTTTTCTTGCCATCCCATCCCACCTTATGCTTTGTCTTTCCTTTTTTTTTTTCATTGCAGCCATGGTATTTTTCAAGTGCTTTAAGAGTAATACCATCACTATTCTTGCAAAGAAAGGCGATTCGCAATGCCTCACCCCATGAGAATTTTCTTTTCTAATAACATGTTATCACTTTCAAGCTTTTTGTTTCTGTTGTTTTATATTTGTTGTTATTGCTGGCATGCTGAATTGTGCTGTAACTGCTCTTAATCATGTGTGATGCATGATATGGATCAGGAGAGTAATAAGGATCACTACTTTTCTGGCCCTGGGGAGTTCGGCCTCAACCCCATCAGGACCGGGTCATCACAAGGAGGTGGCTTTCCCCAGAAGAGCTGCCCTTTTACATTCGACAATTCTGGTCCTAGCAGACTACTCTCAGCCTTCAATTCAGGATATTCACTGCCAAGGTACAAGGATGGTTTAGAACCTTCATTTGACACCTTCTCTAGGTTTGATTCGTTCAGAAGCACACAATATTGGATTTTTTCCTCAACCATAAACACTTGGAAAATTTGATTCTATGCGCCAGTAGAGATTTTGATCAGGGTCATGGTTTTGCAACATTTGATGACATCCCAGACCCTTTTGGCTCGTCGGCGCCGTTTAGGTCATTGCTGGATAGTCAAACTCCAAAAAGAGACTCGAACCCCTTCGGATCTTCAGGGCTGTTTCGGACGTCACTGGACAGTCAAACTCCAAGAAGAGAATCTGGACATCATTCGACAGTCAAACTCCTAGTGGAGACTCAGACGCATTTGGGTCTTCTCCATTTAGGACACCATTCGACGGTCAAACTCCAAGAAGAGACTCGGACCCATTTGGGTCTTCAGGGCCTTTCCGAACATCTATGGAGACTCCGAGAAAAGACTGATCGTTGGAGTGGATTTTAACCGGGTAATTGTTCTGCTTTGTTTTTGTGTCTGCTATTCTCCGTTCCAAGCCTTTCTATTGTGGGTGGGACGGGCTTTGTGTTTGATGCTTTGAAATCAGAGCTTGTCATGTATCTTTTGTATTTCATTTCCTTATATGTATCTCGCTTTTACTTCGTTCTTTTTTCTTTAGCTTGTTGCACGACGTATAATTTTTCTCGTTAATTTTGGAATGTTCCTAGTCTTATTGAAGCGAAGACTCCTATAGTTTTATTGTTATTACAAATTTGATGGTTGTGTTATTAAACTGGGGCTGTTCCCTTCTTTTTTGGGCCTTAATTTGCTGTAATATTTTACCCTCTCTAATGGAAATTATTTTGCTGATCCTTGTTTGGTTAACACAAGAACACTGAATTTTGCCAGTGCTAGTCCAAACGGGTCACCATATTTTTTTGCTCATTGCAGTTCAGCCATCGAACTATCGCGTCTTTTTTGTAGTGTCGAATGTTCAAACTATTGCACTTGGTCGTGAGACTTTTAATTTGCCCTTGGACTGGCGTATTGAATAATGTCTAAGTTTATGATATAATGGCGACTTCCAAGGTGCCGCTGGACTTGTAAATCAAGTTTTAAAGATAACAAATAGGATACGACGCATGTGTCCATAACTTGCGCTTTATAATATGTAAACGATACAAAAATAATAAAAGTCTTGCCTATTTGCCTGTCTTTATTTCTTGTATAAACAACTAAGTTATCAAAGTACAAATTTGCCATAAGATTTTTCCTAATTCTATTGGATAATGATGCTTAAGATTGTCAGAATAAAAGTCTGAATTATCTTCAGCTCCACTGGCTTTAGACCCATGATCATCACTTTTATTTGCTTCAGACTCAATCACTTGATCCACAGGTTTCATCCTCATTTCTTGATCCACCACCTTCGGAATCATCATCCTGTCTTGTTCTTCTTCTACTTTTGGTTCCCTCGACATGAAGACATGATCAAATTTGAATTTCTTAGCATCTTCGGCATACAACGGGCATATACCACAACTTTCCACCTTCGTTTGGGAAGAAGCAAGTTCTCCATCATGGGCAGAATTTAACAGAGGCTTCATTGGCAAGTTTGTAAACATCAGGGGAGCATTTTTTGCTACCTCTTCATTTCTGAAGACCTCATTCCACACATACACGTGATGTTGCTCGTAATAGTGAACATTTTATGGCTTTCACCCATGAATTTGACATTGAAATTAGCTCTTACCAAGCAAAACCGGCTTCGAATCCCAGAAACAACAGTAAAAAGAGAGAAGACCAATGAACCTGTTTGAAACCAATCTGACGAAGCTTGATGTTTACTGAAAATCCCTCATTTTGATAGCGGAACATATTTGGGATTTCTTTTCCCGCACATACAAAAATAACCAAAGGCCAAGGATGGCACTCTGATGGCGCAGTAGTTCCCACTTGCATAGTTCTAATATGTGCTTCATCCAACATGAGGGCTGTCCTTAAACTTGACACTATCTTCAGCAACTTGCAGTCGTGAGCTTTAACAGTACATAGCACTGGTAGCTCTGGTAAAAATTGAAGCCGCTGGCAGCCGACTAAACCGAGTACAGACAACCGAGAAGCTTGTTTGATGCTTGCAGCTATGCTCCTAATCTTGGTTCCAGAAAGAGATAAACATTGGAATAAGGTTGAGCAAACGAGACCATTAGGGATTTCCAATATACCGCTGTAGCTGAGATTTAGTTTTTCTAAAGAGAGAAAACCAACAGAGCTGGAAGGCAATTTTTCAAGTTCCCGACAGCAATCAAAGTGGACACTTAAGATTGGTTAAACTGCAGATACTTGTTGGGGCATCCTCAAGGTGCTGGCAGCCACTAAGTTCTAGTTTAAAGCAATAAGAGAGATCAAGTTCCTCGAGATATTTCAACTTACAAATGCTTTGTGTGATAGTTGTAAGCCTTTATCAAGTCATCAATCTGCTCTTGGCTACTTGGAAGCCTTTTGCAATCTCCTAGTCGAATTTCTTTGAGAGCAGGGAGAAACTCGATTGATGAGTGTAGCTCTTTAACCGTTGTTTCACTTAAATTTAAGGACTTCAAATGTTCCATTGGCTCCAAGATCTCTGGAAAGTTTTCAAGTTTAGAGCAGCAGGAGAGATCAAGTTTCTCGAGATATTTCAACTTACAAATGCTCTTTGGAATACTTGAAAGCCTTTTGCAATCTTGTAGTTGAATTTCTTTGAGAGCAAGGAGAAACTCGATTGATGAGTGTAGCTCTTGAACCGCTGTTCCACTTAAATTTAAGAACTTCAAATGTTCCATCGGCTCCATGATCTCTGGGAAGCTTTCAAGTTCTGAACAGTAAGAGAGATCGAGTTCCTTGAGATATTTCAACTTACAAATGCTCTTTGGGATACTTGAAAGCTTTTTGCAACCACATAGTTGAATATATGTGAGAGCAGGGAGAAACTCGATTGATAAGGGTAGCTCTTTAACCGCTGTTCCACTTAAATTTAAGGACTTCAAATGTTCCATTGGCTCCAAAATCTCTGGGAAGTTTTCTAGTTCAGAGCAACAAGAGAGATTGAGTTCCTCGAGATATTTCAACTTACAAATGTTCTTTGGGATACTTGAAAGCCTTTTGCAACCTTGGAGTTGAATTATTTTGAGCCCAAGCAGAAACTCAATTGATGAGGGTAGCTTTTTAACAGCTGTTCCACTTAAATTTAAGGACTTCAAATGTTCCATTAGCTCCAAGAACTCGGGGAAGTTTTCAAGCTGAAAGCAATAAGAGAGATCGAGTTCCACAAGATATTTCAACTTGCAAATGTTCTTTGGCATAATTGAAAGACTTTGGCAAGCTCGTAGTTGAATTCTTCTGAGCGCAGGGAGAAACTTGATTGATGAGTGTAGCTCTTGAACCGCTGTTCCACTTAAATTTAAGAACTTCAAATGTTCCATCGGCTCCATGATCTCTGGGAAGTTTTCAAGTTCAGAGCAGCAAGAGAGATCTAGTTCCTCGAGATATTTCAGCTTACAAATGCTCTTTGGGATACTTGAAAGCCTTTCGCAACCACGTAGTTGAATTCTTTTGAGCGCAGGGAGAAACTTGATTAATGAGTGTAACTCTTTAACTGCTGTTCCACTAAAATTTAAGGACTTCAAATGTTCCATTGGCTCCAAGATCTCTGGGAAGTTTTCAAGCTGAGAGCAATAAGAGAGATCAAGTTCCTCGAGATATTTGAACTTACAAATGTTCTTTGGGATACTTGAAAGCCTTTCGCAACCACGTAGTTGAATTCTTTTGAGCACAGGGAGAAACTTGATTAATGAGTGTAGCTCTGTAACTATTGTTCCACTCAAATTTAAGGATTTCAAATGTTCCATTGGCTCCAAATTTTCTGGGAAGTTTTCAAGTTGAGAGCAACAAGAGAGATCGAGTTCCTCAAGATATTTCAACTTACAAATGCTTTTTGGAATACTTGAAAGCCTTTTGCAATCTCTAAGTCGAATTTCTTTGAGAGCAGGGAGAAACTCAATTGATGAGTGTAGTTCTTCAACCGTTGTTCCACTTAAATTTAAGGACCCCAAATGTTCCATTGGCTCCAAGATCTCTGGGAAGCTTTCAAGTTCTGAACAGTAAGAGAGATCGAGTTCCTTGAGATATTTCAACTTACAAATGCTCGTTGGGATACTTGAAAGCCTTTTGCAACCACATAGTTGAATATATGTGAGAGCAGGGAGAAACTCGATTGATAAGGGTAGCTCTTTAACCGCTGTTCCACTTAAATTTAAGGACTTCAAATGTTCCATTGGCTCCAAAATCTCTGGGAAGTTTTCTAGCTCAAAGCAACAAGAGAGATTGAGTTCCTCGAGATATTTCAATTTACAAATGCTACTTGGGATACTTGAAAGCCTTTTGCAACCTTCTAGCTCAATTTTTTTGAGTGCGGGGAGAAACTTGATTGATGAGTGTAGCTCTTTAATCGCTGTTCCCCTTAAATTTAAGGACTTTAAATGTTCCATTGGCTCAAAGATCACTGGGAAGTTTTCAAGTTTAGAGCAACAAGAAAGATTGAGTTCCTCAAGATATTTCAACTTACAAATGCTTTTTGGAATACTTGAAAGCCTTTTGCAATCTCCTAGTCGAATTTCTTTGAGAGCAGGGAGAAACTCAATTGATGAGTGTAGTTCTTCAACTGTTGTTCCACTTAAATTTAAGGACCCCAAATGTTCCATTGGCTCCAAGATCTCTGGGAAGTTTTCAAGTTCAAAGCACCTAGAGAGATCGAGTCCCTCGAGATATTTCAACTTACAAATGCTCTTTGGGATACTTGAAAGCCTTTCGCAACCTCTTAGCTTAACTTTTTTGAGCGCAGGGAGAAACTTGATTGATGAATGTAGCTCTTTAACCATTGTTGCACTTAAATTTAAGGACTTCAAATGCTTCATTGGCTCCAAGATCTCTGGGAAGTTTTCAAGTTTAGAGCAGCAAGAGAGATCAAGTTCCTCGAGATATTTCAACTTACAAATGCTCTTTGGGATACTTGAAAGCCTTCTGCAATCTCTTAATCGAATTTCTTTGAGAGCAGAGAGAAACTCGATTGATGAGTGTAGCTCTTCAACCGCTGTTCCACTTAAATTTAAGAACTCCAAATGTTCCATTGGCTCCAAGATCTCTGGGAAGTTTTCGAGTTCATAGCAGTAAGAGAGATCAAGTTCCTCGAGATATTTCAACTTACAAATGCTCTTTGGGATACTTGAAAGCCTTTTGCAACCTCCTAGCTTAACTTTTTTTAGCACAGGGAGAAACTTGATTGATGAGTGTAGCTCTTCAACCATTGTTGCACTTAAATTTAAGGACTTCAAATGTTCCATTGGCTCTAAGATCTCTGGGAAGTTTTCAAGTTTAGAGCAACAAGAGAGATCGAGTTCCTCGAGATATTTCAACTTACAAATGCTCTTTGGGATACTTGAAAACCTTTTGCAATCTCTTAGTCGAATTTCTTTGAGAGCAGGGAGAAACTCGATTGATGAGTGTAGCTCTTCAACCGTTGTTTCACTTAAATTTAAGGACTCCAAATGTTCCATTGGCTCCATGATCTCTGGGAAGTTTTCAAGTTCAGAGCACCTAGAAAGATCAAGTCCCTTGAGATATTTCAACTTACAAATGCTCTTTGGAATAATTGAAAGCCTTTCGCAATCTCTTAGTCGAATTTCTTTTAGAGCAGGGAGAAACTCGATTGATGAGTGTAGCTCTTCAACCGTTGTTCCACTTAAATATAAGGACTCCAAATGTTCCATTGGCTCCATGATCTCTGGGAAGTTTTCAAGTTCAGAGCACTCAGAGAGATCAAGTCGCTCGAGATATTTCAACTTACAAATGCCCTTTGGGATACTTGAAAGACTTTCACAACCTTGTAGCTCAATTCTTTTTAGCGCATGGAGAAACTTGATTGATGAGTGTAGCTCTCTAACCGCTGTCCCCCTTAAATTTAAGGACTTCAAATGTTCCATTGGCTCCAAGATCTCTGGGAAGCTTTCGAGTTCATAGCAGTAAGAGAGATCGAGTTCCTCGAGATATTTCAACTTACAAATGCTCTTTGGGATACTTGAAAGCCTTTTGCAACCTTTTAGCTCAATATTTTTTAGAGCAGGGAGAAACTCGATTGATGAGTGTAGCTCTTGAACTGATGTTTCACTTAAATTTAAGTACTCCAAATGTTTCATTGGCTCCAAGATCTCTGGGAAGTTTTCAAGTTTAGAGCAACAAGAGAGATTGAGTTTCTCGAGATATTTCAACTTACAAATGCTCTTTGGGATACTCGAAAGCCTTTGGCAATGACTTAATGTAAGTCTTTTGAGTGCAGGGAAAAACTCGATTGATGAGTGTAGCTCTTCAATCGCTGTTGAACTTAAATTTAAGGACTTCAAATGTTCCATTGGCTCCAAGATCTCTGGGAAGTTTTGAAGTTTAGAGCACTCAGAAAGATTGAGTTCCTCTAGACATTTCAACTTACAAATGTTGGTTGGTAGACTCACAAGTCTCTTGCAACCAACCAATGATAATTTACTTATATCCCTGGGAAGCTCAGAAAACTCACCAAGAGATGTGCAGCCATCTACTTTAAAACAACCAGAGACTTTCAAGTTACACTTGTTGCTTGGAAGTTTCTGAAGGTCTTTGCAGTGACTTATATCCAAGTAAGAAATATGTTCGTTAGACCAAACTGATTCAGGCAACTCCTTTATACCACTGCCTTCTAAATTTAAGTATTTAATATTTCCTGCCATCTCTGAAAGATACTTGAGGCTGGTGCAGTGTCCAAGATCAATATGAATAAGCTTGTCAAGATCTCGAAAATATCGAGGAATTTCAACCAATTTGTCACAGCCAGGAAGATCTATGTGCACAATTTTTGGACTTCTAGAGAGATTTGGAACTTCAATTAGATTTTTAGACCACGCCACATCAATCACTTCTAAGTTCACAAGTCTCTGTAACAACAGTAAAGAGAAATATCAAGAATTAATATGCGTGACTTTATTTCTACACTTCATTTTATACAAGAATTAAAATAGGCATATGACATACCTGGTCTTCTTTCCAAAGCTTCTTAACTCTGCTATATGGCATATGAAGCTCAACAAGATTTTCTGGAGAAAAGTTTGCCGACAAAGATTCCAATGGATATTCAGGCCAGTAAATATAACGAAGAGAATCAGGAAGATCTAGAGACATGTTTAATTTGCAGTCTCTGTTGTGATCAAATATTTGAAAATTATCCACAATTAGCATTTTTAGGTTAGACATCACTTTGAAGTCTGCACGTTTCAATGATCGCTCTTCAATCTTATGCCAATCAACCAATATGGCTTGAACAATTGGAGTTTCCTGACAATAAGAACAAAGTTTAAATGTGAGTATATATGTTTTTAACATGTTAAAATATAATGCACATTTGGAAAAAGAATTCTACAAAGTTATAGAATAATCTTAAGAGTTTTTGCGATGGTAATGATGTGCAAGTATCTAGTAAAATATGCAAGATAATTGTATCCTCCTATAATCAAATTACTTTTTTCTAAGAATAGGACTTCTTTATTATAAAGGAGTTTTACTTTTGATGTGTTATCATCTAAAGTTAGTTTTTTTTTTTTTTTTTTTTTTTTTTTTTTTACCTAGAAAAAAATAAAAAGAAAGAAATTGAATGCATTTAGCTTTTTACCGTATTACTCTTCAGTACACGATATACATCCTCATCAGTGAACAACCTTTTCCGTTTACCAGGATCTTCACTACATTGTTCCTGAACAATTGTCCTTCCCATTTCTTGTAGCAAATCATGCATCTCTATGGTTTCCCTTCCCCATTTTGAATCCTTTGATATGAGAGACAAATCAATGAGAATTGTAATTCCGGTTTTCGCAAAGAATCCACGAACATCTAACATTCGTTTTACCACATCCACATACCCCCCTTTATGAAAACATGCTATATCCAGAAATATCTCCTTCTCATTTTCTCCCAATCCATCATAACTTATTCTCAACACTTTCTGGATATCTACACTGGGAAATCGTTTTAATTTGTTGAATTCATCTTCCCAGTCTTCTTTGCTCTTGCGATTGAAGAACAAGGACCCCAAAACTATAAGAGCTAAAGGAACGTGTCCAGCATAATGCACGGCCTTTTCCACCAACTCCTTATAATCTGTTCTACAAGTACTGTTATTCTTGAAAGCAAACAAACAAAAGAGCTCAAGAGCATCATCCGGATTTAATCCCTTAACCTCGTAGATCTTTTCCTCTTCAACAGTTTGCCTAAGTGTGCCCTTGTCTCTACTTGTGATAATGATTCTACTTCCAGTGCCATACTGAAGACGCTCGCCCGCTAGACTTTCCATTTGCATTGAACTACTCACATCATCAAGAACAATGAGGACCTTTGTATGGCTGAGCCTATCTCGAACAAGAGTTGATCCTATGGATAAATTTTGTTCCTTGAATATCTCACGGACAAGTGTATTTTGCAAGTGTTCTAGCCCATCTTTTTGTTCTCTCTCCCTAACATTTACAAGAAAACAACCGCCTTTGAATTTAGAAGAGAGTTTGTGAAATACGGCTTGAGCAAGGGTGGTCTTGCCAATACCACCCATTCCCCAAATACCTACAGTGATGCAAGCGTCCGTTGAATGAATGCCTAACAGCGATTCGATTTGCTCGATGCGACTTTCAATTCCAACAAGGCCCTTTAAATTGCACGATGATTCGCGACACAATTTGGTCCAAATATGCTCAACAACTTTCTTGACTAAATCGGCATCCGTCCTGGTATATATGCATATAGGATTATGAAGGAAAGCAATAGTTAGTCTTAAATATACCTTACAAAATCCTAGCACAAATCAAATCGTCAAAAGTTTAAAGAAAATTTATAATTTTACACACGTTAAAGAATTAGTTTGTTACCCTGTGTTTTCAGAATGGTGAAACCCAGCTATATTGGCTGCATTAGTCAAAGCCTCCTTCCACTCGGGCACCTTGTCGATACTGTCCTTGACACGTTTTTGGTGTTCAGCAAATGCAACCTCATAACTCCCTTTTTGTTTTCGTACATCCGATGCATGGGTATGGTAAAAAATGGGTATCACAGACTGGCCTCTGTCGTTGCATTTGAGTATATGCACTAGTTCTTCCAAACACCATGTGGAAGAAGCATACTTTTGTGAGAAAATGATCACCCAAAGCGTCGATTTCTTGATTGCCTTTAGAAGAGCAGGTCCGATCGCTTCTCCTCTCTTAAGTCTGTTATCTATGTAGGTTTCAATGTTCTTCTGCTGTAGGGCAGCATGAAGATGGCTGGTAAATGTATTGCGGGTGTCCTCACCTCGGAAGCTGATAAACACGTCATACTTTTCTCGACGGCGGGGGATATCAGCAGCATCATCAGCAGCAACAACAGTAGAATCAACGGCAGAATCAGCAGCAGAAACATCAGAATCTGCCGCAGAAGACGAAGAAGAAAATGTTAATGATCTGCAGCACATGTACAACAGAGTCCCAATGGCGATGATGATGATGTTGAAAACTTGAATGAACCCAATCAACCCCATCTCTCTCTCTCTCTCTCTCTCTTAGAGAAGAGAATGAAGCGATCGAAGCGAGTGTATGATTAGAAAGAGAATCAGATTTTACCATCCAAAAATTGAAAACTCATTAGAGATTAGATAGTAGTCCAAACCCATCCTGTAGGCTGTAAGGCATCTTTTAATAAAATATAAGCACAAACGACGACCAAGAAAAAGTATGAGAGATTAGACAAAAAAAGAAACATAAAAAATAAAAAGACGAAATTGCTCAGCACTTTCCTTGAACCAGGATTCTCTCCTGAGCATTTCCTTAGGGATCTTAGGGATCTCGCAATCATGTCCGTTCATCGTGTATCGTGCGGTCCGAAATCATTTAAAATTTAAATTTTAAAATTCAAATATGAATAGTACCTAACGAAAACTGACCGCACGATATACAATGAACAGACAAGATTGCGGGATCCCTAGGATCCCTAGGGAATGCTCAGGAGAGAATCCTGGTTCCTTTCCTTGCAGAAACCATGTGCGTTCAAACGGAATAAAAGGCTATAATATTATCCCTAATGGAGTACTTCAAGAAAGAAAGGAATATTTAAAAAGAAAACTTTGAGTTTTACGATAAAATAAAGGGTAAAGTGAATAGTATCAGGATTGATTTTTTAGTGTAAAAATGTGGTTTTTTGTTAAAGTAAACAGTACCGGGAGCTTTTCGTTAAAGTTCCCAAGATAGAAAGGTTAAATAAGAATGAATCCAACTCCTCCTGATGCCAGGAAGTTGCCTAGTGCTAGAGGACGACACATTCAGCCGAGTCCTTACAATAATGTAAAGTATACAATTTTAACAATGTGTGTCATACATTGATGTATTTCAGAATTTTTCTAAGTTAACCAACATTGTGCAATAATCAAATTCTACGCGTTCACACCAATGAAGAAAGACAACATAAGGGCACATTGTCATTATTCAGTTCATAACTTTCATTAAAGTTGACTAGTCAAAACTCACAAGTCACCCTCTTACGCGCTTTACGTACAAAGTTTCTTGTTCCATCCATTAGTTTCAGCTTTGTTCAGCTGACCATCCAATGAATTTTAATATTCACAAAGACAGCTAACCTACACCAGGTGGGTCATTGTAGGGATTACATACTTGTTCGTTTATTATTAATCTAAGATGTTACGATCACATGACAAATGTACAAGACTCTTCAATAAAAGATAAAAGCAAACTAAAACATTTGAAAATGAACCAGCAAACCTTGAGATAGAAAACGCACACCTCCCAAATTGGCTTCAGTGAACTAGAGTTTAGCCTGATTACAAGAAAAACAAATGGTGGATTGCCCTTATGGTTATGACATTTTTCTTCAATTCACTATGTTTTGGATTTATACTCTTCTGCATCCCCTTAGTATAGATTAGTGTAATATATCTCTTGTAATTAAAAAAGGAAAAATTAGTATTCGGTCCCTAGTTACTAATGTTATTAACTGAGACCTTATCAGTTTTCAGATTTTGATCAAAGTCCCTAACATTAATATTGTATTAATTAATTTACATGTCCGTTACATAATTTTTTTTAAGGCTTAAATATCAAAATAGTCTATGTGTTATAGCCATATGGCCAATTTAGTCCCCTTGTTTTCAATTTAGCTAATTTAGTCATTGTGTTTGTTTCTGTTAGCCAATTAAGTACATTTCAATCGATCTCTTTTAAAAAATTCATAAGAAAAATCACATGAGATATAATTACTCTTTCTCTTTGAACAAAAATGCAAACCAATGAGAAATAACACGTATACGAGATAAAACTTTCAATCTGAAAAATGATTAAAGTTGTGACATAGAAAAGAGAGGGGGTAATGTTAGGGAGGAGTTTGGGGAGTCGGGACGGGAATAATTTTTCTTTTAATTTTTAATTTATTTCATTTTAAAATATTTTCAATCAAATAAATTATAATTTTATAAATAAATTTACAATAATTTATAAATTTTTAACAGAAATTAGATGGAAATGTGCTTAATTGGTTAGCGGAGATAAACATAAGGACCAAATTGGCCAAATTGAAAACACATGGACTAAATTGACTCAATGACTAAAACACAGCGACCATTTTAACATTTAAGCCTTTTTAAAAAAAAATTAGTAATTGATTTAGGGGTTTAATACTCACACCCTTATTAAATCCTAATTAATTTTCAATTCAAAACATTTTAAAAATTAAAAAAAAAATCAGAATAAATTTGTACCTGTTAATTCTTTAATAAAAGATTTTCAATTTTTTAATATTAGTTGTAATCATTCATATTATTTTTTATTATTTTTTCTAATCTTAAATGTACCTATTGTAAAATATACCAATTTGTTATATGTAAAATGTACCATTTTTTTAATAAAATGTGCCCCCTTTTTGTATAAAATCCATTTTTTTTTCTATTCCATCTTTTAAGCTTATATAGTTACATTGTATTTCGTTGATTTGAGAATGTATTCATGTCAAGTTTAATGAAAAACAATTTTAATAATGTTATTAAGCCTAATATATATATTTTTTGTGTTTTTAAAAAATGTACCCATGTTTAGGTACAAAAATTTTTTGGTTAGTTTTGATCAACATACCAATAATATATATTGGAGAGTATAATTTATTCTTTAATATTTTCAATCCCCTAAATTATGAGTTTTATATAAAATCTCATTAATATAAGCAACTACAAAGTTTAATTTTTAATTTAAAATTACAATAACCTACATAGAAATACATCATTAATGTCAGAGACTTTGATAAAAAAAACTAAAAAAACACCAAGGTTTCAGTCAAAGAACATTAGTAGTTACGGACCACATCAAAAGTCTCCCTAAAAAACAGAACTCTTTCTCATTCAATTGACGTGTTTACATGTTTTACATACAAAGTTTTAAACTTTCCCAGCTAGTGACCAATATCTTTCAAGAAATTTTCAAGCACTTTCTATTGAGTACTTTTTTATAATAATTTCTAGAAAAAAACAAGCGAATTTCACACTACAAAATCTGCTTTCAAACTACAAAATCATGGAGGGTTGAGAATATAGTCATTCACTAGAGATTTCCTAAGATTTGAAATTTGCCTTTTTTGAGGCTATCGGGAGGTCATATGTGAGTTTAGAACTTACCCTGAAAGTAAGCGAGAAAAATAAGGGGTGAATTGCCTTTATAGTTAGGGCATTTCTCTTCAACTCAATGTGTCTTAGATTCAAACCATATTGCCTCCCCTTAACATGGATAGTGTAGAATATCACTTGTAATTAAATAAATAAAATAAACTCTTTCTCATTCATTTGACATGTTTTATGTACAAAATTTTGAACATTCCCAGTTAGTGACTAATTTCTTTAAAGAAATTTTCAGGCACTTTCGATTAAGTGCCTTTTTATAACTCCAAAAAAAATAAAAACAATTCTATTTCACACTACAAAATCATAGAGGGCTAAGAACATAGTCCACACTATTGGAGATTGCCTAAGATTTGGAATCTGTCTTTCCGATGCTACTAGAAGGTAACAAGAGAACTCCTGAAAGTAAGCAAGAAAAACTTGTATGAAGGTGGCTGATCATGTTATTCGTACGAGAATAATTTTCATGCCAATGTGGCGTCCCTATGATGACCTGTATTTTGAAATTTAATATAATTATTAAAAAGATTTTTTGCGCTTCAGACCCAAAAGTAGAAAAAGGGGCAGGGCCTCCCTTTACGCGTTTCACGAACACGGTTTTGAATATTTTCAGTTAGTTAGTTAGGGACCAATTTCTTTCAAGAAATTTTCATGCACTATCGATTGAGTGCATTTCTATAATTTCTCAACAACAAAAAAAAGTGAATTTCACACTACAAAATCATGGAGGGCTAAGAATATAGTTGTTCACCAATGGAGATTCCTTAAGATTTGGAATTATATTTCTTAGCACAGGTGGCAAATCAACCTATTGGATTTTTAATGGGTAATCATTAAGAGTCTCATACTCTTTTAATTTGATTTTACCAGAAACTATTACACAATCATTACCACTACCAATCCCACCACAATATTATGGTGAAATCAAACTAAACAGGTCTTAATAGTTATTCATTAATAATTTAATGGGTTAGTTTGTCACCTCTATTTTTTAAGCAATCAAGAGGTCATAAGAGAGTCCAAAACTCTGCCTGAAATTATGTGACTTGGCCCAAGTAAGAGATCATGATACACCATCTCTCTGTCTATCTATCTAGGCACTAAACTAAGCAAGAGACAGATAGAGGTAGAAATTGGGAAGCAAGGGAGGAGGGAGGTAAACTTAGGAAGTGAGGGAGGAGAGAGTAGTTGCCCACAGAGGCTAGATCAGTAATTTTTTTTTTTTTTGGTAGAGACGGATTTGGCTAGATTAGTTCTTTGTTCTCTTGAAAGAAAAAGGATCGTTGCACTCAGAAACCCCTTCCGTCCCCACTCTATAAAATTTTATTAATAATATGAAGAAAAAAGGAGATATGAAATGACCCAACTCAAGCAGCTTACCTTCCCCCGAATAAAAATTGAATTTGTTCTCAGAGCAGTTCCAGCGTGGGAGCTCTCCCCCCAGGCAATTCACTATTCAATCCACCCAGTGAACAGTAATTGCCCTTAATAAACAGTAACTGCCTTTTGCATCTCCGATGTGGGAGGCCTCTCCCTGGCAATAGGCAATAAAATATTAGTATTTTTTTATTTATAAAATAATACAAAATAATTTTATTTGTAATTTCGGATAAGATTTTTAATCGTTCTCGTTGCGCCACGTGTTATTATCCGAAAAGTTATACACATTCGTATTTTATTAAAATAAAACGTCACCATAACGATATACCCATACCCTATAAATCCCGGATTAGAGAATCTAGTCTCTCCTTTGAATAATGATAATGAACATAATAAAGTCCACTTGGATGACAGTGGCAGACAAAATCAGAAATGCAAAAGCCAGGGTGGAAAAGGAGTATTCTTCCTATTATTTAAACTCTACATAACGTACAAGTTGCAGCTCATTTTCATTGCAATTTTGCAATAGATTGCAAAGCAAAACCCAGAAACCAACACCAATCCCCCCAAAAAATCGCATAAAATCAAAAGACAGAGCAAACCCAATTCATATTTCTTCTGTTTTTCAACCCGATTCATAAAGTTTCTATCTTTTCAGTTCTTCATATGGGTTTTTGCTAGCTAAAATCCAACTTCTGATCCCAACCCTCAAATGTGGCGGTCGTGGAGCAAATCAATGGTTCAGATTCATGACACGCAATCCCCATCCTCCCCCTTCTCCTTCTCCTCCTTCAAAGACATCCAAACCTCTGCGCTGACGAAAGCAACGACCACTCTCTACAACCGATAACCGCCGCCGCCGCCACCAAAAAAGCCTCCGTTATTTTCCACCGCGTCTGAGTCGCCAACTCCTTCCTTCGCTCCTGGTCAACTCGGCCATCCACCCAGCCCCAGCCCAAACCCCAACCCCAACCCGACGATGGAATCTCCACAAAACAATCTGAGCCGTCCATCAACTGCATCCCTGGATGACGTCAGCCTTGCGTCAGATAGCCATCGGGCTCGCAGGCTTGCAATTCGTGACAGGCCTAGTGCTCGAGCGGGGCTTGTCCTTCGAGCTCCCACACGCTGGAATCAATCAGTTGGGCTCTCGGGCCCTGTTCACCAAACTGTCCCCCGAGCTCCAGCCCACGCTGGAGGTGCTCTCACATATCAAGAAAGACAAAATAAGGGCACATCAACATCAGTTCATAACTTTTACTAATCATAACTCACAAGTCATCCCTGCTTTACACACAAATTTCTTTGAACTTCTTTTTTCCACTAGTTTAAGCTTTGATCAGCAGACCATCCAATTAAATTTAGGAAACTTTAATGAAAAGCTCCTGATACTGTTCATTTTAACGAAAAACCACATTTTTACACTAAAAAGTCAATCCTGATACTATTCACTTTACCCTTTATTTTATCATTTTCGTTAAAACTCAAAGTTTTCAAGCCATTTTCATTAGTTTTCCATTAAATTTAGTCATGACAAAGACAACTAATCTACACCCTGTAGGTTATAATAGCACATTGGTTACGTGCTTGTTCGTTCATTATTAGTTTAAGATGTCACAGTAGCGTACCAAATATACACGACTCTTCAATTAAAGATAAAAGCAAACTAAAACATTTTAAAATGAACCAACGAACCTTGAGTTAGAAAATGCACACCTCCCAAATTGGCTTTAGTGACTAGAGTGTAGCCTCATTACGAGAAAAACAAATGATGGATTGCTCTTATGGTTAGTATATAAAGTAGTGTAAAATATCCTTTGTACAGAGTGTTTTAAAAACTTGCCCCAAGGTGCGCCTAGGCGGCTTTGGAGGCGAGGTTGAAGAAAAATCACCTCTGATTTTTGGGAGTAGGCGAAAACTCGCCTAGGCTTCGTTGGGGGCACTAGAGTGGTCAAGGCGCACCTCATGGCGTTTTATTGGGCGTCAGTGGTGCCGAAATTTGGAAAAAAAAATTAATTGAAATATGGGTTTCTAGTTGTAGAAGTTACTGAATTTTCTCTTTGCAAAGCTGGAAGAAGAAAGATGAAGAAGACGGCAAATATTTGGCCTTATTTTTTTTGTAATTTTTAGAAAAGTTTCTCTCTTTGTTGACAGTTGTCCAACATATGCCTTTAGCATATTCTTTTTTGTTGTGTTTTTGTTTTTATTATAATTTATAAATATCAAAGACTAAAAGATTAGCCCAAAACAATTTTTTTTTTCACTTCTTAATATTATTTTATAAATCTAAAAAAAATTCAAAAGACTTTTATACTTTAATATTATTGGCCAGCAGGAAAAGAAATAAATGATAGAATCATTTTGTTTTATTATTATTTTTGTAATGTTAAAAATTATTCTTGTTTTTTCTTTTAAGACTCTATGCATCCACCAAGATATTATATATATAATATATATTAAAAAATTTAGGGCTTCAAGGCTTTCGCCTAAGTGGCGCTATCCGAGAAACGCCTCGGCTACGCTTTCGTCTTTTAAAACATTATTTGTATGTAAAAAAAAAATAGAACTCTTTCTCATTCAATTGACATTATTACACATTTTTGCGTACAAAGTTTTGAACTTTCCCATTTAGTTGCCAATTTCTTTAAAAAAAATTCAAACATTTTCGATTGAGTACCTTTTTACAATTCCTATAAAAAATGTCATTCGATTGAGTACTTTTTTACATTTTCGATTGAGTATCATGGAGAACTAAACAATGTCGTTCATGTTGCAGTCATATTTAGAATATGAATGTGATTGTGTAAATCCTAGTGTATCTAGGGATATCTTGGAATATTCCCTTTAGTAGTTATTATCCTATTAGGGTAAGGATTTAACCTATCCTACTACTATAAATAAAGGCACAATGGGGTGATACAAAATACACCTCACAATTAAATCTCTCTCTCTTGCCGCAGGCCTCTCTCCCTCTCTAGTCCTAATTACAGTTCAGTTAAATAGGCCTACAACACGTTATCAACACGTTCTTGCCAGAAGATAAGGAACTGAAAGATCGTAGGAGGAGGTTTTCTTCTACAAAATTCAAAGGCTTTCATTTGTTTTCTACATATTAGGTACACTTAAAATAAAGTAAGATATTTAAAACGTCCACGAAACATGAAAATATTCTTCATGATGCATGAACCCCCTATATTTATATTTTCCTTCCGATATATATTGTATATGATTCATATATTTGTCTATATATATATATATCCGTTTCATGCATTACACAATTATTTTGCTATGTGAATTTGTGAGTCAAAGCACATAAATAAATTAGAAGCAATTTGGGTTTTTCACAAACCCTAGAAAAGTCGAAAGAAAAAAAATCTAGGAATTTAATGCGGCATGGTTGCGGCTCGTCGCCGCACCGTCGTTGGCACCACCACGAGCACCACACTGGCCTGCAGCCTAGCCGCGTTGAGCACACCACTAGAACAACGTCGTTGCGACGTTTGGACCATAGCAGCAGCCCTTTGGGCTTTGCTACACCTACACGGACACTAGGCTTCAACCTAGTATGGGTTACATTGGGCTTGCAGGCCCTCCAAGCCCAAAACCAGCAACTTTTAAGTTGTTGGGCCTTCTCCTAAATCTTTGGCCCAAACTTGTAATAAGCTCGTAGCTTGCCAGGTCAACCTCGTGCCCCAGGCTCCCCACATCACAGCCAGCCCACTTTTGGCTGGGCTGCATTATTTTTTCGACCCAATGCCAATTTTTAGCATCCCTACATTATAAATGATGACTAAATATATTTTTTTGGTACTTTGATTTACGCTAATTAATTATAATTTAATTATCACTTGGTTTATCACCAACTGAAGCTAATATGACCCGTCTATCATTATTTTCCTTCCACGATCGACACTTTTTTGTCTCGATCTATTGAATTAATTAAAAGTGACCTGCAGTCCATTAATCTGATCATTAATCCAAAATTATTGACGTGAAGATCACTTTTGGACATTAACTATTCAATAATTTATTTTTCTACTTTGAACAATTGACATCCTTTCATAGTCCCGAAGCTCTCCTACTTGAGTTCCTGAAGCAACTCAAATCCACTACATTTAAATCAGCATATTGCATTCTGCGCTCTTGCAGGAACCTCTCCTTTATGAACTAATAGTTCATAAAACTAAATTGAACCTGTAGTTTCATATTTAGTGCCTTTGAAACCCGAAGTTTTCATTCAAAACTTACCACATGAAACCTGTAGTTTCATGTTTAAATTAAACCAATACATGTCTATAGAACCTGAATGTTCTACGATGTATGTATATGGATTACTATATGACTAACCATGTTTTATTGTACCCTTCGTTTTAAGGACATGTCGAACTTGAACAAGCTCGATTTTACCGCTCTTGAAGTATCTGGAAGAAACTACCTGAAGTGGGTTCAAGACGTGAAGCTCCATCTTGCTAAAAGGGTATTTAAGTCACCATCGAGGAACTTACCGATGCCAAACCCGTCTATGAAGCTCAGAAAGCTACTGCAATGATCTTCATTCGAAGACATAACCATGATGCACTGCAGACCGAGTACCTTGCTGAGGAGGACCCACGCACCCTCTGGCTTCTTCTAACTAACCATTTCAATCACCAGAAAGACATTTACTTGCCTGAAGCAAGACACGACTGGCAGCATCTACACTTCCAAGACTTTAAGTCCGTGAATGAATACAACTCTGAAGTTTATAGAATCAATCACTGCTTAAGTTCTGTAAAATGGACTTAACATATGCAGATCTCCTGGAGAAAACCTATTTGACCTTCCATGCCACCAATATTGTCCTGTAGCGGCAATATAGGGCACAAAAGTTCACCAAATTTTCAGATTTGATCTCTATTTTAGTTCTCGCTGAAAACCAGAACCAGCTTTTGATGAAAAATCATCAAGCTCGACCCACTGGCTTGAGCGCTGCGCCTGAAGCGCAAGCGACCGATTTTAGCAACCACAAACGACAAAAAAGCTGTCATGGCCATGGTACCCACCGGTCCAAGCTCAATAGAGCCAAGGCCCACCCAAGGGAGGAAATTTGACCTAGAAGCGCCAACCCCTTGCACCTAAGGCCCCAAACTTCGAGAATAAGGGAAAATCTACTGTTCAATCGACTTCATGTAACCGCTATGGATCAAATGATCATTGGTCACGTATATGCAGAGCTACCCTAAAGGCCATTGCCAAGTATCATTCCCGTCATGAGTCTAACTTTGTCAATGTGGAACATCCCGAAGATGATACTACATCCATAGAGATCTCAGATTTTCAGGAGGCATCAGCTCTTACGGAAAAATAAGTTTTATTCTTCTAAACATGTTTTTAGGGTGTTTTTACCCCTAGTGGCCGAACTCCCCCCCTTAAGCTTTAGGTTTACGGTTTAATTTTTGGACAATTTTTCTAAGTATTTGGAATAATTTGTTTGGTTTTGGTGTGTTTTGAATTATGCATAATTATTTTATGGATATTATTTTTCAATTGATTAATTGAATGAATGGAATTATATTTATATATGTGACCAATTAAATTAATTTATTTCTAGGTATGACTAGTGGGGAAGTTTGTTGTCTAGCTGATAGTGCTACTACGCATACCATATTGCATGAACGACACTATTTTACTAACTTCGTACCTAAGAATGCACATCTGACAACCCTCTTAGGCTCATCCAACCTGATTAAAGGATACATGAAGGCCTGTATAATGTTGTCTAATGGTAATGTCTTAACCATTAAAGAGGTCCTCTATTCTCCACGTTCAGGAAGAAAGTTGTTGAGTTTTAGAGACATTTGAAATAATCAATATCATATTGAAACCACTAAAGAGAATGGTTCTGAATTTCTTTGTATCACTTCTTACGAGTATGGCCAGAAGCGCATTCACGAGAAGCTGGAACGTCTCCCGAGTGGGTTGTACATTACAACCATTCACAGCATAGAGACCTACCATGTGGCCGGCCCTAAGCCCGGTTTCCAAATCACTTTGTTGCTTTGGCATGACTATATAGGACATCTCGGATGTGACATGATGCGTCGTATCCTCAAATTATCACATGGGCATCCTTTACCTTCCTATGTTGGATTTCCGTCATGCAAAGCTTGTTCTTTGGGGAAGTTAAATACTCAACCCTCAATTACAAAGATTATTCACAACCCTCCTAAGTTTTTTCTGAGGATTCAAGGGGATATTTATGGACCTATCCAACCAACATGCGGACTATTTAGATACTTTATGGCGTTGGTTGATGCATCGACACGTTGGTCACATGTCTGCTTATTGTCCACATGCAATGCTGCATTTGCGAAACTCCTAGCACAAATTATTAAGCTTAGGGCTCACCACCCTGATTATCCGATGAAGTCGATTTGACTGGATAATGCTGAAAAGTTTACATCACAGACCTTTGACGATTATTGCATGTCAGTTGGGATTGAAGTTGAACATCATGTACCCCAAGTTCACACCCAAAACGGCATGACATAAGCTTTCATAAATCGCATTTAATTGATAGCTCGGACTTTGGTTATGCGAACCAAACTGCCAGTATCTGTCTGGGGTTATGCAATATTGCACGCAATTATGTTGGTCCGCCTGATGCTCGCCGCTACCCAACCTCATTCACCGTTACAGTTGGTTACTAGATACGAGCCTGACATCTCACATTTATGTGTGTTTGGGTGTGCAATGTATGTGCCAATCGCGCCACCGCTACATACCAAAATGGATCTTCATAGAAGAATGGGAATCTATGTCGGTTATGATTTGCCATCAATTATTCGGTATTTAGAGCCCTTGATATAGATCTATTTACTGCATGTTTTGCGGATTGTCACTTTGATGAGACAGTTTTCCCGTCGTTAGGGGGAGATAAGAATGCCAACGTTTCTGTAGAACGCCACAAATTATCCTGGTATGCTACCACTATGTCTCATCTAGATCCCCACACTGCCTAATCTGGAACTGAAGTGCGACGTATTCTAGATCTTCAGATCATCGCTCAAAGCATGCCTGATGCTTTTACTGATCTAGCAAAGGTAACGAGATCATAATACTAGCTACAAACGCACCTGCAAGAATCGATGTACCTAGAGTACATGTGTAATACTACTTGGGAAGGTTGAACAGTCCCCAAAGGTGGGGCGGCCGCACCTTTCACGCGGCCCGGTACATTGGCGGCTAGCCAATCATTTGCTCTTACCTTGAAGCATGGCAGACCCCCTGGTTCAAAGATTTCACAACCCGGAAGAGGAAAACGGCACAACCTAGTGACCCTAGTCTGAATCCGATCATTGCTCACTCATCTATTCCAACGCAAGAGATTATTTTAGATTACGGTGATGTTTTAGATGAGACAACCTGGCCTTTCGAGAATCGCGAGATTTCGATCCACTATGCAGTATTTGATAAGGTTTGGAATCGAAATGAGATGATTATCGACAATGATATTGAACCACGTTCCGTCGATGAATGCCGACGTAGAACGGATTGGTTAAACTGGAAACAAGCAATCCAAGTCGAACTCGATTCGCTTACGAAACGTAAGGTGTTTGGGCCTATAGCTCATACTTCACCACATGTGAAGCTCGTGGGCTACAAATGGGTTTTTGTCAAGAAGCATAATGAGAAAAATGAAATAGTGTGATACAAAGCACACCTCGTAGGGCAAGGATTCTCTCAACGCCTTGGGATTGATTACGATGAGACGTATTCCCTTGTAATGGACGTCACAACGTTTCGCTACCTTATCAGTTTGGTAGTTTCCGAAAAACTGAATATGCAGCTTATGGACGTGGTAACCGCGTATCTCTATGGGGATCTAGATACAAAAATCTACATGAAAGTTCCCGAAGGACTTCCATTGACTAGTTTAAATAGTTCTAGACCACGGAACACTCTCTTTATTAGATTGAGGAAATCATTCTGCAGATTGAAACAATCTGAGCGGATGTGATATAACCATCTGAGTGAATATTTGACAAGTCAGGGTTATGTGAACAACGAACTATGCCCATGCATGTTCATAAAGAAGTCACATTCCGGATTTGCGATCGTTGTAGTGTATGTCGATGACATGAACCTCATCAGAACTCCCGCAGAGCTTGAGGAAATTGCCATTCACTTGAAATCGAAATTTGAAATGAAAGACCTTGGGAAAACTCGATAATGTCTCGGCCTGGAGATCGAGCATTGTTCGGATGGAATCCTAGTACATCAATCGAACTACACCCAAAAGGTGTTGCGACGTTTGAATGAGGATAAAGCGAAGCCTTCGAGTACTCATATGGTTGTTCGGACTCTAGATGCTAAACGAGATCCCTTCCTTCCCAAGGAGGATGAGGAGAGAGTTTGGAGCCTGAAGTTCCATATCTAAGTGCAATTGGTGCTTTATTATACTTGGCTTAATGCACTAAACCTGACGTCTCATTTGCTGTTAATCTTTTGGCTAGATACAATAATGTGCCTACACGCAGACACTGGAATGGTGTTAAAGATCTTTTCCGGTACCTCAAGGGTATGACGGATTTAGGTTTGTTCTACACCCACGAATCCTTGAGAAGAGTCGACACCCATTCGGTTCTCGGGTTGATTCCCGCCTTATTGGTTACACAATTGCTAGTTATCTGTCTGACCCACATAAGGCACGTTCTCAAACGGGCTATGTCATTACCGTTGGAGACACCGCTACATCTTGGAAGTCTACCAAGCAAACACTAGTTGCGACTTCTTCGAACCATGCTGAGATCCTCGCCTTGCGTGAAGCATTGCGTGAGTGAGCAGTCATGGAACATATTCGAAGCACTAGTGGTCTTACTACCGTCGTTAACCTTCCTACGATGATCTTTGAAGACAATGCAGCATGTATCGAGCAGTTAAAGAAATGATACATCAAGGGAGACAACACCAAGAACATTGCGCCGAAATTCTTTTATTCTCACTAGTAACAACAGCATCAGAACATTGAAGTCAAGCAAATCTGTTCCCATGACAACCTGGCCGATCTCTTTACCAAGTCATTGCCCAAGTCTACTTTTCAGAAGCTCGTCCAGGAATCGGTATGCGTAAATTATCTGAGCTGAATAGCTTGTAGTTCTCTTATTTGGAAGTTATGTCTAACTCAGGGGGAGTATCATGAAGCATACTCACTTGATCTTTACGTACTCTTTTCCCTACAATTAGGAGCATTTTTCCCACTGGGTTTTTGCTACCTAACGAGGTTTTAATGAGGCACCCATCATGGGATGATCATACTTTGTTAAGTTCACTACTTTCGTCATGTTTGACGTTTGTTGTAGACATTATGCATACTTCTCACTTTTCTCCTTGGTCTATGGGTTTTCACATGCCTTAGGTTTTACCATAGCGAGGTTTTGTGAGTTTTACTATCGATGCATACTTTCTTTATATTAGAGACTCGCATTCACCTGTTGTGTCATCGACTTCATCAACTATTCTACCTCAACTGATGAATATCTGATGCGATGTTTTATTTGAATATTTCCACACTCAAGGGGGAGTGTTGCAGTCATATTTAGACTAGGAATGTGATTGTGTAAATCCTAGTGTATCTAGGGATATCTTGGAATATTCCCTTTAGTAGTTATTATCCTATTAGAGTTGTAATCCTATTAGGGTAAGGATTTAACATATCCTACTACTACAAATAAAGGCACAATGGGGTGATACAACATACACCTTACCATTAAATATCTCTCGTGCCGTCGGCCTCTCTCCTTCTCTAGTCCTAAATATACCTACAACAATTCAGCTTATGTTATATAAATTTTTTTATAAAGCAAAACAATGTCATTTAGCTTATGTTATATAAATTTTATAAAATAAAACGACGCCATTCAACTTATTTTAAAAAAATTTCCCAAGGTCCAAAACGACATCGCTTTGACCAAGGTGTTTTTTAAAAAAAAAAAAAAAAAAAAGGAGCCACGCTTCTTGTAAGCTTCGCAGCAGCAAAGAGTCAAAGGCGCTTGTTGCAGGTTTTCCAACGGACCAGAGGGGTGGCTAATCCCTCATAGACCAAAGGGGTGGCTGCCGCACCTCCTTGCATCTGTAGCTTTGCCAATACTTCACGGCAAGCCAAAACATAATAAATTTCAAAGTACAGCTTGTCAAGCAACATAACCTATGCATCATGCCAAGCTAAAGACAAAATAAAATCAAAAAGTGTCAAGTAATCTCCTTAATGGTTCAAACAATGCCATGAAACATCCTGCCAAACTAAGAATGAGGCATGATAAATTACAACATACCATTCAAACCATTCAAGCCGAAAAATCAACCCAACCAAATAGAATGTTCCTTCCCATCCTATCCAAGCAAATCACCAAGTACAAACTGACTTTTTCTCAATCCATTGTGCCTGCCTCACAAAATCAAATGCCAAATTATCTTCGCTATCATAAGTAAATTCATGACATTCACATATGCCAAGTTATTGTACTCGTTTTATAAGAAAATCTGCTAGCCCTTATGAAGCATGAAGCATACAAGCAAATATCAAGCCTACAAGTTTGCAATGTCAAACATATAAGCCAATGCCAAACCTACGATATTAAGCCTACAAGCTACAAGCAATGCATGAGATAATCCAAACAAGCCAATTATTGGCCAATTTCTTTTAAGAAATTTCCAAGCACTTTCGATTGAGTATCTTTTTATAATTCCTAGAAAAAAAATAAAAACAAGTGAATTTCACACTACAAAATCATGGAAGGCTAGCAATTTAGTCTCTTACTATTGGAGATTGCCTAAAGATTTGAAGCTGTCTTTTTTAGCACAGGTGACAAATTAACATTAATGGGTAACAATTAAGAATCTTAAACTTATTTAGTTTGATTTCACCATAATAAGGTATACACAATCATCACTACTACCAATCTCACCATCATATTATGGGGAAATTAAACATCATATTAAAGTGAAATCAAACTAAACAGATCTTGACACACCCCGACCGAGATCGAGGCATGCTGGCCGTCACGTGAGGGTGACGTAGCCATGTGCATAGTGCGGAAGCAGTAAGGATAAGAAATATACGAATAAATAAAAACCTAAAGCTACTAAAGTGTACTAATAAACAGGAAGTGTTAGGAGTGAGATACAAGAGTAAATACTCCTAATCAAAGCATAGAAAGTCTAGGTGCAGTCCAGTAGGACAAGTACTCATTACACAGTACCAGCGGATGTCATACAAATCCTTGCACGCCACCAACAACAAGTCTACCTAAAACCTGGAGGGGCACAAAATAGAAAATGTGAGTGGGCAAAAACAAATGTTTTCAAAATCATTTCATTTCTCAAAAGTTCTAACCCCTCGCCGTAAAACATGTATAATTTTCCTAGAAATAGAATATAAACATATGCATAAATGTATATATAAATATCTCAATTCAAATCATGCGTCACATAACCATATTCATAAGTATGCCATGCCAAAACATAAAAATAGAATAAGTAACTCAGGTGAGAATAAATTCATGGAAAATAACATATTAGCCAGAACCCCTGCATAAGTTTGTACGGCTGAATTCATAGCTCATTAGTCAATCTAGCCGGAGTCACTACAATGACCTATACGGCACTACACTGCACACGAGTCGGAACCACTAAAAGGGTATGTACCACAAGACTGGGTGTAATATAATTATGCTCAATACTACGCTCTCATGATAGCTGGGCGATAAATCGCTAGTCATCTACGAGTCGGAACCACCTATGATGGTCTTGATAAGCTCATATTTATATATATTTTACATAAAATTCACTTGTCTTTTCTTAGTTAGTTCCTTATATTTTTGAGCTATTTACTATGTTTTTGTGTTTTGTGTGATTTATCAAGCAAAGAAAAGAAAAGTAGCACAAGTGGGATATTAAGTAACAAATTCGTCAAAACTGCCTGTGCAGATTAGCTGACTTTGGAAGCATGTTACGAACAGCTCAGAATGAATGAGAGAATGAGCCTTATATGCTTGGAAATCTACGGATGTCTATTTTTTGGAGCAATTTACGGATTGTTAATATCATTTTTCTAAAAGAAGTTATGGGCATTGTAACACTGAAAGGTTCAGAAAAGGGCTAAGCAGATTTGGCTAATAAAATGAGAAAGTAAAGGCACTTGTTTTGTGTTTTGCTTTGTCATCAACACTCAGCAGCAAATGGGGTTATGATTGCACTCATTTGGCTTTGGAGCAAGGGGAAATGCACAGCTAGAAAGAAAGAGGACACACACATGCAAAGGAAAGGAGAAACATGGGCAGAAAATGGGTGGATTGGTGGCTGAAATGATGAAGAACATGTGTGTGCAAATGTAAAGGGAAACATGGACAGCACACACACATGCAAACTCATGGCAAGGAGAGGTTCTTTTCTCCTTAAACATTCAGCCACATTCTACATACATTCCCCATTCACAAACCATTTAACACTAACCCATTACATCCACTCATTACCACAACACTCACCCACTACATCCATTACATCCACTCATTACCACAACATACACCACTACCACCTTAATTAGATGGTGGTCCTCTCCCTAGCCTATAAATACATCCATCCTTCACCATAACTGAGGACCATCTTGATCTACATTCAAACACATCTCCATACACTTCCATTTCCATGCCGTGAGCTCCATTCCATCCATACATCCATAAATCCCACATTTCACAAACACAAATACATTTTCCTTCCCTTGGCCGAGACATTCACCAATCTTAAATACAGTCCTAACCTTTCCATATATCCATACACATCCTAGACACTTGTGCTGCAACAAGGTGGTGGAAACGAAGGTCCTTGGCATTTCAAGCTTGGAACTTTGGAGCGTTTTAGGTGTACTTCGTTCTTGCTTTCAATGTCTATTTTGTTATTTTCTGATTTTGTTGCAATTATGAGTAGCTAAACCCGTATTTAGTTAGGGGGAAGTTTGAAGCCATGAACATGCTTGAGATATGAATTGATTTCCTCCAATTGTGATTTGATAAGTTGTGATTGCAATTCAATTATCTATTTTATTCATAACTAATTCTTGTATGTTTATTAAGGATGCATACTTAGTTTTCATGCATGAATTAGATGCTAGAATATAAATGAGTTTCACCTAATCGTTACAAGTTTATATTCATGAGTAGTGAAGGTTGTTTATCACAATCGCGTTAATTGAATTCTTGGCAAATGTATCATGCATTCATAGTTATAATTGCCTCGTCAACACTTATGATTTTCATTGAACGTAATGATCTCTGATTGTATCTCTATTATGCATTCATATAGGAGACTTTTAGAGAATGATTTGGGTTGTTGCATGCATTCATCCAACTCAATGACTAAAGGAAAATCTGAGGGTTAATTTGTGCATCACGGTTAATCTGGGGTGTTGAGCATCATAGTTAATTGAAAAGCAATTGGAAATCGATTCATATACAAGTGTGTCATGTGTGAAGAACGGACCTCTAACTAATCCATCCATCATCTTATTTCTTAAATTCGTTTTACAATCTGCCTAATTTTATAAGTTGTTTGTTTGTTTCGAATTCATCAAAACCAAAATCCCCCTTTTACTTTACTGTTTCAAAGTGTTTAAATTCTGTTTTGGTTGTGTTTTAGAGTGTTTTGAGTCAAGTCAAAACCCAAATTTCGTCCAAAGTTGTGTTAGAGTCAGAAACTGCTTAGTTTGTGTTTTTAGGCAGTTTTGAGTGTTTCAAGTTGTTTTGAGTCTAGTGAACTTGTTTTGAGTCTTTTGAGTCTATTCAAACGTCTTTAACTTTGTTTTTATGCTTTTGAGTTAGTTTAGAGGTTTTAGCAAGCTCTCCTAATCCCCGGTTTAGAACGATCCCTACTTGCATTTATACTACAATTTGACAACAAGAGGGTTTAATTTGAGTGCTTAACTTTCATCGCATCAGGTCTATACGACAAGACTGTGCACCTAAATTGGATCCAATATGAGCATATGGTGCGGGAGGTGACATTATAAACAGGCTTGTACTCTATCTCTAGTAATTCACAATCACCCGAGGTGCAGATTTATGATCTCTATGCTTCTCAATTAATCACAACTTTAATCACATTCACAATTCACAACTCACCTGGGCTTACCTGAGCGTCCACAACACCACAATTATATATTATGCATCATATACTAATTCATATACAAAATATAAATTTATATGCATGGCATTCAAGGCATACTTTCATTCAAACACATTTTTTGGGAAAATATCAAGTATATAAGTATATACTGAAAACCAAAAGCCCATTCACTGGTACATCGAAGGGTCGTAGCCCCCGAGTCGCCCTTGACTGCGCTCGTCCTCGGGATAAGTCTCCCCTATATGCGAAACAACTATAAAAACATTATTTAAAGCACATAGACAAAACTAGCTAATAACTTCTCATACATTGCTCAAATGGGGTGTATAAATATACCATCGTGACCTACACAACTCCACAAACATCCCCATATTTTAAAAATAATTTTTGGACGTCCCACGCGCTGGCAAGGGCACGGCAACATGCGCGGCCACGCGCAGGGACCCTAACTGAATCCCTTAACCCCGTTAGGAATATTTCGTGGAATATTTTGTTAAATAGTAACTGAATCCGTTAAACTAACCAACGCCGTTAGGAATATTCCGTCAAAGTTGACAGAATATTCCGTCATCCCCTACCTCAGAACTCCGGCGACTGTCGTCGTCACCGGAAAACTGGGAATTTTTCAAACCTTCATTTCTCGTCCATTTCTTAGTCAAATGTCATGAAACTTAAACCAATTTGAAGCTTGACACGAATAGAACACAACCATACCTTTTAAAAGCCCTAAAACCCACGGAATTCGCCGGAAAAATCCTCGATACTCAGACAAAACCTGCAACTCGTCTAATCTAAACTTTCCGACGTCCAAATCACTTCATTTTTCTTCTCCGAGCTTCGTGAGGATGTTCCAAAGCTTCCTACAAGCTTAAAATCACCTTAAACAGCCATAATTACGACCATGTGAACAGTGCTCTAATCGGGGTTTTCTGGTTTCCACAATCTCGACGTTAAAAATACTCCAAAACTACTCCAAAACGTCAAGTTAGGATAATACCTTTTTGAGTCCTCAAACTTCCTAGGTCGCTGACAATCACCATCGAGTCACTATTTACCTCGTCGGAGCTTATGAAAACTCAGGGTTCCTGACGTCCTTTCTTAAAAACAAAGGTATCTCTCGACTCTAGAGAACACAAGGGACAACGTGGTGATCTTAGATGGTTTGATCTGTGAGGTTTTGATGTGGTTTGAAGGATTGTCCGTACAGTTGTACGAAAAGTGGAGGAATTTCCGAGATAAAGGAGAGAGAGCACACGGGAAGGAGATAAAGAGAATGTTGGGGTGTGTGTGTGGTCCAAAGTTGTCGACTCCAACCAACCAAAACAACAAAACAACTTAATTTCCAATTAGTTCCACACTTAGGAAAATAACTTGGGACATAAACTAAGTCATGTATATTAACGATGAAAGTGTAAATATCTCTTAATTAGATAAAACTGAGAGACTAAGTAATTGTTACAAGTTTGTTCGGACAGTTAGTCATTGTTGGACTTAGTTAGGACAGTTTGTTAGACTTGGTTCACAACTATTGGGTTGATGCATTTGCAACTGCAATTTATCTGATCAATCGATTACCTACTACCTCCAAATCTTCACCTTGGGAGCTATTATTTCAACGGTTGCCAAATTACAGTACTTCGAGTTTTTGGTTGTGCTTGCTTCCCTTGGTTACAACCATACTCTCATTCCAAGCTACATCCGAAGAGCAAGTTATGTGTTTTCATGGGATATAGCTTGCATCATAAAGGATATAAATGTCTTGACCCTGTGACCAAGAAAGTTTACACATCTCGGCATGTTCTTTTTGATGAAACAAGTTTCCCTTTTCATAATTTTTCAGTCCCTCTCTTCCACATATCTTAATTCTCCTCTTCAGCAATTCCCATCACCTCTCACATTTACCACTCCCACTTCCAACCTACAACTTCAACCCCACCTACCATCACCCCCACCTACAACTTCTGTCTTATCCAGTTTTCCGCAACCTACTTCCCTCTCCACAGAATTACAGGCTTCATCACCCTATAATCCAACCTTACCACCTCTCTTACCTTCCTCTAATCATCACCCAATGCAGACAAGATCAAAGTCTGGGATATTCAAACCCAAGGCTATCACAGCCACAAAGCATCCACTTTCACCTCATATTGCTTCAGATTATACTCCTAACACCTATCTGCAAGCATCAAAACATCCTCACTGGCGCCAAGCAATGCAGGAGGAATATAATGCTCTTCTCAGCACAGGTACATGGTCTTTAGTTCCCTCTACATCATCTCATAATATTGTCGGCTGCAAGTGGGTATTCCGAATCAAAAGAAAGCCAGATAGGTCTATTGACAGATACAAGGCCCGATTAGTTGCTAAAGGTTTCAATCAACAAGAGGGCTTGGACTATTCTGAGACTTTTAGTCCAGTGGCAAAACCAGTTACCATTCGAATACTTCTCACTCTTGCTTGTCAATTTGATTGGTTTCTTAACTAACTTGATGTTAGCAATGCCTTTTTGCATGGTACACTCACAGAATCTATGTTTATGCAACAACCTCCTGGTTTTAAGGATTCCACCAAGCCAAATCATGTTTGTCATCTTCACAGGTCTCTCTATGGTTTGAAACAAGCTCCTCGAGCTTGGTATGAAAAATTGAATGATGCTCTGATTTCTTTGGGGTTTATTGGTTCCCAAAATGATCATTCCCGGTTTATAAAAAAGGATCCGCAGTTGGTATTCATACTGGTTTATGTGGATGACATTTTAGTCACCGGACCCTCTTCTGTAGAATGTCAAAAGGTGATTACACAATTGAGTAGTTTGTTCCCTGTTAAAGATCTTGGCCCTTTGCATTATTTCCTCGGCATTGAGGTTAAGTGATCATCATCTGGGATCTTTATTAATCAGACCAAATACATTCTTGATCTACTGCAAAAGTCTCACATGGATGGAGCAAAACCATGTTCCACACCTCTCAGTACAGAAAAGCTTGATCATGAGTCTCCACTTCTTGACAATGTTACTGAATACAGGTCCTTGGTAGGTGCCTTACAATATCTCACCTGGACTTGACCTGATTTGAGTTTTGTTGTTAATCTTGTTTGTCAGTACATGCATAGTCCCCAGTCTCTCACTTTCAAGCTATTAAAAGAATCCTTCGGTACTTAAAAGGCTCTATTGATATGGGTTTATGGTTCTCTAAATGCCCTGTTCCTTTGGCACTTCAAGCATTCTCTGATGCTGACTGGGCAGGATGCTCTTTAGACAGGCGATCCACTGGTGGTTTCTGTATTTTCCTTGGCAGTTCTATTATTAGTTGGAGTGCTAAAAAGCAACCAACAGTGGCACGATCTTCCACTGAAGCCGAATACAGGTCTCTTGCTAATACTGCCGCAGAGTTGTCATGGATCTCCAAGCTTTTAGTTGATATTGGTTATTCTCCTCCTTGTTCTCCTCAGTTGTGGTGTGATAATATCTCTGCCATTTCTTTGGCGAAGAATCCTATTTTTCATGCTCGCACGAAGCATGTTGAAATAGATTATCACTACATAAGGGAGAAAGTGTTAGCCAAGCAACTTGATGTCCGCTTTGTGTGTACACAAGATCAAGTTGCAGATATTTTTACCAAGTCTCTGTCCAAGTCCAGATTTACCTTTCTTCGACACAAACTCTCTCTTCGGGTTCCTCCGTTTAGTTTGAGGGGGGCTATTAAGGATGAAAGTGTAAATATCTCCTCATTAGATAAAACTTAGAGACTAAGTAATTGTTACAAGTTTGTTAGGACAGTTAGTCATTGTTGGACTTAGTTAGGACAGTTTGTTAGACTTGGTTCACATGTATATATACTCAAATGTAATCTTATTGTTTGATGATGAAATGAAAAATACATTTCTAATAATGTACACACCACTACCCACGTTTAAGGGTAAAACCGTCATTTCACACTGTCGAAACTAAATAGTTCGGGACGGGCTATGACAATCTATTCACCTTACAAAATTTTGTCCTCGAAATTATACACAACAAATACATCCACTAATGGTCATAAAACAAGCGTGGATACATCTCTCTCATCCGATCCTCTGTCTCCCAAGTAGCCTCTTCTATTGAGTGATTTCTCCATAATACTTTCACCAAATGCACTGTCTTGTTCCTCAGTCCCTTATCTTTCCAATCCAAAATAGTCACTGGCTCCTCATTGTAAGTCAAATCCGAATTAATTTCCAATGGTTGAGGAGGTATTACATAAGAAGGATCTGAGACATAATGTCGAAGCATCGAAACATGAAACATATCATGCACTTTGGACAACTCTGGAGGCAACTCAAGCCTGTAAGTGATGCGAAATAATCCAACACGCAAATTAAACCCTATTTGTGACAATTGTAGTAATGATGTAAGTAGGGATCGTTCTAACCGGGGATTAACTAGGGGTGCTAATCTAATCTAAATTGATTTAAAAACACAAAAACTAAACTTAAAGACTCTAACAAGACTACTATGACTCAAAACAGATTTGAAACACTCAAAACTGCCTAAAACAATCAACTTGACTAAAAAAGAAACTAGAACTTGATTTGGACGAATTTGGAAGTGTTTATGACTCCAAATGCTTAAAAACTCAAAACAAAACAGATTTGAATGACTAAGACTCAACAAAATATGGGGGGATTGTGTTTGGACGAAATTAACTTAAATGAGCAGATTGTAAAGAAAACAGATTGTAAAACAAAATTGTGATGAATCAATGGATGATGGAATAGCTAAGGGGTTATTCTCCACACATGAAATATATGCAACGTAAATCAATTTCCAGTTATCAATTTAATAAGTTATGAACCTCGACACTCCAAGTTAATTAGGTCCGCTTAAATTAACCTTCAGATTTCCCTAGAATCATTGAATTGGATGAATATGCATCGCAAACAAATTATTCCTAACAAGTTCTCTATATGAACAGCATGATAAAGACACAAGTTAGAATCATTACGTTCTTTGGAAATCATAAGCATCGACAAGGCATTTGTAACTATGAAAAGCATGATACTCTTGCCAGGAATCTACTTAACCCGATCGTGACTAGCGACCTTCACTACTTGCGAATATAAGTTCATAACGATTAGGTGAAACAAACTTATATCCTAGCATCAAATTCAAGCATGCAAATTAAGTGTGCACTCTCAATCAACATACAAGAATAAGTTCTAAATCAAATGGTTAAGCAAATTGTATTCACGACTTATGCAACGATAACTGGAAGTAATCAACTTATTTCACATATATAATCATGGTTTTGAATACACCCTTAGCCAAAACGAAATTAGCCAATCATACTTAAAGCAAAACAAGGATTAAATGAATTAGACAGTGAAATCAAAGATAGAAAACACCTAGAAACGCTCCAACACTCCCAAGGCTTGGGCATAGGCACGAGACAAGATGTTCCTTCTCCTTCCTTCTTTGCAAGCTGCAACACTAGAGGTTTTGGACAGGTTTGGGTGGTTTTTATGGTGTAGAATGGATGGGGAATGGTATAGAAAGGTTTAGGGTTGATGGGTGGTGTGGCTAGGGGTGATTTTTGGCTGAATTTGGAGAGAATGGTGATGGAGAGGTGTGGCTAAGGCAAGGATAAAATATGTTGTGTTTTTGATGAATATGGGAGGTTGTATTTATAGGCTTGAGAGAGGACCACTCCATTTCCTTTGCATGTGAGCTTGTGTGGGTGTGTGTTGGCATGTTTCCCCTTTACATTTACACACACATGCTTCATCATTTCAACCACAAAACACACACATTTTCTGCCATGTTTTTCCCTTTACATTTACACACACATGCTTCATCATTTCAACCACAAAACACACCATTGCCTTCCCCTTTGCCATGTGTGTCCCTTTCACTTTGCATGTGGGCTTCTTTGCATTTGTTTTCTCCCTCTCTTGCCTTGAGTTTGCATGTGTATGAGTTGTCATTGTTTATCCTTGCAATTGCACACACACACTTGCACACACATATGCCCAAAACGTCCATTCTCATGCATGCAATCCATTTGAGCCCAATATTGATCCAACATGCACCAAAATGCACTTTTCTTGCCAAGGTTGTTATTAAGACCTACAAACAAATGAAAATAGCTTAAAATACTAAAATAACTATGAACTAACAACATAAATGCCAAGAAACAAGCTAACTAAGTCGCATAAATATGCTCCTATCAAATTCCCCCACACTTAGCTTTTGCTAGTCCTCGAGCAAAACAAAGAAATAAAACGAAACAAGATAATTAAAACACAACCTAAACCTTCCAACGTTTGCCTCAGGGATTTCCAATGCACATGACATGTTAAAAATCATTATCCCCACAGATTTGAGTCATCTTTACACTTAAGTACATACTTAATCATAGTCACCACGTACTAGTTCACATTTAACCAATTAAAACATGATTTTGAATGTAGTAACATGCCTTAGAGAATTTGCTCAAGTCCTTACAAGATATTCACTCAATTTTCACTCAGATTTTCTAACTACACACCCTATACTAGTTATATGTGAGAAGATTGATGTAAACATGAAAACGAACGCTCACATATATGTATTACAAAGAAAGCGATTTCTGGAGTTATTAAGCATGTTTAGATATGATCTCATGAATGAAATGCTACTACTTAGATGCGAGAACTAGTGACACCATATGCTCATACAAAATTCAGACTCCACATATTGAAACGCATAACACTCAAGATAAAGTTAAGGGTTGTAACAGGGTTTTAAAGGTAATGGCTAACAAAGAAAGGATAGGGATAACAAACGTTCTTAAAGCAATAGCAAACAAAGTAATGAACTTGAAACTTAGAATTCACTTAGATTGCAGAAATCAACTTTTAGACATAAGGGAAAGATTTAAACAACTCTTAGGGTCAGATTCAACATTTTTTTTTCTTTCTTTGCACGAATTTTTCTTTTCTTTTCTTTTCTTTCCACCCGTGCCTATGGCACACTACTTACATGAGAAACACTTCCCCCACACTTGTTTTCTGCCAAACATTACTCGAAAGGAATTCAGTTTGAATCATGCTTTACTATGCTTTAAGAACAAGGGTGTGGATGGTCCTAATCTAGGCTAGGTGGAGATGATGTGATTAACAAAGAAAAATAGGCTACACAAGGCTCAACGGGGTTTAAACTCAAACATATAATGAAGTAGGATACACGGCAATTTGGCTTTGGTGGTGGTAACTACACAACTTCATCTTGAATTGTGTTATGCAAATCAATATCATGCTTTGAATGGAATGGGCATGAGTTCTAGCATTTGGAACTAAATAATGAAACGCCTTCTAAGTAGTAACCAAGCAAAGAATAATGAGATCATGCAACGATTTAGAAAACAATAATGCACAGATTATCAACTCTCCAAATAAACGTTTTAGGCTCAAGTCTCACAAGGTTGTAGCATTAATTTGAGTTCCTTCCTTCAAGCATGTTACAAAAACTGATTTTTTTTTTCTTTATGATTACATATGAATTCATAAATTATAACTACAATCAAGCATAAACCAAAGAGTAAATCAAACTGTCCTCCATGTTTATAACTCGTTTTAACAGCCATACAATTACAAACCGAATCCTCATCATTGTGTTGGAAGGTACCCTAAGACACAAACAAAAACACAAAAACAACTTTTTTTTTTTTTTTTTTATGCAAAATTCTTCAAATTTTTATCAAATTTTTAGATTTTTATGCCAAAACATACTACAAACACTTAAAAACAGTGATAAACAACATTGTAAATGATAGGTGAATAAAACCCGTTTACCCCCCCCCACACTTAAACCAAACATTGTCCTCAATGTTTCAAACATAGATTTATACTTAAACAAACAAACAACACAACTAATCAAACATGACAAGTATAGCAAGGTAAAAACAAGAAAGAGTAGAGTTGAGGAACGCAAATCTGGTTATGGAGGTAGATGATCTTTTTGACTTGCTTTCTGGCGATGTTGTTGAAGCTTCTCGAGTTCTTCAACTCAGACTCCTTTTGTTGAGTTGATTGTGCAGGCTCAGTTCCTTATTTGTTCTCTAAGCAGATGTGGTAGAGACGAAGAGGAAACACAAGATGTTGAAGATGAGTACTCGAGAGCAATTTCTCCATGTCCTGCATTCTTCTCTGCTTGTTTCTTCTGCTCGGCAGGTAGGCACGAGGTAGAGGTGGTGGTCTGTTTCTTTGTTCAATCTTTCCAAGTGCCCACCTCTTGCTTGCTTTCTCCCTTGTCCTTAGTTGAGGATGAATAAGCACGTTGTATCCACATGCTTCGAGGTATCATTATCACTTCCCCTATGTGGTAGACGAAGAGGAAACATAAGATTGATGAGTACTCGAGAGCAAGGTTAGGTAAGCAATCAGGAAGGGGTTCCAGGCAGTCGGTCCCCTCTCGGAAGATTGATACCAAGTGCTGGCGGGACAAAGGACAGGGAGAAAGCATGATATGAGATACGCTTGCTCTCAACCGTTATGATATGAAATACTTTTGCTCTGGGTAGGTTGTTTGCAGGGGTATCCCAAGGGATGAGAAATACAGAGTGACTCGAGAGGGTTTGTTGGAAAGCCATTCTCGGAGATGACGGAATGTTATGTATGTCTGCTTTGCCATGAAGGTCGACATTTGTAGGAAATAATAACCGGTACTGTTCTTTCACTCCTGTCGGCACCCGTTGGATGATTGAACAATAGACTTCACGTGCTTTCTACTTCAACAGAAATCTTCGACAGATTGCGCAACGCAGATGTGCAATTGACAGATGCTGACACGTCTGATAAAGCAGATGCTTCTTTAATATCCGGAATTGGTGCTTCGAGTTCTGAGCTTCGTTGAGTGCAGAGGTTGTATGTGACAAGTGCGGATAAATTTAGAAAAGGAAGATTGGCCCGTGATTTCAACCCCAGCTTTTGAGAAAGCGAGTGCTGACGAGGCTGAGAGAGACAAGCGGTTGGAATCGGCGCTTCGACAAACTGCCCGTGATTTCTGCAAAGCTGACGAGGCTGAGAACGACAGGCGCATCCTTGATATCTGAGATCAATGCTTCGACAAATTTCCCGTGATTTTTGCAAAGCTGACTCTGCATGTGACGGGTGCTGACGAGGCCGAGAAAGCTGACACTTCTTTGATTTCTGAGATCAGCCCGTGATTCTTGAGTAGGCCTAGCTTTGGAGAAAGCAGGCGCCTCTTCGATCTCTGAACTCGCCTCTTCGATCTCTGAAATCCCATCGCGTGCTGATTTTTATAGAGGTACGCAGGATGTTCAAAGCACGCTTAAATTTCTGCCTGTGAAAAACTCCCTTCTTGTACTTCTACGATCTTGACTTGTCCGACTTCTTCATTTTCCTCAACACCTCTGAAAATGTCTGGCCCCTCCGACCGTCGTTTTGACTTGAATATCGGAGAAGATATTGACCTGTCTTCTCCAGGCAACATTTGGCAGCCATCATTCGTATCCTCCAACGGTCCTCTTACAGTTGGGGACACTGTGATGAGAAATGATGCAACGATTGCAGTGGTTGCCAGGAATCTTCTTACTCCGAGAGACAGTAGGATGCTTTCCAAGCGGTCTGATGAGCAGGCCGTTCAGGATTCTTTAGCCTTCAGCGTCCAATGTGCCGGCTCAGTGTCAAACATGGGCCAACGCCTTATTGCTCGATCTCGTCAGGTTGAGTCTTTAATGGCTGAGGTGGCTAGTCTTCGGCAGGAGATCAGAGGGCTTAGGCACGAGAATAAAGAGTTGCATATGCTAGCAACTAGTTACTCAACGAGCATGAAGAGGAAGCTGGACCAGCTGCAGGAGTGTGAAGTTCGGGCTCGAAATGACCATCAAAGGTTTATGGCATTACTCCCGAGGCAACTTCTGCCCTCACCTTCTGGCGCTTCTCCAAATGTTGAGGCTCCGGACAATTAAGCTCTGGTGCTTCGCCTTTCTGATGTTCCTTCGACTGCTGCAGCACCTCCTGACCAATGAAGACTCCTTCTTGTTTGTATGCACATCTTTGTATTTTTCTACCTTTCTACCTAATGTTCCTCTTCCACAAAAATTAATGTAAAAATACTTTGTTTACCTGTCAATGTTTCAAACATAAATTCACACAAAAAACAATCAAACAAGCAACAAATAAATATAACAAACAAGGTAAAATAAATGCAGTAAAGGGAAGGTTTTTAGAAACGCAAAACTGATTGTGAAGCGATTCATAGATCTTCCTTATTTGAGTACATGGGCTGCCTCCCAAGAAGCGCTTTCTTTAACGTCTTGCAGCCGGACGAAGAACTCAATTAGTCCCCATTGCAGCCCACGGCATGCAGGGAGATGTCATCCATGCCATGCTCCTCAAAATGCTCGTTCATTAAATCCTTGAACGGAAATGGATAGTGATGTTTGCTGATGGGTGCGTTGTGTTTCCTAGGGTTCATGTAAATTCGCCCACCATCGGGGATTTTCTTGGGTACCTGCACCAAAGAAGGGAACCACCTATCAACTTTAACGGTAATTGGATTTGGATTAGGTGGCTTACCTATGTTTTGTGATGAAGTGGCAGCAATGTGAACATTCTTCCCCATGGTGTTTTCGGCTAAATTGAGCACTTTGAGGGCAGCGGCCGTATGGTCCTTGTGCTCATCTCCAGTTCCCTCATCTTGCATGGTTCTTGATGCATCCTTTGTGCTTGGTGCTGAACGATCCGGTCCTATCTTGTCTATTTTATCAATGGCACAACAAGAACGAACAAAATTAGGAGTCTCAATGGATTCAGAAATTTTAAAACTAATCATGTCACCACCAAATGCCATAGTTACTTCGCCTTTGGCTACATCAATCTTAGTTTGAGTCGTCTTCATGAAAGGTCGTCCAAGTAAGAGTGGTGATGGTGGAGAGTGGGATGAATCCTCCATATCAAGCACATAGAAATCCGCCGGAAAGATTAATTGATTAACTTGCACTAACACATCTTCCAAAACTCCCTTTGGATAGGCATTAGATCTATTAGCCAATTGGATAATCACACCATCATTTTTCAACTTGCCTAAGTTCATAGATGCATAAATTGAATACGGCATAACATTTATAGATGCACCTAAGTCTAACATGGCAGATTCAAAGCGAGTGTTACCAATGACACAAGGAATTGTAAAACTACCCGGATCTTTGCATTTGGGGGGTAGTTTGCGTTGCAAGATGGCTGAGACATTTTCACTTACCTGTACCACTTCTTTCTCCCGAAAACGTTTCTTGGTAGTACAAAGCTTCTTCAAACACTTGGCGTACTTTGGGATTTGCTTGATTGCATCCAGAAGGGGTATGTTAACTTGAACTTTCCTAAATGTCTCAAGAACATCTTTTTCCTCCTCTACGTTCTTAGCTTGCAAAAATCTGCTAGGGAAGGGTACATTGGGTGGAATAATGTTAGAATTAACTGAATTTGGACTCATCTTACCTATGGTGGACGGATTGGATGGCTTAGGAGCAATGGGTGCCTGCGGCATAGGTGTTTCCACCCTTTCCGTGGGTTGACTTGGTTTCTCCTCTTCAAATTTCAACTTCTCTTCCTCCTTGGGACCTGATGTGGATGGTTTAGGATCTGCCCCAACTTCTTTTCCACTTCTTAGCATGATTGCATTTGCATATTCGAAACCACCATTGGGATTGACCACTGTAGTGCTTGGTAACTTACCATTTTCACGGAATTGTCCCAAAACCTCGGCCATTTGGCCCATTTGCTTATTTAGCTCATTAACCTCCTTTGCTTGGTTCTGCATTCCCTGCGCCAGTGTGGTTAGTAACTGATATGTTTTATCGTCATTCATAGACGTACCTGTGTTGGTTTGGGATGATTGTGCTTGAGGAGGTGGTTGTGGTGCCATTGGCCTTGGAAAGAAACCCGGGGGTTGTCGGAATCCACTTTGTTGGGCATGTTGTGGTGCATCTCTCCATCTGAAATTGGGGTGGTCACGCCATCCCTGATTGTATGTATTGGAGAAAGGATCACCCTTTTGTTGATTTTGATTCCCATAACCCATAGCATTGGCAGATTCCCACCCTCCATTCTCAATTAATTGAGGGCATTGATTAGATTGGTGTCCTTGAATGGAGCATACACCACAGATTGTAGTTCCTTGCGTTTTGGGGCCTTCAACAAACTGCGATAACATAGACGTAAGGTTAGCCATTTGGGATTGTAATTCAGAAATAGAACTTACCTCATTTACATGATGTGGCGAGGGGTATCTCTTTGCCCAACACCTTCATATTGTTGTGCATTGAGTGCTCGATTAGCAATGAGCGTTTTGGCATCCCTAGGTGTCTTGTCCACTAGAGCTCCTCCCGCGGATGCATCCAACATTTACCGTTCAAGTGGTAAAAGACCTTCGTAAAAATATTGAAGAAGTAGCTCTTCCTTCATTTGGTGCTGTGGACATGAAGCAACAAGAGTTTTAAAACGTACATAATAAGTTGGGAAAGATTCACCTTGGCTTTGCTGAATTCCACTAATCTTCTTGCGAAGAAGAATGACTCGTGATGTCGGAAAGAACTTCTCTAAGAAGGCTCGTTTCATACTTTCCCATGATGTGACAGTTCCGGGAGCCAACTCATACAACCAATCATTGGCCTTCTCCAACAAAGAAAAGGGAAAAGCCTTCATCTTCAATATGTTGTTGTCCACGTTCACCGATGTCATACTTGAGCATACTACTTCGAACTCCTTTAAATGCTTATTGGGATCCTCCATTGATAACCCATGGAACTTGGGTATATGATGTAGCAAACTTGACTTCAACTCAAATTCATCGGTCTTCTCAGGGGCTGCCCTAGGGTATTGGATGCAAAGAGGGGCTGCATTGGCCAAACCCGAGGCAGAAAGCTCCTTGATGGTTCGATTGTCTGCTGCCATGGTTGGTACCTTCTCTTCAACCTCAACTTCTAGCTCTTCTAATTCAGGTTCGGGACTAGGAGGATTAGACTCTTGCAATTTCTTTTTTTTTCTCAAAGTTCTCTCAAAATCACCGTCAAAGTCGAAGATATGCTCACGAACAGGTTGTGAGCTACGGGTCATAAATGATAGGAGCATATTTATGCGACTTAGTTAGCTTGTTCTTGTGCGTTTACGTTGTATTTCCTTAGTTATTTTAGTGTTTAAAGTTATTTTTGTGTGTTTTCAGACTCTAAGTACAAAGTATGCAAGAAGATGCATTTTGGAGGCCTTTGGAGCAGTTTCGGGCTTGGAATAGATAGCAAATGCATGGGCCAAAGTGGATGGACGAATTTGAGAACTAAAGAGGCCAAGAATGTGAAGAATTAGTGTCCAAAAGATAAAGAATTCAGCCCAAAAATCTGTCACTCCAAGTTGCACACTCCTTGCCGTGCAAAACACATAGCATTCCCTTTGGATTCCCATGCCATGCTTGATCACTCTTGTCCCCTACATAATTTCTGATTTCATGCTTCAATTCATTTAATTATTACACTCAATTGCTTGATACCTCTTGTTCCCTTCACCCATTAGATTTTATACAACCTTTACATCCATAACATGCACCAATTGATGATCCATCATTCACATTTGGAATCCCATGCCTTGTGCAACACATGTTGTTGCACCTTTGACCCATTTGTGAAACATTTCACCTTCCTTTCCATCTCTATGCAATGTACACAATCATTCATGCTCCCTAGCTGCAACACCACTCCATTTTACCCTTCACACTTTGCATCATCACTTCATTTTTATCCTTGGACCATTGCACACCACAAACTCCACAAATCCTCCCTTTGCCGTGCATTCATCCCTAGCCTAACCTGTTTCTCTAAGGTTTTTGGGGCCTATAAATACATGTTTACACCCCTTGGCCAAGGATCTTCCCCCCCATATTCATCATTCATCACAGAAATTCGTCCATACACACCCTAGGAAGCAAAACACCCCAAAAACACCATTCTAGTGCCTAGAAAACATAACAGCCACTCCACCTTCTTCCACCCTCTTTGCCTAGTTCTCCACCACCCTCCAACCATCAAACACTCCTCCACACTCACCCTAAACCTTTCCATACCATTCCCCATCCATTCTACATCATAAAACTACCCAAAATCTGTCCACAAACCAATCTGCCGCAAGCAAGGGAAAGGAGAAATCTTGGATGCACTTGCTGCCAAGTTGGAGCATTCTAGGTGTTTTCTTTCTTTGGATTTTAATGTCTAATTCATGTAATCTTTGTTTTGCTTTAAGTATGATTGGCTAATTTCGTTTTGGCTAAGGGTGTATTCAAAACCATGATTTTATATGTGAAATAAGTTGATCAATTCCAGTTATCGTTACATAAGTTGTGAATATAATTTGCTTGACCGTTTGATTTAGAACTTATTCTTGTACGTTAATTGAGAGTGCACGCTTAATTGGCATGCTTGAATTTGGAAGTGTTTATGACTCCAAATGCTTAAAAACTCAAAATAAAACAGATTTGAATGACTAAAACTCAACAAAATATGGGGGGATTGTGTTTGGACGAAATTAACTTAAATGAGCAGATTGTAAAGAAAACAGATTGTAAAACAAAATTGTGATAAATCAATGGATGATGGAATAGCTAAGGGGTTATTCTCCACACATGAAATATATGCAACGTAAATCAATTTCCAGTTATCAATTTAATAAGTTATGAACCTCGACACTCCAAGTTAATTAGGTCCACTTAAATTAACCTTCAGATTTCCCTAGAATCATTGAATTGGATGAATATGCATCGCAAACAAATTATTCCTAACAAGTTCTCTATATGAACAGCATGATAAAGACACAAGTTAGAATCATTACGTTCTTTGGAAATCATAAGCATCGACAAGGCATTTGTAACTATGAAAAGCATGATACTCTTGCCAGGAATCTACTTAACCCGATCGTGACTAGCGACCTTCACTACTTGCGAATATAAGTTCATAACGATTAGTTGAAACAAACTTATATCCTAGTATCAAATTCAAGCATGCAAATTAAGCGTGCACTCTCAATCAACATACAAGAATAAGTTCTAAATCAAACGGTTAAGCAAATTGTATTCACGACTTATGCAACGATAACTGGAAGTAATCAACTTATTTCACATATATAATCATGGTTTTGAATACACCCTTAGCCAAAACGAAATTAGCCAATCATACTTAAAGCAAAACAAAGATTAAATGAATTAGACATTGAAATCAAAGATAGAAAACACCTAGAAACGCTCCAACACTCCCAAGGCTTGGGCATAGGCACGGCACAAGATGTTCCTTCTCCTTCCTTCTTTGCAAGCTGCAACACTAGAGGTTTTGGACAGGTTTGGGTGGTTTTTATGGTGTAGAATGGATGGGGAATGGTATAGAAAGGTTTAGGGTTGATGGGTGGTGTGGCTAGGGGTGATTTTTGGCTGAATTTAGAGAGAATGGTGATGGAGAGGTGTGGCTGAGGCAAGGATAAAATCTGTTGTGTTTTTTATGAATATGGGAGGTGGTATTTATAGGCTTGAGAGAGGACCACTCCATTTCCTTTGCATGTGAGCTTGTGTGGGTGTGTGTTGGCATGTTTCCCCTTTACATTTACACACACATGCTTCATCATTTCAACCACAAAACACACACATTTTCTGCCATGTTTTTCCCTTTACATTTACACACACATGCTTCATCATTTCAACCACAAAACACACCATTTCCTTCCCCTTTGCCATGTGTGTCCCTTTCACTTTGCATGTGGGCTTCTTTGCATGTGTTTTCTCCCTCTCTTGCCTTGAGTTTGCATGTGTATGAGTTGTCATTGTTTATCCTTGCAATTGCACACACACACTTGCACACACATATGCCCAAAACGTCCATCCTCATGCATGCAATCCATTTGAGCCCAATATTGATCCAACATGCACCAAAATGCACTTTTCTTGCCAAGGTTGTTATTAAGACCTACAAACAAATGAAAATAGCTTAAAATACTAAAATAACTATGAACTAACAACATAAATGCCAAGAAACAAGCTAACTAAGTCGCATAAATATGCTCCTATCAGTAAGCAACCTTACCGACTCGCTCGGTGATTATATACGGTCCAATGTACCTAAGACTTAGCTTGCCTTTCTTTCCAAACCGTACAACACCTTTCCAAGGTGATAGCTTCAGAAATACCCAATCACCTACATTATACCTCCGGTCAGTGGCATGCTTATTTGCTAAGCTCTTTTGTCGATCCTGGGCCGCTTTCAGGTTAGACTTAATTACCTGAATATTCTGGGTAGTTTCATCCACAATCTCCGGGCCCATCAAAACTCTTTCGCCAACTTCTGACCAGCATAATGGCTTTCGACAAGACTTGCCATATAATGCCTTAAAATGTGCCATACCAATACTTGAATGGTAACTGTTGTTGTAGGCGAACTCCATTAAATCCAAACAATCATGCCAACTATCGCCAAACTGCAGCATTGAAGATCTCAGTATATCTTCTAATGTCTGAATGGTCCTCTCAGATTGTCCGTCTGTCTGAGGGTGATATGTTGTACTATAAAGTAATCTCATACCAAGAGCTTCCTGAAATGCTATCCAGAACTTAGAAGTAAATCTAGGATCCCGATCCGAGATAATATCAACTGGAACACCATGGTACTTCACAATCTTCGATATGAATAACTTAGCTAATCGGCTTAATGGATATTTTTCCCTCACTGGAATAAAGTGTGCTGACTTAGTAAGCTGATCAACTATCACCCAAATGTCGTCATAACCATTCTGTGTACGAGGAAGCTTGTACACAAAATCCATAGTAATATTTTCCCATTTTCACTGTGGACTAGGAAGTGGCTGTATCAACCCAAACTACTTATTCCTTTCGGCTTTAACCTGTTGGCAAACGGCACACCTACTCACATATTCGGCAATTTCCCTTTTCATACCCAGCCAATAATAAAATGGTTGAATGGTATGATACATCTTGGTACCTCCTGGATGCATTGCATATGCCGAAATATGCGCTTCATCAAGGATTTCTTTCTTTAATTCTGCATTATTCGGCACATACATTCTGCTCTCTTACATAAGCATACCATCAGTTTCTCGAATCCTAAAATCTTTCTTCCTCCCTTGATTCCTTGCTTGAATTATTTCCTGGGTCTCTTCATCATTCATCTGGGCCTCGAGCACACGATCAATTAAAATTGGCCTAACTTGAAAATTAGTAAGCAAGGCTTCCTCTTGATCTTCCACTCCTAACTCCACTCCAGTGGACCTCAAATCTGCAAGAAGAGGAACATGACAATCATATATGGCATTAAGTCTAGCTGGAGTCTTCCTACTAAGTGCATCCGCCACTGCATTTGCACGACCAGGATGATACTCAATCATGCAATCATAATCACTAAGTAACTCAATCCACCTCCGTTGCCGAAGATTAAGATCTCTCTGAGTAAAAAGATATTGAAGACTCTGTGAAGATCTTACATTTCCCACCATAAAGATAATGTCTCCAAATCTTCAAAGCAAAGATGATAGTCGCTAACTCCAAATCATGAGTAGGGTAATTCTTTTCATGAGGTTTCAACTGTCTCGAAGCATAAGCAATCACCCTACCATGTTGCATCAATACACAACCCAGACCATTCAAAGAAGCATCACTATAGACCTCAAAATTACCACTATCATCGGGGAGTGCTAAAACAGGTGCATGAGTGAGATAATACTTCAACTGCTGGAAACTTTGCTCACAATTATTATCCCACTCAAATTTAACTTCTTTTCTAGTCAACCTCGTTAATGGTAAAGCAATCACTGAAAAATCCTTAACAAACCGTCTATAATAGCCTACTAGGCCAAGAAAACTCCATACCTCGGTGACGGTTCGAGGTTGCTCCCAATTCTCCACAGCTGCCACTTTTTGAGAATCCACTTGAATGCCTTGAGCAGAAATGACATGTCCCAAAAATGCCACTTGATCCACCCAAAATTGACATTTGCTAAACTTAGCATACAACTGATGTTCCCTTAATTTCTTCAACACCAAGGTAAGATGTCAAACATGTTCTGCTTTAGTCTTAGAGTATACCAAAATGTCATCAATAAAAACAATGACAAACTTGTCTATAAATGGTTGGAATACTCAATTCATCAAATCCATAAAAGTTGCTGGTGCATTTATTAATCCAAATGACATCACCAGAAACTCATAATGACCATAACGAGTCCTGAAAGCTGTTTTAGGGACATCTTCATTTTTAATCTTCAATTGGTAGTAACTAGACCTTAAGTCAATCTTAGAGAATACACAGGCACCTCGGAGTTGATCAAACAAATCATCTATACGGGGTAACGGATAACGGTTCTTAATGGTTACCCGATTCAATTGCCTGTAATCGATGCACAGCCTCAAGGTTCTGTCTTTCTTCCTCACAAATAAGACTGGAGCTCCCCAAGGTGAAGTACTAGGCTAAATAAAACCTTTATCCACTAATTCTTGCAATTGAACTTTCAATTCCCTCAATTCAGCAGGAGCCATTCTATAAGGAGTCAAAGATATAGGATTCGTACCTGGAAGCAGATAAAAAACAAACTCCACATCTCTGTCTGGCGGTAATCCAGGCAAATCATCAAGGAACACATCCGGAAAATGCCTAACCACACGTACATCCTCCACACTACTAAGAGCATCATTATTCAACACTACATGAGCCAAATATCCCTGACAACCTTTCGATAACAATCTTTTGGCTTTCATGGCAGAAATAACAACATGCCTCACTCCGCTAGGCTCTCCTACAAATGTAACTTCAGGTAATCCAGGACGATGAAATGTGACTGTCTTTCCATAACAATCTATTTTTGCACGATTGTAGTGTAACCAATTAGTGCCCAAAATCACATCAAAATCTACAATGTCCAACGGCATAAGATTAGCTGGCATAATAACATCCTCCACCATCATTGGACATCCTGGATATACCTAATCCACAAAACATCTATCCCCTCTAGGCATAGAAAACTCCAAATCATATCCTAGAGGTGTAGGATGAGGTTGGGTCAATGAGCAAAGTTATGAGAAACAACAGAATGCATAGCACCACAATCAATCAATACTCTAGCAAAATGACCAAGAATATTTAACGTACCCATGATTAAATCAGGATTGTTCTGAGCATCTTGTAGTGTCATGTTATGGATATGTCCTTGATTATGCTGTCGTCCCCCACGACCTCTGTTAGCATGAACACCTCGTCCTTGTCTTGGCTGACCAGACTGTCTCGAAGATCCCGCACTGCTAGCAGCAATCTCTACCTGTTGGGGTTATCCCCCTTGGTACCACTAGGATCCACCGGCTGAATGTGGCTGATATGGCATAGAACCTCCCTGATACTGAGGGTAACCACTATGATAATGAAGATCCTGAGAGTACTGATATTGTCCTGAAGTATAAGGTGCGGCGTCACCCTGATAATGATAAACACCTCCTCGTCTAGTTTAGGCATAACCACTAGGTCCTGAAACTTGCTGAGTCGACGCAGGTAGTGGTAAGGAAGGCTGTTGGGCCTCTGATGATTCTGAGGGCAATGAGCAGCCCTATGCCCCATCTGTCCACAAGTATAGCATGCACTGTTGCCTCTCCTACACTCCCCAAAATGTCTATTATTACACCTGCGACATAAAGAAGCACCTGAACCACCGAAGTCCATATGCCTCTAAAATCTCTGGCCTCCAGAAAATCTACCACCTCTCCTCTGCATATTAGAGCTCAAAATTCCACTAGAAGAGCTGGAACTGCCACTGCTTCTCTTAAAACTCTGGGTCTTACGAGGTCCCTGAGATGATTGACCTTTACCTTTATCATCTCGCCTCTGGTTCCCGTTCTTTTCTTCTTCATCTTCACTTTCACTGGGCATGTTCTTTGAATCCTTAATCCGCATTAACACCTCATAAAACTCCTGGTAAGTGGCACAGGGAGTCGATGTCGCTATAGAACGCCATTTATTCTTAGTACCCAACCTGAAGTGACGGAGCATCTCGACCGGATTAGCAGCAACCTCCGGATCATATCGAGACAAATCAGTGAACTTCCTGTAATACTCATTCGCTGACATCTTTCCTTGTTTCAGATGTGTAAACTCTTGTTTCTTACGATCAATATACTCAGGAGGAATTAACCTTTTCCGAAACAATTGTTTAAACACTTCCCAATCCGCTACAACCTCTTGTGGCATCTGATATGACTCATGTCTCCACCATGATGCAGGCTGCAGACCCAGAAACCAGGTAGTCGTCTCGACCCACCTATCAGGCGGAAGATTCCCCTGACTCTGCATCATAAGGAAAGTCTTCTTGACATGATTAAGCCACTTCTCCGCTCCCTCCCATGAAATTATTCAGTTTCAGATTATACACAGTCTCAAGAGGTGTCCTTTGAGGAGGACGGAGTGAAGACTGGATGGCATTAGCTATAGCTTCCCATAATTAAGCAATATCAGGGAAACTTGGCTCAGCTGAGTGACGTGGCTCTCTACGAGGCGGCATATTTCTGAAAGAAGACATCACAAGGATTAGAATATTCATGAACTATACAAGACTGCTAAACCTAAGCTCTGATACCAAACTGACACACCCCGATCGAGATCGAGGCATGTTGGCCGTCACGTGAGGGTGACGTAGCCATGTGCACAGTGCGGAAGCAGTAAGGATAAGAAATATACGAATAAATAAAAACCGAAAGCTACTAAAGTGTACTAATAAATAGGAAGTGTTAGGAGTGAGATACAAGAGTAAATACTCATAATCAGAGCATAGAAAGTCTAGGTGCAGTCTAGTAGGACAAGTACTCATTACAGAGTACCAGAAGATGTCATACAAATATTTTATTATGTCAAAACTGTTGGAAATGTGCCCTCAAACCAATCATATGATGATACTTTACGGACATTTCACATGTTAAACTAATCTAGTTTAATATCAAGGGCAAAGATTATTGTTTGAGCCGTCTCATATAAATGTTATATGCTTAAACGATAAAGTCCAAGGAATATGTGACTAGGAGAATGCGATCTAAAGAAGTTAGATTCATGAGACCATTCTCTTTCGTATACATATCCTAAACGTTCCTGATCATAGGATTGCCAATTGGGCATTGACAGTCCGTTAAGATCAGTACGTGCTGTGTCTTCTCTCAGGGAGAGTGACTAGTCTCGAGTCATTGGTGTGACTGACACCAAGACAAGTACGTAGGTGCTCAATAGAGAATGAGTTCACTGAACACGATCAACGAGGAGTTCTCATACTCATGTCACATGAGAACTCATGGTTGGGATAATGCAAAGTAGTCCTTTGACCTGAGGCATCATAGTTGTCTTGTGGTTAGGTACTTGATCTTTGATTATGTCAAAGTCACCCCGTCCGCGGGTGTCCACGGCATCGTCGGGGTTAAGCCACTTAGCCATGGAGGCAAGTGAATGTGCAACAAGGGATCTCTAACCTTCAAACCGTTTGAGGGAGAATACTATATGATATGATTAAGAATCTCTGGCCAGAGTATGAATGAGATTTAGGAAGTCGTTCCATATCACATTCAAGGTAATCATATAAGCACACGAATCACATTGGATAGTAGACATGAATAAACTATCAAACCAAACAATGTGGTCAAGAGTATTCTATTAGAGAAAGACTGTATTGCATTTGTAATCCTAAACTGAATAGGTTCTCCACCTCTTCTTATTAGCTTGGGTAACCATGATATGCTGCTAGGTGTCACTCATGGTTTGTGGAAGCCCTAAACGTGTATAATCACTAAAGGGAGAATTGAAAGTAAGTTTCAATTCACAATCGATTTGAAATGGTTTTAATCGCCCACTGCCTCGCTAAAAGGAACCTAATGGATCGTACACCGTGTAAGGTAGAGATTGAAGAAACAATGGAGATGAGTAAGAATAATTAAATGGTTTAATTATTTATGGCAAGGATTAATTAATATGTTAATTAATCAAACGAATAAGTTCGTTAAAGACCTCGGGATAGTTTTGGACCTTAAGGCCTAATGGGCTTCGAACGTCAAGCCCATAGACTTAAGTTGTATGACAACTTAATTCACAAAGGCCCAAAAGCCCAAACAAAACCCTATGGCCGGCCATTTAGAGGAGGGTAGTGAACTTGCTTTAATTACAAGTTTGCCACTCCAATGAATAAAGGTATAAATATGACTTTATAGCCAAAATTCATTTAGGGTTTCTTTTGGAGAAAATTGGAGAGAACATGTCTCTCCCTTTCTCTCTAAAGTGGTCGGCCTCCTTGGAGGGTGTAGCTAGCAATCCTACTACTACAATGTCACTCATTTCTTCTCCAATCTCTCCTTGGTGTGGAGACTTAGAGGTTCTCAATTTTGGGAACTTGGAGAACCATTTCATCCATCCAAATCCATAGATTTAAGATGCAAGGAATGAAGGCCCTCTCTTTGGGTGATTAGCCTTTGCTTATGCAAAGAGGAATCTACAAAGGTATAATTTCTCAACTCATTTTGATTTGAGTTGAGTCTTGGTTCACCAAACTACTAGGCTTTGAATTTCATGGGTAATGTTTTGTTTTTGAGTGCATGCAAGCATGATTCCGCCTTTACTTTGTTAATTGCATGCTATATGATGTTGCTCAAATGAACATGTTTTTACAAAATCATCCTTCAAGTGGTATCAGAGCCTAGGTCTAGTAGTTGGTGAATCCTTTTGGGTTTTGTAGTTCATAGTATTTGATTTAAAAGTTGTAATATGTTACCAGCTTTATTCTTGTTTCTTTGAATGTAAATTTTGTTAGAAAATTTGCCATCTCAAATGTTGTAGATGTAGTTCATATGAGCATGAATGTTGGAGCTAAAATTTGGTGCCATGATTTTGGGGAAATTCGGCCAAATCCAAAGGGTGGATTTTTGGGTTCTTGTTTGACTTGTTAAAAGTGTTTTCAAGTAACTTTTGGAACCCCTATGTACCCTAGTTTGGTTATATGTTATTTCCCTAAAGTTTGAATGTTTTTGGGATGTTTTTGGATGAAAAATGTTCATGGAAATTTTTTGGGTTTTTCATGAATGTTCTTCATAGTTCTTGACATTTTTGCCAAGAACAAAAAGTTTGGTGTTTTGATTCAAAGTTTTAGTTAATTTCATAAAGTCCTTGTTTTGTGTTGGTTGATGTGAATTTTCTATCATCAAAACATTTATTTTGAAAGGTGATAGAAATGGTGATGGGTGTGTAAGAAGTACTTCTCTTACACACCACTTGCATGGTTTTATGATTCACACCAACCAAATTCCACTTGCAAGGCTTTATGACATTGTTGAAAAACGCTAAAGGACAAATTGTTTTGCTCCTTTAATGAAGTTTTTGATTTGTTGAAATTTTTAGGTTCTAGTTGTAATTACATGAAGTATTGGACTTTTGTGTTTTTACAAAGTGACCCCAAAAGTTTGTGTTTTTGCAATATAGCCCAAAAGTTGTGGTAATTGCATTTTGGCCCAAATTAAGTTGAGAACAAAATTGTTTTGTCTCTTTAAATGAGAATTGGATTTTCATTTCATTTAGCTCCATTTAAATCAATTTTATGGATACAAAAACCAAATGAAAATGTTGCATTCAATTTAATTAGTTAAAGTGTTAATTAATTAAAGGGTGATTATGAACCTAAGCCTACGATAATTGAGCTATGTGAAAGGCCGTTTCAAATTTGTTTGAACCATGGGAATGTGTAGATTAGATTTTGGTTGTAATTTGATTTGATCAAATGTTGTAAAAGAGCTTAAGCTCTTCTTTACTTTAAAGTAATTTGTTTTATTCAAATGTTGTATAGAGCATAAGCTCTTCTTTACTTTAAAGTACTCATTTTCTTGTTTTATATGATATGCATGAAAATGGAGTAGAGGGTCCAACGCCCCTAAGACAACACGCCTTAATGTGATTAAACGCGTAACTAAAATCAATCACCATCCCTAGACCGAGATTCAACACTAGGCTCGTGTTGGATCTAAACAAAAGGTTCATAGTCATCCTAAGGCCCTAAGGCAACTATATAGTCCATCAAATGAATGCAAAGCTTATGTTAGTAGTATCATATACTCTTGCTTTAAAAACCGTTTTATAAGCATAGTGGGAGTATTATATACAACTAAAACAAACAAATGAACCAATAGTTGTAATAGGACCAAAATTGTTTTAATAAAGATTAAAATGAATGTTTATATGTGATGAGACCTAAAAACCCTCAACCAAACCATTATTAAGTTGATAAGCGTGAGAGTGCTTTGAACACTCTTTCGTGGCCTTCCACCGTGGTGGGCTTCAATCGTTTGTGACTCATACACCGTATTCGTCCAGTTCTGGGGTTGCAAAGTATGTGCTTACATTCAGGAGAAGCCTATACATATATGATGAAGTGAAGGTAGGCAACAAGTGTGGTCAATATGATATTCTTCTGAGGCCATTCTTGAACCCCTACTTGAACTAGCATGGTGGGAATGACTTAACTAAGTGCAATGTGCCAATATGATATTCTTCTGAGGCATCATTCTCTAGAGGCCAAACTAGATGGGTACTTGCAAGAGATGCAAATGAGTAAGCGTACACTCTCATTATTATTAACGCTAGCCAATATGATTTTCTTCTGAGGTGGGCTTGGTAGTAGTGAGTCTCCCATACCCTACTAAGAGTTTCCTCCAAAACTCTCGAATTCCGATGAGGGATATGGAATTTGCCAAAAATAGTGGGTGGTGCTATTTGATTTAAAGACCCTGATCAAATGGCTTAAAATCAATCAATTTATATTCGTTATGTATTTATTTACCAATATATTTGCAAACGCTATCCAACACTTGACAAATAAAAGCCGAAAGCTTTAGTTTCCGGACTTGGTACTACAAAACAATAGATTGTCTTTAATGGCTTGTAAAAGTACCTAAGTAGTCTCATCCTCACAATCTTCCTATTGATAATGTATCATTGGAAGAACATGTTAGATAAAGTCTATCATAAAGAGGACAACACTTTTAATGTCATAATTCTTCAATTACAAATTGTTGTATGAAGAAATAAGAGTTGCTTTGAACAACCCTTAGTTAATGCGAACATTAGTGCTTGTTTCTTTGTTACATGAACAAGGAACTTTAGAAGTAAGCACAAGGGCATGGACACTTTATGTGCCATGATTCTTCACTTACAAATTGTTGTATGAAGAAATGAGAGTTGCCTTGAACAACTCTTGAAAGTTTGTAATTATGTTTAGAACATAATGGTTGGTTGACAAAAATAGTCCATCAACATGGACTTATGATGATTTTGAATCATTGAGTGTTGAAGTGATAAACCACTTAACGAGACGGAAACTAGGCTAGGACTTCACCTTAATGTCCCTATCCTAATGGTTCACTAAGTTTATTGTAAACTATGTAGTGAACAATAAACACATGCTCTCCAAAATGTTTGATGTGTATAACACAATTGAAATAAGTTTCAAGAGAGATAGTGGGAGTTTAGGGACCATGACTATTGTAGTCAAAGGAGAAGTCAAATGAAGAAGATAAAATTAACTCCAATGGAACAAACTTTCTTTATGAAAGGATGGACATTGGAAGGGGTATTTGCAAGAAATGTCTTGCAAAGTGTCAAGAACACTGTTGGAAGTATGCTCACAAAGCCACTCATTTGATGTAATAGCTTTTTGGAATACTTATTGTATTAAACTTTTATATGTTTAATGGAGGGCAAATCTTATTGTTAATCACTATTTATTGTATCATGTGTTTAAGCAATAAGGGAATCCAAGGAATGTATTTGTTCTAAGAGATAAGTGATCTAATGAGTTAGATTATCGAGACCTTTCTCTTATGTTCATTCCTAAAACGTTCCTAGCCATAGGATTGCCAATTGGGCATTGACAATCCGCTAAGGCTAGTATGTATTATGTTGACTCAATCGTGAGTATAACTAGTCTCAAGTCATTTGGTGTTGGACACTAAGACAAACACATAGGTGCTCGAAAGAGTACTCGAGTACACTGAACTACAATCAAAAGAGAGTTTGAACATACATGTCATGTATGAACTCTAAGGTTGCAATATGCAAAGTAGTCATTTGACCTGAGGCATCATAGATGTCTAATGGTTAGGTCCTTGATCTTTGATCCTGTCAACGGCATTCCTTTGGAGTGTCCACGGCATTGTTGGGGTCAAGCTATCTAGTCATGTAGGCATATGAATGCACAACAAGGGATCTCTAACCTTCCATGGTGGAGGGAGAATACTCTAAGATATGATTCTAAAGTCTTTGGCCAAAGCAAATGAATATGACTTAGGAAGTTTGTTCCAAATCATATTCAAGGGAATCATATAGGAAAGTATCACATTGGATAGTAGATATGAAACAAACTATCACTTAAACAATGTGATTAAGAGTGTTGTATTAGAGAAGGACCGTATTGCATTGTAGTTGTAACTGGATAGGTTCTCCAACCAATTCTACTTAGCTTGGGTAACCATGACATACTGCTAGGTGTCACTCATGGTTTGTGGAAGCCCAAATGATTAGGTAACACTAATCATTAAAGGGAGAATTGAAATGAGGTTTCAATTCACAATCGATAGTTAAGAGTAACATCGCCCACTGCCTCGTTAATTGGAACCTAATGGATCGTACACCGAGTAAGGATGTATGTGAAGAAATTATATGAAATGGATAAGCAATTAAATGGTTTAATTGAAGAATGGTCAAGATTAATTAATTTTACGAAAGGTTCGTATTGGGCTTATATGTTGGTTTTGGGTTTCGGGGCCCAAAAGCGTTTTGGTTCAAAAGGCCCATTATGTTTAAGTTGTATGACAACTAAAACAAAATGGGCAAATAGCCCAATAACACCAAGGAGGGCCGGCCATTAGGGTGAATGGGCAAGTTTGTTTAATTACAAGTTTGCCACTCACCAAAGAAAAGGTTATAAAATCAACTTTATAGCTATTTTCTCATTAGGGTTCTTCTTGTTGAAATTGGGTGAAACATTTTCTCTCTTTTTCTCTAAGGAGGCCGGCCACTAAGGGGAGGGACATCTAGCAATCTCTTCTTCCCTAAGTCATCCATATCATCTTCACAAGATACATCCTTGGTGAAGAGACTTAGAGACATCAAGCTTTTGGTGTTTTGGAGAACTTATCCTCATTTCCTCAAATCTTCAAAGGAGCACTAAAGGGAGGAAAACACAAGGAGGATTCAAGGAGCTTGGAGGTGACTTGAAGGCCCTCCACTTGGGTGAATCCCTTGTGTAAACAAGGATGAGCTTCAAGGGTAAAGAAACTCTAAATCTTTACTTCTCTTTAATGTTGTTAAAGAGTTTATTGGTTCACCATATACTAGGCTTTGAAAGTCATGGGTTTTATGAATTGTTTTTGGATGCATGTCTATATTAATGTGTTAATAGCTTGCATGTGTATTCAAATGTTCATACTTGTTCTTAGCTAGGACAAAATTTTTCCTTCAAGTGGTATCAGAGCCTAGGCCTAGTGTATGGTGAATCCTTTTGGGTTTTGTGATGTTCATATTTTGTGATTTAAATGTTGTAAATGTTACAAGCTTTGTTCTTGCTTTTGAATATATAAATTTTGCTAGAAAATTTAGCATCTCAAATGTTGTAGATGTATTTCATTTAAGCATGAATATTGAAACTAAAATTTGGTGCCATGTGTTTTGGGAAATTCGGCCAAATCCAAAGGGTGATTTTTTGGGTTCATGTTTGTCTTGTTAAAATGGTTTTAAAGTGACTTTTGGAACCCCTAAGTACCCTAGGATGTTAGCCCTCTTTTGAGAGGTGAAAAATTGAGTTTTGGTGAGTGAAAACATTCATGGAGCTATTATGAGTTTTCATGGTGTTCTTCATTGTTCTTGAAGTTCTTGCCAAGAACATAAAGTTTTGAAGTTTTGATTCAAATGTTTTATGTATTTCATAAAGTTTTGGTTTATATTTTGATGGTTGATGGTTATTGGTGAGATGTGATGAAATGGTTTTAATGTTTGTCATAAAATTTAATTTTTTCTTACAAACCATCACTTTCACCCTTTTCCTCACCCACCAAAATCAACTTGCAAAAACTTTTTAGATTTTTTTTCAAAACTTCATCAAATGGCCGGCCACCCCTAGTGGGGGTACTTTTGGGGACTTTTGTGCAATTACATAAAGTTTTAGATACTTTTGTGTATTTGCATTTTGGCCCAAAAGTTTACGTTTTTACGTTAAGGCCCTAAAACTCTAAAGGACAAATTGTTTTGATCCTTTAATGATGTTTTTACATTAATAAAATTTTGGGATCTAGTTGTAATTACATGAAGTTGTGGACTATTGTGTTTTTACAAAGTGACCCCAAAAGTTTTTGTATTTGCATTATGGCCCAAATGTTGTGGTCATAGTTTCCTTTTGGCCCAAAAAGGATGAGAACAAAATTGTTTTGTCTCTTAAATGAGAATTGGATTTTCATTTCATTTAGTTCCATTTAAATCAATTCTATGGATCCAAAAACCAATTGTTTAAAGTTGTTTTCTTAGTTAATATGATTGATTAAGAAAAGGGTGATTATGAACCAATGGCCACGATAATTGAGCTATGTGATTGGCCGATTTACATTATGAATGTTTGGGTTTTAGTAGTGTAGATTTGAATGTAATTTGATTAATTCAATTTGTTGTAAATGGACATAAGTCCATCATTTGATTTGTGTTGTAAAAGGGCATAAGCCCTTCTTATTATTTCATGTATTCCTTTTGTTTATATGTATGCAAAATGGAATAGTTGGGTCCAATGCCCAATAGGAAATAACGGTTTAATTGGATTAAACGCGTAACTAAAATCAACAACTACCTACCTTAGACCCAAGGTCCAACACAAGGCTCGTGTTGGATCAAATTAAACGGTTCATAATCATCCTAAGACCTAATATGACTATATAGTCCATATGAGGATGCAATGCATTCGTTAGTAGTTCCATATAGTCTCACTTATTTCTTCGAAATAGTGGGAGTATTATAAACTACTAAATTCATATTAAACTTGGACCAATGGTTGTGATAGGCCCAAGTTCTTTTAATATGATTAAACTTGGACCAATGAAGATTTAAGTTGATAAGCGAGAGATGTTTAGAATATCTCTTTGTAGGCCTTCCACCGTGGTGGGCTCCAAGCGTTTGTGACTCATGCACCGGCTTCACCCTATCATGGGGGAGTACAAAGTATGTGCTTACATCCAGGAGGAGTCCATAAACATATGATGAGGTGAGTGTAGGCAACGAGGGTAGCCGACATCGTATCATCGTGAGGCTATTCTTGAACCCCTTCACGAACTAAGCATGGTGGGAATAACTTAAACTAAGTGCAATGGTGCCAACATCGTATCATCGTGAGGCAACATTCTCTAGAGGCCAAACGGATGGGTAATTACAAAAGTTGTAAATGAATAATGCGTTATTCTCTCATCATTATTTTTGCTAGCCAACATCGTATCATCGTGAGGTGGGCTTGGTAATGGTGAGTCTCCCATAACCCGCTAAGAGTTCAATATAACTCTCGAATTCTATTGAGGGATGTGGAATTTGCCAAAAATAGTGGGTGTTGCTATTTGATTCAAAGACCCAATCAAATAGTTTTAAAACAAACAATCTAATACGATTTCTGTTATGTTATGTAGTGAACGACATGCCTGAAATTATACCCACCATTATACTTGACAAAAGGGGCCTTAAGGGCCAACGTTTCCTTGCTTGGTATCGCCACATTGAGAATGTCTCAAAGGTGAAAGACATATTGTATGTGCTTAAGCAATCCCCTTCTCATGTACCTCCTACGAAACTAGCTTCAAAGGAGGAGTGTCAAAATTATGTTAGACACTATGAGGATGACTTACAAGCCAAATGCTTAATCCTCACTTCACTTAGTGAGGAGCTTGTGAAGCTACATAAGCACATGGACACTTCTTGTGCCATGGTTGAAAGTTTGCATAAGATGCATGACAATGAGACTAGTAATGTACGATTCTCAAATGTTTGTAGTCTAATGAATGCCAAGATGGCAAAAGGGGCATCGGTCCATAAACATGAACAAAAGATGGAAAAGATATTTAAAGATCTTAAAAGTTTAGGAACTTCCATCGATGGGAAAATGGCCCAAGACTTTTTCCTTGCATCTCTCTCGGATGATTTCACTAAGTTTATTGTAAACTATAAAGTGAATAGATTCGATCATTCTTTTGATAGAGATGATTGACATGTGCTGTAAATTTGAAAAAGGTTTCAAAAGGGACAGTGGGAGTGAGAATGCAATGATAAGGAAAAGGTTGCATAAGAAGAAGGCAAAGAAATCCAAAGGAACATGCTTTCATTGTGGAAAGGATGAACGTTGGAAGAAGAAATACAGGGTGCGCATAGCAAGCCTTATGACACGAACTTTTGAAGAGACTATTTCTGTCATAGAGAGTTCTTTTACAGTGAGCTCCAATTCCTGGATATTTGATTCAGGCGCTAGTCAACATATCTGTAATACGATGCAGGGACTAGTAGGGAGCAAGTCACTGAGCAATGGGGAGATGATTGTGCGAGTTGGGAACGGCACTAAAATCTCGGCAAAAGCAATAGGCACCTACATGCTTAACCTACCCTCTGGGGAAGTCCTGGAACTTAAAAATTGTTTATATTTTCCTTCATGTATAAAGAATTTGATTTCCATCTCTAAGCTTTTACGAGATGGGCACTCAGTATTGTTTGACAAAATGAGTTGCACTTTATACTTGAACGGTCGTATTATCTCTCATGGTAATATGATAGATGGACTTTTTCACCTAGAGACGAATAGTGGGATGCACTGTATTGCAAGCAGGAATACCTCAAAACCCAAAAGGGCTAGAGAAGAAGTTAACCAAGAAAAGATGTGGCATCTTAAACTTGGACATGTGAACCTTGATAAGATTCACAAGATGTCGAAAGACGGATATATCCACCCATTAGGTAATGACCAGATGGGTACTTGTGAATGTTACTTGAAAGGGAAAATGACCAAATCTCCATTTACTGGAAAAGGAGAGCGTGCCACCGAAATTCTAGGGTTAATCCACACTGACGTATGTGGACCTATGTCTACTACGTCGAGAGGAGGCTTCTCCTACTATATCACATTCACCGACGATCACTCTCGGTTTGGCTATGTGTATCTTATGAAGTACAAGTCAGAATCCTTTGAAAGGTTCAAAGAATTCAAGAATGAAGTTGAGAAGCAAACTGGGAAACAGATAAAGATCCTAAGATCAGATCGAGGGGGTGAATATCTGAGTAACGAGTTCCTAGATTATCTCAAAGAGTGTGGAATAATATCACAGTGGACTCCACCGGGAACTCCACAACTCAATGGAGTTTCTGAAAGGAGAAATCGAACCTTGATGAACATGGTTCGTTCTATGATGAGTTCTGCTGATCTGCCAGTAACATTATGGGGATACGTGTTGGAAATATGCCCTGAAAGTCAATCTTTGGAAGAAATCTTTTAGGACAAATGAATCGATGTATGGATGATTCTTATACATCAAATGGCGAAGATACTAATTAGGACTATCTCAATAAACGATATATGTCCTGAATAGTGAATCCATGGACAATGGATCGATTGAAGAAGTAATCTAATGATGTTAGACTACAGAGACCTTCTTCACATAACCATTATGTCCAAAAGGTTCCTGGTCATTGGATTGTCGGAGGGATACTGACAATGCTTAGACCAGTACATGCTGTGTCCGCTTCAATTGGAAGGATGGAAAGTCTCAACCCATTCGTGTTGTGACACTAAGACAAGTATGTAGGTGCTCATTAAGGGAATGAGTTCACTGAACACAATCGAACGGGAGTACTTGAAGGGAAAATTATGAGATTCTAGAATGGGATTTCATAATGACTATCATGCATATACAAAACAAATTTAATATACGAAAGCAGCGGAAGCATTTATAACATATTATCAAAGCTATAGTCATGCAAATCCCCTTCAAGGTTCATAGGTTTATATATAATGCATCAAAACAATTTTAGAATCAAGAACAAAGTGAAGGTTAGTCTTATACCTCTTGATCTAGACTTGAGACCAAGGATGGACCACCTCCAAGCCCTTTGCTCCTTGAAATCCTTGAGCCTAGCTTCCCTCCTTGCCTCCTCCACTTTGTTACAATGAGTGCTCCTAGGTTCTCTTCAAGTTCCCAAAGTAGGAAACCTCTAAAGATCCTCACCCAATAGTGTAGTGAGAAGGATGAAGGAATAACCAAAAGGGTGTAAGAGATGTTAGTAAAAACCCCCCTTTGGTGGCCGGCCTTTGTGGTTTAAGATGGCTATTTTCTTTTGCCTCTTTTGTTGTTCAAAACTCACAAAAACCCTAATGAACAATATCTTATAAAGTTGCTTATATAGACAAAAAGAAAACCTAGTCAACACTTGACTAAATATCTCTCCAAAACCCACATAATATGGCCGGCCCTCTTGTGTTGTTTTTGGGCTTTGGGCTTTTATTATTTCAAGTCATCCAATGCTTGAATAAAAGCCCAATGGGTTTAGGCCCAATGGGCCTAATTAAACCCGAACGTTTCTTTAAGACCAAAACGATCTTTATCGCTTTTATGATTTCTTTAGACTTTTCTAAATTAATCACAACACATAATTAATCCAATTAATTGTTTCCATCATCCATTAATTACTCACTACAATAGTGTTGTGGTGAACAATCTTTTAGGTTCTAATTAGCAAGGCAGTGAGGTGATTGGCATTAATCCAATTGCTTATATTTAATTCAATCACTTAGTGAATTAAAACCTCATTTTAATTCACCTTTCTTCTTTGACGACTACATCTAATCATCTAGAAGAACTCACAAGCTATGAGTGACATCTAACCATATGTCATAGCTACCCAAGCTAATGTAGAAGTTTATTCAAAGAACCTAGTCAGTTGGAATTACAATGTAATTCAATCCTTCTCTAATACAATACTCTCAATCACATCATTAGGGTATGGATATATCATGTCAAACCCCTAATGTGATTATTCCTTCTTATATGATCCAATTGAGTCGTTTAGGAACGCTTTCCTTTATTACGCTCGATACTTCGGCCGAAGATTCCCGAATCATATCTTAGAGTATTCTTCCTCTCTTATCGAGGATTAGAGATTCCTTGTTGCGCATACACTTGCCTTCATGACTAAGTGGCTTAACCCCAATTATGCCGTAGACACCCTCGAATGGGAAGACTTTGACATAATCAAAGATTAAGTACTTAACCACAAGACAACGACGATGCCTCAGGTCTAAGGATTACTTACATCTTTCCAACCATTAGAGTTACTTGCTTGACATGTGAGTAGACCTCCATGCAAGTACTCCCGTTCGATTGTGTTCAGTGAACTCATTCCCTTAATGAGCACCTACATACTTGTCTTAGTGTCACAACACGAATGGGATGAGACTTTCCATCCTTCCAATTGAAGCAGACATAGTATGTACCGGTCTACGCATTGTCAGTATCCCTCCGACAATCCAATGACCAGGAACCTTTTTGGCCATCTGTTTATGTGAAGAAGGTCTCTGTAGTCTAACATCATTAGATTACTTCTTCAATCGATCCATTGTCCATGGATTCACTATTCAGGACATATTTCGTTTATTGAGATAGTCCTAATTAGTATCTTTGCCATTTGATGTATAAGAATCATCCATACATCGATTCATTTGTCCTGAAAGATTTCTTCCAAAGATTGACTTTCAGGGCATATTTCCAACAATCTCCCACTTGCACTAAAGTCAATCACTAGTGTATCTCATACATCTTGTCGAGAGAGTTTATGCTCGTAGGTTAACTTGGTTATGTATTAATCTCTTTTATTAAAAGGGATTTACTTATCAAATGTTTCCAAGACATTTGATGATGTCTCTTTAATGTGTTCGAATACTTTGATGAGACCTTGACTCCATGGCTTGAGCTATCGCCCCATTACGTCGTAGTACTCTACTAACGACCTTATGGTTTGGATTCAATCATGGGTTCTTAAAAGAACCCCTTTCATTCAAAACACCTTTTGAAGCAGTTTCTAAAACATATATATCTACATATATTTCGTTTGTATACTTTATACAAACTTTGCTTCAATCTTGAGACCATTGTAGTACAATACTAACAATTCATTCATATGATTAGTACTTCATCCAACATGAAGTTCCATTCGTTAAAATGGCTTATTTTTCACTTTGGTTAACAACCTAAGTGAATGCACGCTTCCAGAGTCCCACTCTGATGTTTCTTTCTTAAAAGGCAATAATACTCTATCAGTTGCTTTGGTTCTGATCCTGGGATATAGTAATATCTTAAAGTGATAAACTCAGTGGTTTTTTCACCTTTGGATATCTACTTCACAAGTCAATACATGTGTCCCTTTTGTGATTTTATGACACATTCATTATAAGGGTTATGAAAGTGATTTCCTATCACATAGGAAAATGCTTTCTTAAATCTTCAACATTTGAGATTTAATTTCCATATAACATTATTGAGATAGCCTTGCTATATCAGTAAGTCCAATTTCAAGTCTATACTTCAAAATTGACTGTGTCATGTTTTGTCATTTTCGAGTAACATCTATGTTTCATCAAGTCTATCAAATAGACTTTATTCACATCTTGTTGCTCAAATTATGACATCACTCCTACTGGCCTTGTTGTAACTTAGCATTCATTAAAAAATAACACTTATATTTTCTTGATTTGAATGCGTGTTGCTCCCACTAACTTGTCTTGGATCCATTGAGAATTATTGAGATCCATTAGCTTATTGATGATGTTCTCAACAATTTTGAGACCATCAACAACCCTAGCTAACACAAGTTATTTAAATGAATCACATACAAAAGAATTCCTTCTAAAGTAATTCCTTTTCAATATGTGACTTGTTTTATCAAGTCTATTCATTTAATTATACGATGTCATACACCATACTAAAAGTTTTAGTCATACTAAGACCTTTAATGTAGTCATATAAGAATTATCTAATTCCTTAGTGGAAGTATGGCTCCTACTAAGGATATAGATACTCAACCATTCCTTCTAGGTGGTTGATATAATTCTCTATCAAAACTACATAGAGCAATATCGTTACATGAGATGTTGAATTTGGATTGTCTTGTTGTTAAACCATATGTTGTGACTCATTTTGAAACTTATTCCCTTTTGTTTCATCAACTTGTCCATATGCTTTGTTATTAGCATGTTCTCATAAAAGAGAATGATGGACAACTCCCAACATATAACCATTTTATGCTAGGTTGATGAAACCAACATTCAAAGACTATTCTTTAAATGTTACACAACATAGTATTTTAACGTTTGAAGAGCTTGAGTCCTTTTAACAATTAAAATTACAAACTCTTAATAATAGTCAGGTACTATTATTCTTTAGACAACTATAAACCAATCACATTCAAGTTTATATCCATTTTCACGCCTCCCACTATTTCTCATGACTTTAATGAAAAATCATTTCATACATTCAAAATGTATAAAAATGGATTATATTGGTAGAAGACATTGTGTAGTAGCTTTGAAACATTTCAAGCTTATTTGTTTCAATCTTCACTAAGTTTAATGTCTTGTTATTTAAGTGACTAAAGTCTTTAAACCTTTTATAGATTTAGACACTTCTTTCTTGGTTTAATCACTAACACCATTAACATTTTAAAACAATTTTAAGAATGCCCAATTAATTGTTCAAAACTACTAATTGAATCAAGAGTAATCTTGATCATTGTGTTTCAAGTGATAACCATATAAGAAACGTTTTTCTTATTACTTATATCATTGTAATGTGATCTTCCTTTTCTTCAAGAAAGGATTCTCTAGACTTTTGTCAATTCATATAGAACTCATAAGTAGACAAATGGAACCAAATCTAAAGATTCATTGTATCCTTTTATGTCCTACATGTAAGATCTATCCATAATTGATAAATCTAAAGTTTGGTTTATCACATTACAATTAAGTGATATAACTCTTGTATCTCATCTAGGATACAACAAGAAAATTTTCAATTCATAACACTACTTTAAGGAAATAGTATATTAAAAAGGCATACTTCACATTACATTAATATGATAGTTCAAACATTCATAATGTTTAATACAAAAGGTATTAGCTCTATACATTTAGAGACTAATATAAATGCCTTTATACATTTAGGCACTAATAGTGGCCTTCCATCAAATGAAGCCATATAATTAGTTCTTAACAAAATAAGAAAGTTTAAAGACAATCTTTAAATGCCTAACAAACTTCCTAAGTAGTAAGCAAAAACATGGTGGCCGAACTCTTCTCCACACTTTTCCTTGCTTGTTCCTCTTCTACTTGGCTCCTCCACCTATATACAATTATACAAGTGATTAGCCCTTTATATCAAATATAAATATTTAGAAGATCTAACAATTAGAATTGAAGATAAGAACACAAACCATACCTTGTGGCTTGTCCTTAAGAGTTGCAAGGTATAACCTGCAATTCCTCTTCCAATGCCCCTCCTTTCCACAGTGGTGGCAAGTCCCTTTGGGCTCCATTGCCTTCTTTTTCCTCACTCCTCCTTTCGGCTTAGGAGTGGGGGACTTCTTCTCCTTCCCTTTGCCTTTGCCTTGCGGCTTGGCCTTGGAAGAGGATGGCTTATTGTAGGCTACTGCAGCAGTCCCTACAACGTTCTCTTTCTTCATAGTCTTCTAGGCGGTTACTAACATGTTTAGTAACTCGGAGAGAGTGCTATCCATCTTATTCATGTTGTAGTTCATTACGAACTGCGAGAATGAATCAGAAAGAGAAGCCAATATGAAGTCCTGGGCTAATTCCCCGTCAAGTGGAGTACCAAGGTTCTCCAATTGTTCAATGAATCCTATCATCTTCAGTACATGTTGATGCACTGGAGCCCCCTTGACCATCTTGGTCTTCACAAGTTCACAGACAGTGCTAAAACGACGGTTGCGCGTCCCTTCACCATATAACTCCGTAAGATGGAGTATTATGGAAGATGCACTGTCCATGCCCTCGTGCTGTCTCTGTAGCTCCTCATTCATGGAAGCCAACAAATAGCACTTGGCTTGTGTATCATCCTCAACGTGCTTGTCATACTTAGCACGTTCATCCTCAGTGGCGTCAGGGCCAAGAGGTATGTGAGGTGGAGCCTTGTCTAGTACGTAAACAATCTTCTCCAAGGTTAGGAGAATCTTGACATTACGATACCATGATGGGAAATTGTGCCCCTCTAGGCAATGTTTGTCGAGTATTTTCGCGAGTGTGCTTCCAACCATATCTATATACATAAACAAATAAAATAATTAGATTGATTGTTGTTTAAGTCAAACGATTTAGGTCTTTAAACTGAATGACACCACCCACCATTTTTGGCAAATTCCATATCCCCCATAATGGAATCCGGGAGATTTCAAAGAAAGCTCCTAGCGGGTTATGGGAGGCTCACTATTACCAAGCCCACCTCACGATGATACGATGTCGGCTAGCAACAATAATAATGAGAGGGTACAAGTACCCATTCACAACAACCTCTTGTGATTACCCATCCTTTCGGCCTCTAGAAAATAATACCTCACGATGATACGATGTTGGCATTATGTTTCTTAGTTAAGTTCTTTCCCACCATGCCGGTTTAGCTAGGGGTTCAAGCATGACCTCACGATGATACGATGTTGGCCATACTCGTTGCCTACCTTAACCTCATCAAATGTTTTAAATAAACTCCTCCTAAATATAAGCATGCACTTTGTCACTTCCCCATGATAGGGTGAAGGCGGTGTACAAGTCATAAACGCTTGGAGCCTACCACGGTGGAAGGCCACGAAAAAGTGTTCTAAGCACTTTTACGCTTACAACTTAATATTGTTTGGTTGAGGGATTTTAAGGTCTCATCAATTTTATTTATTTAATCACAATCAAATAAATTGTCCTATTATAACTACTAGTCCAAAGTTAATGAATTTAGTAGCATATAATATCCCCACTATTCGTTTTCATAAAACAAATCAATATCAAAACATTTTTCAAAATATTGGAGATATATATATAACTACTAATTGTATTCATTATAGTCTAGTAGCGTATGATACTCCCACTATTTGTTTTGAGAAAAACAAATCAATATCAAAAACAAATTTTTCAAATATTGGAAGTAACTACTACTACTACGGTTTTTGCATTCCTTTGAAATTGGACTTTATAGTTATCTTAGGCTCTTGGATGACTATGGACTTATTAGGTTATTGCAACAACGAGCCATCATTGTTGAATATAAACTCGGGGAGGTTGTGTCAATTTAATTACGTGCTTATCAATCCAATTAAAACCATTTTAATTGATCCATTAGAAATGAAAGACAATCATACATTGCTAATTTGGGCATTGGACCCTTTTAATCTTTAATCTCATGTCAAAACCCTCTTTTAGTTATGTCTCCTTACCAATAGTTAAAGAAACTCTAGTCTAGCACTAGAGGGAATCCACTAACGAATAGAGATTAAGAAGTAATAAGAATTACAAACCGATTTGTACAAATTCCTATAAATTACATATACTAAAAGGGGAGAGAAAGATTAACGTCAAACGTGACAAGGTCCAATTAAACAGTAATTAAAACACATTCCCAAGGTTCAAACAATTTGATTTTAGCGCCTTGTCATATAGCTCAATTATCGTTTAAGGCATAAGTCCAAAGTCACCCATTTTATAACTACTTAAACACATTTAAATAATCATAATGGAATGCAACATAAACATTTAGATTTAGTGCATATGGGCATAATAGTATTATGAGTTTAAACAACTAACAAAATTAAAATCAAATATTTTAACTTTCTAGTTAGTAGGGGCCTAAATGTAAATATGAAAAGTTAGGGGTAAAACCGTAAATATTTCAAAGTAAATATCAACTTTTTAAAGATTACAAAATAGCCCCACAAGTGGATAAATCCACTAGGGAGGCCGGCCACATTAAGGGGATGGGAGTTCTCTTACACAATCTTACACAACATGCATTAAAAGCCACCTTATGTAAGAAAAATTAAATTTTGCTTGTCACTTGGTTTTGCCATTAAAACTTAGGTGAGATGGGTGATGGAAATCCTCCTAGTCAAGTCTAGGGTTTTATAAGTTTTTAATATGGTTATGGATGGTAAGAACATCATCCAAAACCATAAAACAATGCATGAAAACCAATTAAAACCATTTTCACCCAAAACCAAACCATGAACACCAAGAACAAAACCATGAACACAATATCAAGATTTGTACATTCTTGGTGATTTTTCAAACCCAAAAACAAAAGTGACAAGAACACTTCTTTTAAGCTTTAATAGGATGTGTGAGTGGTTTACAATAAAACACAAACACAACCCAAAACCACCCCCAAAACCGTGCCTACCCTTTTGAACAAAACCCCAAATTTTGTTCATGACTTATTCTTCATTCATGCATACAAAACAACTTTTACATGCATATCTTTTTCAACTCTTGATTTACAAAAGACAAACATACTTTTAAATGAAGAAATAATATGTCAAACTAGTTCTAAACTCATTTTTCATTCATGTATACAAAACACTTTTGCAAACATATCTTTCTCAACTTTTGACTAACATTTTTCAACTATTGAAAAACAAAAGACAAACATACTTTGAATGAAACAATAATATGTCATACATAACATTAATACCCATATGTATAAAATCCAAAAGGACACATTATACATAAACCATTGGCTCTGATACCACTTGAAGGGAAAATTATGAGATTCTAGAATGGGATTTCATAATGACTATCATGCATATACAAAACAAATTTAATATACGAAAGCAGCGGAAGCATTTATAACATATTATCAAAGCTATAGTCATGCAAATCCCCTTCAAGGTTCATAGGTTTATATATAATGCATCAAAACAATTTTAGAATCAAGAACAAAGTGAAGGTTAGTCTTATACCTCTTGATCTAGACTTGAGACCAAGGATGGACCACCTCCAAGCCCTTTGCTCCTTGAAATCCTTGAGCCTAGCTTCCCTCCTTGCCTCCTCCACTTTGTTACAATGAGTGCTCCTAGGTTCTCTTCAAGTTCCCAAAGTAGGAAACCTCTAAAGATCCTCACCCACTAGTGTAGTGAGAAGGATGAAGGAATAACCAAAAGGGTGTAAGAGATGTTAGTAAAAACTCCCCTTTGGTGGCCGGCCTTTGTGGTTTAAGATGGCTATTTTCTTTTGCCTCTTTTGTTGTTCAAAACTCACAAAAACCCTAATGAACAATATCTTATAAAGTTGCTTATATAGACAAAAAGAAAACCTAGTCAACACTTGACTAAATATCTCTCCAAAACCCACATAATATGGCCGGCCCTCTTGTGTTGTTTTTGGGCTTTGGGCTTTTATTATTTCAAGTCATCCAATGCTTGAATAAAAGCCCAATGGGTTTAGGCCCAATGGGCCTAATTAAACCCGAACGTTTCTTTAAGCCCAAAACGATCTTTATCGCTTTTATGATTTCTTTAGACTTTTCTAAATTAATCACAACACATAATTAATCCAATTAATTGTTTCCATCATCCATTAATTACTCACTATAATAGTGTTGTGGTGAACAATCTTTTAGGTTCTAATTAGCAAGGCAGTGAGGTGATTGGCATTAATCCAATTGCTTATATTTAATTCAATCACTTAGTGAATTAAAACCTCATTTTAATTCACCTTTCTTCTTTGACGACTACATCTAATCATCTAGAAGAACTCACAAGCTATGAGTGACATCTAACCATATGTCATAGCTACCCAAGCTAATGTAGAAGTTTATTCAAAGAACCTAGTCAGTTGGAATTACAATGTAATTCAATCCTTCTCTAATACAATACTCTCAATCACATCATTAAGGTATGGATATATCATGTCAAACCCCTAATGTGATTATTCCTTCTTATATGATCCAATTGAGTCGTTTAGGAACGCTTTCCTTTATTACGCTCGATACTTCGGCCGAAGATTCCCGAATCATATCTTAGAGTATTCTTCCTCTCTTATCGAGGATTAGAGATTCCTTGTTGCGCATACACTTGCCTTCATGACTAAGTGGCTTAACCCCAATTATGCCGTGGACACCCTCGAATGGGGAGACTTTGACATAATCAAAGATTAAGTACTTAACCATAAGACAACGACGATGCCTCAGGTCTAAGGATTACTTACATCTTTCCAACCATTAGAGTTACTTGCTTGACATGTGAGTAGACCTCCATGCAAGTACTCCCGTTCGATTGTGGTCAGTGAACTCATTCCCTTAATGAGCACCTACATACTTGTCTTAGTGTCACAACACGAATGGGATGAGACTTTCCATCCTTCCAATTGAAGCAGACATAGTATGTACCGGTCTACGCATTGTCAGTATCCCTCCGACAATCCAATGACCAGGAACCTTTTTGGACATCTGTTTATGTGAAGAAGGTCTCTGTAGTCTAACATCATTAGATTACTTCTTCAATCGATCCATTGTCCATGGATTCACTATTCAGGACATATTTCGTTTATTGAGATAGTCCTAATTAGTATCTTTGCCATTTGATGTATAAGAATCATCCATACATCGATTCATTTGTCCTGAAAGATTTCTTCAAAAGATTGACTTTCAGTGCATATTTCCAACAGTACTTGCATGGAGGTCTACTCACATGTCAAGCAAGTAACTCTAATGGTTGGAAAGATGTAAGTAATCCTTAGACCTGAGGCATCGTCGTTGTCTTGTGGTTAAGTACTTAATCTTTGATTATGTCAAAGTCTCCCCATTCGAGGGTGTCCACGGCATAATTGGGGTTAAGCCACTTAGTCATGAAGGCAAGTGTATGCGCAACAAGGAATCTCTAATCCTCGATAAGAGAGGAAGAATACTCTAAGATATGATTCGGGAATCTTCGGCCGAAGTATCGAGCGTAATAAAGGAAAGTGTTCCTATACGACTCAATTGGATCATATAATAAGGAATAATCACATTAGGGGTTTGACATGAAATATCCATACCCTAATGATGTGATTGAGAGTATTGTATTAGAGAAGGATTGAATTACATTGTAATTCCAACTGACTAGGTTCTTTGAATAAACTTCTACATTAGCTTGGGTAGTTATGACATATGGTTAGATGTCACTCATAGCTTGTGAGTTCTTCTAGATGATTAAATGTAGTCGTCAAAGAAGAAAGGTGAATTAAAATGAAGTTTTAATTCACTAAGTGATTGAATTAAATATGAGCAATTGGATTGATGCCAATTACCTCACTGCCTTGCTAATTAGAACCTAAAAGGTTGTTCACCAATACACTATTGTAGTGAGTAACTAATGGATGATGGGAACAATTAATTGGATTAATTATGTGTTGTGATTAATTTAGAAAAGTCTAAAGAAATCATAAAAGCGACAAAGATCGTTTTGGGCTTAAAGAAACGTTCGGGTTTAATTAGGCCCATTGGGCCTAAACCCATTGGGCTTTCATTCAAGCATTGGATGACTTGAAATAATAAAAGCCCAAAGCCCAAAAACAACACAAGAGGGCCGGCCATATTATGTGGGTTTTGGAGAGATATTTAGTCAAGTGTTGACTAGGTTTTCTTTTTGTCTATATAAGCAACTTTATAAGATATTGTTCATTAGGGTTTTTGTGAGTTTTGAACAACAAAAGAGGCAAAAGAAAATAGCCATCTTGAACCACAAAGGCCGGCCACCAAAGGGGAGTTTTTACTAACATCTCTTACACCCTTTTGTTTATTCCTTCATCCTTCTCACTACACTAGTGGGTGAGGATCTTTAGAGGTTTCCTACTTTGGGAACTTGAAGAGAACCTAGGAGCACTCATTGTAACAAAGTGGAGGAGGCAAGGAGGGAAGCTAGGCTCAAGGATTTCAAGGAGCAAAGGGCTTGGAGGTGGTCCATCCTTGGTCTCAAGTCTAGATCAAGAGGTATAAGACTAACCTTCACTTTGTTCTTGATTCTAAAATTGTTTTGATGCATTATATATAAACCTATGAACCTTGAAGGGGATTTGCATGACTATAGCTTTGATAATATGTTATAAATGCTTCCGCTGCTTTCGTATATTAAATTTTGGTTTGTATATGCATGATAGTCATTATGAAATCCCATTCTAGAATCTCATAATTTTCCCTTCAAGTGGTATCAGAGCCAATGGTTTGTGTATAATGTGTCCTTTTGGATTTTATGCATATGGGTATTAATGTTATGTATGACATATTATTGTTTCATTCAAAGTATGTTTGTCTTTTGTTTTTCAATAGTTGAAAAATGTTAGTCAAAAGTTGAGAAAGATATGTTTGCAAAAGTGTTTTGTATACATGAATGAAAAATGAGTTTAGAACTAGTTTGACATATTATTTCTTCATTTAAAAGTATGTTTGTCTTTTGTAAATCAAGAGTTGAAAAAGATATGCATGTAAAAGTTGTTTTGTATGCATGAATGAAGAATAAGTCATGAACAAAATTTGGGGTTTTGTTCAAAAGGGTAGGCACGGTTTTGGGGGTGGTTTTTGGGTTGTGTCTGTGTTTTATTGTAAACCACTCACACATCCTATTAAAGCTTAAAAGTAGTGTTCTTGTCACCTTTGTTTTTGGGTTTGAAAAATCACCAAGAATGTACAAATCTTGAAATTGTGTTCATGGTTTTGTTCTTGGTGTTCATGGTTTGGTTTTGGGTGAAAATAATTTTAATTGGTTTTCATGCATGGTTTTATGGTTTTGGATGATGTTCTTACCATCCATAACCATATTAAAAACTTATAAAACCCTAGACTTGACTAGGAGGATTTCCATCACCCATCTCACCTAAGTTTTAATGGCAAAACCAAGTGACAAGTAAAATTTAATTTTTCTTACATAATGTGGCTTTTAATGCATGTTGTGTAAGATTGTGTAAGAGAACTCCCATCCCCTTAATGTGGCCGGCCTCCCTAGTGGATTTATCCACTTGTGGGGCTATTTTGTAATCTTTAAAAAGTTGATATTTACTTTGAAATATTTACGGTTTTACCCCTAACGTTTCATATTTACATTTAGGCCCCTACTAACTAGAAAGTTAAAATATTTGATTTTAATTTTGTTAGTTGTTTAAACTCATAATTATATTATGCCCATATGCACTAAATCTAAATGTTTATGTTGCATTCCATTATGATTATTTAAATGTGTTTAAGTAGTTATAAAATGGGTGACTTTGGACTTATGCCTTAAACGATAATTGAGCTATATGACAAGGCGCTAAAATCAAATTGTTTGAACCTTGGGAATGTGTTTTAATTACTGTTTAATTGGACCTTGTCACGTTTGACGTTAATCTTTCTCTCCCCTTTTAGTATATGTAATTTATAGGAATTTGTACAAATCGGTTTGTAATTCTTATTACTTCTTAATCTCTATTCATTAGTGGATTCCCTCTAGTGCTAGACTAGAGTTTCTTTAACTATTGGTAAGGAGACATAACTAAAAGAGGGTTTTGACATGAGATTAAAGATTAAAAGGGTCCAATGCCCAAATTAGCAATGTATGATTGTCTTTCATTTCTAATGGCTCAATTAAAATGGTTTTAATTGGATTGATAAGCACGTAATTAAATTGACACAACCTCCCCGAGTTTATATTCAACAATGATGGCTCGTTGTTGCAATAACCTAATAAGTCCATAGTCATCCAAGAGCCTAAGATAACTATAAAGTCCAATTTCAAAGGAATGCAAAAACCATAGTAGTAGTAGTTACTTCCAATATTTGAAAAATTTGTTTTTGATATTGATTTGTTTTTCTCAAAACAAATAGTGGGAGTATCATACGCTACTAGACTATAATGAATACAATTAGTAGTTATATATATATCTCCAATATTTTGAAAAATGTTTTGATATTGATTTGTTTTATGAAAACGAATAGTGGGGATATTATATGCTACTAAATTCATTAACTTTGGACTAGTAGTTATAATAGGACAATTTATTTGATTGTGATTAAATAAATAAAATTGATGAGACCTTAAAATCCCTCAACCAAACAATATTAAGTTGTAAGCGTAAAAGTGCTTAGAACACTTTTTCGTGGCCTTCCACCGTGGTAGGCTCCAAGCGTTTATGACTTGTACACCGCCTTCACCCTATCATGGGGAAGTGACAAAGTGCATGCTTATATTCAGGAGGAGTTTATTTAAAACATTTGATGAGGTTAAGGTAGGCAACGAGTATGGCCAACATCGTATCATCGTGAGGTCATGCTTGAACCCCTAGCTAAACCGGCATGGTGGGAAAGAACTTAACTAAGAAACATAATGCCAACATCGTATCATCGTGAGGTATTATTTTCTAGAGGCCAAAAAGATGGGTAATCACAAGAGGTTGTTGTGAATGGGTACTTGTACCCTCTCATTATTATTGTTGCTAGCCGACATCGTATCATCGTGAGGTGGGCTTGGTAATAGTGAGCCTCCCATAACCCACTAGGAGCTTTCTTTGAAATCTCCTGGATTCCATTATGGGGGATATGGAATTTGCCAAAAATGGTGGGTGGTGTCATTCGGTTTAAAGACCCAAATCGTTTGACTTAAACAACAATCAATCTAATTATTCTATTTGTTTATGTATATAGATATGGTTGGAAGCACACTCGCGAAAATACTCGACAAACATTGCCTAGAGGGGCACAATTTCCCATCATGGTATCGTAATGTCAAGATTCTCCTAACCTTGGAGAAGATTGTTTACGTACTAGACAAGGCTCCACCTCACATACCTCTTGGCCCTGACGCCACTGAGGATGAACGTGCTAAGTATGACAAGCACGTTGAGGATGATACACAAGCCAAGTGCTATCTGTTGGCTTCCATGAATGAGGAGCTACAGAGACAGCACGAGGGCATGGACAGTGCATCTTCCATAATACTCCATCTTACGGAGTTATATGGTGAAGGGACGCGCAACCGTCGCTTTAGCACTGTCTGTGAACTTGTGAAGACCAAGATGGTCAAGGGGGCTCCAGTGCATCAACATGTACTGAAGATGATAGGATTCATTGAACAATTGGAGAACCTTGGTACTCCACTTGACGGGGAATTAGCCCAGGACTTCATATTGGCTTCTCTTTCTGATTCATTCTCGCAGTTCGTAATGAACTACAACATGAATAAGATGGATAGCACTCTCTCCGAGTTACTAAACATGTTAGTAACCGCCGAGAAGACTATGAAGAAAGAGAACGTTGTAGGGACTGCTGCAGTAGCCTACAATAAGCCATCCTCTTCCAAGGCCAAGCCGCAAGGCAAAGGCAAAGGGAAGGAGAAGAAGTCCCCCACTCCTAAGCCGAAAGGATGAGTGAGGAAAAAGAAGGCAATGGAGCCCAAAGGGACTTGCCACCACTGTGGAAATGAGGGGCATTGGAAGAGGAATTGCAGGTTATACCTTGCAACTCTTAAGGACAAGCCACAAGGTATGGTTTGTGTTCTTATCTTCAATTCTAATTGTTAGATCTTCTAAATATTTATATTTGATATAAAAGGCTAATCACTTGTATAATTGTATATAGGTCGAGGAGCCAAGTAGAAGAGGAACAAGCAAGGAAAAGTGTGGAGAAGAGTTCGGCCACCATGTTTTTTTTTTTGCTTACTACTTAGGAAGTTTGTTAGGCATTTAAAGATTGTCTTTAAACTTTCTTATTTTGTTAAGAACTAATTATATGGCTTCATTTGATGGAAGGCCACTATTAGTGCCTAAATGTATAAAGGCATTTATATTAGTCTCTAAATGTATAGAGCTAATACCTTTTGTATTAAACATTATGAATGTTTGAACTATCATATTAATGTAATGTGAAGTATGCCTTTTTAATATACTATTTCCTTAAAGTAGTGTTATGAATTGAAAAATTGTCTTGTTGTATCCTAGATGAGATACAAGAGTTATATCACTTAATTGTAATGTGATAAACCAAACTTTAGATTTATCAATTATGGATAGATCTTACATGTAGGACATAAAAGGATACAATGAATCTTTAGATTTTGTTCCATTTGTCTACTTATGAGTTCTATATGAATTGACAAAAGTCTAGAGAATCCTTTCTTGAAGAAAAGGAAGATCACATTACAATGATATAAGTAATAAGAAAAACGTTTCTTATATGGTTATCACTTGAAACACAATGATCAAGATCACTCTTGATTCAATTAGTAGTTTTAAACAATTAATTGGGCATTCTTAAAATTGTTTTAAAATGTCAATGGTGCTAGTGATTAAACCAAGAAAGAAGTGTCTAAATCTATAAAAGGTTTAAAGACTTTAGTCACTTAAATAACAAGACATTAAACTTAGTGAAGATTGAAACAAATAAGCTTGAAATGTTTCAAAGCTACTACACAATGTCTTCTACCAATATAATCCACTTTTATACATTTTGAATGTATGAAATGATTTCTCATTAAAGTCATGAGAAATAGTGGGAGGTGTGAAAATGGATATAAACTTGAATGTGATTGGTTTATAGTTGTCTAAAGAATAATAGTACTTGACTATTATTAAGAGTTTGTAATTTTAATTGTTAAAAGGACTCAAGCTCTTCAAACGTTAAAAATCTATGTTGTGTAACATTTAAAGAACAGTCTTTGAATGTTGGTTTCGTCAACCTAGCATAAAATGGTTATATGTTGGGAGTTGTCCATCATTCTCTTTTATGGGAACATGCTAATAACAAAGCATATGGACTAGTTGACGAAACAAAAGGGAATAAGTTTCAAAATGAGTCACAACATATGGTTTAACAACTAGACAAACCAAATTCAACATGTAACGATATTGCTCTATGTAGTTTTGATAAAGAATTATATCAACCACCTAGAAGGAATGGTTGAGTTTCTATATCCTTAGTAGGAGCCATGCTTCCACTAAAGACTTAGATAATTCTTATATGACTACATTAAAGGTCTTAGTATGACTAAAACTTGTAGTATGGTGTATGACATCGTATAATTAAATGAATAGACTTGATAAAACAAGTCACATATTCAAAAGGAATTACTTTAGAAGGAATTCTTTTGTATGTGATTCATTTAAATGACTTGTGTTAACTAGGGTTGTTGATGGTCTCAAAATTGTTGAGAACATCATCAATAAGCTAATGGATCTCAATAATTCTCAATGGATCCAAGACAAGTTAGTGGGAGCAACACGCATTCAAATCAAGAAAATATAAGTGTTATTTTTGAATGAATGCTAAGTTACAACAAGGCCAGTGGGAGTGATGTCATAATTTGAGCAACAAGATGTGAATAAAGTCTATTTGATAGACTTGATGAAACATAGATGTTACTCGAAAATGACAAAACATGACACAGTCAATTTTGAAGTATCGACTTGAAATTGGACTTACTGATATAGCAAGGCTATCTCAATAATGTTATATGGGAATTAAATCTCAAATGTTGAAGATTTAAGAAAGCATTTTCCTATGTGATAGGAAATCACTTTTATAACCCTTATAATGAATGTGTCATAAAATCACAAAAGGGACACATGTATTGACTTGTGAAGTAGATATCCAAAGGTGAAGAAACCACTGAGTTTATCACTTTAAGATATTACTATATCCCAGGATCAGAACCAAAGCAACTGATAGAGTATTATTGCCTTTTAAGAAAGAAACATCAGAGTGGGACTCTGGAAGCGTGCATTCACTTAGGTTGTTAACCAAAGTGAAAAATAAGCCATTTTAACGAATGGAACTTCATGTTGGATGAAGTACTAATCATATGAATGAATTGTTGGTATTGTACTACAATGGTCTCAAGATTGAAGCAAAGTTTGTATAAAGTATACAAACGAAATATATGTAGATATATATATATGTTTTAGAAACTGCTTCAAAAGGTGTTTTGAATGAAAGGGGTTCTTTTAGAACCCATGATTGAATCCAAACCATAAGGTCGTTAGTAGAGTACTACGACGTAATGGGGCGATAGCTCAAGCCATGGAATCAAGGTCTCATCAAAGTATTCGAACACATTAAAGAGACATCATCAAATGTCTTGGAAACATTTGATAAGTAAATCCCTTTTAATAAAAGAGATTAATACATAAACAAGTTAACCTACGAGCATAAACTCTCTCGACAAGATGTATAAGATACACTATTGATTGACTTTAGTGCAAGTGGGAGATTGTTGGAAATATGCCTTGAAAGTCAATCTTTGGAAGAAATCTTTCAGGACAAATGAATCGATGTATGGATGATTCTTATACATCAAATGGCGAAGATACTAATTAGGACTATCTCAATAAACGAAATATGTCCTGAATAGTGAATCCATGGACAATGGATCGATTGAAGAAGTAATCTAATGATGTTAGACTACAGAGACCTTCTTCACATAACCATTATGTCCAAAAGGTTCCTGGTCATTGGATTGTCGGAGGGATACTGACAATGCTTAGACCAGTACATGCTGTGTCCGCTTCAATTGGAAGGATGGAAAGTCTCAACCCATTTGTGTTGTGACACTAAGACAAGTATGTAGGTGCTCATTAAGGGAATGAGTTCACTGAACACAATCGAACGGGAGTACTTGCATGGAGGTCTACTCACATGTCAAGCAAGTAACTCTAATGGTTGGAAAGATGTAAGTAATCCTTAGACCTGAGGCATCGTCGTTGTCTTGTGGTTAAGTACTTAATCTTTGATTATGTCAAAGTCTCCCCATTCGAGGGTGTCCACGGCATAATTGGGGTTAAGCCACTTAGTCATGAAGGCAAGTGTATGCGCAACAAGGAATCTCTAATCCTCGATAAGAGAGGAAGAATACTCTAAGATATGATTCAGGAATCTTCGGCCGAAGTATCGAGCGTAATAAAGGAAAGTGTTCCTATACGACTCAATTGGATCATATAAGAAGGAATAATCACATTAGGGGTTTGACATGAAATATCCATACCCTAATGATGTGATTGAGAGTATTGTATTAGAGAATGATTGAATTACATTGTAATTCCAACTGACTAGGTTCTTTGAATAAACTTCTACATTAGCTTGGGTAGCTATGACATATGGTTAGATGTCACTCATAGCTTGTGAGTTCTTCTAGATGATTAAATGTAGTCGTCAAAGAAGAAAGGTGAATTAAAATGAAGTTTTAATTCACTAAGTGATTGAATTAAATATGAGCAATTGGATTGATGCCAATTACCTCACTGCCTTGCTAATTAGAACCTAAAAGGTTGTTCACCAATACACTATTGTAGTGAGTAACTAATGGATGATGGGAACAATTAATTGGATTAATTATGTGTTGTGATTAATTTAGAAAAGTCTAAAGAAATCATAAAAGCGATAAAGATCGTTTTGGGCTTAAAGAAACGTTCGGGTTTAATTAGGCCCATTGGGCCTAAACCCATTGGGCTTTCATTCAAGCATTGGATGACTTGAAATAATAAAAGCCCAAAGCCCAAAAACAACACAAGAGGGCCGGCCATATTATGTGGGTTTTGGAGAGATATTTAGTCAAGTGTTGACTAGGTTTTCTTTTTGTCTATATAAGCAACTTTATAAGATATTGTTCATTAGGGTTTTTGTGAGTTTTGAACAACAAAAGAGGCAAAAGAAAATAGCCATCTTGAACCACAAAGGCCAGCCACCAAAGGGGAGTTTTTGAAGGATTTATTTTGAAAAACATGTTCATTTGAATAACATCTATAACATGCAATTAACAAATTAAAGGCGGAATCATGCTTGTATGCATTCAAAAACAAAACATTACCCATGAAATTCAAAGCCTAGTAGATTGGTGAACCAATAATCAACTCAAAACAAAGTGAGTTGAAATTAATACCTTTGTAGATTCCTCTTTGCATAAGCAAAGGCTAATCACCCAAAGAGATAGGGCCTTCATTCCTTGCTTCTTAGATCCATGGATTTGGATGGAAGAATAGGTTCTCCAAGTTCCCAAAATTGAGAACCTCTAAGTCTCTTCACCAAGGTTAGATTGTAGAAGAAATGAGTGACCTTGGAGTAGTAGGATTGCTAGATGTACCCTCCAAGGTGTTGGCCTCTTTAGAGAGAAAATGGAGAGACAATTCTCACCCATTTCCACCCAAAATAAACCCTTAATCACCTTAATGAATATTTGGCTATAAAGTCCTTTATATAGTCACTTCTTTAAGTGACCTAAACAACCAAAACCCTAATTCATCACCATATGGCCGGCCACCTAAGGAATTTTGGGCTTTTGGGCTTTAATGAATCTTTATTCATTAAATTGTCATACAACTTAAGTTAATGGGCTTGACGTTCGAAGCCCATTGGGCCTTAAGGTCCAAAACTATCCCGAGGTCTTTAACGAACTAATTCGTTTGATTAATTAACATATTAATTAATCCTTGCCATAAATAAATGATTAAACCATTTAATCATTCTTACTCATTTCCGTTTAATCTTCAATCTCTACCTTTTATGGTGTGCGATCCATTAGGTTCCTTTTAGCGAGGCAGTGGGCGATTAAAACAATTTTACATCGATTGTGAATTGAAACAATTTTCAATTCTCCCTTTAGTGGTTATACACGTATAGGGCTTCCACAAACCATGGTTGACGCCTAGCAGCATGTCATGGTTACCCAAGCTAATCAGAAGAGGTTAGAGAACCTATTCAGTTCGGGATTACAAATGCAATACGGTCCTTCTCTAATCTAATACTCTTGACCACATTGTTTGGTATGATAGTTTATTTACTCATGTCTACTATCCAATGTGAATCGTTTGCTTATATGATTTCCTTGAATGTGATTTGGAACGCATTCCCCAATCTCATTCATACTCTGGCCAGAGATTCCAAATCATATCATAGAGTATTCTCCCTCAACTGTTTGAAGGTTAGAGATCCCTTGTTGCGCATTTACTTGTCTCCATAGCTAAGTGGCTTAACCCCAACGATGCCGTGACACCCCTAGGGGGTGAATTAGACATAATCAAAGATTAAGGACTTAACCACAAGACAACTGCGATGCCTCAGGTCAAAGGACTACTTTGCATTATCCCAACCATGAGTTCTCATGTGACATGGAATATAAGAACTCTTCGTTGATCACGTTCAGTGAACTCATTCTCTTATTGAGCACCTACGTACTTGTCTTGATGTCACACACACCAATGACTCGAGACTAGTCACTCTCCCTGAGAGAAGACACAGTACGTACTGATCTTAACGGACTGTCAATGCCCAATTGGTAATCCTATGATCAGGAACATTTAGGATGTGTCTACGAAAGAATGGTCTCATTAATCTAACTTCATTAGATTGCATTCTCCCAATCACATATTCCTTGGACTTTATCGTTTAAGCATATAACATTTATATGAGACGGCTCAAACAATAATCTTTGCCCTTTATATGTTAAACTAGATTAGTTTAACATTTGAAATGTCCGTAAAGTATCATCATATGATTGGTTTTAGGGCACATTTCCAACAGTTTTTACTAACATCTCTTACACCCTTTTGGTTATTCCTTCATCCTTCTCACTACACTAGTGGGTGAGGATCTTTAGAGGTTTCCTACTTTGGGAACTTGAAGAGAACCTAGGAGCACTCATTGTAACAAAGTGGAGGAGGCAAGGATGGAAGCTAGGCTCAAGGATTTCAAGGAGCAAAGGCCTTGGAGGTGGTCCATCCTTGGTCTTAAGTCTAGATCAAGAGGTATAAGACTAACCTTCACTTTGTTCTTGATTCTAAAAATTGTTTTGATGCATTATATATAAACCTATGAACCTTGAAGGGGATTTGCATGACTATAGCTTTGATAATATGTTATAAATGCTTCCGCTGCTTTCGTATATTAAATTTTGGTTTGTATATGCATGATAGTCATTATGAAATCCCATTCTAGAATCTCATAATTTTCCCTTCAATACGCTCTATATTCAGCAGCTTACTTGCTTAATAGAGTACCTTCCAAGTCAGTTCCACAAACGCCCTATGAGATATGGCATGGAAGAAAGCCAAGTCTTAAACACGTTAAGATTTGGGGTTGTGAAGCATATGTTAAGAAGCTTGAAGCTACTAAGCTTGAAGCGAGATCAGTAAGATGCTATTTTGTGGGATATCCTAAGGAAACTATGGGATATGAGTTCTACCATCCTGACGACCAGAAAGTCTTTGTCGCCAGAACTGCTAAGTTTCTAGAGGACGAATTTGTTCTCAAAGGAACTATAAGCAAACAGATGGAAATTAATGAGATTAATAATGAACCACAAACGAGCACTCGACATATTGACAACCCTGTTCCTGAACCCCTAGCTCCACGTAGATCTGAACGGGTTAGTAAGCCACCTAAGAGGTATGGCTTAGACAATGACTTTGATGAATTGTACCTTCTAGGTGACAATGAAACAAAGGAGGACCCTAGAGACTACACTGAAGCAATGTCCGACATTGATTCAAAGAGATGGCAAGAGGCCATGAAATCCGAGATGGATTCCATGTATCAAAATCAGGTCTGGACTCTTGTAGACCCTCCAGAAGGTATTATACCTGTTGGAAACAAATGGGTCTTCAAGAGGAAGATAGGCGTTGATGGGAACGTGGAGACTTATAAGGCTAGATTAGTAGCCAAGGGTTACAGGCAAATAGAAGGGATTGACTATCAAGAAACCTTCTCTCATGTAGCCATGATTAAGTCCATTCGGATTTTGCTTGCGATAGCTGCGTACCATGATTATGAGATATGGCAAATGGACATGAAGACGGCCTTTCTGAATGGCTACCTAGAGAAAGAGCTCTATATGACTCAACCCGAAGGTTTCGTGTCCAAGTCTGAAAAGACTAAGGTATGCAAGCTTCAAAGGTCCATTTATGGACTTAAGCAAGCCTCCAGGAGCTGGAACATTCGTTTCGACACTGAAATCAAATCGTTTGGTTTTACTCAAAACGAAGACGACAATTGTGTTTATCAAAAGGTCATTGGGGATGCAGTTGTATTCCTAGTGTTATATGTGGATGACATATTACTATTCGGGAATGACACTGCAGTACTTTCTTCTGTAAAAGTGTGGTTGTCCAAAACCTTCCACATGAAAGATTTGGGAGATGCATCTTATGTACTTGGGATAAAGCTCTATCGTGATAGATCCAGAAAATTAATTGGATTATCCCAATCTATGTACATTGATAAGGTGCTAAGTAGGTTCCAGATGGAACAATCTAAGAAAGGTTTTCTTCCTGTTGGACATGGAATTCACCTTTCTAAATCCATGGAACCGAAAACTCCTGAAGAGATACGGCAAATGAGTTGTATTCCTTATGCTTCTGCCATAGGAAGTCTCATGTATGCCATGATATGCACAAGGCCAGATATTGCATATGCTGTGAGCATTACTAGTCGATATCAATCTAACCCAGGATCAGAACACTGGGGAGCTGTCAAGACGGTCCTTAAGTACTTAAGAAGAACTAAGAACATGTTCCTCGTGTATGGAGGAGCATCAGAGTTGCGAGTGGAAGGCTATACAGACGCAGATTTCCAATCTGACGTCGATGATAGAAGTTCCAACTCCAGATATGTATTCACTCTGAATGGTGGGGCTGTCAGTTGGAAGAGCAAGAAACAAAGTGTAATTGCTGATTCCACGACAGAGGCTGAATATATCGCTGCAGCTGAAGCCAGCAAAGAAGCGTTCTGGATGAAGAAGTTCATCACTGAACTTGGGGTGGTTCCAACCATTACATCACCGGTAACTTTGTACTGTGATAATAGTGGGGCGATAGCTGAAGCCAAGTAACCCAGGGCACATCAAAAGAACAAGCATTTTGACAGACGCTTTAATATCATTAGAAGATATGCTGCCGAGGGGAAAGTCAACATCCTCAAAGTTGCTTCAGCCGATAACGTAGCAGATCCACTGACAAAGCCAATGTCTCAGATCCAGCTTGACCGTCATATGGAAAAGATGGGTATTAGATACATAGGAAGGTGGCTTTGAGTGCAAGTGGGAGATTGTTGGAAGTATGCCCACAAAGCCACTCATTTGATGTAATAGCTTTTTGGAATACTTATTGTATTAAACTTTTATATGTTTAATGGAGGGCAAATCTTATTGTTAATCACTATTTATTGTATCATGTGTTTAAGCAATAAGGGAATCCAAGGAATGTATTTGTTCTAAGAGATAAGTGATCTAATGAGTTAGATTATCGAGACCTTTCTCTTATGTTCATTCCTAAAACGTTCCTAGCCATAGGATTGCCAATTGGGCATTGACAATCCGCTAAGGCTAGTATGTGTTATGTTGACTCAATCGTGAGTATAACTAGTCTCAAGTCATTTGGTGTTGGACACTAAGACAAACACATAGGTGCTCGAAAGAGTACTCGAGTACACTGAACTACGATCAAAAGAGAGTTCGAACATACATGTCATGTATGAACTCTAAGGTTGCAATATGCAAAGTAGTCCTTTGACCTGAGGCATCATAGATGTCTAATGGTTAGGTCCTTGATCTTTGATCCTGTCAACGGCATTCCTTTGGAGTGTCCACGGCATTGTTGGGGTCAAGCTATCTAGTCATGTAGGCATATGAATGCACAACAAGGGATCTCTAACCTTCCATGGTGGAGGGAGAATACTCAAAGATATGATTCTAAAGTCTTTGGCCAAAGCAAATGAATATGACTTAGGAAGTTTGTTCCAAATCATATTCAAGGGAATCATATAGGAAAGTATCACATTGGATAGTAGACATGAAACAAACTATCACTTAAACAATGTGATTAAGAGTATTGTATTAGAGAATGACCGTATTGCATTGTAGTTGTAACTGGATAGGTTATCCAACCAATTCTACTTAGCTTGGGTAACCATGACATACTGCTAGGTGTCACTCATGGTTTGTGGAAGCCCAAATGATTAGGTAACACTAATCATTAAAGGGAGAATTGAAATGAGGTTTCAATTCACAATCGATAGTTAAGAGTAACATCGCCCACTGCCTCGTTAATTGGAACCTAATGGATCGTACACCGAGTAAGGATGTATGTGAAGAAATTATATGAAATGGATAAGCAATTAAATGGTTTAATTGAAGAATGGTCAAGATTAATTAATTTTACGAAAGGTTCGTATTGGGCTTATATGTTGGTTTTGGGTTTCGGGGCCCAAAAGCGTTTTGGTTCAAAAGGCCCATTATGTTTAAGTTGTATGACAACTAAAACAAAATGGGCAAATAGCCCAATAACACCAAGGAGGGCCGGCCATTAGGGTGAATGGGCAAGTTTGTTTAATTACAAGTTTGCCACTCACCAAAGAAAAGGTTATAAAAGCAACTTTATAGCTATTTTCTCATTAGGGTTCTTCTTGTTGAAATTGGGTGAAACATTTTCTCTCTTTTTCTCTAAGGAGGCCGGCCACTAAGGGGAGGGACATCTAGCAATCTCTTCTTCCCTAAGTCATCCATATCATCTTCACAAGATACATCCTTGGTGAAGAGACTTAGAGACATCAAGTTTTTGGTGTTTTGGAGAACTTATCCTCATTTCCTCAAATCTTCAAAGGAGCACTAAAGGGAGGAAAACACAAGGAGGATTCAAGGAGCTTGGAGGTGACTTGAAGGCCCTCCACTTGGGTGAATGATAGGAGCATATTTATGCGACTTAATTGGCTTGTTCTTGTGCGTTTACGTTGTGTTTCTTTAGTTATTTTAGTGTTTAAAGCCATTTTCTTTTGTTTGTAGGTCTTAATAACAACCTTGGCAAGAAAAGTGCATTTTGGTGCATGTTGGATCAATATTGGGCTCAAATGGATTGCATGCATGAGGATGGACGTTTTGGGCATATGTGTGTGCAAGTGTGTGTGTGTAATTGCAAGGATAAATAATGACAACTCATACACATGCAAAGAAGCCCACATGCAAAGTGAAAGACTCTAAGTACAAAGTATGCAAGAAGATGCATTTTGGAGGCCTTTGGAGCATGTTTCGGGCTTGGAATGGATAGCAAATGCATGGGCCAAGTGGATGGACGAATTTGAGAACTAAAGAGGCCAAGAATATGAAGAATTATGGTCCAAAAGATGAAGAAAACAGCCCAAAAATCTGTCACCCCAACTTGCATTCCTTGCCATGCAAACCACATAGAATTCCCTTTGGATTCCATGCCATGCTTGATCACTCTTGTCCCCTACATAATTTCTGATTTCATGCTTTAATTCATTTAATTATTTCACTCAATTGCTTGATACCTCTTGTTCCCTTCACCCATTAGATTTTAGACAACCTTTACATCCATTACATGCACCAATTGATGCTCCATCATTCACATTTGGAATCCAATGCCATGTGCAACACATGTTGTTGCACCTTTGACCCATTTGTTGACACATTTCACCTCCCTTTCCATCTCTATGCAATGTACACAATCATTCATGCTCCCTAGCTACAACACCACTCCATTTTACCCTTCACACTTTGCATCATTACTTCATTTTCACCCTTGGACCATTGCACACCACACACACAAATTGCCATGCATTTCATCCTTAACCTAACCTTATTTTCTAAGGTTTTTGGGGCCTATAAATACATGTTTACACCCCTTGGCCAAAGAACAATCCCCCATATTCATCATTTTATCACAGAAATTCGTCCTTACACACCCTAGGAAGCAAAACACCCCAAAAACACCATTCTAGTGCCTAGAAAACATAACAACCACTCCACCTTCTTCCACCCTCTTTGCCTAGTTTTCCACCACCTTCCAACCATCAAACACTCTTCCACACTCACCCTAAACCCCTCCATATCATTCCCCATCCATTCTACACCATAAATCCACCCAAAAATCTGTCCACAAGCTTCATGCCGCAACAAGGAGGAAGGGAGATCCATTGATGCACTTGCTTTCCAAGTTTGAGCATTTTAGGTGTTTTCTTTCCTTTGATTTTAATGTCTAATTTTATGTATCTTTGTATTGCAAGAATGAGGAACTAAACCCCCTTAGTTGGGGGGTGATTTGAAACCATGTACATGCTTGCAATATGATTTGATTACATTCAGTTGTTATTTCATAAGTTGCGGATTCAATTCGTTCATCTACTTGATTGATAACTTATTTGTGTATGTTGATTGAGAGTGCACGCTTAGTTTTCATGCATGAATATGATGCTAGATTATGAGGGAGTTTCACCTAATAGTTACAATCTTATAATCACAAGTAGTGAAGGTCGCTTGAAAACGATCGCGTTGAATGAATTCTTGGCACTAGTTTCATGCTCATCATAGTAACGAATGCCTCGTCAACACTTATAGTTCTCATTGTGCTTCATGATTCTTGATTGTATCTTTATTGTGCTCATCACGTAAGGAACCTTTGAGGAATGCTTTGAATTGTTGTATGCGCTTTTCCATCCAATTCATTAACTTAAGGAGAACTTGAAGGTTAATTTAAGCGTATCTAATTAACTTGGGGTGTTGAGTTTCATAATTTATTGAAAGAACAACTGAAAATCATTTTGTTTGCAAGTGTGTCATGTGTGGAGAAGAACCTCCTAACTAGCCTTTTATCCATCCTTTTCATCCAAAAAAACGTTTTACAATCTGTTTTGTTTTAAAGTTTCTGTTTTGTTTTCAATTTTCGTCCAAAACAAATCCCCCTTTATTTTGAAGTCTTAGATTAGTTAGAAAGTGTTTTGATTTGTGTTTCTAAGTGTTTTTATTCAAGTTTTTATCCAACTTCGTCCAAGTTCTTGTTAGGTTCTCAAAACTGCCCAGAAAGTGGTTTTTAGGTAGTTTTGAGTCATTAGGTTGCTGTTTTGAGTTTTATGTTTGTTTAAGTATTTTAAAGTATAGTTTTGCATTCTTTGAGTCTAGTTAGTGTTTTAAATTTTATTTTTATGTTTTTAAGTCAGTTTTCAAGTGTTTAGCAATCCCTCCTAATCCCCGGCCTAGAACGATCCCTACTTACATACTTTACTACATTTGATAAAAAGAGGGTTTAATTTGTGTGCTTATATATTTCGCATCAAATTTTGGCGCCGTTGCCGGGGATTAGCAACTTTGCTAATCTCTTGGATTGTTTTCTTTCGAATTATTGTATTTTGTTTAAGTTTCTGTTTAAGTTGCTGATTTGTTTTGTTTTCTTTGTTTTTAGGTACTAGTTTATGACCCGTAGCTCACAACCTGTTCGTGAGCATATCTCCGACTTTGACGGTGATTTTGAGAGGACTTTGAGAAGGAAAAAGAAATTGCAAGAGTCTAATCCTCTTAGTCCCGAGCCTGAATTAGAAGAGCAAGGTATAGCCATGGACAACCGTACACTCAAGGAGCTTGCCGCCTCGGGTTTGGATAATGCCGCACCATTGTGTATCCAATATCCCATGGCTGCTCAAGGTAAAACCGAAGAGTTCGAGTTAAAGTCAAGTTTGCTCCACCACATTCCAAAGTTCCATGGGCTTTCCATGGAGGATCCGAACAAACATTTGAAGGAATTTGAAGTGGTGTGCTCAAGTATGACTCCGATTACCGTTGACGGAAGTATTTTAAAGATGAAGGCTTTTCCATTCTCTTTAATGGACAAAGCCAAGGATTGGTTATACGAGTTGGCTCCCGGTACAGTTACATCTTGGGAGAGTATGAAGAGGGCATTTCTGGAGAAGTTTTTCCCAACTTCTCGTATCATTCTTCTTCGTAAAAAAATAAGTGGAATTCAGCAAAGCCAAGGTGAATCTTTTCCATCTTATTATGAACGATTTAAATCACTTGTTGCTTCTTGTCCACAGCATCAGATGAAGGAGGAGTTACTTCTTCAATACTTTTACGAAGGTCTTTTACCACTTGAACGGCAAATGTTGGATGCTTCCGCGGGAGGAGCTCTAGTGGATAAGACACCTAGGGATGCCAAAACTCTCATTGCGAATCGAGCACTCAATGCACAACAATATGAAGGTGTTGGGCAAAGAGACACCCCACGGCCACATCATGTCAATGAGGTAAGTTCTATTTCTGAGTTACAATCCCAAATGGCTAACCTTACGTCTATGTTATCGCAGTTGGTTGAAGGCCCCAAAACGCAAGGAACTACAATCTGTGGTGTATGCTCCATTCAAGGACACCAATCTGATCAATGCCCTCAATTAATTGAGAATGGAGGATGGGAATCGGCCAATGCTGTGGGTTATGGGAATCAAAACCAACCAAGGAATGATCCTTTCTCCAATACATACAACCCGGGATGGCGTGACCACCCCAATTTCAGATGGAGAGATGCACCACAATATGGCCAACAAAGTGGATTCCGACAACCCCCGGGTTTCTTTCCAAGGCCAATGGAACCACAACCACCTCCTCAGGCACAATCTTCCCAAACCAACCCAGGTACGTCTATGAATGATGATAAAACATATCAGTTACTAACCACCATGGCGCAGGGAATGCAGAACCAAGCAAAGGAGGTTAATGAGCTGAAGAAGCAAATGGGACAAATGGCCGAATTTTTTGGGCAATTCCGTGAAAATGGTAAGTTACCAAGCACTACGGTGGTCAATCCAAAGGGTGGCTTCGAATCTGCAAAGGCTATCACATTACGAAGTGGAAAAGAGGTGAGAAACAAGGAAGATGAGAAGATACAACTCAAGGAAGATGAGAACACCTACCCCACGGCAAGGGTACCATCACCCATGCCGCAGCCATCTAAGACATCCCATCCGTCCACCTCAGGTAAGAATGTTCCAAATGTTGTGATTTCGAACACTAATCTGCCCAATGTTCCTTTCCCTCGTAGATTTGCACAATCGAAGAAAGAAGAAAGCGAAAAGGACATTTTGGATACCTTTCGAAAAGTCCAAGTGAACATTCCTTTACTTGATGCTATTAAGCAAGTGCCCAGGTACGCAAAGTTTTTAAAAGAATTATGCACAACTAGGAAAAGAATTTCAAACAAAGAAGTTGTGAAGGTAAGTGAAAATGTATCTGCGGTTTTGCAACGGAAGTTACCTCCAAAGTGTAAGGATCCAGGGAGCTTTACTATCCCATGCGTAATTGGAAACACTAGATTTGAAAAATGCATGTTAGATTTAGGTGCTTCTATTAATGTTATGCCATATTCCATTTATGCATCAATGAACCTTGGTGAGTTAAAACAAGATGGCGTGATAATTCAATTGGCCGATCGTTCTAACGCTTATCCCAAGGGAGTCCTTGAGGATGTTTTAGTGCAGGTCAATCATCTTATCTTTCCTGCAGATTTTTATGTCTTAGAAATGGAGGATTCAAGCCATGCTCCATCATTGCCAATCTTGCTAGGCCGACCATTCATGAAAACAGCGAGAACAAAAATAGATGTGTTTATGGGAACATTAACCATGGAGTTTGATGGAGACATTATTCGTTTTAATCTTTCTGAAACCATTAAATATCCAATGGAGGACCATTCTTGTTTCGCTATTGACATTGTTGATTCTTTGGCACAGGTACATTTGGATCGAATGAACGACGATGCACTTGAAATAGCCTTAGTACACGGCATAGGAGCAAGAAACAAGTGTGGGGGAATCCAAGCAACCCACGGCATGGAATCTGACCATATTGCCGTGCCCCCTTGTGGTGAAGTGTTTGAAATGGTCGCGGCCCTCGAGTCATTGACATCACATTCTGGTAAGTCTTCACTCTCAATTTTAGATTCGGTTTTGGCTAACAAGTTACTTCCATCCATTGTGCAGCCACCTACACTTGAGTTGAAGCCATTACCTAGTCACTTGAAGTATGTTTTCTTGGGAGAAGATCAAACACTACCCGTCATCATATCTAGCTCACTCACGGCCCAAGAAGAAGACAAGTTGATAAGGGTGTTAAAGGAGCACAAATCTGCCATTGGATGGATCTTGGCGGATATCAAAGGCATTAGTCCCACCACGTGCATGCATCGCATCCTTTTGGAGGAGGGAGCTAAGCCATCTCGGGAGGCTCAACGTCGCCTTAATCCACCCATGTTGGAAGTAGTAAAGAAGGAGGTTATAAAATTGCTTGACTGTGGTGTTATATACCCTATTTCTGATAGTCGTTGGGTGTCTCCCGTGCAGGTTGTTCCAAAGAAGTCCGGGATCACGGTGGTGAAGAATGAAGAACAAGAGCTTGTACCCACTCGTGTGGTGACCGGTTGGCGTGTTTGTATTGATTACAGGAAGTTAAATGCCATGACAAGGAAAGATCACTTTCCGTTGCCATTCCTGGATCAAATGTTAGAAAGGTTAGCCGGTTATAAATTTTATTGCTTTCTTGATGGATATTCCGGATATAACCAAATTGTGATAGCTCCGGAGGACCAAGAAAAGACAACGTTCACGTGCCCCTTTGGCACCTTTGCATACAGGCGCATGCCATTTGGTTTGTGCAATGCCCCTGCGACATTTCAACGATGCATGGTGAGTATCTTTTCTGATTATGTGGAGAAAATTATTGAGATATTCATGGATGATTTCAGCGTGTTTGGTAATTCATTCGATCATTGCTTGAGTAATCTGACCTTAATTTTGAAACGTTGTGTTGAAACGAATCTTGTGCTTAATTGGGAAAAATGTCACTTCATGGTTAAGCAAGGTATTGTTCTAGGACATATTATTTCTGAAGAAGGCATTGAAGTGGATAAATCTAAGGTAGACCTTGTTCGTCACTTACCCTCTCCAACTTCGGTTAGAGAGGTTCGTTCGTTTCTTGGTCACGCAGGTTTTTATAGGCGTTTCATAAAGGATTTCTCCAAGATTTCACAACCACTATGCCGATTGCTTCAAAAAGAGGTGGCTTTCGAGTTTGATGATGCATGCTCCATGGCATTCAAGCAATTAAAAGAAGCTCTTACTTCGGCTCCCATTATCACACCTCCAGATTGGAGCCTTCCATTTGAGTTGATGTGCGATGCTTCGGATTATGCGATTGGTGCTGTTTTGGGGCAACGAAAGAACAAACAACCTCATGTTATTTATTATGCCTCTAGGACACTAAATGATGCTCAATTAAATTACTCCACCACTGAAAAAGAATTACTTGCTGTGGTATTTGCATTAGATAAGTTCCGATCATACTTACTTGGTACTAAAGTTATTATTTTTACTGATCATGCAGCTCTCAAGTATTTACTCACAAAAAAGGAGGCCAAGCCTAGACTAATTCGATGGATGTTGCTTCTACAAGAGTTTGACATTGAGATTCGGGATAAGAAGGGCGTGGAGAATGTGGTGGCTGACCACCTAAGTCGAATGGTGCATGAGGAAGCATCGCCAATTTCTGAAACCTTCCCCGATGAGCAACTAATGTCTATCCAGGTAAGTGAGCCTTGGTACGCGGATTTGGTGAATTATTTGGTGACTAAACAAGTTCCTAGCACCCTAAACAAATTCCAACGTGATAAACTTAAAAAGGATGCTAGATTTTATGTTTGGGATGACCCATACTTGTGGAAATATTGTTCAGATTAGGTTATAAGAAGATGTGTGCATGAATCAGATTTTCACTCAATTTTAAGTTTTTGTCACACATATGCATGTGGGGGTCACTTTGGCACCCAAAGGACAGCTTTTAAGGTTCTTGAATGTGGTTTTTATTGGCCTACTTTGTTTAAAGATGCTAGAACCTTCTGTTTAACATGTGATCGCTGCCAAAGGACAGGTAATATTAGCCAAAAAGATCAAATGCCGCAGGTACCCATCTTTGTTGTTGAAATCTTTGATGTTTGGGGTATCGATTTTATGGGTCCTTTTCCTTCATCTTTTGGTTTCACCTACATATTACTTGCCGTTGATTATGTTTCAAAGTGGGTGGAAGCGAAAGCCACTCGAACTAACGATTCTAAAGTTGTGGCAGATTTTGTGAAAACTAATATCTTTTCTAGATTTGGGATGCCTAGGGTGCTAATCAGTGATGGAGGGTCTCATTTTTGCAACCGTACCATTGGGGCATTACTCAAGAAGTATCATGTGACGCATAAGGTTTCCACACCTTACCACCCCCAAACCAATGGCCAAGCCGAGGTATCTAATCGTGAGATCAAACAGATTTTGGAGAAGACCGTTGGGCCAAATAGAAAAGATTGGAGCTTACGGCTGGATGATGCACTATGGGCGTATCGAACGGCTTACAAGACCCCCATTGGTATGTCTCCTTTTCGACTTGTGTATGGCAAGCCTTGCCATCTTCCCGTGGAATTAGAACATAGAGCTCATTGGGCCATCAAGACCTTCAATTTGAATGTGGACCAAGCTGGAATTCATCGAAAGCTTCAATTGAGTGAACTTGATGAGATAAGGCATGAAGCTTATGAGAATGCTAGAATTTACAAAGAGAAGACCACGGCATTCCATGATAAGATGCTTCGAGGCAAGACTTTCGAAATTGGGCAGAAAGTGTTGTTGTTCAACTCCCGCCTTCGTCTATTCCCTGGTAAGTTACGTTCCAAATGGGTTGGCCCGTTTGTTGTTACTAATCTTTTTGTACATGGTGCAGTCCAAATTAAGAGCTTGAGAACCGGGCAAGAATTCAAGGTGAATGGACATCGCTTGAAGCCATACTACGAGAACTTTGTGGAGCATGTTGTGGAGGAGATCCCACTGCATGCCGTGGGTTCCAAGGAGAAGTGAAGGTGTTCATCGTCCGGCTGGAAGACGTTAAAGCAAGCGCTTTAAGGGAGGCAACCCATTTATTCTGTTTGATTGTCTATTTTATTACTTGTTTAATTATTTTTGGTTATGACTTTCTATTTTGAAACATTAACAAATATGCAAAGGATTTTAACATTAAACTTCGTGGAAATGAACAGCAAAGCTTCGCCGTACAATTCCAATCCAGTTCAAGTTCAAAGCTGTGGAAAGTCAACAAGATCAACTATCTCCAAAACCAGATTTGCGTTCTTAAACTCTACTCTGTCTGGTTTTTACTTTGCCATATTTGTCATGTTTATTTGTCGTTTGTTATTTGCTTGTTTTTGGTGTGAGTATATGCTTGAAACATTGAGGACAATGTTTGATTTAAGTGTGGGGGGAGTAACCATTGTTTTGCATGAAATTCGTAGAAATTTATCACCCATTACTTCTAGTGTTGTTCCTTGTTGTTTTAAGTATTTTTAAGCTGTTTTGGAGTGTTTCAGTGTGTTTTGACATAAAAATCCAAAAATTCATAAAAATTTGAAAAATTGTTTTTGAAAATCCAAAAAAAAAGAGTTGTTTTTGTGCGCTTATTTGTGTCTTAGGGTACCTTCCAACACAATGATGAGGATTCAGTTTGTAATTGCATGACTGTTAAAGAGAGTTATAAACATGGATGAAAGTTTGATTTACTCTTTATTTATGCGTGATTGTGGTTATAACTTATGAAATCACATGTAATCATAAAAGAAAAAAATTAGTTTTTTGTAACATGCTTGAAGGAAAGAACTCAAACTAACGCTACAACCTTGTGAGAATTGAGCCTAAATATTTATTTGGAGAGTTAAAATCTGTGCATTATTGTTTTCTAAAGTCGTTGCATGATCTCATTATTCTTTGCTTGGTTATTACTTAGAAGGCGTTTCATCATTTAGTTCCAAATGCTAGAACTCATGCCTATTTCATTCAAAGCATGCTATTGATTTGCATAACACATATTCAAGATGAAGTTGTGTAGTTACCACCACCAAAGCCAAACTGCCATGTATCCCATATCGTTATATGTTTAAGTTAACCCCATTGAGCCTTGATAGCCTACATTCTTTGTTAAACCACATTATCCTTACCTAGCCTAGTTTAGGACCATCCATACCCTTGTTCTTGAAGCATAGTAAAGTATGAGTCAAATTGAATTCCTTTTGATTAATGTATGGCAGAAAACAAGTGTGGGGGAAGTGATTCTTGTGTGTGTGTATGCCAAAATCATTCATAAGGCACGAGTAGAAAAGAAAGATTCGTGAAAAATAGAATGAAAAGAAGAAGAGCTGTGAAGAGAAAAGGAGTTGAAAAATATGTGAAAAAGAGTTTTAAAGTGTTGCTTATTGAAGAAAGGGTCCAAAACATTGAATTCGGCCCTAAATATTGCTTGAATCTTCCCTTCGTGTTTAAAAGTTGATTACTGCAATCTAAGTGAATTCTAAGTTTTCATTTCATTACTTTTCTTGCTATTGCTTTAAGAACGTTTGTTATCCCTATCCTTCATTTGTTAGCCAACACCCCAAGCCCGTTACAACCTTTGACTTCAATCTTGAGTGTTATGTGTTTCAATTTGTGGAGTTTGAATTTGGTATGAGCATATGGTGTCACTGGTTCTCGCGTCTAAGTAATAGCATTCCATTCATGAGATCATATCTAAACATGCTTATTAACTCCAGAAATTGCTTTCTTTGTGATACATATATGTGAGCATTCGTTTTCATATCTACATCAATCTTCTCACATATAACTAGTATAGGGTGTGTAGTTGGAAAATCTGAGTGAAAATTGAGTGCATATCTTGTAAGGAATTGAGTGAATTCTCTAAGGCATGTTACTACATCAAAAACATTGTTTTAATTGATTAATTGTGAACTAGTAAGTGGTGACTATGATTAAGTATGTGCTTAAGTGTAAAGATGACTCAAATCTGTGGGGATAATGATTTTTAACATGTCATGTGCATTGGAAATCCCTGAGGCAAATGTTGGAAGGTTTAGGTTGTGTTTTATTTGTTTTGTTTCGTTTTATTTCTTTGTTTTGCTCGAGGACTAGCAAAAGCTAAGTGTGGGGGAATTTGATAGGAGCATATTTATGCGACTTAATTGGCTTGTTCTTGTGCGTTTACGTTGTGTTTCTTTAGTTATTTTAGTGTTTAAAGCCATTTTCTTTTGTTTGTAGGTCTTAATAACAACCTTGGCAAGAAAAGTGCATTTTGGTGCATGTTGGATCAATATTGGGCTCAAATGGATTGCATGCATGAGGATGGACGTTTTGGGCATATGTGTGTGCAAGTGTGTGTGTGTAATTGCAAGGATAAATAATGACAACTCATACACATGCAAAGAAGCCCACATGCAAAGTGAAAGACTCTAAGTACAAAGTATGCAAGAAGATGCATTTTGGAGGCCTTTGGAGCATGTTTCGGGCTTGGAATGGATAGCAAATGCATGGGCCAAGTGGATGGACGAATTTGAGAACTAAAGAGGCCAAGAATATGAAGAATTATGGTCCAAAAGATGAAGAAAACAGCCCAAAAATCTGTCACCCCAACTTGCATTCCTTGCCATGCAAACCACATAGAATTCCCTTTGGATTCCATGCCATGCTTGATCACTCTTGTCCCCTACATAATTTCTGATTTCATGCTTTAATTCATTTAATTATTTCACTCAATTGCTTGATACCTCTTGTTCCCTTCACCCATTAGATTTTAGACAACCTTTACATCCATTACATGCACCAATTGATGCTCCATCATTCACATTTGGAATCCAATGCCATGTGCAACACATGTTGTTGCACCTTTGACCCATTTGTTGACACATTTCACCTCCCTTTCCATCTCTATGCAATGTACACAATCATTCATGCTCCCTAGCTACAACACCACTCCATTTTACCCTTCACACTTTGCATCATTACTTCATTTTCACCCTTGGACCATTGCACACCACACACACAAATTGCCATGCATTTCATCCTTAACCTAACCTTATTTTCTAAGGTTTTTGGGGCCTATAAATACATGTTTACACCCCTTGGCCAAAGAACAATCCCCCATATTCATCATTTTATCACAGAAATTCGTCCTTACACACCCTAGGAAGCAAAACACCCCAAAAACACCATTCTAGTGCCTAGAAAACATAACAACCACTCCACCTTCTTCCACCCTCTTTGCCTAGTTTTCCACCACCTTCCAACCATCAAACACTCTTCCACACTCACCCTAAACCCCTCCATATCATTCCCCATCCATTCTACACCATAAATCCACCCAAAAATCTGTCCACAAGCTTCATGCCGCAACAAGGAGGAAGGGAGATCCATTGATGCACTTGCTTTCCAAGTTGGAGCATTTTAGGTATTTTCTTTCCTTTGATTTTAATGTCTAATTTTATGTATCTTTGTATTGCAAGAATGAGGAACTAAACCCCCTTAGTTGGGGGGTGATTTGAAACCATGTACATGCTTGCAATATGATTTGATTACATTCAGTTGTTATTTCATAAGTTGCGGATTCAATTCGTTCATCTACTTGATTGATAACTTATTTGTGTATGTTGATTGAGAGTGCACGCTTAGTTTTCATGCATGAATATGATGCTAGATTATGAGGGAGTTTCACCTAATAGTTACAATCTTATAATCACAAGTAGTGAAGGTCGCTTGAAAACGATCGCGTTGAATGAATTCTTGGCACTAGTTTCATGCTCATCATAGTAACGAATGCCTCGTCAACACTTATAGTTCTCATTGTGCTTCATGATTCTTGATTGTATCTTTATTGTGCTCATCACGTAAGGAACCTTTGAGGAATGCTTTGAATTGTTGTATGCGCTTTTCCATCCAATTCATTAACTTAAGGAGAACTTGAAGGTTAATTTAAGCGTATCTAATTAACTTGGGGTGTTGAGTTTCATAATTTATTGAAAGAACAACTGAAAATTATTTTGTTTGCAAGTGTGTCATGTGTGGAGAAGAACCTCCTAACTAGCCTTTTATCCATCCTTTTCATCCAAAAAAACGTTTTACAATCTGTTTTGTTTTAAAGTTTCTGTTTTGTTTTCAATTTTCGTCCAAAACAAATCCCCCTTTATTTTGAAGTCTTAGATTAGTTAGAAAGTGTTTTGATTTGTGTTTCTAAGTGTTTTTATTCAAGTTTTTATCCAACTTCGTCCAAGTTCTTGTTAGGTTCTCAAAACTGCCCAGAAAGTGGTTTTTAGGTAGTTTTGAGTCATTAGGTTGCTGTTTTGAGTTTTATGTTTGTTTAAGTATTTTAAAGTATAGTTTTGCATTCTTTGAGTCTAGTTAGTGTTTTAAATTTTATTTTTATGTTTTTAAGTCAGTTTTCAAGTGTTTAGCAATCCCTCCTAATCCCCGGCCTAGAACGATCCCTACTTACATACTTTACTACATTTGATAAAAAGAGGGTTTAATTTGTGTGCTTATATATTTCGCATCAGTGAATCCCTTGTGTAAACAAGGATGAGCTTCAAGGGTAAAGAAACTCTAAATCTTTACTTCTCTTTAATGTTGTTAAAGAGTTTATTGGTTCACCATATACTAGGCTTTGAAAGTCATGGGTTTTATGAATTGTTTTTGGATGCATGTCTATATTAATGTGTTAATAGCTTGCATGTGTATTCAAATGTTCATACTTGTTCTTAGCTAGGACAAAATTTTTCCTTCAAACACACCTTTCGAAGGTGTTATAAATTGTTCTTGAATAGTTCAAAACAGTTGGTTCTTCTACTTGAATGCTTGATTCCGTATTAGTAACTATGTTTTACAATCGTTGTAAAAGTGTGACTAATAAGAAGTAGAAGATATATGAGAGAAGAAAAAAGGTGCTTCACATTCGGAACGTGAATAAAATATAGATCTCTGCGAAAGCAGATAGTACTTACTTCCTCATATGAACTACCAAAGAAATTGGAAAAACCAAAGATTGTCTTTACATTCCAATTTTAAGGAACTTAATTTCGTCACTATAGTAGATATGGATGAATGTTTTGTTTGACAAAACATTGTTCTTTATTAATCAATGATTGGATTATAGTAATCTAATTGATTGTCTCTATAGTAGAGATGGTATGGTAGTGTTAACTGTTTAGAATATAAAGATGCTTAAAACCCAAAAGGTTGCAAGGTAGTGACTAATCCCAACTAAGTTGTGATACCTCTAAAAACATAAGTTACAAGTTGGTGAAAGATGGATGCTTTGGATCGTTAGATCCGGATCCAATACCTTCTTATTAAAATTGTATAGAGGCGAAATGTTCGAATCTTTATTCTTTTGGAAAGAAGAAAGAATCACAAAGATGTTGAGGTTAATTCACTTAGATGTTAGTGGCAGTTGTCCACAACATAATACTACTCATGTTGTATGACATTCACCGAAGGTCGCTCTCGGTTGGACTATCGTTTATTTTGAATAAACACAAGTCCGAATACTTTGCAAAAGGTTTCAAAGAATTCAAGAAATGTAAGTTGATGAGTAAGACATCTAAAGTATTTACCTCCTTAGATTTGATCCAAGAAAAGTAACACTTTAGATGAGTTTCCTTGAAAGATATCAAGGAAAGAAGCATCATAAGATAATGAATTTCTCCATTAGGAGAAGAACGAACTCGAATAAGATTTAGTTCATTGGATGTTATCTATTACCCATATATAGGATATATACTTCTAAAACAATATGATTGTCAATTAGAAGATCTTCCAAAATTTTCATGACTCCATAAGATGTAGTTTGAAAGAAAGACAAATCTTAAGCATGTTAAGATTTGGGGTTGTGTGCAAATAAGCAATGTTTGTTTGATAACAATCTTGTAGGATATCCTTAAATTAACTTTTGGATATCACTTCTATAAACCAACTAACAAATGTTGTTTTGTTGGGTAGTTCATTGTAATCCTACAATATGATTTGCCTAAAGCGCAAATGAACGATGAATAGAACTCAAAGAATGGGTTCTTTGAAAGACAAGATAGTAATCGACAAATATAACAACCTAGTTCCTATACTACAAGCTCCAAGGTAGTCGAGAAGGATTTACAAACCGTCTTAGTATAATGGTTTGAACTTTATGACTATGTCATAGAGTTGCACCTCTTAATTCGAAAGAAATAAGAATGAAAATCCTTATGACTACATTGAGTGTATATACGATATATACTCAAGGAAATGGTAAAGTACCATTTGACCCGAAATAATGAAACCTTTATAGCTAATTGGTAGCTTAAGGTGACTACAATCAAAGAGAATGGTTGACTTTGAAGAAACCATCTTTGACATAGTCTTGGTTTCAATTAATTCAAAGATTGCTAGCTACAACTAAATGGTGATTCAAAGTTTGGACATAATATGAGTTTCCGAAACCATTATTAAGATAGTCTTGATAATATATGTCTAAAACTATAAATCACAAGACATGTAAGTTGTAGAGATCCATCCATCATGGATCTTAGCAAGCTAGTGGGAGCTGTAAGCGTCTTATGAGAGAAAGATCAAATCAATTGATTTCTCATAAAGATGTAAATGAATCTTTTGTTTACTAAGTTTACAAAAGATTAGTGGGAGTTAATCATGTCCCTAAAATTTAACATATATATGATATATTAATTTTGGAAATGAAAAGAATACTTCTTCGTTAAAGTTATGACTTTAAACATTCTATAACGATAGAATGTAGTGGGAGTTAATCATGTCCCTAAAATTTAACATATATATGATATATTAATTTTGGAAATGAAAAGAATACTTCTTCGTTAAAGTTATGACTTTAAACATTCTATGACGATGGAATGTATATGGGAGACATAGTCTATATACATGGGATGGAAATCTATAATGATAGATTTTAGGATATAATTGGATTATATCAAGCACTAAATATAGACAAAAGATGATAGGAAGTTTCTCATATGATGATGAACTTCAATCAAATGGACAACTCTAGTAAGACTAAGAAGTTGCTCTTCTCAAAGGGAACGTACCCTTTGACTCCCAAAGAAATTATGCGTAAATAGAATCCTTTATGCATACGCAGAAAGGTGATTTATGTATTTCATATTGTATGAAAAACATTGATATGAGTTGTACCTAGAACGGTACAAGACGATATCAGCGTAAGCCCAGGATCAGAACCATGGCAACTGTCAAGTGAGTCCTTAAGTATTTAAGAAATACTAAAGGATAGATTCCTCAATAATTGAGGAAGAATTAGAGTAACGTAATGGAAGCGTAAATGTATTAGATTGTGAATATAATCCATCATTAGATGTTTCATCATTATGAATGAAGAAATAAACAGATATCTCTTTATTATGACTAAAGAGATATTTGGATGGAAACATTAAAGTAATGACTTTAGTGTGCTCCATTATGAATGCAAAATATATTGCCATATAGAAGTTTACAACCATGTTGTTTGGATGGGAAAGTTCATTTATGAACTCTCTATTCGGTTCCAACCAGAAAGTGTATGACACTAATGAGGCGATAGCTCAAGCCAGGGAATCAAGGTCTCATCAAGGTCCAAACTCAAATGAGAGACTAAACCACATGATTAAGAATCATGTATAATGGTGATGTCGTTATTCTCAAGGTTGCTTCTATGGATAACATATAGATATCCATTGTCTAGACCTACTACTCAGCCATTTTTGAAATGACTTCAGAAGAGGTATCATCACTGATAACCAAGCTGATTGGCTCTAGTGCAAGTGGGAGATTGTTGGAAATGTGCCCTAAAACCAATCATATGATGATACTTTACGGACATTTCACATGTTAAACTAATCTAGTTGAATATCAAGGGCAAAGATTATTGTTTGAGCCGTCTCATATAAATGTTATATGCTTAAACGATAAAGTCCAAGGAATATGTGATTAGGAGAATGCGATCTAAAGAAGTTAGATTCATGAGATCATTCTCTTTCGTATACATATCCTAAACGTTCCTGATCATAGGATTGCCAATTGGGCATTGACAGTCCGTTAAGATCAGTACGTGTTGTGTCTTCTCTCAGGGAGAGTGACTAATCTCGAGTCATTGGTGTGACTGACACCAAGACAAGTACGTAGGTGCTCAATAGAGAATGAGTTCACTGAACACGATCAACGAAGAGTTCTCATACTCATGTCACATGAGAACTTATGGTTGGGATAATGCAAAGTAGTCCTTTGACCTGAGGCATCATAGTTGTCTTGTGGTTAGGTACTTGATCTTTGATTATGTCAAAGTCACCCCGTCCGCGGGTGTCCACGGCATCGTCGGGGTTAAGCCACTTAGCCATGGAGGCAAGTGAATGTGCAACAAGGGATCTCTAACCTTCAAACCGTTTGAGGGAGAATACTCTATGATATGATTAAGAATCTCTGGCCAGAGTATGAATGAGATTTAGGAAGTCGTTCCATATCACATTCAAGGTAATCATATAAGCACACGAATCACATTGGATAGTAGACATGAATAAACTATCAAACCAAATAATGTGGTCAAGAGTATTGTATTAGAGAAAGACCGTATTGCATTTGTAATCCTAAACTGAATAGGTTCTCCACCTCTTCTGATTAGCTTGGGTAACCATGATATGCTGCTAGGTGTCACTCATGGTTTGTGGAAGCCCTAAACGTGTATAATCACTAAAGGGAGAATTGAAAGTAAGTTTCAATTCACAATCGATTTGAAATGGTTTTAATCGCCCACTGCCTCGCTAAAAGGAACCTAATGGATCGTACACCGTGTAAGGTAGAGATTGAAGAAACAATAGAGATGAGTAAGAATAATTAAATGGTTTAACTATTTATGGCAAGGATTAATTAATATGTTAATTAATCAAACGCATAAGTTCGTTAAAGACCTCGGGATAGTTTTGGACCTTAAGGCCCAATGGGCTTCGAACGTCAAGCCCATTGACTTAAGTTGTATGACAACTTAATTCACAAAGGCCCAAAAGCCCAAACAAAACCCTATGGCCGGCCATTTAGATGAGGGTAGTGAACTTGCTTTAATTACAAGTTTGCCACTCCAATGAATAAAGGTATAAATATGACTTTATAGCCAAAATTCATTTAGGGTTTCTTTTGGAGAAAATTGGAGAGAACATGTCTCTCCCTTTCTCTCTAAAGTGGCCGGCCTCCTTGGAGGGTGTAGCTAGCAATCCTACTACTCCAAGGTCACTCATTTCTTCTCCAATCTCTCCTTGGTGTGGAGACTTAGAGGTTCTCAATTTTGGGAACTTGGAGAACCATTTCATCCATCCAAATCCATAGATTTAAGATGCAAGGAATGAAGGCCCTCTGTTTGGGTGATTAGCCTTTGCTTATGGAAAGAGGAATCTACAAAGGTATAATTTCTCAACTCACTTTGATTTGAGTTGAGTCTTGGTTCACCAAACTACTGGGCTTTGAATTTCATGGGTAATGTTTTGTTTTTGAGTGCATGCAAGCATGATTCCGCCTTTACTTTGTTAATTGCATGCTATATGATGTTGCTCAAATGAACATGTTTTTACAAAATATTCAAGAACCGCCGAAATCCTCGCACGTCACCAACAGAAAGTCTACCTAAAACCTGGAGGGGCGCAAAACAGAAAATGTGAGTGGGCAAAAACAAATGTTTTCAAAATCATTTCATTTCTCAAAAGTTCTAACTCCTCGCCGTAAAACATGTATAATTTTCCCAGAAATAGAATGTAAACATATGCATAAATGTATATATAAATATCTCAATTCAAATCATGCTTCACATAACCATATTCATAAGTATGCCATGCCAAAACATAAAAATAGAATAAGTAATTCAGGTGAGAATAAATTCATGGAAAATAACATATTAGCCGGAACCCCTGCATAAGTCTGTACGACTGAATTCATAGCTCATTAGTCAATCTAGCCGGAGTCACTACAATGACCTATACGACACTACACTGCACACGAGTCGGAACCACTAAAAGGGTCTGTACAACAAGACTGGGTGTAATATAATTATGCTCAATAGTACGCTCTCATGATAGCTGGGCGATAAATCGCTAGTCACCTACGAGTCGGAACCACCTATGATGGTCTGTACGACAAGACTGTGCACCTAAATTGGATCCAATATGAGCATATAGTGCGGGAGGTGACATTATAAACATGCCTGTACTCTATCTCTAGTAATTCACAATCACCCGAGGTGCAGGTTTATGAGCTCTATGCTTCTCAATTAATCACAACTTTAATCACATTCACAATTCACAACTCACCTGGGCTTACCTGAGCGTCCACAACACCACAATTATATATTATGCATCATATACTAATTCATATACAAAATATAAATTTATATGCATAGCATTCAAGGCATACTTTCATTTAAACGCATTTTCTGGGAAAATATCAAGTATATAAGTATATACTGAAAACAAAAAGCCCACTCACTGGTATGTCGAAGGGTCATAGCCCCCGAGTCGCCCTTAACCGCGCTCGTCCTCGGGATAAGTCTCCTCTATATGCGAAACAACTATAAAAACGTTATTTAAAGCACATAGACAAAACTAGCTAATAACTTCTCATACATTGCTCAAATGGGGTTTATAAATATACCATCGTGACCTACACAACTCCACAAACATCCCCATATTTTAAAAATAATTTTTGGATGTCCCACGCGCCGGCATGCACTGGCAAGGGCAAGGCAACACGCGCGGCCATGCGCAGGGACCCTAACGGAATCCCTTAACCCCGTTAGGAATATTCCATGGAATATTATGTTAAATAGTAACAGAATCCGTTAAACTAACCAAAGCCGTTAGGAATATTCCATCAAAGTTGACAGAATATTCCATCATCCCCTACCTCAGAACTCTGGTGACCGTCGCCGTCGCCGGAAAACTGGGAATTTTTCAAACCTTCATTTCTCGTCCTTTTCTCAGTCAAATTTCATGAAACTTAAACCAATTTGAAGCTTGACATGAATAGAACACAACCATACCTTTTAAAAGCCCTAAAACCCACGGAATTCACCGGAAAATTCCTCGATACTCTGGCCAAACCTGCAACTCGTCGAATCTCAACTTTCTAACATCCAAATCACTTCATTTTTCTTCTCCGAGCTTCGTGAGGATGTTCCAAAGCTTCCTACAAGCTTCAAATCACCTGAAACATCCATAATTACGACCATGTGAATAGTGCTCTAATCGGGGTTTTCTGGTTTCCACAATCTCGACGTTAAAATTACTCCAAAACTACTCCAAAACATCAAGGAAGTTAGGATAATACCTTTTTGAGTCCTCAAACTTCCTAGGTCGCCCACAATCACGATCGAGTCACTATTTACCTCGCCGGAGCATATGAAAACTCAGGGTTCCTGACGTCATTTCTTAAAAACAAAGGTATCTCTCGACTCCAGAGAACACAAGGGACAAAGTGGTGATCTTAGATGGTTTGATCCGTGAGGTTTTAATGTGGTTTGAAGGATTGTCCGTACAGTTGTACAGAAAATGGAGGAATTTTTTAGAGGAAGGAGAGAGAGCACACGGGAAGAAGAAAGAGAGAATGTTAGGGTGTGTGTGTGGTCCAAAGTTGTCCACTCCAACCAACCAAAACAACAAAACAACTTAATTTCCAATTATCTCCACACTTAGGAAAATAACTTAGGACCTAAACTAAGTCATGTACACACGACTACCCACGTTTAAGGGTAAAACCGTCATTTCACACAGTCGAAACTAAATAGTTCGGGACGGGCTGTGACAGATCTTAATGATTACCCATTAATATTCTAATAGGTTGATTTGCCACCTTTATTTTTTAAGCTATCAAGAGATCATAAGAGAATCAAGAACTCTGCCTAAAATTATGTGCCTTGGCCGAGGTAAGTGATCACGATAGACTCCATCTCTCTCCCTCTCTTTAGGCACTAAACTAAGCGAAGACAGAGGTAGAAATTGGGAAGCAAGCAAGGGAAGAGAGAGCAGTTGCCTGCAGAGACTAGATCAGATTTTAGTTTTGCAATTGTATCAGTTGACTTGACTTAACTACATGCACAAAGTTATGGTGCTCCGAATACGAAGCCTCCAAGAAAATATCCAAAGAGATGATAGGAAAAAAAAATGGAAATGAAGAAGAAAGACAAATTAAGGGCACATCATTATCGCTTCATACCTTTTATTAAAGCTAGCTGACTACTCACAAGTCACACAGTAGTGGTAAACACACAGTTACCAATAGGCCCCCTGAAGGAATTATTTTGTTAAAACATGTTCATTTGAGCAACATCATATAGCATGCAATTAACAATTAAAGGCGGAATCATGCTTGTATGCACTCAAAAACAAAACATTACCATGAAATTCAAAGCCTAGTAGATTGGTGAATCAAGAATCAACTCAAAAACAAAGTGAGTTGATAAATATACCTTTGTAGATTCCTCTTTGCATAAGCAAAGGCTAATCACCCAAAGAGATAGGGCCTTCATTCCTTGCTTCTTAGATCCATGGATTTGGATGGAAGAATAGGTTCTCCAAGTTCCCAAAATTGAGAACCTCTAAGTCTCTTCACCAAGGTTAGATTGTAGAAGAAATGAGTGACCTTGGAGTAGTAGGATTGCTAGATGTACCCTCCAAGGTGTTGGCCTCTTTAGAGAGAAAATGGAGAGACAATTCTCACCAATTTTCCCCAAAAACAAACCCTTAATGAATTTTGGCTATAAAGTCATTTATATAGTCATTTCTTTAAGTGACCTAAACAACCAAAACCCTAATTCATCACACACATGGCCGGCCATTTAGGGAATTTTGGGCTTTTGGGCCTTAATGAATCTTTATTCATTAAATTGTCATACAACTTAAGTTAATGGGCTTGACGTTCGAAGCCCATTGGGCCTTAAGGTCCAAAACTATCCCGAAGTCTTTAACGAACTTATTCGTTTGATTAATTAACATATTAATTAATCCTTGCCATAAATCAATGATTAAACCATTTAATCATTCTTACTCATCTCCGTTTAATCTTCAATCTCCACCTTTTATGGTGTGCGATCCATTAGGTTCCTTTTAGCGAGGTAGTGGGTGATTAAAACCATTTTACATCGATTGTGAATTGAAACTATTTTCAATTCTCCCTTTAGTGATTACACACGTTTAGGGCTTCCACAAACCATGGTTGACGCCTAGCAGCATATCATGGTTACCCAAGCTAATCAGAAGAGGTTAGAGAACCTATTCAGTTCGGGATTACAAATGCAATGCGGTCTTTCTCTAATCTAATACTCTTGACCACATTGTTTGGTTTGATAGTTTATTTTCTCATGTCTACTATCCAATGTGTGTCTTGTGCTTATATGATTACCTTGAATGTGATTCGGAACGCATTCCCTAATCTCATTCATACTCTGGCCAGAGATTCAAATCATATCAGAGAGTATTCTCCTTCAAGCGGCTTGAAGGTTAGAGATCCCTTGTTGCGCATTCACTTGTCTCCATAGCTAAGTCACTTGACCCCAACGATGCCGTGGACACCCTCCTGATGGAGTGACTTTGACATAATCAAAGATCAAGGACTTAACCACAAGACAACTATGATGCCTCAGGTCAAAGGACTAATTTGCATTATCCCAACCATGAGTTCTCATGTGACATGGAATATGAGAACTCTTCGTTGATCGCGTTCAGTGAACTCATTCTCTATTGAGCACCTACCGTACTTGTTTTGATGTCACACACACCAATGACTCGAAACTAATCACTCTCCCTGAGAGAATACATAGTACGTACCGATCTTAACGGACTGTCAATGCCCAATTGGCAATCCTATGATCAGGAACATTTAGGATGTGTCTACGAAAGAATGGTCTCATGAATCTAACTTCATTAGATTACATTCTCCCAATCACATATTCCTTGGACTTTATCGTTTAAGCATATAACATTTATATGAGACGGCTCAAACAATAATCTATGCCCTTTATATGTTAAACTGGATTAGTTTAACATGTGAAATGTCCGTAAAGTATCATCACATGATTGGCTTTAGGGCACATTTCCAACAATCTCCCACTTGCACTAGAGCCAATCAGCTTGATCATCAATAATGATACCTCTTCTGTAGTCATTTCATAAATGGCTGAATAGTAGGCCTAGACAGTGGATATCTATATGTGTTATCCACAGAAGCAACCTTGAGAATAACGACGTCACCATTATACATGATTCTCAATCATGTGGTTCAGTCTCTCATTTGAGTTCGGATCTTGATGAGACCTTGATTCCCAGGCTTGAGCTATTGCCCCATTAGTGTCATACACTTTCTGGTTGGAACCGAATAGAGAGTTCATAAATGAACTTTCCCATCCAAACAACATTGTTGTAAACTTCTATATGGCAATATATCTTGCATTCATAATGGAACACACTAAAGTCATTACTTTAATGTTTCCATCCAAATATCTCTTTAGTCATAATAAAGAGATATCTGTTTATCTCTTCATTCATAATGAAGAAACATCCAATGATGGATTAGATTCATAATCTAATACATTTATGCTTCCATTTCATTACTTTGATTCTTCCTCGTTCTTTGAGGAATTTATCCTTTAGTATTTCTTAAATACTTAAGGACTCACTTGACAGTTGCCATGGTTCTGATCCTGGGCTTGCACTGATATCGTCTTGTACCGTTCTAGGTACAACTCATATCAATGTTTTTCATACAATATGAAATACATAAATCACCTTTCTGCGTATGCATAAAGGATTCAATTTACGCATTATTTCTTTGGGAGTCAAAGGGTACATTCCCTTTGAGAAGGGCAACTTGCTAGTCTCACTAGAATCGTCCTTCTTATTGAAGTTTATCATCATATGAGAAACTTCCTAGCATCCATTGTCTATTATTAGGGATTGATATAATCCAATTATATCATGAAATATATCATTATAGATTTCCATCCCATGTATATAGACTATATCTCCCATATACATTCTATCTTCATATAATGTATTAAAGTCATAACTTTAACGAAGAAGTATTCTTTTCATTTCCAAAATTAATATATCATATATACTTAAATTTTAGGAACATGATTAACTCCCACTAATCTTTTGTAAAACTAGTAAACAAAAGATTCATTTACATCTTTATGAGAAATCAAACGATTTGATCCTTTTTCTCATAAAATGCAAATAGCTCCCACTAACTTGCTAAGATCCATGATGGATGGATCTCTACAACTTACATGTCTTCTGATTTATAGTTTTAGACATATATTATCAAGACTATCTTAATAATGGTTTCGGAAACCCATATTATGTCCAAACATTGAATCACCATTTAGTTGTAGCTAGCAATCTTCGAATTTATTGAAACTAAGACTATGTCAAAAATGGTTCCTTTAAAGTCAACCATTCTATTTGATTGTAGTCACCTTAAGCTACCAATTAGCTTTGAAGGTTTCATTATTTCGAGTCAAATGGTACTTTACCATTTCCTTGAGTATATATCGTATATGCACTCAATGTAGTCATAAGGATTTGTATTCTTATTTCTTTCGAATTAAGAGGTGCAACTCTATGACATAGTCATAAAGTTCAAAACCATTCAACTGAGATGGTTTATAAATCCTTATCGACTACCTTGGAGCTTGAGGTATAGGAACTAGGTTGTTATATTTGTTGATTACTTTCTTGTCTCTCAAAGAACCCATTCTTTGAGTTCTATCTATCGTTCATTTGCTTTTAGGCAAATCACATTGTAGAATTACAATGAACTACCCAACAAAACAACATTTGTTAGTTGGTTTATAGAAGCGATATCCAAAAGTTATTTTAAGGATATCCTACAAGATTATTATCAAACAAATATTGCTTGTTAGCACACAACCCCAAATCTTTAACATGCTTAAGATTTGTCTTTCTTTCCAACTACATCTTATGGAGTCATGAAAATATTGGAAGATCTTCTCATTGACAATCATATTGTTTTAGAAGTATATATCCTATATATGGGTAATAGATAACATCTAACGAACTAAATCTTATTCGAGTTCGTTCTTCTCCTAATGGAGAAATACATTATCTTATGATGCTATTTTCCTTGATATCTTTCAAGGAAACTCATCTAAAGTGTTACCTTTCCTTGGATCAAATCTAAGGAGGTAAATACTTTAGATGTCTTACTCATCAATTTACATTTCTTGAATTCTTTGAAACATTTTGCAAAGTATTCGGACTTGTGTTTATTCAAAATAAACTATAGTCCAACCGAGAGTGATCTTCGGTGAATGTTATTCAACATGAGTAATATTATGTTTGTGGACAAGTGCCACTAACATCTAAGTGAATTAACCTCAACAACTTTGTGATTCTTTCTTCTTTTCAAAAGAATAAAGATTCGAACATTTCGCCTCTATACAATTTTAACAAGAAGGTATTGGATCCGGATCTAACGATCCAAAGCGTCCATTTATGACCAACTCGTAATTTATGTTTTAGAGGTATCACAACTTTAGTTGGGATTAGTCACTACCTTGCAACCTTTTGGGTTTTAAGCATCATTATTTTCTAAACAGTTAACACCACCATATTATCTCTACTATAGAGATAATTAATTAGATTACCATAATCCAATCATTGATTAATAAAGAACATTGTTTTGTCAAACAAAACATTCATCCATTTCACATAGTGACGGAATTTAGTTCCTTAAAATTGGAATATAAAGACAATCTATGTTTTTCCAATTTCTTTGGTAGTTCATATGAGGAAGTAAGTACCATCTGCTTTCGCAGAAATCTATATTTTATTCACTTTCCGAATGTGAAGTACTTTCTCTTCTCTCATTAATCTTCTACTTCTTATTAGCCACACTTTTACAACGATTGTAAAACATTGTTACTAATACGGAATCAAGCATTCAAGTAGAAGAACCAACTGTTTTAAACTTTTCAAGAACATTTTACAACACCTTCGAAATGTGTGTTCTTGACACTTGCAAGACATTTCTTGCAACTACCCCTTCCAATGTCCATCCTTTCATAAAGAAAGTTTGTTCCCTTGGAGTTATTTATCTTCTTTATTTGACTTCTCCTTTGACTACAATAGTCATGGTCCCTAAACTCCCACTATCTCTCTTGAAACCTTTTTCAATTGTGTTATACACATCAAACATTTTGGAGAGCATGTGGTTATTGTTCACTATATAGTTTACAATAAACTTAGTGAACCATTAGGATAGGGAAACAAAGGTGAAGTCCTTGCCTAGTTTCCGTCTCGTTAAGTGGTTTATCACTTCAACATTCAATGATTCAAAATCATCATAAGTCCATGTTAATGGACTATTTTTGTCAACCAACCATTATGTTCTAAACATAATTACAAACCTTCAAGAGTTGTACAAGGCAACTCTCATTTCTTCATACAACAATTGTAAATGAAGAATCATGGCACATTAAGTGTTCATGCCTTTGTGCTTTCTTCTCAAGTTCTTTGTTCATTTAACAAAGAAACAAGCACTAGTGTTTGCATTGACTAAGGGTTGTTCAAAGCAACTATTATTTCTTCATACAACGATTTGTAAGTGAAGAACTAATAACACTAAAAGTGTCCTTGTCATTATGCTAATCTTCGTAAGTTCCTTTGTTCATTTAATAAAGGATTAAGCATTGGTTGTTTGTGTTGTCCTCTTCATGATAGACCTTTCTAACATGCTCTTCCAATGATATATTATCATTAGGAAGATTGTGAGGATGAGACTACTTAGATACATATGCAATCCTTTTAAGACATTCTTTTGGGATTGTGTACCTAAGTCCGGAAACTAAAACATTCGGTTTTTATTTGTCAAGTGTTGGATAGCGTTTGCAAATATATTGGTAAACAAATACATAACGAATATAAATTGATTGATTTTAAGCCATTTGATTCGGGTCTTTAAATCAAAATAGCACCACCCACTATTTTTGGCAAATTCCATATCCCTCATTGGAATTCGAGAGTTTTGGATGAAACTACTAGTAGGTTATGGGAGGCTCACTACTACCAAGCCCACCTCACAATGATATGATATTGGCTAGCATTAATAATAATGAGAGAGTACGCTTACTCATTTGCAACTAATGCAAGTACCCATCTTATTTGGCCTCTAGAGAATGTAACCTCACAATGATATGATATTGGTTCCATTGCACTTAGTTAAGTCATTCCCACCATGCTTAGTTCATGAAGGGGTTCAAGAATAGCCTCACAATGATATGATATCGGCCATCCTCGTTGCCTACACCAACCTCATCATATGTGTATGGATTCCTCCTGAGTATAAGCATGCACTTTGTACTCCCCCATGATAGGGTGAAGCCGGTGTACAAGTCATAAACGATTGGATCCCACCACAGTGGAAGGCCACGAAAGAGTGTTCTAAGCACTCTCCGCTTATCAACTTAATATTGGTTTGGTTGAGGGTTTTAGGTCTCATCACATATAAATATTCATTTTAATCTCTATTAAAACAATTTTGGTCCTATTACAACTATTGGTCCATTTCATTGTTTTAGTTGTACATAATACTCCCACTATGCTTTTAAAACGGTTTTTAAAGCAAGAGTATATGATACTACTAACATAAACTTTGCATTCATTTGATGGACTATATAGTTGCCTTAGGGCCTTAGGATGATTATGAACCTTTGTTTAGATTCAACACGAGCCTTGTGTTGAATCTCGGTCTAGGAATGGTGATTGATTTTAGTTACGCGTTTAATCACATTAAGGCGTGTTGTCTTATGGGCGTTGGACCCAACTACTTCATTTTCATGCATATCAAATAAAGCAAGAAAGAAGTACTTCAAAGTAAAGGTGAGCTTATGCTCATTACAACATTTGCATATAACAAATTACTTTAAAGTAAAGAAGAGCTTAAGCCCTTTTACAACATTTGATCAAATCAAATTACAACCAAAATCTAATCTACACATTCCCATGGTTCAAACAAATTTGAAACGGCCTTTCACATAGCTCAATTATATTAGGCTTAGGTTCATAATCACCCTTTAATTAATTAACACTTTAACTAATTAAATTGAATGCAACATTTTCATTTGGTTTTTGTATCCATAAAATTGATTTAAATGGAGCTAAACAAAATGAAAATCCAATTCTCATTTAAAGAGACAAAACAATTTTGTTCTCATCCTATTTGGGCCATCATGCAATTAACCTCAACTTTTGGGCCATATTGCAATAACAAAAACTTTTGGGGTCACTTTGTACAATACACAAAAGTCACTACTTCATGTAAATACAACTAGAACCCAAAATTTTAATAATTCAAAAACTTCATTAAAGGAACAAAACAATTTGTCCTTTAGCGTTTTTTGACCTTAACGTAAAAACGTAAACTTTTGGGCCAAAGTGCAAATACACAAAAGTATCAAAACTTTATGTAATTGCATAAAAGCCCCAAAAGTACTCCCTTTGAGGGAGTGGCCGGTTTTGGGGAAGGATAACATTGGTGTGTGTGTTGATTTGTGAGTTTTGTCAAAATCATGCAAGTGTATGTAAGATAAGAACTTCTTATCACCATTATTTCTATCATCATTTATACAAATAATATATGTTTTGATGATAGATTTTTCTATTGCCATTTAATCAAATATCTAACACTTTAAATACATGATAAATCATTTGAAAAACATATCACATAAACTTTATGAAATAATTCAAAACTTTGAATCAAAACACAAACCTTTGTGTTCTTGGCAAAAATGTCAAGAACAATGAAGAACATTCATGAAAAACCCAAATTTTTCCATGAACTTTTTTCACCCAAAAACATTCCAAAACCATTCTTACTTAAGGGAAATAACATCTAACCAAACTAGGGTACATAGGGGTTCCAAAGAACACATTAAAACACTTTTAACAAGTCAAACAAGAACCCAAAAATCCACCCTTTGGATTTGGCCGAATTTTCCCAAAAGCATGGCACCAAATTTTAGCTCCAATATTCATGCTCATATGAACAACATCTACAACATTTGAGATGGCAAATTTTCCAACAAAATTTACATTCAAAGAAGCAAGAATAAAGCTTGTAACAATTACAACTTTTAAATCACAAACTATGAACTACAAAACCCAAAAGGATTCACCAACTACTAGACCTAGACTCTGATACCACTTGAAGGAGTTATTTTGTGAAAACATGTTCATTTGAGCAACATCATATAGCATGCAATTAACAATTAAAGGCGGAATCATGCTTGTATGCACTCAAAAACAAAACATTACCATGAAATTCAAAGCCTAGTAGATTGGTGAATCAAGAATCAACTCAAAAACAAAGTGAGTTGATAAATATACCTTTGTAGATTCCTCTTTGCATAAGCAAAGGCTAATCACCCAAAGAGATAGGGCCTTCATTCCTTGCTTCTTAGATCCATGGATTTGGATGGAAGAATAGGTTCTCCAAGTTCCCAAAATTGAGAACCTCTAAGTCTCTTCACCAAGGTTAGATTGTAGAAGAAATGAGTGACCTTGGAGTAGTAGGATTGCTAGATGTACCCTCCAAGGTGTTGGCCTCTTTAGAGAGAAAATGGAGAGACAATTCTCACCAATTTTCCCCAAAAACAAACCCTTAATGAATTTTGGCTATAAAGTCATTTATATAGTCATTTCTTTAAGTGACCTAAACAACCAAAACCCTAATTCATCACACACATGGCCGGCCATTTAGGGAATTTTGGGCTTTTGGGCCTTAATGAATCTTTATTCATTAAATTGTCATACAACTTAAGTTAATGGGCTTGACGTTCGAAGCCCATTGGGCCTTAAGGTCCAAAACTATCCCGAAGTCTTTAACGAACTTATTCGTTTGATTAATTAACATATTAATTAATCCTTGCCATAAATCAATGATTAAACCATTTAATCATTCTTACTCATCTCCGTTTAATCTTCAATCTCCACCTTTTATGGTGTGCGATCCATTAGGTTCCTTTTAGCGAGGTAGTGGGCGATTAAAACCATTTTACATCGATTGTGAATTGAAACTATTTTCAATTCTCCCTTTAGTGATTACACACGTTTAGGGCTTCCACAAACCATGGTTGACGCCTAGCAGCATATCATGGTTACCCAAGCTAATCAGAAGAGGTTAGAGAACCTATTCAGTTCGGGATTACAAATGCAATGCGGTCTTTCTCTAATCTAATACTCTTGACCACATTGTTTGGTTTGATAGTTTATTTTCTCATGTCTACTATCCAATGTGTGTCTTGTGCTTATATGATTACCTTGAATGTGATTCGGAACGCATTCCCTAATCTCATTCATACTCTGGCCAGAGATTCAAATCATATCAGAGAGTATTCTCCTTCAAGCGGCTTGAAGGTTAGAGATCCCTTGTTGCGCATTCACTTGTCTCCATAGCTAAGTCACTTGACCCCAACGATGCCGTGGACACCCTCCTGATGGAGTGACTTTGACATAATCAAAGATCAAGGACTTAACCACAAGACAACTATGATGCCTCAGGTCAAAGGACTAATTTGCATTATCCCAACCATGAGTTCTCATGTGACATGGAATATGAGAACTCTTCGTTGATCGCGTTCAGTGAACTCATTCTCTATTGAGCACCTACCGTACTTGTCTTGATGTCACACACACCAATGACTCGAAACTAATCACTCTCCCTGAGAGAATACATAGTACGTACCGATCTTAACGGACTGTCAATGCCCAATTGGCAATCCTATGATCAGGAACATTTAGGATGTGTCTACGAAAGAATGGTCTCATGAATCTAACTTCATTAGATTACATTCTCCCAATCACATATTCCTTGGACTTTATCGTTTAAGCATATAACATTTATATGAGACGGCTCAAACAATAATCTATGCCCTTTATATGTTAAACTGGATTAGTTTAACATGTGAAATGTCCGTAAAGTATCATCACATGATTGGCTTTAGGGCACATTTCCAACACCCCCTTCGCGGCCTTATGCTCTTTAAGTGCAAATAAGCAATTGAGCTCGCGCCACACGGTGAGTTTTAAAACTTTGTTAAATGTGTGGGACATGTTAAAATTTAATTACATTTATATCAAAATCTATTTATATTCTTATGTTCAATAATGAATAAATGATACGTGTTATAGAATACAGTAAGCCATTCATACAGTTATAATACACATAAAAACATCTTCTTTTTTTTATGTCCCAACTTTTCACATTATTGTTTAGTACATTACTCTTCTTTCTTCTTTACTGCCAAAAAGATGATTTTCTTGTACCTGCATAGGATTTTTAGAAATGGATCAAATTTCAAAACTAACATGCAATATAAAACTTCTGATTTTCGCTTGATTATTGATTTTTAGAAATGAATCAAAACTAACATGCATATGATTTTTTTATTCTCGTCAAAAGTGAATCTGAACCATATTATTGTTAGCTCATTGTGAGGCTTAATCCACCCCTTTATCTTAGTGTAGATAATATCATTTCCTTAAAAAAATTAGGGATGGTGGGGTGGGATTTATTGAATGTGGGAAGGTGTTAAGAAAGAGAGACAATAAATACGGTCATGTCTAGAGAGAGAGGGCTTCTCATTCATGACATGGAGAATTTTCTTATTGTTATCTGATAGGGTAGTACATTACGTGTTGTTTGTACCATACTTGACCAATCCCGAAACTACTGAGCACCGGTCAATGTTATACCGTCAATGACCCAAAAGAGTTTCCCTCCAACCAGGAGGCCAATCACAGTGCGACACGTGTCGACATCAGAAGCCAATCATAGCGCGACACGTGTCGACATCAAAAGCCAATCACAACACGACACGTGTCAATGTCAGAACAAAGCTAGAAACTCTCTTCTATAAAAGGAGATCATTCTCCCACAATATTTCCTAATGTTATTTGTACTAAATCATTCATTAGTACTCACTAAAAGAGAGCTTGAACCTATGTACTTGTGTAAACCCTTCACAATTAATGAGAACTCCTCTATTCCGTGGAGATGCACAAGGTAATGTATCAATTTCACTTGAAGCTTACTTATAGTTTTGGACTTGTTCAAGCGCGATACAAAATTTATAGTAGGAGTCCCCCAAGTCTCTGAGTGAGGAGATCTGCCGAAAGAGGTGACAGACAAGGTAAGCAATCAGAGTTCCAAGCAATCAGTCCCAGATCAGAAGTTTGATTTCGAGTTCCGACTGATTGTTCTCATTCTCCCTATCTTGCAGGCAGCAAGAAGGATAAAAAGAAGAAAAAAGAGAAGAGATGATATGAGATACTTTTGCTTTTGAAGAAGTAACTATCCACAGGCTTATTCTTGAACTGGGTTGGAGGGTTTTCTAGTTTCCTCCAGAGTATAAGGCCGACTCAAGAATTTGAGGGTCAAAACAAGTCCATCAAATCAAGAGTTCGTTCGACCTTGATGATATGGGATACTTTTGCTGTTAACAAAGTAGTGGATGTGGTATGGCGAGGCTTTGCTCTTTGGCGACGTTGCAAGTGAAAGGTTGTTGAAGTTTCTTTAGCTCTTCGAATAGGGCAGCGATGCCGAGCTTGGATTTGACTTAGACTCCTCCGTCTGGATTATGCGGTTCTGCAGTGAGGGCGTCGTGCTATAGTGATTTGTTTTAGCTCATCGTTGAACGTTCTGCTTCAATCTTTTGCATCGCAGAAGTGGTGCGCAACCTTTGCATTTGAATGGTCCTTCAGAGCACTACTTTTCAGCGACTCATCCATGCTTGGCAGCTTCAGTGTAAAAAGCCAATATCATATCAACTGTTCTGAAGTATTTGCTGAAAGGATTCGTGACCTTGACAACAGTTAAGGATGAGTACTCGAGAGCAATGCTAGGTGAGCAACCATGCAAAGATTCCGGGCAATCAGTTCCACATCGGAAGTTTGATTTCAGGTTCCGACTGATTGCATTCTTCCTCCTTGTCCTACAAGTAAGAGCAAGGGCAAAGGAAAAGACAGGGAAAAAACATGGTATGGGATACTATTGCTTTTAACCCTGATGATATGAGATATTCTTGCTCTGGTGTGGCTTGTTTGCAGAGGTATTATCGGGGGAAAAAAAGCTGAGTATTTCGAGAAACTCTGCTGAGAGTGCCCTCTCGAATATGAAGAAAAGTTGAGCATTTTTTTTATTTGCAGGTATGCCTGGCTGTGGAGGATGAAGGTCGACATATATAGGAACTGTCCCAACAGCGAGTAGTAACGCTGTTCTTTTACCCTTCTCAGTCATAGCAATGTAGTGGGAGCTGCAAGATTCACGTGTTTTAACTTTGTCAGAGCACTTTGAAAAAGTGGTATGTGGTATCTGGAAAGCTGATGTTGCGTTTGAAGATAGCAGACAAGCTTTATCCAAGGAAATCTGGGTCTCGAAGTTCGGAAAGCGGTGCCTCTTTGGTTTTCGAACAAGCAATCCTGTCGAGGATCTGGCTCTCAAGATTCGGAGAACGGTGCCTCTTTGATTTTTGAGAAAGCAAATCATGTTGGGAGTCTGGCTTTCGAGATTCGGAGAGCGGTGCCTCTTTGATTTTTGAGAAAGCAATCATGTTGGGAGTCCGGCTTTCGAGATTCGGAGAGCGGTGCCTATTCAATTTTTGAGAAAGTAATCATGTTGGGAGTTTGGCTCTCAAGATTCGAAGAGCGGTGCCTCTTCAATTTTTAAGCAAGTAATCCTATTAAAAGTCTGGCTCTCGAGATTCGGAGAGCGGTGCCTCTTCGATTTTTGAGCAAGCAATCCTGTTGGGAGTGTTTTCTCAAATGTGAGTAAAGGTTGGGCATTTTTACCAGTCTGCCTTGCCACAGAGCACGGAGGTTGACACATATAGAGATTTTCCAGTTATCAAGCAGTGGTGCTGTTCCTTTACCTTTGTGGGTAATAGTAAGGTAGTTGGACCTTCAAAATTTATGTGTCTAAACTTTGTCAGAGATCTTTGGCAAAGTTATATGTGGTACCCGAGGAGCTGATGTTGCGTGTGGAGATTGTCGATAGATTTTACTCAGGAAAATCCATTTCTCGAAATCCGGAGAGTGGTGCCTCTTCGATTTTTGAACCAACGGCCTTGTTGCCCTTTCTTTTATAGGGGCACCAATTGTGTGCAAGAAGTACATTCAGAGAGTTATTGCTTGTAGGAATTTTCCCCTTATTTTTGTACTTCACAAATTTATTGGACCTCATTTCTCCTTCATCATTTCTGAAAATATCTGGCCCATCCGACCGTCATTTTGACTTGAACTTTGGTGAAGAGGTAGCCATGCCTCCTCAAGACAACATATGGCGCCCATCCTTCTTATCCCCTACTGGTCCTCTTATCGTTGGGGACTCTATGATGAAGAATGATATGACAGCTGCGGTGGTGGCCAGGAACCTTCTCACTCCCAAAGATAACAGACTATTTTCCAAACGGTCTGATGAGTTGGCTGTTAAGGATTCTTTGGCTCTCAGTGTTCAGTGTGCAGGTTATGTGTCTAATATGGCCCAACGCCTATTTGCTCGAACCCGCCAAGTTGAATCATTGGCGGCTGAAGTGATAAGTCTCAAACAAGAGATCAAAGGGCTTAAGCATGAGAATAAACAGTTGCACAGGCTTGCACATGACTATGCTACAAACATGAAAAGGAAGCTTGACCAACTGCAGGAATCTGATGGTTAGATTTTACTTGATCATCAGAGGTTTGTGGGTTTGTTCCAAAGGCATTTATTGCCTTCGTCTTCTAGGGCTGTACCGCGTAATGAAGCTCCAAATGATCAACCTTCGATGCCTCCTCCTTCTGGGGTTCTGCCTAGTACTAAGGCTCCGAATGATCACCCTCCGGTGCCACCTCTTTCTAGTGCTCTGCCAACTGCTGAGACTTCTCCTAAGCAACCTTTGTGAAGGCTCCATCTTGTTTGTTTATTTTGATTCATGTATATGTACATATTTGTAACTTATCGGAGATATCAATAAATAAGTTTTGCTTCATTTCAACGTATTATGTTAAATACACCAATGCCTCCTTCACTAAGTTCTTTGAATTTTTTATTTTGTTGAAGCTTGTATGTTGAAGCTTTGTGAGTGAAGCATGTAGGTTGAGGTAATGCTCCCTTAATTTCCCGAGTGAGGAAAACTTCTCTGTGGGAGACTTGAAAAATCCAAGTCACTGAGTAGTCGTGAAACTTCCAAGTACCGAGGTGTAGTAGCATATGGTAGGAGTCCCCCAAGTCTCCGGTTGAGGGAGTTGACGAAGGAGGTGTCTTACTAGTAGCCAAGTTTCCAAAGTAACAAAACTTCACAATTTTCCTTTCTAAGTGGTAGCTCAAAACTCCTCTTTCATGTACATTTGTTATGAAAGTTGTTAGGCCCAAAGAAGGGGAGGCCTAGGCTTTGTTTTTTTTTTTTTTTTTTTTTTGAAAATTCGAAAATATATATATATATATATATATATATATTTTTTTTTTTTTTTTTTTTTTGAAGCTTTGTAGGTGAAGTTTTGGTGTTAAAGCTTTGTAGGTGAAGCTTTTGTATGTGAAGCTTTGGTGTTGAAGCTTTTGTAGGTGAAGCTTTGGTGTTGAAGCTTTGTAGGTGAAGCTTTTGTATGTGAAGCTTTGGTGTTGAAGCTTTTGTAGGTGAAGCTTTGGAGTTGAAGCTTTGTAGGTGAAGCTTTTGTGTTGAAGCTTTGGAGTTGAAGCTTTGTAGTTGAAGCTTTTGTAGGTGAAGCTTTGGAATTGAATCTTTGTAGGTGAAGCTTTATAGGTGAAGCTTTGGAGTTGAAGCTTTGGAGTTGAAGCTTTGTAGGTGAAGCTTTGATGTTGAAGCTTTGTAGGTGAAGCTTTGAAGGTGAAGCTTTGTAGGTGAAGTTTTGAAGTTGAAGCTTTTGTGTTGAAACTTTGTAGGTGAAGCTTTTGTAGGTGAAGTTTTGAAGTTGAAGCTTTTGTGTTGAAACTTCGTAGGTGAAGCTTTGGAGTTGAAGCTTTTGTAAGTGAAGCTTTGGAGTTGAAGCTTTGTAGGTGAAGCTTTGGAGTTGAAGCTTTGTAAGTGAAGCTTTGATGTTGAAGTTTCGTAAGTGAAGCTTTGGTGTTGAAGCTTTGTAGGTGAAGCTTTTGTAGGTGAAGCTTTGGTGTTGAAGCTTTTGTAGGTGAAGCTTTGGAGTTGAAGCTTTGTAGGTGAAACTTTGATGTTGAAGCTTTGTAGGTGAAGCTTTGTTGACATCATAAATTGATTTTGCTTCACACTATCTTGATCAAGAGTGTGTGAAGCTTTTGGAATTTGTAGTTGCCCTCCATTTGTTGAAGCTTTTGTGTTAAAGCTTTGTAGGTGAAGCTTTGAGGTTGAAGCTTTGTAGGTGAAGCTTTATTGACACCATAAATTGATTTTGCTTCACACTATCTTGATCAAGAGTGTGTGAAGCTTTTGGCATTTGTAGTTGTCCTCCATTGGTTGAAGCTTTTGTTGGTGAAGCTTTTGTTGGTGAAGCTTTTGTGGTGAAGCTTTGTAGGTGAAGCTTTGTTGGTGAAGCTTTGTAATGAAGCTTTGTTAGGTACCATGAATTGATTTTGCTTCCCAATATCTTGATCAAGAGTGTGTGAAGCTTTTGGCATTTGTAGTTGCCCTCTATTTGTTGAAGCTTTTGTGTTGAAGCTTTGTAGGTAAAGCTTTGAGGTTGAAGCTTTGTTGGGTACCATGAATTGATTTTGCTTCACACTATCTTGATCAAGAGTGTGTGAAGCTTTTGGCATTTGTAGTTGCCCTCCATTTGTTGAAGTTGTTGAATTTCCCAATTTCCTTTCTTTCTTTTTTTTTATGGGAAAACTAGAAATTTGTTGAATTTCCCAATTTCCTGTTTTTTTTTTTCTTTGGGAAAACTAGAAATTTGAAAATGTAGGAGAGACAACATATACAAATTTTGCTTCCACATTGTTGAGCAAGAGATTGTGATGCCAGCCACACCTTGTAGTAGTCGAAGGTTTGGAAGAACCATATAAATTGAATTTGCTTCGAACAGTCTTGATCAATAGTGTGTGAAGCTTTTCACGAGTTGTAGTGTTTGCACTGTTACAGAGGTGAAATGTCTGAAGCAAATGCAAGAAGGCTGAAGAGCTTGATCTTCGTATACCATGCACTGAAGCCGTTGTTGGCTTGCAATAAAACTTTGTTGGTGACTATAACTCTTGTTAGGCATAAGTGCTCCCCTAGTTGAGTTGTAAAGCTTGAGGGTTTTTTATTATTTGTGAATGTTAGGAGTTCACATGTACAAGTTGTACTACTCATCTTCTGGTTGGTGGAATGAATGGTGAGTTGCTTTCATCACTTGGTTGGTGGTACGGATGTGAGTTCCTTCATCACCTTTCATCACATTTCATCACCTGGTTGGTGGCACGAAGATGAGTTCCTTCTTCACCTGGTTGGTGGCATGAGTGGCAAGTTGCCAAATGATATTAAAGTACGAGTTGTACATTACATCACCTGGTTGGTGGCATGAAGGAGAGTACGGGTTGTACATTTCATCACCTGGTTGGTGGCATGAAGATGAGTTCCTTGTTCACATTTCATCACCTGGTTAGTGGCACGAAGGTGAGTTCCTTCTTCATCTGGTTGGTGATAAGAGTGGCAAGTTGCCAAATAATATTAGAGTACGGGTTGTACATTTCATCACCTGGTTGGTGCCACGAATATGAGTTCCTTTTTCACCTGGTTGGTGATAAGAGTGGCAAGTTGCCAAATAATATTAGAGTACGGGTTGTACATTTCATCACTTGGTTGGTGGCACGAAGGTGAGTTCCTTCATCACCTAGTTGGTGAGAATAAGGGCAAGGTATCGAGGCACATTGTAGCAAGTGTCAAATGACACCAAGTACGTTGAACCCTTTCGAAACACAGTTGGCTTATGTATGGATGTGTTAGAATGTATAATGTTTATGTATGAATGTGTTGGAATGTATGATGTTTATGTTGATTGACATGAGTGATGCTTATGAATGTTTTGCTATGCATGAAGGGATCCATGCTTTCGATATGTGAACCATGTTGGTTGCAACACTTAGTATCACATACTTTGTGTTAAAGTGTGCATGTTGAAGCTCTAAGTTGGAGTATAAGGGTAAGTCAGCGTAGACCAAGTGTTCCAGTGCTAGGAATGCAAAAGACTCAGAAGAAGTTGTCTGAATTCCCTCTTCTTTAAATATTTCCCGAATGGTTTGTGTGACAAAAGATCTCCAGTGGTTGAGAGTCAAAACATTTGTAATGTGTATGTCTTCTTATAATAGCATTTACTTCAGTACCTAGTCCTTCAATTTGAAAGAGTGAGGCTTGGCCCCATAGTCATAATAGTCGACAATACGTTCACTCCTGGTTGTCTTGATACGAACTTTTATCCCTCTTGTTGTAATGGGCTTGTTGAGAGTAAAAATCATTCCTCTTACCAAGAGACAAATACGTTTGGTGACTTAGCGAGTAGCTAAATGAGGCAGGAGATGATGCAATGGGTGTCTGAATGGTCAAGATCTCCTCACTTAGTAGAACTTGACTTCCACTTCCCACTTGTTGATAGGGGTTAACCATATGGGGGTTCCCTTGGTATGTCCTTGCTTCGGCGGATGTGTGGTTGTAAGCATGTGCCATCACCTCAGAGTAAGTCTTCCAAGTGTTGGCATTGATCATGTACTTAAATAAACAATCATGTAGGCCTGCCATGAAGGCTTTGAGGGCGGTCTTGTCATCTGCCTCAGCGCAGCGAGAATACTCATGGCTGAAGTGACCAGCATACTCTCGTAATGACTTGTCCGGCTTCTGGCGAATAGTGTACAAGTCATATGCAGAATGTAAGCGATCGGTCTAGAAGATGTGTTGAGAGACAAACAGTTTCTTTAGTTCCTCAAATGAGTCTATTGTCTCGGGTGGAAGACGACAATACCAGTTTAGAGCTCCGCCAGAGAGGGTGGAAGGGAAGAGAATCGCTCTTCGTCGGCGTGCATCCGATATGCCATGGTGGACTCAAAGAGGTTAAGGTGTTCAATTGGGTCCTCCATTCCAGTATAGAGTTGTAAACCAAGCTTTTGTTTTGTCTTCGCTTAAAGGGGGTGTCGAGGATCCTCCTTGTAAGAGGGCCAGGCCTAGGTTGGTTCCAATCAGGTATCTCAGCTTGTCGTTCGACCTTCAACTTGTTTACTTCCTTAATGAGTTATAGGATAAGAGGGTCCTGAGTGGAGTCATGTACCACTGGAGCTTTCTTTTGTAAATCTCCATCTCCTCTTGGAAGTAAGAAGGTTTGATCAAGAGCATGTGATTTTTCCCTAAACTCGCCGTACTGACTTCCAAGGTATGTCTGTTGGAACATCTCTGAGTCCCCTATACCTTCGTGTTTCTCTAGGACTTGTTACCCCTTCCCCAAATTGGTAGCCGGCCTGGGCCGTGGTAGGGGACCGAGTCTTTCAGAAACCCTTGGATCATTGATCTTTGAGCTTATGTGGATGGAGTTCTCTCGACGTTGCTTCAGGAAGTCCCGACAGTCGAGATAAACAGCTTTCGATCATTCCGCCACTTCCGCAAGAAGGTGTCTTCATCCACTTCTCCTGCTTCGGGTTGAAGCAACTGGGTTGAGAGAAGTCTCATGTTGATTATCACATCGATGGGTAGCTCGCTTCCTATCAGGGATATCTATGTCGAAGGCAGGTGACCCTCCGTGTTGGGGGCACCCAGTTGATGGTTAACTTCCACGGGGGCAACGAGCTTGTGTGTTTGAGCATGCCTAGCTTCGTGGAGTATCTCGAAGAGCTTCTCATATTGCTCCTGGAGGACCTCATTCTTCATTGCTATCTTGTTGTTCTGAGCTTCTAGCTCATCGACTTTAGCTTGAAAAGCAACCCTCTTTCCTTCCTTCTTTCATTGTTTCGCACTAGGTGCAAGAGGGGTGTCATTCTGTGTGTTGTGGCTTCCTTCGCTCCCCATGTTGGAGAGGGATGCCTGGTCAAAAGTGAGTGTACGAATGGTGGAAACCAACTTGACAAAGCTGAAGAGAGTGGGAATAAGTGTCGTTCCCACAGACGGCGCCAAATGTTGATGCACAAAATCAGTGAAGACTTTGGTACAACAGAAAGTGTTAAGTTTGTGACCTTCGCTAGATTGCTCCGATCACTAGTGTGGATAAGTATGTAAATGGATAGAGACAGGGAAGCAAACACAAGATGTACGTGGTTCACCCAGATAGGCTACGTCCACGGAGTAGAGGAGTTCTCATTAATTGTGAAGGGTTTACACAAGTACATAGGTGCATGCTCTCCTTTAGTGAGTACTAGTGAATGATTTAGTACAAATGACATTAGGGATTATTGTGGGAGAATGATCTTCTTTTATAGAAGAGAGTTTCTAGCTTTGTTCTGGTCTTGACACGTGTCATGCTGTGATTGGCCTTTGATGTTGACACATGTCACCCTGTGATTGGTCTCTTGGTGTTGACACGTGTTGCGCTGTAATTGGCCTCTTGGTTGGAGGGAGACTCTTATGGGTCCTTGACGGTTTAACGTTGACCGGTGTTTGGTAGTTTCGGGATTGGTCAAGTATGGTACAAACAATAATAATTTATGAATTTTTTTTTTACAAATATTAGATGGAAATGTCCTTAATTGGCTAATAGAGATAAACACAAGGACCAAATTGGCCAAATTTAAAACACATGGACTAAATTGACTCAATGACTAAAATACAGGGACCATTTTAACCTTTAAGCCAATTTTAAAAGCTTTTTGTTTTCTGATCTTTTCTTTAATCTTAGCAAAACTACAGGAATATAACGAAAATAACAACCCTCCTTTTCAGTATATACTATATTAGTATATGTTAGTTCATTTGACATTGTCTTAATTATTTTTACATACTTCAAAAAAGGGTTATTAATATTATCTACTCTATATTTATCAAATTATAAAAGAACAAATATACATGAGTGGAGAATGATTATTTTGATATTGTCTTTCCTAGGGGTGGAAATTTTTACCAAATTACCGTACCAACCGCCCTACCAACCATACCATACCAAATTATTACCAAAAATTTGTACCAATTGGTAATGGTACGGTATTTGTACCGTACCATACTGTTTCGATACGGTACTGGTATCCAAAACCATTACCGGTGGTATACCGTACCTACCAATATTATTAGTATTATATTATGTATTTATTGAGGCCAAAATTAATAATAATTATTGTAGAAGTGTAAAAAAAGGTAAAAAAACATATATATATATATATATATATATATATATATACACATACAATCACTGATAGTGACAAGCTTTACAACTTTCATGAAGGGGTCAGCTTCAAAATCCAACACTATAATTCATAACCCTTAAATTTATATCTAACCGTTGATTGTCATTTACTCTTTATTCTTCTTAGTGAATTTCATTTTTAAAATTTTCTTTTTTGAAAACATGATCATCTGGCGGATGTAAGAAGATGAACAGTTCAGATCTTTGATATCACGTTTCGATATTTACGGTTAGCTGAAATATGAGTCGATGTCATATAGTTTGTACAAACTTTATAAACATCAAGCAATATTTTCACTAACCTTAAAACTTTGAACATAATATCAACGATCCAAACCGTTCATCTTCCTGCATCCTCTAATAGATCATGTTTTCAAAAAACAAAATCCAAAAAAAACAAAATTTAATGAGAAAAATGAAGCGTAAATGTAAACAACAATCAACGGTTAAATTTTGATCTATGATTTATATGATTATAATGGCAAATTTCAAAGTTAAGCTCTTCACGAAAGTTGTAAAGCTTGTCATTACGAGCGTTTATATATTTTTTCTATATTCTTTACACTTCTACATTAATTAAAAAATATTAGATTTGGGCAAACTAAGTGGCATAAAACTAAGTGGCAATTACCATTGGCATATCATACCAACCAAACTATTTGGTATACTGATATTCGGTATACCAAAAATTTGGTACGATAATGGTAATAGATTTTACCGTACCAAATATTTGGTATGGTAATTGGTACATAGGTTTTGGTATGGTAATGTACCAAAACCACCCCTAGTCTTTCCTAATTCTATTGGATAATGATGCTTAAAATTGTTGGATTAAAAGTCTGAATCATCTTCAGTTTAACTGGCTTCAGCCTACAAACTAGGCAGTTTTAGGTAAACTTATTATATAAATAAATTAGACAAAAAAGAAAAAGAAAAATAATAAAACATTGGGAACTTTAACGAAAAACTCATGGTATTGTTCATTTTAACGAAAAACCACATTTTTACACTAAAAAGTCAATCATGGTACTACTCCCTTTACCCTTTATTTTGTCCTTATCGTTAAAACTCAAAGTTTTCAAGTCATTTTCATTAGTTTTCCTTAAAACATTACCCAAAAAACTTTAAAAAATATTATAGAAATTGTTACATTGATCTTGGTTAATCACTAAAAAAATAAAAATAAAAAATCCCTAATCTATATAAAAAGCCAACACAAAAAGGTGAATAGTGATTTTGATGTCACCAAACTTCAATAAAAATATTTGAACAAAAATGCCTCCAAAACAAAAAACTTCAAAGACATCCCAAAATAATGCATCAAATAAGGCAGGGGCATTTTCATCATTTTAAAAGTGTTTTTTTTAATAATTAATTTTTGTGTGGTTTTTTTTTTTATTTTTAAATTAGTACCTCACAATAGGCTAGCAATAATGTGATTCAACTTCTCTATTTTTAAAACACATTCAAAATATCTTAAGAGGTGTGTAATGCCAGTTATAAAAAAAGTCTTTCGCACGCGGATAATAATATGATTAAACTAGTTTTCAAATGATTTTTTTTTTTAACAAACGATATTATCTACACTAAGGGAGATGGGGTGGGCTTAGCCTCATAATGGGTTAACAATAATGTGATTCAATCAATTGTTTTATTAAATATTATTTTCTCTATTTTTAAACATGTTCAAAACATCTTAAGAGGCGTGTAATGCCAGTTATTAAAAAAAAAAAGTTTTTCGCACATCGATAATAATGTGATTAAATTAGTTATCAAATGATTATTATTTTTTTTTAACAAACGATATTACCTACACTAAAGATGAGGGGGTGAGCTTAGTCTCACAATGGGCTAGCAATAATGTGATTCAATTAATTGCTTATTAAATATTATTTTATCTATTCTTAATGTAAATTTTATAGAGACCGATTTTATTATGTGAATTCAGCTACTTTAATTAGTTTATGAGGGGTTTCTTCTAGCATGATATAAGATTATTCATTTACTTCAAATATTTGACTTTCTTTTTTGTTAATTTACGCATATAAATACATTCAAAACTTGTAAGTCGCGCATAGCACATCGTGATTTAAAAAATGTCTTATGCATTCGCTCAGGCTAGTTTAAAGAATGTAAACTGACTCTCAAATGATAGATGGGTGGATTATACAATCTGGTGATATTCCTCTTTACTTGTAAGTAAAAAGTTTTAGGTTCGAATCTCGTGGATGACGAATTTGATACCCATTATGTAACTTAACTGAACTTCCCCTCCTTTTAGTGTAAAATATATTATTATATTGAAAAAGATACAAATTGTCAAGTTGACCTTGATTTAATCAATCTTTTTAGTATTTTATTCATTTTTCTGTTCTTTCTACGGGACTAGGATTCTCTCATCTCATTTTTATATCCCCTTCCCTCTCCTCTTCTCACATTCTTTATTTTGTTTTTCTCTTTCTATATAAAATTAATATAAAATATTTATTTGGTTTAGCCGTAACCGTTCAAATACGAAGGAAAGAAAGGAAACGAATAAAAAAAAAAAAAAAAAAAAAAGAGAATCCTACTCTCTTCCTACGTGCCTTAGTCTCGTTTTAACCATTAAAAAAATATAAAGTGTCGTCAAGTTGCCTTGATTTTATCAATCTTTTTTGTATTTTATTCATTTTCTGTTCTTTCTTTGTGCCTTAGCCTTGGTTTTATCATTGAAAAATACAAGTTGCCAAGTTGCCAAGTTGCCCTTGATTTTATCAATCTTTTTAGTATTTTATTCATTTTCTGTTCTTTCTCCGTGCCTAGTCTTAATTTTATCAAATTTTGTATTTTATTATTTTTTTACTGCCAGCTTTTACTCTCTCGTTAACTCCCACTTTTATCTGTCCCACTTTCTTTAACGTTTTTCTTTCCAAAAAACCAAATCCTCATCTTCTTTGCTTTAAAAGAGAACTAACAAAAAATTCAAAAATTTTTTTTTTTTAATGAAAAGTTATTTTTAAAGGTATAGTGAATAGTATAAGGGAAAAGTATAAATGTAATTTTTCTTTAAAAATGAATAGTACCGGAAGTGTTTTGTTAAAACCCCCTTGTTTTAATTCCACAAGCTTCGAATCATGGAGGGCTAAGAATATAAGCATTAACTATTATAAATTGCATAAGATTTGGACTTTATCAACTTGAAAGTAAGCAAGAAAAACAAGTGGTAGATTGCATTTATGGTTAGAGCGTATACGAACGGAGTTCCAAGACTTGCAGGCAATACCTAAACGTATACGGTCACTTATGTTCAAGCGTGGTACAATCATCTCCATGATAGCTTGGTGTAGCCTCTCCCATCTGCTGCCTTGTTCGTTTTGCTTCCTCTTCTTGTCTGGTTTATTAACCAATTGAAGCAGCAGTTGCTTGAACAAGAAACAGCTGCTTAAAGAGAGGTAGTCGCCTAGGTTTTGAAACGCCAAAAATAGAGTCTCATTCATCTCTCTCGGTCTGTTTAATTGATTTTGCAATACCTTGATATTGCAAAAGATAGAGAGCGTTCAATTTTCTATTCTAGGGTAAGGACTATGGAATAATATATAGGATGGAGTGTGAGCCAACCCTAATTCAAAAAGAGAACCCCCTTTCCGCGTCCTACAAGAACATTCGGCGCAATTTTTAGACGGGAGCTATGCTAATTCAATTTTATCCTATGTTATTCTTTTTCTTTTATCCTATGTTTTTAAGGTTAAATGGTGGCACAAAGGCCCAACATATGGTAACCGTCTTTTTAAAACCATCATCATTTGCCACTTAGTAATAGGGTTTAATGGTATTCATTTTTCACTTCACTTGTAAGGGAGATGTCTTAGAATTGATTCTCGCTAATCACCAAAAGCAAATTTAAATCATATTATTGCTAGCTCGTTGAAAATTTTAGCCCACGCCTCCCTCTAGTATAAAAATATCATGTGATCAAAAACAAAAACTAAAAAAAAAAGACAAAAACCCTTCTTCATTGTAATAAAAAGAATATAAATAATAACCATCCTCGTATACGATGCCACTAAATAAAGTTGAGGTTCCACCATAAACCAATTGACAATATGGAGAGTAGTCAAACCTCTTATAAGTCCTTGTAAGATTTTTCATTTCATCAATGTGAGACTCTTTTACCTTCACATCGTCACAAATGTTATTATTACCTTCACATCGTCACAAATGTTATTATACAAGTGGAGGTAAGTTTTTTTTTTTTACTTGTATAATGACATATGGTTATGTGCATGTGTTCCGAACACACTGAAATATTTCACCTCATAAACTGTCTTATGTGCCACACCAACTCAGTAAAATTCATTTTAATATTTTTATCTCCTAATTAAAACACAAATATTAATAAAAGTGTGGAGAGTTCTAAAACCTAGCAACCCACCATACCCATCTCCGAGTCCTACAAGAAGTCCATTGAGCGCAATTTCTATATAGGCCGGAGTGTGAGCTAACCTAATTGAAAAAGAACCCGGATCCTTTCCGAGTCCTAGAAGTCCATTCCACGCAATTTTTAGGAGTGCGCTATCCAATTTTATTCAGAAGAAGGGATCAAAACTATTACAAGAAATTAGACAAGGAGTGGTTCGAACTCGAAATGCGGGATGAAAATTCAACACCCTATATACTAAGATATTAGACCAAAAAATATGGAGAGTTCTAATAGCCTAGCAACCCACCTCCCCGACCAACCGCCACCGCACCTTTCTACGCCTTTGCAGTCGTCGTCAATGTCATAGGCGACTCCTCACATTGGATTTTTCCTTTTGGGTTGGCAATAATCAACCCATAAAATATGAATCAAAATTAAACACTGGGTATGGAGACTTATAAGCATGGACACTGCTCTAGAAAACATGTTGTCAGAGAGGGATGGAAAGCTCCAAAATGTGTGTGAGAGAGAGTAGAGAGAGTAGAGAGAGTGAGAAGTCAGATATGTCAGAGGGCGGTAATTTTTTATTTGACAACAATAAAGTCTTGTCCTACAAACAATACCAACACAACAACTAAACCCTAATCAACTGTTTAAGTTTGGATTTCAATCTGCGCTACTCAATAAAATTTGTCTAAGTACTCATATTCTAAAGCATTTGTGTGTACGTAGGTCAAAATAGATGGATATAATGTTTTAGACTCTATTTTTGTTTTCCTTCGCAAATGTTATGGATAAGTTAATTTCACTATCTCATCATTAACAACACAATGTGGGGTGCATAACAACAAGAAGGAACCGTGGCGCCCAATCAATGCCCAACCTAACCAAGGTTAGCGAGCCGTCCCTACTGGCAACATCAGAATTGCTGATGGTCAATATCTTCGTGTCAATCCTTGTAGTTGCAATTATTGGAAACGTGCTCTTTTAGGTCGTCCTTCATTTCTTTTTTCTTTTTTTTTTTCTTTTTTTTTATTGCTTTTTTTTCTTCTTCATTTTGTTATCTATGTTTGTGGTTCAGTTTTCTCCAATAGCTCACTATCATCGACAATGAAGAAATCAGCATTCCTTTGCCCTAAAACATAAAGAATGAAAAACAAAGAGGCAAGAAATCTCAAAGAGAAGAAAGAGGTAGATAATATATGAGTAACTAATGAGTAGGCATTATACATGGAAAACTGAAGCTTATCAAGCATGTGGTCTTGCAATGTGAAAATGCGTTTGAATGCATATAGTTTTAGCCACCCATTTGTATTCAAACAGTCATGATCAATCGAGTGTTGGACCATATAATCTCTGTGACAAATAAAATCTATTGGACCTATATATATATGGATCTGTTCAGTTCAGTTCAATCCAACCCAAATAAGAACCAAACTGAATAAATAACCAGTTTAATCCAATTTCATTTCGGTCCAATTAGTTTCTGAATATTTTCCTTCCTGATTTGACAAACATTCGAATTTGCATTTCCAATTTTTTTGTTTTAACTTTTTATTTATTTACTTATTTTTAATGCAATGATATAATTGAAGGAAAATGCCAAATTCATATAAAATGTCTAGCAAACTTCCTTGTTTACTAATAACATTTTCCAAATGCCAAATTTATATGAAAATAATTTACATCCATAAGGAAAATGATGGGATGCAGTACACCATGAGATGCATATATATGCTGCCGACCGTAAACTTGGGAGAAAAAACACTAGGATTTATACAGTTGTACAGAGGGATCGAATTCCAGAGAGTCCAGCGTCATTGCTGCATTTCATATTCTGCAGTTGGCAGCGGGACAAGAAAATAATAACATGATTATATCACATACATGTCAATAAACGATGAATCGTGGGGAAAATTAGCATATGTTACACAAGTGGTATTTCAGATAATCCGACATGGAGAAAATGATGCCGTCTTAAGACAAGTCAAAATGTATTGAATTTGGTCCAGCAATAAATTAGCCTACTGTTTTTTAATTTGCTAGCAAGATTAAAATCCAGAAAATAAAAAAACAATCACACTGAATTTTAGAGGCAGATATGGAGTGACAAAGTCCTATCCTTCTAACCATAATTCGAGAAGTAACCTCCACATGTGGCCTGAAGAAAAGATACTCGTTAAGCAACCAAGAACTGCGAAACAAGATGGGGTACAGTCTGACAGATTGGGCATTCTGTTTTGATTTTTCCCCGATCAACCAACCTAAACCTTTTATAGTTAATTATCAAAACATTGATGGGGTTCAAAGTCATATTTAGTAAGGCACTCACTGCAGTAAACAAACTGGTTGAGATCCAGAGTCACTCTGCCTTACTTAGCTGTATCAAATGAATTAAACAGACTACTGCAACAAAAAATGGCAAACAGCATCGTTAGTCTTCAGAATAGTAGATAGATTATATAAAAATATTCAAGATTGGTATTTGTCTAGCTTAATTAGATGCAAAACATCGGGTTTTGATAGTCAAAGGTTGTGCATGTGAGGATAATTTGTCTAAACTAACTTAGGAAATATGATGAGACTCATAAAATCTGAATTAAAAGTTTAAAACACCTTTTGTGAATTGAAACGCAACCTACCGAGCAGACTGCAAAAGTATCAAAGAGATATGAAGTCATCTAGTCTGCACAATAGCGATATCAAACCATCTCAATCCTTGAATAAAGCGTTTAGATTTCTCTTTTGGGGTATAATATTTGAGTAAATGAAGCTTTCATCATAGTAAACCGCCGGACAAGCAAAAGGATTACAATAGATCCGTATGTAAAGAAGCAAATCTTACAATCAACTGAACAGGAAGCACCACGTCCACTTTCTTGTTTCTTTATAGACAAAGTTGCATATCCTTGGTGGTGAAAGAAAACGATGCTACGGAACAAATTTCACAAGAAAACGTTGAGATTCTGAATTTCATCTTCAAAATCAAATTAGATGATATACCTCACAGACCGTGTAGAAAGCCGGAGTGTCCAGCAAGAAGTCGAATTTCACCAATGCCTGTCACAGTAGTTGAGCAATTGAGAGTTCAGATAAGAAATAGCATACAAGAGAGAGGCCAGAGGCCAGGAGGAACAACCTTCCTATTACACATGATTTATCAGCAATGTATCTAATTTCATAAAAAGTCCAAATTTTGTAAAAGATTATCAAGTGACGACTTTGATTGCATGGGAAAAAAATTAACAGCCTAATGTCTATGATGCACATTGAAGTGCACGAATTATAAAGAAAACATAAACCACTAACCATGGCTCAAAGCAGCTCACTTTATTACTAACAGCAAGAGCGCTCTGATTACCATCGAACCGTCGTCGTAAGTTAGAGGGAAGACAAAAATTGGGGATTTCGGGAAGATTAGAGCGGAGGGATTGCCGGAGAAGTACCTTGAGATGAAGCGCCGTGATGTTTCCGGCATGGGCCGAGTCGACTCGCGCGAACCACTCTCTCAGAGTCGTCGAGTTCTCCATTTTCTTTTTCCCTGTGAGCGTGACGTTGACTGACTCGGTGTTTCTCTCTTTTATTCAATTTTAAAATCTTCTTGAAACGCGGCCTTGCGCGCCGCTTCACACGGAGATTTTTTAACGTGACGGGTACACGGAGATTTTTTATTCAATTTTATATCACGTGTCATTATATAAATGGTGAAATATGTGTGCTAAAAAATTAATAACTTAAAAAATAAATTTTTTTACCATTTCTGTTAAAAAAACGTAATATACCATACGTGTTCTCGTCAATGAAAAATTTCTCGCTTCACACAGTTTTAGTGTTCTACATATTTACACTTTCACTTTCCTAAAAACAGAAAAGAAGACAAACATAGCCTTTCCGCTTATTCCGTTGGAACAAAGTGTCACGTGCCGCGTTCGTGTTAAGTTTCAGATGGGGTTTCTGTAATGCGAATTTCGTGAGGTTTCCAACTCTGATTTGATTCTCTCAGAAGAAAGGATCTCCTCTCTGGCTTTCTGGGCCAAGTCGACGTAGCTCTCTCTGTAAGTAATTTCTCACCCTTTTCTTCCATATTTACCCCCGCCGTAGTAAAATCGGATTTCTTTGGTTAAATTGATTGCGCCAATCAGCTTATCTGCTTTCAATTTCTTAATTCTCTGTTTGGTTGGTGGGAAAGTGTGGGAAAAATGATTTAAATTTACTTCCTTTTATGTTTTCCACTTCAATCTTCGGAGTAATTGTACCTAAATGAGCTGACTTTTGTTACAGTTTTTGTGGAATTCCGTCTTCTCTCTGTTATCTGATTGATCTAATTGATTTAAAATGTACATAAAAGGTGACCTGATTTTTGTTTTTTGCACTGTTGACTTCTGAACTGTTTAATTGGATTGGTTATCGAAAAAGCTGATTTTTTTTTTTTTAAAGAAAAATGATTCTTGAATGTACAATGTTGATGGGTTTTGATTGCTCATCTCAAAGACTGATAAATTCACTTTTGGGGGAACATGCCTAGCCTTTTTTCCTGTGCTGATTTGAGCTGCAAGTTTTGACTGAGTATGGTGTATGAGGGTTGGTCTGAATTGACGAGCATAGATTTTGCGTATGCAAATGTATACTAATTTAGGATTTTGAGCATTGTGGTGGTATGATCTCATGATAAAATGTCCAATAATATATGATTTTTTATTCTTTTGATTCGGTATCATGACTCAGTTGCAAGGTGCTAAACATCGTAGTTAAATACTTGCATGCTAATGGTTTGGTGTAATGGTAACTCATTTAGAGCTTAGGGAATGGTGATCTCAGAACAAATTATGGCATTAATTTTCGGTTTTCCATGCACCCTTTTACCGATTTTGTTTCTCTGTCAATCTGTCTTTTTTTACTACGCGAGAATAATCATATATTAAGTTGTGTGCTAGGTATTTATATAATTTGTACTCTCAATTTATGCTTATTATTCATCATCTGGGTGAACAGGTCCATATTCTGTTGTCTGTGGTGATTCACCACCTAATGCATATGTTTGTGATTTGATAATTCCATTATGCTGGCAATATTTGAGAATATAGGCTGGTCAGAAGGAAATACGGCTGATGAAGATAACACCATTTCTCGAATTCATTACCCAGTTGGCCTACACACCTCCTACGTGGGCAAGTCTAGTTTGTGGTGTATTTGTACTCATCACTCTCACCCTTTCAATTTATCTTGTATTTGAGCACCTTTCTGCATACAAAAATCCTGAGGTATTTATTCCATAGTGACATAAATTGTATTTAATATGCATGGTTCTATTGTAATGTTTATCTGGTGCATTTTTCACATTTTGGTTTGTGTGACCCTTTCAGGAGCAAAAGTTTTTAATTGGTGTTGTCCTCATGGTTCCGTGCTATGCAATAGAATCGGTAAGTTTTTATTTTTGTTTTTGAAATTTAATTTTGTTTGTATTTTTTTATTCAAGCCTCTCTTTGGGATTATAGGTAGAACATATATTAATCTTAAATGTCCTTTAAATATACTTTCTATAACCCACACTTGTTTTAGAGAATGGTTATTAGTGTAGATCATTAACAGCAAGTGTTAAATGGACAGAGGGGAGAGAAAGGGTAGGAAAAGTAGTTCAGGAAAAGAGAGGGTGGGGGGACTTATGGTGTTTGCGTCTGCACATATGACATGTGTGCCTGTGGTTCCCTATGAGAACCTTATGTGTAGTTTGTTGTTTAAACTTTAATGTGCATGGTAAACGGTGAGTTGAAATTTAACATACCAAAGATGATGAATTTTTCAATTGTGATTTGTTTTTGTTTGGTTCACAAACATCCATGCTTCTTTTGGACTCATTGGGAAGATAATGAGTTGAATATACATGTACTATTCATTAAGTTTCTGTTAATTTGGGAAGATTAAGTTCTTGTATTAGATTTGAAAGTGATCATTGTTTCTTACTATTGAATTTAGATGTACAGGTATGCCTGTGTTACAGACAGAAAAAGTACTCTTCCTCTGATATTTGGTATTTTTTTTTCCAGATTCTAATTTGGTGTTCTTTTCAGTTAGTATCTTTATTGAACCCTTCGATAAGCGTTTATTGTGAGATTCTACGGGATTGCTATGAATCCTTTGCCATGTATTGCTTTGGAAGGTACCTGGTTGCATGCTTGGGTATGTCCCTTTCAAGAACTTTTATGATGCCATTGTTTATCTATAGACACTTTAGCTAACATGCTCATTAAAATTCAATTTTGATGGGTTTGGAATGTCATAATCCATTAAATGGGTATTTGGATCTCAAACTTGAATTTCACAAAATCTTTGGAAGTATATGTTCATGTCTAATACATGGTTATTAAGCATTCATTGACAATCTTGTTCTGATTGTGGACAAGATTGCACTGTTCATGGCAGGATTGGCCTGTTGGCTGCAATGTGATAATAAATGTTCTTTGGCTGTTCTTGCATACACATTCAGCTCTCTCTCTCTCTCTCTCTCTCTCTCCATGCACAAATAAATCTATTCTGCATATGAGAATCTAACATCAGGGCCAATGTTAAAATTTGAAGTTTCCAGGGCCAATGCACAAACAAATAAATACCTGTTCTGCACAATGTTAAGGTTTTTAAGTGTTCAGGGCCAATCATATGACAATCATGTAGAATTATCACAGTTGCCATCTTTAACTTAGTGTATGTATGGTAGTTTCAAATAATCCTTGTTTGATGGGGTACATATCTATCCAGGATATTTTTCATTTGCAGTTTGTAGTCCTTTTGTTTTTAATAGATAAAGAAACTTCTTTACTTCCGTAGTTTATATTTATTCTGCTTTTGACATTATCCGTTTATATATATATATATTTTTTTCTCCTGCTAAGGTGGGGAAGAGAGGACTGTTGAATTCATGGAAAGGGAAGGACGTGCAAGTTCTAAGACTCCCCTATTAGAACACAGTTCTGAAATGAGAACTGTTAAGCATCCTTTTCCAATGAACTATATCTTGAAACCATGGAAACTTGGTCAATGGTTGTACCAAGTTGTCAAATTCGGAATTGTTCAGTATGTATGTTTACCATCACTTAGAGAATTTTTATTTTATTTTTTGTACTGGCTGTTGTTTTGTGTTCTCTAATTCCATTTCCCTTATATAACATAAATTCATTTTTTATTCTTGGACAGATGTTAATTAAGTCTCTCAGTGCTATTGTAGCAGTTATCCTTGAAGCTTTTGGTGTATACTGTGAAGGTGAATTTAAATGGGGATGTGGGTAAGACAATCTCAAATGATTATAGGAAAAGCATTTGTAATTTGAAATTATCATGTAATATATTTGATAGGATAAGTCTTTTTTTTTTGGCCCCTAAGAAGCTCTTTGAACTATTAAGTATTGAATTTCTCATGGAACTCTTGCATGTTACTCATACTGATTATGTATTGATTGTGTCAATTCGCATGTGAAGTAGATGCTCCTTAGGGACTTGTAAGTTTGGGTTATATGTTGTATACCTAGAAATGAATCTTCAGGAATTCTGCATGTTGAAATAACCTCTAAAATCTCGCTAAACACACTGTAGATGGTGGTTAACATATGATAGCTCATTTTTTTTTGCCTATTGCAATGTGTACGGGTTTGTCAATTGATAGAGACGCTAAATGGTCACGTGATCTTGCGTTAGTTCTTTTAAAGTATGTATTTCAAAAACAAGCAGGAGAGGCCTGTCAAGACCTCAGTTTCCGTAGCCATAGCCTCTTTCTTTGAACCTTTGACTTATGTTATGGTATCAGAGCTTGTGGGATTTTGCCAATTACTTCTTCTGTTTGAAGTGCTCGCGATATTTTGACTTATCAATTTTCCTTCTTACTATTCTGTTGATGCCCTACATATCTCGTTCTCCTACAAAAGAATTGGATAAATATTAATGAAGTTTAACTCATAAAGGAATCTCAACATCATAATTTTCTTGTGCTTGCAGGTATCCTTATATTGCGGTGGTTCTGAATTTTAGTCAGTCATGGGCTTTGTACTGTCTTGTTCAGTTTTACGCTGTTACAAAAGATGAACTAGCTCGCATAAAACCATTAGCCAAGTTTTTGACATTTAAATCAATTGTGTTTTTGACATGGTGGCAAGGTGTGGCAATTGCTCTTCTCTATGCCTTGGGTTTGTTCAAAAGCCCTATAGCTGAAGGCTTGCAGTTTAAGACAAGTGTTCAAGACTTCATCGTTTCTATAGAGGTAGAATCTTTCGTTGGGTAACACAGTTTGCATGCCATAATTGTGTCTTTTCACTCGATATTTACTGTCGTAGTCTTTTAAATGGTAATTTATTCTTCCATTGAAACTTTACGAGTTGATGTGGTCTTGAGAGATTATTATTCCTCATCTGAAGGTGTTGCTATAAAATTAAGGGTTGATCGGTCGACAAAATCATGACTAATAGTTTTTTTCTTCTCAATTCTCATTTTATTCTGCTATTAGTATTCTGTATTACACTGTCTTACATTTCTCACTAATGTTATGTAGGTTACCCGACAAAAGATTTATTCATTTTACCATCTTTATGCAACATATTTTAGTTTGACAGTTCTGCGTTTTCACCCTGCACAGATGGGCATTGCTTCGGTTGTTCACCTATATGTTTTTCCTGCCAAACCTTATGAGATGATGGGAGATCGTTTCCCTGGAACTGTTTCTGTTCTTGGAGACTATGTATCGGCTGACTGTCCTTTGGATCCGGAGGAGGTTAGGGACAGTGAACGCCCCACAAAGCTACGCCTCCCCACTCCTAACATTGATGTCAAGAGCGGCATGACCATCAGAGAGAGTGTTCGGGACGTTTTTATTGGTGGCGGGGGATATGTAAGTATCTATTTAGTTGTACATTATGTCAAAAAACATTGGAACATAGCTTCTGTTGAAAGGGTTATTTTGATATATATTAAAACAACTAGTGTTACACCTTGGTATGGCCAATAAGATTTGTAGATTGCTGTTGATATTGGATGTGCACTGTAAAACACTGAAAACATGTGTAAATTGCGAAGGCTGCTAGTTGATGTCTGTGGTTAGGTGATAACTGTTTGTAGAAAAGAACGGATGCGAACGTTTCAGATTGAAACTGTTCTTTTTTTTTTTTTTTCTCTAATATGTTTCAATACGTCCAACCATCTTTTGAACTGAAAGATAGTTGGTATCTACATGAAACCAGTTGATCGTGGGTCATGGTGTAGGCTTTTTTAGTTTGGGTTCTGAATCTGCTCTTTGCCTCGAATACAGATTGTGCAAGATGTGAAGTTCACAGTAACACAGGCAGTGGAGCCGGTAGAGAAGGGGTTCACCAGGTTCAACGAGAAGCTACACAAGATCTCCCAAAACATTAAGAAACATGACAAGGAGAAACGAAAGACAAGGGATGACAGTTGTATATCCACGTCACCTACACGGAAGGTGATTCGTGGGATAGACGACCCTCTCTTGAATGGAAGCATGAGTGACAGTGGGGTTGCAAGGGTAAAGAGGCCTCATCGCCGCAAATCTGCATCTACTAGTGCAGAAAGCGGTGGAGAGAGCAGTAGTGATCAGAGTTATGGTGGGTTTCAGGTAAGAGGCCGTCGGTGGGTAACCAAAGACTGATGAAAGGTCATGGCTATCGTCTCATTGGATGCTGTGGCCTGTGGGTTTTGTCCATTGTTATTTGCTCAGCGATATTTTCATCTGAAGCTGTTGCCTTTTTCCTTTTTTCGTTCTTTTTGATTCATAGAGGATGGCGAGAACTGTCGCCTCGGAGCCACTTTTTTGTTAGGGGCGTAAAAAATGTAAATGGTATCAAAGTTAGAGGAAATATTTTGTTAGGGTATGTAATTTACGCATTTACGTTGAGGACAGTAATTGTAACAGCTGAAATCAAAATTCATCTTTTTGTTAGAAAAGGTGACTCAATCTCTTACCTTTTGTTCTCTGTCATATGCAAGAGCTGCAATTTTAATCTCAAGGACTATAAGTTTATCTTGGTCAAGTAAATAAACTAGCCTCCAAGTAGGATTAGAGGTCCTAATTGTATTTGTATTTTCTTCATTTGATTTTCACACCGAAAAATTTCTCCTAATGAGAGTCGGCCCCGTGAGAGGCAAGGGCCTGGAGTAGTCATCTACCTCCGGCCCCCAATTCTCAAGCATTGTCCAAAAATGGTCGATCAAGGCAAAGCCTCCGTGATGAGTTGTACATATCACCGAAGTTTGAACAAATCTGATCGTAAATGTGGCGAGCAACGAAAAATTTCAAAGTGATGGCAAACATGCTCTGAATTAGCTCATGCCATGTATATACTTCATTTAATCCTTTTCAATTACCACTAACACTATCCATAATTTTAGTTTTTGACAAACTACAAACGAAAGATGAAAGTTTCTTCAGAGATGATACTTATATCACTGCCCGGAGCTCTGCAGTAAGCAGGGAAAATTTCCGGTGCTGTGATAAGATGGGAGGGGTTCAAACTGCTTGAATTCTTGATGACAGATCAGTGTGACTGGATCCTGCGTTTAGCTTGGCAGCATTGAGTATCGTCAGCAAGATTTGTAGGGTATCGCCGTGACTAACAACTAAGATCGTGCACCTGTAGATTGAACAAACACATATAACAGACATAGTCACACTTAGATAGCACGCAAGCAAGAAAAGGTATGATTTAATTTAACCTTATGGCAGTTAAAAGAGGAAAGCCGTGACACAGCTGGATAAACCGATGGTCTTGTACAACTAACAGAAAAAACCTCTTAACTGAGAAACTGAATTGAATAATCTCTCAAGAACCGCAAACAAACTGAGTAATTACAGCTACAAGTGTTTCATCCTTATTTTTGAATTCTTAAGGTCGACGGATGTTTCTTTTTTCTTTAAGTAGAAATTATTCGGAAATAGGTTTTTTGAGTTCTGCAGCCACAACTAGACATTTTATTTCATGTCTCTGCAATGCCAATGCGCCTGATGATCTGCAATGTAGAGCATAAGAATAAGATGTTTCTATAATTAAGATAGATGTATTGCAAACATGACTACAATGCAGGAATAGAAAACGCGTATTTATACACACACCCTTGAAATTGTGACTCCATAGTTTCCATTGCTTCCGCAAGTCTGCACGCAACATCATCGATGCTTTCTCCTCCCTCTGCCGGCCTCATTAGTGGATCTTTCTCATCAAGAGCCCATATGTCGTGATACTATCAGCAAAAGGGAGAACAGAATTACGACAGATGATCATAATAAGTTTGCACCTCCTATAAACCCAACAATATAGACAAAGCCTTCAATCTGCCACTTTAATCAGTGAAAAAACTACACCAACACCAATTGACTTACTTTATCGTGTGACATGAGTCATACGAAGGACCAAAGAAGCGTTGACAAAGATTTTCCATCACCTGTCCAGAAAACCAACAAACGGAAAAAAATCACTGGTTAAAAATCTAAAGTAGTCTTGACCACTGTAGTGTAGTTACATTCGTTACATAACCGATCACCCGCGCTTATGTCGAGCAGAAACCAACCAAGCTAGCGTTCCTTTTGGCGGTTTTCCGAGGACTATCTTACCTTGCATTGTGCACCCTCAAATGGAATGTTCAAGACAGATGCAACAACTTGAGCAGTGTGAGTTGTTCTCGAAAACGAGGAGTAGCAAATCCGAACAATATCATGTGGTATGCTGTTTTCCTCAAGCAGCTGCACATTTACAAACTACTCAAACTCCCATTTCTTTGTTTCCATCGACATTCCGGTTTTCGGTTAAATCTTCCACCCTACCAATTTGCAGTCTCTAATTCACATTTCCTAACTTCCATGAATTTTGCAGACATAAAGATTCATACTTTTTGAAATCTTAAAGCACAAAATAATACATTGTGGAATGACTGTCCAGCTGATTGTGCCTGACTTACACCTTCTGGCGCCAATTGATACTCTGGGCGGGTACCATTTTCCTGCGTCAAATTCTAAATATTCAAAAACTGCAGGGCCCAACAAGTAGTTAAGGAAAATTGAGGGGGGAAAGAGAAAAAACAACCATGGAAGAAACAATGATGCCTCTCTCATTTGGGAGAAATTTTTCATTGTGATCGTAACACGAGTGTTACACCACGTGTTTTTATATAAATAATGAGAAATTTTATTTTTTAATTTCTTAACTTTTTAACACATATATCATACCAATTGTATAATGACACGTGGTGTACCATCCCGCATTCCAATCACACTAAAGAATCTCTTCTCATTCGGAACGCTCCACTTACGTGTATGTTGTTTTATTGGTGGGCATCAACAACCGAACAGGATTCCCTCCGGATCCAAAAAATCTCAGCCTAAAGATCAAATGATCCGGATCATTGAAATTTGATCCAACGGCTACAAACAGGGCCATCTAAAAATTATAATAATTATAGCCGTTGGATCAAATTTCAATAATCTGAATCATTTGATCCTTGGCTCAGTTCCTTTAGGTCTGAAGAGGATCCGATTCCATCAACGACATCCCATTGGTCAGCAATCCGTGGTCAACCAACGAAATAGTCTTAATTTTGTTTCACATGACGTGGCGATATCCCATTAGATACAGTATATATCTTCATCTGGTAACGGTTGTAGACGAACGACATATTTTTTAATTCGCAGAGACCCACACATTTGCAGAGCTGTTTGGAAATTTATAAAATTAGAAGCGAACAGAAAATTTCTTGTGAGTGTGAATCTGTGAGTCTTTGCGGCCGGAGGACGTAGATTTCACGGCCATGGCGCTTAATCTGCGGCAGAGGCAAACAGGTAAAATTACTCTTTTGCTCATTTAGTGTCTCTCTCCAGATCTCTCTGCTTCAATCAAACCAAGGAAGCAAAAATTGAAAAATACTAGATTGAATCGATAACCCATTTAGCTAATAGAGAAAATCCAGATGAATTATTACCGGTATTACTATTATAATTGATGAAATGTGTTTATTTTTTTGTGGGTTTTGTGTGTTGAGTTTGATCTGTGATATTGGTTTAAGAGCTGTGACGAAATTTCATTTCATTTGCTCGATTGGGTTTGTTTAATTCTGCATAATTGTTCAGGGTTTTGTGTAAATTATTGATTTTGATCTGTGGTTTCTGGATCCAGAATGTATTACCCGCATGCTGAATCTGAACCAACCCGTTAATGCAACCGGTATGGCCAATGAAGAGGTCTATAAGATCTTGATCTATGATAAGTTTTGCCAAAACATACTCTCCCCGTTGATCCATGTCAAGGACCTTCGTAAGCACGGTGTGACCCTGTACTTCCTGATTGACAAGGACCGAAAACCCGTTCATGATGTGCCTGCTGTCTACTTTGTCCAACCCAGCCATTCCAACATTCAGAGGATCATTGCTGACACTTCGAACTCGCTGTATGATAGCTTCCATCTGAACTTCTCGTCCTTGATTCCCCGCCCACTGCTCGAGGATCTGGCATCTGGGACTTTGAATTCAGATTCGATTCATCGGATTTCAAAGGTGCATGATCAGTATTTGGAGTTTGTGACACTGGAAGATAATTTGTTCTCGTTGGCACAGAAGAACACTTATGTTCAGTTAAATGATCCCAAGGCAGGGGACCGTGAGATTGAGGAGATTATTGAAAAGATAGTTGGTGGCTTGTTCTGCGTTTTGGCTACTCTTGCTGTTGTGCCAATTATCAGGTGCCCTCGTGGTGGTCCAGCTGAGATGGTAGCATCAGCATTGGATCAGAGACTTCGTGACCACTTGTTGTCGAAGAACAATCTGTTTACTGAAGGTGGAAACTTTGCGAGCTCTTTCCAGCGCCCCATATTGTGTATATTTGACCGTAATTTTGAGTTATCTGTGGGAATACAGCATGATTTTAGGTACCGGCCCTTGGTGCATGATATTCTTGGATTGAAGCTTAATAGGTTGAATGTTCAAGGTGAAAAGGGTGGGATGAAGTCGTATGAGTTAGATAGCTCAGATCCCTTTTGGGTAGCAAATGGGTCTCTAGAATTTCCGGAAGTAGCAGTAGAGATTGAGACCCAATTGAATAAGTATAAGAGGGATGTTGATGAGGTCAATAGACGAACTGGTGGGAATGATGGAGCTGAATTTGATGGGACAGACATGATTGGGAACACAAAACATTTGATGAGTGCAGTGAACTCATTGCCAGAGTTGACTGCGCGGAAGCAGGTGATTGATAAGCACACCAACATTGCAACTGTGTTGTTGAGTGAGATCAAAGAGAGACTGCTCAATTCTTTTGCTAAAAAGGAGTATGACATGATGGTTAGAGGAGGCATTGATCGCAGCGAACTTTTAGGTGTGCTTAGAGGGAAAGGGAGTAAGATGGATAAGCTGCGGTTTTCTATCATGTACCTTATTTCTTCTGAAACCATTAATCAACAAGAAGTGGAAGCAGTGGAAGCAGCCCTCAGGGAATCTGAGGTTGATACCAGTGCATTTCAGTATGTGAAGAAGATCAAGGCGCTGAATGTCTCACTGGCATCAGCAAATTCTGCTAGCAGAAGTAACATAGTCGATTGGGCAGAGAAACTTTATGGGCAATCAATAAGCGCCGTGACAGCAGGTGTGAAAAATCTTTTATCCAATGATAGGCAGCTAGCACTAACAAGAACAGTGGAGGCCTTGGTGGAGGGGAGGCTGAATCCAGAAATTGATTCCTATCTTGTGTTTGATCCTCGTGCTCCGAAGTCAAGCTCAGGAATAGGTAGCAGCCATTTAAAAGGACCTTTCAAAGAAGCTATCGTCTTCATGATTGGAGGTGGTAATTATGTGGAGTACGGGAGCCTACAAGAGCTTGCGCAGCGTCAGCAACCTGTCAAGCATGTTATATACGGAACAACAGAAATACTCACAGGTCAGGAGTTTGTGGAGCAGCTCGCAGTACTGGGGCAAAAAATGGGATTGGGTGGTGCTCCTACTCCTCCTCCTGCTTCAACTCATTGATACGTAAATCCTGCAGTTTAGTTGTTATTTACGCCTGATAGAAGATGATTGTGAGAAGCTAAGAAACCATGTGGATGAATCTGTATAAAGTTGTTGCATGTTTTTGGTCTACAAAGGACTGCTATGCTCTGTGGATTTATTTGTAAGGTCTGCACGGTGGTTCCATACGAGATTCATCAACTTTCTATCGGGATCAAGAAGAAACCGGTTTTAAATTTTGTTATAACCAGAAGTTTTCAGAATCGCATACTTTTGTGTTTCATTGATGTGTAAGTTCTATGGTTGGAAGATGAGTTTACTGATCTTACCTTTTAATTTTTGTTGATGTTTCTCTAAAAACTGAACTTTGTAATATGATATGTTAATTTTTATTGGTGTTTCTCTAAAGACGAATTTTTAATGATCTTACTCTTCTTTATTTCTAGTAATTGAAGTTAATAAATCAAATGAAAACAACGAAAATGATTAAACAAATGAGATGACGGGCATTTCCCTTTAGTTTACTTTTTATTAAAAATATATAGAAAATACAATAAAGATTGTAGGCTTGAATAAGGATATAGGAGGGTGAAGAGAATAGTGTGGAAGAAATGCATTTGAAATGGTACACAAAAGTGAGAGGTCTTAAATTCTCTCATTTTATTTTCGTTCTCTTCCCTCTCTTTCTTTCACACTTCAGTTATTACGACAATATGACAAAGTCAGACCTAGTCCACCCAGAAATGCGAATTAGAGCGTGGCATTATTGCAAAAAGGTCCTCCAACTTCCTCATATTTTCCGATTCCCCGCCCTAGTCATTCACCCGCTCAACTTCAACTCCTCTGCAGCTAAAGTCGACCCTTGGCAAATCCGACAACCTACTCCGTCCAGAAAAACCCAAAACCCTAACCCTCGGCCATGGCCCGCCGGACCCTCCCGATCTTTAAAAACCTCACACAGCGCCCCACGCCGGCACCATTCCTTCCCAAATCCGACCCGAACACCCGATCCGTCACCTACATGCCCCGACCCGGCGACGGTGCCCCGCGGCCCGTAACCCTGATCCCCGGCGACGGAATCGGCCCGCTTGTCACCAACGCCGTCGAGCAAGTCATGGAAGCGATGCACGCCCCCGTGTACTTCGAGCGCTACGACGTCCACGGCGACATGAAGCGGGTCCCGCCGGAGGTGATCGAGTCGATCCGGAAAAACAAGGTGTGCTTGAAGGGCGGGCTGAAGACTCCGGTGGGCGGCGGCGTGAGCTCGCTCAACGTGCAGCTGAGAAAAGAGCTCGACCTGTACGCTTCGCTAGTAAACTGCTTCAACCTCCCCGGCCTCCCCACCCGCCACGAGAACGTGGACATTGTCGTAATTAGAGAGAACACCGAGGGCGAATACGCCGGGCTCGAGCACGAGGTTGTCCCTGGCGTCGTTGAGAGCCTCAAGGTAATCAAAAAACCCAAAATTCAATCTTTAGCTCTGCAGTTTTGTGAAAATTGGGAGTTGATTGTGAATGTGTTAGGTGATCACCAAGTTCTGCTCGGAGCGAATCGCGAAGTACGCTTTCGAGTATTCCTATTTGAACAACAGGAAGAAGGTGACTGCTGTGCACAAAGCCAACATTATGAAGCTGGCTGATGGGTTGTTCCTGGAGTCCTGCAGAGAGGTTGCTACAAAGTACCCAAGTATTAATTACAATGAAATCATTGTGGACAATTGCTGTATGCAACTCGTTTCGAAGCCCGAGCAATTTGATGTGATGGTAATGCGACTTCAGCTCAGAATTCTGTTTTGTGAATATGGTTTCAGCTCTGTTTTGTGAATATGGTTTTTATATGTGGAGTGTGGATGTGTTCGTGGCATGATTAAAGTTTTATTTTTTGCTTCTTCTTTGACCAAGTGTGGATAATTTGGTTTAATTTTGGACTTGGTCTGACATCGGTTACTAGGATTTTGTTTGGCAGATGTGTTTGCCTAGTGATTGGGAGTTTGTTTAGCAGATGTGTTTGCCTAGTGATTAGGAGTTTGTTTAGCAACAAATTCTGTCCTTCTCTCTTGTATTTAAGAGCTTGGAATAACTAATAAGACGTTAGTTAAAAAATGCATTGGAATAGACTTGCTGCCTAGATGGGGCGGCTGCCAAGTAATTTAATTTTCATCTCACCCTTTTCTATTTTCCTTTTATGCTTTAGCAAAGACATCTTGAACTTGGGTTGATTCGATTTTAAGCAAAGTTCAGGTTTCTTGGAATGATAATCTGCGACTAGGAATTATTGGAAATACTTGGTTGACTGCAGTTGACTGGATTGTGATGAATTTGCAATTACTGGTATTCACCTTTAAATATTCTTTGGATGTTGAAATGATGCCAATATGAAAAGGTTTCAAGCTTTGGAGTTTCTGTGATCTGAATGGTGAATTTGTGAGATGTATCTATGATTTGAATTGTGAAAACCATTTCTAATGTTTAGTCAAGAAGTGGTTCTATTCTTATCTTCTTATATGCTTCAGATCGGGTTTGACCTGAAATACAAAGGCTGGATATAAGATGAAATATTAGGTGCTTGTGACATGTCAGAATAGTCTGTTGAGAATCTTGCAAAGGCTCATACGCCAACTGATGATGCAAATTAGAGATTCTCTTTTACTATTAGTTTTGGTTTGAAGAAATTATGTATTTTAAGTGGAGAATTACTTCATAGCTTGGGCTTGTCAACCTTATTGGTGCCTAAAAACCGGCCAGCATTGAGCTACACTTTGGGCTAGGAGGTCTTGTAGGTATTTTGCTATTGTGATGACCTATGAAGAAGTAAAAGAGTAAATGGAAAAGAGTTTGAGAGTTTAAAACCTGTGAGTCACATCAAAACATTGACTGAGTTTTTTGAGTCTGATGTCTATGTGGAATTGATGAGGTAGGTCGAGAAGTAAGCATAGAAGGATAGTAATGCTCTATTTAAAGCCGGGAAAAGATGAACAATCTGGATGTGCTCAAGTGAAATATCAGCCTGGATTCATATAGTTGAATAAAACACGAATAGTCCAATAGTCTGTTCATACCTTGTTTCCTAATGTGAATTCCTAGTTCTGCTGTTTTAACTTGGATCAAAATCTTGTTCTTCTTGTGTTTCTAATGAGTTTGCTTCTTGTCTCATATGTTGATCATGAACTTGGTTTTTCTATTCCTTGGGAGCTGGTGGGGAGGGTAAATTGAATCTAGGACTTGGTATTTGCCCTTGTAATCTGGGTTCCAAATGGGAAGTATCCTTTCCACAAAATGGTAAGACTGTTCATGTGGCACTTCCCAGACCCCACACTGGCAAAAGGCTCTGATTATTAGATCATCTTGCATTTAGAAAACGTATTGATCTGGGCCCAACACTCAGCTTCGGATGTTTCATGCTTGCTCTTGATTTTAGCCAAAAGACCTGTCTATGTCATTGAGCTAAAAATGAGTTGTCTATTGAAATTTAAAATAGATGTTTGCCTGGTTTCGAACTTCTATGTGCTACTTTTTTTCCTGTCCCATTTACAGAGGTTGTTTCATGTCTTGCAGGTCACTCCCAATCTTTATGGAAATCTAGTGGCAAATACGGCAGCTGGTATTGCTGGAGGCACTGGTGTCATGCCAGGAGGTAGAAACTCTTGTTTAATTTAATTGATTAAATTATGCTGCCAGGCCTTGCAAATTTTATACCGATTGTTTAAGTTGTGTTTTTTTATTAACACCATCATGATATATCAACTTCACCCCTTGATAGAAGAAAGATCATTTGCTAGCTTTAAGCGCTGAACCCCACTTATAATATATCTTGTTCTTGTAGTCGGTTTCTTCTAAACAGTGCCTCATTATCTCTTTGGTAACTACAGGAAATGTGGGTGCTGATCACGCTGTTTTTGAGCAAGGTGCTTCGGCAGGAAATGTCGGAAATGAAAAGTTGTGGGAGCAAAAGAAGGCCAATCCAGTTGCTTTGCTTCTATCATCAGCAATGATGTTGAGGCATCTCCAGTTTCCTTCATTCGCTGATCGACTTGAAACAGCGGTGAAGCGAGTAATATTAGAAGGCAAGTACCGGACAAAAGATCTCGGAGGAGTCAGCACTACCCAAGAGGTCGTTGATGCCGTAATTGGTAAACTGGACTGATTGACGGGGAACATGTCAATTGCGTTTACCTGGGCTATACTTCATACTGTTGATTACACAGCGTTCTCACATGGTCTGTTTTGTAATGGTTTCTTCTACACCGTTGGTAGGTTATCCTGCATCTGTCGAAATGCAATATTAATTTTTTTCCATTTTCGGGAATAATCGGAATTGATCCTAATAGCCATTCAGTAATAAAGAATGTGTAAGAGTCCCACTGTTTAAAGTTTTCGATATGATGAAACCTCGCTTCGCTTTTTCTTCCCAGAATTTCTAATTTGTCTAGCTTTTGTTATGTGGCCTGAGATTGGGTTGAGCATAATACAGCTATCATTAACCTGGGGACGGTGTCATTACAATCATACAGAATTCTACTGTTAAGGCTAATGCCTCAAATCGTATTGTAAACGATGGAAGGCACCTTCGTAGGCAAAGGCACAGGCAAACCTGCACCGGCTAGTGCATCCAAAACTGTACACGTTACCATTTCTTGTTAAAGATCAACACCAGCCCATTAAACCCAGCCCATGGTGAGGTGCAAGGGAACTAGATTGTTCTAGTTCAAACATGCATGGGATTGTTCTAGAAGATTCTAGCAAGCAATCACCGACACATGGCATCGACAAGACGTGAAGTGACAACCAAACAAGAAGTATCTTAGAATAGTGTGTGGTGTGACATAAAGTTGTAAAGTACAAGTATGACTAAAGTAAAGTGTGATGAGTTGTAAAGGGAGATTCCCCACCATTATTGTAGAAAAGGGACAAAAGAGGATGATACGTCGTGTCTCCTAAGTGAGATTCGGGAGACTTCCTCCGTGGCCTATAAATAGGTGTGATTGTGCTTTGTATTCCTCAGACTTAGTTGAGCATTCATACTTGGTTCACCAAGCATTGTAAGATACTTGATATCAATAAAGAGAGCTTGTTTGTATAACCTTCCTTGTCTAGGTATCTATTCTAGCTTGAGTCATCGTAGAGAGTAGCGATCCTGTTGTATAATGGTCGTACTGGTAGAAAGAATGTCTATGGGTAAGGGAGTCTATGAGCGAACATAGAAGAGGCTTTATAAGCTTGTGATTGAAAAGTTCCTGATGCTGACATGAATGAGGCTTGTGTGGGAATCCAACAGCTTCTAAGAAGGCATATGCTGTGTGTAGTAGATATGGAGGCACCAGTATCTACTAACGCAGTGATTACAACAGGGCCTTCATTTGGTGGAGTTATTATCAGGCAAATGCGTGGCCTGAATGAATCTCCCAGATTGTAAGTTGCCTGGATGGGTAAGACTGCTTCTTCATCAATCATCTGATGAACAATTTAATGACTCTGATGAAGAAGAAAGAAAACTTCCGCTTGAATGTTGTGCTTATGTTCCAAATAAGTTACAGGAATGAGAACATCATTTCGCAAAGCTGCCATACAAGCAAGGATGGAAAATGCCTCACCAGACTGCATCACATCCAGAAATGCCTAATGACGAAGAACTATGGAAGGAAGAGATCAACTCCCTGTTGCAATTAGGGTTGATCAGACCATCCAAGTCCCCATGGGCAAGTTAGGCATTCTATTTATATATTGAAATGTTCCCATCTTCTCTATGTCAGACTATAATTAGTTATCATCAGGCTGAGCATGAGGTGCTTCTAAAAAATAGAGAAGACCAAAATTCTGCACTTGCATGGGACGATATAAATCGATGAATTTTACCCTTCAAGTTAGTTCTTTGAGCTCAACATGTTTTGTTCTACCTTGAACAGTAGTATATATATGAGTGTTATAACTTGCTGGACTTTGGAAAAATACAGGTTATCAATGAAACTCTTAGGCTGAATAACGCTATGCCAGGCTTGTTTCGTAAAGCAGTGAAAGATATCCCAGTAAAGGGTAAGTCCTCAATTTCAAATTGGTTAGGCCCTTTGTTAATTCATACATAAAAATACTTGTAATGCTTTGAAGGAAACACAATACCAGCTGGCTGGACGATTTTGCTTGTTACCCATGCTCTTCATTTAACTTCCAACACATTCAAGGATCACTTGGAGTTCAATCCATGGCGTTGGAAGGTACGCATCTGTCTTTCAAACTTGAGTATACCAGTGCCTTTTTTTTCAAATAACTTCCATTTTTGGAAGAATCTGATCACGATCACAAAGCTATCTGACAGCTAACTTTGTTTATGCATATTTATGTTTTGTATGGAATTAGGACCTTGACTCCCTTGTTATATCTAAGAACTTCATGCCGTTTGGTGGCGGATTAAGGCAATGTGCAGGGGCTGAGTTCAGCAGAGCGTACTTGTCCACCTTTCTCCATGTTTTGCTTACCAAATATAGGTATATTTCAGCACTCCCCTCTAATTTTAATCTCACTATCTCACCAGAGGTAGCAAATCTAGTGTGTGCCTACATGGTTTTTGACAGAGCTTAAATCATCTTATCAATTTCTTCTGTTCATAGGTGGACAACAATCATCAAAGGCGCACGCATTTCTGGAGGGCCTATGTTGGCATTCGGGGATGGCACTCACATTAAGTTCTCGGAGAAGAAAAACTGAGATATTTTCTCTTGGAGTAGTAATCTATATAAGGAACAATATTACCAGTGAACCAAAGGTATGCAAGTGTCTTGGGTTGAGTCGCCGACAATATTGCTTTCTTTAAGACGTTTCGCGGCCCTGCCCAAGTGCATGCATATTCAATGCCTTGCCGTCCCCAGGATAAAACAGCCCAGGATTCCCTCTGTCTAGACCCTGGAAGATCCGAAAACAATCACCCTCTTTGTTACTTAGAAAACTCAAATATTCACAGCAAATGTTTCTTAGTTTTTTCTGTGTATAACACTAACGTAAAACCCAAATATATATAGCCAAAAACTAGGAGTTTTAACGTTGGAAAGTTGAGGGATAAGTGGCCAAGAATCCGGCCACCAAATCAGGAACAAATCAAAATAGTTGAGGAAGAATAAGTCTCCCACTTGAAACAATATCTTATCTGATGAAGCAAATATTTTCTCCTCAAAATTAGGAAGCCAACGCCTTCCTCAAAACTAAAACATTAAAGCTAAGTCTCTTTTTTTTAATAAACACAATATCGCAACATTTTCCGAAGTCAGTTTGTGGAAAATGATCAGACACATGTCTTGATGTACCTACGATTAAGATAGGATGTGCAATATGTTATACAGCGAAACGATGTAAAATCTGAAACATGTAGTTGGAATAACTTAGGGCTGGCCCTAGACAGGTAGGTGCTGTGCTAGAATAGTTAAAGGGCCGGCCCTCCAGTTATCGAATATGATTCGATGTCAAAATTTTTAAACGTTTATTAATGGAAGTTTTAACAAAACACTTCAGTTACTGTTCACTTTTAATGAAAAATCACATTTTTACCCTTAACTGACACTATTCACTATACCTTTAAAAAGGGCTTTTCGTTAAAAGAGAAGTTTTTTTAGACTTTTCGTTAGTTTTCCTTTTACTAGGAGTTTTAACAAAACACTCCCGGTACTGTTCACTTTTATTAAATAGGAAATAGTAAAGTTCTTTATTCTTATTATCGGAAAGGACTGTTTGTATTAAATTTTTTCTTTGGGCCTCGGGTGTCCATATTTCCTAGAGAAGCTACATATCTACCATGTGTGTCTGATTTTACCATCTGTAAAACAAGGGTTAAACCATAGAAAATTATTGCAAGAGAATAAGTTTTTGTAGTATAGAATGACTTAAGCAAGGTCGATCTCCTCAGGGACTGGTATAAACAATTTACGAATTTTGGAATATTTAACTTAATTAACTCTAAGAACTACACTAATTTGACAAAACTAAATCCTACTGTACGTGACTTAAACAAATATCTAAAATGGGAATTGGCTTATAGAAATAGTGATCCAACTAAACAAAACAAGTAAATGTAGAAACTTAAGATTGACAAGGCACAAGAGTTCAACCTTTACCAACAACACTCCTACGTAGCTCTTCCAATTGCTTAAGTAATCGAAATCACACATGCTTTGAAGGTTGGGTTTTTCCTTTTGTAGTTTTACTTGTGACGTTCAAGCTAAAACGCATACCAATACATGCAATTCATCCATGACATTTGGATTAAATATAAACACGAGTGATTCCTTAATCTTGGTGAAAATCCTTTTGATAAACCATGTAATCCCTAAAAGTATGATATTTACCTTAGGAGAAATTACAATCCTCAATTACAAGAAGCATAACCAATTTTAATGTGATATTTGTTCAAAATTGCATCTGATGACTTTTCTAAGCATCTTAATGGTGATCAAGTATCAAGACATATAGATAGTTTAATTCAGTGATTGAAAATATCAAAGCAAATATGTAAAACACTTAAAAAATTAAAAGAGAAATTTATGTAATCATGTTGAGGCTCACGGCCTCACTCTAGCAAAAAAAAATTAGTTATACATACTTGTTTGAATACATAAGAAATTATCCATTAAAAATCAAAGAAAGAAAACAATCCTTTTTACAAGATGAGCTCTCCGATCTTCTCCTCAAAGAAAGGATCATGCTTCTTTCTGCTCTCCTGCTTCAATCCTCACTTTTTCCCTTCCGTTGCTCTCTGTCTCCCTTCCTCCTTTGCCATGTGTTGCCTTAAACAAAAGGCAATCCTCTTTCAAAGCCACAAAGGCAACCCTTCTTTTCTTTTCTTTTTTCTCCAACAACTTTGTCTCCCTTCTTTTTGTTTTTTCTCCAACAACTAGCCGAAAGGTATCTCCTTGGCCACTAATTCAACCCTTTCTTTTCTTTTCATTTTTTTATTTAGCCAAAAGTAATAGCCACTAATTTGGAAGACCAAGCTGAATGTCACAAGTGGAAGACATCATTTTGAGCTGAAAACTTAATATGATCATCTTCAATCTCTTGTGAATCAGCTCTAACTGAAATCACTAAAAAATTTCATTGTTTGCATACTTTTCCACCAAACTCGATCTTGTTGCTCCTAGAAACCCAATATGGCAAAAGTATCACAAATACTTAAAACTTCCAACTAAGCTAGACAAGAAAAGAAATATAAAAGGGCAAAATATATAGTATAAATATAAGTTCATCAAAATACCCCCAAACTTACATTTTTGCTGGTGCTCTAGGAAAACAAAACACAAAACAAAACAAAACTACTCAACTAAGACTTGACTCAACAACTTAGTAGCTAACTTCTCAATTTCGATCTCAGAGATAAGTGCCAACCATGAAATAAATAGTCAAGAACTAAGCAACAAGAGCTCAAAACATCATCAAATAGTTAACCAAATTTCCTTCAAACAAAACTTAAAATGTCATGTGTGAGCTAGTCATGTCAATGCAATTCCAAGCTCCCTTAGATCATCATATGCAAACATGTGAGCTTCTCACAAGACATACGCTCATTCACTCATATGTTTTGGTTAATGTGTTTCACTCAAGTGATCTCATTGTACATGCCGCCATATGGATGCTTGTCTACCTAACTCGATACCAATAACAAGTAATTGCTCAGATCAAAGGTCTTTAACAAGGTTGTAATGGGGTTGAGGGTTAAGTGGCTAAACAATGAAGAGCATGGAAATCAAAGTCCAAATAATTTGTAGAGTTTTACAATCATATTCGAGAGATTAATAACTTTAAACCCGTGAAGCACATCAAAATTTGAACTTTATTTGACTTGATTGATCTTGGAAAACTCTCCCTTTTTTTCACTTTTTTTTTTCTTTTCCTACAATTTTTGGCTCCAACAACTTTGAACTCTCTCCTTTTATTGAATTACTCTACAAGCTCTTTAGAAAAAGGGTAGGAATATTTAATACAAGGCTAGGTAGAGAAAATTAGGTTGAAGAACCAAAAAGGCCTATATAGAGGCTCAAAAGGCTAAGGGACAAATAATAGAAATGTTGGCTTGAAAGGCTCAAACGAAAGAAGAATGCCTATATCACTTCCAAGTCAGTTGCTTGAATTGATAAATGATTAAGAGCTATAAATCATGTTCTAGAGATACATGTACAATGAGATCATACGCACAAGAACAAATGAGACTAATGCATAATGATTTAATCATTTATAGGCTCAAAAGCTCACCAGGTTTTCTACTAGAATATGTATTTTGAAATTAACAAACTATTGAGCTACTGACCACCAAATAAATTGAAATTTTGATATTTCCTTCATATATATGTTATTTTTAGACTGCAAAATTTCATGATTTTTGGCTGTGTATTTTATTTATGGGGATTTTATTAGAAACCTATGCTCAGTTGAAATTCTAGTCTGGTAGTTTTCATCGTTTCAGTTATGTTTAACAAACGAATGATCTAATCACCTCAAAATTACTTGAAATTTGGATATGTTGTTCATATATAAGTCTACTTATAGAAGGAAAATTTCATGCTTATTGGTTATGTACTTTATTTATGGTGATTTTATTAGTAACCTGTGCTCAATTGAAAGTCTAGGCTGGAGTTTTCATTGTTTTCACATATGCGAAAATTTTGAGCTATCTTTTACCTCTAGAACAATTTTATATCCTATTTTATAAAGTTTAATGTCTCTCGTATAGTCTATGTGATTTTGAGACTAATCCATTATACATTAATTATGTAATTCCTCAAGAAAATGATATCTATCTTTAGTCTGGAATCTTGGTTTTTGATATAGTATACTACTTTACAAATGTATTTTGGAAAATTCTATACTAGTACGTGTGTGTATATATATATATATATATATCTATGTATGTATTTATGTATGTATGTATATATGTACCTATATGCTTTCTAGAATAACAAATGCAATGAGTGTTTGCCCAAGTGGGAGAATTGATAAACAAATAATTGGCCTTCACACTCATTGACTTATTTGTAAATCTAAGTCACACATGCTAAGTTCTAAAGATCTGTGGGAGTTGTTCTTATGCTAATATACGTTTGTAAAAGTTTTGAGTATGAGACTTAGTTTTATATTTGCATGTTTCTCTCTAGAATTTTAAAGTCGAGTTTGTGGAAAAAAGATGCATGTTGTATTTGAAATTTTTCTAGATTTTGTTAGGATTGTTCAATCCTATAATTGTTCCACTGTTTGTTTTCAAATTTGTATGCATGTATGATGGTATTCTCATGTTTTTAACACTCGTACCATAGATGATTAATACTATTTGGTTAAGTTCTTGTAAAGACAATTGCATTTTAAGTTGTTTGGTACATAATATTTGGAAGTAATGACTAAAAGAATTCACATGAAGTTATACTTGCTAAAAGAATTTTGGCTTAACATATTCATTGTTGTATAATATGATTAAGTGTAAGGTACAATAACATGTTTTTTAATGAATATGTACATCTGGTTATGGTATTTGTTTCTTGCATTCAATATAAGATATAATTGATTAGTGGGAGGAACAATTTAAATGTGTAGCTTATGCCATGAAGGATGTTTAGCTAATTATATGTACCTCACCTGATGGTTTTATGTATATTTGTAAAAGTTTTTTAAGATATTACGAATGTGGGTCTAAATTTTTAGAAATTGAAATTGTGGCCGGTTGTAAATATTCGAATAAGGATCCATATAGGCATTACATATTCATATAAGGTTGTCCTGATGTACTAAGCTATAAAGTTTTATGCAGTTACTAGTTAGTTTAATTTGTGATTCACGACAATTAGGAAGCAACAAAATTTACAAGCTGCATTAAGTTATGGATTTAAGTTTTTAGTTATCTTGTGAATTCCATAAAGCAGCAAAGGTGTATTTTCAGTTGCATTCTAAATACTAGCAAGATTGAGTTTTGTAAGGTTTAGTCAAGCTAATAAGGAAGCTTATTAGCTTGACTAAATTCATTAGCCAATAAAGTAGTCTTGCTTATAAATCCATTAAAGAACTTTTCTGAAGTAACTGTTTGACCTAATGGGAGAATGTTGGACGTTGGATCATAATCCAATGACTAATAGGTCTACACAGTTAATTTAAGGATTGCTTGGAATATAAATAAGATTATGATTTAGTTAATAGCTGCAGCTTGTACCACAAGTTAATATATTCTAGATTTCCTTGGGAAATAAGGGCTCCTAATTCTATCATATATGGAATGAGATTGGGTGTATAAATTGTCCTTGGACTGCAAGGAATCCTAATGACATTATTATGGGAAGACTTATTAGGGTTAAGTCCATTTAAATACAAGGCTAAGGTCCCTGCCCAGAACACACATAAACTCATATAAATGCCCCATTAGTTCGAGTTTAAAGGAGTGTTGAGTGTGTAGAAGACTTTGGTTAACTAACATATTATTTTCATGTTTACAATACGTTTTCCATTATAAGAAGAAGTCTGAATATGATTTAGTCTATTCCGTAAGGCTCTGTCAAAGATGGTTCATCTTTACTAGATGCCATGTTGACTTCAAGTACTCTATTAATCGAGTATCATCTATGGATTCTTCCAAGTTAGAGTTTTTAGTTGTTTATGATATATATAAAGTCAAACAGAGTGTAGAGGTCGGGGATGACCATTGTTCGTTAGGTAAACTGCCATTTCCCCCTTGAACTTTCATCAAATTCAAAGGAAAATTAGTATTTCCTTCATCAATTCTTACTTGTCAACTATAACCAACAATATAATTATGACATATGAAAACAAAATAATGTGTGGTGACAATGTGAGATGGTCCATTATGTAAATGTTTGGTTTATTATGTTTTCTTAGTATGCTATATATTTTTGAATTATTTTGTGTCCATGTGTTAAAATTTTATTGGTGGTTATAGCTGACAAGTAACAATTAATGATGAAATGACTAATTTGCCCTTGAATTTGACGGAATTGATTTCGCAATATAACGACAAAAGGTTAATTTATTGATTCTAAATAGTTCAGGGGTTAATTTACCAAAAAAATAGTTTAGGAGGTCAGTTTCAACTGGGGTGATAGTTCAGGGGTCAAACCGCACTTTACCCTTGCTAGTTAGTGGCGATAATGCTTTCTACGCGTCTGTGGGCGATCGAGAACATGAGAAAAAAGAAAGATGATAAACGGTGCCCATGTGGCACAAATTTGATAGGGATCGTCATTGATGAGGTTGGGAGCACGGGGAGTTGAATTATGGTGGGGTTCCAGTGATGAGAGATGAGATTCGAGGTCAGATTTAGGTGTGGATACATTCTGGGTCGGATCAGCGGGTGACCTGTCAAGTGCGACCCATGTGTCGATGCAATCTGGATGGAAGATGTGGTCGGATTTGGTAAGCCGACGGCGTAGTAGACGATGGAGAGAAGAGGGAGAAAGACGCGAGGAGAGAGGTGGTCAGATTTAGGAAGCTGACGGCGAAGTAGACAAGGGAGAGAATAAGGAGAGAGACGCGAAGAGAGAAAATAGGGTTTATTAATATTTTTTTTTTCAGATTAAAAATCTTAACTTATTAATATTTAATTAATTTTTAATTTCAGTTGGGTGAGGAGTGGACCCACGCCTATTACGTCATCACTTAACAACGAAATTGACAGAAAATTTAACGAGGTCTGACATTATAACAAATTCATAAGTTGAGGTATGATATTACAATGTTTAAAATATAAGGTATGAGATTGTGGTCCGACCAATTATTGAGGTACTTTTGTATAATTTATCCTTAATTATTAGGAAAAAAGTCTAAAAGGTTCCACACTTTCACATATGTAGTTTACAGATGGGAGATCCTTTTCTTTTTCTTTTTAAATGATATATGTTTTTTTGAGTATATCGATATATTTACTCTAAAGGGAGGCGAAGTTCGGCTATGCCACACTATGGGCAGCCTAATTTGACATCGAATTCGCCATTCACGAGATTCGAACCTAAGACCTTTTACTTTTAAGTGAAGACGAATAACACTGAGCTGTAATATTGAGGGGCTTTTTAAATGAATATGTTATTTTAAATTATTTTAAGCATTTGTTATGACCTCGTTTGGCAGCTCGGACTGTACTGACTATTTCTGTCGGATAGGATAAATAGCCACCGGATAGTACTGACTAAATTTGTCAGGCGTTTGGTGCAATATCGGACTAATGACCGTATTATTCATACTGTATCGAATATAAATTTAATGTAATTATCTAAAAACCCAAATACTTTTCAAATCCTAAACTTCAAAATAAAAAGCAAATTAAAAGGCCCAAATTAAGCAAAATCTAATTTATTTTATTTTATTTTTTAAAATGCCCAAACAACAGTCAGGCTGCAGACAACCAAATGAACAAACAAGCCTCTGGAATCGCAGCCTCTTGCAGTGCCAACACCGCGTGGCTCTGGAAACGCGGATCAATCTTGAAATATTGGGCAATTTCACAAACAAGCCTCTGGAATGGCAACTTCCTGATCAAGAGCTCAGTACTCTTCTGGTACTTAATGGATTTCACGAAGAGCGACAGTACCAGGAGAGTAGCGACGAGGAGAGCAGTGACGAGGAGAGCAGCGACGAGGAAAGTAGCGACGGCGAGAGAAGGCGACGGGAAGAACGATGACGGTTATAGGAGACGACCAGGAGAACAACTACGACGAGAGGGATGACGGCGAGAATGATGACATCGAGAGGGACGACGGCGAGAGGAAAGGTTTATATCCGACTAATAATCCACTCCTTTTGGAAGGGTTTATTAAGAAGGTGTATACCCGACTATCCTATTCGACTACTTAAATTAATTCGGCGACTATTTAATACGAGAGGACACCAAACGGCCAGGTCCGTACTATTAGTCCTATCTGATCCCTTATACGACATGCCAAACGAGGCCTATATGTACATTTAATCTCTATAATGTTTATTAATATTGTACATTTATGTCTGAAGATGCCATGTTGTTTTTAGTTATATGACATGTTTAGTTTTCTTGCTCACTAAGTCAATTTATTATTCTGATAAGTTAGGCTTTTTTAAGTCCTATTTATTTTGTCACCTCCTTCTAATTGTAAAGTTGTAGATACCAACTCATTTGATATATATCATGACACCTGCACTAACTCAAACATGTCTTGCATGCATGTGTCCGTTTTCCATACAAATTTCACATATTATTGATACCTACAAGCATGTTCCATACATATATCTATATTATACAAGTGTTTTACTTAATGACTAAGTTTGGGAGGGCGCAACTCCTTGTCATTTATTTTCAAACAAGCACAGAAACTTGAGTGAGCAATTGAATGGCATGCAATGCATGCATTAGTTTACGTAGAGAAGAAGAGAGTGATCGAGGGAAAAGAAAGAAAGTAAAAATAAAAAAGGCCTGGTTGGTGGGCCGGCTGGGACGGGTTATTACCAATTAAAATGAATTTGAATCCAATCAATTATTTGTTATGTCAAAATAGAAATGGACAAGATAGAACATGATGAGTTATGAATCCACATGACGAAAGACAATACAGCATTGAACCCGAATTTGATCTCCGCCTGCTTTTGCAAATTGAACCATCAGTCAACCTATGTACCCTTTGATCTGAATCGCACCAGAAATTTGTCGGTCATAACCCACGCTCAACGCTGGTCACGATCTGCATATGGCGCTGTTCACGATGACCCACCCAGAACACCTCTTGTGAGAAAGAGATGATGATGATGATGATGACAGAGGGATGAGAGGAAGATTGAAATTCGTTGCCTCGCAATGAGATTTATATCCCGTGTGTGAGGAAGGGGTTGGTGGAGAATTTTTCTGTGAATTGCATTGGGCATTTCAAATTGAAGAGGGTTGAGGGAAGGAAGGAAAGGGAGATGGACATGGAGAGAACAATGCAGAAGATGAGATGGTGAAGAGGAGCTTGCAATTTCATGGTGGAATTTTAATGGAGGAGTAATGGCTTCTAGTTTTGGTTCTGTATTCCTGGTTGAATTTCATGTGGAATTTTAATGGCGGAGTGATGGTTGTTGAGTTTTTGAACTTTTCTATTTGTTTTGGTTGGATTGGAAATACAGAAATTGGGAGATGGTGGAATTTAATGGTGGAGTGATGGTTGTTGGGTTTGTTTGGGTTAATATTTAAGCCTAAAGCCAATGGGAACTTGCCCAAAACCCAGTCAACGAGCTTGAAACAAAATGGAGTTGTCTCAGCCAAGGCATAGGACATATGCCTATGATTGAAGTGACAAGTGATAGAGACCAACTCACAATCAGCCAAAAAACACTTTCTAGTGGCATGACACGTAAATAGATGGTGACTCACTGCCCTCCGAAAACAATCAGCAAAAAGCAAAGGCTTAAGGGCTCTCAGGCTAAGAGGTCCATTTATACCCAAATCTGGCTAAGTTAACAAACCTAGTTTCATTAAAAGTGAACTATGATCAAGGAAAATGGTTAAAAGGGCCTTGAACACCCTCTGTTCTGAACATACAAGATTATGAAGTAAAAGTCCTTGTTTACAAGGCAAGAAAATAACTTAATGCAGACTTAACTTATCTGAGACAATCCATTGATAAACGAGAAGTTAAAGTAACTTGGGGCTCAAGTAATCGATTTAACTCATACTCATTCGACAATCTGTTATGTAAGGATAACAGTGGCACGCCTAAAGCTTTGTTAGTTTTGATTGTGAGCCTTAAGGCCTACATTAAAGGCCCCACAAAGGCACATTTCAAACTAACTATAAACTCTTCTTGCAGTACATCAAGCAGCAAGAACTCGATCGACGACCAACACTAAGTGCCACCTCCTCAAAGAGTTGTGCGAGGGAAATCTTGCCGTAACATAGTTTTGGCACACCCAGTGGGACCCTTATAATCTTATATGCCAAGAAGAATGAAGGAGCGGACTTTCAGGTGGAACATAGAGTATCAGCAACCACATGGCAAATCACCCAAAAAAATTTCCATCCCTACGAAGTCCTGCTATTCTGTAGAGCCCAACTTCATTTGAGAAGTCAAGTGGAAAAGTGACCAATGAAGAGTATGAAGAAGATTTCCCTAGAGACTGGAGGAGAAGTCAGTAGATTTTGCTCATAATAAGAAGAGTTAGTTAGCTTTGAAATTGGAAAAATCACAAACTTGACAAAAAATAAGAGTTGAATATACTTGTGAGGGCTTAACCTAATGAAAGGAAAGATGCACCATTCGGGTTGAAGGAGAAGAAGCCTCAAGCTGGGGGATCCCTTTGCCTTTGGTATCCTATTACAAGTAAACAAACAAAGGATTAGCATAAGGGTCGGAGGAAGAAACTTAAAGAAAAATAACTCAGTGCTTAAGGGATGAAAGCTATAGCTCATCGAGGATTGTGTCAAGAGCTTCCTTATCTTCATGCTGGATTTCTGACCTTGACGGTCCTTCTTTAGGAGTAGGGGCAGATTTCTTAGCGGCAAGAAGTTCTAAGTATAAGAGAAAGGAGGATGTTGGTTCAAAGCCCAGAAGAATCAAGATTAAAAAAAGTTGAGACTAAGTTACTCACTGGAGGATTTCTGCTTCTTCCTGCCCGCTTTAGCTGGATAGGCAGATGAGGATTAAGAGGCCTTAGAAGTCTGAGCTCTGGTCTTCTTCCTGGTATAAGTTGTCTTCGGGCCAGGCAAAGCAAGATGAGGCTGAGGCCGCTCATCGGCCTCGGACTCTGATGACTCTACCACAGTTGCCCTTACCCACTGAGGTGCCTGAGTCTCTATTTTAGGCCCAGCCTCGGCCTTTGAATCTCTAATGAGCTTGGAGATGTCTCCAATGGTTGTAGCAGCTTGGCTGGACCCTGCCTCTTACCTTGCAACCTCAATCGCAGCTTCTTGGAGGACCAGAGCATCTGCAACTTCTTCTTCTGGCCGACATCCACTTCTTCAGTGTTGCCTTGGCTGCAAAATTAAAATAAGAAGTTAGTAAAAGACAGACTATAGAGGTAGCACAAAGAGAAACAAAACAGAAGTAAATAAGGCAATGAAAAGTACTTATGACAAGAAACTGGTTCTTCTGGTGGATCGCCTCATTCCAGTTCTCAAGTTCCTCATTCTTTGGGTAGGAACTGAAGAAGAGCTGCCCAAAGTGACGATTGTGGGCTTCCATAAGATATCCCTCATACTTCTTTTGCCACTTAGCCTCCTAACAAGTGGTAAAAGAAGGAGTGCACTCAAAATTTAGAGCCACATGCTTATGAGCGATGTGGCTTATCACTTCCAAGCTGGGCCAAGCTGCCCGAAAGGTCACGTCGGTGGGAAAACATAGGTGATAAGAGGTTCTACTATGTATGGAGTCAAAGTAGGGCATTTGGATCGCCTGCCTAAAACCTAGTTGCCTACCACAGAAATTGGGGTGATGGACCTCTAGTACGCACTCATAGCCCGTGCAGTCACTCTTCACTCCCCAAGCCAGTTCCCGCTGCTGGATACAACTTAAAAATTTCTCTTTGCACATATTACTGGCATCTTCCCCGAAAGCGTTTTGGAAAATATGGTCTGAGAACCATAGGTACCTCCTGAGCACAGAGGCACCCCACTCCAAGTTTGCCTGAGTTCAATAGACTCTGAAGAAATATAAACAGGCAAAAGTTGAATGGTTGGTGGGAGATGCCTCGGTCAAGATGTAGGCTAGAGCTGCTCCTTCAGAGAGCTCTAGGTTCGGCTCTTAAAACTCGGGGAATTACCACTAAAGCCATAATTGGACCATCCAGGTTGGCCCGTTGAGACTGGTCTCAAAGGGCTCACCTCTAGTCATCTCGTAGAGGAGGTGGTAGTGGCGACATCATGGAAATAATGTAAGGCCTCCACCAGTAGGATCCACTCTAGCTTCACTTCTTTGGATTTATTTGGGAACACATGCTTATTCAACCAATACAAAAGGAAGTACATGTGTTCCTGAGCCCTATCTATAGTGAAGAAGGACGGGTTGAAGGTCTTCTTAGAAAATGGGATAAAGCCCGTGAAGGACGTCCCATAGCTTTTAAAGGTTGAAGGGGTATACTCTAGCCGAGCGATGGAGTCAAATGCGCTCAAGCCTTCGGTAGTCGGGCAAGAAGGGGATGACCAATCGTGGGTAACGTCCATGCATATGCCAAATACTTGAGCCATGTTAAAGATCGTATAAGACATGAGACCATTCTGAAATCAAATGTATTGGTTCCATTGTTCCAAAAAGAAGAGTCGTGGTTAGGAGCTCGGGCTTTGCGATAACAGTGACCTTGGAGAGCATGATAAACTCATAGATTCCGTTGGCCATCCACTTGTGCTTCGAGATGGGCTCGAGCACATCCACCCACTGTGACCAGGCTTCATCCTTCATCAATGGGAAAACCTTTCAAAAATTGGCTAAAATGCCAGCCTCAGTGGAGTAAGGATTGGGGGTGAACTAGTTGGCAGAAGGCATGTTGTTCTCCATTGCAATAGGGACTCAGGCAGTCCAGGCTGGCCCTAGAGAATGAACACCCCATTCCTCGAAGAATATTGACAAGTTCAGGCCTGCCCAATGGCGATGAAGGCTGTTGAGTCGGCAGTGCATATTGAAGATCCTATCACTAGACTCATTTGTAGGACTAGTTTTGGATGCCATAATTAGTTTTTGAAAAGAGGTGAGGAAAATCGAAGGCATAAAGCAAGTAAGAACTGCAAAAGCAAGTGAATTCTGGAAATTATGGGAATTCTGGAAACTCAGATAATAAGGGTTGCTGGAAGTGTTGGCTCAGAAATTTAAATGGATGTTATATAACGGGTAGTTAGTTAATGTTGGAGATCATGGGTTAGTTCAAAGGTTCATTAAAAAACGGTTGTTTAAGTGGTGCAAGTCCTGAGGTAAAACATGCAGTTAGTGTTTAATCATCATTAATGCCTCGGTTAGCAAAATTAAAAATGATTAAAGTGGGCACTGTTTGAGTTAATATTTAACATTGGACTTTATAGTGATAAGGCCTAAGGATGTCAAAAGCTAATAGGAACTTGCCCGAAGCCCAGTTAATAGGCCTGAAACAAAATAGAGCTACCTTAGCCAAGGCATATGACATATGCCTATGATTGAAGTGACAAGTGACAGAAACCAACTCACAATCAACCAAAGAGTACTTTCTAGTGGCATGACAAGTAAATAGATGGTGACTCACTGCCCTCCGAAAGCAATTAGCCAAAAGCAAAGGCTCAGGGGCTCGGACCAAATTACCCACAAAAGGGGAAAGAGATACCAGAGACAAGGACACTCCAACCAATCAAAAGACATACAAACTCTGCTTTCAAGCCAGTTACCCAGAAAAGCTGAAACTTGTCCGATTCAAGCTTTTTAGCTTTAGTTCCTTAGAAAATCTATCTTTTGTCTAGTGTAAAAGCTCTGCTACCTTTCCTTAGTATTGTAGTATCGATTCCCTTGTGTAAAACCTAGTTATCTACCATCATTTTTAAGCATACAACCTCTGTAAACTTAAAGAGAAGTGGCTGCAAGAAGTTCAACCTTGCCCGACAAGGTGAAATGTTGCCTGAGTCTCTTTGTTCGTACTTGTATCTATCTAGTAGATTTATCGCTTAATATACTTTTCAGCATACATTCAAGTCATTATTAACTGTTTTCTACTTAAGAGATCCATTTGTACTCAGATTTGGCTAAGTTAACAAACCTAGTTTCATTAAAAGTGAAATGTGATCAAGGAAAGTGGTTAAAAGGGCCTTGAACACCCTTTGTTATGAACATACAAGATTATGAACTAAAAGTCCTTGTTTACAAGGCAATAAAAGAACATAATGCAGACCTAACCCATCTGCGATAATCTATTGTTAAACGAGAATTTAAAGTAACTTGGGGCGCAAGTAATGGGTTTAACTCATACCCATTTGGCAATCTGTTATGTAAGGATAACAGTGGCACGCCTAAAGCTTTGTTAGTTTTGATTGTGAGCTTCAAGACCTATACCAAAGGCCCTACAAAGGCACATTTCAAACTAGCTATAAACTCTTCTTGCAGTACATCAAGCAACAAGAACTTGACCAACGACCAACACCAAGTGCCACCTCTTCAGGGAGCTGTGTGAGCGAAATCTTGCCCGAACATGGTTAGTGATTCTTTTTTCTTTTTGTTTTGGTTAGATTGGAAAGATAGAAATTGGAAGCGAGAGAGAGAGAGAGAGAGATGAGGAGGAGAAGGAGGAGGAGGATAGGGTGAAGTGAGAGAGAGAGTGGGAGAACGCTCATCATTTTCTTCCATTTGTGGCTCAAATTCTTCCTTTGGCTTTGGGTTTAACTCATCTTTATGCCTCGTTTGGCCCACCGTAAGTACAAGATATGATCAATAATACGAAGTTGTTGTTCGGTGCATTTTCGTATTATATAGCCGACTGACTAATTATCCGGACTCACTTATTTTATCCGGTCTACACTTGCTAACTAATACACTCCCAAAGGGAAGTATAATTAGTCTGTTTCTTCTCTCTCTTCATTCCTCGTTGTTCTTCCTTCAACCCAAAGTCTTTCCTTCTACCCAACCAACCATCGTAGTGATTCCGGCAGACATTCCAAAGCCAATCGTCGCCAACCCTAGTCTCCTCTCTCTCTATTAATTTTCCATTCAGATATTCGCTAGCCAAGGTTATCCAAAATGTTTGGGGAGACTTCAAAGAGATTACCCAGTGCAGAGCAATCCTTCTCTTTTTCCTTCCATATTCTCACCCTTCATCTATTTCCTTTTTCTAATTTCTACAACAGAATAAAAACCAAATGCAAAAAACTAAGCCACGCCCTGCCTGCACAATTTTTTTTTTTTAGTTCAATTTTTTTTTTTTGGAAGTTCAAAATCCTTGTTCAATTGCGTAATACCCATTTTTCAATTAGTGGGCAAGAGGGTAAGATTTGTATGGGAGGAGATGGGATTTGATTCGTAGTGAGGAAGATGGTGAAGAAAGGAAGTCGAGAGAAATTTGGGTTTCTTTTTTCTTTTCTTTTTTTAAATTTTGTCTATGCTATGGTTAATTCTTGGGTAAATTACATTTTACCTCCTTATGTTCGGGGTCGATTTCAATTCCTTACATCTTTAAAGTATTTCAATTTCATACATTTACTTATCATTTTTGTTGACCCTAGAAATTACAAAGCCTACGTGGCGCGCAGGCCGAGTATATTCTAAGCTAACTACGTCCTTCGGTGATTGCGGGGCGTGCCAACTCGTCGGCCGAGGCTCGGCCGAGGAGTAAATTTGATGATGCTGCGTTGGGTCGCGCTACTGACTTCTGCGTCTTGCGATTGCGGCCGAGAAAGGAACACGTCTCGGCCTCTTGGGTTCTCGAGCCTGAAGATAAGGCTGCTATTTCTTACAAAGTTCATGAACCGAATTCGGCTTGCAATGTGCCGAATGTAATAACTGTGACACCTCACCTCGCCGAGAAGGCTAATGAGATGACCTCGACCAACAAGGATTCGAAAACCCTTCTCGACCGAGACTTGGATAGGTAATCGACCGTTCTCGCCGCAGTGCTGTTGATGCCAACGGAAGGTACTGCGAGACCGACTGATTCTACGGTGACAGAGCTATCTATGCCGACTTAAGATATCACCGGTTGCTTCCACAGTGCTGTTGATGCCAACGGAAGATGTGTCAGCGAAAAAGGAAAAGAAAAAGATCTCAAGTTGTGAGAGTTTGCGCAGGGCAATTTTGTGTTGATTTGCAGGGTCATTTTCCTGATGCACAGCGTCCCCTATTTATAGTACTGAACTTTGAGTCCGAGTTTAAATCCTACTCGGACTAGGTTTCCCTCTCCGGATCACCTCGACCAGTCCTACATCTACTAGGACTATGAACCTAGTCCTTAGCTAAGCTGGATTAGTTTCCTGGATATCCGATCCCGTCGAGACTCCACATTGCACTAGGATTCGTCCTAACCGCCCTAGGTTTGGACTCCCACGGGTTGACCGATCCATGGTCCTTTTGCCGCCCGGCCTCCTGGGCCGAGAGTGATCCTACCCTCGGCCCAAACTATTATTTTGGGCCCAAACATTGCCCCCTCGCTTCTGAGGTCCTCGGCCTGAAACCTTCGGCCGAGTTTCGGCCTTGAAGAAGCGAATCTACCACTCAGGATCCTAATACTCGAGTTCCAAGGCGCGTTTATTGAGCACGATCGCACGATCTTGATCCTGCTAACCCACTCGCCACGTGGCGTCCTCTAACATGGCCAATCCCCCATAATGACGTCTAAGGCGTGCGGCAGCCTGAACCGTCTTGCCATCATGACCACTATCTCAATCCGCGAGCCACTACCTCAGTCCGTGAGCCCACCTGTCATCGTGCGGGCGTCGAACCGTCTTTCGTCATTAATTTCACCGTCACACGCAATCATGCGCCCCCAAAACCCTAAAACCTTCGGTCTTCTCAACCGCATTTCCCAAATGTTCATCATGATCAACAATTCCTTCGGTCGATTTTGCCCTCTGTTTTGAATTTCGAACGATTGCTCTTCCCCCCATAACTCTATAAATACCGAAATTCCCTCATTTGTGCTTTAACGCTCTCAAACTTCCTGAAATCCTCTGCCATTGATTTCTAGTGCATTTCTCCTATTCCAAGTCTTCGTCTTTAAATCCCCAACCCAGACAACCCTTTTACTCCGTGCTTCTTTCTCACAATGGCGTCCTTCATCTCCAAGCTTTCCAGGGAATGTGACCAACATCAGAAGATTTTTGATCGGAGCTCGATCAAGACCATCCGGTTTGAAAACGACATGAGTACCCAGTACCAAATCCTGGGTCCTCTCTTCAAGGCTACAATACCGCCGACTATCATTGGCCTTCTACAGGAGCACTGCCTAACACTCTTGCTTCAAGGGTTTGAATGGTCGCGATGGGATGCGGCTAAACCCCAGGGCTCCTGGCCCTCGACGACCACATCCTGGGCAGCCTGGGTCGTTCGAATGGAACGACTCTTCGGCGAGCAATGGAAGGCCCTTGGCATCTACGACGCCATCCTCCTTTCGTCTATGGAAATCGTCCCCGACAAGGAGCTTCTCCAAGCCGCTCTGTGCTTCTGGTGCTCGGCCACCAACACAATGGTCCTTCCTCTGGGTCCCATTGGTCCCACCATCCTGGATATCATTGCCATTCTGGGGACTTCGGCGACTGGGATCCCTGTCGACGCGACCCTCTCTGGGCATCCGTCGAATATCGACCTGAAAACACTATTCGACCGTCGGGCCTTCGAGACCTTGAACCGTGACGGTCATATCCCGTCGAAGGAAGATATTCAGAAGCTCCACAAGAACTTCTGCAATTACAACACCCTCTATCTTCACTTCGCCGGCCGAGGAGAGGAGGACCTGCGAGAGGGAGAGCATGAAGCCTTCCTCTTCTACTGGTACAACAAAAATTTTTATTCACGCATTTCCCATGTGACCGGATAGTATTTCTTCAAGAACTTCCCATTAATCGGTAATTTGTGAACTACTCCAGTCCGGTCTTTAAGATGATACGCCCCTTTACCGTATACCTTATGCACAATGAACGGCCCTTCCCAATTTGGCGACCACTTGCCGAACCTAGGATCTTTTATTCCTACGGGCAACACCGTTTGCCACACTAATTCACCCTCACCGAACGTTTTCTGTCGTACCTTTTGATTATAGGCTCGCTCGGCAATCTGTTTTTGTGCCACCAGTAAGTTATAAGCGTCAAGTCGCGCCTCTTCCAAATCTTCTAGTTCCTGTCTCATGGACTGATTATATTCGGCGCTAAACAAACTACTTTGTTCAATTAATCGCAACGAATTTATGCTCAACTCGACTGGTAGCACCGCATCGTGTCCATAGGTCAATGCGTATGGGGTTGTTGCAGTCGCCGATCGGGGCGACGTTCGGTATGCCCATAATGCCTCGTTCAACTTCAAATGCCACATGCCAGGCCTTTCTTTTATTATTTTTTCGAGGATGCCAATCAACACTTTATTACTTGCCTCGGCCTGCCCATTCGCCTGTGGATAATACGGTGTGGACTGTTCCAGCCGAATTTTCAAACTGGCCGTGTATTCTTTAAACTTTTCGGCTGTGAAGATTGTTCCATTGTCGGTTATGATCGTTTCTGGCACACCGAATCGGGTCACAATGTGTTCCTCCACAAAATCGCAAACTTCTTTAGATGTTAACTCGGCATATGATTTTGCTTCGACCCACTTAGTAAAGTAATCAGTTGCGACTATTATCCACGCATGCTTAGCAGCTCCGGAAGTCGGCGTGATTTTGCCGATTACGTCCATGGCCCATCCTCTAAACGGCCATGGCTTAATGACCGAATGTAATGATTCGGCCGTGACCCTTTGTATAGGCCCATGTATTTGGCACTGGACGCATCTTCGTGCAAACTCGATACAATCTTTCAGTAATTTCGGCCAAAAATAGCCGTGTCGTCGGAGTAGCCATCGCATTTTCCGTCCGGATTGATGAGCTCCGCAAATCCCTTCATGAACTTCCGAGATCGCCCGAGCACCCTCTTGGGGGCCGAGGCATAGCAGTAGTAATCCATCCTCCCCTTTTCGATATAACTCGTTCTGGTACTTGACATAGTTCGTGGCGTGAACTCGTGTCTTGCGACTATGTTTTCCATTGGGATTGTCAAGGTACTGCATAATGGGTTTTCTCCAATCATCTAGTATTGCCTCGACGGTGCAAACCTCCATAGTATCTTGTCGGTCTAACAACGAAGGTAAAGACATGACTCGAGTGCGTATTACATCGTCGCGCCGGAGAATTTGCTGGTTGACCAAGGCCGGGTATAACTGTCGTATCACTGGTATCTCTCGGCCTAGTTTGCCCCCCAGGAGTTGTGCGCCAGAGGCAATTTGAGCCAACTCATCTGCATCGGTATTATGAATCCGGGAAACATGCTCGAACGTAATACCGTCAAAGGACTCGGCCAAATAGCTGGCAACCATGTGGTAGGGTGCCAGGGTACAACTCATGCAACGAAACGATCCACTAAGTTGGTTGATCACAAGTTCAGAGTCACCAAATACGAGGGCACGGGTGGCCCGCAAGTCATGAAGGAGGCCAAGGCCGATGATTAAGGCTTCATATTCGGCCTGATTATTGGTACAGTCAAAATCCAACTTAAGCGAAAAATACCAACGATCATGATTAGGAGATTGAATGACAACTCCAACGCCGGCCGAAGATGAAGTACTGGACCCGTCAAAATACATCGTCCAATAGTTGTCACGTGCTTCAACCATGCCGATTTCAACATCGGTGTCCCCAAAACCATAGGGGGAAGGATGGTGAGCCAGGAAATCAGCCAATGCTTGGCCTTTGACAGCTTTCTGAGGCACGTATTGTAGGCTAAACTCGGACAACGCCATCGTCCACTTCCCAATTCTCCCTTTTACGATCGGCCGGGTAAGCATGTACCGGATGACGTCGGTCTGGGCAATGACTTGTATGACCGACGGAAGCATGTAATGCCGGAGTTTGGAGGCGGCGAAGAACACAGCAAGACAGAGCTTCTCCACGGCGGAATAATTGATCTCCGGTGGATTAAGATGTCGACTGAGGTAAAAAATAGCCTGCTCTCGCCCGGCATCATTGTCTTGGGCAAGGAGGCAACCGATGGACTCCTCAGCAGCCGAAATATATAATTTGAGGGGTTTACCGCGCCGAGGTGGAACAAGAACAGGAGGCGTTGTGAGGGAGACTTTGATTTGTGTGAACGCCGCCTGATGCTCGGTCGTCCACGCAAATGTATCCGAGTCCTTAAGTTTCAAAAGCGTGGAAAACGCTTTCATTTTTCCTGCCGAGTTAGCTATAAATCGGCGAGAAAATTTATCTTGCCGAGTAAGGACTGCAGCTGTTTCTTCGTCGTTGGGGGTGGGGCAGTGATGATTGCGCGAGCCTTATTCTCATCGACCTCAATCCCACGATGATGTACGAGGAAACCAAGAAAATTCCCGGCCGATACACCGAAGGCACACTTGGCAGGATTCATCTTGAGGTTGTGCTGACGCATGCGGAGGAAAGCCTGTCAGAGATCGTCTAGATGTGTCTGTCGGCGTTTAGATTTGACGACAACATCGTCGATGTAAACTTCGACGATGGTGCCAATTAAATCATGGAAGATGGTATTCATCGCCCGTTGGTACGTGGCGCCGGCATTCTTGAGGCCGAATGGCATGACAACCCATTCGTAAGTGCCGAGTGCCCCCGGGCAACGGAAAGCAGTTTTGTGCACATCAGCCTCAGCAATAAATATTTGGTTGTACCCGGCATGTCCATCCATAAAGGATAAGATCGCATGATTCGCCGCGGCGTCGATTAACAGATCTGAAATCGGCATTGTATACTCATCTTTGGGAGTTGCCAGATTCAGATTAAGAAAATCGGTACAGATGCGCAGTGCACCATTTTTCTTCAATACAGGAACGATATTTGCCAACCATTCGACATATCAAGCTGTCCGAATGAATCCGGCTTTCAAAAGTCGAACTAGTTCGTCCTTGACACTGAGCTGTACTTCGGTCGAGAATTGACGAGGTGGCTGACAGAAAGGTTTAAATCTGGGCTTAATACGTAATTCATGCTCGACCAGAGTACGATCTAAGCCGGGCATTTCATGATAACTCCAAGCAAAACAATCTTTGAATTCCGTAAGCAAAGTACGAAACTCGTCTTTCATTCGTTGGGGAAGTAACGCACTAATAAACAAAAGCCGTGGGTCATCGGCCGTCCCAACATTAATCTCTTCCAAAGGGTCCTTAACAAGGGGCCGATGATCTTCGAGTTCGGCCGGGGCGGCTCGAATTTTATCAAAGGATAATGCAGGCCCATTATCTCCCTCAGCAAGGAACTCGACGAGGTTGACGCCTGAATTTGGTTGTTTAGATATCGTATACCAATGGGCCAGCAGTCGTTCCATAGTAGATGAAACCGCGGCCCTACGTGCTTCCCGATCGGTGTCAAACATCGGCTTCGGGGAGAAAGTTAGCTAATCCGAGTCTCGCCGAATCCTGCTGGACAGTCTAGGCGCTAACCTCGATAGCTTTCTGAACGGAAATTCGAGTCGGCCGTCCCTCTTCATTGAAGCCTTGCAAAGTAATGTAGCCGACATGATCGTCATAATACCGCGCTTGGATCATGTTAGCTTCAAAGGGCTGGCTATCGGCCGGATGAACAGTAACCAATTTGCCGTCCCAAAAGACAAGCACTTGGTACAATGATGAAGGAATACAACTGGTTTGATGAATCCAATCTCGGCCGAGCAATGCATTATACTCGGTTTTTGAATCAACCACGAAAAAGGCGGTCATATGGGTGCGACCGGCGATATTTACAGTTAATGGTAGGACACCTTTGGTATGGGATTTGTCACCCACAAAACTACTCATTGTGATTCCTGACGGAATAAGCTCGTCATTTGAACGGCGCAAGGCCTTCATGATGTTCAGAGGCATGATATTAACGGTAGCTCCACAGTCGACAAAAACTTTAGAAACTGGATATCCCTCGATATGGGCCGTCACATACAGTGGCTTTAAATGGTGAAACTTGGCCGACGATGAGCGAGGGAACAATTCGGCCAAAGCGGCCTTTAGACTATCATCTTTTGCTGTTGACTCGCCTTCAGCAATCGATACAAAATCAACATGGCCGGGTTCCTCGACAACCACATCTCCATCGAGGAAATTTGGTTGAGCCGTGCTTGATTGAAAATCGGCAGGTAACACATGGACCATACTGATTTCCATATTATCTAGGACTGACGGGCCCATCTGGTCGAGACCCTCATCGTTCGGTTGGTCAGCGACTACGGACTCAGTTGTCGTCAAAGTCGGACAACGAGATTCTTCCGTCCCTTCAATAATGTCACTCGGCGGAGCTGCTTCGGCCACTTGTTGGTTCTGCGTGACCGCCTCAGGTAAGGTCGAGATTGACAATGAACTTGGGGTCAAGACCTGAACCTGCTCCTGGTAGTGTAACCGAGCATCCCTAGTGTCGAGATAAGCATCCAGACGGGCAATACGTGCGATTTCATCGGTCGTAAGGCCAAAGAGAGAAACCGCCGAAAATACTTCAAAGTGATACCGTAAATACTGAAGGTCCTCCAGCGAGAAAGGAAGGTCAGCGACATCGATATCGGTATACGGGTCGACTTCAAATCCAAAGACACGAGCTTCTCGTATGTGCTGGAACCTTGCTTTCAATCCTGGATCTGAGGTCTTCTGGATGATCCGCTCAGCATCCGGACAAGTCAAGACAAGATCAATGGTGTCCTGACATGCCTTCGGCAAACCATACAGATCGTTGGCCGAATGTTTCTTATGAAATTCTCGCATATACTCCAAAGACTCCCCAAGGAACAGGGGATGCAAATTCCGTCGAATTTTGACCAAAGGTTCTTGTATAACTGGCGGGGATAGTTTGCTTTCGGCTTCTTGCCTGAAATGTTCAAGACGTGCCTTCATTTCCCCCGGTCGAATGAGAAGTTTGATCCGTTTATCAGCTTCTTCAAACATGGTCTCGACATCTTGATCGACCAGCCGTTTCCCCTGAGCCAACTCTGTCATAATCGCTGGAGGTGGTCGCTCATCTTCAGTGGCAACTGTATCCTTCGGCCGCCACTTAGGGGCCGAAGTTTCTTGGGCTGCTCGTCGGCGAGCCATGCAATCTATCCGTTGATGCCGGCGTTTCTGAGATTTGGACAACGCGGTGTAGATGCCCTTCGAAGAATGGTATGTATACCAACGTTGATCTCTAGGCTCGGGAGGCTTGAAGGTCTTTTGACTCCGCGATGATCCTGAACTGCTAGAATTACGCTTATAGTAATCATCGTCATAGAATGAAGCATCAAAATCGAGGCGCCGCCTGACCGGGGGTGTCTCTTCCATCCGTACTTTAGGACCGAGCCTCTCAAAAACCCCGTGATGTTGGCCTTCATTGGCTACCTTTTGCCGAGTTGCGGCCACAGGTTGCGAAGAAGGCTTCTCCTCTGGTTCACTGTCGACCTTCGCTCTACATTTCTTGCACAAAACCGTTGTCCCACTATCTTCATCGATGCTATAATCCATCATAGGTTTGACAATAGCGGGCCCCGTTAAAGCCGTAGGTGGTTTATTTGAACGAAAATCGGCCATGAATCGTGGCCGAACATTCTGATTCCGCGGGCGTTATGTCTCAACCACTTCAGCCTTGCCTTTCCCTTTGTCCTTGGGTAGGTACGCGTCGACCATGTTTACTGTTGCCGTGGGGAATGGATCAGTATCAACACTCATCCTCTTCTCGGGAAACTTCAGTTTGCCATTATCAATCCAACTTTGGACGTTATCGCGAAATACGACGCAATTGTTTGTCGTGTGTTTGCTCGAATTATGGTATTTGCAATACACCTTTCCTTTAAGCTCTTCGGCCTTAGGAATGTTATGACCAGGCCGAAGCTTAATGATTCTTGCTGACAACAGTTGGTCAAAAATTACATCAGCCTTGGTAATATCGAAAGTATAAACCTTTGACGGTTTCGATGTTCCTTCAGTGGCCAAGCGACTTTTGGCTTCTCGAGAATCAACCTGAGTCAATGCCTTGCAAACATATGGCTTATCTATCACTATCTCAGCCACATCCACACTAACGCACTCATCCTCGGTTGATGCATAATTGACAGTAGGGTTCTTGTAAATCGTTCCCCGAGTTGGAGTCTTCGAAGTCTTTTCCTCGCGAAGCAAATAATCATACTGCTCGACATGTTGGGCTAATTCGTACATATCCCGGAAATTTGCCCCCAAGAATTTCTTTTTGTATTCGACATCAAGGCCGTTCAAAGCAAGCCTGACAAATTCGACTTCGGGTAAAGGCACTCGGCACCAATTCCTAGCCGATTTGAACCTGGTAAGATAATCCATTGGTGACTCATCAGATGCTTGAGCCATCCGTGCTAATGAAGAGACTGACATCTCCATCCCCGGCCGATAAAACTGCTCGTGAAACTTCTCGACCAACTCCTCCCAGTTTTGGACGGAATTAGGCGGGAGATTGATGTACCAGGCAAATGCCGAGCCGGTCAATGAGAAATTGAACAGCCGTAACTTATGGAAATCACTATTAACGTCTCCGCATTGCGCGGTGAAACGAGCCACGTGCTCCAACGAAGACAGGGACGATTCATCGGCAAAAAGACTAAAATCTGGGATTTTGAAACCCTTCGGGTATCCAAACGTTTCCACGTAAGCTGGGTACGGATGAATAAACTTGGGAAACTTCGGCCCTTTCTTCATGGCCGAGTCGATCATCCGTTGAACTTCGGTCATATCAACAGGTGTTGCTTCGACCCTCTGGTCGGTCCCTTCTGACCTACTATTCGACCCTCCTCCTTTCTCCAAGTTAATTGGTTTGAGCGGGGCAGGAATGGGCTCGGCCGGTACAATCGGTACCGGGTTGTTTCCTGGTAAACAATGTTGGCGAAGATCGAAAGGCCTGCTGCCACCAACTTGACTAACCAGCATTTCGAGCAGCCTGGTTTGTCGGTCATTGGAACTGAGTATCGCGTCATGCAACTTGTCAATGCCTCGACTAAACGTCTGCTCGACTGACCGAGACTGCTCGTCCAGTCGCTTTCGAAGAAACGACCTTGTTGGTGGATCAGATCCTTCACCACCATCCTCGTCACACTCTTCTACTATCCCTTCAGTGAGAATGCAGGTGTTCCTGTTAGGGACTTCTGGACCGCGGAGTTGACTGCCGAGATTAACTTCTCTTTCTCGGCGGGTCGCACTCGTGGACTCAGGTGTCACAGCGCTGAGGGGATTCTGCGTCTGTGGCACACTTTGTCCCGTGCTTTGATTCGGCAAATCAGCTATCGACTTTCCCATAGTGGTTTTCTTTTTTACCGATCGTGTTTCAATTGGCATGAACTTCGTAGTTTAGCACTAGGTCCCACCGGGCGTGCCAAAATGTTGACCTTAGAAATTACAAAGCCTACGTGGCGCGCAGGCCGAGTATATTCTAAGCTAACTACGTCCTTCGGTGATTGCGGGGCGTGCCAACTCGTCGGCCGAGGCTCGGCCGAGGAGTAAATTTGATGATGCTGCGTTGGGTCGCGCTACTGACTTCTGCGTCTTACGATTGCGGCCGAGAAAGGAACACGTCTAGGCCTCTTGGGTTCTCGAGCCTGAAGACAAGGCTGCTATTTCTTACAAAGTTCATGAACCGAATTCGGCTTGCAATGTGCCGAATGTAATAACTGTGACACCTCACCTCGCCGAGAAGGCTAATGAGATGACCTCGACCAACAAGGATTCGAAAACCCTTCTCGACCGAGACTTGGATAGGTAATCGACCGTTCTCGCCGCAGTGCTGTTGATGCCAACGGAAGGTACTGCGAAACCGACTGATTCTACGGTGACAGAGCTATCTATGCCGACTTAAGATATCACCGGTTGCTTCCACAGTGCTGTTGATGCCAACGGAAGATGTGTCAGCGAAAAAGGAAAAGAAAAAGATCTCAAGTTGTGAGAGTTTGCGCAGGGCAATTTTGTGTTGATTTGCAGGGTCCTTTTCCTGATGCACAGCGTCCCCTATTTATAGTACTGAACTTTGAGTCCGAGTTTAAATCCTACTCGGACTAGGTTTCCCTCTCCGGATCACCTCGACCAGTCCTACATCTACTAGGACTATGAACCTAGTCCTTAGCTAAGCTGGATTAGTTTCCTGGATATCCGATCCCGTCGAGACTCCCCATTGCACTAGGATTCGTCCTAACCGCCCTAGGTTTGGACTCCCACGGGTTGACCGATCCATGGTCCTTTTGCCGCCCGGCCTCCTGGGCCGAGAGTGATCCTACCCTCGGCCCAAACTATTATTTTGGGCCCAAACAATTTTATTTTAATTTCATACATCCATTAGAAAATCTGTTAAGTAAACCGTTAAGTGATGACGTGGAAAATATGAGATCCTATTTATGCTGACATGAGTGCCACATTTGTGTCACGTGGCTAAACACTTAATAAAAAATTTGTAATATTAAAATAATTAATTAAAGAAAAAAAAACCTAGAAATCCCCTTCATCTTCCCCACCCATTACCCACCCCCTTTTCCCATTCCCCATCATCCACCCCCAAAAATCCCACCCGAGTCCACCCCATTCTCCTATCCCCCATCACCCACCCCTTCTCCTGCTTCACAAAAACTCGAAACGCAACACAAAAACCCTCCCGAATTAATCTCCACTCTGTCTCTGAAAAAATCACTAATCGGAATCGGTGACGGAATCCCAGATTCCATGGAGACCTCCGTCGTTAAAAACCCTAAAAACCCTACTCCTAATTCACATTCCCTAATGTTTCTTCTCCCCAAAGACTTCGACGATGAGATCGAGATCTCCGACATCGAGATGGTCACGATCTAGACCGTCTCGTACACCAGCCTCAAGGACCTCCTCCCTACACCTCTATGCTCTCTCTCTCCTCTTTGTCTCTCTAAAGAGTTGATCACAGTAATACCCACATCCTAGAATACGATTTCGATCTCCAATGTCTAAGGACCCGTCTCAGCCTAACCCAGAAACCATGCCATTCTTCGAAGCTTTCAAGAAGTTGAAGCGTTTGAAGCCGTTGGAGCCGTCCCTAGGCTTGTTGTAGTTGAGTCAACTCGGCCATTGCTGCAGCGAAGTCCAGAGTTGTAGGTAGGGTTTTTGAGGCCTTGGGTGTGGATGACAAGGAAGGTGGCGGGCTATTTCTCTCTTCTCACTCTTTCTCTCACTTAACTTTTTCGAATATGGGGATTTCTGGTTTTTTTTATTTATAATTTTTTATAATTAATTATTTTAATATTTTAAAATTTTTATTAAGTGTTTAGCCACATGGCACAAATGTGGCAGCCATGTCAGAACAAATGGGGACCCCATATTTGCTATGTCATCACTTAACGGTTTACTTCATAGATTTTCTAACGGATGTATGAAATTGAAATAAAATGATAAGTAAATGTATGAAATTAAAATGTTTTAAAGATATTGTAAGGAATTGAATTCGACCCCAAACCTGAGGGGATACAATGTTATTTACCCTTAATTCTTTTTATTCTGTTTTTCTTTGATTTTTTTTTTCATTTTAATATGGGAAATATGGAAAAATAATCAGAATTTGATATAAAATTATAGCCATCATTTTATGTTTATAATAATTATAACCAAAAGTTGATGTAAAAATACTAATATAACCTTAATGACTAAAAACTTTCTCATTCGCTCCGATTTTCTCAGCAACCAAACACAACAAAACATTACCCAATAAAGTTTTAACTTACGTGAAAGTTTTGGGACTGTAGAGTTGGGAAACTTGCAATCTACTTTTGAAACTGAAATCTGCGTTTGACATTGAAAAAGCTTTAATGCCCAACAAGTTTCCGATTTGATGATTTGGGTGTCCGTGTGGGTGGGCGTAGAGAAAACCCATGGGCCAAAACGCCATTGGAGGTCTGCTTTCTCATCTTCCCTGTGTTTGGATGAAGGGTGAGCTGCAGAATGCCCGGCAGGCCATCCGGTGGACCATCGACTACCACCTCAAAGCTACTGCGCACCCATGCACCATTTATATTCAGGTAGTTTACTAACCACCCAAAGCATTCTTCAAATTTCTCTGTTAAAAACAAATATATATTTTGGAAAGTGCAGAGGCTATAAGCTAAGTGGCATTTGGAAGAAGGATTGGCGGCTCTGGTTCCATTTGTTTGGATGTGAGTGGTCAGTGAGGGACTAGAGTCTTCAGAGGTATATGCTGGTTAAGAGGGACTGAGATACTCAGGGAGTCATGGGAAGAGGACAAACTTGCTTGCGGCTAACAAAATTGGATATTTTGGTTGTGGCATAAGATTTAAGGGTATATTAGTATTTTCACATCAACTTTTGGTTATAATTATCATATATTTAAAAGTCTGGCTATAATTCTATAGGATCCAAATTTAGATTACTTTTCCAAAATTCCCTTTTAACATCAATTATTAAGTGAAAAATATTATTGTTCGAAGTACTATCCGATGTACAAATTAATCTGACAATCCACCAAATGCTTGATTATTAGTCAATACTATATGATGCACATATTAATGTTCGACTGAAATAGTCAATACAGTCCGATGTACCAAACGAGGCCTAGGCTTTTAAGTCCAATCTAGTCCAATCCAGTTTAGTTTCACCAAACAATGGACTGGGATTTAAAACCTAACCAATCCCTGCTAATCTAATTTTATCCCTAAGGCGCAATCCCATCCAACCCACAAAACGACCCCTTGATGTGCGGAGATTGTTAGTAGGTTTGTTGTGCCGAGGTTCTAGCTATTGATCGAGGAGAGTGGTTTATATAATGTGTTCAAAATGTTCTTATTTTCAAATAAATGAAAACCATGAATTATCATGGAATTTGCTCTATTTACAAACATCTATCTATTCCAAAGTCAAGCATGTTTGATTTTTGTATAAACGTTTTGATGGGTAAATATACATTCTATGTGGAACTGTTGGATGGTTTATGGAGCATGAGAATTTTGGTGTTGCATTATTTCAAGGAATAAATGTAAATTGCACACGGGCATATTGGGACTGAAAGGCCAATGAGGGTCACATGGTGAGTTATATTTGATGAAGGATATAATTAACACGTAAATGGATGATGTGATATATGATTTTATATAGGTACTATGTTTTCTAGAGTGAGTAAAACGACAGTCTTGTAACTGGCATATTTCATATTTTATTGACTGAGCGACAATGGTTGTTACTCACCCCTCATCTTTTTATTGTACAAATAAGTTATTTGACAAGATAGGAGTTAGACGAGCTGAAGTTGTGATATATAGTAACAGAGACAACTGTCATTTATTTTTTTGTACACTTAAGTATAAGGTAATTGGGTTATATCTATAAGAAGAATTTTTATTTTCACCAGAGTTTCTTCAATTCTTTTACCCGTGCATCGAGCGTAGGATTATTTTTCACCGACCCTGATCCGGGCGTGAAAATAGAGCTCCGTCATTTTGCCCTTATCTTGCCGTAGGAAGAGAAAAGTGTTTTCCTTATTATCTTTCAAGCCACGTGTAGTTAAATTAGTTCTTCCATCTAAATTACTTTGCCAAGTGCATGTCAATATGAAAAGTAAGATGTTGATGTCCATCTCCACCCATACTATTTTATATTATGTTAGTATTTTTACTTTGTCTCCAAGTTTTGCAATCAATTTCTTCTAGTATAAATAGGACTTCCCTACTATTGTATGAAAAACATGAATTGTTTGATAGATAGAAGAGATTAGAAAGAAAGAAGTGAGTGAAAGTAATGATAAACCATGTCAGCAGTCGAAGTCACAGATGACGCCATGTCAACAATCCGCCTCATCTCACTTTGAATTTCACCCTCCCGCCATTCCGTACAGATTGAACGGTTTGAATGCCAGTCAAAGGAGAGCCAATCGGATAAACCCTAGCATATCTAAATCTCTTTTTAATCTGTTAGTTTAGTTTGTCTTTTGAATACTTGTAAAGATAAGCAATTTGTAACAAATACATGATCTGTATAATCCCTATATAATAAAGTCGAAGCCTCACACATCATTAAATGAGTTGAGCTTATGCAATCAGTTTTTCAAACCTAGTTTAGGTTCTTTCATGGTATCCACAAGCTAAAGTCTTACGACAACATTGAATTTTTTTGTTTTTTCCACTCAAATGGCCTCCTAGTCCAACTCTTCTCCTCCTATTCCCCTTCCTGTTCTACCCAATGCCTCTAATTTTATTATGATCAAACTAGATCGTAACAAATTACCCCATCTGGCAACCACAAATGCTCCCCTTGCTTATACGCGGGAACCTTGTCTCTTTTGTCGATCAAACTAGCAAAATGTCCTCCTACATTTCTCAAAGATGTTGAGGGCAATATTATTGACACAGTGAATCCATAGTTCGCTGCTTGGATCCAACAGGACGCCATGGTCATGTCCTGGATTAATTCTTCAATTCATCCTACTGTGCTCGTAGCTTTGATTGGGAAAAACCAGTTCCCACTCTGTCTAGACTACTCTCCGTGAACGTTATGCTTCTCAATCCACTGGCCACCTTCTCCAGCTTCGTAATGAGTTGATGAACACTCAGAGAGGTGATTCTTCCATTTTGAATTCCCGGATAAATTTAATTTTCTTGCTGATAGTCCATCCTTATTTAGCGTTCCTATATCCGATTCGGATCTTGTTGGTATTATACTTAACAATGTTGGCCCAAAGTATGAGAGCACAGTGCTCTTAACTAAGGCTCGTGAAGAAGCCATTAGTTACAGTGCCTAGAGGCTCTGCTCCTTGGTACTAAACGCAGGCAAAAAATGAACACTACTTGATAAAGTTTGTTTGTTTAGGTGTTTTGATGGATAGTTTTGGATGGGTTTCTTAGGATTAGAATAGCAGAGAATGGAGAGAACTTGGAGTTGGTACTGACGGCTTCAGGGCTGTGTAAATTCAGCAGCCATAATTTCATTAAGTAAAGGAGTGATTGAAGGGTATGGTGCATTGCCATAACCCGTACTCTTTTAGAGAGTGATTGACAAGAGACTTAAACAAGTATTTCTACCTTACTTCTCCAGATTTAATCCTACCCCTTCATTTGGGTTTAAGTGATTTAATCTGGAATGTACACTTGTCACTCACACACTCACACATACATTCAAATTGAAACTACCCGTTGGAGACTAAAACCCTTCATTTCTTCTTTCTTCTTCGATGCAGACCGAATCCAAGCTTGGGAGTTCCTTGCTGCCTTCGATCCCTCGACTTCAAAAGCTGTTTAGCTTCCAACACTCCCTTCTAAACTGCTTATGGGAGTCAATCCAAGCAATCCCCTCAGGTAATTGAATCTTTCCTTCGGAAATGCTTTTGTGAAAATGTTTGTGATCTAATCTTATGTGCTACAATATATTAGTTTGATTGTGTTGTCCTGCAATGCCTCTCTGATGAAGTGATATCTTCTCTTGATGTGCTTTGTTCTCTGAAAAAAATACTGGATGTTTTGGTCATGGCAATTGCAGAGGTGTTGTCACACAGAAGTGGTGTGGCTTCAACTTGCAATTCGCCAAAGTCTTTGAGTATAAACCTTAGCCAAATAGTTTAAGCTATAGCCCATGAACAACACAATCTCTGCCTCGGCTGTGGACACTGCAACAATTTGTTGTTTCACAAAGGCCCATGAAAATACCCCTGATCCAAAAGTGAAAGTATAACCCCGATGTGCTTCTGCTATCATCTTCACTGCCACCCTAGTCACTGTCACAAAATCCAATTAGGATAGTTAACTTCCCCATTTCATACTTGATGCCATAATTAAGTGTTCCTTGCACATATCTTAGAACTCTCTTTGTTGTCCCCATGTGTATCTTGCTAGGATTCTACATAAACCTATAAAGTAGGCTGGCTAAGAACATTAGATCTGGCTTTGTTGTAGTTAGGTACAATAGACTACCAACAATGCTTTTGTAGAGACTAGCATCTGGAGGTTCACCTCCATCATCCTTCTTAAGCTTCTCATTTGCAATTAGGGGTGTGAAGACTGGTTTGCAACCCTTCAAACCAAACCTTTCAAGTAAGGTTTCAGTATACTTCCTTTGAAGAATGAAAATGTTGTTTGCCTCTTGAATTACCCCAATGCCAAGAAAATGATGCAAGAGGCCTAGGTCAGTCATTTCATACCTCTTCATCATTTCTTCTTTGAACTCTTCAATCATTGCAACATCATTTCTAATGTAGACAACATCATCAACATAGATTGAGACAATGAGTGTCTTGTTGTTGCTTTCTGTCTTGGTGTAGAGTGTAGCTTCACTGGGACTTTTCTGAAATCCTTTCTCAATGAAATAAGAATCAATCTCACTGTACCAAGCTCTGGGAGCTTGCTTTAGGCCATAAAGTGCCTTCCTTAGCTTGTACACCTTATTTGGAAATGCTTCACTTGTGAACCCTTGATGTTGTTCCACAAACACTTCCTCCTTTAGCACTCCATTTAGAAATGTAGATTTGACATCCAATTGATGCAACTTCCAACCCTTCTTGGCTGCTAGGGCTATCAAGGTCCTTATGGTGTCTAACCTTGCTACTGGAGCAAAGGTTTCATTGAAGTCTACACCAGGTTTCTGTGAGTAGCCTTTAGCTACCAATCTGGCCTTGTTCTTCTGTACAGAACCATCTAGGTTGAGCTTGACTTTGTACACCCATTTCACTTCAATCACAGGTTTGTCACTTGGTCGATTTACAAGTTCCCAAGTGTCATTCTTCTCAATCATTTCAAGTTCTTCCTTCATGGCTTTCTTCCAAGCTTTGTCTTTCTCAACTTCTTCATATGATTCTAGTTCTACTGCACAGTAGTTACATGTAGCATAGATCTCATCCAAGCTTCTCAACCTCACTGGAGTTGAACTTGGTGTTGTGATCTGTGATTAAGTTGGTTGTGGACATATGCTTGCTTGTTGTGGAGTCTCTTGTATGTCATCATTCTCTGTGACTTCTTCTTGAATTGAGGTCTCCATAGGCTTCTTTGTTTTCCTTTTGTTGAGATTAAGTTGTAGAGAGACATTGTCCTTCTCTTCTACCCTTGTTTCCCAGTTCCATGTTGAGTCTTTATCAAAGATGACATCCCTTGATAGGATTATCTTCTGAGTTGACAGATTGTAAACTCTGTTCCCTTTCTCAATGGTACCATAACCCATAAAAACACCCTTGTTGCTTGATTTCTCCAACTTTTGCCTTAGTTGTTGAGGAATGTGAGTATAGCACACTGAGCCAAATACTCTCAGATGTTTCACATAAGGCTTTCTGCCACTAAACACTTCAAATGGAGTCTTCTTGTCCAATGCTTTAGTAGGGCACCTATTTAATAGGTACACTGCAGTATTTACTGTTTCACCCCAAATTGTATAGGGCATGTTCTTCTCATGCATCATAGACTTAGCCATTTCGACTATAGTCCTATTCTTCCTTTCTGCAATGCCATTCTGTTGCGGTGAATATGCCGCTGTGAGTTGCTTCTCCAATCCCACATCTTCACAGAATACATTGAACTTTTATGATGTGTACTCACCTCCCGTATCACTTCTCAGTCTTTTGATTTGGTATCCACTTTGCAATTCCACCATTGCCTTGAACTTCTTGAAAATTGTGAATACCTCATACTTGAACCTTATGAAATACACCCAACACATCCATGAGTAGTCATCAATGAAGGTTAGGAAATACCTATTTCCACTAATTGTTGTTGTTTGCATTGGCCCACACACATCTGTGTGAATCAATTCGAGTGGCTTTGTTGCCCTTCAAGCCTTTCCAGCTTCAAATGGATCTCTGTGATGCTTTCCAAACACACACCATTCACAGGTTTCACTGCATTGATCCATCTTTGGTATCCCTTGCACCATTTCATGCTTTTTGTAAATTTTGTAAGCTTGTCATGTTTAAATGACCAAGCCTCTTGTGCTATAGCTTCATAGAACCTGTCACACTTGCTTTTTTTGCCACTTCCTCTAGGTACTTCAACATAAGTGGAAAGCTTCTATTTTTCACTTCTACTCTAGTCACTATGTTTGATAGGGACCTGTCATCATAGATTTTAACCACAGTTCCCCCAAATAGTATTAAATAGCCATGCTCCATCATTTGACCCACACTAAGTAGATTCTCATCTAATCCAGGCACTAGCATCACTTCCCTTATGCATATTCTTCCTTTCTTGGTGTTCATGACCAAAGTTCCTCTTCCAGTGGCTTTGACAATGTTTCCATCTCCCATTTTCATTTTTCCAGTGAAGTTTATGTCAAGGTCAATGAGTAATGACTCATGTGCAGTCATATGGTTGCTGTAGCCACTGTCAATGTACCATACTTCATTGTTTTTCTCCACTTTTGCACTGAAAGCACATAACACATTTGCTTTTTCCTCCACTTGATTTGCACAGTTCACTTGCTGCACATTCTTTGATCTGCAATCCCTCATGATGTTCCCGAACTTGTTACATTTGTGACATTTAGGCTTGTCCTTGAACCAACATTCCCCAAGATGAAATTTGTCACAGTGCTTGCATTGTTGCTTGGTTCTTGGACCTTCATTTGAGTTGCTGCCTTGGTTAGGTCTAGAGTTTTGATACCCATTTCCTTCCTATTTCTTGTTCTTGCCCTTCCACTGTGGTTTTTGTTTGCTTGCATTAGCTTGACTACTAGATCCAATAGAGAGTGATTGAAATGCTTTCTCAGTGGCAGAATCTGCATGCCTCTCGAGCCTTTGGTCAAAAGCTCTTAAGGATGCCATTACATCTTGCACACTAAAAGTTTCAATGTCTTTGGTTTCTTCAATGACACTTACTATTGAATCATAGGGCTTAGTCAAACTGATCAATAGTTTCTGGACAACTCTTTCATTAGGCAGTTCCTCACCATGTGTTTTCATCTTAGTTACAACATCAAATAGCCTAGTAAAGTAGCATTTTAACAGTTCATTTTCCCTCATTCTTGTATACTCGAAATCTCTTTTAAGGGATAAGTTTTACCTTTCTGAATTTATTGTCTCCTCTGTACTCTTGCTGTTAAACTTCCCGAGCTCCCTCTGCAGTCTCTTCATTTGCTATCCTCGGGAAAATGGTGTCTGAGATAACACCTTGGATGATTCCAAGTGCTCTAGCATCCTCCATCCAATTCTGCTTTAATGTTTTAAGTTGTGCTTCTATGAGGTCCTCCTCTAGAGCATTGACCTCTATCTCAGGTAGTTCATACTGGTGTTGAACCATATCCCATATATCATAGGACTTGAAAATGGTTGTCATTCTTATTCTCCAAAAATCATAGTTCTCCCCATCAAAGACTGGAGCTTTTAGCTCACTGGTATTGCTTGATCCCTTCATTTGCAAGGTTGTTTGTTGGTTGTTGTTGTTGAGGACACTACGTAGGTGCTCCTAAAGATCTTAACTTGCACAGATTACGCCCAAAAAGTTGTAAGATCAGAAATTAGGCTCTAAGGCTATGATAAAGTTTGTTTGTTTAGGTGTTTTGATGGATAGTTTTGGATGGGTTTCTTAGGATTAGAATAGCAGAGAATGGAGAGAAATTGGAGTTGGTACTGATGGCTTCAAGGCTGTGTAAAATTCAGCAGCCATAATTTCATTAAGTAGAGGAGTGATTGAAGGGTATGGTGCATTGCCATAACCCATACTCTTTTTTAGGGTGATTGACAAGAGACTTAAACAAGTATTTCTACCTTACTTCTCCAGATTTAATCCTACCTCTTCATTTGGGTTTAAGTGATTTAATCTGGAGTGTACACTTGTCACTCACACACTCACACATACATTCAAATTAAAACTAGCCGTTGGAGACTAAAACCCTTCATTTCTTTTTTCTTCTTCGATGCAGACTGAATCCAAGCTCAGGAGTTCCTTGCTGCCTTCGATCCCTCGACTTCATAAGCTATTTAGCTTCCAACACTACTTTTGTTGTTGAAACTGGACCAACAACTCTTGCTGCCACTCATGGTGGGTCGTGGTGGTATGGGAGGCTTTCATGGTCGTGGAATGCTTATACTTATTATCGTGGAGGTCATGGATCTTTATCTGTTGCTCGCTCTTCTTCATACCGTCCTAGAAGTACAAACCCTAATTATGGCTCTCAGTCTCGTGCTTCCACTGATGGTGTTCATGGTGTTTATCTCTCCCATGGCAACTCTTCTAGACGCATACAATGGCAAATCTGTCAGCCGCCATATTCACTCTACGATTGACTGCTTCAAGCACTTAAACATGGCCTATGAAGGTCATGTTCCAGCACCTAGACTCCAGGTCTATGTAGTTGCTGCACCATCCACTTCTGTCACAACACCTGCAGTGCAAAATTGGGTTTTTGACTCGGAAGCCAATGCACATATCACTAATTACCCTACTCAAGTCAATAATTATGGCCCATACAACGATACTGATCATGTTAATAGAGTCATGGGTAGCACAGGTTTAAACATCACACATGTTGGAAATTCTTGCATTCACACACCACACCATAAATTTATATTACCTAATACCTTGATTTGCCCTAATGGTTCTACCAATATTATTTCCATACATCAATTTACCAATGACAAAAATTACTCTCCAATCCTGTACCCTAAACTCCTATTGTGTCCAGGATCTCCAAACGGGGAAGACTATTTTGCAAGGCCGGAGTAGGAATGAATTCTACCCTTTTTCGAGTGTCTCCTAAAAAAATAATGGCTATGCATTTGTAGAAGCTAGAGTGTCAAATGCCCTTTGGCACTCTTAATGATTAGGTCATCCATCTTCACATGTTTTGAAGTATTTAATTAGTAGGAATAGTTGAAAGTCAGAGACCAACAATGTAAAACTAAGAATAATACTTTATTATAATCGAAAATGCCGAGACGGCTACATAACTCGAATTAACTACATCTTGACTAACTTGTCCTCGACTAAATAACAAGCATGCTATTTATAATAAACTAACCCTAATCCTAAAATGTAAGAAATCAAAACCCTAATGCTAACGGGCTAAGCCCAGAAAACCAAACATTCAAATAAACCAAAATATTAATATTTTCCAACACCCCCCGTCAAACTCATGTCGATATACGACATGGGTTTGCAAACAAGCAGATGCGGACTGAATCCGTTAGACGGACTGGCAAGCATGCAAACTTGACTTGACTTGACTGGTGAACTAGCAGGCATGCAAACTTGACTGGCGAACTTGGCTAACTTGCGAACTAGCGAACTAATTCTGATTCCAGCTAGCTAATGTTGAGATTATGGAAAGAACCTGTCACTAAACGGATGAGATTTCCATATCTTAATTGTAACTAGAAACGAACAAAAACAAATTACTACCACTCGAGTGGTCATAGATCCAAACACGCGAGTGACGGTCACAAAACAATTCCAAACATGCCGACCAACAATTCATGCGGGCTTAAAACAAACTTAACCATTTTTTTCTTTGCTCGTGTGGGCTTAAAACAAATAGCCAAAAATAATTTCTTTCTCTTTCTCTTCCTTTGCTTTTATTTTATTTTTCTTTTTCTTTTTTCTCTTTTTTTTTTTTGTTCTTTTTATTCTCTTCTGCTTCTCGCTTTCCTTCTTCTCTATTCTTCTGGGCGAATAATGTTGGCGTGAGCCCAAATTAAATTAGGAATATAATTATATTTCCTAGTTTGGTTATAACATTACGAGTTGTATCTTATATTTAGCCTCCTTGAAAGAGAAGAATAACATAACATAATTCAAACCCTAAACACTTTTATCTTGGTACCAGAGCAGGTTTCGACCTGTCTCTTTCTTTAAATCCTATTCATGTTCACTACTGTCTTCAGTGCTTCTCTTTGTTGGCTGTGTAATAGCCATTGAAACCATGCTCAAAAGTCTTGAAACAAGAGACCTCTGTTAAAAACCCCAAAACCAGGTCTCGAAACAAGAGACCAGACCCGTTACAACCCAAACAGAGAAAAGAAAAACAAAACAAAACAAAAAGCCAAAACATATAAACCTAAACTACCAAACCGTGTGTCTCGAAGCAAAAGACACCACCTATTGGAAAAACCAAAAATCAGAAATCTAAAGCAAAGATTGCTTCTATGGCGGACAACCAAAAGTTGGTTCCAATCTCCAGCGAAAAGGAGCACGGGCTGGCTGATTATGCAGCCCACAAGAAAATTGGACAACAAGGTCTATAAGGAATCCACAACCCAATTGAGCGGCAAGCATGTGAACCTGGAGCCCACAATCTAAATGGGCAGCAAGTAATTGAAGATGTCGGTAGCAACTTGGGCATAGGCCAGGTTAGCCCAGCAACAACGACCCATCAGGAATTAAATTTAAAGCCTACAAATTTGGGCCCACAACTATCACTCTTGAATTTAATTAATTCTCAATAGCAATCTAATGATCCAGGTAACACGTGCACAACTTTAATTGCATCTGTTGATTTTGACATAGGTTGGATTATTGACTCTGGAGCCATTGATCATATGACTTATTATAGTAATTTATTTAACTCTACAACACCACCACCACGGGATAGTATTGTCACAGCTAATGGAGGTGTTGTCTCGGTTACAGGGGCGGGTACGATTGCATTTACTCTTGCTCTCTCCTTACACAACTGCTTACTTGTTCCCACACTCTCTAGCCATTTGTTATCCGTGGGACAAGTTACCGAGCAATTAGACTGTGTTGTGCAAATGTTTTCGTCTTTCTGTTTACTTCAGGATATTCGAACTCAGGCGATCATTGGGCGTGGTACTAAGAGAAAGGGGTGGTACTATGTTGATGATGTTGCACAGAGCCGTGTTCATCAAGTTCAAGGTCGTGATAGTGGGAAGTTGAAGACCATTCAGTTGTGGCATCGTCGTCTTGGTCATGCTTCCTTCGGTTATTTGCGAAAATTACTTCCGTCATTATTTGGTAATATTTCAGATTCTTCATTAAAGTGTAATGTTTGCACATTAGCCAAAAGTCATCGAGCTTCTTATCCCCCGAGTTTGAATAGAAGAACAATTCCTTTGAGCTAATTCATTCTAATGTGTGGGGGCCATCTCCGGTTACTACTCAGTATGGTGTGCGTTGGTTTGTAACAATTGTTGATGATTGCACCAGAATGACTTGGTTGTACCTCATGAAAAATAAAAGCGATGTAGGTAGTATATTCAGAAGTTTTTATGACATGGTTTGTACTCAATATTCACTCCGTATTAAAGTGCTTTGATCAGACAATGGTGGTAAGTATCTTAATCAGGAACTTTCTCAGATTTTTACAAAAAAAGTGTTGGAAATGTGCCCTAAAACCAATCATATGATGATACTTTACGGACATTTCACATGTTAAACTAATGTAGTTTAAATATAAAGGGCAAAGATTATTGTTTGAGCCGTCTCATATAAATGTTATATGCTTAAACGATAGGTCCAAGGAATATGTGATTGGGAGAATGCAATCTAAAGAAGTTAGATTCATGAGACCATTCTTTCGTAGACACATCCTAAACATTCCTGATCATAGGATTGCCAATTGGGCATTGACAGTCCGTTAAGATCAGTACGTGCTGTGTTTTCTCTCAAGGAGAGTGACTAGTCTCGAGTCATTGGTGTGTGTGACATCAAGACAAGTATGTAGGTGCTTAATAGAGAATGAGTTCACTGAACACGATCAACGAAGAGTTCTCATATTCATGTCACATGAGAACTCATGGTTGGGATAATGCAAAGTAGTCCTTTGACCTGAGGCATCATAGTTGTCTTGTGGTTAAGTCCTTGATCTTTGATTATGTCAAAGTCACTCCATCAGGAGGGTGTCCACGGCATAGTTGGGGTTAAGCCACTTAGCTATGGAGGCAAGTGAATGCGCAACAAGGGATCTCTAACCTTCAAACCGTTTGAGGAAGAATACTCTATGATATGATTGAAAATCTCTGATAAGAGTATGAATGAGATTTAGGAAGGCGTTCCAAATCACATTCAAGGTAATCATATAAGTAAACGAATCACATTGGATAGTAGACATGAATAAACTATCAAACCAAACAATGTGGTCAAGAGTATTGTATTAGAGAAATACCGTATTGCATTTGTAATCCTAAACTGAATAGGTTCTCCACCTCTTCTGATTAGCTTGGGTAACCATGATATGCTGCTAGGTGTCACTCATGGTTTGTGGAAGCCCTAAACGTGTATAATCACTAAAGGGAGAATTGAAAGTAAGTATCAATTCATAATCGATTTGAAATGGTTTTAATCACCCACTGCCTCGCTAAAAGGAACCTAATGGATTGTACACCGTGTAAGGTGGAGATTGAAGAAACAATGGAGATGAGTAAGAATAATTAAATGGTTTAATTATTTATGGCAAGGATTAATTAATATGTTAATTAATCAAACGAATAAAGTTCGCTAAAAGACCACGGGTTAGTTTTGGGCCTCAAGGCCCAATGGGCTTCGAACGTCAAGCCCATTGACTTAAGTTGTATGACAACTTAATTCACAAAGGCCCAAAAGCCCAATAAAACCCTTATGGCCGGCCATGTTAGAGAGAATGGCCTTTTGGTTCTTTAGGTCACTTATTTGAAGTGACTATATAAAGGACTTTATAGCCTAAATTCATTAAGGGTTCTTTTAGAGAAAATTGGAGAGAACATGTCTCTCCTTTTCTCTCTAGGAGGCCGGCCCCCTTGGAGGGTGTAGCTAGCAATCCTACTACTCCAAGGTCACTCATTTCTTCTCCAATCTAACCTTGGTGTGGAGACTTAGAGGTTCTCTATTTTGAGAACTTGGAGAAACCTTTTCATCCATCCAAATCCATAGATTTAAGATGCAAGGAATGAAGGCCCTCTCTTTGGGTGATTAGCCTTTGCTTATGCAAAGAGGAATCTACAAAGGTATAAATTTCTCAACTCACTTTGATTTGAGTTGAGTCATGGTTCACCAATCTACTAGGCTTTGAATTTCATGGTTAATGTTTTGTTTTTAAGTGCATGCAAGCATGATTCCGCCTTTAATTGTTAATTGCATGCTAATAGATGTTGCTTAAATGAACATGTTTTTACAAAATCTTCCTTCAAAAAGGCAATTACTTGAGATTACCCGTGCCCTTCTTATTGGTAGTTGTGCACCCAAGACATACTGGGCTGATGCAGTCACCTATGATATTTATCTCATGAATCAAATGCCATCGCGTGTTCTCTCTTTTAAAACACCTTTGGCCATGCTTACCGATCATGCTTTGCTCCCCTCCACCCTTCATCTTGAACCCCGAGTTTTTGGTTGTGTGGCATATGTCCATCTTCACAAAAATCAACAAAGCAAACTTGATCCATGTGTTGTACGATGTGTTTTCATTGGATTCAGTCCACAACAAAAGGGTTACCGTTGTTATTATCCACCTACTTGACATGCCTACGTCACTATGGACGTTACCTTCTCTGAAGATGAATTATTTTTTCTTCCCAACCATACTCCTCAGGGGGAGATAACCGTAGGTGAAGATTATGGCTGGTTCGATATCCCTACTAGTTTAAGTATTGACTACCCAAAGACACGGGTTGGATCTGGAAGATAATGAAGGCCTAAGACACGGGCTACATCTGGAGGATAATGAAGGCCCAAGACACGAGTTGGAATTAGAGGATAATGAATGCAGGCCTGCAGATAGACCATATGACCGTTATGGAACAGCGCCTAGTGAGCCACTTGCTACTGACAATGCACCAGCCAACAACCAAATTGGGCTTGGGCCCTCTTATGTGCCTGTTAATAACCCAAATGGGTTTCCTGCTGCGCCGAATTGCCCAAATGACCCATCTGATATCCGTCCGAGTAACAACTCAAGTAAAAACCCCTCATTGTCGAAATTAAAAATGAGCAAAAGGCGAATGAATGTACGATCATTGCGTCTTGCCTTTTTGTCGAAGGGCATTTGCGGATAGTTAACCTTTCTTTCTAATTCTAATTGGGATAAGTATGCGCGGCAAGTGCTTCTCTCTTTTCCTGTTCCCGAACGGGAGGCACCCCTGTCAGTGTCAGTCCATGATCCAACAGATATTCTTGAGGTAAGTACTTACTCAGAAATTATTGAACCATCTTATATGTTGCCTCATGGACAAAATCGAGGAAAGCCACCAGACAGGTACTCTCGAGAAGGAAATGTGCGGTATTCCATTTCAAACTATGTCTCTACTCATCGACTTTCACCAAAATAATGTGCATTTGTTCAGCAAATGGAAACCATCAAAGTACCCACGAGAGTGGAGGAAGCTTTGTAAGATTCAAAATGGACTGAAGCAATGCAAGTTGAAATGGAAGCACTACAAAAGAATAATACATGGAGTGTGGTCCCACTTCCCAAAGGAAAGAAATCAGTGGGGTGCAAGTTGGTGTTCACTATTAAACATAAGGTAGATGGAACAATTGATAGATACAAGGCGAGGCTAGTGGCCAAAGGTTTTACCCAAACCTTTGGGGTTGATTATCAGGTGACTTTTGCTCTTGTTGCAAAGATGAATACCATTAGAGTTTTATTATCTCTTGTTGCAAACCATGATTGGCCTCTGAGACAGTTTGATGTTAAAAATGCTTTTCTACATGGTGATTTAAAGGAAGATGTGTACATGGATATTAGGCCTGGCAAAAGGGTCGTGTCTATCGTGTTCGTGTCGTTTTCGTGTAACACATGTTATCTTAACGGGTCATGTCGTGTCACACTTGTTATCTTAACGGGTCCTTAACAGGTCGAGTCACTTTACCCAACGGGTAAAGTGACCCAACCGGTTATGACCCATTATGACCCATTAAGAAAAAAAAAAATTTCTTAAATTTGCACATGCCACACATTGCCACATAAATATTACTTCAAAACATTAAAACACATTTGTCATTTAAGTACTACATCTACACTCGAAAATAAGAGTCTAATAAACAAACATCCATACACTACTAGTCTATTACAAAATATTAAATGTGCAAGGATATGCAAAATGAAGGAGTTTTTGTTTTCAAGGTTATGAAGCCTTTCTCAAAAGTTTAAACCTTGCCAATGGAACTCAAAGCTTGCATGTTATTCCTTTTACAAAATCCTCAATTTTTATCGACCAACATGACATAAGATTTTGTGGTATCCACTAGTGTAAATATTTTAAATTGAAGATTGAATTCATTCATTGTATTCATATAGGGTCAAGGAGTGTAGCTATAAAAAATCATCAAAATCGAAGTTAAAATAACTGTTAAATCATATTTTTCGTTGATAACCGTCGAAAAGTTTTGTCCCATTACTTGATCTTTAAATGTTTGTTTTTTGCGATTTTTGGCGTATGCGATCTTGAAACATATACAAACAAGTTTGACAGTTGGATCGCTGAAATTAGTTTCGTAGAATGCGTATCACATCAAAACGATAGATTCACTAACACGTAGAGTTTATTTATACTTTCATTAAGCATAACATAAGATTTTGTGGTATCCACTAGTGTAAATATTTTAAATTGAAAATTGAATTCATTCATTGTATTCATATAGGGTCAAGGAGTATAGCTGTAAAAAATTAATCAAAATCAGAGTTAAAATAACCGTTAAATGGTGATTTTTCGTTGATAACCATCGAAACTTTTTGTCCCATTACTTGATCTATGAATGTATTTTTTTTGCAATTTTTAGCGTATGCGATCTCAAAGCACATACAAACATGTTTGATGGTTGGATCGTTGAAACTAGTTTCGTAGAATGCATATCCCATCAAAACAATGGATTCACTAACACTTAGAGTTTATTCATACTTTCATTAAGTATAACATAAGATTTTGTGGTATCCACTAGTGTAAATATTTTAAATTGGAGATCGAGTTCATTCAATATATTCATATAGGGTCAAGGAGTGTAGCTGTAAAAAATCATCAAAATCGGAGTTAAAATAACTGTTAAATCGTGATTTTTCGTTGATAACCGTGGAAAAGTTTTGTCTCGTTACTTGATCTCTGAATGTTTTTTTTTTGCGATTTTTAGCGTATGCGATCTTGAAGCATATACAAACAAGTTTGACGGTTGGATCATTGAAATTAGTTTCGTAGAATGCGTATCCCATCAAAATGATAGATTCATTAACACTTAAGAATTTATTCATACTTTCATTAAAAATAACATAATATTTTGTGGTATCCACTAGTGTAAATATTTTAAATTGAAGATCAAGTTCATTCATTGTATTCATATAGGGTTAATGAGTGTATCTATAAACAATCATCAAAATTGAAGTTAAAATAACCGTTAAATCGTGATTTTTCGTTTATAACCGTCGAAACGTTTTGTCCTGTTACTTGATCTTTGAATGTTTGTTTTTTACAATTTTTGGCATATGCGATCTTGAAGTATATACAAATATGTTTGACGGTTCGATCGTTGAAACTAGTTTCGTAGAATGCGTATCCCATCCAAACAATGGATTCACTAACACTTAAGAGTTTATTCATACTTTCATTAAGTATAACATAAGATTTTGTGGTATCCACTAGTGTAAATATTTTAAATTGAAGATCAAGTTCATTCATTGTATACATATAAGGTCAAGGAGTGTATCTGTAAAAAAATCATCAAAATCGGAGTTAAAATAATCGTTAAATCGTGATTTTTCATTTATAACCGTCGAAAAGTTTTGTCCTGTTACTTGATATCTGAATGTTTGCTTTTTTCAAATTTTGGCGTATGTGATCTTGAAGTATATGCAAACATGTTTGACGGTTGGATCGCTGAAACTAGTTTTGTAGAATGCGTATCGCATCAAAACAATAGATTCACTAACACTTAAGAGTTTATTCATACTTACATCAAGTATAACATAAGATTTTGTGGTATCCACTAGTGTAAATATTTTAAATTGAAGATCGAGTTCATTCATTGTATTCATATAGGGTCAAGTAGTGTAGCTGTAAAAAATCATCAAAATCGAAGTTAAAATAACCGTTAAATCGTGATTTTTCGTTAATAACCGTCGAAAAGTTTTGTCCCGTTACTTAATCTCTGAATGTTTGTTTGTTGTAATTTTTGGCATATGCGATCTTGAAGTATATATAAACATGTTTGACGGTTGGATCGTTGAACCTAGTTTCGTAGAATGCGTATCCCATCAAAACAATAGATTCACTAACATTTAAGAGTTTATTCATATTTTTATTAAGTATAACATAAGCTTTTGTGGTAGCCACTAGTGTAAATATTTTAAATTGAAGATCGAGTTCGTTCATTGTATTCATATAGGGTCAAGGAGTGTAGCTGTAAAAAAACATCAAAATCGGAGTTAAAATAACCGTTAAATTGTGATTTTTTGTTGATAACCGTTGAAATTTTTTGTCCCTTTACTTAATCTCTAAATGTTTTCTTTTTGCGATTTTTTGCTGATGCGATCTTGAAGCATACACAAACAAGTTTGACGGTTGGATTGTTGAAATTAGTTTCGTAGAATTCGTATCCCATTAAGTTCAATGGTGTGTGTATATATATATATTTATTAAGTAGATTTAAATTTATTTATTTTGTACGTATAACACTTAAGAAATTGAATGGTATGTATATTTAAGCCGATCCAATGGTCACCAATTTTTAATATTTAATTTAATATATATATATATATAATTATTATAGTTTTTGTTAAATTAATATATATATATATATATATAATTATAGTACTTTTTAGGGTTATAAAATTATTAAATTAATATTTTGCTTATCGTGTATCGTGTTACCCACGTGTATACCCAAACTAACCCGTTATATTAACAGGTGCTTATCGGGTTACTCAATAACGACCCAATTCGTTATCGTGTCGACCCGAACACCTGTTAATTTCGTGTCGTGTCGTGTCGGGTTATTGGGTCATGTCAGGAATTGCCAGGCATAATGGATATTCCACCAGGTTATGGCACTGTGAACTCCAGTGGGAAAGTGTGTAGACTTCGGAAGGAACTATATGGCCTTAAACAGTCACCCAGAGCGTGGTTTGGGCGATTCACCCAGGCGATGAAGAAGTATGGGTATCGACAGGGAAATGCAGACCATACGTTGTTCATCAAACGTAAGGATGGCAAGGTAACTCTGCTTATCATATATGTAGATGATATGATTGTCATAGGTGATGATATAATGGAAATTGAACGTCTACAAGGGCATTTTTCTTTTGAGTTTAAGATAAAAGATCTTGGAGGACTTAAATACTTCTTGGGAATTGAAATGGCTAGGTCTCAGATAGGAATATACTTATCTCAGAGAAAGTATGTATTGGATCTTTTGTCTGAAACTAGTATGTTAGGGTGTAAACCAGTGGATACACCTATTGTGCAGAATCATCATCTAGGAATTTATTAGGATCAAGTCCCAGTGAATAAGGAAAGGTATCAAAGATTGGTAGGGCGGTTAATTTACTTGTCGCTTACAAGACCAGATATTGCTTACGCAGTAAGTGTGGTGAGTCAATTTATGCATGCTCATAGTGAAGATCATAAGGCATCAGTAATGTGGATTTTGAGTTACTTAAAAGGAGCTCTAGGAAAAGGGTTGATGTATAGAAAGCATGGGCATATGGAGGTGAAAGGGTATACCGATGCAGATTGGGCTGGAAATATTACTGATCAACGGTCTACATTGGGATACTTCACATTTGTAGCTGGTAATCTTGTGGCATGGAAAAGTAAGAAGCAAAATGTGGTGGCAAGGTCTTCGGCCGAGGCTGAGTACAGAGGAATGACACATGGTATTTGTGAGCTTCTATGGCTTCGGATTCTACTCACTAAGATAGGGTTTAAACGAAAAGGTTCTATGTTGTTGTACTGTGATAATCAAGCAGCATGAGAGATAGCTAACAATTCGGTGCAACATGACAGGACCAAGCATGTTAAGGTGGATAGACATTTTATCAAAGAAAAGTTGGATGTTAAGTTGGTTGACATTCCATTTGTGAAGACAGAAGAACAGTTGACAAATATTCTAACTCATGCAGTTTCTGTAAAAGGGTTTTAAGACTCACTTGACAAGTTGGGCCTAGGTGATATCTATGCACCAACTTGAAGAGGAGTGTTGGCGTGAGCCCAAATTAAATTAGGAATATAATTATGTTTCCTAGTATGGTTATAATTCTTTTAATATTACTTGTATTACAAGTTGTATCTTATATTTAGCCTTCTCGAAAGAGAAAAATAACAGAACACAATTCAAACCCTAAACACTTTTATCTAATAAGTGCAACATCATACTTTTCAAGCAGCTAACTAGCAAGGACTCAAGTCAGATCAGCAAGACAAACAATAAAACATACGGGCTCCAGAGTGTGAAGGCGAGGCAACAAGCGATGTGGGTTTACAACAGGTGGTGGTGAGACAGTGGGGTTGTAGGCGGGACTTGGTGGTGCGGCGACGATGCAGCGAAAGGTTTAGGTAGGCAGAGAGGTATGGGTACGGACTTGGGTGTGGATAACAGAAGCGATGCGAAGCAGCATCAGTAGTGGCCAAGGTACAAAAGCGGTGGTTAGGTCAGATCGAAGACGAACTCGATCCGAGTTTGTTGCTCTCGGGTCTGGGCTTTGTCAAACAAGTGATGGGGTGGTTGTCGAGCAGCAGCGGTGGTGGATGCAGAAGACAGTGAATGCAGCGGTGGTCGTCAGATTGAGAAAGTGCAGGTAACAACGGAAAAGCAGCAGGAAGTGATGGGTTGGGTTAGTTAGGCAGGTGGTTCTAGGCGGCAGCGAGATAGTGATGGTCTGGTACGATGGCCAAGCGGCGACGAGGCAGAGGGTTGGTTCATCAACTGGTTTCAGACGGATGGCAGAGTCGAGTTACAGCAACAGCAAATAGCAGCGCGGCTCTAGCTTTGGCTCAACTCCGATGCAGCGTGGCTCCGGCAGCTTGGTGCAACAAAGGTTCAATTTTTATTTTTTCACACTACAAAACCCTAATCCAGGGCACAACAACTAAACAAGAAAAGAACGCGACTAGACAAACAAACTAGTTACCAAGAACATATTCAACCTCAAAGGATCAAACCCTGCTTTGATACCAAGTTGAAAGTCAGAGACCAACAATGTAAAACTAAGAATAATACTTTATTATAATCGAAAATGTCGAGACGGCTACATAACTCGAATGAACTACATCTTGACTAACTTGTTCTCGACTGAATAAGAAGCATGCTTAATCCTAAAATGTAAGAAATCAAAACCCTAATGCTAACGGGCTACGCTAGAAAACCAAACATTCAAATAAACCAAAATACTAATATTTTCCAACAGGAATAAATTACCAATTAGTGGTAATGTAACTTATGATTTTTGCCAATCATGTCCCCTGGGCAAAAGTCACAGGTTATCTTTCAATCCGTCTACTTCTTTTTCATCTTCATAGTTAGAACTCATTCACTCCGACGTATAGACTTCTCCAACATACCAATTAATGGATTCAAGTTTTACATAGTGTTTATTGATGATTTTTTTCTCGTTACTCTTGGTTATTTCCTTTAAAATTAAAGTCGGATGTGTTTTACTACATTTGTGTCATTTAAAAAGCTTGTTGAAAATATGTTAGTACAACCATTAAATCCTTTCAAACAGATGGAGGAGGTGAATTTGTAAACAATACTTTTAAACAATTCTTGGCTAATCATGGAATTAATCATAGATTTACATGTCCCCATCACCCTAAGCAAAACGGAATTTCAGAAAGAGACCATCGTTATTTGATTGAAAGAGGCTTAACCTTACTTGCTCATGCTTCAATACCTACATCGTTTTGGGATGAAGCCTTTCATAATGCAAATTACTTGATTAATAGACTACCAACAAAAGTTTTAGGTGACGAGACTTCTTTTGTTCAAAAATTGTTTTCAAAACCTCCTCAATTTTAAAGGTTTTTGGATGTACTTATTTCCCATATTTCGACCTTACAACACAAATAAACTACAATTTCGATCCAAACGGTGTGTCTTCTTAGGGTATTCTTTGAATCAACAAGGATATTGATGTTTAGATATGTCCACAAGTAGCATTTTTTATCCCGCAATGTTATTTTTTATGAGAAATGCTTTCAATTTAAAGAATCCGCTCGTACTATGGTTGTGGCCTCCCCAATGTCTTCTCATATCCTAGACATTGACCCAACACCACCTTATCAACCATCTTATCCTACGCCCAACCATACAAACCTGCAAAACCCTAGTCCCAATTCTCAATCTACACCACCTCCTCAAACTTCAACCTTCATCAAAACTCATCTTCAAACCACACCATACCTACCTCACCTTCTCCCATCCCTCCCACAAACCCTAACCTATAACCTATCTCTATAGGAAACTCACCCGTGAATGTAAGTTTACCCAATGCTTCTTCTTCTCTAGGGTTCACTAATCGTGGACATGCCATGATCACTCAAGCATAGGATGGCATTAGAAAATCTAATCCCAAATATGTTTTTCACACTGCATTATCTACTGGCATTGTTGAGCCTACTTGTTTTTCTCAGGCCAATAAATTTCCAGAATGGACAATAGCCATGGCAGAGGAATTTAGTGTATTACGACGTTCTGGGACATGGACTCTTGTTCCATTTCACCCTTCTACAATGTGCTGCCAAACAAATGGGTTATTATATTAAACAAAAGTTGATGGTTTAATTGAGAGAATCAAAGCTCGCCTTGTTGCAAATGGATTTCATCAGCAAGAAGGCCTTGATTACAGTGAAACATTCAGTCTAGTAGTCACTCATGCAACTATTCGTCTAATTTTTTTTCTATTACTCTCTATTTCCAGTGGCCAATTTGACAACTAGATGTACCAAACGCCTTCCTTCATTTTGACATTAACTGAGGAAGTTTGCATACGCCAACCTTCAAGATTTGTTGATCCCTAGTTCCCTTCCCATGTTTATCGTCTTCATAAGTCACTACGTGGATTGAAACAGGCACTTTGTGCCTAGTTTCAATGTTTTTTTACATCATCTTGAAGCCCTGGACTTTGTTTCTTTTGTTGCCGACTCTTCACTGTTTACATTCTTCAATGGTAAAACAATGGTTTACTTATTAATTTTTGTTGATGATATTCTCATCACAAGGAACAATGGTCCGCAAATCTCTAATCTCATTGCTCAACTTTGAAAACTATTCTCCATGAAGGATCTGGGTCCATTAAATTACTTTATAGGTATGGAAATCCATCGTGCACCCTAGGCTATATATCTATCTCAGTCCAAATTTATTCTATATATATATATGAAGGTGAACTTCTCTATAATGGCACCACTTTTCAAAGTGTTGTAGGTGCACTACAATCCTTACTATTCACATGCCCAGACATAGCCTTTGCAGTCAATCAAGTATGCCAGTACACATATTCTCCCACCACAGCTCACTGGGCAGCAGTGAAGAGAATACTTCGATACTTAAAGGGCACTTACGACCATGGCCCTGTATACAAACCTAGTTCTCCGACTCTCACTACATTTGCTAATGCTGATTACGCAGATATCCTGATAACACTGGTGGCTATTGTATATTTCTTGGTGATAACCTCATTTTCTGGAGCTCAAAGAAACAACGTGAAGTTTCTCGGTCCAATAAAAAGGCGGAATATCAACAATTGGCATACAATTCAACCACTTCGTCATTGTTCAAGCACCTGCTTCATGATCTTCACTTACGCATTGCTCCTCCACGTCTATGGTGTGATAACATTAGTGCCCTAGCTTTTGCTTCCAACCCAGTGTATTAAGCTCACATAAGACATATTGAAGTAAATTATAATTTCATTCAAGAAAGAAGTGATTTGTAAAGAAATTGAAGTTGGGTATGTTGCCACTACTGATCAACTTGCAGACCTACTGACCAAAAGACTGTCACCATCTTATTTTTCATTTCTTCGCTCCAAGTTCCCCATTCGTCAACGCCTGTTGAGTTTGCGGGGGAGTGATAAACCATGTCAGCAATCCAAGTCACAGATGACACCATGCAAGACTTGCCTTCGGCCAGTGCGGGATGGGCGACCATTTGGGACCCAAAAAAATTGGGGGCACCAAAATTATTAGAGTAGTATATTTATATATATTTTCACAAGAGTATAAATTTATTAAATTTGGTTAAATAATCAAGAAGTTTAACTAGTATTGGTGGTTTCTATTGTTTAAAATTAATGAGGAGGTCTCTAGTTCGAAACTTTATTTTTGTTTATTCAGTTTCCAATTTATCAATTTGTAAGCGTATAAATTTTATAACATGTTATTAAATAATCAAGAAGTTTAATTAGAAGTAATGGTTTTTGTTGTTTAAAATTAACAAGATGTCCCGAGTTCGAAATGCTATGTGCATTTGCAATTTTTACGAATTTCTGTTTGGTTGTTAATTTCTTTTCAATTACTAACTAGTTGTAGTTTTTAAACATTCATTCCAATTCAATCTAATCTTCAACAAAGAATAATGCGTAGACCAAATTTGTCAATCGTATGATGTGTCACCAATTGGTTTAATTTAGTGCTCATTCATTGCTTACACTTATCAATTGAAGACTTGAAAATATGATAATTTTTTTACTCCCACATTGACAAGGTTAGTATATTTCTATAAAAGCACTTTAAAAGTTCATATAGAAGGGAAACAAAACTCATCATCTATCTACTTGTAAGTCTGGGGTTTTTTGGTTCCCTTTTCTCAATACAAAATAAATTATGAATTTGAAGTGCTTTTCTAAGATAATTTCTTCGAAGTCTTACATATAAAAACAAATACTATTTATTATATGAAAGAGCACATCTTTTGGCGTCGCCCCGAGCCTCAATAATCTCAGGACCTGCCCTGACGCATGTCTGCAATCCGCCTCATCTCACTTTGAATTTCACTCTCCTGCCATTCCAAACAAATTGAACAGTTTGAATGCCAGTCAAAGGAAAGCACAATCGGATAAACCCTAGCATATCTAAATTTCTTTGTAATCTGTGAGTTGAGATTGTACTTTGAATACTTGTAAAGATAAGCAATCTGTAACAAACACATCCATTGTAATCCCTATATAACGAAGTCGAAGCCTCCCTCATCATTAACTGAGTTGACCTTATGCAATCAGTTTTTCCAACCCTAGTTTAATTTCTTTAAGTAATACATTGCGTTAGGAATGATCAAGAAACTTGCTCAAGTTTGAGGAGTTTGGCATTTAGGGTGGAATATAAAGTATTAGGTTGTACCTTTTGAATTTAGGTAGAGGGTTTCGTGGGAACGTAATCACCATTTGAATATTAGTTGTGGTTAAATTTTTTGCACTTTGTATAATTGTATAATTAATACAATCTCTTGTATATGAGATTTTATTTGTCCATCCACTTTAATTGATAAATTGATAAATGGATTATGATGATAATGATGGTTAGTATAATTGAGATGCATATATCATTGCCTATTAAGGTGGATGGATTTTCTTAGTAAATATATTAAAAATTGGGTTATGGAAATAAAACTATCTTTTGTCTAGTTGAGTTCAACTCTCATAAGGACCGGCACATGAGTAGCAAAAGTAAAATATATAGGAATGGTATGCAATAGAGAGAAAACCCCAGCAGAATTTCCCTAGTCTATCGCCATCCCTATTGTTCTAAGTGAGAGATCTTGCTAGCACAACAAATGCCTCACTCCATTATTTGTCGTTGGTGTATCAATGTGAATACTCCTAGAGCCTCAGCACTTTGGGGAGATTTCTCGTGAATCTTCATGAAGAAGAAGAACACAAGCACAAAGAAGATCCTACAAAATGATGCGCACAAGACTAAGGATTCACGGAAGTAATGATTTCCTCTTCTTTATTTGTTGCATTATCGATCTACAGCCAACCAGTTATGTAGTTAATTAGAATCACAAATGATGTTTATTATTTATTTTTGGGAGTTTTCATGAAAAGAGCTTGGACTAAGTTTATTTTAATAAAAATCTATAACTTTATTTAATGAAAAAGACTTAAATTTTAATGAAAACCCCTTAAATTTTAATAAAAATGACAAAAGAACTTAAATTTTAATGAAAATGACATAATTTTAATATTATTTTTTTTTTAATCTGACGTGCAGATCCATGCAAATCCTCACACAAACTGTTTATGAAACTTTCTATACTGTTTATGAAACTTAAGATACTGTTTATGAAACTTACTACACTGTTTATGAAACTTAAGACACTGTTTATGAAACTTACTACAATGTTTATGAAACTAAAACTTAAAAAGCTACCGATATGAAGTTGGAGGAGCAGCGTTTCCAACTTGAAAAGGCAAAGGACCTGTGAAGTTGTTGATGTGGAGGAGCAGCTTTTCCAACTTGAAAAGGCTACCGATATGGGTTGGAATTGGACCAGCGAACAGATTAGAAAAGAGCTCTAGGATATTGAGATTGGTGAGGTTCATGATACCATCGCCGATGGGTCCAGAGAGATTATTCAAAATGTAAGGGAAGCGTGGCTGCTGCTCCTTTCCCGACGGGGGATTGCCCACTCCTAACCTCACTTCCTTTCAAGTCTTATACTGTGACAATTTGAAGTTGTTGCCGGACCGCATGCACACCCTCACCGCCCTTCAAGATTTGGGGATAGCCAATCTTCCAAATGTGGTGTCATTTGCACAAGGGGGTTTGCCTCCCAACCTACAATCATTTGGGATCGTCGGAGTAAGCAAGGATTTGGTGGAGACGTTGCTCAATGAACAGCTGCTCCCTGCCATTCTTCACCATTTCGAAATCTGTGGTGTATGGAATCTGAAATCTTTGGACGGAAAGGGACTTGAGCACCTCACTTCTCTTCAAAAGCTAGAAATTTCAGGCTGCGAGAGTCTCGAATTCCTGCCAAAAGAGGGTTTGCCGGCATCTTTTTCTTATCTGAGCATCGAGGGTTGTCCTTCTCTGAAGAAGAGGTATCGGAACAAGAAGGGAAAAGATTGGAGAAACATAGCTCGCATTCCTTGCATAAACATAGATGATGAAATCACCATCATATGAGCTTTCATTTCACTCTCTCCAACTCTCAACTCTCAAGACAAAAGCCAGGTACTTTATTTATTTATTATTAAATTGATTGTCCTCAGCAATATTCCAGCTTAAATTAGAGTTTCAGAGTCTAATTCTGATGAAATTACAGGAGAGTGGCTGATAGATTCTCCGAAAGAGTTTCTTCGCCGATGGGTCCAATAAGCTCTAGGATTTTTTTATGTTTATTTTTTATTTTTTATTTTTTATCCTTATCATTAAATAAAGTTAGTGTATGATTTTTTATTAAAATGTAAAGATTTGAAGTCATTTTCATTAGTTTTCCTTTTATTTTTCCCTATGTAATGAATTATTTCTCAATTATATGGTAAAAAACCCAACGATGTGCAGGTCATAGTGTAGGCCACTGCCCACACTTAGGGGAGGTTTAATAAAAAGAGTTTCTCATTAAGTTGAAGTTTCGTAGAACAAACAATTGTTTCCTCATAGAATCGGTAATTGTTTTTCATAAATTAATCATGATACTTTCATTGTTATTGGTTTTATGATTACGAAAAAATAGTTGTCGTTTTTTATGAAGAAATAGTTATCGGTGTCACTAAATTTCTACTTAATTACAATACTGTCACCGTACCCAAATTTCAACTCATTTAGGATACTACTGTCGCCTCTTATGCTTAAATTAAAGAAAATTCATTAGGTGTTTTTGAAAGAAAAAAAATTATTAGGCACTATTCATTAGTGTTCTATTCAATAATGGGTAGTCTTAACTATATAGAAACATAATGTGGAAAATGTGTTTGTCAGCATAGCCAACCCTAGACCTGGCAATTTCTTACATGACCTGTTAACACGACACGTTAATGACACGAAAATAACGAGTTTCGGGTCAACACAATAACTAATCAGGTCATTATCGGGTCACCCGATAATAACCCGTTAATAACGAGTCATTAACAGGTATACACGAGAATGACACACATGTAACCTGTTTCGACACGATAAGAAAAAAGTTATTTTGATGATTTTAATTTTTTAAACTACTAACAAAAATTACTATAAAATACAATAGATATAATGAATATGTATATATTGTTTATTAATTATTATTCTATATAAATTTTAAAATTTAAGTTTTATTTATTTATTTATTTTTATAGTATATTATAAGCAAAGAATGAGATTAAAAATCATAAAACACATTAAAAATAAAAATATCAAGTAATTTAAAAATACCAAACACATTAAAAAATTATAATAATTAATTTACATGTGCGAAAAATATGAAAAAAAATGTGCAAACGCTCGTAGTCGCATCCTCTATGCTTAGACGATGGGTATATGATCGTTTGAATTTTTAAAACCAAACAAACTCTCATGAATAGTATTTATGAGGGAGTTCAAAATAAACAAAATTCATAATCATTCATGTATAAGTTTGAAAGATGTGAAAGCTGCATCCTCAACACTTAGATGATGGTTACATGGTCCTTTAGATTTTTAAAACCCTCCAAATCTCATGAACAGTGTTTTTTATTTGAGTGAAAAATTAATAAAATTAATAATAATTATTGTAGAAGTGTGAAAAATGTAATCACTCATAATGAAAAACTTTACAACTTTCATGAAGCGGTCAACTTCGAAATTTAGTATTATGTTTTACATTTTTTGGGTCAAATTATGTTTTTCATTTTTTATTGATTTAAAATATATTTTTCTTAATGGGTACCAGGTCGGGTCATATTACATGATAATATTAACGGGTTGATTTCGGGTCGGGTCATACCACTCGTTTACTTTAACGGGTATTACACAACACAACCCGTTAAGCTATTAGGTATGATACGAAAACGACACGAACACGAGAAACACGACATGAATGCCAGGTCTAGCCAACCCCCATACTCATATATAATTGGCCCACTAAATTAAAAAGAAGACCACCTCAAAACTCAATATTAATAAAATTACTTTCCTTTTATCGCAAATAATATAACTTATATAGATATAACATTGTAAACACTCAATAACTTAGTGTGTATTGACGAGTCAATTTCATATTATATATTTTATCCTATTTTTAGTATGTTTTGGTAATTATTTGGTAGATTTTTGATACTTTGATTTATATTTTCAATATAGGACATTCAACTTCCTCTGGAGCAAAACATGACCAGACGAACGAATTTTGGAGTGATTGAAATTGGAGGATGTTCGTGTGTCTCTTAGCATATTCGTGTCAAAATTTGGAAATTTTCTACCAAACGGTTATTTTCTGACGATAGAATAAAAAAGCAATGCGCGGTGTTGGAAAGTGACATTTTTGGGCTTAATTGCAATTTTTGGAGCCCGATATGACCTCTGATAGGTTTGTGGCCTCATGGAGAAGTGTTCAAAATATTCCAAACTTTAAATCTAGCTATTTTGGGCCTATTTTGGAGCAGATATGGGTTCAAAACGTGGCTTTGCATATTTTAGGCAAATTTTGCTATTTAATTTAGGGTTATGTTTCTTACTTTATTTTAGGGTCATTTTGGTTCATGTCCCTAATTAACCTAGTTGTTAAAATGAAACCTTATTTGTTTAAATAGTTTGATCAAGGTCTCTAGCATCATTTAAGGGATTTAACTCATACATTTATGCATTCAATATCCCACAAATTATGAAATTCAAACAAATCCAAATAATATTGTTACAAATATAACAATTACTTAAAAATCAATAATAGAGTAATTTGTTCTTCACATCATTCTAGCAAAAAATAAAAATAAAAATGTACCCACATAATTATATATATAGTGCAAGTAATAACTATTGATATATTTTAAAATATAAAATAAACACATATAACTAGCATGGGTACGTTCATAAAAAATATTGGTACAAATTAAATTTAAAATAAGGGTACATATTAAAATTCAAAACTATGAGTACAAATTAAATTGAAAATATGGGCACATATTAAAATTCAAAATTATGGGTACAAGTTAGAACTAAAACGAATATTGGAATAAATTAAAAAAAGGATACAAATTATAAATAGAAATATATGAAGAAAAAAAATACTAAAAAGATTATATTTAAAAATGATTAATAATTTTTCAATTTTGAATTGACATATAATGACTTGTAAATAATTTAATATTCAAATAAGGTAAATTACACTTTACCACCTCATGTTTGAGATCTATTGCAACCTCATACAACATCTTCAAAAAATTTTACTTTCATACCTCACCTATTATTTTATTTCAATATAGTACCTCCATTACATTTTTCATCCATTGATCCATTAAGAGCTGACGTGGTTGCCACATTTGTGTCACGTGACTGTCAAATTTGTGTCACGTGGTAAAAAAATAATTTTTTATATTTTTATACATTTAAAAATAATTAATTAAAGAAAAGTTATTGAAAAAAAAAACCAGAACCCATCTTCCCCCCCTCTCTCCGACCCACCACCCACCCCACCCACTGCCCTGCAAACCCCCACCCCACCCCCTCCCCTGCAACCCCTCATCTTTTCCCTCTCCTCCCTCTTCACCTCCCGAACCTTCGTCCCCTCCCTTCACCACCAAAACCGCAACGACAAAGGCGATTACATCGTTTTGGATTCACCTGGCCGCATACCTCGACCTCTATTTTGGAATTCTTCTTTTCTTCTTATCCACATCCAGACGCACTCGTGGCGGCGTAGATCCTGGTGTCACGCCCCAATCCCGACTTATGTCCAAGATTAACACGTGATGTCACCAAGTAACCATATATCCAACATATCTCGCCTCCGGGATATGTACGAAGCATAACTCAAGAATTGAATCGCATAGTAATTTTTTGTATACTTTATGGCTGCATGTAACATCCTCATTAGATTGCCTACGTACCCTAAGCAAGGATCAAGCCATTCGTAGTTTGTCCTTTCACTACACTCGAATATTCATCACATAAACCGCCATGTCTCAACATAATACACAATTCAGTGCATGTAGCATCTCAAGGAACAATCGAGGAAGAACAATAATAATCTACAGTCATATTGGTCAACGGTTTATCATAATCATAACAATTACATCCGACAGCATCCAATAATCACGCCAAATAATAACACGTACAATACACTGAAATGTAGGGCTAGAGCGACACAGTTCGGCCGAAGCCTACATCTCTGAAGCTGAAATCAAATCCAAGGAACCAAGACACCAAAGGGATTCCGAACCTCTCAACGGAATCCAAACCAGGATACGATTTCGAAGCATCAATCAACGGAATCGCGAAGTACAATGCATATAGAACCACTCAATAAAATACAAGATTGATACGATTCCGGACCATCACTCAACAAAATTGCAGAATAGAAGGAATTCTAGACTATCACTCAACGGAATCCAAACCAGGATACAATTCTGAACCATCACTCAACAGAATCGCAGAGTACAATGCATAATGAACCACTCAATAAAATCGCATAGTACAATGCATAATGAACCACTCAATAAAATCCAAGGCAGGATACGATTCCGGACCATCACTCAACGGAATCCAGATGGAACAGGGAACCGGACCTCTCAAAGGAACCCCAGCGGATACCCAGTTCCGGATCACTCAACGGAACTGAGTGGAGGGCCAAGGAACATGTCAACGGCTCGAAGAAATAATACAAGAACCAAGTACTCAATTTAGAAGGGCTGAACGAAGCAAAAATTGAAATAAGGAAAACAAGTGTCAAAACAACAAACCCCATGACAATAGGTTAACAGTCCACTACTAGCCCTCACATTTCATCACATCAAGCCAATCATACAAATCAACCACACATTCCATAACAAGTTCAATACACAAGTCAAATCACATAAAATAAACAAGCATATCACCATATAATGCCATCATTACGTAAATCGAGATGCACGTCAATCGAGGAGACACGTCATCACGATGAGCCCATCAAGCTCCACAAAATCTCAACAACACGCTAGAACAACTCATGCTAGTTGACTAAAAAGTCAACCGTCGATCAAGGTCGAGATTAAGGTCCACAACCCTAGAAATCTAAATCGGAAGATCCGCCTATCAGATTCCTAATCTGTAACTTTCCAAAGTCCACATTATGCTTCTAGAATAAAATACTAAAACATCATTACGATCCATCAGTTAAATATCCGCCAATCGCAAATTCAAGTGGCGGTCAACGTTTAATTTTACAAACTTAGAAATCCAATTCGGGAAGATCTGTACGTTAGTTTCCTAATATGTAAGTTTCTATGATCCTCAAATATTATGTTCTATAATGAATTAAGGTTTGGTGACGATCCAACGGTCGGATTGTCGATTCATATTTTGATCAAGTTAGGTAGCGTAATGAAACTAAGTTCAAACAATCAAATTACGTCATACAGACATCAAACATGAAGTCAGGGCACATAATAGTACTTAAAAAGATGTCGTCGGCCCACTGGCCACTTGCCACCGCACGCGCCGCCGCGGATGGTGGTCGGGCACCCCGACTTGTCGAAAAATTAAATTATTTCAAAAAATCCTCAAATTTAACCAGAATGAGGATTTCAATGAGTAGAGTAAGTTTCATACCTGTGACCAAGGCCAATTTGGCCGGGAAACACCTCAATTTTACACAAACCTGTCAGAAACCCTAAAGAGGGTGTGCTTCGATTCGACCCCCATACTAGCTCCGATGCCTCCACCACTACTTGGGCTTTGTTCCTGAGGTTAAGGGGAGCCTAGCCATGGTGGTAGTCAATGGTGTTGCTTTTACAAATGGCGGAATCGCCGCTTCCATCCTGCGCACCCACTGGTGCGGTTTCACCCAAAATCAATCCAATTTTCACAATTTTGCAGTTGGAAATGGGTGAGATAACGATTAGGTTAATAGCAATAATCATTTTGGCACCGGTCCCATCGTCAACGGTGGTCGAAATTGAAAAATATGGGCGGGTTGGGTTAAATAATTAATTCCTAAACTTCACTTTTCGTAACTAGTTTAATTAAAATCTAAATTCAAAATATAAATTCTTGAAAAATAATATAAAATCTTAATAATACAAATATGTAGATTATCATAGTGAAATCCAGGAACGAGATTTCACACCAGGCGTTGCAGACCCCACCCACCCGTCCCATCCCACCCCACCCCCTTCCCCACCACCATAGTTTCTCATGAATATGACCATGTAGCCCCCAGTTTTCTATCACAGTCGTCTATTCTTCTAAAAGATTTGTGATTAAAGTGGTGTACTAGGCAGCGATGAGGGTCATAGACAATGCTCCCAAGTGTGGTGGTACGACAGTCAAGTTCGTGATGGATTCGAAGCAGGTGTGGCAGTTCTTGGCGTTGCTGGATTCTGGTGGTGGTTTGAAGGTAGGTGGAAGTAGTAGTGAAAGGGAAAATTTGTGGGCGTGGTGGGTGGGGGTGATGAGGTAAGAGAAGGGTGGGTTGGTTTTGGGTGGGGTGGGGGTGATGAGGTAGGAGAAGGGTGGGTTTTGGGGGGGAGGTGGGGATAGGGTGTTTGGGTTGCAGGGAAAGGGAAGGGCTCGGGGAAGAAGATGGGCTTTTTTATATTATTTTAATGGTAAATTGTTATAATATTTTAAATGTATAAAAAAAAGAATTTGCGACGTGGCACAAATTTGGTAGCCACATCAGTACAAATGTGGATTTCATATTTGCCACGTCATCATTTAACGGTTTACTTAACAGATTTTCTAACGGATGTATGAAATTGAAATAAAATGATAGTAAATGTTGGAAATTGAAATGTTTTAAATATGTTGTAAGGAATTGAAATCGATACCAAACCTGAGGGGGTAAAATGTAATTTTGACATCAAGAAAAGTCAAGGGACCTTGATCAAAAATGAAAAAGAAATAAGGTTTCAATTAATGAGAAGGAGAAATGAGGAATGGCAACCTAATTTAATCCTTTATTTTATTTATTTGGTTTCCTAGATCGATTGGAAGACCTTTTATTAGGAGGATTTAATTTAGTAGGTTAAATAAGCTTGGTTGGCCCTAACTTTAATTTCTTCTTCTCCGTACGATATTGAGAGAGGAAATTGGTCAAGCGTAAAGATTTTCAGACTTTTACATTCAAGGTGTTTTTGATCTTTTATTATTTCAATACAATTTATGGTGATTTTAGTTATGAATATGCATAACTAATTCCCTTTTTGCTAGGGCGATGCCACGAGCCTTAGCAAGAATATGTAATTTCTTTTCAATTTACTTATGATATTAAGCATGCAAGTTTGAATTATTAATCACCGGTTTAAACTATCTAATTGTCTTGATGATTGGCCACCATTAGGATATTTAGAAAAGTAATTAATTTGATGCAATATTGGCAAAGGGCTGTCCATGGAATTGACTAAGTCTTCTTGTGGTTAATATGTGTAACTTCTTAGGATGGACGACACGTCTTAAGGGTTGTATGGGTTTTCAAAAGGTTTTCACAAAACTTAATGAGTCTTGCATGTTCACATTTGATATGGACGCCACGGACGGGTTGCATGTTAGATATACGTTCTATATTGGAGGTTCCAAGTAGGATATATATTAGGAAAACCTAACCTTCAAATATGCATGTGTAATTCATAAGCAATTGGAAGAACTATATAAGATTGTTAAGGTGACGGAAGATCCCTAGTGCTTTATTAATTTGATTTTTACAAAACTGTTTCCTTTTCCTCATTTTTAATATTGCAAATTTGTCTACTCTCTTTAATTAAATTCGTTTTTATTAAATTAGGTCGTAAAATCAATCATCCCAAATCTTTGCTTTACAATAATAACTGAAATTTGATTTGATACGAATTATTTAATAATCCTTGTAGAGAACAACCTTACTAGAACCATTTATACTACAATATCCTCGTCATTCTTGCAAGTATTATAGGTGTTTTTAACCCTTTTGTGCGTGTGGTAAAAAGCCTATCATGTATCGATTTGAAACTATCAATCTTCTCTTAATATAGTTTAGAGTAGTAATATCGTTTGTAATAAGAAATAATTTTCAAATATTGAAATTTTGTAATTTATTACATATTGATGGAATGTTATTTTATGCCCACATAGATAAAACTCTGGATGATCCGTTGCTCATTTTTAAGTTTATCTTTATTTTTTTAGATTATTACTCATGAAAAATTTGGAAATGACAATTATTTACTAGAATAAATTTGGAAATTGGAGATCTCATATTTTAGAGTAAACTGTCGATTTGCCCCCTAAACTTTCACCTAGCTTTCGATTTCCCCCCTGAACTTTTCGATTGGAAAATTAAGGACTCAAACTAATTTTTTTAGCCAATTTGCTCCCTACCGTTAGTTTTTCAAACATTCCATCCATATTTCTGTTAAGTGAGACCATGTGCACAACATGTGAGAGTAGTTAAGTCATTTCACTCTTAAAAATAATTAAAAAACTGAAAATAAATTTAAAAAAATAAAACTTGCCCTCTACTTTTTCCCTCTAATTCCTATCCTCAATTTTATTTTTCACTCATTCCTATGCATGAGAAATGACATACGGTGTTATTGTCTTCAAAAGTATCTAAGTTAGTCTTTTTCTTGAAGCATGTACTACCATTTTTATTTTCTCTAACAAATTAATAATTTGACAAATGCTCATGGTGTTAAATGTGCAAGAATGCAGTTGAAATATCCATCATTTGATTCTAGGTTGAGTTGTGCACTTTCTTCTCTTTTATAGTAATTAATTTATTATTTGAAAACATTGTACTTTGAGGAGGCAAGCAAAGCTTTGTGGAACTGTGTGGGTATGATATGCTTTTTTTATTTTTTTTTGTGATTTGGTTGGATACTATTGCTAGAAAATTGGAGGAATAGTTAGGATTAGTGCAGTTAGCCGATCTTTGGAGTTTTGATGCTGGTGATTGGAGTAGTTTTTTTCTTTGACTTGTTGTAGTTTTTATTAGATGACGGACATGTTAACTGCTGGAAACTATTTTTATAACTCTTCTAACTCTTCTACTAGTAAAGTCTTAATGTCTCTAAAATGAAGTACAAAACGTAACATGCTTATATTAATGCACTGCTTTGGAGACAATAACACCATGAGCATTTGTCAAATTATTAATTTGTTAAAGAAAATAAAAATGGTAGTACATGCTTCAAGAAAAAGACTAACTTAGATACTTTTGAAGACAATAACACCATATATCATTTCTCATGCATAAGAATGAGTGAAAAATAAAATTGAGGATATTAGGAATTAGAGGGAAAGTTTTTTTTTCTTAAATTTTTTTTCAGTTTTTTAATCATTTTTAAGAGTGAAATGATTTAACTACCCTCACATGGTCTCACTTAATAGAAATATGGATGGAATGTTTGAAAAACTAACGGTAGGGGGCAAATTGGCTAAAAAAATTAGTTTGAGTCCTTAATTTTCCAATCGAAAAGTTCAGGGGGAAAATCGAAAACTAGGTGAAAGTTTAGGGGGCAAATCGACAGTTTACTCCATAATTTAATTTTTTTTTCTCTTTTAATTTGAAAATAAGTTTCTATACTTATGAATTCAAACATTTATTAATTTACAAATTCCTATTTTGTTCAAATTTCAATTTGAATTTTTTATCCAAACAAAGGGTGATAGGAATGTAAAGACATGGATTGATGTGCCAGATTCAAAAAATAAATTAATTAATTAAGGAGAGGAAACCCTAGAAAAATTGAATTCCTGACTTAATGAAAATACCTAACTTTTATGGTAATGCACCTAACTAAGTTTTAATGTCATACCAAAGCAGAAACTTCAAGGACCAATAGAGTTTAACGAATCAAGTAAAGTCTTATTAGAGTTAGGTAAGGAGTTAATTACACTAACACCTTTGAGATTTGTCAAGTTTTCACAAAACTCCCTTACTTTGAGATATTACACTAACACTCCTTGTAGTTTTAGTTTCCTTTCATATAACCCCTTGAGTGAAAAATCCGCATATAGACTTACTAGTTTACCCTTATAATTAAAATACTCTATCTTTATTGATAAAAAAGTTTCTAGAAATACAAAGAAAAAATATCAAATTAAAAAATAAATAAAATCAAAACCTCAGCCGAAGAGATGACAAAGTCCTAGCTATCTGTGTCTCTCTCCAAATTTTTATTTTTCACCGCAATCTCTTCAAACATTTACAAAAAGATTAAAACTTTAAGGTGAGTAGTAAATAGCCATTAGAGAATTGAGTCGGAGTTTGAATTTGATATGGATTCTCAGTCACAATTTGGGTCTGGGTTAAGGAAGCATCAACAATGGCTGGTTTTTTCTCAACAGGCAGAGGCGGCAGCGATGACCAATATAACAGAAACAACCCACAACCGCTGATCACCTCACCACCATCACATTGCTCCAGAGACGATGTTATGCTACAAGAATGAGGACGTGGCAAACCAGTCATACAAGGGCTTCGAACTGTGGCAGCTACAGGAGCAACTCCTCCAAGCCCAGCCGCCGCGACTTTACCAACCTCATACCAAGCTAAACTCCAAGGTGCTTTGCTGCAACTCTTGGGCTGATCTACTGACCTATGATATGGCATTTGTCTTAGTTTTGCAGCCCCTTTTCCGGCCTTGGGGATCAATTCCTCAAATTGGATATGAGCAAGCTATCTTTTGGATGATCTGATCAATTATATATTGTGATTGTCTTTTTATATTTGTTGCTAGTGCCTTATCGAGAAACAAAGGGAGGTTCGCCGGAAGCCGTGGCAAGGTGGGGAGACCGGTGCTTCATCGAGAAAGAAATGGTTGGCTGCTAGGGATTTTTACATTTTATTATTGATGTGATTTTTCTATTTTTTTATAAAGTTTATTTTTCTTATGTAAGTTTTGATATGTGTACCTCGTCTTTGAATTTCTTAGACTTAACATAGGCTCCTTTTATAAATTTGATTAAGCATTTTCTTAAAATTTTGGTGATCAATTTTAGTTTTTTAGAAGTTTAGTATTTCACAACTTCAGGGGTGTTAGTGTAATTAACCAGTTAGGTAAGTAAAGTGATTTTAAGAAAAAGAGGATTAGGCAAGATTAGAGCATTTCAGATCATCTTTTCTATTTTTTTCCTTTTTGCAAAATTTAACAAATAGAAAATTGTAGCAATGTCTCTCAATTTGAACCTAATTGGAGCAATGATCTCTCTACTAAAAGTTCATGACCATTGATCCCTTAATTCATCAAAATGTGCATTTATGGTTCTTTCCGTCAACTCAGTTAAAACTTCCGTCAAAATGAGTCACATGCTATGCAAGTGAGGTTGAATCAAGAGGCAAATATGGAAAACTAAATGGGAAAATTGTAGAAATGGTCCTTCAACTTTAACTCAATTTGAGAAATGGTCATTCAACTTTAACCCAATTGGAGTAATAGTCTCTCAACTTTAACTCAATTGTAACAGTAATTCTTCTAACATAACTCGTTTTGATGGAGCGGATGAAAATGACAATAGTTGCACATTTTGAGGAATTAAGGGATCAATAGTCATGAATTTTTAGTTGATGGATCATTGCTCTAATTAGATTAAGGTTGATAGGCCATACCTACAATTTCCCCTTTAACTAATAAAACTAAAATTTCAACAGCCTATGCCATCACCCAGGTGTGTACCCACTATTGGCCTCTTAATACATAGCCACTTGCTTTGCAGTCAGACAAATACTATATAAAGAGAAAGGAGGTGAACAACCAACGTCACCAGTATCTTTCTGCGATCTGAAATTAACCATTTTATATTTCACACAAACATTTAAAAACGCAGAGAAGTAGTAATAACAATGTGGGATGTGGTGGGATTAAGTTTAGTAGCTTTGCTAGTAATATACTTAACTTACTGGATTAACCAATGGAGGAATCCAAAATGCAATGGGGTTCTCCCTCCGGGTTCTATGGGATTGCCTCTCATTGGAGAGACTCTTAGTTTGCTTACTCCCTGCTACTCCCTTGATCTTCATCCATTCCTTAAGAAGAGACTCCAAAGGTAGATAAAGTTTGCCTACTCAATTGACATCATGTTCACTCTATTTCTGTTTTCTTTAACACTTTCTTTGCCTTGCAGATACGGACCCATTTTTCGGACTAGTTTGGTGGGCAAGCCAGTTCTAGTATCAGCTGATCCCGAATTTAACAAATATGTAATTCAGCAAGAAGGGAGGATGGTTGAACTATGGTACTTGGACACATTTTCTAAGATTTTTGTGCTGGAAGGAGAGTCTGGGTTAAATAAAATTGGTGTGATTCACAAGTACTTAAGGAGCATTTTCCTGAATCACTTTGGCTCTGAATGCATTAAGGAAAAGTTGCTCCCTCAAATAGAAGAAACTATCAACAAACATTTATGTGCCTGGTCAAGCCAGGAATCTGTTGAAGTGAAAAATGCAATCTCAGTTGTAAATTTCAAACCATCTTAGTCTCTTGTTTATTAATGCTTTACTCTGCTGCTCTTCTTGTTAATTGACTGACACGATTACTTTTGCCTTGGGTGTTGTAGATGGTTTTAAACTTTAGTGCACAACATATGATCGGTTATGATGCCAAAACAGCTCCCGAAAACCTGGGTGAGGGATATCATAGAGTCACCCAAGGTTTTATGTCCTTCCCCTTGAATGTTCCTGGCACAGCTTACCATAATTGTATAAAGGTACTAGAGAAGGCATATTATTTTTTACATTTTCGTCCAATAAGATATCACAAAATGGTAAAACTTAGGTAATTATTCAGGTCCATGAGAAGCTGACAACAATGTTGAGGAATATGATAAGGGAGAGACGCAAGTCACCTGAGAAGCGCCGAGGAGATTTCCTTGACCAAGTCATCACCGACATAGATCAGGAGAAGTTCTTGTCGGAGGACTTCTGTGTACACATGATATTTGGGGGCTTATTTGCTACCTTTGATGCTATTTCAACAGTATTGACATTATTTTTCAGTTTACTTGCAGACCATCCTGTGGTTTTACAAGAGCTGACAGTAAGTAGACTAATCTTGTGCATCAATTTAATTAATCTTCCCAACTCCTCTGTGTCACTATATTTAATTATCATCAGGCTGAGCATGAGGCACTGCTCAAAAATAGAGAAAACCCAAATTCTGCACTTACATGGGATGAATATAAATCGATGACTTTTACCCTTCAAGTTAGTTCTTTGAACTCAGCATGCTTTTTTTTTCTACCTTGAACAGTAGTATAGAAAAAAGTGTTACGACTTACTGGACTTCGGGAAAATATAGGTTATCAATGAAACTCTGAGGCTGAGTAATGCTATCCCAGGCTTGTTTCGTAGAGCATTGAAGGATATCCCTGTAAATGGTAAGTCCTCAATTAAAATTGGTTAGGCACTTTGTTAATTCCTACTTAAAAATACTAGTTTAGTTAGTCAATAAAATGTTTGTAAATGCTTTCAAGGATACACAATACCAGCTGGGTGGACGATTTTGCTTGTTACCCCTGCTCTTCATTTAACTTCCGACACGTTCAAGGATCACTTGGAGTTCAATCCATGGCGTTGGAAGGTACGCGTCTGTATTTGAAACTTGAGTATCTGATCTCAATCACAAAACTATCTCACAGCGCTAATTTTGTTTGCGTATTTATGTTTTGTATGTAATTAGGACCTTGATTCCCTTGTTATATCTAAGAACTTCATGCCGTTTGGTGGCGGATTAAGGCAATGTGCTGGGGCTGAGTACACCAGAGCGTTCTTGTCCACCTTTCTTCATGTTTTGGTCACCAAATATAGGTATATTTCACCACTCCCCTCTTATTTTGATCTCAGCATCTCACCAGAAGTAGCAAATCCAGTCTGTGCCTACATGGTTTTTGACTGAGCTTAAATCATTTTTTCGATTTCTGGTGTTCATAGGTGGACAACTGTAAAAGGCGCACGGATTTCTCGAAGTCCTATGTTGGCATTCGGGGATGGCGCTCACATTAAGTTCTCTGAGAAGAAAAACAACTGAGATGTTATTCTGATTCTGTATGGAAAATATGAAAAATGTAGTTGGAATAATTTAGGGCTGGCCCAAAGCAGGTGGATGCTATGCGCTTGCATACTAAGGTGCCGCCCTCTAGTTATAGAATGTACTAGAAAATTGTCCGCACGTTGCTCGGGTTTTGAATCCTTAATGCAAGACAGGCATGAATAATTTCGACAAAAAGACGGAGGATGTGAAGCTTCTATACCGAAGGTTTCTATTCTTGTACATCTAAACAATAAAATGAAGAAAGAAAAATTCACCAAAAAAATCGAAAACCCTTGCCCAAAAAAACTTACTAAATTCAAAGCATAGCATCTACACTGAGTTACTACCATACACTGCTCAGTTAGGATTATGCTATTCTCATCATCCCTGATCAATATAATTATATATTTCACAGCTACACTCCCCCTCGATATACACTGACAGAGCATCTACTTTTTTGCTCACTTTATTTGCTCAGTTAAGCAATAACTAACATACACAATTTGACAATCAAAGCTGCTACACCAATCATCCATAAATGGGCAAAAATACAAATACAATTCTAATGGGGTTTGGAACAAATACACCAATCATCCAATTCGAATGCCATTTGGAACAAATACACCAACCATTCAATTCGATTGGGGTTTAGCACAAATACATGATCTCAAGCTTTACATAAATGGACAAATACATACACATGCACAAAATAGAAAGAAGCCCAGTTCCGGTTCTAAGTTCAAACGAACAAAAGTAAATTATATAATTTAAAATCCAAGCATGAAAGGTTTACAAAGATAAATTAAAAAATGTAAATAACTAATTAGGCTTTGAATAAAAATGAGGGTGTATAATTATATACCTCAAAATGATAAGGAACCAACTTCTTCCTCCAACAATCCAAATTTCTGAAATTTCCAAAAAAATCCATTAGTAAGTCAGAGACTTTCATAATCGATGACCAATTCTAATGGAATTTTAGTTAAATAACCAAAGCCACACCAAAAAAAAAGAAGAAATTTTAGAAATATTGTTGAATCCAATACAACTAATTTGGTCTAACGAAAAACATGAAAGCTTAAGGCCTTGGTGAAATGTTCAGTAAACTGCAAAGGGCCTCAGCCAAGGCCATAATTGAACATCATTTCATACAACTCACAATTACTTTAATACATTTGGATATGAAGGAAAATTAAATTTATTCGATTTCGTTATAAAGAAAATTACTTAATGCAAGAACTCCATTTGTGCTCAATGGCGTGAGAAGTAAATAACCAAGTTTATATACTGCAGTTCGAATAACATAATTTTAAACTTCACCTAACCAACATGACATGACATGAAAATGAGTCGATTACATCAGTTTTAAATAATCTTGTCCCATACAACTTTTGCTAGTATGCCCTCTTATGTTTAAGGAGCAATTGAGAGAAAATAGTTCATGAACATCGCACTTCTGCTAGTAGTGCATCGACCATATTTGACTGCACAACAGTAACAACCAAAAAATCAAATAATGTAATGGAAGAAAAACAAAGATTAATAACCATACACCTATCCATTTTCTCTTGTAAACAAAATTTGTCATTTGCACCTAATTTAAAATCATGCTTGTTTAGAGCTAAAATCTTATCAAATAGAAAGACTAAATCCATTGCTAACATCAGCAACCATAAGTTTCTACTAAAAAGAACTTAGCTCAATAATTTGCTTAGTAATTAGGATGCCTAAGACAATGATTTAATCTCTTGGAAATCAAATCAAAGCTACAAAGTGATTCGCTTTGAGCGATCGACACATCAAACTCAGTTCGAGTTCACCAGTCGCATTCAGATATATACTCAAAACAATGCATTCACATTCTCTACTTTTGACACTTAATCGGCGAAGAATGCCAAGCCACAATCACTCAACCAGCTCCTAGTTAATGGTTTCATTAAATTTGAAACCCATACAGAGAACCATGTTATGCACATAGATCAAACCGGAGTACCCGACCCATTTCTCTATTTTCATTTCGATCATTTACTTTGTTAGGGCCCAATCTTACATTAGTTATTGGTTTATTTTTAGCTACAGTGCCTAAAACTTGATTTTGATCTCAGTTTGTTCCCTGAAATTTAAAAATCACCACTTTACATGAAACTCGATTTTAATCTCATTGTGTCCTCTGAAACTCAAAAGTCGTCACTTTACTCCCCAGAACTCGATTTTAATTCCACTCTGCTCATTTAAACTCAAAACTCGCTACTTTACTCCTTAAAACTCAAAATTCATGTTACATTGCCTTGTTTCTATTTTTTAAAATAAGTTCATCCATACAAAATTTATAATTGGTAATATGCCAAATTTCCAACTGAAATAAATGAATAGTAAAAAATAATAAAAGAACCATCTTCTCTCTTCACCACCACCTTCATTAAGAACATAAGAAAATAAGAAATAATGAAATCAATGGTACTAATGATAAGGTGGCTGGAGAGGGAGGGAGAAAGGATTGCTGCATTGGCAACACGTATAGATAAAGGGGGGGTGGTGGTCGGAGAGATGAAATCCAGGAATTGTTTTGCTATTCTTACTTTTTTTAGTATGTTATACAATGTTTGAAAACTAGTTTTTGTTTTACTCTATGTGGTACTATTTGATTGGACATGTGAGCTCTATACTTGTGTCATGTTAGTGAGGATCCTCGCCAGATTCTCTTTGTGAGGATCCAGCAAGGATCTTAGGGATCCTCAAATCATATATGTTCATTGTACATCGTACAGTTAGAAATCGTTGTAAATTTTTTTATTTAAAATTTGAATATAAACAGTACCTGACAAAAACTGGCTGGACGATGTATGATGAACGGATGTGATTGGAGGATCCCCGAGATCCTCAATTATGCCATATATGTAAACTTAATGGTTATATGACAAATACATAGAAACAAGCCAAAAGTGTAGTGAATATTGAGTTTTAGGAAGTAAAGTAACAACTTTTGAGTTTTAGGGGGGGGCAAAATGATATCAAAATTAAGTTCGAGAGAATAAAGTGGTGACTTTTGAATTTCTGGGGGCAAAGGATCAAATCGAGTTCCATGGAGTAAAGTTGCGACTTTTGAATTTCAAAAAGTAAAATGTGATCGAAACCGAGTTTCAAGAAGCGTACAACCACATAGTGTGGTACGCAAATATAATAATAAAATGTGGTATTCCTAGCATTTTCTATTGCATTTTTAGTGCAATTCTTCTTGAGCAATAAAATTGCATATAGGACATGCAAAAGTAACACATTACAAAAACCAAAAGATTTTCCACATCCATCAAATTATGATTTTCTACATACAGTGAGCCAAGTATTTTCCATCCATCGAAGTTGAGGCCATTATCGGTATGGCTGATCACCACGTTGCAAATATCTATATAAGCGAAAAGATAATGATATGGAGACTAAATTTCTGAACTAAATTTTGTAAAATAAATAATGTTGTTGTTGATTATTAGATTATTAATTAAATGTTAATATACTTATTTCTTATTGTGACATATGATTTAGTTTGCAAATTCAATATAAACCATATAAAAATATAAAAATACAAAAAATACAAAAAAACCCAACGGCTAGCTGCAACGGCTAGCTGACTCAGCTAGCTGTAATATTCAAAAAAAAATTCAAACTATTAGTGTCGGTTATAACCGACACTAATAGTAAATAAAAAAAAATTGCCTATGAATACCTATTACTGTCGGTTATAACCAACAATATTAAAAAATCCTTCTTTAATGTTGTCGGTTATAACCGACAATAATAGGTAAACTATATAATAAAAATAGCCAGCCCTTTGGCCCTTTGGCCCTTTGAAATTCTGTGGGGCCCTCCCAGATTCCCGAGCCCTCTGGCCTAATCCTCGGTTGGAGACGGTTTTAAGGCTATTTTCGGCCCTCTAGACCCTTTGGTTGGAGATGACCTTAAAGCATTCCAATGATCTCTTCTAGGATTATTTGAATACCTACTTAATCGGCTTATTGAATAAGCAAGATCAGGTCTTGTACAATTCATAATGTACATCAAGCAACCTATAACTTGGGTATACTCTAATTGAGATACACTTTCATCTTTGTTTTTAGTAAGTTTATGAATGGGATCAAAAGGAGTTACTGCAGGTTTACAATCATAATGTCCAAACCTTTTGAGAACCTTTTCAACATAATGTGATTGAGTGAGAATATATCCATTTGAATTTCGTAGAATTCGAACTCCAAGAATCACATCAGCTATTCCCATATCTTTCATATCAAAACTAGAATTTAGCATTTTCTTTGTGGAGTTAATCACATATTTGTTTGTTCCCAATATAAGCATGTCATCAACATATAGACATACAATAACACAAGTAATTTTTGTTTGCTTAACATAAATGCATTTATCACTTTCATTGATCACAAATCCATTTGTGATCATATTATGATCGAATTTTTCATGCCATTGCTTAGGCGCTTGTTTAAGTCCATATAATGACTTAATCAATTTGCAAACTTTCTTTTCTTGACCCTTGACAATGAAACCTTCAGGTTGTTCCATATATATTTCTTCGTCTAATTCACTATTTAGAAATGCAGTTTTGACATCTATTTGATGTATCTTGAGATTGTACACAGATGTTATAGCTATTAATAACCTTATAGAAGGTATTCTAGCTACGGGTGAATAAGTGTCAAAATAGTCAATTCCTTCTTTTTGACGATACCCATTGGCAACTAGACGAGCTTTATACTTGTCTATGGTACCATCCGATCTCAATTTCCTCTTAAAAATCCATTTGTGTCATATTATTTTATTTCCAGGAGGCAAATTAACCAATTCCCATGTATTATTTTGCATGATGGATTCTATTTCACTTTGAATAGCTTCTTTCCAATAAGGTGCTTCAGATGATTCTAATGCAGCTTTATAAGTTTGAGGCTCTTCTTCAGCTACAAAAGTGAGGAAATTAGGACCAAAATCCTTTGCAATTTTTGCTCTTTTACTTTTCTGTGGTTCCAAATATTGGCTTTGAACTCTAAAAGTTGAGGCATGATTTTCGTCAACTTTTCTTGTAGTATCATCATGTACTCTTTTGTTCAAAACATATGACCTATCTTTATAAGGAAAATTTTTCTCAAAGAACTCAGCTTCGGCATATTCAAGTATTGTATTTACATGAATATCTTCAATTTTATATTTATGAACCAAAAATCTATATGCCGAACTATTATTGGCATGACCAATAAATATACAATCCATTGTTTTTGGTCCAAGTTTTTGTCTCTTTGGAAGAGGCACTTGAACTTTCACAAGACACCCCACACTTTCAAGGTTTTATATGTAGGTAACCTACCTTTCCAGATTTCATAAGGAGATTCATTAGTCTTCTTATGTGGAATTTGGTTCAAAATTGTGTTTGCAGCAAGGAGTGCCTCACCCCATAAATTATGTGGTGCACCAGAACTGTTCAACATGGAATTAATCATATCCTTCAATGTACGATTTTTTTGTTCAGCCACTTCGTTTTGTTGAAGAGTATATGGTGCTGTCATTTGATGTATTATTCCATGTGTTGAACAAAATTCTGCAAAGTCATTAGATTCGTATTCACCACCTCTATCCAATCTTAAGACTTTTATTCTCTTGTCTGGTTGATTTTTGGCTTCGGCTTTAAATGTCTTAAACATGTTTAAGGCTTCATCTTTACTATGAATCAAATAGAGATAATAGTACTTGCTGCAATCATCAATGAAAGAAATATAGTAGTTATTTCCTCCACGAGTTGGTGTGGATTTGAAATCACAAAGATCACTATGGATTAAACCAAGTATTTCGTTGGATTTTTCCACGGATTTATATGAGTGTCTTGCATATTTAGATTCTGTGCATATCTCACATTTACATACTTTGTTCATGGAACATTTGGGCAATAGGCCTAAGTTAACCATTCTTTAAAGAGAACGAAAATTAACATGACCTAATCTTGCATGCCATAATGTAGATGACTCAATCAAGTATAGCTTTAGCAGAAAGTACATTAAGTTTGAAGAGCCCCTCAACCAAGTAGCCCTTTCCCACATACACCCCACCCTTGGTGATTACAAACTTATCAGATTCAAACACTATTTTGAAACCTTTGTTACTCTGAAGCGATCCAAAAATCAGGTTCTTGCGAATATTAAGAACATGCAGAACATTGGTGAGTGAAAGCTCTTTTCCAGAAGTGAGTTTGAGCGTCACTTTTCCCTTCCCTGCAACGTCAAATGCAGTTGCATTTCCCATGTACAGATTTTCTCCACCATCAACATATTGGTAAGTAACAAATCAATTTTGATCAGCACACACATGCCTTGTTGCTCCTGTATCAAACCACCAGTCATTGGAATTAGTCAATAAATTTTGATCAGCACACACATGCCTTGTTTCTACAACGTTTGCTTGATTGGAATTCTCAAAATTCTGATCGTTCTTGTGGCGGCAATCCTTTGCCCTATAACCTGTCTTTCCATAAACCCAACAACCTCCTTTGATTTTCTTGAAGGTTTTCCCTTTCACAACTGTGGGTGCTTTCTTTGCAACATCATTGCCTTTGTTTTTCTGATTGTGCCTTGCCTTGTATGAGTCACCTCTTTCCACAACATTGGCTTTTGCCTCTAGCGATGAGACATCATACTTCTCATTTCTGCGACGATCCTCTTCCACATGCAGTTTGAAAATCAATTGATCCATGCTCATGTCCTCAGTTAGATGCTTCAGATAAATCTTAAAGTCCTTCCAATTCGAAGGCAGTTTCTCTATAATAAATCCAACCACAAAACCTTCTTTCTGACCAAGATTTTCTTCATCTAACTCATGAACAATCACTTGGAGTTCTTCAACTTATTTGACAACAGACTTTGTGTCACTCATCTTGTAATTCAGAAATTTTCCAATTACAAACTTCTTGGAACTTGCCACTTCAGACTTATACTTCTTGTCCAGAGACTCCCACAGTTCTTTCGTTGTCTTAAATGATGAATAAACATCATACAGAGAGTCATCTAAAGCATTCAGAATATAGTTCCTGCATAGAAATTCACTGTGAGTCCAGGCTTCTATAGCCTGCAGAATTTCGGCAGGAATATCTCCCTCTTCTGGCGCTTTTGGGGCCTCAGAAGTAATCACATGACTCAACTTCAAAGTTGTCAAATAGAACAACATTTTCTGTTGCCAACGTTTGAAATCAACTCCCTTGAATTTCTCAGGTTTCTCAACATGTTGCTTGACAACACCAACATTTGATTGATCCATGGTTTCACAAATAGAATTCTGTCTTAGATTGTTATATATCAATCAAATGTCAAGTATATAATATATAATAATTTGCACAGTTTATTTTCAAATGAAAATTAAACAACAAATACAATATATCAAAATATAATCACTTAATGAAATTGCTTATAGAATCACAAATCACTGACTTTCTCTGTGAAATATGAAAAAATAGAAGTGATGGAATCGATGGATTCATTTCTGATTTGTAGCCATATTTATAAGGGCATTCATGAACAGTTATGACTATTCAAACTTATCCTTTCAGATATAACTGTTAAAAACTGAATCCTTAAAATCAAAACCGATAAAATTTAGACTTGTGATTTTCGTCCATCCGAGCCCAAGAGCTCCAAGGCTCAAGGCCCATCTTTGACATTTAATATAAACATCTAAACCCTCCAAGCCTAAGGTCCAAGGTCCATGGGTTTGACCCAATTCTTTTCAAACTATAAGTGAGTGAACTCACTTATAAAGGTGATTTGCACTAAAGGTTTGGGCGATGTGGGACTTCCTCACAGTCACAAGTTCCGACATCTAATTGTCTTTATGATTGGCCACCATTAGGATATTTAGAAAAGTAATTAATTTAATGCAATATTGGCGAAGGGTTGTCCATGGAATTGACTAAGGCTTCTTGTGGTTAATATGTGTAACTTCTTAGGATGGACAACACGTCTTAAGGGTTATATGGTTTTTCAAAAGGTTTTGACAAAACTTAATGTGTCTTGCATGTTCACATTCGATATGGACGCCACAGACGGGTTGCATGTTAGATATACGCTCTATATTGGAGGTTCCAAGTAGGATATATATTAGGAAAACCTAACCTTCAAATATGCATGTGTAATTCATAAGCAATTGGAAGAATTATATAAGATTGTTAAGGTGACGGAAGATTCCTAGTGCTTTATTAATTTGATTTTTACAAAACTATTTCCTTTTCCTCATTTTTAATATTGCAAATTTGTCTACTCTCTTTAATTAAATTCGTTTTTATTAAATTAGGTCATAAAATCAATCATCCTAAATCTTTGCTTTACAATAATAACTGAAATTTGATTTGATACGAATTATTTAATAATCCTTATGGAGAACGACCTTACTAGAACCATTTATACTGTGATATCCTCGTCATTCTTGCAAGTATTATAGGTGTTTTTAACCCTTTTTGTGCATGTGGTAAAAAGCCTATCATGTATCGATTTGAAACTATCAATCTTCTCTTAATATAGTTTAGAGTAGTAATATCGTTTGTAATAAAAAATAATTTTCAAATATTGAAATTTTGTAATTTATTACATATTGATGGAATGTTATTTTATGCCCACATAGATAAAACTCTGGATGACCCGTTGCTCATTTTTAAGTTTATCTTTATTTTTTTAGACTATTACTCATGAAAATTTTGGAAATGACAATTATTTACTAAAATAAATTTGGAAATTGGAGATCTCATATTCTAATTTTTTTTTCTCTCTTTTAATTTGGAAATAAGTTTCTATGCTTATGAATTCAAACAATTATTAATTTACAAATTCCTGTTTTGTTCAAATTTCAATTTAATTTTTTTATCCAAACAAAGGGTGATAGAAATGTAAAGACATGGATTAATATGCCAGATTCAAAAATAAAAAATAAAAAATTAAGTAGAGGAAACCGTAGAAAAATTGAATTCCCGACTTAATGAAAATACCTAACTTTTATTTTAATGCACCTAACTAAGTTTTAATGTCCTACCAAAGCAGAAACTTCAAGGACCAATAGAGTTTAACGAATCAAGTAAAGTGTTATTAGAGTTAGGTAAGGAATTAATTACACTAACATCCTTGAGATTTGTCGAGTTTTCACAAAACTCCCTCACATTAAGATATTACACTAACCAATTGTAACAGTGATTCTTCAAACATAACTCGTTTTGACGGAGCTAATGAAATGACTATAGTTGCACATTTTGAAGAGTTAAGGATCAATAGTTATGGATTTATTTAGTTGAGGGACCATTGCTTCAATTAGGTTAAGGTTGATGGACCATAGCCACAATTTCCTCTTTAACTAATAAAACTAAAATTTCAACAACCTATGCCATCACTTAGGTGTGTACCCACTATTGGCCTATTAATCATGGACGGAGCCAATGAAGGCTCACTGGAGGCAGATGCCCCCACTCAAGTAATTCGTTTGTTTAGTTGTAGACTACAATTATATAATATACAGGGGTTATTTTTGAAGAAAATATATGTATCTAATATCCAACATACATTCATGCTACTTGTATTCCATATCAAATATTATATGAGCAATAATGCTCTTGTTCTGTCATTCAAACCAAAAAAACCTCATCCCGCCTATCATGTACTTATAGTTTTCTCATCACTTTGCCACTTTCCACTACTATATTGAAATTTTTGTAACATTAGAATCATGATATATCATCATTTGAAACCATCCTTAATATCATATTGCATATAACCATTTACTATAATAAAGTTTTCTTAGTTGTTTTCGGTTGCCCCCACCAAAAGAAATTTTTTGCTCCGTCCCTGCTCTTAATACATAGCCACTTGTTTTGCAGTCAGACAAATACTATATAAAGAGAAAGGAGGTGAACAACCAATGTCACCAGTATCTTTCTGTGATCTGAAGTAACCATTTTATATTTCACACATACATTTAAAAAAACTGAGAAGTAGTAATAACAATGTGGGATGTGGTGGGATTAAGTTTAGTAGCTTTGCTAGTAATATACTTAACTTACTGGATTAACCAATGGAGGAATCCAAAATGCAATGGGGTTCTCCCTCCGGGTTCTATGGGATTGCCTCTCATTGGAGAGACTCTTAGTTTGCTTACTCCCAGCTACTCCCTTGATCTTCATCCATTCCTTAAGAAGAGACTCCAAAGGTAGATAAAGTTTGCCTACTCAATTGTCATCATGTTCACTCTATTTCTGTTTTATTTAGCACTTTCTTTGCCTTGCAGATACGGACCCATTTTTCGGACTAGTTTGGTGGGCAAGCCAGTTCTAGTATCAGCTGATCCCGAATTTAACAAATATGTAATTCAGCAAGAAGGGAGGATGGTTGAACTATGGTACTTGGACACATTTTCTAAGATTTTTGTGATGGAAGGAGAGTCTCGGTCAAATAAAATTGGTGTGATTCACAAGTACTCAAGGAGCATTTTCCTGAATCACTTTGGCACTGAATGCATTAAGGAAAAGTTGCTCCCTCAAATAGAAGAAACTATCAACAAACATTTATGTGCCTGGTCAAGCCAGGAATCTGTTGAAGTGAAAAATGCAAGCTCAGTTGTAAATTTCAAACCATCTTAGTCTCTTGTTTATAGCTTGTTACTCTGCTGCTCTTCTTGTTAATTGACTCACACGATTACTTTTGCCTTGGCTGTTGTAGATGATTTTAAACTTTAGTGCACAACATATGATCGGCTATGATGCCAAAACAGCTCCCGAAAACCTGGGTGAGAGATATCATAGAGTCACCCAAGGTTTTATGTCCTTCCCCTTGAATGTTCCTGGCACAGCTTACCATAATTGTTTAAAGGTACTAGAGAAGGCATATTATTTTTTACATTTTCATTCAATAAGATATCACAAAATGGTAAAACTATTAGGTAATTATTCAGGTCCATGAGAAGCTGACAACCATGTTGAGGAATATGATAAGGGAGAGACGCAAGTCACCTGAGAAGTGCCGAGGAGATTTCCTTGACCAAGTCATCATCGACATAGATCAAGAGAAGTTCTTGTCGGAGGACTTCTGTGTACACATGATATTTGGGGGCTTATTTGCTACCTTTGGGACTATTTCAACAGTATTGACATTACTTTTCAGTTTACTTGCAGATCATCCTGCGGTTTTACAAGAGCTGACAGTAAGTAGACTAATCTTGTGCATCAATTTAATTAATCTTCCCAACTCCTCTGTGTCGCTATATTTAATTATCATCAGGCGGAGCATGAGGCACTGCTCAAAAATAGAGAAAACCCAAATTCTGCACTCACATGGGACGAATATAAATCGATGACTTTTACCCTTCAAGTTAGTTCTTTGAACTCAACCTACTATTTTTTCTACCTTGAACAGTAGTATAGAAAAAAGTGTTATGACTTGCTGGACTTTGGGAAAATATAGGTTATCAATGAAACTCTGAGGCTGAGTAATGATATCCCAGGCTTGTTTCGTAAAGCATTGAAAGATATCCCGGTAAATGGTAAGTCCTCAATTAAAACTGGTTAGGCATTTTGTTAATTCCTACTTAAAATTCTAGTTTAGTTATTCAATAAAATGTTTGTAAATGCTTTCAAGGATACACAATACCAGCTGGGTGGACGATTTTGCTTGTTACCCCTGCTCTTCATTTAACTTCCGACACGTTCAAGGATCACTTGGAGTTCAATCCATGGCGTTGGAAGGTACGCGTCTGTATTTGAAACTTGAGTATCTGATCTCAATCACAAAACTATCTCACAGCGCTAATTTTGTTTGCGTATTTATGTTTTGTATGTAATTAGGACCTTGATTCCCTTGTTATATCCAAGAACTTCATGCCGTTTGGTGGCGGATTAAGGCAATGTGCTGGGGCTGAGTACACCAGAGCGTTCTTGTCCACCTTTCTTCATGTTTTGGTCACCAAATATAGGTATATTTCACCACTCCCCTCTTATTTTGATCTCAGCATCTCACCAGAAGTAGCAAATCCAGTCTGTGCCTACATGGTTTTTGACTGAGCTTAAATCATTTTTTCGATTTCTGGTGTTCATAGGTGGACAACTGTAAAAGGCGCACGGATTTCTCGAAGTCCTATGTTGGCATTCGGGGATGGCGCTCACATTAAGTTCTCTGAGAAGAAAACCAACTGAGATGTTATTCTGATTCTGTATGGAAAATATGAAAAATGTAGTTGGAATAATTTAGGGCTGGCCCAAAGCAGGTGGATGCTATGCGCTTGCATACTAAGGTGCCGCCCTCTAGTTATAGAATGTACTAGAATGTACTAGAAAATTGTCCACACGTTGCTCGGGTTTTGAATCCTTAATGCAAGACAGGCATGAATAATTTCGACAAAAAGACGGAGGATGTGAAGCTTCTATACCGAAGGTTTCTATTCTTGTACATCTAAACAATAAAATGAAGAAAGAAAAATTCACCAAAAAAATCGAAAACCCTTGCCCAAAAAAACTCACTAAATTCAAAGCATAGCATCTACACTGAGTTACTACCATACACTGCTCAGTTAGGACTATGTTATTCTCATCATCCCTGATCAATATAATCATATATTTCACAGCTACACTCCCCCTTGATATACACTGACAGAGCATCTACTTTTTTGCTCACTTTATTTGCTCAGTTAAGTAATAACCAACATACACAATTTGACAATCAAAGCAGCTACACCAATCATCCATAAATGGGCAAAAATACAAATACAATTCTAATGGGGTTTGGAACAAATACACCAATCATCCAATTCGAATGCCGTTTGGAACAAATACACCAACCATTCAATTCGATTGGGGTTTAGCACAAATACATGATCTCAAGCTTTACATAAATGGACAAATACATACACACGCACAAAATAGAAAGAAGCTCAGTTCTAGTTCTAAGTTCAAACGAACAAAATTAAATTATATAATTTAAAATCCAAGCATGAAAGGTTTACAAAGATAAATTAAAAAATGTAAATAACTAATTAGGCTTTGAATAAAAATGAGGGTGTATAATTATATACCTCAAAATGATAAGGAACCAACTTCTTCCTCCAACAATCCAAATTTCTGAAATTTCCAAAAAAATCCATTAGTAAGTCTGAGACTTTCATAATCGATGACCAATTCTAATGGAATTTTAGTTAAATAACCAAAGCCACACCAAAAAAAAAAAAAAAAAAATTATAAATATTGTTGAATCCAATACAACTAATTTGGTCTAACGAAAAACATGAAAGCTTAAGGCCTTGGTGAAATGTTCAGTAAACTGCAAAGGGCCTCAGCCAAGGCCATAATTGAACATCATTTCATACAACTCACAATTACTTTAATACATTTGGATCTGAAGGAAAATTAAATTTATTCGATTTCGTTATAAAGAAAATTACTTAATGCAGGAACTCCATTTGTGCTCAATGGCGTGAGAAGTAAATAACCAAGTTTATATACTGCAGTTCGAATAACATAATTATAAACTTCACCTAACCAACATGACATGACATGAAAAATGAGTCGATTACATCAGTTTTAAATAATCTTGTCCCATACAACTTTTGCTAGTATGCCCTCTTATGTTTAAGGAGCAATTGAGAGAAATTAGTTCATGAACATCGCGCTTCTGCTAGTAGTGCATCGAGCATATTTGACTTCACAGCAGTAACAACCAAAAAATCAAATAATGTAATGGAAGAAAAACAAAGATTAATAACCATACACCTATCCATTTTCTCTTGTAAACAAAATTTGTCATTTGCACCTAATTTAAAATCATGCTTGTTTAGAGCTAAAATCATATCAAATAGAAAGACTAAATCCATTGCTAACATCAGCAACCATAAGTTTCTACTAAAAAGAACTTAGCTCAATAATTTTCTTTGTAATTAGGATGCCTAAGACAATGATTTAATCTCTTGGAAATCAAATCAAAGCTACAAAGTGATTTGCTTTGAGCGATCGACACATCAAACTCAGTTCGAGTTCACCAGTCGCATTCAGATATATACTCAAAACAATGCATTCACATTCTCTACTTTTGACACTTAATCGGCGAAGAATGCCAAGCCACAATCACTCAACCAGCTCCTATTTAATAGTTTCATTAAATTTGAAACCCATACAGAGAACAATGTTATGCACATAGATCAAACAGGAGTACCCGACCCATTTCTCTATTTTCATTTCGATCATTTACTTTTGTTAGGGCCCAATCTTACACTAGTTATTGGTTTATTTTTAGCTACAGTGCCTAAAACTTGATTTTGATATCAGTTTGTCCCCTGAAATTTAAAATCACCACTTTACATGAAACTTGATTTTAATCTCACTGTGCCCTCTGAAACTCAAAAGTCGTCACTTTACTCCCCAGAACTCGATTTTGATTCCACTTTGCTCATTTAAACTCAAAACTCGCTACTTTACTCCTTAAAACTCAAAATTCGTGTTACATTGCCTTGTTTCCATTTTTTAAAATAAGTTCATCCATACAAAATTTATAATTGGTAATATACCAAATTTCCAACTGAAATAAATGGATAGTAAAAAATAATAAAAGAACCATCTTCTCTCTTCACCACCACCTCTATTAAGAACATAAGAAAATAAGAAATAATGAAATCAATGGTACTAATGATAAGGTGGCTGGAGAGGGAGGGATAAAGGATTGCTGCATTGGCAACACGTATAGAGAAGGGGGGGTGGTGGTCGGAGAGATGAAATCCAGGAATTGTTTTGCTATTCTTACTTTTTTAGTATGTTATACAATGTTTGAAAACTGGTTTTTGTTTTACTCTATGTGGTACTATTTGATTGGACATGTGAGCTCTATACTTGTGTCATGTTAGTGAGGATCCTCAAATCACATATGTTCATCTTACATCATACGGTTATAAATCGTTGTAAATTTTTTTATTTAAAATTTGAATATAAACAGTACCTGACAAAAACTGGCTGAACGATATAAGATGAACGGATGCGATTGGAGAATCCCCGAGATCCTCAATTATGCCACATATGTAAACTTAATGGTTATATGACAAATACATAGAAACGAGCCAAAAGTGTAGTGAATATTGAGTTTTAGGGAGTAAAGTAGCAACTTTTGAGTTTTAGGGGGGGCAAAATGATATCAAAATTAAGTTCGAGAGAATAAAGTAGTGACTTTTGAGTTTCTGGGGGCAAAGGAACAAATCGAGTTCCATGGAATAAAGTTGCGACTTTTGAATTTCAAAAAGTAAAGTGTGATCGAAACCGAGTTTCAGGAAGCGTACAACCACATAGTGTGGTACGCAAATATAATAATAAAATGTGGTATTCCTAGCATTTTCTATTGCATTTTTAGTGCAATTCTTCTTGAGCAATAAAATTGCATATAGGACATGCAAAAGTAGCACATTACAAAAACCAAAAGATTTTCCACACCCATCAAATTATGATTTTCTACATACAGCGAGCCAAGTATTTTCCATCAATCGAAGTTGAGGCCATTATCGGTATGGCTGATCACCACGTTGCAAATTTCTATATAAGCGAAAAGATAATGATATGGAGACAAAATTTCTGAGCTAAATTTTGTAAAATAAATAATGTTGTTGTTGATTATTAGATTATTAATTAAATGTTAATATACTTATTTCTTATTGTGACATATGATTTTGTTTGCAAATTTAATATAAACCATATAAAAATTTAATTTCTCTATTGTTACCCTATTGAAAAGGACAATTTTTTTTTACTGCTATAAAAAAGACAGCCTTTTGAAAATGTTTATCTCCGTGCATGTATTTGAATCTTCTTAATTTCTTTATAGTAAATCCATCATATCAATCAAGGTTGTTCATGTAGCTTAATCATCTTTTGAATCTTTTCGTAGGTGACAACAATCAAACGAGTACACATTGCTCAAAATACTGATTTTGAAATAAATAAATTATAAAAAAGAACAAAAAGAATCATCTTCTCTTTTTACCACCCACCTCCATAAAAAAACATAAGAACATAGGTGACCACAATCAAACGAGTACACATTGCTCAAAATACTGATTTTGAAATAAATAAATTATAAAAAAGAACAAAAAGAATCATCTTCTCTTTTTACCACCCACCTCCATAAAAAAACATAAGAACATAAGATATAATGAAATCAATGAAACTGATGATAGCTAGGGTGGCTGGAGATGGAGGGAGAAAGGATTACTGTATAGGCAACGAGTATAGAGAAGGGAGGAGAGGAGGAGGAGAAGGGGGGGGGGGGGATGAAGTTGAGGAATTGTTTTGTTGTTCTTACCTTTTTTTTTTAATTTTTTTTATAATATGTTATGCAATGTTTGAATTTTTTTTTATATTTTATTTTTAAATCTATGTGGCACCATTTGGATACGTGAGCTTTAGACATGTGTCATGTGTCAACTATAAGTGATCTTAATTATTTCACAAAAGTAAACTTAATGGTTATTTAGCGAAATACATAGAAATAAGCCAAAGTATAGTGAATATTGAGTTTCAGAAAGTAAGGTAACAACTTTTGAGTTTTAGGGGAATATGATATCCAAAATCGAATTCAATGAGTAAAGTATCAACTTTTGAGTTTTAGAAGACAAAATGTGATCAAAATTGAGTTCTATTGATTAAAGTAGCGACTTTTAAATTTCATAAGGTAAAGTGTGACTAAAATCGAATGATCCCCATTCATAGGTCTGAGATCCACATCTATGAATTGAAAGGTTCGAATGATCAAATATCAACAACAACCAGTTTTATTATGGGACAGCTCTTGATGTTCATATCGATCTATTATGTGCCTCCGCATCTAGCATTGGGTAGACCTCATACAATAAATGTCCTAGCTTTACCGTATCTTTTGTTTCATTTCTTCTGGAACAATCAAAAGATTTTTTTTATTATGGATCTACTACCAGAAATTCAATGCGTAATTTTAGCATGCAATGGTTATTCCTGAATAATCTCATTTTTCAATTATTCAACCATTTCATTTTACTAAGTTCAATGTTAGTTAGATTAGTCAACATTTATATATTTCGATGCAACAACAATATGTTATCTATAAGAGGTAGTTTTGTTGGTTGGTTAATTGGTCACATTTTATTTATGAAATGGGTTGGGTTGGTATTAGGCTAGATATAGCAAAATAATTCTATTACATCTAATGTACTTATTAGATCTAATAAATACATTATGTCAGAATTGAGAAATTCTATGACTCGGATCTTTAGTATTCTCTTATTTATTAACTGTGTATACTATTTAAGACCATCCAACACCGCCCAGTTCATGTTGCTCTTTATGGTGTGGAAGGAGCAAAGGTTGATTTTACCTTGAATGGGAGGGACGCACAGGAAACTCAAAAAAGTAGATTATGATGTGTGGTTTTTTCTAGGCATGAATAAACAAAGATTTGGATGATGTCTATCAGTATTGGGTTGGTATTGAAGTGTTTTTATGAAAAAAAATGGATATAAAAAAAAACTGAACTCAAATAGGTGTTTGGTAAAACTTTAAAACAACTTATTTTCACAGTTTTGGATGAAAAAAAGCTGAAAACATGAAGCAGCAAAAATGAGTTTATTCTTACAACACAGTAAAAGTAGTTTCTTTTCAAAGTACAACAATATCAAACCAACCCTCAATGGAAACAAGATGCTTTTTTTTTTTTTTTTTTTTTCACAAATGGTTGCAAAGGGCATGAAGAAGATGAAGTGGCCACTATAAAATTTGAGATGAAACGATAGAGGCTTAATATTATTCTAATATCCAAATTTGACTAAAGCCGTTTACTATATTTATATTTGTATTATTATCATCATCAGCCCTTGGCTATCACGTCAAATCCGGTGAACTGTTTTGCTCGGGATCATCATTCCATCATTTCTTGATGACAAATACTTAGAAGATTAATTTTTTTTAATCAAATTACAAATAAAATAATGTGTTATCAAATAAAAAATAAACATGTTAATCATCATTTAATTAATAATTCAATCATTTCCAATCACAGCATTTAGTTTGTAAATTTAATTACAAATCAAATGATGTGTCATCAAATAAAAAACAAGTATGTTAATCAATATTTAATTAATAATTCAATCATTTCCAATCACAGCATTTAGTTTGTAAATTTGATTTAAAAAATTTGATTTTCCTAACATTACTTTTTCTTGATATTTGGATATTTTTTTTCTTCATAAGAGTCGAAATTTCAACCATGTTATCTTCATCATATTATTATTCTTATTATTATTATTATTATTATTTATGTTCTTTATGCAGAGCTTATCCATGGGCATTAATTTAAAATTATAATTTCTATATAATTACCCTTTCGAAGAAAACAAACTTTTTTTACTTGTTATGAAAAAGACAACCTTTTTGAAAAATATCTCATTTGAATCTTCTTTATAGCAAATCCATCATGTCAATCAAGTTATGTGCCGCGTATTTGGGGACAACAATGTCATGCCATTATTAAAAGGGACAAGGATCTTCTCCTTATCCTCCTCTTGATGGGGATTCAGAGAATCAATCAATCTTGTTTATTCATTTTATATTGTACTGTTAATTTTCGTTAAATAATATTTATATTCAATTTTAATTTTAAATTTTAAATATTTTATAACGCATGATATACGATGAACGAACATGATTGATTGATCATCGAAATCCCCATAAAAAGGATCCAAAAAGAATCCTATTCCTGTTAAAAGGAATTGTATATAGTATATACATATGAAAAGTCAAATGGCGTGATATGACTATTATTTTGTTGCAGGGCCGGTCTAGAGATATTTTAGGTCTGGACAACGTTAAAAAATATGCCCTAACTTCACACGTAGACTTCAATAAAATTATACTGAAAAAACACTTCAAACTCAATAATTAAGAAATACATAAAATGTAATTTATTTTGTTCGAGAAAAGGGAACTAAATACTATGGGTTTACAAGTAGATAGATGATGAGTTTTGTTTTCATTCTATTGAAACTTTAAAGTATTTTTATATAAATCGTGACGTGTTTTTTCTTATTCACTAACCTGGTCAATATGAAACTACAATAATGTTTTCGAGTCTTTAATTGATATGTATAAGTAGTGAATGAACACTAAATTAAACCTAATGGTGACATGTGATATGATTTGCAAATTTAGTCCACGCATTACTCTTTGTTGAATGTTAGACTTGAATTGGAACGAATGTTTAAAAAGTGCAACCCTCATAGCTACTAGCTAGTAATTAAAAAAGAAATTAATAACCGAATAGAAATTCGTAAAATTTGAAGAGAATAAACATGCACATAGTATTTTGAACTCAATGACCTCTCGTTAATTTTAAACAACAAAAATCCTTGCTTCTGATTAAACTTCTTGATCATTTAGCCAAATGTTATTAATCTAAACTCTCATAAAAAAGAAATTTCGTTAAAGTTGGAAAGTAAAAACAAACATCTAGCATTCAGAACCCAAGACCTCCTTAGTAACTTTAAAACAACATAAATCACCATTTATGGTCAAATTTTTTGTTCCTGTGGCCAAATTTTATAAATTTATACTCCTACAAAAAGAAACTTGTAAAAATTAGAAAGTCAATGAACACACATGGTGTTTTGAAAGCAAGACCTCCTCATTAATGTCAAATGACAAAAACCACCAATTCTAGTTAAATTTCTTTGTCATTTAACCAAATTTAAAAAATTTATACTCTTATGAAAACATATATGAACATACCACCCTAATAATTTTCGTACCCCCAATTTTTTTGGGCCCTGGACAATCGCCCAACTCGTAATGGGCCTGGGCCGACCTTGTTTTGTTGCACTTGATGTGTGTATTATGTCACTATATATGCGTTGTGTCAAAACTCAAACATAGTTTGGACATAAGGTTCAACATGTATTTGTCTCTAGTGTGCTTTTGGTTTCAGTGCCACAAGATGGCTCGAGGGAGAGATAATAGGCATGCCATTGTTGGAGGTTGCTAATCGACAATATTTTTGTTTCAATGCGTGTGAAAGTTAAGCATAAATATGACTTCTTAACTAAATGATTGTGCACCAAGTGGGACGGTGATTCAGTTAAGTTCTTTTTTGAGCCTCGAGAGAACGAGGACTTCAAATTCAATGTAACTTCGTGTATGCTTGCCTGAAAAATAAATAAAAGTGAATAGAAACTAAAGCAAGAAATAGAATGTAACCATTTCATGATGGAATCAAGATTACAAACACTCATAGAAGTAAAAGTTAGGCCGATGGACTGAGCTATATAACTTGAAATGTAAGTTGACTAAAGTGTAAAGAAATTAGTAAAAATTTAGCATGATTCAAGTCATGAAGGGCAAGATAATGCTAGAGGAGTCCACCAAGATAACTACTGACGAATTAGACTTGGTACAAAATATGTTTCTTATAGAGGAAATCATGGTGGCAGAGTTGTAAAGTTTTAGATCTCAGAGATCGAAGTCAGTGTTTGTTTCGACTGAAGGCTTTTGAGATTGTAGTTGAAGAGTTAAGAGGTTTTTTTGTGGAAAAATAATTGGATTTGTTTCTAAAAAACTATTGGGTTAATTGAAGAATCATGCAAAATTTTTGTTTAATTGTAGAGGTTAACGAAGGTCCTGAGCTTGAAAGTCTCTGGTTCTATTTATAGGTAGGGGAGAAGGAACAACCTCGATCATATTGTTGAGTGGGACATGGGTAGATTGGTCATTTGGCGTTGACATTGATTGTAATTACTGATATAGGGCCTCTAGTTGTGTTTTGAGACAGTTCGCACAATCACAGTAGTGACCTCAGTGCATCGAATGACGCATATGTATGCATTTAAGGGGGCAAGATATTTTTGGGCCCTAATTGTTTGCGTGTCAAACGCACCTCGGAGAAAACCGTGTTCGAGATCTTAGACATGTTGGAAAGAAATGAGATGGCCGTCTAAGCCCTAATTTGGCCTTCGAAGTTGGTGGGCCAAAGTCGTGCGACTTTTGTGTAAATAAAAATGGATAGGGCCATAGCATGCCTTGTTTTTATTTGGAGGTATTTTGATATAGGTGCCTTATTTTTCAATTTCGTTGACTAAATCCTTTTAAGAATTTGATTAAACATTTTTTCTACAACTTTATTAGAGGGTACCTTTGATTGTATGATCATTTGATTATTTTGGTTCGTTTGATTACCTATAATATGGATACATTTGATTTTATGGTACATTTGGATTTCTTGTACATTTTGTTTCCTGTTACACTTAGAATCTAAACGTACCAAAAGTTGGTTAGTTTATTTTCAAATATACCATAGATATTAAATACGTTTTTTTATATAACTATACGTAAAATTTTAACAAATTAATGAAGTTTACTTATGAAAGTTTTAATAACATCTTTTTATGAAGGAAGAGACTAATTAAATATAATAATAATAATAATAATAATAATAATAAAAGTTATATTTTTATTAGTGATAATGAAGAAGTAGTTAAATTAACATATTTAATAAAGTTACGAATTTAAAATCCTTAAATTGTAAGAAATTAGTTGTTAGCTAGCTTAAGCAAATATAAATTAAATAAATAGAAAATTGCTAAATTGGCAATTGATTAAAGCATCTTAATCGAATTTTGTAAAAAAAAAAAGGATGTTTAATCTAAACAAGCTAAAAAAAAAAGAGATAGGATCCTCGCCGAAAGGGGTGGGTTCAAAAAATTGAAAACCGAAAAAAAAGGAGACCGAACACTGAATCAAAATCGAAAAACCAAAAACTAAAACGAAATTGAACCGAAAAAGAAAAAACCAAACTGAATCGAACCTTATTGGTTCGATTTCGATTTTGGAGGTTTAGAAATCGAACCGAACTGAACTAAATCGAATCCCTTTATATTTTATGAATGTATGCCCATGATGGTTTTTTTTTTTTTTGTGAAACTTTGTTGCCAAGTTTGAAACTAAGCCTATGACTTTTTCAAAGGAGCATACTTTGTTCAAATATGAAAGATATTTCATGGGTTATAGAGGAAAGTTTTGGAAGGCTTTAGAATTTGGATGAGTTTCTCTATTTATTTGTTTTTTTAATGGATACGGTGATCATTTTTCTTTGCAATTGAGGTTGTTGATAGAGTATGATTGGTTTATATAATCTTGTATATGTACAACTATCTTCCACCTTCTCACTTTCTTCATTTTCTTATTATTAGTCTAGCAATGCAAGCCTCTTTTCTAAATTTCATACTAAAAAAATGAAGTTTTATAAAATAAAACAATTCAATAAAAAACCAAAACCGAAATTGAACAAAACCAAATTGAAAAAAAAACAAAAAAAACTGAAGCGAAAAAAACCGAATCAAAGTTTCAGTTCGGGTTTGGAAAAAATCTAACTAAATGAAACTGAACCCACCCCTATTGTCGGATCCTTTAATCCTATCCTTTCATCATACATCGTGCGGTCAGAAATAATTTTAAATTACATTATTTAAAATTGAACACAAACAATACTTGACAAAAATTGACCGTAAAATGTAAAATAAACATCTATAATTAAAGAATTCCTGGAATTCTCACAAAGATAATCCGGGCGAAGATCCTATCTCAAAATAATTATAAGGAATTCTAATGGCTTATTATATTAACACCCCACATATTGTTGAATAAACCCACATACTTAATACACCCCATATTTATTTTTTCAATTAAAAATTATCTTATTATACCCCACATACTTTCCCAAAAAACGCTCATTTTCTACATACATTCCATATTTTTTACACACCCCACATTCTTCAAATCTTATAATACTCATTTTTAATTTTTATAATATAAATTGACTTTGGAGTAAACCCAAACATCCTATGTGATTGATGTGGAGAGAAGAAAATAGTCACTTGAGAGGTGCCAATTGAACTGAATGAGTTATATTGCAGTAATTCACCATTAAATGGAATGAGTTATGTTGTTGTAATTCACCATTGAAAACGGTGAGAACTTCCTAAGAGAGAAGCCTTCAGATAATCGGGTTTTTTGGGAATTGTAAACAAATGTTAGTATTAAATCAATCAATAATAGGCTTGGGTAGTATAGTTTCTTAGGAAATCACAAGCAGATATGTGGGACTAATCTCCTTTGAAATCAAAATCAGATAATAAAACAATGCAGATAGTTGGGTTAGGGTTTTGTTTAACAAAGGAGAGTGAGAGGTTTTGATATGAATAAGATAAATAATATGTTAAAAGTGATTTAGGGTGTGTTTAGAATTATTTTTTTTAAAACCTAATAAGATCGAAATTGTCATTACATAATAAAATACATAAGTTATTTAACATTAAATTTTAATCTAGAGTGTATTCAACATTTTGTGGAATGTTAATAAAAAAATCCATTCTAATTACTCTTTTATTTATGGTCCAAACACGTAACCAAACAATTTAAATAGTAGTGCGTGGAAATTGAGAAGATGCAGATGTTTTATTTATGGCCCAATCACATCAACAAACAATTTAAATAGGGATAGTACTTGGGTACACACTGACTATCTTATAAAAAACGACACGTGTCATTTTGAAACTGTACACATCTAAAATTCACGTCGGCAAGAAATTATTTTTAATTACATCCTCCCATTTATTAATGCATACGGTATAAAATCAAAAGCATAGTGACTGATATCCAACACGTTCAGAAATGGGAAAGCAGGTGGCCATTGTAGGGGCTGGGATTAGTGGCCTCCTTGCCTGCAAGTACACAATTTCAAAGGGATTTCAACCTATTCTGTTTGAATCTACGAGCAGCATTGGAGGTGTGTGGACCAAAACTGTTGAGTCTACCAAGCTCCAAACTCCTAAACCGGTCTACCAATTCTCAGATTTTCCATGGCCATCTTCAGTGGAAGAGGACTTTCCTAGCCAGCATCAAGTTTTGGATTACATCCAATCATATGCTCAACATTTTGACTTGCTTAAGCACATCAAATTCGACACCAAAGTGTGTGGGATTGAGTATGAAGGTGCATCTGAGGATGAGATGCAAGCTTGGAGTCACTGGGGTGGAACTGGTGAGCCTTTCAGCTCCAAGGGGAAATGGAAAGTTGCAGTAGAAGACAAACATAGCCGTTCAACGGAGGTGCCTTCTTATTTTTACATGCATAGATATATGTATACTTCCTTTCGAGTTTAATTATGTTATGCTTTCATACTGTCAATTTTTAAGTCATACTGATCTGATTATGCATAAGCAGGTTTACCTTGTGGACTTTGTGATCCTCTGCATCGGCCGGTTTAGTGATGTTCCAAACATTCCTGAATTCCTTTTCAACAAGGGGCCAGAAGCATTTCATGGGGAGGTTATACACTCAAAGGACTATGCCGCAATGGATTACGAAAGAGCGCGTAACTTCGTGAAAGGAAAGAGTGTAACAGTTGTTGGATTTCAGAAATCTGCACTGGACATTGCAATGGAGTGTTCGAACACAAATGGTAACTAGTTTCGTGAAAATTAATTGATTGTCACATGGCATGTACCCAGAATATTGTGATCATTTTGTTCATAGTTTGTACCTATTCCTCTTAATTAATCAGTTGGTTTGCAGGGATTGAACATCCATGCACAGTAATTTACAAGACAGAGCATTGGACTGTTCCTGACTATCTTCCATGGGGTGTGCCCCTGGCATACCTATACCTTAATCGCTTCTCGGAGCTTTTGATTCATAAGCCTGGTGAAGGCATTCTACTTGGTCTCCTTGCAACAATTCTTTCACCTCTGGTAAACTTTTTTATATTTATTTTCTATGAATCTTTTATAAGCAATCATGTTAGTAGGTTAAATAGTTAGTTGTTAGGGGAGAGAAATCAGTGAGGATCAAACCCTCGACGTGGTGCATAACATGCTTACTTTCCACCACTCCGGTAAAGCATCATTAGCTTATTTTTTATGAATTTAGTATTAATCAATTTGTAAAAAGAGGAGTTTATTAAGAATATATTTGGTGAATTTTAACAGAGATGGGGATTTTCAAAATTTGTTGAAAGCTACATAACTAAGAAGCTTGGGTTGGCCAAGTACGGAATGGTACCTAAGCATAGTTTTCTTCAAGAAATCAGTTCTTGTCTGCTCTCAACAATACCAGAAAAGTTCTACGATCGAGTCCAAGAGGGAAGCATCATACTGAAAAAATCCCCCAGCAGCTTGAGCTTCGACCAGGAAGGCATTTTGGTTGAAGGGGAAGCATCCCCTTTGCAGACAGATTTGGTGATACTCGCTACTGGGTTTAGAGGTGATAAAAAGCTCAAAGACATCTTTGTGTCTCCTACCTTTCAGGATTATATAGCTGGTTCGCCGGAGGCCATATTACCCCTCTACAGGTTAGCTCCTTTGAAAGCACAATGGGGCAAGTTTATGCTAAATATACCACATTTGTTGATCACTTCTCTCACATAACTCTAGTCCGAGTCCCATCTATCTAGCTAGGTCTTAATTTTGTGAGACATGTGATCAGTAATGCGGTGTGCACATGTAGATTTATTTGGTCGTTTTATTAACTGCTGCAACATTTAAATATGATGGCTCATTTTCAATCAGGGAATGCATACATGGACGAATTCCACAACTAGCCGTAATCGGATTTTCTGAGAGTGTTTCAAACTTGTACACATCCGAGATGAGATGCAGGTGGGTAGCTGAGCTTCTTGCAGGCACATTTACGTTACCAAGCATAAAAGAGATGGAGAAAGATGTGAACAAATGGGACGGATTTGCAAAGCGATACGCCGGCAACTACTATCGGAGATCATGCAATGGTACCCTTCATATATGGTACAATGACCAGTTGTGCAAGGACATGGGATGGAACCCTAAAAGAAAGAAGGGACTATTCGCTGAATTATTTGAGCCTTATGGACCATTGGATTATGCTCCATCTTAAAATATCCCTAGTGCGTTGACTTAAAAAATAATTCTACCTTTTCTTTTCTTTCAAATAAGTGTAACGTAAAAGGTTACACCAGTTGTAAGTTACTATGTAATAATAAGAATTTTTGATATATTTGATTAGCCCACTCTGTTTTTATTTTGCTGATATTCACTATTCACGTTTTTAGATTTTTGTGGCAGAATCTTTTTACATCTGCTATGATTATTTCTCCCTCCACCAAGTCATCCCTATTTCAATTTCGACATAAAACAAAATGCATTGAAATAATCTGCCCATTCTGTGAAATACACTGGAACTGTGCTGCCCCTTTTTATTTGACCTTTTATTTTAACTTTTTATTCTATATAAATAATTTGTAGTTTACGTTTTATTTAGAGAATTGTTATTAGCATTCTAAAAATCTCATTTTACATTCTTTACAAGTGTATTTTTCTTTCTAATAATAGAAAGTTTGAAATGTCAAATGAAATTTTTAGAATACTAATAACAATTCCCTTTATTTAAAAACATTTTAAATTTTAGTTGGCTGATGGAAGAAAGTCAGAAATTCAAGTGAGGGCGTACAAAGAAAAAGGGGTCCATTGATAAAATTGAGTGTGGTTACTTTATTCTAATTCATTAATAGTTAGCAATTGAGAGACATTGAGAGACATTGAATCAATGAGCCAGTTGATAACACTCTAAGACCAACACTATGAATATCAGAGAAGAACCAGAAAACTGAGAAGAAAGAAGGAAAGAGAGAAATGAAGAATAAGGAAATTGTATTGATCTTTAGAATTGACTAACTGAATTACAATATGTGTTCACTGCTATTTATAAACCAACATACAGTCTTAGTTAGCAAGCTTTCTCTTTTAACTAACTAACTAACTAACTATAAACTGTTTTGATATTCTAACCGTTGATTGAAGTAATGAGCTGGCACTCCATCTAACCATTGATCCATCTCAGTCAACATCCCCCCTCAATCGTGGCTGGGGTACTCAGCCTAAGATTGTAACAGTGTCGAAGAAAAGCTGGACTGTGCAAACCTTTTGTAAGAACATCGGCAGTTTGATCCTCAGTTGGAATGTACACCACTTCTAGATCTCCTTGTTGAACACGTTCACGCACAAAATGAAAATCCGTGTCAAGATGCTTTATGCGAGAATGAAATACAGGATTCGCAGTAAGAGCTATGGCAGACATATTATCGCAATGAATTGTAGGAGGTGAAGACAAAAACACTTCAAGATCCTTCAGTATTCCCCTCACCCAAGCAACATCAGCTGCAGTGTGAGCAAGAGCCTTATATTCAGCCTCTGTTGAACTCCTCGAGACTGAGCATTGTTTCTTTGATTGCCAAGACACGGGATTGTTACCCAGATACACGACATAGCCTGTTATCGACCTTCTAGTGTTGATATCAGCCGCCCAATCAGCATCGGAAAACGCAGTTAATGTTGTTTCCTTAGCTGCTGAATATAGAACGTGTTCAAGGCACACAACATCATGGGATTCTATATTCAGCAGCTAAGGAAACAACATTAACTGCGTTTTCCGATGCTGATTGGGCGGCTGATATCAACACTAGAAGGTCGATAACAGGCTATGTCGTGTATCTGGGTAACAATCCCGTGTCTTGGCAATCAAAGAAACAATGCTCAGTCTCGAGGAGTTCAACAGAGGCTGAATATAAGGCTCTTGCTCACACTGCAGCTGATGTTGCTTGGGTGAGGGGAATACTGAAGGATCTTGAAGTGTTTTTGTCTTCACCTCCTACAATTCATTGCGATAATATGTCTGCCATAGCTCTTACTGCGAATCCTGTATTTCATTCTCGCATAAAGCATCTTGACACGGATTTTCATTTTGTGCGTGAACGTGTTCAACAAATTCATTGCAAGAAGTGGGACATGCAGTACATGATTCAATACAAAAGTATGAGTATCAGTAATAAGTTTAGATACACCAATGTTTTTGACAAGCAAACCTTCTCCATTTCCTATTGTGATTTTCGAGTCACCATTGTAAGGAGTGACTTGGTTAATATGTTCAAGATTAGCTGTCATGTGATGACTTGCACCTGTGTCAACTACCCATGTATCGGCATTAGAAAACCCATGAATACTTGGAGCTGCTTGTGTTGAAATGGATGACTGAGCTGCCATTCCCACAGGTGTTGGATTCAATGACTGAGGTGGAGGAGGTCCTTGATAAGAATAATTGTTCCTGTGATAGCATTGTATAGCCGTATGTCCTTTCTTGCCACAGATTTGACAAAAAACTGGCCCCTTGAATACTTGATCACTGTCAGTCCTATAGTAACAATTTGGTGCAGTATGACCCCTTCTTGAACAAATCTGACACTCTGGAGATATAGCAGCCTTGTAATTTGTATTACCATGCCAATTACTTCCTTGTCGAAAACCACTTCCACCTGGCAGAGCGTTAGAACTACCATACTGACCTTTTTGATTGTCAACTGACCCATTGGAACTAGTTGAACCATTAGAATCATTGAAACCATAAGATCTATTCCCAAAATTAGAATAGGACCTGGTATTGTTATTAGGACCATTGAACCGCCTGTTATTGTTGAAGTTCGATCTCTGTTGAAAAGATCTCCCACCATTGCCAGTAAAACCGAATCCACCATTAAAACTGCTTGAACCATTAAATCTCTGTGAATGAGAACTTTCACCTTGTTCAAATGACTGATAACCGCCTTGACTTCCTTGATTATGTGTTGAATCACCACGAACATACATAGCTGACATTGGCCCAGCAATATTAGTCAATCTTGTTTCAAGAGAACCCTCAACTCCAATCAATTGAGCCCTGAAATCCTTTAGAGATATAGATGTATCTCGAGCAAGAATTATAGTTTTAATGACTTCATACTCTGGTGGCAGCCCTGATAACACCGCAATCATCAAATCATTCTCAGTAATCCTCTCCCCTGCAGCTACAAGTTGATCTTTAATAACCTTCAGTCTCAGCAAGAATTTATCAACCGATTCAGACCCTTTTTGAGCAGTGTGAAATTCAGTTTTTAACTGATTGATCCTCACTACAGAAATAGAAGCAAATCTTTCTTGTAAACTTTCCCAAGCTTCTTGTGCAGTCTTGCATCCTATCACATGATCCATAACTTCATCACTAAGAGTAGCAATGAGTAAGCTCAGTAACGCCAAATCTTTCTGTATCCATTGTTTATAAGCTTGAGTAATCTCCTTTGTAACACCTCCTTCAGGCGTAATACAATACTTTGGTGGACATTGTGATTCCCCAGTAAAGAAATCAAACAGATCATACCCACGAAGAACAGAAGAAAACTGATAATTCCATTTGACAAAATTATCTTCTTGCAATTTTACAGTAATCATACCAAGTAACCCTTCAATCTTGACTGAATTCATAGCCATTGTAAAACAAAACTAACACTCAACAATCAACAAACTTCTGAATCTTTATACACAAAACACACTTCACACTGCTGGCTTCGGCCTTTTTTATGCAGTACACAACTCAACAATCAACCATTTTCATTCTTTCAATCTTCAACACTTTGACAATCAACAATCTTTGAACTAAAAAAAAAATCTCACCACCAATTACAATCATTTCACACCCAGCAAAGCATATATTTCACAGCGACATTTCATCAAACAGTTCATCTACAACTTCAAGAACAGAAAAATACAATCGAAAAACAAAAATACCAGATTCCAGAAACTCCCCAGTAATCATCTCAGTCGGCCTGATACACAAAACTGCAACGGAAGAATCCCAAGCGATCGTTCTGAGCTCTGGATACCATGATAACACTCTAAGACCAACACTATGAATATCAGAGAAGAACCAGAAAACTGAGAAGAAAGAAGGAAAGAGAGAAATGAAGAATAAGGAAATTGTATTGATCTTTAGAATTGACTAACTGAATTACAATATGTGTTCACTGCTATTTATAAACCAACATACAGTCTTAGTTAGCAAGCTTTCTCTTTTAACTAACTAACTAACTAACTATAAACTGTTTTGATATTCTAACCGTTGATTGAAGTAATGAGCTGGCACTCCATCTAACCATTGATCCATCTCAGTCAACACCAGTCTCAGTGTATTTCTAACTAACTGATACGAAAAGTGCCTTTCTTGTCAGAGTTTTTGTTTATGGTATCATGTGAGTTTGATTATGATGAGCAATTAAAGATTGCTTCAAGTACGTAAATAACTATATTATCTTTTAAACGTTATTTGCACAGAGGTCGATCTCGTGCAAAGAAGATATATGAAGCAGCTGTGAATACAACGAAACACAACCTAACGCTTCTTGTTTATAAAAAATTTGCACACTTCTGAGACAAACCTTAAGCTCACAAGAGATAACGATAATGCTCAAGATTGTCTAGAAACTGAACTCCAGAAATAAGTTTCTAACATTAGTACTTTTGGTCAAAGATGGAGGAAGGAAAATTATGCTATTGGTTCTTCATTTTTACAAAAATCTTCTAGAAGTTAAGGTGACCATCTAAATTGGTTAAACAACCATTCAAATAGGCCTGCATGCATCTGTTCAAGGAGCATTCAAATAGGCATAAATTTGTTCAAACTTCTTGAATAATTAAAAGATACATTTTCATTTGACTCCTGCCTCTCTAAGAAGTGTTTGCACCTAAAATATGAACAATTTTACTTGATTTGTTTAAAGCCAAAATATGACATTTTGGGAGATTAGTGTGCAAATAGACTAAAAGTTGCATTTGGGAATGTTTCTCCTTATGGTTTGAAGCGGTGGCTTTATTGCAAGTAAAATGTTGGCAGACTTGGGAGATGGACATGTGGAGAAAAGAAGCCAACTTGCTTCTTATAAATATTAATCCATTGCAAGTGAGATTAATGGACAGATGGTGGAAAACCAACTTGCTTCTTTTAATATTATTTCATATGCAAGTTGGCAATGGAGCTTCTCTGCACAGGTTCAATGTCATTAGCAAATTGGCTCTCTCAGTTCTCTATATAAAGAAGCAGAGGCAAAAGGATTATGGACACTTAACCAATCAATCAAACAATTCAACTCAATTCAAGCTATGTACCCTTTTTAATACTTCAATTCTGCAAAAGCCTTGTATTTCCTTTTAAAGCTCTGCTCTTCTTCCGAGTAGTATTGATTTCCTTGTATTCTGATTTACATTTATGTTCCTAATGTATTTACTCATTTCACTTACAGTATTTACGTCTCCAATGCACTCGCACTTACTTTCTTTACTTTCCTCTACCAGCTACACTTTCAGCAAACTTGTCATTTACATATTGTTATATTTCTCTACATAAGTAAAGTCCTTATCATTGAGGCAAAGAAAGAACTTTGATTTGAGCCACTCCCACTCAATGGCGCAATCTCTTGGTTAAAAATCGAATTCAGGCTCAATCTCAATCATTCAAACCCCGTCTCCTAGTGGCAACAAGTAGTGTCACGATCGCAATCACCAGTATGCTGTTCGAGTAAATTATCGGCATGCAAGCCAGGTCCATGGCAAAATTAGGGGGCGAAAAAAAAGGACATCATTTTAATGAACTTAATCTTATTTATGAATATTGCCTACATATATGCACGAAATTCAAATGCATTGGAGTCCAATAATCACTTCATGTTGATTCAATTCTAGTACAAAATTCCAACCCAATGATACGGCCAACCAATTGCCGGGAACAGAAATCCGACCCGTCTCCGTATCATGACCCAACAGTTGCCTTTGTATTTTTATAAACAAAATTTCAACCCTTCCAATCACAGTCAGGCTTTCCACTTACCATCACCCACATTACATCTCAATGACCATTGCCACCACCACCCATCACCACTATTGGGACCATCATGCCGCGGCCGCCACCACTCGCCACTACCATCGTTATCATATATGTGGAGTAAAAATTAATCCCAAAAATTATGGAACTAACACGTGGATTATTTTTTCAAGAAAGACAAGATTACCCCTATTAAATGAGCAGGAAGCATTCTCATTCACCATGCGCAACTGAGGTAGAGCAAACAGAGAACCACGACTGCTCAAGGCACCTGTGCCCGTAGGAAAAGTCAAAGATATTTAACATTTATGATAGAGTAATTACTTTTTCCTATCATAAATACATTACTAATCAGAGAAGACCTCTTTCAAGTAAGTAATCATAATTTCATTTATTTAGGATATTTACCTAATTACTCCAAGATATTATTTACACAAATATCTTGGAATATTTCCACTTAAATACAAACCTAAGGGGCCGGCCACCCCTAAACCTTAGAAGGCCGGCCCCCTCTCCTCTTCTCTCTTGTAAATATCCACTTTATATCCAAAATTCAGAAAGCCTTTCACTATACAGAAAAGGTAAACACTCATTCTCCCAAAATTTATGACTTGTAAGTGAGAAGTTAAAGTTTGATTCTCGCCAAAGGCAAATTTGAAGGGAAATTTTGAAAAGTAGCCAATTTTAGAGGCACGAATTGAATTTTAGCCAAAGTTTCTAACTTCTTATGATTCTAACCAAAAACCCAAATGAAAAGTCTTAATTACCCTTAGCAATCCATATCCTTTCCGTTCTGAGGTGTAGGCGACAGTATTACTTAGCCTGATTTATGTGTAGGCCACCCGGAAAACAGTCTTGGCTCCGACTTTGGCCTCTTAGTTCTTTGTCATCGTCTAAGTTGATAATTGCAGACTACTTAACTAAGCAGGCACATGTATGCCATTGAACAGAAAGAACATGAATGAGTGGTACCCAGCACTACCTTTCATGTTTGGTTTGCAAGAAAATTAAGAAATTTTGAAGGATATTTCATAAGTCTCCTTTATTTGGAATTCTATATGATCATGTCTTTATATGTGTGAGTGTGTTACTTGCAGTTTGGATTTAGCGTTTTCTTTTTTTGGGTTTTGTGATGTGTTCTGCATTGTGAAGTGACAGGGAGGAGTGCTTTCTTTAAAATTGGACATTGTGTGTGTTTCAGTGACTTCTTGTTTGGATACAAGGTTTTCCTTTTCTGGGTTTTGTGTTGGGTGACTTCTTGTTTGGATACAAGGTTTCATTTTCTGTGTTTTGTGTTGGGTTCTGTAATGTGAAGTGATAGAACAGAGTTTTCTCTAAATTTGGGGAATTTCTATTATTATGGGTAATTAAGACCTTTTACTTGTGTTCTTGGTTAAAATTATAAGAAGTTAGTAAGTGTGATTAAAATTCAATTCGTGCCTCTAAAATTGGCTATTTTTCAAAATTTCCCAAATTTGAACTACATTATTGCTAGCCCATTGTGAGGCTAATCTCACTCCCTACTCTTAGTGTAAATAATATCGTTTGTTAAAAAAAAAAAGCATCGGATGTCCTTTGACCAACCTCTCCCCCCTCCATTCATCGTGGATGCATGAGGTTTTTGGTCTTTGACCAAATGTGTTGATTGTTTTGCAAATGCAATTTCGTCAATCAAAGGAAGGCGAAAATTTGCATCGACAATCTCCGCCGCCGTCACTCCCATCATCATTGTAAAGCAAAAAATATTCCAAAAAGTCATGAAGGCGACACGTCGACTTTTCAGTGAAAAAGACAAGATTACCCTCGAGGCCACCGGGATTCCCACGTGCATGCAACAGACAATAACGGCTCAATCAAGGAAGAATCAAGGGTGATCAATATGATATTTATTCAAATCCCTCTCATCACTCCTCATCAATCCCTTATTGATTTTATTCAAAAGGTAACTCCCGAAACTTCCTATTTAATTTAGAAATAATTGCCATGTTAATTGCACCTCTCTTATAAACCTTTCTTATCTCACTAAAATGTTAAGCCATTTGCTATCCACAAACTCCTAAACACATTTTTTTTTCTTTTCAGAATTCTAACTTTGGCATCGGAGATTCTTCGGCCAAAACTCCCCCCATTCATCGTGGGCACATGAGGCTTTTAGCCTTAATCTTAGGTGTTATTATTTTGCATGTGCCTTTTTTGTCAAAGAAGAAGATGACGGAAATTTGCATCCACAAATTGGTGCTTTCATTGAGAGTTTGATTCACACACTCGAAGAAGGCTCTCGCATTCAAAGTTTCTTATTTCTCATTTGTTCGTAAATTTTTCGTACTTTCTTATTCCTAGAATTTTTAATTCTTTGAATAAAGGCAAGGGAAAAATACAATGACGGGAAATTCAGAAACCATGATGAATGAAACTTTCTACGTTCAAAGATCCAGATCAAATGATGGAGGATGAGACATAGCCCCACCACGACGATCCACGAGGCTCAACGCGACGGCAAGAGGAGCAATTTTACCACCATGGAGTACCATCACCATGGCAGTCACGGGGACCACCGTGGTAAAGGGGAGTGGGCCAGCTCCTTGGCAGCAAGCTCACGGATAGCAAGGAGCAATTACACCAGCAGCCCATGAGCCAGCCCAAGCCTGCATGCCTCTACTTAGTGGTTTGCCCAAGCAGCTGCGGCAGATGGAACAGCCCAGCATTCTCGGGCCCAAGGCTAGTGCGAGCCTAGCGCATTCCACAGCAGAGCCTAGGCCTAGCACCCACGTACACGACACGCGAAGCAGCCTATGCACGTGGCCCACCTAGCAGCCTAACCAGTCCAAGATCAGTTTAACCATCCTGGCTTCTGATTTTTGGATCGACGATTAAACTGGGGGTATTTTCACCTCATTTCTCCGCAAATTTGACATTTTCTAACTAAAATCTCACTCTCAGAGTCCATTACACTTCCACTACTCAAGGAGATGCATACCATCCAGGCTCTTCCAACCCAAATGGTGAACAATACTTGTCCCGACAAGTCATAGAATTGACAAGCGCCATCACTCAACAAACCACCTTGGTGAATCAACTTTTGTAGCGCACCGAGATGCAGCGTGCCCCAAACGAGGTGTTCCAAAGTAGGACAAAGGTAGATGACGAACCTCTTCAGCAGCGTCCCAACAAGCAGCCCCTTGACCAGCCACGAACCGAGCGTTCAGGCAGTGTACACTCCTAATTGGGCATCCGAGATAACGTATACTCTCGTCTTAGCACGCGGAGGAATGTGCACTCTTGGTTAAGCCCATGGACAAGCATACACTCACGGTTGGGTCATACTCCGATAATCAACATGAGCAACCTTCCAAGCAAAGTGTTTATTCGCGGCAATATGAACAAAGAACACGATGGACAAAGAGAAGCAGTCACTCAACCTAGTTCAAGTTTAATCGACAGCCTATAAGTAATTCGCTTGCTTGCTATGAACGTACCACATACACTGCAGCCTCGATATAGACGAGCCGAGCACATGGAAGAACAGTCTAGACAAGCAGATCACGATCAGGGGCAGCTGAGAGCTCCGCTACCCTAACAAAAGAAAAATTTAGGAAGAAGTAGAAAGGCTCTTGACCAAGCAATTACGTGATTTCTAACGTTACGAGGTCATTGACGAGGTACTACAACGGGACATAACCAACATAAGCAGGTCATCCTTCACGGACGAGATCGAGCAAGCAGAACCTCCATGTAAATTTAGCATGCCACATTTCACATCTTCAAATGATATAGAGACCCGGAGATGCACCTAAAACACTACCAAAGTGCAATGTCCATCGAAACAATGACACTCTCATGTGCAAGATATTCACCACCACTTTATAAGGTGAGGCGCAAGATTGGTTCCACACTCTGCCGCCACAATCCATCTGGAGTTTCGATGAACTTTCTTTGGTTTTCACCAAAAAGTATTCATCATATCGCTCAATCAAGAAGAAGTCCGACCACTTGTTCAACGTCAAGAAAAACCCAAAAGAGTCATTCTGCTACTATATGAAGAGGTTCAAAGTAACAAAGGCTTAGTAATGGCAGCATTCACAAATGGTCTTCCCACTAAGCACCGTTTATTTAAAAAATTGATCGTGGAAAAAGAAATGACCCTTTCAGCTTCGTATGCTTTGGTGGATAAGCATGCACTATGGGATAAGGCTAAGCAGTCTAGCATAAATGAGTGAGAAAAAAGCACATGAATCGTTCTCAGATCATAGAAGACTCAGCACCTGAAACATTCACCAAGTTCACAACTTCAATCAGCCAGATTTTCCATAAGCTCAAAAACGAACCTTGGTTTGAACTACCGTCACCCTTGAAGGGCGATCTTACTAGCTGGATCAGAAAAATTATTGTGCATTATGTTGATGCACAAAATCGGAAGGTCTTGGAACAACATAAATCCGACCGTGAATCTGCAAGAAAGTAAAGAACACAAGATGTATTGTGGTTCACCCCAATGTTTGGGCTACGTCCACACTAATGTTGATATTGTTTCACTCTGAGTGGTGAATATACAAAAAAGCTAGAGGCAGTGTGCTCTCTAGCCTATTTTCTGTGTTTGCCATTTCTGAGATGTTTTCTTTATTCCCATGGCCTAAACCTTGACCTCCCATAATGAGAAGAGTGAAAAGTCCTTTTATAGAATAAGGGCTCCTCACTTATTACATATTTGCCCCTTCATTTATTGCATAATTACATTTAAGTCCCCTGAGTATTTATACGAGGTCTAAATATGGAGACCCTAAATATGGTACAAACAGTAGTCCCCCAAGTCTTCAATCAAGAGTCTTTTGGCTGGAGAATTGAAATTCAGTCCATGTGTGGGCTGAAGTAACTAGATGTCGTCTAGAACTAATACTCAATATGAGGCGATGCTCAATGTGAAATATGCTCAACTAGAAGTAACACATGTTGCGAGGCTGCTCGGCTTGTGGCTTATGTTTCCTTGGTTGGCTCGGCTTATGGCGTTGAAGGTGAGGGAGTCCCTTTTATAGAATAAGGTCTCGCTCCTCAATACATAAATGATGGGTTAGAGTTGATGTTCGCGGCGAGGCGGTTGCTCAGCAGGCGGCGATGCTCTCTAATGATGGTGAGGGAGTCCCTTTTATAGAATAAGGGTTCGCTCCTCAATACATAAGTGATGAGCCAAGAGTCTCTCTCTAATAAAGGTGATGGAGTCATTTTTATAAAATAAGGGTTCGCTCCTCAATACATGAATAATGGGTGCTCTTTAATGAAAGTAAAGGAGTCCCTTTTATAGAATAAGGGTTCGCTCCTCAGTACATAAATAATGGGCTAAGTCCCCCAAGTATTTTTCATTAGGCCCAGTTGCGGAAGCCCAATATATGGTACATAGTGTAGTCCCCCAAGTCTTCAGTTAATAAAGTCTGTTGGCTGGAGACTTCAAATTCAATCCATGTGTGGGCCGAAGTGGCAGTTGTTCGGAAGCGGTCTTTGTATACCATGCACTGAAACTTTGTAGGTGAAGCTTTGAAAGTGAAATTTTATAGGTGAGGCTTTGAAAGTGAAGCTTTGAAGCTGGAGCTTTGGTAAATGAAGCTTTGAAGTCGGAGCTTTGTAAATGAAGCTTTCAAAGCTGGAGCCTTTGTAAATGAAGCTTTCGAAGCTGGAGCTCTTGTAAATGAAGCTTTCGAAGCTGAAGCTCTGTAAATGAAGCTTTCGAAGCTAGAACTCTCGAAGCTGAAGCTCTGTAAATGAAGATTTCGAAGCTGGAGCTCTATAAATGAAGCTTTCGAAGCTAAAACTCTCGAAGCTGAAGCTCTGTAAATGAAGCTTTCAAAGCTGGAGCTCTGTAAATGAAGCTTCGAAGCTAGAACTCTGTAAATGAAGTTGTAAACACGGAAATTCCTGCGATGAACGAGATAAGAACACGTGTACAAAATTATATTTGTATTGATGATTTAGGGGTTACAATCTCTTCTACAAATTTAGCCTCTGATTCTATCTTTGTAATGGGTGGATTTGATGTTGTTAGTCCAAATAGCCATCGGGGCTTGATGTTGTGATAAACAGTTGTGTGGATTTGTTGACGTCATTGATCCAAAGGGCCGTTGGGGCTTGATCTAGGGATGAACGAATGATGAATGATGAACACTTTCTTCAAGGGCAGTCAGGGCTTGATCTTGAATTAGTGGAAGTTCTTCAAGGGCCATTGGGGCTTGATTTTGAATGAGGATTTGACAAAGAATGAAGAGAGCTTTCTTGATCCTTCGGGATTTGCTTGGGAGCTTTGGAGTTTCAAAGCTTTAAGGTTTTGGTGTGAGGTGAATTGGTTATGAATTGGTGTCCAAAATGAATGCCTTGGCCTTCTATTTATAGACTTCCAAAACTTGATTTTTTGGATTTAAATAATCAGATGAAATAAATCATTTCTGCTAGGTGTTGACACGTGTCTTGTTTGATGACTTTTCCGATTTATTTTGATTTTTCGTTTAGTCACATGCTATGTGTAAAATTTATGTGACACATGAATGTTGAAATTTTAATTATTGATCAACATTTATTTCACCGAAATTTCGATGTCTACAAATGCCCCCACTTCAAGGCGCTCAAATACATGTGATGTAGAAGATGCGTTTTGAAGTCCTTTACTGCAGATGTCGATCCAAGGGCCGTTGAGGCTTGATCTTGAACTGGGTTGGTAATTTCTTCAAGGGCTTTCCACATACTTAATCTTGAACTGGATTTGATTCAAGGGTGGTGGACACTTGATCTTGAATTGGACTTGTGATTTCTTTAAGGGCCGTTGAGGCTTGATCTCGAACTTAAACATGACCACGAGCAGTTTCAGGACATGCATGCTTTGAAAGATCAAGGAAGTTCGCAGCATTTTCATATGAACCCTGAGCAGTTTGGTTGACAGTATGATCTTCAAGGGTTATCGAGACTTTGCTCTTCGGCGACAATGCCAGCGAAAGGTTGTTGAAGCTTCTCGAGCTCTTTGATTATAGTGACGACGGCAGGCTTGGATTTGACTTAGACTCCTTCATCTGGATTATGCAGTTTGGTCGAGAAGGGTGTCCTGCCATAATGATTTGTTCCAGCTCATCGTGCTGCATTCTTCTCTGCTTGTTTCTTTCGCCTAACCGAAGTGGTGCGTAACCCTTTGCCTTTAAATGGTCCTTCAGAGCATCACTTTTCAGCCACTCATCCATGCTTGGCAGCTTCAGTGTAAAGAGCCAGCACCATATCAACTGTCTTGAAGTATTTGCTGAGGTAATTCGAGACTCGTCAATAGTTGAAGATAAACACTCGAGAGCAACGCTAGGTAAGCAACCAGGCAAAGGTTCCGGGAAATCAGTTCCCAATCGGAGGTTTGATTTCGAGTCCGACTGATTGCTTTCTTTCTCCTTGTTCTGCAGGCAAGAGCAAGGGCAAGGGAAAAGATATGGGGAAAGCATGATATGAGATACCTTTGCTTTCAACCTTGATGATATGAGATACTTTTGCTTTTGAAGAAGTAGCGGATGATCAGCACATGTATTTGTTGCGCTTGTCTCCACATGCTTCGATGCATCATTTTCACTTGCCTCTTCTGTTTTCCAGGCAGGTGTGGTATCTTCTCTAGAAGCATAAGATGTTGAGATAATGGGTACTTCGAAAGCAGTGCTAGGTGAGCAATCAGGAAAGGTTCCAAGCAGTCGGTTCCTTACCAGGAGCTTGAGTGGAGGTTCCGACATATTGCTTTCTTTATCCTTGTCTTTGCAGTGAAGAGGGAGGACAAAGAAAATGATAGGGAGAAAGCATGCTATGAGATACTCTTGCTTTCAATCCTAGTGATATGAGATACCTTTGCTCCGGTGTGACTTGGTTGAAGAGGCGTTTCTAGGGAGGAAGAAAGCTGAGTATGTTGAGAGGTTTTAGTTGCAGATGTATTCTTGGCAAGGAAGTGAAGGATTATTTTGTAAAAACATGTTCATTTAAGCAACATCAATAAGCATGCAATTAACAATTAAAGGCGGAATCATGCTTGCATGCACTTAAAAACAAAACATTAACCAAGAAATTCAAAGCCTAGTAGATTGGTGAACCAAGACTCAACTCAAATCAAAGTGAGTTGAAATTTATACCTTTGTAGATTCCTCTTTGCATAAGCAAAGGCTAATCACCCAAAGAGAGGCCCTTCATTCCTTGCATCTTAAATCTATGGATTTGGATGGATGAATAGGTTTCTCCAAGTTCCCAAAATTGAGAACCTCTAAGTCTCTTCACCAAAGAGAGATTGGAGAAGAAATGAGTGACCTTGGAGTAGTGGGATTGCAAGATGCACCCCCCAAGGTGGCCGGCCTCTTTAGAGAGAAATGGAGAGACAAGTTCTCACCAATTTTCTCCAAAACAAACCCTTAATGAATTTTGGCTATAAAGTCATATTTATACCTTTATTCATTTGAGTGGCAAACTTGTAAATAAGTCCAAGTTCACTACCCTAAACAATATGGCCGGCCATTAGGATATTTTGGACTAATTGGGCCTTTGTGAATCATTATTCTTTAAGTTGTCATACAACTTAAGTTAATGGGCTTGACGTTCGAAGCCCATTGGGCCTTAAGGTCCAAAACTATCCCGATGTCTTTAACGAACTTATTCGTTTGATTAATTAACATATTAATTAATCCTTGCCATAAATAAATGATTAAACCATTTAATCATTCTTACTCATCTCCATTGTTTCTTCAATCTCCACCTTACACGGTGTGCGATCCATTAGGTTCCTTTTAGCGAGGCAGTGGGCGATTAAAACCATTTTACATCGATTGTGAATTGAAACTTACTTTCAATTCTCCCTTTAGTGATTACACACGTTTAGGGCTTCCACAAACCATGAGTGACACCTTGCAGCATATCATGGTTACCCAAGCTAATCAGAAGAGGTAGAGAAAACCTATTCAGTTTGGGATTACAAATGAAATACGGTCTTTCTCTAATACAATACTCTTGACCACATTGTTTGGTTTGATAGTTTATTTATTCATGTCTACTATCCAATGTGATTCGTGTGCTTATATGATTACCTTGAATGTGATTTGGAACGCATTCCTAAATCTCATTCATACTCTGGCCAGAGATTCTAAATCATATCATAGAGTATTCTCCCCCAACGGTTTGAAGGTTAGAGATCCCTTGTTGCGCATTCACTTGCCTCCATGGCTAAGTGGCTTAACCTCAACGATGCCGTGGACACTCCAATGGAATGACGTTTGACATAATCAAAGATCAAGGACTTAACCACAAGACAACTGTGATGCCTCAGGTCAAAGGACTACTTTGCATTATCCCAACCATGAGTTCTCATGTGACATGAGTATGAGAACTCTTCGTTGATCGCGTTCAGTGAACTCATTCTCTACTGAGCACCTACGTACTTGTCTTGATGTCACACACACCAATGACTCGAGACTAGTCACTCTCCCTGAGAGAAGACATAGCACGTACCGATCTTGACGGACTGTTAATGCCCAATTGACAATCCTATAATCAGGAACATTTAGGATGTGTCTACGAAAGAATGGTCTCATGAATCTAACTTCATTAGATTGCATTCTCCCAATCACATATTCCTTGGACTTTATCGTTTAAGCATATAACATTTATATGAGACGGCTCAAACAATAATATTTGCCCTTTATATTTAAACTAGATTAGTTTAACATGTGAAATGTCCGTAAAGTATCATCATATGATTGGCTTTAGGGCACATTTCCAACAGGAAGAAGAGTGAGGCGTTTGTATTTTCAGGGAGGAAGAAAACTGAGTTTTGGTTGCAGATGCATTCGGCAAGGAAGAATAGTCAGGCTGGATGTGTGCCCTGCTATAGAGGGTGAAGGTCGAATTATATGGTGAGCTCCCAATAGCAAATGGCAAGGTGGATGTGGTCTTGTCACCCATGCTTGTCAGCCAAAAGTCGGGTAGGTGGGAATATTGGACTCCACACGTTTTCAACTTTGTCAGTGATCTCTGGTAAAGTTGCACGTGATAACCGAAAGCTGAAACTGTGTCTAAAAAGTGTTGACGGATTTTACGCAGGAAAATCCGGGTTTTGAAATTCGAAAAGTGGTGTTTCTTCGATTTTTTTTATTTATTTTTTTTAACAAGTGGTTGTGTTGCCTCTTCTTTTTAAAGAGGTGTCAATTGCATTCAACATGCACACTTTGAAGATTGCCCGCCTTTGAAAATTGTCTTTGCTGTATTTCTGAGATTTTAATCACTTCAACCCTTTTCTTTTACCATCTTTTTGGAAATGGCTAACCCGTCTAACATTTGCTTATATTTGAGTCTCAGCAATGACACAGGTGCACCGCGTCAGGGTAATATATGGCGCCCGTCCTTCTCATCTTCTAATGGCCATCTTACAGTTGAAAACTCTGTAATGAGGGATGCAGCAACGGCTACGGTTGTAGTTAGGAACCTCATCACTCCTAAAGATAATAGGATACTTTCACGACAGTCCGATGAGTTAGCTGTTCGAGAGTCCTAGGCTCTCAGTGTCCAGTATGTGAACTCTGTTTTCAACATGGGCCAACGCTTACTTATTCGAACTCGCCAAGTTGAATCATTGACTGCCGAGGTGGCAGCTCTTAATCAAGAGATCAGACAACTCAAGCGTGAGAATAGAGAGTTGCATGTGCTTGCAAATAGTTATTCGTTAGGCATGAAGAGGAAGCTTGATCAGCTGCTGGACTCCAAAGGTCGGATTCAAAGTGACTATCAGAAGTTTGTGGATGTATTCCAGAGGCACTTTTTGCCTTCGTCATCTGGAGTTCGACCAAGTATTGAGGCTTCGAATAATCCATCTCCAGTGTCTCCCTCTTCTAGGGTTCCGCCAAGTACTAAGACTTCAAGTACTGAGGCTTCACATAAGTGACATTTGTGAAGGATCCCTTTTTTTTTTTCTTTTGCTTTTCTTTTCCCTTCTCTTGCTTTTTTTTTATTTTTTTACACACCTGTAATTTCTTAGAAATATCAATGGACATGCTTTATTTTATTCAGTATGTTGTGCTAAAATGTATATTTGACTAAGATGTGTTACTTCCTTTTTTTTTTTTTTTTTTTAGATGGTGCCTGATGCACTCATTTCCTATTAGATGATGACTAATGCATTATTATTTCATCCCCTTTTTTTTTAGACGGAAATTCGTTGTCCTTCCCCTACTTTCTTCCTTTTAATCATTCTATCTCCACCACCTTTTTTTTTCAATCATTCTGTCTCCACCACCCTTTTCCCTTTTTTTTTTTTTTTTTTTTTTTTTAGATATATAACAGTAGCTTGCACTTTCTTTTTGTGTGTGTACATAATCGTATTTTCACAGTGCACCATCCCATCACCTTTCATTTTGGTTTTCTTTCCCAGGCACGGGTGGTCGTTTGCACAGTCACTGTTATTCGCATAGTCATGGACCTGCATTTGAACAGTCACCGCATTTCATTTGCTTCTCCGGAGACCATTATTTGCACAGTCACTGCACCAATTTTTATTTTTTATGATTTGTATATATATATGTGTGTGTGTGCGCTGCATCGGATGAAAGACGGCCACCTGCAGCGGGAAATGAGAAGCTGAAGGTATTGAGGCGGTGCAAAACGTCGAGCTTCACGATCGGCTAGTCGTTTGACAGCGGTCGTTGAAGTTTTTCTCCAATTCAAATGCAGCAGCAGAGGCAAGAAGACAGAAGATGTCTTTGGGTGTGAGTTGACAAACTTTGGTTTTGTTAATCACATTCACAGGCAGCAACAAAGGCAAACAGATGTGAGTTGACAAACTTTGTTTTTTTGTTAATCACATTCATAAGCAGCAGCAGCCATGGCGGAGGTGCAGAAGCAGCTGGAGCTTGAGGCAGAATGTAAGGCGTTGAGCTTCACAACCGGCTAGTCGTTTGACGGCGGTTATTGAAGTTATTCGTTGATTTTGATAATGGTGGCCAGAATGACGAGCTCGAGGTGGTGCAAGGCGTCGAGTTTTATGACCGGCTAGTTGTTTGACGGCGGTCACTGAAGTTGGTGGAGATGGGAGAGGACAAATTCCACGGAGGCAAAGATCATGATGGAGTAGGTGAGCTTGATGGGATCCTTGTCTTTCTTCACTATCTTATGGATCTTCTGCAGGGATTGTCCACATGTGACCATGTACAAAATGTTGACACCAACTTTGCATACGAGCTGCTGAGGCACCACAATCTAGAGGCCAAGCTTTTCGCCGAAGGCGTGTTACCCCAGCTTATGGTATCTATCGAATCGCTTGCCGGGAACCATTTCATGCATCTCAACCATTTGCCACAACGTGAACAAAGTGATCACCCATGAGAGCACCATTACAACATATCCTGGACCCTATCTGAGATTGGACGTTGCAAAGGGAAGACCTAGGACATCAGCTCCAACCATGGAATTGACATTATGGAAAGCTACGTACCACCAATTTGCATTCCTTGATGAAGTAATTGGAAGCCAATCATTTATTTCCTTTTGCTTTATTGCCTTTTCATCATCAATGATCTGTGACCGTTTCTCCGGTGTCTCGTCCACATTATCATGGTTGGAAGAATTTCTGTCAGTCGGAGCTTGAATTACCATAGTTGTAGAGAGTAGTTAAGGCTTGGCTTCCATACTTATTTGCTCGTCTACTGCTTTAGCTTCCATGGCAGGTTGTGCCCCGCTGGTCGAGCTGCAGATCTCGCACATGAAACGGTTCGTAGCAAGCAAAGTCATCGACAATGGTTGTGGCTCAGGCTTCATCTCTGCCGCCATGTCAACCTCTTCACTAACCATCACAGGGCAGCAGGAAGGAGAATATAAGAAGCTTAATGGATCTGGTCCAAACTCGCTGGAGTTGCAGGGGTCGGGTTTGGTCACCATCGACAGTTGTCGGTCGTTGCGGAGAGAGTTATTGGACTACCGTTACTGTTTGCTACAAGGGACACCGCTCGCTGCGGAGAGGAGTGTCGCTCGTTGTTGATGGGCCTGCCGTGTTTCTTGCTGCTGACGCCCTCATTTTGCACCATAACTGGCTCGATTGGCTCGATTCCGACTACGGTGGAGTAAGCAGTAGCTTGAATTTTGATTGCCGATGAGGATGAGGACGGACGGGGCAGATGGTGTCGGTGATTAACAGCTTCATGGTGGGCTTGTCTTTAGGGCCTTCGGGGCCTGTTTGAAGAACCCAACGGGAAGCCGGGCCGACCCATGGGCGAGTTGGGTGCAAGGAACTTGGTGCCCTGAAGATCAGCCATCAGGGATCGCAATTCGTAATCGACGGGGGTGAGTTTTGATTCGTTGTACCTACCTGAAGGCTGATGAATCATAACTGTAGCATTTGGGAGAGACCGTCTCTCACCCTTGGTGCTCGCAGCTAAAAGAAGAGAAGCAATTGATGTAGCTTGGCCCAAATAGATGGTATTGTTTGGTGACATAATTTGCAAGACCTGCAATGACATGACCACCTGGGGAATTGAGGTACACGTGGATGAGAGACCTAGGTCTAGATCTGTGCGATGCGGAGATGGCGGAGAGACTGGGCCTCGGCCTGGTGTTGAAAGAAGGCAGCGCCGCAGATAGGTTCGATGAGTCTTCGCCATGGGTCGTAGTGGCTTTCACACTGGGCCTTCAGGAATTGTATATCCTCCAATTGTTAGACTCTGGAGTCCATTCTTATATATATTTGCTTTTTTTTTTAACAAAATAAATTTGTAATAAAATTGACCTTCGTCAATGAACTTTAATCAAACCCTTTTTTTTTTTTTTTTTGATGTGACTGGACTTAAAATTGAATACTCGAGCTGCCTACGTACCCTTCCTAAGAAAGAGATCAAGTCAAAACGTAGTTCAAATGCTTTTTTTTTTTTAATGGTGATTTTGATGATGATTTTGTCGTACACAATTTATGCTCTTGTGGGCCAGGAGCTTTGGTTTGTGCAGTTTAGGCTCGTGCGAACAAGGACCATTTGGTGTCGGTTTGTCAAGCGATCCGGGAGAGTCCCTCGCAATCTTCATAGCAAGAAGCCTTGACCGAGTAGTTGAAGAAGTCTTCTGGGAAGAGGTCACACATCGCGATGGGGATGGATGATCGTCGTGTCAAAGTTTCATTATCTCCAACACTTTCACATTGTTCTGGAGGTTGACAATAGCTGCTTTGCCCCCTTTCCCATTGGTGAACTTATGGAAGAGACAGTTGCTGCCTGGAGAGGAGTTCCTCACAATTTTTATAGCAAAAAGCCTTGACCGAGTAGCTGAATAATTTTCTAAGGAAGAAAAGATCGCGCATGGTCAATCTTTGTGTCGAAATTTCCTTATCTTCAACACTTTCACATTGCTTTGGAGGTTAGCGAAAGCTGTTTGTCCCCTTTTCCGATTGGTGTACTTGTGGAGAAGACATATGCTTCTTGTGCAGTTTCTTCGGAGTGACATGAGTCCATCTTTCTTCATCACTTGGCTTGGAGTATGCCCTCAACGATCGAGGTGAAGACTTTGAGTCGAAAGAGCCAAAAGTGACGTCTTCCTGAGGGATTTCATATTCTTTGTCTTTTTGGATTTGTTGGCGTGAAGATTGGCCGGTGTAGATGATGGTGCGCCTTCTTACTTTCAGTGGTCTATTTATGTCAACCTCAAAAGTTGCTTGGCGCTTCATCCTTGAAAGAATTGAGCTTCGAATATCGCCTTTTTCTGCTAGTCTGTCGAGCTTTTCTTCCTTTGACGTTATCTCTCTATTTCCAGAAAACTTCCTGTTGTCTTCAAGTCTTTCCAAAGCTGACTGACGAGGAGGAGAGCTAGCCGTGTTGCTTTGCTTCTTAGGTTTTGACAACTTTTCAAAAACAGAGCTTCAGGATGTTGGCCTGTTAAGCCTCTTGAAAACGGAGGTTCGGTTTTGACCATCAATGTGATCAAGGGCTGACGTTATGGGTCTTAAATGATTCATCCTATCGAAGACTGGCGTTCGAGGGGCAGATTTAGGCTCCTCTCGATCTTGTTCAATGCTCACGCTGATGTGTTGAGTGCTAGCATTTTTCGCTTTACTTGAAATCTTCACGGGTGCATTTGGTGTGAAACCAAGTCCAGCTTTGTTGTTGTTAACTCTGTAACCATGCTTCTTCAACTTCTTTTGAGTCTCGGTGAGGTCACGTTCTTTATTGTTGACGGTGTTTGAAACCTTTTTCCCAGGATTCGAAGAAGAAGCGAGGTTGTACCCAGCTTTTGACATGAGTTTGTAGGCGTTTGGATCAAAACCTTATTCGATCTTCTTGGTTGGGAGAAAACTTGGTTCCGCCCCTTTGGTAGAGCTTTTACGAAGCCTTATGGTAATCTTGCAACCTTAGCGTTGATTAGTTGTGTCAGAGGTAAAACTGCATTCATCTTGAGCAACTTTACATTATCCCTGTGCCGCTGTGCATCGGCTTTGCTTGCTTCAGTTTCGAACGGGGATTGACCATTCTTTCTTCTTGACATCGGGATGTATCAGAAAACGGGTGTGTTTGATCCATTTGAGGGCGTCCTACTCCCTTTGGTTGTTGCAGGTTTAGCAAGCTCATCATCGTTTTTGTTTGAAGACGGCATGGCTTCTTCTTCTTGCTTCTTGGGCATGGCTTGCCATTCCTGCTTTTTAGATGTTGTTTTACCCATGGTTTTGATCTCTTTTAGAAGAGCTTCAGGCACCATGTCTTCATCCATGTAGAACTTGGCGTCTGCGAAATGTGATTCGGCTTCGGTGAATGGTTTGGTGTCACCATAAATCACCTTCACTCATTCTCAGTAGAATTTTAAGCATTGGTGAAGGGTGGACGGTACTACTCCATTCGCATGGATCTAAGGCCTTCCTAAGAGCAAGCCGTAGGAAGTTCTTGCATCAATCACGTGGAATATCGTGCTTGACTTGAGTTCACCAATAGTCATCTCCACTCGGATCATGCCCATCGCTCTTCGTCCTCCTTGATTAAAACCTTGGATTAGTAGACGACTTAGGGACAGTTCATCCGCCTTGATGCCGATTGTATTCATTGTTGACTTTAGCATGATGTTTATGGCTGATCCACCATCCACAAGCATGCGGTTGACTTTGTGCTCCCTTACGTACCCCGAGACAAAGAGAGGACGATTGTGAGGCTTTGATCCCAACAGTAAATCTTTGTCAGTGAAGTTGATTGCATCATAGGTGGCACAACTTGTGGCGCATTCATGTGGTTGAAGCTTCAAGCCTTCATCTTTGCTTTCTTGCGCTTCGTGGTCATTGGGACTTTCCAAGACTGTTGCTAATGCTCTTCGCATCTTCTTTGGCAATCGTAACGCTTCATCAATGCTAAAGTGTGTTGGCAAACCTTCTTCGAGCGTGAGAGTTTTTTCTCCCTCAGTGGTGATATCTTCCATTTCTACTTCGACCATGTGGCATGCAGCGATAGTGCACTGTTGGAAGAAGTCATTCGAGAAGTACTCGTGCAAGGAGACAGGAATGCGTGGCTCTTGCTCCATAGGTTCCCCAGCATACGTTGGCTTATCAACTTTTACGTTTCTTTTGGGCTTCTTACTGTTGCGACGACGGTGCTTTCTCACTTGTTTCACCTTTGGTTTTGTGGCTTGTGGTTTTGGTTTCCTTGCTTTTTTTGTAGGTCACCAATGTCCATCATTCTTCATCATCGGTATGTGCATCCTGTTCGTTTTCCCCCAGCGATGGTTATGCAGAATGTATCGTGCAACTTGAGCATTGATAGGAATGGTCAGGTGTTGTTTGGAGAGGCACGGGATCGAAAGATCCAAATGCAATTGTAGTAGTATGTGTTACGGCCGTGTCTTCGAGGTTGAGCTTGATTCGTCCTTGTTGTGCTAGCTTCATGATGAGCTCTTTGAGGACGAAGTACTTACCCACAGGATGGCTTATGATTCGATGGTACTTGCAGTATTTAGGATTGTTAATGCGATTCATTTTTTCAGGCTGCTTGCATTCGGGTAGCTCGATTACCTTCTTTTCCAGAAAGTCGTCTAACATTGCCTCCATGTCTGAGTCAGGAAAAGGGTACGCCTTCTACTCCAATTCCCTCAAGGTGCTTTTGTACCTTTCTTGGGTGCAAGGAGGCTCACATCTCTTTATCTCCTTTGCTTTGGTTTTGGAGGAGATCTTAATAGGCGCGGAGGCAGTCTTAACGGGCACAGTGCTGACGGTGAACGCTTCCTTGGGGGTTTCTTCCCAGTCTTGTCTACATTTGGGGAGAACACCTTATCCTTCTTGAAGTCGATGATCGGCACTTTCTTCCCATGATGAGCAATACTTAGCTCCATGTCGTGGGCACGGGTGACTAACTCTTCAAAGATCTGTGGTTTGATGCCTTAAAGGATATAGTGTAACCCCCATTGCATGCCTTGGACGCACAGCTCGATTAAAGAGATCTCCAAGAGCCTGTCCTTGCAGTCGAGGCTTAGATTGTGCCATCAGTTGATCTAGTCCACGACTGGGTCATCCCTCCATTGCTTCATGTTCGTCAGCTCTAGCATGCTCACGGTGCGGCGGGTGCTGTAGAAGCGGTTGAGGAATTCCTTTTCCAATTGCTCCCAACTGTTGATTGACTCAGGCTCTAGGTCCGTGTACTACTCAAAGGCATTTCCTTTCAGTGAACGTACAAACTGCTTAGCGAGGTAATCTCCTTCTGTCCTCGCGTTGTGCAAGTCTCAATGAAATGGGCGACATGTTGCTTCGGGTTTCCCTTTCCATCGAACTGCATGAACTTTGGTGGCTGATAACCCCTTGGCATCTTCAAAACGTCAATTTTCTTGGAGTAAGGTTTTGAGTATAGTACGGAGTCATGTGAACTTCCTTCGTACTGTGCCTTGATGGTGCTGGCGATCATCTCTTGCAGCTGTTGGATAGAAAGAGATCCCATGAGTGCCGCTGCTTGGCTTGGCTCCGGCTTCACATCGATTTTCTCCACCGGAGACTCTTCATCCTTGTCGTTTTCCTTCTTTATTGAATCATCCCTTTGCTCGATTTTCGCGTCGGGCTTTACGTCTAGTTGATTGACAAGTGCGGTAATTTGCTGGTCTTTTTCCTCCACAATCCGTGTTAGCTTTGCGATCGCTTCATTCATATGAGCCAGCTGCTCATCGATTGAAGTCGCTCCAGTAGTCATGACTTGCATGGCTGAGTTGCCGCTTGAGTCGGCATCGGAAAACATGTAACCAGAGTACTTCATTGGGCTTTCCTTCTTTAATGCCCTTAGCGAGGCTAGGGTGATCACAGGTTCGTGCCTCAGGTGTTCTTATTCCTTCGGCGGAGTTAATGCAGGGGTGGAAGAGGCTGCAAAAAGAGCTATTGCCTTGCTTCGAGTTATGACGTCCGAAGTGACACCGCCTGCGGTGATGACGCTCTTGTTCCTTGCATTGGCTACGAGAACAACTTAAGCCCTCTTTGATGCCATTTGTGCTTTTTACGGATTCAAAGATAGAGATGAGAGGTAGAGATTATCCCACCGGGCGTGCCAAATTTGTAAACATGGAAATTCCTGCGATGAACGAGACAAGAACACGTGTACAAAATTATATTTGTATTGATGATTTAGGGGTTACAATCTCTTCTACAAATTTAGCCTCTGATTCTATCTTTGTAATGGGTGGATTTGATGTTGTTGGTCCAAAGGGCTGTCGGGGCTTGATCTTATGATAAACAGTTGTGCGGATTTGTTGACGTCGTTGATCCAAAGGGCCGTCGGGGTTTGATCTAGGGATGAACGAATGATGAATGATGAACACTTTCTTCAAGGGCCGTCATGGCTTGATCTTGAATTAGTGGAAGTTCTTCAAGGGTCGTTGGGGCTTGATTTTGAATGAGGATTTGACGAAGAACGAAGAGAGCTTTCTTGATCCTTCGGGATTTGCTTGGGAGCTTTGGAGTTTCAAAGCTTCAAGGTTTTGGTGTGAGGTGAATTGGTTATGAATTGGTGTCCAAAATGAATGCCTTGGCCTCCTATTTATAGAATTCCAAAACTTGATTTTTTTGATTTAAATAATCAGATGAAATAAATCATTTCTGCCAGGTGTTGACACGTGTCCTGTTTGATGACTTTTCCGATTTATTTTGATTTTTCGTTTAGTCACATGCTATGTGTAAAATTTTTGTGACACGTGATTGTTGAAATTTTAATTATTGATCAACATTTATTTCACTGAAATTTCGATGTCTACAGAAGCTTTCGAAGCTGATTGACATAAGTGATGCTCATGAATGTTTATATTGATTGACATGAGTGATGTTCATGAATATTGACATGATTGATGCTCATGAATGTTGACATGAGTGATGCTCATGAATGTTTATGTATGATTGACATGAGTGATGCTCATGTATAATGGTGATTGTCATGAGTGATGCTCATATATGATTTTTTGGAGGACGGGTTGTACTTTTGATCACCTAGTTGGTGATAATAACGGCAAGCTGCTGAATAATTTTGGAGTATTAGACGTACTTTTAATCACATAGTTGGTGATAATAGCGGCAAGTTGCCGAATAATTTTGGCGTTCTAAACGTACTTTTGATCACCTGGTTGGTGATAATAGAGGGTGAACCTTAAGTGGAGGGATGAAGGTTGGAGTTTGAAGTCATAGTGCCTGGCTCTTTTGGGCATATGGGCCTTCGCCCTCCACATAACATTTCAGCCCACTATTTTGGGCTTGCCGACATTTTGCCCTTTTTTTTTGGCATGCTGCCTTCTTTCTTTATTTATGATTACCTTCTGGTGGGGTTATACAGATATCTCTGAAAGATAAGAAAAGTAAATCACATCATTCAAAAAAGCTGCTGGCAGACGGAATAAAACTTATCTTTCTTTTGAATTTGGTGGTCTGTAGCTTTTGATAAAGCTTCCTGCACGTTCTAGCCTTGACTGTTCAACCAAAAGCAAAAGCAAAGGCATCTTATCTTTCTTTTGAATTTGGTGGTCTATAGCTTTTGATAAAGCTTCCTGCACGTTCTAGCCTTCTTAGAGGTCATTCTTTTCGAGCTCCTCCTGTTGATGATGTCCTTGCAGCTGAGCATAATCTCCACCAAGTTCAATAATCCCAGTTATTTACTTTGGATCACCACCAAGAGTAGCAAGAGCATGGTCTTCCTACAAGAATTCAGAATCCGATTCTGAACACCTAAGTCAAGCAATCGAAGCCCCGCTGTAACCATAAGCCTAATCTTCGTCTCCGCCCAGTGCTTCTTCGGAACCCTCCCCTTCCCAAACTTCATAAGCTCCCGTAGCGACCCACATGCCGATTCCGGATCCTCTGCATACGCCGAGAGCCTCGGATTGACCCGCATCGACGCCAACCCATCCTTTTCAAAATCAAACACGGCGCCATTACCACCGTCGACTCCGTACCCAAATACATGGATTCGGCTTCCCTTTCTCCCGCTGTCGATGGCAATCCCATACAGTTTAGTACCAAAATTTCTTGAATTTTGCACGAAAACAAAAAAGTAGCATACTGTGAGAGTGAGTGCGATGACGACTGAGGTGATGATTAAGAGGCTCGATCTGGGTTTGTGCTTGGGGCTCCGGGAGAAGAGATTGGATCGGGTGAGGGCCTATGCGCGGTACCAAGACTTGCAGACCAATGAGGCATTACTCCGGTCGCGGCAGGAGGTAAGGAAGCAAAGGACGTTTTCCAGAACGTTTTCGAGGACTTGGTCCGGGTAGGGGACAATATAGTCGATGGAGGTACCTACGGGTACTGAGAGAACTTGGCTGAGAAAGCTGAGTGTTTTTCGGTGACAAAAGTTTCTTTTATTTTGGGTGCATTTTCACCTTTGTGTGTGTACAAGAAACTAGAGAGAACACAGAAGACTAGAGGGGAGAGAGATAGAGGTGGTGAGGTTTTAGGTTTTGCAATGACTGTGCAGGTGTTTGGTTCTTGGGGTTTCTGCAGATTCACGGTGGAGGTTGTGGTAAGGTTTCACGGTGGTGAGATGAAAAAATGAAAAAGAACCGACATAGTTTTTCGTGTCGTTTCCCACAGACGGCGCCAAATGTTGATGCACAAAACCGGAAGGTCTTGGAACAACATAAATCCGACCGTGAATCTGCAAGAGAGTAAAGAACACAAGATGTATCGTGGTTCACCCCAATGTTTAGGCTACGTCTACACTAATGTTGATATTGTTTCACTCTAAATGGTGAATATACAAAAAGGCTAGAAGCAGTGTGTTCTCTAGCCTATTTTCTATGTTTGCCATCTCTGAGATGTTTTCTCTCTTCCCATGGCCTAAACTTTGACCTCCCATAATAAGGAGAGTGAGGAGTCCTTTTATAGAATAAGGGCTCCTCACTTATTACATATTTGCCCCTTCAATTATTACATAATTACATTTGAGTCCCCCGAGTATTTATACGAGGTCTAAATACGAAGGCCCTAAATACGATACAAACACATTCCATCAAGGACCAATCTACACTACCAATGGCTACCTGAAGTGGAAGCAGTACCTCGAGAAGTTGACAAATAAGGATCAGTGCAGTGGAAGCCAACACTGAACCCTCATCAAAGACAATGCGGATTAATGGCATCTTTGCTACGTCTGAGCACTTTCAGAATATGAGTAGTTTTGAATGAAGGAAGCATCTAACTTTCATCAAGTAGTAACATGATGGAATGATGGGGAAATGTCCCATCACCGTTCAGGCTTATCCAAATAAGTTCAAAATCTCAAGCAGCTCGACGAGTAAGACCTTGCAAGCCGAGGATTATCCAGTTGTTATAAAGTTTCTACCTTCCAGCACAGTTGATACATTTCTTTATTCTCAATGAAGATTCAAGAAGTTATTCATAAGCCTGGCTCATCTGCTGTCTACAATAACTTCTCAAACCCATATCTAGATAAGCTCTCCAGTGCGAAAGGGTAAACCAATCACCTAACACTCATATGGGAAAGCTCTCCAGTGTAAAAGGGTAAACTAATTAGTTTTAAGTGCGAAAGGGTAAACCAATCCCCCGACACCTATATGGGTAAGCTCTCTAATACGAGAGGGTAAACTAATTGCTCTCCAGTGCGAGAAGGTAAACTAATTCTTTGACACCCATTTGGGTAAGCTCTTTAGTGCGAGAGAATAAACCAAATCTCTGACACCTATGTGGGTTTACTCCTTAATGGAAGGGACAAACTTCCCACGAATGTCACATAACTATTCATTTTGATGTGATTAGTTAACGATTTTCATATTCCACAGATCTTTATCATGTTGTGATGCAGGTCACACAACTCAAAAGATAGAATAATCGAATACCAGCTAAGCAACAAATGGTCAAGGGGCAGCAGCCGATGACGAATTCAACGGCTCGACGCCCCAAGAAGCCAAAACTCACGCCCAAAGTGACTTTGTGGGATCGTCAACCTTTTTCGAAGCAGCATGCCCAATCGACGGTTCTATGGCTAAAATTTTTGCAAAGCACTTCAAGCAAACAAAGATGGAGTAAAGCTAAAGTAGTTTATTAAATTTCTAAGCATTCTGCCTTCATCAGCCACTTCGCACTTAGCAGTTTGCTCACCCGACAATTCATTTTCAGTAGCTCCAATCTTGGCAGCACCATCATTAATTGCTCCATTTACGATAGCTGAGAAATCAAACCCAAGCAGTTTCTTCCTTCTTGGCAAGTAGCACAGACGTGGCAGCCCAAGCCGTGGCCTTTGCCACACCAATTCCTCGGCCCTTGCCGAGCTGACTCCTGGTCCCTGTCAGTCGACGTATCACACCACCTCGACGACTGCCCTGTGGAAGCATCACCCAAGAAGAAGATAAAGAAAATTAAGTTTTTGTTACTTTAGTGCGACATAGAGAAGATAAAGAAATCAACTGAAGAAGGTTCTTTGCACGGGCAAGCGAAGAAGAATGTTAGGGGAAGGGGAACAAATATCCTCTAGCTTTCTCTTTTTCTTGTAGGAATAAATAATTGCTCTCCGAAGTTGATTTAATCTCATACTTAAGGTAGGCTTAAATAGGCTTTGGTGGTGATTTATTTCCCTTTCCTAAAAGAATCTAATTTCAAGTTCAAGTGGAAAACTGCATCACAGTTGAAGATCTCTACACCTACTGCATTTTCCTGTGAACAGCCCAGTAGGTATAGGGGCATTTGTAGAGCAAAAAATAATCCAAAAAATCATGGAGGTGACATGTGGACTTTTGGGTAAAAAAGAAAAGATTACCCTCGACGCACACTAGGATTCTCACGTGCATGCAACAGACAATAACGGCTCAATCAAGGAAGAGTCAAAGGTGATCAATATGGTATTTATTCAAATCCCTCTCATCACTCCTAATCAATCTCTTATTGATTTTATTCAAAAGGTAACTCCCAAAACTTCCTATTTAATTTAGGAATAATTGCCATGTTAATTGCAAGATATTATTTTATATAATATCTTGCAATTATTCTCCAAATACCACCATATATGGCTGACTATTCTCCATCCGAAAGGTCAGTCATCCTCCTATAAATACTTCTCTTATCTTACTAAAATACTAAGTCATTTGCTACCCACAAACTCCTAAGCACATATTTTTTCAAAATTCTAACTTTGGCATCAGAGATTTTTCGACCAAAGCCCCCCTTTTCAATGTGGGCGCATGAGATTTTTAACCTTAATCTTAGATGTTATTATTTTGTAAGTGCATTTTCGTTTAAAAAAAAAAATGAAAATTTACATTCACAATCATTGCTTCCCAAATGCCACCACCCTTACCCCACCATCAGCGTCACCATCTTAAAGTTATATTACCAAAGAAAAACACTACTACCAACCCGAAAGCTACTATGATTTTCTTTTTCATTTTAGATCTCGTTAATAGACACGTTTTCAATATTTTCTTCCACAAACGATCAGTCTCGAAGCAAACTATCACAAACGGTCATTCTCATATGATAAAAATGAAAGAAAAAAATATATATCAATTTCTTATTTTTGTTTTTTTATAAAATTACCAGAGGCCCTTTATCTTCTTAATAATTCCAATTCGACCTTTATCTTTTTAATAAATTAATTTTCACAAAATGGTAGGATTAGAATTCTTTCATGTCTAATATTTTCTTACGGGTCAGAATGAAAGACCATTTACTTCCACCTTCATACACACTTTGAATTGTATAAATCCAACTCAATCCAAATGTTGTTGAAGACATAACTAATCATCGGGCTGTCCGGATTTGACTGAATCCATAACTATGTTTGTATTATTATATGTCGTCATCAATCTTGGCTCTCAGTCTATATATAAAATACACGGCAAAACAGATGCGCGGGTCAGCCCACATCATCATTTCTTGATATGTACTTCTTAACTGGTATGGTTTTTTTTATTTTTTTTTATTTTTATTATTATTATTTTTTTTATTTTGTTGTTTTTGTTGTTGTTGTTGTTGATTAGCAATATTTTGTGGTTAAGCATGTACCACCCCCAGTCTAATTATTTTTTCTTCATAAAGTTCTAATTTCAGCTACTTAATGGCATTCCTATAATGATAGATAAAGTCTAATGTTGAATTTTGAAAATTGAATAATCATCTTCCTAACTTTACTTTCACTTTGTGGAATCTGGATCCTATGTTTCAGTTTTGAGCTACCTTTCCGAATTTTAGGACTGGACAAGACTATAATGTTCATCTCATGCATCTTCTATGTTCTTCTGGATTTTCCTAGCAAACTTTAGATTTCAAGTCATGTCACATCTTAATAATAAGATCACAAACCAAAAGTTTATAAAGCTTTTTTTATATTAAGAAAGAAAAACTGAGCACTATTCCTTTCTCTCTAACCCTAGAGCAACCAGCATAGGCCTTATATGAAAAGGGAGGGGAACTAGTAAGGATCGAAGTCACACCATAGTATATAGGTATGGTTGCTTTTTGTCATTGTGGTAAAGCGTCAATTGTCTGCGGTGTGTAACTGTAAATGTGAAATTCCGTTCCCGGTTTTTAGTTTTCGTATTTCGTAACAGCATGCTTTTATTTTAATTTCATTAATTTGGGATTTTTAGTTAACTAGTTACAAATTTTGATTTTCCATAGTTACTCATAAAAAATTCATAGACCATTCAAAGTCTCTCTTAGTACTTTTGGATAGAGCTTGATCCTACAAACGTGTAGGCAAAATTGCAAAACAGAGTTGTAGCGAAGGAGAAATAGGCAAGCAGGAGTAAAATGGTAGTTTGGACCATCTAATATATAGAAGGCTCTAGCTCTGCTAGAGCAGCCTTGCCCAATTTGGAAGGTTAACTCGAGCTGACCTAGGTTTCTTCCTCACGACCCATGAAAACTGAACCATTTATTTATTTATTAATTTTTAATTTTTAATTTTTTTTTTACGCTTTTTCGGTCAATTTCGATGTTGACAAACCTACCCACCACCTTAGATCGACTCATCTCCTTCCCACGAACAAAACTTAGCCAAACGTTGCCCTGTTTGGCCTCCATTTCCAATGACTCGAAGCTCATTGGCTCCGAGCTATCCCGACAGCGATCATGTGATTCTGTCCACCCCGACATCACGTATTACCATCAGTCGACAACTCAACCCAGAAGAAGATCCCTGGATCCTGATCACTCGTTGGAGAAACCATGGCGACGCCACGAAACTCCGGCGATTCGTGACTTCCATGATGTTTTTCAACAGCCTCCGACCAGTTTTAGACTCTGGTGAAGGTATCAAAGTTGCTTCACTTGTACTCTATCTTTTGGTGAGATTTGAGCCAATTTAGTGTTGGTCAGGCGAGGATTGGCCGCCGCGACCCAACCTTGTCTTTCTAAGCTAATCGCAATGCTCTTAATCAGTTTTTGATATTCGTTTGATGTGATTCCATTGTACGAGCGTAATTTGGTAAATGACTGCCACTTGACCTTTATGATAGGCGAAGATCCGAAGGTTAGATCGTCATGAAATTATAATATGTTGTTGTGTGTTTAATGTGAGGCTCTTAGGAATTTACGAATCACAAATCTTATGATACGCCCCGATCCTGGTGTCCGAAGGACAATGGGATGGCCACGTGCTAGTCGACACCCGAGGTGACGCAAGCCATTTAATGAATGCATATGTCAAGAACATGTGAAACATGCATAAAAAATTTCGCGCGTAACTACGCAATGTAAAATTCAAATGCAAACCTTATAAAATAATATAATAATATTCAACTGCCAACAAAATAATAGTGATAATGCATGACATGTTCAGAGCATACTACTAATTCAGAATACAACGGAAGGTAAAATAGAAGGTGCTATTGCAAGATATGTCATACGCGGAGAGGAGGACACAGGTTCGCTGATGTAGGAATGCCTCGTAATTCAGATTGTATGCCCCGTTCCTCTGTCTTGAGGGGGGTGCAAAACAAAATGAGTGGATCAAGTTTATATATAAGTAATACTAAAACAGTTATATATCAACGTACTAACCCCCAGTTTAGAAAACTCATATAGCATAATAAGTAATAGGTTTTTCGAAAACCGTAGCATGCCATAAAACCTTCGTAAAATATAGTGGTATCACAATCGCCCGAAGGCACTACATCTCTCGACCGAAGCGATTTATAAGTATCTTCCGCCCGTAGGCACTACAACCCCCAGCCGAAACCATATATAAATATCATTCGTCCGTAGGCACATAGTATGAAAAACCACTAAGTAAGCACATAAAATCATGAAAATAATATTTCCAAAATATATCTTAATCGGAGCTCAATAGCTCGAACATCATATCATAAATCTTAGTAATAGTTATTCGATAAAGCATAATATTTCATAAAGCCTAAATTCGATTACTTCATAAATGTTTCATAAAACGTAGTCATAAAATCATGCTTTTCATGTATGCATTTCTAATAATAAAATCATGTATTTTATAAGGGGTCCACTCACAGATACTCCGTCATCGAAGAGCCGTGTGAACTAGGGAGAACGGAAACGCCACTAACAAACGCACCTAAGCACATAAAGGGACCAATTAATAAAACTCTACTGAAATAGTTGAATTTCATAAAACAGATATCATAAACGGATCTAGGACGTGGAAAACCTAAGGGGCAATCTTGAGTACCCCCACGAGCCAAGTTGGGTTGCCGGAAAGTTGGCCGGAAAAGTTGTCGGCACAGCCGTGGACGACGACGGAGCACATTACCTCCGACGGAGGTGCGTGTGCTCCACGCGCCAGCCCCACACGCACCCACGTACAGGTCTACGCGTAGACCCACTCGCTGATTGGAATCTGGGATCCGACTAGGTTGGGTCGGATCTGGGTTGGGCTTGGTTGCATGGCCCAAGGTTTGGGCCGGGTAGTAGTTGGGTTCTGGATCCAGGTTTAAGGGTATCAGGTCGGGTAAAACTTCAAGGGCTTATAACTTCCATAATACTCAACCAAATCGAGTGATTCAAAAACAAAAATCATAGTTCTCAACGAGATGAAGAGAACACAACGACTAACTTGTTGTGGTTTTGCCAAAAAATGGCTTGAAAGTCACGGGTTCTCACTGGAAACTGGCGAAAGCTCACTTCGAGCTATTTCTGCGTTTAACAAGAACAAGCCTCGTTCTAACCTTAAAACACATCCAAAAGGTTTCTAGGAACTTACCCACGTCAGAAAAGTCATGAAAGTCATTGGAGTTCGTCGGATGAGGGATGCACCGTGACTGTCACGGTTAAAGTATCAAGTTTTGGCCTGGGGTTTCGAGGTCCTACGTCCAAGCAGTGAGTTTTGTGGTTGTTGTTGTGTGAGTGAAGCTTAGAGAGGAGAGGAAGAGTTTGCAGAGAAGAGAGAGCTCGGGGGAGTTTTAAGGGAAAAGGGAGAGAAAGTGATGGGGAGAGAGAGAGAGAGAAGGATAAGAAAATCTAAAAAGGGAAGGGGGAATTCGGATGGGGACAGGGATAAGGGAACAATAATCCCCATGTGGGTCCCACAGTTCGCAATCTAAGAACACTAAAAATGAAACACGAAATACTCGAAAAACGTTTGACGTTTCGTAATGTAAAATCTTCGTTATAACTCCAAACTTGAATCCGTTTGTGCCTACGCGTTTGTGGCGATAAAACAGAATATGATAAATCAGGGACGGGGTTTCATATCTTATATGTGGATCTTCCAAATTGATTATGTAGGGTTGTCAGCCCTACCATTGATTACTTGTGGCACACGTCAATCCTTAGATTTTAAGGACTCCAAAATTATAGGAAATCTGATGGTTCCTTGCTGGATTAGGTTTCCATATCTTGCTAAAAAAGTGTGGTTAATCTCAATGAAATCGTTTGACTTTGCCTACTAATTCTGGAGCAGGATGATGCTGGCATCGCTGCTTCGTTTATGCAACGGAGGCTGTTAAGTCCATGATCGGATCTTTGAGGTATGAGTATTCTGATCCGCTTTACTCCGGCCTTGAAAAATCATGGTCCCACAAAGTCTATTTATAATAACTTTTGGAATGATACTGATCAGTCTACTACATAGATATATTGAATTTAGTATATTATCAACTTTCAGAGATTATATATTAGTATTTAAGATATAGTATTTATGGATGTGTACTTTTTTTTTCTTTCTATTTTGATGAACAATAATAATTTTCAATTTTTTTAGCACAAAACATTTTTAGTTGAAAATGAGAGATATTAAGTTTGACTCTCATTCTGTGACTTAGTTAAACCTCTCACCTCATTGTGTAAAATATAATATTGTTATATAAAAATGGATATTATACTTTTGTAAAATTGACCCCGCCCCTCCCCCCACCCCAACACCTCCCATGACAAAATCTATGGCTCCGCCATTGACCTTCACACTGATCGGTTAACTGAATTGAGGGCAATCCATGAATCATGCCTTCTTGATTCAAACTCTGAAAGTTGATGTGTCCAAGTCTTATGTGCCTAAACCAGCTCAATTCTTATGTGGTAGCTTTCAAATTAATGGCATTCATACACTCAGGAGTTAATGGAAAAACTCAATTGCTCTTCATCTTCACTCTGGTTACCAAGTTTGTGAGATTTCTGTCATCATAAATGTCTGCTTCCTCTTCTCCAAACAATAACCAGCACCCATTTTCATTTATCCAACATTCAAGAGGTTTTCTTCTTGACATGATTGTTTGTCATTGTGTCTATCAAACCATTCGTAGCTTAAATCCACTATTGAAACTGGATTTGAGCTGTTGGCTTCGGACAAAATTCTCTGTCAGCAGCTCAAATTCTAACCATCCATTGGCTTTTAATCAGGACCAAACATTGTCTTTGGATAATACTTGAATCCTCACTAGTGAATACTCACCTTTTGATTTTATCAAATAATATTTTAGCACCTATTTTATTATTTAAAAAAATAATGAACATGCTATCTAATTTTTTTGGACTTTAAAAAATATAAAACACGTTGCATTTTTTTATTAGGCGAAATCAGAAAGTGTGTACATGGAGCACTTACTAGTGAGTATCTAAGGTATTATCCTTGTTCTTTCTTAATATACACGATATTACATTTACATGTGTGAGAGTGAATTAAGCCTTAAAATGGAATAACCATAATAATTTGGTTCACATTCACTTTTGACGAGAATTGAACTTAGCTAAGACCTTTTATTTACAAATAAAAAGAAATACTACTAGACTATAATGCTAAGTAGTGATCCTCTTCTTTTAACAAAGTAACTTAAACACACTTAAGCCAAACAAAATACAATTAACTTAACAAGCGGTTTGTGATTTAATTCCAACACAAGAAGGTTTGGCGCCGACCCCAATCTGAGACCAAGAGTCGGCAGCTAGGATTTTCTACTTTAAGGGTTTTTATTCCCTCGGGAGGAAACTTTTTTATTTATATTTTTTATTTATTTATTTTTGGAAACTCGGGAGGGAACTTTTTTTCATCTTACATGTATTTAATTAAGTTTAAATAATGTTGCAAAATGTTTTTGTTAAAAATAAATGAATAAATAATTAGTGTATTTTTGTTCATTGTACGGTCTATTAGTAGTATTCTTTACGTGTAAGTGAAAGGTTTTTCGCCAAAAGCAAACTTAAATCACATTATTGTGGTTAGCCGAGTGTGTGGCTTAATGCACTCTCTCATCCTCTTAATGTAGATAATATATTTTGTTAAAAAAAATAGTTGAATGAGTACTTGCAACCAAAATTTAAATATGTTAGCTTGGATTATTCCTAGCAACTTGGTTCTCTCGTACAATTAAATATGTATATGAAGCCTGCAAATTGTTATACCCACAAATGATTCATATAAATATAAGTGGCGTATCATCAATCTAAGTGTTTTAAGCGTTTACCCAATGGACAGTTTCTTTTGGATGACATCTCTTGATACTCCACTTACTTGATTGAAGAATCCCCTGATGTAATTTTTGATCTTCTTATTGAAGATAGTAACACTTTGTATGCACCTCCATCAAGATTTTTATTGATGCCCATTGTATGCATCATATTCTCAATAATTGTACGTATTCAATTCCCAAAAAATATAAATTTGTATCAAATTAGAACTAGTAACTAATCCCAACATTGAAGTATTGGAAAAACTCATATAAGCAAAAAATCTCAAATATCCCTGATCATGAGACATATAATTGTCACTATAAATAAGAACCATAATTCCAACAGTAGTGATTAATATCGACATTACTTATCAATGAATATCGTACTGTTTTAAAAAAAAAAAAATTGATGAGTACTTACTGTTAAGCTAGAGAGAGAAACATGAATTCTGTATATATATGAATAGAGATAAGAAGAAGAAGAACAAGGAAGAACTAGAGAGAAAGAGAGAGAGAGAGAGAGAGAGAGCTAAATGTAATTCGCTTGTATATATTTTCTTTTCTTAATCTGAAAGTCATCTCAATACAAGGTATTTATAGAGGACATAATATTGCAACTACTCTAACTGCCTAGCTAATCTTCTGCCAAGTGTCATAATCTCACACACTATATACCATCTCTATCATCCCCCCGCAAACTCATGCTTGAATGATCCTAGCATGAGATTGTTGCAATGGGTGTGAAACAAAGGAGCACTCAAGCCTTTAGTTAAAATGTCGGCAAACTGTTCCTGAGAAGACACAAACTGAACCTGAAGCTGATTCTTGGCAACACGTTCGCGAACAAAGTGAACATCAACTTCTATATGCTTTGTCTGTTGGTGCTGCACTGGATTGAAAGATAAGGCAATGGCAGACATATTATCACAAAATAAAACCGGAACAGAAGAGATGGTGATGTGAAGAAACCCCAAAATTTGTTTAATCCAATCAAGTTCTGCAGCAGTAGAAGACAAAGCTCTATACTCTGCCTCTGTGGAGGATTTGGAAACAGTTTGTTGCTTTTTTGAAGACCAAGAGATAGGACTACCACCCAAGTAAACAATCAACCCCGTTGTAGATCGCCTATCATTGGGATCGCCGGCCCAATCAGCATCACTGAATGCTTTAATGTCCAAATAAGTTCGGGAATAAGACAGACCATAATCCATAGTGCCCTTGAGATATCGAAGAATCCGTTTAACTGCAGTATAATGAGAAAGCATAGGGCACTGCATAAACTGACACACTTGATGAACGGAGAAGGCTATATCAAGTCTAGTAAAGGTTAAGTACTGCAGAGCACCCACAACACTCCTATAAAGGGTAGGATTATTGAAGGGTTCACTATCATCTTTCAAAAGCCGAGTATAAGGCAGACAAGGTGTGTCACAAGGTTTAGAATCAACCATTTCTGTTTTCACCAGTAAATCATGAATATACTTGTGCTGAGATAGAAACAAACCAGTTCCAGTTCTGGAAATTTGAATGCCCAGGAAATAATGCAAAGGACCTAAATCTTTGATGTCAAACTCAGAAGTCAAAGATTGGATAACCTGTTGAACAGCCAGAGGATCATTGCCAGTGATGATGATATCATCGACATAAAGCAGCAAAATGATCAATGTAGAATCAACAGTCTTCACAAACAATGAAGAATCAGAGTAAGTTGTCTTGAATCCCAACTGAGGAAGAAAAGCAGTGAATCTCTCATTCCAGGCTCGGGGAGCCTGTTTCAAACCATAAAGAGACTTATGAAGCTTGCAGACCAAGTTGGGATAAGTAGAGTCTTCAAACCCGGGAGGTTGCACCATATAGACCTCCTCTTGTAAGATGCCATGTAAGAAGGCATTTTTGACGTCTAACTGCCGTAAAGACCAATTAAAATGAGCTGCCAAGGCCAAAACAATCCTCACTGTTGTAGGTTTAACAACAGGACTGAAAGTTTCAGTATAATCAATCCCTGGTTCTTGATTAAACCCTTTGGCGACCAACCGAGCTTTATGCCGAGCTATAGTCCCATCAGAATGTCTCTTAATCTTGAACACCCATTTACAACCAACCAAATTCTTGGTGGAAGGCAAAGACACCAAACTCCAAGTTTTCTGAGTATGAAGAGCATCAATCTCTTCTTTCATAGCTTGTACCCAAACTGGACACTTGAGAGCTGACTTATGGGAAGTAAGTTCAATCAAAGACAAATCGGTGACATCAGATGGAGGAATGGCTGATAAGAATGCTTTCTTCTTGATAATCCCATTTTTGCTTCTGGTTTGCATAGGGTGGAGATTCATTGGTGGAAGTGGCAAGACTGCCTGAAGAGTCTCAGGACAATAGACAGGGGCCATAGGGATCTCATCAGTAGCATTTTCTTCAACATGGACAGGTGCCACAGGAAGCTCAACAGTAGCATTGCCTTCAACAGTAATGGACGGAGAAGAACTGGGACTTGAAGAGGATAATGGTGAATGTGAAACTGAATGAGGTGAAGAAGGACAGGGAACAGTTATAGAAGAAACAACCAAGTTATGTGGGGTAACAACTGGTTGTGGGAAAGACACAGAAAAAGTAGGCAAGGAAACAGTATCATTATGAACCTGAACCTTTTTAGATGCTGTCAATAAATCGGGATATGGAAAATCATGTTCACAGAAAAAGACATGCCTTGATACATATATGCGTTGTCGAAGGACTTCATAACAAAGAAACCCTTTGTATTTGGAAGCATAGCCTAAAAAGACACATTTAGTAGTTTTGGCTTGTAATTTGGTGCTATTGTAAGGCTTAAGAAGAGGGTAACACGCACAGCCAAAAATTCGAAAGTGAGAAATAGCAGGAACACTCCCATATAGTAACTCAAAAGGAGACTTATTGGATAATAAAGGAGTAGGCATTCTATTTATAAGATAAGTGGCTGTTTGACATGCAAAACTCCAAAACTCCAAAACTGAGGAGGAATCTGTGCATTTTGAAGCAAAGTAATGGAGGTTTCAATGATATGCCTATGCTTGCGCTCAGCCAACCCATTTTGTTCAGGGGTATAGGGACATGATTTTTGATGGACAATGCCTCTCTCAACAAGAAAAGATTGAAACTTTGTACTACTAAACTCCCCTCCCCCATCACTTTTGGAAAACTTTCACAGTAGCAGAAAACTGATTCAATACATAGGCATAAAAGGCAATAAAAGTGGCACAAAGATCTGATTTATTAAGAAGTGGGAATATCCACGTGTATCGAGTACATTCGTCAATGAAGGTAACATAATACCGATATCCATCAATGGATTTACAAGGTGCAGGACCCCAAAGATCACTATGCACTACTTCAAAGGGAATGACAGACTTAGTTACAGAAGGGGGAAATGGCAGCTTACAAAATTTACCTTCTAGACAACTGGCACACACAAGAGGTACAGAATCTTTGGCACAGGAAATATTAGACTTATGCAACATCAAAGAGACAATGGAATTAGAAGGATGACCTAACCTACTATGCCATATAGTAGAGTTAACAAGTTGTCCAACAAAGGCTGTAGGTTGGAGCTTGGACTGAGAAAAACCAGGAGTGGGAGTAGTGAAGGAATGAATGGGATACAGTCCATTACTGCATAACCCGCGGAACAGGATCCTCCCTGTGGCTTTGTCCTGTATCCAGAAGCAAAAAGCATAAAAAATGAGGTAACAGTTATTATCCAGACAGATCTTGTGAACTGAAAGTAAATTCTGTGATAATTTGGGAACATATAACACCGAATTCAACTTTATAGGAAGCACAGAAGTTTGAAGCATAGTATTGCCAATATGGGACACTTGCAAACCTTCACCATTAGCCGTTTGAATGGTTTCATTGAATGGATAGGGCGAAGCCAGTGACAAGTTACTCAAGTCGGCGGTCATATGATTGGTGGCACCGGAATCAGTAAGCCAAACCTGAGAGTTAGCCTGTGAGGGAGAAGGTTGGGATGGAGGATTAACCACTGTGTGCAGGGCCTGCATTGGTGGCTGTGATAGACCGGGTTGCGCATGATAAGCAGACATGGGAGGTCCATATTGCTGTCCAGGAGGAGATCCAAAATGTTGACCAGACATGAGAGGCCGTTGAGAACCAGAACCAACATAGTTAGGACCTTGCTCATTGTAAAAACAAAACCATGTGACATGATTCGTTTTGCCACAGATATGACATTGAGGGCGGGTAGAATGTGGAGAAGCACAAAATGGTGCTGTGTGGCCGTCACTGTTACACAATTGACATGTAACAAAATTTGGACCAGAAGGTTTATAAGAGGATTGCGGTGCTTGCCCAAGTACTCCTGGAGTAGGAACTGGAAAAACATGAGTTTGTGGTTGATAATATTGTCGGGGAATAAAGTTTCTGGACCCGGGATTAAACTTGCCCTTGCCCTTGTTTTTATATTGATGGAACTGCTTGAAGCCTTTGTGAACAAAAGTAGATTGTCCTGGACCATTGGAAAAAGACTGAGATGAGCCTGTAGGTGCCTGAGAAGGAAGATTGGCAACCATGGCAGTTAAAAATGGTGCAGCTGTAGTAGAATCAATAATGGCCTCTTCAGCAAGCAACTGAGACCTGAATTCTTGAAGAGAAATGACTTGTTCTCGACCTCGAATAACAGTCCGAAATGTATTATACTCAGCCGGCAACCCATTTAAAGCCAAAATGACAATGTCTTCATCAGCAAAAGAAACACCTACAGCAGTAAGATAGTCCCGAGCTACTTTTATCTTTTGCAAATACTGAGCCACAGTATCAGTACCTTTCCTTATGTTCTGCAAATTGGACTTCAATTGAAAAATACTAGTACGAGAAACAGTAGAAAATTGTTCCCGTAGTCGAGTCCATAGATCGCGAGAACTAGTGCTACCTATAGCACAGGACATGGCTATGGGAGACAAAGTAGCAGTGATCAACTGCATAAGAGCCCGATCATGCATCGTCCAGATCAAGTACTCATCAGAAGAAGAAACCGAAGAAACAGAACACAACTCAACAATTGCACTGTAACTTTGTAACAATCAATGACAAAAGCGGAAGCTTGTGACAGATCGAAGAAGCGGTAGCCATGGTGGCTCTGATACCATGTTAAGCTAGAGAGAGAAACATGAATTCTGTATATATATGAATAGAGATAAGAAGAAGAAGAACAAGGAAGAACTAGAGAGAAAGAGAGAGAGAGAGAGAGAGAGAGCTAAATGTAATTCGCTTGTATATATTTTCTTTTCTTAATCTGAAAGTCATCTCAATACAAGGTATTTATAGAGGACATAATATTGCAACTACTCTAACTGCCTAGCTAATCTTCTGCCAAGTGTCATAATCTCACACACTATATACCATCTCTATCACTTACAGCCATAGGTTATTTTCAATGATTCCTATGATTTTGGTTCTCTCCTATATAAAATGCATCTGAGATTCTGAAGCCTGCAAAATTGTTAAAAGTGTATACCCAAAAGTAATTACCTCCTCCCATTTATATCAAACATAAAGTACTCTATATCAAACAATTAATTATCAAAAATGGGAAAACCGGTGGCCATTGTAGGAGCTGGGATCAGCGGCCTCCTTTCCTGCAAGTACACACTTTCATAGGGATTTCAGCTCATTGTGCTTGAATCTTCAGGCAACATTGGTGTAGAACTATGATTCCTTAAATTAATCATGTACGATGTTTACAATACTATAGGATTTGAGAAAACTCATATGTGTTAGGAATCCTAAATTAATTACAATTGATATTGCATTCCATTAATCACAAAGATGATTCCGGATTATTTACTTCTATTCTAACTCCCCGCCGCAAATTGAATAATCCTTAGCGGACAAGTTTCGAACAAAATACACCATGACGTGGCTGATGAAGAGCTTTTGTAAGAAGGTTAGCAGGCTGATCAATAGAAGACATGTAGCAAACACAAAGACTACCGAGAGCCACATTTTCACCAACAAAATGATAATCAAGTTCAATGTGGCGAATATGAGCATGATGAACTGGAGTAGCAGCAAGATAGGTGGAACTAAGGTTGTCACACTGAAGTAAAACTAGAAAACTTAGATGAACCCCAAGTTCACAAAGAAGAAAACAAAGTCTTGTAGTCTTAACACAAGAATGACCAAGAGACCGGTATTTAGATTCACCACTAGATGGGGCAACTGTCGATTGCTATAGAGCACCAAGAGATGATATTTGTGCTAAGATAAATGAGGTAGCTAGTGGTGGAGCGATGAGTATCTGGACAACCCGCCCAATCAGCGTCAAAATAAGTAAATAATTTTGCAGAAGCAAGCTGAGGAGTCCAAGTGATGCCAAAATCCATAGTACCTTTGATGTAATGGAGAATCCGTTTGGCATCAATCATGTGAATAGTGCAAAGGGAACTCATAAATTGAGCAACATTATTAACAACAAGATATGTCAGGGCTAAAGTAAGGTATTGTAAGGAGCCAATTAACTCACAATAGGACGTAGGAGAAGCAAGGAGAGACCAAGGTTCTAAACGACGCTAAGTGCTAGTCGGGCGACAGGCTGGGGTCTAACGCCTAGGCACACTAGGCAGATTTAAGTGAATTTATTATATATTGTATAAACAAGTGCCTATTTATACTTAATAAACACATAATTGTATATATAAATTGCAAAATAAAATGACATATAGATTATAAAGTATCAGAAATATTGAAACTATAGGGAACAAGTATATAATGAGTGTTCATCCAAGTGTTCAACAAGTGCCTGAAATTTTATTGAAAAAATAAAATACAAAATGAAGATTACAGATTTTCTATCTAAGTGAGAGTAGCTACCTAGGTAGGTGCCTAGACAAGTTTAGGCAGGTTAGGCGGGCTAGGCAGATGCCTAAGCAGGTCTAAGTGCACCTTCTTAATTTTCAAATGCCTAAGGACTAATTGGGAAGGTGACCAGTTGCCTAGCGCCTACTAGGTGGGGATTTTTAGATTAGTGGGATGGACCCATTAGACGCCATGAGAGATACCTTAGCAGTAAGAGGCTTGGAAGGGGGTTTCCAGGAAACCATGTCAAATATATGAGAAAGATCATGAGCATAGTTTAGTTGATAGATGTGAAGGCCAGTGGAATCACTAGTGACATGAAGGCCTAAAATATAAGTGAGAGGACCTAAATCTTTGATGTCAAACTACTATCCAAGAAGAGCGGTGAACTGAGTGAGAAGTTGTAGAGACTTAAAGTAGTCACAATATCTTCGACATACAATAATCAATGGTGTAGCTAGGAAGCACATTGATAAATAAAAAGGAAATAATTAACTCAATGTAACATCAATATATGCGGAAACATGTAATTTACGATACCAAATGTAACCACTAACCTAAAGATGATGACATGTTACTAAGATTAGAGTTCTTCTGTAGCTCTCATCTTCTGTATGCGAAGCCTCAAGAATGGGTTTGAGTTTCTGTAAGCTTGCGTGTTTAGAGAGAGTGCAGAGACCCTAATATATATACCATACACAATGGTAATCAACTAGGATTCTTCCCATTGAGTAATCTTGATTGATCTTAACCTTATCACTGCGAATTCCTTTATTCATATCAGCTAGAAAGACTTCCAGAAATATCATGAGTGTTCAAGCTAATGATTCATATTATACATATTCCTTATCAGCTCACAAACATTGTCAATGTTGATCTCTAATATTCCCACATGAATAACAAGTGCTAACCAAGTGTATATGTAACGCCCTGGCCCAAAAAAATTTATTTCGGAAAATAATTGTGGTGATAAGCCAAACTAAACTCTTGTTTATTTAACTACCATAATTCATAATTCTTTATCTAAATTTATTAATCACTCACAAAATCTATAACCAAAATTTAATTACCAAAATATAAGATTTAATTTTACAATTAATCACCAAGTTTCTTTTCTTAATTCAAATTCCCAACAAAAGATTAATCTCGATTATTTTATGGTTGCATTTAACCTTCTTGTTAGACTGCCTATGTACCCTACGAAGGGATCAAGCTAATCGTAGTTCACATTTCATTTTCAATCCATTTTCAAATATATTCTGTTTGTACCATACTTGACTAATCTCGAAACTACTGAGCACCGGTCAACGTTATACCATCAAGGACCCAAAAGAGTTTCCCTCCAACCAAGAGGCCAATCACAGTGTGACACGTGTCGACATCAGAAGCCAATCATAGCGCGACACGTGTCAACATCAGAAGCCAATCACAACACGACACGTGTCAATGTCAGAATGAAACTAGAAACTCTCTTCTATAAATAGAGATCATTCTCTCACAATATTTCCTAATGTCATTTGTACTAAATCATTCACTAGTACTCACTAAAAGAGAGCTTGAACCTATGTACTTGTGTAAACCCTTCACAATTAATGAGAACTCCTCCACTCCGTGGACGTAGCCAATCTGGGTGAACCACGTACATCTTGTGTTTGCTTCCCTGTCCCTATCCATTTACATATTTATCCACACTAGTGACCGGAACAATCTAGCGAAGGTCACAAACTTAACACTTTCTGTTGTACCAAAGTCCTCACTGATTTTGTGCATCAACATTTGGCGCCGTCTGTGGGAACAAGAGCTTCATTAATGGAGGGCAACCACAATTCTCAAAAGCTTCACACACTCTTGATCAAGACAGTGTGAAGCAAAACCAATTTATGGTGCCAACAAGAGCTTCATCAAAGGAGTTCAACCACAATTCTCAAAAGCTTCACATACTCTTGATCAAGACAGTGTGAAGCAAAACCAATTTATAGTGCCAATAAGAGCTTCATCAATGGAGGGTAACCACAATTCTCAAAAGCTTCACACACTCTTGATCAAGACAGTGTGAAGCAAAACCAATTTATGGTGCCAACAAGAGCTTCATCAGTGGAGGGCAACCATAATTCTCAAAAGCTTCACACACTCTTGATCAAGACAGTGTGAAGCAAAACCAATTTATGGTGCCAACAAAAGCTTCATCAAAGGAGTTCAACCACAATTCTCAAAAGCTTCACACACTCTTGATCAAGACAGTGTGAAGCAAAACCAATTTATAGTGCCAACAAAAGCTTCATCAATGGAGGGCAATTAAAATTCTGAGACCTTTGAAGCAAATTCAATTTATATGGTTCATCCAAACCTTCGACTACTACAAGGTGTGGCTTGCATCACAAGCTTTTGCTCAATAGTGTGGAAGCAAAATTTGTATATGTTGTCTCTCCCACATTTTCAAATTTCTAGTTTCCCAAAAAAAAAAGGAAAAAAAAAAGGGAAATCCAACAAAAGCTTCATCAGTGGAGGACAACAACAAATTCTAAAAAGCTTCACACTATCTTGATCAAGATAGTGTGAAGCAAAATCAATTCATGGTACCCAACAAAAGCTTCAACTCTAAAGCTTCACCTACAAAGCTTCATCAATGGAGGACAACTACAAATTCTCAAAAGCTTCACACTATCTTGATCAAGATAGTGTGAAGCAAAATCAATTCATGGTACCCAACAAAGGCTTCAACTCCAAAGCTTCACCTACAAAGCTTTAACTCCAAAGCTTCACCCACAAAAGCTTCAACACAAAAGCTTGACCCACAAAAGCTTGACCCACAAAAGCTTGACCCACAAAAGCTTGACCTACAAAAGCTTCACCCACAAAAGCTTCACCCACAAAAGCTTCAAAAGCTTCACCCATCACCTACAAAAGCTTGACCCACAAAAGCTTCACCTACAAAAGCTTCACCCACAAAAGCTTGACCTACAAAAGCTTCACTCACAAAAACTTCAAAAGCTTCACCCACAAAAGCTTCACCCATAAAAGCTTCACCTACGAAGCTTCAACATAAAAGCTTCACCTACAAAAGCTTCACACTATCTTGATCAAGATAGTGTGAAGCAAAATCAATTCATGGTGCCCAACAAAGCTTCAACCTCAAAGCTTCACCTATAAAGCTTCAACACCAAAGCTTTAAAAAATATATATATATATATATATTTTTTTTTTTTTTAAATTCAAAAATTCAAAAATTCGAAAATTTGAAAATTCGAAAAAAAAAATCGAAAAAAAAATGTCCAAAAAAAAAAATTGCCTAGGCTTCCTCTTCTTTGGGCCTAACAACTTTCATAACAAATTTATATGAAGAAGGAGTTTTGGGCTACCACTTAGAAAGGAAATGCCTCATTCGTCAACTCCCTCGACCGGAGACTTGGGGAACTCCTACCATATGCTACTGTACCTTGATACTTGGAAGTCTCAAGACCACTCAGTGACTTGGATTTTTCAAGTCTCCAAATGAGAAGTTTTTCTCACTCGGGAAATTAAGGGAGCACTACCTCAATCTATATGCTTCACTCACAAAGCTTCAACATACAAGCTTCAACAAAAGGAAAAATTCAAAGAACTTAGTGAAGAAGGCATTGGTGTATTTAACACAATACGTTGAAATGAAGCAAAACTTGTTTATTGATATCTCCGATAAGTTACAAATATGTACATATACATGAATCAAAATAAACAAACAAGATGGAGCCTTCACAAAGGTTGCTCATGAGAAGTCTCAACAGTCGGCAGAGCCCCAGAAAGAGTAGGCACCGGAAGGTGATCATTTGGAGCCTTAGTACTTGGCAGAACCCCAGAAGGAGGAAGCACCGAAGGTTGATCATTCGGAGCTTCATTACGCGGTACAACCCCAGAAGACGAAGGCAATAAATGCCTTTGGAACAAACCCACAAACCTCTAATGATCAAGCAAAATCTGACCATCAGATTCCTACAGCTGGTCAAGCTTCCTCTTCATGTTTGTAGCATAGTCATGTGCGAGCCTGTGCAACTGTTTATTCTCATGCTTGAGCCCTCTGATCTTCTATTTGAGACTTATCACTTCAGCTGCCAATGATTCAACTTGGCGGGTTCAAGCAAATAGGCATTGGGCCATATTAGACACAGAACCTGCACAATGAACACTGAGAGCTAGAGAATCCTTAACAGCCAACTTATCAGACCGTTTGGAAAGTAGTTTGTTATCTTGGGAGTGAGAAGGTTCCTGGCCACCACCGTGGCGGTCATATCATTCTTCATCACAGAGTTCCCAACGGTAAGAGGACCAGTATGAGATAAGAAGGATAAGCGCCATATGTTGTCTTAAAAAGGCATGGCTGCCTCTTCACCAAAGTTCAAGTCAAAACGACGGTAAGATGGGCCAGACATTCTCAGAAATGATGAAGGAGAAATAAGGTGCAATGAATCTCTGAAGTAAGGGGAAAATTCCTACAAGCAATAACTCTCTGAATGTACTCCTTGCACACAATTGGTGCCCTTATAAAAGAAAGGGCAATAGGGCCGTTGATTCAAAAATCGAAGAGGCACTACTCTCTGGATTTCGAAGAGGCACCACTTTCCACACGCAACATCAGCTTCTCGGGTACCACAGATAACTTTGCCAAAGATCTCTGACAAAGTTTAGACACATAAATTTTGAAGGTCCAGCTACCCTACTATTACCCACAAGGGTAAAAAAACAGCACCACTGCTTGATAACTAGAAAGTCCCAACGTGTGTCAACCTCCGTGCTCCGTGGCAAGGCAGACTGACAAAAATGCCCAACCTTTACTCACATTCGAGAAAACACTCCCAACAAGATTGCTTGCTCAAAAATCGAAGAGGAACCACTCTCCGAATCTCGAGAGCCAGACTCCCAACAAGATTACTTTCTCAAAAATCGAAGAGACACTACTCTTCGAATCTCAAGAGTCAGACTCCCAACAAGATTGCTTTCTCAAAAATCGAAGAGGCACCTTTATCTGAATCTCGAGAGCCAGATCCCTGACAGGATTTCTTGTTCGAAAACCGAAGAGGCACCGCTCTCCGAACTTTGAGAGCCAGATTTCCTTGGATAAAGCTTGTCTGCAATCTTCACACGTAACATCAGCTTTCCAGATACCACAGACCATTTTTTCAAAGCGCTTTGACAAAGTTAAAACATGTAAAGCTTGCAGCTCCCACTACATTGCTATAACCAAGAAGGGTAAAGGAATAACATTATTACTTGCTCAAAAATCGAAGAGGCACCACCCTCCGAATCTTAAGAGCCAGACTCCCAACAAGATTACTTTCTCAAAAATCGAAGAGGCACCGCTCTCCGAATCTCAAGAACCAGACTCCCAACAAGATTGCTTTCTCAAAAATCGAAGAGGCACCGTTCTTCGAATCTCGAGAGTTAGATCCCCGACAGGATTGTTTGTTTGAAAATTGAAGAGGCATCGCTCTCCGAACTTCGAGAGCCAGATTTCCTTGGATAAAGCTTGTCTGCAATCTTCACACGTAACATCAGCTTTCCAGATACCACATACCACTTTTTCAAAGTGCTCTGACAAAGTTAAAACACGTGAAACTTGCAGCTCCCACTACATTGCTACGACCAAGAAGGGTAAAGGAATAACATTATTACTTGTTGTTAGGGAAACTCCTATATATGTCGACCTCCATCCTTCACGGAAAGGAAGACCTGCAAAAATGCTCAACCCTTCCTCATATCTGAGAGGACACTCCCAATGAAGCCTTTCAAAATACTCAGCTTTCTTCCCCCTAATAATACTTATACAAACCAGCCACACCAGAGCAAGAGTATCTCATATCATAAGGGTCAAAAGCAAGAGTATCCCATATCAGGCTTTTTCTCTGTCTTTTCCCTTGCCCTTGTTCTTACCTGCAAGAGAAGGAGAAAGAGAGCAATCGGTCAACACTTAGAATCAAGCTTCTAGTCAGAAACTGACTGCCTGGAACCCCTTGCCTGATTACTTACCTGGCATTGCTCTCGAGTACTCATCTTCAACATCTTATGCTTCCAGAAAAGATACCACATCTGCCTGAGGAACATATAGGGCAAGTGAGAAGAATACAAGGAAGCATGTGGAGATAAGCGCAACAGAACACATGCCGATTCATCTATTACTTTATCAAGGTCGAACACACTCTTGATTTGATGGACTTGTTTTGACCCTCAAATTCTTGAATCGGCCTTATACTCTGGAGGAAACCCGAAAACCCTGCAGCCCAATTCAAGAATAAGCCTATGGAAAGTTACTTCTTCAAAAACAAAAGTATCTTATATCATCTCTTCTCCATTTGCTTCTCTTTATCCTTGTTGATGTTTACGACACAAGGAGAAGGAGAACAATTAACCGGAAGCCGAAGTTGAACCTTCGATCTAGGTTGCTTGCTTGGTAGTCTGATTGCTTACCTTGTCTGTTACTTTTTTCGGCAAATCTCCTAGCTCAACGACTTGGGGGACTCCTACTATAGGGTTTTGTATCGCACTTGACCAAGCCCGAAATTATAAGTAAGCTTCAAGTGAAATTGATACATTACCTTATGCATCTTGATCGGTTAAAGATACCACCCCTGGATGGAGGAAGAGTACTTCCAGAGAAGATGTCACATCTACGTATGAGACATATAAGGCAAGTGAAAATGATACCACACTTCGGTACTTAGAAGTTTCGTGATTACTCAATGGCTTGGATCTTGCAAGTCCCTAACCGAGGAGTTTTCCTTACTCAGGAACTTAGGGGAGCACTGTTTGTACCATACTCGACCAATCCCAAAACTACTGAGCACCGGTCAATGTTATACCGTCAAGGACCCAAAAGAGTTTCCCTCCAACCAAGAGGCCAATCACAGTGTGACACGTGTTGACATCAGAAGCCAATCATAGCGCGACACATGTCAACATCAAAAGCCAATCATAACACGACACGTGTCAATGTCAGAATGAAACTAGAAACTCTCTTCTATAAATAGAGATCATTCTCTCACAATATTTCCTAATGTCATTTGTACTAAATCATTCACTAGTACTCACTAAAGGAGAGCTTGAACCTATGTACTTGTGTAAACCCTTCACAATTAATGAGAACTCCTCTACTCCCTGGACGTAGCCAATCTAGGTGAACCACGTACATCTTGTGTTTGCTTCCCTGTCCCTATCCATTTACATACTTATCCACACTAGTGACCGGAGCAATCTAGCGAAGGTCAGAAACTTAACACTTTCTGTTGTACCAAAGTCCTCACTGATTTTGTGCATCAACATATTCAAATCACCGAAATAACCAACATTTGCTTTAATAACCAAACACATCAAATGGATACCAAATTCATATTTAGAATATTAAAATTTGCACAAAATGGTAGCGTTCGCCCACTGGCCACGTGCCGACGTGGGTGGTGGTCGGCCACCCCGACTCGCCAGCAAATTTAACTATATCCAAACATTACCAAATTTTGCAAGAATGTACAACTCAAGGAGAGGAACACTTTTCATACCTGGGCAAAAGTCCAATTCGACTGGGAAACACCTTAAATCACCTTCGAACTACCTGAAACCCTCGAATTGGGTGCTCTTGATTCGATTCCAAAATAACTCCGACACCCCAACCAATGCATGGGCTTTGTTTCAGGCCTCAAAGGGAGTCTAATGATGGTCGTAATTGGAGGAAAACATTTCTAAATTTGATGAATCTTCGCACGAACCCGTCTCAACCACTGTGCGGGTTTCACTATTTTAAAACCAAATTCCATCAAATTTGGGGTTGAATGGGTAGAGGGAAGGTCTTAGAGTGTTTCCCAGGTGGTTAGGTGGTTTGGATTGCCAAAAAACCAACAGAAAGGTGCTGGGAAAGAGGCGATATGGGTCGGCCCTGTTTCTCCCTTTTTCTTTTTCTCTCATTTCCTCTCCTTTCCCTCTTTCTGATTCGTCCTCCCTTTTCCTCCCCCCTTCTGATTCATCCACCCCCTCATTTTCTCTCATTTCCTCCCCATCACAGCCACACACATGGCACATCCATTGCTCCAGAAAATCTAGAGCATTCTGTATGAAGGTTAAAATTATAAAAATATCCCTGACTTTCAACATTAATAACTTCTTCGTTATAACTCCGTTTCACAAACGGTTTGCACCTACACGTTTGTGAGATCAAGCTTTATTCAAACATATAAATGTGACTTCGAAGGGTCTACAGATTTTAGATAATTAATTTCCAAACTTCGTAACTAGTTTAATTTAAAACTCAATTCAAATAAATTAATATAAATTCTCAAAAAATAATATAAAATCTCAATAATACAAATACGTAAATTATAATAATTTCCAGTAACAAAATTTTAAAATTCCTCAATTAAATATTCATAACCATAAATTGATTTATTTTCAATTTTCTCCACATATTCATAATTATGAATATTCTATTCCATATATTTAAATTTTCAGGGTATTACAGTATAGCTCTCTTCAGAACTTACATTCTCCCACTAGAACTACACTTGGTTAACCATTGCTAACCTTAATGCGAGATTCTCTTAAATGGCCATGAGATCAATATTGACACAAATCATGATTCCATGCTTAGGTCATTAGCCAACATTTGTAAACGACTAAAGGGTAACATATTCTTTAACTTGAATAATATCCCTATAATCACATTTACATAGCTGACCAACACATTAAACCCCAACAAGATATTAAAATTATTGTATTGAAAAAGTCTGCATATGTATTCATCATCATCTCAATACATGGTCCTCTTTCGAATTGAAAAAACAATTCATCTTAATGGTTATTAATCCTGATAACAATTGCACAGATTGTCATACCATTATGCATATAAAATATATACAAACATTCTCAGCTAAACTGCATATTTAAGGGAAAACTTTGACAACCTCATAGTTTCAATTTTATTAGTCAAGAATCCTTAGTAGTCTTTGAATAAGATAAATAAACAAACTTGGCAACTAGAAAACAAGAAAACAAGAAAATTCTTTGAATAATACTTAGCTCCCACTAGTCAGTTGCATCGAATCTTGCCAAAACTCTCATATTTGTGACATGCTTCTTGAAAATTGAAAACGGTATAGTCTTGTTCAAGGGTTCAGTAACATAGCCCTAGTCTCTTTTGTTATTCTTGGTGAAGAATATGGTTGCATTATTGTCACAGAAAAGCTGAATTGGTCTTGAAATTGAATCAACCACTTTTAGACCTGAGATGAAAATTTTCAATCAAATAGCTTGATCAATAGCTTCACAACAAGAAAGATACTCAGCCACCATGGTTGAAGCTACCATTATTGCTTGCTTTATAATTCTCTATGAAATAGCACCACTTGCGATTGTGAAAACAAACCCTGATACCCAGAGAAGTCTGAGTCACTGTAACCCCCCAATATAAGATTATATGTGCTTCTATAAACCAATATGTGTTCTTTTGTCTTCTGAAGATATCTTAAACTTTTTTTTCTACATTCCAGTGAGCTTCACCTGCGCAATATTGAAATCTGCCAAGTAAACTTATTATGAAGGCAAGATCAGGTCGTGTGCACACTTGTGCATACGTCAAGCTTCCAACAAGAAAAGCATATGGTCTTTCCTCCATATTTTTCTTCTTTAAATCAGTTTTAGGGCACTGACACTTGCTTAGTTTATCACTCTTTGAGATCAGCATTTATGTGGCTCCACAAGAAGACATGTTGAACCTTTTAAGAACTTTTCAATATATCCTTTTTGTGACAGCCCCAGGAATCCTCTACTTCTATCTCTTTTAATTCAATTCCAAGGACATATGTTGCTTCCCCAAGGTCCTTCATTTCGAAATTCTTCTGCAGAAATGACTTAGTTTCATCTAAATTTCGAAATGACTTAGTTTCATCTAACAAACATGTATCATTTGTGGCAAGGAGAATATCGTCCACATAAAGAACAAGTATAATAAAATTGCTCCCGCTGATCTTCATGTAGATGCAACCATCAAATGGATTTTCAATGAAACCATACTCTTTCACCACCCTCTGAAACTTAAGATACACTATCTCGATGCTTGCTTGAGACCATAGATAGATTTCTTCAATTTTCACATTAGTTTCTCCTTTCCTTCTTCTATAAACTTTTCTAGCTGTCTCATATATATATATTCTCATCTAAATCACCATTTAAGAACCCAGTTTTAACATTTATTTGGTGTAAAATCAAATCGTAATGAGTACCAATCGCCATGATCACCCTAAATGCATCATTGGTAGACACATGGCTGAATGTTTCCTTGTAATCGACATTTCCATTCGAATCCTTCGTCTTGAATACCCACTTACACCTTATTGGTTTCTTTCCTTCCTTTTGTTCTACTAATTCCTATACTTTATGTCCTTCGTCGAAGTTAGCTCAGATTGCATGGGTTTTAGAGTTAACACTTAAAATAGCTTCTTTAAAGGATTTGTCTTAGAAGACCAAGTCTATATCATTCTCCAATTTGATTTCCTCAAAAATGGTGGAAACACACCGACTGATATGGCTGGTGAATCTAGTTGGTGGTCATTCAAAATGGCTAACTCCACGTGCCCAGGATTTATTTCTGTTTACCGCTGCAGTCTGTCATCGCTGCCACGAGGGTGCCATTTTTATCAGGTGTCAATTCCACGTACCCCGCATGAATGTTTGCATGTTGTTGCAATCGGTGCAGTCGGTGCTCACTGCTGCTGGCCACGTTTGTTGCTGGTTGTCGGTGATCGCAGTTGCCACTCGCAGTTGCTGACTCATCATGGTTTGCATGATCTTAAGTATGTTGCTCACTGAGCAACAACACATCATCGGTGCTTTGGTGTAACAGTTACATCCCCAGGCATTTGATGGACATTCCACTAAACAAATATAAAATATTGGATCTCAGTTTTCGTAATTTATATGAATTTAATGTAGTTATCTTCTTGTTTGTTAGACAAAAAACAAATCTCTCAATAATCACTTTCCTCTCATACAGCCAATCCTTACAAGCTTACAAACTCACAAAGAATCAAACCTCAAATTCTCTAATCTCTGAAGAAGGATGCCCCAACACACACGGTGAAAAACTCTCAATTTGACCACAGGAGTAAGCCCTTATATAGCTTGTTTACAGGCTCACAAAAAAACATAATCATACCAAGTATATTTAAGTTACCAAAAAAGGAAAACCAAAATTTTCCTTACAACACATGACTAAAATCAATTGTTTTGACCTATTCTTCAATTTAATCGTGTGATTCTAGTAATTCATTAATTTAGTTTCTAATTCAAGCATCATTTCTACAAAAAAAAAAAAAAATCATTTCAGTTTGAGTATTACCATGCACATATCATTGTTTATAAAAAATACTGTATTTGTTTATTTGTTTAGTCCACATTAAAATAATTAAATGCTTTTGGCTTAAATAAATTTGCGTATGGATGGTTTTTCAATGAAAACATAAAAATGAACCGTGTAAATCGTATTAGAGTTTGTGTTTTATGTGTTTTTCAATGGAGATCTCTGTGTTGGAGGTTGAAGAACAAAACAGAGAAATGAGAGAGAAGAAGATTGAATGTGTCTCTTCGATTTCACTCTATATCCAAAAATACATTTGTAACCGTTATGTATGTAGAGGAAGGGAGATCCTTCACTAACCAATACACAACACAATCTCAACCATACATTGCTATCATCCTATGAGATGATGCCACTTGTCTTGTTATATCACTTAGATCCTATGCTAGAGAAGAGACCACTTGGACTATGATCCAATGGCTCAGATTACATCAGCAAGATAAAGCACATAAAAGGAAAATCAAAATTTGTAACTTTAGCTCCAAGATATTAGCTCAAGGGTTATATATCAACACTCCCTTCTAACCCTTTAGCTGATTTCACACCAAGTAGATCTCTTAGGTAGACAAATCGATCTTTTGACAGAGCCTTGGTCAGTATATCTGCAATCTGGTCTTCTGTTTTGCAGTAGACAAGTTCAATCTCCTTTGTTTGGATAGCTTCCCTGATAAAATGAAATTTCCTACTGATGTGCCTAGTTCTCTGGTGTAGAACTGGATTCTTTGCCATTGCTATGGCTGAAGTGTTGTCGCACAGAATTGGTGTGCCTTCCACTTGCTCCTCACCAAAATCTTCAAGCACAAACCTTAGCCATTTAGCATGTGATGTTGCTTCTGCAGCACTGACATATTCTGCTTCTGCAGTGGACAGTGCCACTGTGTTTTGTTTGATTGATGCCCATGAAAACATACCGGATCCAAGTGTAAATGCATATCCTGAGGTGCTTCTCATGTCATCCTCACTTCCTGCCCAGTCACTATCACAGTACCCTATCAGAGTAGTTGTCTTCCCTTTTACAAATTCAATTCCAAAATCAAGAGTGCCCTGAATATATCTCAACACCCTTTTGGCTGTTCCCATGTGTTTCTTTGTGGGGTTATGCATGAATCTAGCAAGTAAACTAGAAGCAAACATTATATCCGGCCTTGTAGCAGTCAAGTATAACAAGCTACCTACAACTTGTCTATATTCACTTTCATTTGCTGCTTCACTACCATCTGTCTTGCATAACTTCTCATTCACAGCCAGTGGTGTTGCCACTGATTTGCAATCTTTCATCCCAAATTTCTCAATAAGCTTCATTGCATATTTTCTCTGGTGGATAAAAATGTTTTTATCTGTTTGCACTACTCCCATGCCAAGAAAATGATGAAGTAACCCCAGATCAGTCATCTCATAATGCTGCATCATGTCATTTTTGAACTCTTCGAGTAGTTTTAGACAACTTCCAGTATATACAATATCGTCCATATAGAGTGAAACAATAATGATACCTGTAGCTTCACTAGTTTTGACATAAAGTGTTGCTGCACTAGAACTCTTCTTGAAACCTGCCTTGCCAAAATAGGAATCTATCTCATCATACCAAGCTCTCGGAGCTTGCTTCACCCATACAGAGCCTTGTTCAACTTATACACCTTGGTTTCTTCACTCTCCTTCACAAAACCTTGTGGCTGCTCAACATAAACCTCCTCCTTCAAAGTTCCATTCAGAAAAGCAGATTTTACATCCAACTGATGTAGATTCCATTCCTTCTGTGCAGCAAGTGCTATCAAGGTCCTAATAGTAACTAATCTTGCAACCGGGGCGAATGTTTCATTGTAGTCTATCCCAGGTTTTTGGGAATAACCTTTTTCCACCAGTCTGGCCTGTTTTTCTGCACGGATCCATCAAGGTTCAACTTGGTTTTATAGACCCACTTAACACCAATGATTGGCTTGTCAAATGGTCTATCAACTAGCTCCCATGTGTTGTTCTTCTCAATCATTTCAAGCTCAGATTTCATTGCATTTTCCCATGACTCATCTAGAATAGCATCTTCATAGTTTTCAGGTTCTACAATGCACATGTTACACTGAGCCATGATCTCATTTACACTTCTCCATTTCTGTGGTGTGTGATCAGTTGTTTGAGAACTTTCAAAAACATTCTCACTTAGTGATGCAACAACATCCTCCACTTGAGTTGATGTATCCAAGAATTGTCTTGGTTCACATACTTCCACTTGATTCTGTCCTTCACTACAATCTGCCATTTGATTCTCAATAATCATGGGAACTTGTATTTCACTCTTATCAGTGTTCTCCCACTCCCATGAAGCATTCTCATCAAAGTGTACATCTCTAGACAGGATGATCTTATTAGAACTTGGATCAAACACTCTGTACCCTTTTTCACAGATTCCATAGCCTACAAAAATACACTTGCGACTATTTTCTTCAAGCTTATGCCTTAGTGTTGAGGGAATGTGCACATAGCATAGTGACCCAAAGATTTTCAAGTGTGCAATGCCTGGTTTTCTACCAGTGTATGCTTTAAATGGAGTTATCTTCTTGAGGGACTTTGAGGGACATCTATTAAGTATGTAGACTGCAGTGTTCACAGCCTCTGCCCAAAATGCATAAGAAAGACCCTTTTCATGCATCATAGACTTTGCCATTTCCACCACAGTCCTATTCTTCCTCTCAGCTACTCCATTCTGTTGAGGAGAATATGCCATGGTTAATTGCCTTTGAATTCCAAGCTCATTGCAGTAACTATCAAATTCAGTTGATAAGAACTCCTTAGACATTTCACCTTATATCCACACTGCAACTCTGTCATTGCTTTAAACTTCTTGAAACAATCAAATGCACTTGACTTGTTTCTGAGAAAATATACCCAAGACATCCTAGTACAATCATCAGTGAACAAAAGAAAGTACTTATTTCCAAAGATAGATTCAGTTTGCATTGGTCCACAGATATCTGTGTGAACCAATTCCAAAGGAAATTTTGCTCTCCAAGCTGATTTTGATGGAAAAGACTCTCTGTGTTGCTTTCCTAGCATGCAGCCTTCACACACAACAGAGGTTTTCTCCAAATGAGGCAATCCATGAACCATTTCTTGATCTTCAAGCATTTTGATGCTTCTGTTATTTAGATGCCCCAAACGCTTATGCCATATCTGCATACAGTGTGTCACACTTGCTTTCAAGGCTATCTGATTTGCTGGCATCATTGTAAGAGGAAAACACCTGTTGTTTGTCATCTGCACTCTAACCACAAGATTATCCATTGACCAACCATCGAAGATACTCACAATATTTCCTTCAAACAATAGATAGTACCTGTGCTCCATCATCTGTCCAACACTTAGCAGATTCTCTTCAAGTCCAGGAACAAGCATCACTTCTTGAATGTGCTTTCTTCCCAATTTGGTCTCTATAACAAGAGTCCCCTTTCCTGCAACCTGAACAATCTCTCCAGTTCCCATCTTCACCCTGGAAGTCGGATTCCTTTGGATGTTGATTAGTAACCTTTCATCACCTGTCATGTGGTTACTACAACCACTATCAATGTACCATGAATGATTCACCTTCACATCTGTCATAGCATTGCATGCATAGAACAGGGTACCAGTTTCTTCAACATGGTTTACATAGTTCACCTTCTGTATATTTTTGTTTCCATGGCAGTCTCTGATCACATGGCCAAGTTTCCCACAACCTGTGCATTTTGGCTTCCCTTCAAACCAACATTTGCCATAATGCAATTTATCACAGTGTCTACAAGCTGTCTTGTTTCCATCATTAGAGACATTTGGTCTTTGAACAAAATTTGGCTTATTATCCCACCTCTTTCCTTTGAATTTCCAGTTTTTCTGAAACTTTTGATTTCCAGAATAACCTATTCCCTTAAAGTTTTTACCTCCAACATTTAGACTAGCAAAAGCTCGTTCAGTAGAATTTTCAGCATGTCTATCCAATCTGAGTTCAAAACTTTTCAGAGAAGCAACTACCTCTTGAATCTCAAGAGTTTCAAGGTCCTTAGAATGTTCAATTACGGAGCAAATATGATCATATGATCTAGGCAAACTAATCAACAATTTTTGCACAACTCTCTCTCTAGACAGATCCTCACCATAACTCTTCATTTGATTCATTATATCAAACAATCTAGTGAGATATACAGATAAGGATTCACTATCTTTCATGCGAGTATATTCAAATTCTCGACGCAAACCTTGCAATTTTACGCTCCTTACTTGCTTATCTCCTCTGAACTCTTGCTTCAGAATGTCCCAAGCACCCTTTGAGGTCTCTTCGTTCACAATTCTGGGGAAAATTTGGTCTGAGACAGCACCTTGGATCAACCCAAGTGCACGAGCATCCTTCATCAGGATTTCAGCTAACGTCGGCTTCTCCACTTCCGTGACCTCGATCTCTTCTATCTTCTTCTTCTCCTTCTTTGGATCTGAAGCATCGAACCCATTTTCAACGAGATCCCATAACCCATGAGATTTCAGAATGGTTTTCATTCGAATGCTCCAGAACTCATAATTTTCTCCATTGAAAACTGGTGTGCGAAGCTCAGTAGTGCCTGATCCTGCCATGTTAGACATCAGATTCAAGAAATCACACCACCTCGATCGTCGTATGAGCTAGATTGCAGCTCGAATCAATTCCAGTTTTCTTTTCACAGATTTACGCCCAGTTTAGATAACCGAACCTAGCTCTGAGGCCATATTAGAGTTTGTGTTTTATGTGTTTTTCAATGGAGATCTCTGTGTTGGAGGTTGAAGAACAAAACAGAGAAATGAGAGAGAAGAAGATTGAATGTGTCTCTTCGATTTCACTCTATATCCAAAAATACATTTGTAACCGTTATGTATGTAGAGGAACGGAGATCCTTCACTCACCAATACACAACACAATCTCAACCATACATTGCTATCATCCTATGAGATGATGCCACTTGTCTTGTTATATCACTTAGATCCTATGCTAGAGAAGAGACCACTTGGACTATGATCCAATGGCTCAGATTACATCAGCAAGATAAAGCACATAAAAGGAAAATCAAAATTTGTAACTTTAGCTCCAAGATATTAGCTCAAGGGTTATATATCAACAAATCGTAAGGTACAATGTAGAGTAAAAACGAATAGTTAATACTGTATTAACTTAGTGCCTAAGCTTTTAAAATGCAAGTATTATCAGGTGAAAATTAATTATGTGTTTGTCTCAAGACAATGGACTGAACTGAATGGGCTATGTCGCTATAGCTCACTGTGTTTGTCGTTCGATCCGAAAACAGGATTTTGGATTTCCACTTAGAGCAACGCCAGCCATGCTGGTTGCTCGGGCCACAGGCGAGGAGAAAGGGCCCTCGGGCCGGTGGGTGCAGCTCCAGCGGGGACGGACCCGAGTGAGGGTGGGAGCCCGAGTCGGAGGCCCGCGGAAAGTTGAAAGGCTTGGCCCCCGAGCTCGTGTGACATCACGCTGACGCAAGGGCTGGGTTCGGCCTTTTTTTTTTTTTTTTTTTTGTGTCAGGCGCGTGCCCCTCACTCGCGAGTGGGGGCGCGTCGCCCGACATGATTTCAGGGGGATGGCCCGCGCGTCAGTTACCGTTGGGAAGCCACGTGGCTTCCCATGGGCCGTTAGATCCCAACGGTTCTTTAATAAGAACCGTCCGATTTACAACGGTAAAAAAAAAAAAACTGATTTTATATCAACCGTTCGATCTGAGATCAACGGTTGATATTAATCTGCTTTATAAATTAAAAAAAATAGTTTTAAAATTAAGAAAAGTTACCGTTGTAATACGTGGCACAATCTGAAGTGTTGGAATTCAAAAATTTTAAATCCAACGGCAGAGATTAATTATTTGAATAAAAATTTAAAAAAAATTGTAAAAAATCCGAAAAAATTGTAAAAAATCTGAAAAAAAATTGTAAAAATTTGTTTTTACTTTTCTATAAATACCACTTCTTCTCCATCTACCTTACACCACAATTTCATATTTTCTCAACTACTTTCAATCAAATTCCTATCTTTCTCTCAAAGTTTCAATCCACATTTTTTCCACAAAATGGCTACTGATGCAGGTTCGAATTGGTCGCTTCTTGAAGATGTTGCGTTGTGCACTAGCTGGGTTGAAGTTACTCATAATTCCCTTACGGGTAATGAGATGCAATTGCGAGAAATGTGGAGTTTAATTCATACCAAATTTGTTGAGCAAATGAGTGGGAAAAGAACCAAAGAATCGATATCCAGTCGTTGGAAAATACTTAGCCATTCCTTTAGTACGTGGAGAGATGCCTTGACACAAGCTAGTAATAATGTTCGAAGTGGGGCAAATTATGCGGATGAGGTAAGAATATATTATAATTATTTGTTTGTATTATAATTTTGTTACCTAATTTGATTATAATTATTTGTTTGTTTCATTTATTTGTTACCTAATTGTTTGTATTATTTATTTGTTTGCAATATTTATTTGTGACCTAATTTCATTATTATTATTTGTTTGTATTATTTATTTGTGACCTAATAATTTCATTATTATTATTTGTTTGTATTATTTATTTTTTACCTAATAATTTCATTATTATTATTTGTTTGCAATATTTATTTGTGACCTAATTTTATTATTATTATTTGTTTGTATTATTTATTTGTGACCTAATAATTTCATTATTATTATTTGTTTGTATTATTTATTTGTTACCTAATAATTTCATTATTATTATTTGTTTGCAATATTTTTTTGTGACCTAATTTCATTATTATTATTTGTTTGTATTATTTATTTGTGACCTAATAATTTCATTATTATTATTTGTTTGTATTATTTATTTGTTACCTAATAATTTCATTATTATTATTTGTTTGTATTATTTATTTGTTACCTAATAATTTCATTATTATTCATTTGTTTGTATTATTTATTTGTTACCTAATAATTTCATTATTATTCATTTGTTTGTATTATTTATTTGTTACCTAATAATTTCAATATTATTCATTTGTAGCAACTTCAAGCACAAGCATGGTATGGTGCCAAAATCAAATCAAGAAACAAATCATTCACCCGGTGGGAATGTTGGAATATTGTTAAAGATTGTCCTAAATTCAAAGTTGTGTCTGTTGGTCCAGAAGTATGCATGAACAACATTCCTCTACACATCACCTTTGTACATAGCACCCCTCCACACTCTACACCCGATCATGGCTCCCATGTGGATGAAGAAGATGGAGAAGAAGTGCCTGAAACGCCCATTCCTGAACAAGCGTCGGGGTCGACCCGTTATCCAATTAGGCTTCTAGGTAAGAAGGCTTCAAAGAGGAAAGGGAGTGCTTCCAAGAATAATTATGGAAAGTACATGCAAGAACTTGCTCGTCAAGGTGAATTGACGTTGGCGCGGGAATTGGCGAAATATGAGGCTGACAAGGCTAGAGAAGAGGTAAAAGCTGCAGCTATTCAACAAGCATTTCAAGCTGAACAGAGGGAAAGAGAGCTACTTAGGCAAGAAAGGGAGTTGCGTAGAGAAGAAAGAATTGCACAACGAGATCGTGACATTATGAACACGCGTTTAGAAGGGATGTCTCCAAATTCTAAATATTTTTGGCAGTCGGAGAAAGCGGATGTGGTGCAAAGGAGGCGTGCAAGAGAAGCGAGATCAAGACAAGATGGTCTTAGCACAACAAGACAAGATGATCCTAGCACCACAGATTTGTTAAGTGGTGAGGAATAGGGTACTTTTGTAATCGGAGCCCATAGTTTTCCAATCACTTTGGGTTGTAATTTATTATTTATGTTGTTTCCATTTTATTGAAGTTAGTACTTTATTTAAAGTGAGAGTACATGTATTTAATTTCGTAATATATTTATCCTAATAATAGAATCTTTAATTCATCAAATTGTTCACGTATAATGAAATTATAAAACACACCAAATAAAACTCACCAATTGGAATTACATAAACACACCAACTAAAATTACATAAACATACGAAATAATAAAAAACTCACTACAAAAAACACACCAAATAAAAATACATAAACATACGAAATAATAAAAAACTCACTACAAAAAACACACCAAATAAAATTACATAAACACACCAAATACAAACAAACATACTAAATAAACTTAAGTATCTTCAGCTTGTTTCAATGCCCACTGGTGCTCTATCAAGTCAATTTGCCGATCATTGTGCATAGATGACCTTTGAAGTGCAGTATATCGTTGAATGACCCTTTCATTGTAACGTCCATCCCTTTCTAATGGCTCGTGTTGCACGGGTTCTTCGGTGCCATCATGCGCACAATATATCCGTGTTCTTGAATTGTTCATCGTGTCTGGTTCTGGCTCATATTCATCAACTGCATCATAATCAAACTCATCTTCCACAATCATGTTGTGAAGAATGACGCACGTCATCATGATGGATCGAAGTGACTCTACATCGAACATTCTAGCAGCACCCCTGACGATCGCCCAACGAGCTTGAAGGATACCAAAACAACGCTCCACATCCTTCCTACACCCCTCTTGACAGCTTGCAAAGTGTTTTTCCTTTGCACTTCGCGGGCGTGGCACTGTTTTGACAAATGTTTCCCACCGTGGGTAAATGCCGTCAGCTAGGTAGTATGCCCCGTCGTACTTACGTCTGTTGACGACGTACGTGACTTTTGGTGCCTTTCCTTGCAGGACGTCGTTGAACACTGGGGATTGGGCAAGGACGTTTAGATCATTTTGAGCCCCCGGAACCCCGAAAAAGGCGTGCCATATCCATGTATCAAAAGATGCCACTGCCTCCAAAATGATAGATTTTGATCCTTTTCTGTCCCCATATGCGCCTTGCCATGCACTTGGACAGTTTTTCCACGTCCAGTGCATACAATCGATGCTTCCTATCATCCCAGGAAAACCTCGCATCTCGCCCTTCTTCAGAAGCCTTTGCAAGTCCACGTGAGTAGGTTTTCGGAGGCACTCTGCGGTGTACAAAGATTCGACTGCTCCGCAAAACCTCATCAGGGCCTTAAGAATTGTTGATTTCCCCATCCTCGTTATCTCATCCACTTGGTCTGCAGATGCTCCATACGCAAGCATCTGCAACGCAGCAGTGATTTTTAGCTCAGGCAGGAGACCCATAACACCACAAGCATCCTTCTTTTGCACAAAGTAAGAATCATGGTTGCAAACATCAGTCATGATTCTGTTGAACAAATGTCGTTCCATTCTAAAACGGCGTCTGAAGTATGTATCAGGAAATGCACTGTTATGGACAAAGTAATCGTCCAACAGCTCTTCACCCCGTCGTTGCCTGCTTCTATCAATGTTTCTTGAACGGTTGGGCCTGCATATCTGAGCAACAGTCTGGATGACTCGACGGGAATGTGAGGCTCTGGCCATTCTTGTTTCATCATCTCTCCTTCTACGCTCCTCATCCTCTTCCATCTCATTTTCGGCTATCTGAAGGTTGAACATTCCTTCAGATTGGTTAAACAATTCCTCCTCTTGCTGATCGATTTCCCACATCATCCTTGATGAAGAAGAAGACATTGTAAGGATGGATGGTGAAGAAGAAGCAGAAATTATGAATAATGAGATAGAGATGTTGAGAAAATTGGTGTGAGATTTGTGAGAATGGATGGTGGATTATATGGACGATTCAGAAAATGATCGGATTGTAGATGAGGCCACGTGGCATGTCGTTATTCGTTAAAAATCTAATCAAAATCTATCCTCAAAGATTCTGAAAAGATAATGACACATGGCACGATAGTATTGGATAAAAATCTTATCGAAATCGATCTCCAATAATTTTATATTTTCGGATAATGACACGTGGCGCAATTTTGAACGAGTTAAAATCTGATCAAAATCTATCGTCAAAGATTCTCAAAAGATAACGACACGTGGCACGATGACATTGGATAAAATTCTTATCGAAATCGATTTCCAATAATTATCTTTTCGGATAATGACACGTGGCGCAATTTTGAACGAGTTAAAATCTGATCAAAATCTATCGTCATAGATTTTTAAAAAATAACGACACGTGGCACGATGACATTGGATAAAAATCTTATCGAAATCCATCGCTAAATAATTGTTTGTTTTTATAAAATGACATGTGGCGCAACGAGAACGATTTAAAAAATCTTATCCGAAATTACAAATAATTTTATTTTGTATTATTTAAACAAACAAAAAAACTAATATTTTATTGCCTATTGCCTGGGGGGAGAGCTCCAAGGGTGGAGATGCAAATGGCAATTACTGTTCATTAATGACAGTTACTATTTATTTAAGGCAGTTACTGTTCAAAATGATGGATTCAATAGTGGATTGCCAGGGGGGAAGGCTCCATGGGTGGAGTTGCTCTTAGCAATGCGCTTTCACTGTTGATAAGTTTTCCGAGTTGCCATATGTTGAGGTTACAGATGTCACAATCCTGACAGATTAAACACACAGAGCTGAGGAATGAAGATGGAGTGGCCCGAGGGATCCCCATGAAGCGACTCATCAAAAACAATCTTATCTCCGAGCTGTACAAATTTGACCGGTGGCATTACTGTCTTTGTATTATTATCATCATCAATTCATCAATCTCAATGAATATATTTATATATGAGTAGTGTATTTTATTGGGTGCTAATTAAAAAATTGTTGATGAGTACATACCACCAAAAGTCGAATATGTTTGATAGGGTTTAGAGTTTAGGGTTGATGAGTAATTAAGTAATGGTAAAATGTTGCCCAGTTCACATGGGCTGCACATTAACCCAATTCCCAAGCACATTTTAGGAGAAATCCTCATGTTTTACTATAAACTCATTGATCATATTTTTCGCTCAATTAACTTCTCATTATGCCCTTCAGTTGATGGGTTAACTCATATTTAACCCTAATTTTTTTTTAATGTAATTTTGGCCACTTTCATACTAAATATCAAACAAAAACGTAATCCGAGTAAATTAGCAAGGTCAATTTTCACACTAAATAGAATGTAAGGGTCATCTACTTTGTATTTACCTCGTCTCTAACTTGATTCAAATGATGACATGGCTTATCTTGTATCAACGTACATATAAAGTCTGCCCTTTATATTTTATACCTGTTGCAATCCATTTAGCAGGTATTTTTTTTTTAGCACTAACGAAATTATTTACACTAAAGGAGTGGAAGAGTGTTAGACCTCACAAGGCGAGCCACAATAATGTGGTTCAAATTTGCTTTTAGGAAGAATCGAATCTAAGACCTCTTACTTATAAGTAAAAAAAAATCACTAGATCGTAATACTAAATGACCTGTTTAGCATGTATTTAGTTATTCTCTATTTTCTATCATTACAATACGTACAAATTATATATAATTGGTATAGGTACATAATGATGTCAATCTTCTTCATAAGTAAATAATAGTTTATATCACCGTCATAAATATATAATGTTTATTTCTTTGTCATAATTGATAACAATTAATCTCCTCGTTATAGGTAGACAATTGTATTATATATATCTATGCTTCTACCTTTGACAGGTGCATTGAAAGTGTTGTTTACAAAGAAATGATTAAAAATTAAAAAATCAAATTACAACAAAAAAAATGCATAAACTAGGAATTCAATTAATTCTTCTTTTAATTTGTCACGTAGTATTATAGTCTAGTGATATTTCTCTTCACTTGACAGTGAGAGGTTTTAGGTTCGATTCTCGCCAAAAGCAAAATTGAACCACATTATCATGTGCAAGCCCATTCTAAAGCTTAGTTCATTTTCTCACTATCTCAGTGTAAATACTATCGTTTGCCCAAATTTTTTATTATTATTTTAATTTAATTTAGGGGCAAAATGCGCATAAACATCACAATTCAAAAACTAGGTTTTTATTTTATTTTGCAGGTTAACTGGTCTATATCAAAAGATCCATATAGAGTTTCATGGGGCTGCACACTAATACATAGCTTCTTGCTCTAATTAAAGAATACAAAAAACTCATATTGAAAATTTGACAATATGAAATATAATTTACAGAATCAACTGTCAATTCAGTCTCTGAATTATCATTTTAGTAAAAATTAGAAACCTAAATTATTTTTTGGTAACATAAGTCCTTAAACTAATAAAAATATGCTAATTACATCCCTTAATATTAAATTTGAAGCTACTTTATTCAATTTTCGTCAATTTAAGTCACCTGAAGTTACTTTATTCAATTTTCGTCAATTTAAGTCACATGACTTGTATGTAATACATTTTGGAGCATAAATTGGTAGTTCATAAATTGAAGGACTTTTTTTTTAAGAAGTAGTGTATGGAGTTAATTTTGAAGGGTCAATGAGGCGTTAGATTCGCAATCTATATGGAACGTTAAGGGCTTATATATGAAAAATGACGGTATTATCCTCTAAAATGTGTCATGTGACTTAAGTTGATGAAAAATTGGATAAAATAGCTTTGAATATAATAGTAGGGATGAAATTAGGGATTTAGGGATTTATTTTACACAAAAAATTGTTAGGACCTAAATTTTTATGAGGTAATAATTCAAGGACTAAATGAGTAGTTCACCCTAACTTATAATATGTGGTTCTACTTCTTGTTATACTAAGGACTTTTGTGTAAAATACTCACACAAGGATCCCGTAGAAAATGTTTATTTTATGCCCAAGGTATTAGCCACATGACGTGTTGTGCATGTAGTAAGATGCAAGTTAGAGGACATTATCAGTGTGGTTAGTTGTGGGATAGTGACCCATCTTTCTAAAATCTTAGCATGGTATCATAATCGCTTTGTGAGATTGGGTTGGAATTGGTCTTTGTATTGTCTTGCCTAAAGTACCGAGTTTACTACATTGCCTTGAGTGTGCTCTTGTTTGACTGATATAGAATTGGTTGCACATTTGGCCGATTATGTAGTGGTCCCATATGAAGGGAGTGTCAATAGGACAAAAATGTCATATAAAAAAAATTAACCAAATTAAATGTGACTTATGTTGCATGGTTCAACTTCTAGTTATGCCAAAATTTTATATATCGATATGATTGAGTGAAAGACTTTAACCCATTTATGTTATAATTTTCTTTGAAATCTTAACACATATGATCAATAATAAGTAAATAAGTAGTGCGTTTTTGTTGAGAATTTTAAAATCGTTAGTGTTAGATTGGATGGATTCCTAGAAAATTGATTCCCCCTACGTAATTAAGGCCAAAGATAATTAGGTATATAGCCTCAAAAGTTCATGTGGGCAAGACATTAATACTTAATCATTTCCTCCCTTTTATATATACACGCATAATAGGACTCCATTCATAGAAACAGAAGATCAGAACACTTGTATCCAAATGGGAAAGCAGGTAGCTATTATAGGAGCTGGAATTAGCGGCCTCCTTGCCTGCAAGTACACACTTTCAAAGGGCTTTCATCCTATTGTTTTTGAAAATTCAAGCAGCATTGGGGGAGTGTGGACCAAAACTGTTGAGACTACCAAGATCCAAACCCCTAAAGAATTTTACCAGTTCTCTGATTTTCCATGGCCATCTTCAGTGACAGAAGGCCACCCAGACCAGAATCAGGTTTTGAATTACATCCAATCATATGCTCAACATTTTGACTTGCTCAAGCACATCAAATTCAACAACAAAGTGAGCGGGATTGAGTATGAAGGTCCATCCGGCGATGAGATGCAAGCTTGGAGTCACTGGGGTGGCACCGGAGAACCGTTCAGCTCCGGAGGGAAATGGAAGGTTGTTGTAGAAGACAAACAAAGCCTTTCAACTAAGGTACATACTTACATTATGTGCATATATTTATATACGTATGCTTTTGAGTTTAATTATATTATGTTGTCGAACTATCAATATTTCAGTCATACTGATCTAGTATGAATGAGCAGATTCATGTGGTGGACTTTGTGATCCTTTGCATCGGGCGATTCAGCGACGTTCCAAACATTCCCGAGTTCCCTCCAAACAAGGGACCAGAAGCATTTCATGGAGAGGTTATACACTCCATGAATTATGCGGACATGGATTACGAAAGCGCAGCTAAATTTGTGGAAGGAAAGCAAGTAACTGTTGTGGGATTTCAGAAATTTGCAATGGACATTGCAATGGAGTGCTCAAACACAAATGGTAATTATACTAAACTGAGAATTTAAATGCCACATTACACAAGTCCAAGAAGTAGCTCAGCAATAATTTGACCATTTTTATAGACTGTTTGTGTTGCATTTTCCCTTAATTCAATAGTTGGTAATATTCAGGGGTTGCAAATCCATGTACAGTGTTGTACAAGACAGAACACTGGAATCTTCCTGACTATCTTCCATGGGGCTTTCCCATCGCATACTTATACTTCAATCGCTTCTCGGAGCTCTTGGTACACAAGCCCGGTGAAGGCATCCTGCTCAGTCTCCTTGCAACCATTCTTTCACCTGTGGTAAACTTCATTTTTTGCTAACCCTAATTATGCCATTTGATTGTGATGCTTATAGATAAACTAACAAAACTTATAAGGATTGAACAGAGATGGGGATTTTCGAAATTTGTCGAAAGCTATATAAATAAGAAGCTTGGTTTAGCCAAGTATGGAATGGTACCTAAGCACAGTTTCCTTCAAGAAATCAGTTCTTGTATGATCGCAACAGTACCGGAAAAGTTCTTTGATCGAGTCCGAGAGGGAAGCATCATACTGAAAAAGTCTCCCTGCGGCTTTGGCTTTTGCCAAGAAGGGATTCTGGTTAATGGTGAAAGCTCCCCTGTGAAGTCAGATTTGATCATATTGGCTACTGGGTTTAGGGGTGAGAAAAAGCTCAAGGACATGTTTGTGTCTCCCACCTTTCAGGACTACATCCTCGGTTCGCCAAAGTCCATATTACCCCTTTACAGGTTAAGCCCCTTTCATAGACCGTACCACATTACTGATCACATATCTTAGATAACAACTTTATTTGAGTCTTAATTTCGAATGACGTGTGATCTGTAAATGTGGCACAAATGTTTCTGTAAGGTATCTTTATTAGCTACAACATTTGAATAGGAAATCTTATGTATGATTTTACTTCAATCAGGGAATGCATACATGGAAGAATTCCACAGCTAGCTGTGATTGGATTCTCCGAGAGTATTTCGAACTTATACACCTCCGAGATGAGATGCAGATGGCTAGCGGAGCTTCTCGGAGGCACATTTAAGCTACCAAGCATAAAAGAGATGGAGAAAGATGTGGAAAAATGGGACGCATACGCGAAGCGATATGCTTCCAGCCAATACTACCGGAGATCATGCATCGGTGCCCTTCATCTGTGGTACAATGACCAGTTGTGCAAGGACATGGGATGGAACCCCAAAAGAAAGAAGGGACTCTTTGCTGAATTGTTTGAGCCTTATGGCCCCATGGATTATGCTTCCTCTTGAAATGGTCAACAGCAACATAATAAAAGATTAGTTTTCCTTGTATTTTGCTGCATAAAAGCTCATGGTTGAACCCGTCGTTGTATTCAGGCACTTATATTTTGTTGCATAAAAGTTTATGTTGAACCCGTCGTTGTATTCAGGCAATGTATCTTTAAACTAAGATGACGGTTTTGTTCCTGATTTGCATTTTATATTTCCAACCGAAAAGAAAGCATGCAAATGGGGTTAAATTCTGTCCCCTTTAATTTGAAGCAATTTAATTTGAAGCAACTCAATAAAGGGGTTGTAGTATTAAAACTCCACCTGCAACTTTGGGGATAAAGCTTAAAAATTTAAGCCAAAAAATTTTAAGCCACAATCCAGAAAACTGATTTTCTTTACCAATCCTTATTACTTAAAATTTTAACTCAAAATTATTAAATAATGATTTTAACTTAATTTTTTTTTGCGGTAACTTTTTTGAAAATAAAATTTATGTAGATTATACTAATTATTTTTAAGAACATTTTAATCTAAAAATATTTAAATTCCGATAAGTAATTAAAAATCATACAATATTCATAAAGTTTTAAGTTAAATTTGATTTAAATAATCTTTTTTAATTATTTTAGATGTTAGATTTATTTTTGGGCCGTCGAATCTTTTTTTTTTTTAGTGTTAGATTTGATCTCATTTCAGCATGACTGTTAGATTATAAGTAAAAAACAAAACAAAAAATTTGAAATATGATAGTTTGGTAGATCCAAAATAATTTATGCCAAACTTTGTTTGTACCATACTTGACCAATTCCGAAACTACTGAGTACTGGTCAACGTTATACCGTCAAGGATCCACAAGAGTTTCCCTCCAACCAAGAGGCCAATAACAGTGCGACACGTGTCAACATCTGAGGCCAATCACAGCATGACACGTGTCAAAGTCAGAACAAAGCTAGAGACTCTTTTCTATAAAAGGAGATCATTCTCTCACAATATTTCCTAATGTCATTTGTACTAAATCATTCACTAGTACTCACTAAAGGAGAGCTTGAACCTATGTACTTGTGTAAACCCTTCACAATTAATGAGAACTCCTCTACTCCGTGGACGTAGTCAATCTGGGTGAACCATGTATATCTTATGTTTGCTTCCCTGTCTCTATCCATTTACATACTTATCCACACTAGTGACTGGAGCAATCTAGCGAAGGTCACAAACTTAACACTTTCTGTTGTACCAAAGTCCTCGCAAATTTTATGCATCAACATTTGGCGCCGTCTGTGGGAATGACCCTTATTCCCACTCTCTTCAACTTTGTCAAGCTGGTTTCCACCATTCGTACACTCTCTTTTGACCAGGCATCCCTCTCCAATACGGGGAGCGAAGGAAGCCACGACACACAGAATGACACTTATCTTGCACTTAGTGCGAAGCAACGAAAGAAGGAAGGAAATAAGCTCGCTCTTCAAGCTAAAGTTGAGAAGCTAAAGGCTCAGAATAACAAGATAGCAATAAAAAATGAGATCCTCCAACACGGAGGGTCACCTTCCTTCGACATGGGTATCCCTGATGAGGAGCGAGCTAATCATCAAAACATTGATCAACATGAGACTTCTCTCAACCCAGAGGAGAAGTGGAGGAAGACATCTCCTTGCAGAAGGGTTGGAAGGATCAAAAGTCATTTATCGTGACTGCCGAGACTTCCTAAAGTAATGTTGAGAGAATCCCCTCAACATAAGCTCGAAGATCAATGACCCAAGGGTTTCTGAAAGACTCGGTCCCCTCCCACGACCCAGGCTAACTGCCCATCTAAGGAAGGAATAACAGGTCCCAGAGGAACATGAAGGTACATGGGACTTGGAGGTGCCACAGATAACGTCAGCTCCTCGGGTACCACATATAACTTTGTCAGAGCCAAAGATATCTGACAAAGTTTAGACACATAAAATTTGAAGGTCCAGCTACCCTACTATTACCCACAAGGGTAAAGGAACAACACCACTGCTTGATAACTGGAAAGTCCCTATATGTGTTAACCTCCGTGCTCCGTGGCAAGGCAGACTGGCAAAAATGCCCAACCTTTACTCACATTCGAGAAAACACTCCCAATAAGATTGCTTGCTCAAAAATCGAAGAGGCACCGCTCTCCGAATCTCGAAAGCCAGACTTCCAACATGATTGTTGTCTCAAAAATCGAAGAGGCACTGTTCTCCGAATCTCGAGAGCCAGATCCTCGACAGGATTGCTTGTTCAAAAACCAAAGAGGCACCGCTCTTCAAACTTCAAAAGCCAGATTTCCTTGGATAAAGCTTGTCTGCAATCTTCACACGCAACATCAGCTTTCCAGATACCACACACCACTTTTTCAAATTGCTCTGACAAAGTTAAAACACGTGAATCTTGTAGCTCCCACTACATTGGTATGACCGAGAAGGGTAAAGGAACAGCGTTACTACTCGCTATTAGGGCAATTCCTATATATATCAACCTTCTTCCTCCACAGCAAGGCAGACTTGCAAATAAACAAAAAAATGCTTAACTTTTCTTCACATCCGAGAGGGCACTCTCAGCAGAGTCTCTCAAAATACTCAGCTTCTTTTCCCCTCAATAATACCTCTACAAACAAGCCATACCAGAGTAAGAGTATCTCATATCATCAGGGTTAAAAGCAAGAGTATCCCATATCATGATTTTCCCTTTGCCCTTGTTCTTACCTACAAGACAAGGAGAAAGAGAGCAATTAGTCAACACTTGGAATCAAGCTTCCAATCAAGAACTGACTGCCTGGAACTCCTTACCTGATTACTTACTTGGCATTGCTCTCGAGTACTCATCTTCAACATCTTATGCTTCTAGAAAAGTTACCACATCTGCTTGAGGAACAGATAGGGCAAGTGAGAAAGATACAAGGAAACATGTGGAGACAAACGCAACAGAACATGTGACGATGCATTTATTACTTTGTCAACAGCAAAAGTATCCCATATCATCAAGGTCGAACACACTCTTGATTTGATGGACTTGTTTGGACCCTCAAATTCTTAAGTCGGCATTATACTATGGAGGAAACCAGAAAACCTTTCAGCTCGGTTCAAGAATAAGCCTGTGGAAAGTTACTTCTTCAAAAGTAAAAGTATCTCATATCATCTCTTCTCCATGTCCTTTCCTTTGTCCTTGTTGATGTCTACAGAACAAGGAGAATGAGAGCAATCAGCCGGAACATAAGATCAAACTTTCGATCTAAGATTGACTGCTTGGAACTCTGATTGCTTACTTTTTCTGTCACCTCTTTCGGCAGATCTCTTCGCTCAGAGACTTGGGGGACTCCTACTATAGGGTTTGTATCGCGCTTGACCATGTCCGAAATTACAAGTAAGCTTCAAGTGAAATTGATACATTACCTTGTGCATCACATCGGTTAAAGGTACCACCCCTAGATAGAGGAAAAGTACTTCCAGAGAAGATGCCACATCTACATATGAGACAGATAAGGCAAGTGAAAACGATACCACACTTCGGTACTTAGAAGTTTCGTGATTACTCAACGGCTTAGATCTTGCAAGTCCCCAACCGAAGAGCTTCCCTCACTCGAGAACTTAGGAGAATAATATTTGTACCATACTTGACCAATCCCGAAACTACTGAGCACCAGTCAACGTTATACCGTCAAGGATCCACAAGAGTTTCCCTCAAACCAAGAGGCCAATCACAACGCGACATGTGTCAACATCCGAGGCCAACACAGCATGATATGTGTCAAAGTTAGAACAAAGCTAGAGACTCTCTTCTATAAAAGGAGATCATTCTCTCACAATATTTCCTAATGTCATTTGTACTAAATCATTCACTAGTACTCACTAAAGGAGAGCTGGAACCTATGTACTTGTGTAAACCCTTCACAATTAATGAGAACTCCTCTACTCCGTCGATGTAGCCAACTTGGGTGAACCACGTACATCTTGTGTTTGCTTCCTTGTCTCTATCCATTTACATACTTATCCACACTAATGACCGGAGCAATCTAGCGAAGGTCACAAACTTAACACTTTCTGTTGTACCAAAATCCTCGCTGATTTTGTGCATCAACATTTGGCGCTGTCTGTAGGAACGATACTTATTCCCACTTTCTTTAGCTTTGTCAAGCTGGTTTCCACCGTTCTTACAATCTCTTTTGACCAGCCATTCCTCTCTAACATGGGGAACGAAGGAAGCCACGGCACACAGAATGACACCCATCTTGCACCTAATGCGAAACAATGAAAGAATGAAGGAAAGAAGCTCACTCTTCACGCTAAAGTCGAGGAGCTGGAGGCTCAAAACAACAAGATAGCAATAAAGAATGAGATCCTCCAAGAACAATATGAGAAGCTCTTCGAGACGTTCTACGAAACTAGGCGTACTCAAACACGCGAGCTTGTTGCCCCTGTAGACATCAACCATCATCTGGGTGCCCCCTAACACGGAGGGTCACCTTCCTTCGACATGGGTATCCCTGATGAAGAGCGAGCTAATCATCAAAACATTGATCAACATGAGACTTCTCTCAACCCAGCTGCTTCGACCCGAAGCAGGAGAAGTGGAGGAAGACACTTCCTTGCAGAAGGGTTGGAAGGATCGAAAGCCGTTTATCGTGACTGCCGAGACTTCCTAAAGCAACGTCGAGATAATCCCTTCAACATAAGCTCGAAAATCAATGACCCAAAGGTTTCTGAAAGACTCGGTCCCCTTCCACGACCCAGGCCAGCTGCTCATCTAAGGAAGAAACGACAGGTCCCAGATGAACATGAAGGTACAGGGGACTCGGAGGTATTCCGACAGACTAGCCTAGAAGTTTGTAAGGCGAGTCCAAGGAAAAATCACACGCTCTTGCTCAAACATTCCTATATTCAAGAGACGATAGAGACTTACAGAAGAAAATTCCAGTGGTACATGACTCCACTCAGGACCCCCTTGTCTTACAACTCCTTGAGGAAGTAAACAAGTTGAAGGCCGAATGTCAGGCCAAGATACCTGACTGGAACCAACCCATGCTTAGTCCTCTCACAAGGAAGATCTTCGACAACCCCCCTTTAAGCGAAGACAAAACAAAAGCTTTGTTTACAACTCTATACTGGAAGGGAGGACTCGATTGAACACCTTAACCTCTTTGAGTTCACCATGGCATATCGGATACATACCGATGAAGAGCAATGTCTTTTCTTCCCTTTCACGCTCTCTGACGGAGCTCTAAACTTGTACTGTCGTTTTCCACCCGAGACAGTAGACTCATTTGAGGAACTAAGGAAACTGTTTGTCTCTTAACACATCTTCCAGATCGATCGCTTACATTCTGTAGATGACTTGTACACTATTCGCCAAAAGCTGGACGAGTCACTACGAGAGTATGCCGGTCGCTTCAGCCATGAGTATTCTCGCTGCGCTAAGGCATATGACAAGACCGTCCTCAAAGCCTTCACGACAGGCCTATGTGATTGTTTCTCCAAGTACATGATCAATGCCAACACTTGGAAGACTTGCTCTGAGGTGATGGCACAAGCTTACAACCATACCTCTGCCGAAGCAAGGACATACCAAGGGAACCCCCATATGGTTAACCCTTATCAACAAGTAGGAAGTGGAAGTCAAGTTCTACCAAGTGAGAATATCTTGGCCATTCAGACACCCATTGCATCATCTCCTACCTTATTTAGCTACTCGCTAAGTCACCAAATGTATTTATGTCTTGGTAAGAGGAAGGATTTTTACTCTCAGCAAGCCCATTACAACAAGAGGGATAAAAGTTCGTATCAAGACAACCAGGGGTGAACGTACTGTTGACTATTATGACTATGGGTCTAAGCCTCACTCTTTCAAAATGGAGGACTAGGTACTGAAAGAAATGCTATTATAAGAAGGCATACACATCACAAATGTTTTGACTCACAACCGTTTGAGATCTTTTGTCACACAAGCCATTCGGTAAATATTTAAAGAAGAGGGAATTTAGACAACTTCTTTTCAGTCTTTTGCATTCCTAGCACTGGAACACTTGGTCTACGCTGACCTACCTCTATACTCCAACTCAGAGCTTCAACATGCATACTTTGACACAAAGTATGTGATACTAAGTGTTACAACCAACATGGTTCACATATCGAAAGCATGGATCCCTTCATGAATAGCAAAACATTCATAAGCATCACTCATGTCAATCAACATAAACGTCATACATTCCAACACATTCATACATAAGCCAATTGTGCTTCGAAAGGGTTCAACATACTTTGTGTCATTCGACATTTGCTACAATGTGCCTTGACACCTTGCCCTTGGTCTCACCAACTAGGTGATGAAGGAACTCATCTTCATGCCACCAACCAGGTGATGAAATGTACAACCCGTACTCTAATATTATTTGGCAACTTGCCACGCTTATCACCAACCAGGTGAAGAAGGAACTTACCTTCGTACCACCAAACAGATGATGAAATATACAACTCGTACTCTAATATTATTTGGCAACTTGCCACTTTTATCACCAACCAGGTGAAGAAGGAATTCATCTTCATGCCACCAACCAGGTGATGAAATGTACAACCCGTACTCTCCTTCATGCCACCAACTAGGTGATGAAATGTGATGAAAGGTGATGAAGGAACTCACCTTCGTACCACCAACCAAGTGATGAAAGCAATTCACCATTCATTCCAACAACCAGAAGATGAGTGGTACAACTTGTACATGTGAACTCCTAGCATTCACAAATAATCAAAAACCCTCAAGCTTTACAACTCAACTAGGGGAGCACTTATACCTAAAAAGAGTTATAGTCACCAACAAAGTCTTATTGCCAGCCAACAACGGCTTCAATGCATGGTATACGAAAATCAAGCTCTTTAGCCCTCTTGCATCTGCTTCAGACATTTCAATGCATGGTATACGAAGATCAAATTTTAAGTTAAATTTGATTTAAATAATTTTCTTTAATTATTGTAGATGTTAGATTTATTTTTGGGCTGTCGAATCTTTTTTTTTTTAGTGTTAGATTTGATCTCATTTCAGCATGACTGTTAGATTATAAGTAAAAAACAAAAAAAAAGTTTGAAATATGATAGTTTGGTAGATCCAAAATAATTTAAGCCAAACTTAAATCCTGGTGAGAATCTAGCCCAGAAGAGATATATTTTCTCCCCATGGCTTATTTTAGCCCAATGGTTGGAGATTGTTTGGGAGGCTTTAAAGTTTATATTTTAAGTTTTATCTCATGAATTGGAGATAGTCTTAAGGAATTTTGAAGTCTTTTTGTTTTATTTTATGTTGTTTCGACAAGTGCGTAGATTTCAATTGAATTCGCTTTCTAGTTACCAAAAAGAAAGTATGTTATACCATGGTCACGGGGTTTTCGAAGTCTTTGTTTAGCTAGAAACTTTAGCACCAGCTTCCATCGCAGCTTCCGGTGTCTGGAGCGCCAAACGCCAACGGCATGCCTCGTTGTCAAGCGTTGGGGATTTGGGAGGATCGACAAAGGAAGGAGTGAATTTGTTGAAGTCAAGGCCAAGAGAGACGTATCCAAGAAGTAGAACCTACATTGTTTCCAGCAGAACAATCATGTCCTCATGAAGACTTTAGCCCCTGGGGTCTTCTAACGGAAGTTTGGAATTGGACCGTAATTGCTAACATGACTCACCACGTATTTATTAATAACTTTTTCCCCACGAGTATCGCATTAAAAGAACGGTAAACTGGAATTTACAAGAATATATACCAAGTAATATTCGGGTCTTTTTTCGTACCCAAACAATATTAATGAAAATAAAAACTGTAATCATATAATACAAATATTGAAACAAATGCGCAATTCGCAGCTGAAACCTCTCTTCGGCTTGTGGGAGTTACTCGGCGTATGATGCCATTCAATCGAATTGATTTTGCCAATCTCAATTGGCTAGCTGGAAAAAGAAGTGGATTATGCAGTTTTAGGCACATTCTAAAAGCTGGAAACATGTTCATAGTTCATATCAAATCGTCTCTCTAAATTTTAAATAAGATTTTGAAGGGGAAAAAAGATGCCGCGGTGACAACATTAACTTTCATACAGCTTCATCGGCCTATTCCAACTAGTCCGTCAAAAGCTAGAGTGAAAATATTTTGCAGTTTACGAAAAAATAAAGGAAAATGTTATTAACACTTCAAAAATCTCATTATACATTATTCACAAGTGTATTTTTCTTTTCAAATTTAGAAAGTTAGGAGTGTAGAATAAAAATTTTGGAGTGCTAATAATAATTTCTAAAATAAAACGGAAAAATACAGCATTAGAAGAATTTTGAATGTCCACAGTCCACTAACCTGAGGTGTCTGGATATCCCTGTGCACGAACCACCACGGGCCTGATTTTGACAGATATCTGAAAAGAGAACAAAAGAAAAACAAGGATACGAATAAGCGCCAACAAAGATAGTGATGATGCTGATAAACGTAAAAATCAAATCCGAATAATCATTTGGCCTTTTCTAATGGAAAAATAAGCAAATGCCCCGTATTCATATTTTAGCAATAGAAGCCTCAGATATATTATCATCAGGGGTTATAAACCAGCCACTTACTTAAAATTTGGCATGGTATATTATTACCTGGCATAGCCGCGACTGCGCGCAAGCCATGAAGAGAGTCAAACCAAGCCAAACTCCATGAAGGCCAAAAATGGAAGGAGCATATAGCAAAAATGCGGAAGATATTGCACCCACTACCATCTATTAATAATAGAAATTTTGTCAACAACAAAAACAGATTACGTGCACTTTCATAAAGTAATAATAAAGACATGACTGAATAACTTCGGCTTTTCTAAGATCATCTCCAACTGAAGGGTCCAGAGGGTCAGAGCGCTGAAAATAACCCGAAAATCGTTTCCAACCGAAGGTTAGGCAAAGGGCTCGTGGGCCCCACGAAATCTGAAAGGGCTAAAGGACCAACCGGTTGACCCAATCCAGCCAGCCAGCCAATCCCGGGATGGCCAGAAATTCTAGGCCAAATTTCAAATGCAACGGCTAGCTGATGTCAGCTAGCCGTTATTTTTTAATTTTTTTTACACAATTTTTTTCCTATAACTTTTATTTTATTTTTCTATTACTTCCTATAACTTCCATTTTACAAAATTTGTTTTATATTTTTTTTCCTATAACTTCTATTTTACAAAATTTGTTTTATTGTAGGCCTATTTGATTGAATGATCTAAGGTTTAGAGAGAGAGGGGAGGCCGGCAATATTGAGGGAGAAGATAGTGATTTAATTGTGAGGTATGTTTGATTCACCCCATTGTGCCATTATTTATAGTAGTAGGATAGGTAAAAACCTTTCTCTTTAGGATTACAACATTTAATAGGTAATCAACTCCTAATAGGAATATAAGATACATTTCCTTATCTACTAGGATTTACACAATCACATTCATATTCTAAATATGATTGCAACACTCCCCCTTGAGTGTATAAATACTCAACAAAACATCGTATCAAATCTTCAGCAGATAAGGTAGAATAGTTGATGAAGTCATCGGCACAATAGGTGATTCTGAGTCTCAAAATTCACAAAAACCTCACTATGGTAAAATTCACAAAAAACCTCACTATGGTAAAACCTAAGGCATAGGGAAAAACCATAGACTCAGGAGAAAAGTTAGAAGTATGCATAATGTCTTAAACAAACGTCAAACAGGACGAAAGTAGTGAACTCAACGGAGTATGATCATCCCAGGATGGGTGCCTCATTAAAACCTCGTTACCTAGCAAAAACCCAGTGGGAAAAATGCTCCTAATCATAAGAAAAAGAGTACATTACGATCATGTGAGTATGCTTCTAGATACTCCCTCTGAGTTAGACATAACTTCTAAATAAGAGAATTACAAGCAATTCAACTCAGATAATTTACGTATATTGATTCCTTGAACAAGCTTTTGAAAAGTATACTTGGGCAATGACTTGGTGAAGAGATCGGCCAGGTTGTCTTGGGAATTGATTTGCTTGACTTCAATGTTCTGATGCTGCTGTTGTTGGTGTGAGTAAAAGAACTTCGGCGTTATGTGCTTGGTGTTGTTTCCTTTGATGTATCTTTTCTTCAACTGCTTGATACATGCTGCATTGTCTTCAAAGATCGTCATAGGAAGGTCAACAACTGATGTAAGACCACTAGTGCTTCGAATGTGTCCCATAACTTCTCTCAGCCAAAAGCACTCATGCGATGCTTCATGCAGGGCAAGAATCTCAGCATGGTTCAACAAAGTCGTAACTAGCGTTTGCTTGGTAGACTTCCAAGATATAACGGTGTCTCCAACAGTAAAGACATAACCTGTTTGAGAACGTGCCCTATGTGGGTTAGACAGATATCCAGCATCTGCATAACCAACAAGGCGAGAATCAATCCAAGAACCATAGGGGGTGGCAACACTGGAAGATTCATGGGTATAGAACAAGCCCAAATCCGTAGTACCCTTGAGGTAGTGGAAAATGTCTTTAACACCATTCCATTGCCTGTGTGTGGGCACATTGTTGTATCTTGCCAAAAGATTCACAGTGAAGGAGATGTCAGGTCTAGTGCACTGAACCAAGTATAATAAAGCCCCAATTGTACTTAGGTAAGGAACTTCGGGTTCCAAAATCTTTTCCTCATCCTCCTTTGGACGGAAGGGATCTTGTTTAGCATCTAGAGTCCAAACGACCATAGATGTACTCGATGGCTTCGCTTTATCCTCATTAAAAGGACGCAACACATTTTGGGTGTAGTTTGATTAATGTACTAGGATTCCATCCGAACAATGCTCGATCTCTAGGGCGAGACAGTATCAAGTTTTTCCAAGATCCTTCATCTTAAATTTCGATTGCAAGTGTGCAGCAATTTCTTCAAGCTCTGCGGGAGTCTCGATGAGGTTCATGACATCGACATAAATTGCAACGATTGCAAATCCAGAATATGACTTCTTTATGAACACGCATAGGCATAATTTGTTGTTCACATAACCCTGACTTGTCAAATATTCACTCAGACGGTATACCACATCTGCCCGAATTGTTTCAATTCGTAAAGTGACCTCCTCAACCTAATTGAGAGAGTGATTTATGGTCTAGAACTATTTGAACCAGTCAATGGAAGTCCTTCTGGAACTTTCATGTAAATTTCCGTATCTAGATCCCCATAAATATACTCGGGTACCACATCCATAAGCTGCATATTCAGATTTTGGGAAACTACCAAACTGATTGGGTAGCGGAATGTTATAACGTCCATTAGGGGGGAATACGTCTCCTCGTAATCAATCCCAGGACACTGAGAGAAACCTTGCGTTCCGAGGCATGCTTTGTATCTTACTATTTCATTCTTCTCATTACGTTTTTTCATGAAAACCCACTTGTAGCCAACGGGCTTCACGCGTGGTGGTGTAAGAACGATAGGTCCAAACACTTTACGTTTCGCGAGCGAATTGAGTTCGACCTAGATTGCTTGTTTTCAGTTTGACTAATCGGTTTTACATCGATATTCATCGACGGAACATGGTTCAATGTCATCGCTAAGCATGATGTCAGTAACTACTGAGTACGTGAATGCATAGTTGATGATCATCTTATTCCTATTCCAAACCTCATCCAATACTGCGAAATAGATCGAAATCTCATGATTCTCGAGAGGCTGACATGTTTCGTCTGAAGCATAATCGTAATCTAGAATAACCTCATACGTTGGAACGAATGAGTGAGCGATGATCGGATTCAAACTAGGGTCACTAATTGGTGTCATCTTCTTCTTCTGGGGTTGTGAATCATTTGAACGAAGGAGTCTACCATGCTTCAGGGTTGGAGCAGATGATTAGCTAGCCGCTAATGTACCTTGCCGTATGGAAGGTGTGGCCTCCCTACCTTCCGGGATGGTCCGGCCTTCCCAAGTGGGTTGTGGACGTATGCAGGGTACATCTATCCTTACAGGTGCATTTGCAGCGGGTATATGTTATCTTGTCTCCTTTGTTAGATCATTAAAAGCATCCTGCATGCTTTGAGCAATGCTCTGAAGATTTATAATTTGTTGCACCTTAGTTTCAGACTAGGCAGTGCGAGGATGTAAATGAGAAATAGTGGGAGCATACCACGATAATTCGCGGCATTCTACGAGGAACGTTAGCATGCTTATCTCCCCATAACGACGGGAAGACTGTTTCATCAAAGTGACAATCATCAAAATGTTCGGTAAAGAGATCTCCTGTCAAGGGTTTTAAGTAACGAACAATTGATGGCGAATCATAATAGACATAGATTCCCATTTTTCTCTGGACCCATTTTGGTATGTAGCGATGACGTTATTAGCACATAAATGGCGGACCTAAACACCCGTAAATGTAAGACGTCAGGCTCGCATCCAATGACCAACTGTAACGGTGAATGTGGTTGAGTAGCGGTGGGCCTCAGGCGGACCAACATAGCTACGTGCAATATTGCATAGCCCCTGACAGATACCGACAATTTAGTTCTCATAACCAAAGTCATAGCTATCAATTGAAGGTGCTTTATAAAAGCTTCTGCCATGCCATTTTGGGTGTGAACATGGGGTACATGATGTTCCACATCAATCTTTGCTGACATACAATAATCGTTAAAAGTCTGTGACGTAAACTTTCCAGCGTTATCCAATCGAATCGACTTTATCGGATAATCAGGGTGGTAAGCACTAAGCTTAATGATTTAGGCCAGGAGTTTAGCAAACGTGGCGTTACGTGTGGACAACAGGCAAACATGTGACCATCATGTTGATGCATCAACCAACACCATAAAGTATCTAAATGGTCTGCAGGCTGGTTAGATAAGTCCACAAATGTCCCCTTGAATCCTCTGAAGAAACTTAGAGGGGTCATGAATAATCTTTGTATATGAGGGTTGAGTATTCAATTTCCTTAAAGAATACGCTTTGCATGGTGGGAGTCCAACATAGGGATGTAACTTATGTCCGTGTGAAGATTTGAGGATACGGCGCATCATGTCACATCCATAATGTCCTAAACGGTCATTCCAAAGCAACAAAGTGTCCTGGAACTCATGCATAGGGTCAGCCACATTGTGGGCTTCTATGCCGCAAATGGTTGTGATGTACAACCCACTCGGCAAACGTTCCAACTTCTCGTGAATACGTTTCAGGCCATATTCATATGAGGTAATACAAAGAAATTCATAACCATTATCTTCAATGGTTTCAATATGACATTGATTATCTCGAATATCTCTAAAACTCAACAACGTTCTTCTGGAATGTGGATAATAGAGTGCCTCATTAATGGTCAAGATTGTACCATTGGACAACATGATACATGCCTTTCTGTATCCTTCAATCAAGTTGGATGAGCCTGAGAGAGTTGTCAAATGAGCTTTCTTGGGTATTAAGTTAGTAAAATAGTGTCGTTCACGCAAGATGTTATGCGTGGTTGCACTATCTGCCAGACAACTAACTTCCCCACTAGACATACCTAGAAATAAATTGATTGAATTGGTCACATGTATAAATATAAGTCTATTCATTCAATTAAGCAATTCGAGAAAATAATATCCATTCAAATAACAATCCATAATTCAAAACAAACCAAAACCATACAAATTATTCCAAATACTTAGAAAAATTGTTCAAAATTAAACCATAAACCTAGAAAAATAGGGGAGGTAAGGCTGACCACTTCTAGTGGATTCGGCCACTAAGGGTAAACACCCTAAAAACATGTCTAATTTATTCATCCATAGGAGCTTAGCCTCCTGAAATTATGACATCTCCATTGATGTAGTTGCATCTTCCAGACGATCCACATGTGCAAAGTTAGACTCACAACAGGAATGACACTTGGCAATAGCCTCAGGGGAAGCTCAGTATACGCGTGACCAATGATCCCTTGATCCACGGCGATAACACATGTCTAGTTCAGTAGAACCAGGTTGAACAGAAGCTTTGCCCTTGTTTTTGAAGTTTAGGTTCATAGAGGCGAGTGATGGACGATGCTGGGGCACATTTATTCCCTTAGGTGCAACACTTTATTGACCTTGGGTCTGTGGTGGGGCTTGCTCCCATTGCCACGGCTACGACGATTCTTTTGTCATTGATGGCTGCTAGAATTAACCACATGCGCTTCAGGCGCGGCGTTCAAGCCAATTAGTCGAGCTTGATGATTCTTCATCAAAAGTTGGTTATGCTTTTCAGCAATAACTAAAACAGAGATCAAACCCAAAAACTTGGTGAATTTTTGTGCTCTATATTGTTGCTGCAGGACAATATTAGTGGCATGGAAGGTTGAATAGATTTTCTCCATTGATTCGGTTAGTTCCACTTTTCAGAATTTCAACAGTGAACGAATTCTACAAACTTCAGAGTTGTATTCATTCACGGACTTAAAGTCTTGGAAACGAAGATGCTGCCAGTCATGTCTTATTTCAAGCAAGTATATGTCTTTATGGTGATAGAAATGGTAGGCCAGAGCAAGCCAGAAGGTGCGTGGGTCCTCATCAGCGAGATACTCAGTCTACAGTGCATCATGGATGTGTCTTCGAATGAAGATTATTGCAGTAGCCTTCTGAGTTTCATCAACAGGTTTGTCGGCGATAGGTGTTTCAATGGTGGCTCTAATACCCTTTGCAATCAGATGGAGCTTCACGTCTTGAACCCACTTCAAATAGTTTCTTCCAGAGACTTCTAGAGCAGAGAAATCGAGCTTGTTCAAGTTCGACATGTCCCTAAAACAGAGGGAAAAACATGATTAGTCATATGGAAGCCATAGACATATATCATAGAACATACAAGTTCTATAGACATGTATTGGTTTAATTTATACATGAAAATTGCAGGTCTCATGTGGTATCTTTTGAATGGGGGATAGGTGTTTCAATGGTGGCTCTAATACCCTTTGCAGTCAGATGAAGCTTCACGTCTTGAACCCACTTCAGATAGTTTCTTCCAGAGACTTCTAGAGCAGAGAAATCGAGCTTGTTCAAGTTCGACATGTCCCTAAAACAGAGGGAAAAACATGATTAGTCATATGGAAGCCATAGACATATATCATAGAACATACAGGTTCTATAGACATGTATTAGTTTAATTTATACATGAAAATTGCAGGTCTCATGTGGTATCTTTTAAATGAAAACTTCAGGTTTCAAAGGCACTAAATTTAAAACTACAAGTTCAATTTAGTTTTTATGAACAATTAGTTCATAATGAGAGGTTCCTGCGAGAAACACATAATGCAATATACTAATTTAAATATAGTGGATTTGAGGTTCTTCAGGAACTCAAGTGTGAGAGCTTCGTTACTACAAAAGTATGTCACGGTTCAAAGTATAAAAATAAATTATTGAATCGTTAATGTCCAAAAGTGATCTTTAGGTCAATAATTTTGGATTCATTATCAGATTAATGGATTGCAGGTCATTTTTAATTAATTCAATAAATCGGGCCATACGGGGTCGATTGTAGAAGCTAAATAATATTATTGGATCGAAAATATAGCCCCAAAAATATTTGGGCTCGGGTTGGGTGCCTTGAGTAAAAGGCAAGGCCCAAAAAGGCCTTGGGAGTGGGTTGCAGGCTACCGGGGGAAGGGGAGGGGTGGGAGAAACCCCAGCAGCAGCTAGGTTTCAATTTTTGTCCTAAGGGAGGGCACGGCATAAGGCCCAGTGAAAGCTAGCCTATGTGTTTGGTGCAAGAAGCCCAGCCGCATGGGTTGGCTGTAGGTGATGCGCGGAGTAAGTTGCAGGGACCAAGCCCAACCTTGTGCGTTGGCGTGGAGGAAACAGGTCGTGACGCTGGCCAAGGTGCTGGCTGTGGGACTGGGCAACACAAAACCTAACAACCATAAAGTTGCTACGTGCAAGGGGAAAATCCCAGCCAATCTAGGTTGGTTGAATGGCGTGGGCCATGGTGCAAATAGGCAAAGGGCTTCAAGCCCATCAGATTGACCCCAAGCCGAGGCCTGGTTTTTGCATGCATAGTGATGGTGCGGTGGGTGTGCCACACCATGTCTAATTTCCCTTTTTTTCAAAATCCCTTAGGGTTGAGGAAACACTAAATATGCTTCTAATTTAATTTTATACATTGACTCACATATTCCACATAACAATTTAATTGTGCGATGCATGAAACAAATATATGAACATATACAATATATATATATATATATATATATATATATATATATATATATATATATATATATATATCGAAAGGAAAATATAAACATAGAGGGGTTCATGCATCATGGGGAATGTTTTCATGCTTCGTGGACGTTTCAAATATCTTCTTTTATTTAAACGCACCTGATTAGCATAAAACAAAAATAAGCCTTTGAATTTGGTGGAAGATAGCCTCCTCATACGATGCGTCCATTCTTCAACTTCTGGCAAGAGCGTGCTGATAACGTGTTATAGGCCTATTTGATTGAACGATCTAGGGTTTAGAGAGAGAGAGGGGGCCGTCAATATTGAGGGAGAAGAGAGAGAGTGATTTAATTGTGAGTTGTGTTTCATTCACCCCATTGTGCCATTATATATAGAAGTAGGATAGGTAAAAACCTTTCCCTTTAGGATTACAACATTTAATAGGTAATCTACTTCTAATAGGAATATGAGATACATTCCCATATCTACTAGGATTTACACAATCACATTCCTATTATAAATATGACTGCAACATTAAATTTGTTTCATATATTTTTTAAATTCTATTTTTTTTCCTCTAACTTCGTAAGCCATTATACAACATTAAATTAAATTAAGTAACATGAAACAACATTTTAAATAATAAATTATGTTTATCCCTATGGCCCTTTGGCCCTCGGTTGGAAACGGTTTTTTGTGACAAGGCTAAAATGAGCCTATGACCCTTTAGTCCTCGGTTGGAGATGAAGGTAAATATGACCATGTACTGTTCATTAAAATATTAATATCATAGAGGACCAGAGGGCTAAAACAAACCCTCTGGCCAGCCTGAGATGGTCTAAATGAGCAAGCTTACCATGGAGCGAGCAGCATATGCAAAATCTGAAACACCATAATGGAGGCCATAAAAAACGTAAGCTAGAGCATTCAAACGCTGACTAGCACTGACAAACTGTGGAAAATTAAACATCATTACCTATGTTCAAGACATCTGCATTTGCATGAATCTAGACTAATATACCGCCAAACATAAATTTGAGTACGTACCAATATCCCAGATCTAACAATAGCTAATACTTCAGGATCGTTGGTGAACAACGTAGCTAGAGAACCAAAAGGTACTCCCAAAATTACAGACAAGGAAATACCTGTGAACAATCCTATCTGAAAAAAACATTCACGTAAATTTATCGTTTTTGAAATCAAGAAACTACATATGCAATGTAACAAAACTACACCACAGATAAGTCAATAAAACAAATACCTTTAACACAGAGTCAACAACTTCTTTCACAATTTTGTATTCACCTTTTGATAAGTAACTTGCAATCAGGGCCTGCAAATAGAGACATTTTAGCTTCATAACTTTGATGCCATATACAAAGACACAATTCTTCAAAAACTCCAACTCAGAGAAGACAAATATCAGTGAATTTAGTGAAACTATACGTAGGCTTCACATGTTGATTCAATAATGGAAACAAGTAGATACAGACTACCATGATAAAAAGAGCGAGTCCATACCTGACCAGATGCAGCCATTGCATCAGTTAAAAGGGATACAGCCAACCATACTTGAATACATATCTGATGAGCAGCCATAGCTATTGGACCTTGACGAGCCACCATTGATGTTCCCAATGTCAAGGTCGTAAGACAAGCAATAGTTCGTCCAAGAAGAAAGCCACCTACACCATCGCAGAGTTGTTACCAAAAGCAATTAGGTAACAAACTTTGAATATGAAGACGAGAGAATTATCGCTGGGGTAATGAAAGAACTATTGCTTGTCTTACAAGGCAAGGCATGTCGCCTTCCATTTTCCTCTCGGACGTCCATGGCTCCATATCCTTTAGACGTCTTACATCTTGATGTATGGGGCCCCGCTCCTATTGTGTCTAATTTTGGCTACAAGTACTATTTATCTATGGTGGATGATTATTCAAGATTTGTGTGGTTGTTCCCTCTTGTTCGTAAGTCCGATGTCATGACTACCCTTGTTACTTTCAAACTCATAATTGAAAATCTTTTGAATCGCACTATTAAAGTATTACAAACGGATGGTGGTGGTGAATTCACTAGCCTTGCATTTCGGCATTTTCTTCGTGATCATGTCATAACACACCAACTCTCTTGCCCACATACGCCACAACAAAATGGTATAGTTGAGCGCAAACATCGCCATGTTACCGAAATAGGACTATGTCTCCTTGCTCAATCTCATATCCCGCAAACGTTTTGGGTGGAAGCCTTCACAACCGCCGTATTTCTTATAAATCGGTTGCCTCTTCATAATCTTGGGAATGTTTCTCCTTATGAAAAACTATTTGCCAAAGTTCCTGATTACCGATTTCTTAAGACGTTTGGGTGCACATGCTTTCCCCACTTGGTTCCTTACAACAAACATAAGTTAATGCCCAAGTCCATCCCATGTGTCTTCATTGGTTACGACCAAGGAAGAAAAAATCGATAATATCGGCGATATTTCGCCGATATTATCGTTTTTTTGGGGGTCCGATATTTTTTTAACTATCCAAATGATTTTCGTCAAAATATCGCGATATTATCGATAATATTGATAATATCGCGATATTTTCGATAATATTGATATTTTGGCACTGTGCTAATCGGAGAAGAACGCCGAAGCTTCTACAGCTTCGGCCGACTGTAAAAGACCTCCTCCATCAGAACCTTGAAGGGGAACTGCGGATCGGCGGCGACTCGGGATCTCTACCCATTAAGAAACATACCCAGAACTCCGAATCTTGAAACCGACGACGATGAGAGACATTGAAAGGGTGGTGGTGCGGAGCACCCGAGTCGGTGAGAACACCGGATCTCAACGCACCCTCTCGAAATACCGCAGCAAAATGCGGTTTGAAAGCAGCTGCATGTGGGATCTGAAAGATGAAGGAGGATGATCGTCGCTGGGGGTGGGTAGGAGGACATGGCCGGATCGGGAAATGACGCAGGGGGGAAAAGAAAAAACAGAGGAGAAAGCAAAAAGAAAAACAGAAGAAGAAGAAAAAGAAGAAAAGACAGAGGAACAGACCGAGAAGGGAAAAACAAGAGAAAACAGGAGGAGGAAGGGGGAAAGGGCAACCGACTCCAGCCGAAGCCAGAGTCGGCGCCGGAGAAAATGAGGTGAGAGAACGAGAGTTCGAAAGAGAGATAGAGTTGAGAACTGAGAGAGAGTGAGGGGTCCGAGAGGGACTCGGGAAAAGAGAGAGAGAGAGAGATAGGGTTAGGGTTAGTGGTCTGCCACGTGGCAGCGTGACAGAGAGTGAGAATCAAGATGGAGGGTCCACATTAGATTAGGATAAAGGACTCAATTGCACAATTTATATAATTTCAGGGAAAGAGTGAAAATATAGATTAATCTAGGGGTCCAGATTAGATTAGGATAAAGGACTCAATTTCAAGGAAAAAGTGAAAATATATAATTTCAGGGAAAGAGTGAAAAATTTGAAACTTAAAGAGTGAAAAATTTGCCAGGTCGCTATATAATCAACTTAAATCAGTTAAATCCATCATGCAATGCATTTCCTTCCAATTTTTTGTGATAAACTAATAGATAATTGACTAAATAAACATCCTGCAAAGTTTCATTAAAAATTTCCAAGTTTTTCTTACAATTTCCGTGGTTTCCATGTAATTTTTATCGATATCGATATTATCCCGATATTTCCATCGATATTTCCGTGTTTTCGGACTACCGATATTTTCGATATTACCGATATTTTCTTCCTTGGTTACGATAACAACTACAAAGGCTACCGCTGTCTCGATGTTGCTTCTGGTAAGGTGTATATTTCTCGCAATGTACAATTTGATGAACTCACCTTTCCGTATAAAAATCGCAGGACAGATTCTCCTCATCACGAGCAGTCCCATTAACCATTATTTTTGGAGCCACTGATGCATGCAGCAGTACCTGTGTTTCCCCGCAACATTCTAACAACTGCTTCTGATCCTCCACCACCTCACTTTCCACCCACGGCTATTGCAGCGCTTATACTAACTTCACCTACAGCACTTTTTCAGTCATCTGCATCCACCACTGCTTCCTCACCACAACCTGTCCCTTCTCCAGATTCTACTCCTCCACGCAAGTTTAGGAGCATCAATGCCCTCACTTACGACTCGCCCAGACATCCACTTCCTCACGGTTTAACCGCTGCCCTTGAAAATCCTATGTCCATTGAGCCCACTAGCTATACTCAAGCGTCTAAGTTCCCGCATTGGCAGCAAGCGATGAAAGAGGAACATGATGCACTTCTTCAGAATCACACCTGGTCTCTTGTTCTTGTTACTCCTCATATGAATATTGTGGGATGCAAATGGGTATTTCGTGTTCAACGAAAGGCCGACGGCTCCATTGACCGCCACAAGGCTCGTCTCGTCGCCAAGGAGTTCAATCAACAAGTTGGGGTTGACTACGATGAGACCTTTAGTCCTGTTGTTAAACCAGGTACTATTCGTACCATTCTTGCCTTAGCAGTCTCACAAAATTGGTCATTGCAGCAACTTGACATCCGCAATGCTTTCTTGAATGGTATTCTTCACGAGGAAGTTTATATGAAACAACCTCCTGGCTTTGTTGATTCCAACCACTCCTAGTATGTTTGTCGCCTTCACAAGGCTCTTTATGGCCTCAAACAAGCACCTCGCGCTTGGTTCCAGCGTTTAGCCTCATTCTTGCGTAATCAAGGCTTTTCCCATAGCAAATCGGATGCATCCTTGTTTATTTAGCATTCCTCTACATACTCACTCTATGTTCTGGTATACATTGATGATCTCATTGTCACATGTTTAAACAATGATGCTATTCACAGGTTCATTGATACAATATGTACCAGCTTTGCTAGCCGCAAGCTAGGTGACCTCCATTTTTTTCTTGGAATGGAAGTCACTCGACGAGGCCGCCAACTATCTCTAGCTCAAAGTCGTTATGCCTCTGATTTATTACAGAAATTTAAGATGGACCAGTGCAAGCCCAGCCCTACACCATTCCTTTCCTCTTTGCGTTTGTCTGCTCATGATGGTTATCCTATCTCGGATCCTGATGTCTATCGGAGCATGGTTGGTGGACTTCAGTACCTGACCCTCACCCGCCCTGACATTTCCTTTGCTGTTAATCAAGTTTGTCAGTACATGTACAACCCCAAATCAACTCATCTTCAGGCCGTCAAACGTATCTACCGCTACATCAAAGGGACTGTTGAACAAGGTATTTTATTTCGTTCGTCTCCAGACTTCTCTATTCAGGGCTTTTCTGATGCTGACAGGGTCGGTTCCATTGATGATCGTCGCTCAACAAGTGGTGCTTGCATTTTTCTTGGTCCCAACCTCCTTACATGGACCGCCAAAAAGCAATCCACAGTGTCTCGTTCTAGTTCCGAAGCTGAATATCGTGCTCTTGCCACCACAGCCGCTAAAATTCGTTGGTTTTGCTATCTTTTCCGTGAACTAGGCATTCCGCTTCGTACTCCACCTTGCATTTTCGTCGACAATGTCTCTGCCCTTCACATGGCAGCCAACCCAGTTTTTCATACGCGTACTTGTCACACAGAGATTGACTACCACTTTGTTCGAGAGCTTCTCACCCATGGTGTCCTTCAAACTCGACACATCTCCTCTCATCATCAAATCGCTGATATCTTCAGCAAGGGACTTTCACGTGATCGATTCTCTTTCCTTGCTTCCAAGCTCAATCTACACTTTGTTCCGTTTCGTTTGAGGGGGGATGACAAGAGTATTGAATCAACCACAAATCTCTCCACCACATCTGCTGTCTAAACATAATCCCACCATTCTCTCTATATTGTTTTATGTAAATAATCAAGAGTTATTAGTTACCTTTTATGTTGTACAAAGTCAACTACAGGCTTGTATATATCTTGTATCAATATGATAAACAAATGATTAAGGAATTTATTCATAATACAGAACTGCTTCTTTCTGTCACTATCTATTTCTCTATAATATTAGGGGGAAAAAAGATCTTCCTTAAATTAAACAGTCAAATATGAGAGGGGAAACCAGGAAACGTATAAGCTCCCCACATAACCAAAAATAAAAAATCAAATTAAGTAACCGCACATGCACAAGACCTAGAAACTTGTATAGTAATTGTTCACATATATATAATTGCATTTATGTATACAAAAAATTAAAGTTTGTATAATCATGTAAAAAGATATAAGACAAGGAAGACAAACAAATCAGTATGAGAAGTAATTTTAGATCAAGTAACCTACTGATGATATGCCCATCATATTTAGAAACAACCCAGATCCCAAGGACAGGGCCACGGCCTCAAAGATTCCAATCCCAACTGCTAACAATAAAGCTGTAGACACTGAAGATAGCTGCTTTCTCTCAACGATTCCATCAAAAGGTTTGGGTTTACCATTAGTATTGCCGTCTAGATAACCATTTTCTGTACGAAAATCAGCCAAAATCAGATTCCCCAAAAAAAAAAAGGTTTAAGTAATCTCTGCTCTAATTTAGACGTAAAGACAGACCAAATATGTGTACAACAAAGATGACCAGGGAAGTATAACAAAAGTTGAACTTCACCTGAAGTAGAACTTTACTTTCACTCTTAGCAAGGTCTTCAGCAACAAAAGATGTAGCAACACTGAGGAGAGGGATATTAAATATCTTTGAGATATAATTAAAGATGTTCATTGAAATACCAGCTGAAGCCAATGTTGTGCTAGGATAGCACCAAACCTTATGGAACAAACTCTTGATAACCCACAGAAAATATATCAAATGAAATGCAAGAACAAAATATTAAAGACACCAAGATTTTAACGAGGTTCCTCAACAGTCAGTGTAACTGGAGTACGTCCTCGGAGCAGTAGGAGCTCACCCAATAATCACTATCAACCAAATGGGAGTTTACAAAGTGTTGGCAATCTCACAACCCAAATAACCCAATACACCCAATAGCTCTCACACTCCAAAGAAACAAATAGAGTAAGAAATATAATGAATAATTTCTTCTCTATACATATAGCTCAAAGCTATTACAACAGTACTATTTTGGTGGATGATTACTAACCAATGAACAGCAGTTTCTTTTCTATGAGGAGTTACGTCACCCTTTCTCTGTTGCTCTACTGCTCTCTACTCTCTGCTCTATTCTCTCTGCACTCAGAATGAATTTTTCACTCTCTCTTCAAAACCAACTTTATCCACACAAGAACAAACAACTATTCTTTTCACCAAAGAATAATGCTCCATCCGAAGCTAGCCTTTTTAGAATTCCACAAAACAATAAGAAACATAATTATAATGTCTCCCCACTTTTTATTTTTTTATTAGCCAAAAGATATCTAATAATTTGGCCCTTTTTTTCTTTTGCTTTGTTTAATAGGTAAAAGGTGATGCTGAGTTGGCCACTTGGCCACAATTCAACAATCTCCACCTTGGCCAAGTTTCGAAAACGCCATGATAAGCCAACCAACACAATTAACACACAACATCACTCCCAAACACTAGCAAGAGAACAACTCATGCCGAGCCAAATGCTCCAAAACTCCTACTGCTCAATGCCTTCTTTATATAGGCATAATGTGAGCCAAGTTCAAGCAATGAACAAACTTGGCTACACCAACAACCTTAGTCAACATATCAGCGGGGTTGTCTTTAGTTGGAATCTTCTGGAGAATGATTTCTCCTTCACCAACGACTTCACGAACAAAGTGATAGCGCACATCTATGTGCTTGGTCCTCGCATGATGAACCTGATACTTAGCCAAATAAATGGCACTCTGACTATCACAATGTACCTCCACCTGCTTCTGATCAACCCCCAAATCTCTAATCAACCCATGTATCCAAATGGCCTCCTTTATAGCTTCAGCAACTGCCATATATTCAGCCTCTGTAGTAAACAAGGCAACAGACGACTGCAAAATGGACCTCCAACAAACTGGTCCTTTAGCCATAGTAAACACATAGCCTGTAGTAGACTTCCTTCCATCCAGATCACTTGCATAATCTGAATCAACATAACCAACTGCAAAATGACCAATACCAGAGTCATCTCTCTCAAAGCATAAACCAACGTCTCGAGTACCATGGAGATATCTCAATATCCACTTAGCTGCTTGCCAATGCTCTTTACCTGGATTATGCATATATAGACTCACCATGCCAACTGCATGAGCAATATCTGGTCTAGAGCATACCATTGCATACATCAAACTACCAACCAAATTTGCATATGGTATATTTTTCATTTGCAGCTTTTCTTTATCAGTTTTAGGAGACTGTAGAGAACTCAATTTAAAATGAGGAGCCAAAGGGGTACTAACCGGTTTGGTTGAATCATGAACTCCAAACTTCCGAATCAACTTCTCAAGGTATTGTCTTTGATTCAAACTGACCAAACCATTCTCTCTATCTTTAGTGATCTCCATGCTAAGGATCTTTTTTGCTTCACCAAGATCCTTCATCTCAAACTCATTCTTCATTTGTTTCTTCAATTTCTCAATCTCTTCAACATTCTTTGAGGCAATCAACATATCATCAACATATATCAATAAATAAATGAAAGACCCATTTTGCAACTTCTTGAAGTACACACAATGATCATATTGACTTCTAGAATAATTTTGGCCTCTCATAAATTTATCAAACCTCAAATACCATTGCCTTGGAGATTGCTTCAAGCCATAAAGTGATTTCTTCAATTTGCAAAACAAATTCTCCTTCCCTTTCACTGTATACTCATCCGGTTGACACATATAGATCTCTTCATTCAAATCAACATGTAGGAAAGCCGTCTTCACATCAAGTTGCACAAGCTCAAGATCGTACTGTGCAACAAGAGCTAACATAATGCAAATTAAGGAGTGCTTCACAACCGGAGAAAAGATTTCATTATAGTCAATGCCCTCCTTTTTTGCATACCCTTTAGCAACTAATCTTGCTTTGAATTTCACATTGCTTTTCTCATCAGCATCTTCCTTCTTAGCATACACCTGTTTGCAACCAATAGCTTTCTTACCCTTAGGTAATTTAGCTAACTCCAAGTCTTGGTCTTCAAGAGAGAATTCATCTCATCACCCATGGCATTGCACCACTTCTCCTTTTCCTCACTCTCAATGGCTTCCTCAAAATTGGATGGAATCTCATTAGTGATAATAGGAAGAGCAAAAGCAACATAGTCACTATACCGAGCTGGCTTGGTAATTTGTCTCTTTCCTCTGTTCTTGGCAATAAACTCTTGAGGTGAAATTTGCTCTTCAACTTGAATAGAATCTTCAAGTTCAACTTCTTCAACATCCTCATGGTCTCCAACTTCTTCACTTGTAGTGGCTTCGACATCAGCGGAAATAGGATTTGAAGTACCATAGGCAACTTTCTCAAGCTCCACCTGTTGGACATCTTTCATATTCTTCTCAAAGACTTTGTACATACTTTCTTCATCAAATGTCACATATCTGCTGATTACAAGTTTTTTCATCTCTGGGCACCACAACCTGTAACCTTTGACACCACTACTAAAACCAAGAAAGATAACCTTTTTGGCTCTAGGATCAAGTTTATTTTCAGTCACATGAAAATAAGCAGGTGAACCAAAAATACGGATATAGTCATAATCAGATGAAGGTTTTCTAGTCCATACCTCCATTGGTGATTTACCCTGAACAACAGCTGAGGGTAACCGGTTGATGATGTGACATGCATAATTAACTGCCTCTGCCCAAAATGACTTGCTTAAACCCGACTGAGACAACATACATCTAACCTTCTCAAGCAAGGTTCGATTCAATCTTTCTGCAACTCCATTTTGTTGTGGAGTTCCCCGAACACTGAAATGTCTCACAATTCCTTCCTCTTTGCAAACTTTAAAGAAAGGATCGGATATGTATTTACCACCATTATCCGATCTCAAAATCTTACTCTTTCTCCCAGTCTGGTTCTCAACCATTTTCTTCCAACCCAAGAAAATGCTTAACACCTCATTCTTGTGCTTCATAGTGTAGACCCAAGACCTTCTTGAATAATCATCAACAAAGGTCACGAACCAATGTCTACCACTCAAAGAGGGAGTCTTTGTAGGACCCCAAACATCCGAATGCACATAATCAAGAATGCCCTTCGTCTAATGTACAACAGTACCAAACTTCACTCTAGTTTGCTTCCCCAAGACACAATGCTCGCAGAAATCAAGCTTACAAGTCGTGGCACCTTTTAGAAGACCTTTTTTCACAAGCCCTTGTAGAGCTTTCTCACTGGCATGGCCTAATCTCATATGCCACAGTCTAGTAGTATCTGAATCAGATGTGCCCATATTTTATGAGACTACAGACGCTTCACCTGTCACAGTGCTTCCCTGCAATAAATACAAATGGCCACATCGAGGAGCTTTCATCACAACAAGTGCACCATAAGTAACTTTCAATGTCTGTCCATCTGAATGAAACCTGAAGCCCTTGGATTCCAAAGTACCCAAAGAAATAAGATTTTTCTTCAAATTCGGTACATACCGAACACCTGTCAACTCTTTAGCCATGCCATCATGCAACTTCAAATGAACTGTACCAATCCCTTTTATTGTGCAAGGATTGTCATCTCCCATGAACATAACACCACCATCAAACTCTTTCAAGCTTGAAAACCAATCCTTGTGAGGAGTCATATGATGAGTACAACCCGTATCCAACACCCATTTAGTAGCAAAATCAAAAACATCTGTTTCAACCTCAGCAACATTGGCTTCAGAACTTTCTTTTCCTTTGGTCTTCAACTTAGGACAATCTTTCTTCCAATGACCCTTATTATGACAAAAGGCACATTCATCCATTTCCAAGGTTTTTCTACCTTTAGAGTTTCCTCTAGGTCGAGAGTGTGATTTTTTCCTACTAGAAGATGACTTCCTCTCCGATGATCTACGTGCTAACAAATAAAGCTTCAGAGGTACTATCATGATTTTTATCTCTATGCCTCATTTCATAATTCATCAAGGCATTTGACACATCTTCAAATTTCACAGTTTATTTACCATGCATAATAGTGGTAACAAAATGCTTATAAGAGTTCGTCAAGGAATTCAACAATATTAAGGCCTTATCTTCATCCTTAATATCCTCATCTAAATTTAACAAGTTGGCAATCAACTTATTAAAAGCATCAAGGTGTCTAATCATTTTTGTACCTTCTTTGTATTGAAAGCGGTAGAGCTTTTTCTTCAAGTGTAGCCGGTTCTCTACACTCTTTGTCATATACTTGTCTTCCAATTTTTGCCACAACACACTTGCTACTATCTCCCGCATCACAAAATACTTCTGAGTTTTTGCAAGGCACAATCGAATTGAAGAGCAAGCCCACAAATTTAATTTCTCCCATTCCGACTTTGACATAGCTTCCGGCTTCTCTCCCAAAGCGGCAAGTAGATCTTGTTGAGCCAACACATCTTTGACCTCACATTGCCACATCCCGAAGTTGTTTGTGCCATCAAACTTTTCCACTTCGAACTTTGCATTTTGCACCGTAGTTCTTGCAAACCCGGAGCTGCTTCCAAAAGGATTCTCATCTTGTCCGTTTGACATCTTTGGCAACTAGACAGTACCCAAGAGCAACATGTGCTCTGATACCAATTGTTGTGCTAGGATAACACCAAACCTTATGGAACAAACTCTTAATAACCCACAGAAAATATATCAAATGAAATGCAAGAACAAAATATTAAAGACACCAAGATTTTAACGAGGTTCCTCAACAGTCAGTGGAACTGGAGTACGTTCTCGGAACAGTAGGAGCTCACCCAATAATCCACTATCAACCAAATGGGAGTTTACAAAGTGTTGGCAATCTCACAACCCAAATAACCCAATACACCCAATAGCTCTCACATACCAAAGAAACAAATAGAGTAAGAAATATAATGAATAATTTCTTCTCTATACATATAGCTCAAAGCTATTACAACAACACTATTTTGGTGGATGATTACTAACCAATGAAGCAGCAGTTTCTTTTCTCTGAGGAGCTACGACACCTTTTCTCTGTTGCTCTGCTGCTCTCTACTCTCTGCACTCAGAATGAAGTTTTCACTCTCTCTTCAAAACCAACTTTATCCACACAAGAACCAACAACTATTCTTTTCACCAAAGAATAATGCTCCATCCGAAGCTAACCTTTTTAGAATTCCACAAAACAATAAGAAACATAATTATAATGTCTCCCCACTTTTTATTTTTTTATTAGCCAAAAGATATCTAATAATTTGGCCCTTTTTTTCTTTTGCTTTGTTTAATAGCTAAAAGGTGATGCTGAGTTGGCCACTTGGCCACAATTAAAACAGCCAATTCCACAGAACCTATGGAAAAACAAAAGCAAAATAAGTAAAGAGCTTCAAATTCAAATCAATTATACGGTTATCAGTCATTGAACACATTTAACGGAGAGAAACAAACCCAAATTGCCAATGTATGCAGTCTCCATTAGTTGTGCTAATGGATCAATGGCCTGACCCAGAATTGCAAGTAAGGAAAGCATCAATAGCTCGCGTTTGACATCCGGAGAATATGTTTCACTAATAGAAATGTTATTAAACTCTAACCCAAAACAAACAAAAAACAATGCTTAACATAGGTAGCAAAATTCATGGATTAACTAAAAACTAAGAGTAATAATAACAATTTCAGAGATTCGCTGAAATAGACAATTCCCGAAAACTATTGACAGTAAAATTTCTTATATAAGCTTCATAATCAAAATTAAGTGAATAAAAACAAAATTAACTTGCTTGCACTTATAAACCAAACCACATACGAAGGGAGGGACTAGAAGATGAAGGGATTGGGAGGTTTCCATCAAAAGTAGAAAAATTTATCTAAAGCTATCATGCTCAGTCACCAGCCACTCTACAAACTCATAATTTATTTTTTTCAAATGATAAGTTTCTAACAAATTATGAATCTCGTTGCAAGTAAAAGGCGCAGTTCAACTTAGACAGATCACTACCAAGCATTTTAGAGAAAAGCAACATGCAACTCCATTAACGCGCCTATTTTATGTTCAATTTTAGGAAGAATTATATAAGACTACAAAAGTAAGAGCATCAATCAAGAAAAAGAAAAAAGTTACACAACAATAAAAGCAGCATTTCAAGAAACTAAAACAACCAAAAATTTAAACATAACAAGGTAATGTAGGCTATAAGGTCACCACTCCCTACACCTATTAGAGCTCCCTCTTCCTCCAAACCCAACTTTCCTTCCACCGGGTTGCGGTCACTGGCTCCGGCGCTTAATCCGTTAGAAAGGGCGCCACTTCTGAACTGGGCGGTTAATCCTCGATTAGTTGAGGAGATCACTATACGAAATGAAACAATCCGGGCTGATATGGTATAACCGTCTGAGTGAATATTTGACAAGTCAGGGTTATGTGAACAACGAACTATGCCCATGCGTGTTCATTAAGAAATCACATTCCAGATTTGCGATCGTTGCAGGTTATGTCGACGACATGAACCTCATCGGAACTCCTGCAGAACTTGAGGAAATAGACGCGCACTTGAAATCGGAATTTAAGATGAAAGATCTTGGGAAAACTCGATATTGCCTTGGCCTAGAGATCAAGCATTGTTTGGATGGAATCCTAGTACATCAATCGAACTACACCCAAACGGTGTTACAACGTTTTAATGAGGATAAAGCGAAGCCTTCGAGTACTCCTATGGTCGTTCGGACTTTAGATGCTAAACGAAATCTCTTCCGTTCGAAGTAGGATGAGGAAGAGATTTTAGAGCATGAAGTTCCATACCTAAGTGCAATTGGTGCTTTATTGTACTTGGCTCAATGCACTAGACCCGACATCTCCTTCGTTGTTAATCTTTTGGCTAGATATACCAACGCCCCTACACGCAGACACTGGAACTGTGTTAAAGACATTTTCCGCTACCTCAATGGTACGATGGATTTGGGCTTGTTCTACACCCACGAATCCTTAAGAAGAGCTGCCGCCCCTCTCGGTCCTCGGGTTAATTCACACCTTACTGGTTACGCAAATGCTAGCTATATGTTTGACCCACATAAGGCACGTTATCAAAAGGGTTATGTCTTTACCGTTGGAGAAACCGCTATATCTTGGATGTCTACCAAGCAAACGCTAGTTGAGACTTCTTTGAACCATGTTGAGATATCGCCCTGCATGAAGCCTTGCGAGAGTGCTTTTGGTTAAGAGCAGTCATGGAACATATTCGAAGCACTAATGGTCTTTCTCCCATCATTGACCTTCATACGATGATCTTTGAAGACAATGCAGCATGTATTGAGCAGTTAAAGAATGGATACATCAAGGGAGACAACACCAAGCACATTGCGCCGAAGTTCTTTTATTCTCACTAGCAACAATAGCATTAGAACATTGAAGTCAAGCAAATTCGTTCCTAGGACAACCTGGCCGATCTCTTCACGAAGTTATTGCCCAAGTCTACTTTTCAGAAGCTCATCCAAGGAATCGGTATGCGTAAATTATCTAAGTTGAATTGCTTGTATTTCTCTTATTTGGAAGTTATGTCTAACTCAGGGGAAGTATCCTGAAGCATACTCACTTGATCTTAATGTACTCTTTTTCCTATAATTATGATCATTTTTCCCATCGGCTTTTACTACCTAACGAGATTTTGATGAGGCACTCATCCTGGGATGATCACACTTTGTTGAGTTCACTATTTTCGTCCTGTTTGACGTTTGTTTTAGACATTATGCATACTTCTCACTTTTCTCCTTAGTCTATGGGGTTTCCCCATGCCTTGGGTTTTACCATAGCGAGGTTTTGCGAGTTTTACTATCAATACATACTTACTTTCTTATATCTGAGACTCACATTCACCTGTTCTACCGACAACTTTATCAACTGTTCTACATTATATGCTAAATATCTGATGAAACATTGAATATCAGAGTGCGCAACGAACGAGACTAACAAAATAAGAGGAATATTATTAAAAAAACAAGAATGCCAGAATAGCTACAAAATCCAGAAGGCTACATTGTGACTAGCTTATTCTCAAATGAATAACAAGAATGCTATTTATAATAAACTAACCCTAATCCTAAAAAGGTAAGAAACCGAAACCCTAATGTTAACGGGCTAAGCCCAGAAAACCAAATATTCAAATAAACGAACAACACCAACAACTTGTGTGGGCCATCAAACCAAAAAATGGGTGGCAAACAGCCAACAACCCACTTTTCCTCTCTGCCTGTGTGGGCCAAAACAAACTTAACCAATTTTTTATTTTTCCATTTTCTTGTGTTTTTTTTCTCCTTTTTTTTTTCTTTTACAATGATACAGACTTGCTGGTTGCTTCTGCAGGTTGCAACAGCAAGCTTCAAGGGTGCAGAAGCAGCGTCAGTGCAACTGGTTTCATCAAATCCAGTGCGGATGGGGAGGTACAGACTAGAGTGGTGGCGGATGCAGATTAGCGGAGGAGGAGGAGGACCAAGGCAGCTGCAAGCGGCTGAAGAGGATGAGGGACCAAGGTCAGATGGATTGATGGTGGTGCGGCAGGCGAGCAGATGGGATCCGGGTCTGGTACGATGCGGGGACGGCGACAAGACAGGAAGATGGCGAGGGAGGATTTGGAGGAGGAGAAGGTTCAGGGCTAGGTTGCGGGCAGGATCTAGTGTGTGGACTTGACTGGTCTTACTGCACGAGGTGACTACAACTTCAATTCTGATTTTTTTTTTCTTCTGCAAACCAAAGATAAAAACAAGAATACATTCTGACAAACAAAATACCAACCCGACAAAGCAGATTAAATCCCGAAGGATTGAACCTGCTCTGATACCAAGTTAAATATCAGAGTGTGCAGCGAACGAGACTAACAAAATAATAGGAATATTATTAAACAAACAAGAATGCCGAAACGACTACAAAACTCCAGAAGGCTACGTTGTGACTAACTTATTCTCAAATGAATGACAAGCATGCTATTTATAATAAACTAACCCTAATCCTAAAAAGGTAAGAAACCGAAACCCTAATGTTAACGGGCTAAGCCCAGAAAACCAAATATTCAAATAAACTAAAATCCTAATATTTTCCAACACCCCCCGTCAAACTCATGGCGGTATACGACATGGGTTTGCAAACAAGCAGATGCGGACTAGCTTCGTTAGGCAAACTGGTAGGCATGCAAACTTGACTTGACTTGACTGGCGAACTTGACTTGACTTGATTCTTGATTGCAAACTGGCAAACTAATTCTTGGTTCTTGACTAGCTAGTGTTGAGAGTATGGAAATAACCCGTCACTAAACGGACGAGATTTCCATACCTCAATTGTACCAACAAACGAACAACACCAACAACTTGTGTGGACCATCAAACCAAAAAATGGGTGGCAAACAGCCAACAACCCACTTTTCCTCTCTGCCCGTGTGGGCCAAAACAAACTTAACCAATTTTTTATTTTTCCATTTTCTTGTGTTTTTTTTCTCCTTTTTTTTTTTCTTTTACAATGATACAGACTTGCTGGTTGCTTCTGCAGGTTGCAACAGCAAGCTTCAAGGGTGCAGAAGCAGCGTCAGTGCAACTGGTTTCATCAAATCCAGTGCGGATGGGGAGGTACAGACTAGAGTGGTGGCGGATGCAGATTAGCGGAGGAGGAGGAGGACCAAGGCAGCTGCAAGCGGCTGAAGAGGATGAGGGACCAAGGTCAGATGGATTGATGGTGGTACGGCAGGCGAGCAGATGGGATCCGGGTCTGGTACGATGCGGGGACGGCGACAAGACAGGCAGATGGCGAGGGAGGATTTGGAGGAGGAGAAGGTTCAGGGCTAGGTTGCGGGCAGGATCTAGTGTGTGGACTTGACTGGTCTTACTGCACGAGGTGACTACAACTTCAATTCTGATTTTTTTTTGTTTTTTTTCTTCTGCAAACTAAACCAAAGATAAAAACAAGAATACATACTGACAAACAAAATACCAACCCGACAAAGCAGATTAAATCCCGAAGGATTGAACCTGCTCTGATACCAAGTTAAATATCAGAGTGTGCAGCGAACGAGACTAACAAAATAATAGGAATATTATTAAACAAACAAGAATGCCGAAACGACTACAAAACTCCAGAAGGCTACGTTGTGACTAACTTATTCTCAAATGAATGACAAGCATGCTATTTATAATAAACTAACCATAATCCTAAAAAGGTAAGAAACCGAAACCCTAATGTTAACGGGCTAAGCCCAGAAAACCAAATATTCAAATAAACTAAAATCCTAATATTTTCCAACAATATTTACACACTCAAGGGGGAGTGTTGCAGTCCTATCGGATTATGAATGTGATTGGGTAAATCCTAGTGTATTTAGGAGTACCTTGTTTTTTCTCCTTAGTAATTTAACTCCTATTAGAGATGTAATCCTATTAGAGTAAGGATTCTACCTATCCTACTACTATGAATAAAGGCATAAGGGGATGATACAACACACACCTCATAATTAAATCTCTCTCTTCTCTCTCTGTTGCCGCCGGCCTCTCTCCTTCTCTGTCCTTTATACAGTTCAGTCAAATAGGCCTACAACACACACTTAATTTTTATACACCTTTGTCTTTATACATCCTCACTTGAATTTTTAACTTTCTTCCGACATCCAACTAAAATTTAAAATATTCCTAGATAAATCCTAAACTACAAATTATTTATGTAGAATAAAAAGTTATAATAAAATATAAATCAAATAAAAAGGTGCAGCACAGTTGCAGTGCATTTCGCAGAATGAGCAGATTATTTCAATGCATGTTGTTTTATGTAGAAATTGAAATAGGTATGAGTAGGTGGTATTGAGTCAAATATTACTTGTACTGCTATAAAATAGTTTGTTACAGTTGTAACAAACTACTTGTGTTAGTTAGGGACTTGTCTGTAATTAGCTAGGTTAACTAAGGGTAGAAGGGTCATCAGATTTGTGCCTCTATATATACCAAAACGTACACTGAAATTATTTATGAAATGAAATCAAGATATTTTCTTGCAAATGCAGTTTTCTTATAAGCTAAGCTTTCTATATGGTATCACTCACCAACTGCCTCACGGCTTGTTAACATCTTAATCCTTTTCCGCTTTGGTGTTCATCGAATTCTTGCTGGAATTCATCTCTGAATTCCTAATTTCTCATTGATGGTGTGTATTTCTTCATCTTAATTTCTCATATTCATCTATGAGAAAAATAGTCATGACAGATTCTGCCACAAAAATCTAAAAATGTGAATAATGAATATATGCAAGACAAAAAAGAGTGATTATCATTTCTCAAGAAAATATATCAAAAATTCTTCTTCTCGAATATTATTAAATAGTAGCGCACAACTGGTGTAACCTTTTAAGTTACACATTGTAGACATCGAAATTTCGGTAAATAAATGTTGACCGATAAATCAAAGTGTCAACGCTCATGTATTACATAAATTTTACACGTAGCGTGTGACTCAACGAAAATTGAAATGAGTTGGAAAAGTCATCAAATAGGACACGTGTCAACACCTGGCAGAAACGAATTATTTCATTTGAATTATTATATTCAAAGTTAGGCCTTGGAAAATTCTATAAATACAAGCCCATTTCATTCATTTAGAAAAACCAAAATCATTAGGCAAAACTCTTGAAGCTCTGAAGCTCTGAAACTCCGAAGCTCTCAAGCATCCAGGTTCCCGAAGAATCAAGAAAGCCTTCTTCGTTCTTCGTTCATCGTTCTTCCAAGATCAAGCCCCGACGGCCCTTGAAGAAAGTGTTCTTCGTTCATCGTTCTTCAAAGATCAAGCCCCAACGGCCATTTGGATCAACAATCATCCACCAATTCAAGATCAAGCCCCGACGGCCCTTGAAGAAAGTGTTCTTCGTTCTTCGTTCATCGTTCTTCCAAGATCAAGCCCCGACGGCCCTTGGATCAACCATCCACCAATTCAAGATCAAGCCCCGACGGCCCTTGAAGAAAGCACCATCGTTCATCATCCGTTCATCCAAGATCAAGCCCCAACGGCCATTTGGATCAACAACGTCGACAAATCCACACACATCCAACCGTTCTTCAAGATTAAGCCCAAAAGCCCTTGAAGATCTGTTCATCACTGTTCTTCAAGATCAAGCCCAAAAGCCCTTGGAGATCCGTTCATCACTGTTCTTCAAGATCAAGCCCAAAAGCCCTTGGAGATCCGTTCATCACTGTTCTTCAAGATCAAGCCCAAAAGCCCTTGGAGATCCGTTCATCACTGTTCTTCAAAGATCAAGCCCAAAAACCCCTTTGAAGATCCGCTCAAATCCACCTTCAAGATCAAGTCCACGGCCCTTGAAGAACGTTCATCCTTAGATCAAGCCCAACGGCCCTTTGGATCAATCGCACATCCACAAATACACACCTTACGGAGATTGAATCAGAGGATCAAATTTAAGAGAGATTGGAACCCAAAATCATCAAAATACAAATATTTGTTTGTGCACGTCGTTTCTTGTCTCTTTCGTTTCAGGAATTTTCCGTGTTCACAAATTGGCACGCCCAGTGGGACAATCTCTGCCTCTCATCTCTTTCTCCGTTCAAGAAATTCAAGCGCACTTCCAAAATTAATGGCATCAAGGAAGGCTCAAACTGTTCCCGCAACCGGCGCAAAGAACAAAAGCGTCCTCGTCGCAACTGGTGTCACTTTAGGCATCACGACTCGAAGCACGGCAAGAGCTACTTCTGTCGCCTCTTTCACCTCTGCATCAACTCTGCCAAGGGAACAAAAGCATCCAAGGCACGAGCCTTTGATCACCTTAGCCTCACTAAGGGCACCAAGGGGGGAAAGCCCAAGGAAATACTTCGAATCCATGCTCTCTGATGCCGATTCAAGCGACAGTTCAGCCATGCAAGTCATGACCATTGGAGCAACTTCAATCGATGAGCAGCTGGCTCAAATGAATGAAGCAATCGCAAGGCTAACCCGAACTGTGGAAGAAAAAGACTTGCAAATTGCAGCACTAGTCAACCGACTGGAGGCGCAGGACGGTGATAAACCCGACCCAGAGGATGATCCACTAAAGGGAGGAGCTGGCGGAGACGAAGAACCCCCGGTGAAGAAAATCGATGGGAAGCCGGAGCCAGACCAAGCAGCGGCACTCATGGGATCTCTTTCTATCCAGCAGCTGCAGGAGATGATCACCAACACCATCAAGGCACAGTACGAAGGGAGCTCACATACCTCCTTGTTCTACTCGAAGCCCTATTCCAAGAAGATTGATGCCCTAAGGATGCCAAGGGGTTATCAACCACTAAAGTTCATGCAGTTTGATGGAAAAGGAAACCCAAAGCAGCACGTTGCACATTTCGTTGAAACTTGCAACAACGCGGGGACGGAGGGAGACTACCTCGCCAAGCAGTTTGTGCGCTCGCTGAAAGGAAATGCCTTTGAGTGGTACACGGACCTAGAGCCTGAGTCCATCAACAGCTGGGAGCAATTGGAAAGGGAATTCCTCAACCGCTTCTACAGCACCAGCCGCACTGTGAGCATGCTAGAACTAACGAGCACAAAGCAGTGGAAGGACGAGCCAGTCATTGACTACATCAACAGATGGCGCACTCTAAGCCTCGACTGTAAAGACAGGCTCTCGGAAACCTCTTCAATCGAGATGTGCATCCAAGGCATGCAATGGGGTTTGCAATACATCATTCAAGGCATTAAACCACGGACTTTCGAGGAATTGGCCACTCGCGCCCATGACATGGAGTTGAGCATCTCCCATCATGGGAAGAAAGAACCGATCGCCGACTATAAGAACGACAAAGTTCTTGGGACAAAGGTGGAAAAGGCTGCATGGAAACCCACCAAGGAAGCAATGACGGTCAACACATCTCTCGTCAGAATCTCCACACGAGGCAAGGCGATTCAAACCGAAGCTTTTCGTGATCAAGAGATGCGTAGACGCACTTTGAAGGAGCTTGAGGAGAAGACTTATCCATTCCCCGACTCTGATGTGGTTGCCATGCTGGATGACCTGTTGGACAAGAAGGTGATTAGTTTGCCTGAGTGCAGACGGCCGGAAGAGATGAATCATACCGACAGTCCAAGATACTGTAAATTCCACCGCTTCATCAGTCATCCGACAGAAAAATGTTTCGTGTTGAACGATCTCATCATGAAACTGGCTCAGAAAGGAATCATCGAGCTAGATCTTGACGAAGTGGCGAAGTCAAACTATACCACATTCACTTCTGGCTCTTCCGACTCAAAGTTTTCACCTCAACCGCTGGGGGCATCGTCCAAGACAAGCAAAGTTGAAGGATGGACTCAAGTCACTCCTAAGAAATTGCACAAGAAGCATACGCCTCCTCCACAAATCCGCCAATCGGAAAGGGGGCAAAGCAGCTCTTGTCAACCTTCAAAGCAACGTGAACGTGTTGAAGATGATGAAATTGTGACACAAAAATCGTCCGTTGCCATCACGATGCGCGACTTCTTGCCCGAAGACTTCTTCAATCACGCGGTCAAAGCTCCTTGCTATGAAAATTGTGAGGAACGCCTCTCCCGGATTGCTTGACAAAATTCACAAATGCTCATCGCCTGCACGAGCCTAAACTGCATGGCACAATGCTCCTGGTCTGCACGAGCATAAAAAGGCAACACCAACGCTCCTGGTCTGCACGAGCATAAAAGGCAACACCAACGCTCCTGGTCTGCACGAGCATAAAAGGCAACACCAACGCTCCTTGCCTGCACGAGCTGAAACTGCAACACGGCACCAAATGTTCATTGTCTGCACGAGTTGAAACTGCAAACGGCACCAAAAGAAAATACAAAAAAAAAAAAAAATCTCTCTATTTGAACTACGTTTTGACTTGATCTCTTTCTTTGGAAGGGTACGTAGGCAGTTTGAATATTCAATTTCAAGTTCAGTCACACCAAAATAAGGAATAAAGATTTTTATTAAAAGTTTTGATGTTATTACAATTTCTTTGTACAAATTTGTGGAAATAAAAAAAAAAAAAAAAAAAAAAAAAGAAAGAGGCCCAAGCCTTCCTCCATTTCACAGCCACCAGATCCCATGCCCAATAGGCCCATGAAGAGGCCCAAGTCTCTCTCTCGCATCTCTTTCCCCCTCGTCATTGGACCTGCATCATCCTTCAAACCCACAGAAGAACCCAGCAAACACCATGCCTCCAATCTTGCAGGACTTCTCCAACTCCGTCAAGCTCAAGTATGTCAAGCTCGGCTACCAGTACCTCGTCGACTACGCCTGTTTCAAGCCTCCGGTCACCTGCCGCGTCCCCTTCTCCACCTTCATGGAGCACTCCTGCCTCAACCTCAGCGACAACCCCAAGAGCGTCGAGTTCCAGATGAGGATCCTCGAGCGCTCGGGCCTCGGGGATGAGACCTGCCTCCCTCCGGCGATTCACTACATTCCGCCCAACCCCACCATGGAGGCCGCTAGGGGCGAGGCAGAGCTCGTCAAGAAGACTGGGCTCAAGCCCAAAGACATCGATATTCTCATTGTTAACTGTAGCCTCTTCTCGCCGACGCCGTCGCTCTCAGCGATGGTGATCAACAAGTACAAGCTCCGAAGCAACATCAAGAGCTTAAAACTCTCCGGCATGGGCTGCAGCGCCGGCCTCATTTCGATCGATTTGGCGCGCGACCTCCTCCAGGTGCATCTCAACTCCAACGCTGTGGTCGTCAGCACCGAGATCATCACCCCGAACTATTACCAAGGCAACGAGAAGGCGATGCTCCTCCCAAACTGCCTCTTCCGGATGGGCGGCGCCGCCTTGCTTTTATCAAACAGGGGGTCCGAGCACCGCTGCACAAAATACCGATTGGTCCACGTAGTAAGGACACACAAGGAAGCCGATGACAAGGTGTATAGGTGCGTGTTCGAAGAAGATGACAAAGATGATCTTGTATCTGTAGTTGTATAACAGCTGCTGCTGCATGCGCATACTTCTTCCATTGAATTGCAATTACGATTGCTGCACTTGAATTATCACAAAGATTGCAGTTGCAGTTTGCAAATTCTGAAACACCACCACCGTCACCACCATATATATATCTGCAGTAAAAGTTGATCGAAAAGTTGATAGCAGCGCAGCTAAAGCGGGGGATATCGTGGCAGTTCTCCACGGGGTCCCTGAAGCGGACTCTCAGCCACTACTCCCTCCATAGCACCAGCAGAACAGCTCTCTGCCCATCCTCACTTGGCCCTAAGCCTTCATCTCCGCCAGTCTCCTTCGTCCTCACTCCACCCAAACCCCACCTCTACACATGGAGTGCACACCCGGAGCTAGTGAGCCTCCAAACCAGTCACACGTCGACGAGATCAGGGTCTATTTACCACCGCCATGTGCTGCATCGCCTCAGCCGCTACACCCGGCCTCATCGCCACCTCCGGCGAGGATAGCTGCGTTTGCTGGTTCGATAAGCGATGCAAAGATACGATTGATATCATGGAGGTAGGAGAGGATCCCATTTTCTCCTTACGTTTCAGGCCGGGAAATGAAAATATGATATATGCTGCATCCGGGAAACAAGTCGAGAGCTTTGATGTCCGTCTGGGGAGTCCATGCTCGTGGAAGCTCCTGGAGAGCTTTGATTATAACAAAGAAGAGATAAATCAGATTGCGTGCAGTTGTAAGTCCTCTTTTCTTGCTGCTCATCTCTGACGGCGGATATGGGCTGACCGAAGCGGTGGGGCTAGTAGAGCCAGCGAAGCCAGCAACTGAGAAAGGGAGGCTGAAGTCGAAGCAAGCAGTGAGGACGGTCGTGCTCCCTGAAGCTTGCAGGACAATGAAGTTCGTGGCTGGGCTTTTGACGACGATGTTGATTGACGGATGGTGGAGCTCGTGATGGGCAGAGATCTTCGGCGAGGCTCTCGTTGGGAGAGTAGGGTGTCTTGGGAGATTCCCTCGAGCTCGTCACTATGACCACCATGATAGCAAAGAACTTCAACGACCGCCGTCAAACGACTAGCCGGTCGTGAAGCTCGAAGCACCATCTTCTCGGCCTCCTTGCTCCGCTCCCTGTAAGTTCCTCTTGCCATCAACCAAATTTATACACACAAAAAAAAAAAAAAAAAAAAAAAAAAAAACAAAAAAAAAAAACAAAAGAAGGGTGGTGGTGCATCTGGCACCACGTGAAAAAAGGGAATGGTGCATGGGCACCAACTAAAGAAACAGAAAATAATACAAAAAATAAAAAAAGGGGGCATGGTGGCATCAAGCACCAGAAAAAGAAAAAAAATATATATATATATAAAACATAAAGGAAAATTTGGGGATAGTGGACGGCAAAGAGGAGTGGTGACATGTGTGTATATATATTTGTTATATATAAAAAAATATGATTTGTGGAGTTGCGTCAGACAAGCAGTGGCCATCACTTAAGTTATGATGGTGGATGTGAACACCACCGAAAAGCAAAAGGAAAAAGGTGGGTGTGCGTGTGTATGTACATTGTGTGGGTATATATTATATATATATACATGGCACCGGAAGCACTATGTAAAAAAAAAAAAATATATATATATATATATATATATATAATAAAATAATATTTATATATGTATACATGTACATCTGAAGGAAATAAAGCTCGTTTATTGATTTCTGAAAAAAAAAAAAAAAAAAATTTACAAATGTGCAAACGAACGGGAAGGAGTCTTCATTGCTCAGGTGCCACCTCACCACTCGGCAGAGCTCCAGAAATGAGAGGCGCTGGAGGTTGACTGTTTGAAGCCTCACCACTTGGCGGAACTCCAGGAAGAAGAGGAGCCAAAGGTTGATCATTCGGAGCTTCACTACGCGGTACAGCCCCAGAAGACGAAGGCAAATGTTGCTGGAACAAACCCACAAACCTCCGATGATCAAGTAAAATCTGACCATCAGATTCCTGCATCTGGTCAATTTTCCTCTTCGTGTTTGTGGCATAGTTGTGTGCAAGTTTGTGCAACTGTTTATTCTCATGCTTGAGCCCTCTGATCTCCTGTTTGAGACTCATCACTTCAGCCGCCAACGATTCAACTTGACGGGTTCGAGCAAATAGGCGTTGGGCCATGTTGGACACAGAACCCGCACATTGCACACTAAGAGCCAGGGACTCCTTAACAGCCAACTCATCAGACCGCCTGGAAAGTAGTCTGTTATCTTTGGGAGTGACAAGGTTCCGGGCCACCACCGCAGCGGTCATATCAGTCTTCATCACCGAATCCCCAACGGTAAGAGGACCAGTAGGGGATATGAATGATGGGCGCCATATGTTGTCGGGAGAAGGCGGGACTGCCTCTTCACCAAGGTTCAAGTCAAAAGGACGATCGGAGGGTCCTGACATTTTCAAAGTGTTGAAGAAAGAAGAGGTTGGACGAATCAAGATCTTAGAAGTGCAAGAAGGGAGTTTTCATAAGTAAAATTCAAGTGTGCTTTGAAACGAACAGCGTGCCTCTATAAAAAATCAGCACTCGACGGGATTTCAGAGATCGAAGAGGCGAGCTCAGAATTCAAAGAGGCCATTCAAAAATCGAAGAGGCAAGCTCAGAAATCGGAGAAGCATCTTGCTTTTCCAGACGCGTCGGCACCCATCACACGCAAACTCAGCTTTGAGAAAATCACGGGCAATTTGTCGAAGCACCGATCCCAGATATCGAAGAGGCGCCAGTCTTTTTTAGCCACGTCAGCACCCATCACACGCAAACTCAACTTTACGAAAATCACTGGTAATTTGTCGAAGCGCCGATCCCAGTTATCGAAGAGGCACCAGTCTTTTTCGGCCGCGTCATCACCTGTCATATGCACACTCAACTTTGCGCAAATCACGGGCAATTTGTCGAAGATTTTCGGTGAAGGAGAAAGCACGTGAAAGTTTACTGTTCAATCACGCGTTAGTTGCCGACACAAGTGAAAGAATACTACCTCTACAGGTATTAAGGGACCTCCTATAACTGTCCACCTTCACCTTCCATAGCAAGGCAGACACACAGAGCCTCTCTTCATCTCAAAAAAAATGTTTTCCCAACGAAACCTCTCGAGTCATTCAGTGTTCCTTATTCCTTGGAGTACCTCTGCAAGCCAATGACTCCAAAGCAAAAGTATCTCATATCACCAGGGTAGAAAGCAAGAGTATCTCATATCATGCACTCTCCCTGTCCTTTCCTTTGTCCTTGTTTCTACCTACAAAGACAAGGATAAAGAAAACAATATGCCGGAACTTCCACTCAAACTCGGGTAAGGAACCGACTGCTTGGAACCCTTCCCTGAATGCCTACCTAGCACTGCTCTCGAGTACTCGCCTTCCACTGCTGCTGTACTTTTAAAGAAGCTGCCACATCTGCTTGGAGGACAGATAAGGCAAGTGAAAATGATACCTTGCAGCATGTGGAGACAAGGTGCAGAAGGAACAAGCAGAGAAGAATGCGGTCTGCACGATCAACTCAGCAGAAGGAGTCCGAACTGAGGAACTCGAGAAGCTGCCACATCTGCCTAAAGAAACAAGCAGAGAAGAATGCAGCATGCACAGTCAACTCAGCAGAAAGAGTCTGAGATGAAGAACTCGAGAAGATGCCGCATCTGCCCGAGGATGGTGAACTCGTTTTGACCCTCAAATTCTTGGGTCGACTTACTAGGCGTTGTGGGCTGCACGTGCCGATTCACCACCCTTGAATCAAATCCTTAAAGACCAAGTCACCAATTGGAAGAGGAGCCCATCAATCTCGAAGATCATACCGTTGACCAAATTACTTAGGTGTGAATTAGAAAGATTGAACAAAGCAACAAGTCGTCACCTTCACCTCGTGCCTGCCTGCCGTGTGTTCGAGTCAGCCTTCAAGAATCAAGCCTCAACGGCCCTTGAAGAAGCTTCCAGCCAAATTCAAAATCAAGCCTCGACGGCCCTGGAAGAAATCACAAGTCCGATTCAAGATTAAGTGTCTACCACCCTTGAATCAAAACATAGTTCAAGAATAAGCTGTGGAAAATCAACAATTGGAGGAATCTAGAAAATCCTTCAACCCAGTTCAAGATCAAAGCTGTGGAAAGTCAACAAAGCGCAACAAAATACGTGTCGATTCACCCACTACCAAAGCCAAAGATCATCTACCACATGAAGCTCCTTGTGGTCCAATTTCAACCTTCAAGATCAAGCCTCGACGGCCCTTGAAGAAATTTCAAACAAAAGTTCAAGAACAAGCCTTAAAAGCCCTTGAAGAAATCTCAAAGCCCAATTCAAGATCAAGCCTCAACGGCCCTTGAAGAAATCTCCAGCCCAATTCAAGATCAAGCCTCGACGGCCCTTGGATCGACATCTACAGTAAGGGACTTCAAAACGCATCTCCTACACGTGACAAGCACATGTATACGACGTGCCTTGAAGTGGGGGCATTTGTAGACATCGAAATTTCGGTAAATAAATGTTGACCAATAAATCAAAGTGTCAACGCTCATGTATTACATAAATTTTACACGTAGCGTGTGACTCAACGAAAATTGAAATGAGTTGGAAAAGTCATCAAATAGGACACGTGTCAACACCTGGCAGAAACGAATTATTTCATCTGAAATATTATATTCAAAGTTAGGCCTTGGAAAATTCTATAAATACAAGCCCATTTCATTCATTTAGAAAAACCAAAATCATTAGGCAAAACTCTTGAAGCTCTGAAGCTCTGAAACTCCGAAGCTCTCAAGCATCCAGGTTCCCGAAGAATCAAGAAAGCCTTCTTCGTTCTTCGTTCATCGTTCTTCCAAGATCAAGCCCCGACGGCCCTTGAAGAAAGTGTTCTTCGTTCATCGTTCTTCCAAGATCAAGCCCCAACGGCCATTTGGATCAACAATCATCCACCAATTCAAGATCAAGCCCCAACGGCCCTTGAAGAAAGTGTTATTCGTTCTTCGTTCATCGTTCTTCCAAGATCAAGCCCCGACGGCCCTTGGATCAACCATCCACCAATTCAAGATCAAGCCCCAACGGCCCTTGAAGAAAGCACCATCGTTCATCATCCGTTCATCCAAGATCAAGCCCCAACGGCCCTTTGGATCAACAACGTCGACAAATCCACACACATCCAACCGTTCTTCAAGATTAAGCCCAAAAGCCCTTGAAGATCTGTTCATCACTGTTCTTCAAGATCAAGCCCAAAATACCTTGAAGATCCGTTCATCACTGTTCTTCAAGATCAAGCCCAAAAGCCCTTGGAGATCCGTTCATCACTGTTCTTCAAGATCAAGCCCAAAAGCCCTTAGAGATCCGTTCATCACTGTTCTTCAAGATCAAGCCCAAAAGCCCTTGGAGATCCGTTCATCACTGTTCTTCAAAGATCAAGCCCAAAAACCCCTTTGAAGATCCGCTCAAATCCACCTTCAAGATCAAGTCCACGGCCCTTGAAGAACGTTCATCCTTAGATCAAGCCCAACGGCCCTTTGGATCAATCGCACATCCACAAATACACACCTTACGGAGATTGAATCAGAGGGTCAAATTTAAGAGAGATTGGAACCCAAAATCATCAAAATACAAATATTTGTTTGTGCACGTCGTTTCTTGTCTCTTTCGTTTCAGGAATTTTCCGTGTTCACACACATATTTGAAAGGAAAGGAAGGGAAATGTAGATTTATATTTTAAGTCAACGCACTATTGAACATTTTAAGATGGAGCGTAATCCAATGGTCCATAAGGCTCAAATAATTCAGCAAATAGTCCCTTCTTTCTTTTAGGGTTCCATCCCATGTCCTTGCACAACTGGTCATTGTACCATATATGAACGGTACCGTTGCATGATCTCCGATAGTATTTGCCCGCGTATCGCTTTGCGAATCCGTCCCATTCGTTCACATCTTTCTCCATCTCTTTTATGCTTGGTAACGTAAATGTGCCTCCAAGAAGCTCAGCTACCCACCTGCATCTCATCTCGGAGGTGCACAAGTTTGAAAGACTCTCGGAAAATCCAATTACGGCTAGTTGTGGAATTCGTCCATGTATGCATTCCCTGATTGAAATAGAAGCATAATGAGTCATCAGATTAATAAAACGACCAAATATATCTACGTGTGCACGCCACATTTACTGATCACTTGTCTCACAAAATTAAGACCTAGCTAGATATAGATGGGACTCGGACTAGAGTTATGTGATAGATGTGATCAACAAATGTGGTATATTTGGCATAAACTTGCCGCAATGTGCTTTCAGAGGAGCTAACCTGTAGAGGGGTAATATGGCCTCCGGCGAACCAGCTATATAATCCTGAAAGGTAGGAGACACAAAGATGTCTTTGAGCTTTTTATCACCTCTAAACCCAGTAGCGAGTATCACCAAATCTGTCTTCACAGGGGATACTTCCCCTTCAACCAAAACGCCTTCCTGGCAAAAGCTGAAGCTGCTGGGGGATTTTTTCAGTATGATGCTTCCCTCTTGGACTCGATCGTAGAACTTTTCCGGTATTGTTGAGATCAGACAAGAACTAATTTCTTGAAGAAAACAATGCTTAGGTACCATTCCGTACTTGGCCAACCCAAGCTTCTTAGTTAAGTAGCTTTCAACAAATTTTGAAAATCCCCATCTCTGTTATAATTCACAAAATATATTCTTAATAAACTCCCTCTTTTTACAAATAGATTAATACTAAGTTCATAAAAGATAAGTTGATGACGCTTTACCGCAGTGTTGGCAAGTAAGCAATTCATACCGTGAGGGTTTGAACCTCACTGATTCCCCTTCCCTAACAACTAATTATTTAACCTACAACATTATTGCTTATAAAAAAATTCATGAAAAATAAATATAAAAAAGTTTACCAGAGGTGAAAGAATTGTTGCAAGGAGACCAAGTAGGATGCCTTCACCAGGCTTATGAATCAACAGCTCCGAGAAGCGATTAACGTATAGGTATGTCAGGGGAACACCCCATGGAAGATAGTCAGGAAGAGTCCAATGCTCTGTCTTGTAAATTACTGTGCATGGATGTTCAATCCCTGCAAACCAACCAATTAATCAAGAAGAATAGGTAATACAAACTATGAACAAAATGATCACAATATTCTGGGCACATGCCATGTGACAATCAATTAATTTTCACCAAACTAGCTACCATTTGCGTTCGAACACTCCATTGCAATGTCCAGTGCAGATTTCTGAAATCCAACAACTGTTACACGCTTTCCTTTCACGAAGTTACGCGCTCTTTCGTAATCCATTGCGGCGTAATCCTTTGAGTGTATAACCTCCCCATGAAATGCTTCTGGCCCCTTGTTGAAAGGGAATTCAGGAATGTTTGGAACATCACTAAACCGTCCGATGCAGAGGATCACAAAGTCCACAAGGTACACCTGCTTATGCATAATCAGATCAGTATGACTTTAAAATTGACAGTATGAAAGCATAACATAATTAAATTCGAAAGGATATATACATATATCTATGCATGTAAAAATGAGAAAGCACCTCCGTTGAACGGCTATGTTTGTCTTCTACTGCAACTTTCCATTTCCCTTCGGAGCTGAAAGGCTCTCCAGTTCCACCCCAGTGACTCCAAGCCTGCATCTCATCCTCAGATGCACCTTCATACTCGATCCCACACACTTTGGTGTCGAATTTGATGTGCTTAAGCAAGTCAAAATGTTGAGCATATGATTGGATGTAATCCAAAACTTGATGCTGGCTAGGAAAGTCCTCTTCCACGGAAGATGGCCATGGAAAATCTGAGAATTGGTAAAGCGGTTTAGGAGTTTGGAGCTTGGTAGACTCAACAGTTTTAATCCACACTCCTCCAATGCTGCTCGTAGATTCAAACACAATAGGTTGAAATCGCTTTGAAAGTGTGTACTTACAGGCAAGGAGGCCACTAATCCCAGCTCCTACAATGGCCACCTGCTTTCCCATTTCTGAAAGTGTTGGATATCAGTCACTGTATGCTTTTGATTTTATACCGTATTCATTAATAAATGGGAGGATGTAATTAAAAATAATTTCGTGCCGACGTGAATTTTAGATGTGTGCACTTTCAAAATGACACGTGTTGTTTTTTTATAGGATTAGTTAGTATATTAGGTACTCCTAGTGTGACCAAGTATTGTCCAAAAAATAATGAACATGCTATGTAATTTTTTTGGACTTTAAAAAATAAGAAACACGTAGTATTTTTTGATTGGGTTAAGTTAAAAAGTGGGTACATAGAGTACTTACTAGTTAGTATCTAAGGTATTATTCTTGTTCTTTCTTAATATACACAATATTATCGACATTTACAGGTGTGTGAGTAAATTAAGTCTCATAATGGGCTAGCCATAATAATTTGGTTCACATTCGTCTTTAGTGAGAATCGAACTTAACTAAGACCTTTTATTTACAAATAAAAAAAAATTCATTATACCATAATACTAAGTAGCTATCCTCATTCTTTTAACAAACTAACTTAAACACACTTAAGCCAAACAAAATACAATTAACTTAACAAGCAGTTTGTGATTTAATTCCAACACAATAAGGTTTGGCGCCGAGCCCAATCTGAGACAAGAGTTGGCGGCTAGGATTTTCTACTTTAAGAGCGCGTTTACTAATCCGTAATCAAATTGAGAGGAATTGAATTGACGAGGAATTTGATTGAGAATGAATTGAAATGAGGTGGAATTAGAATCAGATTCATGTTGAAGTTGTTTACTAAAACTGTCTGGAATCGAAGTAGGAATAATGTTGAGTCTATATAAGCTGTTTACTAATTCACTTCAATCGGAATGAAAACTAATTTGATTACTATATTGCCCTTACATAAATAAATTATTTTCATACTAATTAATTAAATTAAATTTATATAATAAGATAAATAACAAAAACGTAAAAAACAAAAAAGAGAGGAAATAAAATCATTAAAGCCATCATCATCTTCCCCATATCTTCACGCTTGAAATTTATCTTTCTTCTTTCTCCTCCTCTTCCTCCATTTTCTGTCTCTAATTACAGAACCCTCAGTCCACAGTATTCAGAACCCCTACCCCGCATCTAGGGTATTTATCCAGAACCCCCATCCAATCTCAGGAGGATGCCACAACCCATCACATCAATAGAAAAAATAAAAAAATAAAATAGAAAAAAACGGTTTTCATAGAGCGAAAGTGATAAGGAGATCGTTCCTTCCATTCGGTTTCGGTAGAATATGAGAAGTTTTGGCCCGCTGCAAATCACAATTTTCCTCTCAATTGAATTTGTGAAATGACGATTTAGGTGTTCATTGTTCCAAATCACAATCGTCGTTGAGGCATCGTTCCAGATCGCGACGGTGGGGTGTATTTGCTGTGAGAGAAACACACAGGGAGGGGAGGGAGTGCAAATGAATATTTTGGGTAGAAAATTTTGATTCCTGATATAACCTTCTACCCAACTACCCCTATAGAGGTAATCCAATTCCAAGATATTAAGGAATTGAACTCCTGATATTGGGTAGGCCTTACATAATTTCTAATTCCTTACTTGCTGGTAAACGCCAGAATACTTTGCGAGGAGTGCAATTCCGTTTCTCCACATTCCAACCCCGATTGGTAAACACGCCCTAAGGGTTTTTATTCCCACGGGAGGGAGCTTTTTTCCATCTTACATATATTTAATTAACCTTAAATAATGCTGCAAAATGTTTTTGTTAAAAATAAATGAATAAATAATTAGTGTTTTTTGTTTAGTGTACATTCTAGTAGTATTCTTCTTCACTTGTAAGCGAGATGTTTTAGGTTCAATTTTCGCAAAATGAAAGCTTAAATTACATTATTGTGTTTAGCCAAGTGTGTGGCTTAATGCACTCTCCCATCCTCTTAGTGTAAATAATATATTTTGTTAAAAAAATAGTTGAATGAGTACTTGCAACCAAAATTTAAATATGTTAGCTTGGATTATTCCTAGGAACTTGGTTCTCTCGTACAATTAAATATGTATATGAAGCCTGTAAATTTTTATATCCACAAATGATTCATATAAGTATAAGTGGCGTATCATCAATCTAAGTGTTTTAAGCGTTTACCCAATGGACAGTTCCTTTTGGACGACGTACGTCAAATAAGGTGGCAGATAGATTGGCAAGGCTGGGTCTCACTCTTGATACTCCACTTACTTGGTTGAAGAATCCCCTGTGGCACATAGATTGGTGAGGCTGGGTTTCACTCTTGATACTCCACTTAATTGGTTGAAGAATCTCCTCATGTGATTTCTAATCTTCTCATCAAGGATAGTAACGTTTTGTAATCTATTATGGTGTAGACTCTCTTTTTTTCCTTAGACCAGGTTGAAATTCCCGACAATATTTTTTTTTTTAGGCCCATTGTATGCACCCTATTCCCAATTATTGTACGTATTCTATTACTTATCACTGAATATCGTACTGTTTTAAAAAAAAAAATGATAAGTACTTGCAACCATAAGTTGTTTTCAATGATTCATATAATTTTCGTTCTCTCCTATATAAAATGTATTTGAGATTCTGAAGCTTGCAAAATTGTTAAAGTGTATACCCAAAAGTAATTACTTCCTCCCATTTATATCAAACACAAAGTACTCTATATCAAACAATTAATTATCAAAAATGGGAAAGCTGGTGGCCATTGTAGGAGCTGGGATCAGTGGCCTCCTTTCCTGCAAGTACACACTTTCATAGGGATTTCAGCTCATTGTGCTTGAATCTTCAGGCAAGTACATTGGTGTAGAATTATGACTCCTTAAATTAATCATGTACGATCTCTACAATATTATAGGATTTGAGAAAACTCATATGAAGTAGGAATCCTAAATTAAGTACAATTGATATTGCATTCCATTAATCACGGAGATGATTCCGGATTATTTTCTATTCTTCCAACTCCCCACCACAAACTGAATGATCCTTAGTGTACAAGTTTCGAACAAAATACACCATGACGTGGCTGATGAAGAGCTTTTGTAAGAAGGTTGGCAGGCTGATTGACAGAAGACATGTAGCAAACGCGAAGACTACCGAGAGCCACATTTTCACCAACAAAATGATAATCAAGTTCAAATTGGCAAATATGAGCATGATGAACTGGAGTAGCAGCAAGATAGGTGGAACTAAGGTTGTCACACTGAAGTAAAACTAGAAAATATAGCTGAACCCCAAGTTCACAAAAAGCAAAAACAAAGTCTTGTAGTCTCAAGAATGACCAAGTGACCGGTGTTTAGATTCACCACTAGATGGGGTCACTGTCGGTTGATATAAAGCACCAAGAGATGATATTTGTGCTAAGATAAATGAGGTAACTAGTGGTGGAGCGATGAGTATCTTGACAACCTGCCCAATCAGCATCAAAATAAGTAAATAATTTTGCAGAAGCAAGCTGGGGAGTCAAAGTGATGTCAAAATCCATAGTACCTTTGATGTAACGGAGAATCTATTTGGCAGCAATCATGTGAATAGTACGAGGTGAACTCATAAATTGAGCAACATTATTAATAGCAAAAGATATGTCAGGATGAGTTAAAGTAAGGTATTGTAAGGAGCCAACTAACTCACGATAGGATGTAAGAGAAGCAAGGAGAGACCAAGATTCTAAACGACGCTAGGCGCTAATCAGGCGGCGGGCTGGAGTCTAGCGCCTAGGCGGATTAGGAAGATTTAAGTGAATTTATTATATATTGTATAAACAAGTGCCTATTTATACATAATAAAGACATAATTGTATATATAAATTGCAAAATAAAATGACATATAGATTATAAAGTATCAGAAATATTGAAACTATGGGGAACAAGCATATAATGAGTGTTAATCCAAGTGTTCAACAAGTCCCTAACATTTTATTGAAAAAATAAAATGTAAAATGAAAATTACATATTTTTTATCTAAGTGAGAGTAGCTACCTAGACGGGTGCCTAGATGGGTTTAGGTGGGTTAGGAGGGCGCCTAGGCAGGCTAGGCGGATACCTAAGCAAGTCTAGGCGTACCTTCTTAATTGTCAAATGCCTAGAGACTAATCGGGAAGGTGACCAGCCGCCTAGCACCACTAGGTGAGGCCTAGGCGGTGCTGGGTGGGAATTTTTAGAATAGTGAGAGAGACCCATTAGACGTTGTGAGAGATACCTTAGTAATAAGAGGCTTGGAAGCGGGTTTCAAGGAAACCATGTCAAATATTTGAGAAAGATCATGATCATACTTTAGTTGATAGATGTGAGGACTAGTGGAATCACTAATGACCTGAAGGCCAAAAATATAAGTAAGAGGACCCAAATCTTTGATGTCAAACTACTATCCAAGAAGAGCGGTGAACTGAGTGAGAAGTTTCAGAGACTTATTGTAATCACAATATCTTCGACATACAATAATAAATAAATGGTGTAGCTAGGAAGCACATTGATAAATAAAAAGGAAAGAATCAACTCACTGTAACATCAATGCATGCGGAGACATGTAATTCATGAGACCAAATATAATCACTAACATGAAGATGATGACATTTTACTAAGATTAGAGTTCTTCTGCAACTCTCCTATTCTGTATGCGAAGCCTTAAGAATGGGGTTTGAGTTTTTGTAAGCTTGGGTGTTTAGAGAGAGTACAGGGACCCTAATATATATACCATACACAGTGGTAATCAACTAGGACTCTTCCACTACTAAATTAAACAATTTGCATGACTAGGGACATTTTGTCGTGCAAAGAATTAAACTATGGCGACCAGAAAATCGTTGCGCAAAGCTTGTGAAAAAAGACATTGCATGACGAACATCTTCAAATTTGTTGCGCATCTTAACAATTGCGCGACACTTTACTAGTCGTCGCGCGAAAGTTATATGAACAAAGGTTATCGTCCTACGATATAAACGAGTACAAGTGCGTTTGTGGGTAATTTGTCTCAAAACGTTTTGTGTGATGAAATCTATAGTAGGCGCGTGGTAATGCGCAACGAAGAATAAGACGCGCTTAATTTTCCGCGACGACATTTCGTTGTTGCGCACGTGTAAAAAATAGAATAAAAGGAAAAAAAAACTGATTTCATAGTAATGAGAAAGAAAAAAAAAAGCAAATTAATGAATAATTTTTTATTTATTTATAATATAAATAAAAATGTACGTACAAATATCAAGGTTTTTTAAAAAAGGGAACAAAACTACGAAAATAAAGAGGCAAAATCTATAGGCATGTCATTCAGAGACGCTTGGTAATCTTGATGTTGGTTGGGGATGGGGTCGGAGGTCGACGGGCCTGATTGCTGTGCTTGCTCGGTGTGGAAGGGCTGTGGGGGGTGATGGTGTAGAAAAATCGGGGAGATGTATTCCAGAGGAACTGAAGGCTTGTACAAGCATTGACATTTGAGACTTGTACGATGCCAGCTTACTCCTCAGTCCAGCGACTTCCTGCATCAAATTCGTAACCTTGGTCTTTGACTGCGAGGATGACGAGGCTCCAGTCTCCTGATGCCTGGCATTTCCCATCCCCCGAAAATATGTCCCTAGCCTCTGACCGAAAGTCTGGTCCAACATCTCTATGATGATGTGAAACCCTACATCCTCAGGGGGGATCCACAGACTCGATCGGCGTGTCCGAGGGAAGGTGGGAGGCGGATTCCTGAAACACCACCTGTCGCTTCTCCACCATAGTTGCCTATGAAAAAAAAACATGGATTATTAATAGAAAACAATTTAAAAGAATTAGTATAAATGTTAAATGCATAAGAAATTACTTACATGAAGGGACTGGGTTAACTCTGTTACACCCACCCCTAATTTAAATTGTATTTTCACTAAGTTTGAGATTATCTTGCTTTTAAAATGGTTTTTGAGTCTTAAATGGTGTGTCCAAAGGGCCCACCCCCTGTTTTGTCCCCCGGTTCCCTTTCCATTTTCTTTTATTTTCTAAAATTCCTCTTTTCTCTCCTCTCCCTCCCTCTCTGTTTCTTTTTCTCATTCACCGTGCCACACCCATAACCCAAATCCTAAAATCATCATCAAATCACAATTCCAACATCACCATCGTCTTTATCTCATTGCTACGAACTCAACCATAGTCTTGGCATCTTGGAAGTCGAACCATAAAGCTCCGTACACGAGCTCCGACGTAGACCGCCCCTTTCGAGGCAAATTTCGGCCAAACCACAGAGAGTTGGCTAGCGTGCAAGTTATCAATCCCTTCGTCTCGCTGAGAACTACAACTTTCCATTTTGTTTCACCCAATTTCGTTGAGTATTGAAGAAGTTTTACTCATTTGAATCTTACCCAGTTTCCGGCGACCTCCAAGGCATTCGAGGCATTTTTCGGTCAAACCACGGCGAGTTAGACGTTGTGTGAGGTACCATTCTATTCGTCTATTCAAGGGCTAAAATTTCTGCAGTTGAATCACTTGATTTCGTTAAGTATTGACAAAGTTATGAGGGTTTAAAGTTCATTCCGATTTCCGACCGAACTCTGGCCTTCTTCTTCCTTGGGTCCGGCGACCCATCAAGCACAGGCCTTTTAGGCCACCTCAGAGACCATTGGGCCTTACGCCCGTTTCAGACCCAAGCCCAAGTCCTTTTCTTTTATTTATTAATTGTTTTGGTTTAATTAATTGTTAAAGGCCTTTGGGCCTTATCTGGAAACCTAAAACCATTTCCAAATTAGGCCTTTGGGCCCGTGTAGTTTAAACCCTAACCCAACCCACCTATTTTTCCTAAACCCTAAACTCTAATTCTAAAACCCAAAAACCCAAATTCTAAACCCTTCTCCCTATTTTTACCTTAAACCCATTTCCCATAAACCCTAAACCCTAAAGCCCTAAACCTAAACCCTAACCCTAAACCAGCCAACTAAGTTTGACCAAACCGATTGACCTATTGACTTTGACCCGTTGACTTTGACTTTCATCGGTCAACGGTTAACATTGACTTTTCAAGTTTTCGTCCAAGACCCTTCTAAGGCTAATTTCGATGTCCTAGACCCATTTTTGAAGTCTGTTTTCCCAAATTCAATCGTTTGAGTAGAGTTTGACTAAATATACCATTTATGTGCTTAGGGGCAATTATAGTGGTGTTTCTGTCTTCGCCAGTTATGTGGCTCTTCGGCAGCGAAGTACTGTGAGTGGACCCCTTCTAAAAATGCATGTTTTGATAGTAGAAATGCATACATGAAAATCATGATTTAACAATTATATTTTATGAGATGCTTTGAGATAAGATGCTTATTGAGGTTATTTTGAATTATTACTATTTTTCCTATAACCCATGTTCTTATAGAATATCCGATGGATGACGATATGATATTTAGAATATGTTTCGAACATCTCTTTATAGTATAGATGATGGATGACTTTATACTATGAAGTTGCCTTTCAAGATATATATGTTCAGTGGTTTTGTACTTATCTAGTGGTCATTTCCGCTACGGGACGTATGGATAGATTCTGGTCCGTCTCGGACGACGGTTTGATGTTGGCATAGGGCCTGGAGTGTGTTTCCTTTGGTTATTTAGCATAAGGATGGGGAGCCGGCATGGGGCTTGAAGTGTATTTTCTTCTGACTGTCTGCTCAGAGATGGGGAGCCGGCATAGGGCCTAAGGTTATTGGACAATTCACTAGTGATTATTATATATACAAGTTATGATTTGAGACATTGCACGGCATGCTAGGTTTCGGAAAACCTATTTTTATCATTATATATGTGTTTTTATAAAACCTGGGGGTTAGTACGTTGATAACTGTTTTATTATATTTATATAAAATTGGTCCACTCATTTTTGTTTTGCGCCCCCTTCAGGACTTAGAATCGAGGCATACAATCCAGGCATCCAGGCACTTCCACATCGGTATCTTCGAGTCCTCTCAGTGTAGGATCCATCCTTCGTTTCATTCTAATTTTATATTATTTTCTTTTGTGTTCTAGTTAGTTGTATGCTCTAAACACGTTCCTTAAATGCATATTCTTTATTCTTTTATATTTACAAACCTTATCTATTCCTTGTTCCCAGCATTTGCATTCAATAAATGGCTTTCGTCACCCTTGGGTGTCGGCCAACACGTGCTTATCCTGGTATTTGGGGAATATCAGGATCGGGGTATGTCAGATTGGTATCAGAGCGTGGTTTGTTCAGAGCATACTTAGGATATTTTCTTACTCTAGTAGTGTGTTGGTTTTGACATCATTTGGATGTCACGACTTCCGGATTTGGTGCCATTTGGCGTAGTTGTGCAAATCTTCTAATTTTGAATTGTCACTTTCTGGTTGAAATACAAGAACTCGTGTCAGGATTGTGCCTCATCGGTGACGTGTTTGATTTGTTAAACGACTTTCAACTTCAGATCAATACTCTGAGATGTGCATTCCCTAGGAACGACAGGCAAAGTCGGTGTTACTTGGAAACGGCGTGTTTTAGAAATCTCAGTTTAAGGAAGTCTGGTCAAGACCAACTGTAGATCCGAAATGGCAATACCACTCTGTAACATGCGTTCCCTAGGAATTGCGGGCGGAGTCGGCTCTACATCGAAATCTTGGGAAACGGAAAAATCGTGGTGGTACAAATTGGTTAAGACTAACTTGAGACCTGAAGCGATGATATCACTCTACAACATGTGTTCCCTAGGAATGGCGGGCAAAGTCATATCTCTTGGAAATTGCTTGAAACTTTCGAAATGCGTGTTAGAAAAAGTGAGTAAGTGCTAGTTGTGACGACGGTTAGTAAGTGGTAGTTGGTGAGAACAAATCAATGTTCTCAGACTCATTACCACTGAAGAAATTTGTGTGAATCTTTATAACAATTCTCGGTGATTGTTTTATCGATTACCTTCTTGCTTATTCCAACGACGAAGTCAAGTTCATTGACCTTTGACCGTCAGCTTAACACCAAATTCTTCGAGTGTTGACTTCGTTTACATTAATTGTTTTTCTTGAGAAACTCCTCAGTAATGGACGATATCCTCAGTTGCAATTCTTGTTGTGGTAGTTGGACTTGGATAATGAAGATCCAGTCTTGTTTGGATAATCAAACTCCTTGAATTTCACCTGGATTTGGTACTCGATGGTAAACCCTAGCTTCTAGTTCTCGAACTTTTTGGTAGAGGTGAACTTAGCCTCTTGCTTGTAGCTCAACTGACTAATGTTCTTGTCCATTAATTGTTCGGCCCTGTAATTTTCAGTGTAATGGTTGGAGATTCCACCATATTCATCATTGTACGAAGATCGAGCTTTACTCTGAACTTCTCTGGACTCATTGAGCTTTGATTTGCTCAGAGGCATCATTTTAAGATAGACAATCGTGTCACTGCATGCATACGCAGGCTGCTTCGTATCTTTCTTCTTCATCATTTTGTTGATTAAGAGGTTCTATGTTTAATTTTTGAACTTTGAAACAACTCTCACAAAGTATTGGGAATTACGAAATGTCTTTGGCCTTGTCAAATCTTATAAGCAGTTCTTAACTATTCTTGAGCTTAGACCTATTTCCTTTTGGCTAAGAAATCAGTTGACCTTACTATGATGATTTACCAAATAATCAGAAACAGTGACTTCTATTTCTACATCTTTACCTTCCTTCGCTTGTTTGTTTCTCAATGTGAAATGGATCATGCCGAAACATTATACGGAGGGTGTAAAAAAAAAAAACGTTTGTTCTCGGCATGGTTCCTGGTTCAAATATCAATATCTTGTACTCTAGATTTTAATGGACTTGTTTTGACCCTTAAATTCTTGAGTGTTCTTTCAGCCTTCTCGACATGACTTTTCACTCAATCAGTGAGAAATTCATGATCAATCTTTTTGGCGAAAGTGTGCACCCAGTTCATGTCGATTCGTACAGGAACGTTAGGAGCATAATCTTTTGACAAGCTTACCAGACTTACCAGAAAGAGTTCCTCATGGGTGTGAAGTTTGAGTTGTCTTTTGGTAAGATACTGGTGAAGATTGTGGTGCAGATGATTAGCAGATTGCATCACTATCTTCACGCTGAATTGAATGGTCACCACTCATTATCTTGCTACAATCCATCATATCTTACTCTGGTAGACCTTTTCGATGATGTGATGTGTTCGCCTCAATGCAGCTTTACACTACATCTTACCAGGATCCTTCGATTCGAGAGCACGTGGGCATGAGGTTTGAGCGATCTTTTAGTAATAGTTGGTTGAAGGTTTTAGTACAGAAGGTCAGCATATTGTATCACCATCTTACTATAATTCATGGGCATCACATCGGTTATTTTCCAACGTTATTTGTTCGTCTCAACGCATCTTTTCACTGCTTCACTCCAAGACTCTTTTGTTTGTGAATACGTGGTTGCCAAACCACTTCTAGCAGATCTGTTTGGTGCATTCTAGGATGGCACTACAGCACGATCGAGGCGAGAATTGGATAATCTTTACACTTCTCTCGAAAGGTGTGTGCTCTCTTTGGTTGTTAGGATGATCATTTGCAAGTTCTTCTTTCCACCAACTTTGACCTTGGTTGACTAGAAATATGCAACTAAGCAAAAATAGAGAGGTGGATTGAGCACTACAACAGTTCCTAAGAGATACTACGTGTTGAGGAAGATGACTTCTTGTTTTCTGCTTGCTTGGTTTGAGCTTTTGGGTCTACTACTAACATGATAGCCACTTCTTTTGAATCTCAAGGTACAATTTTCAAATGGGTTCTTTACTGGTGAAACTTTGGAGTAATTGGTCACATTTGGAAGAACTAAGGAGGATATGATGCTTGGTGATGGATAAAGTTTTACGACAACAGTTCTTATTTTGTTCAGTTTGAGTATGGCACTTGTTGCGGCATGGTACGAGAGTTGCTACATGCAACATTGGTTGATAGAGGAGTTGTGCGAGCTTGTATTTGGAGGATTGAATTTTCAACGTGTGAAATTGTGCACCCTCAAGAAATTACTGCTTGCTTACCAAGACAACAAATGTGCGATCGATATCGCGGGCGGTCGACTGTGGTATTGAAAACTTATTTGTTGGGTTCGTTGAGCAAGTGAGCAAAAAGATCTATCTACGGCAGCTGATACAGTTTTGGATTTGTTATTCTTGGGACTCGATCCAAAGACACATCTATTCTTGGAATACGTGAGGTTACGAATTCTTGGGCGAGACCTTTTCTCATTTTTCAATCTTGGTTTTCAGTATAAGTATTTTAACTTCCTTTACTTTAGTTTTTTTTTTTTTGTCGTTACAAATGTTTTGGGGAAGTATTTTTGTTTTCAGTTTTTAAGTTCAACTCGAGTTTTCGACCTATATGTTAGTACATATCTATTTTTGACGTTATAGTATCTTGCGTACTTATTTTTTACCTTACTTCAATATATGTTTTCGACTTTATATCTTATTAAAGTATGTTTTCTACTTTTACACTGATGGGGAAGAAAGTAAGAGCTTTGAGGCATAATAGAGGATTTTGCAACCCGCTCGCGACGGTGTGGCATATTCTCTTTGATGCACCCACTCTGACTTGATTTCTCTTTATACATATATTCTCCTTACTATTTTCGAGTATTTCAGTTTAGTAAGTGATTTTAAATTTCGAGGACGAAATTCTTTTAAGGGGGATAGATGGTTACACCCACCACTAATTTAAATTGTATTTTCACTAAGTTTGAGATTATCTTGCTTTTAAAATGGTTTTTGAGTCTTAAATGGTGTGCCCAAGGGGCCCACCCCCTATTTTGTCCCCCGGTTCCCTTTCCATTTTCTTTTATTTTTCTGAAAGTCTTCCCCTTTTCTCTCCTCCCCCTCACTCTCTCTTTCTTCTTCTCCTTCACCGTGCCACACCCATAACCCAAATCCTAAAATCATCATCAAATCGCAATTCCAACATCACCATCATCTTTATCTCGTTGCTACGAACTCAACCATAGTCTTGGCATCTTGGAAGTTGAACCATAAAGCCCCGTACACGAGCTCCGACGTAGACCGCCCCTTTCGAGGAAAATTCCGGCCAAACCACAAAGAGTTGGCTAGCGTGCAAGGTATCAATCTCTTCATATCGCTGAGACCTACAACTTTCGATTTTGTTTCACCCAATTTCGTTGAGTATTGAAGAAGTTATACTCATTTGAATCTTACCCAAATTCCGGCGACCTCTGAGGCTTTCGAGGAATTTTCCGGTCAAACTATGGTCATTTAGACGTTGTGTGAGGTAACATTCTCTTCGTCTATTCGAGGGCTACAATTTCTATTTTTGAATCACTTGATTTCGTTAAGTATTGACAAAATTATGAGGGTTTAAAGTTCGTTCAGATTTCCGGCCAAATTCCGGCCTTCTTCTTCCTTAGGTCCGGCGACCCATCAAGCACAGGCCTTTTAGGCCACCTCAGAGACCATCGGGCCTTAGGCCCGTTTCAGACCCAAGCCCAAGTCCTTTTCTTTTATTTATTAATTGTTTTGGTTTAATTAATTGTTAAGGGCCTTTGGACCTTATCTGTAAACCTAAAACCATTTCCAAATTAGGCCTTCGGGCCGTGAGGAGATTGGGCCTTTGGGCCCGTGTAGTTTAAACCCTAACCCAGCCCACCTATTTTTCCTAAACCCTAAACTCTAATTCTAAAACCCAAAATCCCAAATTCTAAACCCTTCTCCCTATTTTTCCCTTAAACCCATTTCCCATAAACCCTAAACCCTAAACCCTAAAGCCCTAAACCTAAACCCTAACCCTAAACCAGCCAACTAAGTTTGACCAAACCGATTGACCTATTGACTTTGACCTGTTGACTTTGACTTTCATCGGTCAACGATCAACGTTGACTTTTCAAGTTTTCGTCCAAGACCCTTTCTAGGCTAATTTCGACGTCCTAGACCCATTTTTGAAGTCTGTTTTCCCAAATTCAATCGTTTGAGTAGAGTTTGACTAAATGTACCATTTATGTGCTTAGGGGCAATTATAGTGGCATTTCTGTCTTCGCCAGTTGCGTGGCTCTTCGGCGGCAAAGTACTGTGAGTGGACCCCTTCTAAAAATGCATGTTTTGATAGTAGAAATGCATACATGAAAAGCATGATTTAACAATTATGTTTTATGAGAAGCTTTGAGATAAGATGCTTATTGAGGCTATTTTGAATTATTACTAATTTCATATAATCCATGTTCTTATAGAATATCCGATGGATGACGATATGATATTTAGAATATGTTTCGAACACCTCTTTATAGTATAGATGATGGATGACTTTATACTATGAAGTTTCTTTTCAAGATATATATGTTCAGTGGTTTTGTACTTATCTAGTGGTCATTTCCGCTACGGGACGTAGGGATAGATTCTGGTCCGTCCCGGGTGACGGTTTGATGTTGGCATAGGGCCTGGAGTGTGTTTCCTCTGGCTATTTAGCACAGGGACGGGGAGCCGGCATGTGGTCTGAAGTGTATTTTCCTCTGACTGTCTGCTCAGAGACGGGGAGCTGGCATAGGGCCTGGGGGTTATCGGACAATTCACTAGTAATTATTATATATACAAGTTATGATTTGAGACATTGCACGACATGCTAGGTTTCGGAAAACATATGTTTATCATTATATATGTGTTTTCATAAAATATGGGGGTTAGTACGTTGATAATTATTTTATTATATCTATGTCAAATTGGTCCACTCATGTTTGTTTTGCGCCCCCTTCAGGACTGAGAATTGAGGCATACAATCCCGGCATCTAGGCACTTCCGCATCAGTATCTTCGAGTCCTCTCGGTGTAGGATCCATCCTTTGTTTCATTCTAATTTTATATTATTTCCTTTAGTGTTCTAGTTAGGTGTATGCTCTGAACACGTTCCTTAAATGCATATTCTTTATTCTTTTATATTTATAAACCTTATCTATTCCTTGTTCCCAGCATTTGCATTCAATAAATGGCTTTCATCACCCTTGGGTGTCGGCCAGCACGTGCTTATCCTGATATTTGGGGAATATCAGGATCGGGGCGTGTCAAACTCATTCCCAGGCCGAACATAAACGTCACCAAAGACGTCGATCTCCGGAAATTTTGAACCCTCCTAAAATCGAAAAAGATAAGAAAAATGTTGGTATGAAAAAAAAAATTTATTAGCGACATTTTAAAATTGGAAATGAAAGTTGTAATATATACCTTCTGTCGTGCCTCCATCCTATAGGAGAAAGGCCTCGAACCCAAATGGTGGAGAATAGTCTTCTTCTCTCGATTGATCTTGTTCGCCTTTGCATTCTTTTGTTATACAAAAAATAAACGTATTAGTTGTAATCGTTAAAGAAAATAAAAAAAATTAATAATAAACATTATTAAAAAATAAAAAAAGTAAAATGAAAGAAGTCGTCATTAAAAACGCACCACATATGTCGGGTCCGTAAAATGATCACAAAGCCAAACCCAACTATCTTGTCGGTCCTCCAACTCCTTCGGACATCCCTCCTCAAGAGCGACCTGTGGATCATCAAACTCCTCGAACCATTGGTGCAAGTTACTCTTCCACTGCTTGTAGCGTTCGGAGAAGAGCCGATTGACATACGCGAACTTGTCCTCGTCCATGTGCCCCAAATTGTAGTTTGTCTGCAATATAACAAATATTTTGAAAGCATTAGTAATAAAAGACATTAATACATATAAATATATAAATTTTACATGAAAAGCATTAAAAAGGCGATGCTACTTACAGACAATTGACTGCGCACCGTAATCTTCGTCTCCTTTGGCATCGTCTTCCAAGACTTCCACAGCATAGGGCAAAAGGTCCGCACGACATGCCCAATGTCGTGGGCCAATGCATTATGCTGCTCCGCCGTTGGTGCTGCCCGATATTGCTCATCGTATCCGATTGGGATACGATCGTTGGTCACCCAGGTGACCTTCCCCATCTTTAATTGGTCCCCGAGTGTTTTTCTTCACTACAAAGGGATGAAAAAAAAATCATTAACCCATAACTAATAACAAATCCTAGTAAAATTTTGGCATGACCTCCCCTATAATAAAAACATTTCCCAAAACCCTTAAAATAACATAAACAATATACATGTCCAACACAATGATCACAACAGTTTAATAAAAGGTTCGGAATGATAATTTTTTAATCCTTACATAACATAACAAATTGAACCTAAAATAAAAAAACTTAGTAAACAAGGGAATGAGAGAGTGAATTAGGATTGTATACCTGGCCGTGTACCAGAGGCATCGGTTGTGGATCCCGATGGCGACATCTGGTCCACAGTGTGGGGGCGTCGGTGAGTTCATCTAGCGCTAATAGGTAACGCCACCGATGAAGTCAACGATGCCTGCGTTTGTGGGACTGGAGGACCATATGAGTGGACCGGATTGATCGGCCTATAGTCCATCTTTGTCGGAGCATTGGCGGCAGTAGTAGGTATAGTCGTCAGACTAGGTGTAGCGGTCAGACTAGGTGTATAAGTCATCGGCCTCCGGGTTCTGATGAGGTGAGACACCTACAAAAGAGGCAATCAATTTGTTTAGTACACAAAGATTTTGATTTTGTTTTCACATGCTTACAACTTCAATGGCTACAAAAGGATTGCTAATTGTTGATTTGATTTCAAATTAACTTGTTAACTGAAATAAACATATGGGAATTCCAGTCCATTGGCTGGTCAAAAGCATTTTCTGAATGCATATGGGCAGATTCAATGATTTTGGAGATGTAGAAATATGAAAATAATTGAAACATTCCTATCATAACAAAGTTCATGTGCTCTACGATTTGCAGCAAAAGAAGTTTGCTAATACCTCTCATGAAAATCTAATATATATATATAATCTAAACTATAATGGAGGAATTCAAATTACTGCGCAAAAAAAGAAAGATTAATATCAAAACGTAAATGTAACTTCAAAATTGGGAGGCCGAATTGAACAAGCAACACAATCGAGTCTATCATATTAATAAGGCAACAACAAAGGGTAATACCCCATTATATATCAACAAATCGTGGCAGTCAACAATGCAAATCCTTAACCCTGTACTTAAATTAGAAAACCCTTAATTCGAACCCTGTATTTGAAATAAAAAAAAAACCCCCTAATTTAAGAACCCTAATCTAACCCCCAGTGAAGCACCCTAAATCTAACCCCCAATTTAAGAAAACCTAATCTAACCTCACTGCCCAAAATCATTCCCCTAAGTTAAGACCTAAATCTAACCCCAATTAAGAACCCTAAAAACTCTAATTTAAGAACCTAAATGTAACCTCTAATTTACGAACCCTAAATCTAACCCCACCGTCCCCAATTTGAAAAAATAAAAACCCTAATTCTAACCCCCAGTCAATAAACAAAATTGAAACTAAAAACTGAAAAGGAAATTACCTGTTGGAGAAAAAGAGGCGATGGACTGAGAAAGGGATGGAGAGACGAGGTGAGTGAAGGAGAGATGGACGAAGATAGAAAGGAAGGAAAGAGATGGTATCGCGCGGGGAAAAAAGGAAGAAGAGGGAAGTAAGGGAGGAATGAGACGCACAGGGGTTAATAATATAGAATATTATGTGACGGATTGTTCGTTTCGCAAGGCTAAACAATCATCGCACAAGTTTTTTAAAATTTCCCCAAAAAAAGCGCTTTAATTGAATTTTGAGACACATGGGCGACGAATACATATATTTCGTCGCACAAAGTATATTTGCATGACCAAAAAAATTTTATGCGTCGCGCAATTGTGTTTTAAATTGTTTTTATTTATTTATTTTGTTTACAATTTATTATAAAATACAAACAAAACAACTTTATTTACAAAGTAATTCACATATAAAATGGGAATCATTCATACCATTTTTTCCATCACTCTATATAATGCATTAAACATTTCATGTGTTTTACAAAAAAATTACAAATAAATTGCCTTAATCTTAATCCGAACTATAATAACTTTCACTTTCGTCACTATTATCATTTTCAGTGTCTCATTCCTTATCATCGATAGGTACGTCACCATCGTTGTTCGTGCGCACTGGACCATCGTATCGTGGAATATTACCGAGGTCAATCGTGATGGACTGAGTCGGTATTTCGATTGAAGATACTCCATGTATCTGAAATGGTTCTTGGATAAGATTAGTATCTCGGAGTGTTTCCGCACCACTTTCCATGAAAGATTCAAGACGTTGGTCAGCAACATTGTTGATGTCGTCGTCAGTACGATCTTGTTCTGGTATAGCATACACGTTCCTATGATCCATCTTCTGAACAACTTTCCAACCCTTCCCGGATTTAGGGTCATCAAGATACACAATTTGTTTTGCCATGGTTGCTAATATGTAAGGGTCATCATCGTACCAAGTTTTGGTAGTGTTCACTGATAGTAATCCATGATCTGTTTTCACACTTCCATGCCTATTTGGGTGTATCAAACCATCCACACTTAAATAGGATCACTTGGCACCGGTCTTTATAAAGAAATTGCACGACACTTGTTAGTTTGCCATAGAATTCAATGTCTGTACTTTCACCTCCTCCGGGGACATGAACACTACTGTTTTGTGTACACAACTTGTCATCTCGTGCATCGCTAAGAACTTGACTCCGTTGACATGGCAGCCCGAGTACAATTCAACGCGAATTGGTCCGAACGCTAAGTTATATAACTCTTCACTGTACACAGGGGAATTCGATGCTTTCAATTGGTTTACCTAATATTAGACAAACATTTAAATTTGTTAGTTTGAGCAACTTAATTGGTACAATATATATGTCCAATACAAAACACTTCAAACTTACATATTCGAGAAACCACTGCGGAAACAATTCACGGTGTTTCTTGGCATACAAATGTGAAGGATGTGCCTGCTTCATCATATTTTCATGCTCGTCTAAGTGTGATAGTGTCTCGTCACAATTGTTGAGTACGAACCAATGTGCTACATCCATGTCCTCTTGGAAAACGACTCTCCACAAATCGGATCTCTGAATGGTCGAGAGATCTAGGCAAAAACTGAAAGTTTCTCCTTTCTCACACCCTTATCATTATTGCGAGGAGGACGATTGAAAGTTGTCTCAACGTCTTTTACATACATTCCACAAAATGTCAGTGCCTCGTATGACACCCAAGCTTGTATAATGGATCATTTGGGCTTCGCTTTGTTTTGTACACTTTTCTTCAAGTCTCTGAGAAGCCTGCCAAAAGAAAATGATACGATACACATATTACTAATCGTAATATATTTAATATCGATTAATAAAAAAGACGAGGAATATATACCTTTCTATTAGATACATCCATTGAAAGTTGACTGGTCCAGCAAGCAATGCCTCCTCTAGTAAGTGAACCATCACGTGTATCATACTTGTGAAGAAGGCTGGAGGAAATATCATCTCAAACTTGCATAGAATTTGCACAATGTCATGGCGCAACTGATTAATGTCCATTCTTCGTAATGTTCTTGACGTCAATTGTGAAAAAAAACTGGACAACAACATGATTGGTTTCACTACATCAGGTGGCAAGAGATGTCGAATACCCACAGGAAGTAGGTGTTGCAGAACCACATGGCAGTCATGACTCTTTAAGCCAGCTAATTTACCCCCGTCAACGTTCACGCAACGCGCGATATTTGAAGCATACCCATCGGGAAACTTTACAGACGATAAAAACTTTAAAAATTCTTTCTTGTCATTCGGTTTCATTGAAAAAAATGCAAGATCCCTTGTAGCTTTATCATTGTCCCTATTCATCCATAAACCCCATCGCATTCCCATTCGTTCCAAATCAAGACGAGCTTTGATCGTGTCCTTTGTCTCGCCTTCAATATCTAGAATTGTGCCGACCAATGTGTCAAATACATTTTTCTCAACATGCATAACATCGAGGTTGTGTCTGAATTTTAGTTTAGACCAATACGGGAGCTTAAAAAACATAGACTTGTGCATCCAGTTCATGTGTGTAGCATGTCTTGTCCTAGTGACATTGGTCCCGAAAGGAGCAAAATCCAAACGGTTAAGCTGTTCCAAAATTTGAGCACCGGACCATTCTCTGGGTCTGAGGCGATGCTCTCTCTCCCCGTCAAACTCTTTATCCTTCTCTCGTAATTCGTGGTCCCAAGGCAACCATCTTCGATGACCAAGGTAACAAACTTTTCCAGCATGCCAACTAGATGTTACGTCTTCCTTGCATATAGGGCATGCCATATAACCCCTAGTGCTCCACTCGGAAACCATTGCATATGCAGAGAAATCGTTCACAGTCCACATCACTGCAGCCCGCAAAGTGAACATCTTGCCAGTACATTTATCGTATGTGCGCACACCGTGTGTCCATAAATCTTTTAGCTCATCCACCAATGGCCGTAAGTATATATCAATTAACCTACCAGGATCCTCAGTTATCAATAAAGTCCTCATCATGTATTCTTTTTTCATACATTTCCATGGTGGCAAATTATACGGAAATACGAAAATCGGCCAAGTACTGTGGTGTTGGTTTAAAACCCCAAACGGATTAAATCCGTCAGTGGCAAGTCCCAATCTAACGTTACGAGAATCAGCAGCAAACTTGAGGAACGTTCGATCGAACTCTTTCCATGCCTCCCCATCTGCAGGATGTCGCATCACATCGTCATCTACCCGTTTTTCTTTATGCCATCTCATGTCTGTGGTAGTATGCGACGACATATACAATCGCTGCAACCTAGGTTTCAGGGTCAGATAACTCATGACTTTTTGTGGGATCTTAGTGGTTCTATTATGAGATGTCATTTTGAACATCGACTCATTGCATATAGGGCATTTATCCAATGTTTTATACTCTTCATAGAATAAAATACAATTGTTTTTGCAAGCATGAATTTTTTCATAACCCAATCCAAGACCTTTCAACACCTTTTGCGTGTCTCTATGGTCTTTCGGCAAACAATTGTCCTTCGGAAGCATTCTCTTGAAAACCCCTAAAAAGTAATCGAAACACTGGTTCGACATACGATGCTTTATTTTTCCATGCATCGGTTCCACAATGGCCGTGAAAACAGAAAAGCTTTCGCACCTCGAGTATAGCTCTTGGTTGGTATTTTTTAATAGTTTTTCATATTGTTCGAACTCTGCACTGTCCATTGGTGTAGGCACGTCATCTTCCCCTTCGTGATTGGTGTTTTTCGATGCAAATGGAAAAGCATCATTTATAATATCCATGACTTGTTCATTAGGATCGACAATAGGTTCAACATTATCCATTCTAGGGTCCGCACGGATTTTGGTGAAATTGAAGTGTTTCCAGGCCAAATTGGCCTTGGCCTCAGGTATAAAGTTTACTCTACTAATTGAGATCTTCAATTCTGTATTTGTTAGAATTTTTGGAAATAGTCGGATTTTCCGGCGAGCCGGGGTGGCCAACCGCCACCCGCGGCGGCCCGTGCGGCGGCGCGTGGCCAATGGCCCTCCAATGTCATTCTTAGCATGTGTTTAAGGTTCTAGGTTCAGTTTTGATATTTGATGGACGTAAATTGAGTAATTGAACCTAAGTTCGTTTCGATTCGTGGTTAGGTGAAAATGTGAATTGACGATCCGACTGTCGGATCGTCACCAAACTTTGATACGTTGTAATACGTAATATTTGAGGATTATAGGAACTTACGGATCTGGAATCCGATTTACGGATCTTTCGGAATTGGAGTTGTAAGTTCATAAAATAGAATGTTAACCGTCACTTGATTTTGACAATTGACGGAGATCCGACCGTTGGATGGTAATGAAATTTTAGGATGTTGTCCTAGAGGTATATTGTGAACCTTTGGAAATTATGGATTTGAAATCTGAGTTGCAGATCTTCCAGATCGAACTACGTAGTGACGTGTTTTATATAAGTTATATATTCTATCGATATGATTTCTGAGGTTGGATTTGATTATTGTTCTAGGCGCCGATTGTCATGACGCATTGATGTGTGGTGCTAGGGAGTTGTTAGGCGAACTCCAGGTGAGTGGGTAGTATTTATGTTTATACCTAAATACTATTGATATTTTTCCCAGAAATTGAGTTTAAATGAAAGTACGTTTTAAAATGCCATGCATGCATATTATGAATTATATGATTTGGTATATGATGCATATATGTGAAATGGTGCTGTGGACGCACATGTGAGTATCAGGTGAGGTTTATGTTGTTCATGTGATTTATTGATGATGTGAATTGTGTTGAGAGCTCACAACCTGCACCCTCGGTGTTAGTGCTTATGTTATTCACCCTGCATCACACGCTCACCTTGGATCCAAGTAGATGCTAGTCGTACAGACCACTAGAGGTGGTTCCGGCATGCCAGTCGTACAGACCATTAGAGGGGTTCCGACTGGTAGGTGACTTTAGATTATGTGCATAGATGATTGATGAGAGAAGCACTAGAGCGTATTATTTCACCATCTTAGTCGTACAGACTACTATAGGTTGTTTCGACTTATGTGTAGTGTAGTGCCGTACAGGTCACAGTTGGTGACTCCAGCTGGATGGGATATTAAGCTATAGAATCAGCCGTACAAGACCACTATAGGGTCTCTAGTTGATTTATTATTTCACCTGATTTATATTGATGCATTCATATTATATTTTGGCATATGGCATGGCATGGCATATTCTTTCTGAAAAGTGTTGAAGGATTGTGATTTGAGCTTTTGATGATATATATATGTTTATATACTTTTTTTCTGGGAAAGTATACAGGTTTTACGGCGAGGGGTTAGAAATATTTTAAATGAAATGTTTTCGAAAAACTTTGTTTTACTGACCCACTCAATTTTGTTTTGCGCCCCTCCAGGTTCTAGATAGCAGAGCTTTGGTGGCCACGAGGAATCCAACGGTGTTCTGACACAATTCACAAAAGTATGACTCACCCTCGGGTGTTTCATCTTAATAATTGTATTTTTAAAGCTTCCGAACTGTGTAAATGGTTACGTCACTCTCACGTGACGGCCAGCATGCCCTCCTTCGGGACGGGGTATGTCAGTTAGTATCAGAGCCTAGGTTGCAATTCTGGACATCTTGCGAATTTCCTAGTGTCTTATGTCAGAACTATACCGCCTCGTAGTGAGCCACGTAGTTCGGATGAGCCTAATTTCCCTGATATAGTAGTTTGGGGGGAAACTATTGCCATTGTGATTCAGTCTATTATCTAAAGGAACCTTTTGAGACTGGTTATAAGTTAAATTTGAATCACTTTAGGGAAATGAAGAACCTAAGGGAGCAGATCGATGGCTTAATCATTTGGGAAAAGACGTTTCGGATTATGCAAAGTCAAGGGAATCTTCCTCCCGACAGGTGGGTCGAAATGACTACCTAGTTTCTGAGTGTTGAATCTGTATTCTGATGGAGATAGGAATGTTATCCGATGTTATCGGAAGAACAACCGTTTGGAAGTCGTTTAAAGAATTGTTTAAGGAAAAGTTCATTCCTCCGACATATTATTATAGAGAGTTTACAAACTTGCTTTGTTTCCATTCGGATGTTGTTGCTAATCCGGTCGAGGTGTTATGTCATTTTTGGCTGGATAATAAGAAGAAGTTGCGTTCTTTGGTGACCACTATTCATTGTGATGTTGTTGAGCATTGAGGACTCTGAGAACATGATCAGCGAGAGTAAAGAGGAATAAGAAAAGAATGAGAATCAGAAGAAAGACGATGAAGTTAAAGATCCGTCATATCAAAGACCTCGGATGACTCAGAGCTTCAAAAGAAGTGAAACTAGAGCTAATTTTCCCAGCTGAGGTTTTAGTGCCACTGGTCAGAGACGAAGTGATAGATTTACTAGTGATTCCAGATCTCAGAGACAAGGTGACTCTGGTAGAGGAAATGTATCTTTGTACCGTAGGTACAATATTAGGCACATTGGAGAGTGTGGGAAGTTGTGAATGTGTTCATGTGGTTAGATGAGACATAGAGGTATGAATTGTCCCTAGGATCAGTTGTTACCCAGCAATCTTCCTTGACATATTACTTGGAAAATTGATGAGTAAGTCGTACAGGTCACTATAGGTGACTCCGACTTATGTGCTAACATGGATGGTCGAGCTGTAGACTCAGCCGTACAGGTCATTCTGGCTGACTCCGGCTGATATAATTCTTATTATTGACGATGTTGCTAAAGGAAGTAGTGAATTAGCACGATCGAGGCGTATATATGTCTTTCCCTGTGAGGAGTAAAATGATAATATTGCACCCTTAAGAATTGTTGCTTACTTATCGAGACGACAATGAGTTATCGTTATTGCGGGCTGCAAACCGTAATACCCATAACTTAATTGTTGGATTCATTAAGCAAGTAAACAGGTAGGTCATTCTATGTTGGTTATGACTATTCGGGGTGTCCAATGATGGTGGAAGAAGTAGTTATGCCAGCGAATCGTATCCCGTTAGACATTGTGGATTTCGATGTGATTTTAAACACAGATTGGTTATATTATAATCGTGCCAATATGGATTGCTACGGGAAATCAGTTACTTTCTATTGTCTTGGATTATCAGAGGTTACTTTTGTGATTGAGCAAAGTGGAGTGAGACATGCCATTATTTCTGTTGTGAGAGCAAAGAGATTGTTATCAAAAGGTTGCCAAGGATACCTAGCTTATGTGGTGTTGCAGGATCGTACTCCTAGTATTGTGGATGACGTACGAGTGGTAGACATTTTCCTAATGTGTTTCCGGAATGATTTACATGGATTGCCACCAGACAGAGATGTGGTGTTCACTATTGAATTGTCTCCAAGTACAGACTTTATGCTATAGATTGGTTCCTACAGAGTTAAAGGAATTGAAAATTCAGTCACAGGAATTGGTTGATAAAGGTTTCAGTCAACCTAGTACGTTACTTTGGAAAACCCCAACTTTGTTTATAAGGAAGAAAGACGGGACCTTAAGAATATGTATGGATATTAGGTAATTGAATCGGGTAACGAGTAAGAACCGTTATCCATTGCCGCGCATTGATGATTGTTTGATCAGCTTAGAGGTGCCTATGTGATTTCAAGGAAAGAGTTGAGGTCTGGTATACTCTTAAGTGAAGGTAAAACATACGAGTCATTTTGAGTTGGTATTAAAATGTTTGAGAGAACATCGGTTGTATGCTAAGTTTAGCAAATGTCAATTTTGGACGAATCAAGTGGCATTTTTGGGACATGTGATATCTACACAAGGTATTCAAGTAGATCCTCAATGAGTGACAACTGGGGAGAATTTGGAACAACCTCGAACCGTCACTGAGGTACTGAGTTTCTTGGTCTAGTAGGTTACTATAGACGTTTGTAAAGGATTTTTCAGTCATTGCTTTGCCATTGACGTGATCGACTAGAAAAGAGGTCAGGTTTGAGTGGATGAAAATTGTGAACAAAGTTTCAGCAATTAAAGCATTATCTCACTCATACACCTATTTTAGCACTCCCAAATGATAAAAGGTAATTATGAGGTCTACAGTGATGCATCTTTGAATGGGTTAGGATGTGTGTTGATGCAACATGATAGAGTGATTGCTACATTTCACGACAATTGAAACCTCATGAGATGAATTACCCTACTCATGATTTAGAATTAGCAACTATCATTTTTGCTTTGAAGATTTGGAGACATTGTCTTTATGGGAAGAAAAGTGCAAGATTTTTACGAATCAAAAGAGTATCCAATATCTGTTTATTCAGAGGTATCTTAATCTTAGGCAACGAAGGTGGATTGTGTTGCTTAGTGATTATGATTGCACGACCAGGGTGATCGTGCAAATGTTGTGGCCAATGCTTTTAGTAGGAAGACCCTAGTGAAAATTAATGTTTGGTACGATTGCCATGTTCATCTTCTTGTGGATTTGAGATCTACTAGAGTAAAGTTGGGAATGGAAGATCGAAAAGAAAACATACTTGCTAATTTTCAAGTTAGGCCTATTTGGTAGGTCGTACTCGAGACTCAAGCGTTTGATGAAGAAATTCAAGAATTTATTTAAAGCAAGGAATAACGGGAAAAAGAAAGACCTCAGAGTTAGAGAATTAGATGGCAAGCTTATGCAAGAGAACAAAGTGTTTATACCTAATGTTATGGAATTAAAGGAAGCAATTTTGGAGTTTGCGTATTGTTCAACTTATACAATGCATCCTGGAGGTACTAAGATGTATTATACCATTCGATCATTTTACTATTGGTCAGGTATGAAAAGAGAAATGTTTGTATATATAAATAGATGTAAACATCTGTCAGCAGGTTAAAACGGAAAGAAAGAAGTCTTTTGGATTGATGTAGTTATTTCCCGTTCCACAGTGGAAATGAGAAAATATTAATATAGATTATGTGTGCAAGTTTCCTTGTTCACGAGATGGTTATGATGAAATTGAGGTGATAATTAATTGGCTTACTAAATCAGCGCAGTATTCTTCAATGAAAGAGCAGTAACCTTTCCAGAAGTGCAACAGTTATTTATCTGTCTTATGGAAAAGAGATTTGGGCTTACGGATCTGTTGAACTTCTTGGGTATGTTGGTCCTTTCAGTTTGTTCCCTAGAGCAACGCCATAAGGCCGTGGAAAGCTGTGTCTTGTGTTTCGAAATTGTTAGAATTGTGGACGGATGGTATTCAAGGCCCTGAGTTAGTGGAGGAGACTACTCGGAATATTCAAGTAATTAAGTCTAACCTGGAAGTGAACCAGGATTGACTAAAGAGCTTAGCAGACAAACATGCCACTGACCGGACGTGTAATGCAGGAAATTGGATGTTTTTGAAATTACCACCTTGGAAAGGTGCGGTTCAGGTCAAAATGGAAGACAAGTTAAATCCTAAGTACATCAGGCCGTCTTTGACTATTGAAGGAATCGGTGAAATACTTTCAAGTTTGAGTACCTTCGGGATTGGATAAGGTGTATAGTGTAGTTCATGTTTTGATGCTTCGTTACAAAGTAGCAGATTTGTCGTGTATGATTCCGGTTCAGCCCTTAAAGATTAATCCGGATTTGACTTATAATGAGGAACCCATGATTATTTTGGAATAGAAAGAGGAAGTCCTGAGAAATAAAACAGTGTACTTGGTAAAAGTTTTATTGAGGAATCATTCAGCAGAAGAAACTACTTGGGAGACAAAAGATCGAATGAGAGGGATGTGTTCCAGATTGTTTTATGGATATCGATGGATTGTAAAGATTGTGTAAATTTCGAGCACGAAATTTTTTAAGGTGGGTAGATTGTGACAGCCCGTCCCTGATTTTAAGAATTTTAAAGTTTTAATAAAGGATTTTACAAAAATGCCCTTTGAGGCACGCGCATTATTCGAGGTTAATCGTTGTGTCGTGCCATCTAAGATTTATTTTCTTGACATATCCTCATAGTACTCGTCGCTACGGACGTGTAGGCGCTGACGGTTCGTTATTTGGAGTTATAACGAAAAAGATTTTCAAGTTTGAAGTTTGAGCATTTTATAAATTTTATTATTAAAATTTGGATGGCCCAGATTTAATGAAGAATTAAATGGATGGCTAGGATGAGAGAAGAAGGTTTGTGTGTGTGTGCGCGTAAGAAGAAGAAGAAGAAGAATGACGATTGGGCAGTCGGGAAGAAAGAAGAAAGGAAAAAAAAAATGGGATTGGGCAAAACTGCCCAATCTGAAAGAAGAAGGAGGGGACGAATCAGGAGAAGAGAGATGGAGAGGATGGCCAATCGGAACAGGGGAAAGGAGGAAAGGAGAGAGGGCGAGAAGCGGAGGAAGAAGAACAGAGATGGGTTTTCAACCTATGACTCGCGCAGCGACCTGCTCCCGCAATGCCATTTTCCGACGGTTTTCCGTCCAAATTTCTGGTCTTCTTCAACCTCCCATCAACCCCAAACACCTGCAAGACATCCTAGCATCCTAATTGACCCAACAATCAATGAATTTCGTGGTGATTTCGCAAAGAACACCCACACGGGTGCCGCGACTTTTTGTTCAAAATTCGCCCAATCCCGAAGCAATTTCTTTCAATTGCCACCACCCATACACTTCTCTTGAGGCCTATAACAAAGCCCAAGCATTGGTTGGGACGGCGGAGTTGATTTGAAGACGAATTGGAACTCACCCAATTCTAGGGTCCGCACGGATTTTGGTGAAATTGAAGTGTTTCCAGGCCAAATTGGCCTTGGCCTCAGGTATAAAGTTTACTCTACTAATTGAGATCTTCAATTCTGTATTTGTTGAGAATTTTTGGAAATAGTTGGATTTTCCGGCGAGCCGGGGTGGCCAACCGCCACCCGCGGCGGCCTGTGTGGCGGCGCGTGGCCAATGGCCCACCAATGTCATTCTTAGCATGTTTTTAAGGTTCTAGGTTCAGTTTTGATATTTGATGGACGTAAATTGAGTAATTGAACCTAAGTTCGTTTCGATTCGTGGTTAGGTGAAAATGTGAATTGACGATCCGACCGTCGGATCGTCACCAAACTTTGATACGTTGTAATACGTAATATTTGAGGATCATAGGAACTTACGGATCGGGAATCCGATTTACGGATCTTTCGGAATTGGAGTTGTAAGTTCATAAAATAGAATGTTAACCGTCACTTGATTTTGACAATTGACGAAGATCCGACCGTTGGATGGTAATGAAATTTTAGGATGTTGTCCTAGAGGTATATTGTGAACCTTTGGAAGTTATGGATTTGAAATCTGAGTTGCAGATCTTCCGGATCGAACTACGTAGTGACGTGTTTTATATAAGTTATATATTCTATCGATATGATTTCTGATGTTGGATTTGATTATTGTTCTAGGCGCCGATCGTCATGACGCATTGATGTGTGGTGCTAGGGAGTTGTTGGGCGAACTCCAAGTGAGTGGGCAGTATTTCTGTTTATACCTATATACTATTGATATTTTTCCCAGAAATTGAGTTTAAATGAAAGTACGTTTTAAAATGCCATGCATGCATATTATGAATTATATGATTTGGTATATGATGCATATATGTGAAATGGTGATGTGGACACACATGTGAGTATCAGGTGAGGTTTATGTTGTTCATGTGATTTATTGATGATGTGAATTGTGTTGAGAGCTCACAACCTGCACCCTCGGTGTTAGTGCTTATGTTATTCACCCTGCATCACACGCTCACCTTGGATCCAAGTAGATGCTAGTCGTACAGACCACTAGAGGTGGTTCCGACATGCCAGTCGTACAGACCATTAGAGGGGTTCCAACTGGTAGGTGACTTTAGATTATGTGAACAGATGATTGATGAGAGAAGCACTAGAGCGTATTATTTCACCATCTTAGTCGTACAGACTACTATAGGTAGTTCCGACTTATGTGCAGTGTAGTGCCGTACAGGTCACAGTTGGTGACTCCGGCAGGGCCGTACAGGTCACAGTTGGTGACTCCGGCTGGATGGGATATTGAGCTATAGAATCAGCCGTACAGGACCACTATAGGGTCTCCGGTTGATTTATTATTTCACCTGATTTATATTGATGCATTCATATTATATTTTGGCATATGGCATGGCATGGCATATTCTTTCTGAAAAGCGTTGAAGGATTGTGATTTGAGCTTTTGATGATATATATATGTTTATATACTTTTTTTCTGGGAAAGTATACAGGTTTTACGGCGAGGGGTTAGAAATATTTTAAATGAAATGTTTTCGAAAACCTTTGTTTTACTGACCCACTCAATTTTGTTTTGCGCCCCTCCAGGTTCTAGATAGCAGAGCTTTGGTGGACACGAGGAATCCAACGGTGTTCTGACAGAATTCACAAAAGTAGGACCAAGGAAGAAAATATCGGTGATATCGGAAATATCGGTAGTCCGAAAACACGGAAATATCGATGGAAATATCGGTAAAATATCGATATCGATAAAAATTACATGGAAACCACGGAAATTGTAAGAAAAACTTGGAAATTTGTATTGAAACTTTGTAGGATGTTTATTTAGTCAATTATCTATTAGTTTATCACAAAAAATTGGAAGGAAATGCATTGCACGATGGATTTAACATTATCAAGTTGATTATATAGCGATCTGACAAACATTATGAGTGTAGAAAATATGTAGTAATTAATGAAAGAAGTCTAAACACACCATAATCATTTATATATAATGAATTAGTACAATATTTTACACTTTAGTACCACATAGAGTTCCTATGAGGTTCAAATTTGTCACTATCTTCATCATCTCTATGTGTAGAATGAGTGTATTGTGAAAAGTAGTTATCAAATGATAAATCCCCAAAATAGTTTTGCATGTAATTGTTAATATGCCACCCATATGGATCCGAGATTGGTTGAGGTTGTCCATAAGAAAAATCATTTGAAGATTGAGGCTGGGATTGATTCCATGAGTCGCTCGATTCCATCCCAACAGGAATGGGATATAAAGGGTAGGGAAATGGTTGGTTATGAGTATAACCATAGTTACTACTTCCCAATCCAAAAGAGTCTGAAGTTCTAGATAACGAGTCATCTTCTTGACTTGACAAAATCCCTTTGCCTCTTTCTCTGCGAGTATAGTCCTTCCCTATGGCACCAATTCCTGGTCCTGCCCGCCTACTGCCATGGTCATCATCTTGTGTTGCATGCGTGAAGTTTGCCTCACCAGTGAAGGGGCTCATATATCCGGGAGGTGGTGGTCCATAATAGTTTCCATATCCACCACCACTACCTCCAGCTCCACTATTTCCTTCATCATTCCCACCTCCGGTGGTAGGTGAGTCTCCTGATCTTGTACTAGAGCTATCATTAGTATCAGCACGATGTTGTGGTTGTGTAGGATTGGAAAAAGGTGGAATTCCAGTGTTGCTTGGCATTGGGTGCAAAAGTTCTTCGAAAGAGTCAGCGCTGCTAGATCCCACCTCCTCCTCTAATACTCTTTCTACATTTATCCCTTCATTACGTGCTTCTTCAGCAACTCTGGGAGCTGGGTTGCCTTCATCATCATCTAAATGAAGAGGTCTAATCCATTGAAAAAGTTGGTTACCCTCCGTATCATCATCTTCACCAACAATATCAAACACATCTAGTGGGTCACCACGGTCGACATGATCGATTTCTGCTTCCTTATCTCGAATTTGAAGCTTCATGTTGTAGTAGCAATAAACTAATTTTTCCAAGCTACTATGAGCCAACTTATTTCTTTGCTTTGTATGGATGAGTGCAAATGTGCTCCAATTTCTTTCACAAGCTGATGAGGAAGCTGTTTGTGATAATACTTTTATTGCTAACTTTCTCACAGTTGGTGCATCGGTCCCATACATGATCCACCATTCAGCTACAATGAAAAATAATGTTGATAAGCCTAATAACTCCAACAAATTCTATTATAAACTTATAGTGAAATATGTTTATACTCACTAGGAGACATATTTGTTCGAGCAGCAACTGATGTTGGTTCTCCAAATGTTCTTCTTGCATCTTTAAACCATGTTAGCTGAATACAATAAATTGTGTTAGTTTAATCCAACAAAGTAATTATTATAATTTAAGTAATTGTGTACCTCATTTCCAAATTGGCCAACTGCTGGTGATGCAGGGTCTAATTTAGAGTATACATTATGTACAACACGTATAAGGGTACCATCATCTCCAACACCGGGTCTGTATTGGTATCGGGGATTCAAATAATATGCTGTTCAAAGAAACACATACTCTAATAAGATAAATAATACTTATGCAACTAAAGAAATGAATTGCAAATTATGACATAATTTATACCTGCTGCATGCAAATCGTGGTATAATGTTTTATACCATCGGTCTTCAATTATTTTTACGACCCACCTTGCACCATGTTTTCTTTCCAATTCATCCTTCACTACACGCATCAACTCATATACAGCCCCCATAGTAGGATACACTTCTGTGTCAACGATCCGTAAAACTTTGTAAAGAGGTTCAAACACTTGACACACATGTTCTGTTTGACTCCAAAAAGCATGATCAAGCACTATACTTTCCACCAAACGACCTGTATTTGAGCGGCTAAAATTGTGGTTGGCCCAATCATCACTGGTGAATAGTTGCTTCAACCCTGCTTTCTTCTTGAGTAGGCTGTTTAATGCAATATAGTTGGTGGCGAATCAAGTGGTAGCTGGACGAATAATTTCTCCTCTGCAAAATTCACGCATCTTTGCCAACAACCAACCGTGATTGTAAATATAATTAGTGATCGTTCTAGCTCTTTTGACCACAGTAGCAACATTCTCTCTCTTCCCCATTGCCTCAAACATAAGATCAATACAATGTGCTGCACATGATGTCCAAAACACATTATGATGCTTCATTAACTTTTTTCCAGCTTTGACAAATGCAGAACCGTTGTCGGTCACGACTTGGACAACATTATGCTCTCCCACCTCCATGATTACATCCCTCAATAATTTGTAAATATATTTGTAATTCTTTATATGGTCTGAAGCATCAACAGACTTCAAAAAAATTGTCTTGCCCTTGGAATATACCATGAAGTTGATGATAGATAATCTGGTCGGGCAGGTCCATCCGTCACACATGATTGTGCAACCATTAGTTTCCCACTTTGACCTCAACTTGTTAACATACTCGCCAATGTCTTTATACTCCATATCCAAATATTTGTTTCTTATCTCATAGGGAGTGGGAGGTTGTACTCCAACACCGGCCTGTTGACATCCCACTACCATATTTTTGAAATGATGTGATGAAGCCTTCGCAGCAGGGACATTTTCATAGATAAAGAACTTGCTAATTAGACGCCCCATTCCCTCCTTCACATTACCTCCCTTGAAATAACTCCAAACACTCTTTTGACGTGCGTTGGATGACTTATATAAACTTGGGGCTATTGGTGGTGTTGGTTGTGATTCTCTAAGACTGCCTCCCCGTCTCATTTGTGCACCACCACTTGTCCCGGAACCTTGTCCCCTATTAGGAATTTTATGAAGGTTTTCTCTTTCCCATGCTGACTGTTTGGAGGCACGTAATGCTTGTTTCAAACTGCGTCGTTCTTCAGGTCCCATGTCATCATCACATTCGTCCTCATCGTCATCATCATCACTGTCAACCGCTTGGCCATAGACTTCTCCCCGTAGCTCAGCTCGAATATTTTCCATTCCTTGTGTCATCTTTTCCTTCTGCTGTTTTTTATTTTTTAATAATGTGCTGATGAATGCCTTCACTTCTGGGGGGACATTATCGCATCGTTGGACATTTTTTGATGGATCTAATCCACTAAGATGATACTTCAGTCGTGTCACTCCGCCACTCTTCATTACCCGACCACAATATTTGCAAATTGTGCCATGTTTGTTTCCGTCTATTGGGTCTCCATGTTCCCAAGCTGGATCACGTTTACTTGACATCTTAAATGTACCTATATTTATTTTTCATTAAAATTAGACAATTATTTTTTGATAAAAATAAGAGAACCTAAATAATAAAGTTATTCTACAGAAGAATTAAATACAAAGTAAAGAAAATGATTGTAAAAAGTTAAGTAATTATACAAATAATATGGAATAATAAAACCTAATATTAATGAATAATAATCCAATTTGATAATAATTCAATTTAATGAATAATAATCCAATTTGATAAAAAAAAAAATCCTAATATAAAACATGGTGATGAATAATAATCCAATTTGATAATAATAATCCAATTTGATAATAATCCAATTTAATGAATAATCCACCAATTTGATAAAAAAAAATTCCTAAATTAAAACATGGTGATGAATAATAATCCAATTTGATAATAATAATCCAATTTGATAATAATCCAATTTAATGAATAATCCACCAATTTGATAAAAAAAATTATCCTAAATTAAAACATGGTGATGAATAATAATCCAATTTGATAATAATAATCCAATTTGATAATAATCCAATTTAATGAATAATCCACCAATTTGATAAAAAAATTATCCTAATATAAAACATGGTGATGAATAATAATCCAATTTGATAATAATCCAATTTAATGAATAATCCACCAATTTGATAAAAAAATTATCCTAATATAAAACATGGTGATGAATAATAATCCAATTTGATAATAATCAAATTTAATGAATAATCCACCAATTTGATAAAAAAAATTATCCTAATATAAAACATGGTGATGAATAATAATCCCATTTGATAATAATCCAATTTAATGAATAATCCACCAATTTGATAAAAAAATTATCCTAATATAAAACATGGTGATGAATAATAATCCAATTTGATAATAATCAAATTTAATGAATAATCCACCAATTTGATAAAAAAAATTCCTAATATAAAAGAATAATAATCCAATTTGATAATAAAAAAACCTAATATAAAAGAATAATAATCCAATTTGATAATAAAAAAATCTAATATTAAAGAATAATAATCCAATTTGATAATAAAAAAACCTAATATTAATGAATAATAATCCAATTTGATAATGAAGATGGTAAGAGAAATAAAATAATAAATAATATTAAACATATTAAAATTATCCTAGGGAATAATTATACAACATTACTTAATTACTTAAAACAATTAATATTAACATTACTTAATTGCTTACAAAAATTAACATGCAAGTATTAATTACTTAAAAAGATTCACATACGAGTCCACACAAATTTATTTGTTGTTGTATAAATTACAATAATATAAATTTAAGTTTGTAAACTTACCTTAAATATTGAAGCCTTTGTGTTCAAGCTTTGGAATGGATCTGGAATGACTTTGAAAATGGTAAGGAAAATAAAATAATAAATAACATTAAACATATTAAAATTATCCTAGGGAATAATTATACAACATTACTTAATTACTTAAAACAATTAATATTAACATTACTTAATTACTTACAAAAATTAACATAATTAACATGCAAGTAATTACTTAAAAAAATTAACATACGAGTGCACACAAATTTATTTGTTTTTGTATAAATTACAATAATATAAATTTAAGTTTGTAAACTTACCTTAAATATGGAAGCCTTTGTGTTGCTTGGCTTTGGAAAGGATCTGGAATGGTTTTGAAAATGGTATGGGAAGAAGAATGTAAGTTAAAATTCGGTGAATGCCTCTGATGATGAAAGAATGTAAGTATATAACAGACATTGACACTGTTTTGCATGTGAAAGACTGTCACACGCTTTCATTATTAAAGCAGTAGTATTTGTTGTGCATGTTCTGAAATTGCAAAAAGTTCTTTGGATCATTGGATCAGAGAGGTAGACATAGGTTTGGAATGATTTGGTTTTGAATAATTTGGAGCATTGGATGCTTTTTTTTCTTAGACACCATCACTCAGACAGTCAAAAAGACTGAAGAACTCACACTCCACCACACACACACTTCGAGACCCCCCCCACCACACCACACACGCACACCACACACGTACACCACACACGGAGGTCTCTCTCTCTATCTTTCATTTCCCACTCCACTACCATATTCTCGAATCGTCTCAGTCTCTCTCTTCTCTCTTCTCTCTCTGAGGTCGGTCTGAGCCTTCGTTCTCACCGAGAAGTTCTCAGTCTTCTCCCTCCCTTCCCCCTTCTCCAGTTCTTCCACACACACACAGAGACATCATCTCTCGAATCTCGATCCTCCTCGTCCGTGTCTCCGTGTCTCCCTGTCTCCCTCTGCTCCTCCCATCTCACCCGCCCTAAACCCAGCCGTCGACACCACTCCATAACCGTCCGTGTCTCCGTGTCTCCGTGTCTCCCTCTGTCTCCATAGTCCAAGCCGTCGACACCACTGAGGAGCACGAACTTGTCCCAGCCGTCTTGGATTCGTGAGGAAGACGATGTTCCAGGCTCCTACTTCTCTTCTTCCCCTCTATTACTTTAAATTTTTGTACAGATTTCAATTTTTCTGCATGTTGCACCTTTGTTGTACTGAAATTGATTTTAGGGATTTAGGAATTAGGGTTTCTATTTTTGTACAGATTGCGATTTATCTGCATGTTGCTTGATTTTTGTACTGAAATAGATTTTAGGGATTTAGGAATTAGGGATTCAGTTCAGTTGCTTTGAATCCGAATTTGGGGATTTAGGGAATCGGTTCATTTGCTTTGAATTTTGTACTGAAATCGTTCTTCTCGGCTTGTAAACATGTTGATTTTTGTACTGAAATCGTTCTTCTCGGAATCCTGTATTGTAGATTCAGTTCATTTGCTTTGATTTAGCATTTGGGGATTTAGGGTTTCGGATTATTTGCTCCGGCCGTGTTCTCCGATGAGTCCATACCAAATATCGCGATAGTTTCGAAAATATCGCGATATTATCGATATTATCGATAATATCGCGATATTCTGCCGAAAACAAGTTGGATAGTTACTAAAATATCGGGGTCCCAAAAAAACGATAATATCGGCGATATTTCGCCGATATTATCGATATTTTCTACTGTGAGTAGGACTCACCCTCGAGTGTTTCATCTTAATAATTGTATTTTTAAAGCTTCCGAACTGTGTAAATGGTTACGTCACTCTCACGTGACGGCCAGCATGCCCTCCTTCGGGACGGGGTGTGTCAGCAGAGGCACAATCTGCAAATTTTTTGCAGTTTGCCTCTGCACAAGGCTGATTTCAGATAAAAAAAGACGAACGATTTTGCGCGACGAATAATATGTTAGTCGCACAATGAACCTTTGAGTGACGAAGAAAACTTTTTCATCGTGTAAATATTTCTTGCGTAATGAACATCTGTATTCGTCGCTCAAATATTATTTGCGCGACGAAAGAAGACGTTCGTCGTGCTAGAAATATATATATATATATATATATATTTTTTTTTTTTTATGTTTTCCTTCTTTATTTGTATGTACTGTAAATTTTTATTTTATTATAAATCAAAAACTCAAACCTAATTAAACATTAAATTAATTAACAAAACTAATTTACGATCCCAAATAAAAATTATAATTACTGCAAATATTAATACTCATCCACATAACATATACTTATTCATTAAATTCAACATAAAGTCCACAAAATCTTATTTAAAAAAATAAAAATAAAAAAAACAACCCTCATCAACTTTAATCCTCCCTCATCAGCCAAAATTTTGCCTTCAAAGTACGGCACTTGCTTCCGTCGGTACCTCTCTACTCGCACTACAACTTTCTTTTTCCCATAACCTTCCCCAAAATCGGCCATTCTTTTTTAAACAAAAAAAATTTGAAAACTTCGACTCTGAAACTGTGTTTATATAGCATTAGGACAACTTTGCGCGACGAAATAGTCGTCGCGCAAAACTATAAGCCGTCGCTCAAAATGCGTCATTAATGAGCAATAAATTGGAAGGTTTGAACGCATTCAGATAGCGAACAGCGCGACAAACACATGTATTCGTCGCACAAGGTGTAGTTGCGCGACGAATTATCGTCACGCAATATATTGAGCGACGAATAGAATAAAATAATTGTAATTACAAAGTTTACGTAAACATAGATATCTATGTTTACGTAAACTTTGTAATTACAAACAAATATTCACAAACGATTTAATACCTTAAATATTTATTGTTAAATTAATTAATACTTTAAATATTTATTCTATAAATAATTAATACCTAATATATTATTCTAAAAATAGTAAATACCTTAAATATTTATTCTACAAATAATTTATGTCTTCATCCATACAATTATTTTCAGCATAAGTACGATATTCATTAAAGATTAAAAACACATATAAACCATAGCCAGGGTGCTTACTTTAGTCTCAGAAAAAAAAAAAAAAAAAAAAAAACCGAACAAGAATTCAAACCTAATTAAGTCCAAATACATAAATTAGAAAAAAAAAACCTTAAATTTAAAATTGTCGTACAAAACATAAACTTTAAACTACTATTTGGATGATCCTGCTCCATTCCGCAAAACCTCATAACACCACATATTGTAACCTTCCTCCAACGCATCCTCCAGCAACTTCATTAGTTGTTCTTTCGGTTCATCATCAAAAACATACTTATGCTGTTACACATATATACATATAATTAATTCCAACATATAACTAAAAATTTCGCAAACTAAATTATTGATCCATCAATAATATACTTACTAATAGTTCATCCATCACAAGCTTTTTCACATTTCTCGGCACATCTTTCCAGAACGCCACTTAGCAGTGGGGCAATTATTTCTCATAGCTGCAGCAATTGCACGAGCAAACGCAAAATGTTCTCTCATATCATGCGCGTCAGCCTTGCGCACACTCTCGTTGTTGTTTTTATCCGCCATCTCAGCATGAACAAAATTGTGAAGAAAATGACAGTAGAAGCGCCTATTTCTAGCAAAGTTAGGATCTTTGCGCGACGAACTCTTTGTCGCTCAAACATCTGCATTAAATAGCCTTTGATTTACCTGATTTAGAAGTATTGGAAGGTGAAAAGTTGGTGGCACTTGCGCGACAAATATTTGTGGCACAAAAGTAACATTTCGTCGCGCAAGTTTTTCCCGCCAAATTAAATTATCCACGTTTTCTTGCTGACTTTAAGCGATGACAAAAAATATTCGTCGCACAAGAATACTTAGCGCGACGAAATTTTCGTCGCACAAGTTTAATTTATTTATTTTCTCTATTTTTCTATTTTGCGCAACGAAGTTTTTTTTTGTCCCGCAAGTGCGTCTTGTGCAACGAATGTTTGTTCGTCGCGCAACGAAGTTTTTTTTTGTCGCGCAAGTGCGTCTTGTGTGACGAATGTTTGTTCATCGTGCAAAATGTCGTCGCGCAACCTATTTTTTTTACTAGTGTTCCCATTGAGTAATCCTGATTGATCTTAACCTCATCACTGTGAATTCCTTTATTCATATTAGCTAGAAAGACTTCTAGAAATATCATGAGTGTTCAAGCTAATGAATCCTTATATACATATTCCTTATCAACTCACAAACATTGTCAATGTAGATCTCTAATATTCCCACGTGAATAACAAGTGCTAACCAAGTGTATAGATCTCTTCAAAACTTACATTCTCTCACTAGAGCTACACTTGGTTAACTATTGCTAACCTTAAAGCGAGATTCTTCTTAAATGGCCACGAGATCAATATTGACACAAATCATGATTCCAGGCTTAGGTCATTAACCAACATCTGTAAAGGACTAAAGGGTAACATATTCTTTAACTTGAATAATATCCCAATAATCACATTTACAAAGTTGGCCAACTCATTAAACCCCAACAAGATATGAAAATTATTGTATTGAAAAAAGTCTACATATGTATTCATCATCATCTCAATACATGGTCCTCTTTCGAATTGAAAAAACAATTCATCTTAATGGTTGTTAATCTAGATAACAATTGCACAGATTGTCATACCATTATGCATATAAAACATATACAAACATTCTCAACTAAACTGCATATTTAAGGGAAAACTTTGACAAGCTCACAGTTTCAACTTTGTTAGTCAAGAATCCTTAGAAATCTTTGAATACGATAAATAAACAAACTTGGCAACTAGAAAACAAGAAAATTCTTTAAATAATACTTAGCTTCCACTAGTCAGCTGCATCGAAACTTGCCAAAACTCTCATCTTTGTGGCATGCTTCTTGAAAACTAAAACTGGTATAGTCTTGTACAAGTGTTCAGTAAACATAGCCCCAGTATCTTTTGTTATTCTTGGTGAAGAATATGGCTGCATTATTGTCACAGAAAAGATAAATCGGTCTTGAAATTGAATCAACCACTTTTAGACCTGAGATGAAATTTTTCAATCAAATAGCTTGATCAGTGGCTTCACAAACAAGAAAGATACTCAACCACCATGGTTGAAGCTACCATTTTTGCTTACTTTATACTTCTCTATGAAATAGCACCACCTGAAATTGTGAAAACAAACCCTGATGTGGACTTAAGATCATCTGGACACCCAGCGAAAGTCTGAGTCATTGTAACCCTCCAATATAAGATTATATGCGCTTCTATAAACCAATATGTGTTCTTTGGCCTTCTAAAGATATCTTAAAACTTTTTTTGCTACGTTCCAGTAAGCATCACCCGCGCAAGATTGAAATCTACCAAGTACACTTATCGTGAAGGCAAGATCAAGTCGTGTGCACAATTGTGCATACATCAAGCTTCCAACAAGAGAAGCATATGGTCTTTCCTCCATGTTTTTCTTCTCTAAATCAGTTTTAGGGCACTACGACTTGCTTAGTTTATCACCCTTTGAGACCGGCATTTCTGTGGTCCCACAAGAAGACATGTTGAACCTTTTAAGAACCTTTTTGATATATCCTTTTTGTGACAACCCTAGTAATCCTCTCCTTCTATCTCCTTTAATTCAATTCCAAGGACATATGTTGCTTCCCCAAGGTCCTTCATTTCGAAATTCTTCTGCAGGAATGACTTAGTTTCATCTAACAAACATGCAATATTTGTGGCAAGGAGAATGTCGTCCACATAAAGAACAAGTATAATAAAATTGCTCCCACTAATCTTCATGTAAATGCAAGCATCAGAGGGATTTTCAATGAAACCATACTCTTTCACCACCCTCTAAAACTTTAAATACCACTATCTCGATGCTTGCTTGAGACCGTAGATAGATTTCTTCAATTTTCACATTAGTTTCTCCTTTCCTTCTTCTATAAACTCTTCCAGCTGTCTTATATATATTTTTTCTTCTAAATCACCATTTAATAATGCAGTTTTAACGTCTATTTGGTGTAAAATTAAATCGTAATGAGCACCAATCGCCTTGATCACCCTAAATGCATCATTGGTAGACACATGGCTGAATGTTTCCTTGTAATCGACATTTCCATTCGAATCCTTCTTCTTGAATACCCACTTACACCTTATTGGTTTCTTTCCTCCTTTTGTTCTACTAATTCCTGTACTTTATTGTCCTTCATCGAAGTTAGCTCAGATTGCATGGCTTTTATCCACTTTTCAGAGTCAACTTGAATTAGCTTTTTTAAAGGATTTGTCTTATAAGACAAGTCTATATCATTCTCCTATTTGATTTCCTCAAAAATGGTGGAACCACACCGACTGATATGGCTGGTGAATCTAGTCGGTGGTCATTCAAAATGGCTAACTCCACGTGCCCAGAATTTATTTCTGTTTGCCGCTGCAGTCTGTCATCGCTGCCATGAGGGTGCCAATTTTATCAAGTGCCAATTCCACGTACCCCGCATGTTGTTGCAATCGGTGCAGTCGATGCTCACTGCTGCTGGCCACGTTTGTTGCTGGTTGTCGGTGATCGCAGCTGCCACTCACAATTCCTGACTCATCATGGCTTGCATGATCATAAGTATGTTGCTCACTGAGCGTCAGCACATCATCGGTGCTTTGGTGTAACTGTTACATCCCCAGGCATTTGATGGACATTCCACTAAACAAATACAAAATATTAGATCTTCGTTATGTAGTTATCCTCTCGTTTGTTAGACAAATAAAAAATCTCTCAATAATCACTTCCTCTCATACAGCCAATCCTTACAAGCTTAAAAACTCACAAAGAATCAAACCTCAAATTCTCTAATCTTTGAAGAAAGGATGCTCCAACACACACGGTGAAAAACTCTCAATTTGACCACAGGAGCAAGCCCTTAAATAAATAGTTTATTTAAAGGCTCACAAAAAAAACATAATGATACCAAGTATATTTAAGTTACCAAAAACATTGAAGGAAAACCAAAATTTTCCTTACAACACAGGACTAAAATCAATTGTTTTGACCTATTCTTCAATGTAATCTAGTGATTCTAATATTCATTAATTTAGTTTCTAATTCAAGCATCATTTCTACAAAAATTAAAATAATTAAATGAATTTGCGTATGAATGGTTTTTCAATGAAAATATAAAAATGAACCGTGTATATCGTAAGATACAATGTAGAGTAAAAACGAATAGTTAATACTGTATTAACTTAGTGCCTGAGCGCTTAAAATGCAAGTATTATTAGGTGAAAATTAATTATGTGTTTGTCTCAAGACGATGGACTGAATGGGCTATAATAGCCTCACTGTGTTTGTCTTTCGATCCGAAAACAGGATTTCCACTTAGCAATGCGCTTTCACTGTTGATAAGTTTTCAGAGTTGCCATATGTCAGAGCTTACAGATGTCACAATCTGACAGATAAAACACATAGTGCTGAGGAATGAAGATGAAGTGGCCTGAGGGATGACGATGAAGCGACTCATAAAAAACAATCTTATCTCCGAGCTGTACAAATTTGACCGGAGAAATGATTAAAAATTCAAAAATCAATTTAAAACAATAAAAATGCATAAACTAGGGATTTAATTAATTCTTCTTTTAATTCACATAGTATTATGGTCTAATAATATTCCGCTTCATTGGTAAGTAAAATGTTTTAGGTTTGATTATAACCAAAGGGAAAGTTGTACTGCATTATTATGGGCAAGCTCATTGTAAGGCTTAGTTCATTTTTCCATCCTCTTAATGTAAATACTATCATTTGTTTAAAAAAAAAAATTATTCTTTTAATTTAAGGGTAAATTACATAAAATTATCTCAACTATTGGGTCAACCACAGTTTCATACCCCATCTTTAAAACATTTCAATGTCATAACTTATCTTACAAATTTATTGCAGTGTCATACCTTCCGTCAGTTTGTCTGTCAATTCCTCCATTAAATACTGACGTGGCTTGAGACGGGACCCACTATCTATTAACAAATTAATTAAATATTAAAAATAAAAAATAAAATTATCTAATAATTTTTTTTAAACGGGGATCCCACCCCTAACCTTCCTTTACCACCCCACCACCGCCCTCTCTTCCTCCATCTCCACGCCTACAACCCATCCAAACAGTCCCTTAAACCCACCAATCCACCCAAACAGTCCTTTAACTCCATCACTCAGACCCATTCTCAAACCTCTCCACCTTCTCATCCTTCAAATTCAACCCGACCATCGCCTCCCCCAACCCGCAGCTCACCTCCGCCAGCACATCCGAGTCCCGATAGTGCATCACCGCCTGCACAATTCATTCCTTCCCCACATTCCTCCCACCTCCCCATTTCAATTCATTCCACAATTAATTTATTTTATTTTCTTTTCTTTTTCTTTTTTTCGAATTTAATTTTTCCAAATTTTGATTCGATTTTTCGTACAATTCGATTTAGATCGGACCTAGATCGGACTTAGAGAAAAAAATGGCAACATCTTGATAGCTCTGGGACCTGCAATCGCAGCTGGGGAACAAGATCCGCGTGGACGGCTCCTAAAAGAACCTGTAGTGGGCTTCGGTTTCGTACGACGTCTTCATGTGCTTAGAGTGCTTCGGCAAGCACCGGTACCGCGGGTTCGACGTCCACATCTTGTTCGTCCGATCCGTGACCATAGACTTGTGGTCATAGATCCAGATCAAGAAAATGGAGGCCAGCGACAATGAGCAGCTCAATGCCTTCATCACCAGCTACGACGTTCCTAAGGAGACATATATCGTCACCAAGTACAACACCAACGCCGCCAACATGTATTGGGGTTGGATTCAAGCCCTAGCCGAGGGGCGTCCTTGGAGGGACCCACTCGTCGTGAAGGAGGCCCTAGGGTTTGAGAAAAAGAAGCTGCCTTTGGCCTAAGGTGACGGCGGTGGAAACGGCAAGGGAAATGGTTCTGGGAATAATAGGGGGTGGGATAGTTAGGATGACGACGGTTTTAGATCGTCGAACGATATGAGGAGGAATCAGTCAACCCAACAAACATCCCGTAGCACCCCAGTTGCATCATCAGCGCCGTATCCACCGGCATCACCACTCTTCCCGCCGCAAAGTGCACCACCGGAAGCCTCCTTGGTTGGGGGGACAAGGGAAGAACCGGAGAAGGGATTGTAAGGGTGGGTCCCCCATTTAAAAAAATTATTAAATAATTTTATTTTTTTAGTTTTTAATAATTAATTAATTTTTTAATAGAGAGTGGGTCGACCTTTAAGCCGCGTCAGCATTTAACGGAGGAATTGAGAGACAAACTGACGAAAGGTATAACATTGAACAATTTTGTAAAATAAGGTATGACAATGAAATGTTTTAAAGATGAGGTATGAAACTGTGGTTGACTCAATAGTTGAGGTAGTTTTATGTAATTTACTCTTAATTTAATTTAGGGGCAAAATGCGCATAAACATCACAATTCAATAACTAGGTTTTTATATTATTTTGCATCGTTAACTTGTCTATATCAAAAGATCCATATAGAGTTTCATGGGGCTGCACACTAATACATAGCTTCTTGCTCTAATTAAACAATACAAAAACTCATATTGAAAATTTGACAATATGAAATATAATTTACAGGATCAACTGTCAATTTAATCTTTGAATTATCACTTCAGTAAAAATTAGAAACCTAAATTAATTTTCGGTAACATAAGTCCTCAAATTAATAAAAATAAAAAGAAACTGATAATTACATCCTTAATATTAGATTTGAAGCTACTTTATTTAATTTTCGTCAATTTAAGTCACATGACTTGCATGTAATACACTTTGGAGCGTAAATTGGTAGTTCATAAATTTAAGGACTTATTTTTTATTAAGAAGTAGGGTATGGAGTTAACTTTGGAGGGTTAATTAGACGTTAGATTTGCAATCTATATGGAACGTTAAGGGTTTATATATGGAAAATGACGGTATTACCCTCTAAAATGTGTCATTTGACTTAAGTTGACGAAAAGTTGGATAAAATAGCTTTGAATATATAGTAGGGATGAAATTAGCAATTTTTAATGAATTTAAGGACTTATTTTACATAAAAAATTGTTAGGACATAATTTTTTATGAGGTAATAATTCAAGGACTACATGAGCAATTCACCCTAACTTATAATATGTGGTTCTACTTCTTGTTATACTAAGAACTTTTGTGTAAAATACTCACACAAGGATCCCGTAGAAAATGTTTACTTAATACCCAGGGTTTTAGCCACATGATGTGTTGTGCATGTAGTAAGATGCAAGTTAGAGGACATTATCGGTGTGGTTAGTTGTGAGATTGGGTTGGAATTGGTCTTTATCTTGTCTTGCCTAAAGTACCAAGTTTACTACATTGCCTTGAGTGTGCTTTTGTTTGACCGATGTAGAATTGGTTGCACATTTGGCCGATTATGTAGTGGTCCCATATGAAGGACGTGTAAACAACACAAAAATCTCATATAAAGAAAAATTAACCAAATTAAATATGACTTATGTTGCTTGGTTCAACTTCTAGTCACATCGAAGTTTTATATATCGATATGATTGAGTGAAAGACGTTAACCCATTTATGTTAAAATTTCCTCTAAAATCTTAATACATAAGAACAATAATAAGTAAATAAGTAGTGTGGTTTTGTTGAGAATTTTAAAATCTTTGGTGTTTTGAACAAGTGATATTATCTACATTAAGAGAATGGGGTGAACTTAGCCTCACAATGAGCTAACAATAATATGGTTTAAACTCGCATTTAGAGAGATCCAAACCTAAAACCTCTCACTTACGAGTGAAGGTGAAATTTTAAAATCGTTGGTGTTAGATTGGATGGATTCCTAGAAAATTGATTCCCCCTACGTAATTAAATGTATATCTTAATTAAGGCCAAAGATAATTAGGTATATAGCCTCAAAAGTTCATGTGGGCAAAGACATTAATACTTAATTATTTCCTCCCTTTTATATATACACGCATTATAGGACTTTATTCATAGAAACAGAAGATCAAAACACTTGCATCTAAATGGGAAAGCAGGTAGCTATTATAGGAGCTAGAATTAGCGGCCTCCTTGCTTGCTAGTACACACTTTCAAAGGGCTTTCATCCTATTGTTTTTGAAAATTCAAGTTCCATTGGGGGAGTGTGGACCAAAACTGCTGAGACTACCAAGATCCAAACCCACAATTCTCAGATTTCCTTGGCCATCTTCAGTGACAAAAGGCCACCCAGACCAGAATCAGGTTTTGAATTACATCCAATCATATGCTCAACATTTTGACTTGCTCAAGCACATCAAATTCAACAGCAAAGTGAGCGGGATTAAGTATGAAGGCCAATCCGGCGATGAGATGCAAGCTTGGAGTCACTAGGGTGGCATCGGAGAACCATTCAACTCCGGAGGGAAATGGAAGGTTGTTGTAGAAGACAAACAAAGCCTTTCAACTAAGGTACATAATTGTTGGAACGTCAACTATCCCACAAATTTAGGGATAGATTAGCAACCAAGTATATACTTTGACTGTAATTGATTACAGTTGACTTTGTATAGAATAATTTACTTGATTGTATTCCTTGATTATAGGATCACAGTTGTATATATTTTTCAACTCAATGAATGAAAGAATTATTTTGGCAAACATCCTTTTGTCATTCTTTACATGGTATCAAAGCTAGGGCAAACAACAAACCTTAGTTTTTCTTTCCGTTGCCTTTTTTCTCTGTCATTGCCAACCTTCAGCCATGGCCAATGAGCAGACCTCTACTGGAAGTAAGCCTGATGCTTCCAATCCCGTCCATTATGCCGACCATCATGCGATGGTTCTCGTCTCCAAGCTTCTCAATGGAGACAACTATGCCACTTGGTGTTCTTTTGTGAAACTTTCCCTGAACGCGAAGAACAAGTTGGGTTTTGTGGATGGCACACTGAAGGTTCCTAATGAGAAGAAGAACCCAGATGATTATGCTTTCTGGAAGCGATGCAACGACATGATCGTTTCCTGGATCTTGAATTTCGTCGACCAATCCATACAAGATAGTGTGGTTTATTATACCATAGCCTAAGCAATTTGGCAAGACCTTGAAAATCGTTTTAGTCAAGGTAATGTGCTTAGAATTTTTCAAATCCAACGGGAGATAACTTTTATCTCTCAAGACAAGTTATATGTTGCTACTTATTATACCAAGTTGAATGGTCTGCGGGATGAGCTTGCATCCTATGATGACTATGAGTCTTGTACCTGTGGTGTTTTGCAGAAACAAGGTGAACAAATGGAGTGCAACAGATTAATGCAATTCCTCATGGGGCTCAATGAGGCTTATAGTACTGCACAAAGCAATATTCTAATGATGAGTCCATTACCTACGGTACGTTTAGTGTACTCTATGATTGTTCAGCTGGAAAAACAGCGTGATGTGAATGATTCACGCGAAGTTGCCGAAGTTGCTGCAATGGCAGTTCGCTAAAGGTAGAAACAAAAGAGTGGCAGTAACTCTTCCTCCCGTAAACCACTCCACTGCACCCATTGTGACATCAATCACCACACCATTGACACATGCTACTAGCTGCACGATTATCCCCCGGACCATCGCCTTCATAAGTCCAACAAAGGTGGTAGACACAGCAATAATGGTGGAGGGCACAACAAGTGCAATGGAAGCCCTTCTTCTGCAAACAACACTATCACTGGCGAGGTTCCCCTACAAGAACTGCACTCAGCAGTCCCTGGCCTTTCTAATGCACAGTTTCAGCAAATTCTTTCCATCATGAACGACAACGGCACCACACCGAACACTTCCCAAACCACTGCCCCTCAAGCCAATGTTGTTGGCACTTCATCAGGTTTGCCAAATGTCTCACAGCGCTTCTGTCGATGGATAATCAATAATGGTGCTATGGATAATCAATAATGGTGCTACGGACCATATTACGTCTTTTCCAAATTCACTTACTCATTGCACCAAAAATATCACTCTACCACCCGTTCAACTACCTAGTGGTGAACAAGCTCCCATCCTTTCCATTGAGAGTTTGTCTTTAACTTCTTCAATCCATTTACAAAATGTCTTATGTGTGCCCACTTTCAAAGTTGATTTAATGTCTGTAACTCGAGTAACCAACAAAATGGCCTGTTCCATAACCTTTTACCCTACTTGGTGTATTTTGCGGGACTTGGCTATGAAGAAAACGATTAGTTTGGGTAAACGGTGTGGAGGACTCTATTATTTGGTGGCCTTAGTTTTAGCAACACCGCAACCCTCTGTCTAACCTTCCTGCCACCTTGTCACCTTCTCCACCGAGTTATGGCACCGTCATTTAGGTCACCTATCACCCTCTAGATTGAAGTTTATGGCCACACATCTGTTACATTTTCCTTTTGATTTGAATAAGGCTTGTGATGTATGCCCTTTGGCCAAGCAACATCGCCTTTCTTTTGGCACTAGTTCAATTAATACTAAGAACTCTTTTGAACTTATTCATTGTGACATTTGGGGTCCTTACAAAATCAAATCCCTTTCCAGTGCTAAATATTTTTTAACTGTGGTGGATGATTATTCTAGGTCTACATGGGTTTTTCTTAGGCACTAGAAAAGTGAAACACAACCTTTACTTAAACAATTCCCTTCCTTTATGCAAACCCAATTCCACACACAAGTAAAAACCATTCGAACTAATAATGGGGAGTTCCTTTCTTTACATTCTTTTTCAAAGATCTTGGCATTGTTTTCCAACATTCATGTGTCTATACGCCTAAATAAAATGGCGTTGTCGAATGCAAGTACTGCCACATTCTTGAAATGGCACGTACCTTGCGTTTTCAAGGTCACTTCCCCTTACATTTCTGGGGTGATTGTGTTCTCACTGCTGTCCACGTCATCAACAGGTTTCCAACCCTTCTTCTCCACTACAAAACACCCTACGAACTCCTTCATGGTAGATGTCTTACTTTTTCTCATCTCCGGGTTTTTGGCTTCCTTGCCTATGCAACCAATACCCATATTTCTCATAAATTTGATTCCCAAGCAAAGCGTTGTGTTATTTTGGGTTACCCCGTTGGTCAAAAAGCCTACAAACTATATGACTTGGACTCCAAACAAATATTCACAAGCCGAGATGTTATTTTTCATGAAACTACCTATCCTTTTCAAACCTTGCTTCCTTCACACACGGTACCCCTCCCTACTTCTCATCACACTCTACCTCTCACCCTTACTCCTACCTTACCAACCTCAGACGAGTCCCACTCTTCCTCACCTTCCTCACCATCTTCTTCATCTCCTCCTACACCTCATAGCATGGATACTGATCATTCTCCACATCCCCATGCTGCTGAGCCTAATCCCACTACTCTTGATCATTCTCCTATCCTCCCCATCGATCCCAACCCTAATCCACCAGTCCTTGAACCACCCTCCTCCCCCATTGGGCATCCTTTGTGCCACCGCACCATACCTGCCTACCTCAATGATTATGTTTGCTTGTAGGTATGTTGCCTACACCCAAGCCGTTGCTTTCTTCATTGTCAAGCTCCACTAAAGGTACCAGGTATCCCTTGGACCATTTTCTTTCCTATCATCGTTACTCACCCACACATTTTTATATTAACCATGTTAGCTATGATGTGGAACCTCGTACATGTTGTTTATCACCCTCACTGGCAAGTTGCTATGCAATCTGAGTTGCAAGCGTCGGTTGAGAATCACATTTGGACTCTCACTCCTTTTCCTCCTGGCAAGTCTCTCATTGGTTGCAAATGGGTCTACAAGATCAAACATCGTTCTAATGGGACCATTGAGCGCTACAAAGCTCGTTTGGTCGCCAAGGGTTACACTCAGATGGAGGGTGTTGATTACCATGACTCTTTTCTCGCCCACTGCTAAAATGACCATTGTCCGTTGCTTATTGTCCATTGCCTCCACCCTTAATTGGTCCATTCATCAGCTTGATGTTAATAACGCATTCTTACATGGTGATCTTCATAAGGAAATCTATATGTCCCCACCTTTTGGTCTTCTACGACAGGGGGAGCATTTGGTACGACGCTTTCACAAGTCGTTGTATGGTTTGAAGCAAGCTTCTTGCCAATGGTTTGCTAAGTTCTCTCCTGCCATTAGTGCTACTAGTTTTGTACAATCTAAAGCCGATTATTCACTCTTCACTCATCGCAGAGAGACCTCTTTCACGGTTCTTTTGATTTACATGGATGACATCGTTATCACTGGAAATAATTTGGCTGCCAGTTCTTCCCTTAAAGCTTTTTCGCACAGTTATTTTCGAATCAAGGATCTTGGAGACTTAATATTTTCTGGGAATTGAAGTGTCATGTTCCCATAAAGGTATTTCCATTTCACAAAGGAAATACAATTTGGAGATCTTGAAAGATGTTGGCCTCTTGAGAGCACAACCAATTGACTTTCCCATGGAACAAAACTTGAAGCTTTTAGATAAAGGGGAACTACTCAAAGACATATCACAGTATAGAGAATTGTGGGGCACTTGATTTACTTGACGATAACTCGTCCTAACATCATTTATTCAGTGCATGTCTTGAGTTGCTTCATGCATGAGCCACGTAAACCTCATATGGAAGCAGTACTTCGTGTTCTAAGGTACCTCAAAGGCACACCAGGTCAAGGTCTTTTCTTTTCCTCACAAAACAAAATAGTTTTGAGAGCTTACTATGACTTGGACTGGGCAGGTTGCCTGATTACTCGAAGGTCTACTACAGGATATTGCATATTCTTGGGATCCTCCTTAATTTCTTGGAGATCAAAGAGACAGAAGACAGTGTCATTATCTTCAACTGAAGCTGAGTATAAAGCTATGACAGGTGCTTGTTGTGAGCTTTCATGGCTTCAATACCTTCTTAGAGACCTAAATTTAGCACATATAGGGGCTGCAACCCTACATTGCGACAACCAAGCAGCTTTACACATAGTTGCTAACCCAATCTTCCATGAACAAACTCGACACATAGAGATTGATTGCCATTTTATCAAAGACAAAATTCAAGATGGTTCAGTATAACAAAACATGTCTCTTCATCACAACAACTTGCAAATGTGTTCACAAAGGCGTTGGGAAATGATGCTTTCTCAGCTGTGTTATGCAAGTTGGGAGTTCTAGATATACACTCTCCAACTTGAGGGGGAGTGTTGGAACGTCAACTCTATCCCACAAATTTAGGGATAGATTAGCAACCAAGTATATACTTTAATTGTAATTGATTATAGTTGACTTTGTATAGAATAATTTACTTGATTGTATTCCTTGATTATAGGATCATATATGTATATATTTTTCAACTCAATGAATGAAAGAATTATTCTGGCAAACATCCTTTTGTCATTCTTTACAATACTTATATTATGTGCATATATTTATTTACGTATGCTTTCAAGTTTAATTATATTATGTTATCAAACTGTCAATATTTCAGTCATAATGATCTAGTATGAATGAGCAGATTCATGTGGTGGACTTTGTGATCCTTTGCATCGGGCGATTCAGCGACGTTCCAAACATTCCCGAGTTCCCTCCAAACAAGGGACCAGAAGCATTTCATGGAGAGGTTATACACTCCATGAATTATGCCAACATGGATTACGAAAGCGCAGCTAAATTTGTGGAAGGAAAGCAAGTAACTGTTGTGGGATTTCAGAAATTTGCAATGGACATTGCGATGGAGTGCTCAATCGCAAATGGTAATTATACTAAACTGAGAATTTAAATGCCACGTTACACAAGTCCAAGAAGTAGCTCAGCAATAATTTGACCATTTTAATAGATTGTTTGTGTTGCATTTTCCCTTAATTCAATAGTTGGTAATATTCAGGGGTTGAAAATCCATGCACAGTGTTGTACAAGACAGAACACTGGAATCTTCCTGGCTATCTTCCATGGGGCTTTCCCATCGCATACTTATACTTCAATCGCTTCTCGGAGCTCTTGGTACACAAGCCCGGTGAAGGCATCCTGCTCAGTCTCCTTGCAACAATTATTTCACCTGTGGTATACTTCATTTTGCTAACCCTAATTATGCCTTTTGATTGTGATGCTTATAGATAAACTAACAAAACTTATAAGGATTGAACAGAGATGGGGGTTTTCGAAATTTGTCGAAAGCTATATAAATAAGAAGCTTGGTTTAGCCAAGTATGGAATGGTACCTAAGCACAGTTTCCTTCAAGAAATCAGTTCTTGTATGATAGCAACAGTACCGGAAAAGTTCTTTGATCGAGTCCGATAGGGAAGCATCATACTGAAAAAGTCTCCTGGCGGCTTTGGCTTTTGCCAAGAAGGGATTCTGGTTAATGGTGAAAGCTCCCCTGTGAAGTCAGATTTGGTCATCTTGGCTACTGGGTTTAGGGGCGAGAAAAAGCTCAAGGACATGTTTGTGTCTCCCACCTTTCAGGACTACATCCTCGGTTCGCCTAAGTCCATATTACTCCTTTACAGGTTAAGCTTATTTCATAGACCATACCACATTTACTGATCACATCTCTTAGAGAACAAATTGTCTATTTGGGTCTAAATTTCGAATGACGTGCGATATGTAAATGTGGCACAAATGTTTCTGTTAGGTACTTTTATTAGATACAGCATTTGAATAAGAAAATCATGTATGATTTCATCTCAATCAGGGAATGCATACATGGAAGAATTTCACAGCTATCAGTAATTGGATTATCCGAAAGTATTTCGAACTTATACACCTCCAAGATGAGGTGCAGTATGGCTAGCGGAGCTTCTCAGAGGCACATTTAAGCTACCAAGCATAAAAGAGATGGATAAAGATGTGGAAAAATGGGACGCATACGCAGTATGGCTAGTGAAGTGATTTTGAAAAAAAAGCTAGTATCAAAAAAAGCTGGGGGCATTTTTGTGTTTGATAAACTTCTAACTTCAGTTTTTTTTCACAGTTTTGGATGAAAAAAAGCCTAAAAACAGAAGCAGCAAAAGACAATTTTGAAAAACTGGCTTTTCAGCTTCTGCGCAAACCTTTAAAACACGGGTGAACAGTGACCCTTTAATCAAAGTTTCTGGCAATCCTACCCTCCCTTCATCTCTATCATCCCCTTTCTGCTCCTCCTAACTTCATCTTTACCAAAGATCTTTGAAGATTTGTGTCGCCCCCACTGTGAATCTATCTCGTCCCTCCCCATGAAGATCCGAATCGTCACCACCAGAGACCCACAAGGGTCGCCAGGAGGAGAGCATGGAAGAGATGGAGAAAGATGTGAAAAAATGGGACGCATACGGGAAGCGAAGCGATACACTTCCAGCCAATACTACCGGAGATCATGCACCGGTGCCCTCCATCTGTGGTACAATGACCAGTTGTGCAAGGATATGGGATGGAACCCCAAAAGAAAGAAGGGACTCTTTGCTGAATTGTTTGAGCCTTATGGCCCCATGGATTATGCTTCCTCTTGAAATGGTCAACATCAACATAATAAAAGATTAGTTTTCCTTGTATTTTGCTGCATAACAGCTCATGTTTGAACCTGTCGTTGTATTCAAGCACTTGTATTTTGTTGCATAAAAGTTCATGTTGAACCCGTCGTTGTATTTAGGCAATGCATCTTTAAACTAAGATGACGGTTTTGTTCCTGATTTGCGTTTTATATTTCCAACCGAAACGAAAGCATGCAAATGGGTTAAATTCTGTCCCCTTTAGTTTGAAGCAACTCAATAAAAGGGTTGTAGTATCGAGTGGATTTCGAAGTATTTTTGTTTTATTTTTTAAACAAACGATATTATCTAAAAACTCGTTTGTTCAAACTCGCATTTGGCAATAATTGCCATGGTCACGGGCTTTTCAAAGTCCTTTTGTGTAGCTAGAAACTTTAGCACCAGCTTCCAACGCAGCTTCCAGTGGCTGGAGCGCCCAACGGCATGCCTCGTTGTCAAGCGTTGGGGATTTGGGAGGATCGACAACGGAAGGAGTGTGAATTTGGTGAAGTCAAGGCCAAGAGAGATGTATCCAAGAAGTAGAAGCTACATTGATTCCAGGAAAACAATCTCATGAAGACTTTAACTCCTGCGGTCTTATAACTAAAGTTTGGAATTGGACCGTATTTGCTAACATGACTCACCACGTGTTTATTATAACTTTTTCACCACGAGGATTGCGGTTAAAGTATGGTAAACTGTAATTTACAAGAATATATACTAAGGAATATTCATGTCTGTTTTTCGTACCTAAAAATTATCAATGAATATAAAAACGTATAATCATGTAATACAAATATTGAAACAAATGCGCAATTCGCAGCTGAAACCTCTCTTCGGCTTGTGGGAGATACTCGGCCTATGATGTCATTCAATCGAATTGATTTTGCCAATCTCAAGTGGCTAGCTGGGAAAAGAAGTGGATCATGCAGTTTTAGGCACATTCTAAAACCTGGAAACATGTTCCTAGTTCATAGTTCATATTAATCCTATCTCTAAATTTTAAATAAGATTTTAAAGGGAAAAATAGATGAGGCGGTGACAACATTAACTTTTAACAGCTTCATCGGCATACTCCAACTAGTCCGTCAAGAACCAGAGTGAAAATATTTTGCAGTTCTCGCAAAAATGAAAACGGAAAAATGCAGCATTACACGAATTTTGAATGTCCACTAACCTGAGCTGTCTGGAAATCCCTGTGCACGAACCACCACGGGCCTGATTTTGACAGATATCTGAAAGGAGAACAGAAGAAAAACAAAGATACGAATAAGCAGCAACAGAGATAGCGATGATGTTGATAAATGTAAAATCCAGAAATGAATAATCATTATGCCTCTTCTACTAGCAAAATAAGCAAATGATGTATTCATATTTTAGCATTAGAAGCCTTAGATTTTATTATCATAAGGAGTTATAAACCAGCCACTTAATTAAAGTTGGATTGGTTATCGAAAAGAGTATTATATTCACGATTAATGTTGATAATCAAAATTTGACATGGTATATTATTACCTGGCATAGCCTGCGACTGCGCGCAAGCCCATGAAGAGAGTCAAACCCAGCCAAACTCCATGAAGGCCAAAGATGGAAGGAGCATATAGCAAAAATGCGGAAGATAATGCCCCCACTACCATCTATTAATAATAGAGATTTTGTCAGAACCAAAATCAGAAATATGTACACTTTCATAGTCAAAGTAATAATAAAGACATGACTGAATAACTTTGGCTCTTCTAAGGGAGGCCATCGAAAACATAAGCTAGAGCATTTAAAGGCTGACTAGCACTGACAAACTGTGGAAAATTAAACATCATTACCTATGTTAAAGACATGTTGCATAAATCTAGACTAATATACCACCAAACATAAATTTGAATACGTACCAATATCCCAGATCTAACAATTGCTAATACTTCAGGATCGTTGGTGAACAACGTAGCTAGAGAACCAAAAGATACTCCCAAAATTACAGACAAGGAAATACCTGTGAACAATCCTATCTGAAAAAAACATTCACATAAATTTATCGTATTTGAAATCAAGAAACTACATATGCAACGTAACAAAACTACACCACAGATAAGTCAATAAAACAAATACCTTTAACGCAGAGTCAGCAACTTCTTTCACAATTTTGTATTCACCTTTTGATAAGTAACTTGCAATCAGGGCCTGCAAATGGAGACATTTTAGCTTCATAACTTTGATGCCATATACAGCGACACAATTCTTCAAAAAACTCCCACTCGAGGAAACAAATATCAGTGAATTTTAGTGAAACTATACGTAGGCTTCACATGCTGATTCAATAATGGAAACAAGTAGATAAAGACTATGATGATAAAAAGAGCGTGTCCATACCTGACCAGATGCAGCCATTGCATCAGTTAGAAGGGATACAGCCAACCATACTTGAATACATACATATCTGATGAGCAGCCATAGCTACTGGACCTTGACGAGCCGCCATTGATGTTCCCAATGTCAAGGTCGTAAGACAAGCAATAGTTCGTCCAAGAAGAAAACCACCTCCAACATCGCAGAGTTGTTACCAAAAGAAATTAGGTAAGAAACTTTGAATATGAAGACGAGAGAATTATCGCTGGGGTAATGAAAGAAGTTTAACAACCAACACAAAGACAAAAGAAACATTAATATACACTGCCCCGATAAATGTGCACTGAATCGGAAGATAAAGTGAAATACTATGATAGTCAAGAAAATCAACGAATCGGAGAGCTGGAAGAAAGCTGTATATATTCAGATAGATGAGAGTGAAACGTTCAATAAAAGGAAATAAACTTACCGGATTTAAGGTATCCACCAAATTGTAGTGATCCAACCTTCGGAGGCAATGGTATAGCTCTCTTATTTAGAAACCAGATCATTAAAAAGGTGACAGTGTATCTGAAAAACAGAAATTCCATAAAGTTCATTTTCTAATTACAGATAAAAAAGGGTAATATTGAAAGAAAGTCTATTGAAAATCACATACTGAGATATAACAGTGGAAATGGCTGCACCAGTTGCACCCAAACGAAAATAATAAATATGGAGGGGCAACAAAAACACAGCTAACGAATTACCAATACATTGACTAAAAACAAATGGAAATCAACAAGTTGGAGACATGACTATAAATACACTGTGCAAGAATAATAGACCACTATTATGCGTGTGTTATATGGGCGTTTTGTGTGTGTGTGTGTGTGTGTGTGTGTGTACACCGTATAGAAAACTAGACTTTCCATCCCAAAAGCTTCAATTATTTCATATTCAATCAAAAGATGCTAAAGGCTATTAGGACATGTGTCACAAATATATAGCATTGTAGTGGATAAAAAAGTGTTACACCACTTCTCCAGTGCTCTCCCCTCAGCAAGATGCTGACAACAATAGATTAACCAGGCATTTCAGCAGTCACACAAGACAAATTCATACTGCCATCTAGAAAGGGATGTCACTTGAACGTTTAAAATATATATAACCAAAAACTTGCCTAGACATAGTACTGGAGTTTTTGTATCCTTAAATCCACGGAAAACTCCTTGAAGAGCCAAAGATGCTACAACTGCGGGAGCACCAAATGCTCTTAGTTGATGAAATCGTTGTGCTTGAATGCGCATAGGTGAGTCCTGTGATATTCGGGGGGAAAAAAGATCTTCCTTAAATTAAACAGTCAAATATGAGAGGGGAAACCAGAAAACGTATAAGCTCCCCCCATAACCAAAAATAAAAAATCAAATTGAGTAACCGCACATGCACAAGACCTAGAAACTTGTATAGTAATTGTTCACATATATATAATTGCATTTATGCATACAACAAAAGAAAGTTTGTATAATCATGTAAAAAGATATAAGACAAGGAAGACAAACAAATCAGTATGAGAAGTAATTTTAGATCAGGTAACCTACTGATGATATGCCCATCATATTTAGAAACAACCCAGATCCCAAAGACAGAGCCATGGCCTCAAAGATTCCAATCCCAACTGCTAACTGTAAAGCTGTAGACACTGAAGATAGCTGCTTTCTCTCAACGACTCCATCAACAGGTTTGGGTTTACCATTAGTATTGCCGTCTAGATAACCATTTTCTGTACGAAAATCAGCCAAAATCAGATTCCCAAAAAAAAAAAAAAGGTTTAAGTAATCTCTGCTCTAAGTTAGACATAAAGACAGACCAAATATGTGTACAACAAAGATGACCAGGGAAGTAAAACAAAAGTTGAACTTCGCCTGAAGTAGAACCTTTACTTTCACTCTTAGCAAGGTCTTCAGCAACAAAAGATGTAGCAACACTGAGGAGAGGGATATTAAATGTCTTTGAGATATAATTAAAGATGTTCATTGAAATACCAGCTGAAGCCAATTCCACGGAACCTATGGAAAAACAGAAGCAAAATAAATAAGGAGCTCCAAATTCAAATCAATTATACAGTTATCAGTCATTGAACACGTTTAAAGGAGTGAAACAAACCCAAATTGCCAATGTATGCAGTCTCCATTAGTTGTGCTAATGGATCAATGGCCTGACCCATAATTGGTAAAGAAAGCATCAATAGCACGCTTTTGACATCTGGAGAATATGTTTCACTGATAGAAATGTTATTAAACTCTAACCCAAAACAAACAAAAAACAATGCTTAACATAGGTAGCTTAGTTCATGGATCAACTAAAAACTATGAGTAATAATAACAATTTCAGAGATTCGCTGAAATAGACAATTCCCGATAGCTATTGACGGTAATATTTCTCATATAAGCTTCATAATCAAAATTAAGTGAATAAAAACAAAATTAACTTGCTTGCACTTATAAACCAAACCACATACGAAGGGAGGGACTAGAAGATGAAGGGATTGGGAGGCTTCCATCAAAAGTAGAAAAATTTATCTAAAGCTATCATGCTCAGTCACCAGCCACTCTACAAACTCATAATTTATTTTTTTCAAACGATAAGAGCATCAATCAAGAAAAAAAAAAAGTTCACAACAATAAAAGCAGCATTTCAAGAAACTAAAGGAACAAAAATTTTAATATAACAAGGTAATGTAGGCTATAAGGTCTTACAGGTCACCACTCCCTACACCTATGAGAGCTTCCTCTTCCTCCAAACCCAACTTTCCTTCCACCTCAGAGGATCCCACACCCAAATCCGAACTCAATTGATTAGCCACCACCGGGAAACAGGGTCTTCTGCGGCGTGTCACTAGCGGTGTGCACAATGCTCTTCGTGTAGCATACAGATTGCATCCCCCCACAACATTGACATTGTTCAAATCCTTCCTACCACTTCTTGCTACAATATTACAATCTCCCCTTCTGTGCAATGAATTAAACAACCTAGACTTTTGAGTTATCGGGTTGCGGTCACTGGCTCCGGCGGTTAATCCGTTAGAAAGGGCGCCACTTCTGAACTGGGCAATTAATCCTCGATTAGATTGAGGAGATCACTCTACAGATTGAAACAATTCGGGCTGATGTGGTATAACCATCTAAGTGAATATTTGACAAGTCAGGGTTATGTGAACAATGAACTATGCCCATGCGTGTTCATTAAGAAGTCACATTCCAGATTTTCGATCGTTGCAGTTTATGTTGACGACATGAACCTCATCGGAACTCCTGCAGAGCTTGAGGAAATAGCCACACACTTGAAATCGGAATTTAAGATGAAAGATCTTGGGAAAACTCGATATTGCCTCGGTCTGGAGATCAAGCATTGTTTAGATGAAATCCTAGTACATCAATCGAATTACACCTAAAAGGTGCTACGACGTTTTAATGAGGATAAAGCGAAGCCTTCGAGTGCTTATATGGTCGTTCGGACTCTAGATGTTAAACGAGATCCCTTCCATTCGAAGCGGGATGAGGAAGAGATTTTGGAGCATAAAATTTCATACCTAAGTGCAATTGGTGATTTATTGTACTTGGCTCAATGCACTAGACCCGACATCTCCTTCACTGTTAATCTTTTGGCTAGATACAGCAACACCCCTACACGCAGACACTGGAATGGTGTTAAAGACATTTTCTGCTACCTCAAGGTTACGATGGATTTGGGCTGGTTCTACACCCACAAATCCTTGAGAAAAGCTGCCGCCCCCCTCGGTCCTCGGGTTGATTCACGCCTCACTGGTTACGCAGATGCTAGCTATATGTTTAACCTACATAGGGCATGTTCTCAAATGGGTTATGTCTTTACCGGTTGAAAGACCGCTATATCTTGGAGGTCTACCAAGCAAATGCTAGTTGCGACTTCTTTGAACCATGTTGAGATTATCGCCCTGCATGAAGCCTCGTGAGAGTGCTTTTGGTTGAAAGCAATAATGGAACATATTCGAAGCACTAGTTGTCTTTCTCCGATCGTTGACCTTCCTACGACGATCTTTGAAGACAATGCAGCATGTATCGAGCAATTAAAGAATGGATGCATCAAGGGAGACAACACCAAGCACATTGCACCGAAGTTCTTTTATTCTCACCAGCAACAATAGCATTAAAACATTGAAGTCAAGCAAATCCGTTCCCAAGACAACCTGGTCGATCTCTTCACAAAGTCATTGCCCAAGTCTACTTTTCAGAAGCTCGTCCAAGGAATCGGTAACGTAAATTATCTGAGTTGAATTGCTTGTACTTCTCTTATTTGGAAGTTATGTCTAACTCAGAGGAGTATCCTAAAACATACTCACTTGATCTTAATGTACTCTTTTTCCTACAATTATGAGCATTTTTCCCACTGGGTTTTTGCTACCTAACGAGGTTTTGATGAGGCACCCATCCTGGGATGATCATACTCTGTTGAGTACACTATTTTCGTCCTGTTTGACGTTTGTTTTAGACATTATGCGTACTTCTAACTTTTCTCATTAGTTTATGGGTTTTCCCCATAACTTGGGTTTTACCATAGCGAGGTTTTGCGAGTTTTACTACCAATGCATACTTTCTTATATCTGAGACTCGCATTCACCCGTTGTGCCGACGACTTTATCAATTGTTCTACCTTATATGTTGAATATTTGATGCGACGTTTTGTTTGAGTATTTACACACTCAAGGGAGAGTGTTGCAATCCTATCGAATTAGGAATGCGATTGTATAAATCCTAGTGTATTTAGGAGTACCTTTTTTTCCCAATAGTAATTTAATTCCTATTAGAGATGTAATCCTATTAGGGTAAGGATTCTACCTATCCTACTACTATAAATAAAGGCATAAGGGGGTGATACAACACACACCTCATAATTAAATCTCTCTCTTCTCTCTCTGTTGCCACCAGCCCCTCTCATTCTCTGTCCTTTATACGGTTGTTTGGGCCCAAAATATTGGTTTGGGCCAAGTTTAGAATTGTTCTCGACCCGGAAGCGTTGCTCAGGGACCAGCCGTGTTCTATCAGGATGGGGTAGTTGAATCCTGATACAATAAGAAGTCTCGGCAAGATGAGGATGCTGAAACTTAGGAATGAATACGGCCTTATAAGGAGTTGAGTTCAAAGTCCTGATAGAAGTAGAACTGGCCGAGATAATATTGGATCGGGGTGAGGAGTCCTAATCCGAGTATAGTTTTCATTCGATCAGAAGCAGGTTTGCTACTATAAATAGAGGGAAGGGTGCATCGTTCAAGCCCCCTCCAATTCAACACACAAACTGCCCTGTGCAAACCCTCGCTTTACATAAAACCTCTCAACAACCTTGAGATTTTTATTTTCTTTTTCCGCCGACACATCTTCAGTTTAGATAAAGAGCACTGTAAAGGCAACATGTGATACCTTCAGTTTAGATAAACAACATTATCGCCGTAGAACCAGCCGACCGCGAAACATCTTCAGTTTGGATAAACAGCACCGTGTCGAGGCCGATTGGTTATCTATCCAAGTCTTAGTCGAGAAAGACTTTCGGGTCTTTATTGGCAGAGGTCATCTCATTAGCCTTTTCTGCGAGGTGAGGTGTTACAGTTTATTAGAGCTCAGCACATTGAACGCCGAGTTGTTTTATGATTGGATACTTGTATGTAAGCTTTAGAGTTCGGCATTCTGACGGCCGAACCACATTTACCATTAAGACATATATCTGTTTTGAGTATTTGTGCCCCTATACTCTGGTGTTTATTCAGCATGCTTATACCCTTACAAATATAATCACTATGACCGAATTTGGCGCCGACAATTTGTGAACTTTGCAAAATTAGCAACCTTGTCTTCAGGCTCTAGAACCCAAAGGTCAAGAGTGTTCTTTCCTCGGCCGCGATTGTAAGATCAAGAAGTCAGCAACGCACCTAACGCAACATCAACATATTTTACTCAGCCTAGCTCGACCGACGAGTTGGCACGCCCCGTATCAACCGAAGAACGTAGTTAGCTTATTAGTTACTCGGCCTGCGCACCACGTAGGCTTGGTAGGTTTTAGGGTCAATATTTTGGCATGCCTGGTGGGACCAAGTGTTAAAACTACAAAGTTCATGACCATCGAGACACGATCGGTTAAAAAGAAAACAATGATGGGAAAGTCAACGACCGATATGCCAATTCAGAGTCCTGGACAAGAAGTGTCGCATATGCGAAATCCCCTCGTTGCTGCGACCCCTAAGGCTGCAAATGTGACACACCGAGAAAATGAGGTTTGTCTCGGTACCCAGCCCCGAAACATAGAAGTACCTAACCGAATCATAAGAGTTTTCATTGAAGGAATAATGGAGGACTGCGACGAAGATAGTGGTGAAGGTTCTGACCCTCCAACTAGGTCGTTTCTTCGAAGACCACTTGACGAGCATTCTCGGTAGGTTAAACAGATAATTATCCAAAAGATGAACAGTTTGCTCAAGGTAATACGAAGTAATGGTGAGACATACACCTAATTGCTCGAATTATTAGTTAGCAGAGTCTTCACAAGAGGACCTGCTGATCAGTCTCGACAATTTCCACTCAAAAGTAATCCGTTACAGGTAGAAGTAGGATCTACTCAGCTCAAAACAATTGATTTGGAAAAAAAAAAAGATCAAGTAGTAGGTCAGATGGATCCGACCAAATAGTAGAAGTAGCATCCGTCGATATGATCGTGGTCCAAATGATGATCAATTCAGCCATGAAAAAGGGGTCAAAGTTCTCGAAATTCATCCATCCATATCCAGCTTATGTGGAAAAATTCAAATATCCTAAAGGCTTCAAGATCCCAGATTTCAGCCTTTTTGCTGGAGAATCGTCCTTGTCCTCGTTAGAACATGTGGCCCGGTTCACTGTGCAATGCAGAAATGTCAATAGTGATTTCTATAAACTGCGACTGTTTAACTTTTCGTTGATGGGCTCAACATTCGCATGGTATATCAACCTCCCACTTAATTCCATCCAAAGTTGGGAGAAGTTGGGAGAAGTTGGTCGAGAAATTTCACAAACAACTTTATTGGTCGGGGATGGAAATGTCATTTTCTTCACTGGCTACGATGGCTCAAGCATCCGATGAGTCACCAATGGACTATCTTACAAGGTTTAAATCTGCCAGGAATTAGTGCCGAGTACATCTACCCGAAGTCGAATTTGTTAGGCTTGCTCTAAACAGGCTAGACGTGGAGTACAAAAAGAAATTCATGGGGGCAAACTTCCAGGATATGTAGGAATTAGCCCAAATGGTGGTCGACGTTGATCCATTCCCTTCAGCAACAGTTGGCATGGTAGACACCCATTTTCCCAAGAGCAAAGGGAAAAGGAACGCCTAGTTTGTTCCAATACAACACGTCCCAAAGCAAAACTTTCGACCACAACTCAAAATTGATCTATTTTCCATTAAACCGCCCACCGAGTTTTCAGGATCGGTCGTAGTAGAATCTATGTCAGACTCCAATGCAGAAGAAATTGACGGGCCATGGTTTTGTGCAGCAATTGTAAGGCACGCATCGTATTAACCGAACAGAATGAGAGAACACCTCAAACTCCAACACCACGGCAATCATCCAAGGATGCGACGACACCCGCTAGAAAGTGTTCGATAGGCTCGGCCCTCAAGAACGGACAGACAGCCCTACCTTGGCCAGACGGCGCCTTGATTTCGACGCGCCGTTTTATAACGAGGATTATTACTTGCGTAATTCCAGCAATTCAAGTTCATCGGCGAATCAAAAAACCTTCAAGCCTCTTGAGTCACGCAACCAATGTTGGTACAGTTACAACTCTCACACTGGCATGTATACTGCACTATCCAAATCTCAAAAACGTCGACGCCAGCGGATATATTGCATGGCTCGACGACAGGCAGCCCAGATCGTTTCGGCAGCTAAATGGCAGCCAAAAGAAGCGATAAGAAGCTGAGATGATCGACAAACCCTAACAATTATGGATGAATTACAAGGGCGAAAGGGAACCGATCGTAACTTCGAAACCACTATTGATTAGTTCGAGAAGCGCATCAAACTCCTCATTCGGCCTAGGGAGATGAAAGTTTGTTTCAAGCTATTTGGGAAAGACGTCGAAAGCAAACTTTCCCCATTACTCCCGCAAGAGTCATTAATAAGAGTTCGACAAAATCTACACCCTCCATTCCTCGGTGAATCCTTGGAGTACATGAGAGAGTTTCATAAGAAATATTCTGCCAACGATTTGTACGGCCTACCCAAGGCGTGTCAAGAAGCTATCGACCTGGCACTAACTTGTCCTGATGCTGAACAAATTATCCAAAAAACCACCGATCTAGCAATGAAGGCCAGGTTCCAGCACATACAAGAAGCTAGGGTCTTTGGCTTCGAGGTCAATCCATACACGGACATTGATATGGCTGAGCTTCCCTTTTCTCTTGAATACCTTCAATACTTATGACACCACTTCGAAGTTTTCTCGGCCGTATCTCTCTTCGGTCTTATAGCCGATGAAGAAGATCGGGTGGCACGTCTGGACGCCTACCTAGATACAAGGGACGTCCGGATCGCCTATGAAGGACGAGCCCGTAAAGCACTGTAGGGGCAAAGTCAGACACCAGAAACGAACGGGCTCGAAAACGATAGTTAGAAGGAAGCAAGGACGGGTTGCATATCACAAGTGCAAGTACTTGTTGAGGCATACGATGATCAGGCCGAGGATGCTCTAACGCACGATGCTGCAGTCCTTGATAACCTGGAAGACAACGACCAAGATCCGATGGGCCCTTTGGTCCTTGAGAACATGGAAATTAGCATGGTTCATGTTCTACAAATACCAGCATATTCCCCAAATACCAGCATAGGCACGTGCTAGCCGACACCCGAGGGTGACGAAAGTCATTTATTAAGTGCAAATGCTGAAAACAAGGGATAGATAAGACTTAGAAATATAAAAGAATAATGAATATGCATTTAAGGAACGTGTTCAGAGCATACAACTAACTTAAATACTAAAAGAAATAATATAAAAAAAAATTGAATGAACAAAGGAGTAGGTCCTACACCAAGAAGACTCGAAGATGCCGCTGCGGAAGAGCCTTGACGTCGAGATTGTATGCCTTGATTCTAAGTCCTGAATGCGGGCGCAAAACAAATGTGAGTGGACCAAGTTCATATATACAGTAATAATAAAACAGTTATTAAGATACTAACCCCCACAGTTTATATACAAAAAACTACTAGCATAATAAGTGATACGTTTACTAAAAACCCTAGCATGCCAAAAACATCTCAAAAGACATATCGCAGAAAAAAAAACATCAATCGTCTTGTAATCGCAGTGTGCTGCCAGTAAGATCACTGAATAAATATAACTCTTGGCCCTATGCCAGCATCGTGGTCTCTGCGCCCGTAGCCAGAGATTACCAACTCTCGGCCCAATGCCTGCTTCGTGTCCCTCAGCCCGTAGCTAGGGATTATTTCTCCCAGCCTATCTGCCAACACCAGATCCTCGTCCCAATCGGCATAGTGTTCACTAGGTACGCACAAATAGTTACGCCTCTCATAAATAACCACTTCATAGTATAAAGTTATCCATCGTCTATACTATAAAGAGGGGTTTTGAAAACATGTTCTATCATCCTATCGTCATCCATCAGATAGTCTACAAGTTCATGGTTTTTATAGAAAATACGATATATCAAACTATAGCTCAATATAGATTAATAATTAATTATTCACAAAAAATGAGACGATAAACAACATATTCCATAAACATGCTTAACATAAAATCAGTTCATAAACTCGTAAGGCATGCATTTCATTTATGCAAATTTTAGAAGAGGTCCACTCACAGTACTCCGTAGCAGCAGAAATGTGCGGAAGAGGATTAGGGAAATCCCCACTAGCAACTTCACCTAAGCACAAAATTGTACAATTTATCAAACTACCCAACTATAGAATTTCAAGAAATGGAAATGGGTCTTGGGTTTGGATCCGGATTAGGGTTTAGGTTTAGGTTAAATAGGGTTAGGACCTATTGGGTTTTGGGTTTGAATAGTTTAGGAACGAAAGGGGTGGTTTGGGCTTGAGCCCAAACCCACACAACACACACACACACATGCATGGCACAACACACCCACACACGGCACAACACACACATACATATGTGCACCACACACACGTGCACCATACACACTCACGCGAACTCACCATACACGCACACACCCACACGAACACACATCCAAACACTCAACCCACATACACTCAGCCCGCAGGCCTAATAGCCAAAGAGAAAGTTGGGATTAACCCACTTGAATAAAACCGGTCCGAGGCCCCTTTGGGCTTTTAAAACAATTAGCTGAAAATTAAAAGGAAACGGGATGGGTTTTAGGGTTCTGGGCTGGTCCAAATACGGGCTAAAGCCCGTGGGTGTTCTGAAATGGCCTGATGACCTGCGAGGTGTCGGGAAAGAACACCGGAGCTGTTATAGCTCGGGCCGACGGCAACGTATAAACCAAGCTCCCAAAATGCAGAGAAAAACACAGCTGAAGTGATAAGAACGAGAATATACCACTGTGAGTCTTAACCGTGGTCGAGAATGGCTGGGTTAGTCATAGAACTCGTCGGGTTTTCTCGTCGAGTTCTGGAAAACAACAATAGAGTGCATGCACAGATTATTACAGGGGTTTTAGACCTTAGATTTCAAGTCGATTTGAACATGCAAGGCTTGAGGATGATACCTAAAACATTATAAGGGAAATCTCGAGCCAAAACAGAGACTGGAAGGCTGAGCTCCTCCCTAGATTCAGTAAGAACTATGAAGCTCTTTGTTCAGCATCACCATTCGATTTCCTAAGCCACATATATGCTCAATTTGAGGGTTTTGAGGTACGATTTAAATGGAGGTTTATGATGGTGGTGGTCTGTGGCATTCGATGCAGAGAAGAGAGGTGAGAGAGAGAAGGCGAGTGAGAGAGTGAGTCACAAGGAGGGGACAAAGAGAGATGAGGTTTGTTAAGGTGCTGCCACGTGGTAGTTTAAGGGAGTTTAGGAATCTAGATAAAGGGTCCAGATTTAGTCAAGCTAAGGGACCAAAATGAAATTTTATTAAAACTTTGGGAAATTATAAAATTACATATAAATTCAGGGGTGGGGTTTAACACAAGTCGATTTCGTCGCCATCGTCGAAGATGGGCAAGCAAATAACGACGAAAAACTTAGAACACCAATTCACCCGCAAGATCAAGACATCGACATTCCCCCTCAAGAAGCGACTTCGGCTTTTGTAAGACTCGATTACTTTCTCTTGTTAACTTTGCTATAATGAGTCTGAACCGAGAAAAATATTACATGTCAAGTGCCCAATTATTCATTTCACCGAAAATTTTATGCGCCGAAAGGCGTTGTCTATATTTCCTGGCCACCTCAGTGGCCGTTAAAAGTAGATAACCTTCATCGGCCGCATGAATTGAGAAGCAGTCTAAAACACTGGGCTCGGCCATTAAGCTTTCTAGGTTCGTGTACCTGTAAATGTCGATAATATTGTGTATATTAAGAAAGAAAAAGGATAATACCTTAGATACTCAGTAGTAAGTACTCTATGTACACACTTTCTAATTTCGCCCAAGCAAAAAATGCTACCTGTTTCTTATGTTTTAGGGTGCGTTTGTTACACCGGACTGTCTCAGACTAGATTAGCTGCAAGGACTAAGCTGGACTAGCTTAGACTAGACTAAGTTGGACTAGTTTAGTGAAGTGTTGTTGCAGTATCGGACTAGGAAGCCTAATTATAATATTATATTAGTTAATCTATATCTATTGATATTTTATTATTAATTTAATCTAATATCAATTAATATTTATTATTTCTTTATCATTTTCCATTTTTCTAGAGTCATCTTCTTCTCTAATCTTTATACATCTCAATTTTTTTTTCTCATTGTTTACTCCACCAGTGTCGCCCTCCACTCTCCCTTTTTCCTCCTTTTTCTACTCCGTCCCCTCCCTTTCTCTCGTTTCACCTTTTTACCACTATCCTTTCTCCCCTCTCTCCGTTTGTACTTATTTTGTTTCACCTAATATGAAACGCTTGACGCGGGTGCTAGAGTTGCAGGTAAGCAGAGAGATCTCAAATTGCGAAGATCGTTCTCGGATCTTAAGTTCTTCAGGCGAAGATCGATCTCTCTGTTTTCTGGGTCTGATTCAAGTTCAATCGAAGAAAATGGAGAACCCATTTCTGCATATCGACCAAGTGTTCTTTCGTGGGTTTGTCGGGAAATCAAGGTTGTGGGTTCATCGGGAAATCTGAGATGTGGGCTCGTCGGGATTTGCAGATTTTGTTTCTTTTTTATCCAGAAAAAAGAATTGCAATTGATGAGTTTGGCGTCGGAGATGAAGTCGTGCCCGAAGTCTTTGCCGTCAAAATCGAGGTCGAGGAGGTGAATCAAGCAGGACGAAGTGAGATGCTGTCGAAATCGAGGTCGAGGAGGTGAATCAAGCAGAACGAAGCGAAGTTCCTAGCTAATCCCGTGGTTTTTGGGAGGACTCGTGAAGACCGGCTAGCGACACCTCTAGTGAAAGCGAGTCCCAATTAATCTCATTAACTCTAGTCCCGCAAGCCACCAAACACAAGACTACAATCCAATCCAGTGAAAGCTAAGAAGGGTAAACAAACGCCTTTTTAAAGTCTAAAAAAGTAGCATGTTCATTATTTTTTGGACAATACTTGGGTACACACCAGGAATACCTAATATACTGACTAATCCTATAAAAAAAACGACATGTGTCATTTTGAAACTGCACACATCTAAAATTCACGTCGGCACGAAATTATTTTTAATTACATCCTCCCCATTTATTAATGAATACGGTATAAAATCAAAAGCATACGGTGACCGATATCCAACACTTTCAGAAATGGGAAAGCAGGTGGCCATTGTAGGAGCTGGGATTAGTGGCCTCCTTGCCTGCAAGTACACACTTTCAAAGGGATTTCAACCTATTGTGTTTGAATCTACGAGCAGCATTGGAGGAGTGTGGACCAAAACTATTGAGTCTACCAAGCTCCAAACTCCTAAACCGCTTTACCAATTCTCAGATTTTCCATGGCCATCTTCAGTGGAAGAGGACTTTCCTAGCCAGCATCAAGTTTTGGATTACATCCAATCATATGCTCAACATTTTGACTTGCTTAAGCACATCAAATTCGACACCAAAGTGTGTGGGATTGAGTATGAAGGTGCATCTGAGGATGAGATGCAGGCTTGGAGTCACTGGGGTGGAACTGGAGAGCCTTTCAGCTCCAAAGGGAAATGGAAAGTTGCAGTAGAAGACAAACATAGCCGTTCAACGGAGGTGCCTTCTTATTTTTAAGTGCATAGATATATGTATACATCCTTTCGAATTTAATTATGTTATGCTTTCATACTGTCAATTTTTAAGTCATACTGATCTGATTATGCATAAGCAGGTTTACCTTGTGGACTTTGTAATCCTCTGCATCGGACGGTTTAGTGATGTTCCAAACATTCCTGAATTCCCTTTCAACAAGGGGCCAGAAGCATTTCATGGGGAGGTTATACACTCAAAGGATTACGCCGCAATGGATTACGAAAGAGCGCGTAACTTCGTGAAAGGAAAGCGTGTAACAGTTGTTGGATTTCAGAAATCTGCACTGGACATTGCAATGGAGTGTTCGAACACAAATGGTAGCTAGTTTCGTGAAAATTAATTGATTGTCACATGGCATGTGCCCAGAATATTGTGATCATTTTGTTCATAGTTTGTATTACCTATTCTTCTTGATTAATTGGTTGGTTTGCAGGGATTGAGCATCCATGCACAGTAATTTACAAGACAGAGCATTGGACTCTTCCTGACTATCTTCCATGGGGTGTTCCCCTGACATACCTATACCTTAATCGCTTCTCGGAGCTGTTGATTCATAAGCCTGGTGAAGGCATCCTACTTGGTCTCCTTGCCACAATTCTTTCACCTCTGGTAAACTTTTTTATATTTATTTTTCATGAATTTTTTTTATAAGCAATAATGTTGTAGGTTAAATAATTAGTTGTTAGGAAGGGGAATCAGTGAGGTTCAAACCCTCACCGTGGTGCTTGAATTGCTTACTTTCCACCACTACGGTAAAGCCTCATCAACTTATCTTTTCTGAACTTAGTATTAATCAATTTGTAAAAAGAGGAGTTTATTAAGAATATATTTTGTGAATTATAACAGAGATGGGGATTTTCAAAATTTGTTGAAAGCTACGTAACTAAGAAGCTTGGGTTGGCCAAGTACGGAATGGTACCTAGGCATAGTTTTCTTCAAGAAATCAGTTCTTGTCTGATCTCAACAATACCGGAAAAGTTCTACGATCGAGTCCAAGAGGGAAGCATCATACTGAAAAAATCCCCCGGCAGCTTCAGCTTTTGCCAGGAAGGCGTTTTGGTTGAAGGGGAAGTATCCCCTGTGAAGACAGATGTGATGATACTCGCTACTGGGTTTAGAGGTGATAAAAAGCTCAAAGACATCTTTGTGTCTCCTACCTTTCAGGATTATATAGCTGGTTCGCCGGAGGCCATATTACCCCTCTACAGGTTAGCTCCCCTGAAAGCACATTGCGGCAAGTTTATGCTAAATATACCACATTTTCTGATCACATCTCTCACATAACTCTAGTCCGAGTCCCATCTATATCTAGGTAGGTCTTAATTTTGTGAGATTAGTGATCAGTAAATGCAGCATGCACATGTAGATTTATTTGGTCATTTTATTAACTACTGTAACATTTAAATCTGATGGCTCATTATGCTTCTATTTCAATCAGGGAATGCATACATGGACGAATTCCACAACTAGCCGTAATTGGATTTTCCGAGAGTCTTTCAAACTTGTACACCTCCGAGATGAGATGCAGGTGGGTAGCTGAGCTTCTTGGACGCACATTTACGTTACCAAGCATAAAAGAGATGGAGAAAGATGTGAACGAATGGGACGGATTCGCAAAGCGATACGCGGGCAAATACTATCGGAGATCATGCAACGGTACCGTTCATATATGGTACAATGACCAGTTGTGCAAGGACATGGAATGGAACCCTAAAAGAAAGAAGGGACTATTTGCTGAATTATTTGAGCCTTATGGACCATTGGATTATGCTCCATCTTAAAATGTTCAATAGTGCGTTGACTTAAAAAATAAATCTACCTTTCCTTTCAAATACGTGTTAACTTAAAAGTTACATCCGTTGTGCGTTACTATGTAATAATATTCGAGAAGAATTATTTTTGATATATTTTCTTGAGAAATGATAGTCACTCTTTTTTGTCTTGCATATATTCATTATTCATGTTTTTAGATTTTTGTGGCAAATATGTCATGACTATTTCTCTCATAGATGAATACGAAAAATTAAGATGAAGAAATACACACCATCAATGAGAAATTAGGAACTCAGAGATGAATTCCAGCAAGAATTAGATGAACAGCAAAGCGGAAAAGGATTGAGATGTCAACAAGCCGTGAGGCAGTTGGAGAGTCATACCGTATAGAAAGCTTAGCTTATAAGAAAACTGCAATTGCAAGAAAATATCTTGATTTCATTTCATAAATAATTTCAGTGTACGTATTGGTATATATAGAGATACAAATCTGATGACCTTTCTACCCTTAGTTAACCTAGCTAATTACAGACAAGTCCCTAACTAACACAAGTAGTTTGTTACAATTTTATAGCAGTACAAGTAATATTTGACTCATTACCACCTACTCATACCTATTTCAATTTCTACATAAAACAACATGCATTGGAATAATCTGCTCATTCTGCGAAATGCACTGGAACTGTGCTGCACCTTTTTATTTGATTTTTATTTTATTATAACTTTTTATTCTACATAAATAATTTGTAGTTTATGATTTATTTAGGAATATTTTAAATTTTAGTTGGATGTCGGAAGAAAGTTAAAAATTCAAGTGAAGATGTATAAAGACAAAGGTGTATAAAAATTAAGTGTGTGTTGTAGGCCTATTTGATTGAACTGTTGTTGACCTTAAAAACTACCAAGCCTACGTGGCACGCAGGCCGAGTAGCTAGTGAGCTAACTACGTCATTCGGTTAATGCGGACGCCACAACCCGTCATATCAACAGAAAAAATAAAAATAAAAACCAAAAAACCAGTTTTCACAGAGCAAAAGAGATAAGGAGATCGTTCCTTCTGTTCGGTTTCAGTAGAATATGAGAAGTTTTGGCCCGCTACAAATCACAATTTTCCTCTCAATTGAATTTGTGAAACGGCGATTTAGGTGTTCGTTGTTCCAAATCACAGTCGTTGTTGAGGCATCGTTCCGATCGCGACGGTGGGGTGTATTTGCCGTGAGAGAAACACACGCAGAGGAGAGGGAGTGCAAATGGGTATTTTGGGTAGAAAATTTTGATTCCTGATGTAACCTTCTACCCAGAGTCCAATTACTACCCCTATAGAGGTAATCCAATTCCGGGATATTAAGGAATTGAACTCCCGATATTGGGTAGGCCCTACATAATTTCTAATTCCCTACTTGCTGGTAAATGCCAAAATACTTTGCGAGGAGTGCAATTCCGTTTCTCCACATTCCAACCCCGATTGGTAAACACGCCCTAAGGGTTTTTATTCCCACGGGAGGAAGCTTTTTTCCATCTTACATATATTTAATTAACTTTAAATAATGCTGCAAAATGTTTTTGTTAAAAATAAATGAATAAATAATTAGTGTTTTTTGTTCGTGTACATTTTAGTACTATTCTTCTTCACTTGTAAGTGAGAGGATTTAGGTTTGATTTTCGCAAAATGAAATCTTAAATTACATTATTGTGGTTAGCCGAGTGTGTGGCTTAATGCACTCTCTCATCCTCTTAGTGTAAATAATATATTTTGTTAAAAAAATAGTTGAATGAGTACTTGCAACCAAAAGTTAAATGTGTTAGCTTGGATTATTCCTAGGAACTTGGTTCTCTCGTACAATTAAATATGTATATGAAGCCTACAAATTGTTATACCCACAAATGATTCATATAAATATAAGTGGCGTATCATCAATCTAAGTGTTTTAAGCGTTTACCCAATGCACAGTTTCTTTTGGACGACGTACGTCAAATAAGGTGGCAGATAGATTGGCGAGGCTGGGTCTCACTCTTGATTATCAATGACTGTACGTATTCTATTACTTATCAATGCATATCGTACTGTTTTCAAAAAAAAAATAATAATAATAAGTACTTGCAACCATAGGTTATTTTCAATGATTCATATAATTTTCGTTCTCTCCTATATAAAATGTATCTGAGATTCTGAAGCCTGCAAATTTGTTAAAGTGTATACCCAAAAGTAATTACTTCCTCCCATTTATATCAAACACAAAGTACTCTATATCAAACAATTAATTATCAAAAATGGGAAAGCTGGTGGCCATTGTAGGAGCTGGGATCAGTGGCCTCCTTTCCTGCAAGTACACACGTTCATAGGGATTTCAGCTCATTGTGCTTGAATCTTCAGGCAAGTACATTGGTGTAGAACTATGACTCCTTAAATTAATCATGTACAATGTTTTCAATATTACAGGATTTGAGAAAACTCATATGTAGTAGGAATCCTAAATTAAGTACAATTGATTTTGCATTCCATTAATCACGGAGATGATTCCGGATTATTTTCTATTCTAACTCCCCACCACAAACTGAATGATCCTTAGCGGACAAGTTTCGAACCAAATACATCATGACGTGGCTGATGAAGAGCTTTTGTAAGAAGGTTGGCAGGCTGATCGACAGAAGACATGTAGCAAACGCGAAGACTACCGAGAGCCACATTTTCACCAACAAAATGATAATCAAGTTCAATGTGGCGAATATGAGCATGATGAATTGGAGAAGCAGCAAGATAGGTGGAACTAAGGTTGTCACACTGAAGTAAAACTAGAAAACATAGATGAACCCCAAGCTCACAAAAAAAAAGAACAAAGTCTTGTAGTCTCGGCACAAGAATGACCAAGAGACCGGTATTCAGATTCACCACTAGATGGGGTCACTGTCGGTTGATATAGAGCACCAAGAGATGATATTTGTGCTAAGATAAATGAGGTAACTAGTGGTGGAGCAATGAGTATCTGGACAACCCGCCCAATTAGCGTCAAAATAAGTAAATAATTTTGCAGAAGCAAGCTGGGGAGTCAAAGTGATGCCAAAATCCATAGTACCTTTGATGTAACGGAGAATCCATTTGGCAACAATCATGTGAATAGTGCGAGAGGAACTCATAAATTGAGCAACATTATTAACAGCAAAAGATATGTCAGGGCGAGTTAAAGTAAGGTATTGTAAGGAGCCAACTAACTCACGATAGGACATAGGAGAAGCAAGGAGAGACCAAGGTTCTAAATGACGCTAGGCGCTAGTCAGGCGGTGGATTGGGGTCTAGCGCCTAGGCGGATTAGACGGATTGAAGTGAATTTATTATATATTGCATAAAAAAGTGCCTATTTATACTTAATAAACAGATAATTGTATATATAAATTGCAAAATAAAATGACATATAGATTATAAAGTATCGAAAATATTGAAACTATGGGGAACAAGCATATAATAAGTGTTAATCCAACTATTCAACAAGTCCCTAACATTTTATTGAAAAAATCAAATGCAAAATGAAAATTATATATTTTCTATCTAAGTGAGAGTAGCTGTCTAGGCGGGTGCCTAGACGGGTTTAGGCGGGCACCTAAGCAGGCTAGGCGAATACCTAAGCAGGTCTAGGCGCACCTTCTTAATTTTCAAATGCCTAAAGACTAATCGGGAAGGTGACCAGCCGCCTAGCACCTAGGCGACACTAGGGGAAGCCTAGGCGATGCTGGGCAAGGATTTTTAGAATAGTGGGAGAGACCCATTAGACGCCGTGAAAGATACCTTCGCAGTAAAAGGCTTGGAAGCAAGTTTCAAGGAAACCATGTCAAATATTTGAGAAAGATAATGAGCATACTTTAGTTGATAGATGGTGAGGACCAATGGAATCACTAATGACCTGAAGGCCTAAAATATAGGTGAAAAGACCCAAATCTTTGATGTCAAACTATTATCCAAGAAGAGCGGTGAACTGAGTGAGAAGCTTCGGAGACTTATAGTAATGACATACAATAATAAATAAATGGTGTAGCTAGGAAGCACATTGATAAATAAAAAGGAAAGAATTAACTCAATGTAACATCAATATATGCGGAGACATGTAATTCACGAGACCAAATATAACCACTAACCTGAAGATGATGACATGTTGCTAAGATTAGAGTTCTTCTACAACTCTTCTATTCTGTATGCGAAGCCTCAAGAATGGGGTTTGAGTTTTTGTAAGCTTGTGTGTTTAGAGAGACTACAGGGACCCTAATATATATATCATACACAGTGGTAATCAACTAGGACTCTTCCCATTGAGTAATCCTAATTGATCTTAACCTCATCACCGTGAATTCCTTTATTCATATCAGCTAGAAAGACTTCTAGAAATATCATGATTGTTCAAGCTAATGAATCCTAATATACATATTCCTTATCAGCTCACAAACATTGTCAATGTAGATCTTTAATATTCCCACACGAATAACAAGTGCTAACCAAGTGTATAGATCTCTTCAAAACTTATATTCTCTCACTAGAGCTACACTTGGTTAACCATTGCTAACCTTAATGTGAGATTCTTCTTAAATGGCCACGAGATCAATATTGACACAAATCATTATTCCAGGCTTAGGTCATTAACCAACATCTGTAAAGGACTAAACAGTAACATATTCTTTAACTTGAATAATATCCCCATAATCACATTTACAAAGCTGGCCAACTCATTAAACCCTAACAAGATATGAAAATTATTGTATTGAAAAAAGTCTGCATATGTATTCATCATCATCTCAATACATAGCGGAGATGAGAATGCTTCGTTGGATGTGTGGGCACACGAGAAAGGATAAGATTAGGAATGAGGATATCCGGGGTAAAGTAGGAGTAGCCGAAATTGAAGGAAAGATGAGAGAAAATCGGTTACGGTGGTTTGGACATGTGCAAAGAAGGCCTACTGACGCTCCGATTAGAAGATGCGACTATGGGACAGAGGTTCAGGGCCGAAGGGGTAGAGGAAGACCTAAGAAAACTTTGGAAGAGACTCTAAGAAAAGACTTAGAGTACTTGGATCTAACGAAGGACATGACACAGGACCGAGCACAATGGCGTTCTAAGATTCATGTAGCCGATCCCACTCAGTGACTTGGATTTTCCAAGTCTCCAACCGAGAAGTTTTCCTCACTCAGGAAATTAAGGGAACACTACCTCAACCTACATGCTCCACTCACAAAGCTCCAACAAAAGAAAATTCAAAGAACTTAGAGAAGAAGGCTTTGGTGTATTTAACACAATACGTTGAAATGAAGGAAAACTTATTTATTGATATCCCCGATAAGCTACAAATATGTACATATACATGAGTCAAAATAAACAAACAAGAGAGAGCCTTCACAAAGGTTGCTTAGGAGAAGTCGCAGCAGTCGGTAGAGCCCCAGAAAGAGAAGGCACCGGAGGGGGATCATTCGGAGCCTCAGTACTGGACAGAACCCTAGAAGTAGGAGGCATCAGAGGTTGATCATTTGGAGCTTCATTACGCGGTACAGCCCCAGAAGACGAAGGCAATAAATGCCTTTGGAACAAACCCACAAATCTCTGATGATCAAGTAAAACCTGACCATCAGATTCCTTCATCTGGTCCAGCTTCCTCTTCATGTTTGTAGCATAGTCATGTGCGAGACGGTGCAACTGTTTATTCTCATGCTTGAGCCCTCTAATCTCCTGTTTGAGACTCATCACTTCAGCCGCCAATGATTCAACTTGGCGGGTTCGAGCAAATAGGCGTTGGGCCATATTAGACACAGAACCTGCACACTGAACACTGAGAGCCAGAGAATCCTTAACAGCTAACTCATCAGATCGTTTGGAAAGTAGTCTGTTATCTTTGGGAGTGAGAAGGTTCCTGGCCACCACCGCAGCGGTCATATCATTCTTCATAACGGAATCCCCAACGGTAAGAGGACCAGTAGGGGAGACGAAGGATGGGCGCCATATGTTGTCTGGAGAAGGCGGGGCTGCCTCTTCAACAAGGTTCAAGTCAAAACGACGGTCGGAGGGGCCAGACATTTTCAAAGGTGTTGAAGAGAGAAGAGGTCGAACAAATCAAGATCTTAGAAGTGTAAGAATTGAGCTTCTACTGGTGGAGATTCAAGTGTGCTTTGGAACTTAATGCCAGCCCCTATAAAAATCTGCACTCGACGGAGCTTCAGAAATCGAAGAGGCGCTTGCTTTCTCAAAAGTTGGGCTGCTCAGAGACAACGAGGGTCGATCTCAGAAATCGAAGAGGCACCTACTTTTCCAGCCTTGGCAGCACCTGTCACACGCACACTCAGCTTTGCGGAAATTATGGGCATTCTGTCGAAGACTTCTGGTGAAGTAGAAAGCACATGAGTCTTACTGTTCAATCACCCACTTCCCACACGCAATAGTAGCTCATGTGTATCACAGATAACTTTGCCAAAGTTCTCTGCCAAAGTTGAGCACGTGAAGCTTGCAGCTTCCACTACATCGCTCTGACCAAGACGGGTAAAAGAATAGCAAAGAAACAGCACTAACAAAGTTTAGACACATAAATTTTGAAGGTCTAGCTACCCCATATTATTACCCACAAGGGTAAAGGAACAGTATCACTGCTGGATAATTGGAAAGTCCCTGTGTGTCAACCTCTGTGCTTCGTGGCAAGGTAGACTAGCAAACATGCCCAACCTTTACTCACATTCGAGAAAACACTCCCAACAAGATTGCTTGCTCCAAAATCGAAGAGGCACCGTCCTCCGAATCTCGAGAGCCAGACTCCCAACATGACTACTTTCTCAAAAATCGAAGAGAGGGTAAAGGAACAGTACCATTGCTGGATAATTGGAAAGTCCCTGTGTGTCAACCTCTGTGCTTCGTGGCAAGGTAGACTAGCAAACATGCCCAACCTTTACTCACATTCGAGAAAACACTCCCAACAAGATTGCTTGCTCCAAAATCGAAGAGGCACCGCCCTCCGAATCTCGAGAGCCAGACTCCCAACATGATTACCTTCTCAAAAATCGAAGAGACACCGCTCTCCGAATCTCGAGAGCCAGACCCCCAGCAGGATTGCTTTCTCAAAAATCGAAGAGACATCGTTCTCCGAATCTCGAGAGCCAGATCCCTGATAGGATTGCTTGTTCGAAAACCGAAGAGGCAACACTTTCCCAACTACAAGAGCCGGATCTCCTTGGATAAAGCTGTCTGTAATCTTCACACGCAACATCAGCTTTCCACATACCACAGACCACTTTTTCAAAGTGCTCTGACAGGGTAAAGGAATAGCATTACTACTTGTTGTTAAGGAGACTCCTATATATGTCAACCTCCATCCCCAACGGACAGACAGACCTGCAAAAATGCTCAACCCTTCCTCATATATGAGAGGGCACTCTCAACGAAGCCTTTCGAAATATTCAGCTTTCTTTCCCCCCGATAATACCTCTGCAAACAAGTTATACTAGAGCAAGAATATCTCATATCATCAGGGTTAAAAGCAAGAGTATCCCATATCATGCTTTTTCCCTGTCTTTTCCTTTGGACTTGTTCTTACCTGCAAGACAAGGAGAAAGAGAGCAATCAGTCAGCACTTGGAATCAAGCTTCCAGCCAGGAACTGACTGCCTGGAACTTACTTACCTGGCATTGCTCTCGAGTACTCATCTTCAACATCTTATGCTTCCAGGGAAGATACCGCATCTGCCTGAGGAACAGATAGGGCAAGTGAGAAGGATACAAGGAAGCATGTGGAGACAAGCGTAACAGCACACGTGCCGATACATCCATTACTCTGTCAAAGCAAAAGTATCCCATATCAGTAGGGTCGAACGTACTCTAGATTTGATGGACTTGTTTTGACCCTCAAATTCTTCAGTCGGCCTTATACTCTGGAGGAAACCAGAAAACCCTCCAGCTCAGTTCAAGAATAAGCCTGTGGAAAGTTACTTCTTCAAAAGCAAAAGTATCCCATATCATCTCTTCTCATTTTTCTTCTCTTTATCCTTCATGCTGCCTGCAAGATAGGGAGAATGTGAACAATCAGCCGGAGCTCTGATTGCTTACCTTGTCTGTCACCTCTTTCAGCAAATCCCCTAGCTCGGCAACTTGAGGGACTCCTACTACATGGTTTGTATCGCGCTTGACCAAGCCTGAAACTACAAGTAAGCTTCAAGTGAAATTGATACATTACCTTGTGCATCTCCACCAGTTAAAGATACCACCCCTGGATGGAGGAAGAGTACTTCCAGAGAAGATGCCACATCTACCTGTGAGACAGATAAGGCAAGTCAAGACGATACCACATTCCGATACTTAGAAGTTTCGTGATTACGAGATCATTCTCCCACAATATTTCCTAATGTCATTTGTACTAAATCATTCACCTGTACTCACTAAAGGAAAGCTTGAACCTATGTACTTGTGTAAACCCTTCACAATTAATGAGAACTCCTCTATTCCGTGGACGTAGCCAATCTGGGTGAACCACGTACATCTTGTGTTTGCTTTCCTATCTATATCCATTTATATACTTATCCACACTAATGATCGGAGCAATCTAGCGAAGATCACAAAAAGCGACCGTTTTCGCTACCTAGGATATATCGTGCAAGAGAACGGAGAATTAGAGAGATCTCAACCATAGAATAGAAGTTGGATAGATGAAGTGTAAGAGTGCATCCGGCGGGTTGTGTAACCGTCGTAGGCCACTGAAGCTCAAGGGAAAATTTTATAGGACGGCAATAAGGCCAGCGATGTTGTATGGCACAGAATGTTGGGCGGTGAAGCATCAACACGTACACAAAATGGGTGTGGCGGAGACGAGGATGCTTCGTGGGATGTGTGGGCACACAAGAAATGATAAGATTGGAAATGAGGATATTCGAGGTAAAGTAGGAGTGGCCGAAATTGAAGGAAAGATGAGAGAAAATCGGTTCCGGTGATTTGGACATGTGCAAAGAAGGCCTACTGACGCTCCGGTTCGAAGATGTGACTACGGGACAGAGGTTCAGGGCCAAAGGGGTAGAGGAAGACCTAGGAAAACTTTGGAAGAGACTCTAAGAAAAGACTTAGAGTACTTGGTTCTAACGGAGGACATGACACAAAACCGAGCGCAATGGCGTTCTAGGATTCATAGCCGACCCCACTTAGTGGGAAAAGGCTTTGTTGTTGTTGTTGTTGTTGTTGTGGTTGTTAATCTTGACAACAATTGCACAAATTGTCATACCATTATGCATATAAAATATATACAAACATTCTCAACTAAACTGCATATTTAAGGGTAAACTTTGACAACCTCATAGTTTCAACTTTGTTAGTCTAGAATCCTTAGTAATCTTTTAATAAGATAAATAAACAAACTTGGCAACTAGAAAACATTCTTTAAATAATACTTAGCTTCCATTTGTCAGCTACATCGAAACTTGCCAAAACTCTCATCTTTGTGACATGCTTCTTGAAAACTAAAACTGGTATAGTCATGTACAAGGGTTCGATAAACATAGCCCTAGTCTCTTTTGTTATTCTTGGTGAAGAATATGGCTGCATTATTGTCACAGAAAAGATGAATTGGTCTTGAAATTGAATCAACCACTTTTAGACCTGAGATGAAATTTTTCAATCAAATAGCTTGATCAGTGCCTTCACAAACAAGAAAGATACTCAACCACCATGGTTGAAGCTACCATTGTTGCTTGCTTTATACTTCTCTATGAAATAGCACCACTTGCAATTGTGAAAACAAACCCGGATGTGGACTTAAGATCATCTGGACACCCAACGAAGTCCGAGTCATTGTAACCCTTCAATATAAGATTATATGCGCTTCTATAAACCAATATGTGTTCTTTGGTCTTCTGAAGATATCTTAAAACTTTTTTTGCTGCATTCCAGTAAGCATCACCCGTGCAAGATTGAAATCTGCCAAGTACACTTATCGTGAAGGCAAGATCAAGTCGTGTGCACAATTGTGCATACATCAAGCTTCCAACAAGAGAAGCATATGGTCTTTCCTCCATGTTTTTCTTCTCTAAATCAGTTTTAGGGCACTAAGTTACCCTTTGAGATCGGCATTTCTGTGGTTCCTCAAGAAGACATGTTGAACATTTTAAGAACCTTTTTGATATATCCTTTTTGTGACAACCCTAATAATCCTCTTCTTATATCTTCTTTAATTCAATTCCAAGGACATATGTTGCTTCCCCAAGGTCCTTCATTTCACAATTCTTCTACAGGAATGACTTAGTTTCATCTAACAAACATGCAACATTTGTGGCAAGGAGAATGTCGTCCACATAAAGAACAAGTATAATAAAATTGCTCCCACCGATCTTCATGTAAATGCAAGCATCAGAGGGATTTTCAATGAAACCATACTCTTTCACCACCCTCTAAAACTTAAAATACCACTGTCTCGATGCTTGCTTGAGACCATAGATAGATTTCTTCAATTTTCACATTAGTTTCTCCTTTCCTTCTTCTATAAACTCTTCTAGCTATCTTTTATATATATATATATTGTCATCTAAATCACCATTTAAGAACGCAGTTTTAACGTGTAAAATTAAATCGTAATGAGCACAAATCACCATGATCACCCTAAATGCATCATTGGTAGACACATGGCTGAATGTTTCCTTGTAATCGACATTTCCATTCGAATCCTTCGTCTTGAATACCCACTTACACCTTATTGGTTTCTTCCCTTCCTTTTGTTCTACTAATTCCTGTACTTTATTGTCCTTCATCGAAGTTAGCTCAGATTGCATGGCTTTTATCCACTTTTCAGAGTTAACTTGAAATAGCTTTTTTAAAGGATTTGTCTTATAAGACAAGTCTTTATCATTCTCCTATTTGATTTCCTCAAAAATGGTGGAACCACACCGACTGATATGGCTAGTGCATCTAGTCGGTGGTCATTCAAAATGGCTAACTCCACGTGCCCAGAATTTATTTTTGTTTGCCCCTGCAGTCTGTCATCGCTGCCACGAGGGTGCCAATTTTATCAAGTGTCAATTCCACGTACCCCGCATGTTGTTGCAATCGGTGCGGTCGATGCTCACTGCTGCTGGCCACGTTTGTTGCTGGTTGTCGGTGATCGCAGCTGCCACTCACAGTTCCTGACTCATCATGGCTTGCATGATGATAAGTATGTTGCTCACTGAGTATCAGCACATCATCGGTGCTTTGGTGTAACAGTTACATCCCCAGGCATTTGATGGACATTCCACTAAACAAATATAAAATATTAGATCTTCGTTATGTAGTTATCCTCTCGTTTGTTAGACAAATAAAAAATCTCTCAATAATCACTTCCTCTCATACAGTCAATCCTTACAAGCTTAAAAACTCACAAAGAATCAAACCTCAAATTCTCTAATTTCTGAAGAAAGGATGGCTCAACACACACGATGAAAAACTCTCAATTTGACCACAGAAGTATATTTAAGTTACCAAAAACATTGAAGGAAAACCAAATTTTTCCTTACAACACACTACTAAAATCAATTGTTTGGACCTATTCTTCAATGTAATCTTGTGATTCTAGTAATTCATTAATTTAGTAATTCATTAATTCAGAAGTATATTAGATCATCATTTCTACACACGCACACAAAAAAAAAAAAAAAAAAAAAAAATCATTTCAGTTTGAGTATTACCATGAACATTTCATTGTTTATCAAAAATGCTGTATTTGTTTATTTATTTAGTCCACAACAACAACAACAACAACAAAGCCTTTTCCCACTAAGTGGGGTCAGCTATATGAATCCTAGAACGCCATTGCGCTCGGTTTTGTGTCATGCCCTCCGTTAGATCCAAGTACTCTAAGTCTTTTCTTAGAGTCTCTTCCAAAGTTTTCCTAGGTCTTCCTCTACCCCTTCGGCCCTGAACCTCTGTCCCGTAGTCACATCTTCGAACCGGAGCGTCAGTCGGCCTTCTTTGCACATGTCCAAATCACCAGAGCCGATTTTCTCTCATCTTTCCTACAATTTCGGCTACTCCTACTTTACCTCGGATATCCTCATTCCCAATCTTATCCTTTCTCGTGTGCCCACACATCCCACGAAGCATCCTCATCTCCGCTACACCCATTTTGTGTACGTGTTGATGCTTCACCACCCAACATTCTCTGCCATACAACATCGCTGGCCTTATTGCCGTCCTATAAAATTTTCCCTTGAGCTTCAGTGGCCTACGACGGTCACACAACACGCCGGATGCACTCTTTCCATCCAGCTCGTATTCTATGGTTGAGATCTCCATCTAATTCTCCGTTCTCTTGCAAGATAGATCCTAGGTAACGAAAACGGTCGCTTTTTGTGATCTTCGCTAGATTGCTCCGGTCATTAGTGTGGATAAGTATATAAATGGATAGAGATAGGAAAGCAAACACAAGATGTACGTGGTTCACCCAGATTGGCTGCGTCCACGGAATAGAAGAGTTCTCATTAATTGTGAAGGGTTTACACAAGTACATAGGTTCAAGCTCTCCTTTAGTGAGTACGAGTGAATGATTTAGTACAAATGACATTAGGAAATATTGTGGGAGAATGATCTCGTAATCACGAAACTTCTAAGTATCGGAGTGTGGTGTCGTCTTGACTTGCCTTATCTGTCTCATAGGTAGATGTGGCATCTTCTCTGGAAGTACTCTTCCTCCATCCAGGGGTGGTATCTTTAACTGGTGAAGATGCACAAGGTAATGTATCAATTTCACTTGAAGCTTAATTGTAGTTTCAGGCTTGGTCAAGCGCGATACAAACCATGTAGTAGGAGTCCCCCAAGTCGCCGAGCTAGGGGGTCTGCTGAAAGAGGTGACAGACAAGGTAAGCAATCAGAGCTCCGACTGATTGTTCACCTTCTCCCCATCTTGCAGCAGCATGAAGGATAAAGAGAAGAAAAATGAGAAGAGATGATATGAGATACTTTTGCTTTTGAAGAAGTAACTTTCCACAGGCTTATTCTTGAACTGAGCTGGAGGGTTTTCTGGTTTCCTCCAGAGTATAAGGCCGACTGAAGAATTTGAGGGTCAAAACAAGTCCATCAAATCTAGAGTACGTTCCACCCTGCTGATATGGGATACTTTTGCTTTTGACAGAGTAATGGATGTATCGGCACGTGTGCTGTTACGCTTGTCTCCACATGCTTCCTTGTATCCTTTGCACTTGCCCTATCTGTTCCTCAAGCAGATGCGGAATCTTCCCTGGAAACATAAGATGATGAAGATGAGTACTCGAGAGCAATGCCAGGTAAGTAATCAGGTAAGGGGTTCCAGGCAGTCAGTTCCTGGCTGGAAGCTTGATTCCAAGTGCTGACTGATTGCTCTCTTTCTCCTTGTCTTGCAGGTAAAAACAAGGCCAAAAGAAAAAACAGGGAAAAAGCATGATATGGGATACTCTTGCTTTTAACCCTGATGATATGAGATATTCTTGCTCTAGTATAGCTTGTTTGCAGAGGTATTATCGGGGGGAAAGAAAGCTGAATATTTCGAAAGGCTTTGTTGGGAGTGCCCTCTCAGATATGATGAAGGGTTGAGCATTTTTGCAGGTCTGCCTGTCCGTTGGGGATGGAGGTCGACATATATAGGAGTCTCCCTAACAACAAGTAGTAATGCTATTCCTTTACCCTGCTTGGTCATAGCACGGTAGTGGGAGCTGCCAGTTTCACATGTTTTAACTCTGTCAGAGCACTTTGAAAAAGTGGTCTGTGGTATCTGGCTCTCGAGATTCGGAGAACGATGCCTCTTCGATTTTTGAGAAAGCAATCATGCTGGGGGTCTGACTCTCGAGATTCGGAGAGCAGTGTCTCTTCGATTTTTGAGGAAGTAATCATGTTGGGAGTCTGGCTCTCGAGATTCGGAAGGCGGTGCCTCTTCGATTTTGGAGCAAGCAATCTTGTTGGGAGTGTTGTCTCGAATGTGAGTAAAGGTTGGACATGTTTGCTAGTCTACCTTGCCACGAAGCACAAAGGTTGACACACAGGGACTTTCCAATTATCCAGCAATGGTACTGTTCCTTTACCCTCTCTTCGATTTTGAGAAAGTAGTCATGTTGGGAGTCTGGCTCTCGAGATTCGAAGGACGGTGCCTCTTCGATTTTGGAGCAAGCAATCTTGTTGGGACTGTTTTCTCGAATGTGAGTAAAGGTTGGGCATGTTTGCTAGTCTACCTTGCCACGAAGCACAGAGGTTGACACACAGGGACTTTCCAATTATCCAGCAGTGGTACTGTTCCTTTACCCTTGTGGGTAATAATATGGTAGCTAGACCTTCAAAATTTATGTGTCTAAACTTTGTTAGTGCTGTTTCTTTGCTATTCTTTTACCTTTCTTGGTCAGAGCGATGTAGTGGGAGCTGTAAGCTTCACGTGCTCAACTTTGGCAGAGAACTTTGGCAAAGTGATCTGTGGTACCCATGAGTTATTGTTGCGTGTGGGAAGTGGGTGATTGAACAGTAAGATTCATGTGCTTTCTACTTCACCAGAAGTCTTCGACAGAATGCCCATAATTTCTGCAAAGCTGAGTGTGCGTGTGACAGGTGCTGACAAGGCTAGAAAAGTAGGTGCCTCTTCGATTTCTGAGATCGGCCCTCGTGGTCTCTGAGCAGCCCAGCTTTTGAGAAAGCGAGCGCCTCTTCGATTGATTCGGAGAACGGTGCCTCACCGATTTTTGAGAAAGCAATCATGCTGGGGGTCTGGTTCTCGAGATTCGGGGAGCAGTGTCTCTTCGATTTTTGAGAAAGTAATCATGTTGGGAGAGTGGCTCTCGAGATTCGGAGGGCGGTGCCTCTTCGATTTTGGAGCAAGCAATCTTGTTGGGAGTGTTTTCTCGAATGTGAGTAAAGGTTGGGCATGTTTGCTAGTCTACCTTGCCACGAAGCACAGAGGTTGACACACAGGGACTTTCCAATTATCCAGCAATGGTACTGTTCCTTTACCCTCTCTTCGATTTTTAAGAAAGTAGTCATGTTGGGAGTCTGGCTCTTTAGATTCGGAGGACGGTGCCTCTTCGATTTTGGAGCAAGCAATCTTATTGGGAGTGTTTTCTCGAATGTGAGTAAAGGTTGGGCAAGTTTGCTAGTCTACCTTGCCACGAAGCACAGAGGTTGACATACATGGACTTTCCAATTATCCAGCAGTGGTACTGTTCCTTTACCCTTGTGGGTAATAATATGGTAGCTAGACCTTCAAAATTTATGGGTCTAAACTTTGTTAGTGCTGTTTCTTTGCTATTCTTTTACCCTTCTTGGTCAGAGCGATGTAGTGGAAGCTGCAAGCTTCACGTGCTCAACTTTGGCAGAGAACTTTGGCAAAGTTATCTATGGTACCCATGAGCTATTGTTGCGTGTGGGAAGTGGGTGATTGAACAGTAAGATTCATGTGTTTTCTACTTCCCCAGAAGTCTTTGACAGAATACCCATAATTTCCGCAAAGCTGAGTGTGCGTGTGACAGGTGCTGACAAGGCTGGAAAAGTAGGTGCCTCTTCGATTTCTGAGATCGGCCCTCGTGGTCTCTAGGGAGCCCAGCTTTTGAGAAAGCGAGCGCCTCTTCGATTTCTGAGATCGGCCTTCGTGGTCTTTGAGCAGCCCAACTTTTGAGAAAGCAAACGGCTCTTCGATTTCTGAGATCAACCCTCGTGATCTCTAAGCAGCCCAACTTTTGAGAAAGCAAACGCCTCTTCGATTTCTGAGCAGGCGCCTCTTTGATTTCTGAAGCTCCGTCGAGTGCAGATTTTTATAGAGGCTGGCATTAAGTTCCAAAGCACACTTGAATCTCCACCAGTAGAAGCTTCATTCTTGCACTTCTAAGATCTTGATTTGTCCGACCTCTTCTCTCTTCAACACCTTTGAAAATGTCTGGCCCCTCCGACCGTCGTTTTGACTTGAACCTTGTTGAAGAGGCAGCCCCGCCTTCTCCAGACAACATATGGCGCCCATCCTTTGTCTCCCCAACTGGTCCTCTTACCGTTGGGGATTCCGTGATGAAGAATGATATGACCGCTGCGGTGGTGGCCAGGAACCTTCTCACTCCCAAAGATAACAGACTACTTTCCAAACGGTCTGATGAGTTAGCTGTTAAGGATTCGCTGGCTCTCAGTGTTCAGTGTGCAGGTTCTGTGTCTAATATGGCCCAACGCCTATTTGCTCGAACCCGCCAAGTTGAATCATTGGCGGCTGAAGTGATGAGTCTCAAACAGGAGATTAGAGGGCTCAAGCATGAGAATAAACAGTTGCACCGGCTCGCACATGACTATGCTACAAACATGAAGAGGAAGCTTGACCAGATGAAGGAAACTGATGGTCAGGTTTTACTTGATCATCAGAGATTTGTGGGTTTGTTCCAAAGGCATTTATTGCCTTCGTCTTCTGGGGCTGTACCGCGTAATGAAGCTCCAAATGATCAACCTCTGATGCCTCCTCCTTCTAGGGTTCTGTCCAGTACTGAGGCTCCAAATGATCCCCCTCCGGTGCCTTCTCTTTCTGGGGCTCTACCGACTGCTGAGACTTCTCCTAAGCAACCTTTGTGAAGGCTCCCTCTTGTGTGTTTATTTTGACTCATGTATATGTACATATTTGTAGCTTATCGGGGATATCAATAAATAAGCTTTCCTTCATTTCAACGTATTGTGTTAAATACACCAAAGCCTTCTTCGCTAAGTTCTTTGAATTTTCTTTTGTTGAAGCTTGTTTATTTATTTAGTCCATATTAAAATAATTAAATGCTTTTGGCTTAAATGAATTTGCGTATGGATGGTTTTTCAATGAAAATATAAAAATGAACCCTGTAAATCGTAAGATACAATGTAGAGTAAAAACGAATAGTTAATACTGTATTAACTTAGTGCCTGAGCGCTTAAAATGCAAGTATTATCAGGTGAAAATTAATTATGTGTTTATCTCAAGACAATGGACTGAATGGCCTATAGCCTCACTGTGTTTGTCTTTCGATCCGAAAGCAGGATTTCCACTTAGCAATGAGCTTTCACTGTTGATAAGTTTTCAGAGTTGCCATTGTTGAGGTTACAGATGTCACAAGCCTGACAGATAAAACACATAGTGCTGAGGAATGAAGATGAAGTGGCCTGACGATGAGGCGACTCATCAAAAACAATCTTATCTCCGAGCTGTACAAATTTGACCGGAGACATTACTGTCTTCGTATTATTATCATCATCAATTCATCAATCTCAATGAATATATTTATATATGAGTAGTGTATTTTGTTGGAGAGAAATTTTTAGTTTTGATGAAAAAACGAATGATACACCATATGTTTTTATGCAAGTGGTGGAAAATTTTAATTTTTAAGTTATTAACTTTTTAACATACATAATCCACGATTTATATAGGGATACGTGATATATCACCTCGTGTGACAGTCACATTGAAAAATCTCTCTTTGTTGGGTGCTAATTAAAATATTGTTGATGAGTACATACCACCAAAAGTCGAATATGTTTGATAGGGTTCAGAGTTTAGGGTTGATGAGTAATTACGTAATAGTAAAATGTTGCCCAGTTCACATGGGTTGCACATTAACCCAATTCCCAAGCACATTTTAGGAGAAATCATCATGTTTTACTATAAACTCATTGATCATATTTTTCGCTCAATTAACTTCTCATTATGCCCTTCAGTTGATGGGTTGACTCATATTTAACCCTAACTTGTTTGTAATGTAATTTATGGCCACTTTCATACTAAATATCAAACAAAACCGTAATCCGAGTAAATTAGCAAGGTCAATTTTCACACTAAATAGAATGTAAGGGTCATCTTCTTTGTATTTACCTCTTCTCTAACTTGATTCAAATGATGACATGGCTTATCTTTAATCAACGTACATAATACATATAAAGTCATCCTTTTATATTTTCTACCTATTGCAATCCAATTAGCAGGTTCTTTTTATTTTTTTATTTTAGCACTAATGATATTTTTTTTCCATTAAAAGAGTGGGAGCAGACCTGACAATTTCTTACACGACCCGTTAACACGACACGTAAACAACACAAAAATAACGGGTTTCGGCTCAACATGATAACTAATTGGGTTATTATCGGGTCACACGATAATAATCCGTTAATAACGGGTCCTTAACAGGTTTACACGAGAGTGACACGCGGGTAACTTGTTTCGACACGATAAGAAAAAATTTATTTTGATGATTTTAATTTTTTAAACTACTAAAAAAACACTTACTATAAAATACAATAGATATAATGAATATGTATATATTGTTTATTAATTATTATTCTATATAAATTTTAAATTTTAAGTTTTATTTATTTATTTATTTTTATAGTATATTATAGGCAAAGATTGAGATTAAAAATGTCACATCCCAGGCCCGTTCCACCATCGTAGCACGATATTGTCCGTTTTGGGCTTACTATTCCCTCACGGTTTTTATTTTTGGGAACTCACGAGCAACTTCCCAGTGGGTCACCGATCTTGAGAGTGCTCTGGCCTCCTTCTCGCTTAATTTCGGAGTTCCTACGGAACCCGAAGCCAGTGAGCTCCCACAAGGCCTCGTGCTAGGTAGGGATGGGAATATACATTTAAGGATTACTCCCCTGGGTGATGTGGGATGTTACAAAAAATCCTAAAACACATTACAAATAAAAATATCAAGTAATTTAAAAATACCAAACACATTAAAAATTATAATAATTAATTTACATATACAAAAAATATGAAAAAAATATGCAAACGCTCATAGTCGCATCCTCTACGCTTCAAGGATGGGTATATGATCGTTTGAATTTTTAAAACCATAAAAACTCTCATGAATAGTATTTTTAAGGGAGTTCAAAATAAACAAAATTCATAATCATTAATGTATAAGTCTAAAAGATGTGAAAGCATAATAAACGTTCATAATTGCATTCTCAACGCTTAGACAATGGTTACATGGTCGTTTAGATTTTTAAAACCCTCCAAATCTCATGAACAATGCTTTTTATTTGAGTGCAAAATTAATAAAATTAATAATAATTATTGTAGAAGTGTGAAAAATGTAATCACTCGTAATGAAAAGCTTTACAACTTTCATAAAGGGGTCAACTTCGAAATTTAGTATGTATATACTAATTTAGTATTATGTTTTACATTTTTTTGGGTCAAATTATGTTTTTCATTTTCATTTTTATTGATTTAAAATATATTTTTCTTAACGGGTAACGGGTCGGGTCATATTACCTGATAATATTAATGGGTTGATTTTGGGTTGGGTCATATTACCCGTGTACTTTAACGGGTATTACACGACACGGCCCGTTAAGCTATCGGGTATGATACGAAAACGACACGAACACGAGAAGCACAACACGAATGTCAAGTTTAAGTGGGAGTATGGGTTAAACCTCAAAAAGCAAGTCACAATAATGTGATTCAAATTTGCTTTTAAAAAGAATCGAACTTAAGATTTCTTACTTACAAATAAAAAAATTATCATTAGGCCATAATACTAAGTGACCTATTTAGCATGTATTTAGTTATTCTCTATTTTCTTTCATTTCAATACGTACAAATTGTGTTTTATATTTAATTGTTATAGGTAGATAATGATATCAATTTTCTTTATAAGTAAATAATCGTTTATATCACCGTCATAAATATATAATGTTTTATTTCTTTGTCATAAATTGATAACAATTAATCTCCTCGTTATAGGTAGACAATTGTATTATATATATCTATGCTTGTACCTTTGACAGGTGCATGGGGGTGATTGAAAGTGTGGTTTACAAAGAAATGATTAAAATTTTAAAAATCAATTTAAAACAAAAAAAAATGCATAAACTAGGGATTTAATTAATTCTTCTTTTAATTCACGTAGTATAATGGTTTAACGATATTCCGCTTCACTTGTAAGTAAGATATTTTAGATTTGATTCTCACCAAAGGTAAAGTTGTACCACATTATTATGGGCAGGCTCATTGTAAGGCTTAATTCATTTTTCTATCCTCTTAATGTAAATACTATCATTTGTTTAACTTTTTTTTATTCTTTTAATTTAAGGGTAAATTATATAAAATTATCTCAACTATGGGGTCAACCACTGTTTCATACCCCATCTTTAAAACATTTCAATATCATACCTTATTTTACGAATTTATTGCAATGTCATACCTTCTGTCAGTTTGTCTGTCAATTCCTTCGTTAAATGCTGATGTGGCTTAAGGCTGAACCCATTCTCTATTAAAAAATTAATTAAATATTAAAAAATAAAAAATAAAAAAATTTAATAATTTTTTTTAAACGGGGAGCCCACCCATAACCTTCCTTCACCACCCAACCTTCCATCACAACCCTACCACCGCCATCTTTTCCTCTATCTCCACGCTTACAACCCATCCAAACAGTCACTTAAACCCACCAATCCACCCAAACAGTCCCTTAACTCCATCACTCAGACCGATTCGCAAACCTCTCCACATTCTCATCCTTCAAATCAACCCCACCATCGCCTCCCCCAACCCGCAGGTCACCTTCGCCAACACATACGGGTCCCGATAGTGCATCACTGCCTACACAATTTATTCCTCCCCCACATTCCTCCCACCTCCCCATTTCAATTCATTCTCCAATTATTTTTTTCTTTCGATTTTAATTTTTCCAAATTTTGATTCTATTTTTTGTACAATTCGATTCAAATCGGACCTTGATCGGACTTTGAGAAAAAAATGGCAGCATCTCAACAACTCCGGGACCTGCAATCGCAGCCGTGGAACAAGATCTGCATGGACTACTCCTAAAAGAACCTGCAGTGGGCTTCGGTTTCGTATGGCATCTTCATGTGCTTATAGTGCTCCGGCAAGCATCGCAGGCTCAACGTCCACATCTCGTTCGTCCGATCCATGACCATGGATTTGTGGTCTTAGATCCAGATCAAGAAAATAGAGGTCGGCGGCAACAAGTAGTTCAACGCCTTCTTCTCCAGCTACGGCATTCCTAAGAAGACGAATATCGTCACCAAGTACAACACCAACATCGCCAGCATGTACCGAGATCAGATTCAAGCCCTAGCCGAGGGGCGTCCATAGAGGAACCCACCTGTTGTGAAGAAGGCCCTAGGGTTTGAGAAAAAGAAGTCGCCCTTGGCCAAGGCGGCGGCGGTGGAAGCGGCAAGGGAGGTGGTTCTGGGAATAATGGGGGCTGCATCATCAGTGCCGCGTCCGCCATCGTCACCTCTCCTCCTGCCGCAAAGTGCACCACCGGAAGCCTCCCTGGTTGGGGGGACACGGGAAGAACTGGATAAGGGATTGTAGGGGTGGGTCCACCATTTAAAAAAAATTATTAAATAATTTTATTTTTTTAGTTTTTAATATTTAATTAATTTTTTTAATAGATAGTGGGTCCCGCCTCAAGCCACATCAGCATTTAACGGAGGAATTGACAGACAAACTGACGAAATGTATGACATTAAACAAATTCGTAAAATAAGATATGACAATGAAATGTTTTAAAGATGAAGTATGGAAATGTGGTTGACTCAATAATGAGGTAGTTTTATGTAATTTACTCTTAATTTAATTTAGGGGCAGAATGCGCATAAACATCACAATTAAAAACTAGGTTTTTATATTATTTTGCACCATTAACTGGTCTATATCAAAATATCCATATAGAGTTTCATGGGTCTGCACATTAATACATAGCTTCTTGCTCTAATTAAACAATACAAAAAAAACTCATATTGAAAATTTGACAATATGAAATATAATTTACAGGGTCAGCTGTCAATTTAGTCTCTGAATTATCACTTCAGTAAAAATTAGGAACCTAAATTATTTTTCGGTAACATAAGTTGACACACCCCGACCGAGATCGAGGCATGCTGGCCGTCACATGAGGGTGACGTAGCCATGTGCACAGTGCGGAAGCAATAAAGATAAGAAATATATGAACAAATAAAAACCGAAAGCTACTAATGTGTACTAATAAATAGGAAGTACTAGGAGTGAGATACAAGTGTAAATACTCCTAATCAGAGCATAGAAAGTCTAGGTGCAGTCCAGTAGGACAAGTACTAGTTATACAGTACCAGAAGATATCCTACGAATATTTTATTCTGTCAGAACCACAAAAATCCTCAATGCCACCAACCGCACGTCTACCTAAAACCTGGAGGGGCGCAAAACAGAAAATGTGAGTGGGCAAAAACAAATGTTTCATCATTAAAATGCTCTAACCCCTCGCCGTAAAACATGTATAAATTTTCCCAGAAATAGAATGTAAATATCTACATCTATATATATTTTCAAGTCATGCTTCACATATTCATAATCATAAGTATGTCATGCCAAATATAAAACAGAATAAGTAACTCAGGTAAAAATAGATTCATGGAAAATAATATATTAGCCAAAACCCCTGCAGAAGTCTGTACGGCTGAATTCATAGTTCATTAGTCAATCTAGCCGGAGTCACTACAAATGATCTATACCGCACTACACTGCACACGAGTCGGAACCACTATAATGGTCTGTACGACAGGACTGGGTGTAATATACTTATGCTCAGTGCTACACTCTCATGATAGCTAAGCGATAAATCACTAGTCACTTACGAGTCAGAACCACCTATAAGGGTTTGTATGACAAGATTGTGCACCTAAATTGGATCCAATGTGAGCATAGGGTGCGGGATGTGACATTATAAACAGGCATGTACCTTATCTCTGGCTAAATCACAATCACTCGGGGTGCAAGTTTATGAGCTCTATGTTTCTCAATTAATCACAACCATTATTCACATTTACAAATCATAAACTCACCTGAGCTTAATTGAGCGTCCACAGCACCACAATTATATAATATTCATCATATACTAATTCATATACTGAATATCACCCACAATAGCTTCACCCATAAATTCACCCATAAAAGCTTCACCCACCACAAAAGCTTCACCTACAAAAGCTTCACCCACAAAAGCTTCACCCACCACAAAAGCTTCACCCATAAAAGCTTCACCAACAAAAGCTTCACCCACAAAAGCTTCCCCCACCACAAAAGTTTCACCCACAAAAGCTTCCCCCACCACAAAAGCTTCACCCATAAAAGTTTCCCCCACCACAAAAACTTCACCAACAAAAGCTTCACCCATCACAAAAGCTTCACCTACAAAAGCTTCACCTACAAAGCTTTACCTACAAAGCTTCAACACAAAAGCTTCACACTATCTTGATCAAGATAGTGTGAAGCAAAATCAATTCATGGTATCCAACAAAGCTTCAACCTAAAAGCTTCACCTACAAAGCTTCACCTATAAAGCTTAATATATATATATATATATATATATATATATATATTTTTTTTTTTTTTTTCTAAAATTCAAAAATTCAAAAATTCAGAAATTCGAAAATTCGAAAATTCAAAACAAACAAAAATTGCCTAGGCCTCCTCGTCTTTGGGCCTAACAACTTTCATAACACTATATATGAAGGGGGAGTTTTGGGCTACCACTTAGAAAGGAAAATGGTGAAGTTTTGTTACTTTGGAAACTTGGCTACTAGCAAGACACCTCCTTCGTCAACTCCCTCGACCGGAAACTTGGGGGACTCCTACAATATGCTACTGCACCTTGATACTCAGAAGTCTCACAACCACTCAGTCACTTGGATTTTTTCAAGTCTCCAACCAAGAAGTTTTCCTCACTCGGGAAATTAAGGGAGCACTACCTCAACCTACATGTTTCACTCACAAAGCTTCAACATACAAGATTCAACAAAAGGAAAAATTCAAAGAACTTAGTGAAGAAGGTCTTGGTGTATTTAACACAATACGTTGAAATGAAGCAAAGCTTATTTATTGATATCTCCAATAAGTTACAAATATGTACATATACATGAATCAAAATAAACAAACAAGAGGGAGCCTTCACAAAGGTTGCTCAGGAAAAGTCTCAGCAGTCGGCAGAGCCCCAAAAAGAGAAGGCACCAAAGGGTGATTATTCGGAGCCTCAGTACTAGGCAGAACCCCAGAAAGAGGAGGCACCGAAGGTTGATCATTTGGAGTTTCATTACGCGATACAACCCCAGAAGACGAAGGCAATAAATGCCTTTAGAACAAACCCATAAACCTCTGATGATCAAGTAAAATCTGACCATCAGATTCCTGCAGCTAGTCGAGCTTCCTCTTCATATTTGTAGCATAGTCATGTGCGAGCCTATGCAACTATTTATTCTCATGTTTGAGCCCTCTGATCTCCTGTTTGAGACTTATCACTTCAGCTGCCAATGATTCAACTTGGCGAGTTCGAGCAAATAAGGGTTGGGCCATATTAGACACAGAACCTGCACACTGAACACTGAGAGCCAGAGAATCCTTAACAGCCAACTCATCAGACCGTTTGGAAAGTAGTATGTTATCTTTGGGAGTGAGAAGGTTCATGGCCACCACCGTAGCGGTCATATCATTATTCATCACAGAGTCCCCAACGGTAAGAGGACCAGTAAGGGATAAGAAGAATGGGCGCCATATGTTGTCTTGAGAAGGCATGGCTGCCTCTTCACCAAAGTTCAAGTCAAAACGACAATCGGATGGGCCAGACATTCTCAGAAATGATGAAGGAGAAATGAGGTGCAATAAATCTCTGAAGTAAGGGGAAAATTCCTACAAGCAATAACTCTCTGAATGTACTTCTTGCACACAATTGGTGCCCTTATAAAAGAAAGGGCAACAGGGCCGTTGGTTCAAAAATCGAAGAGGCACCACTCTCCGGATTCCGAAGAGGCACCACTTTCCACACCCAACATCAGCTCCTCGGGTACCACAGATAACTTTGCCAAAGATCTCTGACAAAGTTTAGACACATAAATTTTGAAGGTCCAGCTACCCTACTATTACCCACAAGGGTAAAGGAACATCACCACTGCTTGATAACTAGAAAGTCCCAATGTATGTCAACCTCCGTGATCCGTGGTAAGGCAGACTGGCAAAAATGCCCAACCTTTACTCACATTCGAGAAAACACTCCCAACAAGATTGCTTGCTCAAAAATTAAAGAGACGCCGCTCTCCGAATCTCGAGAGCCAGACTTCCAACAGGATTACTTTCTAAAAAATCGAAGAGACACTGCTCTCTGAATCTTAAGAGTCAGACTCCCAACAGGATTCCTTTCTCAAAAATCGAAGAGACACTGCTCTCCGAATCTCAAGAGTTAGACTCCTAACAGGATTGCTTTCTCAAAAATCGAAGAGGCACTGTTCTCTGAATCTCGAGAGCCAGATCCCCAACAGGATTGCTTGTTCGAAAATTGAAGAGGCACCGCTCTCCGAACTTCGAGGGCCAAATTTCCTTGGATAAAGCTTGTCTGCAATCTTCACACACAACATCAGCTTTCCAGATACCACAGACCACTTTTTCAAAGTGCTCTAACAAAGTTAAAATACGTGAAGCTTGCAGCTCCCACTACATCGCTATAACCAAGAAGGGTAAAGGAATAACACTACTACTTGTTGTTAGGAAGACTCCTATATATGTCAACCTTCATCCTCCACAACCAGGTAAACTTGCAAATATAAAAAAAAATGCTCAACTTTTCTTCACATCCGAGAGGGCACTCTCAGCAGAGTCTCTCGAAATACTCAGCTTCTTTTCCTCCCAATAATACCTCTGCAAACAAGACACACCAGAGCAAGAGTATCTCATATCATCAGGGTTAAAAGCAAGAGTATCACATATCATGCTTTTTCCCTATCTTTTCCTTTGGCCTTGTTTTTACCTACAAGATAAGGAGAAAGAGAGCAATCAGTCAGCACTTGGAATCAAGCTTCCAGTCAGGAACTGATTGCCTGGAACCCCTTGCCTGATTACTTACCTGGCATTGCTCTCGAGTACTCATCTTCAACATCTTATGCTTCCAGAGAAGATACCACATCTGCCTGAGAAACAGATAGGGCAAGTGAGAAGAATACAAGGAATCATGTGGAGACAAGCGTAACAAAACACGTGCCGATACATCCACTACTTTGTCAACAGCAAAAGTATCCCATATCATCAGGGTCGAACGTACTCTAGATTTGATGGACTTGTTTTGACCTTCAAATTCTTGAGTCGGCCTTATACTCTGGAGGAAACCAGAATACCCTCCAGCCCAATTCAAGAATAAGCCTGTGGAAAGTTACTTCTTCAAAAGCAAAAGTATCTCATATCATCTCTTCTCCATTTGCTTCTCCTTATCCTTGTTGCTGTTTACAACATAAGAAGAAGGAGAACAATCAACAGGAAGCCGAAGTCAAACCTCCGATCCAGGTTGCTTGCTTAGAAGTCTAATTGCTTACCTTGTCTGTTACCTCCTTCGGCAAATCTCCTAGCTTGGCGACTTGGGGGACTCCTACTATAGGGTTTGTATCGCACTTGACCAAGCCCGAAACTACAAGTAAGCTTCAAGTGAAATTGATACATTACCTTGTGCATCTTCATCGGTTAAAGATACCACCCTTGGATGGAGGAAAAGTACTTCCAAAGAAGATGCCACATCTACATATGAGACAGATAAGGCAAGTGAAAATGATACCACACTTCGGTACTTAGAAGTTTCGTGATTACTCAATAACTTGGATCTTACAAGTCCCCAACCGAGGAGTTTCCCTCACTCGGGAACTTAGGGGAGCACTGTTTGTACCATACTTGATCAATCCCGAAACTACTAAGCACCGGTCAACGTTATACCGTTAAGGACCCAGAAGAGTTTCCCTCCAACCAGGAGGCCAATCACAGCGCGACACATGTCGACATCAGAAGCCAATCATAGCGTGACACGTGTCAACATCAGAAGCCAATCACAACACGACACGTGTCAATGTCAAAATGAAACTAGAAACTCTCTTCTATAAATAGAGATCATTCTCTCACAATATTTCCGAATGTCATTTGTACTAAATCATTCACTAGTACTCACTAAAAGAAAGCTTAAACCTATGTACTTGTGTAAACCCTTCACAATTAATGAGAACTCCTCTACTCCGTGGAAGTAGCCAATCTGGGTGAACCACGTACATCTTGTGTTTGCTTCCCTGTCCCTATCCATTTACTTACTTATCCACACTAGTGACCGGAGCAATCTAGCGAAGGTCACAAACTTAACACTTTCTGTTATACCAAAGTCCTCGTTGATTTTGTGCATCAACAGATTTACTTGACGATAACTCGTCCTGACATCATTTATTCAATGCATGTCTTGAGTCACTTCATGCATGAGCCACGTAAACCTCATATGGAAGTAGCACTTCGTGTTCTAAGGTACCTCAAAGGCACACCAGGTCAAGGTCTTTTCTTTTCCTCACAAAACAAAATAGTTTTGAGAGCTTACTGTGACTCGGACTGGGCAGGTTGCCCGATGACTCAAAGGTCTACTACTGGATATTGCATATTTTTTGGATCCTCCTTAATTTCTTGGAGATCAATGAGACAGAAGACAGTGTCATTATCTTCAGCTGAAGCCGAGTAGAGAGCTATGACAGGTGCTTGTTGTGAGCTTTCATGGCTTCGATACCTTCTTAGAGACCTAAATTTATCACATCTAGGGGCTGTAACCCTACATTGTGACAACCCAGCAGCTTTACACATAGCTACTAACCCAATCTTCCATGAACGAACTCGACACATAGAGATTGATTGCCATTTTATCAGAGACAAAATTCAAGATGGTTCAGTTATAACAAAACATGTCTCTTCATCACAACAACTTGCAGATGTGTTCACAAAGGCGTTGGGAAAGGATGCTTTCTTAGCTATGTTACGCAAGTTGGGAGTTCTAGATATACACTCTCCAACTTGAGGGGGAGTGTTGGAACGTCAACTCTATCCCACAAATTTACAGATATATTAGCAACCAAGTATATACTTTGATTGTAATTGAATATAGTTGACTTTGTATAGAATAATTTACTTGATTGTATTCCTTGATTATAGGATCACAGTTATATATATTTTTCAACTCAATGAATGAAAGAATTATTCTGGCAAACATCCTTTTGTCATTCTTTACAATACTTATATTATGTGCATATATTTATATACGTATGCTTTCAAGTTTAATTATATTATGTTATCAAGCTGTCAATATTTCAGTCATACTGATCTAGTATGAATGAGCAGATTCATGTGGTGGACTTTGTGATCCTTTGCATCGGGCGATTCAGCGACGTTCCAAACATTCCCGAGTTCCCTCCAAACAAGGAACCAGAAGCATTTCACGGAGAGGTTATACACTCCATGAATTATGCCGACATGGATTACGAAAGCGCAGCTAAATTTGTGGAAGGAAAGCAAGTAACTGTTGTGGGATTTCAGAAATTTGCAATGGACATTGCGATGGAGTGCTCAATCGCAAATGGTAATTATACTAAACTGAGAATTTAAATGCCACGTTACACAAGTCCAAGAAGTAGCTCAGCAATAATTTGACCATTTTAATAGATTGTTTGTGTTGCATTTTCCCTTAATTCAATAGTTGGTAATATTCAGGGGTTGAAAATCCATGCACAGTGTTGTACAAGACAGAACACTGGAATCTTCCTGGCTATCTTCCATGGGGCTTTCCCATCGCATACTTATACTTCAATCGCTTCTCGGAGCTCTTGGTACACAAGCCCGGTGAAGGCATCCTGCTCAGTCTCCTTGCAACAATTATTTCACCTGTGGTAAACTTCATTTTGCTAACCCTAATTATGCCTTTTGATTGTGATGCTTATAGATAAACTAACAAAACTTATAAGGATTGAACAGAGATGGGGGTTTTCGAAATTTGTCGAAAGCTATAAAAATAAGAAGCTTGGTTTAGCCAAGTATGGAATGGTACCTAAGCACAGTTTCCTTCAAGAAATCAGTTCTTGTATGATAGCAACAGTACCGGAAAAGTTCTTTGATCGAGTCCGAGAGGGAAGCATCATACTGAAAAAAGTCTCCTGGCGGCTTTGGCTTTTGCCAAGATGGGATTCTGGTTAATGGTGTGTTGTGATTGGCTCATATTTTGAGCTGTTAACAATTAAGTGACTTTGTGTGTTATGCTTTCGGAATAGTGGCCAAATATGTCCATATCTCATTTTGGTTAATAGTGGAAGACAATGATGATGTTTCATGGGATTCCTTTGTTTTGGCATTTTTTATTCATTTCCCATTTGCATGCCGAAAGTGGTTTTGGGTTTTGAAGAAAAGGGAGCATGATGGATCATCATTGTGTCTATGAAAAAAAGGAGAAGTTGACTCACTTTTCTGTCCATTTAATTGCAAGGAGCCGAGGGAGAGAGAGGGTATTAGAGAGCATCCAAAGGGGGAGAGCATTCGGCTCTCCCATGGGAAAGCATGGGCATGGGTGAGAGAAAATCAAGAGAGCTAGAGTGAAAAGTATTATAGTGAAAGAACTCTTGGGGTAGAGTGAGGCTCTTGGGAAAATTCTATGAGTGGGTGTGCAAGGGATTTGGGATTGGGTTATGTTGATTTAACTCATGTGTACTTGTACTATTATTCTCATAGTGAAGAGCAATATCTCTCCGGGGACGTAGGCAGGATTTTTTGCCGAACCTCGTAAATTTCTCGGTGTCTTTATTTCTTGTATTTTAAATTGTTCAACTGTGGGTTTATAAGTTGGTGAGATAACAGGCCAAAGCACAACAATTGGTATCAGAGCATCGTTGGAGGCTTTGGTTCGTTGGAGGTCCAGATTTGTTGTTCACCAAGAATTTTTCAGTTGAGCAGTTTAATGGGAGATGCGGTTTTACTCTTGGTAAAGGAGAGTAATGGAAGCCTGAAGAAATGGAAGTCGTGTTCAGGGATGCTTAGATCAACTGCGAAAGTTGATGTTGAGGAAGAAGACAAAGGCCTCTTTCTTCTTACCTCACTTTCAGATTTGTCTAAGAACCTTGTGAAACTTTACTGCATGGAAAATTACAGTAAGTTTGGAGCAGGTGCAAACTTCTTTGGTGTGGAATGATACACAAAGGAGACCATGGATAATGGTGGGCACAAGACTGCTTAAGTTATTAAAGGTTGGAATCGTGGAAGAAAATTGGAAAGAGGATCTGAGAGAGACAGCAGGTTCAGATCCGGTTCCGGAGGCAAGGGTCCACAGTGCTACGAGTGCAAGGCCGGGTTGTAGCAAGTTTGTGGCGGAAGACTTTGAGTATGTCCTCTAGGTACTCGAAGCAACACTTCTCCAGGTGATGTTTAGTCTCAAGTGTTGCAGGGGTTTTGCAGCAGGTGGAGCTATGGGATTCACAGGTGATGAGATGGTCCTGAGGTAGGAGGAAGTGTGGGAATTTTGTCTGGCTCGATGAGTTGTTGCTGGAAACGGGCGCGCTGACGAGTTTCCAGGTTGCAGACAATGAAGAGGAGGAAAACCTGTTGGAGGAGACGAGGATGTGTCGAGATCCTGTCTGAAGCTAAATTGTGATTTTTAGCTTGCAGCAGCTGCACATGCATTGGCAGTGACTGAATCGGAACAGGACCAACGAGGTTTATTCAGTGTGTGTATGCTGGTACTTAAGGCCAATGGACTTTGGTGATGGGTGCAAGGATTTTTTGCACAGTATATTCGCCAAGGTGGAGATTGTTGTGATTGGCTCATATTTTGAGCTGTTAACAATTAAGTGACTTTGTGTGTTATGCTTTCGGAATAGTGGCCAAATATGTCCATATCTCATTTTGGTTAATAGTGGAAGACAATGATGATGTTTCATGGGATTCCTTTGTTTTGGCATTTTTTATTCATTTCCCATTTGCATGCCGAAAGTGGTTTTGGGTTTTGAAGAAAAGGGAGCATGATGGATCATCATTGTGTCTATGAAAAAAAGGAGAAGTTGACTCACTTTTCTGTCCATTTAATTGCAAGGAGCCGAGGGAGAGAGAGGGTATTAGAGAGCATCCAAAGGGGGAGAGCATTCGGCTCTCCCATGGGAAAGCATGGGCATGGGTGAGAGAAAATCAAGAGAGCTAGAGTGAAAAGTATTATAGTGAAAGAACTCTTGGGGTAGAGTGAGGCTCTTGGGAAAATTCTATGAGTGGGTGTGCAAGGGATTTGGGATTGGGTTATGTTGATTTAACTCATGTGTACTTGTACTATTATTCTCATAGTGAAGAGCAATATCTCTCCGGGGACGTAGGCAGGATTTTTTGCCGAACCTCGTAAATTTCTCGGTGTCTTTATTTCTTGTATTTTAAATTGTTCAACTGTGGGTTTATAAGTTGGTGAGATAACAGGCCAAAGCACAACATGGTGAAGCTCCCCTGTGAAGTCAGATTTGGTCATCTTGGCTACTGGGTTTAGGGCGCGAGAAAAAGCTCAAGGACATGTTTGTGTCTCCCACCTTTCAGGACTACATCCTCGGTTCGCCTAAGTCCATATTACCCCTTTACAGGTTAAGCTCATTTCATAGACCGTACCACATTTACTGATTACATCTCTTAAATAACAAATTGTCTATTTGGGTCTAATTTCGAATGACGTGCGATCTGTAAATGTGGCACAAATGTTTCTGTTAGGTACTTTTATTAGATACAGCATTTGAATAGGAAACTCACGTATGATTTTATATCAATCAGGGAATGCATACATGGAAGAATTCCACAGCTAGCAGTAATTGGATTCTCCGAAAGTATTCCGAACTTATACGCCTCCGAGATGAGATGCAGATGGCTAGCGGAGCTTCTCGGAGGCACATTTAAGCTACCAAGCATAAAAGAGATGGAGAAAGATGTGGAAAAATGGGACGCATACGCGAAGCGAAGCGATACGCTTCCAGCCAATACTACCGGAGATCATGCATCGGTGCCCTCCATCTGTGGTACAATGACCAGTTGTGCAAGGAAATGGGATGGAACCCCAAAAGAAAGAAGGGACTCTTTGCTGAATTGTTTGAGCCTTATGGCCCCATGGATTATGCTTCCTCTTGAAATGGTCAACAGCAACATAATAAAAGATTAATTTTCCTTGTATTTTGCTGCATAAAAGCTCATGTTTGAACCCGTCGTTGTACTCAGGCACTTGTATTTTGTTGCATAAAATTTCATGTTGAACCCGTCGTTGTATTCAGGCAATGCATCTTTAAACTAAGATGACGGTTTTGTTCCTGATTTGCGTTTTATATTTCCAACCGAAACGAAAGCATGCAAATGGGGTTAAATTCTGTCCCCTTTAGTTTGAAGCAACTCAATAAAAGGGTTGTAGTATTGAGTGGATTTTGAAGTCTTTTTGTTTTATTTTTTAAACAAACGATATTATCTAAAAACTCGTTTGTTCAAACTCGCATTTGGCAATAATTGCCATGGTCACGGGGTTTTCAAAGTCCTTTTGTGTAGCTAGAAACTTTAGCACCAGCTTCCAACGCAGCTTCCAGTGGCTGGAGCGCCAAACGGCATGCCTCGTTGTCAAGCGTTGGGGTTTGGGGAGGATCCACAACGGAAGGAGTGTGAATTTAGTGAAGTCAAGGCCAAGAGAGATGCATCCAAGAAGTAGAAGCTACATTGTTTCCAGGAAAACAATCTCATGAAGACTTTAGCCCCTGGGGTCTTATAACTAAAGTTTGGAATTGGACTGTATTTGCTAACACGACTCACCACATGTGTTTATTATAACTTTTTCACCACGAGGATTGCAGTAAAAGTATGGTAAACTGTAATTTACAAGAATATGTACTAAGGAATATTCGGGTCTGCTTTTCGTACGCAAAAATTATCAATGAATATAAAAACATATAATCATATAATACAAATATTGAAACAAATGCGCAATTCGCAGCTGAAACCTCTCTTCGGCTTGTGGGAGATACTCGGCCTATGATGTCATTCAATCGAATTGATTTTGCCAATCTCAAGTGGCTAGCTGGGAAAAGAAGTGGATCATGCAGTTTTAGGCTCATTCTAAAACCTGGAAACATGTTCATAGTTCATATAAATCCTATCTCTAAATTTTAAATAAGATTTTAAAGGGAAAAATAGATGAGGCGGTCACAACATTAACTTTTAACAGCTTCATCGGCATATTCCAACAACTACGGAAAAATGCAGCATTACAAGAATTTTGAATGTCCACTAACCTGAACTGTCTGGAAATCCCTGTGCACGAACCACCACGGGCCTGATTTTGACAGATATCTGAAAGGAGAACAGAAGAAAAACAAAGATACGAATAAGCAGCAACAGAGATAGCGATGATGTTGATAAATGTAAAATCCAGAAATGAATAATCATTATGCCTCTTCTACTAGCAAAATAAGCAAATGATGTATTCATATTTTAGCATTAGAAGCCTTAGATTTTATTATCGTAAGGAGTTATAAACCAGCCACTTAATTAAAGTTGGATTGGTTATCGAAAAGAGTATTATATTCACGATTAATGTTGATAATCAAAATTTGACATGGTATATTATTACCTGGCATAGCCTGCAACTGCACGCAAGCCCATGAAGAGAGTCAAACCCAGCCAAACTCCATGAAGGCCAAAGATGGAAGGAGCATATAGCAAAAATGCGGAAGATAATGCCCCCACTACCATCTATTAATAATAGAGATTTTGTCAGCAACAAAAAGAAAAATATGTACACTTTCATAGTCAAAGTAATAATAAAGACATGACTGAATAACTTTGGCTCTTCTAAGGGAGCAAGCTTACCATGGAGCGGGCGGCATATGCAAAATCTGAAACACCATAATGGAGGCCATCGAAAACATAAGCTAGAGCATTTAAAGGCTGACTAGCACTGACAAACTGTGGAAAATTAAACATCATTACCTATGTTAAAGACATGTTGCATAAATCTAGACTAATATACCACCACACATAAATTTGAATACGTACCAATATCCCAGATCTAACAATTGCTAATACTTCAGGATCGTTGGTGAACAACGTAGCTAGAGAACCAAAAGATACTCCCAAAATTACAGACAAGGAAATACCTGTGAACAATCCTATCTGAAAAAAACATTCACATAAATTTATCGTATTTGAAATCAAGAAACTACATATGCAACGTAACAAAACTACACCACAGATAAGTCAATAAAACAAATACCTTTAACGCAGAGTCAGCAACTTCTTTCACAATTTTGTATTCACCTTTTGATAAGTAACTTGCAATCAGGGCCTGCAAATAGAGACATTTTAGCTTCATAACTTTGATGCCATATACAAAGACACAATTCTTCCAAAAACTCCAACTCGAGAAAACAAATATCAGTGAATTTTAGTGAAACTATACGTAGGCTTCACATGCGGATTCAATAATGGAAACAAGTAGATACAGACTGATGATAAAAAGCGCAAGTCCATACCTGACCAGATGCAGCCATTGCATCAGTTAGAAGGGATACAGCCAACCAAACTTGAATACATATCTGATGAGCAGCCATAGCTACTGGACCTTGACGAGCAGCCATTGATGTTCCCAATGTCAAGGTTGTAAGACAAGCAATAGTTCGTCCAAGAAGAAAACCACCTACAACATCGCAGAGTTGTTACCAAAAGCAATTAGGTAACAAACTTTGAATATGAAGACGAGAGAATTATCGCTAGGGTAATGAAAGAAGTTTAACAACCAACATAAAGACAAAAGAAACATTAATATAAACTGCCCTGATACATGTGCACTGAATCGGAAGATAAAGTGAATTACTATAATAGTCAAGAAAATCAACGAATTGGAGAGCTGGAAGAAAGCTGTATATATTCAGATAGATGAGAGAGTAAAACGTTCAATAAAAGGAAATAAAACTTACCGGATTTAAGGTATCCACCAAATTGTAGTGATCCAACCTTCGGAGGCAATAGTATAGCTCTCTTATTTAGAAACCAGATCATTAAAAAGGTGACAGTGTATCTGAAAAACAAAATTCCATAAAGTTCATTTTCTAATTACAGATAAAAAAGGGTAATATTGACAGAAAGTCTATTGAAAATCACATACTGAGATATAACAGTGGAAATGGCTGCACCAGTTGCACCCAAACGAAAATAATAAATAAGGAGGGGCAACAAAAACACAGCTAACGAATTACCAATACCTGCACGAATAACAATACATCAATTAACTCTAAGGACCACTCAAACTTGACTAAAAACAAATGGAAATCAACAAGTTGGAGACATGACTATAAATACACTGTGCAAGAATAATAGACCAATATTTTGTGTGTGTTATATGGGTGTGTGTGTGTGTGTGTGTGTGTGTGTGTGTGTACACCTTATAGAAAACTAGACTTTCCATCCCAAAAGCTTCAATTATTTCATATTCAATCAAAAGATGCTAAAGGCTATTTGGACATGTATCACAAATATATAGCATTGTAGTGGATAAAAAAGTGTTCCACCACTTCCCCAGTGCTCTCCCCTCAGCAAGATGCTGACAACAATAGATTAACCAGGCATTTCAGCAGTCACACAAGACAAATTCATACTGCTATCTAGAAAGGGATGTCACTTGAACGTTTAAAATATATATAACCAAAAACTTGCCTAGACATAGTACTGGAGTTTTTGTATCCTTAAATCCACGGAAAACTCCTTGAAGAGCCAAAGATGCTACAACTGCGGGAGCACCAAATGCTCTTAGTTGAAGAAATCGTTGTGCTTGAATGCACATAGGTGAGTCCTGTGATATTCGGGGGGAAAAAAGATCTTCCTTAAATTAAACAGTCAAATATGAGAGGGGAAACCAGAAAACGTATAAGGTCCCCCCATAACCAAAAATAAAAAATCAAATTAAGTACCCGCACTTGCACAAGAACTAGAAACTTGTATAGTAATTGTTCACATATATATAATTGCATTTAAGTATACAAAAAAAGAAAGTTTGTATAATCATGTAAAAAGATATAAGACAAGGAAGACAAACAAATCAGTATGAGAAGTAACTTTAGATCAGGTAACCTACTGATGATATGCCCATCATATTTAGAAACAACCCAGATCCCAAAGACAGGGCCACGGCCTCAAATATTCCAATCCCAACTGCTAACAATAAAGCTGTAGACACTGAAGATAGCTGCTTTCTCTCAACGACTCCATCAACAGGTTTGGGTTTACCATTAGTATTGCCATCTAGATAACCATTTTCTGTAAGAAAATCAGCCAAAATCAGATTCCCAAAAAAAAAAGGTTTAAGTAATCTCTGCTCTAACTTAGACATAAAGACAGACCAAATATGTGTACAACAAAGATGACGAGGGAAGTAAAACAAAAGTTGAACTTCACCTGAAGTAGAAACTTTACTTTCACTCTTAGCAAGGTCTTCAGCAACAAAAGATGTAGCAACACTGAGGAGAGGGATATTAAATATCTTTGAGATATAATTAAAGATGTTCATTGAAATACCAGCTGAAGCCAATTCCACGGAACCTATGGAAAAACAAAAGCAAAATAAATAAAGACCTCCAAATTCAAACCAATTATACAGTTATCAGTCATTGAACACATTTAAAGGAGTGAAACAAACCCAAATTGCCAATGTATGCAGTCTCCATTAGTTGTGCTAATGGATCAATGGCCTGACCCAGAATTGCAGGTAAAGAAAGCATCAATAGCTCACGTTTGACATCTGGAGAATATGTTTCACTGATAGAAATGTTATTCAACTCATTAACTCAAAACAAACAAAAAACAATGCTTAACATAGGTAGCGAAGTTCATACTCCCCATCAACTAAAAACTAAGAGTAATAATAACAATTTCAGAGACTCGCTGAAATAGACAATTCCCGAAAGCTATTGACAGTAATATTTCTCATATAAGCTTCATAATCAAAATTAAGTAAATAAAAACAAAATTAGCTTGCTTGCACTTATAAACCAAACCACATACGAAGGGAGGGACTAGAAGATGAAGGGACTGGGAGGCTTCCATCAAAAGTAGAAACATTTATCTAGAGCTATCATGCTCAGTCACCAGCCACTCTACAAACTCATAATTTTTTTTTTCAAACGATAAGTTTCTAACAAATTTGAAAAGAAACGTTTGAATCTCGTTGCAAGTAAAAGGCGCAGTTCAATTTAGACAGATCACTACCAAGCATTTTAGAGAAAAGCAACATGCAACTCCATTAACGCGCCTATTTTATGTTCAATTTTAAGAAGAATTATATAAGACTACAAAAGTAAGAGAATCAATCAAGAAAAAAAAAAAAAAGTTACACAACAATAAAAGCAGCATTTCAAGAAACTAAAGCGACCAAAAATTTAAACATAACAAGGGATTGTAAGCTATAAGGTCTTACAGGTCACCACTCCCTACACCTATGAGAGCTTCCTCTTCCTCCAAACCCAACTTCCCTTCCACCTCAGAGGATCCCACACCCAAATCCGAACTCAATTGATTAGCCACCATGGGGAAACAGGGTCTTCTGCGGCGTGTCACTAGCGGCGTGCACAGTGCTCTTCGTGTAGCATACAGATTGCATCCCCCCACAGCATTGGCATTGCTCAAATCCTTCCTACCACTTCTTGCTACAATATTACAATCTCCCCTTCTGTGCAATGAATTAAACAACCTGGACTTTCGAGTTATCGGGTTGCGGTCACTGGCTCCGGCGGTTAATCCGTTAGAAAGGGCGCCACTTCTGAACAGGGTAGCCACCATTTTCACCAGTTGTTGGAATTCCTTCAAAATCAAAGGGAAAATCCAAAATTTATCAGAATTTCCGAACACTAAGGCTTACCACCAATAATTAAACCTCAATTATGCAAAAAGAAACGAAATTTGCACAATCAAACAATCAGTTCCCACTTTTCCGAAACAAAAATTCAAATTTGTGAAAGCCACAATCCGTTTCGGGAAAAGAAATTACAGCACATTTGACAAAAACGAAAACAAAACTGCGAAACATTTAAAGCGGCGCCCGAACAATCTGTTTGGTTCCCATGAAAATTTATAAAAAAAAATGGGGAAACAGAGAGAGAGTAAAGAGAAAATAGAGGAGTTACCTTTGTGCAGAGAGAGAGTGAGATTATTGGGGTTTTGCAGTGAAGAAGAAGAAGAGAGAGGGAGAATTGAGTGAGTGAGAGAGACAGAGATAGAGAGGGGCCAAGAGTGGTCAGTGGTTGGGTTTGCATTTACATGTCTGATGGGCACGGATGCGAACGCTGCTGCAAATAGTGGAGGGGAAGGGGAAGTGGTCACGAGGTTTGCGTTTCACTTTGTGCGATCATCGCTCTCAGGATATTAAGCACGTGCCACCTCATGAGATACAATTCGGAATTTTCCTTGGGAGGTATCGGGAAGGAATTGGAACGTAATAATATCGATTTATATAGATACATTTATACAGATACAGAAAAAAAGGTTCTCTATTGATTCAAACGGTGTACCTACGGGATAGGGATAAAGAAAGAGGAAAAAACCAAAGATTTCACATATTACTTTTTACTCTTCCGGATGCTTCATCAAAAATTGATTTTTATTTGATTTATTACATTCGATGGCTTAAAAAAAAAAAAAAGGTTTCATGAAGTGAAAAATAATGTGTATAATCTTTTCAAATATAGTGTGTATAGATCTTTTCTCTAAAAATAACAAGAGTTTGCAGCAAGAGAAAGGAATTTAAGTAGATATCATTTCTCTTGTTTTGTCCCACCGTGTAACTATCACTTCACATGTGTGTACGAATCTTTTTTCATTTTTGTTGCCAAAAGATGGGATTTTATTGATTGTATTCAAATGGAAACATTGGCGTGTTCCGCCATTACCACATGGGAGAGCACGCTTAGTAACTGTGTATAAGAATCTTATTTGGACTCAACTAGTTTATGATAAAAGTGAATTAATATATTGTAAATACAAATCAATTAGAGTTTGTATGTGTGTAAAATCATATCCCATCATTGAGAAAGTACATTCAGTATGCTTGTGAAAGCCTAGCATTACTCATAACTGCTCAAAACACGATCGGAATTTGATGCAATGGATGAACAACCAACCTCCCACAACGGATGGAAGTTTACCGCCTTACATATAATACGTTTTAAGTTCTGAGGCTAACTAGTAGGTGGAAGAGTTGGTATAACAAAAATACTTTTTAAAAGAGGCTAACTGACGTGACAATTTAACGATGATATTAACATACTTTTATTGTTAGGAACTAAATTACGGAATTATGCTCATCTCATAAAACATTTTGTCTAATTAGCGTATCCTATTCCAAATGGGAACACGAAAGTAAAACTTAAAAAGCTATTCCTAAATTTAAATGGATAGCAAAATCAATCGTGTGTATATACAGTCACACGGTCGCAAAATTCCCTACGTTAATTTTTCATCTTCTTGTTCCCCAATTCGTTCACCGTCGCGAACCCGTGAATTCTCACGATGACGGCTGACGTTTCCTCTTTGGGATCCTTCAAACGAAGGCGGCTCATCGGCGCCGTCGATCACACCGCCAGCATCGACCGCACGGCCAATATCGAGGAGAACGCAGACGAATTCTACGACTTCACCCCAGAGGATTACTACAGCATTCAGCGCCCGCGACAGCAAGAAGACAAGCTCCTCAAAACGCAGAAGATTAGAGAGGCAGAGGACGCAAAACGCAGGTCGACGATCACAAAGGCGGTGATTAGGGTCAGGTTTCCGGATAACCGCACAGTGGAGGCGACCTTTCACCCGTCGGATAAAATCCAGAGCTTGTTGGATTACATGAGGAAAGTTGTTGCTCGGCCGGAGTTACCGTTTTACTTATTTACTGCTCCGCCGAAGCAGGTGATGAGAGACATGTCGCAGGATTTTTACTCGGCTGGATTTGTTCCCGGCGCAGTAGTGCATCTTACGTATGGTGTCCCGAACTAATGTGGACCAACGGGGTACAATGCGCCACTTGTGGTCACCATTGTCCTTGTCGGGATTTTGTTTTCTACCCTATGATTACATGATGCTTAATGGAAATAAATCTTCTTGTTCTATGAACTAATCCATATGTGTAAAATCTCTGTTGGTCCTATGATGTTTTGTGAGAGTCGTTTTTCTTTTGAAAGTTTGGGGTTTTTTTGTTTGAATGTTTCAAATTTGGGTTTGAAGAGTTCAAACAAGTGAAGTGGTGGCATCCCGTTCTAACAATGACATGTGTAAATTTTTCAACAAATGACATTGTATTATTGAATTGGAATATCATGTAACGATGAACCCGTTTCATGTAAGTTGCTCTGTTCTCAATGACATTAATAGTTAGCTATATTGATTAAACATTATGCGAAATATAAGCATATAGTTAATGGGTAAGGATAATGGTTGGGAGTGGTCCAATAAAACTAGTTATGTAAGGTTTCGGTGGGATGCATCATATAATTGCAGGAATTATTCTCCAAAATTCAACAAACAAAATAAGAACAACCAACTTCCAAACCAGCAAATTTTTAGCATAATAATGTTATCCGAAATGACCAAAATAGAAGGGAAATAAGTTACATGAAGTTGAACGTCTTTGATTCGATTCCTAGCGACCGTAAAACATAGAAATCTACTCTGCGAAAGGCATGAGCACGGCTTTGCCAATACATTTGATATTTACTCGCACATTAGGAGATGTACAGAAGAATTACATTATAATTTGGTTCCTTCATCCTCTTAGAACAAGCAAAAGGTGGACGACATTGTAGAGACTTACCAACATCTCATTGAAGAACATGAAGAAAGAGAGGCACCAAGTGAATTGCCACGAAAAGGAAGTTCCAACTCGAGCCTCGCAAACTCATCTTTGAAGCGTTATTTTTATTATCCGAAGCTGTTCGCCAACAAAGAAAAAGATGTCAGTTCGAGTTGTTGATAACCACTGTTCACGTAGATGTCCAACTAAATCATCATAGGCAACTTCAACCCGCTAAACACGTAATTGCTGACAAAATTTACACAATGCATATGTCGAAAGTCATCCGGTATTTGTCAATTTATATCCAAATCGAATATGGTCCCCGACTCCGATAGAGAAATGAAAGATTTCTTTACCACTAATAGCATGTTTAGTTGTTACACGTGAAACAGAGTAAAGCGAGCTTACCTGGACAAGTGGAGTGTGTTACCAAGGTTGTAAGAATCTTGGTCTGGTTAGTATAACCAGCATAGGCACAGGTGGTTTGATTGCAACCGGATGTGCTGTTGCCAAGTAATAGCTGACTAGTCAGACTTGAATCCTCGCATTGCATCGCAGGGCATACAGTTGAGTTAACGGTGGATGGCTCGCACTGTAAGCTGTACAGATATGAAAATTGACATAGATTGTTAGAATCCACCAATGGCAAAAGAAAACCGAGTATAACAAAACCAAACCAGTAAGCAATGCACTCACGTCCAATTGTTTGCAGAACTGCATTGGCACTTCACGCAATCGTTGGCAGTAAAGACGTAGGTGTTATTAGAAACCAGTAAACGGGCGTCAGATGATTCATTGGATATGGAAGACGAACAAGCTGCCAATTAAAATTGTAACATCAGTAAATCTGTAACTAAAGCATTGATATGCTGCAAATATTTCAAATAATAGATCAAGGAAGCGTCAGGTGAACTAAGCGATCGCCACAGTGAGCAGACTTCGAGTTTAACTATTAGCACGGTAGCACCTAATCAACGGACAATGGTCTTACAAGCAGCCTGAAGCATGAAAGCAGTAATCGACGAGTTTTTTAGGTCAAACTACATGATCAATCTGAAACTTATGTTCGGTAAATGAGAAATGGGGATGATGGAAAGGAAAAAGCAAACTCTTTTCATATTAATTTACCTTGTAAACAAGTATAAAGGTCGTACCCAGTGCACAAGGCTCCCGCTTTACGCAGGGTCTGGGAGAGGTGAATGTCGGCTAGCCTTACCCCCATTTATGGAGAGGCTGCTCCCAAGTCTCGAACCCGAGACCTACCGCTCATGGGCGAAGGCACTTGCCATCGCACCACAAGTATGACATAGTAAAATAACTTTCCCTAGATATCTCTCGGGTCTACCCCGCTTTTATCCTTCTCTGTATCGTTCCAATTTTATCGGATATCCCCAAAGGTACCCCTCTCTGTTTATCTTTCCACTCTACCAAACAATGCAAGAGCTGGAAAGTCCTCCTTCACACTTTCCTATCCCTCCTCCTACCAAACATGGTCAAAGCATCTCTTTGAAATTCTTGAACACATACATAAATAGTATAATATATATTGCAATTAAAAAACAAACCTAAAAACAGGACGGCAGATGTTCGATGTTTACTTAGTTTTAAATTAAAAGCACAACTAATGAGGAAGACATAAACATTTTAAATAAATCCACCCTGAGCAACAACTGGCATCTATTTTTTATTCTTTTGCAAAATAATTAAATTTAGGTCCATCTAACTTGAGAAAATAAATTGAAAGCATATCCAAATTTCCAAATCTCAACAAAGTCACCATGATAATGATGCAACTCAATTCTAGTTATAATAATCCAAATGGGTGTTCATTTTTTATCTTTAAAATGATTCCCTAACCCTTACTCTAAATCTAGGCAAAACCTAAGGTTAGACCTGACCAATTGAATAATACGACTACTTAATGAAATGATGTCACGTCGTTAATTATTGTCACCAACACGCAATCAACATTTATGTAAATCGAAGGTCAATAGCTTTTTAGACTGCTTTTTTACTAATCTTAAACGCAAAAAAATACAAAAGGCAAGTTAATGATTAAGTTAAGACATAAAAGGTGAAAAGCCAAAAAGGACCTTTGAGAGGAACATCGAGGACTTGATCGGCCTGAAGGGTCTTCGGATCCGATATCCCATTGATCCTCAGCAGAGTCTCCTGGGTCGTCCCGTACTCCGTCGCAATCGCCTCCACCGAGCTCCCATTCGCCACCACGTGTCCGTAATGGACCACCCTCTCACCGTCCACTTCATCGCAGCTACACGGCAGCGGAATCCACAGCTTCTGCCCGATCCGAATCAGACTGGGGTCGGATATCTTATTCACCGCCGCGATTTCCTGGTACGTCACGAGCCTCGAGAACAGGACGGTGGCTATGCGGTCGAGGTCGTCGCCGGACTTGACTATGTACTGAGGCCGCTTGTTGGAGACGCCAGTGCCGTTGCGGCAGACGCAGGTGAAGGGGACGAGGACCTTTTGTCTAGCGGAGACGGGTAAGGCCGGGTCGGTGGCGATGGGCAAGTTGTTGGCGCCGAGCAGGGTGCGGAAGTGGGTGACGTTGAAGAGGGTTTTGATGGAGTTAAGGGTGGTGGAGTTAGGGGGGATGTAGGCGATGAGGGAGCGGCAGGTGTTGGAGGCGGGGACGGAGCAGTTGAAGGTGGCGGAGGAGGTAGGTGTGGGGAGAAATGAGAGGAGGGAGAGGGTGAGGAGAAGTGCGAGTGTGGACATTGTATTGGGTTTTTGACTCGGTTGTGGTGGTGGGTTTAGGATTAAGAGGAGGGTTTAAGTAGAAAGAAGAGAGGGAAGAATAGTACGAGGTGGTGTGGACTGAACTGCTTGAGAGAGAGAGAGAGAGAGAGAGAGAGAGAGAGAGAGAGAGAGAAAGAGACAGACAGACAGACAGACAGACACGGAAGAACAGTAGTAAGAGAGGTTTATGTGGTGGTGGTGTTTTGTTGCACACATATGTTCGTGTGTTTATTTATGTTGGTGTGTTTACACATTTTTTTTTTTGTTGTTTTTACAAACGACATCATTTACCTTAAAAATGAGAGACTTAATCTTATAATTATAATGAATTAGCAATAATATGATTCAAATTCGCCTTTAACGAGAATTCTCTAAAACCTCTCACTTACAAGTAAAGAGAAATACCATAGTACTAAGTGGCTGGTGTGTTTATACTTAAAACCTAATTATAAACTTACTTTGTACTACGGTCTAGTGATATTTCTCTTCACTTGTAAGTAAGAAATTTTAAATTCAATTCTCGTCAAAAACGAATTTGAATTACATTATTATGGAAAACTTATTATTACGAAGATTAGCTCACTTAAAAAATTTCTAAACTTTCTAATGTCATGACCGCATCAACACCATATGCATATAGAAATTGTATGGGTAACCGTGTGAAAAATTTATCCATGACATTGCCACGAGGACCGTTGAAAACTCCTCCAAGTCAGCTTAACTCCTCGTTTATATGCCAAAAAAAAAAAAGTTTGATTGAAGATGATGGTGTTATTGAAACGATGAAGTCAAACTCTACGCATTTTTATTTATGTGACGGTGCGGCTAAAGTTGTGCATCAAAATATGAAACGGCATTTTGCTCCCGGCGGAATCAACCAGAAAGAAAATTCACATTTTGACCTGCATTTCGTTGACCGGTTTGTAGCTAGCTGTAATGATTTCCGCATACATCTTATTTTTCTCTTGTAAGTATCTTGATTATTCGTCTCTTAATTCTGTTTTACTTTATTCGATACAAATGTACAAGCGTACATAAACAGAAAAATATCTGTGTGGAAAATGAAAATAATTTCCCTTTCGTCAACAAGTATAAGAAGTCAACGCTCTCACATCCCATGAAAAATGAAAATAATTTCTCGTACAAACATTATACCAAAAAACATAAGGTGACGGAGAATCTATGCAGAAGAGAATCTCCTTGGCCCTCAGTTCAATTGCCAAAGTGGAGATTTTATTTTACGACACATGGGAATCAAGGGACGAAAGGGTAAAACACAAAAAGAAAGAAGAAAGACCATAATATAAAAACTAATCTAAAATCAAAGACCAAGGCATCTAATCATCAATTTCACATAAAGGTACATTCATGTTAAGATGTGTACTCAATTAGCGACACAGCACAAGACCAAGATGTTTCAACTGATGACAAGTTTCTACAAAATTTCGAGCAAACTCCGCGGAAATCAAGCTTCATACATGGTTTGTATTCAAGAAACAACTTGGCATTGAGAAAGTAGTTCATTTACTTCTTTTATAGAAAAGGCAGCTTCTTATCGGGCATCATAACCAGTAACTCTTATGAAGAGGAAATTGAGGGAAGAACATGCATTACGTGCTAAAGTAAATCAACTAAGAGAGAGAAAAACATAGTTTAGTTTTCCTCTAGGCGTCGTAGCATAGTCTCAGCAAAGCTTTGTTGCCTGCACACACAGAACAACCAATAAGCACCAGGATTGCGAACTGCATGTGTATAATCTTTCTTTTTTTTGTTCATTTGCATAATCACTTGGGGAGAGAGAGAGAGAGAGAGAGAGAGAGGTAATAGAAGTTTGATTTACTTTCGCTCTCTGTGCTTTGGGCTGGGCCGAGAGTATTTCAGATACCCGTCCCACGGAACCATCTTAAGTCCTGCTCGAACAGAAATTATGTCCCTGACCCTGCATAGAAAGCATCCAAAATAGTGGAGATAAACAAGACCATACCAACCAAGGGTGGGCAAGCATGTTGTCACTGATTACAAGTCCAAAAAAGACCATTCACCTCTCCGCAAATTCAATGGCGGTTTCCCCAGGCCTAATGTTTTGGGGCTCCAAATACCACACATCACAAACAACAGCCCATGACGTCATAAGTTGTAGCAGATGCATTGTGAAGGACTGCCTGCAACACAATCATATCATATAACCCTTCTAGTATCACAACAGCCCAACGGCCCCCAACACCTTGGTAAATGTTTCCTAAATTACAGATCTAAGCACAACCAATGGCCAATTTCTATGGAATGGAATCTAAGTATAATTACTATGTTTAAGCATCATAGAACATTTTAAGCCTTCAAATAGCGTGCAAGGTGAAGTAGACACTTTCAAACAAACACACAAGTCAAATAAGGAAAATATTAAGAATGTCGAAGGATCGAATCCACTCCTTACTTTTTGCTGTTCCAAAAAGCATCGACAAAAATTTTGTTGTACTTGATTGCGACAGGGCAAACTGAGCAGCCAAGCTCAAATGCACCCTAAGCAAAATATAAATTGAAAGTTAAGAGTAAATAACAAATATCAAGCAATAAATATAAACTAGTTGTGAATATCAAACAAACTTAAATGAGCAAAATTTAAACTAGAACACAGTTACCTTCTTAAACATAACAGTGTAGTGATTGTTTACACACGTTCCTTCAGGAAATATAAGGAGAGGGTTATTGTCTGCCCCCAGCACATGGTCCCTTAATCTGAAAAAAAGGAACTGTACTTGTTCATATAACAATGACATGGACGATGGTGTGAAAAAAAAAAAAAAAATACTACTATGGACTTTCGGTTTATACTTACTTCTTTGTTACAATTTCCCGATCCTTTGCCTCTGAACGATTGAACCAAATGCACCCTACGCTCTCCAAAATAGTGCTTTGCAACAATCCTTCACAAGAAGCATAAACGAAGAGAATTCTCATTGGATTCTATTTCTTATTATAGAAAAGACAAATTCGGATTTTTGTCAATCTTGACAGTATTCAAGATTCACTCTTTGTGGAAAGCAACAATAGAAAAGTGCTGACATTCAAACGAACCAAGCACCCCTCCTTCAAAACATATAAGAGTCATCAATGATCAATGCACAACAAGAAAACTTATCGAGAGTATACATTTTCAGTCAACGAAATGGTATCACTATTACATTGGTATGCTAACCTCGGAAAATGATAAAATTGCACAAAGTCAGAAAACTTCTATTCCATGGTCCTAACAACTTACACATCTATAATGGATCATTATTGTACAAGAATTGCTTAAATTGGATAAATCCAAAATGATACATGCATGCTAATGGTTCATTTTCATGGATAACACATAAAAGTGTGCTTGAAATGTTTTGTGAACTTTTGACAGCCACACTTCCAATAAAGATATAAGCAATAATTTATGATAAGGTTGCAATAATTCAATTCTAAATATCCATGTAAACCTATACTACTCTGATAATTGATTACAAAAATGTAAAAGGTACATTGACACTTACCAACCCATCCAGGATGCTTTTGCATAATTACTGCAAATGCTGTCATTTGTTCTAAGATGATGAAATCAATCATGGAAGTATGATTGGCCACAAAGACCTGCGCAAACCATGAAAGACATCTCAAGACAGACATTTAAGAAACAAATAAAAATTGATTATGTAAAAGATGGGAGCTTTAATTGGTCCTCAAAAAAAAATCATCTTGCAGTCCTGATTTATAAAAACATAAGCGAGAAAATATAAGTGGAGCGGTACAGGATGACATTTCAGAGTGCCGATAACAGCTCCCAAAAAGATGGAAAAATATTGGATGAAGTTTTAAAAGGAATTATGAGACTAAAAAAATGTACCTGCTTAGGCCGCATGCTGGGCCGCGGTCCGTGGTACTTCACAACCCCAGTCCAAGATGCAACAAAGAAGCTACAAATTAACTCTACCAAGAGCCTCTGAAAGGAAAACAAACATCACAGCTTAATAACTACATGAAGGCCATTACAGAAAACAAACAGTGAAATGAAGGAGCATTGGAACATAAATGTAGTTTGTTAACTGTTACACTATACTAGAGATATCCACCCCTGAGATTATGCATATGTAATTGCCAGAAAATCCTATGAAGAGTACAATGACCACCTTTCATTACCTTATTACTCCAAATTTTTTGCGGACAGTTCTCAGATAGATAAAAGGTGTATTAATTGTGCCAGATGATAATCTTCTGATTTAGAAAAGTTTAGTGGAGGGGAGGCTACCCCATCCCACCGCTAGGGCATACCACAAGCCTCTTTGAGGACTTACACAGGTGGTCTCAGCCCCTTTTTTTGGTTTTTACAGATCACCCACCAAGAGGGATTGCCGGCAACGGGATTCAAACCTAGGCCTTGGTCTAGCGAAGAAAAAATCCTTACCAACTCAACCAACCCTCGTTGGCCGGAGGATAATCTTTGTATTTTATAGTTTGTGGTTCATTTTATAAGGAGAGGTAGTTGGGGTGGATGTAAGAAGATTGGGTTACCAGTCAAAGGTTTGTTGGTAGCTGGACAACTTATGCCATCATCCATATGTAATAATACATAGAAGAAATGCGGGTCATTGCTTCCATTTTCGAAATTGGATGGATTACTCATAAATTTTCCAGTCAATGTAGGTGGCATGCCATACATCATTGTTCTAACCCGTGTGAAAGAAGAATAGCGTTCTTGCATAGACACATTTCAACTATGTTTGAGCATGCTTAAACAGATTCTATATGCATAAAGCCAACTACACGACTAGAGCAGTCATTAATAAATTATGCAAATACAAACGTCATTTGACCTGATGCCTAGAGGGGTCCAATATCGTTATCAGAAGATAGAAAACATGCAATGCTGATTAATAAAAACTGAAACCAAATATTTTGGATAGAAACCAGTCAAGGGAAATGAAGTCATAGATAAGAATGTGCACCTCTAAATTCTTTCTCAATTTATCATGGCCCTTCAGCAGGAAGTGCACTGGAATGAAAGACGAAAGGAAAATTATCCATCCGATCGTCAAAACGAGAACCCTGTAGAATTAATTGAGACGCTTTAAGAGACTAAAGTAGAAATGACATAAGAACCCGTAACCATGGTCCATGGACAGCATAATCATCGAGAATCAGTCAGACTATGCATTGCAATTCCAATACCCACAAACCAGAACATGTAAAGCTATTGCGTGATGCAATGAATGCATGAAACAATTGAAGTTTTTCAACCAAACATAGAAGATTCTAACCTCGCAGGAAACAGAATGAAGTACCGAACCACCACTCCAAAACACCACAAAGGAAACAAATACACATTCCAGTTCCACGGCTCCGGAGGATTGGACTTAAAGCACCTTGTGAACGAGTCCTGTTCATTCGAATTCATGATCATCATACAAATTCATACAGTCCTTGCATAAAATTTGATAAAATCACAAAGCTTTCAACTCAACAGAAATTGGTGAAAATAGAGCAATCCAGAGCCAATTAATTACTCAACCGGCTAGCTTACAGTTCAAATAAAAAAAAATAAAAAAAAAGCTCAATAATTTACACAAAGATTTGAGTAAAATTCCACAAAATTGCAAACTGTAGCTAGCTTCCAGTTAAAAATTTCAATACTTCACTTTCTCCCAAAACAATTAGAACCTTATCAGATGATGCAATCTACAATCAAATGAGAAAGAAACTGGAGAGCGAGGACTTACATCGATAATGGCACCAGCAGCCTCCGTTAAGGTGGGAGATATGTCAAGCAAATCACGCCTGAGAAGCAAAATGAGATGAGAAAATTCTCTCAATTTTCCCACAGTTTCTCGGGAACCAAACAGAGAATAACAAGAAAGAGAGAGAGGGAGTGCATAAAACATACAGGCGAAGCTTGCCCTGGGGTTCCTGCTGGATGGAGGTGCCGGAAGGAAGGTAATCTTCGAGGTTGGGGCGATCGAGGTCCAATTCGGAGCTTGAGGAGTTGAGCTTCCCGGGGTCGCCCATGCTTCTCTGCTTCTCAGCTCCTCCTCACTCTCTCCTTCCTCTTCTTCTTCTCAGATTGGATTGGATTCGTTGAGTTTGTGTTACTGATGTTTATTTAATTTTTTTTTTAATTTTGTTTTTTGGTTGGGTCGTTGATGTAGTTATGAAACATGCGTAGCAGGGGGCCTCCCTGACCCTCACGCAATCCCAAACAGCATTTCTTCTCTAGGCACACGCCTCTCCATTTGTAAGTGATAAATTCGATTTTCGTTAAAAATAAATTTAAATCATAATATACTAGTTTATTATGAGATTTAACTTATTTTTTTACTTCTTAACGTAGATAATATCGTTTATTTAAAATGCTGATTTTATAATTATTTTAAAGATTTAAAGAAATAAACAATAAATATGCCCCACACTATCACTATGTGCGAATCTTTTACTTCTTTTAGAATTTTTAATTAACATTTTAATTTGATATTTTTTATTTTAACATTCTAATTAGAAATGTCATATTTGAAAGCTTCACCATTTTAAGGTGCTAGCTTTATATGTATATATATATAGATTAATTTCTTGTGGTGTTTTAATTTCTGAAAAATTCTGAAATTTTAATAAAATAGTATCCAAATTTTATGTATATTATTGAAAAATAGGTCTAAATATCTTACATTAAGCGTAAAAAGTACATAAGTGTGTGTATCATACGTTGAAGTTTTAAAAATTGTACAATTTATCGAATTATTAAGATGTGTATTGAAAACAGAAATATTTTTGAAAAACACGTATGTACATGCTTAATATGCATATTATACACTAATTTACTAACAATGTTCTAAATACAATCTTATATAAGGAATTTTGGAAAAATTATAAAATAAAAAATTTAGACATTTTGAAGAATTTGAGTCCATTATTATTATTTTTTTTAATGAGTACTAAAAACTCGATACAAAATGGATATCAAACAGCCCCTTAATCAATACAGGAGGTTCGAGCTTTGATAGAGACTAGAGAGGGTTCGGGCGTAGCTCGAGAAATCTTGAGGGGCGTTTCGAGCATTACTCGAGTAGAGATTGATGACTCAAAAGGCTCAGTTACTCCTTAAGGGATGGATCAAATTGTCAATTTGAAAAACATAAATAAATACATACATACATATATATATATATATGATAATCAAAACTTCTGAAACACAAAAAGTAAAAACTAGAAACCAAAAATCAAATGGTTATTAAACGAGCGTTTCACTATTAGCATTTTGTTTCCATACATTCTTTTTCGTTTCTTCCCCTCTCCTACAGAGATAGTAGCTCCCATTGGATTAAGGGAGTTTTAACGAAATACTTCCGGTATTGTTCACTTTAAAGAAAAATGATATTTTAATTCTAAAAAGTCACTCATGGTACTATTCACTTCAACACATTTTTGTCCTTTCGATTAAACTCAAAGTTTTCAAACACTTTTAATTAGTTTTCTTTCGTATTATTAATGGAGTACCATCAAATTCAAAGCTGAGATTTGTAATGCAGTAGCAATGGACCAGTCACCTATCCAGGTGCCTGTATAAGAGATTGGTGTGGCCACCTAAAAGTTTATAGGATTAGGATTGCAATGGTTAAGCTGGTTACAACGAGAACCAAACCAAACGCCAAAATATTAGGCCAATAAGCCAGTACTCTTATGTTTTAAGCTTACCAACTTGTTACTTGGGGGAGAATTTTCAACGTGTCCATATACCATATGTCATTATATACATGGAGAGATACTTAAAAAAAAAAACAAGTCCCTTTGCTTATATAATAACTTATAACTTACGACCCCCATGTTCCATGCACATTAAAAAATTTGTCGTTACTTGAAGAGATGACCAACTTTCGGCTTTGTGGGTGAACCAATTGGTAACACATGGTCCTTCACTCCTTCCCAATCCCGACAGGCCCAAAGAAACATAGGTCCAAAAGGATGTAGGCCTAGAGGAGCACAGGTCGATAGGAAGACCAAGGAACAACGTGGCATCTGACAACTGTTGGGCACAAAGCACCAAGAGCAGGGGTGGTAGGCCTATGCAAGTGTCGACCATGAGCCATGTGGCGGTTAAGCAAAGGGACAAGGACCTATGAAAGAACGTAAAGATCGACAGGTAGGGCGTTCGAATGCGAACTTACCAATAAAGATCGACCATGTCATCCCAAGAAAGGACCCAAGTGGATCAGCATAAAGGACACCTCGTCGCCACATGTCGTCTAAAAAGAGGAGAGATGTGCATTCGGCCCCTTAAATGCCAAGAAAGTGATAGGTTCAGGACAGAGGGGAAGGACTTAGGAAATGGCCAATGTAAGGAGGCCAAGGACCCTTTGAATGAGATCAAACGATTGGAGAAATAGAGATATAGTTCTAGCTAAAACGCTATTTGTAACTTAGTTTATCATTAATAAAAAAAACTCAGTGGACGTAGTCCAATTTTAAGAGGTAAATCACTTAAATTTTGTCTTCATTTTTTATTAGTTGCAAAGTTGCAAAGCCCAAGTCTATCAACATTCATCATTTGATCCATTCAATTTTTGTTAGCCTAATCGGTTTTGAGTGCTAACACCAATCAGCCAACATGCATGCACGCTTTAGATCATGGTTATGGAAAAGCTGCAAAGAAAAGTAGAAGGGAAAAACACATATCTTGCCATTTAGGTAAATCCAACATACTCAGTAAGACTCGTTTTAGGGATGTTTATATTGAAAACATTTTGGTTTCTAAGCGTTTCTATTAAAAGTGCACTTATGATAAACCTGTAGACATTTTTATCAAAATTCCAAATGTCTAGCAAGTTCATCTCCAAAATGCACTTATGACTTATAAGCGCCTTCATGCAAAACATGGTCAAACGATTTTGGACCAACAGGTGTATGAATATTGGATTCATATCTTGCTATTGTAGTGAAAGCCCAAGTTATTAGCCCAAAGAGTTATTTCTTTTGGGTTGGCAAGGAAGAAGAGTGCTTACTTCATGGGCTTAAATACTTGATCCACTCTCCTAAATATTATTCCATCTTTAATCTTAATATTAGCAAAAATCTACAATTTTGCATTGTATTTCAATGCAATGTAAATGAACTACTGAGATTTAAAAAAAATAAATACTTTTTAAGTTGCTTATCATTATTTTAAAAAAAAATTCATTACAATTGATGCAGGACCATGATTTTCTAAGACCATAACACGTGACACATTGGGTGACAAGAATGACTGGAATGCCCATAGCCTATAAAGTTCAGATAATCAGACGAGTTAGGCTTCCTAGTCAGAATCACAGTAAGCTATCCTAATGCATTGACTAGTCAGAGGCGTACTCAGACAGCCATTTTGCAACCTGTATTACTTGTCTCCCAAGTAATGAAACCCTAATTCAAGTCAAATTAAGATATATTTAGGGATTAGGCAACGTAATCACAATCCTAGCGTAGCACAAGCTGCATGTTGACCTTGCTGCCAAACTAGTGGTAATGATTAAAGCAAAAATAGATAAACTGCTTGAAACCGGATTCATTGAGGATGGGCATGTTTAGCATGGTTGGCCAATCTCGTGCTAGTGATGAAGAAAGAGAAGGGCAAATAAAGAGTATGCGTGGACTATGCCAACCTCAACAAGGTGTGCCATAAAGATCCAGATTCGGTAACCCGAATTGACCTATTAGTGGACTTAACCTCCTGGAACCAGCTGCTTAGCTTCTTAGACGCATACTCGCTATAATCAAATTGTCATGTACGAACTTAACAAGGAGAAAACCGTGTTCGTGATTGAGCGATACACCTACTGTTACAAAGTCATGCCTTTTGGCCTCAAGAACAGAGGAGCAACTTACCAACGACTAGTAAACATAATTTTTAAGAAGCAGAATAGAGCAACCTTTGAGGTATATGTAGACGACATCATGATGAAGGGTATGAAGCAGTCAGACACATTGGCAACTTGGTGGGAGACATTCAACATCTTACGGGAGTACAAGATGAAGCGTAATCTCGCCAAATGCACATTCAAGTCTCTTCAAGTAGATTCTTAAGGTACCTCGTTACTCAGCGAGGAATCGAAGCGCATCCACATCAAATTCGAGCGATCCTAGATATAAAGTCCATAACCACTTTGATAGCCATCGTAGTTTTAGTTGCCATCGTATCACGAATTGCATCATTATCCAGATGCATTGTTTTAGCAGTCAAGATTAGAGTTTTTTGCATGGTTGCAAGAAGAGAGACTTTTCTTTCACCAGTAGGACGCTTCGACAGAACACCTAAGTCAACTACTTTCCCAACTTTTTCAATGAATTTGGTGCAAGCATTTGGATTTGTTAGCAAGTCAGCATTTAGCAGCGCCCGAACCTTAGAAAATTCTTTGGGAATAAACTCCTTGGACTCTTCACAACTGCAATGGGGAGCAGTTTCCTTCTTTTTGGAGACGAGACATGTGCGGTAGTGGAAGAATGACCATACTTTGATGCTTTTTCAGCAGTTGAATCCACCTTCCCACTCCCCGTAGTGAAGAGTCTCTTGGAAGCCGATTCAGATTTAGCTTAGAATGACGCCTCACTCAAACACTAGATCCAGACGCTGGAGGTAGCACAGAAAAAGCTTCAGACTTCGCAGTCTCGGATTCAACGTCACTTCCCTTTTCCTTTGGGGAAGACAAATTGATGATGAGATTCTCAGGAAGGGATTTAACTTCCTTTGGAGCAGCAGACTTCGCAGTCTCGGATTCAACGTCACTTCCCTTTTCCTTTGGGGAAGACAAATTGATGACGAGATTCTCAGGAGTAGCAAGACTGCCTTGGGCAGCAGACTAAGTTCTTGGCTTTTTCTTGACCGACAGCTCATGATCAGGTGACGACGCTATATTTTTTTTCCACTTAATAGATTTCTTAACAATAATTAGGCGACTGAGTGTCTCTTCCCTGATCGGCTTGACCTCCTCCCGAGGTTACAACCTACCTTTCTCCCTACGTAGAGGATTGAGCAAGCAGTGCCGTTCATGATACTCAACTGGAAAACCCATGACAATGTGCACTTTTCTTCATGACTGGCCTGGTCTTCGGAGTTGAGCCAAACTCAGAATCTACATAGGAAGATGTTCAATAAGCTTCAATCAAGAATAGCCACAGGAATTTCAAGCAGACAAAGGATGAAAAAGTTCACTTACCTTTAATGTACTTTATCGGACTGCGCAACTCGGGCGAGGAGTTGAATTTTGAAGAAGACCAAAATTCGTTGATGGTCAAGCCCAGATCGAAGAACTTGCTCAAGTTAGAAAATCCCTTCATCGCATGAACTACATTTGGAGAGCACTACGCTAGAGCACATCTCATGGAGCAGATCATCTCTTGGAATAAGCGCGACATGGGAAAGGTGAGTCCTAAAACGAAACAGTATGGATGAAACTTAATAGTTATTTGCCTTACTTGAGCAGCTTCGGTGCAAGGTTCATGACTATTTTCGTCTATCACATGCCTTACGCGAACTCTTGATAGGATTGCATGCCTGTATTTCTCAAGAAAACCTGAAACAATTCATTAGAGCCAATCTTGGCTTGTGCAGCCTTGAAATACCCTACTTTGCCAAAAGACCACCTTGATAATACTTAGGCGGAGGATATTCATCACTCTTGCAATCGAAGAAAGACATTTTGAAAGATTCATGCACAAAAATACCGAGAGATACTTAGAAGATTGTTCAAGCAGAAATAAAAAAAATAATAATAATAGGGAGATGGGGCAGCGCACTAGGCCACAACCCATCACACAACCCCACAACCTAATTAGGTAGGCCCTCGCCTTCTTTCTCGTTCTCTCGACCGGCCTTGTAGGCCTAATCCAACAGAAGCCCAACGTCTCGGTGCCAAGCTTCTTCCCTCACATTAGCAAGTCAAGCCTAGGTGCTTAACCCATGTGTAGCCTAACAAGCCCCAACTGGCCTCGCAGCTTACACTCATGTGCTCGACCAGGCCTACGCCATTTCAACTACACCTAGGGGAGCAATTTGGGTTGGGCCAACCCGAACTTGTCTAAGTACAACTCGAATTTAAACCCAAATATGCATATTTTTTTCTTAGTTATAACCCGTCCGAACCCAACCCAACTTCAACCCAATTATTTATTGGGTTGTGTTGGGTTGGGTTAATCCTTTGTCTGCCTATGCCTAACCCAATTTATCAACCTACTCTAACCCAATTATAACCCAAATGAACTAATGCACATATTACATCCAAGTCTAACAGCCAACAACCTTTATAATATTTGGTACAATTTCATTTATAGGTAGGTATAGTTGATAGTGTTGAAGCTTTTGGTATTGAGGTTTCATGTAGCACTATACTTGATTCTATTTGGTAATTTATAGGTCCTCGTGTATTTTGTTTTAAAGGATTATAATGATAATTGTGAATATATGATATACAACTAACTATTTTTCTTATTTGATAGGAATGCAAATTGAATTTGGACAACAAGACTTGAGTTCGGTGTTTGTTTATATTTGGATATAAAGTGTTGCTCTTTTTTTATCTTTTAGTACAAGCTCTGGTATTTTCTTGTATTTTCAATTCAAACTTTGCATGGTTAAAATTTGCATATTTGGTTTAACTTTTACGCGGATATAAATTTGTGGAACTGAATTGAAGTTTTTATTGATTTATGATATTTAAATTAACTAGCTTTAATGCTATTTGACTTAATTTTTTTTAAAAAATTATTGCAAAATAAGTTGTTAAAGGATTAAACTAAAAAACGTTGGGCAACTCAAACCCAACCCAAGTAAACCCGAACCCAATTAAATCTGGATTCGAATGAACCCGAATGGAACCCAACCCGAACCCGAATTGTGGATGTTGGGTTATGGTTAGATTGATCTTCCAACCTGCCCAACCTGCCCGAGTTGCACCCTTAACTGCACCGCAACTCCCAGCTATCCAGTTCCCATCCTCTACTCTGAGCCAAGTCATTCAGCACCACAACCCCTTGTTGTGCCGAGCTGCCCTACCTCACTATCCAGTCGCACTATGCAGTTGCGCCGCTAGCTCCATTCATGGCTCTAGTCCACCACAAGAAAAAAGAAAAAAAAAATTCTTTTTCTTACCTTTGGTACGGCTAGATGAAGAAGACAACAACAATCAACTCTTCACGGGGAAAGCAAAGAAGAAAATTAGGGGAGGGGGTACAATTTCCTCTGGTTGTCTCTCTTTCTTATTGGGGAAATAATTGTTCATTAGGTTTGTTTAATCCTTTATTTAAGGTTGAGTAAAATAATTTCTAGAAGCAGTTCGATTCTTATTCCTAGAAGACTTTTACTTCAAGTCAGAGCTTAGAATCTAAGGCGAATCAAGATACTACTTTTGGCTTTTCCATTTAGCTTGGGATTTCTACACCTCCTGCCCTTTCGTGTGCGCTAAATAGTAGGTGTGAGGGCATTTGTAGAGCAAAAAATAATCCAAAAAATCATGGAGCTGACATGTGGACTTTTACCAGAGATTGACGAGAATGCCCTCCTTAAATTGGCGAGACCCACATTTATTTTATGCGCAATTCAACCTTCTTGAAGACCTGAGTTGCTGATTACAATCTCTCCAAGCTTCGCTACTCATGACAAGGAGATACCACAAGGGAATTAAAGAGGATTAATGACTTCCATATCTTTAAACTTTCCTTATTGATGACCAACTCAATCAAATAAAGAATTACAATCATATCCACTCAAGGTACTACGAGATAATTCCAATATATTATTTAATTAATAATATCTTTGGGACAATTCTCTCCTCTATCCAACGGATAATATACCTTGACCAACTAGATGACAACACATGGTGGGAGATCTCTCTCCCCATGGCCGGCCTATGCTCCTATAAATACCTCATTCTACACCAAATTCTAGTAATCTTTTGCTACACAATTAAGTCTTAAAACTCTCACTTTTCAGAGAAACTGACTTAGGCATCGGAGATCCATTGGCCAAACTCCCCCTCCTTGGGCTCATGGCTTTGGTCTTTAATCATAAATGTTTAATTGTTTTGTAGGTACAAATTCATTAAAATTGAAGTCGGTGAATTCTTACTACCACAATAGAGGCTTTTAGGCATAAAAAAAAAAATTAAAAAATTAAAAAAAAAAAATTGAGTATGACAAAAGCAACATATCATGCATACACTAGAATACCTTTTTACTCTAAACTTGCAAACGCAAGCAATAATAATCGAGTGTGGCAAAAACAACATATCAGGCATACACGAGGATACCTTTTTATTCTAAACTTGCAAGCGCAAGCAACCAAACAACTTTAAGAATCAAAGGGAATGCAATCTAGTTTCTTAAAGCATATGTATCCCTGAAAGGTTGTGTGGGAGTTTACAGTCTTATCAAGCTAAAGCAATACAGACACGTAAAAGAAAGAACAGAAAAAGAAATTCTGTGAAAACCAGAGAGTGATGATGTACAAGAGAGTGATGTTTACACATAAGACATCGACAAAATTATATTTATAAAAACACTTCAAACTCAATAATTTAGAAACACGAAAAAGGTAATTTATTTTTTTATCGAGAGAATGAAACAAAAAAACTTCAGGCTTACAAGTAGATAGATTATGAGTTTTGTTGTCTACCTGAACTTTTAAAGAGTTTTTGTATAAATCGTGAGGTGTTTTTTCTTATTTATTAACCTCGTCTATATAAGACTAAAAAAATAATTATATTTTTCGAGTCTTTAAGGATATGTATAAGTAATGAATGAGCACCAAATTAAACCTTTTGATGACACATAATATGATTTACAAATTTGGTCTAAAAATTTAGTCTACACATTACTCTTTGTTGAAGATTAGACTTGAATTGGAACGAATGTTTAAAAATAGCAACCCACATCAGTAATTAAAAATAAACATGCACATAGCATTTCGAACTTAGGATCTCTCGTTAATTTTAAATACAAAAATCATTGCTTCTAATTAAACTTCTAATTATTTAGCCAAATTGTATAAATTTATACTATTATGAAAAGAAATTTGTAAAAATTGGAATTTAAATAAGCACACATGGTGTTTTGAACCCAAGATCTCCTCATTAATTTCAAACAACAAAATCACCGGTTCTAGTTAAATTTTTTTGTCATTAAACCAAATTTTATAAATTTATACTCTTATAAAAACGTATATAAATATCCCACACTAATAATTTTGGTGCCCCTTGACACACCCCGACCAGAGTCGAGATGTACTGGCCGTCACGTGAGGGTGACGTAGCCAAGTGCGCAACATAAGTGATAATAATAAGAAAATGCGATTAAATAAAAACCAAAACTAAACTTATTTAACTAGAGATAATATGTAAGAGTGTGAAAGTGATCAATAAGATACACACATATCAGAGCATAGGTAAAACGAAAGTGTAGTCGAACTAACTAAGTACTAATTATACAAACAGGGAGAAGATCCCTACTTTTATTTATGAAAACATCAGAATCGCCATGTAGTCCTCGTGAGCCACCAAAGATGAACAGCTACCTAGAACCTGGAGGGACGCAAAACAGAAGGGTGAGTGGGCAAAAACAAAGCGTTTGAAAACGTGTTTATCTTTATGAACATAATAACCCCTCTTCGTAAAACCCGTATAGTTTCCAGAAAATACTACTACGTAGGTATGAAAACCAATGCACAAGAGCAGCGAAAACTGAAGTATGCCATGTCATGATATCTCAGCAATAATAAATGTAAGCCAGGTGTGAAACCAATATAAAATAGTATGCCAGTCGAAGTCACCTAATGTGACCTGTACGACTGGACCTGTAGCTCATCAATCTAGGCTAGCACACGAGTCGAAGTCACCTAATGTGACTTGTACGACAGGCTGGGTATAAATATGTACGCTCAAATGCTACGATCACGTGAAGGTTGTGCAATAATTCGCGGGTTACCTACGAGTCAGAACCACCTATTGTGGTTTGTACGATAGGCTGGCACCTATATATATATAGAAAACAAATGCCCACTCACAAATAAGTTGCAGGATCGTAGGCCCTTAGCTTTGCTTGTCCACTCTCGTCCTCGGGGTACTTCTCACCTATAAGCGATACAACTATTTTTACGTTAATTAATTAGCACATAAACAAAGTCTAGGATTAATTCTTCATACGTTGCTCAAATAGGGTGTTTGAATATACCAACGTGATCTACTCGACAACACGAACACCCCCATATTTTTAGAAATTTTTTTGGATGTTGGACGCGCTAGCCACACGCAGGCATATGCTTGGCACACGGGACGGAAACCCTAACGGCGTTAGGAATATTTCGTTAAAATCCAATGGTGTTACCTGAAGTCGTTAGAATATTCCATCAAATTTGATAGAATATTCTTCTTCTTCTCCGATGAACCAGGCTGATTTCCGCCTATCGCCATCTGGTTTGCCGGTTTCTGGAAAATTTTCAAAGCTTAATATCTACTTCATTTCTCAACCAAAATCCATGAAATTTATATGGATTTGAAGGTCTTGAAGAGTAGAACACATTCGTACATATTAGGAGTTCAAAATCCTATGAAAAATGGTCGGAAAATTGAAGGGATTATTTTGTGAAAACATGTTCATTTCAGCAACATCATATAGCATGCAATTAACAATTAAAGGCGGAATTATGCTTGCATGCACTAAAAAACAAAACATTACCCATGAAATTCAAAGCCTAGTAGATTGGTGAACCAAGACTCAACTCAAATCAAAGTGAGTTGAGAAAAATATACCTTTGTAGATTCCTCTTTGCATAGCAAAGGCTAATCACCCAAAGAGAGGGCCTTCATTCCTTGCATCTAAAATCTATGGATTTGGATGGAAGAATAGGTTTCTCCAAGTTCCCAAAATTGAGAACCTCTAAGTCTCCACACCAAGGATGTATTGACGAAGAAATGAGTGACATTGGAGTAGTAGGATTGCTAGATACACCCTCCAAGGGGGCCGGCCACTTTAGAGAGAAATGAGAGCTTTGTGTTCTCATCATTTCCCCAAAAGAAACCCTAAATGAATTTTGGCTATAAAGTCATATTTATACCTTAATTCATTGGAGTGGCAAACTTGTAATTAAGTCCAAAACCCACTCCAAAACTATATGGCCGGCCATTGGGATATTATTGGGCTATTGGGCCCTTGTGAATCTTTATTCATTAAGTTGTCATACAACTTAAGTCAATGGGCTTGACGTTCGAAGCCCATTGGGCCTAAAGGTCCAAAACTATCCCGAGGTCTTTAACGAACTTAATCGTTTGATTAATTAACATATTAATTAATCATTGCCATAAATAATTAAACCATTTAATTATTCTTACTCATCTCCATTGTTTCTTCAATCTCCACCTTACACGGTGTACGATCCATTAGGTTCCTTTTAGCGAGGCAGTGGGCGATTAAAACTCTTTCAAATCGATTGTGAATTGAAACTTACTTTCAATTCTCCCTTTAGTGTTTATACACGTTTAGGGCTTCCACAAACCAAGAGTGACACCTAGCAGCATATCATGGTTACCCAAGCTAATCAGAAGAGGTAGAGAACCTATTCAGTTTAGGATTACAAATGCAATACGGTCTTTCTCTAATACAATACTCTTGACCACATTGTTTGGTTTGATAGTTTATTCATGTCTACTATCCAATGTAATTCGTGTGCTCATATGATTACCTTGAATGTGATTTGGAACGACTTTCCTAAATCTCATTCATACTCTGGCCAGAGATTCTTAATCATATCATAGAGTATTCTCCCTCAAACAGTTTGAAGGTTAGAGATCCCTTGTTGCGCATTCACTTGCCTCTATAGCTAAGTGGCTTAACCCCAACTATGCCGTGGACACCCTCCTGATGGAGTGACTTTGACATAATCAAAGATCAAAGACTTAACCACAAGACAACTATGATGCCTCAGGTCAAAGGACTACTTTGCATTATCCCAACCACGAGTTCTCATGTGACATGAATATGAGAACTCTTCGTTGATCGTGTTCAGTGAACTCATTCTCTATTGAGCACCTACATACTTGTCTTGATGTCACACACACCAAAGACTCGAGACTAGTCACTCTCCCTGAGAGAAGACACAACACGTACTGATCTTAACGGCCTGTCAATGCCCAATTGGCAATCCTATGATCAGGAACGTTTAGGATGTGTCTACGAAAGAATGGTCTCATGAATCTAACTTCTTTAGATCGCATTCTCCCAATCACATATTCCTTGGACTTATCGTTTAAGCATATAACATTTATATGAGACGGCTCAAACAAAAATCTTTGCCCTTGATATTAAACTAGATTAGTTTAACATGTGAAATGTCCGTAAAGTATCATCATATGATTGGTTTTAGGGCACATTTCCAACAAAAATTCCTTGGAAAATCCAGCCAATTCTGCAACTTTCCAAACTCGCCTATATTGACGTCTGCTTCAATCCAAAACTACTCCAAAGTGTTAGGGAAGTTGCCTAGATACCTTTCCAAGCCATAAAACCTTGAAACCACGCCGGGATCACGTCGGAGCAACTTGGCTCTTCATCGGAGCTCGTGAGCCAACCGTCAAAACTCACCAAAATTGAAACCTAAGGGTATGGCTAGGTTCATGAGATTGTGAGGAGTGTGATAGAAGTCTTCATAGGTTCGATACATGCTATTTTGGTGTGGTGTGTGCGTGTGGGGTGTCTCGGGTCCATAAAGAAGAAGAAATGAGAAGAGTCGAGAAAGAAATAGAGCGTACGTGTATATATGTGTGTGTGTGATTGGCAAGAATCAGAAAATAATATTTTCTGATTGGGATGCCGTGAGAGAAATAGAGTTCGAATTGGCCCAAAGAAAGATAAAAGCCCAAAATCTGATTGGTTTAGAGGTAATAGGAGCTAATATAATTAGTTCGTGATTTACCCGTTTACATATTCAATTAATCGTAACTTTTTTGTTATGAATCTGATTCGGCCGTAACTCATGTCTACACGCTCGTGATGTCGAGTATGATTTAATTACGACAGCGAGGAAATAATTTAAAACTATATATGTACATCCATGTCACTAAGCCAACGAGGGCAATATCGTCACTTTACACGCTAGGGGAGAAAATATATATAATAATTTGGGACAGGTCCTCACACCCCTAATTTTTTTGGGCCTCAGACGATCACCCTACCCGACTAAGGCCTGGGCCAGCCCTGGTTTGAGTTTAGGACTATGTCCATAAAAGGTGTATATTGAGAGGTTGGAGATGGAGATGGAGAAAGCAGGAACTACTTGCGCACAATACGCGTGAGGTGAACATCAGCCCTAGTGTTTGTGAGTGTTGTCAATACAAATTTCCGCCGTCTTCAGTTTTGACGAAAATGCACCTGCAAAACAATCAACACCTTTGATCAAAGACCTAAGCCTCACGCGCCCACAAGGTGGGGGTTAAGTCAACGGATCTTCAATGCCTAAGTTAGTTTCTCTAATAGAGTAAAGTGTTTAGGGCTTTTTTAGGGTTGCAAGAAGCTCTCTGAAATTGGTAGAATATTGGGTATTTATAGGGCTAGGGCTGGCCATATAGTGTTTAATGGAGAGATATTCTCTAAATATTCCCAAGATATTAAATAGGAAATAATATCTTAAGATAATGGTGTAATTATCCCTAATTTAATAAATTAGGATTACTTACTTGATTGGAGTCAATCTTCAATTAGGAATGTATTAAAGATAGGATTTGGGTAATTAATCATTATCTTTAATTCCTTGCCAATGTCAGGTAAGCTGTGGGCAGTTGTGTTCTGCTGCTGAGCCTTCCAGGGATATGAACTGCGTGTGGGAGGATCTGAGAAACCTGCCCATTTATTGAAGGCAATCTTGTCCTTCTTGAATAAAAGTCCACGTGTTGCCTCTAGAATATTTGGGATTATTTTAGACTCCACAAATGTCCCCACACCTACTGTGCTGCACGCAGGAAAATGATTGTAGGCATAAGAATCCCAAGCTGCTTAGGCTTGTGAAGTTACTTCCCAATTTGAACTTGATCTTCTTTCTAGATTTAGAAATAGACTTCTTCTAGGAAGAGGAAACCAATTGCCCCCAATACCTATTAATTATGCCTTAAGTAGGGGATTAAATAAATTTGGAGAGCAATCTTTATTCTAACAAGGAAAAGAAACCAGAGGAAATTCTATTCCCTCTCCCCTAGCATTCTTCTTTTCTTACCCTTGCAAAGAGTTGTCTCTCATTGTAGTTCTTCTTCTCTGTGCCGCACCAAGGTAAGAAAATTTGAATTTTCTCTTTCTTGAATTTTTTGGGAGTCTTGGGACTTGATAATTTGGCTTAGTGGGTGCTAATGAGGTTGATGATACACGGCATGGAGGTCGTGGACTGCTCGATGGCGCGGCATAGGTTGGCTTGGCTTTGTTGAGGTGGTGGTGGCGTGAGCTGGACTCAGCATATGGTTGGTGTGGGCTAGGTGGCACTGTGCGCTGGGGCGCAGAGAGACCGGCCTGGGCCGGGTCTTCATGACTACAGGATTGGAGCATAGGCTGGTAGGAAGAGAATGAGAGATACCGGTGTGGGCCGGTTCTCTTGCATGCGCGACCAAGGCCGAGAGGCCTAGACCTGCCTTGGGGCACGCTGAGCGCAGAAGAAAGAGGCACGGGCCTACTTCCATGTCGCGTCTTTTCCAGAAAGTGATATGTTCCATGAAATGCGCGCCTACTCAGTGTTCCCCAAATACAGTTCGTGCGATAATGGGGTTCTCGAACTTGAGCAGGTTCTTTAATCTTGGCTTGACCATAAATGAGTTTTGGTACTTCTTTGAGATTAGCCACAAGGAAGGTGTGAGGCAGCTGAGGTCTTGCCATAAGTTGTTCGATGCTTCTAGCAAAGGTGATCATGAATGGGCGAGAGATACCTTGGAGGTGAGCGGAGAATGAAAGTCTGACTCTTCTCCTGAGCTGCGTGTTCCGACTACATTTATCAGTGGTAAGTGAACTGCTTCATTCTTCTCTTACTTGAATTTTTTGTTGAGTTGCTCCATGACTTCAATTTATTGATCATTTTTCTTGCTTTGCGTAGATTCGAAGTTTGGCTAAACTCTCAGGACCTTGGCAGATATGAAGAAAGTGCATGTCGCCTTGGGCATTCCTGTTGAGTATCGTGAGTGGTGCTGGCTACTCAGCCTTCTTCGTCGGGAGAAGAATGGCATGCCTCCGAGGGAAGAGATAAAACGGATAAAGGACGAGAAGTTGACTCGCCCGATCGCTGCTGTAGAGCCTGGTGCCAATGGTGGTGGAAGGAAGAGGTCTTCCTCACTTGCTTGTGAGCCTTCAGTTGAAAAGAAGCCAATAACTTCTTCTATTGCTCGTGGGAGCTTATCTGCTGCTGAAAAGCTTGTCATTAATCTAACTTTCCCCAAGGGGGTGAAAATGACCGTTGAGCCTGAGCCTGTGAAGCCTGTTGCTCCGAAGGTGACCGCATCCATTGCTGAGAGACTTGCCCAGCAAATGAGTTTGGTGGTGCCTCTGGTGTCCAGGTTTGTATCGAAGCGTCCGTCGGGAGCTAAGTTCGGTTTTGCTTCTAAGTGATTTGTCGCTATAAAGAGCGAGAAGGTGGATTTTGCTACTAAGGTGGCGCCTAGGCTAATTCCTTCTTCTGCCATGACTGACTTGTCTGTTGAAAAAGGGAAATCTACTCACACGGGCAATTGTGAGAGATCCACCGAATCTGAGGCTGAAGAGTTTCCCAAGGTTTGTGCACTGCTGAAGGCTGACCTACTTGAGGACGTCGATGCATGCGCCAAGTTTATTGACAGTGTTGGGAAAGTTGTCATCCGCTCATATTCTTTTGCAAAGCGTCCTGCCTACTCGAAGAGGTCCTCCCTGATTGCTACAATGCATAAGACTTTGATCCTGGTAGTTGAGTCTATGCGCGTTGATCAGGATGCTGTCAAGTGTGCTAAGGAGGCCGAAATGGAATTGGTGACTCAGCTTCGATTAGCTGCTGAAAAGATCTTGAAGTTCGAATCTGAACTCGCCGTTTTAAAATGATCTAATGTCTCTGCCCCCACTTCTTTGCAGCTGGAGATCGCTCAACAGAAGGTCGCCCATTTGAATGTTAGGCTTAGTGCGACTTGTGCGATGTGGGAAATTGCAGAGAAGGAAGTCAGTCGTGTTTCTCAGGTGGTCGAAGACTTTGAGTGTGTCAATTCGGAGTTACGATCTGCTTGTTTTGCCAAGGATGATAAGCTTATCTTCATGCATGCCGAAATGTCTCATCTCAAGCAGGTTGCTAGTAAGCTTGAGTCTAAGGAAATGGATCAGCAAGGTGCACTATCTAGCGAGAACCTGAAAAATGAACTAGATGAGTTGCATGGTGCTCATACTGGGCTTGTTGAGGAGAATGTGCAGCTGAAGGATGAGAAAGTTGGTCATGAAGTGGCGCTTGCTTTTTGTCAGGCCAATTTCTACAAGCTTGGCTATGTAGACCATCTTCAGAGCAGGTCGTCGGATTATGAGTTTTCCGAGAAGGACTTCAAGACTTTTTCCATTTCTCCAGTTGATTTTCTTGATTTCTCGTTGGATGTTGCCTTTGGTGGAGCAGCTGAGGGTCAGGCAGTCCAGGTAGGGGTGGCTGAGGATAAACTGATGGAAACTTTAGCTGCTGGGAGCGGTGCGGCTGCTGAAGGTGTGGCAGTCGGGGAACCAGTGGTTGTGCAGGCTGCCAAGAAGTAGTCTTTTTTCTTAAACTTAGGAGTTTTCTTCTTTTCCTTTTTGTTCTGCTTTGCTTGAACTTTGTTGGCCTCCAAGCAGGTTTATCAATTTGCTAGAAATTTAATAAACAACTTTCCTTATTTTTGCTTCATCCCTCTATTTTTCCATGTCTTTCGTGAAACTTTACCATATGACAAACAATTGGGTGTGCTGCTTCCATGAAGCAGTTGATCTCATGTCGTCACTTAGGTTTTAGTTTCGACTTCGGGGCTTGGGGAGCCTTGCCTGCTTGAGGCGTCTTGCAAAAATTTGTTGTAGGACGGGCAGTTGAGTTGGCTACTTCTATGGAGCAGGTGACTCACGCGGTTACTTTAGACTTCAGTTTTGGCTTTGGGGCTTCTAGAACTTTACCTGCAAAAGGAAAAAAATGCAAGATTTCCAACTTATAGAGTCGGCGGCAGAACTCGTTGTCTCCATAGGAGGCAGGCGAGTTCACGTAGTTACCATAGTTGTGAATCTAGGCTTTGGGTAGCTTCGTGAGCTTTAGCTCTCTCGGGGAGTATTGTGAAATTTTTTTAACCTATAGGGCCAGCGGTCGAACACGTGCTTCGCGTAGAAAGTAGAGAAGTTCTTGTGGCCACTAATAGGAAATAAGCATGTTAATTAACGCTTAAGTAATAATCCAATCATCAACAACCACATCATTTGGTTTAAAAAATTTGATCTCCCTAGCATTATCCATCATCCACAAAACTCATCAGGTTCGACTCCATTTCATCAATAATATACGTACACTCCTTTTATTGAAAAAAAATCAAAATTAAACATTATAATATATCATATAACAAAAATAATTACTAATATATTAACTCCCACTTACTGCAAAGTCATCCAGCAGAGATTTCTTCAGATCCTCGTGCACCTTCTTCCAAGACGCCTACTCGGCCGTAGGACATTTGTTCCCCAATACACTACCCAATCTCATGCGCAAGTTCGGCATGCGCCTCCCTTTCATATCCCCTAAAATCATTCACATTGATTCACTTGCACCCACCATTATTTCCTCTTCTAACACACCCGCCATTATTTCCTCTTCTAACATGTGTATGCGTAATCCTTGCCTTCTTTTTCCCAAATCCTTCTCCCTCACACCCCTTACTAGGACAACCAACGGAATTAGCCATCGTACGAACTGGGATTTGTGGGGTTTGGAGCAAAAGAAAACGAGGGGAAATGGAGGATTTTGGGGAAAACGATGTGAGTAAATTAGAGAAAGAACCTGTCAATTTTCGTCGCGCAAAGGCCATAGTGATTACATTGACCGAAACGTTCAATTTGCCTTTTTCAAAGCACTTTGCGCAACGAATGGTTCGTTGCACAAGTTGTTGTCGCCAAACTCATCTTACCCGCCTTTTTCCTTCCCCTTTGCGCGACGAATTGTTTTGTTCATCGAGCAAAAAAACCTTGCACGACAAAATCCTTCGTTGCGTAAAGTTTTCACCATTTGCGTAACGAATTCCTAGTTTCATCACGCAAACTGCCTTTAAGCGACGAAATTATCATTGTCGTGCAAGCTGTTTTTTCTACTAGTGAAATATTAGCCAAAAGTATATACAAATACAATCCAACCAAACAACGTGAAGATTCAAAGGGAATGGCAATTTAATTTCTTAAAGCATGTGTCCCAGAAAGAATGCGTGGGAGCTAACAGTCTTATCAAGTGAAAACCAAAGAGTGATGTTTTGGTTCATCAGGCTTGAGTTTGAGTTTGGGACTATTTCCATGTAAGGTACAATTGAGAGGTTGGAGATGGCGAGCGAATTTTCAATGGACATTATCGTCTACTCCTTACTATAATACGTAGAAGGATATACTGAATTACTTGTATTCTAGAATGCATAAAAGTTTCACGGAGATGGAAGCATGGTATAGACAAATAAAAATCTTGGGCCCCTCTATTCATTGCTAATTGGTTTTGGATGAAATGCTTATATTTTCACGTGCTAAGGATCACTTGCTCTCACTACAGGCAATAAGAATTGGCAATGTTTTAGGCACAAAAAGACACCATACGTGAGGGAACATGTCAGAGTGTATCATATGTTGGCGATGGAAGCCTAATGCAAGCCCAATGTAAAGAGCTATAAAAATGTACGTCTTATGTGGCGGAATAGTTTTACTTTTGTTTTGTATGAAGCATAAGTTGCATGTTATCAATCACTCATGTTATAACACGTGTATTTATTGGCTTTTTAGCTAAAATAGTGTTTGAGATTAGCACAACTCCTCATTTTGGTCTTGAAGATTTAAAATTAATAGAAGTGGTCCCTGAAACGGTCAACCGTCAATCATTTTGGTCATTATGTGAAAAATCTATGTTAACTTGAAGAAACCAGTAGTTTAAGTGGAGGAGATTTGACAAAAATATCTTCAGTTTAACGAAGATTTTCACGAAAATATTAAAATGATTGATGGTGGACAATCTCTGAAACCATCTCATTTAAAGAATCATTTTTGGCTAAAAGCCTTATTTAGCAATCAACTTATTCATTTCCTCAGATTATAACACTTACAGTAATAAAACAGGATCTCCTAATAACAGAAGACAATGATGATTTTATACAAAGAAAACCTTTTTTCTTTTTCCTTTGATATTTTGTGTTTGGAGGTTTAATCGTGTTAATTACAAAAGAAATAAATGGCCCATTGTAATCATTCAAGCATCATGGTGCTCACCATAACTGCAAAGGTCTCAATCATTTTTTTGCATTAAATTTGTACAAAGAGAGAATCAGAGAAGCAATCATCGTATGTAAACTTCTATCACTCACCATCTCATCTAATGAATTTTGCTTTATTACTGCAATCTCTGATCACTACTTCCGATAATGTAGGAAGTTATTTCCTTTTGCTTTAGTAATGTCCATCGTTCTAGGATGAGAATATTTTTTACTTTACTGCCCAACTATTTATGCTTTGACATCATCTATGTAATAAGGTTCATCTCACTATTGCGCACACTTTATAGCTTTATTGTCTTTTAGGTGTCCGCCACCACGTTGCAATTCGAATGTCTAAGTAGACATTCAGAGCCGCAATGTGTCAAATGCAATGTAAAATGCACATATGTGATTTAAAGAAAGAAATCATATATCTTTATTTAATAATTTTTACATATAATTGAGTAGTCCGAAAAAGTAACAGTTAAATCTTCCATATAGAGATCTAATGAATCTTTGAAACAATCAAATTTTGCATAAAACTCGTACTACTCAAGGATACGTACTATTGCAGGCGGACCTATCTTCATTTTCTTCATCCCGGTACACTTAAAACCACGAGGTAGCCACACCTATTAATATTAGGGGCTTCACTAGCATTCTACATTTTTCATGAGCATGTAGATGTGCGGTATATCATATACCAACTATATACCAATCACGTGAACCATTGCATTTGAAGGTTGAATAATTCAGATGGGTAGTGCGCATCTTGGTTGACAATATAAGATGATGGAGGTTCTTTGGCATACAAAAACAATTGAGTATGACAAAAACAACATATCATGCGTACACGAGGATACCTTTTTATTCTAAACTACTTGCAAACGCAAGCAAAGATTAGCCAAAACTATTTACAATCCAACCAAACGTTAAGAATCAAAGGGAATGGCAATTTAATTTCTTAAATCATATGTGTCGCCGAAAGAATGTGTGGGAGCTACCAGTCTTATCAAGCTAAGTAATGCACACACGTAAAAATAAAGAACAGAAAAAGAAATTGTGCCAAAACCAGAGAATGATGTTTTGTGTTCATCCGGTTTGAGTTTGAGTTTGAGTTTGGGACTGTCCGTATAAGGTATAAATTGAGAGGTTGGAGATGGAGAGCGGAGTTTCAGTGGACATTGTCGTCTACTCTTTATTATGATGCATGGAATGATACGCCGAACGACTTATGTTCTTGCACGCATAAAATTTTGAAGTGCTAAGTATCACTTGCTCTCACTACAACAATAAGAACTGGCCATGTTTTAGGCACAGAAAGACACCATACGTGAGGAAACATGACGAGCGTATCGTACGTTGGAGATGGAAGCCTAATGTAAAGAGCTACAAAAATCCCGTCTTATGTGGCGAAATAGTTTTGCTTTTGTTTTGTATTCAATATAAGTTGCATGTTACCAACCACTCATGCTATAACATGTGTATTGATTGGGCTTTTAGCTAAAATGGTCCGTGAGATTGACATAACTCTTCACTTTGGTCCCTAAGATTTAAAATTGATAAAAGTGGTCCCTAAAATTGTCCACCGCGAAGCATTTTGGTCATTCTATGAAAAATCTCTGTTAAATTGAGAGTATTTTTATCAAATCAACCCCTCCACTTAAACTAGTGGGTTCTTCAATTTAATGAAGGATTTTTATAGAAGGACAAAAAAATTGACCATGGACAATCTCAGAGACCACTTCTATCAATTTTAAATTTTATATAGTGTCAAAAGTAAGGAGTTATATCAATCTCAAAAACCATTTTTATTTATTTGCATATATATTAGGGTTTAGAATTTAGTAACAGACAATTTCTCCAAATAATGATACAGATGTTGTGGCTATTTTATCTGACAGAGGGACTAGGGCCGGCTACAGAGAGAGAGAGGAGAGAGATGTGTGTTTGTAGAATTGTAGGGGAATGTGTGTGTTGTTATCCCTCCTACATTGTGCCTTTATTTATAGTAGTAAAGGGAGAGAAGATATTCCTTCTTCTCCAAGTAATACAAGTTGTAATAGGAAAGGATAACTAGAATCAAATCTTATCTAGGATTTACACAATCATACTTAAACTAGGAATGTTTACAACACTCCCCCTTGAGTGGGTAAATACTCAAGGTAGATTCAGCATCATGCAGAAGTTGAGGAAGTCGACTCGTTGGCATTGATTCCAAGGAACAACGCTTATTCTCAATAAGGTAGGAACTTGCATAAGTAGTAAGTCTCACTAAAAAACCCTAAGGCTATGGCAAAAACCCAAGTAGGGACAAAATCCATAGTCTAAGGAAAAATGCGTGAGAAATGCAAAGTCAAAAGAAACGTCTACAGGACGTCATCAGGGATATGACCAGCCCAAGGTGGGTGCCTCGTTAAAACCTAGTTAGGTAGCAAAAACCCAGTGGGAAAAATGCTCCTAATCGTAGGGAAAAAGAGTACATTAAGATCAAGCAAGTATCTAGAAGATACTCCCCCTGAGTTTGACATAATTCCACAGAGAAATAGCAAAGTTACAACTCAGAAAGTTTACGCATACCAATTCCATGAACAAGCTTCTGAAACGTCGCATTCGATAGTGATTTGGTGAAGAGGTCGGCCAGATTGTCTTGTGATCGGATTTGCATGACTTCAATCTTCTGATGCTCTTGTTGTTGATGTGTAAAGAAGAACTTCGGCGCAATATGCTTGGTGTTGTCTCCTTTGATGTAACCCTTCTTGAGCTGTTCGATGCAAGCTGCGTTGTCTTCAAAAATCGTCGTCGGGGCATTAACGGCGGGATGAAGATCACAGGAGCTTCGAATATGGCCCACTACTGCTCTCAACCAAAAGCATTCCCGAGTTGCTTCATGTAAGGCGAGAATTTCAGCATGGTTAGACGAAGTGGCAACTAAGGTCTGTTTAGTTGACCTCCAAGATATTGCGGTGCCTCCAACGGTAAAGACATAACCCGTTTGAGAACGCGCCTTGTGCGGATCAGATAAGTATCCAGCGTCGGCATAACCAACAAGGCGAGAATCAACCCGATGAGCATAGGGTGCGGCATCACTCGAGGATTCGTAGGGATAGAATAAGCCCAAATCCGTAGTACCCTTAAGGTAACGGAAGATGTCTTTCACGCCAGTCCAATGTCTGCGTGTTGGTGCATTGCTGTATCTTGCCAAAAGATTAACAGCGAAGGAGATGTCGGGTCTAGTGCATTGAGCTAAGTACAATAAAGCGCCTATCTCACTTAGATAAGGAACTTCAGGCTCCAAAATCTCTTCATCATCCTCCTTCGGACGGAAGGGATCTCGCTTTGCATCTAGCGTACGAACGACCATAGGAGTACTCGAAGGCTTCGCTTTATCCTCATTAAAACGGCGCAACACCTTCTGGGTGTAGTTCGATTGATGTACTAGGATTCCATCCGAACAATGCTCTATCTCGAGGCCGAGACAGTATCGAGTCTTACCTAGATCTTTCATCTCAAATTCCGACTTCAGGTGCGAAGCAGTTCTCGCGAGCTCTTCAGGAGTTCCGATGAGATTCATGTCATCGACATATACTGCAACAATCGCAAATCCAGAATGTGACTTCTTAATGAACACACAAGGGCATAGTTCGTTATTCACATATCCCTGACTAGTCAAATACTCACTTAAACGGTTATACCACATTCTTCCGGATTGTTTCAAACCGTATAGTGAACGCCTCAGCCGAATTGAGAGCGTGTTCCGGGGTTTGGAAATATTTGAACCAGTCAATGTAAGTCCTTCGGGAACTTTCATATAAATTTCCGTATCGAGATCCCCATAGAGATACGCGGTTACTACGTCCATCAGCTGCATATCCAGTTTTTCGGAAACTACCAAACTGATAAGGTATCGAAAAGTAATCACATCCATAACGGGTGAGTAAGTTTCGTCATAGTCAATCCCGGGGCGTTGTGAGAAACCTTGTGCTACAAGACGAGCTTTGTAACGCACAATTTCGTTCTTCTCATTACGCTTCCGAACGAAAACCCACTTGTAGCCAACGGGCTTCACATGTGGAGGAGTAGGAACTACAGGTCCAAACACCTTACGTTTCGCAAGTGAATCAAGTTCGACTTGGATTGCTTGTTTCCAGTTTGACCAATCAGCTCTACGTCGACATTCATCAACGGAACGCGGTTCAATGTCATCGCTCAACATGATCTCAGTAGCTACTGCAAATGCTAATGCATCGTCGACAATCATCTCATTTCTACGCCACACATCATCTAAGCTAGCATAATAGACCGAAATCTCACGATTCTCGGGAGGAGAATTCGTCTCTTCAAGGACGCTTCCATAATCTAGAATTTCCTCATGAGTTGGGTAAAATGAGTAAGCGATAGTCGGATTCACGGTAGGCTCTTCAGGACCTTGTGCCGTGGTTTTCCTCTTCCGGGGGTGTGAATCCTTTGAACCAAGGGGTCTGCCACGCTTTTGTGTAGGGGCAGATGATTGGCTAGCCGCTAATGTACGTGGATCACCAGAATTGGCGTCCCGGGCTTCCAGGAGGGTAGTCCGTCGTACATTTGGTACATCCATCTTTGCAGGCGTATTCGCAGCTGGAATATGTGATCTTGTCACGCGCGCTAGATCGGTGAAAGCATCTGGCATGCTCTGAGCTATGCTCTGGAGATCTAATATGCGCTGCACTTCAGCTTCAGACTGAGCGGTGCGGGGATCTAAATGAGACAAAGTGGGAGTCATCCACGATAATTCGCGTCATTCATTAGGAACGTTGACGTTCTTATCTCCCCCTAACGACGGGAAGACTGTCTCATAGAAGTGACAATCCGCGAAACGAGCGGTAAACAGATCGCCTGTCAAAGGTTCTAAGTAACGAATAATCGAAGGAGAATCATATCCGACATAGATTCCTATCCTTCGCTGAGGCCCCATTTTTGTACGTAACGGCGGCGAGATCGGCACATAGACCGCACAACCAAAAACGCGCAGATGCGATATGTCGGGTTCGCATCCGGTGACCAACTGAAGGGCACTAAATGGTTGTGTCGCAACAGGCCTCAGGCGGACCAACTTTGCTGCGTGCAATATTGCATGGCCCCAAGCAGCGATCGGGAGCTTGGTACGTATGACCAACGATCGAGCAATCATTTGTAAACGCTTAATGAAAGCCTCTGCCAGGCCGTTCTGGGTGTGAACATGGGGTACAGGATGTTCAACTTCAACCCCAACCGACATGCAATAGTCATCAAAAGTTTTAGATGTGAATTCTCCAGCATTATCCAATCGAATAGATTTGATCGGATAATCAGGGTGGTGAGCCCTGAGCTTGATAACCTGAGCCAACAGTTTGGAGAATGCAGCGTTCCTTGTGGACAACAAGCACACGTGTGACCAACGTGTAGAAGCGTCAACCAAAACCATAAAATATCTAAATGGTCCGCAGGGAGGTTGAATCGGTCCACAAATGTCCCCCTGAATCCGTTGTAGAAAAATGGGAGGATTCGAACAAATCTTGTCATAAGAAGGCTTAGTAATAAGCTTTCCCATAGAACATGTTTGACATGCAATTTCATGGATCGAACCTAAGCTTCAGGTTAGTGGATGCCCGTGTGAAGTTTTGAGGATACGGCGCATCGCTATTCGTCCAGGATGTCCCAAACGATCATGCCAAAGTGTAATTTCGTGCGCGGTCCCTGTGGTAGGGCCGGCCACATAGTGGCATTCTATGGGGCGTATGGTCGTAGTATACAGACCACTCGGGTTACGCTCCATCTTCTCTAGAATACGCTTCTGGCCATATTCGTAGGAAGTTACGCACAGAAATTCAACTCCGTTTTCTACGTGGGTTTCAGCGTGGTAATTGTTATCTCTAATGTCCTTGAAACTTAGTAACGTTCTTCTGGAACGTGGAGAATAGAGTGCCTCAGCAATGGTCAAAATTGTACCATTGGACAACATTATACGTGCCTTACCGTATCCTTCAATCAGGTTGGATGGGCCTGAGAGGGTTGTCAGAGGTGCATTCTTAGGTACGAAGTTAGTGAAATAGATGCGTTCACGCAAAACAGTATGCGTGGTTGCACTATCTGCCAGACAACTAACTTTCCCACTAGTCATACCTAGAATGAAAAATTAATTTGAATCGGTCACATGCATAAAAGTTTATAAAAACAAGTATCAATTCAAAATAATTTCATTTATTCAAGGAAAAAACTGAATATCCAAAATAAATCGCCAACTAATAATCCAAAACATAAAGGAAAATTGTTCAAAATCAACCAAAAAACAAGGTGGGGTTCGGCCACAAGGTGGAATTCGGCCCCAATTGTCTTATTTTAACTGAAAAATAAGTCTATGTCTAAGATTCTAATCTTCCATAGGAGTGGTATCCTCCTGAAAATCAGAAACCTCCATCTTTGTAGTCTCCGGTTCGTCCACTTGTAGGAAGTTTGATTCAAACTTCGTACGACGAGAATGATATGCATCCACAACCTTCTTGGGAGCACGGCAAATATGGGACCAATGGTCCTTGGAACCACAACGATAGCACATATCGTCATTCATTGTGGCAGGTGCTTTGCCCTTATTCTTGAAGTTCGGGGCCTTGGGAGCGAGGTTTGGGCGCTTCTGGGCTTTGTTTCCTCCCTTGGATGGGCCTTGGCTCTGTTGACCTTGGTGGGATGGCTTCTGGCCGCCCTTACCACGCCTCTTTTGGCGTTTTGGGTGCTGATTAGTGCTATAATGTGCTTCAGGCACAGCAGTAGCCCCAGTAGGTCGAGCTTGATGATTCTTCATCAACAGCTGGTTCTGCTTTTCAGCAAGAAGTAAAACAGAGATCAAATCCGAGAACTTAGTGAACTTCTGAGCTTTATATTGTTGCTGCAGGACAATATTAGAAGCAGAGAAGGTCGAGTAGGTCTTCTCCAGGAGATCCTCTTCAGTCAAAGTTTCATTGCAAAACTTGAGAAGTGATCGGATTCGACAAACTTTAGAATTATATTCATTCACAGACTTAAAGTCTTGGAAGCGTAAGTGCTGCCAGTCGTGTCTTGCTTCAGGCAAGAATATGTCCTTTTGGTGATCGAAACGATCAGCCAAAGCGACCCATAATGCACGTGGATCCTCCTCAGCAAGGTACTCAGTTTGTAGAGCGTCATGGATATGTCTTCGGATGAAGATCATAGCAGTGGCTTTTTCAGCCTCGCCAACAGGTTTATCTGTTGCTTCTTCAATAGCAGGACTGCAAGCTTCACATCTTGAACCCACTTGAGGTAGTTCCTTCCAGAAACCTCCAAAGCGGTGAAGTCGAGTTTGTTCAAATTCGACATGGTCCTATCAAAATAGATGGACAAGATGTGGTTAGTGTAATGGAGAAAAATCAATCCATTCACATAGGAGTAGAACATACAGGTTCTAATAGACATGTATTGGTTTAATTTTGCATGAAAAACTTCGGGTTTTCATGGGTGATATATTTAAGTGAAAACTTCGGGTTTTCAAACAAGGCATGTGTATAAGAAACTTCGGGTTTCAAAGTAATTATGAACTTCAGGTTCATATATTCCTGCAGGAAAACACAAATATATATGCAAACAAATATGCAAAGAATATATGCAGAAATATTGTACAATGATAAGTGAATTAATTTATTTTTGGTCTTCGGGGCCAAATTAAAGTGTGGGTGAAAATATAAAAACCCATATTATTTAAAAAAAAATTAAATAATAAAATCTCGGGGCCTAAAAATATAGGCCAAGAACCCTCGGGTGGGATTACAGGCCCACGGGGTGAGAAGAGGGGAATGGGCTGCTGTGTGCAGCCCTAAAATATATATATTTTTTTTTCGTTTTTTTTTTTTTTTTTTTTTTTTGTATTCAATTATATTATATGCATGTATAATTTTAATGAATCACATATTTACGTTGATGCATATGCAAATAATAGTTTCAATGCATGTACATATGTAGGATTCAATTCATGACAAATATCAAATTCACATAATTGTAGCAATTTTGATTATGAAGCATACACAATTTATGTAGAATCTAAAATACGTAAAACGTAAAGTTGGGTCATGCATCATGGTGAATGTTCATGCTATCAGGGCTTGCAAAATATCGAGTTAAAAGCCGTTGTTTGGAAAGAACCTGATTGCGTGATGATATGGATGAACTGGTTTGATGCAGAAAAAATCTCCAACGTCAGATTCCTAAGCGCAGCGGTAGGAGCGTGCTGATAACGTGTTGTGGTCTATTTTATCTGACAGAGGGACTAGGGCCGGCTACAGAGAGAGAGAGGAGAGAGATGTGTGTTTGTAGAATTGTAGGGGAATGTGTGTGTTGTTATCCCTCCTACATTGTGCCTTTATTTATAGTAGTAAAGGGAGAGAAGATATTCCTTCTTCTCCAAGTAATACAAGTTGTAATAGGAAAGGATAACTAGAATCAAATCTTATCTAGGATTTACACAATCATACTTAAACTAGGAATGTTTACAACAACAGACAATTTATTCGCGTTACTCATATTATAAAGGTTCTCTTAATAACATAAGACAATGATGATTTTATACAAAGAAAACCTTTTCCCTTTTCCTTTGATATTTTTGTGTTTGAAGGTTTAATCGTGTTAGTTACAAAAGAAATAAATGCAAAGGAAGGTGTCAATCCTTTTTTACATTAAATTTGTACAAAGAAAGAACCAGAAAATAAATCATCGTATGTAAACTTATATCACTCACCATCTCATCTAATGAATTTTGGACTATGATACACACATATCTTTTTTTTTCCCTCACATCCCTCTTTATTTGTAGTCATCATATTGGACAAATCACGACCAAATTAACAGAGAAGTGCATGGAAAGAAAAATAGATGCACGTTTATTATTTACAGGCCTTAAGTTTTCTTGAAACACCACCTTCATAAATTAAGAGACAATTACTCCCCATCACACAGAAGTTGAATTGAACCGCAGAGATTCAAGAGAGCTTTAGTTGTGCTGAAGCTTCCCCCCTCAGGCCCCTCTTGGATGACATAAAGTTTCTTCTCAGACCGATTCCTATTCACTTATCATTCATGCTCCACGTTCTACATGGCTCATAAATTGCTCAAGTTAACCCTTTATTACGATGTTGAACTCTTTCTCATTTCTTAACCTCTGGATATTATCCGTGATGCTTTACTTGGAGATTTTAATGTTTTAATATTTAACAAAATATCTACCATTAAACATTTCAGTGATTGATTCCCTCTTAAAATGTTCCGTAATTAACTTGCTTTCCTCTTGACATTTTCTCATTTTCTTCCTATTCCTCCTTCAACTCCTTAATCAATAAAGCACAACCTACCCCAATAATTATTTTAGCCAAGCGTTAGGTGCATCATGCATTCCCAATTATTATAATATTATATCTCAACTAACCTATTAACTACTAATCAGTCAATTACCCCCAATTATAACTAACCAAGAAAAAAAAAATTGTTTTTACATCACATATTTTTCAGCATGACAGCTACTACACAAATGTTATCAATATTCTTGTTTAATAAATATCTGTCTATGAAATATCACCTACAGACTCGTTTGGAAATGTGTTTTTCAAACGACTGAAAGTGTATTTAGGAAAATGTTTATGAGTTTCAAAAGTACTTAAAGTGTTTTCTGCAAGAAGCACATAATTGATGTTTCTTGTAGGAAACACTTTAAATGCTTTTCCAAAATTCATTTGCATTTTTACTAAAAATTAGTTTAAAAAAACAATTTCACAAAAAACACTCCAGCCATTCTAAAACTAGTTCTGAATGATCCATATATCATTATCACCAATATTGTGATTCATGAATGAATAACATTATGTAACAATATTAAGAGTTTATTTTAGCTCACCACCTCAAATAATGATAATGACCATCACCTGTTTAGAAATTTAAGCTCGTCCAACTACGACAAATAAAGTGATAAATATCATTATAACTCAAGAGTAGTGAGCAAAAACATTCACAAGATATTAAGTTATTAATATCGCGCAATAATATCTTCCTGCAAGCGCAGAGTTCAAAACTTGGTTTTCCTCCAATTTTATACCCATTTGTATCTTTAGTCTCTCAACATAGTATGGTCAAATATTGTTAAGGTAATTACGGTTGACCACTGACGTTGATCCGTTTCGTACTTCGATTTTTCGGCAAACGGAAACCACCAGATTTTTGTAACGTCGAAACGCAAAAACGATGAAAGCACGCACTTAGTACCGTTTGGTACGCAGACAGGACGGGGCGAAATATGACGGAATTGATGATGTAAATATTGAAAAAGATAAGGAGAAATTTTGTCATAAAATATTATAAATTTGTGTTCCACGGATGTGGAACAGGTGGTTCCAGGGGGAAGAGGTGGAACAAAAATCAGCCAAATTTCGTCCTATGAGACAACTTGTTCCACAATTTTTAGGCGCACCAAACGTGAGACGGAACGGCTCTTCTTGTTCCGTCCCGTCCCGTCCTACGTACCAAACGGTACCTTATATCACATCGTATAGCGTTATTAGCCAGGCCAAACGACAGTTTGCGTGAGGGAGAAAGCGTGAACGACGCTCGCCCAATGCGCGTGAGGGAAACGTCAGTCCTTGCTTGCTTGTGTGACTGTTACTCTGACGGAAAGGGCGGCTTTCACTTTTCAGTGATTGATCTGCTCGGGCACGCGCTTTTCGTTGGGATTTGTAGTCGCCGTCCGCCGTTGGATAAATTAAATTGAATTAAGAAAATAAGGGAAAGGTTACTGAACACGTGAGTAGCACGTGACAGGTGACTCAGAAACAAAGATCTTGGCGGAAATAAATAAATAAATTGTAGAAATTTAGGTGTGTATAGCGCTCATACCAAAGATATAGGAATCTTTAACTCATCCCAACCCCACTAATATTTCACTTAATCATTAGATTATTCCTCCATAAACTAAAAAAATTATTTCAATAACTAATCTTAGTTTCATTTTCCTTTTTAAATTCATAAAATTGAAGCTACCATCATTGTGCGCATATATGGGTTTAGGTGAGTTAGCTAGAGTAGTGCTAATTAATGTGTTTCATTGTTTGCACTCAAGTTCTAATCTATCTCCCCATAATATAGCTAAATTTATTGTAATTATCTTATTGCTCGTTCAACCAAAAAACAAATGCAAACAATTCCTTTTTATAACATATATTGGAGTAGCTGAATCATTATTCATAATTTTCTAAAGAATGCAAATAACATATTGGTCTCAAAGTTTAGAAATTGATTCATAGTATTGTGTAAGATGGTAATTGTCATCAGCAAAGTCATATGCTGCACAACGCACACACACATATGCTGCAGAACCCAGCCAAGTCATATATATATATATATATATATATAATTTATATATTTATTATTGAAATCTCTAACACCTTATATTTTACAATAGTAGCGCGAAAGTTATTTAAAGTGCGAATAACAGCTTCATTTTAAAATATTTTTAATAATTTTCCTTCAAGATTAGGTCCATCATCTTAATCGTTTACTTTTTGTTAAACATAGTTGAGAAAAATAAAAAAGAATGGGATAAAGTTGCTTCTCATCACCCACTCGTTGCCCGCATATTTAGGAAGCGAAAATACCACTTCTCCAAAATTAGTAGATGAGAAATGGAAGCAATTGGAGCTGATTTTTCTCGTCCTCATCCCTAAATTAGCTACAAAATTCCCCTTTGCAAACAACTTTTAGATATTTCTAATTTGTGAATTAGATTTTTAAATTTAAAGACTAATTACAATTTTCATTGTTATTCAAAGAGTTCAATGAGAATTTTATGCAAGTGAAAAATCGATTTTTTTCACTTGCAAAATCCGTTGGCTCTTCAATTTCTTCCTCATGGGTCCCAAGGCAAGAGGCCCACTCAAAAGAACAACAATCATCATAAACTGCAATCGGATGATCAGAAACGCATCATTCTCAGCACGTAGACAATAATACCGTCTGACCGCATCACACCGGAACCAAACCCATTGAAAATTACGCGCGCTGGGTTTTAGGGAGGAGGGCCTTTTTGGTGAAGCTTGTTTGTTTTCTTGTTGGGGAACCGAAGAGATCAGAAACGCTGTCGTTCTCGTAGTCGCTGTCGTCGCCGTATATTCTCTCCAGCTTCAAATACAAAGACTCTATTTCCTCTTCTTTCTGCTCTGCAACAATGTTACCGGCGATGAAGAAGAAGAAGAGAGACGCAAACAACGGCCACCGCTGCATCTACATTAACGACGTTATCGCCGCCGCCGCCATAGGCGGCGTCATTTTCAGAACCTCTATTCTTCGGCGACACCTCCGCCGTTTCCGCCACCACGTGTTCCCGCTTATCTGCGCCGTATCCGGTTGCCTGCTTATCTTCCTCGCTGCCTTCTCTCTCCTCGCTCCGTCTCCGGTTCTGCATTTCCACAATCACCTCTCGCTCTTGCGTCACCTCTCCTCGGTACTCAAGCACACACCGAATCACCTCTCAGCTCCGATTTTCTCCGTTTGCTAGGACTTTCATTTTATCTGAAAAATTCTTGTGTCTTTTGCGTTCAGGTTGACAATGGCGGCGATGAGGTCCGGGATAATTCGGATGAGACGACGACGTTTCGTGTGCCGGTACGCTATTTAACTTAATGGAGCTCCGATACAAGTTGTTGATTTTTTGCAGAATTGAAATTTAATTTAATATTTTTCGGTTCTAATTGAATTTTTGATCTGTTTTCAGGAGAGTGGAGGAAGTTCAGGTCGAGATTTATGGAGTACAAGGAATTCGGAGCTTTTCTTCGGTTGCAGCAATGCCGCCGATAACTTTGCAAGTAAAATATATTAGATATTTACTAATCTCATTTCTGCCTTTTTTTTCCGCTCTCTATTTTTTTTTTTTCTTAGATTGGGTTGATGAGATATTCAAATTGAAATTCAATATTAATTTGATGTTTATGGTTAATCTGGAACTTGCTAGCATTGATTGAAGTCTTATTTTGTTCATTTCATGGCGTTGTAATTGGATCGATTCTATGCCGTGTGATGAGTTTATAGGAGATTTTGAATTTCTTTTTCATTATTGGAGCTCTGGTTAATCTATCTTTACCAAATCAATACTTTAACTGTTGCAGCTGCTGATGCGAAAACTCATTCGAATCGCTACTTGTTGATTGCTACAAGTGGAGGTTTGAACCAGCAAAGAACAGGGGTGAGCTTTTTAACTGTGATTGTTATTTCTCTTGGGAATTCAAAACGTTTTTATGCCATGATTGTGCAGGCTAGTTTGTAATCATGCATGTTTTTGCTGCTGATTCGGCTTCTGATGCTTCCTTTACTGGTTCCGTTGCAGATAACAGATGCTGTCGTTGCAGCTTATATCTTGAATGCTACTCTTGTTGTTCCCAAGCTGGACCAGAAATCGTATTGGAAGGATTCCAGGTCAGTTTCAGCATATTGCAGTTGAAGAACTACTGTCCATGTAAGGGATATAGTCAGCATATTATAATGTGATTTGGGGGTATTTGTTGCAGTAACTTTGATGAAATCTTTGACGTAGACTGGTTTATATCATCTCTCTCAAAAGATGTTAAAATCATAAAACAGCTTCCAACAAAGGGAGGGAAACCAATGAGCCCATATACCATGCGAGTTCCGAGGAAGTGTAATGCAAAATGTTATCAGAATCGCTTGGTGCCCGTTCTTAATAAAAAGCATGTAAGTGTCTTGCCGAAAAATGTAGCACATTTTCTTTAAAGAATTATCATATGCTTTTGGGACCGATGTCAAAAAAACATTTGTTGGTGCTTGAATGAGCGCCTTTTCAGGGTACATAGAATTGACAGTTGTAGGTTATGCTTTCTAATGTGCAGGCTGTTCAGCTCACAAAATTTGATTACAGACTTTCAAATAAGTTGGATTCAAATTTACAAAAGCTGAGATGTAGAGCCAATTATCAAGCCTTGAAATTTACCGACACGATTAGCAAAATGGGTAAAAAGTTGGTTGAGAGAATGAGCATGAAAAGCAAGCATTTCATTACCCTGCATTTGAGGTAAACTGCAATTTATTTTTAACTGCTGGAGTAATTTTTCCCTAGCACACATACTAGTATACCATGAGTAAGCTGTGCCTTCAATAGAATTGATTGTACAGATGTTTTGTTTTTTTTCTAGTCTACTGCAATGGATACATCTAGCCAACCCCACTTAGTGGGAAAAGGCTTTGTTGTTGTTGTACTGCAATGGATACATCGAGTACTAATGTTTGTTTGTTCCTGAAAAATGGTCGAACTTTCTGTTTTCTCAGAATAATATGCTTGGGTCAACAACAACAACAACAACAAAGCCTTTTCCCACTAAGTGGGGTCGGCTATATGAATCCTAGAACGCCATTGCGCTCGGTTTTGTGTCATGTCCTCCGTTAGATCCAAGTACTCTAAGTCTTTTCTTAGAGTCTCTTCCAAAGTTTTCCTAGGTCTTCCTCTACCCCTTCGGCCCTGAACCTCTGTCCCGTAGTCACATCTTCGAACCGGAGCGTCAGTTGGCCTTCTTTGCACATGTCCAAATCACCGGAGCCGATTTTCTCTCATCTTTCCTACAATTTCGGCTACTCCTACTTTACCTCGGATATCCTCATTCCCAATCTTATCCTTTCTCGTGTGCCCACACATCCCACGAAGCATCCTCATCTCCGCTACACCCATTTTGTGTACGTGTTGATGCTTCACCGCCCAACATTCTGTGCCATACAACATCGCTGGCCTTATTGCCGTCCTATAAAATTTTCCCTTGAGCTTCAGTGGCCTACGACGGTCACACAACACGCCGGATGCACTCTTACACTTCATCCATCCAGCTCGTATTCTATGGTTGAGATCTCCATCTAATTCTCCGTTCTCTTGCAAGATAGATCCTAGGTAGCGAAAACGGTCGCTTTTTGTGATCTTCGCTAGATTGCTCCGGTCATTAGTGTGGATAAGTATATAAATGGATAGAGATAGGAAAGCAAACACAAGATGTACGTGGTTCACCCAGATTGGCTACGTCCACGGAATAGAAGAGTTCTCATTAATTGTGAAGGGTTTACACAAGTACATAGGTTCAAACTTTCCTTTAGTGAATACAAGTGAATGATTTAGTACAAATGACATTAGGAAATATTGTGGGAGAATGATCTCGTAATCACGAAACTTCTAAGTATCGGAGTGTGGTGTCGTCTTGACTTGCCTTATCTGTCTCATAGGTAGATGTGGCATCTTCTCTGGAAGTACTCTTCCTCCATCCAGGGGTGGTATCTTTAACTGGTGGAGATGCACAAGGTAATGTATCAATTTCACTTGAAGCTTACTTGTAGTTTCAGGCTTGGTCAAGCGCGATACAAACCATGTAGTAGGAGTCCCCCAAGTCGCCGAGCTAGGGGGTCTGCTGAAAGAGGTGACAGACAAGGTAAGCAATCAGAGCTTCGACTGATTGTTCACCTTCTCCCCATCTTGCAGCAGCATGAAGGATAAAGAGAAGAAAAATGAGAAGAGATGATATGAGATACTTTTGCTTTTGAAGAAGTAACTTTCCACAGGCTTATTCTTGAACTGAGCTGGAGGGTTTTCTGGTTTCCTCCAGAGTATAAGGCCGACTGAAGAATTTGAGGGTCAAAACAAGTCCATCAAATCTAGAGTACGTTCGACCCTGCTGATATGGGATACTTTTGCTTTTGACAGAGTAATGGATGTATCGGCACGTGTGCTGTTACGCTTGTCTCCACATGCTTCCTTGTATCCTTCGCACTTGCCCTATCTGTTCCTCAAGCAGATGCGGAATCTTCCCTGGAAACATAAGATGTTGAAGATGAGTACTCGAGAGCAATGCCAGGTAAGTAATCAGGTAAGGGGTTCCAGGCAGTCAGTTCCTGGCTGGAAGCTTGATTCCAAGTGCTGATTGATTGCTCTCTTTCTCCTTGTCTTGCAGGTAAAAACAAGGCCAAAGGAAAAGACAGGGAAAAAGCATGATATGGGATACTCTTGCTTTTAACCCTGATGATATGAGATATTCTTGCTCTAGTATAGCTTGTTTGCAGAGGTATTATCGGGGGGGGGAAAGAAAGCTGAATATTTCGAAAGGCTTCGTTGGGAGTGCCCTCTCAGATATGATGAAGGGTTGAGCATTTTTGCAGGTCTGCCTGTCCGTTGGGGATGGAGGTCGACATATATAGGAGTCTCCCTAACAAGTAGTAATGCTATTCCTTTACCCTGCTTGGTCATAGCACGGTAGTGGGAGCTGCCAGTTTCACATGTTTTAACTCTGTCAGAGCACTTTGAAAAAGTGGTCTGTGGTATCTGGCTCTCGAGATTCGGAGAACGATGCCTCTTCGATTTTTGAGAAAGCAATCATGCTGGGGGTCTGGCTCTCGAGATTCGGAGAGCAGTGTCTCTTCGATTTTTGAGAAAGTAATCATGTTGGGAGTCTGGCTCTCGAGATTCGGAGGGCGGTGCCTCTTCGATTTTGGAGCAAGCAATCTTGTTGGGAGTGTTGTCTCGAATGTGAGTAAAGGTTGGGCATGTTTGCTAGTCTACCTTGCCACGAAGAACAAAGGTTGACACACAGGGACTTTCCAATTATCCAGCAATGGTACTGTTCCTTTACCCTCTCTTCGATTTTGAGAAAGTAATCATGTTGGGAGTCTGGCTCTCGAGATTCGGAGGACGGTGCCTCTTCGATTTTGGAGCAAGCAATCTTGTTGGGAGTGTTGTCTCGAATGTGAGTAAAGGTTGGGCATGTTTGCTAGTCTACCTTGCCACGAAGCACAAAGGTTGACACACAGGGACTTTCCAATTATCCAGCAATGGTACTGTTCCTTTACCCTCTCTTCGATTTTGAGAAAGTAGTCATGTTGGGAGTCTGGCTCTCGAGATTCGGAGGACGGTGCCTCTTCGATTTTGGAGCAAGCAATCTTGTTGGGAGTGTTTTCTCGAATGTGAGTAAAGGTTGGGCATGTTTGCTAGTCTACCTTGCCACGAAGCACAGAGGTTGACCCACAGGGACTTTCCAATTATCCAGCAGTGGTACTGTTCCTTTACCCTTGTGGGTAATAATATGGTTGCTAGACCTTCAAAATTTATGTGTCTAAACTTTGTTAGTGCTGTTTCTTTGCTATTCTTTTACCTTTCTTTGTCAGAGCGATGTAGTGGGAGCTGCAAGCTTCACGTGCTCAACTTTGGCAGAGAACTTTGGCAAAGTTATCTGTGGTACCCATGAGCTATTGTTGCGTGTGGGAAGTGGGTGATTGAACAGTAAGATTCATGTGCTTTCTACTTCACCAGAAGTCTTCGACAGAATGCCCATAATTTCTGCAAAGCTGAGTGTGCGTGTGACAGGTGCTGACAAGGCTAGAAAAGTAGGTGCCTCTTCGATTTCTGAGATCGGCCCTCGTGGTCTCTGAGCAGCCCAGCTTTTGAGAAAGCGAGCGCCTCTTCGATTGATTCGGAGAACGATGCCTCATCGATTTTTGAGAAAGCAATCATGTTGGGGGTCTGGCTCTCGAAGATTCGGGGAGCAGTGTCTCTTCGATTTTTGAGAAAGTAATCATGTTGGGAGTCTGGCTCTCGAGATTCGGAGGGCGGTGCCTCTTCGATTTTGGAGCAAGCAATCTTGTTGGGAGTGTTTTCCCGAATGTGAGTAAAGGTTGGGCATGTTTGCTAGTCTACCTTGCCATGAAGCACAGAGGTTGACACACAGGGACTTTCCAATTATCCAGCAATGGTACTGTTCCTTTACCCTCTCTTCGATTTTTAAGAAAGTAGTCATGTTGGGAGTCTGGCTCTCGAGATTCGGAGGACGGTGCCTCTTCGATTTTGGAGCAAGCAATCTTATTGGGAGTGTTTTCTCGAATGTGAGTAAAGGTTGGGCATGTTTGCTAGTCTACCTTGCCACGAAGCACATAGGTTGACACACCGGGACTTTCCAATTATCCAGCAGTGGTACTGTTCCTTTACCCTTGTGGGTAATAATATGGTAGCTAGACCTTCAAAATTTATGGGTCTAAACTTTGTTAGTGCTGTTTCTTTGCTATTCTTTTACCCTTCTTGGTCAGAGCGATGTAGTGGGAGCTGTAAGCTTCACGTGCTCAACTTTGGCAGAGAACTTTGGCAAAGTTATCTGTGGTACCCATGAGCTATTGTTGCGTGTGGGAAGTGGGTGATTGAACAGTAAGATTCATGTGTTTTCTACTTCCCCAGAAGTCTTCGACAGAATGCGCATAATTTCCGCAAAGCTGAGTGTGCGTGTGACAGGTGCTGACAAGGCTGGAAAAGTAGGTGCCTCTTCGATTTCTGAGATCGGCCCTCGTGGTCTCTGGGGAGCCCAGCTTTTGAGAAAGCGAGCGCCTCTTCGATTTCTGAGATCGGCCTTCGTGGTCTTTGAGCAGCCCAACTTTTGAGAAAGCAAACGCCTCTTCGATTTCTGAGATCAACCCTCGTGATCTCTAAGCAGCCCAGCTTTTGAGAAAGCAAACGCCTCTTCGATTTCTGAGCAGGCGCCTCTTCGATTTCTGAAGCTTCGTCGAGTGCAGATTTTTATAGGGGCTGGCATTAAGTTCCAAAGCACACTTAAATCTCCACCAGTAGAAGCTTCATTCTTGCACTTCTAAGATCTTGATTTGTCCGACCTCTTCTCTCTTCAACACCTTTGAAAATGTCTGGCCCCTCCGACCGTCGGTTTGACTTGAACCTTGTTGAAGAGGCAGCCCCGCCTTCTCCAGACAACATATGGCGCCCATCCTTCGTCTCCCCTACTGGTCCTCTTACCGTTGGGGATTCCGTGATGAAGAATGATATGACCGCTGCGGTGGTGGCCAGGAACCTTCTCACTCCCAAAGATAACAGACTACTTTCCAAACGGTCTGATGAGTTAGCTGTTAAGGATTCGCTGGCTCTCAGTGTTCAGTGTGCAGGTTCTGTGTCTAATATGGCCCAACGCCTATTTGCTCGAACCCGCCAAGTTGAATCATTGGCGGCTGAAGTGATGAGTCTCAAACAGGAGATTAGAGGGCTCAAGCATGAGAATAAACAGTTGCACCGGCTCGCACATGACTATGCTACAAACATGAAGAGGAAGCTTGACCAGATGAAGGAAACTGATGGTCAGGTTTTACTTGATCATCAGAGATTTGTGGGTTTGTTCCAAAGGCATTTATTGCCTTCGTCTTCTGGGGCTGTACCGCGTAATGAAGCTCCAAATGATCAACCTTTGATGCCTCCTCCTTCTAGGGTTTTGTCCAGTACTGAGGCTCCAAATGATCCCCCTCCGGTGCCTTCTCTTTCTGGGGCTCTACCGACTGCTGAGACTTCTCCTAAGCAACCTTTGTGAAGGCTCCCTCTTGTGTGTTTATTTTGACTCATGTATATGTACATATTTGTAGCTTATCGGGGATATCAATAAATAAGCTTTCCTTCATTTCAACGTATTGTGTTAAATACACCAAAGCCTTCTTCGCTAAGTTCTTTGAATTTTCTTTTGTTGAAGCTTGTATGTTGAAGCTTTCTGAGTGGAGCATGTAGGTTGGGGTAGTGTTCCCTTAATTTTCCGAGTGAGGAAAACTTCTCGGTAGGATATGCTTGGGTACTGTAGAAAAACCTCTGTTTAGGTTATTTTGATGGTTTTTAGTGTTTTTTGAAAAATTGTTGGAGTATGTGGAAAAAAGTTTGTGACATTGGTTGGTCATGTTATAGGTTTGAGCCGGATATGCTGGCATTTTCTGGATGCGATTATGGTGGGGGAGAAAAAGAAAGGAAAGAGCTTGGCAAACTTCGGAAAAGGTGGAAAACTTTACATGTAAGGCTTCCACTAATGAGCAATGACTTGAATAATGCCGTTCAATGATTTCCTGTATCATATAATTTGCCTCTGGATCATAATTTTTTATTTATTTTATTTTTTATGGGGTTGTATTATGTGCAGGCAAGCAACCCTGACAAGGTAAGAAGACATGGCAGATGCCCGCTAACTCCAGAGGAAGTTGGTCTCATGCTTAGAGCGTTGGGTTTCGGAAGTGATGTTCACTTGTATGTGGCATCCGGTGAAGTTTATGGAAGTGAAGAGACATTGGCACCCCTAAAAACACTTTTCCCAAACTTCCACACAAAAGAGACTCTGTTAAGCAAGGAGGAGTTGGCCCCATTTTCATCCTTCTCTTCTCGAATGGCTGCACTGGACTTTATTGTTTGCGATGAAAGTGATGTTTTCGTCACCAACAACAATGGCAATATGGCTAAAATGTTAGCTGGTCGAAGGTACTAAAACTCAAGTTAACAATACATTTATTTTTCTAAGGTAAAAGATTCTGATTTGATTCATGTTTTAGCTGTAACAAGTTTGTTCATGCAGGAGATACTTTGGTCACAAACCAACAATCCGTCCAAATGCTAAGAAACTGTCTCAGTTGTTCATAAATCGTAATAACATGACTTGGGAAGAATTTGCATCGAGGATTCGAACAAATCAAATTGGATTCTTGGGAGAGCCAAATGAGGTAAAGCCAGGAAGGGGTGTGTTCCACGAAAACCCCGCTGCCTGCATTTGTAGCACATCTGACACAAAGGCTAAGGAGGATTATACGAACAAGGACAGTGGTTATGCGACAGATGAGCAAGTAACCGAGGACGAGCAAGATTGGTCTGAGATGGATTATGCTGAAATTACAAATCAGTCTCTGGGGAAAGTGCTGCCTAGTGGAAGAGTTTCAGGTCCAAGTGATCTACTCAAATCCGACCAACCAGAACTCGAAGAGTTCTTTTCAGACTGAAGGTTGAAGACAGGATTTCCAATTTTGGCAAGTTAGCAGTTTTGTCTAAACGAACTCTTCACCAAATTCTTTGGGTCTTTCTGTCACCGGTTTTGATAGGTTACTTACTTACATGGACGAGCGTGATTTGTACAATTGAAGTGGCCGTGACGGAAAAGCACATTGTATATACAGGCTTCAGCAGTTCATCAGCTTCGGCTTGAAATAACAGTAAGTGGTGGCAGGCAATACTGGTCTATTCAGATTTTGAACCTTGTACAGGATTCGTGCTAATGTCATTATTTTCTTTTCTTTGATGATTCCTTCCGTAAGGCAGGAAAGGAACGTATATATGGCGGAGATATGAGGGTTTAGGGTTTAGGGTGTGGCTATTGTAAGGGCTTGGAATTGAGGCTTTACTCTTAAATTTTCTTCAATTTCTTTGTCCTTTTTATTCCGATGCGTCCTCTATTGTAGGCATGGAATTATTCAACTCTCTTGTTTGGTGTATCTGTTGAAGGAAAGAATGACAAGGTATTTTCCTTTTATTTAGATTTGCTCTAGCTTGCAAATTACATACACATAATCGCTATCAACGAGTCTGATCATCTGTCAGAGTTTTTACGAAGTCTTTCAATTTAATTTTTTCAGTTTTGGAAGTTGTTTTTGTGCAAAAACGCTAACCATTTGAGGAAGGCAAATGAAGAAACCAAAATGTGTTTGCCACTGGAAAAAGTAGTTCTTCTCCTTGTTCCTTGTAATGTCACTGATTAAGGTCTATAAGTTTCATTTCCACTTGCTTCAGATTCTTCACGGCGTCTCTTTGGTCTCGTTGGAGCTCTCTTCAACTTTGATACCAAATTTCTCAACTTTTCGGGCACACATCAGGCAGATCCCACACTTTTCACCTCAACATTGTAATCACCATAGGGTCCGTCTTGCGCGTCCGGTAGTAGGTAGATGTACAAAGGAGCACCGGAGATGTAGCCCAAAAGCATCCTCCGCCACAAGACTTGCAACACCCACTACCACATTCTGTTCTCTATAACCATTATAACAACTAAAACATTTCTCGGCTTCTGACTCGTCACTTCCACGTGCTTCAGGCCCATCACTTCCTTTTGCTTCAGTTTCATTTCACCCCCGTATCTTCTTCTGCTTGTGGTCCTCCCAACATGACATTAAATTTCAACTTCTCAGCACCTTCGGCATACAACAAGCACATGCTGTTAGGATTCTATTGAATTGTCACTGAGCATAATAAGGACAATCATACGTGGAATTAATTAATTAAAGTCAAAACCATTTAAAGGATAAAATCTCTTGTTTGTAGGACACTATATACGTGCTTCAGTTGTGGTTTAACAACTGACAAATGTGGAGGTTTTTTAGGCTTCAACGATCCCACGATAGTTGGGATGCAGTTGGATTATAAGTCTATGTAGGAGGTGTCCCTGCTCACGGGAAGATAACGTCAAAACAAGATCTAGAACTATCGCTAGGGTTTTGATATCAGGTTCCTCAGTGAGTAGAAGACTCTTGGTTTTGCTGCTGTCTTTGCTGCTTGATCGATGGGGTTATCATGTATGATTGATGTCTTTCTTCATTTCAATTCTTGCAATGTTCTATGTAAGATATGTAGGAGATGTGATCCTTGTTGAAGACTAACCAGATGTAGGTCTAACACATGCCACACTTTTTCACCATATGACTCCAGTGAAGTCTGCTGAACGTATCCAGTGTTAGACCAAGTCGTTAGTTTGTGTGGAGTCTTGTATTTGGTTTCAAAGACTGTTTGTTTGAAGTCTTGTATTTGGTTTCAAAGACCTCTCTCTTTAGAGTTGGATAGGCTTAGGACTTTATGTAACTAGGGTTTTCAAACCCTAAATGTAATCTGTATGTTTTGTATGTTGGCTATAAATATACGCAACCCAAGTCTTCCTGGGTATGCAAAGTTGATGTGAAACAACCCTCTTGTCAAAGATACAAAACCTGCAATTCTTGAGTTTGTTTATGGTACACAGAGCCTTTTGAGTCCAACGACAACGATCCAATTTTTTTTTTCTTCTTCCCATTGTCCACTACCTTCTACCATGTCGTCAGAAGTTAACACCAATGCCACCAACTCCAGCAACAACCTTATCCCTACCCCACCACCTACAATCAATCCCTTTTCCTCCGCAATGACCACCATCGTTAATATTAAGCTGGACCGAACCAACTATCCTTTGTGGTTGGCACAGAGTCTTCCTATCCTGAAGAGTCGAGATCTGATGGGATACGTGGATGGCTCCTGTGTTTGTCCTCTAAAGCATCTCGCTGGAGACATAGCAGTTAATCCCGCGTACACTAGCTGGGTACAACAGGACCAAATGATCCTTAGTTGGATCAATGGTTCCCTCACCGCCTCTGTACTGTCCACCGTGGCAAGCAAACGCACTTCGCGTGCAACCTGGGAGGCTCTGGAGCAACGTTATGCGTCATCTTCACAAAACAGGATCTTGTTTTTACGAAACGAGCTGCTACAAACCAAAAAAGGTGACCTCTCTGTTGCTGATTTCCTTGACAAAATGAATTCTATTTCTGATAACCTTGCCCTACTGGCAAGCCTGTTGATGATGATGAGTTAGTTCAGATTATTCTTAATAATCTGGGACCGGCTTTTGAAATGACTGTGAATGCTGCGCAAGCACGTGATACTCCTATCACGTACCCTACTTTGGAGGCTCTCCTTCTCACTACTGAGAGGAGAATGGTGGAGCAGACTGTTCCTTTGGTTGAAACTGCTCCAGTGACTGCATATGTCGCTACAAGAGGACGTGGTGGACGTTCTCGAGGCGCGGGCCGTGGTGGTGGTCAGTCCAATCGTGGTTCTTCTATGTCCCAGCGAGGGGGTGCTCCTCGCAACGGAAACAACAGTAACACCAATCAATGTGTGCAGTCTGCCGACAGGTTTGGATGTGGCAGTGGCCGCATAACGTGCCAGATTTGTGGAAGAGAATGGCATCCAGCCCTTGACTGCTACCAACGGATGAATGCTGCATACGAGGGGCGTATCCCAGCCCAGCGTCTCAGTGCTATGGCATCATCTCCACTCCCACTTAATCGTCAACAAAATTGGTCTTGGTTACTTGACACTGGGGCAAATGCTCATGTGACTCCTGACCTTCATAATCTGGTGAATCCCAATGAGTATACTGGTAATGAAAATATTGGAGGTGTAGGTAATAATTCTGGACTATCTATTGCACATTCTGGTTCGACTACAATTAAGACTGATTCTTGCTCCTTTAACCTAACTGATGTCTTTCACTGTCCTTCCGCCTCAACTAGCCTAATTTCTGCCCATCGTTTTACCCTTGATAATCACTGTTATATACTTATTTTTCCATCTTTTTTTGTTATAAAGGACCTCAAGACTCAGAAGACGTTTTTCCAAGGGAGGTGTGAGAATGGGTTATACCCATTTCCAAATGGCGGTGGATTATCCAAACGTTTCTTGTCTGCATGTTTTGGAGTTCGAGTGTCTGCACAGAAGTGGCATGCTCGTCTTGGTCATTATGCGTCTACAATAATAAAGTTTTTGATTTCCAATAAACAAGTGCCAATTAGTGGCACCTCTGATTTACGGTTTTGTCAGTCATGTCCTTTAGGCAAGAGTACTAAATTGCCTTTTAAGTCTTCCGAGTCCGTTTCAAAGTTTCCGTTAGAACTTTTGCATTCCGATGTTTGGTGTTCCCCCGTTGTTTCCATTGAAGGTTATCGTTATTACGTATTATTTGTTGATGATTTTTCAAGATATTCGTGGGTTTTTCCAATGAAAACTAAGTCGGAAGTGTTTCAAATTTTCATGAAATTCTAAGCAAAAGTTGAAAACATGTTCAATCGTTCCATCAAAGTAATTCAGTGTGATGAAGGTGGCGAGTATACAAGCCATATGTTTCGTGATTTTCTTGTAAAGCATGGCATTTGTCAACGGTTTTCATGTCCTAAACATCCTGAACAAAATGGTCTCGCTGAGCGAAAACACCGTCATTTGTCGAAACAGCCATAGTCATGTTGTCTCATGCTCACATTCCTTCCCACTATTGGGTTGATACATGTCAAACAACCACCTACATCATAAATAGGCTTCCTACTCGAGTGCTTGGTAACATGTCTCCCTATGAAAAATTGTTTTGCAGAAAACCACAGTATGATTTCTTTAAAGTGTTTGGGTGTCGGTGTTTCCCTTGGCTACGCCCTTATGCACAAAACAAGCTCGAACCCAAGTCTAAATCGTGTGTTTTCTTAGGATATTCCTTGGATCATCAAGGCTATAAATGTTTGGATTTATCCACGAGACGTATCTATTTGTCTCGCCATGTCCTATTTGATAAGGACTCCTTTCCGTTTCAGGATTTCACACCTCCAAAGGAAAACGTCACCTCAGGTAACAATTCCAACCCAGACTTACTGTTTGTTTTTCCTAATCTTGCTCCTTCCTCTTCTCTACACCTTCACAGCCAGCCACTTGAAGCCGTGTGTCAATCCCCTCTCCCTGCTTCTACCCCAAACACTACCTCACCATTACCTCCGTCCGTGTCCCAACCTAGTCCCCCTGCATCTACATGCTTACCCATTGTTCCACCTAACCCTAGTGCGTCTGTCCTTCCCTTAGGATTACCAACTGAGCAAGAATCCGTCCCAGCTTCTGTTCAACCAGTGCAGACTGTGCATGAGTCACCACCAGTTCACTCTATGACCACTCGTTCTAAGGATGGCATCTGTAAACCTAATCCCAAGTCGTTAGTTTGTGTGGAGTCTTGTATTTGGTTTCAAAGACTGTTTGTTTGAAGTCTTGTATTTGGTTTCAAAGACCTCTCTCTTCGGAGTTGGATAGGCTTAGGACTTTATGTAACTAGGGTTTTCAAACCTTAAATGTAATCTGTATGTTCTGTATGTTGGCTATAAATATACGCAACCCAAGTCTTCCTGGGTATGCAAAGTTGATGTGAAACAACCCTCTTGTCAAAGATACAAAACCTGCAGTTCTTCAGGTGGTCAACAGCGGGCACTCTGTTCGTACTTCGAATCCTTATTATAAAGTTCAAAGGCTTCATACAGCAGGAAGACGTGATCTGAATCTAATCTGCACGAATAAACTTTTCCAACCAAACATGGAACTTGGAAAGGACAATTAAATTCAAGGCTTTTCACCATTGCTAGTTTTGAATTGTACATGCATCCAAACTGCACAACCCATTAAACCAGACAACTGTCGAATGCAACGACAACAGATAGAGCGAAACCCAAGAAACCTTTACGAAACCAATTTGCAGGAAGCTTGATAGTTATGGAAGATCCCTCATTCTGATTGTTGAACGAATTTGGAATTTCATATCCCTGACAACCAATGGAAAGTAAGATCATCACCAACTAGGCCAGATGGCTCGTGGACCCCTGGGAATCTGAAAGGGCCAAAAGGCCAACCGGCTGTCCACTTTCAGCCAGCCAGCCAGCCAGCCCACTGGCTAGCCCAATTTCAATTTTTTTTTGGGTAAATTACATTTTCATACCTCAGGTTTGGAGTATATTTCAACTTCATACAATATCCTTGATCTGTTAAATGCTGACGTGGCTGCCACATATATGCCATGTGGCTGCCAAATGTCTACCACGTGGCAAAAAAATTTTTTTTTTTAATTTTTTATTTAAAACCTAAATCTTCTAAATATAAATAATAATTAAAATTACAAAAAAAAAGGCTGAAATAAACCACCCCGTCAACCCCCCACCCCAAACCAAAACCCAGAAACCCACAACCCCCCAAAACCAGAAACCCAAAAAGAACCCCCACCCGCCTGCGAGCCTCCTTGTGCACCCCCCCCCACCCGTGGCCCTCCCTCCCTCTGCATCCACCTTCGCAGACGGGATATGGAGGGTTTTTTTTTTTTTTTTTTTTTTTTCTTGGTTTGCAGGGAAGAAGAAGAAGAAGATGGGGGAGATGGGTTTGGGGGTTGCAGGGAGAAGAGAGGAGGATGAGGGGGGTAAGATTTTGGGGGGGGGGGGGGGGGGGAAGCGAGGTGAGGTCGCCCGGAGGGGGGGGGAAGGAATTGGGTTTTGGGATTTTTTATTTTTATTTTTTCCCTTCTTCCTCCCTCCTCTTCTTCTTGCTGCTGCGGCAGGTTTTTGGATTCTGGGTTAGGGATATGGATTTGGGTCACAGGGGGGGAGAACTGGGTTTTGGGATTTTTTATTTTTTTTTACCTTCTTCCTCCCTCTTCTTCTTCTTCTTGCTGCTGCAGCAGGTTTTTGGATTCTGGGTTAGGAGGGATTTGGGTCGCTGGGGGGTAGGGATAGTGAGTTTAATTTTTTTTTTTAAGAAAATTCAGGTTTAAATTTTTTTTTATTTGCCACGTGGCAGACATTTTGGCAGCCACGTGGCATACATGTGACAGCCACGTCAGCATTTAACGGATCACTGGATGAAAAATGTAACGGATGTATTATTTTGAAATAAAATAGTACTTAAGGTATGAAAGTGAAATGTTTTGAAGATGTTGTATGAGGTTGTAATAGACCTCAAAACCTGAGGGGCTACTGTGTAATTTACTCTTTTTTTTTGTTCTTTTACCATTGCCCAGCCCACTTTAGGGTTTAGGGCTTAGTTTTTTTTTTTTTTTTGACCTTTTTTTTTTAATTTCTAATTTTTTCATACACCATTTCTCACATATTTTTCACTATTTCATATTATCTTACATCATTTTATTTCAATTCTTCACATTCCATATTATAGTCCTTTGGTATTGAGAAAAAAACTTAAAGTACACAACTCTAACACAAGTATTGGAGAGACAACACAAGTAAATAAATTACTTGTATTACACACAAAAAATATTACAACATTCACAAGGACGCAACTTTAGAAGCAATGACAATCACTCACTTTTTAGAGATACACTCTAGATCACTCACACTCCTACAAAATTATTCTTATTTCTCACTTTCACTTGGTTGCCTTCTTGATTGGTTGGTTGGTTACATCTAACAATACAACCATCTCATATATATATAGATGGTACATACCGACACCATTGAGTCGGTGCTTATGGCTAATCACATCCTAACCACTAATTCAAACATGTTCTAGTATATTCTAATCACAACCGACCTACTTAATTACTTCCCAACCACGTGTGGTTTGTTTCTAGATTTTCCACCAACATACCATTTTTCTAGATTATTCCAGCCTAAGTTAACCGACTTGGCTTTTTCAAATTGATGCTACTTTGCTAGAGTTTTCTAGCATAACACTTTACCGACAATAGCTTGCTAGAATTGTCTAGCATATTCAAGCATGCATCGGCCACCTTAATATTACTTGCTAGAATCTTCTAGAATTCAAACACCAATTGGTTGGTGTTGATCTTCAACATTTGGCTCTCGATTGGAGACTGTTTTTGTAACAAGCTAAAACAAACCCTATAACCATTTGGCCCTCGGTTGGAGATGGTAGGGAATATGACCCTACACTGTTCATTAAAATACTAATTTCTTGAAGTGCCAGAGGGCTAAAACTAGCCCTTTGGCCAGCCTTCGGTTGGAGATTGCCTAATATGATTAAATTCCCTATTACCGGTGAGGTTCTCCAAAAAAGAAAAAAGTTATGATATAATGCGAGTATGAAACTAGTTGTTATAGTCAACTATTGTGATTCAAATTGGTTTAGAAAAGTCTTATAGACAGAGGTTGAGTTTGTTGAGAGCATACATGAATTCCACATCGCAGAAAGGAGGACCTTACATGTACATCTAGAATAGCTTTCGACCATTTCCAGCACATTATCACAGAAACTTTGTATAACCACTGTGCTTATACATTTCATATTACCATTGTACTTATACATTATACATCATCGGAAGGAGACCCCATTTTGGATCGATCAGCTGCGTTGTGTCTGTCGACTTGTCACCATTTTTGACATCAAATCAACTGCGGCATACGAAGTTTTTAAACCTTTTATTTTCCAATCATCTCCCAAATACAACGGCAAGATCCCACACTTTGTCACAATGATGTTGGAACAATCAACGGCTCTCCCATCAGGACGCTGGTCTATTACTGGGTAAAATTCAAAAATGGCATCCGTGACGCCATTCAAGTTTCCTTTCTCTACCCGGTCAAAGGTACTAAACCAGATGAATACGTGAGACGTGTTGAAGCTGCAGTCACTGATTTCTCCATAGTCGGCAACCACGTAACTCCGATGACAGAAAGGATGGTCACCATTGGCTTTGAAATTAATCTTACATCCAAGCTTCAAACTCCCTTTTACATTATAGTTGTCGAATGCAACAACAGCAGAATAAGCGAAACCTAGGAAGTCTCCACCAAAATGTTTTGGAGAAAGCTTGATCCTTATGGAAGATTGATCACAACTGTCACGGAACCAACTTGGAATTTCACCACCGATACATACAACGCAAATTAAGGATCTGAAAACATATTCCTGGTCAGTGAAAACATATTAATGTGTTAGAGAGCAGAGAATCACAGTTATTAAATTTAAGAGAGAGAGAGAGAAACGTACATTACTTTCTTCTTCAAGTTGTAGATGAGATGCTACTTCAATTTCTTCTTGTTCAAGGTACTTTGATAATGCAGTTGCCATTCGCATAATTCGAATGAGCGCATCTGCTATTATATAACCCCGAACATGCCGAACCATTACTCCACAATTTGAAAATGTAAATTGCTCCTGAATCCCTCGAAAATGTTTATATTCATCCCAATCTAGAACAAGCGCAGTCTTTAAACTCACTCTGTTGAGTGACGTGCAGCCGTGTGCCTGAAGCCAACGTACGCCTGGAAGCTTTGGTAAAGATTCAAGGCTCCTGCAATTGGTTAACCACAGCCAACGCAGCCGAGAAGCTTCTTTGATGCTTGCAGGTAGGCTCTTGATCGCGGTTCCGCTCAGATCAAGTCTCTCAAGTGATTTCAAATTACCAATGCTTTCTGGGAGACTCACAAGCATTTTGGAGTTGTTCAGTTTAATCTCACCAAGACCAAGGAGACACTCCAGTGGTGATGCGGGCAATACTTCAATTGCTGTCCCACTCAAATCTAACTCTGTTATATTCCTGGGAAGCTTAGAAAACTCGACAAGAGATGAGCAGCCCTTTAGACTAAAAGAACCGGATACTTTCAAATTACAAGTGTTGCTTGGAAGATTCTTAAGGTTTTCACAAAAGTGAACTTCCAGGGAACAAAGTTTTTCAAGAGACCAAACTGATGAAGGCAATTCCTCTATTGCGGTGCTATCTAAATATAAGTATTCAATACTGTGTGGCATCTCTGAAAGGTATTTGAGTTTTGTGCAGTCTGTCAGGTTTAGATAACTAAGCTTCTCGAGATACTGAAAATACGAAGGAATTTCAACCAAACTTTTACACCCATAAAGATCTATATGCTCAATGTTTGGACTTTGAGAGAGATCTGGAACTTTAATCAGACGATCACACGAACCAAGATCCATCACTTTTAAGTTCCTAAGATTCTGTAACAAATCAACGATAAATGGAAAGAATCAATAACAAACAACAAAACAAGCAAACTAAGAGATATATATAATAACTAGTAAAATAATTGCATATACATACCTGGCCTTCGTTCCAAAGTTGCTCAATGTGGCTGTTGTGCATTTGAATCTCGACAAGATTCTCCGAAGAAATTTTTGATGGAAAAGATTTGAATGGGTATCCTTCCAAGTCAAGATAAGTAAGAGAATGGGGAAGAGAAACTTTTACTTTGCAGTACATGTTACAGCTAGAGCTATAAACATATAGCAATTTTAGATCGTACATCTTTTTGAAGTCCGCATGATTCAAGTGCATCCCTTTAATCCCAGTCCTGCTAAAGAGAATGGCTTGAATCATTGCCTTTTCCTAGCAGTCAAGAGCAAAGTGTAGATGTGAGAAGTTGAACATGTAAAAATGTGATTATATATTTACCACTATTACCTTACTATTTTAGTTTTTAAATATAGTGGATGGATTTGGCTCTTACCGTATTGGTTTTCAATTCATGATTGACATCCTCAACAATGACCAACCGATTGCATTTTCTGGGCTCTTCGATAGATTGTTTGCGAACAATTTCCCTACCCATTTCTTGTAACAAATTATGCATCTCCAGGCTGTTATTTGTTGAAACTGATATGAGAGACTTATCAGTCAGAACTCTGATTCCCGCTGCACGAAAACCATACATATGTAACATTTCATTTACAATGTATACATCTTTCCCTTGATAGAAACATGCTATATCAAGAAATATCTCCTTCTCATTTTCATTCAATCCATCATAACTCTGTCTCAACACTTTCCAGATCTTTTCGTTTCCAAATTCTTTCAACTCCTCTACCCAATCTGCTTTGCTCTCACAGTGAAGGAATGAGGAACCCAAAATTTGAAGAGCTAATGGAATTCCTCCAGCATATTCTACCACAACTTTTGACAACTCTGTATAATCTTCTCCAGGAGTGTTATTTTTGAAAGCACTCAAATGAAAGAGTTGAAGAGCTTCATCAAAATTTAATCTCTCAACCTCATATATTTTGTTATGGTCGACATATGTTTGGAGTAGGCTCCTATCTATAGTTGTTATAATGATTCTACTTCCAGGGCCAAATAAAACAGGATCTCCGGCTAGAAAACTTAATTGGTTTGCATCATTTACATCATCCAGAACAATGAGGACCTTCATACACCCCATCCTCTTTCTCACAAGATCTGATCCTATTGTTGGAGTGCTGATATTTAGATCTTTTTCCTTTAATATCTCACCAAGAAGTGTATTTCGCAAGTGAACAAGTCCATCTTTTTGTTCTGATTTCTCTCTAACATTTCCAAGAAAACAAGAAGCTTCGAACTTAGAAGAGAGTCGGTGAAACACAACATCAGCAAGAGTTGTCTTGCCAATGCCACCCATGCCCCAGATACCTATACCGTAAACATCAAGTGAATCAAGGCATAATGACGACTCAATTTGTTCAAAGCGTCTTTCCATTCCAACCAGGCCCTTCAAAACAGTTGATGATTTTTCATTCAATTTGGTCCAAATATCGTCTACAACTTTCTTAACTAATTCAGCCTCCGTCCTGACAAATATATATGATTACGAGGACAAAAATCAGTTAGTAATAAGTATGCCTTGATTAATCCTGTACTAATAAGTATGCCTTAATTAATCCTGTTACTCCTATATGTATTTTATTTTACATTTCTTCACAAATTACTTAGTTAGTTTGCTACCTAATTATATTACTTACCAATTACAAATAAGCTTGTATAATAAATATATAAATAAATAAAATAGCCGTGAGTAAAAACAAATGAATGACAGAACTAATTACCCTGTTTTGCTTGAATTATCAAACCCAGAGAGATTGGCTGCATCCGCCAAAGCAGCCCTCCACTTGTGCACCTTGCCCATACTGCCCTTTAAGCATTTTTCGTGTTCAGCAATTGCATTTGCATAAATCCCGTTTTCTTTCCTTAAATCTGAAGGACTGATGTCGTAAAAAATGGGTACAACAAATTGGCCATTTTTTTTCTTGCATTCCATTATATGCACCAGTTCAATCAAACACCATGAGGAAGACGCAAATTTCTGTGAGAAAATGATCACCGAAAGCTTTGATTTCTCGATAGCATCAAGAAGGGATGGTGCAATTTCATCTCCTCTGTGAATTCTGCAATCTATGTAGGTTTCGATATTCTTGCTAAGTAAGGCATGATGAAGATGGCTGGTAAAAGTACGGCGGGTGTCCTCGCCTCTGAAACTAATAAATACATCATGCTTTCCTCTATGAGTTGGGGGTATAGAAAAAGGCGGAGGTGAAGAAGACGAAGCCATATCCTTTTTGGAACCTGCAAACCCCACAAGTCAATCTTTCAATGAGAACGAGAAATGATGAACCAAAAATTCTTCATCAGATTACAGTCTTCACTAAATAACAAGAAATTATGAAATGATGAACTCAAAGACTTATATATGTATGTATTCTGGTTAATCTTATTTTACTACTATAAAGTTTCTTGATTTTCAATATTTGATGTATGAAGCCTTATTTAATTGATGACGTGATATCCACGTGTTAACATGAACCCACGTGGATAGTAAAAAAATTACAAAATCATAAACTAAACAAAAAGTTAGAAGAAAAAATTGAAAAATCCTGTTCTTGCTAAAGTTATTTTCAATCAATAAAAGTTAAATCCTCAAAATCCAAACTCCAAATCAAACCCACCACCGATTTCATCCCCAAAATCCCAACGCTAGAGTTCCGATTCTTCCAAAAATTCCAAATCCATAAAAAAAGGCACTCAAACCGCTGTTTCTGATCCTCCTAACAGCACAATTCCTACCGTCTTCTCTCACTGATTTCCACGCCGGAGCTCCGCCCTCGCTACGCCACCCCCAGAGCTCCGCCCCCAAGAAAGAAGCTGCAGAGATTGGAAGTCTATGCTTTTTTTTTATTTTTTACTTTCTGAGAAAAAGATAAAAGTATATGATTGATTGCTAGATGTTTCAATTCGGATCATGCATGAAAGAAGTTGCAGAGACTACCTATATAATGTTTCACCGAATTGTAAGGGATGTATTCAATTCAGGATTTGAGAGATTTTAATGAATTATAGAGATTTTATGTAAAATTTTGATTCAATTTTTTCGAAATTTCATAAAGAGATGTGAGATTTGTAAATACTTAAAATACACTACAAAATCTCTCAAATTCCATTTAATTCTTCAACATTTCTAAATTCTTTAAATTCAAATTATAATTGAATACACCTGATATGTTATAATTTTTTTTAAATTCTAATTGAATACATTCATATTTATAAGGATTTTGATAAAGTATCTTAAAATCCTGATTGAATACACATTGAATTTTAGAGAATCACTTAAATTGAATACATCTGCATTCATTAAAAGAATTAAAATCCTTCAAAATCTCAATTGAATACATCCCATAGTATTTTTGGTTAAATTAGTTGACTTACAGAAACAAAACAAAAACAAAAACAAAAAAACAAAAAAAAATCCAAGAAAATCACCAGAAATTACTCAGGCAGAGAACAAATCAAATTAGGAATAAAAGAGTAGTAAGGAGACTTACTTGTAAAAGGATTCAAGCCATAAAGAAGTTGCATTACCTCCAGACCACGATAAAAATTGCAGAGAGATGGATTGGATTACGTCCAGACCACTATAAAAATTGCAGAAAGATCAACTCCGATGACGAAATATTAAATGCGAAAAAACCAAATGAGGGATCAAAACGAAGCATGTGAGCTAGAAAGAAGATGCAGAGACTATATATAAGCACAAAGAAGGGATCCAGGAAAATCACCAGATCGAGATTAAATAAAAGGGAACTTTAACGAAAAGCTCCCGGTACTGTTCACTTTAACGAAAAACCACATTTTTACACTAAAAAGTCAATTCTGGTACTATTCACTTTACTCTTTATTTTGTCCTTATCATTAAAACTCAAAGTTTTCAAGCCCTTTTCATTAGTTTTCCTTAAATAAAAAGTAGAAAGGAACTGAGTCTCTGACTAGTGACAAATGGAGGACCTAGTCTTCCTTTCTGGTATTCAGGCCTAGTGACTAATGGAGGACCTAGTCTTCCTTTCTGGTATTCAGGCCAAGTGACTAGTGGAGGACCTAGTCTTCCTTTCTAGTATTCAGGCCATCCAACTCTGACCAGTGACTAGTGGAGGGACCTGGACCTAGTCTTCCTTTCTAGTATTCAGGCCATCCAACTCTGACCAGTGACTAGTGGAGGACCTAGTCTTCCTGCCTGAAGTGTATACCTGTTACAAAGGACCTATGTTTATGAATGGATCACATGTGGAAGACAAAAAAAATCCAAAAGAAATTTCAACTGAAAAATTAAGTAAATAACTTCAACAACAATAAGCTAAGGTTTAGCAGTTGTTTGATTTGCTTGATTTCAAATCTGACCAAAAAAGGAAACTGATGAGCTTTTGTAAAGGTTCAAAAAAATGTAGACAACCACTTTTTTTTTTTAACAAACAATATTATCTACGTTAAAGGGGAAGAGGTAGGCTTAGCCTCACAATAGGCTAGCAATAATGTGGTTCAAATTCGCTTTTGGTGAGAATCGAATCTAAGACCTCTCACTTACAAGTGAAGAGAAATACCACTAGATCGTAATACTAAGTGGCACAACCTCCTTTTAGATGGTAGACAATTTTAATGTCCGTCATAATGCATCAATATAAACAAGTTACAATTGTTGTCAGTGAGTTTTCATGTCATGAAAACTTCGCATAATAAGCTCATTATCAATAAAAACAAAAATATCTCTCTCATTGTAAACAACCAAGCTATCACTCAACTATTTATTTCTCATTTTGTTACGCAGTGGTGTTTTAACAATATTCATAGCAGAAAATGCTCTCTTCACCGAAATGGTTACAATAGATAACACTAAAACCAACGGAAGAATCTTATAAAATAAATTGTAGCTTTCACACCTTCCGACCTTCACTAATCCCATTGAAAGCTCACTAATTCCTAAGTAAGAATTCACACAACAAACTAAAACTGTTGAAATTATATATATTTTTATTTCTCGTAACCATAGGTTTTGAGATTTATTCCAAATCCGTAATCGGACCCATGTGGCAATGAGCATATTGATGTATGAAAATGATAATTGTCTTGGTGACACTGCAAGGGCTATAAGACACTGATGTTGGGACACCCTTTTCGAACGGTGCATATTTGGATAAGGTTGACACCATTGGAAGATATTGGTGCATTTTGCATTTTTTTTACTCTGAAAAAGGTTTCCCAACAGCTTTATTGAACCCACAAGTTCTCTACATCATCATTTTTTTCTATTTTTTTTCTCAATCACTTTTCACTTCATTCTCTCCGTCTAAGTTTCAACTCTCTCTCTCTCTCTCTCTCTCTCTCTCTCTCTCTCCGTCTAAATTTGGATAAATTGCTGATTTCCTCCCTGAACTTTCACTTAGCTTTTGGTTTACCTCCTAAACTTTTTAATTGGAAAATCAAGGACTTAAACTAATCTTTTTTTTGCCGATTCCCTCTACCGTTAGTTTTCTATAGATTCCATCCAAATTAACGTTAACTCTTATCACGTGCACACCATGTAACTATCCTTTAAGGACAAAAACGTCACTTCGCTAGACTTTCAGACACAAAAGCTATAGAATCACACAAATTTGCATAGGTCAACATTTTAGAAATCTATGGTTTTCAATTATTTTAAAGAACAAAGCGACCGAACTACCCTCACATGTTGTGCACATGCTTCCATTTAACAAAAAATTGGATGGAATGAATGAAAAGCTAACAGTAGGGGGAAATCGGCCCAAAAAATTAGTTTGAGTCCTTAATTTTCCAATTAAAAAGTTTAAGGGGAAATCGAAAGTTAAGTGAAAGTTAAGGGGGGGAATCGACAGTTTATTCTCTAAATTTCAACATTCTATAACCAACGGGCGGGATATTGTTGAAAGGAAATAGCAAACCTTCCATAAACACAGAAGCATCAGTGCACTGCTGCAAACTAGAAGCAAACGCAGATTCTAGCAGGTTCGAAAGATTAGAGGGGCATAATTCTCACTTTCAGTGGCGATTTTCAACAAGCGGATGAGCGACCGCCCTCCTTGTCCTTTTGTAGCTTCGACAATGATTGTGATATGTAGAAATATAATTTTTCACAGGAGAAGGGTCTACCGCTACTTTTATTAGGGTTTGAAAATGAAAAAGATGTGAGGTTGGACATGGAGGAAAGGCAAAAGGTTGCTGCTGAAATTGATAGAAATTGGCCATTTTCTTGTTCTTGGGACCAAAATAGGATTTTTGGGATATACACAGATCATGCACACAACATACACAACAATATGAAAGAAATAGGATTTTCCTAAAACTTGAAATGACCAAATTGTCTTCCCATATAAATGAGTTATTTCATCCAACCCATAAGCATTTTCTTCTTCCTTCTAAAACCTCTCTCCTGACCCCAAGCTCGACGAACCTTAACCCCCAATCGACGCAACCCTCAGCTCGATGAACCCTAACCCCCAACCACCGCGACCCCCAGCTTGACGAACCCTAACCCCCACCGGCACGAGCCAAATCCTTCTACAAATTTCCCATCAATGTCATTTTAACTTAAATCCTTCTCCAAATTTCCCAATGATTCATACAAATTTAATGGCCAAATAAAAAAAGAGGTACGTTTTGGATTGAATCTTCATTATTTGAACTTAAGTTTTCCCAATTTGGGAATTTAGGGTTTTGGGTGTGATTGACTGTTTTCTACAATTAATTTGGAGAAATTAATGGATTAGGCTTTAGGGTTGTGTAATTGCATATATTTTGAAGTTAATTTTGTTCATGGTTTGTTCAATATATATTTAATTTTCATTTGTGCATATTGTGTACATATTATGTGCATGTGCATATGATATTGTCGAAAATTAATTGATTAAGTTGTACTTTGGTTCATGAATTGGTGTAGATGTTGGACATACTTGCTTGAATTTGGTATGCAGTCGGTGCATATGATATGGTGTACATATTCAGTGCATATGATATGGTGTAGATGTTAGGCATACTTACTTGAATTGTTTCATGAACTGGTTGAATTTGATCCATATGAAAGACTGCACATCCTGTGTAGATTGAGCATATAATGTGCATATACTTTGCATTTCATGTGTGCATGTTTATGTTATTAATTTGATGTGTGTATAAAACCTTATGGTTGTCATTGTCGAATTGAAATGAAACTGTGTTGGAAATCTTGCAGGTTGAAAGTGAAATCTTCTCCTCGAACGGAACTTGTGTGTCTGCCTGATGAGGTGTTTCTTGCCACCATCTCGTGTCTATCGTACGCAATGGGGTGTCTTTCTAACATAAGAGGCCGATTTTCAAGGGAGTAGCTAAACAAATTTGAGGATTCTTGTTTTAGTCATCTCGTTCACATGGACCACATTGATTGGTTTGGGCAGTTTAACCACTACACTATTCTTAGGGCTATAAAGGATAAAGTGACCGATGATTCCATATCCTTCCTTTTTGGGGAAGATGTTGTGACATTCAGGAGTCGGGATTTCTGTTTGACCAGCGAACTAAAGTTTGGAGAATTTTCACTGGAATAGAAGGAAGAGGAATGTCGTATACGAGAGACATATTTCAGGAGAAAGAAGAAGATATCCTTGAAACATTTAGAGGATCAATTCAATGGTTGCCAAAACCAAGACAATCTATACAAGCTTGGTCTACTGTACGCAAGGTTCTAAAAGGCACTAGGCATTAGTCTGGCGGCAAATTGGGGACTAGTGCCTAAGTGGCTAGGCGGACTAGACAGATTTAACTAAATCCATTATATTTCATGTAAATAAGTATATATTTATACTTAAAATATATATGATTTCCTCATAAACTAAAAAATAGAATGACACATATATTATGAAGTATTGGAACATAATGAAAACATGGGGAACAAGCATATAATGTGTGCTCATTTAAGTATTCAACAAGTTTCTCACAATTTATTTAAAAAAATACAAAGCAAAATGAAAGTTATTTATTTTTGCGTACGTGAGTCACAACCTAGGCAGCTGCCTAGGCAAGTATGGGTGGGCTAGGTGAGCTCCTCACCAGGTCTAAGAGCATTTTCTTAATTTTTAAACGCCTAGGCATTAATCGGGGCGGTGGCCAGCTGCCTAGCACCTAGGCTGGGCCTAGGGGGCGCTAGGCGGGAATTTTTAGAACAGTGATTGTACGTTGCCATTTCGTGCTTTTGGGGAAAGAGAAAGACTCAACCATTGAGTACCATCTGCTTGACTTTGTAGGCAATGAAGAAAAGTGGGAGACCTATCCTTGGGGTTCGACGTCCTTACAATTGGTGATGCCTTCCACCAGCAACACTGCTTTGACCTAGTACACCTTTATGAAAGAAAAGAGGGTGACTGCGTACTAGGATTCTTATAACCTGATGGGGTTTCCCTATGCAATCTAGCTAATTTCATTTTCCTTTTTTGTTATAAGTTTAATGTACTTTTACATTTGTTTCCGTTGCAACTTTTGACAGTATCACTTTTAATTTTGCAAATTTGGTTGTTCGAAACCTTGCCGTACCTAATGACAAAAAACAACTTGAGGGTGCGAATTGAGAACCCTGAGTTATTGCCCCAAATTTGCCTTTGGGACACCAATATAAATCCGTCGCCTTCATCATACTCTTCTTGAGGGGCTGGGATATCATCATCATCATCATCACAATCATCGCCTGAAGAAGAAGAAAAAGGCCAACAAGAAAACGTCAATGATCTGAAGCATGCGTACAACAGAGTCATGATGGCGGCAACCATGAGGAGAACTTGAAAGAACCCAATGAACTCCATCTCTCTTTTCTTTTTAGCAAGCGAGTAAGATGAATGACATCAATTGAACTGCACCTAAGGATCCAATTAGGCAAGCGAGAGAGAGAGAGAGAGAGAGAGAGAGAGAGAGAGAGAGAGAGAGAGAGAGAGAGAGAGAGAGAGAGAGGAAGTTACCCAAACACTTTTTCCAAAGAAAACGTACAGACTGTCAAGCTATTCAAATGGAATCACTATCAAGCCGTCTGACTAGCGGGCAACCCTATGGTCTCCCCGTTACGCGCTTTACAACATTTCTATTCATGCATGATAATTATATCCATGGGAGAGAATGATAGGTCGACTTTAGAGAAGTTCTCGTTACACCCAATATGTCTTTGGACACCCAACTCAGAAAAATTAAGAAAATTGGCCAAATTATCATTTTTCAAATTCCAAATTCCAATCCTTAAAATGATCATTTTTAGTATGTCGTTCATATATAGTTGGTATCTATTTCATATGTGATTGATATTTAATTTTGATCAAGTCCAACAATTGAAATTTACGTTATGATCAGACATATATATATATATAAAGATTGAAATAGGAAGGAAATTACCCAAACACTTCATTTGAATGCATGGAACTTTCAAGCATTCAAACAAAAGACTTTGGCATATCTTGTTTGCAGATGACTATATGTCGTGGCCCTGGTCATGTCCAACGACTGATGCTGAAAAGAGTTGTAACATGTTGCGAAACTCCCAATACGCTTTTGAGAACGGCGTTGTAGAAAAGGCACCCGGCAAACTCCACCATTCATCATCATTCCAAACAATAGATTTACAAAGTTATACATACAGATTTTAACTTTAAATCAGTAATTCTTACACGATATATAAGCACTAATCAGTCAATAACTTAATACACTTCTAACCGGGCATTTGACTTCTCTCCACAATAGTTTGCATGATTCAAAGATCATTTTTACAAAAAAAATCGTCCAAATCTAAAGGCTCTAATCAATTAGTAAGTTAATACTGCTGAAAATTCAAAGAGCATCCTAACCTTATTATTATTATTATTATTATTATTAATATTATTAGTATTATTATTATATATGGGTTAAAATCTAGGATAATTTTTATAAAATTAATAAAATGGTATGATATTAACAATATATGAATCAAATTTATTGTAATTATAAATAGGTTAATAAGACTTTGAGTTAGGGGCGGGCATAAAAACCGCAAAACCGCATCAAACGGTATGAAAAAAAAAACTGTGTTGACCGGAAAAGTTAACTTTGAGTAAAAAACCAAACTGGACCATTCAAACCGGTTCCGGATCCGGTTTCGAATGACCAAAAAATGGCCGAAACCGAACCGAACCGTTTTATTAATAATAAATAAATTAATTATATATACACACACATGTCATGGTATAATAGGTTGAAAAATTGGTTTCACCAAATTAAAAAGCAGAGGATCCCATCCTAATTAGGGTTCACTTTCACTCACTCACACGGCTTCACACACACGGCTTCACACACCTCATTCCTGATTCCCCCATTTCACACAGTCGACCAGTGATCCCCACTCACGACCTCTCATCCTCAACTGCAACGGCCCTCATCATCGCTCCTCCACGGTAGTTCACGACACTTCGTCCTCCATCCTCCCTCCTTGGTATTTTCTCTATCTAACCGTACATGTTTAAATACTTGGTGAAATTGCAAGGATGTGATTTTCTGGGTCATCTGTGCATATGCTGGTTTATGGTTAATCAAGTTTGCGATTTGCAGCCCAATATAGAGATTTTTTCTCTTACATGCCCACATGCGAATGTGTAACCTATGCTGCTGAATGCTGCTGTTGTTTCCTATGAGCTAATGTTTGTTGATGATGTTAGGACATTTGGAATGGAGTGTTGTGATGCCATTCGTGTTACTGCTATTTAAGATGTGGATTCTTTGTCTATAGTAATGGTAGTTTCTTTTGCTAGCTTTCTATGTGACTATTTAGGCCAAGATTCTACATTTCTGGTATTCTGGTTGTGAAATATTGATGTTGTCTGCTTGTAATGTGTAATCTTTTTTCGTCAAATGAATTGGAATATGACGCGTTTGTAGAGTGGTAATTGCTCCTCGCTAATGCTTCTCTCCTTGTATCTTTTCATCTGTCTCGAATCTGTTAGCTATTGTTCCCTTAGTTGATGTCTTCTATGTTGAAAATTAGTAATATCTTGACAAGCCAGAAAGGAATTTGATGCATTTGACGAACATGAACCAACTAACCAAGTGTAGAAGGCAAACTTAAGGATAATGTTAGACCTACTTCTACTTGAGCTTGCTGACAAATAATTGACTTTGTATGTGCAACTTATCAATGGCATGGGCTTGTATTTTCTTTCGAATTGCTTCTTGACGTCTCTACCGCTAAATAGGAGGTTTTGTGATGTTGGCATGTTGTCACTGACTTCCTCTTGTTTTTCCTTGTTTTCCTGTGTTTTTTTTTTTCTTTGCTTTGTCAAATTCCAACGGCTCCAAAGGTAATAGATTTGAAGATAGTTGGTCATATAAGGGAGAAAAATAAGGTTACTGCAAACGGTAATGTCACTAGAGGAACTGAAGGTCTAGCATAGTACAGGGCAAGGTAACATTTCAATTTTTGGATAATTATTAAGGACAAGAACATTTCGATTTTTCAGTTGCTTAGGCTCTCTTGTTTTCCATGGATTCCACTTCAAGCACAATCAAATCCCTTTTCTTTTCCAAAGTGTTCATCCAAATAGAGCCTTATAGTTCCCGGTTGAAGCCACCTTTTATGATTGCATTGCATGAACATTCAAACTGCTTAGACATGTATGTTTTTCTGCTTCCTCTCTGGAATAAGTTGTTTGATTTGATTATATGTTGTTTGATTGTGTACAGGTGCTGCTGATTGTGTACAGGAGCTGCTGCTTCCTACTTGCTCTTTGAAGTCTGAAATAAACATGTAGTTTGCTTCTTCATTTTTTGTTTGTTGACTGATTGAACAATGCATATTTATTTTAGTTGTCTCTTTTTGTTGACTTGGTGCCACTACCAAAGACATTTGCATTAAAAAATGTGTTGTATGCAACTTTAAATATACAGTTTTAGAAGATGTATTTGAATGCATGATGATTTGGTGTTCAAATAATTTAGTATTCAGAACCGTAAACCCGCAAGAACCGAATTGAAACCGGTGTAGGCCGAACCATAAGGTTCTAGTAATAAATTTAAATAGAACAACATCGAATCAAACCGTTGATATTTTTCGATTCTGGTTTCGGTTTAGGGGTGGAACCGCACCGAACCACATCGTGCCCACCCCTACTTTGAGTGACATTATAAAACAAATATATCAATCAAATTTATTCTAATTATAAATAGGTTAATAAGACTTTGAGTTACATTATAAAACAAATATATCAATCAAATTTATTCTAATTTTAAATAGGTCAATAAGACTATGAGGTACATTATAAAACAAATATATCAATCAAATTTATTCTAATTATAAATAGGTTAATAAGACTTTGAGTACATCATAAAACCTCAATCAAACAAAATTTACTACTTCTTGCCACTACAGCTGACCGCACGCAAATTCTTTTATTTCGAATCACGTCAATCACACGCCTCCTACGCTTTACACCTCTTGCGACTCTTGTTATAATTGGATTTAGACACTGCAATGTAATGTTTATTTTCTGGTTATGTTTTTACATTTAGATTCAAATGCTGCGTTGCAGTGTCCGTTTCCTGATTTTGTTTTTTACATTTAGATTTAGACTATGCAATTAAGCAGTGTGCAAATTATTTTATTTTGAATCAAGTCAATCCCATGCATCACTCACATGCCTCTCACACTTCACACCTCGTGCTACTCTAATTTTTTTACATTTGGATTCAAAAACTACAACACAATGTTCGTTTCCTTGTTTTGTTTTTTACCTTCGAATTTAGACTTTGCAAATAAGCAGCATGTGTGGTTTCATGATTTTTTAAGGCTAGAGTTAGGCAGATCGAAATACAAATACGGCAAAAGTTCGGTCGTGGACTCAACAACTTCCCAGTGGAGCAGCATAAACGTGCAGCGATTCCACCATCATCCTATTCCGAAGCAGTGGGCGAAGTTTGACAATATTGCCGAGATTGATCATGCTTGTTCCGCAAAACATGAAAACCTAATCTAGTAAGGAGTCAGTAGATTTTCTATATTCTTGGAGTCCTTATAATCTAAAGATTGACACGCGCAGCAAATAATCACACTCTTAAGAGGATGCAATATCTACTTCCGAGATATCCTCTGGGATTTTCCCAATTTAATACTGATTTGCTATCCTGAAATATATCTACCTTGACTAGTATAAATACACCATTCCAAGGTTTTACTATTTATAGGTTAACAGATTTGTGCATCTCCACCCTTTACGACGGTGCGCGAATTTGGTTCCAACAATTGGTGCTCTCGTTAAGAGTGAATTCATATTCCTTCAAACCAAATCATTCAACCATAGACATGAGTGCAGAACAAAGCTCTGTTAACGCCAACATTAACGTGGTGACAGGAGAGTTCAATTTTCAATGCCTTCACCGCACTTGCCAGGAATATCCTTATTTTCGCCTCCACCACTCTTGGAGGGAGCAACCAAACCCCATGTTGTTACAACCATCCAGGGGAATGGTGAAGCTCCAATCACTAGAACCCTTCACATTATGGATCAGATTGGGAGACCCTACTGATAATCAACATTTTTGTTCATAAATTGCAAATAGCCTATACGACTTCTCGGGCAGAGAATCATGCAAATTTTATGGATGTCGAGACACAGATGAAAGCTCTGGAAATCTCTAGCGGGACGACTCCAAAAATCCAGATTCATGTCTTCAATTATGATAACATGAGCACCATAACTCTAGAAGAACATGCAAGTCAGAAATGACCTAGATCCCTTAGACACTGTGCGAGTGTCCTGGATAGAACCCTTTCATTTGAGCTTCGATGATTCGAAGTCCTCGGAAGAGCATGATAGACGCGGATCCCTGCACCGCAATAGGGCCAGAGATGCACTGAGGGAAATTTAACCTCGCATATCTAGTAAGGTTGTCAAAGGCCAAAAGTGATATAATCCATACTATGAAATAATAAATTTTATTCCCAATGAATGTGAAATGACCAAACTACCCCTAGTTGGAAGTCTTAAATAATTATGGAGCCTTGAGTTAAACTTCAATTTCTCATATATTCCTATTTTATTAAATTACTTTCCATACTCATGAGTGTGTGAGTGAAAGCAGAATCGAATTCGGAGTTACGAGAGTCGAGTTATGAATTTAATTTGACTGAGGGCAAAGTGGTAATTTCCAATTGGAAATTTTTTTAAGGGGGACTAACCCCACTATGTTTCTCTCCCTTTCCCTTATTTCTCTCTTTCTCTCTAACTTTCGACTCCCTCACTCTCTCTCTTTAACTCACCGAGAACCACCACCCACAAACACCACAATTTTGACCAAATCGAACCTCAAAACCACCATATTATGAATCACCATAACCTAAGGATCACAATGGTGCCTTTGCATGTGTGATTAGGTACTGGGAAGAGTCTGAACTCGAGAACCAGGGAGTTCCGAGTTCACTCGTCGAGCTCTAGTGTGAATTATGCCCAAAATCTTGTTAACTTGGATCAAGGTAAGTTTTAATTCCTATTGTGAAGTTCCTGCATGAATTCTAATGTGAAAATCGAGGATTTTAACCTCTATTTGATAGTGTTCTTCATGCCTTGTTTTTGACCAAATAAACCAGTCTAATTTTGTCGAGTTCAAGATTGGTGGTGCTCGAAACCAACTCGAATCAATCCCAGGTAGTCTTTTCTCAATCTGCATGTGATATTCGAGTTGAAAAACTCAGGTATTACCCTGCATGCCCTCTGTTTTGCATTTCTAGAATGCAGCGAGCTACACCGATCAAGCCCGAACAAATCCGAGGTGGATTCGACCCCAAATCATCCAAATTTGAGTTTAGGTAGTTCTTTGGGCTTCTAGTGAGGTTTTGGTTGAATTTGGATTGAAATCTCCGTCAACATCGAACTAAACGGAGCTTTGTAACTTTCAAGGACTAATTCTATTGATTTCAAATTTCAAGGACCAAAATGAGGAGTTATGCAAATCTCAGGGACCATTTTGACTAAAAAGCCTTTATTTTCACCACATGGTCATCATGCACTTCGTATAGCTAGCTACGACCATGATATTATTTGCAAGTGTCAATATTTCTAGTAGAGGCAAGATGAGCTAGTAGAGACTAGCTACTGTTTAGGTAGATACCATTTCACTTGCTTGCGAAACTGTACTAGTAAATGCTAGTTTGTGATTGATTTCAGGTATGATCTTTGACTTGTCTTGACATGATTTGATTGATGATTTGATATGAATTTGATTGAACCACCATATTCTAAATCACCATGACCTAAAGATCAAAATGGTCCCTTTGCATGTGTGATCAGGTGCTGGGAAGATACCGAACCACCATATCCAGAATCTGGCGAGCTACATTGGTCAAGCCCTGTCAAATTCGGGGTGGATTTGACCTCAAATTGTCCAAATTTGAGTTTAGGTAAGTTCTATGCCTTCTTGTGAGGTTTTAGTTGAATTTGGATTGAAATCTCCGTCGACATCAAACTAAACGGAGCTCTGCAATTTTGTTTGGAAAATCTACAGTTTTCGACGAGTATTCGACTGTGGCAGACGGTGGTCAAGGGTCGTCGCCGTTAGGATTAACGACAACTACGATGGATCCGTTAACTTTAACAAAATCTCCCAACTAAAAAGGTATATTCCATCACTTTCACTTGAGCTTTTTATGCCTGGTGCGTGGCCTTGACGACGGCAATTGTGACGTCTACTCGCCAAACTGCGGCAGTGAGTACGACATATCGGTGGCACGTCCACCATTGATCAACCGGTGTGTGACGGCTCGTGGCAGCGTGTGACCAACGCATGGTGGCACGTGGTGGTGCATGCAGGACCTGAGACATAACCTTAGGTTTTTCGACGTTATGAGTCACGTGGCGCCCTTCGTTCATGCAAATTCAATTTTTAGATAGCAATTTTAGGTGTTGAATTAACGAAATGATATAAAGGTGATTATATAAGCTAAGTTATACCTTCACAAGTACAAGTTCAGTTAAATTGGACAAACGCAAGGAGCCTAGCCTAACAAGGAAACATGCTTAGACTACCTATGAGTGGATCCCTTCAAAAACTATGTTTTGGTTAAACTATTTTTGATAAATGAATGATTTGAGTCAGTCTTGATGAGACCTAAGTAGATATGAATAACGTTGATATTGTAGTTAAATTAATGACTTGGTGATTTATTTTCACCGTATGGTCATCATGCACTTTGTATAGCTAGCTACAGCTGTGGGATTATTTGCAGTTGTCGATATTTCTAGTAGAGGCTAGCTACTGTTCAGGTAGATGTCATTTCACTTGCTTGCTATATTGTACTAGTAACTGCTAGTTTTTGTGATTGATTTCAAGTATGATCTTTGACTTGTCTTGGTATCATTTGATTGATGATCTGATATGAATTTGATTGAATTGGATTATGGCGTTGTTTGACTATATACTATAGTAGATACTATTATGTAGTTTTAAATTATATATGATTTACAAAATGATGGTTGGTACGTTTGAAAAGATTTTAATTAGATAAATGATTATGATCCACTCAGACCTTGTTTTTTGACCCCTAAGGACATAGTGAAAGCAAGGAGGCTTTTGGGACAAATGAGTGGGCTTGGCAATGAGGCTATTCACCTGAGGAGTAGGGTGATCTCACTTCTACTTTATCTAGTTGTAAAATAATTTGCATTATCGTACTTGATTATGCATAGCACTACACTCAAATTTGTGTTAACTGTTGTATATACAGTTGTGAGCTCTGAACTCGATGTGGTAATAATGGGAGTGTATTCCCTGGTTGTATCCCCAAGTGGGGTGGTTGTGTAGGATCCTTGGTTGTGTCCCTGCTGGAGTGAGATTTCCTACAAGAAGAAATACCTCCACAGATTTGTTGACCGCAATCCTCACGTTCACCGAATTCTTCTTCGAGATGTCCCAAAATAATCTTCCTCCACAGTTTGGCGAGTAGGTACCTGCAAAAGATACTCCGACGCTCAAGTCGGTCGATTGATTTCTACTCTTTGGATTTTCTCGGGTTCTCCTCTCTCCCTCCCTTGCTCTTTGGCTCCACTCCATCTTTATAGGATTGCATGCCTGGAGAGCAAGTATCACGATCTCTCTCTCCTTCCCACTTCCTTAGTGGTCCTCGTAGTATGACTGCATGCTTCGGGAACAAGCACCACGTCATACCTTCCTTTCCCACTTCCTCGGTGATCCTCCGTAATGGAGGCGGTTACCTGGACACGTGCACCTGCTTGTTCCTCGTGGGCTTTCCTTACGGTTTATCTTGCATAACACCATCCTTAGGTGATTGGATTGGCCCATGAGTCGAAACCCGGATTTTATCCTCCCACAATGCCCTTTTTTTCCCCTTTTTACGTATGTAAAATAGGGGAAAACTAAGTTTTTCGATCACATGTGGCCTTGAAACTATGTTTTTTGAACCTAGCTAAACTTTTAGCATTTCTTACTAAGACCAACATCTGTGGGAGTTGTTTTTATACGAGTAAACTTACCTTCAATGAGTTTACCAAAGTCATTGTTTCGTGTGCTTGACTCTCGAAAGCCAGACAGGCTGCTTTGCTTACTTTACGAAAGTAACCTCACACCTTCACATAAAATATGGGCTGACACCTTCCACAAAAGCAGACTGACATTTACAAACGAGGATTTACAAACAAAGATCTACGAACGAGGATTTACGAGGACATTATGAAGGTGGACTGAGGACTAACATTACGAATGACTGACATTAGGAAAGTGGAATGACACAACGGAAGAGACTGACATTATGGACTGACATTACGGAAGAGGACTGACATTACGAAAGTGGACTGACGTTACGGAAGAGGACTGACATCACGAAAGTGGACTGACATGGCGAACGTGGACTAATATTATGGAAGAGGACTGACGTTACGAAAGTGGACTGACATGACGGAAGAGGACTGACGTTACGAAAGTGGACTGACATGGCGAAAGTGGATGATGACTGACATTACGAACGTGGACTAATATTATGGAAGAGGACTGACGTTACGAAAGTGGACTGACGTGACGAAAGAGGACTGACAAAATTTAACTGTGCAGTCTGACATGTCACACTTATGCGTACTATCTATAACTCATTGTCCTGTCCCGTCTTACCTTTATACATATATACATACATATATATATATATATATGACACACCCCGATCCAAAGGATCCAGGCGTGCTGGTCGTCACGCGAGCGTGACGTAACCATAAGTGCGACACGGAAGCGAAACAACAGCATACATAAGAAGGAATTCAAACCAACTCTAGCAGAACAACCTACTAGAATAACAGGACGAGTTAAGATAAACACATAAATTCAGAGCATAGATTTAAGTGCAGTCAAGTAGGACGAAAATAAAAGTACATCACCCTCAGGTGAGTCCTACATGTCAAGTGTCTGTCAGAATGCTGGAAAAAAACTTCGAGAGCCACCAACTGCTAACTAGAACCTGGAGGGGCGCAAAACAAAATGAGTGGGTCAGTAAAACTAAAGATTTTCCAAAACATTTCGTTAAAAACATTTCTAACTCCTCACCGTAAAACCTGTATACTTTCCCAGAAAAATAGTATATAAACATATATATATCATCAAAAGCTCAAATCACAATCCATCATAATAACATCTCAGAAATGATATGCCATGCCCAAAATATAATCAGAATGCATCAATATCAATCAGGTGAAATAATAAATCAACCGGAGACCCTACAATGGTCCTGTACGGCTGATTCTAGAGCTCAACATCCCACTCAGCCGGAGTCACCACAGTGACCTATACGGCCCTGCCGGAGTCACCAACTGTGACCTGTACGGCACTACACTGCACATCACTCGGAACTACGTATAGTAGTCTGTACGATGATAGGTGTATAAATACGCTCTAGTGCTTCTCTCAACAATCATCAGCGCGCATAACTAAGGTCACCCACTAGTCGGAATCACATATAGTGATCTGTACGATTAGCATGTCGGAACCCTCACATGGTCTGTACGACATCCACCTACTTGGATCCAAGGCGAGCGTGCAGTGTGGTGAATAACAATATAAGCACTAACACCTAAGTGCAGGTTATGAGCTTTCAATGCAATTCATATAAAATAACTCATCTGAATGATAATAAAACTCATATGTGCGTCCACCGCGTCAATTCACATATATATGCATCAATTCTCAATTCAAATATCTCAACATTTGCATGCATGGCAATTTAAATCATAATTTTCATATAAACGCATTTTCTGGGAAAAACAGTTGTATATAGGTAATACGAAATCAAAACTGCCCACTCATTGATAAGTCAATGGGTCGTAACCCCCGTGACGTCCCTGGATGCGCTCGTCCTCGGGATAGGTGTCACCTATATGCGAAACAACTATAAAAACGTTAATTTAAACACATAACCAATAATTCGAAATAACTTCTCATACAATGCTCAATTTGGGTATATGAATATACCACATCGACCTACTCGACGTCACGGACGTCGAGAAATTTTTTGAAAATTTTTTGGAGGTCCCACGCACCCCCACGCGCCGTGGGTGGCACGGGTCCACGCGCACCTTCTTCCTCAGCTAGTCGCCGGACTGGTTTTTCCGGCGGCCGATTTCCGGCCAAACTTTGAACTCCTTGTTCTCCTTCGTTTCTCAACCATTTTCTTCGTATTTTATACCAAATTGAAGCCCCAAACAAGTAGAATCACGATAGACTAGTTTAAGGCTCTAAAAATCAAGAAATCTCACCGGAAAAATCCCAAGAAAACCGGCCAAAGTTGAACCACGTGATCCCGACGTCCAAAACCTTCAAACGAAGCACTCCGAGCTTCCTTGGGACCTCACTAAGCTCACTATAAGCTTAGAATTCCCTGAAAATCAACATTTTACGTTTGCATGAACAGTGACCAAAAATGGAGGTTCGGGTTTCACATGATTCCGAGGGTTTCACTTCCTAAAACTAGTACCAATCGACTTAAAATGACTCAAGGATGAAGATGCATACCTTGGTTGCCTCGATCCACCGAGATTTAGGAGGTTTTGGGTGTGTCCGTACGTATGGGTGTGTGTGAGAGAGAGGGAGTCGAGATGGAGGAGAGAGAGAGGCTACGGGAATGAGAGGGAGAGAGAGAGGGTTTGTGATGTCCAAAAACAATCCCCACCATCCATTTCTTCCCTAATTCCCTAACCACACAACCAATCCAACATTTTAATATTTTTATCCACTTAATGATATTTCCAATAGTTTAGGAAAAATATGAAATATCCAAAACATATCACACACACACCTTAGTAACGCCAAGGGTACTTCCGTCATTTAACACTCCCGATAGAAAATCTCGGGACGGGCTGTGACAATATATATATATATATATATATATATATATATACATACTTTTGAGGACCTCACGTTCTTGACAGACTTTTACACGTTTCCCTATATTTACTTTTGTGGACATCCTGTCCCAGCCAAATTTTTGCATGCTTTTGCATGCCTTTCTATATATATATATATATATGTATACACATCCCATGTGGACATCACGTCCTGTCTATGTCCTTGCATATATATATATATATATATATATATACACATCCCATGTGGACATCACGTCCTGTCTATGTCCTTGCATATATATATATATATATATATATATATATATATATATATATATATATATATATATATATATACACATCCTATGTGGACATCACGTCCTGTCTATGTCCTTGCATGCTTTTGCATGCTTTTCTATATATATATATATATATATATAGAAAAGCATGCAAAAGCATGCAAGGACATAGACAGGACGTGATGTCCACATAGGATGTGTATATATATATATATCCCATGGGGACATCACGTCCAGATTTTTGCATGCTTTTCTATATATATATATATATATCCCATGGGGACATCACGTCCAGATTTTTGCATGCTTTTGCATCTTTTCTATATATATATATATATGTATGTGTATGCATATGTATTTTATGTGTGTATACATATATATGTTTGGATTTGTAGGCATATATAGGCAGACCTACGAGCAACTTATGTGTGCATATCTCTGCATACTGACATGCGGATCTCTGCATGTACTGTTTATATATTCGTGTATATCTTATGCACGCATGTATATATATATATATGTATATATATGTATATGTGTGTGTGTGTGTCATTACCTTGTGTCTCCATCTTTGCTTATCTTCACTTCTTCTGCTTAGTTTCTTCTCCAAGCCTGTGATTTCTTGCTCCAGAAACCTCTTACTTTACAGGTAATTTTCATTTCAAACTCCTCTTGCGAGAATATTTCAAACATTACGAGCACAAATCCCCCTTCTGTCATATCTAACCAAATTTTGGACGATAAGTCTCCCACCCGTTTATCATGTTGAGACGTACACCCTGGTCTAAATATGGTGGTACTCCACCACCCTTCGAAATTGTCAAGGCTCGTGACCTAGGTCATGTTCCAGATGATATACACCTTAGCCCACTTCCTGCCGGAGCTGACATGTATTCGGGCCTCGGTATCCCAGCTGGGTCTACCATTTTATCTCCGGACCATTTAGAGGTCATTAGTTTCCCGCTCCACCCTATGATTCATCTCATCTTATTCTTCACTAATACTTACCCTATGCAGCTGAACCCAAATTCTTACTTGATTATGTCGACCTTTATGGTGTTGGGTTTGAAGCTAGGCGTATCCTTAGGTTTTAGGGATTTTCTCTATCTCTTTGACTTGACGGTTATTAAGGGCGAAACTAGCTTCTTTAATTTTAAACCTAGATATCGTAAGAAATTCTTGTCATTGGGCCCTTCGAGAGCCAGAGATTGGAAGAACCGTCCTCTTCTGATTTCGAGGAACTGGAAGGCTCCCGAGCTGTCACAACTATCTATTCCTTCTGCTTTCGATCCTAAACCTGGTATATATAAATTTACCTTTATTATTTTTTTATAAATATGCGCACTTTACTTACCATGAATTTCTTTCGCAGCTTTATCAGATGGTCCCGAACAGATCATTTCTAAAGATCGAAAATACTGGCTAAAGAAGTTTGTGACGAGGAAGATATGGAGCTCTAGAGAAGTTGCCGACACCCGTACTCAAATCACCTTTCTCCGCAACTCCATCATTTACTTCCCGTACTGTTTGGTCGACCGGTCGTTGCCCCTAGACCCTCTACTCAAATCTATCTTTGCTCTCGATCTTGACCTTCAATTAAGTGCAGAGTTTTCCTTACTTGTGGCCGACTCTCGAACGGAGGGCTCAGAAGAAGAAGATGAAGGAGGAGAAGATGAAGAGTCAGGGCAATCGGACACAAATTCTGACTTAAATTATTCTCCTGCGATGGCTTCACCACCTTCTGACATTCCACCGTCTCGCTGCGTTACGTCGCTTCCACGTGATCTTCCTGTACCCAGAATTGCAGGCAGGTCGGATAAGCGTCATATGGCAGATAGGTCCAAAAAGTCTAGGCGTGGTTCGCCGACTATCTTTGGCACAACCCCAAGATCCATGCCATGGCAATCGGCTCCTCCCACATTCGGCTCGGCTAGTGGTGATGGTTCCAGCAATTCATCTCAAGCTTGGAGGCCTGAGTTCACAAAAAGAGATGGGAGTCACATCACCTTCGGCGACGATCTATGAGACAATGCAAGTGCCGCTACTACTGTGGCAATGGGCTTGGTTCACCCTAGTGACGCCGGTCGTTTTGAGGCAATGCTCGATGACGATGTCGACTCTTATTAATCGCATTGCCTTATGAAGGTATGCCTTTATTCTCTCATGCCTTCGTCATTTCTGTAAGCTTTATCCCTGACGTTGTTTCCAGATGGCTCTCCTTCAAAGGGAAAAATCAGACAGACTAGCTGCCAGGTTGGAATCCCTCAGCCTTACTCAGCAACAGGTCAGAGAGTACCGGGTTAAGCTTCACGAATATGAGGAAGAGATCACAAGTTTGCAAGGAGCTCGGGATGCTGCGACGTCCGAAGTATGCCGCACGAAGGAAGAGTTGGTCGAGGTCAAGCGAGCAAGGGCCACTGAGCACGAGATGAATATGCAGCAAATACGTAAGGAGATGGCTTCCAGCTTCAGGTTCGGTTGGGTGCAAAGCCAGCAGCGCCCAGAACATCGATTTGTAGATGATCCTGACGCGTATGATCTCCATATGGGAATTGAACCGGGTGGATACGAGTGGTACGAAGGGATGGATCCTAAAGATCGGAGACCCTCAAACCAACCTGCTTCTTCTGATCCTATCCCAGGCAGCAGGTTTGTTACTACTTCCGAACCCATCTTGAGTTTAGGCTTTGGAGGCTTTCAATCCGACCCTCGTTTCGGCGCTCAGTAACTCTCGCAAACGCGTGGTCTGTTCTTTTGGGCTACACCCCATTTGTGTTGGTGATCCATTCTCGTGGGCTAAAACTCCATCTGTGTTTGTAATATGTTTTTTCCTTTATTATCTCCGTTGTATCTTCGCGCGATTGTCGTTCACAAATTGGGCCTTCGCCCTTCCACTTCCTAACTCTTCCTGTCTGTTCCTTTTAATTTTCAATCGTAACTGAATGTGAACAATTATCCTTTATCTTTAAATTTGAGTTTTCAAACCAAAGAGGTTAACTTATCTTGATAAGACACGATCACTTTAGATTTTGAATTTTCGTTTCTATCAATTTTGAATTGCCTCTATATAAAGGGATGTTTGAGAGCCATTAGATAGTACCTGGATCTTCATGGCTAACAATCGAAAAGTGAAGCTCCACTTCCGACTCTACGCTGATGTTCCCAAAAAAAGAAGCTCCCGGAGGGGTTCTAGGAATGTAATCGAGCTAGGTTCTAACTCATCTTCTCGTTCGCCAGGGAGGGCTTCTTATTCTTATGAAGTCCCTAACACTTTCTGTGAATCCTCATACCGGTCTCGAACAAGATCGGGTGGAAAACAAGCTCTAAACTCCATTGTCGACGGAATGATCTCTCCGGGGCTAAATCATACCACTCGAGCTCTTAATCCTATTACTGACATAATGGTCTCTCCGGGAGGGAGTCACGTAACTCGAGTTCCTGACTCTATCGCCCGTTCTCCTGACCCTTATGCAGGAGATGAAGCGGGTCCTTCTCGCGCACCTTCCCGTCATCGACCATGCTGTCCCTAGTGTTTCGACTACTCTCTACTATTGAATGAGAGTGAAACTCTAAAGGGACACTTACAACGTGCTGAACACCAGGTTGATCGTCTCAGGGGGAATTAATGGCTGCCGATCGTGCCGTGTCTGCTGCTCACTCAGATGGCATATATGATGGTTTTAAGCAAGGCGTCCAATATTTCTGCTCCAAGGAAAAAGCGGCATTTCCTTCCGTAAACTGGGATAGTCTTTCTACCCCATTAGACTAGGTGTCATTTTGCTTGTAATAAGTTGGGCCTTTAGTTCCAACCACTACTGGGATGTTTAGTAGTGCTGTTGTCCTTGTTTTTTCCTTTTCGCTAGTAGGTTTACTTCTCATTCTTGTCTCTTATCGCACTATGTGTCGAATGTTTTAAATAAAACATATTCTCTTTTACGGCATGAGAGCAACATCCCACTGCTTAAGCTTTTTACCTTTGTATATGTCACGCCTCATTTTCCTTTATTCAATCTTGGATGGGTTTTTGCCCATTGGTTTTCCTTTCCTGCTCGATCTTAGATTTTCGATCTTGATTGGGTCTTTGCCCATGCGATCTTGGGTTTCTTTTCCCACTCGATCTTATATTTGCGATCTTGATTGGGTCTCTGCCCATCCGATCTTGGGTTTTATTTTCCCACTCGATCTTTGATTTTCGATCTTGATTGGGTCTCTGCCCATCTGGTCTTGGGTTTTATTTTCCCATTCGATCTTTAATTTTCGATCTTGATTGGGTCTCTGCCCATCCGATCTTGGGTTTTATTTTCCCATTCGATCTTTGATTTTCGATCTTGATTTGTTCCTCATCCCTTAGTTTGTACTCTTCAGCTTTAGACTTTATTTTAAGATTCGGATGAAATGCAACTTTATTTATCAAACAATAGGGAGATGTCAATGGACATCTAGGGATACACCCTTCGATATGCAAGGAAAACAGAAAGGGATTTACCCTTCAACATTACTGGAAACAGAAATTTAAATACGGGAAACATAAATACGAAAAGTTAAATGTGGTACTTTCTCAAATGAATTGCGTTCCACGGGCGCGGCACATACTGACCTGTTTCAATGTGCCTGAGTTTATAAGCTCCCTTTCCGAAGGCTTCGGTCACCTCATACGGTCCTTCCCATATGCGTCCAAGCTTCCCTAGATTCAAATCTTTTGTGTTTTCCATGACCTTTCTCAACACCCATTCTCCTACCCTGAATCTTTTCGACTTAACCCGTTTGTTGAAGTAAGTGGCAACTTGGTTCTGGTAGTTCGCAAATCGTAGTGCGGCGATCTCTCTTTGTTCCTCGACTAAGTCGAGGTTATGGGCTAGTTGCTGATTGTTCTCGCCATTTTCCATAACTAATGTTCTGACCGTAGGTAGACCGACCTCTGTGGGGATAACCGCTTCAGTACCATAAGCGAGAGAAAATGGGCTTTCACCCGTTGGCTTCCGTTTTGTGGTGCGATAAGCCCATAGTACATTAGGGAGTTCCTCATGCCACTTTCCTTTACGTTGTTCCAACTTTTTCTTTAAGCAATCAAAAATCGTTCGATTCGTCTTCTCTGCTTGGCCATTGCCTTGAGGATAACTCCTGGAAAAGAATTGTAATTTGATCCCTTTCTCGGTGCAATAGCTTCTAAACCTTCGATTGTCGAACTACGTTCCATTATCCGTCACAATCGCCCTTGGTATGCCAAACCGGCATATAATGTTTCGCCATACGAATCTTACAACGTCATCTTGTGTGACAGAAACATATGATTTTGCTTCTACCCACTTAGTGAAGTAGTATGTGGCAAGAAGGACGAACTTGTTACTTCCGGGCGCCCTCGGCAATGGGCCTACGATATCCATGCCCCATTTTGCGAATGGCCAGGGTCCTACGACTGGATTGAGTTCTTCAGTGGGTTGTCTAACAACTAGGGCATATTTCTGTCACTTGTCGCATTTCTTACATACTGCTCCACGTCTCGAGCCATGTATGGCCAAAAATAACCTTGACTTAACGCTCGATGTGCTAAGCTTCTTCCTCTTGAGTGATTCCCACACATTTCTTCATGTAATTCTCTCAGAACCCATTCGGACTGCCTTGGATTTAAGCACCTGAGGTAAGGTCCTGAGAATGACCTCCTATAGAGCATGTCGCTAAGGATTGCATATCTTACTGCTTTCATTCGGAGTTTTCTCGCTTCCACAAGATCTTCCGGCTAGATCCCTTTTGTCAGGTAGTTTACGATTGGCATTATCCAATAGTCATTATCCTCAGCTTGAGCTTGCTCTAGCAACGGGTTGTCAAATCCCAACCTTTGCCCGCCAATTTGCATCACGTCCGATTGTACTGCTCCGATACTCAGGGAGTGCATATATTCTACTTCGGCTACCCGCAGGTTCTCTTGTGCGGTTAACGCCACGCACGCTAACTGATCCACTCTTTTGTTCATTTCTCTAGGTGTTTGCTTCAACTCGAAATACTTGAATCCATTCATCAGCCCTTTAACCAGTTGCCGATATGCCTCAATCCTCGCATTTTTAGTCATATATTCTTCAGTTGCTTGGCCGACGATGAGTTGTGAATCATTGTGCACGGTAAGACGGCTTATCTTCAATTGTTTTGCAAGTTCAAGGCCTAGTACCAATGCTTCGTATTCCGCCACGTTGTTTGATGCAGGAAAATCCAACCGAACCGAACACTCTAAGTCTATACCTTCAGGAGAAATTAAAATGATCCATGCCTCAGCTCCTGCTTGATTGGATGACCCATCCACATAAAGCTCCCATTTGATCTCATTAGGGTCGGCTTTTGCAATTTCTTCGCATTCACCCTGCAAACTTTCACGAGGATAACACTCTACAAGAAAGTCAGCAATTACCTGTCCTTTGGCTGCACTTCGAGGCTAATACTTTATGTCAAAGGAACTAAGTTCGATGGCCCACTTCGTAATCCTTCCTGATAAGTCTGGTTTAGATAAGATAGCCCTCATCGGTTGATTAGTTAATACCACAATGGTGTGTGCCTCAAAGTACTGACGGAGCTTCTTCTTTGCGGTTACTAAAGCCAACACCATCTTTTCAGTGGGTGAATACCTTTTTTCTGCATCGATTAAACTTTTGCCCACGTAAAATATGGGTTGTTGAACCGAGCCTTCTTCTCTGAATAACGTAGCGCTTACTGTCCCTGCGCTTACAGCTAGGTACATGTATAACAACTCCCTTTGCTTGGGAATGGTTAACAACAATGGGCTCGTGAGATATTTCTTCAGTTGTTCGAAAGCTTCCCTTTGCTCATGCCCCACACATCGCCTTTCCGGTTTCGTATGGCTTGAAAAAAAGGTTTGCATCGATCGGATGATCGTGAGATGAAACGACTAAGGGCAGCGATTTGCCCGGTTAACACTTGAATGTCTCTGGGTGTTACCGGATCTGGCATGTTACACAAAGCTTCAACTTTCGCTGGGTTCGGTTCAATACCTCGCTTGTTCACTATGTGCCCTAAGAACTGCCCAGATGATACATCGAATGCGCATTTTGCCGGGTTTAGCCGCATGTTATATCTTCTCAATATGTCAAAGGTGTTTCGTAGATGATCAATGTGTTGGCACCTTTCTCGGCTTTTGACGACCATATCATCAATGTAAACCTCCATTGTATTTCCAATTTGATTTTTAAACATCTTGTTCACTAACCTTTGATAAGTCGAGCCGGCATTCTTAAGTCCGAAAGGCATAACGGTGTAACAATACAATCCACGCTCAGTGATAAAAGCAGTCTTCTCTTGATCTTCAACAGCCATATGAATTTGGTTATAACCAGTAACCAGAATAAGCATCTAAGAAAGACAATAGTGCGTACCCAGCCGTAGCATCCACCGTCTGGTCAATCTTTGGAATTGGAAAACAATCTTTCTGACACGCTCTGTTCAGGTTGGTATAATCCACACACACGCGCCATTTTCCTTTTTCTTTCTTGCCCACCACCACGACATTCGAAACCCAAGTTGGGCACCAGACATCATGAATGAACCCAACTTCGAGGAGCCTATCGACTTCTGCACTGATAATCTGATTTTGTTCTGGCGCAAATCTCCTCGGTTTTTGTCTGTGTGGAAGACAACTCGGATCAACATTCAACTGATGGCATGCCACTTCCGGATCAATTCCTGGCATGTCCCTATGATACTATGCAAAAACATCAGCGTTGTTCCTTAGAAATTTCATCAACTCTTCGAACCGCATCAGATATGAGGGAGCCTACCTATATTCGTTTCTCAGGATCGGTTGGATCCAAAACCTCTTCCCTCAATGGTTCTATAGTTGGGGGTTCTTGATCGCCGTTTTCCTCATCCTGTTGTGATGGGTCCTCTGCTAATTGCTATAATGGTTTATTCTCATGAAGGTTCGTGCTCTGTTGCACTTCCCTGTTTGTCTTGATGTCTGTTGCCATGTTGTAGCATTTTCTGGCCTCCAGCTGATCCCCTTTGATGTCGATGGTCGTTTGACCATCCGTCGACAAACACCTCATTACTTGGCATCTGGTTGATGCTTCCCCATCCATTCGATGGATCCAATCCCTTCCCATAATGGCATTATATGCACTCGGAGCATCGATGATGACAAAAGTGACGAAAAGAGTCTTACCTGCTGCCGTGACAAGAAGGGTCACGTCTCCAATGGGCCGGGCCTTCGTTCCTTCAAATGCATAGATAGGAGTTGGGTTTGGCCTTATCTCTTTCTCGTCTAATTTCATTCTTCTAAATGTGCTCCAAAATAGAACGTCTGTGCTACTTCCCCCCATCTATCATTACTGTTTTCACTCTTGAATTGGCAACACGTAGCGTTACGACCAATGCATCATTGTGAGGGAATTGAATTCCTTCGAGGTCTTTTTGGCTAAAGAAGATGACTCCGAAATTATCCAACGCTTTAGACGCTTCAGGGGCTGAAGTTATGTTGTGTACGCGTCTGGACTTCTCGGCCTCCCTTCTTTGTGACCGATGGCGCGCTTCACGTCCCTCAAGGGGTTGAGCCCCACCATGTATGACATTGATATCCAACAACCTCTCATCCGCTCCAATGTTTCCTGTTACTGCTTGAAGTCATCCATCACTCTTGTGTTCGTCTCTAGATTCTATACGATATTGTGACAACATCCCATTCTTCAGCATAGCTTCCACTTGGTTCCTTAGGCTTCGACAATCATTAGTGGTATGACCAAAGTCGTTGTGATGAGCGCACATCTTGTTCCTGTCTCGCTTCTCTAGTGGCGTTCGAATTGGGGCCGGCGCACAAAAGATTCCTTTTCCCTTGTTCTCGTGAAAAATTTTGCCCAGGCTCACTGTCAGCTTAGTGTTTGGGCGATCAAGTCTGGATCTTTCACTAAACCCATCATTCGGATCCCGTGAAAATCTTCTTTCTTGCCTCGGTTGAGCCATGGGTTTCAAGGTAAGTGCGGTAGTGTCCGCTGGAGATGCAGCAACAGTCACGGTGGCCCATTTTGATTGGATAAGTTCTTCTTCCTCTAATCTGATGATTCCATCAGCTCGGGCCATCACCTCCCTCATGTCCAGTGGTGTCTCGATTAACGACCTACGCATCTTCGTTCCAGGTAACACCCCTTCTCGGAATGCCAAAGCGGCGGTGTGAGAGTCACACTCTTCTAGGGTAGACGTCTCTTCCGTGAACCTAGTCATGTAGCTCTTGAGGCTCTCGCCAACATTTTGTTTGGTGCTGAACAAGATCGTAACATCTTTTCTTGGCCTCTGATTACAAACATATTAAGATATGAATGCTTCACAGAGATCTGTGAAACTTCTGATAGACCTCGATTTCAGTTGTCTGAACCATGTTAAAGATGATCCCGAAAGACTTGAGGGGAACAAATTGCAAATGAGGGCCTCATCGTCTCCTTCAAGTGCCATCTGCTATTGAAAGTGGTAAATGTGTTCGACAGGATCATTGGTGCCTTCAAATAACCTAAACTTTGGTTGGGTGAACTTGGCAGGTTTTTTAGCTTTTAGGATGTCCTCTGTGAACGGCGATTTGCGAATTCCTCTGGCCGCTTCTAAGGCAAGCTCCGCTGGGGTTTGTGGCTTGTATCCCTTCACAATCTTTTCAATTTGTTCTCCCAAATCAACATCTTTTACCTTTTTCGATCCTTTTCCGCTGTAGCCCCCTTCGCCCTGATTCTTTGTCACTTCAACACAGTTACTGGATGGCGCGCTACTAGAGCTACCTTTCTTATCCTCCTCTTCTGCATGTTGTCTCTTGGTGCCTGCTACATCTTCTACGACATTTCTCGCTTCAGCCTTCTTCAATGCCTCCTCTACTGTCTTTTTTGTTTCACGCAATTCCCTCATTAACCTTCTAAATTGTTCCATGGCAAGACTGGGTTCACTATTTTGTGATTGAGACCTAACATGTACCGATCGAGTCCCTACGCCTTCAGAGGGATTCGGAACTTCTTGTGCGAATCCAGTCATGTTTGTAGTTTGATTTTGTGTTTCCCACAGACGGTGCCAACTGTTGGAGTGAGATTTCCTACAAGAAGAAATACCTCCACAGATTTGTTGACCGTAATCCTCACGTTCGCCAAATCCTTCTTCGAGATGTCCCAAAATAATCTTCCTCCACAGTTTGGCGAGCGGGTACCTGCAAAAGATACTCCGACGCTCAAGTCAGTCGATTGATTTCTACTCTTTGGATTTTCTCGGGTTCTCGTCTCTCCCTCCCTTGCTCTTTGGCTCTACTCCATCTTTATAGGATTGCATGCCTGGGGAGTAAGTACCACGATCTCTCTCTCCTTCCCACTTCCTTAGTGGTCCTCGTAGTATGACTGCATGCTTCGGGAACAAGCACCATGTCATACCTTCCTTTCCCACTTCCTCGGTGATCCTCCGTAATGGAGGCGGTTTCCTGGACACGTGCACCTGCTTGTTCCTCGTGGGCTTTCCTTACGGTTTATCTTGCATAACACCATCCTTAGGTGACTTGGATTGGCCCATGAGTCGAAACCCGGATTTTATCCTCCCACAGTCCCCAAGGGGGGTGGTTGTGTAGGATTTGCAGGATAGTTTGAATTAATTAATAAAAGAGCCTCGTTGGTTCAAATTTGTTCACATCATAATTTTCTTATTATGGCTTTTGTCATTAAGTTGATGGTGTTTCATCACCTTACGGCGAGGTTACATTGTCAACTTGGTGTCGGCTATCACATTACGACCCTTTAGCTAGTTGGTTATTGGGTCAGGATGGGTCAGTTTGGTATCATAGCATGGTTAGTAGGTATACATTTGCATCGGATGGTGCAAGTTGTTGTGCTAATATCTTAATGTCTACTTGGCAGAGTTATGCCGACCATGCGTGAACGTACTCCTATACTAGGGTTACAACAGTTAACCGAGGCACTTGCCCAACTAATCTCAATGGGAGGCAGAATGATAGGTTGACTTTAGAGAAGTTCTCTTTACACCCAATATGTCTTTGGACACCTAGCTCAGAAAAAATTAAGAAAATTGCATTTGCATAAATCCCGTTTTCTTTCCTTAAATCTGATGGACTGATGTCGTAAAACATGGGTACAACCAATTGGCCATTTTTTTCCTTGCATTCCATTATATGCACCAGTTCAATCAAACACCATGAGGAATGCGCATAGTTCTGTGAGAAAATGATCACCGAAAGCTCTGATTTCTCGTTAGCATCAAGAAGGGCTGGTGCAATTCATCTCCTCTGTGAATTCTGCAATCTATGTAGGTTTCGATTTTCTTGCTAAGGCATGATGAAGATAGCTGGTATAAGTACGGAGGGTGTCCTCGCCTCTAAAACTATTAAGTACATCAAACTTTTTCGAAGAGCTGGGGGTATAGAAAAACGTGGAGGAGATGAAGACGAAGCCATATCCTTTTCAGAACCTACAAACCCCATAAGTCAATCTTTCAATGAGAACAAGAATGATGGACCAAAAAAATCTTCATTAAATAACAATCTTTGGACAGTGAAGATACACACACACAGATATATATACACATTACCGCTGTGCTCTTTTGATAGAGAATTAGCCTAGGGTAAGTCTGTGGTATGACTTTCTTTTTTTTTTTTGGTCAGTCTGTGGGATGACTTTCAGACCAAGAAATAAGATGCAGAGATGGGAACTGCATAATTTTATTTTATTTTTTATTTTTTACTTTTTGAAAAAAAAGAGATAGTGTATGACTGATTGGAAGACGTTTTAATCACCTCAGGATCGAATTATGCATGAAAGAAGTTGCAGGGACTAGCTACATAGCGTTCCTGTTTATCTACTTGGTGTGTTAGGCTAGTTTCCGGCTGTGCGGAGCAGAGACTTTTACATCTATGTACAATTTGGTTTCATAGTTCCAGAAAGCTTATTTGCTTATCTAAAAAAGTAAAATGATTATGTGAATTAACTAGATGTCGAAATAAATTTATCCTTCTTACTTGCTTATGTATACATCACAGAATCATTCTCCGTGTTTGTATTATCCTTCTTAGTAATTTGTTTTTACATTTGCGTACAATTAGCTTTCAAAAGAACATGTAACTATACAAGTGGATATTCATTGCTTCATTCAACACTATTTGAGTCTCTGTCTGGTAACAGTTATCCAACCCCCCAAGCCAATTCTAGACATCAAACGATGGCGCATGAGATTAGGACCATGTCTGGTAAGATCATAAAGTTAGAGATGTGATAGGCGCATTCATGGGAAGAGCCAAAATGCAATATCATAGGCCCCTTTGTCTGTGTGACTATCAAGTTAATTGGACTCAGGAAAGCCAAATGAGGTAAAGCCAGGCTCCTTAAATTAAGGCCAAGGATGTTTTGCAGACTAAATTTACAAAGACAGTGGTTATATGGATTGAGGACGAACAACATAAAGTGCCAACTGGTGTGAGAATTTCAGATCCAAGCTAGTCTTCTTCTTAAAGAACTAGAATAGATCTGTTCGGACTGAATAGACAAAGACGAAGGACGGATTTCCCTCCTTGGGACTCTCAAAGCAATAGCTAGTAAGAAATGTGATAGCAGTTGACTGGAGAGCAGAGACTACATGAAAACTTAGTTTAGCAATTGTAGTAGTTGGACTTGTATATCTCAATTGCACAAATAAAGAAACAGCATGTAAATTACAAAATAATTCACAGACTTAGATCATGTCTGGCAGCCCTCCTGTTAAACATGAGATCTACTAAATAAGGAAATGATTCGTGTGCCTCTATGTTTAGCTCCCTCACCTGTTTCATCCTCGATGCCAATATCGAATCAACTGGGGCATACATTGGGAAGACCCCACACCTTGTCACCTTTATCTTGGAACAATCAACGGCTCTGCCATCAGGAAGATCATCTGTCATTGGGTAGAAGTCAAATATGGCCTCGGTGACGCCATTGTAGCTTCCTTGCTTTACATGGTCAAAGGTACTAAACCAGACGAACACGTGAGGCGTTTCAAACTTGAATTCATTGATTTCCCCATATTCGGCAACCATGCAACTCCGATGATGGACACAATGATCACAATAGCCTTTGAAATTGATTTTACATCCAACCCTCAAATTCCCTCCAACATTATAATTCTTGAATGCAACAACAACAGAATAAGCGAAACCCAAAAAATTAGTGTTAAAGAAGTTTGGACCAAGTTCGATCCATAGTACAGATTTATCAACTTCATATGGGAACCATCTTGGAATTGTACTTCCCGGACATACAATGCAAACTGGAGATTTAAAAACATATTCCTGTTCATCAATAAATGTGTTAGAGAGCAGAAAACCCGAGTTATTCAATTTAACAACAGAGAGAGAGAGAGACATACATTACTTTCTTCTTCAAATTCAAGATGAAATGCCACTTTAATTTCTTCTTGTGTAAAATACTTCGATAACGCAGTTGCCATTCGCATAATTCTAATCTGTGAATCAGTAACTATATCACGCCATGCATCCCATCCCATTCCTTTGCAATTTGAATATGTAAGTTGCTCTTGAAGTCCTTGAGAATTTTTATATTCATCCCAACCTAATGTAAGCGCAGTCTTTGAGCTCAACACTTGCTTGAGTGATGTGCATCCATGTGCTTGAAGCCAACGTACCCCTGGAAGCTCTGGTAAAGATTCAAGGCTCCTGCAATTGGTTAACTGCAGACTAATCAGCCGAGAAGCTTCTTTGATGCTTGCAGGTAGGCACTTGATCACAGTTCCACTCAGATCAAGTTTCTCAAGAGATTTCAAATTACCAATGCTTTCAGGTAGGCACTTGATCGCAGTTCCACTCAGATCAAGTTTCTCAAGAGATTTCAAATTACCAATGCTTGCAGGTAGGCACTTGATCGCAGTTCCACTCAGATCAAGTTTCTCAAGAGATTTCAAATTACCAATGCTTGCAGGTAGGTTTTTAATAGCGGTTCCCCTCAGATCAAGTTTCTCAAGAGATTTCAAATTACCAATGCTTTCAGGTAGGTTTTTAATAGCGGTTCCCCTCAGATCAAGAAATTTCAAATTACCAATGACTGCCCTCCTGTTAAACATGAGATCTACTAAATGAGGAAATGATTCATGTGCTTCTACGTTTAGCTCCCTCACCTGTTTCATCCTTGATGCCAATATCAAATCAACAACTGGGGCGTACATTGGGAAGATCCCACACTTTGTCACCTTAATCATGGAATAATCAACGACTCTGCCATCAGGACAATCATCTATTATTGGGTAGAAGTCAAATATGGCCTCAGTGACGCCATTAAAGCTTCCTTGCTTTAAATGGTCAAAGGTACTAAACCAGATGCACACGTGAGGCGTTTCAAACTTGCTCTCATTGATTTCTCCATATTCGGCAACCATGCAACTCTGATGATAGATACAATGATCACCATAGCCTTTGAAATTGATTTTACATCCAACCCTCAAACTCCCTCCAACATTATAATTCTTGAATGCAACAACAACCGAATAAGCGAAACCCAAAAAATTAGTGTCAAAGAAGTTTGGACCAAGTTTGATCCATAGTAAAGATTTATCAACTTCATATGAAAACCATCTTGGAATTATATTTCCAGGACATACAACGCAGACTGGAGATCTAAAAACATATTCCTGTTCATCAATAAATGTGTTAGAGAGCAGAGAAACCGAGTTATTCAATTTAACAACAGAGAGAGAGAGAGAGAGAGAGAGAGGGAGACGTACTTTACTTTCTTCTTCAAATTCAAGATGAGATGCTACTTCAATATCTTCTTGTTTAAAGTGCTTTGACAATGCAGTTGCCATTCGCATAATTCTAAACTGCGAATCACACCAAGCATCCCATCCCATTTCTATGCAATTTGAAAATGTAAGTTCCTCTTGAAGTCCTTGAGAATTTTTATATTCATCCCAACCTAATGTAAGCGCAGTCTTTGAGCTCAACACTTGCTTGAGTGATGTGCATCCATGTGCTTGAAGCCAACGTACCCCTGGAAGCTCTGGTAAAGATTCAAGGCTCCTGCAATTGGTTAACTGCAGACTAATCAGCCGAGAAGCTTCTTTGATGCTTGCAGGTAGGCACTTGATCACAGTTCCACTCAGATCAAGTTTCTCAAGAGATTTCAAATTACCAATGCTTTCAGGTAGGCACTTGATCGCAGTTCCACTCAGATCAAGTTTCTCAAGAGATTTCAAATTACCAATGCTTGCAGGTAGGCACTTGATCGCAGTTCCACTCAGATCAAGTTTCTCAAGAGATTTCAAATTACCAATGCTTGCAGGTAGGTTTTTAATAGCGGTTCCCCTCAGATCAAGAAATTTCAAATTACCAATGACTGCCCTCCTGTTAAACATGAGATCTACTAAATGAGGAAATGATTCGTGTGCTTCTACGTTTAGCTCCCTCACCTGTTTCATCCTTGATGCCAATATCAAATCAACAACTGGGGCGTACATTGGGAAGATCCCACACTTTGTCATCTTAATCATGGAATAATCAATGACTCCGCCATCAGGACAATCATCTATTATTGGGTAGAAGTCAAATATGGCCTCAGTGACGCCATTAAAGCTTCCTTGCTTTAAATGGTCAAAGGTACTAAACCAGACGCACACATGAGGCGTTTCAAACTTGCTCTCATTGATTTCTCCATATTCGGCAACCATGCAACTCTGATGATAGATAAAATGATCACCATAGCCTTTGAAATTGATTTTACATCCAACCCTCAAACTCCCTCCAACATTATAATTCTTGAATGCAACAACAACCGAATAAGCGAAACCCAAAAAATTAGTGTCAAAGAAGTTTGGACCAAGTTTGATCCATAGTACAGATTTATCAACTTCATATGAAAACCATCTTGGAATTATATTTCCAGGACATACAACGCAGACTGGAGATCTAAAAACATATTCCTGTTCATCAATAAATGTGTTAGAGAGCAGAGAAACCAAGTTATTCAATTTAACAGCAGAGAGAGAGAGAGAGAGAGACAGGGAGACGTACTTTACTTTCTTCTTCAAATTCAAGATGAGATGCTACTTCAATATCTTCTTGTTTAAAGTGCTTTGACAATGCAGTTGCCATTCGCATAATTCTAAACTGCGAATCAGTAAATATATCACACCAAGCATCCCATCCCATTTCTATGCAATTTGAAAATGTAAGTTGCTCTTGAAGTCCTTGAGAATTTTTATACTCATCCCAACCTAATGTAAGCGCAGTCTTTGAGCTCAACACTTGCTTGAGTGATGTGCATCCATGTGCTTGAAGCCAACGTACACTTGGAAGCTCTGGTAAAGATTCAAGGCTCCTGCAATTGGTTAACTGCAGACTAATCAGCCGAGAAGCTTCTTTGATGCTTGCAGGTAGGCACTTGATCACAGTTCCACTCAGATCAAGTTTCTCAAGAGATTTCAAATTACCAATGCTTTCAGGTAGGCTTTCAATTGCAGTTCCACTCAGATTTAAATGCTCAATGTTTGGACTTCGGGAGAGATCTGGAACTTTCATCAGAGCTCTGGACAAACCAAGATCCATCACTCTTAATTTCATAAGATTCTGCAACAAATAACCGATAAATTGCAAGAATTAACAACTTAGCCTGATCAAAGTAACTTTCTACACTACATTAATGTACGAAGTTAAATGAGCATAGACATACCTGGCCTTCATTCCAAAGTTGCTCAACTTGGCTGTTCCGCATTTGAAGCTCAACAAGATTTTCCGGACAAAGTTTTGATGGCCAAGATTTGAAAGGGTATCCCTCCCAGTCAAGATAAGTAAGAGAATGGGGAAGAGAAACTTTTACGTTGCAGTACTTGTTACGGCTAGAATTATAAACGTATAGCAACCTTAGATCATACATATTTTCGAAGTCTGCATGATCCAAGAGTATCCCTTTAATCGCAGACCTGTTAAAGAAAATGGCTTGTAGCGTTGCACTTCCCTGAGAATAAAGAACAAAGTATAAATGTGAATACAATTCAATATACATAAAATTTAAATGGAAGTGATGCATTTGGCGATCTTACCGTATTAGTTTTCAATTCCCGATTGAAATCCTCATCAACAGATAACCTATAGCATTTTTCAGGCTCTTCAATACATTGTTCACGAACAATTGCTCTACCCGTTTCTTGTAACAAATTATGCATCTTCAGGCTGTTATTTGTTGAAATTGATATGAGAGACTTATCAATCAGAGCTCCAATTACCGATGCACGAAAACCACATATATCTAGCATTTCTTTTACAATGTACACATCTTTCCCTTGATAAAAACATGCTATATCAAGAAATATCTCCTTCTCAATTTCTTTTAATCCATCATAACTTGATCTGAAGACTTTCCAGATCTTTTCTCCTGGAAATTCTTTCCATTCATCCAGCCAATCTTCTTTACTCTCACATTGAAGGAATGAGGAACCCAAAATTTGAAGAGCTAATGGAATCCCTCCACAATAATCTACCACAAGTTTAGACAACTCTGCACAGTCGACTCTAGAAATGTTATTTCCAAAAGCACTCAAATGAAAGAGTTGAAAAGCTTCATCAGAATTTAATTCCTGAACCTCGTATATCTTATGTTCAACACTTTTCTGAAGTAGGCTCTTATCTCTAGTTGTTATAATTACTCTACTTCCGGGGCCAAACAGAGCAGGATCTCCAGCTAGAAAATTTAATTGCTTTGAATCACTTACATCATCAAGAACAATGAGGACCTTCGTACCTCCCATCCTCTTTCTAACAAGATCTGATCCTATAGTTGGAGTGCCGATGTTTAGATCATTTTCCTTCAATATCTCACTAAGAAGTGTGTTTCGCAGGTGAACTAGTCCATCTTTTGCCGATTTCTCCCTCACATTTTCAAGAAAACAAGAAGCTTCAAATTTAGAAGAGAGTCGATGAAACACAGCATCAGCAAGGGTGGTCTTGCCAATGCCACCCATGCCCCAAATACCTACAGTGTATACATCAAGTGAATCAATGCATAATGATGACTCAATTTCATGAATGCATCTTTCCATTCCAACAAGGCCCTTTAAAACACTTGACGATTTTCTATTCAGCTGGCTCCAAATTTCGTTTACAACTTCCGTAACTAAATCGGCCTCCGTCCTGGCAAATATATGACGGACAACTAATAATTAGTTACAGGCATTCATTAATTAATCCTGCATGCGTTAAATTTTCATGAGTAGAATTCACTACAAGTTATAGAATTTTTTTTTTGTTTTTTGAACAAACACTACAAGTTATAGAATTAGTTACCCTGTTTCGTTTGAGAAGCCAGATAGATTAGCTGCAGTCGTCAAAGCAGCCCTCCACACGTTCACCTTGCCGATAGCGCCCTTGAAACGTTTTTCATGTTGAGCAAATGCAACTTCATAACTCCCCTTTTGTTTTCGTACCGTTGATGGACCGGTGCCGTAAAAAATGGGAATAACCAACTGGCCATATTTTTCCCTGCAGTGTAGTATATGTGCAAGTTCATCCAAGCACCAGGTGGAAGATGCATAGTTTTGTGAGAAAATGACCAACGAAAGCGTAGATTTCTCGATTGCTTCTAGAAGGGCAGGTGCAATTTCACCCCCTCTCACAAGTCTGTAATCTATGTAGGTTTCAATTTTCTTCCGGAGTAAGGCAGCGTGAAGATGGCTAGTAAAAGTATTGCGGGTGTCCTCACCTCTGAAACTAATAAACACATCATACTTTTCTAAAGGGGCTGGGATACAATCATCATCATCATCATACTTTTCTCGAGGGGCTGGGATATCATCATCGCCCGACGAATCTTGACGGGGAAAACGCCGACCCATATGAGCAATTGGATCAGACAAGGTTTCTTCCGACCCACCCATTTGATTTGCAGAATCACCATGGTCAGCATGAGCACGATGAGGACGATCAGCGCCTGAAAAATGAAACTCCAATCGAGACTCCATTGATGCGATTACAGCGGACAGATTCTGCATTGTCGACCCGATCGTTGCGACGGAAGATTGGATTTCCTGAACCGAACCTTCAAGAGCTGCTAATCGTGTATCCATGGTTTTGGCACGCGTCGTTGCTCTCGTCATACAAGAAGGAAAACGTGGAGGTTTGTTACTGGCTGATACCAATAATACAACCCATTGTTCTAACCTTACACTTGTACAGTAATATTCCTCTCAGTATCATTCAACAACTTCTTTTACAAGATATGCCCTGCATTTGCACAAGTGTTCAGTATTTATACCGAACTGCAAGCTAAGGCAGTTACAAGATATTTCCCAAATCTTATCTCTAACCAACCAATTATTATTGGCACTAACAATCAACAATTACTAACAGATATGATACTTAGCACTAACAACCAACAATTACTAACAGCATCCTATCAAAAAAGACCAACAAGAAAATGTTAATGATCTGAAGCACGTGTACAACAGAGTACCGATGGAAGTGACGACGATGAGAACTTGAAAGAACCCAATGAACTCCATCTCTCTTTTCTTTATAACAAGCGAGTAAGATGAATGACACCAATTGGATTGCACCAGATATGTACAAATAAAAATTAAAGTAGGAAGGAAATTACCCAAACACTTCGTGGAATGCACTTTTAAGCATTCAAACTAAAGACTTTTGGCACCGGGTGGCTGCAGTTGACCATATCACGTGGCCCGTGTCGTGTCTTACGACTGATGCTGAAAAGAGTTGTGACATGTTGCGAAACTCCCGATGCGCACTTGAGAACGACGTTGCAGACTCCATCACCATCACCAACATTACAAACAATAGATTTATAAAGTTATACATATAGATTTTCACTCTAAATCAGTAAATTCTGACATAATGTATAAGCACTAATTAGTCACGTATTTGACTTCTCTCCACAAATTTGCGTGATTCAAGGATCATTTTTACAAAAATTCGTCCAATTCTAGAACCTCAATAGTAAGTCAATAGTGCCGAAAATTCAAAGATCAACCTAACCCCTATTATTATTATTATTAAGTACCTAAAACTTCTCAACCTTTTAGTGTCATTTTAAATTGGTCTCTACCTTTTTGAACATTCCAAATCAGTACTCAACCTATTAAAAATTTCACATTTATTAAGCCCTAGTTAAACATTTATTAAATTAGCTAGGATTGCCTTGTCTCTCAAATCAATGGAAGGTCATGGAAGCTTAGCCTCTACCAACTAACGGTCATCACCACCACCATCATGCCATCACCTCCAAACCCAACGCAAAACCACCAACTCCACCCTACAACTCAAGCCGCTAACATTGAGAATAAGGTCATGGAGATTGATAAAATGGTATGGATTACATGATGTGGCCATCACCATCTTCACTACCCACAAAGAAATAGAAGCTTTACAAGTTGAAAATCGGTGAATGAGGAAATCACGTAAACAAAAACAAACTCATTGAAACCTTATCTAAATTGTTAACCCTCTTTTTTGTTAAGTGATTGTCCTTCTGATTTAAATTCAATTTTGGTCCATTTTTTATTCAATTCAATACATGTTTGATCATCATATTTCATATTATATCATCTATATTTGAAACTTGGATTTTGAGACAACTAATGTTAATATTGTCTTTGATAACCGAGTTGATGGGTTTTGAATATAATCTAAGTTTGAAAAATTAACAAATGTGACATTTTTAATATGTTGGGTACTTGTTTAGAATATTTAAAAATGTTGAGACCAATTTGGATTGACACTAAAAGATTAGAGGGTTTTAGGTACTTAATCTTTATTACTATTATAGTATGTGGGTTAAATTTAGGGTACTTATTACAAAATCAATAAAATATTATGATATTGACAAATATCTAAACTATATATTAATAAAACACTCATTATCAACTAAAATTCTATGAAATTACCAGTTTAATCCTTTAATTAAAAAAGGAACATGAATAACTAATATAGGCAGAAATGTAATTTCACACAACCAAATTTTGTTTTTTTCTTTTTTTCAAAAGCTTACGTACATGTAATCCTAACATATCTCTAATTAAAAAAAAAAAAAAAAACCCTTCCAAAGACAGTGGTTATATGGATTGAGGCCAGGGATGTTTTGTAGACTAAATTTACAAAGACAGTGGTTATATGGATTGAGGACGAGCAACATAAAGTGCCAACTGGTGTGAGAATTTCAGATCCAAGCTAGTCTTCTTAAAGAACTAGAATAGATCTGTTCAGACCGAATAGACAAAGACGAAGGACGGATTTCCCTCCTTAGGACTCTCAAAGCAATAGCTAGTAAGAGATGTGATAGCAGTTGACTGGAGAGCAGAGACTAGATGAAAACTTAGTTTAGCAATTGCAGTAGTTGACTTGTATATCTCAATTGCACAAATAAAGAAACAGCATGTAAATTAAAAAATAATTCACAGACTTAGATCAGGTCTGGCTGCCCTCCTGTTAAACATGAGATCCACTAAATACGGAAATGATTCGTCCTCGATGCCAATATCGAATCAACTGGGGCATACATTGGGAAGACCCCACACTTTGTCACCTTTATCTTGTAACAATCAACGGCTCTGCCATCAGGAAGATCATCTGTCATTGGGTAGAAGTCAAATATGGCCTCGGTGACGCCATTGTAGCTTCCTTTCTTTACATGGTCAAAGGTACAAAACCAGATGAAAACATGAGGCGTATTTAACTTGCACTCATTGATTTCTCCATATTCGGCAATCATGCAAGTCCGATGATACATACGATTATCACAGTAGCCTTTGAAATTGATTTTACATCCAAGCCTCAAACTCCCTCCAACATTATAATTCTTGAATGCAACAACAACAGAATAAGCGAAACCCAAAAAATTAACGTTAAAGAAGTTTGAACCAAGTTCGATCCATAGTACAGACTAGGAAGTGGTGCCTGCGCGTTGCTGCAGGATAAGAAAGTTTGTAGGTAATAACAACTAAAAAATTATTAAAAATAGATTGAGCATAATTTGTAAATTGTTCAGTTTTGACTAACGTTATATTAATTTATACAAACAAATGCATTGAGATATAAAGAGTAAGTGAAATTGGATACATACCTGGCTTGAGAATTTGGATAACGTCTTAGAAAAGATAAGTATATTGCAATTTAGTACAACAAAGACGGATCAAATTTATGTAAATTGGTAAACTCAGTTTTGATTATCTGGAGTAAAAATCATCATTTCCTTCTCTTCAGAGGAATTAACCATTACCAATTTATATAGACATCGTACCACTAAAGATAAACCTTGTCCATATTTTCTAAATTTGTGAAAGAACATATTAGATTAAAATATGAGGAGAGGGTATATCTCTAGTACATATGTCTACTTTTATACTTTTGGATATCCAATTTAACCTTTCAATATGCAAGCAGGTAATTTGCCATGTATTTAAATGATGTGAAAAGATAATTTGTATATATATTAGTCAAATGGATTATAACAACACTGTGTGAACAGATGTCCACGTGAAGCTGCGGATGCCAGCCTGATGTTACAGATGCCTGTGTGATTGAGAATAACTTGCACTAAATTCTATATAAAAAAGGGACAGATTAACATATTTATATATACTAAAACCCAAACCGATGGTTACTGTTCTAGGGCAGTGTGCGGACTAAAATGCCCCTCAAGTTAGTCTTCAGCAGTTACTTTTTGTCTTTGTTGTACAGTAAAATCCCGAATTTGCCCTTCCTATTCACCCGTTCCTCCATCTGTGGGGTCTTTCTTTTAGTCCTTTTTTAATTCTTTAAACCTAGCCGGTGGGCAGACAAAAAATATTAAAAAAATGTGATTAAAATCGGGCCATGTGGTTTGTGGCACAACAAACAATAAAAATGTATACCTTCCTAATTTTTTAAACCCATGTATAGCTGATGGGAAGAGCAAAAAAATATTTAAAAAATGTGATTAAGACCGGGCCACATGGTTTGTGGCACAAGAAACAATAAAAATTTATACCTTCTTAATTTTTTAATCCTATGTATAACCGGCGGGAATACCAAAAAAACATTAAAAAATATGATACACAGTGAATTTAACAGAAGGAGGCTGGAAAAGTTGGGGGAACCGGGGCCTCTCTTACCACGTGTTGGTCATCGTGAGGTTTGCTTTTCTCGCTCTATACACAGCCTGCTTTTTGTTTCGTTGTTCCGTTTCCCATACCCATTTCTGCTCTTCTATTGTTCCGTTTCCAGCCTCTTCTTAGCTTTTTCTTTCCGTTCGCTTCTCTCTCCATTCTCACCTTCTGCTTTTTTTCTCTTCCACGCCAGTGTTGTTCCATTGAGTTTTGCGTTTTTTCTAGTTTATCTGATTTAATTTTTTTCGGTGGTTTTCGATTTGCAGATGGATTTTTTCTTTAAATTTTATTTTTTTTCATTTTGGGGGTTTGATATGTGCGCTTATTTGGTTTCAGGAAACGCTCATGTCCCAATTTTGGGGCTTTCATGTGCGATTTCGCAAGCTCTTTGTGTTCAAGGTGTGTATATAAAATCTACTCTTTCTTTTGGGCTTTTTGTCGAACAAAATTTAAATATTTTTTGGGTGGTCTTCGATTTGGCTCTATGATTTGCTTTTCTTTTCATTTCAGGAAACGTTTGTCTTTGTTTTTTGGAAATTTTGTATATGCGTTTGCAAACCATTTGTGCATCAGCTATATAATTTCAATTTTTTTTTCATGGTTTATGTGTGGTTCTCTGATGTGTTTTGATTTTTGATTTCAGAAAAAGTTAAGGATACGATCAAACGTTTACTGGTGAGTTTTCTATTTTTCTGATTGTGTGTGATTTAATTTTTTTTCAAGCTTTGGGTGTACTTTTCTGATCTGCTTTGATTTTTAGTTGCAGCAAAAGTTGTTGGTCGAATTTCCAGTTTTTCATTGCGGCTTTGCAAGCTCTTTATCATCAAGGTATATAATTTTTAAAGAGAGTATAATTTTAAAGAGAGTATATGTATGGATTTAGGTACCAAGGCAAAAAATTGGTTGCTAACAGTGCGATAGGGTAGAGGTTTGCTTAGAGACTGAAATTTAAAAGATAGAGATCGCTTTGTTTAAATATTTTTGAAAACAAGAGTTGTAAAATGATAAAAGAAAGAGATTTTCTTAACTGATCAAATTGTTATCATGACTAGCTTTTGCTTCTTTTGTGTTAATAAATGTTAGATGCATTTAGGTTTTTGCGTTGTGAATTTGAATTTTCTGTTTAATTTGGATTTTCGTGTTTTGTATTTTGAATTCGAATCCTAATTTGAAAATGAATTAGGATAAATGATTGCTACCTAAACTGATGACCATGATAGAGCAAAAAATATACTTAGTCTTTTTTTTTTTAATCTTTTTATGAGAATTCTTACAAAAAAATCTAAAAAAAATGTGATAAAGCAACTGATTCTAAGGCAAAAAAATTTAAAAAAAAGAGATTTTGGCACGATAAGTCTTTCTTTTAGTCCAGAAAAAGATAAAATAATGATAAAAAAAATTGGTGGCAGGACAAATGAATATTAAAAAAATATGATAAAACAACTTATGGCAGGAAAAATTGATGGCAGGACAAAAAAAATGTTAAAAAATGTGATAAAGCAACTGATGGTAAGGCAATAAAAATCTTGAAAAATGTGAGTTAAACCCGGCGTGACACGACAAGTCTTTCGTAAGGCAAAAGAAAAAATTAAAAAATACAAGCTAAACTTAATGTGGCAAGATTCTTTTAGTTCAGAAAAAGATAAAATAATAATAAAAAAATGGGTGGCAGGACAAAAAAAATATTAAAAAATGTGATAAAGCAACGTATGTTTGTAAGCTCTTTTCTTTTGTTTCTCTTTTCTTTTCTGCACGTTTGCTGTCTTATTTCCTTTTCTCCTTTTCTCTTTCATTTTTAGCTTCTCTTTTTTTTTTTTCTGATGATCAATATTGTTTTTTCTGCAGTTACTGCTTCAACCAAAAAACTTTTGCTCATGTGTTAAGAGGATGTTGGCATGTGTTATCCAAAAAAAAGAAGTATTGATTTCACATTTTTTTGTGTGTAAATAGTTGATCCTAACATGAATTCTCCGTTCTTTTTTATGTATATAAACAATGGGCTCTTTAGGATCACTGTCAAGGGGGAATACTAGATTAACCATTTTTGTGTACTGATGATAAGGCATTTGATAATGTATTTTCTGTAAATCATATCAACTTACACAGCTTCGGAAAATTATTTGTTTCATTTCATGTTTAGTATTTATAACTCTTTGCATATTTATATGTTAAAAACATAATCTATAGTTATATTTTCGCTCCCGCAACAACGTGCGGGCAAAATTTACTAGTTTAAGCTAAGTATTAAGATGCAAACATTATTAAGATAAGAAATCATATAATTAAGCAGAAAATTGATAACGTATTCAATAAAAGTACAAAAGGAAAAGGGGTTATAGAAAATTACACTTTAAATATTTCCAATTAGTGATTAATCACTTTGATTATTGGCAATCTACAAACAATGACTGATTAACGTCAAATGAAATTGATATAAAATTCAAAGATTCAAGAATTTAATTAAAAATTATACCTATACTATCCGGACCTTATTGTATATAAATAAAAATTTAAATAATAAAAAAAATTCAAGGTTCCATGATGGATGGTTTTAAAAATCAGAAGCTGAGATGATGATACCTCCAGCATTTCTCAAACTCTCAACATCCTGAAACAATAAAGCAAATCAACAATGCAACAAACATAAATCACATAAAGAAAATAACATACTGTAAAAAAGATGCAAATTTTTTCCCAAAGTTGAGCAGAAAACACACACCTTAAACTTCTCAATCTATTCATTAGGAGTGCATTAAGGACCCAACTGCATTTTACTGCTTTCTTCTTCAATCTTCCTCTCACTTGTACACTCATCTGCCTTCCAATCCTCACCATTCCTTCACTATCTGTATAAATAAAAATTGAAAAAGATATAACACTCTTAAATCAAACCCCAAAATAATTGGGTAAAAGCATTTTAGATTAAAACCCAAACCTAAACAGCTAAAAGGACCAGCACATAAAATTAATAAATGAATTTAAAGAACAGTAAACATATATTAGTCCCAAGAAAAAGATATCTATTGGACGTAATGTATGTTTCCCACCTTAATCATTTTTATATTGTTATTGTTATCTTGTAAGTACTGTTATCATGTTGGCTAGCACCCAGCGTAGTGCTGTAGTGGCGTACAACTTTTCCTTTCTTTATTGTACCAATAGCTCTCTTGCACCCTCATGTTGAGCTCTTCTCTACATATATACCTCTTGTAAGTAATCTTAATCAGTCAGTTATCATGAATATACAATTTATATTAATTTTCTACAATATCCAACAGACAAACATAACAGAAGAAGAAACTTTTACTTAAGCAGCGCAAAAGGATATCCTCTGCATTTCATTCCAAAAGCCATCACTCTTATGTCTTTGCCTGCACAGTTTTTGCTCCAACATAGCCTGCCATGATGATAGCACTATCAATAATTAAGACATAAAGAAAGGCTATCCTAGCTAGCCATTATCGTTGGAGTAAACCAATACCATCGTAAGTAAAGTAGCAGACCAAGTTTTTTTAGAATTGATGTGTTAACATGTTTAAGTAGCAAAAAGAATACAACACATTGGATGTGTTAACACATCCATAAGCTGATGATTCCCTCTCCGGTTTATCACATCATTCTTAATATATTCAACAATGTAGCAACAATGAACTCACATAGACTACGTTTTTTAACTGTCTCTCTCTCGTTCTGATCATCCACATGTGTTTCTGAGAAATGTTTAGCCATTTAACTAAAACACAAAAAATAAAAAAATAAAAAAATAAAAAAATCCTCACCCACATCAAAAAACCGAAACATGCAGAGCAAAACCCAAAAATTAAGGATGACCATCCCTCTTTTTTAAAGTTTTAGGGAAGGATCGATGCACAGACAATCGATGTACAGGAAAACCCTAACCTAAAAGACCAAAATTTCCCAAGATGAAAATTGCAATTAGATGGAACAACCAAACACAAATATCAGAAAAAAATGCATAAAACATTCCAAATAAAAAACCCAGACACCTTAATCGAAAAGGGTTTCCAAGATTGCATAGAGAAACCCTAAAATTGATAGAGCAGTATTTCTTGAAAGAAAAAATGCAATCAGATTAAACAACGATGCTAAAAACACGAAAAAATTAGGAAAGAACTGATAAAAAAAACGCAAAGATTTTAATTTTACACCAATCGATCTACAATTTTTCTTCCTAATCAAAGAAAAGAGAAAAAGAATAAAATAGACAAACCACCTGAAACACCGCAATCAGCCAGAAAAACCACCTTTTCAGACGACAGACGATGAACACAAACAGAGAAGCAAGGAAACACGAAGATCGAACAGGGAGAAAAGCAGAAAAACAGAGAGCAGGCGAAAGGAAAAAGCAACGGAAGAAAGTGAGAAAAGGTTCGAGCACCTTTCCGTCTGTAGGCTCATTGTACAGGGGCAAAATCGCTCATTTCTGTAGCATCTTTTAAAAGGCTGAAAACCGCGCGTTAGAACAGGGACAAAACCGGAACGGCACCGTTAATGAACAGTGTTTTCCACCAACGTTTAGTGTAGTTACTAAAAATTATTGCCCGCACGTTGTTGCGGGATTAAAAAATGTAAAAAGCATTATGTTTGAAAGATATAAAAAATTGTCATTAGAGATTAATACAATTCATTGCTATATTTAATTGATACTCCACATAAAATTGTAGAAGTTTTGGCTATCTATGTACATAGAATATTTTAGATCAACACATTCCACTTGGTTAGTTTTTGTGATTTTCGATCAACAGCAGTACTTACATACAAAAGGTTATGGAACTTTGGGCTATTTACATGCAAAAAACGTTAAGAAATATTGTGTCATCTACATTGATAAAATATGACAAAAATTGTTCAATGAAACACCAAAAGTTCCCTCCAGTACTCTTAATTGCCAAAAAAGTAGTTTAAACCAATATAAGACCAAAAACTCTTCCAAATTCCATGTGTATTCAGTTTCTCTAAATCAACCAACTTCTCCGTTCCAAACTATCCAACAAATATTTGACAGCAATACAACCAACCACCAACAAACATTTTAAACTCATCGAAAGATCAAAACCCTTTCAAATTTGCATGCATATTAGTGATTTTCAACTAAATTATTTGGAGATGGAGACACACAAAGCTAGCATAGGAACCAAAGAAGATCTGCAAAAGCAAGTTAAGAGATCATCGTATTACAAAAACAAATTACATAATAAAATTAAGAGAGCATCATATTACAAAAGCATAATAATGTTCATTTGCAAATGTATTACAAAAACCTATGGTTTCATTCCACTTCACATAATTCACAGTGTTTTTTTTTTCAACCCACAAAATTTACGGCTTAGGTCAGAGAATTTGATCTGATTATTAATATTCAGACGGAAAAGATAAGACTCAAATGAAATGGGCATTTGAAGTCACTTTCTTATTTCTGATAACCACATCAATATAATATTTATACAAACATAGCAAAAAAGATTAGCAAGTGCAAGCACATATCTTGTGATAGTATACAAAAATGACTAAACCCGAAATTCCTAACACATACACTAATCTTATACAAAGAAATTAGAATATCAAAATCCTAACAAAACATGAGGCACAATGATCACAATTAGAAAAATATTTCAAATAAGAGCCAAACCAAAAATGCACATAAAGGTAAGTTATCAACTCAAATAAAACTCAATCTGATGCTCATTTCTAATTATGAATGCTCTCGGGACTCCAATCTTCTCATCCCAGTCGAAAAGAACTTCAAATGCAGACTCCTCTGCAGTTTAGAGGGTGATTGTTGTAACCCAATTTTCCAATTATGTTGCCCTTCCAACTTTTTCTTGCAACCAAGTTTCTAAAAAAACAGATTGAATTCAAAAGGTAATTGGACCAAGGCATAAAAAGACATAAGAAAAAGTATAGAAAGTATAAACCACATATATCACATATTATACTACTTTGTATTCCAAATACACATAAGAATATATCCATTCTAGTGAATGGCCTAATTCCAATTAATCTCACCTTTACTTTCTCTCAAACCCGTCAACTTATCTTTGACTTTGTTTTTCAACGACATCATATTTAAGAGTTAGCTTCCATCAAACCTTCACCTAGTCCCACCCTTACTTTCCTCTCTAACCCTTCATTATCCCACTTTTACCCCCTCAAACCCCTCAACTTACCCTGGACTTTGTTTCTGCAGCTTAGTTTCATTTAAAAGCTTATTCCTCAACAAAAGCATCATTAGTTTCAGTCTTAAATAATCAACACAAGAGAACTCAGGAAATCATTCTCCACTCTCTCGGTGACCAAACTTATGATAAGGAAGTGGAGAGAACGCATTGTTAAGAAGAAGAGTACCTCAAATGTTCAGAAACTAAGAAATTGAGAAGCTCAGTTGCATGTAGAACGACAGTGTTTCGACCTGACATTTTAAACTCTTCATAACATCAATTTCCATCTTACATTAGAATAAACCTCCAATGTTAGAAATATGAGTACAAACGAATGCTTAGTAAAAGAATTAGCCAATTCTAATAGAATTGTTAATCAAACTATGAAAGCAACATATGTATTTTTCCAAATTCAAACACAGAACCAACAGAGAGAATCCAATTGAAAACCGAACAGCCCAAACAGACCATGAAGATTATACAATCAGAAGAAGAGATATTTGGGGAAGAAGAGTTCATTACCTAGTCCGAAGGCAGCCGAGCAGCAGCAGAAACTAAAAAAGCAAACAACTTTGGCCTCAAATTTTATCTGAAAAAAATAATAAAATTAACAGGTAGGAGTGATAATGTTATTAATATGTGGGTTGTGTGTTGGTTTGTGTCTTTGAAACACCAAGAGGTCCAAAAATCGAAACAAAGTGGAAAATAAATCTTAAAAATTTTTAGCCAAAAACATCCTCTCTAGATAAAATTTAACGAAAAATTCATAAATTACAACAAGTAAATCATTGGAAAAACGAAACGTATATGACAACGAATAAGGCACTTGCAGGCCTCTTAAGCTTGTTCGGATCCTTCGCAACCTCCTTGCTCGCATCTCCACGTTTACTCTTCAACCTATGAAAATCAGAAACCAACACCGACACACAAATAAAGATGAGATATGTGGTTAATATCAAACAGAGCTTGGTGGTGATCTTTTCAAAAGTCAAGTTTGCAGTACAACTTTATATTTGTTTTCACTTACATTGATGATAAGTATAATCCAGACAGAGAAACTCATGAACCAGCCTGTCAAAATCATTGACGGAGAAATGATAAATAACGGATTCTCAAAGATACAGAAACATATCAAGAACTTGGACAATGAAGATACCCAAAAAAGGAATTTCTTGGACATGCAACCAACAGGTGTACAGAAAATTAAACAAAAATTCAAAATTGACGGTTCATATCGAGATCTTCAATCAAATCGCAAAAAGTTGTGAAAATTCATAACAAAATGGAAATAAAAAACATAATCTCACTTCGCATCAGTTTTTTTGTGAGCAGCAACTCTTGATTTCCCCATGTTCAACTAAACCTTCATAGAAAACTGCAAAAATAAACGATGAGAATCATTTATAAACGGCAACAAATCGATATTAACAAATAAAAAAGAAGTATAAAAAAGAAGTCGGAGAAAAAATAGAGAGAAAAAGAGGGAGCGATGAAGGAGAAAATCGCAGAGCAACGGAGATCAAAAAACGAAGAGAAAAGGTAAAGTGAAAATGATGCGGTCAAAACAGAGAAAGTTGGAATAAAAGAAACTAACCGAGGGCATTTCCGCCCTTTCACTGTTGGTGAACAGTGCTCCTACTCACATGATGAACAGTGATTTTGGAACTGGGCTTTAGTATATATAGATATCTAGAAATTGGTACCCTGCGCGTTGCTGCGGGATTAAAAATTGTAAAAAAATTATCATAAACGATTAATATTATTTATATTAAAAATGTTAGAAGATTTTAATAAACAAAAGATTTAATCTATACAATCCACACACAAACAATCGTAGAACTTGTGTCTCTACATAAAAAAAAAAAAAAATCAAAGTCATTCACTGAAGCATCTAAAGTTTCCCTCCAGTACTCTTGTTTGTGAAGAAAACAACCTAGGCAAAGGAAAAATATGAAATATTAAAATACATGCAATTAATTTATACATCAACAGGTTTATACTACCAAAAAAAAAAGGATAAAGTATGGTTACCCAGTCTTTTTTTGGTGGAAAAGAATCTGGTTTTATACCAATTAGAGAGGACCTTTTTTCAGTGATTTTATAGTCTCTTATTTAGATCAGTGCATTTTTATATTGTAAATTGTAAATATTGAGATTTTATGTTATAGCTAAACAATCAATCTACAAACCAAGTTAACACCCATAGAATTATCCCCTGCATTATAAAGAGGACCTAATTCACTTCTTAATTCTACCTAACATGTATAACACTTAACATGTATAACATTTCATTTGTAACTTAAAACAACAGAACAATAATGAAAATGGTAGAAATAAGACATTAATTTTGAAACCAATGAATAAAAAATAATCACCATTAAGAAATTCAATAACCAAGCACACCTCTTGTGCTTTCCCAAATATCAATATCAATATTTCACACTGCAATTGGTAGTGAGAACACATAAAGGGATAAAAAAAGTTGAAGCAAAACCCTTAATATCATATTGTCATGGATAAAAACAGTGGGGCAGAGCGTTGATAAAAAAGAAAACAGTGATTTTTCTCTTTTGGATTTTCCACACCATCCAGTTCATCAAAGAAAATAAAAAGAGTGAGGTAAATCTTGGAAGCTCGCCTTAAACCAAATAGAAAAAAGGATGCCTATTGAAAGTAAAAATCCAAGTAATAATCAAACCAACATAGTAAGTCATGAATCAACCATTTGTGTTTTCCATTCGAAAATGGGAAAGGACCAATTCCACCGCAGAGAGGGTCAAGAGAAAAATTTGGCTTCAAATTAAAGTCAAACAAATCAACCAATCTGTATAATTGTAGAACTATCTAACATAAATTTAAACATTCATAACTCTATATGTCAATTTACAATACCCAATATATGGATTCATCTAGAATCCCGCCACCAATCTATGACTAAAAGAAAAAATAACAGAATTGTAAGACAAAAGGTACCTGCTTTGCTTTCTCCCTCTCTTTTCAGCGCCTCTCCTCTACCGTCTGCTTGTTCTTCAACTCCTTTTCGTGCACTGTAAGCACCCCCACACAAAATTCGACGCAATCAAAACCATAAAAAAAAAAAAGAATTAACAGCCCTCGTAACTAAAATAAGAAACCCATATGGATTAAAAACAAAAACCCAGAAGTGGGAAATAGACCAACAAAACATGACATATATATATTTTTTAAATTGATATTAATAGGGAAAACACAAAACTCGATAAATCTAATGAACAATTTCCTTCAACCCAATAAATATTTTTCCTTAAATAATCCAGAAACTCCACTTTCCTGTCATTAATACTACACCTATGCCTCAGTCCAATACTAATTTTTTTTATTTGCCGAAATGGAAAAAACCCAAAAGGCAAATAAAAAATTAAAGTGTTATACTGAAAGAAATGATTTTAAGATGATATTATTTTACATATAATATGTTTATACTGAAAGAGATGATTTTAAAGTGTTATTTACAAAAAAGATGATACTATTTACAACCAGCTTAAATCACACTGAGAGTCTGCTCTCTGAGCAAGTTTTTGACAAACTTGAATGGTAAAATGGACAAATCAATAGGTTGCAGGAGATGAATGAAATTTCAAATTGATTTACAATGAATGGATTAATGAAAAATTGACAGTAACACTAAACATGGTAGTCATACATATTAGAAAGCCATCCATCTATAAGCCAGTCCTCATAAGTTCATTCACTTGCACTATTCTTCTACTGTCTGATAAAGAAAACAAAGTTCTTGTAAGTACTCCCTAACCATATGAGCAATAAAATCTTTTAAAAGGAATCCTAATTGTCTCCACATTAAAGAAAACCATAAAAGAATTACTAATGACTATATCTGCAAACCAAATCTTTTTTTTTGTACCAGCTAAAGTACACATATGAATATCAAAACGAAAACCTCAAATTATCATAGCATTCCCTTTCTATCTTAATTTTTGAAAAAGGAAACACAATGGAAGAAAAAAATTCGACAATTTTATCTTGTAAATCATTACTACATAGAGTCAAAAGCACTTCAATTATGGAAGGAGGGAAAAGAGGTGCAAATAACTGGTTCTCAATAGAAATCATTGCCTAGTCATCAACTCTTTGTAAGCAAAAATTAGAAAAGTTTAGGATCTAGCATGATAATTTAAGTTACTTGATTCAATGTTCGCAATCATTGTGCTACTATTAAACTGATGTATTCTTCGAAAGAATATAATTGGTGTGTACTTATACGTAACACAACATAATTAGCCTTAAAATCAATATGCAAAACTTAATTAACTTGCACAACACTCATTTTATTGTTTACTCACGAACTTAAATATTGGCTCTTAGATAAGAGATGTAATGGTGACTTCTTAAGCCTTATACGATGCACGGTACCATAAATGCAAAACCTCCAAAACTCTCTGAATGCCCAAAATTCACAGTTACATAATCAACAAAATCCCCTGGAAAATGTTTTGTACAATAGTTTTCAATACTGTTAACAAAATACACATGTTTATTCAGGGAGTTAAACAAAATGTAAATCTTGGTATTCTTCCCTAAACTGTAGAAGCCCGCCAGACCTAAACTCTTTTCAATCTACCCCGAGTTAGTAATGATCTACTGTAGGTTCTTTTGGTCTAGATAGCCATTGAATGCAATCTGAGCGTGAAGGTTACCTGATGCATGGTGGTTTAATTGTCATCTGCTGCTTTTTAAGATGGAAATGGACTAATTCTTGTCTTTAGCTTAATGATATCAAATTCAGCTTGGTTCCAAACGTACTGCAAAAGTCAATTGAAAGTTAATGACATCTTTACAAGTAAACAATAGTTTAATTAGTCATAAAATTTTATCAGCTCTGCATCACAGAGATGAGAGCACCATATAAACTTAGGTTCCTGAATATTTTCAACAAGTCAAATGACAATATTCTAAAAACGAAAACTACATTATGGTCCTCAAGAAATATTCTAAGCTAGGAAACGCCTGAAGTTGAAATAAAGAAGCGCTGTCAGAAATAACAATTCCGATTTGTTTTGGTCTTATGATCACTCACTCCCAACTTATCATATTCTCAATACCATTTTTTCCAAACCTTGCATCTCCCAAATTATCAGATTCTCAATACCATTTTCTCAAAAACTTGCATACAACAACTAACCTTCTATTGTTTTCAATGTTTATAGATTACCGAGCAATGTAAATTTCGGATCCTTTCTTTAAAGCCAGAGCAGATAGACAAACTAATTGTAAAATAACACCTAAAACTGAGAGAAAAAAAGATATATGGGATAGATGGAAACTTGTTTGCAATTTCCCATGTATATCCATAACATGATTTTGAATTAATCTACACAAAAAATAAGTTTTGCAGGACACACGATATCAGGGAAAAAAAGGTCTAGAGAGATTATGATAGATTGTGGGATGTTGTGATAGACTTCTAGTTAATACTATATGTTACATCAGATTCTTTATAAACACCTCTAGGTAACAAAAGTAAGCATTCTTCACTAATTAACTCTCTCAAATAGGCTCAATTTTCAGTTTAAATTTGGTCAACCGTTTGGAGTGCTTAACGTTTCCGATTCTTCATTTGTTAAATCGACTAAAAAGAGCAAAAATTAAAATGAAATTAAAAAGGTGAACCTGGTGGTCGCCACCGCCGCCGCCGATGAGGAGATCGAGGGGATTTATTTTAGCTTATCGGTTGAAAAGCTGGCTTTCTTCTTTCTTCTTCCCATTCAGGTTCTATTATGTGTCTTCTCGTTCTTTCAAAACACTACCAATAGTTCCAACCACGTGCCATTGGATCATAATCCAAATAATAACATAAAAGTCTTAGGAAGCTGGAAAAAAAAAATTCTATCACATCAAGTTCAAGCCTCCACTTACCACAAACTAATGTGTGCAGACTGGGCATTCATGTGGCTTCTCTTTCTCTAGCCAAAACCAAACAACATCATGCTCATCCTCTGCAATTAAAATACAACAAAAAAAAAAGACATCAAAATGATTGGAATAAAAATTTAAAAGATTCATTTTTTCTCAAATTCTCTAATCAAATCAGCTAACCATTTTCAAAACCCTACAAATAAAAGATCGAAGGGTTTATGCAGACCCAAATTCAACCATTAGAGAAAAGGCAGTGGCGATGGACTTCTGGAGAGATAAATGGTTTGAAGGAGGAGAGAGAAATGGAATTTTGGAGAGAGATGAAATTTTAAAGAGAGAGAAAGCAGAAAGGCAAGCGAGAGGAAGAGAGAAGGAAGACATTTAGTGGATTTATGTTTGTAGTTCGTGAGTTCCAATTGGAGAGATCTGCACTAGAAGTAAATGGAAAGGTTTACTGAACCTTCGAGAGAAAGCTCGAGAAATCTGAGAGAGAACACGCGTCCACGATCAGCAACAAGCGTCCAATATGTGTAAACCTGGCAAATTCAAGATAAAATGCTACTTTATTTTCTTCTTGTGTAAAATACTTCGATAACGTTGTTGCCATTAAGGGTGGGCACTTAGAACCGAAAACTGAAACCAAAACACGAACCAAATCGAACCAAACCGAATGGTTTGGTTTTGCGGTTTTGAAACGATTTCGGTTTTGAAACCGAGCCGCAACATAGAAAACGGTTTAGTTTTGATTTTGGCTTTTGAAAACCACACCGAAACCGAACCGCACCGTAAATATTAATAAGCATTTAATTAAATGTCCATATTAGATTTCATGTTTTAATCGGTCGTTTGTTAGAATCTATACACTTAGTATGGACTCAACCACACTATAATATTATCATTCATCACTTTCTTTCGTTCATTAACTTGAAGAACCTTTGTTATTTTATACCATCACACACACATATATATATACAAGGGTGGACTAATCTTGTTATCAATAGTCGAACAATGATCTAATGAAGTCCACTCATTTGAAGCATGATATCACATATTCTAGTATGAAAGTTTTGCTCACGTGTATTGAATTCAAATTTATTCAACTTGTTTTATGAAAAACATTGTAAGGGACACCCTTTTGTTGCACAAACATGTTTTAACATCACAACTGCATTGAACATGCTAATTGTTTACATAACAAATGTCTTTTTCCTATTACTATTGGGAAATGCTTATTAATATGTTAAATTGCAAATTGTACATTTTTTCTTAAAAACCAAACCGAAACCGTTTGAAACTGCACCGAACTGAACCAAATGGTTTGGTTTCATTTTGGTTTTGGCTTCAAAACCGCACTGAACCAAACCGCAAAAACTTACGGTTTTGGTTTTGGTTTTGGTTTCGGTTTCACTCAAAACCGCACCAAACCGAACCGCGCCCACCTCTAGTTGCCATTCGCATAATTCTAATATGTGAATCAGTAACTATATCACGCCATGTATCCCATCCCAGTCCTTTGCAATTTGAATATGTAAGTTGCTCTTTGAAGCCCTTGAGAATGTTAATGTTACACCCCACCCCTCATTTTTATTTAAAAATAGTTTTGGTTCTTATTTGGTGAGCCTAAGGGGCCCACCCCTGATTTTGTCCCCCCTTTTCCTGTGCTCTCTCTTCTCCTCCTCCTTTCCCGTACTCCCTCTCAGCTCTCTCACTCACTCATCTCTCTCTTTCGAGGTATTTTCCGGCCAAACCACGACGACTTAGATGTCGTGTGAGGTACCATTCTCTTCGTCTATTCGAGAACTATAACTTTCATTTTTGAATCACTTGATTTCGTCGAGTATTGATAAAGTTATGGCCGTTTAGAGGTTGTGTAGTTTTTCGGCCGAATCTAGCCTTCTCCTCCCTTTGAATCTGGCAACCCACCAACACAAGGCCTTTAGGCCTTTCCTGCAGAGCCCAACCCACCTCTTTTCCTTTAATTTTTGTTTTGCTTTTAATTTAAAGGCCTTGGGCCTTACTTGTGAAGGCCCTAAACCCAAACCCAAGTTCCCATTTTAATTTCTTAGAAGCCTTTGGGCCATTTTCCTTTAGGGCCTTAAACCTTAGGCCATGCACTCAAAACCCTAACCCTAGCCGGCCCAAACCCTTTATGTAGAATATTTCATTAGGGAATATTCTATTAGAGAATATTCCGTCAGAGCATATTATATGGAATATTCTATAGACGTTTACGAAATTTACCCGTGACCCTTCTTAAGGTAATTCGACGTTCTAAATCCGTTTTCGACGTCCGTTTTCCCAAATTCAATTGTTATAATATAGTTTTATTAATTGGACCCTTTATGTGGTTAGGGGCAATTATATATGGCGTTCCTTTTTCGATAGGTTGTGTGGCTCTTCAGCAGCGAAGTACTGTGAGTGGACCCCTTCTAAAAATGCATGTTTTAATAATAGAAATGCATACATGAAAAACATGATTTATTGAATACGTTTGTGAACGTTTTATGAGAAATTGATTATCGTGCTCATTGAGATTAGTTTGAATTATTACTATTTTTCCTATAACCCATGTTCTTATAGAATATCTGATGGATGACGATATGATATTTAGAACATGTTTAGAACACCTCTTTATAGTATAGATGATGAATGACTTTATACTATGAAGTTGTTTTTCAATATATATATGTTCAATGGTTTTTGAGCTCGACACTTTGTTAAGTGACGTGCAGCCATGTGCTTCAAGCCAACGTATGCCTGAGAGCTCTAGTAAAGATTCAAGGCTCCTACAATTGGTTAACCACAGACAAATCAGCCGAGAAGCTTCTTTGATGCTTACAGGTAGGCACTTAATCGCAGTTTCACTCAGATCAAGTTTCTCAAGAGATTTCAAATTACCAATGCTTACAGGTAGGCTGCTTTCAATTTCAGTTCCACTCAGATCAGATCTGACTGCCCTCCTGTTAAACATGAGATGTACTAAATGAGGAAATGATTCGTGTGCTTCTACGTTTACCTCCCTCACCTGTTTCATCCTTGATGCCAATATCCAATCAACTGGGGCGTACATTGGGAAGATCCCATATTTTGTCACCTTAATCATGGAATAATCAACAACTCCGCCATCAGGACAATCATCTATTATTGGGTAGAAGTCAAATATGGCCTCAGTGACGCCATTACAGCTCCCTTGCTTTAAATGGTCAAAGGTACTAAACCAGACGCACACGTGAGGCGTTTCAAACTTGCACTCATTGATTTCTCCATATTCGGCAACCATGCAACTCCGATGACAGATACAATGATCACCATAGCCTTTGAAATTGATTTTACAACCAAGCCTCAAACTCCCTCCAACATTATAATTCTTGAATGCAACAACAACCGAATAAGCGAAACCCAAAAAATTAGTGTTAAAGAAGTTTGGACCAAGTTTGATCCATAGTACAGATTCATCAACTTCATATGGCAACCATCTTGGAATTATATTTCCAGGACATACAATGCAGACTGGAGATCTAAAAACGTATTCCTGTTCATCAATAAATGTGTTAGAGAGCAGAGGAATCGAGGTATTCATTTTAACAACAGAGAGAGAGAGAAAGAGACAGGGAGACGTACCTTGCTTTCTTCTTCAAATTCAAGATGAGATGCTACTTCAGTGTCTTCTTGTTTAAAGTGCTTTGACAATGCAGTTGCCATTCTTATAATTCTAATCTGCGAATCAGTAAATATATCACGCCAAGCATCCCATCCCATTCCTATGCAATTTGAAAATGTAAGTTGCTCTTGAAGTCCTTGAGAATTTTTATATTCATCCCACCTAATGTAAGGGCAATCTTTGAACTCAACACTTTGTTGAGTGACGTGCAGCCATGTGCTTGAAGCCAACGTACCCCTGGGAGCTCTGGTAAAGATTCAAGGCTCCTGCAATTGGTTAACCGCAGACAAATCAGCCGAGAAGCTTCTTTGATGCTTGCGGGTAGGCACTTGTTCGCAGTTCCACTCAGATCAAGTTTTTCAAGAGATTTCAAATTACCAATGCTTGCAGGTAGGCTTTCAATTGCGCTTCTACTCAGATCAAGTTTCTCAAGAGATTCCAAATTACCAATGCTTGCAGGTAGGCTTTCAATTGCACTTCCACTTGGATCAAGTTTCTCAAGAGATTTCAAATTACCAATGCTTGCAGGTAGGCTTTCAATTGCGCTTCCACTCGGATCAAGTTTCTCAAGAGATTTCAAATTTCCAATTCTTGCAGGTAGGCTTTCAATTGCGCTTCCACTCAGATCAAGTTTCTCAAGAGATTCCAAATTACCAATGCTTGCAGGTAGGCTTTCAATTGCACTTCCACACAGATCAAGTTTCTTAAGAGATTTCAAATTACCAATGCTTGCAGGTAGGCTTTTAATTGTGGTTCCAGTCAGATCAAGTTTCTCAAGAGATTCCAAATTACCTATGCTTGCAGGTAGGCTTTCAATTGCACTTCCACTCAGATCAAGTTTCTTAAGAGATTTCAAATTACCAATGCTTGCAGGTAGGCTTTTAATTGTGGTTCCACTCAGATCAAGTTTCTCAAGAGATTTCAAATCTCCAATGCTTGCAGGTACGCTTTCAATTGCAGTTCCATTCAGACCAAGTTTCTCAAGAGATTTCATATTACCAATGCTTGCAGGTAGGTTTTTTATTGTGGTTCCACTCAGATCAAGTCTCTTCAGAGATTTTAATTTACAAATGGTCTCTGGGAGACTCACAAGATTTTTGCAAGTAGTCGCTGCCCCACTCAAGTCTAATACTGGTATATTCTTGGGAAGCTCCAAGCATCGAATTTTTTCAAGAGAACAAACTGATGACGGCAATTCCTCTATTGCAGTGCTATCTAAATGTAAGTACTCAATACTGCTTGGCATCTCCGGAACATATTTGAGTGTGGTGCAGTCTGTCAGGTTAAGATAACTAAGCTCGTCGAGACATGGAAAATACGAAGGAATGTCAACCAGACAAACACCCATAAAGATCTATATGCTCAATGTTAGGACTTTGAGAGAGATCTGGGACTTTAATCAGACGATCACACAAACCAAGATCCATCACTTTTAAGTTCCTAAGATTCTGTAACAAATCAATGACAATTGGAAAGAATTAATAACAGACAGACCAAATAGACTTCTACACCGCTTTTATTTAATAAAATAAGCATATAAATACCTGGCCCTCGTTCCAAAGTTGTTCAACTTGGCTGTTGCGCATTTGAAGCTCAACAAGATATTCTGAACAAAGTTTTGATGGCAAAGATTTGAAAGGGTATCCCTTCAAGTCAAGATAAGTAAGAGAATGGGGAAGAGAAACTTTTACTTTGCAGTACTTGTTACGGCTAGAGTTGTAAACATACAGCAACCTTAGATCATACATCTTTTGAAAGTCTGCATGATTCAAAAGTATCCCTCCAATTGCAGACCTGTTAAAGAAAATGGCTTGTAGCGTTGCACTTCCCTGAGAATAAGAACAAATTATGAATATGAACACAATCTACAAAAAAACTTAGATGAAACTGAATGCATTTGGAGATCTTACTCTTACCGTTTAGTTTTAAAATCCCGATTGACATCCTCATCTAAGAATAATTTATTGCATTTTATGAGCTCTTCAATACATTGTTCGTGAACAATCGCCCTACCCATTTCTTGTAACAAGCTATGCACCTCCAAGCGGTTATTTGATGAAATTGATATGAGACTTATCAATCAAAACTCCGATTCCAGCTGCACGAAAGCCACATATATCTAGCATTTCTTTTACAATGTACACATCTTTCCCTTGATAGAAACATGCTATATCAAGAAATATCTCCTTCTCAATTTCTTTTAATCCATCGTAACTTGATCTCAGCACATTCTAGATCTTTTCTCTTGGAAATTCTTTCCATTCATCCAGCCAATCTTCTTTGCTCTCACAGTGAAGGAATGAGGAACCCAAAATTTTAAGAGCTAATGGAATGCCTCCAGCATATTCTACCACAAGTTTGGACAACTCGGTATAATCTTCGCTAGCAGTTTTATTTCGGAAAGCACTCAAATGAAATAGTTGAAAAGCTTCATCAGAATTTAATTCCTGAACCTTGCATATCTTATTATGTTCAACGCTTTTCTGAAGTAGGTTCTTATCTCTAGTCGTTATAATGATTCTACTTCCAGGGCCAAACAGAGCAGGATCGCCAGCTAGAAAAATTAATTGGTTTGAATCATTTACATCATCAAGAACAATGAGTACCTTCGTACCTGCCATCCTCTTTTTAACAAGATCTGATCCTATAGTTGGAGTGCCGATATTTATATCTTTTTCTTTCAATATCTTTCTAAGAAGTGTGTTTCGCAAGTGAACTAGTCCATCTTTTTTTCTTATTTCTCCCTAACATTTCCAAGAAAACAAGACGAGAGTCGGTGAAACACAGCATCAGCAAGGGCGGTCTTGCCAATGCCACCCATGCCCCAAATACCTAGAGTGTATACATCAAGTGAATCAATGCATAATGATGACTCAATTTGGTCAATGCGTTTTTCTATTCCAACAAAGCCCTGTAAAACACTTGAAGATTTTCGATTCAATTGGCTCCAAATTTCATTTGCAACTTTCTTAACTAAATTGGCCTCCGTCCTGGCAAATATATGATGGACAACTAACAGTTGGTAATAGGCATTGTTAATTAATTCTGTATGCATTTAATTTTCATGAGTAGAAATCACTAAAAGTTTTAGAATTAGTTACCCTGTTTTGTTTGAGAAGCTAGAAAGATTAGCTGCAGCCGTCAAAGCAGCCCTCCACGCGTTCACCTTGTCGATAGTGCCCTTGAAACGTTTTTCAAGTTGAGCAAACGCAACTTCATAACTCCCCTTTTGTATTTGTACCGTTGATGGACTAGTGCCGTAGAAAATGGGTATAACCAACTGGCCATATTTTTCCCTGCAGTGTAGTATATGTGCAAGTTCATCCAAACACAAGTCAACGCCAAGACATATTGCGTTTACATCAGCAAAAGGATCAGAAGATTGAAGTCATGTAAGCCGATCCCAGACAATCTTGTCGACCTCTTCACGACATCACTGCCGAAGTCAACCTTCCAGAAGCTTGTTCGAGGAATTTGTATGCCTAATTATTCATATGCAATGCTTGTAGTTCTCATTTAGAAGTTATGTCAAACTCAGGGGGAGTATCCAAAAGTATACTCACTTGATATTAATGTACTCTTTTTCCTTATGATTATGAGCATTTTTTCCACTGGATTTTTGCTACCTAACTAGGTTTTGACGAGGCACTCATCCTAGGCTGATCATACCTTTGTGAGCTCTTCTACTTGCGTTTAGAAGACGTATAATTTTGACTTAATGCAACTTCTCACTTTTTTCCTTAGTCTATGGGGTTTTCTCCCACCTTGGGTTTTACCATAGCGAGATTTTGTGAGTTTTACCTTTTATGCATTCTTCCGTTGTTTTGAGACTCGCATTCATTCATTCTGTCGATGACTTCATCAACTATATTTACTTCATTGTTGAAAACCTGATGCGCCATTTATTTAAGTATTTACACACTCAATGGGAGTGTTGCAGTCATATTAGATTAGGAATGTGATTGTGTAAATCCTAGTATATCTTGGAATATCCTCTTTAGTAGATATTATCTTATTAGAGTTGTAATCTTATTGAGGTAAGAAATTTACCTTCCCTACTACTATAAATAAAGGCACAATGGGGATAGATAACACACACCTCACAATTACACATCTCTCTCTTTCTCTCTCTCTTGCCACCGGCCCTCTCCCTCTCTAGTCCTAAATTATAGTTCAGTCGATTAGGCTTACAACAATATAATCATTTTTATATATTTTTTAGGAAAATCATTTTTTCGATTCGATTTTTTCCCTTGATTTTCTCGCCATCCAAACAAATGTTACTAAACTTAGGGATCCTCTGGTTTTTCAATCGGGAAGTGTTTTTAATTTATTTCCATTAATAATTTTGTGTTTCTATTTTGGAATCTAAGTAATATCAATTAGCAGAGTGCTAATGCTTCCTTGTATAACTTTGATTTTTCAATTTTTATAATTTTCATTAAAGCAATAAGGATGCTTCAAGTCTCAATCTAAGTAATTTTTGCTGTAACAAGGCTTAATCTCCCGGTGCCACTGAAGCTGATACTTAATCGGTGGAAGGACCGCCCAGTTGAGGAAGCATCGTAAGCTATTTCTTTGCCCCAAATTCAGGCTCAAACAACTTGATCTTAATTATTATTTTTATTTCGTTCTTGGGATCTTACTGCAAACACTGGATAAATTTTATATGTTTAACTTTGTTACTATGTATTATTCGATAAAAACAACGAAAATTGAGAAATACCAAATGATTTAATAAAATTTTGTTTTGATACATGATATGTTTACGCTAAGAGATAAATGAATAAATTATTATCAAACTTGTTATTTATGCGATTTGAATCTAAGACGGTTTACATAACTATTAGACAAGAATATTAAATGACTCAATGATATGTTAAATAATGAATTGAAGTTGGCTAGCGTTGTTGCCGCAGAAATTGCAGGAGGGGCCTGGGATTCCTTTCTAGTGAGTAAACTCTCGTTTTCTCTACAACTTTACTATTTATTACGTTCAATGTCCAATATTAAATTATCTGTTTTTTTAGTTATAGTTATACACGGATATAATTTATTCACCAACATTAATTAATCGGACGTCCATTTGTGAGAATGCATGAGACAAGCTAGATATTCAAGAAAACAGATGAGATGAGCCTCGCAGAAGAAACAACAAAAATTTGCTGACTTTATCAACGCAGACAATCACTATAAAAGGGTATTTTTGTAACCGGATTGTTTGGATGTGGTTTTAAAATGACTGAAAACGCTTTCAGATAAAATACTTTTATATTCCAAAAACAATTTAGATGTTTTCTACCAGAAGCACCAATTATGTGTTTCTTCTAGGAAACACCTTAAGTGTTTTTCTATGATTTACTAGTATTTTTACTAATATTTTTACCAAAAAGTCTTTTAATCATTTTAAAAGCACATTCAAATAAGTTTTTTACACTCGAAAAAAAAAGCCAATGATGTTATCTTCCATATAAATTAACTTTTGTCCTTCATTGTAATGTTTAAAAAGTGTTATTTTAATATAAAATTAAATATTCAAAATATACTCTATTTTAATTTTTCCTTAAAAATATATGTTTATTTGAATAATTTAATTACACGCGGCTACAGACGAGTGGTCCACTGTCTGGACCCAACCCTTGGAGCGCGGGCACTGCCACGTCTCATAATTGTTAATTTATTACATTTTCTTTATTTTATCTTAAATTTTTTAAAGGAATTGATTATATGCGAAAAACTAATTTGAAAAATGCTAACAACTCTTATTCCCCACCCCCCCCCCCCCCCCAAAAAAAAGAAAAGCTAACAACTCCTTGGGACCTTGTCCAACGACTCTCTCTCTCTTTTTTTTAATTTTATTTTAGAAAAAAAACTAGTTACTTAAACAAGAATTAGGTTGTCATTTAATACTACGGTGTAGTAGTGTTCTTCTTTACTTGTAAGTAAAAGATTTTAAGTTCGATTTTTGCAAAAACAAACTTGAATCACATTATTGTTGAGTTATTGTGAGGTTTAGCCCTCCACCCCCTTAGTGTAGATGATATTGGTGAAGCCAAGAAAATATTGGGAATAGAGATCACAATGGATAGACAAAAAGGTTTGGTGTGTTTGTCTCAAAAGCAGTATCTTGAGAAGTTGTTACAAAAGTTTGGAATAACAAAAGATACTAAGCATGTGGGAACTCCATTAGGTGCTCACTTCAAGTTGAGCAGCCAACAATGTCCCAAAACTAATGAAGAAAAGATGAAAATGAAGGGTGTTCCATATGCTAATTTGGTTGGAGGATTAATGTATGCGATGATGTGTACTCGTCTTGATATAGCACATGTAGTTGGAATTGTTAGTAGGTTCATGCATAATCCTGGAATAGAGCATTGGAATGATGCTAAGTGGATACTAAGGTATTTACATGGAACGAGGGACAAAGGTATTTGTTTTGAAAGACGTGATAAAAGAATTTATAAGTTCTCAATTGGATATGTGGACTCAGACTTTGCTGGTGATTGAGACAAGAAAAGATCGACAAATGGGTACGTGTTTACTATGGCAAAGGGTCTTATATGCTGGAGATAAATATTACAACCAACGGTGGCACTATCAACCACAGAAGCGTAATACATGGTGATCGCTGAAGCTATCAAAGAAGCAATGTGGACTCTGAGGTTGTTAGGAGCCTTAGGTGTGGAACAACACAATTTGGATGTATATTGTGATAGCCAAAGTGCCATTTATTTGGCCAGATATCAGGTACATCATGCTAGGACTAAGCACATTGATGTACAATATCATTTTGTGAAAGAAGTGGTAGCTGAAAGTGAGATTCGTCTCAAAAAGGTTGCTTCAGAAGACAATCCAGTTGACATGTTGACAAATGTGGTTAATGCAGCCAAGTTCGATCATTGTTTGGATTTGGTGCAATTGAAGTATGTTTGATCTTGTGCTATGGTGGTGAAGCAACGAAAGTTGTTAGATGCCTCATTATGGATTTCATTCCAAGGTGGAGATTGTTGGATTTAGCATTAAATTAACATGCCTAAACTAAAACAAGAATCAAAGAAGGATTGAGATATCTTGGATGCAAGATATTTGAATTTATGTTTCCTAGTTTGTTTGGGATTCGGTTTTAGTATAGGATTTGTTTTTCTATATTCTGTGGACTTTGTGTAAACCCATGACATCTATTAGTATAAATAGATGGATGTGGGATAGAGTTTGAGTAGAGAGTTTTGAGAGGCATAAGTTTGTATACTTGATAATACTTTGTGTTTGTGAGTTCCCTTGTATTTGTTGGTAATTAATAAAATTTCCGTTGTTAGAGAGGTACTCCTATATTGGAGGAACTCTGAAATCGTTTGGTGTGTTTGATTATTGCTTGATTGTTTAGGTTTAGTTTACAACAGCTTTTGCTCGACAAACATAATTCAAGAGGTAAAGCAACGATCGTTGGGTAAAATTTTTACGCCAAGAGAAAACCTTGGCATGTAAAATGGGAACCTTTACGCAACAAACACAACCATAAAATACTATTTGTCTAACAAAAGTTGACCCGACCAACAATTCTTCGTCGGGTCAAGTGAGTTTGCTTGATGAAACTTTACATTTGTTGGGAAAGCTGGTCAACATATCTGATTTTCCACCTTCACATAGGAAGTGGGTTGGCCGGAAATTACTCATTGGCCAGAAATGAACATATATAGGCCTCAGTAGCATGTTTGTAAAAATCAGTTGGGAGTATTTAGCATCTTCGTCAAGTTCAAAGCGTTATAGGTCACAAACACGTGATGTGGATTTAAATTAGAGTCATACCATCCTAAATAGAAAGGACAACTGATCATCTCATGAGTTCCACCATTCTAAGTTACGAAAAAATTCCTCGACGAGTGTAAATGAAAAGTAAAAATATCTCACATTGAGTGTAAATGAACATAAGCAAGCATAATTAAAAGGAAAAATATCTCTTTGGTCGCCAGAGAAAGACTCTCTAGCAACAACATTCAGCAAAAAACAGAGCAGCAAACTAGACTTGCCTGCCCCAAAATGCCTACATTTGCTCACTTCGGCTTTCATTAAATCAAACAAAGGCCCTCTAAATTACTTGATGCATGACGTGCGATTCAACAACGTTCTCAATGAAATCAACCTCAGTCCTGAAAATTGCAATAATAAACAGAATACTATATCTCAGAAGCACAAATAAAGAAACAGCATGAAAATTACAAAATAATTCACAGAATTAGATCACCTCTGACCTGTTTAGCTCCCTCACCTGTTTCATTTTTATTTCAATGCAGAATCATTTGGAGCATACATTGGGAAGATCCCACACTTTGTCACCTTAATATTGGAACAATCAACGGCTCCGTCATCAGGACGATCCTCTATTATTGGGTAGAAGTCAAATATGGCCTCGGTAACGCCATTGTAGCTTCCTTGCTTTACATGGTCAAAGCTACTAAACCAGACGAACACGTGAGGCGTATCAAACTTGCAGTCATTGATTTCCCCGTATTCGGCAACCATGCAACTCCGATGATAGATAAAAGGATCACCACAGCCTTTGAAATTGATTTTACACCCAAGACTCAAACTCCCTCCAACATTATAATTCTCGAATGCAACAACAACAGAATAAGCAAAACCCAAAAAACTAGTGTTAAAGAAGTTTGAACCAAGGTTGATTGCTAGTGCAGAATTATCAGCTTCGTTTGGAAACCAACTTGGAATTGTACTTCCCGGACATACAATGCAAACTGGAGATCTAAAAACATATTCCTGTTCATCAATAAATGTGTTAGAGAGCAGAGAACCCGAGTTATTCAATTTAACAACACAGAAAGAGAGAGACAGAGACAGAGAGACGTACATTACTTTCTTCTTCAAATTCAAGATGAAATGCCACTTCAATTTCTTCTTGTGTAAAATACTTTGATAACGCAGTTGCCATTCGCATAATTCTTATCTGCGAATCAGTCAATATATCATGCCAAGCATCCCCTCCCATTCCTATGCAATTTGAAAATGTAAGTTGCTCTTGAAGCCCTTGAGAATGTTTATATTCATCCCAACCTAGTGAAAGTGCAGTCTTTGAGCTCAGCACTTTGTTGAGTGATGTGCATCCATGTGCTTCAAGCCAACGTACCCCTGGGAGCTCTGGTAAAGATTCAAGGCTCCTGCAATTGGTTAACCACAGCGAAATCAGCCGAGAAGCTTCCTTGATGCTTGCAGGTAGGCACTTGATTGCAGTTCCACTCAGATCAAGTTTCTCAAGGGATTTCAAATTACCAATGCGTGCAGGTAGGGTTTTAATTGCGGTTCCACTCAGATCAAGTTTCTCAAGAGATTTCAAATTACCAATTCTTGCAGGTAGGCTTTCAATTGCGGTTCCACTCAGATCAAGTTTCTTAAGAGATTCCAAATTACCAATGCTTGCAGGTAGGCTTTCAATTGCGGTTCCACTCAGATCAAGTTTCTCAAGACATTCCAAATTACCAATGCTTGCAGGTAGGCTTTTAATTGCTGTTCCACTTAGGTCAAGTTTCTCAAGAGATTCCAAATTACCAATGCTTGCAGGTAGGCTTTCAACAGCGGTTCCACTCAGATCAAGTTTCTCAAGAGATTTCAAATTACCAATGCTTGCAGGTAGGCTTTCAATTGCGGTTCCACTCAGATCAAGTTTCTCAAGAGATTTCAGATTACCAATGCTTGCAGGTAAGCTTTTAAACGCGGTTCCACTCAGATCAAGTTTCACAAGAGAATTCAAATTGTCAAAGCTTGCAGGTAAGCTTTCAATTGCGGTTCCACTCAGATCAAGGTTCTCAAGAGATTTCAAACTACCAATACTTGAAGGTAGGCTTTCAATTGCAGTTCCACTCAGATCAAGTTTCTCAAGAGATCTCAAACTACCAATGCTTGCAGGTAGGCTTTTAATTGCGGTTTCACTCAGATCAAGTTTATCCAGACATTTCAAATTACCAATGCTTGCAGGTAGGCTTTCCATTGCGGTTCCACTCAGATAAAATTTCTGAAGATATTGCAATTTACCAATGCTTGCATGTAGGCTTTTAATTGCGGTTCCACTCAAATCAAGGTTCTCAAGAGATTCCAAATTACCAATGCTTGCAGGTAGACTTTCAATTGCGGTTGCACTCAGATCAAGTTTCTTAAGAGATTTCAAATTACCAATGCTTGCAGGTAGCCCTTCAATTGCAGTTCCACTCAGATAAAGTTTCACAAGAGATTTCAAATTACCAATGCTTGCAGGTAGGCTTTTAATTGTGGTTCCACTCAGATCAAGTTTCTCAAGTGATTCCAAATTACCAATACTCGCAGGTAGGCTTTTAACTGCAGTTCCATTAAGATCAAGTTTCTCAAGAGATTCCAAATTACCAATGCTTGCAGGTAGGCTTCTAATTGCAGTTCCACTCAAATCAAGTTTCTCAAGAGATTCTAAGTTACCAATGCTTGCAGGTAGGCTTCTAATTGTGGTTCCACTCAGATCAAGGCTCTTAAGAGACTTTAATTTGCAAATGCTCTCTAGGAGACTCACAAGAATTTTGCAATTAGTCGCATTCCCACTCAAGTCCAATATTGGTATGTTATTGGGAAGCTCCAAGCACCGAATTTTTTCAAAAGACCAAACTGATGAAGGCAATTCCTCTATTGCAGTGCTATCCAAATATAAGTATTCAATACTACTTGGCATCTCCGAAAGATATTTGAGTTTTGTGCAGTCTGTCAGGTTAAGGTAACTAAGCTTGTCGAGACATGGAAAATAAGAAGGAATTTCAACCAGACTTTTACACCCGTAAAGATCTATATGCTCAATGTTTGGACTTTGAGAGAGATCTGGAACTTTAATCAGATGCTCGGACAAACGAAGATCCATCACTTTTAAGTTCTTAAGATTCTGTAACAAATCAATGACAATTGGAAAGAATTAATAACATAGACTGATCAAATAGATCTCTACACCGCATTTATTTAATAAAATAAGCATATACATACCTGGCCCTCATTCCAAAGTTGCTCAACTTGACTGTTGCGCATTTGAAGCTCAACAAGATTTTCCGGACAAAGTTTTGATGGCAAAGATTTGAAAGGGTAACCCTCCCAGCCAAGATAAGTAAGAGAATGGGGAAGAGAAACTTTTACTTTGCAGTACTTGTTACAGCTAGAATTATAAACGTATAGCAATCTTAGATCATACATCTTTTCGAAGTCTGCATGATTCAAGAGTATCCCTGTAATCTTAGACCTGTTAAAGAATATGGCTTGTACCGTTGCACTTCCCTGAGAATCAAGAGCAAAGTATCAATAATGTGAATACAACACAATATACAAAAAAATTTACATGAAATTGAATGCATTTGGAGATCTTACCGTGTTAGTTTTCAAATCCCGATTGACATCCTCATCAAAGAATAATCTATTGCATTTTATAGGCTCTTCAATACATTGTTCGTGAACAATTGCCCTACCCATTTCTTGTAGCAAGTTATGCATCTCCAAGCAGTTATTTGTTGAAATTGATATGAGAGACTTATCACTCAGAACTTCGATTCCTGCTGCACGAAAACCACATATATCTAGCATTTCTTTTACAATGTCCACATCTTTCCCTTGATAGAAACATGCTATATCAAGAAATATCTCCTTCTCAATTTCTTTTAATCCATCATAACTTGATCTGAACACTTTCCAGATCTTTTCTCTTGGAAATTCTTTCCATTCATCCAGCCAATCTTCTTTGCTCTCACAGTGAAGGAATGAGGAACCCAAAATTTGAAGAGCTAACGGAATGCCCCCACAATAATCAACCACAACTTTTGACAACTCTGTACAATCGACTCTAGAAATGTTATTTCCGAAAGCACACAAACGAAAGAGTTGAAGAGCTTCATCAGAATTTAATTCCTGAACCTTGCATATCTTATTATGATCAACAAGTTTCTGAAGTAGGCTCTTATCTCTAGTTGTTATAATGATTCTACTTCCAGGGCCAAATAGAGTAGGATCTCCGGCTAGAAAATTTAATTGGTTTGAATCATTTATATCATCAAGAACAATGAGGACCTTCGTACCTCCCATTCTCTTCCTAACACGATATGATCCTATAGTCAGAGTGCCAATATTTACATCTTTTTCCTTTAATATCTCACTAACAAGTGTGTTTCGCAAGCGATCCAGTCCACCTGTTTGTTCAGATATCTCCCTGACATTTTTAAGAAAACATGAAGCTTCGAATTTAGAAGAGAATCGGTGAAACACAGCATCAGCAAGGGTGGTCTTGCCAATCCCACCCATGCCCCAAATACCTACAGCGTATACATCAAGGGAATCAATGCATAATGTTGACTCAACTTGGTCAATGCGTTTTTCCATTCCAACCAGGCCCTTTAAATTGCTTGACGATTTTTGATTCAATTTGCCCCAAATTTCGTCGACAACTTTCTTAACTAAATCGGCCTCCGTCCTGGCAATTATATGACGTACAAGTAATAGTTAGTAATAGGTATTCCTTAACTACTCCTGTATGCATTAAATGTTCAAAAGTAGGAATCACAAGAAGTTATAGAATTAGTTACCCAGTTTTGTTTGAATAATCGAAGCCAGATAGATTAGCTACTGTCACCAAAGCAGCCCTCCACTTGTGCACCTTGTCGATACTGTCCTTGAAACGGATTTCAAGTTGAGCAAATGCATCTGCATAAGTCCCCTGTTGTTTTCGTACATCTGATGGACTGATGTCGTAAAAAATAGGTATGACCATCTGATCAACTGTCTCCCTGCAGTTTAGTATGTGCGCAAGTTCATCCAAGCACCAGGTGGAAGATGCATAGTTTTGTGAGAAAATGACTAACGAAAGCGTAGATTTCTCGATGGCTTCTAGAAGGGCAGGTGCAATTTCACTCCCTCTCACAAGTCTGTAATCTATGTAGGTTTCAATTTTCTTCTGGAGTAAGGCACCGTGAAGATGGCTAGTAAAAGTATTGCGGGTGTCCTCGCCTCTGAAACTAATAAACACATCATACTTTTCTCGAGAAGGGTGGACATCAGCACCACCACCAGGTCCACCGCCGCCACCAGCAGAAGCAGGAGCAGCTATATCCATAACCTGTACAAACCCACAAGTCAAAACATATATATGCATATGGGTTACGTGGCTTGCTCATAAATAAACGATCTTAGAGATGCAAGAGATCGGGATTATGCGTAGTTAACTAATGAGTTGGAGTCTGGAGGCAGTACCGCCTATGGTGTTTCTGATACAGAATTCTCCAAGGGAAACTCGGTGGGATTACCGGCAGAGAAAGATCAACAAACAAGTTTCAGAGACATAAAAATATGTACGAAAACTTGCAGACGTTGAAACATTGAATGCGGTCAAACTCGCGTGCTCCATGGCGTTAAATCAGAATACAGGTGTCGAAACGAGGATGCAGGCTGACGGTGGGCGTTGGAAAAATGGGCACAGCAGAGCAGACCCTTGTCCATGTGGGGTTCCAAGAAAAAAATAAGGGTGGAACAAGTCATGAATGATAGGCGCAAGTGGCCCTACCACAATAGTTAAGAGAAGGAAACAGATCCGTGGATCTTAGGAATTCTCACATTTTAGCCGTTCATCGTATATTTTGTTGTAAAAAATTATTTAACTTTTATTATTTAAAATTAAACACAAATAGTACTTGACGAAAGTTGACCACTCTTCTCCATTGCTCTCTCATCCATAGGAGTACAGATCAATTGTAGGAGGATTACAATATCTTACTTGGTCTCGACCTGATCTCTCCTTTGCTGTCAACTTGGTCTGTCAGTTTATGCATCAACCCCGACAGTCTCACTTGCAGGTAGTTAAAAGAATATTGAGATACTTGAAGGGCACTCTTGATTTGGGACTATGGTTTCCAAAAACATCATCTTAACTCACTATAAATGCCTTTTCAGATGCTGATTGGGTAAGGTGTGCCTTGGACCGACGATCAACCGGAGGTTTTTGCATATTTCTTGGAAACTCTCTTATTAGTTGGAGTGCTAAAAACCAACCAACAGTGGCTCGAACATCCACTGAAGTTGAGTATCAGTCTCTTGCTAACACAGCTGCTGAGCTTTCATGGCTATGTAAATTGCTTCTTGATGTTGATCTATCTCTTCCATATCCTCCAAAATTGTGGTGTGATAACATTTCTGCGATTTCCTTATCCAAAAAATCCTTTATTTCATGCAAGGACTAAACATGTGGAGATTGACTATCATTTTATCAGGGAAAAGGTTCTCTCTAAAGTTGTAACTGTTCAGTTTGTATGTTCACATGATCAAATTGCAGATATCTGTACTAAATATCTGTCCAAGTCTCGTTTTCTGTTGCTTAGAGACAAACTATCACTTCGGTTGCCCAAGTTCAACTTGAGGGGGCATATTAAGGATAGTTGTTTATCTTGATTTGTTGTAATTAGTCATTGGATAGTTAGTGATTTCTGTTGTAATTAGTCATTGGACAGTTAGTTTGTTATTGGATAGTTATAGGTTAGTTTTGATGAGCTGTCAAATATAGCTCTCTGTATAAATATCAAATGTACTCTAATTATTCAATTCAATGAGAATACTTTTCTAATAGTTGGTGTGCGTATGTAGAAATCAGAACCTCTCCAGGGAGTACAAAATTAAAAACTAGGAGAGACAAGGAGTAGTCACTTTCACATACTTAAAAAAATCAATTTCATAATTGATAATTCTACTTTAATCTTTTCTTTTAAATATATACTTAATTAAAAGAAAATTTTGTCCATAGCAAATTTGTCCAAAGCATCTTTTTATAAAATACTAGCTATCATGTATGTGCTCATGCGCATGCAGAAGGTATTTTTTGAATCACAGTATGTTACGCGTGACTTACACGTTTTAAATGTATTTATATGCGTAAATTGGCAAAAGAAAAGTTAAATATTTGAAATAAATGAATAATCTTAGATCATGCTAGAAGAAACCCCTCATAAATCAATTAAAGCAGCTGAATCCACATAATAAAATCGGTCTCTATTGAATTTGTTGATGCACAAAATCCGAAGGACTTTGGTACAACAGAAATCCGGCCGTGAATCACATAAATGCACAAGAACACAAAGATATATCGTGGTTCACCCCAATGTTTGGGCTACGTCCACACTGATTTTGATTATGTATGTATGTATGGATTACAATAGATCGGCAAGAGAGCTCTCTGTGGATGCAGCCCTTGCCATTTTGCTCTCTGTTTGGCTGAGAGGGTATTGCCCTCTATATTGTGAAGGATGTGAGATTAGAGTCTCTGGATCTCTTAGTGAAGGTGAGACCTAATGTCAGTCTCACTCATAAGGGTGAGGGAGAGTCCCTTTTATAGAATAAGGGCTCTCTCCCCTTTTACATTTGTCATGGGCTTAGGGATGAGGCCCAAAGACGAGGCCCAATATATGGTACCAACAGGAGTCCCCCAAGTCTTTAGTCAAGAAAGTCTTTTGGCTGGAGACTTCAAATCCAATCCATGTACGGGCAGAAGTGGCTAGATGTCTTGAACCAGTACTCAACACAAGGCAATGCTTAACATAAAGCAACACTCGGCTAGAGGTATCACACGTTACGAGACTGCTCGGCTGGAGGCGATACTCGTTGCGAGGCTGCTCGGCTAGAGGCTATGCTCGCAGTGAGGCGGTTGCTCGGCTAGAGGCGATGCTCGTTGCGAGGCTGCTCGGCTAGAGGCTATGCTCGCTGCAAGGCGACTCGGCTCATGGTATTCCTCATTGCACGTATCTACTTTATGTCGACATGCACTCAGTATGAGTTGATTCTCGACATGACTCGGGTCTTCTTGTGGGGTTCGCATATTGGGTTCTTTTAATCAGCAACAATGTTGATCAGTGAATCTAGTTGCTCAATAATTCCTGACAATAAATGACAGTATAAGTATGACTGTATAATGAATAAATCAAATTGTCAAAGTTTGTCAAGGCAAAATATTGTACTATGTGCCTTGTATAAATAAATAATGTATTCAATCGTGTGGTAAATCACATGTTGTATAAGTGACATAGTTTAATGGCAGTCACAATATTCTAGGCCAATAAATAAATATATGTCACTGGGTAATAAATAATATATATATATATATATATATATATATATTATATTTTCATTCAAGTTGTTGATATCCAATTTGGTCAGATGAGGTGATAAAATAATTATATAATGTAAATGGTGTAGTGGGTGCACAGACTTTGTCACGTTTTATGGTAGTGGTCATAAAGTGATCAAAGGAATGATAACCGTTACAAACAATAATAATAATAAAATAGTAACAGTAAGAGTCTAAGGCCATGTGACCCGACATAATGAGCACATAAAAGTAATCATGTAACTTTATTATAATGACAATGGGGATGCACTATATATACACAGATCATAAAAACAGATAACATATTGCTAATTGTAAAGCAAAAGCTGTAAAGTAAACGCAGATATAAACGTTGTAAAGCAAATGCATGATGTGATTTCCTGTTAAAGATTTTACACACAGATGTAAAGCAAAATGATCTTATCAAAATAATGATAAATTAAAAATAATAAAGAAAAAAAAATCTTATCTTGCTGTTCCCGTGACTTTTTCAGTAAATGGGGGGGGGGGGACATGCATTTTCCTTCATGATGAAAGTTTTATCTTTTTCAGAAGTTGGTGGTCGACACCCTGCGCTGTCATGCTCATGTCGCACATTGCACTAAAGTATGTATATTCTCTGATAACCCACTCATCCATCGTGCCAAGCTTGTGAACATCTATGTAGCATTGACATAGTTCCTTTGCGTCTACTTTTATTCCTGTCACTTCTCCTTTCTCCTCTTCTTCTTTTTTGACGAAATTACGGTCTGCTCCCAGTCTCCGACTTGCTTTTGCAATGTCACCCTCGTGCTCTCGCAGAGGGAAGCTCATGGCTCACAATGTTCTGCACAAAAATTCGGTTAGGCTTGAAGGTAATCACAAGATAGCTTATAATGTTCTGCACAAAAATCCAGTTAGGCTTGAAGGCAATCACAAGACAGCGACTCGGTGAGTATGCAGGCTAGCCGATGATCTTGGGCGTTGAGTGAATGACTACTGTCCAATCCACCAAGATGACGACAGGAGAAAATCGAGCACGCGTGTAATAAGATAGAGACGGCGGCTGTGCAACTGAGAATCTGGAAGGTTCCGTCGAATCGGAGCGCCGTATGCGGTGTCCCCATCAACTTCTCACAGCAGGATTTATGTGACCACCGGAACCCAGATCATAGGTGGTGGAGATGGGGCCACGGCCACGGCCAGAAGAAGCCTCAAGGGAAGCGGAGGCAGAAGGAGAAGGCTCAGAGAGCCTACAATCGGTGGAGGCTTTTGGGGCTAAAACCACAGGGGAATCTCCAAGCTTCATGCCCAGAAAATCACGGAAGATGGTGTGCCTCCTAAAAAAATATCGATCTTCGAAAGACAAATCCAACGACTTGTCGTCAGTAGAAGCGTTGTCGCCCATAAGGCGGTCCAGTCGCTCTGCAACAGAAGGTAGGACTCTAAGCACGAACTGCTTCTCCATCACTCAATAACATCAACAGTGAGGAGCAGGACGATGATTCTTTCAATGAACCTATGACGCTTTGCTGCATCATGGACAACACGACGGCGGTAAGAGAAGTTATTAAACAGTGCCCTGAGCTCTTTCAACTTGGACTTGGCAATTGCGAGATCCTGAAGGGCCCTAAGAGCCTGTGATCTACGGATCAGATAAGCTCTGAAAGTCATCTGTATCATCATTGTTGCATCTTGAGGAGACAACTCCTTCCTCTTGCCATTCGCATTTCCGCTGGCAGTGACGGGGACAAATTAGAATATTGGTGTGGTGTTTGGTTGAAAAGATAGAGAAGCCTTGTCCGGGAATAAGGAGTATGAGGCCTTTAGGGTTTTGGTTGACAGTCGAACAGAGAGTGAGGGTTTTATGGAAAAGCCCAAAGATGGAGGTTTTGGGTTCTTGGGTTGTGCAGATTCACGGTGGTGAGATGAAAAAAAACGAAAGAGAACCGACATAGCGTTTCGTGTCGTTTTCCACAGACAGCGCCAAATGTTGATGCACAAAATCCGGAGGACTTTGGTACAACAGAAATCCGGCCGTGAATTACACAAACGCACAAGAACACAAAGATATATCGTGGTTCACCCCAATGTTTGGGCTACGTCCACACTGATGTTGATTATGTATGTATGTATGGATTACAATAGATCGGCAAGGGAGCTCTCTGTGGATGTAGCCCTTGCCATTTTGCTCTCTGTTTGGCTGAGAGGGTATTGCCCTCTATATTGTGAGGGATGTGAGATAAGAGTCTCTGGATCTCTTAGTGAAGGTGAGACCTAATGTCAGTCTCACTCATGAGGGTGAGAGAGAGTCCCTTTTATAGAATAAGGGCTCCCTCCCCTTTTACATTGGTCATGGGCTTAAGGATGAGGCCCAAAGACGAGGCCCAATATATGGTACCAACATAATTTATATTAAGAATAGAGAAAATAATATTTAATAAACAACTGATTGAATCACATTATTGCTAGCGCATTGTGAGGCTAAACCCACCCCACCCCCCTCCCCCGGGCGCTTAATGTAGATAATATTGTTTGTTAAAAAAAAACAAAAAACAAATAAACAACTAATTGAATCACATTATTGGTAACCCATTGTGAGGTTAAGCCCACCCCCTCCCCTTAATGTAGATAATATCGTTTGTTCAAAAAAAAAAAAACAATCATTTGACAACTAATTTAATCACATTATTATCCGCGTGCGAAATACTTTTTTTATAACCGGCATTACAGCCTTTTAAGATGTTTTGAACATGTTTAAAAATAGAGAAAATAATATTTAATGAACAACTAATTAAATCATATTATTGCTAGCCTATTGTAAGGTACTAATTATTTGAAAGAAAAAAAAAATTACTGTTAAAATGATGAAAATACCCCTACCACTTTTGATGCATTATTTTGTATTGCTTTTGAACATTTTTGTTTTGGGGGCATTTTTGTCCACTTATTTTTTGTGAAGCTTGTGGCCCCAAAAACAGTATTCACTTTAAGCTTGGCTTTATATATAGAGATACACACAGACGAACGACGACTATCCAAGAAAAATCATTGACATCATAATTATGATGTATACATCTAATCGTTGACATGTGTTCTTTCACATAATTCTAGTTAATTTTCATACTAAATGTTACTTTTTCAATTTTTAAAAATATTAACCAAGATTAAATGAAATGACATGTGTCAATTAATTAGGTGTATGGTAAACATACACTATAGTTTATGGTGGTGAGCAAAAATACTTACATTCTTAGGAGCACATCTATATTCAACTGTTAAATTTAATAATGTGCATCATACATTGATGTATCTTTAAAGTAAGCCAATATTCAACATAGTGAATATGCAATAATTAAATTCAAGAGAAATAGTAAAAAAGGGCCCACTTTCTTAATTTTTAGACTAAAATAGGATTTTTCGAGATATGCACGCAACATGCACAACAATACGATAGAAATAGAATTTTTCTAAAACTGGAAATGACCTAATTGCCTGTATATAAACAACAAAAGCACCATTTTACTCCCAACAAAAAGCTTTCCCTCTTCCAACAAACCCTAGCCGTCACCCACTTCGTAGCCGGCCTCTGGCTATGGCTAGGGGTCGGTGGCAGCCTCTCCCCTCCCTTTCCTAGCTCTTCCTCCCTTCCTTCCCCCCTCTTCCCCTTCTCAACCATCCTAATCCCCTCGCCATTCTCGTTTCTTCCCACCACCTCACTCCGACCCCTCATTCTCGACCTTTCACTTCCTCATCTCCCCTCCATTGCTTCTCTCCCACCATTTTGGGTGCAGATATACATGGATTTATGCCCTATATCCCGACCCGAGCCTTGCTTGTTCAAGATTTTCTTTGATTGGCGCTCGTTTCCTTGTGTGGGGTTTATATATGTGCTGCAGGGGATCCCCCATCTTCAACTCGGTTTCCATGGTGATGTCTCCCTCCTCGATGGCTTCAGTGCTCTCCGCTCTGGAGGTTTGGCTTGGTCTGGGAGCTTGGCGCGTTCGTCTCGTTGGGGCTCGGCTCAGCTTGAGCATCTTAGTGCGGCTCGGCTCGTTGCGACTTGTTTTGTTGCAACTCGGCTCGGCTCAGCTTGAGCGTGGACGCGGGCGTCCCACTGTTTAGATTTTGTAGGTGATCTAGGCATGAGTGCTTTGGTCCCCCTGCTTTTGAGTTGTTCATCGGATCTTTCTCGGTGTAGTTTAGTTCATGTCGCCCTTGTGCACTACGGTGACGCTGGTGTTTTGGCTAATTTGGTCTTCACCTTTGTGCGTTGTTATTGTGAGTCTCATCTGCTAACGATGACTTTGTTGTGGTCTCGCACTTTTGCAATGATTTTTTGTGGCCTCGCTATTCGGCGATGACCGTTGTGTCTATCGGTATATCTCTGTTGTTGTTATCGTTTATTGTGACACATCTATACTAGTAGTTTTGTGCGCTTGGCGACTGTGTGATTGAGCTTGTGGGTGTCTACTAGGGTTTTAATGTTATTTGTCTACTTTGTGCAAATTCATTCCGGATCAATTTATTGATAATTGGAATTATGTACCCAATGACACTTTGTATTTACTTGGTGTTGATTAATGAAATCCTATGCTATCGTTTTTGGTCCAAAAAAAAAAAGTTATTTCCTCCGACACAATCAGCATTCTCTCTCTCCAAAAATCTCTATTGCCCAATTCCCAACTCGAAGAATCCTAAACCAATCTCTCTCGTCCAATTTCTCCGCATCTTCCTCTTCACCGTTTCTCCAACGTTGCGACCGCCACGTTCCTTACCTCTCACTGGTTCATCTCTCCTCGTCTTCCACCTCCCTCTTCTTAAATGAGATTCTAGGTCGCCACCCTCCGCCCCACCGTTTGTGGCTCGGGATTAAAGCAGATTCGCAGCTTCGCCTTTTTATTTGCTCAAATTTAGACCTAGTTTGGGAGTGAGGTGCTTAAAAAAAAGCACCCATGAAAAAAAGCTGTGAAGGTTTTAGGTGTTTGGTAAACTGAAAAAATGGCTTATTTTAGAAGCTGCTGTGAGAATAAGCTGAAATCAAAGGAAAAAGCTGAAGCTGCTATTTGTAGCTTTGGAAAACTGGCTTTTTTTCAAAGCACACGGAGCTACAATGCTTCTTTAATGAAAAGACCCACTATCAGACTGCTTTTTTTTTCCAAAAGCACTTTTACAAAAAAGTTTACCAAACACTTAGCTGATTTATTTTACAGCCGCTTATTCTCACAGCACAGCCGCTTATTCTCACAGCAGATTTTTTTCAAAGCACAGCAATACCAAACCAGCCCTTAATCAATGGCTGAATTTCTTAAAGTTTATATTGCTTTTTCTTTTTTTCTTCCATTAATTTGTTTTTTAATGGACTATTTTGCTGCTTGACATTTTTCGTTCCCAAATCTACATTTTTGTTCTTTTTTTTTTTGGTATTTTTTCAATTCTTTATGTTTTCGCAGCGAGAGTGAATATGAATTTCAACAACGTTAAGGTTCCGAAAGTTCCCAGTTGTGGTGCAGTTCATTAATTTGAATTTGGTACCAAATATGATTGGGTTCAAATATTTCAAAGATTTGGAAATTGCAGTTTGAATGGGCATGAAAGAATCCAACTAAATCAAAGGAAATTGTTTCGCGAACGAGTTCGCTTTCTTCATATTTGAAAGGTCTATCTCTGAATCAAAGAAAAAAACCTTTGAAAAAATGACGTGAGTTTTTACAATTTATATGTGGGTATTTTCGTTATTTATCTTTTGTGCATAGAATGCATGACTAGTTTGTCCTATTTGAGTCCAAAGATTAAGAAAATGAGTGATTTTTTGCTATTTCCCTAAATTCAATGATCATATTGCCACTATTTCTTTTTCCTTAACAAACGATATTATATATAGTAAAGAAGAAGGAATAGGCTTACCCTCACAATGTACTAATAATAATTTGAATCAAATTCGCTACTTATAAAATAATATATACTGCTTGTGTTACGGCACAATAAAAAAAATTTCCAAAAAGAGAAGGAGCAAAATTAACGATGCATAGCATTTGAATTTGATCAAATCAACCCAACTCTCACATAGACACTCGTTGTCTCGACTAGTTGGGCTTCATTTAGAAGTCGGCCCAAAATGACATTGAATATTGCCAGGGTCGGGTCGGATGACGGAATGAGATGTGACAAGTGGCAGAAAATCCTAATCCACTTTGGAAGGACGTGGCAACACTGAGCTCCGTCGTTCCATGTCTCTCTATCTGTAAAATGGAAGAGTCTGTCCAGTCAGTGACAGACAAAGGGAAAGCTTGAAAATGGCAATGGCTTGGAGGCTTCCTACCCAGCTGCCAACACCCGGAAACCTCCATCACTACGACTCCAAAACGCTGTCGTTCCCAGCCTCACTCTCATGGTGCCGGACTTTAGCTCCGGACCATCTCCTTCCTTCGTCATCTTCTTCCACCTCCACCGCCACTGGTTCGTCTCCTTCTCGCTTCAACTGGAAAGCTTTACTTTTTCCACTTTATTTCACAAATTTGAAAAGCACCCATTATTTATTTTCAAATTTGAAAAGAACCCATTTTTTAATTGTTGATTTATGTGTGCAGGGACCAATACGCGGCGTTTCATGAAATGTACGGCCAGGGCGGGAGCTGGGGCTGTGAATCTTGCTCCGGGGACACCCGTCAGACCCACCAGCATACTAGTGGTCGGCGCCACCGGGACTCTGGGGAGGCAGATTGTGAGGAGAGCACTTGATGAAGGCTATGATGTTAGGTGCTTGGTTAGGCCGAGACCAGCCCCTGCTGATTTCCTCAGAGATTGGGGTGCTACCGTTGTGAATGTAATTCCAATTCACCAACTCTTATAATCTTATATAAATCTCGAAATTTTCACTATGATTCAGTAATTCTTATATGTAAATTGGCTTAATCCTACTTGGGTTCTTGTTATTTATATAGTAAGTATTTAGAAGTTGGAGACATTTTGTTTTTTGTTTTCTTTTTATTGTTTTTTTTGTTTTTTTGAAATTTCAAGTGGTTTGATGAATGAATGTGTTGTGGTGAGCAGGCAGACCTTAGCAAACCAGAGACCATACCTGCTACATTGGTAGGGATTCACACAATCATCGATTGTGCGACGGGCCGTCCCGAAGAGCCCATAAAAAAGGTGAGTTTCTGTACATTAATAGTTTTTGTAATCAGCCTAGAAATTAATTCCCATGTGTGGATCATCTTTTGAAGCTATCACTGGTTCGGTTCATTCATTGCATATGTAGTTCAAAGAATATCATCGTCTACCTTTCCTTTCCTAATTGCATTACAGTATTGTGGCATTGTCAAAAAGGAAGCTTTTTGTGTATTTATGTTATTCCTTGTTCAACAAAGAAACTCAAAGAAATTAGAAAAGGTCTGTGTTCAACCTTTAAATAAATGCTCCGGCTGAATTTAGAGAGTTGTTAAGAGATTCGTGTATCCATCTTCAGGTCTTCAGAGATCATGAAGTTATTTTATATGTTGCAGTAAACATACCAGACTTACTTCTGTGTCCCTCTCTTTTGGACTTATCTACCCATTTGTTCTATTTAGGTAGATTGGGAGGGAAAAGTTGCTCTTATACAATGTGCAAAAGCAATGGGGATCCAAAAATTTGTATTCTATTCCATCCACAACTGTGACCAGCATCCCGAAGTTCCACTTATGGAGATCAAGTATTGCACTGAAAAGTTTCTCCAAGATTCAGGCATAAATCACATCATAATTCGTTTATGTGGATTCATGCAAGTAAGTTTCACTTAAACTTCCTCTTTTATTATCTTGTTACTGGCGTATCCAAATTTTTGCTTTCCCTGACAGCTTGATGTTTCAAATTAATTTCCGTATCTTCTTAATGTTCTCGTTCTCATGTAGCACTCGTCCAACCCCTATCATTTCTTTATCAGAAAGACCAATTAAACTGGATAGATTTATAAAAAGTAGCATGTATAAATATCATTCACTTGACAAAAACAGGCATGCAACCAAGCACACACCCTGAAAAGGTTATATGCATATACCTGGAGAATTGTTTATAGCTCAGAAGGGAATCTTTCCAAAGACGTGATTTCATACAACAATCAATATTTATGTATGCTAGTTATCCTTGCCTCGTTAATGTAGTACTAACTACTAAGTGAAAATGCTTATCTTTTCGTTTTTACTTTCTCAGGGGATTATTGGACAGTATGCAGTGCCTATATTAGAAGAGAAATCGGTATGGGGAACAGACGCCCCCACAAGGATTGCTTACATGGACACCCAGGTTAACTATGCATTGACCATTTACCTGGTTAATCTAAGGATTACCATTTTTTTTCTTCATGTCATCATGGTATCTGAACACTTTTTTTTTTGTGTGTGTATTAGGATGTAGCTCGCCTGACCTTTATAGCTTTAAGAAATGAGAAAGTCAATGGGAAGCTTCTCACATTTGCTGGCCCTCGTGCATGGACAACCCAAGAGGTGAATGAGAATAGTTTACCACCAGAAGCCCATCATTGTTCTTAAATCCTCTCGCTGTGCCTCACCCCCATTGTCACGTTCTTGTGAACATGCCTTTTTCTTGTAGGTAATAACGTTGTGCGAAAGGTTTGCGGGGCAAGAGGCAAATATAACTACTGTCCCAGTTTCTGTCCTGAGAGTAACCCGTCAGCTAACTAGGCTGTTTGAGTGGACAAATGATGTTGCTGATAGATTGGCATTTTCAGAGGTAAGTTCTTAATATGGTTTTGACAGTCATTTACGTAAAACAAGTTATTATATTTTTGAAATATTGTAATTTGCATTGTAATTGTTGTTTTACAACATTTGCATTCTGAAAAGAAGTTCTTATACACTGTTTGTTCTAACGGAGAGGGCTAATGCCCTGTGTTTTGGCATTTGTAGGTTCTTTCAAGCGATACTGTTTTCTCTGTTCCAATGAGCGAAACATATGGTCTTCTTGGGGTTGACGGAAAAGATATAGTTACACTGGAGAAATATTTGCAGGACTACTTTACCAACATATTGAAGAAATTGAAAGATATCAAAGCACAATCAAAGCAATCTGATATTTACTTCTGATCCAAAGAGTATTGTATAATTGTAAATGAAGTGATGTATGTATCGACAAGTCCGATGATACCGATTAACTCATGCAGAGGTATTACGCTTCAATTGGGTACTCGTAGTTTTCTATAGCATCTCCCTGGCAAAATTTTGGAGCAATGCTTTCAAATTTCTGTGTTCATAAGATCTGTTGCCTACTTTTTATGAGCATCAATTTCTGTTGATAACTTGATACTATCCCGTGAAAAATTGCAGTGATATTCAAGATGTCAACTTTTCTTCTTGGCCAAGTTAAATACAAATGGCACTACTTGCGCTGCTGTTATTGCCTCCTATTTATGTTCATAGATTGCAACTTTCAAGCCCCAATGAAATATATGCAAGGCCCGATTTTTTCTTTTGTTTTTGATAAATATCACACAATGGCCCAAGGACCACGCCCAAGATTTTATGGGTTCCAACTGAAGCTGCAACAGTTGAAAATTGACCTTTGTGTGGAATTCAACTCACACATCCTTCGGTGCTTTTTTCCTTTCCCTCCCAAATATGCTAAGGGAAATGATTTTCGCATTCTATTTTTCTCATCTAACACTTTGCTCTCCTTTTCTAGTCTTTAGATTGAACAAAAGCATGATCAAGAGACAAAAATAAAGAGAAGAGTCCATAAGAAGAAAACAGGATTGCGGAAATTATTTTCCATATGCAAGTAGTTATTTTGGCTGCAAGTGTTTGGGATATTGTGAATTGGAGAAAAAGTAACCAAAAGTGAAATAATGGCAAAATTTGAGGGACCTGAGAAAAGTCCCTGGTGAAGATTTGAGCCTAGGGTTGACTGTTTTACTGATTTTTGCCCTACTACTTCTATCTCTATCAAATTATCAGATGATAGGAGGGTGTGAAGGTAGGCTAAAAGTGGTAATTTAGGTGATGGTTGAGGAATCTGATCTCTACCCTCCATCCTCCCTATTCTGCATTAACGCTAAAAGTTATTATTACTAGGGGGGGCAATCTAAATCATCCTTGTATTATCAAAGTTACTTTTCATAGGAGGGGATTTGTATTTGCCTCCTCTGTTTGTCTAGTTGGTTGGTCAAATAAGTTGCCTTTTGTTACATGCAACACGTGTTTTTTCCCAACCTAGTTGCCCCTACCCTAGTACTCACAACATTTAATTTTAAAGACAAAGATCATTTCGTTTGGGGCAAAAAAGATTTTTAGTTCAAATTTTATGAACAACAATGATTCAAAATTAAAACAAATAAGGTTTTAGTTTTAAGCCCTCAAAAATAAGGAAGATGAAGATCTTATTATACTATATTATGAATAACTATTTGCAATGTGTTTGTAGTTGAAGTTGTTAAAAGCAATAAATCATGCACTAATTCAATTCCTCCCTCCCTCGGTATGGCTTGTATAAAAAACAGGAAATCCTTATAGTTTTTTTCTCAACATCCCATCTCATACATAGCAAACAATGGTTGAAACAATGTTCCATATAAGTATAACTTCATTTCAAAGTGCGTGTAGCTTAAGTTGTTAAGAACATTTACATACGTTACCAAAGTTATGTGTTCAAATCCTCGTCCTTCAATATTCCTTGTTAAAAAAAAAAAGAATATCTTTTAGTCATTATCTCAAAATCCCATTTCATAGATGAACATACAATGATTGAAACAGTGCTGCCTGCATGGTATACAGCTCCCTTCTCTCTAGTTGCTGCAAAACAATCTTCAAATTCTGTAAGTTTTTGGAGCTGGCAGAAGTGGGTTTCTATCATGTAGGTGCCACTGGGAGACAATTCATTAGTATAAATATATGGATCGAGAAAAAAGATGATTAGGGTTTTTTCTTGTGCGAAGTGGATAGCAAATTGGTGGAATATCCGAATATGTCATGTGTAAGAGCTATAGGGTTTTAGCTGGCTTGGAGGGACCAATCATAAATCCATCAAAGCACCCAACTTTGAAAGGCTACCATCACCTCATCACCCACCATCATTTCCTCAATGGTCCAAAAGACAAAATGTACCTGTGTCAGTGCACTGTGGAATTTAATTTTTCTTTCCCATATGTGAGAAAGCTAATGGTGTTTGAATAATTTTCTAATAATTTTTTCTGCTTCTGGGGTTTTGTTTTCTAACTGGTGTTGTTTCATCTTCTTTTTTGCTTTGCATTGCATGTGACCGTGCGTGCTCGTGTCCTTTTGAGTTTTTTATTTTTTATTTTTTGAGTTTTTCATCTCAGCCTATCTACCGGTCAAAGGAACTAAAGATAAAGGACAATAAGACTTTTTTCAGTTTGACAACCAATGTAATGAGTGTGATGTAGTCCTACGATTTAGCCAATTGATTTTTTTTTTTTTACCACCTTAAATATATATCGGTGACAACATTATACAAATTTTGTGGAAAATTCACGAATTAGGGTTTTATTCGAGATAATGTTGCATATCCGAAAACCTCTCATAGCATTGAGAGAAACAAATGAAAAACCAATATATAGATATAAATGTTTTTGCATTTCAAAAGAATCATCATGAAATCGAAAAAAATCAAAATTTTTGAAAGCCACAAAACAATTTGCTATTTATATATGGTTCTTGTGTCATATTCTCTAAATGATCACACTCACTTTTCTTAGTCACTCTCCTTCTTATCAATACAATTATGAACTATGAGTAGAATTTACACACACATATTTTCTTTTTGTTTCACTTCTTACCGTTTCTGTCTTACCTATGGTAATCAAATCTCAAGTCTCAAATCTAAAATCTCAAGTGGTATATATAAAGCAAAGGACAAGCACAATTATAGAGTTGGGTCATTTTCTTTAGGCTGTGTTTTCCTTATGATCTCTTTTCTCTTTTCTCTTTTGGAGTTTTAGAGTGAATAACACTAGCATGGGACTCATTCCTTGCTCCATATTGTTGTCTGTTTTTGTCCATTGACATGCAGGTCCAGAAATCTCAAGAATTATTCTTACAACAATTTGAATACAGTAATGTTTGGAATTTATTAGGTATATTTAGGAAGTTAATTAGATATTTGATTTGATTTGTTTTTGTATTAGAGTATTTTTGGCATTACGCAATAGGGTTTCTTAGGTTTTTGTTGCTATAAATATAATTAGAATTTTAGTTTGAGAAGTAAGTTAGTCAAGATGCAGTTCTCAATTTGTAGCCGTCTCGGCATTCTTCGTTATAAATTATATTCATAGTTTTGTAGTAATTGTTCGTTAATTTGTTATGCCTACTTTGTTTTTCATCTAACTTCTATAAAGTCATAAAATTGTGATCAAATCAATTTTATAACTTTAGTAGGTTATTACTTAAGGTGTAGTTAAAAAATATTATTTACTTAGTTTTCATTGTATTTCCTAGATACATGCGCCTGTCACTTTACAACTGATATGTAACATCCCAACTATTTGTTAAGTATTTCGGAAAATACACAAACATGGATATCTTTCTTTCCTTCTTTTTTTTCTTTTGTACAAGTGATATTTCACTCTAATCTAATTTGAGAAAAAATAGTTCGAAATCAAGTGCATAAGAACATCTTCAATGGGAGTCCCTATTTAGAAACTCCCACCACCACCTTTGAGTACTCATTTAAAGACTTAAAGGGAATCTTTGTCCCTAAAGGAATATTGTCTCTAATGGGAAAGTCCTTACAGTAGAATCCCTAAATTTAAGGTTTTTATGATTTTATGTGATAATTTGATTAGGTGCACATTTTATGTTTATGTTAAACTTTTTTGAATTAATTTAACATTACTTTCTTGTAAAATATTTTTGTGAACATTTTAGCCAAAAAACATTCAAATTCTGATACCAAATTTTTTCTTCACAAAAACAGAATTAGAATTGCTTCATTATTAGGTTTGCCCTTGCAAATGATTAGGTACGTAGTTGGGCACATAATGAGAAAAAAAAAAAAAAAAAACTAAGGTTCATATATTGTAATGTGCTAACCTCGTTCTTTTTTTTTCTTTTTTCTTTTAATTAAACTAGGTCAATGAAAATATAAGGAATAATTAGAGACACGGAAAGATGGCCATTAGCTTACTATTAATTAAAAGATACATTGATTCAATACCTAATGAACAAAACATTAACTTAATACTTAGTTTAAATAATTTGATTCTAGTGAATAAATAATTTTATGTTTCAGCTTAGATTAATAGTCATTTCATTTTCTACTGTAGACATTTAAAATATTTTCTAAACCATAGATGATATATTTTAACCTAAAACGTTTTTGAGTAAAAATGATACCTACCCTAAGATCCAAAATTCCCCAGGTCCAAAATTTCCCTTTCTTCATGCAAAAAATCCTTTTGGAGTTCATGCTGCACAGCAACGCTCATTTGGGTGGGCTAGCTTTACCACTTAAATTGTCCTAACGGGTCCACCATTTCAGTCCCTAGACAATCTTTATATATGGGTACATACACTAAGTATCCGGTCAGTCCCTATACTTTAGGGACTCACTTTCCGACCCATTGGAAAGTCATTTTGTCCATATATTTGTTTTATACTCATTTTATATAGTAGTTGTTCTTGTTTAGGGACTCCATTAGAGATACTATAAGAGATAGCACAGTCTTTTAACCAATACGACTACACTCACGTCTACAAGTTTCTTTCATTTCGGGCAAAATTAGCTGGTTAAGCATGTGATGGAGGTCAAATTAACTAGTTTGCTTTTACTTCAGTTCATTATTTGTATGATTGCGATGCAGTGAATCAGAAATGGTCCCATTGCCTTCTTTTATTTGATGTGTCTAAGGGGTCCAGCCAAGCCCAATAAGTGTGTTCTTTTACAACGAGACCCACATTTCAAGTGCAGTAGGTACCAGTAGTGGCATGAAAATTATCATCCCCTCCGACACATCCTCTTAGTAGTTACATGGATTCTGGGGATTTGATTCTACAGTTCCTGATAAAATTAGCTTTCCCATATTCCTATAAGAATATTATGATTCATAGTTCCTCACTATATATGTGTGCTTTGTGGAAGAAATTAAAGGAGATCCTCAATCAGAAACCCGCTGCACAAAGTTACCAAAACTTTAGGCTTTAAAGATTGTTAGGGCAGTGTGTATATTCTCACAAGATCCTTTATTTGACTTCAAAGACTTTGTTGTTTTTAATTATTAATTTTAACACTTATCCCTAGTTCAAGGCATTAGACCAAATTGTCTCAGTATTATATGTGATCTCAACACTGCTCGAATTCTCATTATTAGTTCTAAAAAACAGCCTAATCAAATGCATAAATATTTTGTTAAAAACATAAAAAGAATTGCAGCAAACGTGTCAAACTGAAATTTTTAAGTAACGAGGAATAGTTTCTTCTAGTAGAAACTTAGTATTTATGAAATGATTATACAAACATATACCATGACTTAAAAAAAAATTATAAATGTGACAGGCCTGGTTTCAAAACTATGCAGCACTAAGTGAAACAGGTGTTTTAGCAAGAGATCTTATATTTTCAATCTCAGCCATTCATTTTCTGCATTGCTCAATGCTACGTACTATTGAAGAAAAATACAAAAGTGACATACACAATCTTCTTGGTTCTTACTTCTTAGAAGAGTTTCTCTTTTAATTTGGACAAAAAACATTTATATACCAACGGTGATTAAAGAAAAGAGAAGACCTTAAAAGTGGCAATGGCCTAACATTCTTTTTTTAACAAGATTTCATGGCAGTTTGCCCCCCTCCACGACTTGAGTGTGAGGGATTTCAGAGTTCACAGAGACTTACAGAGAGAAAAGTGAAAGTGATTGTTGACTCTCCCCCTCTCTCTCTCTCAGCTGAGTCACTTTTTCTCGAATAAACAGATGGCCTTCACTTGATTTTAACTTGAACGAAGAAGACATAATGATAATACTTTGTCATGTGGTTACATTACAACCCAGATGGAGGGCAGTGCACTACCTCTGTAAAACTGTATATATACATACACAGATATGTATGGACAGATAGCCCACTGAAATATTGAAGGGTTTTGTGGAAAAGGGTCCCAAATGTCTACCAAGATAGAATTTGCTAGTTTCGAAACAATCTTCAAATTGGCCAACTTTGTTAACTAGTTTGCAATGTTGTTCTGACTCCTGGTACAAAAAAATCTAGGGTTTGCAAACGTTTTTAATCTAAGCGGATGTTAAACAGAATATGTTAGGGTTTATACCAATCAACTTTGTTCTTATATACCTATCTATTTTGAAAAAGATTAAAAAAAATTTGATAAATAAGAAATTCCATCTCTTCCTCTTTTTCCCTCTTGTGCTTTCTCTTTTTCCTTATGGCCATGCATGGTCGTGTTTAAGCTTAAGAAAGAGTTTAAAATTATTAATTCAGATTAACGATGTTATAGTGGACTAAGCGCACAATAAACTAGCAATAATGTGGTTCAAATTTGCATTTGGCGAGAATTAAACCTAAGATCTCTTACTTAGACCATTTCCAACTGAAAGGTCCAAAGGGCCAGAGGGCCGAAAAACGCTCAAAAATTGTCTCCAATCGAGGGCTAGGCCAAATGGCTCGTGGGCCACACTAGACAAAAAAGGGCAAAGGGCCAACTGGCTGGCCCAAATGAGCCAACCAGCCAGCCCCAGGCTAGGCCAGAATTTTGAGTATTCCTGTCGGATATAACCGACAACATTGTGCATTATTCTTGTCGGTTATATCTGACAGGAATGGTAGGTCAAAAATTTTAATACAACGACTAGTTGATGTTAGCTAGCCGTTATTTTTGAATTGTTTTTTACAGTTTTATTTTTTATTTTACAATTTTTTTCCTATAACTTCTATTTTTAAATTCAATTTTTTTTTGTATAACTTCTATTTTACAAAATTTGTTTCATATTTTTTGTAAATTCTATTTTTTTTTCCTAGAACTTCCTAAGCCATTATACAACATTAAATTAAATTAAGTAACATGAAACAACATTAAACAATATGAAACAACATTAAATAACATTAACCAACATAAAAATTTTACAACATAACGAAAACATTTAACAACATGAAACTTAAACAATATTTTTAAAAACATTTAACAACATAAAACTTAAACGCCTACTCCATGCTTCTTTTGGCCCAAAGATGTGCAACAAGGTCCTGTTGTAGGTACTTGTTTGAGGCACGGGAATGACACACCACGACCTAGAATCAAGGCGTGCTGGCCGTCACGTGAGGGTGACATAGCCATGTGCGCAATGCTGAAGTAAACAAGAATATATAAAAATGCGAATAATTAAAAAACCAAGCTAATTAATTTACACTAGACAAGCATATAGGTGCAAGTAACGAGGTTCAAGAGTGACTACACATAATTAGAGCATAGGTAACCTAAGTGTAGTCCAGCAGGACATATACTAATTATACAATACCAAAGATGGTCCTACATTAGAGATAATTTGTCAGAACCGTCGTTAATTCCTCGTAAGCCACCAACAAGCACTTTTACCTAGAACCTGGATGGGCGTAAAATAGAAAGTGTGAGTGGGCAAAAACAAAGCTTTTCAAAACCATTTCAATTATCAAAAGTAATAACCCCTCGCTGGAAAACCTGTATAATTCCCAGAAAATAAAATACATATCTATATCAAACCATGCTCAGGATAGCAAATCCACATGTATACCATGCCAAATATCTCAGTATAATGAAATAAGTCCACCATATGAAGTATATCAATGAAAAGTAACATATCAGCCGGATCCACCTAGTGTGGCCTGTCCGGCTGAACCATAGCTCATCAAATATACCTGCACACGAGTCGGAACCACCTAAAGTGGTTTGTACGACATGACTGGGTGTAAATAAATATGCTCAAGTGTTACGATCACGTGAAGACTATGCGAATAATCGCAGGTCACCTACGAGTCGGAACCACCTATAGTGGTCTGTACGACAGGACTGTGCACCTAACTTGGATCCAAGGTGAGTGTACGGTGCGGGAGGTGAACATCACGTGAAGGACTGTGCCCTAACCACGGGCGGGAGCACTAACACCGGGGTGCAGGTTTATGAGCTCTAAATACATCAAATATAGTCGTAACCAAGCAACTCACATCCACCATCTATAAACTCACATGGAACTTACCTGAGCGTTTACAGCACCAACAATAATATATGCAACCACTAAATGCATATTCTAAATATAAAACATTTAGCATGGCATTCAAAACATAAACCATTTAAATAAGTTTTCTGGGAAAAATACCAAGCATATATATATATATATATATATGTATGTGTGTATATATATATATATATGTATATATATATACTGAAAATCAAAAGCCCACTCATTGGTATGTGGCAGGGTCATAACCCCTGAGTCTCGCTTGAATACGCTCGTCCTCTGGAAACGTCTCACCTATATGTGAAACAACTATTATAACGTTATTTTAAGCACATATCCAAAATTAGGAAATAACTTCTCATACGTTGCTCAATTGGGGTGTTTAAATATACCATCATGGTCTACTTGACACCATGAACACCCCCATATTTTTAGAAAAAAATTCTAAGTTCCCACGCGCCTTCACGAGCTGGCCAAGGCACGACCACATGTGCCACCCACACGGAGGCACGTGCCTGGCACACTAATTGATTCCCTAACGGCGTTAGGGAATATTCTGTTAAATAATGGAATATACTGTTTAATTTACCCGATGCCATTAGCATATTCCATCAAAATTGACGGAATATTCTTCTCCTTCTTCGTTAGTTCGTCGGAGTCCGGCGCCGGCCACCGCTGCTATCACCGGTTTCTGGAAAAACTTAGAACTTCAATATCTCATCCATTTCTCAACCAAAATTCATGAAAATTTTCACCAAAATTAAGCTCTCAACTAGGAGAATATGATCTTACCATTTTGGAGTCCTAAAACCAACGAAATCTTGCCGGAACATTTCGTGAAAACCAGCCAACCCTGCAACTCGATGAACTCGAGTATTCCGACGTCTAAAACCTTCCAAAATTAACTTAGGATCCTTATGGAGCTGGTTAGAGACTTTCTCAAGCCTTAAAACACCTTAAAACATCCACGATCACACTATAAAAGTAAAGCACCTCATCGGAGATTATGGATTCTTGGGTTTCCGAAGTCCTCACGTCCAACCAAAACTACAACTCGACTCCTAAGCTTGAAAGAAGCACAAAAATAACATCCACAACCTCGATCCATGAATGATGAGGTGGGTTGAGGGAGTGACCGTATCGGTTGTACAGAAAATGGAAGTAAAATCGGGAGAAAGAGAGAGAGATCAACGTATGTATGGTCCAGGTTTGGGCAACCAAACAAAATAAACAAAATCTTAAGTTCCAATTGGGTCCAAATCCTAAGCTCATTTACACCATCACAACTCAACATTTAAGGGCATAAAAGTAATTCCACGCTATCGAGGACAAAATATATTATAATTCGGGATGGATTGTCACAGGAATGTATCATCCTATAGCGCCTCATGTACTCATTTATAGAGATAGTACCAGTTCTTGGATTGAAAGGCAAATTAGGCCCATCATATATTTTTGCACAAGCCCTTCTTGACCTATTTGGATCCTCTTAGTCGTCATCGGACTCTCCATCAATATACCCTTCTCATTCATCCTCCATAATCATAATGTGTAATATGATGGAAAACATCATGATGGAGTCCAAATTTTCTCGACTCCACCTTTTTGTCGATTCCTTAATGATCTTCCACCGTGCTTGTAGAACACAAAAAGCTCTCTTAACGGAATATGCTCATTTCTTCTCCGGCAAGTCGCCGGTTGCCAGTGACTTCGCCGGCTTCTGGGTAAAACTTTAAATCGCTTATTCTCTTTCGTTTCTTCACCATTTTCCACAAAATTGGTACCAAAATGAAGCTAATAACATATAGAATCACGTTATATAAGTTTCAAGGCTTAAAATCTACTAGGTTTTCCCCGGGAAAGCTCGATAGTTCGGCTTACCTAGATATACGTCGATCTCAACCCTCTGACGTCCAATTTCTTCCAACGAAGTACCCCGAGACTCGTGAGGACCTCCTTAAGCTTCCTATAAGCTTCAAATTCCCTGAAACATAAGATTTCACGTATGCATGAACAGTGACAAAATCGGAGCTAGGGTTTCCACGTGAAATCGAAGGTTTCCTTACTTGAAAATCGTACCTTTGAACTCGTATGGTCCTCACGAACACAATGGTAATCTTAAAACCTTCGATCTACAAGGTTTGAGAGGGTTTCTGGGTTGGTCCGTACGAAGAAGGGAGAAAGAGAGTGAGAGTCTGAGAGAGAGAGAGAGAGAGAGAGAGAGAGAGCACGGGAAGGAGAGAGAGAAAAGATGAGTGTGTGTGTGGTCCAAAAGCCACCAATCAAAACTAAGAAAAGTCTTAGTTCTAATTGGGTCACCAATCTAAAACAATTTAACCCAATAATAATTCACACACATCAATTAACGTCCGAGGACAATTCCGTCATTTTACATCATCGATAATAGAAGTTCGGGACGGACCGTGACATGCAAGGAGTGGCAAATAAAATTTTTAAGATGCTAATAACAATTCTCTATTAATTAAACAAGTCTTATAACTAGCTTTTGTTCTCAAATGCCAAAAGATCTTCGATTTGGAATATTCAAATTCCAACCACGAGAGCATGTGGGGAAGAGTTGGTCTAACGTAGAAACTACACTAAAAACTAAAAAATATACAAAGGCCATGAGATTAGCCTAAAATGCCCATGCTACCATTTACAATATTTGATGTACATTATGTGATTATATATAATTTGAGTGTCATACATCATTATTCATCTTGAAAGGTGATTCTATGTCAGATTAAGAAGAAAAAAAGGCGATTCATGCATTATATAATTTACAGAATTAAAAAATAAAAAAATAAAAATTGATGAGACATCATGTGCCATTTCTTTTCGGTCTATTGACCTGTCTCTCCCTTTTTATGAATCCTATTTTAAATATAATCTCGATCTTGAAAAATATAAAAAATATGTCATCTTGAATCTGGTATTTTTTTTTCTTGTAGTTTAATGTATACAGATATACACACACACACATACACTTCCTAGTTCCTACCCAGTGAGCAATGAACAGGTTAAAAAGGCCAACTAGCCGCGACAATGGAAAGTTGCTCAAAACCTAGCGGCTTGAAATGGTTGTTATCAAAGTTCATCATGAACCCTAATGAATGATTGCTCAAAACCTAAACGCATGATTGGAAGATCGAGTGTGACCATTTATACTAATAGCACAGTCTGCCTTTTCAGCTTTACAGTTTTTTATTTACCCAGAAAATAAAGATTTAAAGCTTTTTTATTTATTTGTAATATAGTTAGGGAAGTGATTTGTCACACTCGTCCGTGCATTCACACATGAGAATCGCATGCAAGAGAATATCAGCACTTCATGCCATTTGATGTGATAGTATCCCTTGTTTCCCCATTTTTTGCATACCATTTGACCTGAGTATCTTTTGAAAAAAAAAAGAACTTTAACGAAAATTTTTCGATATTATTCATTTTAACGAAAAATCATATTTTTACATTAAAAAGTAAATCTTTATACTATTCACTTTATCCTTTATTTTGTGCTTACAGTTAAAACTCAAAGTTTTCAAGCCATTTCCATTAGTTTTCCTTTGAAAATATGACATTGTTAGAGGTTTAAAAAAGCTACTACCAGAAAGACTAATTATTTAGACTAAATTTTATAAGTTATATGACTTGATTGGTGATGATTGGATTAATATTGAAGTGTTAATTAACGTGTTTGTTTCCTATTAGTAAACATCACATGATTTAGAAATTTAATCTACCTAACATATACCACCTTACTCTCTTGGAAAAGGACGGCTCATAAACCACCCAACTCTGTTCTCAACCCTCTGTGAAGTCTTCCGAACTTAATATTGGTTTAGGGTTGCTTAATTTTTGTTGGCACAAATATGTTTTTATTTAAATATTTAAATATATTTATGTTTTGTTTTATTACCAATATTGAAAGTCAATTGATTTTAGCTTAAGGAGTTATGCAATCAAACCGTTTTGTTTTATTTCTTGTTTGAATTTGAATTACGCTTTGATTTGATCTGCATCAACTGGTAAAGTTTGCACCGCATATTTTTTCATTTCAAAGTCTATAACTGAAATTTCTTAAAGCAATTTAAGAAGTAAATTAATGTGATGTTAATAACTCCTTTTGATTGCAACCGACCGTTTTGCACCCCATAAACTCTCTTTATATCCTTACGGTTTTACAGCCCCCCAACATCTATTTCTTTATATATATATATAAGGATACAGAAAGAAAAATGAGTAAGGTGTGGAGTAGAAATAGTAGAAGAAAGGAAAAAAGTTTTACATATATTGATTTAAAAGCAACATATTGAAAGGGTGTGAGTTCGAAGGTTCTTCCGGTGTGCAAGGAAGAATCTTAGCAGGAGAAGGTTATGGGCTATTTTATCATGTGGATGACGTGGTGTTTGAGTACTGCTTGCACACTTTGGGCAGAGCCGCGAAATGTCTTAAAGAGAGCGACTTAGTCTGTGACTCATCCCAAGAATCATTCACCACTCAAGGCTTCTACATTTTTCGGGTAACTTCGTTCCTTTCTATTTCAGTTTTCAACAATTTTAAGACGCATTCAATCTGCCATGCATTAGGAAGAAAAGAAAATCATATTTTCTTCATCGTTTGTTTAAGAGTGTTGCTGCATGCGTTATGTTTTTTACAAGTCATTATCGTATCATAATCTATGTTTCTCTCATGCGTTGCATGCATTAGAATAGGCATTGGTTTTGGCTGCTGTTGCTGCATGTATTCAAATTAACATGCTTTTGGGTTTTAGTTTTTGCTGCCGTATGCATTGATATTTGTATTATACTTTCTATCGCTGCATGAAATATCATTGGAGCTCAAAAGTATATTAGCATCCCCAAGTGCACAGAGAGCTACTTTCATTTCAGAAAAATCAGTAGTTTTATTGCTTAGTGTTTTTAAAGAGAGAGTTTATTTAATTTTTAATCATTGATTTTTCATGTTCTTTAATTTGATAGCGATTATGAAAATGTGCCTTGTGATTTTTGTAATCGGTTGATTTTTTAATCTTCGAAATATGGGGGTTCTAATTCTTCTAAAATTTATGAACCTACTGTCAGATACCCCTTTATGGGAGAAGAAGCAGGATGGTTGAGAAACCTACTGTCAGATACCCCTTTATGGGAGAAAACGATTCCAATCATATACGGTCTGAAGAAAATTTAGTTGATCCTTTGACGAAAGGACTAACATGAGAAAAAGTTTGGAAAAATCCTTTGACGAAAGGACTAACATGAGAAAAAGTTTGGAAAACCTCGAAAGGGATGGGACTAAAGCTCGTAGAAAATTGAGTCATTTGTGATAGCAACCCAACCTATAAACTGGAGATCCCAAGAAATAGGTTCAAAGGGTAATAACAAGTCACAAGTGATATGAGTGAAGTCATGCTAATTTTTAATTTGGAATATTATTTCATGTCCATCCCTAAGAAGCATGGCATCCTGAAGCGGTTTTAGGTTGAGATTTTTTCTCTTAGTAAGGTCTATACTCTATGTTGAGTGGGATATCTAGCTACATGAATATCCTTGATAGTCTTACCTATGTGAATGTGGAAGTGACACCGCTTCCTATGAAATCTTGGGTAAGTTTCTAGAGCGTTCACTATACTGGGATACAAGCACATGGCCGTAATGTGCTGGCTTTTTGAACTTCACCTTAATAAAGTTATGTGCGTGGTGTTGTCAGAGATAGAGTTCAAAACTATAAGTTACTCTAGTATAATCTGGATCACTAACCAGGTTCAAGTTGAGAAACACCTTTACTTATGCATAGCTTTATTATATGTTGGTTGATATATAGTTTTTAAATAAAAACAAGTGGGGGATTGTTGGAACAAATATGTTTTTATTTAAATATTTAAATATATTTATGTTTTGTTTTATTACCAATATTGAAAGTCAATTGATTTTAGCTTAAGGAGTTATGCAATCAAACCGTTTTGTTTTATTTCTTGTTTGAATTTGAATTACGCTTTGATTTGATCTGCATCAACTGGTAAAGTTTGCACCGCATATTTTTTCATTTCAAAGTCTATAACTGAAATTTCTTAAAGCAATTTAAGAAGTAAATTAATGTGATGTTAATAACTCCTTTTGATTGCAACTAGACCTGGCATTCGTGTCGTGTTTTCCGTGTTCGTGTCGTTTTCGTGTCATACCCGATATCTTAACGGGTCGTGTCGTGTAACACCCGTTAAAATAAACGGGTAAAATGACCCGACCCGAAATCGACCCGATAATATTAACAGGTAATATGACCCGACCCGTTACCCGTTAAGGAAAATATATTTTAAACCAATAAATAATCAAATGAAAAACATAATACTAAATAAGTATATACATTCCATATTATCACATCCAAAACATAAAAACGCAATTTTGTTTTAAGTATATTTTCGCTTATCTAAAGTCTTTAATAGTTTTTTAATTAATATAGAAGTGTAAAAAAATATAGAAAAAATATATAAACACTCTTAATGACAAGTTTTTTTCAACGATCCAACCGTCAAACTTATTTGTACACATTCCAAGATTGCATACGTAAAAAATTGTAAAAAAACAAACATTCAAATATTACGTAACGGAACAAAAGTTATCGACGGTTATAAACGAAAAATCACAATTTAACGGTTATTTTAGCTCCGATTTTGATGATTTTTTTACAGATACACTCCTCGACCCTATAAGAATGTAATGAATAAATTTGATCTTTAATTTAAAGTATTTACACTAGTAGATACCACAAAAACTTATTTTATACTTAATAGAAGTATAATATTAACTTTAAGTGTTTGTTTAATCTATTGTTTTGACGCAATATGCATTCTACGAAACTTTTTTCAACAATCCAACCATCAAACTTATTTGTACACATTCCGAGATCGCATACATAAAAAATCGTACAAAACAAACATTTAGAGATTACGTAACGGAACAAAAGTTTTCGACGGTTATAAACGAAAAATCACAATTTAACGGTTATTTTAGCTCCGATTTTGATGATTTTTTACAGATACACTTATCGACCCTATAATAATGTAATGAATAAATTTGATCTTTAATTTAAAGTATTTACACTAGTAGATACCACAAAAACTTATTTTATACTTAATAGAAGTATAATATTAACTCTAAGTGTTTGTTTAATCTACTGTTTTGACGCAATATGCATTCTACGAAACTTTTTTCAACGATCCAACCGTCAAACTTATTTGTACACATTCCGAGATCGCATATATAAAAAATCGTAAAAAAACAAACATTCAGAGATTACGTAACGGAACAAAAGTTATCGACGGTTATAAACAAAAAATCACAATTTAATGGTTATTTAAACTCCGATTTTGATGATTTTTTTACAGATACACTCCTCGACCCTATAAGAATGTAATGAATAAATTTAATCTTTAATTTAAAGTATTTACACTAGTAGATACCACAAAAACTTATTTTATACTTAATAGAAGTATAATATTAACTCTTAAGTGTTTGTTTAATCTACTGTTTTGATGCAATATGCATTCTACGAAACTTTTTTCAACGATCCAACCGTCAAACTTATTTGTACACATTATGAGATTCCATACATAAAAAATCGTAAAAAACAAACATTCAGATATTACGTAACAGAACAAAAGTTTTCGACGATTATAAACGAAAAATCACAATTTAACGGTTATTTTAGCTCCGATTTTGATGATTTTTTACATATACACTCCTTGACCCTATAAGAATGTAATGAATAAATTTGATCTTTAATTTAAAGTATTTACACTAGTAGATACCACAAAAACTTATTTTATACTTAATAGAAGTATAATATTAACTCTAAGTGTTTGTTTAATCTACTGTTTTGACGCAATATGCATTCTACGAAACCTTTTTCAACGATCCAACCGTCAAACTTATTTGTACACATTCCGAGATCGCATACATAAAAAATCGTAAAAAACAAACATTTAGAGATTACGTAACGGAACAAAAGTTTTCGACGGTTATAAACGAAAAATCACAATTTAACGGTTATTTAAGCTCCGATTTTGATGATTTTTTACATATACACTCCTTGACCCTATAAGAATGTAATGAATAAATTTGATCTTTAATTTAAAGTATTTACACTAGTAGATACCACAAAAACTTATTTTATACTTAATAGAAGTATAATATTAACTCTAAGTGTTTGTTTAATCTACTGTTTTGACGCAATATGCATTCTACGAAACCTTTTTCAACGATCCAACCGTTAAACTTATTTGTACACATTCTGAGATCGCATACATAAAAAATCGTAAAAAACAAACATTCAGAGATTACGTAACGGAACAAAAGTTTTCGACGGTTATAAACGAAAAATCACAATTTAACGGTTATTTTAGCTCCGATTTTGATGATTTTTTATAGATACACTCCTCGACCCTATAAGAATGTAATGAATAAATCTGATCTTTAATTTAAAGTATTTACACTAAAAATCATTTTTTTATACTTAATAGAAGTATAATATTAACTTTAAGTGTTTGTTTAATCTACTATTTTGACGCAATATGCATTCTACGAAACTTTTTTTAACGATCCAACCGTCAAACTTATTTGTACACATTCCAAGATTTCATACGTAAAAAATCGTAAAAAACAAACATTCAGAGATTACGTAACGGAACAAAAGTTATCAGCGGTTATAAACAAAAAATCACAATTTAACGGTTATTTTAGCTCCGATTTTGATGATTTTTTACAGATACACTCCTCGACCCTATATGAATGTAATGAATAAATTTGATCTTTAATTTAAAGTATTTACACTAGTGGATACCACAAAAACTTATTTTATACTTAATAGAAGTATAATATTAACTCTAAGTGTTTGTTTAATCTACCGTTTTGATGCAATATGCATTCTACGAAACTTTTTTCAACGATCCAACCGTCAAACTTATTTGTACACATTCCGAGATTGCAAACGTAAACAATTGTAAAAAACAAACATTCAAAGATTACGTAACGGAACAAAAGTTTTCGACGGTTATGAACGAAAAATCATAATTTAACGGTTATTTAAGCTCCGATTTTGATGATTTTTTACAGATACACTCCTCGACCCTATAAGAATGTAATGAATAAATTTGATCTTTAATTTAAAGTATTTACACTAGTAGATACCACAAAAACTTATTTTATACTTAATAGAAGTATAATATTAACTCTAAGTGTTTGTTTAATCTACTGTTTTGACGCAATATGCATTCTACGAAACTTTTTTCAACGATCCAACCGTCAAACGTATTTGTACACATTATGAGATCGCATACATAAAAAATCATAAAAAACAAACATTCAGAGATTACGTAACGGAACAAAAGTTTTCGACGGTTATAAACGAAAAATCACAATTTAACGGTTATTTTAGCTCCGATTTTGATGATTTTTATAGATACACTCCTCGACCCTATAAGAATGTAATGAATAAATCTGATCTTTAATTTAAAGTATTTACACTAAAAATCTTTTTTTATACTTAATAGAAGTATAATATTAACTTTAAGTGTTTGTTTAATCTACTATTTTGACGCAATATGCATTCTACGAAACTTTTTTTAACGATCCAACCGTCAAACTTATTTGTACACATTCCAAGATTTCATACGTAAAAAATCGTAAAAAACAAACATTTAGAGATTACGTAACGGAACAAAAGTTATCAGCGGTTATAAACAAAAAATCACAATTTAACGGTCATTTTAGCTCTGATTTTGATGATTTTTTACAGATACACTCCTCGACCCTATATGAATGTAATGAATAAATTTGATCTTTAATTCAAAGTATTTACACTAATGGATACCACAAAAAACTTATTTTATACTTAATAGAAGTATAATATTAACGCTAAGTGTTTGTTTAATCTACCATTTTGATGCAATATGCATTCTACGAAACCTTTTTCAACGATCCAACCGTCAAACTTATTTGTACACATTCCGAGATTGCAAACGTAAAAAATTGTAAAAAACAAACATTCAGAGATTACGTAACGGAACAAAAGTTTTCGACGGTTATAAACGAAAAATCACAATTTAACGGTTATTTTAGCTCCGATTTTGATGATTTTGTACATATACACTCCTCGACCCTATAAGAATGTAATGAATAAATTTGATCTTTAATTTAAATTATTTACATTTTTAATATATGAGTGATTGTATATATTTTTTTTTACATTTTTTACACTTCTACAATAATTATTATTAATTTTATTAATTTTGCCCTCAAATAAAAAACATTATTCATGAGGGTTTGAAGGATTTTAAAAATCTAAACGATAATATAAGTGTAACAATTATCTATTCGTGAAGGAATAATGATAAATCACGAGTGTTTATATATTCTTTCACATTTTTCATACTTGTATGTATGTCTTTTTAGTTCTTGCATATACAAATACTATACTAGTATATTTTAATTTTGGACAAGAATATGTTATGTAAAATTTATCCTAGTAATGATAATAAGGAACTCTCATAATAAAAATAAATAATGACTAAAACTTTTTTTTATTTTTTCATAATTTATATAGAACAATAATACAAAACTATATATTTAATATAGAATATATTGTATATATTAATATGACTATTGTATTTTATAATAAATCTTTTAGTAATTAAACTTTAAAATTATTAAAATAATTTTTTTCTTAACAGGTCGAAACGGGTTACCCACGTGTTACTCGCGTGTATACCTGTTAAGAACCCGTTATTAACGGGTTCTTAACGGGTCACCCGATAGTGACCCGATAAGTTATCGTGTTTACCCGAAACCCGTTATTTTCGTGTCGTTTTCGTGTCGTGTCACCGTGTCGTGTCAAAAACTGCCAAGTCTAATTGCAACCGACCGTTTTGCACCCCATAAACTCTCTTTATATCCTTACGGTTTTACACCCCCCAACATCTATTTCTTTATATATATATATATATATGTATATATATATGTGTGTGTGTGTGTGTAAGGATACATAAAGAAAAATGAGTAAGGCGTGGAGTAGAAATAGTAGAAGAAAGGAAAAAAGTTTTACATATATTATTTTAAAAGCAACATATTGAAAGGGTGTGAGTTCGAAGGTTCTTCCAGTGTGCAAGGAAGAATCTTATCAGAAGAAGGTTTTGGGCTGTTTTATCCTGGAGACGACGTGGTGTCTGAGTACTGCTTGCACACTTTGGGCAGAGCCACGAAACGTCTTAAAGAGAGCGACTTAGTCCGCGACTCATCCCAAGAATCATTCACCACTCAAGGCTTCTACATTTTTCGGGTAACTTTGTTCCTTTCTATTTCAGTTTTCAACAATTTTCATTATAACAAAATGCATCCTTTTAAAAATTTGGAGTGTTAGATATGTTTGGTAAATGAAAGCAAACTTTTTTTTTTCTTTTCAAAATCCTAGGTCATTGGCATCATAATGTAGAAACAACTCCCACCTTAATTATCAATAACAGATGCATGCATGGCACTAATTTATGGAAAAATTTCTTAAACTCGTTAAAAATTTGTCAATCTACACTTCAACGTGTATTACATGTAGTGGCGAAGCCAAGATTTGCCGAGGGGGGGACAAAATTCAAAAGAATGCAAGGTTCAATCGAAGTGGTTGCTTTAACATTGGAGAGGTCAAAGTTTTGAGTCAATATTCATAGCAGAAATAGTCTCTCAACATAAGCAATATTATCAAAGTCAATGTAAGAAGCTTAAATTGGCTAGGATTAGATCCTAAAAAATGTTAGGCACTAGTCAAACAACGGACTAGGATCTAACAGCTAGGTGCCTAGGCGAAATCTAGGCAGGAGCCTAGGTGGATTTAAATTATCGTAAAATAAGTATTAAACAATATTTACATTGTTTTTAAAAAGTAATACAATATTTATAAATAATGTGAGAGTTTGAGATAAATACGGTGGGAGTTTGACACGCCCCTATCTCGATATTCCCTAATTACCAGGATAGGCAAGACATATCGCGGAAAAACATAGTGGAAATCAAAACACCAAACGTCTCACAAATCGTCTCGTAAGTGCGGTTTGCTGCCAGTATGATCACTGAATAAATATAACTCCCGGCCCTATGCCAACACCGTGGTCTCTGCGCCCGTAGCTAGAGATTACCAACTCCCGGCCCAAGCCTGCTCCGTGTCCCTCAGCCCGTAGCTAAGGATTATTTCTCCCGGCCTATCTGCCAACACCAGATCCTCGCCCCAGACGGCATAATGTCCACTAGGTACACACAAATAGTTACGCCTCTCATAAATAATCACTTCATAGTATAATGTCATCCATCGTCTATACTATAAAGAGGGGTTTCTAAAACATGTTCTAGCATCCTATCGTCATCCATCAAATAGTCTACCAGTTCATGGTTTTTATAGAAAATACGATATATCAAACTATAGCTCAATATAGGCTAATAATTAATTCCTCACAAAAAACGAGACGATAAACAACATATTCCATAAACATGCTTATCATAAAATCAGTTCATAAACTAGTAAGGCATGCTAGGGTTTTCAGTAAACCTATCACTTATTATGCTAGTAGTTTTCTTTATATAAACCTGGGAGTTAGTACGTTGATAACTGTTTTATTATTATTGTATATACGAACTTGGTCCACTCACCTTTGTTTTGCGCCCCCTTCAGGACTTAAAATCAAGGCATAAAATCCCGACGTTCAGCCACTTCCGCATTGGCATCCTCGAGTCCTCTCAGTGTAGGACCCACTGATTTGTTAACTCAATTTTTATATTATTTCTTTTAGTGTTCTAGTTAGTTGTATGCTCTGAACACGTTCCTTAAACGCACATTCTTTATTCTTTTATATTTATAAGTCTTATCTATCCATTGTTTTCAGCATTTGCACTCAATAAATGGCTTTCGTCACCCTCAGGTGTTGGCCAGCACGTGCATATCCTGGTAATTGGGGAATATCGGGATCGGGGCGTGTCAGAGTCTTAAAAGAGAAAATAAAAATATATACAAGAATAATAATAAAAAAAGAGAGAAATGGGTTAATAAATGGAAAGAGATCCTCTCTGGATCTCTTCCACCATGACCACTGGATCAAGTGATCCGAGCGTTCCAAATTTCATCCAACGGTAAAAAATTATCATAGCTTTTATGGGGTTAAAACAGATGGGTCGTTGAATGAAATTTGGAAGGTCCGGATCACTTGATTTGGTGGCCTTGGTGGAAGAGATCCTCTCCGGATCTCTTTCCTTAATCAACCACAAAAAAAGGTGGTGTTAGAAAAGAAAAAAAAAAGGGAGATGATAATACTTGGGTCTTACCCAGTTAGGACCACAAGTGTACTGACTACTGACAAAACCCAATAATATAAAGATATCTGTAATTTTAAAACACCCACTATTCTAGTAACCAAACACGTTTAAATCCATCTAAACTCATAACTGAAAACCAAACTCCAGATTCCCAACCCTTTCATCGCCGGTGCCAATCGATACCCAAACACTTTTCAACGCATTCCCTTCCCTGAATCTTTCTCTCGCTTATCAAAGTCTGCAATTCTTTTGAACTTCAAAGTTCCAAACCTCTTGTCTTCCACAAACTCCAATTTCACGGATTTCCATAACCCAGTTTCACCAAGCTCAGATCTGGACTCCGACTAGGGATTGAAATTGAAGTCACCGGAGAAGAGAGGGAATGAGAGTGGTCCGCAGTAAGAGTACTTCGCCGGAGAAGACAGTGCATCGGCCAAAACCAACCAAATATCGCCATTCCAACTTCTCTCCTCCGTCTTCATCATTCCTCTACAAATCCAACCAAACTATCGCCCTTCCTCTGCAAATTCAACCAAGATAGTGCACCGGTCAAAACCAATTTTTACAGGTGCCATGAATTTTAATGAGAATGGAAGAGCTGAACCAGCGCTCCTAGGCGTGTTTTCCGGCGAGGGGAAGGGCGGCCGCCACTACTCGCCCTTACATAGCTTCGCCACTAATTGCATGCAAGTCATGTGACTTAAATTGATGAAAATTTGAATAAAATAGCTTTGAGTCTTGTACAATAAACCTTTAACTGGTAATAGTGTTAGGATTAAACTAATTTTATCATTATTTTTACTTAATAAAGGTGTAGTTACAAAAAATATTTTTTGACTTAGTTATCCTTTTGAAAGTTCTATGAAACTACATTAATAGTGGAGCATGTCAATTATCAAAATGTAGACATTAGGGCTGGGCAGGCCTGGCCGAGCCCAAATTTGGAGGAACCAGACCGTACCGTTTTAAAATGTAACGAGGTTGGCCGAGCCGGGTAGAAGGATTTTAAGTGTGGGAACCGGACCTAACCCTGTCAATTTCAAACGGGCCGATAACTTGATCCATGGTCGTTGAATCCAGAAGTTCCTCCTTAAGGCTTGAATCGACGATCTGATCAATTTGTTATGTGCTGCTCCACACTGACTTATCCCATCCTGCAATGCCAGTTTGCTCCATAAATGCTGGATCCAATGCCTTCTTTCTAGTTATCAACTTAAGTAAAACAATCCCATTACTGTACACATCAAATTCCACGCCCTTTGCTGTTCTAAATGCATTTTCTGTCAAAAGCCATGAAAAAATAACAACTCAAACATTGATTAAATGAATCTAAAAGCTTTAGACCAACCGGGATTTCTTCAGCGTTCACTTGGTTTAAAACCTTGTAAAAGTCTCTAACCAATCTTTGTTGTGCCGTACCTTTAAGCACAAAGGTCCATATTAGATAATCATACATTAAACTTACTGACTGAAATCAAAACTTAAATATTGATGCTCACAACGAAAAAGAGTCAGATGCTCTAAAGTCTAAACTCCACAACAAATTCAGAAAAAAAGAAAAAAAAAAACCCTCATCTTAGATTTTCCACCATACCTGCAAATTAATGAAAACTAAGATGGGCCAGATACCAAATCTTGCAAAAAAAATAAGATATGAGATGAGACACTGGAAGACTAAGGACAAAGAGCATGGTAATCGATTTTGATTTGCATGGCAAGAACAGAGAGCATGGTAGTCGATTTTGATTTGCATGGCACCGATGATGGTGGTGTTTGATAATCTTGAGGCGCTGATGATGGGGGTGGTAAAGGAGATGACTGACGCAGAGTGGTGGTTGCCAGTACATAGGTGAGAGAGACATGGGAGATTCGACGTAATCAAAATCGCAAAATTGAAAAGATGGGTGGTACAAGTTTCTGGGTTCTGAGATATCGTCGAGGACTCGTGACGGCGGTGATGTCGGGGTGGTGGAGGAGATAACTGACGGAGAGTGACGAAGTGTGGGTGGAACCATGGAAAAAAAAAGGTTATGTACCAAGATAAGCAAACAGTTTTGGAGTTGAACTTGGCGGATCCTAAACCAGAAACCGAGTCGAACTTGAACCCAGACTCAGAGATTACAAAGCAGATTTGGAGCATAAAATCGGAGAAGTTCTGGGAAGGAACGAAAACCGACGAAGCTACGCAGATCGGAGATAGATGTATCCGAAGAGAGAGAAAGACTGTGGGAGAGAGAGAGCGAGAGGGAGGAGATTGAGAATCGACAGATCCGAAAGGGATGACTGAGGATAGGAGAGTCTTCGAGAAGGTGTGAGAAAATAGGAGAAGAATGAGAAAATGTTACAAACGGGTTCGTCCGGGTACCTGTTTTTCTATACTTTCAGACCCGGCCGTACCTGCCCCGAACCTTGATTACCCGCCCCGACCCACTGTTCTTATACCCGTTTGCCCACCCCTAGTATACATTAGGAAGAAACAAAAAAAAAGGAAAAATTAGGTTTCCATCCCTATTTTTCGTACTTCATTGATTAAAACCTTATTTCTTTTCAATTTTTTATTAAGTTCCTTAGATTTTAATAAACATCATTAATTATTTCAATAACAAAAAATTTTATTTCTAAATAGATTTATTTAGTGTTAGAAAAGTTACATTTGCTATATTTATGTTTATGGTTAAATTTTTTGTCATATATTTTTATTTTTAGTTTGTACCCATTTTTATTTTGCAACCCTTTTTTTAATTTGTATAAATTTTCTTTTCAGTTTTAATTTGTACCCATATATTTATTTCCTTTTTGTACCCCTATTTTTTAAACTTTTATTTTGTTTTTGTACCCATATTTTTTAAATTTATTTGTACCCATTTTTAATTTTGCTAAATGTACGCATGCTAATTATATGTATTTATTTTATGTTTTAAAATATATCAATAGTTATTTTTAAAAAATATATTAATAATTATGTGGGTACATTTGTTTTTTGCTATAATTTTTGTGACACACCTCGACCTGGAATGTCCACTAGGACTCTGAATCAAGTTGTGCTGGCTGACACCTAAAAGGTGACAAAGTCATAAAGTGTAGTGATGTGGAAAATATGAATAAATTTAAACCTAAAAGTACCTAAATACAAGAGTGCGCGGTGAGCGAGAATGAACCCATTTCACACGTGATGGCAGAGCATAAGTAAACTATAGTAAGATAGGATAAGGATTATACCCTCAAAGGTAGCCACATATACTGAGATTTGCCAAGAATCCTCGTCGATACAAAAGTTTAGCAACTAAAACCTGGAAGGGCGAAAAACAAGGGTGAGTAGGCTTGAAAATAAAGTTTTAATAAAAACCTTTCAAAACGTTATAACCCCTCGCCGTAAAACTTGTATAGTTTCTAAAATATACATATTACATATAGTATGAAAATACTCACTGTAGCATGCAAAATATCAAGATATCAATACGGCACAATAGTTCATATATAAGTGCATGACGTCAGTAATCGTATACTTTCGCATAAGTAAACATATCAAACCAAGTGCTCATCAACACATGCTGACACACGAGTTCATGCATAGTTATTCTGACATGAACATGACTGGATGTAATAATAATATACGTTCTAGTGCTACATTCATGTGAAGACTGGCACTATTTGCGGTCACATACGAGTCGGAGTTGCCTAATGCAACCTGCACGACAGGACTGGCACCTACTTAGATCCAAGACGAGTGTGTGATGCGGATGTGAACATACATGTGAAAGACTGGCACTGGCCATGAGTGAGCACTAACACTGGGTGTAGCAAATGATGAGCATATAACACAAATATAGTCATGCCACAGTGATTCGATAGTTCTAATCAACATACATACATGTGCATCCCGTAGGATGTAGCATATTCCATAATTTCTAGTCAATATAACATTCATCAAAGCCGTAACTTGGATTAAGGCATCCCGCCGGATCTGGAATAATTTCATAAATTCTGTCATTTCGCTAATGCTTATAAATTTTAGTCTAATCCACGCATACGTAAGAAATTCTTTTTCAAATGCATAAATGGAAACTATCAATCATACACACACACACACACACACACAACATAAAAAGGAAAATACCCACTCACCTAAAGTTCGCTCTATAACTCCCTAGCACGAATATCGAAGCATCACGAACGATCGTCGCTTAGAACAAATATCAAACCACTCAGAATTCTTATCAATAGAACACGTAACTTACATGAAACACATCCCCAAGGTGTTCTAGAATGATTTGTAACCCATTGACCAAAAGTCAACTGTCAGTCAAAGGTCGACGGTAGGGTCCACAACACTAAGTAACTCGATCCGGAAGATCCGTACCTCGGATTTCCAATCCGTAACTTCCCAAGAGTTTCAATAAGCTTCTAGAACAACATCTTAAAGTTTCGAAACGATCCAACGATTAGATCTCCACCAATCGGTAAAATTAAGTAGCTGCCAATGTTTAGATTAACAAACTTAGAAAACTCATCCATGAAGATCTGTACATTAGATTCCTGATCCATCAGTTCCTAATATCCTTAAATATTATGTACTATTAGGTATTAATGTTTGGTGACGATCCAATTGTCGTATCGTCGAATCATATAATAGCCAAGTAGCGGCCCTTGATGGAAATATAACCAAACAACGGAATTTCATCAATCGGATGTCTAATATGGAATCAAGGCATCAATTTTAACCTAGGGAAGACAAGTGGTGTCTTTGTCCACACGCCACTGCAAACGGAGGCCGACCTCCTTGACTCGCCGGAAAATTTAACTATTTCCAAAAATTCTCAAATTTTATAAGAATGAAGATCTTAATGAGTAGAACAAGTTTTATACCTATGGACAAGTCCAATTTGGTCGAAAAATGCCCTAAATAGTCCTCGAACAGTGGGAAACCCTTGAATTGGGTTCTTGATTCGTTGAATTTGAAGCTCCGCCGCTTCCAAACTTGTTTAGGGTTTGTTCTTGGGCTCAAGGCAAGGCTAATGGTTGTGGTGGTCGAAGGAATTGCCTTAAAAATGAAGGATCTCCGCTGATGTCCCCCCGGCGCCATTGGTGTTATCCCCACAAAACCAAGATGAAAAACCATCAGGTTTGGGGTAGAACTTGAAGAAGGAAGGTCGTGGAGTTGGTTTTGGGTAGTGGCGACGGTCATTTCGCTGGGAAAATGCTGGAATCAGCATCGGGGTGTCTAGGAACCGTGTCGGGTCGGCGGGGAGGAATCGGGTCAGTGGGATACGGTACTACCCCACTCTCTCTTTTCCCCTCCTTTCTTTCATCTCCCATTGGTCATCTCCTCACCTCCATCTTCTGGTTGGTCTATCCACCCTTAATTTTTCTCCTCCAATTGGGCAGCAGCCCTCTCTTCTTTCTCCATTCTTTCCTTCGTCCATTACTCTCCCTTCCCTCATTTCTCAAAAAATCATTTTAAAATAATAATATAATAATTATGAGAATTATATAAAATAATAAATAGTAATCTTTACAAAAATACTTTTCGAATTTATAGTTCTGTAAAACCCCTATCGTAACTCAGGTTTCGATTCAGATTACTCTTACATGATCGTCCCGTCAATAACTTCGAGAGTATGGTAAAATAATAACTCGTACGCGTCACAAACGGTGGTCAACGAAAGTCAACAATCTAGCGTCTAGGGCATTTTCGTCAATTCACTCATTTAAAAATTAATAAAAACATAAAATTAGGGACGGGTTGTCACATTTTGTGAATAACAAGATTACTCTAAAATTAATTTTTAAGTAATTCTTATATTTTAAAATTTTTATTTTTATTTTTTGTCAAAATTTTAAAATATTATTTGAATTTGTTTAAATTTCATAATTTGTGTGACATTGAATATATAAATGCATGAGTTAAATCTCTTAAATGAGGCTAAGGATTTCGATCAAAATATTTAAACAAATAAGTTTTCAGTCTAACAATTAGGTTTATTAGGAACCGAAACTAAAATGATCCTAAATAAAATGTCTTATAATATGAATAAATTGATAATGTGACCGTTACAACTTAAAAACTTTCATAAATAGCATGTTATATATGAGATAACTTGGCTTTTGATTGTCCAAATAAAGGGTGCATCACGCATGCACCTAGCTGTTTCCAAATCTTCTTGCACAGTTTGATGAAATTATTAACAAATTAATACATGCACTTAAAAAGCGCTATTATTTGGCACATTATTTTCTCAAATGATCGTTGATAAGAGGAAGCATGAAATGAACTTGGGGGTGCTTCATTCTTGTCAACGATACCCGTTTGCCCACTCAAGTGAGGAAAACCATTGTGTTCTTCACTGTTTCACAAACATAGGGCGGCCGGCTTGCCTCAACTTTACGTCCACATCAATCACATGAGTGATAAAATGATCCGATTCTCGTTAGATTTTCTTTGTGAGGATTCCAGAGATCCTCAAATCACATTCGTTCATCAAACATTGTGCGGTAAAAATCCTTATAAATTTTTTATTTAAAATTAAATATACACAATACTTGACGAAAATTGACCACAAGGTGCACGATAAATGGATATGATTGAAAGATCTCCGGGATCCTCACAAAGAGAATCCGGCAAGGATCCTCTCTCAAATGGTCCAACCTTAGAACCTGTAGTCATTCAATGCGGGGAATTGACACTGTTAGCTTACATTGTATAACAGAACTTATAAGCTTAATTTTCACCATCTTTCTGTCCATAGTCACATGTTTAATCGAGATAAGAGAGAAAAATTGCAGAAAGGGAGATCCATTATACTCAAACGTTGTTGAACGTAAAGACTTTTGAAAATTAGAGCAATTTGTTTGAGCTAGCAAGGCTCGTTGCAACTTTTATTGTGGTTTATCTACTGCTTCTATTGTATTCTTTTTTTCTTCAAGTTTCCAAAAGTTAAAAGTACTGCAACGAAATTTGAGACAATGTATAGGGTAGAGAAGGGATTGTGCGTAAAATATGTGCAACATCATCCATCTACAAATATTGCATTTGCTTATTAGAAATTGGTAAAGAATGGTTAGCTATAGGTTTAGTAAAGGAAAAGGGACCATGAAAAATGCATCTCACGTTTTCCTTCTTCAATATTACGATCTTTATATTTTAACAATTTTTGTACGTTATGTTGTTAGACTGCAAATGTGTTGTTATTATTTATTTGGTGACTTGCTGATTGAGAATAATGAGCTCGAAAACTCAAATCTAGACAAAAGATTAATGAAGAGCTTGGCTTTACTACCAAAGTGCCTATGTGGGGACTGTGGTCTACATGTTCATGCATGCAGCAAGTATTTAATTTAAGGGTTCTTTAGATATAGACCCTTGTAACTCTTATTTCCTATATAAAAACCCACCCAATTATAAACATTCAAATAAAACCCAAATTTAAAAGTGATTGCCATGTAGGAAAGTAATTGACCTATTAATACAAAATATTTACAACTTGTACCACAACATTCAAAATAAATCAATAAATATTATTACTCACCTTAATTACAATGAACAAATAATTTATTGCATATTATTACCCCTAACACACACACACACACACACACACACACACACACACATATATATACACACACATATATACGTTCAAATGTATATAGTACTACCACAAGCTCAATATATATATATATATATATGTATGTATGTATATATGTATGTACGTATGTATGCACATTACTACATATATGATCAAACATATTATACTAATTAATCTACCTATATGTAAATTTATGGTGAGCAAGTAACATATATTTTGTAGGTATATTATTTTGTATGTATCATCATATATATTGGGCACATTTTATTATTATATGTACAAAATAATAGGTAAAATAGTATTGAATAAAATAATAATATTTTTTATGTAGGTATATTATTTTACATACATTGGGTTTGCTTCATTATGTAGGTAAATTATTTTGCATGTATTTTACATACAGTGGGGAAATTATTTTGCTTTTTTTAAGCAATCTAACATTTTAAAATTCGAATAGTAGGTGCACTGAATCAAATTACATTTTTTTGTAGGTACATTATTTTGCATACATTGGGTTTGCTTTATTATGTAGGTAAATTATTTTGCACGTATTTTACATACAGTGGGGAAATTATTTTGCTTTTTTTAAGCAATCTAACATTTTAAAATTCGAATAGTAGGTGCACTAAATCAAATAACATTTTTTGTAGGTAAATTATTTTGCATGAATTTTTACGTATACCAGGCATTTTTTTTATTTTTTTATTTATGTTATATATATGTGTGTGAAATAATTTACCTACATTTATATGTAAAATATAATTTGTTCACTTAACTAAGCATGTATTATTACATATATTAGGCATGTTTTGTTGTTATTATATATTAGGCAATAAATTTATTATTTATTATTTTCGTAAAATCATTAATTCTCCCTTACAGTCTATATGGAACTAATTGTGTACATCAAACATTCAAATACGGGTGTTTTGGGCATTGAAATTTTTTAAATGTGTAAAGTCAAATATAATTAATGAATTTGCTGATGTGGAATCTAGTTAATGAGTTTTATTTTAGTAAAAAACTTATGACGGGTTTTATGTGGAAAAAATTAAATTTCAAGAGCTAAAGTCATATTTTCAGTTAATTTAATTTCAGCACCTAATTTTCCCATCGCCACTTTGTTCATATTCGAATCGATCGAACACCTAATATTAATTAACGTAATAATCTTGCTGCTAATGGACCACTAAGTATATAACAATATTTTTGTTATTTAAATGTTTTTTGTTAGCTAGCTAGCTAGGCCAAGAAGAAGACTAACTAGACCATGTCTTTGGAAATCATCATTTACCATTGAGTTCTCCTTACATCGACGAATTGTCCAGTCATGTGTTTGTGCAGCAAACATGCATGCATGTGAAGGGGGTGAGAGACTACGTAGTACACACGCGCTAACGGTTCTTGAATATTGATTTATGTAAAATTCACAATGAATCAACAATTTTAATTTATTCTTGCGTATGTGTAGCTATATAAACCACTAACTGTAGCATCCTTCGAAAGAGATATGAGAAGGGGCTAGCATACAAATTCACCCGATTGTTCTGTAATACTTAATTCCCCCTGTTGGTATGTTCCAGATGTGTCTTTTGGGGTTAATTTCCTTGGTCCCCAATTACCCTAGTCAGTTAGTCCCCACCACCAATACAAAAATAACAGAAAGGGGTCAAAGGCCACCATTGCAGAATTGTACGTGCCAACCAAGAATTAACAACGCCACATTGTAGCATTACTATGTCGTTTTCACTTACTTGCGCCATAATACCATGTGGTTTTCACTTACGCAATGTTTCATAGCATTACGTACCTAGGGTTTGCTTTTATTTAACAGTCCAGTCCAGTCCAGTCATCCATGTTATGATTCTTAATGAGATCTGACCGTTTGCAAGCTTTGCCAATTGCCATATCTGAACTTCACCTCACCCAACAAACTATATCAGAAAACTCCAAAATCACTTCACCCCAAAACAAAAACCTTGCGATCAGCCATCACACCAAAACCCACAATCGCGGCCGTTTTTAACATCTAACCTTTTCACAACGGGAGTATTTCTTTCCTGTCACTGGATATAACTCTTTTAGACCATTTTCAAAGGAGATGTTAAAAATATCATATAGACATATAACAATGATAAATGATATACCATTTACTCTAACTGAGATGTTAAAGCTGACATAAAAAAGAAGGCTAAACTGACATGAACAAAGAGATATCAAATTTAAAGCTGCCTTCAAATATGATTTTGCTATTTCCAAAGGCATTCTACTTGACTTATATTAAATGCTAGCATATTTAAGTATTATATTCTTATTTTTAAACCAACAACAATCCAACTTTTATTATTTTTGTTTAAAAAAACATAAAGTAATAAATTTTGGCATATCGGGTTGAAATAAAATATTGACAATATGTAAAATTGCCAAATTAGCCATCAAATTGAAATTTGATGCTTTGAATTTGACGTCTCTTTTGGAGATTCTCTTAAAATTTCTCTCTTTTTTCGGTCATAATGTGCTAAATTATATAACAAGAGAGATCGATATATATTTTCAGACAACCGGTAAAAACGAATAAAACTTCATGCAGGTGACGATGTTTTTGACTTCGGTTATGGGTTTTGGATACATATTAGGTTTACTCACCCATCTTCCCTACCTTATCACCATGATCGTCCTATAATTAGGCTGCTTAAAAATGTGTCGCCAAATTGCAATGCCTAGATCTTGCGAGTTTATGGACCAGATGAAAAGTAATGTCACCACTAGTGAAATTATGTCTCTTTGCTTGAATGAAGCACCGAAAGTTGAAGCTAATACAAATTTCTTCTTCATGCACAGTAAAAAAAAAGGCACATAGACATAAGTGGTGAACCTTGAATTGCAAGAAAGAGAGCCTGATTGGCCGCTTTCAGGCAATGTATTTGCTGGAGCCAGCATCAATTACATATATATGGTGGTTAATTTTGCAATATATTATTAATCTGGATATGTAAACAAGAGCTTCATTAATGGAGGGCAACCACAATTCTCAAAAACTTCACACACTCTTGATCAAGACAGTGTGAAGCAAAACCAATTTATGGTGCCAACAAGAGCTTCATCAATGAAGGGCAACCACAATTCTCAAAAGCTTCACACACTCTTGATCAAGACAGTGTGAAGCAAAACCAATTTATGGCACACACTCGTGATCAAGACAGTGTGAAGCAAAACCAATTTATGGTGCCAACAAAAGCTTCATCAATGGAGGGCAACCACAATTCTCAAAAGCTTCACACACTCTTGATTAAGACAGTGTGAAACAAAACCAATTTATGGTGCCAACAAGAGCTTCATCAAAGGAGGACAACCACAATTCTCAAAAGCTTCACACACTCTTGATCAAGATAGTGTGAAGCAAAACCAATTTATGGTGCCAACAAGAGGTTCATCAATGGAGGGTAACCACACTTCTCAAAAGCTTCACACACTCTTGATCAAGACAGTGTGAAGCAAAACCAATTTATGGTGCCAACAAAAGCCTCATCAAAGGAGTTCAACCACAATTCTCAAAAGATTCACACACTCTTAATCAAGACAGTGTGAAGCAAAACCAATTTATGGTGCTAATAAAAGCTTCATCAATGAAGGGCAACTACAACTCGTAGAAAGCTTCACACACTCTTGATCAAGACTGTTCGAAGCAAATTCAATTTATATGGTTCACCCAAACCTTTGACTACTACAAGGTTGGCTTGCATCACAATCTCTTGCTCAATATGTGGAAGCAAAATTTGTATATGTTGTCTCTCCCACATTTTCAAATTTCTAATTTTCCCAAAAAAAAAAAAGGAAATTGGGAAATTCAACAAAGCTTCACCAACAAAAGCTTCATCAATGGAGGACAACTACAAATTCTCAAAAGCTTCACACTATCTTGATCAAGATAGTGTGAAGCAAAATCAATTCATGGTACCCAACAAAGCTTCACCACAAAAGCTTCACCAACAAAAGCTTCATTAATGGAGGACAACTACAAATTCTCAAAAGCTTCACACTATCTTGATCAAGATAGTGTGAAGCAAAATCAATTTATGTTATGCAACAAAAGCTTCAACTCCAAAGCTTCACCTACAAAGCTTCAACACCAAAGCTTCACCTACAAAGCTTCAACACAAAAGCTTCACCCACAAAAGCTTCACTCACAAAGCTTGACCCACAAAAGCTTGACCCACAAAAGCTTGACCACAAAAGCTTCACCCACAAAAGCTTCACCCACCACAAAAGCTTCACCCACAAAAGCTTCACCCACAAAAGTTTCACCAACAAAAGCTTCACCCACCACAAAAACTTCACCTACAAAAGCTTCACACTATCTTGATCAAGATAATGTGAGGCAAAATCAATTCATGGTACCCAACAAAGTTTCAACCTCAAAGCTTTACCTACAAAGCTTCAACACCAAAGCTTAAAATATATATATTTTTTCAGAAATTCGAAAACTTAAAAATTCGAAAATTCGAAACAAAAAAATTGCCTAGGCCTCCTCTTCTTTGGGCCTAACAACTATATATAACAAATATATATGAAGGAGGTGTTTTGGGCTACCACTTAGAAAGGAAATGCCTCATTCGTCAACTCCCTCGACCGGAGACTTGGGGGACTCCTACCATATGCTACTGCACCTTGATACTCGGAAGTCTCACGACCACTCAGTGACTTGGATTTTTCAAGTCTCCAACCGAGAAGTTTTCCTCACTCGGGAAATTAAGGGAGCACTACCTCAACATACATGCTTCACTCATAAAGCTTCAACAAAAGAAAAAATTCAAAGAACTTAGTGAAGAAAGCCTTGGTGTATTTAACACAATACGTTGAAATGAAGCAAACCTGGTTTATTGATATCTCCAATAAGTTACAAATATGTACATATACATGAATCAAAATAAACAAACAAGAGGGAGCCTTCACAAAGGTTGTTCAGGAGAAGTCTCAGCAGTCGGCAGAGCCCCAGAAAGAGGAGGCACCAGAGGGTAATTATTCGGAGCCTCAGTACTAGGCAGAACCCCAGAAGAATGAGGCACCAAAGGTTGATCATTTGGAGCTTCATTAAGCAGTACAGCCCTAGAAGACGAAGGCAATTAATGCCTTTGGAACAAACCACAAACCTCTGATGATCAAGTAAAATCTAACCATCAGATTCCTGTAGCTGGTTGAGCTTCATTTTCATATTTGTAGCATAGTCATGTGCGAGCCTGTGCAACTGTTTATTCTCATGTTTGAGCCATCTGATATCCTGTTTGAGACTTATCACTTCAGCCACCAATGATTCAACTTGGCGAGTTCGAGCAAATACGCGTTGGGCTATATTAGACACAGAACCTGCATACTGAACACTGAGAGTCAGAAAATCCTTAACAGCCAACTCATCAGACTGCTTGGAAAGTTGTCTGTTATCTTTGGGAGTGAGATGGTTCCTGGCCACCACCGCAGTGGTCATATCATTCTTCATCACAGAGTCTCCAACGGTAAGAGGACCAGTAGGGGATAAGAAGGATGGGCGCCATATGTTGTCTTGAGAAGGCATGGATGCCTCTTCACCAAAGTTCAAGTCAAAACGACGGTTGGATGGGCCATACATTTTCAGAAATGATGAAGGAGAAATGAGGTCCAATAAATCTTTGAAGTACAAAAATAAAGGGAAAATTCCTACAAGCAAAAACTCTTTGAATGTACTTCTTGCACACAATTGGTGCCCTTATAAAAGAAAGGGCAACAGGGTCGTTGGTTCAAAAATCGAAGAGGCATCACTCTTCGGATTTCAAAGAGGCACCACTTTCCACATGCAACATCAGCTCCTCGGGTACCACATATAACTTTGCCAAAGATCTCTGACAAAGTTTAGACACATAAATTTTGAAGGTCTAGCTACCCTACTATTACCCACAAGGGTAAAGGAACAGCACCACTGCTTGATAACTAGAAAGTCCCTAAGTGTGTCAACCTCTGTGCTTCGTGGCAAGGCAGACTGGCAAAAATGTCCAACCTTTACTCATATTCGAGAAAACACTCCAACAAGATTGCTTACTAAAAAATCGAAGAGGCACCGCTTTCCGAATCTCGAGAGCCAGACTCCCAATAGGATTACTTGCTCAAAAATCGAAGGGGCACCGCCCTCCGAATCTCGAGAACCAGACTCTCAACAGGATTACTTTCTCAAAAATTGAAGAGGCACTGCCCTCCAAATCTCGAGAGCCAGACTCCTAACAGGATTACTTTCTAAAAAATCGAAGAGGCACCGCTTTCCAAATCTCAAGAGCCAGACTCCCAACATGATTGCTTTCTCAAAAATCGAAGAGGCACCGTTGTCCGAATCTCGAGAGCTAGATCCCCGACAAGATTGCTTGTTCAAAAATCGAAGAGGCACCGTTCTCCGAACTTCGAGAGCCAGATTTCCTTGGATAAAGCTTGTCTGCAATCTTCACACGCAACATCAGCTTTCCAGATACCACAGACCACTTTTTCAAAGTGCTCTGACAAAGTTAAAACACGTGAAGCTTGCAGCTCCCACTATATTGCTGCGACCAAGAAAGGTAAATGAGCATTATACTTGTTGTTAGGAAGATTCCTATATATGTCGACCTCCATCCTCCACGGACAGGCAGACCTACAAAAATACTCAACCCTTCCTCATATCTGACAGGGCACTCCCAAAGAAGCCTTTCGAAATACTCAGCTTTCTTCCCCCAATAATACCTATGCAAACCAGCCATACCAGAGCAAGAGTATCTTATATCATCAGGGTCAAAAGCAAGAGTATCCCATATCATGCTTTTCCCTGTCTTTTCCTTTGCCTTTGTTCTTACCTACAAGATAAGGAGAAAGAGAGCAATTAGTCAGCACTTGGAATCAAGCTTCCAATCATGAACTGACTGCCTGGAACCCCTTGCATGATTACTTACCTGACATTGCTCTCGAGTACTCATCTTCAACATCTTATGCTTCCAGAAAAGATACCACATCTGCATGAGGAACAGATAATGTAAGTGAGAAGGATACAAGGAAGCATGTGGAGACAAGCGTAACATAACATGTGCCAATACATCCACTACTTTGTCAACAGCAAAAGTATCCCATATCATCAGGGTCGAACGTACTCTAGATTTGATGGACTTGTTTTGACCCTCAAATTCTTGAGTCGACCTTATATTCTGGAGGAAACCAGAAAACCCTCCAGCCCAGTTCAAGAATAAGCATGTGGAAAGTTACTTCTTCAAAAGCAAAAGTATCTCATATCATCTATTCTCCATTTGCTTCTCCTTATCCTTGTTGCTGTTTACGACACAAGGAGAATGAGAACAATCAACCGGAAGCCGAAGTCGAACCTCCGATCCAGGTTGCTTGCTTGGAAGTCTGATTGCTTACCTTGTCTGTTACCTTATTCGGAAATCTCCTAGCTCGGCGACTTGGGGGACTCCTACTATAAGGTTTGTATCGCACTTGACCAAGCCCGAAACTACAAGTAAGCTTCAAGTGAAATTGATACATTACCTTGTGCATCTTCATCGATTAAAGATACCATCCCTGGATGGAGAAAAAGTACTTCCAGAGAAGATGCCATATCTACATATGAGACAGATAAGGCAAGTGAAAATGATACCACACTTCGGTACTTAGAAGTTTCGTGATTACTCAATGGTTTGGATCTTGCAAGTCCCCAACCGAGGAGCTTCCCTCACTCGGGAACTTAAGGGAGCACTGTTTGTACCATACTTGACCAATCTCGAAACTCTTGAGCACTGGTCAACGTTATACCATTAAGAACCCAGAAAAGTTTCCCTCTAACCAGGAGACCAATCACAGCGCGACACGTGTCGACATCAAAAGCCAATCATAGCTCGACACGTGTCAACATCAGAAGGCAATCACAACATGACACGTGTCAATGTCAGAATGAGACTAGAAACTCTCTTCTATAAATAGAGATCATTCTTTCACAATATTTCCTAATGTCATTTGTCTAAATCATTCACTAGTACTCACTAAAGAAGAGCTTGAACCTATGTACTTGTGTAAACCCTTCACAATTAATGAGAACTCCTCTACTCCGTGGACGTAGCCAATCTGGGCGAACCACGTACATCTTGTGTTTGCTTCCCTGTCCCTATCCATTTACATACTTACCCACACTAGTGACCGGAGCAATCTAGTGAAAGTCACAAACTTAACAATTTCTGTTGTACTAAAGTCTTCACTGATTTTGTGCATCAACATAAGATATTCTTAAATTGAAATGCAGAAGCACATTTGCAAAAACATCCTCAAACTTACCTTGAATAACAATGTAATGGCCATATTTATAGTAGATTTATTGGAGTCATGACACTAAGCAGTCATTGTGGAGCCAAAAATAATCATAAGGCGACACATGAATTTTTGGGTGAAAATGACGAAATTACCCTCGAGGAACACCAGGATTCCTATGCACGAGCAGTGAGCAATCATCCCTCAACCAAGTCAAAAGTGCCCAAAATAGGTAATAATTCAAAACATATTTCATCCATCCTCATCAAATCCTCTCCACAAGTTAACTCCCAAATCATTCCTATTTTATTATATTAATTAGCTAATCAATTAAGAAATTATTCTATTAATTAGCTAATTAATTGATTTATTATTCAATTATTCCTAATTAGCTACAAATCATGAACCTCACCCAAAATACCAACCAAGTGGACTGTCCTCCTCCTCCTAAAGGGGCCGGCCACACCCCTATAAATACCACCTCATTCTCTTCAACACTCAATTCCAATTCTCTTACCAAACTCTGTAAATTCTCCAAACACTTTGCCCTCAGAATTCTAACTTTGGCATCGGAGGTTCTTCGGCCAAAGCCCCTCATTCATCATGGGCCCGTGAGGGTCTTGGGCTTGACCTAAGGTGTTTTTTGTTTTGTAGGTGTAATTTTGTCCAATAGCAAGGATGAAGAAATTTGCATCCACAGTAATCTTCTTGGTTATGTGTACAAAACTGGATGCACCACTATACTATTGGGCACTGACTTAGATTTGTGCACTAAATTTAGAGACGCAAAAATTTTTCGATGACTTAATTATTATAGTGTATGCTAATTAGTTAACAACCCATTTCATAGCAAGTATGGGCATCATAGACCTAGCGACTAATTAAGATTTGATTACTGATGATTTGGATGATATCCATTAATCCCCACGTCACAATGATGCTTCAGTTATATGTAATTTTCCTGTGGATTGGGAGCGTATGTGTGATACCTACTTCTACATTTTTTTTCATAAATATTATGTTTTAAAAGTTCACAATTAAGATCACTCACATGATGAGAGAACCTAAGAAAATTAATTTTATATGCAACTCGATGCATGCAAAAGTTTCTATTCTAACTAAACTCCTCCATACGACTAAGAAGACATCTGGCAGGAACATTGTGATACTATTACATACATCTCATGCATGTTTTGGTTCCAACTTCTGATTAAGCTTCTAGCCACACAGTCCTCTCTATTTTCTCTCTCTCTCTCTCTGCACTAAAAGAGAATCATAAGCACAAAAGAATCCAATGTGCTACCACCACATCGCCTTATTACTCACTCATCTGTAGATTGCATGTGACAAACATATAAGAAAAAGGGTTGGTACTTACTAACACTTACATGCATTTTGTCCTTTAGTTTCATACATGCTTAGTTACAAAGTACCAAATCTCATGAGTGCACCTTTGATAAGTGATGATTTTTTTTTTTTTATCTTTTTTATGATTTAGACAATAATCACCTGGCATAATAATTAATTCTCTAACAATCATGACAATCCAATTCTCATAATGTTATATAATATATATAGTTATGGAGTCATATTTTATTCATATATATATATAGAGGAAGCTTTTAAGGAAAAGAATCTCTTTTTTTATATAAAAATGGAGATTAGTTGTAAGGTTCACATCATATCGAATTTTAATGATCTGAACCATTCATTTTTCAAGTTGTATCTCATAGATAATCCTTACAAAATATTAGTCAAATCGAAAATATTTAAAACATCTAGTTGGATTCAAAGAAATGAAAGAATACTTTGTTATATAAGAAACAATAAAATTTGATCTTGATAATTAAATAAGCAAATGATTTTGAATTGAATTGAATTTTTACAAGGATGATCTATGAATCAAAACTAACAAATTAAATAATTCGGATCGTTAAAATTTAATGTGAAATCGGTCCCACAAATAATCTCTATTTTTTTTCAAAAATGGGAATCCCTTTGTGTGTGTGTACATTAGTTTTTATTCGAAAAAGGTTCTGTGTCCAAGTCGAGTACTCCAAGCTCCACTAAAATTTTGTGGTACACTTGTTGTACATACCACGTGCCACGAACATGGAAAAAAGTTGGTACTAGCAGAGTAAAGTAGGGTTCCCAAAAAAAAAAAAAAAAAAATACATATATATATATATATACACACACACATATTGGTTACAACGGTCAGATATCTGACCCCATGAACCCCATCACAGGTACCCTTCAGCACTTGATCGTATTTAACAGTGTGCTCATCTTTTTTGTCACTTAGTACTATAGATTAGTAGTATTTCTCTTTACTGGTAAGGTCATTTCCAACCGAAGATTAGCCAGATGACTCATTTTAGCACTGTCACAAAAAACTATCTCCAACTGAGGGCCGAATAGCCATAGGATCAAACATAATTTATTACTTAAATTTAAAAACTACAACAATTTAAATTTAAAAACTACAACAACTTAAATTTAAAAAACTACAACTTATGTTTAAAAACTACAACTTAAATTTAAAAACTACAAATTAAATTTAAAAACTACAACAACTTAAATTTATAGGAAAAAAAATGAGAATTTTTAATATTTTTTTACAAATTTTGGCTGAAAAAAATTCGAATTCAAATTGAACGGCTAGTTAATGTCTTTTGGCTATAAATAGGATGGATAGTGGGCTATAATTCACACACCTTTGAATTCAATCTCTTTCAATTCAAGTTTACAATGAATTCCAACTTTAGATCCTCTCCGAATTGGAAGAAAAATGGGCGCAGATGAGACAAGAAGATGAGGAGTCTGATGAAGAAGATGAAGCATGGCACAACACACAATATGTGGTAGCCATGGCTGAGGCCATGATGTGTTAGCCAACTGAGGAACAACCTCAATGGGGTGACTTTATTGCTGGTCGCTCTTACAAACCACGAAACAGAGCGATGACGCATACTAATCTGATGAACAATTACTTCAAGCCCAACTTGGTGTACACAGAAGATGATTTCAGACGTCGTTTCCGGATGAGACGTCATGTCTTCGAGTATGTACTTCATGATGTCCATCAGGTCAATCCATATTTTCAACAGAAGCTGGACATAGTAGGTCATCATGGTTTCTCACCTCATAAGAAGGTTATTGTTGCACTACGAATGATGGTCTATGGCTCCCCAACTGATTCGATGGATGAAACCCATGGTATGTCTAAGTCTACATGTCTTGATACTCTTGCTGAATTCTGTAACACAATTGTTTAGCTTTACAAAGATGAGTACCTCCGTGAGCCAAATCAAGAAGATCTGGATTGGCTCATTCACAAAGCTAAAGACCAAGGCGACTCGGGGGCTACGACCCTTCGACATACCAGTGAGTGGGCCTTTGGTTTTCAGTATATATTTATATACTTGATATTTTCCCAGAAATATGTGTTTAAATGAAAGTATGTCGTAAATGCCATGCATATAAGTATAATTCGTATATGAATTGGTATATAATGCTTTATATATATAAATGTGGTGCTGTGGACGCTCAGGTAAGCTCAGGTGAGTTATGTTTGGTTGTGTGAATTGTCAATGATGTGACATGTGATTGAATAATGTTGAGCTCATAAGACTGCACCTAGGGTGATTGTGATTTAGCCAGAGTTATGGCACATGCCTGTTTATTATGTCACCTCCCGCACCATATGCTCATATTGGATCAAATTTAGGTGCATAGTCTTGTCGCATAGACCATCTTAGGTGGTTCCGACTCGTAGGTGACTAGCGATTTATCGCCCAACTATTATGTGAGAGTAGTATTGAGCATAATTATATTATACCCATTATTGTCGTACAGACCTTTTCTTTTGGTTCTGACTTTTGTGCAGTATGTTGCCGTATAGGTCATTGTAGTGACTCCGGCTAGATTGATGTTGAACTATGAATTCAGCCGTACAGACTACCACAGAGGTTCTGGCTAACATGTTATATTTATATGAAATTATTCTTACCTGAATTGCTTACTCTGTTATATCTTGGCATGACATACATATGAATATGATTATGTGAAGCATGATTTGAATTGATATAATTTCATATATATTTATGTATATGCAAATATCTTGATTATGGGAAAAATTATACATGTTTTACGATGAAGGGTTAGATATGTTGATAAATGAAATAGTTTTGTAAAACATTTGTTTTTGCCCACTCACGTTTTCTGTTTTGCGCCCCTCTAGGTTTTAGGTAAGTTTGCAGTTGTTGGGTGCGAGGACTTCAGCGATTCTGACATATCTAAATAATTGTAGGACATCTTATGGTACTATATAATTAGTACTTGTCCTACTGGACTGCACCTAGACTTTATATGCTCTGATTAGGAGTGTTTACTTTTGTATCTTACTCCTAACACTTCCTGTTTAGTAGTGCACTCTAGTAGTTTTGGTTTTTAATTATTCATATAATTCTTATCTTCATTGCTTCCGCACTGTGCACATGGCTACGTCACCCTCACGTGACGGCCATCATGCCTAGATCTCAGTCGGGGTGTATCAGTTGGGTATTAGAGCCTAGGTTTAGCAGTCCTGTATAGTTCTTGAATATTTTAATCCTTGTGATGTCTTATGTCAGAACTATGTCGCCTCGTAGAGAGCTCCATCACTCAGCTGAGCCTAGTTTCCCTGATATTGCTTAATTAGGGGAAGCTATAGTTACTGCCATTCAGTCTGCATTTCGTCCTCCTCAAATGACACCTCTTGAGACTGTGTATAACCTGAAGTTGAATCACTTCATGGGAAATGAAGGACATGAGGGGGCAGAAAAATGGCTTAATCATATCGAGAAAACCTTTCTTGTGATGCAGAGTCAGGGGAACTTTCCTCCTGATAGGTGGGTCGAGACGACTACCTGGTTTTTAGGAAAGCAGCCTGCATCTTGGTGGAGACATGAGTCTTACCAGTTGACCCTAGTGGAGATTGCAGACTGGGGAATATTTAAAGAGTTTAGGAAAAGGTTCATTCCTCCTGAGTACATTGATCGTAAGAAACAAGAGTTTACTCATTTGAAGCAAGGAAAGATGTCAGCTAATGATTATTACAGGATGTTTACTGATTTGTCAAGATATGATCCGGAGGTTATTGCTAATCCGGTTAAGATGCTTCGTCGTTTCAGATTGGGTACTAAGAAGAAATGGCATTCCATAGCGACATCGACTCACTGTGCCACTTACTAGGAGTTTTATGAGGTTTTACTACGGATTGAGGACTTAGAGAACATGCCCAGTGAAAGTGAGGATGAGGAAGAAAAGAATGGGAACCAGAGGTAAGATGATAAAGGCAAAAGGCAAGCATTTCAGGGACCTCGTAAGACCCAGAATTTTAAGAGAAGTGGCGGCAGTTCCAGCTCTTCTAGTGGAGGTTTGAGTTCCAATATGCAGAGGATAGGTGGTAGATTTACTGAAGGCCCTAGATTTCAGAGACAGAGAGACTTTGGTGGTTTAGGTGGTCCAAGTGCTCTTTTATGCCGCATATGTAATAATAGGCATTTTGTGGAGTGTAGGAGAGGCAGTAGTGGATGCTATACTTGTGGACAAATGGGTCATAGGGCTACTCAATGCCCTCAGAATCAACAGAGACCCTAGCAGCCTTCATTTCCACCACTTGCACCGACCCAGCAAGCCTCAGGATCTAGTGGTTATGCCCAGACTAGACGATGAGGTGCCTATCATTATCAAGGCGATGCCGTTCCTTACACCTCATGACAGCATCAGTATTCTCAGGATCCTCAGTATCAGAGTGGGTACCCTCAGTATTAAGGAGGTTCCATTTCATACCAGCCACATTCAGCTGGTGGATCTCAGTGGTACCAAGGAGGATAACCCTAGTAGGGAGAGATTGCTGCTAGCAGCGCATGATCTTCGAGGCAGTCTGGTCAGCCTAGACAAGGACGTGGTGTTCATGCTAACAGAGGTCGTGGTGGACGACAGCAAAATCAGGGACGTGTCCATAACATGACTCTGCAAGATGTTCAGAACAATCTTGATTTAATCATGGGTACGTTAAATATTCTTGGTCATTTTGCTAGAATATTGATTGATTGTGGTGCAACGCATTCTGTTATCTCTCATACATTTGCTCAAGTGACACAACCTCATCCTACACCTCTAGGATATAATTTAGAGTTTTCTATGCCTAGAGGGGATCGATGTTTTGTGGATCAGGTATATCCAGGATGTCCAGTGATAGTAGAAGGTGTTGTTATGCTGGCTAATCTTATGCCATTGGATATTATGGATTTTGATGTGATTTTGGGCACTGATTGGTTGCATTATAATTGTGCCAAGATAGATTGTTATGGAAAGACAGTCACATTTCATCGTCCTGGATTACCTGAAGTTACATTTGTAGGAGAGCCTAGTAGGGTGAGGCATGGTGTTATTTTAGCCATGAAAGCCAAGAGATTGTTGTCGAAATGTTGTTAAGGATATTTGGCTTATGTGGTATTGAATGATGATGCTCCTAGTAGTGTGGAAGATGTACGTGAGGTCAGATATATTTTGGATGTATTCCCTGAGGATTTGCCTGGATTACCGCCAGATAGAGATGTGGAGTTTGTTATTGATCTACTTCCATGTACGAATCCTATATCTTTGACTCCTTATAGAATGGCTCCTGCTGAATTAAGGGAATTGAAACCTCAGTTGCAAGAGTTAGTGGATAAAGGTTTTATTTAGCCTAGTACTTCACCTTTGGGAGCTCCAGTTTCATTTGTGAGAAAGAAAGATGGAACTTTGAGGCTGTGCATTAATTACAGGCAATTGAATCGAGTAACCATTAAGAACCGTTATCCGTTACCTCGTATAGATGATTTATTTGATCAACTCAGAGGTGCCTGTGTATTTTCTAAGATTGACTTGAGGTCGGGTTACTACCAGTTGAAGATTAAAAATGAAGATGTCTTTAAAACCACATCCAGGACTCGATATGGTCATTATGAGTTTCTTGTGATACCATTCGGGTTAACTAATGCACCAACAGCTTTTATGGATTTGATGAATCGAGTATTCCAGCCATATTTGGACAGGTTTGTTATTGTCTTCATTGACGATATTCTGGTATACTCTAAGTCTAAGGTTGAGCATGCTAGACATCTGAAATTGGTGTTGAGCAGCTTGATGGAACACCAGCTATATGCTAAGTTTAGCAAATGTGAATTTTGGTAGAATCAAGTGGCATTTTTGGGACATGTCATTTCTGTTCAAGGCATTCAAGTGGATTCTCAAAAAGTGGCAGCTGTGGAGAATTGGGAGCAACCTCAAACTGTCACCGAGGTACGGAGTTTTCTTGGCCTAGTAAGCTATTATAGACGGTTCGTTAAGGACTTTTCAGTGATTGGTTTGCCATTGACGAGGTTGACTTAAAAGGACTTTAAGTTTGAGTGGGATAATAATTGTGAGCAAAGTTTTTAGCAGTTGAAGTATTATCTCACTCATGCACCTGTTCTAGCACTTCCATATGATGGTGGTAATTATGAAGTTTATAGTGATGCTTCTTTGAATGGTTTGGGTTATGTATTGATGCAACATGGTAGGGTGATTGCTTATGCTTTGAGATAGTTGAAACCTCATGAGAAGAATTACCCTACTCATGATTTGGAGTTAGCAACTATCATCTTCACTTTGAAGATTTGGAGACATTATCTTTATGGCAAGAAATGTAAGATCTTCACGGATCATAAGAGTCTTCAGTATCTATTTACTCAGAGAGATCTTAATCTTTGACAGCGGAGGTGGATTGAGTTACTTAGTGACTATGATTGCACGATTGAGTATCATCCTGGTCGTGCAAATGCAGTGGCGTATGCACTTAGTAGAAAGACTCCAGCCAAAATTAATGCCATCTATGATTGTCATGTTCCTCTTCTAGCAGATTTGAGGTCCACTGGAGTGGAGTTAGGAGTGGAAGATCGAGAGGAAGCCTTACTTGCTAATTTTCAAGTTAGGCCAATTTTAATTGATCGCGTGCTCGAGGCCTAGATGAATGATGAAGAGACCCAGGAAATAATTCAAGCAAGGAATCAAGGCAAAAAGAAAGATTTCGGGATTCGAGAAACTGATGGCATGCTTATGCAGGAAAGCAGAAGTATGTGCCAAATAATGCAGAATTAAGGAAACAAGTTTTGGATAAAGCACATATTTCGGCATATGCGATGCAGCCAGGAGGCACTAAGATGTATCATACCATTAGGTCATTTTAATATTGGCCGGGTATGAAAAGAGAAATTGCCGAATATGTGAGTAGGTGTACCATTTGTCGACAGGTTAAAGCTGAAAGGAAGAAACCGTTTGGGTTGATGCAGCCACTTCCCTTTCCACAATGGAAATGGGAAAATATTACTATGGATTTTGTGTACAAGCTTCCTCGTACACAGAATGGTTATGAGGGCATTTGGGAGATAATTGATCGGCTTACTAAGTTAGCACATTTCATTCCAGTGAGGGAAAAGTATTCATTAAGCCGATTAGCTAAGTTATTCATATCACAAATTGTGAAGTACCATGGCGTCCCAGTTATTATTATCTTGGATTGGGATCCTAGATTTACTTCCAAGTTCTGGGTAGCATTTCAGGAAGTTCTTGGTACGAGATTACTTTATAGTACGACATACCACCCTCAGACAGATGGGCAATTTGAAAGGACTATTCAGACATTAGATGATATGTTGAGATCCTTAGTGCTGCAGTTTGGAGATAGTTAGCATGATTGTTTGGATTTGATAGAGTTCGCCTGCAACAACAGTTATCATTCGAGTATTGGTATGGCACCATTTGAGGCAATTTACGGGAAATCTTGTCATACGCCTCTATGTTGGTCAGAGGTTGGCGAAAGAGTTTTAGTGGGCCCTGAGATTGTGGATGAGACTACTCAAAATGTTCAGGTAATTAAGTCTAACCTGAAAGCGGCCCAGGATCGACAAAAGAGCTTAGCAGACAAGCATGCCACTGATTGGAAGTATAATGTAGGTGATTGGGTATTTTTTAAGTTATCACCTTGGAAAGGTGTTGTACGATTTGGAAAGAAAGGAAAGTTGAGTCTTAGGTACATTGGACCATATATGATCACTGAGCGAGTCGGTGAGGTTGCTTACAGGCTTGAGTTGCCTTCAGAGTTGTCCAAGGTACACGATGTGTTTCATGTTTCAATGTTTCGACATTTTGTTTCATATCCTTCAATGTGATTCCTCCTCAACCTTTGGAAATTAATTCGGATTTGACTTATGATGAGGAACCAGTGACTCTACTGGATTGGAAGGATAAGGAACTCAGGAATAAGACAGTGTGTTTGGTAAAAGTGTTATGGAGAAATCATTCAATTGAAGAAGCTACTTGGGAGACAGAAGATCGGATGAGAGAGATGTACCCACGCTTGTTTTATGATTATTAGTGGATATAGTGATTGTATGTAATTTCGAGGACGAAATTTTATAAGGTGGGGAGATTGTCACAGCCCGTCCCAAACTTCTATTATCGATGATGTAAAATGATGGAATTGTCCTCGGACGTTAATTGATGTGTGTGAATTATTATTGGGTTAAATTGTTTTAGATTGGTGACCCAATTAGAACTAAGACTTTTCTTAGTTTTGATTGGTGGCTTTTGGACCACACACATACCCACCTTTTCTCTCTCTCTCCTTTGCGTGCTCTCTCTCTCAGACTTTCACTCTCACTCTCACTCTCTCTCTCCCTTCTTCGTACGGACCAATCTTATCTTTCAGGGAATTTGAAGCTTATAGGAAGCTTAAAGAGGTCCCCATGAGTCTCGGGGTACTTTGTTGGAAGGAATTGGACGTCGGAGGGCTAAGATCGACGTATATCTAGGTAAGCCGAACTATCGAGCTTTCTCGGGGAAAACTAGTAGATTTTAAGCCTTGAAACTTATATAACGTGATTCTACATGTTATTAGCTTCATTTTGGTACCAATTTTGTGGAAAATGGTGAAGAAACAAAAAAGAATAAACGATTTAAAGTTTTACCCAGAAACCGGCGAAGTCACCGGCGACCAGTGACTCATCGGAGAAGAAAGGAGCATATTCCGTTAAGTTGATGGAATATGCTAACGCCATCAGTCATCTTTAACAGTTACCGTTGGGTTTTAACGAAATATTCCATGGAATATTCCTAACGGCAGTTAAAGAATCCGTCAGGATTTCCTGCGCGTGGCCGCACGTATTGCCATGCACTCGCTAGAGCGTGAGAGGTTAGAAAAATATTATAAAAATTTGGGAATGATCCTAAAGTTGTGTAGGTCACTATGGTATATTCAAATACCAAAATTGAGTATTGTATGAGAAGTTATTAGCTAGTTTTGCCTATGTGCTTTAAATAACATTTTTATAGTTAATTCGCATATAGGTGAGACTTATCCTGAGGACGAGCGTGTTCAAGGGCGACTCGGGGACTACGATCCTTCGACATACTAGTGAGTGGGCTTTTGGTTTTCAGTATATATTTATATACTTGATATTTTCCCAGAAATATGTGTTTAAATGAAAGTATGTCGTAAATGCCATGCATATAAGTATAATTTGTATATGAATTGGTATATGATGATTTATATATATAAATGTGGTGTTGTGGACGCTCAGGTAAGCTCAGGTGAGTTATGTTTGGTTATGTGAATTGTCAATGATATGATATGTGATTGAATAATGTTGAGCTCATAAGACTGCACCTAGGGTGATTGTGATTTAGCGAGAGTTATGGCACATGCCTGTTTATTATGTCACCTCCCGCACCATATGCTCATATTGGATCCAATTTAGGTGCACAATCTTGTCGCATACACCATCTTAGGTGGTTCCGACTCGTAGGTGACTAGCGATTTATCGCCCAGCTATTATGTAAGAGTAGTATTGAGCATAATTATATTACACCCATTATTGTCGTACAGACCTTTTCCTTTGGTTCCGACTTTTGTGCAGTATGTTGCCATATAAGTCATTGTAGTGACTCCGGCTAGATTAATGTTGCGCTATGAATTCAGCCGTACAGACTACCACGGGGGTTCCGGCTAACATGTTATATTTATATGAAATTATTCTTACTTGAATTGCTTACTCTGTTATATCTTGGCATGACATACATATGAATATGATTATGTGAAGCATGATTTGAATTGATATAATTTCATATATATTTATGTATATGCATATATCTTGATTCTGGGAAAAATTATACATGTTTTACAACGAGAGGTTAGATATGTTGATAAATGAAATGGTTTTGTAAAACATTTGTTTTTGCCCACTTACGTTTTTTGTTTTGCGCCCCTCTAGGTTTTAGGTAAGTTTGCAGTTGCTGGGTGCGAGAACTTTGGCAATTCTGACATATCTAAATAATTGTAGGACATCTTATGGTACTGTATAATTAGTACTTATCCTACTAGACTGCACCTAGACTTTATATGCTCTGATTAGGAGTGTTTACTTTTGTATCTTACTCCTAACACTTCATGTTTAGTAGTGCACTCTAGTAGTTTCGGTTTTTAATTATTCATATAATTCTTATCTTCATTGCTTCCGCACTGTGCACATGACTACGTCACCCTCACATGACGGCCAGCATGCCTTAATCTCGGTCGAAGTGTGTCATTGCAAATGTATTTTTCTTTCTAATTATAGAAAGTTTGGAGTGCCAAATGAAATTTTTGGAATGCTAATAATAGTTCCCTATTACTTTTCTATATTTACTTTTTGAGTACATTCTATACTGACGTTTTTTTTAGTACATCTATATATTTACACTAAGGAGAGGATGAGTTGTTAGAGATTTCAATAATAAATATATAAATTATTATATATATATATATATATATATATGACTTGGTGTTGCATTGTGCAGCATGTGTGTGTATAATAAGGACTTGGATTGTCTGCCTTCCCCATGCCCTCCTATTTATGTGATCACGGTTAAGCCACATCAATATTTTATATTCCTATTGCTTTTTGTCTTATTATTTCTATAAAAAAAAAATCAATATAAAATGTTGATGTGGCTTAACCGTGACCACATAATATAGGAGGGCATGGGAAGGGTATGGGATGGGGAGGGCAGACAATTCAAGTTCTTATAATAAAGGGTGTTGCGGTGCATAGCAAGTGTACGGGCGGCATCCTTTACAAAAGGTTGGGTTTAATTCAACATTTTGCGGTTGTATATTTTGTTGAATGGTTGCAACTTTTGGTTAAAAGATATGATGCTTACTCAAAGGGTGTGATATTCACATACCCCATTTTACTTTTCACACACCCTTTTAATTTTTGGCCGTCGGATCGGATGAATTGAAGAAAATCAACGGATATAAATTAATAAGGGATGTGTAAGAAGTAAAATGGGGTGTGTGGATAGCACACCCCTACTCAAATTTTATGAGTAGAATTAAAATACGTAATCAATCAATATTTATTTTTTGAAAATTCTAAATAGAAGACATGTCTTTTGGGTCAACACTATTAAGAAGGGTTGTATATCTTCAACTAAAATGTATATCTTCAACACTATAAATACCTATTTAATGCCTATAAATACCTATTGTGACATAATGTTTCACACTCAATTTTCAGAAATTTGTTTCTACATTCCTTGCTCTTTTTTTTCTTCATCACATTCATACAATTTCTTTCTAATTATTTCTAAGGGAATAGAATTCGGTTTTGCTAATCGAATATTTCATACTTTGTTGTATCTTGGAAGTGATTTGCCAAGAACCCCTTAGCAAACTTATTCGAGTGGGGCAAATAACACTTTAAGGAAACGATTCAAGTCGTACCTCAAAGTCATCAGTCGGATTATTCTCTATATTTCTACATCTACTTTAACAGGAGTTCGACTAAGCTACACAATGGCGGCCTAATTTGGTATCGAATTCACCATTCACGATCTTCGAACCTAATACCTCTCACTTCTAAGTAAAGAGAAATACTACTTACTTAAAAACAAAAGGGAAATCCTGGTGCCTTTTTTATATTGTTTCAATGAAATGTTATCTTTTCAAATTATCTGGTATATATGTTATTAGACTAAAATTACTAATTTGAATCACGTATGTGCAAAAAACAACCACCTGCATGATTATTGATGTGAATTGATGATTTGATAACGTAACTAACCTGATCGCTTTTTCTTAAGATAAGTTGTTAATTTCTGGATTCTTGTTAAAGACTGGAGCATATATAAAATTGGTTGGGAATGACGAGGAAAATGATGGAAAAGAAGTTTCGAGTGAAGCCATTTGGAGAAAATGAGGTTGCTTCTGGCTTTAGAGAGAGAAGCCAAGACGGACGTCAAGTATTGTCCTAATTTAACACGTCTGGTTGAACACTATTTTATTTGATTGAATAAGGAAGGTAGTCAATGCTTGATTGTGACTATTGAAGTTTTTGGCAAATATTTTTCTAAATAATCCTTAAAACTATAGAATTATGAGAGACCAAAACCCTTTTGCTTACTTTAAAGTCTTCAAATTAGACTCACTGATTTGGCCAAAATGCCCATCTTACCCTTTTTTTTGTGTGTTGACAATGAAACATAAACTTAAAAAAAATAAGAAGTTACATACGAATATCTCAATCTTATCTTTTTTATTATTTGTCATAAAATATTAGGGTTTTGGCTCCCACAGTCCTACCTTTTATGGTAGTCTGTATGATACGGTTTCCTTTTGATGTAGGATCAAGATGATTAATTATGGAATTATTTTTAAAATATTCTCAACTAGATCACCTTAACTTTTCACCGCCCAGTTCCAATTAGGTACAACCAAAATTTACAAAAGTTTATTCTCTTCTAATTCTTGGAAAGGGTTTTCCTTGTTATTGCATACCTAGCATGCATATGCAAGCACATATAGTAAAGAATTATAGCATTCTGATGGAAACTTTTGTCAGGGTTTTTGAATTAAAAACAGAAAAAAGAAGATTCTTCAAAGTACTTAAAGATTATCTAGGTGCAAAAACAGATTTTTAAGGATGGTTTTGCAGCAAAAAATTAAAAGGAATAAATGAGATAAAAAGAAAATTTAAGCTTTAGACTTCTTTTTAAAAAAAAAATACTATTAGCAACACAAACCACCCTCTTGAAGTTTCAATCACCAAACTTCTTTTGGTAATTAAATCCCAAGTGCTCAATATCTTTGAGAGGGGCATAACTTTCAGAATATGGAAGCATCACATATGCTCCCTTGACATATATGAAATCTTAGTAAATTACTAGTTCTTGTGACTTCCCCTACAATGGAAAAAAGATTAGGCTGTTTATATATAGAGGTAATTAGGCATGTTCCTTTGGGGATATCTACTAAAATTGCAACAATATGAACAAGATTAACGCATAAATCGAGAAATAGCAAATCCTTTTCTTCATCTTATTGTAACCTAAAAATTAAACAAAATTAGTCTTCTAGTTTAGTTATAGACATAGTTACCAAGTACTATTATTGAATGTGGATAAAGATGATTAAGAAATAAGAGGAAAACATTTCTGGTTGCTGCTGGACACTGGCATTGCAAATTGCAAATTGCAAATTGCAAAATGGACGCTCTTTTGGAGTTCAAGACCCCTGAAAGGAATTGGAATTCTTGTTATATGGTCCCAACCTTCTTTTCATCTTTAGCAACCTTTCATAGCCCTAATGTGTACCTATGATGCTAATATGCTATCTTTGAAATGCCAAATGCCAACCCATCTCATATGTTTGTCTTGTTTTTTCACTTTTTCTTTCCTCTCTATCTCTTTACCTCTTTTGAGGCAATGCTCATTGATTTTGAGTTGCAGATTGGATTGTAGTTGAGGTATTTGGCACACTCATTCAATCCTCTAATTAATATGAAACGATCATACTGCGTATTGTGCGAATATGTTCAAGTATGAACTTTTTTCGTTGCAGAATGTGTGAATCAGCCTAGACCCTCAAAATCCACAAACTTCTGCTCACAAATTCTTATATCACGTGATTGACACTTGAACTTATATGTGAGATACCCGTTTCATAGAATGGGTGTTAACAACTTTAGCTCAAACGCAGTCATCCACTTCTCGTGCAGATCTTATTGGAAGAAAAACTAACAACCCAATTTACCATGTTCAATGAGGATGGCCAATTTGTCACGATTCTTTTATGATTAGGCAAAACAATGGTAATTTAATTACATTTTAGAATCACATAATTACACAATCTAATAATTGGTAAAATTGGCCGGTTAATTCTTGATCTGCAACTAGTTAAACCTTATATTCATAACTGAAATTTGAGTCCAACCAACCTGAAACTATGTTAAAATAAAAAGTGTTACTAGTCCCATCCCATTGTCCTATTTTTCCACCCACCTTATAATTTCACCCATCATAAAAAGTTAAAAATGAAAAACTCTCTTTTCCCACCCACCCTTATTCCTAATATAACCTTTTATATATCTCTAAAATCTTTTAAATTTTATTTATTAGAATATATATATCTCTCTCTCTAACAAAAAAAATGATAAAAATTGGTTAACCATCCCAATTCCAAAACCATTGAAGCAACAGACCTCCAAACCCCATCTGCACCATGATCCCCAATATGACAGTGGCACCAACACCCAAACTCCACCCCATCCAACCTTCACAGCACCAACATAGCCTCAAAACTGCCCACCTCCATGGGTTTACCCATCTTCCTTCGCTATAAACAATCTCTTTCACTGCCGGAATTGGATCGAGATTGTACACTATCATGGGGTAAAGGGAAAATGAAGGAGTTGAAAAGAAGGTAGCCATCATCAACGCCGTCGTGAGGGAGGTATGTGGTTGTGCACTTGTCGTGGTTATAATAGTGAGAACGGGGTGAGAGTTTTCTATTTTTTTTTATCTTTTTTCTACTATTTTAGTTTTTTTAATGAAAAAATTTAATTCTTACGTGACAAAATACAATTGGTTATTGTTTAGGTCCTTACGGTCATTCTCTAAAAGGACATAGTTGTCAATGGAATTTTCACATTTAAGTGGGGTGGGGAAATAAGAAAATGGGGTGGGTTTAACACTCCTCAAAATAAAACCATTAAGATTATGATAATAATTGTCCTCTTAATTAATCATTAATCCCACATGCACCAAAAACGTCGGAGAAATTCTAAAGAGGCTCTTTCAAAAGCAAGACTCTTCATGGACCTTCTGCCACCTCATGTATTTTGCACAATATTGTATAATGTTGACACAAGAATTAATGTTAAACTATAAGGTAACAAATAATCTATAAAGAATCCCACTTTGAAAGAATTTTCATAAAATTTCTCGTAACGTTGTCTAATACTGTAAAAACAAACACAAATTAGTCCACAGTGAAAAGTGAAAACCTTCATCCATCATTACCTAAATTGAAAAGAAAGGGAAACTCAAACCACCTAGAAAATCCCCAAGAAAATTACAAGGGTACTTCCGGAATGGAACCCGCGAGAAAATATGGTGGCGGCCACAAGCGTCAAACATTCCGTCAAAGTAAAACACAATCTCGTTTTGTCCTATTTTTAAGACCTTTCCCAAACCCAAATAATTCAATTAATTTATTTTTTCTTGGTCAAATTTCAAAACAGAAATTTTATAATTTGAATTTCCAATTTTGTGCGTCTCTAACTATAAACCATCTCAATTTCTCAAAAATCTCCCCACTGATCTGGTTGTTACCCAAACTTAAAATATGTTTAGAATAAAAAGATATTGCCCTAAAAAGTACACCCAATAAAAATCTGAAATATATAATGTAAAAATAAATATAAAAGAGTCGCTACGGTGTTGCATTTTTGGTGATGACCTTTAAATAATTTTCGTCAATGAAAATGATGTTTATATGTTTTGTGATTATTTTAAATATTTATGTTATCGCTAAAATTTTATTTAATTTGAAAAAAAATGGACAATTGATATGATTTCCTGCCTATGAGGCTTTAAAAAAAATTACAATTATTTTGTATATAATATACTATTTTGTCTATAACATTTATTTTAATTATTTTTGAACAAAATTAATTTAGCATTTTTATCATCTTTTGCTTGACAAGTTCTGTTAATAGGTGAGGTGTTTTATATTTGTTAAAAAAAAGGTGTTTTATTTTAATTAATTTTTTAACAGAATTAATTTGGTCTTCAGTCCTCTCAACGGGAAGTTTTGTTACTAGGTATTTCACGCACAATGCCAGCAATACAATACAGTCTCTCTCTCTCACTCCTCACTCTCTCTCACATAAACACAAACACACTGTGCACTCTCTCTCTCTTCTCTCTTTCGCTCTTTCTCTCTGCTTTCTGTGTCTCTCTGCTGCAAGCCGACGACAAACTCCGCGCTGGCAAAGATTCCCTTCTCCTTCCTCTCCTTTCTTCTTCGTTCCCGTTTACTTTTCTTTTATCTTCCTCCCCACAAACCCTAAGTTCGAAATTTTCCCGAGAAACAAACAGACAGTAACACCCAACAGCTACCAGAATCCTAATCCCAATCCCCCCGCCATGTTTCAGCCGATCTCACCTTAACCCACTACCTATTTTTCATCGTAGACTGATAAAGTTGCCTTCCTTTCCCGCTTGATGGGTTGCACGAGCTCCAAGCTCGACGAACTTCCGGCCGTTGCCTTATGCCGGGAGCGCTGCGGCTTCCTCGACGAGGCGATTCACCAGCGCTACGCCCTCGCCGAGGCCCACATCGCTTATATTAACTCCCTCAGAGGAATCGGCCGCTCTCTGCATCAATTCATCGAGCAGGAGGTGGGCAATTCATCCGGGTCGCCGCCCTCTCCCCACCTCAACCTCCCGCCGGCCAGAAAAGGCGAGATCAAATCCTCGCCGCCGCGCCACTCTCACTCAAATTCAAATTCCGGGTCCCATCTCCACTTTCGCTCCGATTCCGACAACGATTCCGGTTCGCTCCACGACTCCGGCCACTCGTCGCCACTGCACGATACTCACTACGGCGGTCATATTGATTACATGGAGGAGGGCGGGCAAGAGGGTTTCAATTCTTACCCAGATGGGTTTATGCGCATGAATTACATGAAGAACAAAGCGACGCCATCTGTGGTGCATCGGCAGAAACCCGTGAGCCCCGAAAACGTGTTTCAATTGGGGGAATCTTCTTCTTCGAATTCGTATTATGGATATCAAAATTCAAATATTTATCCAGACGCTGTCTCTAATCCTTATTCCGATTTCGGCGGTGGGTTTAACAATTACGGTGGTGCGTATAATTACGGCGGAGGGAGTGGTGGGTATAACAATTACGGGAATTCTTCTCCGCTGGTCCGATATGGAGCACCGTCGCCACAGGCTTCAGCTTCGACCTCGTCTAAGCCACCTCCTCCGCCGCCTTCGCCGCCAAGAGCTTCAGCTTGGGATTTTTTAAACCCGTTCGAGGTTCACGAGAAGTACTACTCTGCCTACACTCCGAGTCGGGACTTGAAGGAGGTGAGAGACGAAGAGGGAATTCCCGAATTGGAAGACGAGTACCAACAGGAGGTGGTGAAGGAGGTGCAGAGGGACCACAAGCATGTGGTGGATGGCGGGAAGCATTCTAAGGCTGTTGTGGACGATGAGGCAGCTGAAACGCAGCCCTCCTCGCTTTATCAAGCTCGGCCGAGCGTTGAGACTGATGGTGGTGGGGTGGAGTATGAAGTCCATGTGATGGAGAAGAAAATTGTGGATGAGGAGGAGACGCGCGAGGACCGTGGCAATGGCGGAGCTGCAGCTAAAGCTCGACCGGGGTCTCGAGATGCTTTCGAAGTTGCTCGAGAGATTGAGGTTCAGTTTCAGAGAGCTTCGGAGTCGGGGAACGAAATTTCCAAGATGCTCGAGGTGGGAAAGCTTCCCCATAGTGGAAAACATGGTGGGTATGGGATTATACACCTTTTTAAGAGATTGATTACTAAAAATTTGCTAGCTTGAATTTTGATCTATCTGGGAAGTTTTAACTTTTATGCGTTTGATGGGTAGGAGTTAGTTTCCTCAAGTGGAAAGTTTACAGATCTGGGTTTTTATGTATAATTTTTGTTGAATTTGAACTCTATTAAGCAGAAATTTGACTTTTGTGTTGTGTTTGTGATCAGTTTTTTCCAAGACTTTAGTCTCTTCGCAACCTTCTACTAGTGCCGAGCCATCGACCTCTGCTGAAGTGGCTGCTCCTGCTCAATTGGGGTTCGATGAAGAATTGATGTTGAGGTCCAAAAATCTCTCTTCCACCTTACACAAGCTATATCTTTGGGAGAAGAAACTCTACAATGAAGTAAAGGTATGTTTCCTCCGTTCCCATTACTGGTTACATGTTTACATGGTCATCTTTATACCTTTGAACTTTATGAGTCTGAGCCATCTGGGTTTCTTTGAACAATTCAAACTTTTCTAATTATGCTTCGCCAGACAAATGGTTCATGATCCTTTGTTGTTCCAAAGTAGCGCCGAATTAGAATTTCTTTTATTTTTCTTATTCATAATAAAGTATTGTCTTTTGTTTGCTTAAATGTGAATTTCAAATATAAACTTTCTTTATTGATACATCTCTATACAAGGAATGTATTTCTTTTAGGTCCGACCAGCGCATATTTGCTCTCTGAAGGGCTCAGGGGCCTCTTTAATTGATATTTTGGTGTTCTCACCATCATACATCATTATTCACCCACTAAAACTAGGCTACTCTTTGTCTAACATGGGCCTATCTGAATAAATTATGGCAAAGCTCTTGTTTGATTCAAGCATTAATCCATAAATGAGTTTGTCTAGGGCTTTTGCTGATGCACTCTTCTCTTCATTATAATTTAAACCACCAAGTGTATTCATATTTCTGCCCTTTCTAATTTTGTCTTTGTCAGTTGTCACCCTACAGACAAGTTTTCTTCTTATAATTTTTCAGGCCGAGGAAAAGATGCGGGTGATCCATGACAGGAAGTTCAGTAAGCTAAAGCATTTAGATGAAAGGGGCGCAGAAGCTCATAAAGTTCATAAAACTCGAACTTTAATAAGGAGTCTGTCCACAAAAATTAAAATTGCAATTCAAGTGGTAGACAAGATATCTGTGACTATAAGTAAGATCAGGGATGAAGAATTATGGCCGCAACTGAACGAATTAATTCAGGGGTATGTCCATCTTCCAATTTCTGTGGCATTTATGGATACGTTTTTTTGTTCATATGATTATTTGTTGTCACCTCATTGACCACGTATCTTGGACTAAGCTTAGTTATAACTCTTGATTAAAATTTTCAAAATTGAAAAGTCATAGCCAATCTTACCCGTATAATGATGTTATAGGTAAGGTTATATCTCAATATATTTCCTGGACCTTCAATTGCTAGTCCTTGATATTTGAAAAATTAATTTATTGATTGAATAATTAGCTCCATTTAGCACAAGTGGTGAGGGAGTGGGGAAAAGGGTTAGAACTGTAGTAGATCATGGGTTCAACCTCTTCCCAATGTTCCAAAAATTAAGCTTAAAGGAGTTGGTAGGTCCATTGGTACTCTTGTTTTATTTGTTGTGCTAAGAGTTCTTCAAGACAAAGAATGAAATTAATGGGAATTAGGCTTGGTTAGAGAATATAAGTAATTAAGATAGAAAAAGATGCGGAGGCAGAAATTGGAAGGTGTTACTGAAAAGCTAAAAATTAGAAGGGGAGAAAATCTTGATCAAAGTTTCTTTATGATTTGTAATTTGATGGTTTTATCCACATCGAGAACCACATGAATGGCTTCCAAAAACTCTTGTGACCGAAAATATGAAATAGGGTCCTGAAGTCTCATACTGGAAGCTTTTTCGTAATATCCGGGTGTCTTGAACAACACCTACCTATAATATAAGGGTGGTAATAAGAATTTAGGTGCCTCTAGTAATCAATGAATCTCATTTTGGCAATACGAAAGATTGGCCAGGTGATGGTGATAGCGGAGAGGCTTATGCGCGTTGATTTGCAAACGTGTTGGTATCTATGACTTTGACAATCATACTGGTGGTTGTTTCCGCTCACGTGTGTAACCGTATGATTTTATTTACGCAAAGATTGGTTTGTGGGAAATTATATGCTTTGTGAATGCAATATTCATGTCACATGCCTAATTCTTTTATTTTCTTACACTTCAGGTTAACCAGGATGTGGAAATGTATGCTCGAATGTCATAGTAGCCAGTGCCTAGCAATTAGAGAAGCCAGAGGTTTAGGTCCTATCGGATCTGGAAAAAAGCTTAATGATGGTCATCTTGAGACCACATTGCAGCTTGAACATGAGCTTATTAACTGGACTTTCAGATTCTCTACTTGGATTAGTGCGCAGAAGGGATATGTGCGAGCTTTGAACAAGTGGCTTTTAAAATGTCTTCTGTATGAACCGGAAGAAACACCGGATGGAATAGTTCCCTTTTCACCTGGTAGAATAGGTGCACCCCCAATTTTTGTAATATGTAACCAATGGTCACAGGCTTTGGAGAATATATCTGAAAGAGAGGTGGTTGAATCGATGCGTATTTTCACCACAAGTGTGCTTCAGACTTGGGAACAAGATAAGATTGAAATGCGCCAGAGGATGGTGGCAAACAAGGATCTAGAGAAACAAGTTAAGAACTTGGATAGAAAGGACCAAAAAATACAGAAAGAAATTCAGGCATTAGACAAGAAAGTTTTGCTAGCATCAGGGGATGGTGACGGACTCTCGGTTGCTGGGCAGATTGTATATCAGAGTGACACTAGAAATAGTACTTTACAGGGTAGTCTGCAACGCATTTTTGAGGCCATGGAAAGGTTCACCGATAGCTCTACAAAAGTTTATGAGGAGCTTTTGCAACGTAATGAAGAAGAAAGGCTTGCTAGAGCGGCCGAGAGGGTTTCATAGGGCTCTTCGTTAGATGGAGTTATGACCATCCCTTTTCAGCCATCTAGGTGAAGGATTTGGAAGCTCAAGATCTTTGAGAAAATTGTATTCCTTGGTGAGAGCTTCTCCACTCTTCGCCATTTGATGGACTGCTCTGGCTAGTGAATGTTGCTGGCATAAGACTTGGTTATGATCAGGATCATCTGTAATAGCTCAGCAAGAAGCCATTGCTTGCGTCTTTACATCGATGGTGCAAGATGTTTATCTGGGTTGACTCTACAGTTTTAGTTTAATGAGACGACCAGCACCGTTGATTCACAATTTACACAAGCAAAGACGAAGGGCAAGCGCAAGATAAGTTATTACGGATTATATATCCGCTTGGTCCACCGACGGACAGCAGAAATGATTCCAAAGCCGGTTCTGGCCAAAGCGCCTGCTGAAGCGATGGTCGCTTGTGCAATCAATCGCAGTAGCGACTCCTTCTGCTCTATGAATCAGCCAAGTCTACTTTCTGTGGAGGTGGGGGCTTATTCCTTGACATAAAAGTTGCAATTTGCAGCGTACGAGCGACATGGAAACAAGGGTCGGAGCTGCATTCGCCAATCAAAAGCGCAAAAGTTTGCACAACTGGGGCCAAAATAATTCAAGTAAGCGGATGTCCTTTTCGGTTTTGTGATGGCGATGAGTTTCAGTGCAGTAGGAGTCTCTGCATGGGCCTGCTTTGAGTGACGCAAGTCCCGTATGTGCCCAGAACATAATATTAGATGAATTTGTATAAATAAATTTAATATTCTTTCCTCTGTCGTTCTCTTCTTTTTCAGCATTTCATTTATATAAAATTGTACACACAACCTTTGGCAAAATTCAGCAAAGTGACAGCAACATTTTTTAAGAAAACGAACCGCATTAATTTTTTTCGCATCGCGACCGGTGTTCGTCGAGCCATCGGGTGTCGATACAATGTGTAAATCAGTGGTTATGAAGTGAGAAATGTGATTTTGTGGAGCAAAAAATGGTTTTGGTTTTGGACATTTTTGGATGTGATTAGGCCATTTTTTGTTGTTGTTGACGTATGCTTCCCAGCAGCCACAGTTGCGTAATTTAGAAAGAAAAAAAGAGAGATTATTTGGAAAGTGATTTTTTTTATTTTTTTTGAACAAACGATATTATAACACTAAAGGAGAAGGAGGTGAACTTAGTCTCACAATATGCTAGCAATAATATGGTTCACATTCTTTTTTGGCAATAATTGAACCTAAGACATCTCACTTACAAATGAGAATGAATACTACTAGACTGTAGTACTAAGTGGCTTGGAAAGTGATTAAATTAATTAAGGATTAAAGATTAAGAGCGATGGGAAGTCCAAAGATGCAATGTAAAAGCACACTTTAATTAGACAGGTTCATGCTAATCTTTGAATGGGACTACATTAATAAAGCTTATGACCCATCCGTCTTCATCCAACACAGCTTGACTTTCTGCCTAAAGTCGTACGGACTATTCTACGATCCACATAAGGCCAACTCCAATTGAGGCCGGATGGCTCGTTTTAGCCCTCTGACCCTTCAAGATCTTTCAAGATATTAATATTTTAATGAACAGTACATAGCTATATTTGTCTCCGTCTCCAACCGAAGGCCAGAGGGCCAGAGGGCTCGTTTTAGCCCTGTCACAAAAAATCATCTCCAACCGAGGACCAGAGGGCCATAAGGCCAAACATAATTTATTATTTAAAAATTACAACTTAAATTCAAATCCAACGGCTAAGTGACGTCAGCTAGCCGTTGGTAGGAAGTTATAGGAAAAAGAATATAATTTAAAAAAAAATATATGAAACAAATTTTGTGAAATAAAAGTTATAGGAAAAAAAAAAGAATTTAAAATAAAATGAAACAAATTTTGTGAAATAAAAGTTATAGGAAAAAAAAAGAATTTAAAATAAAATGAAACAAATTTTGTGAAATAGAAGTTATAGGAAAAAATTGAATTTTAAAAAAATATGAAACAAATTTTGAAAAATAAAAGTTATAGGAAAAAATAGAAGTTATATGAAAAATTTTGTAAATAAAAAATAATAATAAAACTATTAAAAAAAAATTCAAATGCAACGGCTAGTCAGCTAGCCTTTGCATTTGAATTTTTTCTTAAGAAATCCTGTCGGTTATAACCGACAGGAAATTCGACACATTTAAAAAAAAATTCTGGCCAGCCCGGGGCTGGCTGGCTGGCTGGAAGTGGCCAACCCTCTTGCCCTTTGGCCCTTTCCGATTCCGTGAGGCCCTCTCAGATTCCACAACCCTCTGGCCTAACCCTCGGTTGGAGACAGTTTCGGGCTATTTTCGGCCCTTTAGACCCTTAGGTTGGAGATGGCCTTAAAAAAATTCTGGCCAGCTCGGGGTTTGCTGGCTGGCTGGAAGTGGCCAGCCCTCTAGCCCTTTGGCTCTTTCAGATTTTGTGGGGCCCTTTTAGATTCCACAACCCTCTAGCCTAGCCCTCGATTGGAGATGGTTTTTGGGTTATTTTCGGCCTTCTGGACCCTTCGGTTGGAGGTGGCCTAACAGAGGCAGCCATCTTAGGTTTACCTTTTGACATTTTTTGGTTAGGAGGACAACAAGGGATTAATTTTGGCCGTTGATGCATATGGAACGCTCGTATGCGTGATGTGTATAGATTATTTTTTACGACATGTATTAATGTGAGAACAATTTTACATGTGCTATAATTGATGGGGTGTGCTATCCACACACACCCAAATTACTTTTCACACACCCCTTGTTAATTTATGTATGTTGATCTTCTTCAATTCATCCGATCCAACGGCTGAAAATTAGAAAGGTGTGTGAGAAGTAAAATAGGGTGTGTGGATATCACACCCCTAATTGATTAAGTTGTGTCAAATAATAGCATCAGTCTACACACGCATCATTGACTTTGACTTGGTTTTTTGAATTTGTTTTGTGAGAAGAATTCTTTCATCCATTTGGACATGCCAGTCGTCTGACAATCCCAACAACGGAGTTGGTCTCCTCATACTTCGTCGTTGGTCACACACGGTTAAATTTAGGGCGTGTTTACGTAAGGGGAATGGAGTGAAAGGAATGGGAATCACATTCACTCCAAATGATTCATGTGTTGACTAACATGGGGGGAATGAAATTGTATGTGGGACACACCAAAAATAGGGAATCAGATCCTTGATTTGCTTGGAATTAGATTACCAACCAATAGGTGGTATTTGGATTCTTGAAGAAAACCTAAACCCAGAATCAGGTTTTTCTACCCAATATACCCTTATCTCCTTCCCTGTAGCACAACACCCAGCCAACGCCTTCAAGTTTCAAATCAAAACTCAGTGAAGAAGCAGACATAAGAGGGAGACAGAGATAAAGGACCAATATAATAAATAAATAAATAAATATTTGGAATTAATTAGTTATTTGGAAGAAGAAGAATCAGAAGAAGAGGAAAGAAAAAAGAATCAGAAGAAGAAGAAGAAGAAGAAGAAGAATCAGAAGGAGATGGGGATTTTTGGAGGGCGAGGAGAGGAGGGGGAGGGCATGCGTTAATGCGTATTGACAATTGAATCTTCCTCCTCGAGGTCGGAACTGTAGGAGGAGTGAAGAACCCAGATGCATTGGTGGCCATTTATTTAAACCAACAAAGCAAAATTTTAGACCCAGAAAAAAATATCCAGAGCCCAGAGAGATTGAATTAAGCTAATATTTGAAAACCAGAAGCATACAGTTTTAGTAAACAACTTCTTGAGGAATCTGATTCTGATTCCACCTCATTTCAATTCCCCCTCAATTCAATTCATCTTAATCTGATTACGGATTAATAAACGTGTCATTAATGACCTATACGAGCATCCGCACACAAGAACTCAGCAATCCGGAATAGCATATAAATAAAATGGGTTTTCTCAACGGTCTCTAGTTTGTACAACTGGGAAAATGAGAATAAAAGCTTGTGATTAACATGGTAATTAGCAATTATTAATAGCTCTTCGATTGCCTACACTTATTCTCTTTTTGTGAGTGGAATTAAATTTAAAAGCACTGGAGGAACCAACAAAACTATGCCACACCCAAGCAATCCTTTTTCTCAATTTCACCACTGTGTGTTGAAATCTTTTTTTACTAGATCTATTGTTGTTTTCTCCTTTGGCAACCGTGCAGAATCTGCAAATAGATATGATTCTGGGTACAGAACCTTGCTGGCTGTCTTGAGTTTTCACCCAATCATTTCAAATTATGTGCATTATAATTATACCGTATTTATGATAACCCTGGATCCAATATTTCTGGGGGTAACATAAGCATATAGAAATGTTCTAAACTTTAAATCAAACATAATAATAATGCTAAGAGACTCTCTTAGACTCTCTATTACCACACATTTTAACGTTAATTTCCATACTAACATTATAAAAATGTTGAGCCAAAAACATAAGATAACAGTTAGTCCATAGGGAATCTTACTTTTGAGAGTCTGCTTAGCATTTCTGCAAATACTAAATTGAAGGAATGCAAAACAAATAATAAAAGAGTATGAAATCGTAATGGTGTACATAAAATATTTCAATTTTTTTTGTGTTTGTGGTAATATGAACGACTTGTGATCTATTTTGTATCTTTATTTTTAGTTATGCCCTTTATAACTCTATGTTAATCTCACTTTACCTTGTAACTTAAAAGTCACTACTTTACTCCCTAAAACTCAAAATTCGTTTCACTTTGACTTGTGGACTGTAACGATCCATCCCAAAAAATTACGATTTTGTAATTTTAAAAGCGAATTTACAAAAAATGCCCTTTGAGGAAAAACGTTGACTTTTGTTGATCGTCTTGTCATGTCATGTAAGATCCGTTTCCTTGGCGTATCCTTGTTTTACTTGTCGCTACAAATGCGTGGGTGCAAGAGGAATTGAATTTGGAGATAAAGTGAAGATTTTACGGGATTCAGAACGTAAGGATATTTTGGTAAATTTACAATTGGAGATATTTCTCCATCATAGACCATTAGGGTGGTGACATGTGGTGGTTTTTTCCCCTCCTATGATCTCTCTGTCTCTCTCTAGAACTCTCCATCTCTTTCTTGTTCCCTCTCTTCTCTCTATTCTTTGCCCGGGAAACTCTTTCCCTCTCACCATTCTCTCATTCCTTCTGAGCACACCACCACCCACCCCCTTGCCTCTTTGGTGAGCCCTCAGACCACCTAAACCCTCCAGACCACCACCATATTCTCTCCTTATTTCTCTCTCTCGGGTTTGTGATCACTATCCAAAAATAGTAGAGGTTCTCGACAACTTTGACCTAGGTAAGACTTGGGATACCTTTGATCCCTTCTCTTTTTTATGTCTTGAGTTAACTTACAAGTTATATGTGTGATTTGATGACAAATTGATACATAAATGCCTCAGGGAATTGTTTTCCAGTTTCCAGCGAGAAACCTGGAGGCTTGTGAGCCATTTTCTGACCAACGTCAGCAATAACTCGGCCCCACTTCGGTATGGACTTATTCTCCATGTTTCTAGCTTCAATATGGCTTTTGAATCAACAATTTTGGTTGATTTTTGACCTCAAAATGGAGTCGGGGAAGTTTCCTAGCCAAAACCCCTAGAAACCGGTGTTATTCTTCGTGGGGTCTGGCAACCCATGAACCTATCCGGGTTAACCCGACCCATAACCCAAAACCGGTCCAAATCCATAACCCATTAACCCTAACCCATAAACCAACCCAACCTAGCAAATTTGACTCGGACCCAAACCCAGCTTTCTGGGCCTGCATGTGGGTGTGCGTTATGGCCGATGCGTGGAGCACACGCGCCTTTGCCGAAGGTATTGTGTTTCGCCGACGTCCATGGCAAAGCACAGTACCTCTAGAGGAGTCGCCAGTGCCACATGTCACCACCCCAATAGGCCATGATGGAGAAATATCTCCAATTGTAAAATTACCAAAATACCCTTATCGTTCTGAGTCCCGTAAAATCTTCATTTTAGCTCCAAATTCAATTCCGCTTACACCCCGTGTTTGTAGTGACGAGTACTACAAGAATACATTAAGAGAACTGATCTTATGTGACACGACAATGTGGTCCATAAAAGTCAACTTTTTTCCTCGAAGGGCATTTTCGTAATATTGCACTATAAAAATTATAAAAAACCAAAATATTGGGGACGGGTCGTTAAAAATATGAGATTTTGAGTTATGTTTTCAGTGCTTATTTAGTGGGTTATCATACAACACATCCACACAACACGGGTATGTAGACGTATATGGCCATAGGACACAGTTGAGGATATTTATGCAATACTAGCTTCACTAGCGAAACTAGTGTCTGACAGCTTCACTAGTCACGGCTAGTGTCAGTGTGTGATATATGTATATGTTTCTTCTCTAGTGTAACCCAAAGTCGTACAGCTGCACCTTCGAGTGATGGACCCTATGTTTCTTCTTTGGTATAATCCAGAGTCGTACAACTTCACTTTTGAGTGATGGACCCATTGCATATACATATTATATATATATATCTCTTTCTCTCTTCTTTGACGTAACCCGGAGTTGTACAGCTTCACCTTCAGGTGATGGACCATGATTTCTTCACTAGCGTAACCCAGTGTAGTACAGCTTCACCTTTGGTGATGGTTATGCCTTTGGGCCACTATCATACCTCTAGTGGGTACAACATTGATGAGATTTATGGATTTTCCTTTGGGCGGAAATAGCACCATTATCGAGCATTGTTTTACACGTACATGTTTTACGAACATTTTTCATGGCATGCTAGAGTTTTCAGAAAACTTATTATGTAGTATTATATGTGTTTTCAAAACAGGGGGTTAGTATGTTCATAAAGAAAATGATTTCCTAATTATTAGTACTATTATAATAAACCTTGGTCCACTCACTTTTTTGGTTTTGCGCCCTCTTAAGGATCTAGATTTGAGGCACACAATCCCGACGTCAGGGCATTTCTGCGTAGGGATCTTTGAGTCTTCTCAAGGCAGGACTCATTCCTTTGTTCGTACCTTTTTATAATAATCCTTTCACATTATTCTTGATTAATTGTATGCTCTGAATACGTTTCCACATTTGCGTATTTCATTATATTTACATATTTTGTTGCATGCATGTTAAAATAGCTTCGTCACCCTCTGGTGTCAGCTAGTACGTGCCTATCCTGGTATTTAGGGATATCAGGATCAGGGCATGTCATGGACTCTCTCTTCTCCCTGAAACTTATAGGTCAACTCCTCAAACATATATGAGACCCAACACCTAATAAGACTATGCAACATGTGCAATGAATTTGATTATAAATCTCCAGCATGCGTCAACATTCAACATTTAGAGAATATTAAGTTGAAAAGAGATTGAAGAGATGAAAGAAAGAATCAACCATGAATGCTCTAATTTAGAGAATGTAAAATGAGATGTAAACATAACTTTTGCATCTCAAAATACTCTAATTTAGAAAGAGAGAATCAACCATGAATGAAAAAAACGACTTTATTGTTTTGTCCAACAGAGTTAACCCAAATCTACAAGGAATGAATGATGCCCTAGATTGAATCAAACTGTTCAACACATTAAGTGGCATATCATGATTTGTCTCCACAAAGAAACATTCGAGCTTTATGTGAAAGAATATATATATGCTTTCAATTGGATATTATTGCACTTAATACACATTAAGATATATACATATATATACATATACATATACATATATATAGACATATACATACATACACACACACACACACACAGAGTAATGATGAAAAATCAAATCCAACAAGCGAACAAGTTCTGGTACATATCCATCAATGGTGAAGCAGTACTATGAGGAAAAGCCAAACAAGAAAAAGCAATAGAGGACAACTTAAAGTACTGCAAAATAAAATAGTTGAATTTTTTTTAGAAAATTGTTATTGGCACTCCAAATTTCTTATTTTACACTACAAACTTTCTATATTTAAAAATAAAAATACACTTGTGAGGAATGTAGAATAAAATTTTTGGAGTGCTAATAACACTTCCTTTATTTATTTATATATATATATATATATAAAAATCAATCTGTAGGTCAATTATGATGCACAAAAAACAGGTCAAGAGATTCTCTGTTTCTTCCAAATACTTATTATCAGATTTGAGAAAATGAAGGTTTTTCAGTCATAGCCATTGAGATTAATTATCACAGGATGGTTCAGTGTTTAGGGACGAATTAGGCCTGTATTTTATACGGCATGTCCTGAGTTTGATTATTGATACTGATGAATTGCACGATGTGGTCAGGAGAGACGGAAATGCCTCTGTGAGTCTTCCCGGCTCCGAAAGGGTGGATTGCCATGGCAAGCCACCAGCTGATCCTTTATTTATTTATTTATTTATTTTTTTTAATTTTTTTTTAAAACATGAGATTTGAAATCAATAAAAGTGTTCTTTGAGTTTGTCCATTATCATTATTTTGGTTACTCCATAAAAAAATTATGTGAAATAAGAATCTAAATAACAAAAATACTCTCAATTTAATAAACATTGTGACATCCCACATCGCCTAGGGAGTGATCCTTAAATGTATATTCACATCCCTACCTAGCACGAGGCCTTTTGGGAGCTCATTGGCTTCGGGTTCCATCGGAACTCCGAAGTTAAGTGAGTAGCGCGCGAGAGCAATCCCATGATGGGTGACCCACTGGGAAGTTCTCGTGTGAGTTCCCAGAAACAAAACCGTGAGGGCGTAGTCGGAGCCCAAAGCGGACAATATCGTGCTACGGTGGTGGATTGGGCCTGGGAAGTGGTCCACCCCGGGCCGAGATGTGACAATTTGGTATCAGAGCCTAACCCTAGCCGTGGTGTGCCGACGAGGATGTCGAGGGGTGGATTGTGACATTCCACATCGCCTAGGGGAGTGATCCTTAAATGTATATTCCCATCCCTACCTAGTACGAGGCCTTTTGAGAGCTCACTGGCTTCGGGTTCCATCGGAACTCCGAAGTTAAGCGAGTAGTGTGCGAGAGCAATCCCATGATGGGTGACCCACTAAGAAGTTCTCGTGTGAGTTCCCAGAAACAAAACCGTGAGGGCATAGTCGGGGCCCAAAGCGGATAATATCGTGCTACAGTTGTAGATTGGGCCCGGGAAGTGGTCCGCCCCGGGCCAGGATGTGACAAACATCGTGCCAAAATAATATAACAAAAATTGAAGGTATTTTTGTCATTCTATGCTTATTTAATAAAGATTTTTTCATAGAATGATCAAAATGATTGATGATGAACAAAAAGACTAAAGTTATGAGTTATCCACTTTGGCAATTTTGGCTAAAAATGCCGAAAACGAAATAAGAGGGGATTATGCTTGATTCTGCAATTTGCCTTTTAGTGCGTCTGTTTTTATTTATTTAGTTATTTTGTGGTCAACTATTCCAGGAAAATTGGTATTTGTTTAAACATGTTTTCTCCAGTTTTTCCTTTATAATAATATGATAATAAACTACGCCAGTTCAAGATAGTTTAAATGACAGCATAAAATTATAAATTTAATTTAAAAAGGAAAATTAATGAAAATGACTTGAAAACTTTGAGTTTTAATGATAAGGACAAAATAAAGGGTAAAATGAATAGTACCAGAATTGACTTTTTAGTGTAAAAATGTGGTTTTTCGTTAAAGTGAACAGTACCGGAAACTTTCGTTAAAGTTCCCAATTTAAAAAGGGAAAATCTTGTGGGGTTTTAAGGAAAATTATAAATAAGTAAATAAAAAAAGATGAAAGTAGATACAAACTATGTACAATCTTGCGATCCTAATACAATTTCTCATTTTGAATCATATTGATCATGGATGTGGTAAAAATGATAAGTACGATTATAAGAAAATTTCAGTAGATTTTAATAAAACTTCATAATTGAGCCATGTTTATACAAAATTAGCATTAAAATGGTGAAGGTTCACGTATGAATACACTCATGTTGCATTCCTACGATTTTTCGCACGAAAAATATAGTGAAGCACTTTTTTTTTTTGGCAATTTGAAAAAAACAAATCGGTAAAAATGATAAGTAAAAATTTGCAACAGATCTCATAAAAAATTCGTTATTAAGTCTTAGTTGGCGTAGGTTGAGGTAGAAATGTGCTTGCTTCAAAAGGGGAAATCTAAAAAAGCTTCTTTTTTTTTATTTATTTATTTTTTCTGAAAATTTGAAAAAAAAAAATTATTAGAGGAGATTAATGCTGATTGTGTAGCCTAAAATAATCTAAAAATTCTAAAGGGGACATGTGAACTTTTATTCAAGAAAGACAAGATTGCCCTCAATAAATAGGCAGGCTTTTCAGATACTCCCACGCGCAACTTACACCTCTGAAGGTCCTAACAACTGAATACAACCACCCATAGCTCACCTGTCATTGGCAAGAAATTAAAGATAAAGATTAATTACCCAAATCCTATCTTTAAAACATTCCCAATTGAAAATTGATTCCAATCAAATAAGTAATCCCAATTTAAATAAATTAGGGATAATCACACCATTATCTCAAGATATTATTTCCTATTTAATATCTTGAGAATATTTTGAGAATATTTCTCCATAAACACCTTGGCCAATAGGATGTCGCCACGTGTATGGTAAAACCCTAATATTGTGGTTGGTCCTATCCTTATAAATACCCCATATTCTACCAAATTTTCAGAGCTTTTGCTACCCTTAAAAAAGCCCTAAACGCTTTACTCTCTCAGAGAAACTGACTTAGGCAATAGAGATCCATTGGCCTAACCCCCTCCACCTCGTGGGCGTGTGAGACTTACGTCTTTGATCACAGGTGTTGATTGTTTTGCAAGTGCATTTTCGTCAAGACTGAAGACGGTGAAAATTTGCATTGACAAATTGGTGCTTTCATTGAAAGTTGATTCAAATAATCGAAGAAGCCTCTTGCATTGTTTTCTTGAAATTTTTATTACGTTGAATTTCCCACACGTCGTATTATTGATCAATCCCTGGAGAAATGATATAATGGTAGGAAATTCAGAAACCACGATGAACGGAACCTCGTACGTACAAGAATTTGGACCAGAGAGTGGAGGCGAGGACATAGCCCCACAACGACAGGCCACTAGGCCACGACACTAATTCTACCACCACTGCACTTGCAGCGTCGCATCCAACCAAACCCAGGGCAAGAGGCCCAGGTCCACTTCTAAACCTATGGGCATGAGGCCTAAAACTTGGCAGTTGGCACAGCAGGCTCGGGGTATGAGGTATAGCCTACTGCAACAGCAGGCCCAAACCCGAGTCTAGAATACGGTGGCTGCTGCCAACTAGGCAGCTCAACGGGCCCAAGCCCAAGCCACTTAGCCAGCACGCCACGATGTGGCAGCCCAACGGCCAGGAGGGCCCACGACCATACAAGCTCAAGGCGAGTAGGCGCTGGTCCAACATGCTTCGCGGCCTGGTCCGACGACCTGGCCCGTGGTCTAATCCAATCCAAGGCCACCTTCGGCAATCCAGATTCTGACCACCGGTCCTGCAATTGACTCAGGGTTATTTTCACCCCACTTGCCTGCAAGAATGCTCACTTTGGGCTTAAGTTTTGTACATGTAGTCTTCCATCATACGTGGAGACGCCCATTATCCATGCTCTTCCAATCTAAATGGTGAGCACCACCTGCTCTAGCAAGTTGCCAATTTGACGAGCGCCCTCGCGCTGCGGACCACTTTGGTGAACCAGCTTCTCAAGCTCATCAAAATGCAGCGCGCCCCAGACGAGGTGTCCCAAATTAGGACAAGGGTTGAAGAACGTGACTTATTCCAGCAATATCCCTGCAAAGAGCTGCTCAGTTCACCACGAACTATGCGTTTGGGTAGTGTGCACTCTTATTTGGGCCGTCGGGGAAACGTCTTCTCCCGCATAGATGCGCAGAGAAGCGTTCATTCCTAATTCGGCTCACAAGTCAGTGTGCATTCGAGATTGGGTCCACATTCTGACGAGCACTCAGGACATTCCAAGCCCCCGTTTGGGAGTGAGGTGCTTTAAAAAAAAGCACCTATGAAAAAAAGCCCAAAGGGATTAGGTGTTTGGTAAACTTTGAAAATCAGCTTTTTTTCAAAGTTTGAGATCAAAATAAGCCAAAATGGGGAAGCTGCAAATAGCAGCTTCCAGAAGCCCAATGCGGCTTTGAAGAGAAAAAACACGGGTGAACAGTAAAAAAGTTAATGAAATTTTTGAATAACCTAAAATTACCCCAAGACAGGTCTCTCTCGTAAACCCTAAAATTTTCTCGCCTCAGCTCTCTCTCGTATGCAGCCGCTGCACCTCTTCCTCCTCACTGCCCTCTCTTAGTGAAGAAAAGGTTGCGGCGTCGACCACCTTCTCAATTTTCCCAAGACCAGGTAAAATTGCTATAAATTTTGCATCTTTGTTCTTCCCATGTATCCAATTAGTATAAAAAAAAAACAGCATTTTTAATGTTAAAATTCTTTCTTATATATCATCAGTTCGTGTGATTCGTTTGGTTCTGTTTTTCTGATTGGTTCCTCGTACTTTGTCTATGTCTTGTGCAAAATTGATTTAGTTATTTAAGGAAATCATGAAAGAGAGGAGATTACCTAGTTAACATTTTTTTTTGTGTTTTTGGGTTCAATTGATAGGGCGGTGGTTACATTTGTTAATGTTCTAATGTTCTAATTTTCAGTTTTGGGGTTTGAATTAATTCTCTAAATTTTAGTTTTGGGGTTTGAATTAAGGTTTATTATCATGAGATCCATGAAGCACTCTCCCCTGCCTTTTGAGCAGCAAAACCACTCTCCCCTGCCTTTTCTATCTATTGATGTTCGGTTGAGAAGATTTGTGTGTTGTTGTTGGATCTGCATTTTTGCATATCCATTTTTAATCCTCTCTATCTGTTGATGCTTGCCAGTACACTGCTTTTAATCCTTCATCTCATGTTGCATTTTCAGACTGTGCTTCCTCCCGTCTATTAATCTCCACCGCCACGGTTTCATCTTCTCCGTCTTGCTCTAGGTATTGTTCGTTCCTATTGTATTGTATTTATGGTTTTCGTTAATATTTAATTGTTTCCTGGAAAGAGAAAGAATAATTGAAAATACTTCGATTGTTAATTTTGGAAACTTGCAAATAAATTTTTGATTTTGTTGTGATTACTAGTATTAATTGAAATCAATGCTTTTGTATGTGGTTTATTTGCTTTTGCTTCTTGGTTTATTTTTTTAATTGTTTGTTTGGTTTCTTACTTCGAATTTACGGATTTGTTTTTAAGGTGTTATGGGCTGATGATTATTATAGGATGCTGCTTGTTTTTGGGTTGGTAGCTGTCTAGCATCATCATCTTTTGATACTTGAAAACCAACATAATTGAAAATACCAAACTTCAACAGTGAGAAGCAGATTGTATTTCTAAGTTCTCACATTTTTACGTGCAAATTAATGTCCCATGGAAATGATTTATCAAATCTGCAACTCTGTAGCTGTGCCCTGATTGTGCATTTTATTATTAAAGTTGCCCAGTTTCTTATCATTTCCATAATACATGCGGAATATTCTGGATACCTAGCTAAATAGATTTCAATTAATACATGCGGTTTATTTGCTTTTTCTTTTGTTTTTATCTCACCAACAAAACTCCCCATCTCTCACTTTATATACCCTCATCACATTTCACTCTTTAATTGCATTTCCAACCTCCATTTTCTCTCTAAGTTCCTCTGCTCTGAGAGGTCAGTGCCACTATTTTTTTCAGGATTTTGTGTGTTCAATTACACTTCTTTGGGCTTCTGAAAGTTTACTGCTTTACTTCATTATCTGTTGTATTAAGTGTTATTGTATGTATGTGTGTGTGTGTGTATCTCTGATATGTTGTGATGTATTATTCTGATTTGAACTGATCTACCTAATATGTTGGTGTGCATTGTTTGAATGTGGAGTCTTTCCTTTTGTTCTTCTAGTGATTTGTTGAATTTGGGTTTTACTGAGAAACCTCTAGTGAGTGTGGAAAAGGTGAATCATTGCTTCATAGAAACTGAAGTTTAGATCTTCGATTTATTGGCATAATACTAGCTGATTAATTACTTTCAATTTCCCCACAGAAATATGGCATAAAACAATAAAAAGAGGTTTATGTTTCTCATAGGCTTTTATATATAAGTATGAAACCATAAGCAAGAAATATTTTTCAGAAATTTTTCATTTGTTCTTGTTTTAATATATAAATATATATATGTATATATACAATTCAGTAGTTGGTATCGATGGCAAAGAAGGGGGCATCTTCATCAAATCCTGTGGCTACATGGAATGCCCACAATATATCTATATTTTGTGATGTTTGCATCAAGGAGGTTGAGGTCGGACATCGTCCGGGCACTCACTTTGACAAAGATGGATATGCAAATATTAGAGCTAACTTCAAGGCAGAGACAGGGCATGATTATGATAGAAAGCAACTGAAAAATAAGTGGGATGCACTTAAAATTGAGTGGAAGTTGTGGAAAGAGCTAATTGGTAAAGAAACTGGCCTAAGGTGGAATTCGAGCAAGGGCACCGTTGATGCCTCAAAGGAGTGGTGGAATAATAAAATTCAGGTTTGTGTATTTATCTTCGAATATGTATTATGATATCATGGAATATGTATTAACCATATTCTTTGTTTACTTGTAGATAAACAAAGAATATGGAAAATTGCGGAAAAAGGCATTAGTCCTGAGATGGAGGATAAGTTAGATAGGATGTTCTCGAACACAGTTGCTACTGGTGAACATGCTTGGGCACCTTCATCTGGAGTACTACCACCAGAGTCAAGAGATGAATCTATAGGGCAAATTGATTTGGATGATGAGGAAGAAAGTGAGACCATGCAGGATCTAAGGCAAGCTACTAGGAAGGGGAAAAAAAGAGCGACCAACCAAGGAGATTTTCAAAAGAAGAAGGTTGATAAGAAGGGGAAAAAAATTGGAGGTGCTGCAAAACTTTCTGGTCAAATTGACCGTCTTGTTGAAGTTTATGAAAGTAGGAGTTCTGCAAACTCATTGATGAGGCCGCCGCATATAGGCTGTAGTATTGCGGAAGCGATAGCATCTGTTGCACAATTGCCTGGTTGTGAGCCACCTAGCGAGTTTTGGTTGTTTGCTACATGTTTATTTTGTAGTGCAGAGAAGCGATAGGTGTTTGCCATTATGACTGATCCTGAAGTGCAGCTGACTTGGTTGAAATATATGTTCAACAAACAACAATAGAGAGCTAAAACTATGAATTAGGACTATTTGTGGTTTGTACTTTGCATTAGGATTATGTGTTGAATGTTGCTTGTATTTTGTGTTGATTGAATGTTGGATTATATGTTGAATGTTGGATTATGATTTCTTATTAAACGTTGGATTATTCTTGAATGTCGGATTATGACTTCTTAGTGATTGTTGGATTATGACTTATGGAATGTTCAATTATGTGTTAGGTTACAGGTGTATATTCAATATGAACACTTATAATGAAGATGTTGAGGAGTTGGAGGATTGTCTAATTATATGCACTATAGCGACAGCTGTCGAAACATATTACTCAAAATATATCCACAAAACTCCGTGTATGAATTCTTCCCAAACAGGTAATATGTGGTTGATGGAAGTACTACAAGGAAATCATGTGCGATGCTATAGAATGTTTAGGATGAACAAAGATGTCTTTTATAGATTATCCAATGACTTGCAAACTAATTATGGATTGAAAGGTTCACGGAGAATGAGTGCTACTGAAATATTAGCAATGTTCTTGCATATGTTGGGACATGGTGTGAAAAATAGATTAGCGCAAGAGAGATTTCAACATTCTGGTGAGACTATTAGTAGATATTTTGGTGCTATGTTGGATATCGTATGTAAGATGGCAATAGATATTATCAAACCGATGGATTCGGAGTTTCGTGGCATTCCCCAAGAAATAAGGAGAGATACAAGATACATGCCTTATTTTAAGGTAAATTTTGACTCGTCTTCTAACTTATTTGCAAACTATAAGTGTAGGTTGATGGTTTTTTTCAATGTTATTATTTTTAGGATTGTATTGGTGCCATAGATGGAGTACATGTTGAGGCTTCAATACCACATCCGGATCAAGTTCCATACATTGGTAGGAAAGGAATACCGACTCAAAATGTTATGGCTGCATGTAATTTTGACATGCAATTCACATTTGCTTGTGCTGGATGGGAAGACACTACACATGATACAAGGGTTTTTCTATCCGTGCTACGAAATCCAAATTTAAACTTTCCTAAGCCTCTAAATGGTAATCTTCATACTTATATTATAACATTTTACATACTTGCTTTGTATAATTAATACAATACAAAACAAAATTTTCAATTGTCAGGAAAATATTACTTGGTAGATGCGGGATACCCACAAATGAGAGGTTATTTGGGACCATATAAAGGTGAAAGATATCATCTCCCAGACTTTCGTAGGGGTGCCGAACCAACGGGTCATAAAGAGGTATTCAACCACACACATTCTTCTCTTAGGAGCATCATTGAACGAACTTTTGGGGTATGGAAGAAAAAATGTTCAATTTTAAGGGATATGCCTAATTACTCGTTCAATAAGCAAGTGAAGATTGTCATTGCTACAATGGCTCTTCATAACTACATACGGAGGTATTCTGAACGTGATCGTCATTTTGATGACCCCAGAGACTATTGTGAAGAGAGCGATAGTAGTGATGATGATGATGAAGAATATCGAAATTATGAAGTTGAAGGTTCAAATGAGATAGAGGCATTAAGAAATATAATAGCGGCAAGTTTGATGAATGCATCTAATTAGACTACTTTCAAGTACATTAACAATATTGTACTAATGAATTCTAGCTATTCAGTCTAAAATATTTCAATTGAAATAGTTTGTCATACTAATTAATATTTAAGATAAAGTTTATAAATATTTTTCTTTTAAAAATAAAGTATATTTAATAATTCATCTTTATTTGTTAAGAAAATTAAATTAATAGCACATCTAGTATTATACCCTTTTGGTCATTTCACACAGCCACAGCTGTTTTACATAAAAGTTTACCAAACACTATCATACTGCTTTTTTTTCAAAAGCACTTTTACAAAAAAGTTTACCAAACACTCTGCTGCTTTATTTCACAGCCGCTTATTCTCACAGCACAACCGTTTTTTTTCACAGCCGTTTTTTTTTTAAAGCACAGCAATACCAAACCAGCCCCAAGTGAAGCGTCCACACGAGGCTAGGCCCACAAGGAGATCCTCATATAAGGCAACGAAGCAGGCAGCTGTATGATACCCAGAGGAGAGCAATCGAGCTCAAGTTCCACTGACGACCTCTCTCAAGAGCGACGACGAGCATCACATAATGGACCAGGACATGCTGAAGAGCAACTTGGACCAGCAGGTCCGCACTGAGGACAACCAGAGGCTCTGCTGCCCCACCAAGCGCAAATCCAGAAAGAAGTACAAAGGTTCGTAGCCGAGCAGCTTTGTGGATTCTAGCGCATTAATACCATCGACGATGCTCTTCGTATAGACGTGGCCAACTTGAGCAGGTCACCGTTCACAGACGAGATCGAGCAGACGGAGCCCCCGCGGAAGAATAGCTTGCCACATTTTACTTTGTTCAAATGAGATGAAGATCTGGACAGACACTTAATGCACTACCGAAGTGCCATGACCTTCCCTATCGCCACGTTCAATCTGGAACTTCAGCGAATTTTCCTTGGTTTTCACTAAGGAATATTCATCCTACCGCTCGATCAAAAAGAAGTCCGACCGCCTTTTCAGCATGAAGAAAGGCCGAATGAGACGCTCTGCATATACGTCAAGAAGTTCAAAGCGGAGAAGGTGAAGATCGTTGGATATGATGACAACATTGCATGCTCAGCCTTCCGAAAGAAGCTCCCAGCAGATCATCTACTTTTCGAAAAATTGATCATGGGTGAGTAGCTGACCTTGGCAGCTTCATACACTTTGGCAGAGAAGCACGCACTGTGGGATGAGACTAAGCAGTCATGTGGGAATGAGCAAAAAAATAAGCGCATGGACCGTTCCCCAAACATAGATGACACAGTACCTAAGACGTTTACCAAGTTCACAGTTTCGATTAGCCAAATTCTTCGTAAGCTCAAGAATGAACCATGGTTTGAACTGCCACCACCCACGAAGGGTGACCTTACCAAGCTAAATCATACAAAGTATTGCACATTCCACCAAGGGCTGGGTCACACTACCAACGATTACCTGAAATGGAAACAATACCTCGAGAAGTTGACAAAGGAAGGCTGGTGTGACGAATACCTCGATAAGTCAGCTGTACGGCTTATGCAAGTAGCGAAAGTTGACAATAAACCCCCATTGAAGACGATGTGGATTAATGGCATCTTTGCCAGGTCAGAGCACTCTCGGTCCACATATAGCAATGTGAAGGAATGCCTGAGAAAATCTCCCATCACCTCCTGAACTCTGTTTAGGCCTATCCAAATAAGTTCAAAGTCTCAAGAAGTTTGGCAAACAAGACTTCACATGCCGAAGATTATCCCAGTTGTTATGCAATTTCTATATTTCAGCATAGTTGATGCGTTTCTTTATTCTTAATGAAGATCTAAGAAGTCATTCATAAACATGGCTTAACTGCTGCCTGCAACAACTACTCAAAACATCATCTAGGTTAGCTCTCCAGCATGAGAGGGTAAACTAATTCCCCAACATCCATATCGGTTAGTTCTCCAATGTGAATGGTAAACTAATTCCCTGACACCCATCTGGGTTAGCTTTCCAGCGCGAGAGGGTAAACTAATTCCCCGACAACCATCTAGGTAAGCTCTCTAGCGTGAGAGGGTAAACTAATTCCTCAATCACTCATGTGATAAGCAGAAGACGCATTCAGCCCTGCAGAAATGACGTGTGCTTTCTAATAAGAAGAGGGTAAACTAATCCAGAATATCCAGACATGGATGAGTGGTATCCAGACGTGGATGAGTGGTATGACTGCTTAGTTTCCCCTGAATACAGCGACTACCTGAGCCGGACATTTCCCAGAATTAGCTAAGATAGTCTTTCCTTTGAAATAGACTTAGTTGACTGAAGGATTCAATTCCGTGAGATCTCAGGCCTCTAACTGGAAGAGACGCTAAGTGCAGGACACCTGCCTATGAAAGAGTTCGTGTGACAAGATGTTTCGTCCTCGACGTGCAAGTCTTCATGAACATAGATTGGTTTTAAAGTGTTGCAATATTAGTTAGGTGACCTGTGGAATCAAATTGCAACTAAGAAGGATGTGGCCTCTAAGGCAGGATTCCGCATACACCTCACGCCTAAAACGCCTTCGAGAGCCAGGGACGACGACTGATGTGGTCATGCGGGTTGTCTGTTTTTGTAAGTAAGACGTCCGACCGACGACCCATACGAGAATCATGAATCCAGCTGATGGCTCTATAAGTTAAAAATCTCGCAACATACCTTGGGAGGGCTAAGGCTTAAGAAACCATTAAAGTTGAGTGTCACGACTATAACAGCTACGCAGACCTCTTCTGATTCACACGAGAACCATAAGTCCAGCCGACGACTCTATAAGTTAAAAATCTCGCAACATGCCTCGAGAGGGCCAAAGCTCAAGAAGCCATTAAAGTCGAGTGTCACGACTATAACAGCTACGCGACCTCCTCTACTTTCTACGAGAAACATGAGTTCGGACAACAGCTCTATGAGTTAAAAATCTTGCATTTTTCCTCTTGCATGTAAAGCTCTAAAAGCCTCGAAGACAAAACTAAAACCTAAGTGGCGATGTGGGATCGGTTGCTTCCTTGAGGCAGCTGACCTAGTTAACCGTCATAGAATAAAGTTTTGCAAAAAACACGGCAAAATATAATGATGAAGCAAAACAAGGAAAACTGTTTATTAAATTGCTAGCAAATTGATAAATCGGCTCAAAGGCCAACAAAGTTCAAATAAAGCATAACAAAAAGGAAAATAAGAAAATTCCTAAGTTTAAGCAAAAAGACTATTCTTTGGTAGCCTACGGAACCATTGGTTCCTCGACTGCCAAGCATTCAGCAGTCGCACCGCTCCTAGTAGCCAAAGCTTCCATCAGCCCATCCTCAGCCGCCCTTGCCTGGACTGCCTGACCCTCAGCTGTTCCACCAAAGGTAGGCTTAAACGACAAATTAAGTAGATCAATTGGAGAAATGAAGAAAGTCTCGAAGTTCTTCTCGGAAAACTCATAATCCGACAACTCGCCCTAAAGATGGTCTACATAGCCAAGCTTGTAGAAATCATCCTGACAAGAAGCAAGTGACATTTTGTGACCAGCTTTCTCAATCTTCAGCTGCACATTGTCCTCAACAAGCCCAATATGAACACCTTGCAACTCATTTAGTTCATTTTTCAGGTTCTCGCTAGCAGACAACGCACATTGCAGATCCACTTCCTTGGACTCAAGCTTACTGGCAACCTCCTTAAGACGAGACACTTCTGCATGCATGAAAGATAAGCTCCTCATCCTTGGCAAAACAAGCAGATCGTAACTCCGAATTAACACGTTCAAGGTCCTCGACCACTGGAGAAACACGATTGACTTCCTTCTCTGCAGCCTCCAACATCGCTTGAGTCGCACTAAGCCTAGTTTTCGAGTCGACGACCTCTTGATGAGCAATCTCCAGTTGCACAGAAGTGGGGGCAAATACATTAGACCTCTTTAAAAAGGTGAGTACATATTCGAGCTTCTTGATATTTTCAGCAGCTGAGGGAAGCTGAGCCATCAAAGCCACTTCGACCTTCTTAGCACACTCGACATCATTCTGATCAACGCGCATAGAATCAGCTGCCAGGATCAAAGTCTTATGCATTGTAGTAATTAGAGAAGACTTTCTTCAGCTGGCATGACGTTTCGCAAAAGAGTCTAAGCGGACAACAGGTTTCCCAGCATTATCAACAAACTTGGCTCATGCGTTGATGTGCTTAAGCAGGTTAGCCTTTAGCAGCATGTAAATCTTGGGAAACTCACTAGCGCTAGACTCGGTGGATCTCTCATAATTGCCTATGTGAGCAAATTTCCCCTTCTCAGCAGATGAGTCAGTCATGGAAGAAGAAGGAACAAGCCCAGACGCCACCTTAGCAGTAGAATCCACCTTCCCGCTCTTCATAGTGGCGAGCTTTTCAAAAGTTGAACCAGACTTAGCTCTCAACGGGCACTTTGATACAAACCCGGACACCGAGGGTACCACCGAACCCTTCCATTAAGCAAACCTTTCAGTAATGAATGTGGTCACCTTCAGAGCAGTAGGTTTTATAGGCTTAGGCTTAACGGTATTCTTCGCCCCATTGGGAGAAGTTAGATTAATGACAAGTTTTTTGGCAACAGACGAGCTCCCACGAGCAGCAGAAGAAGTCCTTGGCTTCTTCTTGGCTGAAAACTCACAAACAGGTGAGGAATATCTCTTCTTTCCACCTTTATTGGTAGCAGGCTCTACATCAATGATCGGACGAGCCATCGCTTTTATCTCTTTCTTTGGAGGCATACCACATTTCTTCCGGTGAAAAGGGCTGAGCAGCCAGTGCCATTCATGGTACTCAACAGAAATGCCCAAGGTGATGTGAACTTTCTTCATATTTGCTAAAGTCCTTAGAGTTGAGCCAAACTCCGAATCTACGCAAAGTAAGAATGACGATCAATAAATTAAAGTCATGGAGCAGCTCAACAAAAATTCAAGCAGGACAAGAATGAAGTAATTCACTTACCACTGATAAATGTAGTTGGGACACGCATCTCAGGATAAGAGTCAGACTCCCATTCCCCTCTCACCTCCAAGGTGTCTTTCGCCCACTCATGATCACATTTGCAAGAAGCATCGAGTAGCCTATGACGAGACCTCAGTTGCTCCACACTTTCTTTGTGGCCAATATTGAAGAAGTACCAGAACTCATTTATGGTCAAGCCAAGATCAAAGAACCTGCTCAAGTTCAAGAATCCCACCATCGCATGAACTGCATTTGGGGAGCACTGAGCAAGTGCGCATTTCATGAAGCAGATTACCTTCTGGAAAAGACAAGGCATATGAATAGTAAATCCTAACACAAAGTAATACGGATGGAATTTGATAGCCCTCTTCCTAGCAGTGGTGCCCTAGCCACATGGTTCATGGTAGCTGTCATCTTTCACCTGCTTCATGCCAACCCCTGACGAAATCGCATGCTTGTACGCCTCAAGAAAATCTTAAAACAGCTCTTCGAAACTGATCTTGACATCCAGCTTTGAAATAGCCTACCTTGATGGTACAAAGGTGGAGGATATTCGTCACTCTTGCGATCGGAATAAGACATCTCAAAATCTCTGCAAAAAGTACGATAAAAAATATTCATAAGGCAGCTCGCGAGAAGAGAATAAAAAAGAAAAAAGAAAAAGAAAGACCGCGAGCCCAGCTCCATGCCCCATGGCCCTCATACTTTCTCTCTATCAGCAAGGGCTCGGCCTAACACTCAATCTCTCTCGTGCCCAGCACTCCACGACCCATGCCGCCCTAGCTCAACATTGGAGGAGGCCTGTGCCTCATTCCCCTCATTATTCCACACCCAACGCATGCCATATCAGACACCAACAAGAGGCTCGACCATAGCAGATCCCCACAAGAGACTTTGCCCGAGCCAAATCGACCGGTGCAGCGCCACCAAGAAGCCCCTAGGTTCCCTTGCCGTGTGTCACCCACATTCACGGCCCCGCCGAGCCAATTTTTCCAGTCCCAAGACTTCCAAAAAATTCAAGAAGAAGAAAATTCAATTTTTACTTACCTCGGTGCGGCACGGAGAAGAAGAACAACAACGAGAGACGACTCTTTGCAAGGGAAAGATAAGAAGAAAGCTAGGGGAGGGGGAAGAAAAATTTCCTTTGGCTTTTCTTCCTCGTTGGAATAATGATTGCTCTCCAAATTTATTTAATTCCCTGCTTAAGGCAGAATTAGCTAGGTATTGGGGGCAATTAGTTTCCTTTTCCTAGAAGAAGTCTATCTCCAAAACAAGAAAGGAGATCAAGTTCAAATTGGGAAATAACTCTACAAGCCCAAGCAATTTGGGATTTCTACATTTACTATCCTTTCTTGCGTGCAGCACAGTAGGTGTGTGGGCATTTGTGGAGCCTAAAATAGTCCCAAAAATTTTAGAGGCGACACGTATACTTTTATTCAAGAAAGACAAGATTGCCCTCAATAAATGGGCAGGCTTCTTAGATACTCCCACACGCAACTCACACCCCTGAAGATCCCAGCAGCTGAATACGACTGCCCACAGCTCACCTGCCCTTGGCAAGAAATTAAAGATAAGGATTAATTACCCAAATCCTATCTTTAATAAATTCTCATTTAAAGATTGACTCCAATCAAATAAGTAATCCCAATTTAAATAAATTAGGGATAATTACACCATTATCTCAAGATATTATTTCCTATTTAATATCTTGAGAATATTTTGAGAATATTTCTCCATAAACACCTTGGCCAATAGGATGCCGCCACGTGTATGGTAAAACCCTAATATTGTGGCCGGCCCTATCCCTATAAATACACCATATTCTACCAAATTTTTAGAGCTTTTGCTACCCTTGAAAAAGCCCTAAACACTTTACTCTCTCAAAGAAACTTATTTAGGCATCGGAGATCCATTGGCCTAACCCCTCCCCACTTCGTGGGCGCGTAAGGCTTAGGTCTTTGATCAAAGGTGTTGACTGTTTCGCAGGTGTATTTTTGTCAAGATTGAAGACGGCGGAAATTTGCATCGACACTGATTACGGATCAAAAACGTAAAACTATTACTAAAAATTTGCATAATATCTCATCAAAATTTCGTAAAACATGATTAATTAATATAATTAGAATGTTGAACATTGAATCAAAAGGTTCTTGTCCTGCGTCCATATTTTTTTTTTGCACAAGGAAATATAACAAAAGCTTTATCTTTTTAGGGAAAATTAAAGAAAAAAAAATCAAATTACCAAAGTGATTAGTGGAAATAATAGATGGGTAGTAACTAATTAAACTGTAGCAACTGGAAAATGCTTTAAGTACCATAACCTCTAACATTAAACTGCCAGGAACCTCTCTCTGTCCTCTCTCTCTCTCTCTCTCTCTCTCTCTTCTTCTAACCCACTAGGCACTCAAAGCAGAGTCAGAAAGGAACCAGCTCATGGTTGTCTTCTAAAAAGCTTCCATCTTTCCGATTCGAAGAAGCTCAAATACTCACTGAATTTTCAAACCCCCACAGAAAACCAAGTCATGGGTTGCTGTGAATCCAAAGTTTCAGAGAACCAACAACCAGAGAAAATCCAAACCCAGCATCTAGCTCACAATAGCCGGACCCCGACCCACCACACGAATCCCACCTCCGGATCCGACCCGGAAACCGGCGGAGCCCCACCCTTCTCCGAATTCTCCTTCGCCGACCTCAAAGCCGCCACCAACAACTTCAGCTCTGACTACATAGTTTCGGAGAGCGGCGAGAAGGCCCCTAATCTTGTTTACAAGGGCCGGTTGCAGAACCGCCGTTGGATCGCCGTCAAGAAGTTCACCAAGATGGCGTGGCCTGATCCCAAGCAGTTTGCGGTGAGCTTGGCTTTTGTGTTTTTGCTTCATTTGGGTTTTTGAGTTTTTGGTATTTTTTAGTGGGTTTTCAATCGTTTTGTGAATTGGGTCTATGAATGATTTGTGGGTTTTGGTTTTGCAGGAGGAAGCTTGGGGTGTGGGGAAGCTGCGGCATCGGCGGCTTGCGAATTTGATTGGGTATTGCTGTGATGGGGATGAGAGGCTGCTTGTTGCTGAGTACATGCCTACTGATACTTTGGCTAAGCATTTGTTCCACTGTATGCCAAACAAAAACTATCTTTATTTACTATTCGTCTTTCGACTTCTCCTGGTTTATTAAGAATGCTATTTTTAGCTCAGCTTCTAAGATTTCTCAGTGGCCGCTTTGTGAAGTACCTCTAAATATATAGCTTTTTAACAAGCAAACATTGAAATGCAAGATGGTATTGACATTAGTTTTCTACAACACGAAACGTTCCATTAATCTGTTTTTTTTTTTTTTTTTTTTGTTAATGGGTCGGTCATTGATCTTAGTTGCCCACTAATCTTACCTGGTAGTTTTGTTAATCCCAGATGATGTTAAACATTCTTTTCATTTGGAGAAGTCGTGGGGAGGTGGTTTTTACTTTTTAGTATACTTTGTTATCTAGTGTGCCAGTACCGTGCTTGTCTTTGTACTGCTAATTTATTAAGTTTTGCATAAGCAATCAATTCAATGTTTTGAGTTTTGTTCCTCCAAATTTAGAATTAGTTGCTGTGTTTGTCAAAAATTAATTTTTGGGCTCCGCATGTTCATACAGGGGAGAATCAAACCATTGAGTGGGCCATGCGTTTAAGAGTGGCTCTTTATATTGCTGAAGCTTTAGATTATTGCAGTACCGAGGGCCGCCCGTTATACCACGATTTGAATGCTTATAGGGTTCTCTTTGACGAGGTATTCGATTCTCAAATTCAATCATCTTAGTTTAAAATGTGTTTTCAGCCACTTTAGTGTTCATTACTTTTTAGGGTGATAATGTAGTATTCGAATGGACTTGTAGGATGGTGATCCTCGTCTTTCATGTTTTGGCTTGATGAGAAATAGTAGGGATGGGAAGAGTTACAGCACAAATCTTGCTTACACGCCACCTGAATATTTAAGAAATGGTAATAACTTCTCTAGCCTAGATATTACCTATCCGTTTGATCATTTTTCTTGTCACTATTCTAGTTTTCCTATCTAAACAACTTCTCCTGCTTGAGATATGCCGACTTTACCTGGTTGTTTATTTACTTTGTAGGAAGGGTCACTCCAGAAAGTGTTGTTTATAGCTTTGGCACCGTCCTTCTAGATCTGCTTAGTGGGAAGCACATCCCTCCAAGTCATGTAAGTGGACTGCTATAAATGTGTGGCATGCACATTTTACAGCTAGTGTGTCCTACTCCTTTGCTTACTTATTCTAACTAGAGTCTTTAGTGCTATACTATATTCATGTTGGAGTGTGTGAACTTATAATTGTTCGCTCAAAGTGATTACAAATAATCTGTAGCGGATCTGTTTATACTAAACTTGATTGTTGGAGTAAGATATGCAGAAAAATCTTTGAGTATTCAATCTCTCCTGAATGTTGGATTTGAGCATCAGTTGTTTTCAAACCACTGGATGTTATAGGAAACAAATAATCAGCTAACAAAATCCCTGTTTTATATAACTTGATTCCCTCTCCATATCATTCACCCATCTCTTGATACTTGATGAACACTCCTTTTATCTAATTGCAAAACTGGTATCATAGTTTTTATTAATTTGCATGATTATAAATTTTTTATTTTTTTTCCGTTTCATCACATTAGATTTTTTTTCATCATCATCTTCATGGTATCCAGATTATGAATTTCAACAATACTTCATTATGCTGGGTGTGTCCATCATGCTCTTTGAGTTGTTTACCAGTTTCTGTTATTATCTAGAGTTAACCCTCATGTAAGATGATCATACTTCACAATGTTTACATTGTTGAAAAAATATCATGTAAACAGGCACTTGACATGATACGAGGGAAAAATATCATTCTGTTAATGGATTCACATTTGGAGGGGAAATTTTCTACAGAGGAAGCAACAGTAGTTGTTAATCTTGCCTCTCAATGTCTCCAATATGAACCTAGAGAGCGGCCTAATACAAAGGACCTTGTTGCAACACTCGCTCCACTGCAGACCAAACCTGATGTAAGAGACTTTCCCTTATAGGATTATTAAATTGTCTGGTTTATGGACGAAGCTGTTATTCTTTTCTCAGTGCCTTATTCTTGGCTTTGTACTAGTGACTTCGTATGTCCCTGGCATAAGCTGTTTTATGATGGCTTAATATGGCTGGGTGCAAAAGGAATCACTTCACACTATATTTGAAATAGTGGAGTATCATGGACTGGAAAATGATGCATGCACAGTGCCTATATGGATTGTGGTTGGCATCCTCGCCATAGCTGATGCCTTTAACCTCTTTTAGGGCATTCCTCTGTGGTGCATCCATATATTCTTATATGGCCAAAACTACGTTTATCTGATGACCTAATATTGGATCATATGTGTTCTACACTCGGCTGTGCTCGTAAGTTGATAAAGGAGGGCTACTTCACAATAAAAATCTAATTACCAAGGTTCTGGATTGTAGGTTCCATCTTATGTCATGCTTGGAATTCCAAAGCATGAAGAAGCGCCTTCAACCCCACAACGTCCCCTTTCTGCTATGGGTGACGCCTGCTCTCGGATGGACCTCACAGCAATCCATCAGATCTTGGTTATGACGCACTACAGAGATGATGAAGGAACCAATGAGGTACGTTTGGTGGTACTAGAGTGTCTTGCATATCCTTGCTCATTCAATTTATACTAAGATATCTTTTTTGAATTTGTATGGATTCAGTTATCTTTCCAAGAGTGGACTCAACAGATGAGAGACATGTTGGAGGCAAGGAAACGAGGGGATTATGCATTTCGGGACAAAGATTTTAAAGCAGCCATTGAGTGTTACTCCCAGGTATAACTTTGTTGTTTGCGCATGTGTATATGTTTTATTTTTATATTTTTGATCTTGTCTGCTGGAATTCGGCCAATAAATTGACTGAACTTTTGACCAGGAACCTTTCGTTGATTGGCATAGCTCTTTGAGACATTTTGTTTCATTTCTGTGTTAGTTATGGGCTCATCGAGTTATAATCTTGAACTAAGGCCTTGAGAAGTGATGCTCACTGAAGTCATTCCTTTTGTTCTTTTTGGGCGCAGTTCATAGATGTTGGAACTATGGTTTCGCCAACTGTTTTTGCCCGACGCAGTTTATGCTACCTGTTAAATGAGCAACCAGATGCTGCCCTTCGAGATGCAATGCAAGCGCAATGTGTCTATCCTGAGTGGCCCACAGCCTTCTACATGCAGTCAGTTGCTCTAGCCAAGCTGGACATGCACAAGGATGCCGCTGACATGTTGAACGAAGCGACTGCGCTAGAAGAAAAGAAGCAGCGAGGAGGCCGGGGATCATGAGGATCAACTCTTTAATAACTAATGAGTGATAGTCCATAATTTACCATTGCCAGTTGACAATTGTTGTTGAGGCTACACGTAATTTGTATAAAATCTGAGCTGGGAATCCAAATTGTCTTTACCGTTGAGAATGTATTTACACAGAAACGCCTTTTGTTGCACTATTGAATCAGTGAGTGTCTGCCTCTCTCTCTCTCTCTCTCGCTCTCTGGTCTTCTACAAGTACTCATGGAAAAATCTTTCCCAGGCGAGTTATTTGTTGCTCGACGAATGAAATCTAAAAATTCTAAAAATCACAAACTATTTGTGTTTTTTTCTTCCTCTTAAAGCTTCACAAATGACGTGCCAGTGACAGTTAAAACACGAACATGCCCTTGAGTATATTTGTTAATGCCATTACTTAATGCTGTCACTTAATACTAGTATTCTTAGAGTAATGCTACGTAAACTAAATTTGTAGACTAAATTTGCAAACTAAATAATATGTGACCATTAAGAAATAAGTACGTTAATCAACATTTAAGTAATAATCCAATCATCAATTTCCATGTCATTTAGTTTACAAAATTTAGTCTACCAAATTTGGTGTCTGCATTACCCAGTATCCTAATGGATATTCCTACTTTCAAAACATTAGGTATTTATTTAGACTATTTTAATAGGTTTTGGGCCAATCTAAAATCAACTCTAAACATTGAGTAATTATATGTACTTAAAACGACAGTTATAAAAAAGAGTCGGTGATGGTCTAATAAGTCCTGGTAATTTAGGGTCAAGTTTGCTAGGTATTGGTGAGATTCGGGGATATAAGGTCATTTCCAATTGAAGGAGGGTCAGAGGGCTCTCTTTGATCTCATAGCTCTCCAACAAATTAATATTTTAATGAACAGTGACATGCCATATTTCATACTCTCTCCAACCAAGGGGCTAGAGGGCCACATGCCAAACATAGCCCTGTGACAAAAAACCATTTCCAACCGAGGGGGCCAAAAAGCTATAGGGCTAAACATAATTTATTATTTTAATTGAATTAATATGGTTACTTAAATTAAATTACCTCAATAATTAAACCACCTCGATAAGGGATCTCAATAATTTTATGTCTCAGATATAATGGCTTAGTGTTGTAGGCATAATTTACTGAACAATTATGAAGGCTAGAAAGAGACAGAGGGTGCAGCATAGAGAGAGAAGAGATGGGATAGTATAAAGGGACAAACATTTTTACACTCTTTTTAACCTTTAGATTACATGACATCCTAGGATCCTAATTTATTCATTAAATGACATGGATGCTTATGTGGATTTTAACTAATATTAAAAATAAAATAAAACTAAAAAACATAAAATCTATAAGGAAATTAAACATAAAATTTTAAAAGGAAGATAATTTAAAACTAAAATTGGTGCTCCCATTCCCATTTCGATCAAGATTTGGATTCACACCCTAGCTGTCATGTGTAATTGTGAGGTGTGTTCTATTCCACCCATTGTGCCTTTATTTATAGTAGTAGGGAAGGTTAATTCCTTACCCTTTTAGAATTACAACTCTAATAGGATAATATCTAGTCTAAGAGATAAGGTAGAATCCCATAAAGATATCCTAGATATGTTAGGATTTATACAATCACATTCCTATTCCAAATTAACGGAAGAATGCATAAAAGGTAAAACTCACAAAACCCTCCTATGGTAAAACCTAAGGTGGGAGAAAAACCCATAGACTAAGGAGAAAAGTGAGAAGTTGCATTAAGTCAAAACTATAAGTCTTTTGGACGCAAGTAGTAGAGCTCACAAGGGTATGACCAGCCCAGGATGGGTGCCTCATTAAAACCTAGTTAGGAAGCAAAAACCCAGTGGGAAAAATGCTCCTAATTGTAGGGAAAAAAAGTACATTAAGATCAAGTGAGTATACTTCTGGATACTCCCCCTGAGTTTGACAGAACTTCCAAATGAGAACTTCAAGCATTTCATACGAATAGTTAGGCATACCAGTTCCTCGGACACGCTTCTGGAAGGTTGACTTTGGCAGTGACTTCATGTAAAGGTCAACAAGGTTGTTTGGGATCGGCTTGCATGACTTTAATCTCCTGATACTTTGCTGATGTGATGTAGACATAATATGTCTTGGCGTTGACTTCGTTGATGTATCATGTCTTGGTCGGGTGGATACATGCAGCATAGTCTTCATGGATCGTCATTGGGACTCAACGATGGATGAAAATAACAAGTACTTCGAATATGCTCAACAAGAAGTCCTAACCATGTCTCGCAACTAAGGTTATATTATGGACCTCCATGATATTGCGATATCCCTTAAGATGCGTTGGGATTTTGCCTTGTGCGAGTTTGATAAGTAACCACTGTTAGCATAACAAACAAGGCAAGCATCATTTCGAGGATCAGGGGGGGTTAGATCCACTTGAGATGCGTTGGGATTTGCCCAAATTTGTAATACCTTTAAGGTACATCTTTAATACCAATTCAGTGGTTGCGTGTAGGTGCAGTGCTGTATCTTTACCAATAGATCAATAACGAATGAGATGTCTTGTCTAATACAATGAATTAAGTACAACGAAGCACAAAGTTGAACTTATATATGGAATTTTAGATTCCATAACCTCTTCAAGGGTCTCATTTGTATATAGCGTATGAAAAATCATAGGTATACTCTAAGGTAACACCTTCGGGGTGTAGTTTGACTGGTAGACCAAAGTATCGTCAAAACAACACTTGAACTTCAGGTCAAGGCATAAATGAGTTTTCCCAAGATCATTCATCTCGAATTCCGTCTTCAGGTGCGAGACAGTTTCCTTAAGCTCTTCTAGAGTCTTAGTGAGATGCATGTCATTAACATAAACTGTAACTCTAGCAATTCAAAATAAAACTTCATAGTTTAACACACAAGGGCATACTTCATATCCTTAACTGATCAAATGATCTCTTAGATGGGTATACTACATCTGTCGGATTGCTTTAATCCATATGTGAACGCCTTAAACAAGTTGAGAGGCTGTTCCACAGTTTGGAACTATTTGAACCAGTCCATGTAATTCTTCAGGAACTTACATGTAAATCTCCGTATCTATATCCCCATGGAGAAAACACTAACCACATTTCATAATGCTGCTATCAATCACAGGACGTTTGAGAGAAACCTTGTGTCATAAGGCGTGCATCATATCACACTATTTCATTCATCTCATTATGATTCCTTTCCCACTTGTAATACAATGGGGTTACCTTGGGCATTGTAGGAACGATAGGTCCAAAACACATTTTGGTAAGGAATTTGACCTGGATTGTAATTTAGGTTGTCCAATCAGTTCTACATTGTCACTTAATCAACGGAACACGGTTCGATATCATCGTTTCTCATTTATGTTGATAGCTACCATATAAGTGAAAACATCGTCAATGGTAATCTCATTTCAATTCCATTTTCTCATCCAAACTAGTATATTGGACCAAGAACTTAAAGTCTAGAGAATAATCCGGATTAATCTCATGAGATGAAATTGATTTGAGACAGCGATCAAGTATGGATTCATTGTTGTGCTGTGATCTTCCTCTTCTAGGGAAGTGAATCCTATGAACCGAGTGATATGTCGTGTTCCAGGCCCGAACATATTGATTGGCTATTTGTTGGTATACCAGATCGTCCAACAGGGGCGACACACCCTTCAAGAATGTTGACTCGACGTCCATTAGGTACGTCTATCCTTGTAGGCATGTTTGCAGTTGGTATATGATATCGTCACTTTAGCTAGATTAGAGAAATGCGTCTGGAGCAACATTCTGAAAGCTAAAATTCACCACACTTGCTTATCACACTTGTACATTATGGGGATCGAGATGAGACATAGTGGGCAATGTCCACGTAAATTTGCACCGTTTTACAGGAATGTTGACGTTCATATCTCTTCTTGACGACAGGAAGACTGTCTTATTGAAGTGACAATCTGCAAATGAGCAGTAAAGAGATTGATAGCAAGGGCTCTAAGAGAGCTAAGGTGAAGGAGAATCATAATCGACAAAGATTCACATCTTTCTTTAAGGACACATGTTGGTACGTTGCGGCGATGCAACTTGGCACATGGAATGTACACCCAAATGCGTAAATATGAAGCGTCAAGTTCGTACCCAGTAACCAACTGTAACGTCGAATAGGTTGGGTGGTAATGAGCCTTAAGGTGGACCAACATAACCACGTACAAGATTACATAGCCCTAGGCAGAAACCAAAAACTTGGTACGTTCACCAAGGTCCGGGCGATAATTTAAATTGCGCTTATGATCATTATGCGAGGCTAGTTGAGGTGAACATGAGAATTCAATGTTCAATTATAAACCTAAAAGACATACAATACTTTATAAAAAAAACATCGATATAAACTCTTCGGCATTATCCAGTCTCTTATACTTTAAGGGATAAGTAGGGTGGTGAACCCTTAATCAGCCATGAGGTTTAGTAGCAATGTGTGTGGATAAACATGTGACCAGTTTGTCGATTCATCAACCAAAACTATAAGTATTTATATGGTCCGCCTTTTGGTTGGATTAGTCCACATATATTCCCTTGAATCCACTGTGAAAAGAGGGTCATTTCGTATTTTGTTAGGAATGATTTAGAAAATCAATTTCCCACAATGAGCAGGTTTGGGAAAATATGCTTGTAGGCACAAAATCTTTACTTCGGGTAAGGAGCTACGTCGTAGCATCATTGTTTGACCTAAGTGTCTCAAATGGTTATGCCAAAGCAAGTAAACTGCTCGAATCACCCGGCTCCAGGCCGGCCATATGTGGCGTGTCCCCAATTGGTAGATAACCTATTGGCCCCAAATCAAAGCTTCAGGATACTTTTTGGAGGTGGTGCAAAGATATTTCACTTTATTTCCTTCAGTGGTTTCATTTATGATCATTGTCATCTCTAATATCATTAAAAACCTAGAACAGTGAGAATATAAGGTCTCTTAAATGGTAATATAGTACCATTCATACAATGAGGAGCGTGCCAATGCTCTTAATCAGGTTGGATAGACCTGAAGTTGTTGTTAGAGAAGTGATTTAGGGGTAAAGTTATTGTGCGTAGTATCGCATTCATCCAGACAACTAACCGTCCCACATTCGTGCCAAATCACGTGTTTAATTGAATTTGGTCACATGTATACAAGAAACATGATTCAATTAACTCGTATTTGAGGACAATATCAATAAGATTATCCATAACGAAAAACAAACACCAAACTTGAATCCAAGAACATGGAAAAATGTTCACAAAGTAAATGGTTTACTGAGGGGATTCGGCCAACAAGGCCACACATGTCAAAATTCTGCTATTCCAACGGTGTTTAGTGGAGCAAAATTAGTCTCACATATTGACTATGAGAATGGTACTCCTCAATGACATTGGTAGGGGCATGAACAAGTGCATAACCAACGATCTATTCCATCAAGAAGGAAGTAGATTCTGTAGGGTTAAGGTTTGGAAATATTATCCCTTATTCTTGAAGTTTTAGGTCTTAGGTACCAAGGATCATGCTTCGGGCATGATGCCACACTTTGGCAGGCCCTGATTCTACCATACGTCTTAAAACACAAACTCGAAATTAGATTGTGAGAGAGAGATCCAGAATTGGGTTCGGTAAGCTCTAGCTAAAGCTGGAGGGGTCTGTTCGGTAAGCCTTTGTTGAAGCAAAGCAATACCATTTAGTGCACCTCTGCTGAAGCAGAGCATGCCCTTCGGTGCATCCCTGCCGAAACAAGGCACCACCATTCGGTAGACTCTGACCAAATTGGGTTAAGCCATTCAGTAGACTCCATTCGAACTGGGTCTATATCGTTTGGTAGACTCTAACCAAACTGAGTCCATACCATTCGGTAGACTCCAACATAAGTTGAGTCTATACCACCCAAACTGAGTCCATACCGTTCGGTAGACTCCAACATAAGTTGAGTCTATACCTTTCTCTCATGTTTGTGGTAGTAATCAGATTTGAGAATTTGGTAAACTTCCACTTTCTACATTGTTGCTTTAGGAGCGAGTTTGAAACATGGAAGGAAGAGAAAAGTATTCTTCAGTCAAAATTCGATCGAATTTATAAACTTCAGAATCGTACTCATTCATGGACGTAATCATGGTATGCTTCAAGCAATATATTTCCTGATTAAACGGTCCGTAGAAGCGAGCCAAAGAGCCATGGAATCCTCATTCGGGAGGTACTTCCATGTGTAATGCTTCGGGCATAAGTCTTCGAACGAAGATTATGGTGGAGGCTTATTCAGCTCTTTTATGCCATTATTAGCTTCAATGATTTCTCAGCTTCTTGATAGTCAAGTGGAGATTCACGTTTTGTATTCCACATAAAGTGGTTTCTATTAGAAACGTCCAAATTAGTGAAATCGAACTTGGTACGGTTCAACAATCCATAAAATTGGAGGGTTAGGCCAAAGGGCTTGTTGGAATCGACCAACAACGAAGTCTTGGTAATCCATCAACTAAATGATGTTTTTTTATTTTTTTTATTTTCGAATTAGAAGAAGCGCAGATGATGAGAATGATCAAGAAGTGGAAGGAAATCTTGTTGATGGCGATGAGAAGAAGCCCAGAACATGCAAGCAAGTGATCATGAGGATGAAAGCGAAGGTAGTAAGGGCTACGTTGATGATTACAACAATGACGACGATGATGACGAGGAAGCCCAGAACATGCAAGAAGCAAGTGATCATGATGAAGGAGAGGTTAACGAGACTTATGATCATTAAGGTGAGGAGGAAGCCCAAAACATGCAAGAAGCAATTGTTGATGATGAGGAATGGGATGATGATGAATGATGATAATGACGACTTAAGTACAAATGATTTTAGAGTATACAAGATTGATGTTGAGGCTGGTAACTTTCTCAAGCTACAAAGTGTGGGGGACAAAATTGAGGCGGTATATCCATATTTCAAAAATTAATTCAGTTGCATACAATTCAGTCCGACACAATAATATGTGGTTGATTATGTTTTGTTTTGTTGTGTCAATGTCAAATTGTTTATGGTCATTAGTTTGGTTATTTGGTCAACAAGCTTCTGTCCTGCATAGATGATCATTCTGGCTTAGGGATGGTTTGGGAGTGAGGTGCTTAAAAAAAAAGCACCCATGAAAAAAAGCTGTGAGGGTTTTAGGTGTTTGGTAAACTGAAAAAAAAGGCTTATTTTGGAAGCTGCTGTGAGAATAAGCTGAAATCAAAGGAAAAAGGTGAAGCTGCTATTTGCAGTTTTGGAAAACTGGTTTTTTTGTTCAAAGCACACGGAGCTACAGTGCTCCTTTAATGAAAAGATCCACTATCAGACTGCTTTTTTTTTCTTCCAAAAACACTTTTACAAAAAAGTTTACCAAACACCCTGCTGATTTATTTCACAGTCGCTTATTCTCACAGCACAGTCGCTTATTCTCACAGCAGCTTTTTTTTCAAAGCACAGCAATACCAAACCAGCCCTTAGTTTCATCTATTTTTTGGTACAGTAGGTTTGCATTCACTTTTAGTTTTCCACATGATGCAGATCTTGAGAATGGGAGATCATGTTACCTTACAAGCAACAACTGACAAGGTCTTGTACATTTGTCCCAATGGATCTGAATTTTACACTTCTACAAACATTTATATTTTGTTACTTATTAAACAAAAGGATGTAAATAGATTTTGGTGTGGATGTAAATATATTTTAATATATTTCACACGTTTAACAAAGTTTTAAAACATGCGATATCGTGCGGGCTCAATTGCTAATCTTTCCTATTTTTGGGGAGTTTTTTTTTTATGCTCAAATGATAATGATCTATATCGTGGGAAGAAAGGGCATCTTTTCCCGCCATAGAGAACTCTTATAAATAGCCAAAACCCCCAATTGGCGAAGGCTCTCTCTATCTCTACAATGAGTTCCTTGGAAACCATACACCAAGACTCTTTAACCTTCAAATTGGAGAAACCCCAAGCTCGGAGAGAGCAAAGTTTAAAAACTCAACAACAAAAGGGTTCCGTATCCTAAAGCGCCAACAGGCTGATTCTTGCCATCTTGGAATCTAGGATTTCCGGTCTGGGATCGATCTCTTCTTTATGAGTAATGCTAAGGAGATTAAATTTGTAGGAAAAATTTGCAAATCAAATGATGTGTCACAAATAGAAAACGAGCACGTTTATCAACGGTTAAGTTAAAATCCAATCATTAAGGGAAAGGAACTCCTTTATGGTCTAGTAGCTTGACTAATGGGACCGTTCAGTTAGGCAGCTATGAGAAGAAGGAAGAGCAACCTTGGAGCAGAGAAGGAATTGGGCTGTTGAGAAAAGGTGCTAAAATTTCCGGAGGGAGAAATAATTTCAGATTATGTTGGTTCGGATGATGTGTTGAAGAAATTTTGAAGTCAACAAAACAGTCCTCCAGAAACCTGATTCTACCAAAACTGGACTCATCGTGTATATATTATTTATACTATATATCTCCGCTCGGCATTTGCTAGTTGCTACTCAAATTAATAAAGTTGGTCTTAGTACGTAATTAGTGCATCTAATTAGCAAGGGGAAGGGAATGAATGAATTTCGATCTGCTATGCGAATGAACGAACAAACAAACAAATGAATGAATGAAAATTATCTATTCTAAAGTAGGGGGAGGGCAGGCACTATTCACGTTTGTTTTGATTTTGCTTTATTTACAACAATGCCAGCCGAATGTGGCTGGGTTGGGGGGTAATTCTAAAAAATTCAGAGGGTGATTTTGTCTTTTGAGGTCAATTCCTCCCCCCTCGATTTTGCTTTATTTACAACAAAACCGTGGGATTTGGGGCTGGGTTGGAAGGTAGTTATTAAAAGTTAGGAGGGTAATTTTGTCCTGTGCATTTGAGACGGATTGGGGTGGGTTTGGGTTTGCTGTCATTCAGTGCAGGTTTCGGGGATGGCAGGCCATGCTTTCTCTGAGAGATGGATAGAGACAGACGGAGCGAGAGAGAGAGAGGGAGAGGAAGGAGTGGGTATCTCAGCACCATTGATGCAGATCCTCGATTTCATGAGTGGGAGTGATGTTTAGAGATTTTTTTCCCACTTTTTGAGGGACGGATGGACAGGGAGAGAGATAGGGCAGAGAGCATGCTGTGTGTTTTTTGGGGTTAACGGGTTACCCCACGGGGTTGGTGAGCAGAGGATGTCTGAGGGAGGTATGGGAGAGGAGAGGGTTTTCGGTTTTGTCCTCTGATTCAACAGGTAAAACACTGTTCATAAATTATTGTTCATTGTTTGTTTCTCATTTGCTTTGTTAAAACTGTGATTGACATTTTTTTGTTTCAATAAAATTGTAATGGATGTTTATAGCCTGTTTAGTTGGGTATTAGGAGGATAGGTCTGTTTAGTGCACTGTTTTGTACACTGTTAGAGTCAGGTTTGTGTCTTTTAAACTTAGGTGTTGCACTATGCTCATTTCTATTTTCTTCGTGCTTTGCTGCTGTTTCCTTCTCAACAAGTTGAATTCAGGTTCCTTTTCTGCTTTTCATCCTTTGAATATCCCTCTGTTGCTGGGTTGTTTCTCCATGTTTTGTTGCTTCTCTATTTATGATAAGAGTGTTAGAAGGCTGTTTCATTTATTGTTTTGCTCTTCTGTTGCTAGGTAGTATAATTTTGAAACAAGGTTCTTCTCTGTGTTCAAATGCATCATTGTTTTTTGTTCTTCAGTTTCTTTTTCATCATTAGCTATCTTATGATGGTTGATGGTTTAATACCACTTGGGAATTCACATGCCACAACAATATTAATTTCCAAGGTTCCCTGTTTGCAGCTTTAGCACGGTAAAACTTTAGTCTGATTTAGTATTGTGCTTTAGAGTGAACTTTGAGTGTTGACATAGGTGCAGGCAAGTAGTCAAACCATGTACAAAGTTTGGTGTTCACGTTCTTTGATTGTATTCCTAAATTTGTGTTGGATATGCAATTATATGTTTGAATATATGTAATCTTAGTGGTTAAGACGGGTTAACATGTAAATGTGAATGAGTAATAGCTTCTGCTCTTATGATCCAATCATGCAATTTATAGAGGATGTTTGTCATAGAATAGATCAAATTGAATAGGTTTGGCAGTGAAGGCAGATATAGATGCTGAAGGAAGATGTTACTGATTCATCAGTGTGTGTTAAGCTCACCACAAACAGGAGTGAGAGGAATGCTCATAGCTTTGGACTTATTGAATTGTATCTATTCTAAAGTAGGGGGGAGGGCATGCACTATTCACGTTTGTTTTGATTTTGCTTTATTTACAACAATGCCAGCCGAATGTGGCTGGGTTGGGGGGTAATTCTCAAATACGGTCTAACATGGCAGGCTAATTAGAACTGTACAACCAGAACCAAATCAGGTACAAAACTAGAGTTCTCTTCTCTTCAATACCAGGCATGCTGTTTAAGAAATTTGCAGTGGCAAAGAGCAGTCTAACCCGACCCGTCCTTGAATTCCGGTGAGTACTTTGGCTCTGTCATCTTCGTCATAAGCTCTCACCGGTCAGAGCTTATGATGAAGATAACAGAGCCAAAGTACTCACCGGAATTGATAATTCTACTAGTTGAATCGATACCAAATTATCGATCCCATTGCTGTCATCAAAACCCTGATTCAAAAACCAGAAAACTCATTGTGAAAAATGCATAGTTTCAAGATTTACAGCTTCCAATCAGAACCCATTTGTGAAAGACAAAAACCCACAATAAATATGAAGTCAAGACTAAAACCAGAAAACTAGGGACAATCAAACAAGACCGATTTGAAAAAATACAGAAAGATGAAGAAAATGACTAGACCTGGAAAACCCAGAGCAATCAAAAACAAAAAAACCCCTTTACAAAATACCAAATGTTCAAGGATATGCAAAATGAAAGGAGTTGTGTTTCAAGGTTGCAGAAACCTTGCTCTTTTTTTTTTACAGTAAAACCCTTCAATTTTCATCAATCACCAACATAAATGATATTGGTTTAGTTTGAACTCCCTTAAAAAGGAAAACTAATGAAAATGGCTTGAAAACTTTGAGTTTTAATGATAAGGACAAAATAAAGGGTAAAGTGAATAGTACCAGGATTGACTTTTTAGTGTAAAAATGTGGTTTTTCGTTAAAGTGAACAGTACCGGGAGCTTTTCGTTAAAGTTCCCCCCTTAAAAATACTATTCATGAGGGTTTGTATGATTTTAAAAAATCAAACGACGATGTACCCATCCTCAAAGCGTACATGATGCGATCACAAGCATTTGCATATTTTTCATAATTTTCGCACTTGTAAATTAAGTATTATATTCTTTTTAATGTGTTTGGTATTTTTAAATAACTTGATATTTTTATTTTTAATATGTTTTATAATTTTTTAATCTCACTTATTGCCTATAGTATACTATAAAAATAAATAAAACTTGAAAATTTTAAATTAATATAGAATAATAATACATTAATACATATTTTAATATACAATATATACATATACACTATTTTATTTTTTATTTTTTTAATTTAATTTTTTTTAAGTAGTTTAACAATTAAAATCAACAAAATAACTTTTTTCTTAACGTGTCAAAACGGGTTACCCACGTGTCACTCTCATGTAAACCTGTTAAGGACCCGTCATTAACGAGTTCTTATCGTGTGACCCTATAACGATCCATTTAGTTATTGTGTCGATCTAAAACCCATTATTTCGTGTTGTGTTAATGGGTCATGTAAGAAATTGTCAGGTCTATTCAAATTGTTGTATTACTTACATGTTAAGAAATCAATATATTCAGAAATCCCTTTCCTCCCTTTCTTCTCTATAACAACCCGTCTTGGATTTTACGTTTTAATTAGTTAAATTTACAAAAATACCCTAGCGGTGAAAACGTTGACTTTCGTTGACTCTTGTGTCGTGACATATAATAATTATTCTTTAATTTATTCACTTTGCACTCGTCGATACGAACTAGTAAGCATGAATGAATTGGAATTTCAGAGCTAAAACGAAGTTTCTACGAATTTTTGAATGTTAAGGGCATTTAGGTAATTTCAGAATTGGAGATATTTCTCCATCATGGGCCATTTATGGGGTGACACGTTGCAGGATTACCCCCATTTTCTGGGGTGTTCCTTTCTGTCCCGAGACTCTCTCCCTCTCTTAATTTTTTTTTCCCTTCTTCTTTATCTCTTACTCCATTCCTGTCACTTATCTCCCTTTTTCCTATGCCTTACTCCCTCCACCCTCTCCTCTTCATGTAGCCACAAATCACCACGACAACCACCTTATTTCTCCGGCGTGAACCATCACCATGAAGCCTAGACGGAGTCGAGACCACCATTGGATTCTTTCTTCCTTACTGTGCACAACAACCCCTTCACTGTGCAACCCTTTTCTCCGGCGAATTCTCGCCATTTTTGCCAAAGGTAAGCCTCAAAATTGGTCCCTATCATTGTAGATCGTGTCTAGGTTCACGATTAGTAAGTTTTTGGATGGTTTTGGTGGTGTAGGAACTCGGAAAACACTCTGCAAATTCTGGAAATTTCCAAATCGTGGTCATTTGGTCAGTTTCCAGCCATTTTTGCGGCCAACTTTGATCTCCATTAGACCTCCAAAGGGTTTGAATCTCTTCTCCACATTCCTGAATAATTTTGGCTTTTGAATCATTTGATTTGTACTTGTATTGAGCTTGAAATGAGCTCTTGAAGTTGGAGAAATCTGGAAGAATTCCAGAAATAGTGGGGTGGCGAGTACACATGTACTCGTAGCGCGTGAGATTGCATGTGGGGTTGTCATGGCTAGCGTGTGGAGTGCATGCGCCTCTGCTAGAGGCATTGTGCTCCGCCGTTGTTCATAGCAGTGCCAACGACTTTTCTGGTCAACTTTCTGGCAACTCAACTCTGCTAGTGAGGGGAACCCAAGGTCCCTCCTTAGGTTTTTTGACGTGCCGAATCCGAAGTCACCGTCTGCTTTCCCAAATTCGATTGTTTTAGTAGAGTTTTATTAAATGGTCTCTATTTGTGTTTAGGTGTGTTTGTTAGTGGCGATCCCATCCTCCCTAATTTGAACTGCTCTTCGGTGATTGAGTTTCTCAATCGAGCCTGAAAGCTTTAATGCCAGAACAATTATATATGTCAAGAAAGCACAACTTACTGAGTTTCTCAATCGAGTCTGGAAGCTTTTCCAAGTCTGTGCAGGACCTTAGCCTCAACACTTCTAAATTCTCTAGCTTTCCGATGTCTTCAGGCAAGACAAATAGCTTATGATAGTTGGTTTGCCAGGCAATTTCTCCAAATCATTACAATAGTTGTTGTTGAACTCCTCTAGGTATGGGAATGTCTGTCTCAAAAATTTAAATGGAAGAGCTTCTGAATGCTTGACTAACGTTACACATGAATAAAGATATCTTCTTTAGACTCTTCAATGGAATGATGTTCTTTCTTATCGAGGGAATCAAAATACGCTCTAATCTTAGTCTCTTTAGATTTGACAAAGAACACAGCAGTTCAAAGTCGCTTAGCTCAACAGGTGAGAAGCCATCATTTATGACTATTAGAACCTTCAACTTGAACATTTTCTTCATGAACTTGGGTAAGGCATAGTTCTTTGCTTGAAAATTCAAAACTAGAATCTCGCCTTTTGGTAGATCCATGTTGTGCCACTTTGTTGAAGACGATTCGCCAGCAAATAAACAATGTGATAAATGATGTGACTGTGGGGAGAAATTAATGTGAAATTATGTTTGTGGGCTTGTACATACGTGATTGTATATATGTATGTATCTATTTTCCAAAGAAAGAGAGTTCAGTGATGCCAACCAATTGACACATATTTAAGTATCACTAATATCAAATCTAAACATTTCTACTAAAGTCTCATCAAAGACCAGCTCAACAAGTTATTTATCAAAAAACATTTAATCGAAAATAGTGTTTTGGAAGAGATGCGAGTGTAATCCTTAATAGGTGTCTTGTCCTTGTTTGTATATTTTATAATTGCACCTATAAAATATCAATTAACTTTACTAATGAAAGTCTAGCATTTCACAAAATCTAACACCTAAACGTAATAACGGCTTTGAATTGTCCTAAACGGAAATGCCACGCGATTCGCGATGTCGAAAAAAACCTAAAGTAGGTCTCCGATCCCCATGAGTGGCCGCACGAGGCGCCGCAGTGATGGCGTCATGCGCGTCGAGACACGATGAGGTCATTGCTGCCGTCACCGGCGAGTGTAGCCGCAGTCGCTGGTGGCCACGCGCTGGTCGTCAGATTCCAATTAAAGGTTAAAAGAATATACCTGATGGTATCGGAGATTCCATCAAGTTTGACGAACACCGCCGTTGTCGCTGTTAACGACGATGCCGTTGACATACGCCGAGTTCCATCGTTTTCTGCAGATTCTTTAGAATTTGTCCCGGGCTTGAATCAGTTTGATTCTTATCTAAACCAAATTCACATAAAAAAGTCGAAGAATTTTACCCAGACATAAATTTGAAAGCCAAGTTGTTTGGATTAAAACTTAACTTTAGGCCCAAAGTTGGAGTCGGCCCAAAAGGAGGCCTGGAGGAAGAGAAGATCAAAGCCCAGCCGAGACTTGGGAAGGTAGGAAAAGGCCTTTTCTGACTTGATACAATTCACAAAGGCCACTTGCCTACCTACCCAAGGACCAAGTGGTGTAGACTGATCAGACTGCACAGCCCATAAAGTACTTTATGATGGCATTACATGTAATAAAGCTGATGAGTCATCACCCTCAGACCACATTCGGGCAAAGCTGTTGCTACAGGAGCCGAACCGAGTAGTCTATAAAAGGAGGAAGAGAAGACAGGAATGAGGACACTCAATCAAACAAACAAAAGCACAAACTCTGCTAAAAAAGACAGATTTGCCTTCAAACGAAGCTGTAGTCAGCCCAAGCTTTCATCCCCCTCGGGATAATCTTTTCTCCTAAACTTTGTAATAGCTATGCTACCTTGTTCAAACTTGTTGTAGTATCGATTCACCCTTTTGTATTCTCCTTTCCCCTCTCCACCTAAGCTCTCAGACCTTTGACAGAACCATAAAGATAGGGACCTGCAAGACGATCAGCCTTAATTGATAAGGTTTAATCTTGCCCGAACTGCTTTGTTCTGTCTTTGTCTTTTCTTTCTTTAAAAGTCTAGCGATATGTTGTATGTTTTTTATATGCAAGTTGTTTCTAGCAAAATCACGATGACAAAGCTTTCTCAACACTTGGATCTGATTTAAATATATCTTCAATGCTTAAGTTAGATCCAAGTCCTAAGCCCGCAGGCATGTAAATCTGATTAGTTTAAAAGTCCTTGGCCGCAAGGCATAAAAAAGAACTTTATGTGGACTTAACCCATCCACAACAATCCTTGATAAACGAGAAGTTCGAAGTTACTTGGGGCGCAAGTAATCAACCTACCCTCTAGTTTGCTTTCTATTATATCATGATTATCATAGAACGCTTAAGCATGGGATGGACTCTAATGGAAAGCCTCAAGGCCTACACTTAAGGCCCCACAAAGGCATCCATTTGGATTCATCCTATTCAGCGATCTTAAGAGTCTAAGCATAAGAATGAACTCTGATGGGAAGCCTCAAGGCCTACACTTAAGGCCCCACAAAGGCACCTATCTGGGTTCGTTCTATTCCTTGGATTCGGGTAATCAGAAATATAATAGTTAGAAGACTCCGACAATCACAAGAATACATATGATGCGTTCGAGTGCTGGTTTAGTTATGTATGGGAAGCCTCAAGGCCTACATTTAAGGCCCCACAAAGGCACCTGTTATAACTAAACATGGTTTCTTGGATACATATATATATATATAGACAATGAAAGAACAACAACCATTTTACATCTGCCATGCTAAAGATGGCAGTGGCACGCCTGAGCACCTAAATGTTAACCTTGATTGTGAGCCTCAAGGCCTATACCTAAGGCCCCACAAAGGCACCTCTCAAAGTTAACTCTGTCCTTCTCTTTCAGCCTTACCCGAAGAGCCTTACCCGAAGAGTCTTGCCCGACGAGACTTGCCCGACAACGCCCAGAAACGAAGCAGAAGCCCGACAGCAGCCCTCAACCGGCGCCAACCTCCAGGGGAGCTGTGTGCTCGTCGGCCAGGAAACATCCCCAGCGGAAATTCCTGCCATGAACACAAGTACTCGAATCCTTTCTCAGACCCGCAGAGAAATGACTGAGAAAGGTCATCGAATTTTCTGGGCATAAACACAGAGTAGGGACATGGGTCACTTCCCTCAAATTTCCTTTGAAATCAACATTATTAAGCTCAGAAGGTTACCTGAACTAAAAAACACCACGGTTTGGCATAAGTTTCGATTCAAACTCAGCGATGTTTAGCCGAATTTGTCATCGGTTTCTTGACGCCTAGCAGTATAGGTTAGACTTTCGAATTCTCACCAAATTCCAACACTAAAAACACCATGTAATAAAAATTAAAAAAAAAACCAATCCAATTTAAGTCGAGAAGCAAATGACCATACTTTCTTAATTTCTTCTTAAGCTATAACAATACACCACATCCACACACAACAAAAGAAAAAACCAAAAATAGGTTCAACTTAAATTTCTTTTTCTACCAGAAATTGAAAAATCCTGTGATTTATAGCCATGTCATCAACAATACCACCACATCTTAAATAAATGAATGTCAATATACTGACTGAAGCTTAACTAAGAAACCCAAGCTTGAACACAAACCAAGACATAAGATGCTCACAAAACTTTTTAAATGGCTGAATTGTTTGCTTAACTTGACAACTTTTTCCTGAAATTCGTAAATAAGATCAAGATGTAGTAAATAAAAATTATAAAAGCAAAATTCTCACCTCAGGTATGCAACAGAGGTTAAATTTCTAACGTAAAAATAAAACTCTTGCATCTAGCGAACCTAGTTAGTCCTCAACACGAAACAAAAAGAATATCACACGTTACATGTAATATGAAGTCCAACACCAACAATATTTAACAGGAAATGTAAAAGCTGTTTATGTAAATTAAAGTATTTTGAATTAATTATCAAATAAAGTCATGATCAAGTCCCCCTCTTTAATTTTCTGATTTATTCTGTTTTTTTTTTTTTTTTTTTTTCCCGTGATGATGAGATGCTCTTGAACAAATTAGGGTGCACAAATTAGCTTAACATTAAAAAAAGAACAAACTCACTCACGTCATTTGATATGAAAAGCAGTTTATGTAGTGAAGGAGATTGAGCACTCCCAATGATAATACGCAACACTTACCAAAAAAAAAAAAAATAGCATTTCTGGGTTTTCTCTGTTTTCTCTCCCACCTATGCCTCTTGATTCAAACATAATGCTTGGTGCCCAGATAGCAATCCGTGCAGGTTGATCAAGAGGTCACAAATTGGTTTTAGCCAACAGACGGTTAACCTATAAAAAAAAAAAAAACAACAACAACAATAAATCATGAATTAAATTAAATTTCTCACCTCCACCTCCAGAGCTTTCACATTCTCAACCTATCACCAAAAAAAAAAAAAAAAAAAAAACCACAAAGAGAGAACTTGAACTTCCAAATTAATTGAAAGAACTATAAAATGAATCGGGGGTTTCTGCTGAAGTGAAAAGTAAGAACAAATAATTAATAAAAATCATCCACATCTAGCGAATTAAAATTGAGAAATTAAATTATAAAACTAACCTGTCATAGCAGCTATTAATCACTCCCAAAAGAAGATGCTCAAAATATGGACAATAGGACCTATCCAAAGTAACAGAAGAAAAAAACTGATGGAAAATATGCATAAATTTGCTTCAATAAAATCAAAACAAATGTGTAAATTGAAACTTTGATTTTAATCCGCCAAAATTTTCAAATTGCTTACCTTGATTACAGAGGACTTCTGAAGACAACGGCGTTTGAGTCTGAAAACAAAACCCCATAATCATAAAACGACAACAAAAGAATTAAAAACCAAATTAAATAAAATAAATTACTGTAAATTAACATAAATTAAAAAAAAAAGATATTTTATCTTACGAAAGCTCAAATTTCCTTGTGAGCCATGTTTATCCCAATTTCTTTTTTTTCGCAGATCCAGCGTCATCTAATAGTGCTCTGGGTATGGAGAATTGGTGTTTTACTAAGTCATTGACTAAATTTATTCACAAAAACAACGATTATAGATAATCACTCGGAAGTTTGAGAACTATTTAGCCCAAATGGTGAAAAGAAAAAAAAAATCAATATGATCAAAAAAAGGAAAACAAAGCTCATCGAATCAAGACATAGTCTTCCACAGCAAATATTTTCAGTACATTCTTTTTACTACTCCTATCCTCATTTTTTTTTAACAATTTTCAGCCAAAAAAAAAAAAAACATAAATTTCGACAAAAATTGCATAAATTACTAAACTTTGGGATTGAGGGCGATTTCGGAACCTCACAAAGAGGATCCAAAGATCAAACAGAACCCAATTGACATTTCGCCACATAAGCTCGATTGTCGCAGTCCCAGGTTCTTAATCTTGTGATTTTCCTTTTCTTTTTTCTAGTGCGTTTTATTTTCTGTTTGGTTCTTGAGAAAATTGAGGAAAAGCAAACGCAGAAAGTGTTGAGAGTACAACCTCTCACACCGACAATGTACTAGATTAGATGTTTACTTAGCGATTAAGCTTAGTATGGTTAGTGATTAGTTGTACATTATGCTTAGCTGGCACATATGGTTGGGATAGGATATTTATGTATAAATACCTTGTGTAGTGATCGGTTGATGTTAATGAAATCACAATCTTATTTTACTCTTTCTCTCTCTCTCTCTACAATTATCTCTCTCTCTATAGCTGAAATCTCTCTCTAGATTCTCAGTTTCTACATGGTATCATCACCATTGTCTAACTGACTTCGATCCTCCGCTTCCCTCTCTTTCTTGAAACTTTCTTGCCTTTCTTGAATTTTTCTATCTCCTAAATAGGTCACTGCATCTTAGATTTTTTTCTTTTTGTCCTAAATTCACCAAATTAGGTTATGGCGACTGCTGTGAACTCCTCCAATTCTCCTTCTTCGCTTAATTCCCTAGTGAATCTCCCTCCTAGCGAGATCTCTAATCCTTCAATCATGTCGATTGGATCGATTTCCATTGCAAATGTTGCTGGAATGATTCTGATGAAGCTCAATCGTCAGAACTACATCACTTGGCGCAGTCTCTTCATTCCTGTACTGAAGTGTTTCAAGCTTTTTGGCCTCGTCAATGGTGAGGATCTTTGCCCTCCTAAATTTGTTCTCAATTCCTCTGGATTTCATGTTCTTAATCCTCTCTATGAGACCTGGTGTGAACGTGATCAAATTCTGATGAGTTGGATCAACTCAATGCTTTCTGAAGATCTTTTTCATTTGACTATTGGAATGGAAGACTCTCGCTCCCTTTGGCAGTCTCTTGAGCGGCGGTTCTTTGGTGCTTCATGCACACATGTTCACAGCCTTCGATCGAAGATTCAAACAATTCAGAAAGGTGACTCTTCCATGACTGATTATCTTAATTTGATCAAAGATATCTCTGAAAAACTTGCTGCTGCTGGTGAACCAATTTCTGAATCAGATCTCGTTGCATACATTTTATCTGGTTTTCCTAATGATTATGAGTCATTTATTGACTCTATTGAGACTCGCAATGAGTCTGTGATGGCTGATGGACTTCATGGCCTTCTACTGAGTAAAGAGATCTCGCTCTAAAAATGCAAAACTAGAGCTTCCCCCTCCTTCGCTGCACCATTTCATTCTTATGCGGCACAATCTAACACCTCTGGTGCTTAGTCTAACAGAGGTAATTCTTGTGGTCGTTTCAAAAATCGACATCGATACAATCAGAATTGTAATTTTGGGGGAAACAAACCTAACAACTGGAATCACAACAACTCTGGTGGTATTCTTGGTACTGGCCCTTCTCGTCAGATATTCAGTCAATCCAATTCCTATAGGCGCTTTGTTCAATGTCAACTATATCTTCAATATGGTCACTGGGCTCCTACATGCAATCTTCTCTCTCAATTTTCCTTGAACTCGAACGCACAAGCTCCTACTACAATGTCTGCTAGGAATACCTCTGCCCCTCCTAGCTATTCGCTTACTGATAGTGGTGCATCTCATTATGTCACACCTGACCCTTCTGCACTTAATTATACAATTCCATACTCTGGCAATGATCAACTGTTTGTTGGTGATGGAAAAGGTCTATGCATTTCTCATACTGGATCTGCTTTCATTTGCACAAATAATTCTACCTTTAGATTGAATGATGTGCTTTTAGTTTCTCAGGCATCTCATAATTTGCTCTCTGTTTACAAGTTTGTATATGACAATTGGTGTTCCCTGACATTTGATTCTTTTGGATTCTATGTCAAGGACCTAAGAACTGGGAATATACTTTTCCAGGGCCCCAATGAAGGAGGCTTGTACCCCTTCTACTGGAATGCTTCAAATGGTGTCTCTGGGATTGCAATCTCACCAACTACTCTGATGATTACTAAGGTTGATTTCCAGATTTGGCATCAACGCCTTGGACATCCTTTTAGTGGCATTTTAAGTTATGTGGTGAATAAAAATCATCTGGCTGTAATTGGTTCTATTAATAAATTGTTTGTGTGCACATCTTGCCAATTAGGCAAAGCTTCTAGACTGCCATTTACAGCTTTACCTTGTACATCCACTAGGCCACTTCAATTACTTCACACTGATGTATGGGGTCCTTCTCCCACATCCTCATGTATTGGATACAAGTTTTACATAATAATAGTGGATGACTTTACTAAATATAGCTGGCTTTATGATGTCTTCTCCACTCTCAATTGAAAGCGCAAACAATGAAGAATGCACATGAACACCACACAAGTTCTTCCTAATCAAAGGATTCACAACCATTTGCTCTATGTTTATGCTTTTTCCTGTTCAATCTCTGGTCTTGCTTGTTTGGGAATGACCATGTTTTTTCTTGGTCACCATGTTGTTGAATTGGTGCATATTCTTTTTTTATTTCCCCATGATTTTTCTCTTGCTATATATTACAAATTAGAATTAGTATGAATTCAATATAAAAAACTAAATTTGTCATTCTATTTAACTTAGTGCAAACTTCATCAATCAACCAAGAAGTATAATCCAGCAAGGTTATTTTCTCTTCTTTTTTAATCAAAATGAATTATACTGTTCCCATCTATTTGCATATCCCTTTAAATTATCCAAAAACACAAAAGAAATATATCTTGATTCATACCAATTAATGATTTCCCATTTACTTAAGTCAGACATTAAAGCCAATGAACTGATGGAGCTAAAAAAGAGAGAGAAAAAAAATCAGTATTATTCAATTATATGGAGAATTACCTGATTGTACAAAAGGGTTGAAAATTACTTAAAAAAAAAAATAGATGAGATGGAGTGGAAATCACATACCAGCGTTAGGCTTAAACTTGTAGTGCTCATATGAGAGAGCAGTGATATTGCTGATGAGAGTGTAGGGAGAGAAGCAAAAATGCAAATTGTAAGAGTTTGAGAGAAACCTCTTGAGGGACACTACAGCTTGATCGTTAAGATTTGAGAAACCGAGGAATCTGCAATTTGAGACAAACTGTTTTGCATCAAATTTTTTGTTTTGCTACATGAGAGGGGCACCCAAAAATTCAAACCCATCGATACGACACAATTGAGGATGCAAACTTTATCCAACTGAGCAAGGGGCTTGATCTTGGAAAGACGGCCATAATGAACAACAATGTATTCATGTAAGTAAATGTGCTAAGACAGTGATTGTTGAATGTTATTTCCCAGCTGGGTTAGTTTGGCTATTCCTTTCTATTGAAAAGGAGTCAGCTGTCTGCGTGAGTCACCACCTTTTGCTTCATGGCCAAAAAATTAAGGGATCAATAGTGTCTGGCCTGAATCCCAAAAGGAAAAAAATAACTCAACTAAGTATATATAAAATTAAACATATAAAGGGTAAGATCAATCACATCCCATAGGAGAACAAAATTAAACGCCACTCTCTCAGTCTCGAGTACAACTGCACTTTGTGATTAAAATTCACACATGTTGCACATATGCTAAGAATTAATGTTCCTGTAGGTTTTTCATCACGAACGACATTTGCACTCTACTTTTCGATTTCAAACCTTAATTATTCATTGCCCATTAAGAAATGACTATATTGCCCGGAAACTCTACTCATAGTTTATAAATATTCAATTTTCAAAGCTTAACCTTAAACATGTATCATGCTGAAAAAAATCACTTAAGTATCTTATTTGGTTCCCTACAATTTGGTGGAGGTTGAATGGATTTTTCCTCCCATTATACCCTTGGAAATATAAATAATTATTGGAGACCGAGCAGCACACACTCATAAATAAAAGATTAGGAACCTTTGGTTTAGGATAAACATAATGCATACAGAAGAATAAAATTGATAGAAAACCAATCGATGCACAAAGAGATAGAGGCATAAAGAGAGAACTTACATCAGATGTGTTCTCAAATACATAAGGTAATCTGCATACAAAGAAACATAATACTAAAATAGTTATAAATCATCCTATTCAAACAAATCAAATGAAATGTATAAAGATTACCTTAATTTCTGATTCTATGATTTTGCATTTGACTCCACCTCCACGTTGTTTTTTGGTTGTCTCTTTTACTGAATTAAGTAATCGACTGAATTTAATCAGAGAGATGAAAGCTTCAGTATAAAAAAATATTTTATGACCTACATGCATAGCAAATCATCAGTAAACTCCAAGAACCTAATTGTACGATAAGCACTTTAGCATTAACTACCCAAGAATGATAAACATGCTTATTGCCAAAAATGATAAACATGTTTACCTTGACTTCATTTTTAATGGCATATTTAATAAACCATCCATCTGCATCAAAATAACCTTCTTCCCTCTCCTCTCATTCAAAGGTTCTGTTTGAATCCCATCCACAACAAAGTCCTTGTAATCCTGCCAAAAGATACCCCCAATCACTGGCTATCGCTTCCATTGAACCAATTAGCAGAAGTATCCAAGAATCTCCTCGACTGAAAAAATTCCTGTCAATTTAGAAAATAAGTATTCCAAATTACGGATGCACTCGATTAATTTAACCAAGAACATGCACGGCACCACCACTATTAAGAAGCATCAACATACAAAGACAAAAGTTTGTACAATCAGTTATTAAATTGCTACCAAAAACATGCATAGAAAGAATAAAAATGACCACAAAGATGGCAAAACAATTAACCACACATGTTTATATGCCCAATGAGAGGAAAAAGCTTTTGCAATTGAAAAAACGTATTTATATAAAACAGACATGTCACTTTAGTCTAAGCTCACACACCATCTGAAAGAGCCTATTGTATCCATTCCAATTATAATTATGTTAAGCATGTCCCTCTAATATTCCCCACTAGCAATCAATCATAAACGCCATCTACATTAACTGATTTCAATACCCTTAGCTGCTTTAGTAGACCTTCTGGATGAACCAGCTCACACTTCATATTAATGACACCTAACTGCCACCAAAATAAAAGACATGATGAAGAGCACACAAATTAGAGACTTAGCTAAAAACAACCCTTGTGTACTAAGTAGAACTTGAACTCACCTGACATGGCAACCTCTAATGCAAGGTAGAGAGTAGAAAGTTAACGCTAGAGAGTAGAAAAGCTAACGCATTGACAAACAGAAAACCAACAATTTAACTTGCATTGCAAATAAATATTAGTAAAGTTATAGAACTCAATGGTAGTTTATTTGAAATGTTAGGAGTATCTAGTGTATGCACAGGATAGCCGGTTCTTACAAAACTCAGGGCTTGAAAATAAAATAAAAATTGAAAAGAAATCAAAACTACCAAAAATTCCAACATTTCTTGATGACTATTTAGTAAAGGATCAAACAATCATACCATCAAACAAATTTGAGGGAAAAAAAAAGTTGAACTAAATTTAAGTTGAATAGAGTGACAGTTGCTTACCCAGAAAACCCAAACCAAATCCCTAAAAATTCACGCAGAAATCACCAAAGCTGAAAAACCAAAGCTCCACTGGGATCATCCACACAACAACGAACACCGATCATCACCACCGAGAAAAATTCACAACCTGAGAACCAAAACCCACAAAGAAAATCTAAGGGATGGGCTAGAATTCCAGAGAAAAATTCAAACTTTTTCGGCAAAGATGGTGTTTTTTCATGGAAAATAAAAACAGAGAAAAAAGGAAAATAATCAATCTTTAGGTTTGAAATAGAAAGAGAGTTGAGCTGTTGAAATAAATGACAGTTGAGTTGATGTACCGATATGAAAGTTTTGAGGAACAGTGGCAAGAGAGATGAGGTCTGGGATGCCAAATAAAAACTCCAGGATCTTACCTGATGACAAATAAGTGAGAATGATTTTGGCAAAAAGGGTCGGAGAGGGTTTAAAGCTGGAATCTGCTGATGCTGGAGAAAGTCAAGACGATGTTGCAGTCCGGTTTTCGGCCAACGACCAAGATTGATTATGGCAGCCAGAGTCGTCGGAAGGCTAAAGCTTTTCTGGGTTCATATTAGAAGTCAGACCAAGGAGATTCATATGAGATTTAAGTGTAAATCGAAAATAAGTTGGGAGATTGGGAGATGAGGCGAGGAGGGAGACTCTAGCTTTTCAAGCTAGTTCTGTGCGTTCTCAGATTTGCTTGTCTTATGTAATGCAGCATCGACTTATGCAAATTCGTTTGCCTCCGTTTCTTCCTCACATGCGACCTTTTTGGTGGGAATCATCTTGGAAACCAATGACCAACTGCCTGGCTTGGACTTTAGCCCAGAGATAAAGGACATAAGTGATTCAAACACTGCGAGAGTGATTGCTTCAACCTCTCTCAACCTGCTAATAATGGTAGCACTCTCGGTTGCTAATAGAAGAGAATATGGATTTGCTTTCGATTCCCTTAAGATTCTTTATAGCCTTTTGAATTGCCTCTCTAACCATTTTTCTTGAGCTCAAGTTGTTCGCGTCAGGAATTTCCGTCGGGGATGTTTCCTGGCCGACGAGCACACAGCTCCCCGGGAGGTTGGCGCCGGTTGAGGGCTGTTGTCGGGCTTCTGCTTCACTATTGGGCTTTGTCGGGCAAGTCTTGTCGGGCAAGTCTCGTCGGGCAAGACTCTTCGGGCAAGGCTCGTCGGGTAAGGCTGAAAGAGAAGGACAAAGTTAACTTTGAGAGGTGCCTTTGTGGGGCCTTAGGTGTAGGCCTTGAGGCTCACAATCAAGGTTAACTTTTAAGTGCTCAGACGTGCCACTGCCATCTTTAGTATGGCAGATGTAAAATGGATGTCGAGTTTTGGTTGCATATGTATATACCCGAGAGACCGTGTTAGTTATAACAGGTGCCTTTGTGGGGCCTTAGGTGTAGGCCTTGAGGCTTCCTATCAATAACTAAACCAGTGCTCGAACACATCATATTTGTTCTCGTGAATGCATGAGTCTTTATAACTATTACACTTCTGATTACCCGAGTCCGAGAGGTAGAATGAACCCAAATAGGTGCCTTTGTAGGGCCTTAAGTGTAGGCCTTGAGGCTTCCCATTAGAGTTCGTTCTTATACTCAAACGTTCTAGACCGCAGAACGGAATGAATCCAAATAGGTGCCTTCGTGGGGCCTTAGGTGTAGGCCTTGAGGCTTCCTATCAGAATCCTTCCCATGCTTAAGCGTTCTATGATAATCATAATGTAATAGCAATAAGACTAAGAGGTAGGTCGATTACTTGCGCCCCAAGTAACTTCGGACTTCTCGTTTATCAAGGATTGTCATGGATGGGTTAAGTCCACATAAGGTTCTTTTTTATGCCTTGAGGCCAAGGACTTTTAACTAATCAGGTTTACATGCCTGAGGGCTTAGGACTTGGATCTGGTTTGAACACTGAAGATATATTCAAATCGGATCCAAGTAGTGAGAAAGCCTTTTAATAGTCATTTTGCTATAAATAACTACTTGAATATAACTGGAAGTATACAACATATTGCTAGGCTAATGAATGAAAAGACAAAAAACAAAGAAGGTCGGGCAAGGTTTAACCTTGTCGGGCAAGCTTGGTCGTCTTGCAGGTTCCTATCTTTATGGTTTATCAAGGGTATGAAAGCTTCAGGGAGGGAGAGAGATTTAAAAAAAATGAATCGATACTATAACAAGGTTGAATAAGGTAGCAGAGCTATTACAAGGGTTTGAGTGAAGGTTTATCCCGCGAGGGATGAAGGCTTGTCCCGAGAGGAATGAATGCTTGGGCTGACTACAGCTTCGTTTTGAAGGCAAATCTGGCTTTGGGCAGAGTTTGTGCTTGCATTTGTTTGTTTGATTGAGTGTCTTTATTCCTGGTTTCTCTTTCTTCTTATATAGACAACTCGGCTTGGTCTCCTGTAGCAGCAACCTTGCCCGAGTGTGGTCTGAAGGGTGATGACTCATCAGCTTTTTTACATGTACTGCCATCATAAAGTACTTTATGGGCTATGTAGCTGGTCAGTCTATACCACTTGGCTTTTGGGTAGGTAAGCAAGTGGTCTTCATGAGCTGCACCAAGTCAGAAAATGCCCTTTTTGCCTTCTGGACTTTGACTGGGCTTCGGCTGTTTTTCCCTTCGGGCCTCCTTTTGGGCCAACTCCTTTCTTGAGCCCAAAGTTCAAGTTTTGATCCAAACACAAGTATTTGTTAACCTCTCTTGTGAGAGCTCCAGATTCACCTCCTCACATTCATCTTTTGATCGATTGAAGATCATGTACGTATGCCTTTGTTTGCAAGACGACATCCTTAGCAGTGCTGCAAAAGTCCAAGAGTCTGAGAGAGCCATCTAATAGCTCTTTAGTCCATTTCTCATTTTGCTCCTAGGCCACAGATTGTTGTGTGTGAGGGGCAACTCAAGCAACATATCAACACAACCATACAAGTCTCCAAGGCTATTTAGGTTGTGGTTGATCGATAAGGAAGATGTCGAGGTGGCTTCGGAAAACCTCAATCAAGACAAGTGTTCGTCAACTTCTTGAACGATAGGGTGTGGCCTTGAGGGGAAGCTGTTAGAGCGAGTGTAGAAAGCCATTGCTTCTTTGTGATTTGAGAGAAAATATAAGAGAAGATTGTTAGATTTGTGTCCAAATTCTATTGGGCTTTAATTGATCTCAGCAGCCCATTCAATGGGTCCTTTTATTTAGCCCACACGTGCAAGCCACGTGAGGTGGCTAGGGTTTGACTAAGGCAGCAGCTGCTACCATTTGTTTTGGAACACATCAGAAAAGAAAAAGGGTGCCGCTGCCCCCATTTGTAGAGAAGAAAGAAAGGTGATTTTCTTTCTTTGTTGGTACTCACTTAATCAAAGTTGTATTTGTGTATTAGCTTTAAGTTTTGTATAGAGAAGAAATTATTCACTATCTGTCTTTCTCTATTTGTTTCTTGGGTGAGTGAGAGCTTTTGGGTGTATTAGGGTTTGGGTTGTGAGATTGCCAATACTTTGTAAACTCCCATTTGGTTGATAGTGGATTATTGGATGAACTCCTACTGCTCCGAGGACGTACTCCAGTTACACTGACTGTTGAGGAACCTCGTTAAAATCTTGGTGTCTTTTATATTTTGTTCTTGCATTTCATTTGATATATTTCCTATGGGTTAGCTTGAGTTGGTTCCAATTGGTTTGGTGTTATCCTAGCACAACAATTGGTATCAGAGCATTGGTTGCTCTTGGGTACCGTCTAGTTGCTAAAGATGCCAGACGGGCAAGATGAGAATCCTTTTGGAAGCAGCTCCGGGTTTGCAAGAACTACAGTGCAAAATGCAAAGTTTGAAGTGGAAAAATTTGATGGCACAAACAACTTCAGGATGTGGCAATGTGGGTCAAAGATATGTTGGCTTAACAAGATCTACTTGCCGCTTTGGGAGATAAGCTGAAAGCTATGTCGAAGTCGGAATGAGAGAAATTAAATTTGTGGGCTTGCTCCACAATTCGGTTGCGCCTTGCAAAAACTCGGAAATATTTTGTGATGCGGGAGACATTGGCAAATGTGTTGTGGCAAAAATTAGAAGACAAGTACATGATGAAGAGTTTAGAAAATCGGCTATTCTTGAAGAAAAAGCTCTACAACTTCCAATATAAAGAAGGTACAAAAATGATTAGACACCTTGATGCTTTTAATAAGTTGATTGCCGATTTGATGAATTTAGATGAGGATATTAAGGATGAAGATAAGGCCTTAATATTGTTGAATTCCTTGCCGGACTCTTATGAGCAATTTGTTACCACTATTATGCATGGTAAAGAAAATGTGAAATTTGAAGATGTGTCAAATGCCTTGATGAATTATGAAATGAGGCATAGAGATAAGAATCATGATAGTGCATCTGAAGCTTTATTTGTTAGAGGTAGATCATCAGAGAGGAGATCTTTCTCTAGTAAGAAAAAAATCACTTTCTTGACCTAGAGGAACTTCTAAAGGTAGAAAAAGTTTGGAAAGGGATGAATGTGCTTTTTGTCATAATAAAGGCCATTGGAAGAAAGATTGTCCTAGGTTGAAGACTAAAGGCAAAGTGAGTTCTGAAGCTAATGTTGCTGAGCTTGAAAATGATTTTTCTGATTTGGCTTTAACCGTTTCCTCATCATTTGATTGTGCTACTAAGTGGGTATTGGATACAGGTTGTACTCATCATATGACTCCTCATGAGGATTGATTTTCAAGCTTGAAAGAGTTTGATGGTGGTGTTGTTTTCATGGGAAATGACAATCCTTGCACAACAAAAGAGATCGGTACAGTTCGTTTGAAGTTGCATGATGGCATGGTTAAAGAGTTGACAGGTGTTTAGTATGTAACGAATTTGAAGAAAAATCTTATTTCTTTGGGCACTTTAGAATCCAAGGGCTTCAGGTTTCATTCAAATGGGTAGACATTGAAAGTTACTTATGGTGCACTTGTTGTGATGAAAGCTCCTCGATGTGGTTATTTGTATTTATTGCAAGGAAGCACTGTGACAGGTGAAGCGTCTGTAGTCTCAGAAAATATAGGCACATTTGATTTAGATACTACTAGACTATGGCATATGAGATTAGGCCATGTCGGTGAGAGAGCTTTAAAAGGGCTTGTGAAACAAGTTCTTCTAAAAGGTGCCACGACTTGTAAGCTTGATTTTTGCAAGCATTGTGTCTTAGGGAAGCAAACTAAAGTGAAGTTTGGTACTGCAATACATCAGACGAAGAGCATTCTTGATTATGTGCATTCAGATGTTTGGGGTCTTACAAAGATTCCCTCTTTGAGTGGTAGATATTGGTTCGTGACATTTGTTGATGATTATTCTAGAAGATCTTGGGTCTACAATATAAAGCACAATAATGAGGTGTTGAGCATTTTCTTGAGTTGGAAGAAAATGGTTGAGAACCAAACTGGGAGAAAGATTAAGATTTTGAGATCGGATAATGGTGGTGAATACACATCCGACCATTTCTTTAAAGTTTGCAAAGAGGAAGGGATTGTTTGGCATTTTAGTGTTCAGGGAACTCCACAACAAAATGGAGTTGCAGAAAGATTAAATGGAACCTTGCTTGAGAATGTTAGATGTATGTTGTCTCAGTCGGGCATTTTTTTCATCGGGTCGGGGTAGAGACCAAAGGTCTTGAGCGACCGATCCGGCAGAACAACTCAAAAGATAAAGAAGTATCGTTAATTTCTTCATGCTCGTTCCAAGTTCGAAGTACCATTTGTACAAATAAGAATCCCCTTCGTTACATGATTTCTTCTTCATATAGATAGATATAGGATCTATGGAGCAATTACTTAGAAGTACATTTTGTGCAACAGCCCTTCTTATCTGATAGAAAAGGATCCCATGATCCTGAACCGATCTTACTTGGGATCGCAAATCCCAAGTTTGTCTATGAAGAGCATATCTAATTATATTAGTGTCTATAATTGATTTCTTCTGTGTAATACTAATCGATAGGGCCTCATTGGTAAGTGCTACAAGATCTCGTACATTGGAACCCATGGTTATGGACCCGAATCCATTAGTATGGAACATTTTCTTTTCCAAGTGAAATCCCCTAGTATATGAAAGAGTGAAAAAGTGCTTTCGTTGTTGTGGAATAAGAAGCCTTCATATCTTAATGCATGTATTTAATTTATTCGGAGCTATTAGAGCGGGATCCACTTTTTGGGGAATATGAGTCAATACATAGAGTTGAACATAGTAAAATAAGAAATTGAAAGATTTCGTTGAAATTGTTCGTTTGGAAATTTCCCGAAAAGCTAATCGTAGGTTCTTCTCTCCATCGGAACAATAGGGCCGTTATGCTCATTACTAAACTTGTTGAAGAGATGAAATATAACCAAGGTATATCTTTTTTATCAGAGGTTGAATCGATCATCAGAAGAAGAATTAGGCCAAAAATTAGGATACATTCTAGGAAAATAAAACTTCCATCGAAGAGAAGCAAATGAAAGGCTTTCATAAAAATTCTCGTAGAATCGAGAATGAAGTTTTCATTTTGTACATGCCAGATCATGAATTAGTAACTGCATTCAATCTCCAAAAAATCCCAATTCTTTCGAACTTTCTCTTTTTGGAATGGAATTTTTACGGAATCCCCATGAATAGGATCAAACCCTATTCCATGGTATTTACATGAGATTCCTCTTTCTTATTCTTAAACAAGTCCCCGAGAGGGCTTAGTTGATCCACGATTTATGTTTCGTCTTTCGTTTCCTTTTCGTTTGTTTCGAGAAATATATCGATCAATTCCGATTCTTTCTTTTCTATTGATTCTTTTCCGATCGAGATGTATGGATCCATGGGTCTATGTGTTACTTTTGCATGTCACATCATTAACCGGTTACCCTTAGTTGCTGTTCAGGGTAAAACACCAATGGAGGTATGGACTGGAAAACCTTCTACTGATTATGATTATATTTGTATTTTTGGTTCGCCTGCTTATTTTCATGTGACTGAAAATAAACTTGATCCTAGAGTCAAAAAGGCTATCTTTCTTGGTTTAGTAGTGGTGTCAAAGGTTACAGGTTGTGGTGCCCAGAGATGAAGAAACTTGTAATCAGTAGAGATGTGACATTTGATGAAGAAAGTATGTTTAAAGACTCTAAGAAGATTGTGAAAAATGTCCAATAGGTAGAGCTTAAGAAAATTGCCTTTAGTACTTCAAATCCTATTTCTACTAATGTCGAAGCCACTACAAGTGAAGAAGTGGGAGACCAAGAGGATGTTGAAGAAGTTGAACTTTAAGATTCTATTCTAGATGAAGAGCAAGTTTCACTTCACGAGTCTATTACCAAGATTAGAGGAAAAAGAGATATTACCAAGCCAACTCGGTATAGTGATTATGTTTCTTTTGCTCTTCCTATTATCACTGATGAGATTCCATCCAATTTTGAGGAAGCTATTGAGAGTGAAGAAAAGGAGAAGTGGTGCAATGCCATGGATGACGAGATAAATTCTCTCTTGAAGAACAAAACTTGGGAGTTTGCTAAATTGCCTAAGGGTAAGAAAGCTATTGGTTGCAAATGGGTGTATGTCAAGAAGGAAGGTGTTGATGAGAAAAGCAATGTGAGATTCACAGCAAGATTAGTTGCTAAAGGGTATGCACAAAAGGAGGGCATTGACTACAATGAAATCTTTTCTCCGGTTGTGAAGCACTCCTCAATTCATATTATGTTAGCTCTTGTTGCACAATATGATCTTGAGCTTGTGCAACTTGATGTGAAGACGGCTTTCCTACATGATGATTTGAATGAAGAGATCTATATGTGTCAACCGGATGTGTATAAAGTGAAAGGGAAAGAGAATTTGTTTTGCAAGTTGAAGAAATCACTTTATGGCTTGAAGCAATCTCCAAGACAATGGTATTTGAGGTTTGATAAATTTACGAGAGGCCAAAATTATTTTAGAAGTCAATATGATCATTGTGTGTACTCTAAGAAGTTGCAAGATGGGTCTTTCATTTATTTGTTGATATATGTTGATGATTAACAAATTGCCTAAAAAAATGCCAAAGAGATTGAGAAATTGAAGAAACAAATGAAGAACGAGTTCAAGATGAAGGATCTTGGTGAAGCGAAGAAGATCCTTAGCATGGAGATTATTAGAGATAGAGAGAAGGATTTGGTATGCTTGAATAAAAGACAATATTTTGAGAAGTTGATTCGAAAGTTGGGAGTTCATGATTCAACCAAACCGATTAGTACCCTTTTGGCTCCTCATTTTAAATTGAGTTCTACAATGTCCCAAAACTGATAAAGAGAAGCTGCAAATGAAAAATATACTATATACAAATTTGGTTGGTAGTTTGATGTACGCAATGGTATGCTCTAGACTGGATATTGCTCATGCAGTTGGTATGATAAGTCGATATATGCATAATCTTGATAAAGAGCATTGGCATGCAGCTAAGTGGATATTAAGGTATCTCCATGGTACTTGAGATGTTGGTTTATGCTTTGAGAGGGATGACTCTGGTATTGGTCACTTTGCAGTTGGTTATGTTGATTCAGATTATGCACGTGATTTGGATAAAAGAAAGTCTACTACAGGCTATGTATTTACTATGGCTAAAGGGCCATTTTTGTTGGAGGTCCATTTTGCAGTCTTCTGTTGCCTTGTCCACTACAGAGGCTGAATATATGGTTGTTGCCGAAGCTATAAAGGAGGCCATTTGGATACATGGACTTATTAAATATTTGGGGATTGATCAGAAGCAGGTGGAGTTGCATTGTGATAGTCAGAGTGCCCTTTATTTGGTTAAGTATCAGGTTCATCATGCAAGGACCAAGCACATAGATGTGCGTTATCACTTTGTTCAAGAAGTTTTTGGTGAAGGGGATATCATTCTCCAAAAGATTCCAACTAAAGACAACCCCGCTGATATGTTGACTAAGGTTGTTGGTTTAGCCAAGTTTGTTCATTGCTTGAACTTGGCTCACATTCTGCCTATATAAAGAAGGCGTTGAGCAGTAGGAGTTTTGGAGCATTTGGTTCGCATGAGTTGTTTCTCTTGCTAGTATTTGGGAGTGGTTTTATTTTTATCATTGATTATGTTGGTTTGGCTCATCATTGCACTTTCAGAATTTAGCCAAGGTAGAGATTGTTAGATTTGTGTCCAAATTCTATTGGGCTTCTCAGCAACCCATTCAATGGGTCTTTTTATTTAGCCCACATGTGCAAGCCACGTGAGGTGGCTAGGGTTTTACTAAGGCAGCAGTTGTTGCCATTTGTTTTGGAATACAGTAGAAAAGAAAAAGGGTGTCACTGCCTCCATTTGAAGAGAAGAAAGAAAGGTGATTTTCTTTTTTTGTTGGTACTCACTCAATCAAAGTTGCATTTGTGTATTAGCTTTGAGCTTTGTATAGAGAAAAAATTATTCACTATATTTCTTTCTCTATTTGTTTCTTTGGTGAGTGAGAGCTTTTTGGTGTATTAGGGTTTGGGTTGTGAGATTGCCAACACTTTGTAAACTCCCATTTGGTTGATAGTGGATTATTGGATGAGCTCCTACTGCTCCGAGGACATACTCCAGTTACACTGACTGTTGAGGAACCTCGTTAAAATTTTGGTGTCTTTTATATTTTGTTCTTGCATTTCATTTGATATATTTCCTATGGGTTAGCTTGAGTTGGTTCCAATTGGTTTGGTGCTATCCTAGCACAACAAAGACTTTGTAGTTAATGTATGGTTGAGATTGATGAGTTTCTTTCCGTATGCATATGCTTAATATAGTGTTGGTTGAGGGAGGAGACATGGGATCTCATCCACTTCAACACCAGCCAAAGGTAACATGATTTCGATTTTGATCTATATGTTCCCTAGGCAATGTTTATGCTATGTCTCTTCCTACACCAGCATACCACTTCATGAGCTAATTTATTTGCATATAAAATCTCAGAGGACTCTATTATAATAACAATCATTAAATCATAATTAACATGTAGACATTGATCATAAATTAAGCGAGCGATAGAAAGAGTGGCATTGAGAGGCAAACACAAATTATCTCAAAGATGCTGATCAACATGTGTGATTACTTAATTATTCATCTTATTTTGCAGGTCCTTCTTCAATCACCATTGAGATGTAACATAATTTCGATTTGGATCTATATTTTCCCTAGGAAATGTCTAAACTATGTCTCTTCGACACCAGCATACCAACTCGTGAGCCAATTTATTTTGTGAATTATATCTTAGAGCATGCTTTTATAATTGAGCAATCATTCAATTACTATCAATATATTGGACAACAATGTACAAATAAAATGTTTGACATTGCACGATTAGCATTGACACATCCTTCTCATCTGCTACAAATTATATTATGCTGATCAATGGTGATTAGTTTATTCATCTTATTTCCATAGTTGTTGTCAAAGAAGCAGGCAAGATCTGCAATATCCATTAATTTATGACCATGCATTTCCTTTACATATTGTAGAAAAATTGTATGTGGGAGACTTGATATATTGGACTGTTCCCTAAACCGGACAAAAACCAGCACAATTATCTGAGTCTTCCATGTGAGTGCCATTTATTAATTAATTTCACTGATAATTTGTTAATTTTAATCTATTATTTATAATTTTCCTTGTTGAATTAAAGATGGACTAGATTTGAATCCAACTAAGTTGTTTTCATTTTTTTTTGCAGTCCTCAAAGTGTTTTACCAGAGAATACTTCAATAGATAGTAATTCAAGTAAGTTGAGGAGAAAAGTATTAATTGAGTATTGTGAAAGTATATATAGTTCATGTATGTCTCATTCCTGCACAAGAGTTTTGGAGTAATCATCCCGTACTAATTGAATTTTCTCATCTGGTGTTAGAGGATGCTGAGAACTCCGCCTATGTAAGTTTATCTTACATTGCCGGTCCCAAGCCCGGATAAAGGAGGAGGGGGAGGGCGTTAGGTAGTCGACAGCCGGCACTCCTCAATTACGTCGAATCCTTATGACAATGAATCTAGAACGAAATCGCGCTAAAGCTAGAACGTCACCCGTAAGTGGCGCGCTGTGTGGCCCGAGCACAATGATAAGTGAGCAAGGGTCGCTGTATCTCCATCGGCACCCGGATGCAGTGTTAAATGAGCAAGGGGGCCATTGAAACTTCTTTTCGAACGACTCCACTCAAAGTTGTTTGGGAGCATATGCTCCTATCAACTATACACAGGACACACAAAAGAAGTACTTTGATCCTATTAGACGGGGGATCGTGAAAAAGATAGGACAGAAGGGTAGAGTTCAAGAGAGTAGAATGCGTTTAGGAACGTGGAATATAGGAACCTTAACGGGAAAATCTATGGAAGTAGTGGAAGTTATGGTAAGGGGAATGATAAATATTATGTGCCTACAAGAAACTAAGTGGGTTGGTCTTAAGACAAAGGATCTAGAAAACTCAGGGTTTAAGCTTTGGTATTCGGGCACAAATAGAACGAGAAACAGTGTTGGCATCATTGTGGACAAGACCTTGACACAAGATGTTGTAGATGTCAAGAGGGTAGGAGATAGAATCATGGCAATCAAGATTGTAATAGGACAAGAACTCATCAATGTGATTAGTGCGTACGCACCTCAAGTAGGGTTGGATACGAGTTCGAAGGAGAAATTTTGGGAAGACCTTGGAGACTTGGTGCAAGGAATTGCTCAGACGGAGAAGTTATTTATAGGAGGAGATTTAAATGGACACGTGGGCAGGGAGACAGGCAACTATGGACATTTTCATGGTGGCCATGGTTTTGGGGAGAGAAACGAGGATGGGGAAGCTATCTTGGATTTTGCAATGGCATATGATCTCTTCTTAGCCAACACCTTCTTTAAGAAGAGAGAAGAACATGTGATCACCTACAAGAGTGGGTCGTCAAAAACACAAATAGATTTTCTTCTAATGAGGAAAGGGGATTGTATAACTTGTAAGGATTGCAAAGTTATACCGGGGGAGAGCTTGGCTAATCAACATCGCTTGTTGGTGATGGATGTACATATCAAAAGAGTGAGAAAAAAGAACAAGACTTGGAAGTGCCCAAGGACTAGATGGTGGAATCTAAAAGGAGAAAAAACAAGTCATTTTCAAAGAGAAAGTAATCACTCAGTGTGTGTGGGATAGAGAGGGGGAAGCTAGCCAAATGTGGGATTCCATGGCTAGCTGTATCCGAAATGTAGCAAAAGAGGTATTAGAAGAGTCCAAGGGCTTTGCTCCACACCAAAAGGAATCTTGGTGGTTGAATGAGGAGGTACAAATAAATGTGAAGGCTAAGAAGGAATGTTGTAAAGCCTTATACAAGGATAGGACAGATGAAAATGGTGAAAGGTATAGAAGAGCGAAGCAAGAGGCGAAGAAAGCTGTGAGAGAAACTAAGTTAGCGGCTTATGACGATATGTATAAGCGACTAGATACCAAAGAAGGAGAGTTGGATATCTATAAACTAGCTAGAGCAAGGGAAAAAAAGACAAGGGACCTAAACCAAGTGAGGTGCATCAAGGATGAGGATAGAAAGGTTCTTCCTACAGAGAACGCGGTCAAAGACAAATATAGAGGTTATTTTCATAATCTTTTCAATGAAGGACATGAAAGGAGTACTTCTTTAGGGGAGTTGAGTAACTCAGAAGAGTGTAGAAACTACTCCTTTTATCGTCGAATCAGGAAGGAAGAAGTGATTGTAGCTTTGAAGAAGATGAAGCATAGAAAAGCAGTGGGCCCAGACGATATACCGATTGAAGTGTGGAAAGCCTTAGGAGAGACAGGTATAGCATGGCTGACTGACCTTTTCAATAGGATTTTGAAAACGAAGAAGATTCCAAACGAGTGGCGGAAGAGCACCTTAATGCCTATTTACAAGAATAAGGGCGACGTACAAAATTGCATGAACTATATGGGTATTAAGCTAATGAGTCATACAATGAAGCTCTGGGAGAGAGTCATTGAGCATAGATTGAGGCAAGAGACACGGGTTTCGGACAACCAATTCGGGTTCATGCCAGGGCGCTCAACCATGGAGGCAATCTATCTCTTACGAAGATTGATGGAAAGATATAGAGATGAGAAAAAGGATTTACACATGGTCTTTATAGATTTGGAAAAAGCGTATGATAGGGTCCCAAGAGACATTCTTTGAAGGATTTTAGAGAAGAAAGGAGTACGAGTATCATATATTCAAGCTATAAAGGATATGTATGAAGGAGCAAAGACTGCCGTAAAAACTCATGAAGGACAAACCGAAAGCTTCCCCATAACTGTAGGATTACATCAAGGCTCATCCTTAAGTACTTACCTTTTTGCTTTGGTAATGGATGAGTTAACAGGACATATTCAAGATGATATTCCTTGGTGTATGCTTTTTGCAGACGATATAGTGTTGATAGATGAAACTCAGGAAGGGGTAAATGCGAAGCTTAACCTTTGGAGAGAAGTGTTGGAATCTAAAGGTCTTCGCCTACGCCAATCAAAGACAGATATATGGAGTGCAAGTTCAGTGCAAATGCTGGCCAAAATGAGTTAGGGGTGAGGATCGGAGATCCGGAAATACCAAAGAGCGACCGTTTTCGCTACCTAGGATCTATCTTGCAAAAGAACGGAGAATTAGATGGAGATCTCAACCATAGAATACAAGCTGGATGGATGAAGTGGAAGAGTGCATCCGGCGTGTTGTGTGATCGTCGTATGCCACTGAAGCTTAAGGGAAAATTTTATAGGACGACAATAAGGCCGGCGATGCTGTATGGCACAGAATGTTGGGCGGTGAAGCATCAACACGTACACAAAATGGGTGTAGCGGAGATGAGGATGCTTCGTTGGATGTGTGGGCACACGAGAAAGGATAAGATTAGGAATGAGGATAGCCGAGGTAAAGTAGGAGTAGCCGAAATTGAAGGAAAGAGGAGAGAAAATCGGTTACGGTGGTTTGGACATGTGCAAAGAAGGCCTACTGACGCTCCGGTTCGAAGATGTGACTATGGGACAGAGGTTCAGGGCCGAAGGGATAGAGGAAGACCTAGGAAAACTTTGGAAGAGACCCTAAGAAAAGACTTAGAGTACTTGGATCTAACGGAGGACATGACACAAAACCGAGCGCAATGGTGTTCTAGGATTCATATAGCCGACCCCACTTAGTGGGAAAAGGCTTTGTTGTTGTTGTTGTTGGTGGTGTTAGAGGATGCTGAGACGAAAAACTCTGGATTGATCACACAGCTTCATACGTATTCAAGTAAATCTTCGAGATCTTGTATGCAGGACTCCAAATTTTGTAGTGGGTTCTATACATTCTGGATAATATCATCAGATTCTTTGGTCTTGTGGCCAACGAGTGCAATGCTGCATCCACACTTACAAATTCATATGCATCTGTCTATTCTTCTTTTGCATGCTACTACCCTTTTATAGTGCAATGTGCATCAAGTTGGAGACTAGAGACCGTCCACTTGGCTTAGATTGCGTATTCGGACCAAAGATAAAAGAGAACATGGGTTTGAGCACAGCCCGAGTAACTGTTTTCGCTTCTTTCAACATACTAACCATTCAGATTTTCTAGGCCCTTGCGAAGCATCTTTTTCATCAACATCCTGGTCCTCAAAGATTTCTAAACCTCACTTGCAAGCTCATTTTTACCTCCCCATCTTCTTTGGATGATCGATACAGTTTCTATTGTGCATTATTTGATTTCAAGCAAGGTATCCTTGGCTATGCTACTTACATCCAAAGCCTAAGAGATCGATTCAGTAGCTCATTGATACAATATTTCTCGTTCTATCCACAGGCTAAGGCTTGTTGAGTGAGTGGGAACAGAAGCAGCTCATCTACACATTCATACAAATCCTTAAATCTATTTAGTTTTAGGCTGACCGATGTTGACATTGAAGGCAGCCTTCGGAAGACCTCAATCTGCACAACTGCTCACAAAATATATTGTTCGTCTAGAGGAATATCCAGTGAGGAGGTTCCCTGGCTAACGAGCACACAGCTCCCCGAGAGGTTGGCGCCGGTTGATATCATCTATCGGGCTTCTACTTATTGGCGGGCTGTAAGAGAAGGACAAAGTTAATTCTGAAATGTGCCTTTGTGGGGCCTTAGGTGTAGGCCTTGAGGCTCACAATCAAAATTAACTTTTAGAATCCAGGCGTGCCACTGCCATCTTTAGCATGACAGATGTAAAACCGATGTTAAGTTCTATAGTGTCTATATATACATGCCCGAACGACCCAGTTAGTTATGAAAGGTGCCTTTGTAGGGCCTTAGGTGTAGGCCTTGAGGCTTCCTGTCAAAACTAACCGAATACTTGAACACATCTTGGTTGTTTCATTGTTGCATACGTCTCACCCCCGTTATACTTTAATTACCTGAGCCCGTAGAGCAGAATGAATTCAAATAGGTGCCTTTGTCAGGCCTTAGGTATAGGCCTTGAGGCTTCCTATCAGAGTTAATTCTATACTCAAGCGTTCTGTGGGAATTATGATATAACATAAGTAAAACTAGAGAATAAGCCAATTACTTGCGCCCCAAGTAACTTTGGACTTCTGGTGATCAAGGATTGTCGTGGATGGGTTAAGTCCACATAAAGTTCTTTTTATGCCTTGAGACCAAGGACTTTTAATTGGTCAATCTTGTCTGCCCGAATGGTTAGAACTTAGAAGTCTTTTAATCATAAACTGGCTAATAATAACTTGGATGCAGATGAAAGCATACATCATAGTACTAGATCTATGAATGAAAGACAACAACAAAGGAGGTCGGGCAAGGCTGATCGTCTTGCAACTTCCTCTCTTTGTGATTTACAGAGTGTTCGAATGCTAGAAGGGGAGATTGGAAGATGAATATACATGAGGTGATCGATACTACAACAAGATTTAAACAAGGTAGCAGAGCTTTTACAAATGATTTTTGGTGAGAGTTGATCCCGATATGGATGGAGATTGGGGGCTGTCTACAGCTTCGTGAAGGCAAATTTGGTTTGAGCAGAGTTTGTGCTTGTATTTGTTTGTTTGATTAAGTGTCTTTATCTCTAATTTTTCTTCCCCCTTTTATAGACGATTCAGTTTAGCTGCCTGCAGTGTTGATTTTGCCCGAATGCATCTGAAGGGCAGTGACTCATCAACCTTTTACTTGTACTGCCATTGTAAAGTACTTTCTGGGCTGATTAGCTGGCTGGTCTACACCACTTGACCCCTACGTAGGTGAGCAGGTAGTTTGAATGAGCTGCATCTAGTCAGGAAACAAGCCCCTTCTTTCTTCTGGGCTTCGGCTGGGCTTTGGACTTTTCATTCTTCTGAACCTCCTTTTGGGCTTTCTTTTGGGCTAACTTCTTCTTTAACCTAAAGTTCAAGTTTTATCTCAAACATATATTAAGAGACGTGAAGATGTTTTGTTGAGCGAAAGATGTTAGAGAGAGCAAGGCAATTGGATTTTTTCGCAACCATATTTTTATCAAGAGACAAAAAGGTTTTGCCGTTGAATGTACGAGTCCAGTGATTGACCTTCCTACGCGACACCTGCTTAATATATATAAGAGGATGATGACTGACTATTCAAAAATCAGGTGGATAGTAGGAGACGAGAAGTATCTCTTCCTTATTATTTATCAAATGAAAGGTATTTGATCAAGAGGACTGGAACATGCATGCTACCACAATAATGTCCATGCCGTGTTCCCCCTACCTCCCAACTCTCCTACTCACCACCTAATTTTTGTATTGTCAAAAGATCCGTAAAATACACAGTGCACGAGTTGCATTGACTATGTGTGTGATACAACAAATTGCCGTCGTCATAGTTTCTCACCTTCTGTCTTCTTTGTATAATGAAATTTGGATGACGGATCTGAATGCCAACCTTATCTTCCATATCTTCTTCCTCATTGTCGTTAAAGCACCTACCAGACCTTCAAATCAAGTTGTCTGGATGACAGATCTTAATTCATGTAAGCTTGTTCTCTGGAATGCGTTGTAAGATATGTAGAAAATGAAAATCATTTCATTAAGAGTAAAAAGAAACAAAAAACCATGAAAACACGTATGCATGCATATCATATAAAACGATATAAAATCCCGTTGGTAGGAAACGGTAGGTGGTGATTGATTCTGAAGGAGACAACTTACGTAATTAATTAATTAATTAATTAATGCAGAATAGTTTCTGCGAAGAGTGATACACAGAACTCATCGTCGGGGAGGCAGACAGGCAGAGCTGCAGTGCTGGATAGATGTTCGATCCCACATCGCTCAAGGGAGTGAATCCTCTATGCCTAATATGTACATGCCCATCTCTATCTAGCATGAGGCCTTTTGGGAGCTCACTGGCTTAAAGTTCCATCGGAACTCCGAAATTAAGCGAGTTTGTGCGAGAACAATCCCATGATGGGTGACCCACTGGGAAGTTCTTGCCTTAATTCTCAGAAACAAAACTGTGAGGGCATGGTCAGGGCCCAAAGCGGACAATATCGTGCTACGGCGGAGTCAAGCCCGGATGTGGTGGGGGCCTGGGTTGGGATGTGATAATTTGGTATCAGAGCCAATGGACTGTTAGATCCCACATCATCCAGGAAAGTGGATCCTCTATGCCTTATATGTACATGCCCACCTCTTCCTAACACGAGGCTTTTTGGGAGCTTATTGGCTTCGAGTTTCATTGGAACTTCGAAGTTAAGCGAGTTCGCGCGAGAGCAATCCCATGATGGGTGATCCACTGGGAAGTTCTCGTGTGAGTTACCAGAAACAAAACTATGACGACGTGGTTGGGGCCCAAAGCAGACAATATCGTGTTACGGTGAAGTCGAGCCAGAGATGTGGTGGGGCTGGGCTAGGATGTCACAATAGAACTATTGACTTCATTTTATACATAGATGATGATGCAGCACCACTCCTGAGCTACATATTTTAGGGATAGTTGTGCGACGCATCACATGATATTGCTGCCAAACTGAAGATACTCATCTGATATTAGAAGTAAAATATATAGTTTATGGATCCAGATCGAATCATGTTTCTGCTCATTCAGCTGTGAGAGGATGAGTTGTTCTTATCACCCTAACCATATAAATATATAAACAGATGCCAAAGGGAAGGAAAGTGCAAACTGAAAGCACCAGTTAAGCATAAAACTTCAAAGTAAAATTCCTCTTTTTCATTAAAAGAAAATTGCAGTCTTCCATGCTTGCTCAACAGATTGCCTTCAACATCACAACCTTTTGTTACATAATTTGATAAGCAGATATGCATGCAGATTAAAAGCTTCAGCACCATCGTCCATATGCCACAAACTCAGTGGACTTCAAGATTTATACGATTGTGTTGAAAGTTTTCTTCTTTTGCCACTAACTCAACAAGCCTTGGCCGAAAAGTGCGGAGACAAATGGATCAATGAACTACTAGATGGATTCTTGAGGCTCCTGGATGTGTGTGGAATCATTAAGGATGCCATCTTGCAAACAAAAGAATGCACACAGAAACTTCAATCAATTATGCGCAGAAGATGGGGAGATGGCAGGAGCTTCATGAGTGAGGTTAAAAAATACCTTAGCTCTAGGAAGGATGTCAAGAAGGCAATTAACAGGGCCTTAAAGGTCAAGGAAAGTGAAGACAAGAACCATGAGACTCCAGCTGCTGTCAACTTGTTGAAAGAGCTAGACACAGTCACCTTCGCCGTGTTTGACTCCTTGTCCTTTGTAGCTGGTTCAAAGTCAAATTCAACCACTTGGCCATTCGTTTCCAAGCTGGTGCAGCTCAAAAAAAGTAGCTTGTGAGGATGAGGTGGAAGTATTCAAGATACTGAAGTCAAGCATGTTGGAAAATATTAGTATTTAGGTTTATTTTAGTATTTGGGTTTTGCTTGTTAGTTTAGGATTTGGGTTTAGCCCATCCAAGTTAGGGTTTCTTAGGTTTAGTTCTCTATAAATAGAGCTTGTAATTTAGTTTGAGAAATAAGTAGTCACAATGTAGCCTCTTCAGGTTTTGTAGCCGTTTCGGCATTTTCGTTTGTTTAATAATATTCCTATTATTTTGTTAGTTTTGTTCGTTGTGCACTCTGATATTCAACTTGGTATCAAAGCGGGTTCGATCCTTAGGGTTCAATTCGTTCTCGTTGGTATCAATTTGTCTGTCTTGCTTGTCGTTTGTTTTAGAGTGTTAGTTGGTATCGATTATTTGCAAGAAAAAAAAGAAAAAAAAACAGTTCTGTTTTTTGAAAAAAAAAAAAGAATTTGGTGAATTTGTCTCACACCCAAATTTGAAAAAGCTCCACCGCACCAAGATTTATGCACCAAATTTGAAAAAGCTCCACCGCACCAAGATTTCTACATCCCTCCAGACCCACCGCCGTTGTCTCATTAGGCATAGAATCCGCAGGTGCTCTTGTCCACAGATCCATGTTCTGCAAACCAGCATGTGTTTTGTAGAAGTCATAAAAAAAACAAAAAAAAGGAAGGAAGAAGGAAGAAAAAAGGAAGGAAAAAAAATAATTGGTTGTTTTGATGTTTTGTGGCCCCCGTATTCTTGCATTGGGTATGGTAACTTGAACTTGGAATGGAAATCGGCATCGGTATTGGCATCGGCATCGGCATCAGAATTGACATCGGCATCGACATTGGCACAGGAATTTGGAGTTTTACATCCACATCTACTTTGGCAAACCCATGGCGTGTACCGCCATGAGTTTGACGGGGGTGTTGGAAAATATTAGTATTTAGGTTTATTTTAGTATTTGGGTTTTGCTTGTTAATTTAGGATTTGGGTTTAGCCCATCCGAGTTAAGATTTCTTAGGTTTAGTTCTCTATAAATAGAGCTTGTAATTTAGTTTGAGAAATAAGTCAGTCACAATGTAGCCTCTTAAGGTTTTGTAGTCATTCCGGCATTCTCGTTTGTTTAATAATATTCCTATTATTTTGTTAGTTTTGTTCGTTGTGCACTCTAATATTCAACTAAGCAAATATGATTACACCGTGCAAGTCGACAATGTTCAAAATTTGCTCCAAGAACTGGAGGCAAATATTCAAGATACTGAAAAAGGAATTGAGGGACAGTTTAGGTGCTTAATCAAAGCCTGAGTCTCTCTTCTGAACATATTCAACAATTAGGCATGAAAATCATCATGCAGTATGATAGAAATCCAATTTTGTAGAGATTAATCATACTTGTTTATGAAAGAGATAATTGTGTACATATTTTCTCATCAAATCCAAAAGTACCATATTCCTTTGGCACAAATTATATCTGTTCTAATCCATTGATTTGTCCATGCTTTTTCTTATGCTAAATTCTGTCCATCTTTCTTAATTGTGCAAGACGGATGATAAACAGTGCAGATGAAGTAACTTATGTTAGAAATTTAATATTTAAATATTAGTATTATTAATATTTTAATATTAAATATTCAAGTGAATGAAAAATTAAAGTGGTCATGGAAAGGTTTGACCGGCAGATTTTCAAGGATTGTGTATGTTTAAAAGGGCTGCATTGCTGCAACTTTTTGTCATTTGGAAACTGATGCAATTTTGAATAAAGATAGCATCTCTTGATCTGGAAACAGATACAACTTTAAACAAAGGTTGCATCCTTTGTCTTTTGGAAAGCAGACGCAATCTTTGAAAATGGGACATGTCAATGTCTATAAATAGACCACCAAGTCAAGCATTTTAGATATAGTTTTGCATCCAGAAATTATATAGAAATTAGAGTAGTTTAGTGTTGAAGAAAGAGAGAGTTTTAAACACTTTTAGTTCGTTGTTCTTTGTAGATTGGAGTGCTACTTCCGCAAAGAGAAAGATCGTTGTATCCTGGGAGATATTTGCCAACGCAAACCTTGAGGCACCATTGAGGGGCAATCTTGTCTTAAGGCTATAGAATCAAATTCTAGCCTCGATCTCTTAAGGTTGTTCTATTCCTTGTTCTTCTTGCATTTATAGAAATTTTATTGTGTATTATTTAATAGTGTATAATAGATTATATATAGCAGTTTTCCATAGTTTTTCCAACAACTTAAGACAAGACTGGTTTTGTTAAATTGTTATATTTTATTAGCCAAGTTTAATTAAATAATCTTGTGGGTTACGGTGCTAAGAAACTAAAGTCTATTTGCTTCATAATACTTTGTTGCTTTTACTTTGATTATAATATATTAAATTGTGTGATTTTCTCTCTTAAGGGAAAATGGATGATACTAGTAATTCTTCTAGTAAACTGGGTAACACGTCAATTACGAGTGTTGTGCCCATGGTGATCCCAACTTCCACCAATCATGGTGAAAAACCTGAGAAGTTCAATGGGACAAACTTCAAGAGGTGGCAACAGAAAATGTTATTTTACCTCACCACTCTGAACTTGGCAAAGTTTTTTACTGAAGATGCGCCTGTGTCTGGAATTACTGCAGAAGAAGTGGCTGCATTAGATGCATGGAACCATTCTGATTTTCTTTGCAAGAATTACATCCTCAATGCATTAGATAATGCACTATACAATGTGTATAGTCCAATTAAAAATGCAAAAACCTTATGGAACTCTCTTGACAAGAAATATAAGACTAAAGATGCCGGCATGAAGAAATTTGTGGTCGGTTGATTTCTTGACTACAAGATGACAAACTCCAAGAAGGTTATCAATCAATTCCAAGAGCTACAACTTATTCTTCATGAAATACATGTTGAAAGGATGTCGCTAAGTAAGACCTTTCAAGTGGCTGCAGTAATTGAAAAATTACCTCCTGCTTGGAAAGATTTCAAAAATTATCTCAAGCATAAGCGCAAAGAGATGGGACTTGAGGATTTAATCATAAAATTAAGGATTGAGGAGGATAATCGTTGCTCTAAAAAGAAGTCTAACTATCACATCCCGGAATCGACTTCGCCGTAGCACGATATTGTCCGCTTTGGGCCCCAACCACGCCCTCATAGTTTTGTTTCTGGGAAGTCACGCGAGCAGAACTTCCCAGTGGGTCACTCATCTTGGGAATGCTCTCGCCCGAACTTGCTTAACGTCGGAGTTTCAATGGAATCCGAAGCCAGTGAGCTCCCAAAAAGCTTCGTGCTAGGTAAACATGGGAATATACATATAAGGTTTGCATGATCCACTTCTCTGGGCGATGTGGGATGTTACAATCCACCCCCCTTAGGGGCCCAACGTCTTCGTCAGCACACATTCGGCCAGGGATTGACTCTAATACCAAATTGTCACATCCCGATCTGGGCCCCCACCATATCCCGGGCTCGACTTCGCCGTAACACAATATTGTCTGCTTTAGGTCCCGACCACACCATCACGGTTTTGTTTCTGGGAACTCACACGAGAACTTCCCAGTGGGTCACCCATCCTGGGAATGCTCTCACGCGAACTTGCTTAACTTCGGAGTTTCGATAGAACCCAAAGCCAGTGAGCTCCCAAAATGCCTTGTGCTAGGTAGAGATAGGAATATACATATAAGGCTTACAGGATCCACTCCTTTAGGCGATGTGGGATGTTGCAATCCACCCCCTTAAGGGATCCAACATCCTCGTCGACACACTTCTGGCCAGAGATTGGCTCTAATAACAAATTGTCACATCCCGGCCCGGGCCCCCACCACATCCTGGGCTCGGATCCACCATAGCACAATATTGTCCACTTTGAGCCCCGAGCACGCCCTCACGGTTTTGTTTCTGGGAAGTCACGTCAGCAGAACTTCCCAGTGGGTCACCCATCCTGGGAATGCTCTCGCTTGAACTCACTTAACTTCAGAGTTCCGATGAAACCCGAAGCCAATGAGCTCCTAGAAGGCTTAAGGCCCTCAAGCCATGTCCTTTTACCTTAGGCCTTTGGCCTTTGGGGCCAGGACTTAAAACAAAATCCTTTTAAGTCAATTTCCTTAAAGCCTTTCAGCCCAAACCCTTTTTATTTTATTTATTTTGTTTTCTGTTTTAAAACCCAAAGGCCTTGGGCCAATTATGTTAGGGCCTTAAGCCCGTTAGCCACTAAACCCTTTAAACCTTTTAAACCTATACCCTTTTTAATTATTAGACCCCAAAACCCAAAGCCCTAACTAGCCCAAACCCTTTATGGAGAATATTCTGTTAGGGAATATCCCATTAGGGAATATTCCATCGACTTTTACGAAATTTATCCGGGACCCTTTTCAGGGTAATTCGACGTTCTGAATCTGTTTCCAATGTCTCTTTTCCCAAATTCAATTGTTATAATAGAGTTTTATTAATTGGACCCTTTATGTGCTTAGGGGAAATTATTGTGGCATTTCCGTCTTCGCTAGTTTGCGTGGTTCTTCAACGGTGAAGTATCTGTGAGTGGATCCCTTCTAAAATGCATGTTTTGAATATAGAAATGCATACATGAAAAGCATGATTTAATGATTATGTTCTATGAAACGCTTTGAGGTAACGTGCTTATTGAGGCTAGATTGAATTACTACTATTTTTTCTATAACCTATGTTCTTATAGAATATCTGATGGATAACGATATGATCTACAGAACATGTTTTGAACACCTCTTTACAATATAGATGATGGATGATTTTAAACTATGAAGTTTCTTTTCAATATAGACATGTTCAATGGTTTTGTACTTACCTAGTGGTCCTTTTTGCTACGGGACGTAGGGATAAATTCCAGTTCGTCCCGGGCAACGGTTTGGTTTTGGCATAGGGCTTGGAGTGTGTTTCCTCTGGCTATTTAGCACAGGGACGAGGAGCCAACATAGGGCCTGAGGGTTATTGGACATTCACTAGTGATTATTATATATACAAGTTATGATTTCAGACATTGCACAGCATACTAGGTTTCGGAAAACCTATGTTTATCATGATATATGAGTTTTCATAAAACCTGGGGGTTAGTGCGTTGATAACTGTTTTACTATATATATATATATATATATATATATATATATATATATATATATATATATCAACTTGGTCCACTCATATTTGTTTTTCGTCCCCTTTAGGACTTAGAATCAAGGCATACAATCCCTGTGTCAAAGCACTTCCACATCGGCATCTTCGAGTCCTCTTGGTGTGGGACCCATTCTTTTATTCATTCAATTTTATATTATTTCTTTTAGTATTATAATTAGTTGTATACTCTGAACACGTTCCTTAAATGCATTTTCTTTATTCTTTTATATTTATAAACCTTATCTATTCCTTGTTTTTAGCATTTGCACTCAATAAATGGCTTTCATCACCCTCGAATGTTGGCCAGCACTTGCCTATCTTGGTATTCGGGGAAATATCAGGATCGGGGCGTGTCACTAACAGTCAACTTATGCAAGCCAAGGCACACATTGTGGAGGGTGTGTCAAAGAATAACAAAAAGATGAAACACTCTGGTGAAAGTAAGTTCAAGCCAAGGGAATTCTAAGAAGTTCAAAGGGAAGTGCTTTGTTAGCAACAAGACAGGACACCGTGCTAGCAAATGTCGAAACCGCAAAGGCCAAGACAATTCCAAAAAGAAGAGTAATGAATTACACATAATTGAGGAAGATAGGTTGTCCAATGAGATCGCTGACATAAATCTTGCGGCCGTAGTATCTGAAGTCAACATGGTGGGAAACACTAAGGAATGGTGGGTTGACACTGTGGCTACTCGCCACATTTGCTCTGATAGAAAAATGTTTACCACCTATCAAAAAGTTACTCATGGAGAGCAACTGTTCATGGGGAATTCTTCTACATCCAAGGTTCAAGGCCTAGGAAAGGTAATTGGAAAGATGACTACTAGAAAGGAACTTATTCTTAACGATGTGCTTCATGTGCTTAACATCATAAAGAACTTCGTCTCTAGACCATTGTTGAGCAAAAATGGTTTCCGTTTGGTTTTTAAGTCTGATAAGTTTGTACTAACAAAGAGTGGAATGTATGTTGGGAAAGGATATCTCAGTGATGGTCTTTTCAAATTGAATGTAATGACTGTTATACCCAAAATTATCAATAAAGTTAATTCTTCTGCTTATATTGTGGAATCGCCAAATATATGGCATGGGAGGTTAGGACATGTGAATTATGATACTATACGTAGGCTAATTAGCATGGACCTATTACCTAAGTTTCGTATTGATAGAAGTCATAAATGTGAAACTTGTGTAGAAGCAAAGTCAACTAAAGCACCTTTTCACTCTGTTGAAAGAAGTATGGAACCTCTAGAATTAATTCATAGTGATATATGTGATCTAAAGTTTGTGCAAACTAGAGGAGGCAAGAAATATTTTATTACTTTCACAGACGATTGCACAAGGTACTGCTATGTGTATTTGCTAAGAAGCAAAGATGAAGCCTTAGAAGTGTTCACAAATTATAAGAACGAAGTTGAGAATCAACTTAGCAAAAAGATAAAGGTTATAAGAAGCGATAGGGGAGGTGAATATGTTGCTCATTTTTCTGAATTTTGTACTCAACATGGGATTATTCACCAAACTACTGCTCCTTATTCACCTCAACAAAACAGAGTTGCTAAACACAAAAATCGTACATTGAAAGAAATGATGAATGCTATGTTGATAAGTTCTGGGGCAGCCCAGAATTTGTGGGGAGAAACATTGCTTTCTGCAAACCACATTCTCAATAAATTACTTCATAAGAAGTTAGATATGACACCTTATGAATTATGGAAAGGCAAGAAGCCTTCTTATAAATTTCTCAAAGTTTAGGGATGTCTAGCTAAGGCCACGATCCTTGATCCTAGGAAGATTAAAATAGGACCTAAAACCATTGATTGTGTTTTCATTGGTTATGCTATAAATAGTAGTGCATATCGGTTTCTTGTACATAAATTGGATAATCCCGAAGTAAATGTTAATACAATAATTGAGTCAAGAAATGCTACATTTTTTGAAAATGTATTTCCATGGAAAATTGCACAAGAACAAAGTTCTTTGAAAAGAACTTATGATGACTTTAATAGCAGTCATAAAGAAAGTAATGATAATTCTGTTGACCGATAACATGTACAAGAAATTGAACCAAGACGTAGTAAGAAGGCTAAAATATCAACGTCTTTTGGACCTGATTTTCTTACTTACTTATTAGAAAATGAGCCTCAAACGTATAAGGAAGCTATATCTTCTCCAGAAGCTCCATTTTGGAAAGAGGCTATGAATGCTGAAATTGAATCCATCATGCAAAATCATACATGGGAATTGGTGGATCTTCCTCCTGGAAATAAACCTTTAGGTCATAAATGGATTTTCAAAAGGAAGATGAAAGCAGATGGATTTATTGACAAGTACAGGGCAACACTTATCGCCAAAGGTTATAAGCAAAGAGAAGGCTTAGACTATTTTGATACATATTCGCCAGTCATGAGGATAACATCCATCCGTATGTTGATTGCTATTGCAGCAATTCATAATCTTAAGATTCATCAAATGGATGTCAAGACTGCTTTTCTAAATGGTGATTTGGACGAGGAAATTTATATGGAACAACTTGAAGATTTCATAGTGCATGGCCAAGAGACAAAGGTATCTAGACTTGTTAAATCACTTTATGGTTTAAAACAAGCACCTAAGCAATGGCACCATAAGTTTGACACTGCAATATTGTCAAATGGATTTAAAATAAATGAGTGTGACAAATGTGTTTACACTAAAAGCACACAAGAGGGATATGTCATTGTATGTCTATATGTCGATGATATGCTAATTATTGGTAGTAATCATGGGATTATTAAATCTACCACAAGAATGTTGGCTAGTAAGTTTGATATGAAAGATATGAGAATTGTAGTTGTTATACTAGGAATCAAGATTTCTAAAACGTCTGAAGGACTAATTTTATGTCAATCACATTATATTGAGAAAATACTTACGAAATTTAGTAATTATGTAAGTAGTCCTACAAAAACACCATATGATGTCAATTTGCATTTATCAAAGAATATTGGTCAATGAATATCTCAAAGTGAATATGCACGCATAATTGGTAGTCTAATGTACATTACAAATTGTACATGTCCGGACATTGCATATTCAGTTAACAGATTGAGTAGATACACGAGTAATCCTGGAGAGGATCATTGGAAGGCAATTGCTAGGGTTCTTGGTTATTTGAAATTTACGCAGAACTATGGATTGCACTTCACAAGATATCCAGCAGTACTTGAAGGCTATTATGATGCTAACTGGATATCTGATACACAAGACTCGAAGTCCACGAGTGGATATGTTTTTACTTTGGGAGGCGGAGCCATTTCATGGAAATCCTCTAAACAAACGTGTATAGCTAGATCCACTATGAAATCTGAGTTCATTGCTTTAGACAGAGCAGGGGAAGAAGCTGAATGGCTTCGTAATTTCTTAGAGGATATTCTCCTAATTGGCCCAAGCCGGTGCCTGCCATATGTATACATTGTGATAGCCAATCAGCGATTGGAAGGGCACAAAATCATGTGTATAACAGTAAGTCTCCACACATACGTCGTAGTCATAATACCGTTAGGCAACTTCTCTCAAGTGGTATAATTACTATTGATTACATAAGGTCAAAAGAAAATATAGCGGATCCGTTTACTAAAGGTTTGACTAGAGAGCAAGTTTATAAATCATCGAGGGGAATGGGTTTAAAGCCTATGTCTTAAGAATCGCCATCATCGCAACCCAACCTAGCTGACTGGAGATCCCAAGATCTAGGTTCAAAGGGACAACTGAATTGTGGATGATTCAGTGGGAGCACTGCGGAGATAATCTCATACCCATGTCCGATGATGAAACAGTGCTATCTATAGCATGTTTAGGATAAGCATTGCTTTTAATGATTCATATACTTGGAAATAACAAGTGGGGTATTGTGCAGGATACTCTTAATGGGATATCACCTACATGAGTGTGAAAAGTGGCCGTTTCTATGAGAATTATAAGGCTGAATTCTCTAAAGCACTCAGGATTACCGGGAATTGTTCAGGGCCAAAATGAACACAACTGTAGAATCATATGTGTTCGGAGAAATACCGTGTGAATATTATTGTCTTGGTTTACATCAACGGCTGAGTAGTTCAAGACCTCGCGTTCATTGATTAGCCAGTAAATCCGATAATATTTCACTAAGGAAGGTTCAATGCCAAAAGCTATCTCTCCCCATACGGTATTTGTCCAATTAAACTCTCTCTAAGTGTTTGCATCTTCATTTGCATTAAATTTTGTTAATTTTCATTCATGTGGGGATTGTTAGAAATTTAATATTTAAATATTAATATTATTAATATTTAAATATTAAATATTCAAGTGAATGAAATATTAAAGTGGTCATGGAAAGGTTTGACCGGCAGATTTTCAAGGGTTGTGTATGTTTGAAAGGGTTGCATGGCTGCAGCTTTTTATCATTTGGAAACTGATGCAATTTTGAATAAAGATTGCATCTCTTGATCTGGAAACAAATGCAACTTTAAACAAAGGTTGCATCCTTTGTCTTTTGGAAAGCAGACGCAAGCTTTGAAAATGGGGCATGTCAATGCCTATAAATAGACCGCCAAGTCAATTATTTTAGATATAGTTTTGCATCCAAAAATTATATAGAAATTAGAGTAGTTTAGTGTTGAAGAAAGAGAGTTTAAAAACACTTTTGGTTCACTGTTCTTTGTGGATTGGAGTGCTACTTCCGCAAAGAGAAAGATCGTTGTATCCTGGGAGACATTGGCCAACGCAAACCTTGAGGCACCACTGAGAGGCAATCTTGTCTTAAGGCTATAGAATCAAATTCTAGCCTCGATCTCTTAAGGTTGTTCTATTCCTTGTTCTTCTTGCATTTATAGAAATTTTATTGTGTATTATTTAATAGTTTATAATAGATTATATATAGCAGTTTTTCAAAGCTTTTTCCAACAACTTAATGGAATGATCCTTCAAACGTTAAAAGACTTGGGGATGAATAAACCGATCCAATATTTTTCCCCTCTAAGACCAAGTTTTTCAAGTTACGCAAATTTTAGATAAAACCGGATTGGAAGTTCAAAACTTTTTGAATCTATAGATATATCTATACATTCTAATTTCCATAAAACATTTTTGGAAATTTCAGATTTGGAACATAATTTTTCGCTTCAACATTGAAATTTCCACTGCATTGGACATCCGAATTTCCAATACAACTTGAGCTTTGCTGCTGGTTTTATGCTTATCTAGTTGTCCTCTGATACATTCAGCCGTATGTTCTACATAAGTTTTATACCATTTGTCCGTCTAAAGAAATATGAACTTATCATCATTTTATTTACAAAAAGGGTTCTGACCTAATGATGATGCAGACTTTGCACTTTATAGTCTTCGTTTTTTCCTCTAACAGGACCAGCGTACGTATGTTTGATATGATTAACTTTTTTACTATTGATCATCTTCCTTGAGACAATTGGAATTTTGACAGCCTTGAAGATATATGATTTTCGATTTTTCACAAATCCCATGTGACTGCATTCATACAATTTTTATAATTCTTGTCAAATTTCCTCTAAGCCTTTGGAAAAGTCAGTTAATTCATTTTTTCATCTTGTCATTGTGCAATAATAAAGTTATTTTCTGGATTGATTTCGATTTGGCCTCTTGATATGATGATATTGGAACATTTATAAGATTAATGGTAGAACATTGTGAGCTTTGGAAAAAATACTATTGAAGTATAAAATAAAGAGCAGTAGAATTTTACACGAAAGTATATCAATGTGTATATTCTGGGAGAAGTTGTATACAAGTATGTTTTTCATGTATGAAATCAAAAGAACTAAACATCTAGTGATTTAGGATGTTGAGGAGGGAGACTCTTGTTTTGATGAGTTGCCTAAATAGGCACTCTAGTCCTTCTTCCTGCTCTTGAATACACGACTCTAGCTTCTCAAGTTGGTTCTGCGCTTTATCTGCACTTTTGTGCAGTGCAGCATCAACTAGTGAAAATTCATTGCCTTCTGTTTCTTCGTTACAAGCCATTCTTTTCGACTGCATCATCTTTGAGACCAATGACCAGCTACTTGGCTGTAACTTTGGCCCAGAAATGAAGGACAAAAGTGATTCAAAGACTGCGACAGTGACTGCTTCAACGTCTCTCAACTTGCTAATAATGGCAACTGTCTCATTGTCGTTGTTGAGGGAAGAGAAAGCTGATCTATTTTTCATTCCCTTCAGATTTACCATAGCCTTGTGGATTGCCTTCTTCACCATCTTCCTAGAGGCCATGTATTTCCTGACCTCACTTGTGAGTGCAGATTCACCTCCCCGCCTTCTTATGATTGACTGAAGATCCTGTATGCATTCCTTGCTTTGCGACAGGGAATCCTTGGCAGTGCCACAAACCTCCAAGAGTCTGATAGAGCCATCTAATAGCTCATTAGCATATTTGTCATTCTGCTCTTGGGACAAGGCCTGTTGAGAGAGGGGCAACTGAAGCAAATTCTCCGTACAATAATGCAAGTCTTGGAGGCCACTTAGCTTGTCGCTGATAGATGATGATGATGTGCAGGTGGCCTCAGAAGACCTCAATCTGCACAAGTGTTGATCGGCTTCATGAACGATCAGGTGTGGCCTTGAGGGGAAGCTGTTAGAGCGAGTGTGGAAAGCCATTTCTTCTTTATGATTTGAGAGGAGATAGAACAGACGACCTTGAAAGTTTTGGTTAATGTACAATTGAGATTGATGAGTTCCTTTCTGTCTGCATCTGCTTAATATATAGTGTTCGTTAAGGGAAGGGAACATGAAAGCTCATTAACTTCAATCAGTAGTGAGTCGTAACATAATTTCGATTTGGATCTGTATGTTCCCTAGGCAATGTCTAAGAAATGTCTCTTCCCGGACTAGCATACCAACTCACGATCACTGATTCATTTTTCATATCAAATCATTTATTGAACAGAAAACTATAAACAAAAATGTGTCATTGCACGATTATCTTCATAATGGTGTCTACAGATACGTAGAGAGGCAAAAACCATGCATCGTACCCATCTGTCTAATCGCTACAAACTCTATTTTTCTGATCGATGTATGTGATTAATTAGTTTATTCGTTTTATTTTCATGGTTGTTGCAGAAGGAGCAGGCAACATCTGCAATATCCATTAATTTATGACCATGCATTGTTTTGCATATTGTAGAGAAATGGCATGTAGCAGACTTGATGAATTGGACTGTTCCCTAAACAGAACGAATTACCAGCACAATTATCCGAGTCTTCCATGTGTGTGCCATTAATTAATTACTCCCACTGATTTGTTAATTATAATTCGTTTTGGTTCTGAAAAGTTGTCTAGTGCTTAGAGTTTTCTTATAACTCTTTTGAGTCAGTGAAATAAAATGCAAGGCTTCAGTAAATTTTACCAGATTACAAAAGCAGTTCAAGATTAAATTGATTTGTGAAAATTACAGCATTTCAAGTAAATTGTGGAAAAAGAAGTTTCAATTGAGTATCTGAGAAAGTATATTATACATGTAGATCTCATTAATATACAAGTATGAACCAATAGAAATTTGGATGAATCATCTAGTACTAATCAAATTTTCTAATCTTGTGGTTGAGGATGTTGGGAACGGAAACTCTAATTATGATCAAACGCATTGAAACGTGTTCCAGTAACTCTTCTAGATCTTGTATGCAGGACTCCAAATTTTGCAGATGCTCTTGCACATTCTCAATAATTTCATCAGACTTGTGACCAACAAATGAGTTCAATGGCATACACTTTTGCAAATTCATTTGCATTATTTTCTTCTTTGCTTGCCGCTACGCTTTGCATAGTGCGTCAAGTTGGATACAATCATACAAGAGACCATCCACTTGGCTTTGATTGTGTCTTTTGACCCGAGATAAAAGTGAACATGGATTTAAACATGGTCTGAGTAACTGCTTTTGTGTCTTTCAACATGCTAACCGTACGTAGCCTCAGCCTCATTCTGTTTATTCAAGGGAGAAACACCCTTCAAATATCCTAAGATTTTCCAAATGACCTTTTTCATTACCTTCCTCGTTGTCAAGAATTTCTTAACCTCACTTGCGGGCTCATTTTTTGGCTAGAATCGGAGGCGATTGCAGGATTGGGTTTTTGGGCTCACAATTTTTATATTAACTATTAAATTATTAAGCCTATATGTAATTTTTTTTTTAAATTTAATTAGACTTGTGTGACTTATTTATGTGTCACATCAGCACATAACTGAATTTTTGACAGAATTGTGTCGAAATGACTACATTGATTTGAGGGTTTTTATCACCAATGATCCTTAAGATTGACCAAACTCATCATTTTGGTCTCTCACTTTCAAAATCAATCAATGTCGTCTCTGACATTCACCACCACACATCAATTTGGTCATTCCGTTTAGATTCCATCAACTATTCATTTCGATTCCATCAACTATTTATGTTAGTTTGCATGTGGGACCCACAAATCCAATAAAATGGTGACACGTGGATTACACAAAAGAAGAATTTTTATCACAAATGGTCCTTGACATTGATCAAACTCCTTATTTTGGTCCCTGAGTTTCAAAAATCAATAAATTTGGTCCCTAACTTTTACTACTACACATCAATTTAGTCATTCCGTTAAAATTTCGTCAATATTTTTTTGTTAGTGTGATAATATAGTCCCATTGGTCCAATCATATGACCCCACATGGATTAACTATAAATTTTTTTTTAAGATTTAAAACTAATAGTACTATAAGAAATTGAAAACAAAAAATAATAGAAAAAAAAAAAAAAAAAAGACATCATCGTCTACATCTAGGTATGCTCAAAAAGAAAAGGGAGGCACCATGACACCACTAAAGCTCTTATCCTCCATGAACTCACTTCTCGTTCTCTCTAGTTGGTTATAGGGGTAATTTGATCCAACTCCAAAAAATTCACCTGTTTTCGGATTGGGTCGAATTTTATTTGATTTTTTATTACACCTATTTTGCCCCTTGAAAATAAAAAATATTTAAATTCTTTATTTTTGAATTTAAAATTTTAAAACTTTGAATTTTCAAATACCTTTATCTACCCATTTTCTAATTAAAAACATTACAACCAATCTTATAAGTTTATCAAAAATTAAAAGAAACGTTGTCGAGGTAGATAAAAAATTTGTGTAGGTAGATAATATTAATTAATCTATGATATAGGTAGACTATGAATAAAAACCTATCGTATAGATAGATAACAAAATACTATGTGAAATAAATAGACTAATGAGCAAAAACATATTGTATAGGTAGATAACACAATTAATTTGAGATAGAAAAATTTGTGATATATTGGTAGATAAAATACAATTAATCTATAACACAGGTAGAATAAACAAAATATACAAATAGATTCATTACAGAAATATATAATACAGGTAGATAAACAAAGTAATGCATTTCCTATAAAGGTTGAAAAGAAAAATATGTATAATCCAAGTTCAAACTAAAAATTAGGAAGAAATTACCAGTGCAAGCATGAAACTCATATTTTCATGGCAATGTTCCCAATCAAAACGACCTAAACCAAAACCAACCATGTACATCAAGGCATCTTTTGTTGGTGTATTGGCATACTTCAAAGCTCTATACCACTGAAAAAATTAGAAATTGTGACCTTGTATTTCAAAAAGGAGGAAGAAATCATAAGAGCTTGAAAGAAGAAGAATGAACAAGAAGGAAGGGGATCGGAGAACACAACACAAATTGTATACGAGAGTTATGGAAGAAGAGATATACTTTAAAACTAATTCTACAAGTAGGGGATTATTTAAAGATAAATAATCAATTATAATTAATTTCATAATACAAGTAAATCTAGAATTAAAGGATAATGTTAATAGAGGGGTAATTTTAACCAAAAAATGAAAATAAAATGACGTGGACAATGAGTCATTGGACTTAAATCAATAATTAAATAAAATTGGACTACATCTAGTAATTGCTTACACATTTGGACTTATTTCAAGTTTCCCCTTGGTTATAATCCTATCATATTTGAATTGAATTTGGATTCGATTTTATCAAATTTAGATTGAATCTTATTTTCCAATCGGGATTGTGGGATGCGAGAGAAATGTCAGCGCGGAATACTCGCCAGTTGGTTCACTCTAAAAAAAACAATTAGTTTCTTATTGTTAATCCACTTGGTGCCATATGATTGGACTAATGGGACCACATCAACACACTAACAAAAAATATTGACGAAATTTTAACGGAAGGACTCTATTGATGTGCGATAGTGAAAGGCAAGAACCAAATTTATTGATTTTTGAAACTCAGGGACCAGAATGAGGAGTTTGATCGATGTCAGGGACCATTTGCAACAAAAACCCTTCTTTTGTATAATCCACGTGTCACCATTTTATTGGATTTGTGGATCCCACATACAAACTAACAGAATAATTGACGAAATCTAAACGGAAGGACCAAATTGATGTGTGGTAGTGAATGTCAGGGACGACATTGATTGATTTTGAAAGTGAGGGACCAAAATGATGAGTTTGGTCAATCTCAGTGACCATTTGTGATAAAAACCCTTGATTTGAGGCATGAAATTAGGAAGAATTTTGATTGTTTTCCTAAACCCTAAACCCTACTTGATCAAATTTCAATTTGAGGGATCATTTTGATGTCACGGGTCCATTTCAGAGACCATTTGGATGTCATGAGTTAATTTTAAGGACCAATTGTGAGAAAAAAATGACTTATGAGGCCCATTTATATGCCACAACAGCACTTAACAAATATCTTAATAGAATTGTGACGGAATGACCACATTAATTTGTGACACCTATTTTCAAGGACTACATTTATTGATTTTTAATTTCAGGGATCATCTTGATGGTGAGAGTTAATTTCAATGACTATTTGTGATAAAAACCCTAAAAAGATATACTCCGACTCAAACATATCGCTGCTTAGTCCGTCAGTTTATTTCTCCACTTCAGTACTTCTTCATGGAATGATCCCTTTCAAAGGTTAAAAAACTTGAGGTTAAATAAACTGTACCGTTTGTTTTCCTTCTCAAAGATAGCTTTTCAACAGGTTGAAAAACTCATAATGGATTCGGTATTTCGTGCAACTTAATTGAAATTATAGTCGCCAAGATTCCAATTGTCTCAACATTTATAAGGTGATTAAACACGGATGATTAAAGATAATCGAGATATACATGGTAGATCCAGCGATAGCAAGAATAAAATTTCAACATGTACAGATTTGAATCTCCACATGGTTGATTTTCTTTGTGGGGAACCACTCCATATAATGAGCCTATTTTCTTATTAGCTTGGATTATTTTCTTGCAAAGACAAGAGAAAAGGCATTTGCAGATCTTGCCTCCTCAAAACAATCACAATTTCATTTATTAATCAGCTAAAATCATTATGAAATGGAAGTGCAGCAATATAATATGGAAAATAAAAATGCATTGCATGAAGAAAACAAAGGAAAATGAACATGCATGTATATGATATAAATGCCCAGTTGGTAGGAATTGAAATATGAGATATTCAGAAATAGATAATGTGACCCCATGATTTTAATTCATTAATTAATTAAAAATACGGCGTTTACGCCATTGAATTATATATTTTCTGTGCAGAGTTGAATTCCTCCTAATTTGGGAGTGAGGTGCTTAAAAAAAACACCCATGAAAAAAAGCTGTGAGGGTTTTAGGTGTTTGGTAAATTGAAAAAAAATGGCTTATTTGGAAGCTGCTGTGAGAATAAGCTGAAGCTGCTATTTGCAGCTTTGGAAAACTGGCTTTTTTTTTTCAAAGCACACGGAGCTACAGTGGTCCTTTAATGAAAAGACCCACTATCAGACTGTTTTTTTTCTTTTCCAAAAGCACTTTTACAAAAACGTTTACCAAACACTCTGCTGATTTATTTCACAACCGTTTATTCTCACAGCACAGCCGCTTATTCTCACAGCAATTTTTTTTCAAAACACAGCAATATCAAACCAGCCCTTCGTCCCTATACAGGCAGGCAGGTAGAGCTGGAAAGCTGGATAGAAGATTTATTGTTTAACTTTTATGTATATAGAATATGATATAATACCACTCGTGAGCTACATATTTTATGATTTTATATATCACATACACGCTACCCGATTCATTTCAAATCAGAAGTAAATAATATAGTTGGGCGATGGGTTGTTGCGATCAGCCGGTGGGAACATTGCATAAACATCGGTGATATAGTTTTTGGATCCATATCAAAATCATGTTGCCACTAACACCTATAGTACGTTGAACATTCAACTGCAACTAAGAACTTCGTCTCCTCTCTTCAGACAGAAAAAATGGCTGCCTCACATATCCATGCTTACAGCTTACCTTTAATGTCACACAAGTTTGTGACAGAATTTGAGGGGCAACTGTGCAGATTAAATTAAGGCTTCAGAAACGACCTCTTCATCATCATCCATAAGCCACAATCTAGGCTTTAAGATTTACACGATTGTGATGAAAATTTTCTTCCAGGCCTTGGCCCAGGAGTGTGGAGACAAATGGACTAATGAAGTACTAGGTGGTTCTTTGTGATACAACCCTTACTCTGCTTCTTGAGCATCTCCAGTGAAGTTCTTAAATAGGGACAATCACCGTAAAAATGGGTATAAAACAATTATAAAGACAAATGAATAGGAAACATAGTCCCTAAAGTATAGGGACTCACCTGATACATAGTGTATGTCCTCACATATAGGAACTGTATAGGAACAACCTTGAGTGGAAAACAAGACCCATAAGCTTGATTGAAGCTATTGATGTTTTTTTTTTTCTTCACATGAAACAATTGATCTTTTAATGCTGTAATGTTTTTAGTTAATTAAAAAATGTTAACACAAACAAAAAAAAATATGCCCCTTTAGTGAAAAACGGGGCCCACAATTTGATTGAAGATTTTAAGCTTGTAATACTTTTAATTAATTAATCAAATTATCACATAAAATTAAAAAAACTTCAAATTTAGGGATTCTACTATAAGGACTCAACCATTGGAGGCAATATTTCCTTAAGGACACAAAGATTCCCATTAAGTCCTTAAATGAGTACTCAAAAGTGGTGGTGGGAGTCCCTAAATAGGAACTTTCAATGGAGATGCTCTTACTCAATGTAATAGTAAACTGGGTATTTCATTACAACATCAACTTATACAACATCTTTCCTTTTACAGCTTATCCTTATATAGTAACTATATAGCCTATCTTGCAAGCTACCTACTAACAACCTTCTCTAACAAACTTATCCACTTAATAACTATATTCCATCCTAGTCAGCCCATCCACATCACTGATTCAACATGCTGAGTCAACAATTACATAGAAATCCTATCAATACCCTCCTCAAAACAAGGCTTGTATTACAAGACTTAATACAAAACAAAATAGTCTAAACAAAATGAACACAAACTAATGGCAACACATTAAAGAATTCCAAAATGTCAACAACACATCACAGCTAAGCCTCTATTGGAAATTGGCATCTTAGTCTTGAATAATTCTCTCACAGCTGAGCATGATTCTGCCACTGCACTAAGACTTCAGTAGTTGTTGTAGTGCCCTTCTTCACCATTTTCTTGTCTAATTTGCCACTGGAACATCTTGAAGATTGCCATCATCAGTAAGAACTAGTAACTAAACAGTAGGTTGAATAACAGGTCCCAAATGTTTCTTAAGGCAAGAAACATGAAAGACTAGTAATTTGGAATTCTCAGGGAGTTTGAGCTTGTATGCCACTATGCCAATCTTTGCCAAAATTTCAAAAGGACAAAAAAATCAAGGCTGAAGCTTATGAAATGATTGAGAAGCCAATGACATCTTCTGATAGGGTACTAATCTCAAATACACTAAATCACCACCTTGAAATACCCTCTCAGTCTTGTGTTTATTTGCTTGTACTGTCATCCTATTTTGAGTAGCTTCCAAATTTTCTTTTAACAAGGATAGGATCCTATTTCTCTCCAATAAACTTCTATCAACCATTTCAAGTTTAGTAGTAGCTGCTTCATAGATAGGAATTTCAGGTGGTGGTTGACCATAAACCACTTCATAAGGACATTGTTTGGTTGTAAAATAGTGAGCAGTGTTATAACTCTACTCGGCCCAGGTTAACCAATTTGTCCATTTCTTGGGTTGTAAACTGCAAAAAAAACCTCAGATAAGTCTCTAAACATCTGTTTACCACTTCTGTCTATCCATCTGTCTGTGGATGATAGCCTGAACTGTAATTGTGAAATCCTGTCTTTGAAATTTCACTATTTATTACGTATCTCGTTATTTAAATTCGTATTTCACGTTTACATTATCTTTATTAGTTAATGTTAATTCCATAAATTTTAGGAATTTAATTGAATAGTTATCGGGTTTGAAATTTTCATAATTAATCTTTAAAATTCGTTGACCTTTCGAGGTCACAAGTAACGTCTTTGTTATAATCTCGAAACCATGAACAGATAGGCAAAAGCTGTTTAGGAATCCAGGTTTTAATAGTATAGTTACAAACATTTGAAGTCGATTTACTAAATTATAGATTTTTTATTAATTAAAACTCCCACCATGTGGGAATGGTAACCAATCAAAGGTGAGGACCGGCCCAATCAGGTACAAGTTTAAGGGGCCAATTAGAAGTGAGGGAAGTGAATAAGGACCAATCAAGAAAAGAGAGAAATAACCTTCCCTCTTCCCATCGATCCGTGTACATGCAGCCAACCTAGTTTGATTCCAGCGATTTTCGCCATTTTTTCCGTTAAAATTCACACATTCACCACCTGTAACCTCTTCCCCAACCTCCCCTTTACAATTCCTGCCCAATATCAAAAGGTTTTAGGTCCAAATTTGCGAGGAACTTCACCGAAGTACTGGAGGTAATCGACCGCGATTCCGTCATTCCGACGAGTTGCACCACCCACCACCACCCTTTATCAACCCAGGAACAAGACCTAACCAGTTGTAAGGGCGTCGGAACACTGAGGAAGGAGAATCGAAGCTCACCCATAGCTCACCCATTCTAAGGTTTCAGACGAGTGAGAGCCAATTTAGGGCCTTTCCCGGCCAAATTGGACTTGGCAACATGTATAAAACTTTCTCTACTCATTGAGATCTTCATTGTGATAAAATTTGGTAATTTTTGGAAAAAGTTAAATTTTCCTGTGAGTCTGGGTGGCCGGCCACTGAGTGCAGCAGCGCGTGAGTGGAGACACCATTTGACTTCCCTAGGCTAAATTGGATGCCTCAATTCCATATGTGACGTTCGATTAACGAAATCTCATCGTATGACTATAGTTTTGATAGAGACCGCCACTTGGTCATTATATGAATAGACGATCCAACTGTTGGATCGTAACTAAACTTTAATAATAATACGTAGTATTTTAGGACAATAGGAACTTACAAATCAGAAATCTGACATACGGATCTTCCCGAATTGGATTTCTATGTTTGTTAAATCAATGTTGACCGCCACTTAATCTTAGCGATTGGCGGAGATCCAACTGATGGATTGTAATGAAGTTTTAGTATGTTGTTATATGAGCATAATGAGAACCTTGAGAAGTTATGGATTCAAAATCCGATATGCGGATTTTTCAAATTGAATTGCTAGGGTTGTGGACCCGACGGTTGACTTTTGGTCAACTAGTCCCAAATTATTCTAGAATGTCCTAGATGACATGTATAATCTACGATTACATGTTCTATTGATAAATTCTGAGGCGTGATTTGATATTTGTTCTAGGCGGTGATCATTTGTGGACGCCTCGATATTCGACCTAGGGATTCGTAGTGCGGGCTCCAGGTGAGTGACTTTAATATATGTGATATTGGTGATTATCTTGTTTTCGTAATTGTTATCCTGTGTGGATATGACTTGGTTTTATAAATATGTTTTCTATTAAATTGTTATTTTTAATACTTAGCCATCGATTTATGTTTATGAAATGAGATTTGACTTGTATATTTGAAATATTATTGAAACTGACTGGGTATAAGCATGCTAGTGTCTACTTGGGTCTATGTTGGAAGGTTGCTCAAGGCACATCACAACTCATCAAAGTTCAAGTTGCAACTGCAACTGTAGCCCTCATTCTCAGGTAGAGTTGCAACTGCTATTAAACTGTCATTTTTTGTTACCAGCTATCCCTTAATTCTAAGGTTTATGTCTTCTAGTATCTGAGCTCTAGATTTCTTGTAACTTGTAACTAGGGCTATCCTTTTTATCTCTTGGTCTCTTTCTTGTTGTTGTTTTGTACCTGTTCAATGGGTTTTTTACCTAGCTCGCTCTCTCTATAAGAGCCTTCTCTTGTAATACCAATACATGATGAAATATACAAACAATTTTGTTAAATTGAATTTCAATATGGTATTAGAGCAGGAACCATACAGTCCTGTCTCTGCAATCCGATTCATTCAAAAAAAAAAAACTTTGTATCTTCTGTTCTTCATTCACCAATCAAGCTTCAAGCTAAGAGGTTACAAGCTCTTCAAACACTCTACCTTCTAGTATAATTCATGGTGAGATCAATCCAAATCAGCGTCTGTGCTCCATGTTGCTAAACAAGTTCAATTACCTACCTTGGTCACGTGCCATTTCTCTTGCCCTATGTGGAAGACCGAAGTTAGGGTATGTTAATGGAAGCATTGAAACACCTTAACCATCCTCCATATCGTATGGTGCATGGCATGAAAATAATCAGCTTGTTATGTCCTGGATACTTAATTCCATGGAACCTAAGCTATTTGAGCTCTTCAACTACTCAGAGTTCTCTCGTATTTTGTGGGAATCTATCAAAGAGATGTATGGTAGCCAAAACAATGCTGCTCATATATTTCAACTTAAGAAGGACCTTGTTAGGCTAAGGCAAGGTGACCAATCCTTCGTGCAACACCTTGGAAGCATGAAGTCCATGTGGAATGACATCGACATGTACCGACCACATACAATCGATTCTGCTGCACTCCTTAAAAGAGCTTATGAAGACAAAGTGTTTCAATTCCTGGCAAGTCTAGGAGCTAAATATGAAGATCTACGAAGTCATTTTTTGATGACACCTAATCTGCCCTCATTTAATAGTGTTTGTCAAGTTGTTCAAAGGGAGAAAACTCGAAGAAAAGTCATGCACATTGAGCTTAAGTCTAACTCTGAGGCTAGGGCTTTCACTAGCAATCATAAACACACTGGTGACAAAATTTTCACTAGAAAGAAGGCAGATTGGAAATGTACTTACTGTAACATGAAAGGGCATCTAAGGGAAAAATGATGGATCTTGCACCTGGAGTTAAAACCAAGGTTTGATAAGGAAGGAAGAATGATCAAAGAAGGGAAATGAACCACTCTAAATGCTATCCATTCAACTAGTTCTTTGATAGGTGGAATTGTAAAATTCACTGCAAATCCAATAGATTTGATAAATGAATTTGCAAGTTTTCTTCAAAGAAGAGGAGGCACCACTCAAGATGAGGAATTGACCGCTAAGAATCTTACTGCCATGCTATGAAAATTTGCAAGTTTCTTGACTGAGACCACAACTCAAGACAATGTTTCAGGTATTATCACTACTCTCTCCACTGCATTCAATGAAATTACACATGATTGTTGGATTATAGACTCAAAATATTAGTAAATCTACACATGTGTCTGAAGCAAATGGGAAAAGAGAACCTATTCTAGGAAAAGGAAAACTTAAACTGTTAAGTGATGAGATCGAGTCAACAACCACTCTAGATTGCCTTGCCATATTCTCTCCTCACAATGTTGTATTTCAGGATCGAGTTACTCGGAAGAAGATTGGTGAAGGGCTTCTCTTAAATGGACTCTATTATGTCTTAAAGAAGTTCAAGCCTGTTAAATACCTTATTGCCAGCCTAAGTCTCCTTCAAGAATACCAACTTTAGCATCTTCGACTGGCCCATCCTTCAGAACTTGTGATGACCAAACTCTTTCCTAATTTTTGTAAACCACCACATGAGTGTGAGATATGTCAAATGTCAAAAGCAACTAGACTTCCTTTTATTTCTTCCAAGTCTAGAACTAGTAAACTGTTTGAGGTTGTTCACTTAGATATATGGGGTCCTTCTCGTGTAGACTCATTTGATGGATATAAATACTATGTTACTTTTATTGATAACTACTCTTGGGTCACCTAGGTTTATCTCTTAAAGTTCAAGAGTGAATTTTTTTATGCTTTCAAAGACTTTCATAAACTGATCATAAACCAATTCCCATCTAAATTAAACGTCTTACAATCGGACAATGGCATTGAATACACATCCCATAACATGTCTAATTATTTGAGCAATCATGGGATTTTACGTCAAACTAGTTGTGTTGGTACACCACAACAAAATGGTGTAGCTGAGAGAAATAATTGTGACTTATTGGAGAAAACAAGGTCCCTTATGTTTCAAATGCATGTTCCCAAAAGGTTTTGGTCTCAAGCTCTTCTCACTGCAGCTTACATCATTAACAGATTACCTACTCGTGTTTTAAATTCAAAATCACCTGTTGAAGTAATGAAGGGAAGAAATATTGACATCTCACACCTTAGAACCTTTGGGTGCACCTGTTATGTACATGTTTAAGTTGCACATTGAGATAAGCTCGAACCTAGAGCTGTCAAAAGTGTGCTTATGGGATACTCAAGCTCTAAAAAGGATATAATACTACAATCCTCATAATGGAAAGATTAGAGTCTCAAGAAATGTTCGATTTGATAAGCATACTCCATTTTTTCACAAAGGTTGCAGTGAAGAACCTCAGGGGGAGAGTCTTATTGACATATTTCCTTTGCCTACCCCAGCACACCTACATGAATGCAATCCTCAAAATGTTCCTCTCGAACATCACTCGAAACAACGTGATGGTGAGGAAACAGCTCATGATCAAGAAAACTCAGTCACTGCACCACAACCTGTCTTGGCACCACGAAGAAATCCTACTTGAGACATGCATCCTCTATTAAGGCTGCAAGAGTACATTATGTACAATGCAAGACATCCCATCTCTAAAGTTTTAACCTATCAAAGACTGTCAACATCCTATGCAGCATTTCTCAATCAGTTGTCCACTAATGTTAAACCAAGGAACTTTAATGAAGCTTCTCACATTCAAGTATGGTAGGAAGTAATGAAAGAAGAGCTTAACGCACTGAATGACAACCAAACATGGAGTGTGGTTGATCTTCCAAAGGGAAAAATGGCAGTAGGGAGTAGGTGGATATACAAGACAAAGTTTCATTCAAATGGCAGTATTGAAAGACACAAGGCTCGGTTAGTAGCACGTGGTTTCACACAAACTTATGGCATTGACTACAATGAGACATTTGCTCCTGTAGCCAAAATGAGCATTGTACAAGTGTTGTTGTCTGTCACAGTTAATCATGATTGGTCTCTATTTCAAATGGATGTGAAAAATGCATTCCTCCATGGTGAACTTGAAGATGAGGTATACATGAAGCTTCCTTTCGGACATCCACAAAAGCATGAAACTAACAAAGTTTGCACACTTCACAAGGTTGTATATGGACTCAAGGAATCTCCCCGAGCCTGGTACTCGAAGTTAAGCTCAGTTCTTAAAGCTCCAAGGTTCAAGAGGAGTCATGCCGATTCTTCATGGTAAGCTCATTGTCCTTATATACATTGATGACCTTATTATAACGAGCGGTGACATAGAAGAAATCAATGCCCTAAAATCCTCTCTTCATCAACAATTTGCTCTTAAGGATTTAAGAATCTTAAAGTACTTTCTTGGCATTGAAATGGCCACATCCTCCAAGGGTTTGTTCCTAAATCAAAGAAGATATGTACTTGATCTATTGGATAAAGCTCACATGTTGGACTACAAGCCAGCACGTACCCTTCTTGTGAACAAACTTTAATTAGATGTCCAAAGTGAACCACTGTCAAACCCTAGTGTCTATCAATGTATGGTAGGAAGGATGATCTACTTCACAATTACACGACTTGACATTGCTTATTCAGTAAGCCTGGTCAGCCCATTTATGCACTCTCCCACACTGATTCACTAGGGGATTGTCAAAAGGATACTTAGATACTTGAAGGGGTCAATTGGCAAAGGCTTGCTCATGAAAAAACATGGCTAAAATCACATTATGGCTTACACAGATGCTGACTGGGCAGGTAATGCCCTCGATCGTAAGTCTACCACTGATTTCTGTATATTTGTTGGTGGAATCCACGACTTATGAATTAATCTAGTTAAAGAGTCTCCTAGCTGACCTTGGCTACATCGACACAGAACCTATGTCTCTATTTTGTGACAACCAAGCTGCCATGCACATAGCTTTGAACCCAGTTTTTCATGAAAGGATAAACCATATTGAGGTTGATTGTCATTACATTAGTGCTCAAGTCCAATCCAAAGTCATCAACACAGTGTACACTCGAAGTTCCGATCAACTTGCTGACTTGTTGACTAAAGCTCTCGACTCTACTCATTTTCAAAGATTGCTGAGTAAGCTTGGATCAATTAATCTTCTTGATCCAGCTTAAGGGGGAGTATTGAAACTGACCGGGTATGAGCATGCTAGTGTCTACTTGGGTCTATGTTGGAAAGTTGCTCAAGGCACATCACAACTCATCAAAGTTCAAGTTGCAACTGCAACTCTAGCCCTCATTCTCGAGTAGAGTTGCAGCTGTTACTAAACCGTCATTTTTTGTTATCAACCATCCCTTAATTCTAGGGTTTATGTCTTCTAGTATCTCAACTCTAGATTTCTTGTAACTTGCAACTAGGGCTAGCCTTTTTATCTCTTGATCTCTTTCTTGTTGCTGTTTTGTAATTGTTCAATGGGTTTTTTACCTAGCTCGGTCTCTCTATAAGAGCCATCTCTTGTAATACCAATACATGATGAAATATACAAGCAGTTTTGTTAAACTAAATTTCAATAAATATGGTTTGATTTGTATGATTGGCATGTTGTGATGAAATGTGAAGGCTAATAGTGGACCGTTAACCCATTGTGATGGGGATTTGTTGCTTCGATATTGTTTCATTTTCCGTTTCGTTAATTCGTTCTAAATTTAGTATTTGTGCCTTATTTCACTTTGTTGAGCTTTTCTAAATTGAGTAACTTGTACCTTGTCTCATTTCTTTGAGTCATTGTACATTATGGTTGTTGGCCTTCTGCTCGGTTTCGTTGAGTGATCTGGAACTAGGTTTCCGCTGGAGTTCCGTTGAGTGGTCCAGTTCCATGCTTATTCTAGATTTCGTTAAGTGGTCTGGAATCCCTCGTGCTCTGCGATTTCATTGGGTGGTTCGAAATCATATCCAACTTGGATTTCATTGAAAGGTCCGGAATCGTATCCACTCGGATTCCGTTGAGAGGTCTGAAATCTCTTCTACTTCGTGATTCGGTTAAGTGGTCTGGAATCATATCTTGGTTTGATTCCATTGAGTGGTCCGGAATCCTGTTTGGTATTATGGTTTCGTTGAGAAGTTCGGAACCTGATTAATTGCTTTGTTAATTCTTCAGATTGAGTTTGGATTAAGATAGCTTCAAAGATGTAGGCTTCGGCCGAACTGTGTCACTTTAACCCTACTTTTCATTGTGTTGTATGAGTTTATGGTTGTGAGCTTTTGTGACTTGTTTCAGATGAGCCGTTGGATGTCTATGTGACTTCTTCGAGATTTTCAGTGGTTTATTTGCGATATTATAAAGTATGATTTTATATTTGACATTCATAAACCGAATTGATGGTTGGGTTTTAATAGTATCACATACGTAGAATTATTGTCACTCACACCAGCTTCGTGGCTTATCTGGGTTGTTATTTGCTCAGTGCACCATTCCCATGGTGTAGGGGCAATTATGTACGTTTTAGTACATACGATGAGCTTTGGGATAGCAGACAGAGTTCAGAGAGCTTGGAGTGTTAGGTTACCCTTATACTTGTCCTTAAAAAGATGTGAATATTGTTGATTTTAGTTCAGTATTTCAATTTGTATTTCCTGGCATCCCACTACAGTCTACCGTCACGAGTCAGTTTCGAGCGTATCTCGAGAACGGGGCGTGACAGTAACACAGAGAAGATCCTTGCAAGGCAAAAAAAAAATTCCAAAATTTACTCATGAACACTGAATCTTTATCACATGCAATAGAAGCAAGCATCCCATGAAGTTTGAAGATGTGTTCCACAACGAATTGGACCACTGATGCAACAGTGTAAGGATGAGAAAGAGGTAAAAGATGTGTATACTTGGATAGCCTATTAAAAACCACCCAAATGACAAATTTACCCCTACATTGTGGAAGACCAATGATGAACTCCATAGTAATGTCAATCCATACCCTTGAAGGTTAGGTAGTGGTTGAATTAATCCAGTAGGAGCTAAGGTTTCATATTTCTGTTGATAGATTTGACAATTAGCCACCATCTCCTTAATATCCTTCTTCATGCCAATCCAATAAAAGGTTCTTGAAAATCTTTTATAAGTTTTTAAGAAACCAACATAACTTGCAATAGGGCTGCTGTTATATTCTTAAAAAACTCTTTGTCACCAAGAGCTAGTGGGACTCAAAACAATTCTACCTTTGTATCTTAGAAACCCTTCTCAACCTTGTATTTGAAAGAATTGATCAAAGTAGAGTCAGAAGAGTTTAATACCTCTTGAATTTTGTCCATAACCCAAGCAGCTTTCTTAGTATGTCTTATTAGATCATCCAAGCTATTGAGGTAAGGATAAGATATAGCTGACAATTCCATACAAGGACTTTGAGAAATTGCATCATTAAGAATCCTTGAAAGTGCATCAGTCACTTGGTTATCACAACCCTATTTGTATTGGATTTCATAATTGAATCCAAGCAATTTTGAGACCCACTTCTGTTGAAATTGAGTATTAGCTCCATTCTGTAAGAAAAATTTGAGGCTGTGATGGTCTGTTTTAATGATAAAATGTCTTCCTACCAGATAAGACTGTCATTTCTTCACTACATGAAAGGTTGCCATTATTTCTCTTTCATAAGCAGACAAGGACTGATTCCTCACACTAAGAGTTTTGCTGGTGAATGTAATAGGTTTGCCATTCTGTTGTAGGACATCCCCAGTACTAGAACCTAAGGCATCACTCTCAATTATAAATGGTTGAGAAAAATCAAGGAATGCTAACACTTGAGGAGAAAGCATAGCATGCTTAAGCTCATTGAATGCTGCAGTTGCTAAATTAAACCACTTGAAGTTATCCTTTTTGGTTAGAACTATCAAAGGATTAATAATTTTCCTAAAACCAGGAATGAATTTTCTATAGTAGCCAGCAAGACCTAAAAATCCTCAGAGTGCTTTAATGAAATTGGGAATTGTCCAGTGAGTAATAGCTTTCAACTTAAATGGACCAGCTGCAACACCCTCTTTAGAAACTATATGTCCTAAATATTTGACTTGGTTCTGACCAAAAGCACATTTGGATTTTTTAACAAACAATGTATGATCTTGCAGAAGTTTGAGACAATTCTGAGATGTTCCAAGTGAGATTCCCAAGAAATGAACTTTGTAAGATAAGGTCTGCATATTTCATGCATAAGGCACTGAAAAGTTGCAGGAGCATTGGTTAACTCAAATGGCATGACCAAAAACTTATAATGGCCATCATCAGTCCTAAATGCAGTCTTTTCAATGCATTCTGATTTGGTGGTAACCTGATCTTACGTCCAATTTAGAAAAAAAAATTAAGCTCCAAATAACTCATTAAGCAGTTAATCAATGAGTGGGATAAGGAATTTATCCTTAATTGTGATCAAGTTCAAACCTCTATAGTCCATACACATCCTCCAAGTATTATCTTTTTTCTTGACTAAGATTACTGGAGAAGAATAAAGACTATTGCTAATTCTGATAAACCCAACATCTAGCAATTCATGCACACTTCTCAATTTTTGTTTTCTGTAAGGGTCCTTATCTGTAGGGTCTCATACTAGGTGGTTTTACTGCCTTCCACCAATGAAATCATGTGATCATGAGATCTATGAGGAGGCAAACAACTAGGAGTAAGAAAAATCATTTCATAATCTTGCAATAACTGTTGTAGCTGCTGCCGTTGTGTATGAGACAATGATTCCTTATATTGCACCAAATTTTCAAGTTGAATTTGGAACAAAAATACTCCTATGGAAGATTCCTGTTGTAACAACTTTTCCATTTGAAATATAGACTCATCATGTACATGATCACTAGGTGTTTCTGGTGTAGAGAAACAAGAAGTTGTATTCTCCTTCCCGAACTTCATATAGAGTTTATCAAAGTCCCAAAGAACTGGACCAATTGTTCTCAACCACTGAACTCCTAACACAATATCACAACCCCCAAGTGGCATAGCATAGAAATCAGTGATAGATTGAAAATCCTAAATTTTAAGTGAAATAGCCCCCAAAGATCATGTAGTATTCACCTTCCCTCCATCAACTATCTTCACACTAAAAGAATGATATGTATCTAATTGTCCCTTAATCTTCTTGACTAAGGATCACCACAGAACAATTCTTAATACTACCAATGACTTTCATAGTTTTGATAGATTTGGGAGCAGTGGTACCAAAAAGAGCACAAGATGTAATCTATGGTTCCAAGTTTTCATCTTCAGAGGTTTCATTATCACTAGTAGCTTGAACATCAATAAGCAGAAGCTGCTTTTAATCACATGAATGACCTGTTCATATTTTTCTTTACAGAACACATAGCCTATATTTTCTACAATATTCCACTTCTTCCAGAGTCAAGCTTCTAACATTATCATTCTTTATCTTGTTTTCTCCATTATTCCCATTACTAACAGTCTGTAATGGAGTACAAAAAGAAGAATTAACAGAAGAACAAGGGTAAGATTTGACCTTTAAATCATACAATTTTGCATCAAGCTGTTATGCATATGCAGTGGCTTCAAGAACATCTCTTCGTTTCTAGATCTTCACATCATGGCGCTATTCAAATTTGAGTCCTCCAATGAAGCAAGACTTCAAAAGAGATGGAGTCATATCTCTGGTACGATTTGCCAATCTTCTGAATTTGAGAATGTGATCTCTCAAAGATCCAGTTTATCTCAATTGAACTAAACTTTCAACTGAATCTTCTAACTCGGAAGGCCCAAATTCCTTTGTGAAATCCTCCCATTTTGGGTAGTTGGAGATGCAATTAGCCCACTGAAACCATTGCAAAGGTTCACCTTCTAGATGGAAGGAAGCAATTTTCACTTTCTTGAATTCTGCGATGTTGAAAAAATCGAAATAATGTTTAGCTTTGTAAATCCACCCCAAGGGTTCATCACCATCCCTGAACCTGGGAAAGTCCTTCTTGTTGCTTACAGCTGGTACAAATTCGAGATCTAAGTCAAGCAGCTGGTCGCTAGTTTCCAAGGCACCCCAAAAGAGTAGCATGTGAGGATGAAGAAGTTGCAGATACAAATGAACTTGAGAAGGTGGATGCTGCACTGCACTCCCTTATCAGTCACAGTACAAAGAAATCAGATTACATAATGCAATTTGAGAATGTGCAAAATTGTCTTCGGGAGTTGGGAGACAAACATTCATGGTATCACAGAAGGAGTCGAGTGCCTGTTTGGGCGCATAATCAAAACCCGAGTTTCAGTTCTCAACATATATATTCAACCATTAGCCCTGAAAATTATCATACAGTACAATACTAGGAATCCAATTTTGTAGGGATTATTAAACAAACATACTTGTATACATATATGAAGAGATACAACATATCTATGCTTTGTCACTTTACGTCCAATTGTGCCTTCTTTCTGTTCTCGACTTTTCTTTCCCATTCATAAATCATCCTTTAAACATAAAGCATGATCCCTTCCAAAGATATAGACTAGAATTAGGTTTTTTTTTTCAACCATAAGCCATCAAAATGTGAAGCAAACTTCTATGAAATTTCATGTAATTTAATTCATCTTATGGTTGTCAAGATTCCATTTGTCTGCAACTGTAAGACTAACATAGATAAAAATGTTTAAGATTCACATGATCGTTCCACAGAAGTAATTAAGAATCGTAAGTTTCACATATATGCATGGTGGATTCGAATCTCCACATGGATGCTTCTCATTGTGGGGAACAGCCCCATATAATTAAATCTCTTTGGTAATTACAAGCCTCAATTATTTCCCTGCAACATCGAAAGACAAAAGGATCGTGGTGTATGCAGGTCTGGCTGCGTCTCTCAGCACTCAAAGTTTGATAGATTAGTCAAATTAATATTATAATTAAGTGTTGTGTTTGCTTGAACATGTAAAACGGGCAACATAGACTAAAGAGTAACATAGCTAGGTTATGGCAAGCTGGAAATTTCCTCATAATTTGTTTTCTTTTCTAAACATGATTAACTAATAATGATGGGATCAACCAGAAAAGAAGTGGGTGCATACAATAACCAGCTATGGTGCTGGAAGTGCGTCCCAAAATTGGGACCACATAATCATGAAGTATTCATCGAACATTCAGAAGCCAACATGTCAAAAAAGAAAACAACAATTTCTGGCTATTTTTAAATAAATAAAAAATAAAAACAAACCTATTTCATCTTATTGGGGTTTCGTTAATTTTAACACTAAAACTCCCAACTCGATCGAATTACAACTATCAAAATATAAGAATAACTAAATACCATACCACGTTTGGACCACCTTTATGTTTTCTCAAATTTGGATGGGGATTCATCTTTGACAAGATGGGGCACTGATGATTTCAATACCTATACCATACAGCCGTAGCCTTTCCATGGTTCAGCATTAATATTAACTCCGATAACCCATGATCCTGGAAATAGTGGAACGGAAGACAGTATCTCTCAAAATCTTAATCACTTGAACTCCAAACCCTAACTGGATCATGTTGATTCTTAGCTGTAGCAATCACTAATTAATCACTGATTGCATTGATCTTCTTTCACCAATCGGCACTAATTTCCATGGTTTAGCTAACTTTTACCCTTTTTTTTTTGTCAATACTTAGGTCGGGTTCTGAGGGGAAATGGGAAAAGGGTGGGGAAGGCTTGAATTCGGTTGGGCAGTGTCAAATACTTTTACCATCTTACCCAAATAATTTTGGTCCATACATGGATGACGTTAGGTTACCTATCTTACTCATGATGAACTACCATGGGCACTCGTACACTTTTATGAGCAGTAAAACCTAATAACCCATTTCAAAACACCTTAAACCTCAAGCATAAAATGTAATTAGGTTGCCACTTAGTACTACGGTCTAGTGGTATTTATTTTCACTTGTAAGCGAGAGGTCTTAGATTCGATTCTCGCCAAAGGAGAATTTGAACCACATTATTGCTAATACATTATGAGGCTTGGCCCACCCTTTAGTATAGGTAATATCATTTGTTCAAAAAATGTAATCAGGTTAATTGTACCTTTGAAATGGCGTAAGTTGTAACCCACAACATTAGAAAATCTTCAAGAGAAGCTGTAAAACAACCAAAAATCTATTTTAAAAGCCAAAATTAAAAGAACACATCTCTAATAGACTCCATAGAAGAGTCTCTAGTGTAGCAAAATGAACAATCACTCTTTAAATTTACAGGACATCTATTCATCGGTTAAATATTAAACAAATAAAATCACGGGTGATCCTTGAGTAAGGAGAAAAGGAAGAGATAGAAGGATGGTTTTTTCCATTTTCTTTTTTGTTTACAAACAATATTATCTACACTAAATATGAGAGTGTGGGCTTAGTTTCACAATAGTCTAGCACTAGACTATAATATTAAATAGTTATTGAAGGATTGTTTATTTTTATTATTTTTTTAACCAACAATATTATATACAGTAAAGAGAGGGTGTAGGCTTAGCCTCACAATGAGTTAGCAATAATATGGTTAAAACTCATCTTTGGCGAACCTAAGACCTCTCACTTACAAGTGAAGAGATATACCACTAGACCGTAGTACTAAGTGACCTATAAAATGATTGTTTTAAAACATGAAGGTTCTTTTATCTTTTCGTGCCTCCCACATTCTCTCATGTATGCTGCCTATCCTCCTAAAACATGACCTCTGTTGTCTGTTCCAATGTTTAACTCTGGTTAGGTATCCTATTTTTATATTTTGTAATACAATTAAGTGGAAGGGGTTTGCTATCCACACACCCCATTTTCTCACACACCCCTTGATAATTTATGTTCGTTGATCTTCTTCAAATTATCCAATCCGACGGTCGAAAAATAAAAAAGTGTGTGAGAAGTAAAATGGGATGTATGGATATCACACCCCTAAGAGGAATTGTGGTGAATGGGTCTGAAAAATAAAATAATTAAAATAATAAAATCGGGAATTAAAATTAACCTCTTTCTCTTCCTCACCTTGTTTGATGAAACCTAAAAGCAAATGCATTGGCCTTCTCTCCATGAAATTAGTCATCATGGCCAACAAGTTGCAAAATTTATATCGAGAACTTGTCAGGAAAAATTCGAACCTAATCTGTTGCCCAAAAAAAACAACCCAATATCAAATGGCAACCAAACATACTAGATCCAGATGATGAATATGTGGGGGGCGGCTTCCAAAAAATGGGTGAGTTTGGTGATTTTTTTTTAGTTATATAATTCAGATATGGGGTTTCAAGAAGTTTTCATGGAGTTTTTGCAATTTAGCAGCCATGGTTACCAAAGTTCATGGTCAGATAGGGAGTTCAGGACTGGAAATTTGCGAAGCACTGTGCTTTGTTAACCATAGTACTGCAAAGCTCAATATAGAACAGAGAAGATTAGAGAGAATTATGAAGAAGAAGATCGAAGAAGAAGGCAGGGAGAGAGAGATAAATCTTTGCATATATTTTCCTTAATGAATCAAATCAATACAATCACACATATATCTAGTGTAAGATTCTGCTACAATTTTATCCTTATCTTTTGACTTCATATAACTTGGACTAACTAACTAACCAACTCTTGTAATCTAACTGTGGATGCAAATTTTCTCCTCTTCGATCTTGGACGATTTTGCACCTACAAAACAACTAGCACCTTAGGTTAAGGCCAAAAGCCTCACGCGCCCACGATGAATGGGGGGGGGGGCTTTGGCCGAAGAACCTCCGATGCCAAAGTTAGAATTTAGAGAGAAAGAGTGTTTAGAGAATTTTGGGATTTTTGCCAAAGTGTTGGAATTAGCTTTTTGGTGAGAATGGGAGTATATTTATAGGGATAGGAGGTGGCTAGGGTTTTTAGGTTTAATTTAGGTTTAATTAGCCAATTTATTTGGCTATTAAACATAAGATGAATGTTTTGGTGGTTTTTGAATTTATTGGGTAATAAAAAGGAAGAAATGGTGAAAAAGGTAGAAAAAAGTGATGGATTAGGTTTTGAAATGGGGATAGCCGGCCATGTGGTGTTTTAGGGTTGAATTGGATGTATTTTGTAGTTATTTGGATATAATGGATGGTTTAATTGACAATTAATGGGTTAATTAGGCAATAAACCCATTAATTAGCCAATTAACATAATTTAAAAGGAATGTGTTTGGGAATTACCTTGTAGAAAGGATTTGATGAGATGGACTTTGAATTGTTACCTATTTTGGGCACTTCTGTCTTGGTTGAAAGAGGGTTGCCCGCTGCTTGCGCGTAGGAACCTCGTTGTACTGCAAGGGTATTTTTGTCATTTTTGTCCAAAAATCCACGTGTCGCCCTGTGAATATTTTTGGCTCCACAAATGCCCCCACACCTGTTGGGCTGCTCGCAGAAAAGGGCAGCAGGTGTAGAGATCTTCTTGCTTTAGGAAACTTAGGACTGCTTCCTATTTTGATGTAGATTCTCTCTTTAATAGGAAATTAGATCCTTCTAGGAAAGGGAAATAAATTTCTCTCAAAGCCTATTTAAATCCACCTTAAGTGGGTTATTAAATCAACTTTGGAGAGCGATTTATTCTACCCTACAAGAGAGAGATAGCTTAGAGGATATTTGTTCCCCCTCCTCTAGCAATCTTCTACATCTTGCCCGTGCAAAGGACCGTCTTTCGTTGATTTCTTCGTCTTCTTCGTGGATAGTGCTACTGCGGGGCAGCCGTCGGGGTGGTGCGGCACGTCGGCTGGCATGGGCCAGGAGTCGACTCGGCATGGGCCGATGAGGTATTGTGGCAGTGACCACTGCTTTAAGTTGCTCGACTTGGCTAGAACCAAGGGCAGCTTGTGTGGCTGGGACCTCGGATTGTGGCACTGAGGCGCAGTGTTAGGCAAGTCACATGGCTCATGTCTTTTTAGGCTTTTGGACATGACTCGAGCTAGGCTGGCGATTGAGAGAAATGAAGAGGTTGCGAACCTCATGAACTGCTGGAATGTTGGGTTGAACTTCCCTGCTAGGTACCACGAATGACGTTGGCTACTTTAACTCTTTTCGTCAGGAGAAACGTGGGCTGTTCCCAAAAGATGAGGGGAATAGGATCAAAGCGGATGCACTGGCTCGTCCAATCACTGTTGTGGATCCTGCTGCAAGTGAATGTGGGAAAATGGATCTTCTCTGCTTGCTCAAGAGATGCCGGCTAAGAAAAAACCAAAGACTTCTTTCGCTGCTCATGAGGGTCCGCTTGCTACCAAGAGGTATGTGATTGACATGACTTCTTCCAATGGGAAGAAATGTAAGGCTGCTAGATCTGAGCATGTGGCGTCTTCCATGTTGAGAATGGCTAGTACAATTGTGGATAAGATTACTCAGCGTAAAGGTTTTATCATGCCCCCAGTGCCGAAGTCTGTACCAGAACGTTATTTGGGAGCCAAGTCCGGTTCACCTTTGTAGAGACTTGCTATTATGAAGAGTGGTAAGGTGGACTCTGCTGCTAAAGTGGCGCCAAAGCCTGCTCCCTTTGCTGCTGAGATTGATTCGCCTCAGATTCAAGATCTTAAGCTTGCAATTTCTGAGCTTCGTTTCGCTACTTATGCTAAGAAGAGAGTGGATGAGCTGCAGCACGTCCGTGTTAGTCTGCTTAAGAAGAATGAGCAACTGAAAGGTGAGAATGATGGGCTTGAGGTTTTAAGACCTTCTCTATTTCTCCGGAAGACTTGCTTGCTTTTACTTTTAAGGCTTCCATTGGTGAAGTAGTTGGAGAAGTTAGTGCCCAGACTGGGGCAGCCAGGGGTGAAGCGTCGGATGATGCCGCTGCTAAGAGCGTTACGGCTGTTGAAGGTGTGGCGACTGAGTAGTCGTGGGATGTCCAAGCTGCTGTAGTGTAGTATTTTTAGGTAGCCTTTAGGATTTTCTTTGTTTTTCCTTGTAGCTTTTGTTTTTCTTGAACTCCTTCGGCCTTTGCTAGTCATTTATAAACATGTTTTCCTTCGTTTTTCTTCATCTTCACTTCTTTTGTTCATGCCCTAACCTTTAGACTTGATAGACCAGTGGCAGGCATGCTACTTTTTTATAAGCAGACAAACTCGCGTAGCCTATGCAGCCGTAGGTGTTGGTGTAGAACTTTGCAAAGTTGTTAGCCATAGGGTTGGCAGCCGGATGCCTTACTTACAGAAGCAGACAAATCCGCGTAACCACTAGGCTGTTAACCTTGACTTTCTTCAATTCCGTAGGTTGCGTAGCAAGTATCACAACACTTTAGGACTTGGTGTAGGTTGTTCCGCGCTTGGCAGAGGTGAAGCTTATCGACTACGTAGCATGTCGGCAGTGGATAAAACTTCGTATATGCGCGCTAGCTTGTTTAACCTTTCACAAGAATGTGCGGTTGTATAAGTCTAGTGCGGCTTCACTGCTCGAAGGGCAAGCCGTAGGCAGTCTTCCGGAATCCGTAGGCTACCTTAGTGCACTCGGTAGCAGCTTTAGGATTCCAGGGCAGCCGTCCATCGGATGTACTGCGTAATGTGCCATCTCCGTCTCTAGGGCCCGGTTCCCCACGGATTAGGCCAAGAAACCCAAAATCCTTCAGTTAGCTAAGCCTTGAAAAAGACCATTGCGGCTACTTCTAGGAATCCCGGCGCAAGCCATCGTGCATCTAGTTATACTAGGGCAGCCAGGCTCATCCACGTCTGGATATTCGGAGTGTAAAGTTTATCCTCCCGTCTTGGAGAGCTGACCCATATGGGTGTCGGAGAATTGGTTTACCCTCTCGCACTAGAGAGCATGGTTGGTCCCTCGGGGGGCGCAATTCCTGCGATGAGTCCCTAAGAAGGGCGCAGTCTTCTTTTGAAGTGCATGAGTGATTAGTTGTTGTAAGCATGCAGCCAAGCCAAGTTGTGATTACTTCTAAATTCCTCATTGAAAAACGAGTGAAACGAACGAGAACTTTAGCTGTAAGGTAGGAACTGCATAACAACTGGATAGTCCTCAGCTTGTGAGGTGGTGCCCGTCGAGCTTATTGAGTCTTCGGGTTTTGATGTAGCGGGAGGTCACACATGGTACTTCTTCAGATTGTAGGCCATCCATTTCTTTTCAATCTTTTTGCCGCTTCATGGTGGTGAGGGTGTAATTACTCTTGCCCCTTACTCTGCTGATCTTGTACGGACCTTCCCAGATGGGATCCATCTTTTTGGAGCCTTCTCTGGCGGCAGTGATGAAGGCTTTTCTGAGTCGTCGACATGCAAATGCCAGAAGTCTCCATCGGGTGGAGTAGGCGCAGCTAGAGTGTGCTCGGCTACTTCTAAGGCATCGTTGGGCCGCTCTGTTGCGTCACCTAGGCTCGGCGTGAAGACGCAGTAGGGAGCTGTGGAGATGGGGCCATGTCATACGCAACAGGAGATGCTCAACTGCCGGTATTGGGCCATTCTAGAGTTGAATCATTGAGCAAGGGTCGGCTAGGGCCGTGTGATGCGCAGCAAGAAATGGTACTCAACTGCCGGTACATGTTGCTCATATGTAGAATCTTTTAGGGTGACGAGGACAAAACTTGCTTTCGAGTGTGTCCTTCCAGTGTTGCGTTCATCAGAAAACTTTACATCCGCCAGGGTCTACGCCTTTATCGTCTCGCGTCTGGATTGGGCAGAATAGTACGTCATTAGGATGATTGCATGTGTTTGAAAGTAAAACTTGTGCTTCTGGGTTGCAATAACTATCGCCAAAGTTAGCTTTTGAATTTTTAATAACATCGATGAGAGCTTTTGAACTGTAGAATACAGGTAACTGTGGAATACAGGTAGTCGGGCCCCCATCTCTTCTCGCATGATGGTAAAGCTTATTGCTACTTTAGGTACCGTCAAACATGTGAATAAGTCCTCCGCTGCTTCTAGGGAGGTGATGTCGGGTACTTCTTCAAGTCCTTGAATGTGCATTGGCGAGCCTCATCCTAAAGTGCATACTTCTCTGCCAAAGCAAAAGAGTCTGCCAGAGTTAGATCTTCTTTCATGATCAATTTTCCGAATAGCGGGTGGTCTGCTGGAAGTCCTTTTTGGAAGGCTGCTCTAGCTATCGAGTCGTTGCATCCGACTATTTTTGCCTTCTCTACTTTGAACCTCCTCACATAGTCGCGAAGTGACTCCTTTGGGTTCTTCTTGACGTTGAACAAATGATCAGATTTCTTTTTTATCGAGCGATAGGATGAATATTCTTTGGTGAAAACTAAAAAAAGTTCGTAGAAATTCCGGATGGATTGTGGCGGCAGGGTGTAGAACCAATCTTGCGCCTCGCCTTGTAGAGTGGTGGCGAATATCTTGCACATAAGCTCATCGTTGTTTCGATAAAGGATCATTGCGCTTCAGTAGTGCTTTAAGTGTCTCTCCGGGTCTTCATCCTCTTTGAAAGATGTGAAATGTGGCATGCTGAACTCTCGTGGAGGCTCTGCCTGCTCAATCTCCTCCGTGAAGGGTGACCTGCTTATATTGGTTATGTTCCGTCGTAGTGCCTCGTCGGTGACCTCGTTGCGTTGGAAATCATGCAATCGCTTGGTCAAGAGTCTCTCTACTTCTTCCTGAATTTGCCTTTGTTGGGGTAGCGGAGCTCTCGGCTGCCCCCAGTCATGACTTGCTGGTCTAGGCTGCTCTTCCATGTGTTTGGCTCGTCTATGACGCGGATGCAGTGCATGTGATGCATTCCTAGTAGGCGAGCGAGTTCTTCGCATGCTGCTGGTTGAACTTGAGCTGGATTGAGTGACTGCTTCTCTCCGTCCGTCGTGCTACCTACTCTGATGTGAGGTGGAGGACGCTCCTTGTGGGCTTAGCTGCGAATAGACACTTTGCCCGGAAGGTTGTTCATGTTGACTATTGGAGTATAACCCCAACCGTGAATGTATGCTCCTCCGTGGGCCTAGTTGAGAGTGCATGCTCCTTCGCGCTCTAAGACGGGAATGTACACTGCCCAAACGTTCGGCTCGTGGCTGCTTGCCGGGACGCTGCTGGAAATGTCCGTCTGCCCTTGTCCTACTTCGGGATACCTCGTCCGGGGCACGTTGGATCCCAATGTGTTGCAAAAGTTGATTCACCAAGGTTGTCTGTTGTGCAAGGGCGCTCGTCAACTCTATGACTTGTCGAGACAAGTGTTGTTCGCCATTTGGATTGGAAGAGCTTGGAAGGAATGCGCCTCCTTGGGCAGTGGAAAGGTGGTAGACTCCGGGCGCGAGATTTGAGTTGGGAAATGTCAAATCCGCGAAAAAATGTGGTGAGAATGCCCCCGGCTCGATGGTAGGTCCGGATGGTTGAGATAGTCTTGCGTCGACTTGGGCTGCTTGGAAAGCCACGGGAGCATGCTGGGCCGTGAGAGTGGACTGCTCGAAAGAAGTAGGCTGGACCACGGGAGTGGGTTGCTCGTCGGGAGCAGGCTGGGTCACGAGAGCAGGCTGCTTGGTAGGAGCAGGCTGGGCCACGGGAGTGGGCTACTTGGCAGGAACAGGCTGGGCCACCGGAGTGGGCTGCTCGACGAAAGCAGGCTGGGCCACAGGAGTGGGCTGCTTGGCAGGAGCAGGCTGGGCCACCGGAGTGGGCTGCTCGACGAAAGCAGGCTGGGCCACGGGAGTTGGCTGGGTCACAAGAGCAGGCTGCTCGGCAGGAGCAGGTTGGGCCGTGAGAGTGGGTTGCTTGACGGGAGCAGGCTGGATCACGGAAGCAGGCTGCTCAATGCGCGGTGCATGTGAATGCGAGGCTTGGGCTTGGGTCCACGTAAACTTGGATGGCACGACTTGGATCGTGGTCTTGGTACCGTGAGCCTTGGATGGCACGGCTTGGGCCGTGGTGAAGGCTCCATGGACCTCGCCACGAGTGGCTACCGAAGTAGCCACCGCGGTGGTTCCCATGGTGGCCGTGGTGAAGGCACCATGGACCTCGCCGTGGGTGGCTACCGAGGTAGCCACCGCGGTGGTTCCCATGGTGGAAACTCGTGGTGGTGATGCCGCTCCCCTTATTGTCGCATTTTGCCTCACGGATCTCCGGGCCGTGGTGAAGGCTCCATGGACCTCGCCACGAGTGGCTACCGAAGTAGCCACCGCGGTGGTTCCCATGGTGGCCGTGGTGAAGGCACCATGGACCTCGCCGCGGGTGGCTACCGAGGTAACCACCACGGTGGTTCCCATGGTGGAAGCTCGTGATGATGATGCCGCTCCCCTTATTGTCGCATTTAGCCTCACGGATCTCCGCAATCCCATTTCTTGAACATTAGAATTTTCACTTATGGAATTTTCTAAATTTCTAGCCATTATATTTTGCTTATACGTTTTATCAAAGAACCTTTGCAAGTAAAAAATTCTAATAATAAGAACGTATGAAAAATATTCAAATGGACTAGAAAATAAAGAAAAAACCTTTTTGTGCGAGAGTCTTCTACGAGTATGGATTTCAACTCTCAATGAAAGCACCAATTTGTGGATGCAAATTTTCTCCTCTTCGATCTTGGACGATTTTGCACCTACAAAACAACTAGCACCTTAGGTTAAGGCCAAAAGCCTCACGCGCCCACGATGAATGGGGGCGGGGGCTTTGGCCGAAGAACCTCCGATGCCAAAGTTAGAATTTAGAGAGAAAGAGTGTTTAGAGAATTTTGGGATTTTTGCCAAAGTGTTGGAATTAGCTTTTTGGTGAGAATGGGAGTATATTTATAGGGATAGGAGGTGGCTAGGGTTTTTAGGTTTAATTTAGGTTTAATTAGCCAATTTATTTGGCTATTAAACATAAGATGAATGTTTTGGTGGTTTTTGAATTTATTGGGTAATAAAAAGGAAGAAATGGTGAAAAAGGTAGAAAAAAGTGATGGATTAGGTTTTGAAATGGGGATAGCCGGCCATGTGGTGTTTTAGGGTTGAATTGGATGTATTTTGTAGTTATTTGGATATAATGGATGGTTTAATTGACAATTAATGGGTTAATTAGGCAATAAACCCATTAATTAGCCAATTAACATAATTTAAAAGGAATGTGTTTGGGAATTACCTTGTAGAAAGGATTTGATGAGATGGACTTTGAATTGTTACCTATTTTGGGCACTTCTGTCTTGGTTGAAAGAGGGTTGCCCGCTGCTTGCGCGTAGGAACCTCGTTGTACTGCAAGGGTATTTTTGTCATTTTTGTCCAAAAATCCACGTGTCGCCCTGTGAATATTTTTGGCTCCACACTAACCTTTCACACATTGACAGATGTCATAATCCTAATGACTAGAGTATATACTCTAACATCCCCCTTCAAGCTTAGGTTTGGATGAACCAAGCATGATGTTGCTGCAATGTATACTGAAGAGAGGTGCACTGAGTCCTTTAGTTAAGATATCTGCAAACTATTATAAAGAAGAAACAAATTGTACCAGTAGCTTCTTGCTTGCAACCTTTTCTCTCACGAAGTGAACATCCACTTCAATGTGTTTATCCGCTGATGGTTCACTGGATTAAAAGATAGTGCTATAACAGACATATTATCACAAAACAGAACTAGAGAACCATAAACTTTGACCTGCAAAAATGTAAGCAACTGTTAAATCCACTCCTATTTAGCAACTGTTGAAGACAAGGCTCTATATTCAACTTCAGTAGATGAATAAGAGACAATTTGATGCTTCTTTGATGACCAAGAGATGGGATTCTTGCCAAGAAAAACAACCAAGCCTGTAGTGGAGTGCCTATCATTTGGATCCCTACCCAGTCAACATCACTAAAGGCTTTGAGAAATAACACTCCTTTACTATAAGTAATTCCTTGAGACAAAGACCCTTTGAGATACCTCAAAATACGTTTAATTGCAGTGAAATGAGATATCATTGGAGCTTCCATAAATTGACTAACATGATGCACAGAGATTGCAATATCAGGTCGAGTGAACACAAGATATTGTAAAGCTCCAACCACACTCCGATATAGAGCAGGATTAATGAACGGCTAGCCATCATCTTTGAGAAGTCTACTATAGGGTAAACATGGTGTGGCTGCAAGTTTGGCATCTATCATTTTAGTTTTCTTCAACAAGTTAACAATATAATTTTCTTGAGACAAAAATAGCCCTTGAGCAGTTCTGGAAATCTGAATACCCAAGAAGAAATGTAGAGCACCAAGATCTTTAACAACCGGACTACATGTCTCACCATAGTTCAAACCTTCTTCTTGACTAAATCATTTGGCAACCAAACGAGTCTTGTGTCTAGCAATACTCCCATCAACATTTTTCTTGACTTTAAAGATCTATTTACACCCAACTAAATTCTTGTGAGGTGGAAGATCAACCAAACTCCATGTTTTCTATGAATAAAGTGCATTAAGCTCCTCCTTCATAGCATTGAACCACACTGGAACCTTCAATGTAGATTTATATGTGGCAGGTTTAGTGGCAGTCAAATCAACCACTGTGGAGATGTTTGCAGAAGCAAAGAGAACCTTTTTCTTCACAATTCCACTAATGGATCAAGTTTGCATGGGATGTAAATTCAATGGTGGTATGTTAAGCACCACTTGAAGATTTTCATAACTATACTCAGGAATCACAAGAGCTAGAGAATCTTGTGCAACAATGGACTGGGGTGGTAATGATGGTTGAGGGGATACATATTATGGAGGGGATTGTGTTGGGGAAGATTGAGAGGATAATGGATCAGGTTCATGTACTAAAGAAGAAACTGATGATGGAGAAACTAGCACATTTTGCAAGGTAGGAATCACAACAGGTAGTATTGGTGCATTATTATCAGGGCTTAAGCATTAGGACTGTGAACACTATAACTTAGAACTCAAAACACTGTAGGGAAAGTCAAGTTCATTGAAAATGACATGTCTTGATATGTGTAGCTTCCCAAGATTGAGTTCAAAACATATATAACCTTTATAGTTGGAAGCATATCCCAAAAAGATACATTTGGCAGACTTAGGCTGTAATTTGTTACTGTTATAAGGTTTTAAAAATGGAAAGCAAGCACAACCAAAAACCCTTAGGTGCTAAATTTCAGGAATAGCAGAGCATAATAGCTGAAAAGGTGATTGATTTTGAAGAATGGAATATGGCATTCGTCAAATAAATGGTTGTTTGGCAGGCAAAGGTCCAAAACTTAAAAGGTAAATGTGCATTTTGTAATAGTGTAATTGTTGTTTGAACTACATGTTTATGCTTTCTCTCAGCCATAATTCTTCTTGAGAATTAAGTAAAGACAAAGTGGTAGAATTTAATAAACACATAACAAAGATCAGATTTATTGATTAAAGGAAAGAGCCAACAAAATATGGTACACTCATCAACAAAGAGAACATAGTATTTGAAACCATATACAGATACACTAGGTGTAGGTCCCCACAAATCACTATGCACAACCTCAAAGGGTATTACAGATTTTGCAGAAGTAGAAGAAAAAGGAAGTTTACTAAATTTGCCTTCTAAACAACTCTGACAAACAATAGGTGACACATCTGGTTTAACAGTAACTTTAGACTTTCTAAGTATAAGAAAGACTATGGGATTCAAAAGGTGACCTAGTCTACAATGCCATAAGGTTGAATTCACAGTATGTCCAAGAAAAGTAATAGCTTGATTAGCTTGTAGGTGAGGTGGAGAACCTGATGATAAGCCAAGAAAGGAAGGAATTGGATACAATCCATTGTTGCATAGCCCTTTATACAAGATTCTCCTTGTGATTTTGTCCTAAATTCAAAAACAATAAGCATCGAATATTAACCAACAATTGTTGTCAAGACATATTCTATGAACTGATAACAAATTATGAGACAATTTGGGAATGTAAAGAACAGAATTCAATTTGAGAGACTGTGAAGATGGTCGAACTAGTGAATTCCCAATATGAGAAACTTGCAAACCTTCCTCATTCGTAGTTTAAATAGTCTCATTATGTGGATATAGAGAGGCCAGAGACAAATTGCTTAGATCATTTGTCATGTGATTGGTTGCACTAGAATCTGTCAACCAAACTTGTGGGGAGACAAAATTGGACATGGTAGGAACATAAGAAGTAGAAGCATTCATATGAGTAGGGGCATATGCCTGAGAACTAGCCATATGTGCAAAAGAGTTGAGATTTGGTGCACCAATCAAATAGGAGATATTAGGGGAGACCATATGCATCATAGAAGGCATATTAGAAGCATTCATCATAAGGGGCATATACAAAGGCTGCATATATTCAGGAAAGGTAGCTTGCATAACAGTCATTTGTGAGGGATGAGATCGGTTCTTATTCCTATAAAAGCAAGTTTTGCAATATGATTACTTCAATCACAGATCTGACAGTTCTCAAAAGACTCATATGAGTCAATATTTTTGTAAACACAAGTAGCAGCACTGTGACCTTGTTGAGAACATAACTGATAGATGACTATGGACGAAGATAGACCATTAGGAAGCTGATAAGGATTACCAAGAATTCCAGGAGTAAAATCATGAACAACAGGTTTAGGACTGAAATACCTTTGCCCCTGATTATTATAATATTTATGGCCCTGAAAGTTTCCAGCTTTACCTTTACCTTTGTATTTAGACTTGTGACCTCCATTAAAGAAATGAGATTGGCTAGAGTTACCATTGAAACCATTTGAAGCTTGAAACCTAGAATGAAAAACTCCTTGAGACTCATAAGATAAAGCTCCATAATGACAACCTTGATTCTTTGCAAACAAGGCAGTAGAAAATGGTAGACTTTGACTACTTTCAAGAATTGCTTTTTTTACAAGTAACTGAGCACGAAATTCTTTAAGAGGAATCACATTCTCTCTGCCACAAATTACATTTCGAAATGTGTTATACTGTGTAGGCAAACCATTCAAAACTAAGATAACAATGTCCTCATCTTCAAAATTAACCCATGCAGCCACAAGATAGTCATTTGCTTCTTTAATCTGTTGAAGATATTGAATGATAGAATCTGCCCCTTTCTTGATAGTTTGAAGATCAGACTTAAGTTGAAAGATTGAAGTCTTGCTAACCATGGAAAAACGTTCTTGAAGACAAACCCATAAATCTCTAGCACTAGTACTCCCAATTGCACAAGAAATGGCAACAGACGATAAGGTTGTAGTAATAAGCTGCATAAGAGCCCTATCATGCATCTTCCACACTTTGTAATCATCCGACTCAATTCTTGAACCAATACCCATTGATGAAACTTCAGAATCACTGGAAGAAATAGACGAAAATTGAGGCTGGCAGCAAGTCAATCCATCAACAAAGCCCATGATCCCATAACCTTCAAGCAACAATTGCATCTGAAAATACCATTGAAGATAGTTGGAATCATCCAACTTAATCGACACAGAGGATGATACAGAAGAAATCAACCCAGTGATCGGAGATTGTAAGATTTGCAATTAAGAAGCAGTAACCATTGTGAAGAATTTTCTCTGAGGAATAAAACCAAACACTTGGTGTGCAAGAACCACCCAACTGAGGTGAAGAACTGAGGAAGGAAGAGAAACGCCCAGAAAATCACAGAGAGATGAGAGATGAAGCGGAAGCACAGAAAACCAAAATCGAAGAAGCTGTCTAACCTATTCGGGCAATTGATACCATGTTAACCATAGTACTGCAAAGCTCAATATAGAATAGAGAAGATTAGAGAGAATTATGAAGAAGAAGATCAAAGAAGAAGATAGAGAGAGAGAGAGAGAGAGAGAGAGAGAGAGAGAGAGAGAAAGAAATCTTTGCATATATTTTCCTTAATGAATCAGATCAATACAATCACTCATATATCTAGTGTAAGATTAGGTTACAATCTTTTCCTTATCTTCTAACGCCATACAACTTCGACTAACTAACTAACCAACTCTTGTAATCTAGCCTTTCACAAATTGACAGATGTCATAATCCTAATGACTTGAGTATATACTCTAACATGCTTCTGGGTTTAATTATTATACCCTTTCTAATTTTCTTAACTCAGGGAGGGCAAAATAATAAAAGAGTTAACTATGGTTATGTTTAACAGGCAAAGTCTAAAAGAGTGAGTGCAAAAGTACACCCAAAATTTAGAACTTCTCTTCGGCAATCCATTTATCAAGTTGATTACAAAAAGCAGTCATTTGTCTTATTTACAAAATATCTATCATAACCCATTCATCAAAAAGTGAAATTTTAACTTGACCCCATAAGCAATGCATGAAATATTAAAATTTTTGGAGCAGGAAAAGATAAAACAAGCATTGCTGTATAACCAAGAAACTACATGTGATGATGAGGATTGACAGGTAATCGTAATCAATGGCGTAAATGTGTACAGTGGGCCGGCTCCAAAAGGTATTCACGTGTGCACAAGCATGAAGCGGGCTCCTTTTGTCTTCTGGAGAGGTAGGCATGCCTAACTGAGAGGCTTTATCTTTGCGTTCCTCTCTAAATAATTCACATTACACAATGCAAGTTTGAATTTTGCATGAATATTTAAACCATGGCCCCTCGTGCAGCCCCATCACTAACTACTAGTTTTGCACATGAAGCAAATCTCACTGGCTAATGACTTGGAGATATGAGTTATGATCGAGTTAAATTAATTGGGTAATGAGTTGGAGCTTGTGTTGGTGTTGGGGAACATTGCATGAACACCGCTGATAGTGTCTTAGATCGAAATCGAAATCAAGCTATAGCTCATTGATATGTGATAGGATAAGATGCTTTATGTCTCCTTACCCTTTTGAGTCTTTGCATGCCCCATTATATATGTATAGTAGGTGTCGAAGGAAAGCATAACCAAATTTCAAACTGCTAAACTGAACTTCAAGCTTTCAAGGCCATCTCTCTCTCTCTCTCTCTCTCTCTCTCTCTCTCTCTCTCTCTCTCTCTCTCTCTCTTGCTAGCAAAGGAAACAAAAATGGCTTCAGCCTCATCTTTAAACTCTAAATCCAACTACCATATTCGTTCGATCAGCTTGCCTTCAAAACCACACCCACTATTTCAACAATGTGAAGATCATTTGTTGAGAATAGCAGCTTCTGATGTCTCCTCTTCGTTTTCATCATCATCGATAAGCCACAGATTGAGTAGCCTTTTGGATTTGCACAACTGTGTGAATGAGTTGTTTCAGTTGCCCCTCACCCAAGAAGCTTTTGTCCGGGAGCGAAATGAGAAATGGGTGGATGAGCTTTTGGATGGTTCTCTAAGGCTCTTGGATGTGTGTACAGCAGCCAAAGATGCCTTGATACACACAAAGGAATGTGTACGTGAAATTCAATCGATCATGCGCAGAAGAAGGGGAGGCATAAGTGGGTTCACTAACGAGGTTAGGAAATACTCAGCCTCAAGGAAGGTGGTCAAGAAGGCTATCTGCAAGGCCCTGGGGACTTTGAGGAGTTCTCAGAAGAAAGGCACCTTCTCTTCCACGAACAAAGACAATGTAGCCGTGGCTTTAATTGGTGCGTTGAGAGAGGTTGAAGCAGTCACTCTCACAGTGTTTGAGTCCCTTTTGTCCTTCATCTCCGGAGCAAAGTCACAATCAAAGATGAGTGGCTGGTCTTTCGTTTCAAAGCTTATGCTTACCAAAAAGGTTGCTTGTGATGAAGAAGATAAAGCCGATTTAAATGAGTTTGCTGATGTAGATGCTGCACTGAACTCCCTTTCATGTCAAGAGGCAAGCAAATCTGACAACGTGGTCGACAGTGAGAATGTGCAAAGCGAGCTGCAACAATTGGAACTTTGCAGTCAGGATCTTGAAGAAGGACTCGAAGGTCTGTTCAGGCGATTAATCAAAAATAGAGTTTCCCTTCTTAATACTCTCAGCAACTAATTGTAAAACTTTTGCCGCACTATCATGAATATCCAGATTTTTGTTGTCCTAGAAGCTAGATCTTTGTACATGAATGAAATATACATGTATTGTCATTTCTAATACAAAATGATACTCTTTTGCTTAAATTTCCACTGCTCTTGTTCTCTCTTGAAAAGCATTATTTTTTGGATCATGAGTTCATGCAAGCTCTAAAATTAACATTAATCTTCGGTTTGCCTTCTCAAATTTTCAATTATGGTGCTGTGCATGGTATCAATGTAGTAAAATTAATTTGCAAAAGAACGTCCTTTTAGTCCAATTAAAAGATGAAAATAATTAACTGTAGGTCTATCGAAAGCTTAGTTAACTAATGCTATCATTATCCCCTGCAACAAAAGCTCTCGTAACTACAATTAAGTCAATTATGTTCTTTCATTTCGCTTATGAGAGAGGTAAAGTTTTAGGAGATTTCGAGATTTCGATTGAGATCATATGGGATTTCTTTAAGCAAATTATATGAAGTTTCAAGGCTGTCAAGATTCCAAACTTGTCTCAAGGGAGATAATAATTAATAATTAAACAGTTAACTAATGCTATTATTCATCTCACATAATTTAAGCACCAAGCGTATCCTAGCTGTCTTTAAGTTAGAGGGACAGCAGGATAATTTGGCATGCTAGCTCAGCATCTCAAGAGAGGCTTACATGAAAATAGAGACACCGATGCAAGCAAACATATCAAGTATCACCTTGTATTTGAACTTTTTCAAATAGCGTCGTCGCGTGATAATTTGGGACACCAAAACTTTGGTGTCGTGCATCATGTAAGTTTTTTTCCTGCCTCTAAACGTTTTTGTTATTAACAAAATAGAAACTTAAAAAACATTTCAAGAAAAATAATAGTGACTAATTAAAAAGAGGTGTCAAGATAAGAAGTTGCTTCCTTCTTGAAATACAATCATTTTGAAATCCATAAAATCCACGTGATTTTTTCATCAGTCAAAGTTTTTCTTGCATGTATTCTTGGTTGAACGTAGAACTTATTTAAATTGCTTGTTGGTGAAATGTGAATAAAATTTGCACAAGTTGTGGGGTTCTTTGGCTAGTTGGTGCATACAGCAAACACAACCAGATAGGCAGATTGCAGGAACTTCACATCGACGCTCTAGGAAGTTTTCTGTGGCAAGTAGTTAATAATGACATCTTAATATAAATTAATTAATTATCCACACGAAACTTCACCTCAGCCGTATTTATAGATCTAATATCTTGGATTACAGCGCAAATAACACTGAAACATATTTTTTTACACGTGCAGACGCGTAACACACTGTTATTTCTGCTGCATGAAATAGAAGAGACAAAAAGAATATGTATAAATATATACATGGGGGAAGGCGCTAAAGAATACGTATCGCCTTTCGTGGATATGAGGAAACGGTTTTAATCCACTCGTGCCCTTGTTTATTTTATCAGCATTGTTCAAAATATAATATGGTATGGAAGACTCAGATGCTAGGGATGGGGAGACATTGCTGAGATATCAATTTCAAATCAAAACCATCTTGTATGGGAGAAGGTTTGAGAGATTCTCTTTGTTCCCCCTGGAGTCTTCTCTGTAGATTATGCAGATGCGGGCATGCTGCGGAACAGTAGAAGAAGGTAAATCAGTAGAACGAAATGTAGATTCAACTAAATTAACTTCTCTCTGGATCAAAAAGAAGGATGGCACAAATTACAATTGCAATGCTCGCGCTGACTATTGCAGGTAAAAACTAGTAAATCAACAGGACGTACTAAATAACTAAAATCACATGGCAACACTTCTATTTATAATTAATGGAAATTGTGCTCGTGTTCTCTCTGTTTGGGGAGCAATCCAGTTCATCTAGTCTGCCACTTTATTATTTTTAAGTTCATGCATATTGCATAGCTTGCCTGCTCCCTGCTTAATGAATCGTTGATCACCATAATTGTGATGAGGTTTTTCTTTTTCTTTTTTTTCTTTTTTAAGACAGCATTTTGTATTCCATTCAGAAGCCAACAGGCTAACAATTACAATGGAGACAATCCTCCTCCAAAAGATCATACATAATGATTGGAGGGTGAACAAACCAAGTATACTCACCATCCGAATGGATGGCAAAGCGAGCTAACCTATGAGCAACATAGTTGGCTTGGCTGTGGATATGGGAAGCAGTAGCTCCAGCGATCAAAGGAAGCAGTAGCTCCAGTGATCAAAGGAAGCAGTGACTTTGCATCCTCGATGATTGGCCCAACATGAGACAAATTCACAGAAGACACATTCAAGGCCGAAATGATCCGGAGAGAATCGCTCTTAAAGACAACATTATGAATTCCCCTTTCAACCACCAGCTCAAGCCCAGCACGGATGGCCAACGCCTCCACTTGGATGGGTGAAAAAACATCAGCAAAATTCCTCGTTGCAGCTCCACCCATTACAGTCCCTAATCACAATTCCCGCACCCCCAACCTCAGAGTTATAGTTCCACGCACCATCCACATTAACCTCGTGATATCCCGGAGGTGGCCTTGACCATCGCGGACAGATAATCAAGCAAGTAGGAGCTGGAGGTTTGGACATGATTTTTAAAAATTCCTATCACCAGTTAAAAGCACGGCAAGCCACGATATTAGGCATAGGATTCAAAATCTCCACCCAGAACTTCGAGTTCCTAGCTGACCCAATAGCCCAAATCATCATCAGAACCCATCGGCCTGATTCAAAGTTTGTGCCATTCGGAGCACCCAATCCACTGCAGATTCATCGACCAAAGGAGATTGGAAAGCACCCATAGGAGAGGAAATCCAAACCGCTCAGGCAAACAGACACTCTAGCAGAAGATGACGCGTAGTCTCACCCTTTGACCCATATAAAGTACAATGAGGGTCAATCGGAATATGTTTGCGAATAAGATTGGCTGCCGTTGGAACGATATTAGATAGAAGTCTCCAGGCTATCATTTTAACTTTAGGTGGAATGTCGGCCTTCCAAAGTTTTTCCCAAAGACCATCGAAGGGACAACTTGGTGTTGAGAAGGAAGCAGCCAGAGAGGGCGTAAGAATCCAGTTCTTAGCAACATGAAAAGCACTTTTGATAGTGAATTTCCCTTTATTGTCACAGTGCCAGATGATTCTATCTTCCATTGGGCGCTTGCTCAGAGGAATAAACGGCACAAGGTCTACTTCCTCCTTCGAAAGAACCAAAGATAGGAGGTCCACATACCATTGGAAATCAACCGTGATGAAGTCGCGAACAACAGATATGGGAGAGCGATACATCGCTTGCATTCTAAATGCAGACACCTTCTTGTATACCTTCTTGTGAATGCATAGTGTCGCATTCATCTGGTTTTGACTCTTTTGATGTGTCAGACACACTGCAGTTATATTAAATACTATGTTTTGACTCAAGGCATATTGCATAAAAATTCGTGTTTAACAGGCATCACTAAAACTTGGAGTGATATCATGAGTATGGTCATATTCTTGATAGAATTTGACAAAAAGGCATGATCACTTCGATCGTGAGTCATTAATTTGGAGGAATGCGGGAAATATCAAGTTTTCAGTAGCCTAGCCACCACAGATTGAGGTTCCACAAGTAATTTCCACCCTTGCTTTGCTAACAGCCCAAGATTAAAGGCGTAGAGGTTACGAAACCCAAGGCCACCCTTCGATTTTGGTCCGCAAAGTTTGTCCCAAGCCAACCAATGAATCTGTTCAAAGTTACTTGTATCATTCCACCAAAAGGAAACCACAATTTGATGCACGTTGTCGCATAAGTATTTTGGCAATAGATGACAGTACATCTAGTATAATGGGATTGCTTGGGCAACCACCTTCACCAATAACTCTTTCCCAGCTGCATTCAGACATTTCCCTTTCCACCTGTGGAGTTTTTTTTTTTCCAGAGACGCTCCTTTATATGATTAAAGCAATCCCCTTGGTTTTGACCCACAAAGGTAGGAAGCCCAAGGTACTTCTCATGTCTGTACACCCATTCCACCCCAAGCAGGTCAGCCAGCGATATCTGATTTCCCCTTCTAATGTTTATACTAAAGCTCACTGCACTTTTCAATAAATTCACTTGTTGACCCTATGCGTCTTCATAAGAGTTAAGAATCGATTTCACCAGCAGGCAATCTTCCCGACGAGCTCGCTCGAACACAAAGCAATCATCGGCAAAGAGAAGGTGATGGATTGACGGGGCATTCTGGCAGTTCGAAATTCCTTGGATAGCACCCGAGCATTCATACTTCGCAATCATAGCAGAGAGACCCTCGGCACACAATAAGAAGATGTAGGGTGAAATAGGGTCACCTTGTCTCAGACCACGGGATGGTAGCACGTAACCCCTTGAGAACCATTGACAATAAACGAGTATGACACTGAGAAGATGCACATCATGATCAAATTCACCCACTTTGTATTAAATCCCAGCTTCAGCATAACACATTCCAAGTAGCTAGCTCCACTCGATTTTTTCGTAGGCTTTACACATATCTAGTTTCAGAGCGAAGAAACCATTCTTCCCCATTGGCCTTTTATATAGGAAGTTTGCAATTTTCGAAGCCATTATTGTATTATCTGAAATGGCTCTACCTGGTACAAAGGCACTTTGGAAAGGTGAAATAATTTTGGGCAGCAAGACCTTCAACCTGTTAGCAAGTACTTTTGAGATAATTTTATACACCACATTACAGAGACTTATAGGGCATAGTGTCATCCCGAGGGTGGACTTCAGAATTAGAGCCACATTCGTAAAGTTGATTTTCCTCAACATTTGTCCAGATGAGAGGATCGATATTACTGCATTACCAAATCAGTCCCAACAATAGGCCAATATTTTTTTAAAAAAAGAGGAGGCATACCATCGGGCCCAAGAGATTTACTAGGATGCATTTGGAATAGAGCATTCTTAACTTCCTCAGCTGTGAATGAAAGAATGAGCGAACGATTCATTTCCTCAGTGACCTTACCCTCAATAGCATCAATTACTTCTGAGTTCCCGAAAACAGGGTTGGATTGGGAGCTAGACATAGATTTGAAGTAGTCAATGATCACTTTCTCAATACCACCGTCACTATTCTGTCATGTCCAATTCTGATCCAACAGCCCGACAATTGTCTTCTTATGTTGCCGAATATTCACCCTTTGGTGGAAAAAGTGGGTGTTGCAGTCCCCCGATTTTATCCACAAGACTTTTGATCTTTGTTTCCAATAAGTTTCCTTGGCAATAAAAGAAGGATGGCTAGGAGGTATTGAAACAATGAACAACAACTGAAGAAAAACAGAGAATTTGGATGGACGAGGGAGCTGAAGAGTGAGCAAATCTAGCTCAGAGAATATGACATTGAGTAGTCCTTCATTCCATTTTCACGCAAAGCATATGACCGCATGCCAGTACAAAAAATAACCATTACAATTCAAAACAATATTCTGTTCTCATAGCCTAGGAGCTAGAGAAACAAGGCTCCTCCAAGACTTATAAGTCATTCTAACTCACTCTCCAATACAACAAGGACACTTGTACTTCAAAAAATTAAAGTACAAAAATCTCAAATGATATAGGGAACGGTTCCTCTCAATTTATATTTCAATGCTCCCTTTTAAATTGTGCACTAATTTCACCCCCCAAGAACTTTCCTCAGACAACAGAATTGGTCTTTGGGCAAGGGTTTTGTAAAGATGTCTGCTAGCTGCTCATTTGTTGGACAGTAAACCAGATCAATTACACCCTTCTACAATGATTCCTTGATGAATTAATGATACCTCATGTTAATGTGCTTAGTTTTTGGTGAAATATAGGATTTTTGGTGATGGCAATTGCTGATGTGTTGTCTCAATTCAATGGAGTTTCCACATTTTGAAAGTCACCAAAATCCTCTGGAACAAACGTAAGCCAAGTGGCCTATAAAGTTGCTTATGATGCACTGATGTACTCTGCCTCTACAATTGATAGAGCTACACAATGTTGATTGACAGAAGCCCAAGAAAACACTCTACTTCCAAATGTGAAAGCATAACCTGAAGTGCTTTTCATGTCATCTTCAGACCCACTCCAATTATTGTCACAAAACCCAACTAACAAGGCCTTTTTTCTTTCACATACTCCAGACCAAAGTCCAAGGTGCCTTGGATATACCGTAAAACTCTCTTGGCAGTTCCGAATGCTTGTTAGAGGGACAATGTATAATTCTAGCCAACAAACTTGCTGCATACATAATGTTTGGTCTTGCTGCAGTATGATACAGTAGACTGCCAACAATTTTTCTGTACTCAGCTTCATCTGCAACACCACTTCCATCTTCCTTTTTCAACTTTTCACTAGGAACAAGTGGTATGCTTACTGATTTGCAATGTTGTAGGCCAAATTTCTTGAGCAGGGATGAAGCCTACTTCTTCTAGTGAATGAAGATGCTTGTCTCAATTTGCATAACTCCCATGCCAAGAAAATGTGCAATCGCGATTATTTCAAAACTCTGAGAAAGCATACTATGAGATTTTATATGCAAAATGGAGTTCGTACGCTGGTGGGAGAAGAGACATTGCAAAAAAATGGCCTAGGGGACGTATATATAGATCCAAATCGAAATAGTGTTCTCTTACTGGTGGCGATGAAGTGCATGAAATTCCATGTCCACTTCCCTCAACCAACACTACATATTAAGCAGATGCAGATGGAAAGGAACACATCAAGTTTGAAGTATACATCAAGCAAAACTTTCAAGGTTTTCTATTCTATCTTCTCACAAAACACAGAGAGGAAATGGCTTCTACACTCATTCTAACGGCTTCCACTCTAGGCCACACCTGGCCAATTGTTCAAGAAATTGACGAGCATTTGTGTAGATTGAGGTCTTCCGAGGCCCACCTCCACATCACCATCACCATCAATAAACCTAAAGCTTAGTGGCCTCCATGATCTGCATGACTCTGGCGAGAAGTTGCTTCAGTTGCTGCTCACACAAGAAGCCCTGGCACAAGAGCAGAACAAAAAATGGATTAATGAGCTATTTAGATGGCTCTCTCAGGCTGTTGGATGTGCAACACTACCAAGGATGTCGTCTTGCAAACTAAGGAATGTGCACTGGGTCCTTAATTAATGATACGAAGAATGCAAGGAGGTGAATCTGGAGCTCTCACAAGTGAAGTGAACAAATACTTAAGCTCCAGGAAGATGGTGAAAAAGGCATTACAAAAGACTGAAGAATCCAAAGGGAATCAAAAACCCGTCCACCTACTCTTCCCTCACTGCCACAATGCTTGAATCAATACTATCTATCTCCGGGCCAAAGTCAAAGCCAAGCAACTGGTTATCGGTCTATAAGAGGATGCAATCTAAAAAAGTAGCTTGTGACGAAGAAACACAAGTAAATGAATTTGCAGAAGTGGTTGCTGCATTCAGGACAAGTAAATCTCATTCCCAATACCAGCTTGAAAATCTGGAGTCATGCATTCAGGACCAACAAGAAGGACTTGAGAGCCTATTCAGTCAATTGATCAAAACAAGACTTTCACTCCTCAACATCCTAAACCGCTAGCATTAGGTCTTATATTTTCTACATGAAACATAATACATCCTTTGCTATTAATTTCATAGAGTCCGTTGAATAAACATTTGCTTTCTCCCTATTTTAAGAATTTATTTCAGGACCGTAATCTTTGATGAGCATTTTATGAGACATTCAGGAATGAACTATTTACCCAAATGAATTTTCTGTTTTAAAAATAAATGAGTAGTTTTCTCTGCTTTTCTATGAGTAAACTAGAATATGGGATTTCAAGTTATTTACATTGAATAGTTCTGCCAATTTTTATGTTATGAATTTGAATAATTGCTAATAACTCAAGAATAAGGATGTTTTAAAATTTCAATTTTTATCTCCTCCAAGTCTTGTAGCACGTCCACTATGATGGTGAAAAAACTGAACCCTGTGATTGGACGAGGGAAAATAAAGTTCCATGGAATTCAAAGTTTAAGGGTTTAGCGATCTGCTATATAAAAATTAGACAAACAGACTTGAAAATGACTAGATGCAATATATTTGCGAAAACCTTTAAATGACACATTTTATGGTATCATTTTGAAAGTCTTGTGTTATTACCTCTGTAGTGCACTTCTAGTTTTTTAGTAGTATTTTCTTAGTTTTAAGTAGTTCGCTAGTGGTTTTCTTATTGTGTCTTTTAAACCATGGAGTCTAAATATGATTTCCGAGTATATTTTACTAGTCCTTGTAAACTTAGTAAACATTCACGGTTGGCTTCATCTTTGCCTTGTTTGGAGAAACCTAGTTCTACAATGGAAGTGAGCTCAAAGATTGCAAACATGTCATTCCATCTCATTATTGATATATCACATGAAATAGAAGAGAAAAAGGGTATATAGACACAAATGGGAAACACGCTAAATAGTAGGTATTGACTTTCTTGTGTGAGAAAATTAAGGTGTCGACCTAAATATGCCTAAATATACACTAATGCGGATTACTTGGTGATTTTATATGGGTTGAGAAATCGCTGATGGGGAGAAATTGCATTGAAGTCGCCTATTCCGACGCTTACCATTTTGCTACATTATGGAAACAAAATGCAAGGTCACAAATTATGTTGTCTGCTCGGACGCAACAATGATGCGAGGGACCTGCAAAGTAAGGTGAACTGACTAATCACATAGATGATTAATTTGTATTAGGTACGGGATTAAGCATATAAAGAAGGGTGGGTGTGGATGGTTTTTGCCTTTCCATGCATGTTTTTAAAAGTCAATGACTGAATGCTTACACTACAATATAAATCAGTTCATGAGTTGGGATGCTGCAGTGGGAGGGGACATTGCATGGACAGTTCCTAGGGAAACATATAGATCCAATCGAAATCATGTTACCTTTGGCTGTTGATTGAAGTGGATGGGATTCCATGTCTCCATCCTCAACCAATACCATATATTACGCATATGCATATGGAAAGGAACTCATCAATCACAATTGTAAATTAACTACAAGGTCTTCTCTTCTATCCTTTCTCAAATCACAAGACGAAATGGCATTCCACACTCGATCTAACAGCTTCCCGTCAAGGCTACACCCGATCGTTGAAGAAGTTTATGAACTTTTGTGCAGATTGAGGTCTTCTGAATCCACCTCCACATCTTCTTCATCAATCAGCCACAAGCTAAGTAACCTCAAAGACTTGCATGATTGTGTTGAGAAGTTGCTTCAGTTGCCCCTCACCCAACAATCATTAGCCCAAGAGCAGAATGAGAGATGGACTAATGAGTTATTAGATGGCTCTATCAGACTCTTGGATGTTTGTGCCACTGTCAAGGATACCCTGTCGCAAAGCAAGGAATGCGTGCAAGATCTTCAATCCATCATCAGAAGGCGGGGAGGTGAATCTGCACTCAGAGGTGAGGTCACAAAATACTTAACCTCCAGGAAGCTGGTGAAGAAAGCAATCCACAAGGCTATGGTAAATCTGAAGGGGATGAAAAATAGATCAGCATTCTCTTCCCCCAACAAGGACGAGGAGACAATTTCCATCTTTAGCAAGTTGAGAGACGTTGAAGCAGCCACTCGCGAAGTATTTGAATCGCTAATGTCATTCATCTCAGGGCCAAAATCACGGTCATTGGTCTCAAAGATGATGCAGTCAAAAAGAGCGGCTTGTGAGACAGAAACAGAAGTGAATGAATTTTCACAGGTGGATGCTGCACTACACAAAAGTGCCAATAACGCGCAAAACCAGCTTGAGAAGCTAGAGTCGTGCATTCAAGATCAGGAAGAAGGGCTTGAGTGCCTATTTAGACGGTTGATCAAAACAAGAGTCTCCCTCCTCAACATCCTAAACCACTAGATTTAGATCCTAAATTCTGTACATGAAATGTATACTTATATACATTACATCATTTGATATGAAATTGACGGTCTATTGATTAAATATCTACCTTCTCGCTATTTAAGAAACTATTGCAGAACAACAATCATTGATGATAATTTTATGGGATTTTCAGAATTGCACTAATCAAATCCAATAGAATTTAACAATGATTAGTAATTTTCTCTGTTTATCCATGAGTGGAAATTTGACCACAGTATCATCAAGAGGTAACAAAAATAAAAAATTAAAAGAAAAAAACATCTAAGAAAGAGAGCTGGACACGGCATGTGATTTTGAGCAGCAAGCAGAGTAAATATCATATTTCACAGCTGTCAAGATTCTTGTTGTCCAAAAAGAATTATCATATTCGTTCACCAAATTTTTATTGATAAAAACAAAAAAACAAAAAAACAAAACAAAAGTTTCCCTCCTCAACATCCTACATCGCTAGAATTAGGTTTTAAATTTTTTTACGTGAACAGTATTAAACAACTTAACTAGCACAATTTGAAGATTGAATGTAAGGTCACATTAGTCATTAAAATAAACGATCTGGACGCGCCACAAGTGATTTGATCACCAAGTTGGGATCCCAAATATATACTTATAGGCTTTGTACATTTAAAATACCGTACAGCAAGAATGTTAACATCAGTTTGAAAAACTTAATTGTACTTGAAGTTGAACAAATTAAATTGTAGCCTATGTATCATGTCCTAAGTCATTATAATAATATAATGTGGAGATATAGTGATCTAACTGCAAAGACTCGGAATCCGATTTATGTTGTCTAGAGAAAAATGATCCCTACAGCTCCTCAAATACAAAATTGAAAGATTTATACACTAAATAGTCACAACAAAGACGTTTAAGTAACAATAATAGTTATGGCTACCTTAGAACATTTTTAATGGGCTCTTTAAATAAGCTACTTAGCTAAAATTTAGGGAGGAGATGAAAAAACCAAACTGATGCTCGTTTTCTGTTGAGAGTTGATGTGTGGACAATTTATCCCATATCACTAAAGGATTGACTTAGCTATGGGCTTATATATATTGTCTTGGGCTATTTCTTATAAAGGTAATTGGTTTTATGGTGAAATTTAATTTCATCTATTAAGAGTAAATCTCACATTGATGAGAGAATGGACCTTAAATGTGCTTATAAGTAATTAGACTACTCTCCATATTGTCAATTGGTTTTTTGTTGGAACCTCAACTTTCTTCATTGTATTAGAGTAGGTTGTCCCGCGTGTGAAACCCAATGGCCATACGTGCTCCATGTTACCCCGTTGTGTTGTCCACATGTTAAGTTTGAAAGTTGACCAGCATGTTGAGAGTGAATCACACATTGATGAAATGAGGGACTTTGCATGTGCTTATAAGTAGTTGGGTTACTATCCATATAGTCAATTGGTTTTATGGTAGAACTTTAACTTTCTTCATAATCATGGTATTATAGTAGGTTGTCCCTCTTGCAAAAGCCCAAAGGGCCACACGTGCGTCACCCAGTTGTTATCCACATGTAGGCTTGAAAATCGGCTATACATGAGGGGATGTGTTGAGAGTTGATGGTGTGTGGACATTTGTCCCACATCGGTGAGGAATTGACTTGGCTAAGGGCTTATATGGTCTTAGGCTATTCCTCATATTGTCAATTGATTTTATAGTGGAGGATCCCCAATTTCTTCATTATCTAACTTTAAAATTCTGGATATTCTTCTTCACTTATGAGTGAGAGGTTGAGGAAGTTGAGGTTCCACCATAAAACTAATTGGCAATATAGAAAATAGCACAATTTTTTTAAAGTTCTTGCAAGATCACATATTCAATTCACATGAATGACACTTCGATACCTAATTATTATTACTGGTTCACTATAGGGGTGGGTTCAAAAAACCGAAAATCGAAAAAAACCGAAAACCAAACCAAACCGAAATCGAAAAAACAGAACCGAACGAAAAAACCGAACCGAATTGAAAAAACCGAACCGAATTCTTTTGGTTCGGTTCGGTTTTAGTGATCTAGAAACCGAACCGAATTAATTAAATGAATTAATTTATTTAATTATTTGTTTTGGGTATTATTTTTTAAACCCAATTTGTAAGTTAAAATGTGCTAAACCCAATGTGTTGCCAAACTTTAAGCTCAAAATATTAAAAAAAGGCCTATAAAAACTCTAAACCCTAACCTATTATTTCTCCCTCATATAAAGTTCCGGAACTAAACCTCCTCCTGAAGTACCTACATCCATCTCCATAGCACTATCTACTTTTGCCCCAGCTTTCTTTTCCAAATCTACTCTCATATAACATGTAACATAATCCCTAAACATTTATTTCGGGTAGATTACTTGGGTAATTTGTGATGGAAAAGAATTCCAACACACACTAAATAAATCCACCCACGCATTACTTTTACTAATCAAGTTGTCAACATGCAATTACAAGCAAACAACCTTGATCTTTGAACAACATCATACAATTTAACTTTTCTACGTCATTTGTACGATTTTTGTGTTGTGAGGTTGTTAGTTTAGACTTTGGAAGACTTGATTGATGATTTTAGTTCAACTTTAAATGTTTATTTTCATTGTCTTTGATTCTAGTTAGAATGCTTATGTTATGATATTGTTGGATATGTTAAAATTTAAAATTTCAATGTTTTTCATTTTTTTGAAAGAAAAAAAAACAAAAAACCGAAACTGGACCGGAAAAAACCGAACCGAAAAAAAACCGAACCGAAAAAAACCGAAAAAAAATGAACCGAACCGAAATTTCGGTTTGGTTTCGATTTTGGCAAAAAACCGAACCGATTTAAACCAAACCCACCCCTAGTTCACTATGTGACTTAAATAAACCAAATCCCTCATCCCATTATCGCTATTGCATATAACAGGAGAAAAAAAAAAGAATAATAGGTATTGCTTTTTCTTGTGTGAGGAAAAGGTGCAACTTGAATATAAATACCGTGGAGCGTCATCCTAAGGTTCAGATGCTTAGTGATTTAAAATGAGTTGATAGACAAATGATGGGGAGACATAACATGGACATCGCCTAACTAATCTGGCAATAACCATTTCCCTACATTATAGAAACACAATGCAATGTAAAAAATTAATATAGATTGCAGATCTTGCCTGTTCCGTGTGCAGCAATCATATCAGGGACCTCCAAAATAAGATGAACTACTAATCACATACATTGATCATCATAAATTATTTTTTATTTAAATTAAGCATATAAGAAGGATGGCTAGCTAGAACTTTCCATGTGTTAGATGTTAATTAATGAATGCTTAATTACATTATAATATTGATACTCTAAGATTATACATGCTAAATAAATCACTTCATGAGTTGGAATGCTGGAGTAGGAAGAGACAATTCATGGGCATTTCCTAGCGAAACATATAGATCCCATCTAGATCATGTTACCCTTTTGGCTGGTGATTGTAGTGGATGAGATTCCATGTCCCCTTCTTCAACCAACACTATATATTAAGCATATGCACAGGCAAGGAAACTCATCCATCACAATTTTACATTAACTACAAGGTATTCTCTTCTATTTTCTCTCAATTTCTCAAATCACACAGAAGAAATGGCTTTCCACACTCGCTCTAACAGCTTCCCCTCAAGGCCACACCCGATCGCTCAACAAGTTGGTGAACTTTTGTGCAGATTGAGGTCTTCTGAGGCCACCTCTACATCTTCATCATCCATCAGCCACAAGCTAAATGGTTTACAAGATTTGCAAGATTGTGTTGATAGGTTGCTTCAGTTGCCCCTCAATCAACAAGCCTTAGCCCAAGAGCAAAATGAGAAATACACTAATGAGCTATTAGATGGCTCTATCAGACTGTTGGATGTTTGTGCCATTGCCAAGGATGCCGTCTTGCAAACCAAGGAATGCATATTGGATCTTCAATCAATCATACGAAGAACACGAGGAGGTGAATCTGGAACTCTCACAAGTGAGGTTAACAAATACTTAAGCTCCAGGAAGATTTTGAATAGGGCAATTCAAAAGGCTTTGAAGAATCTAAAGGGCATTAAAAACCGATCCACCTTATCTTCCCTCAACAAGGACCAAGAGACTATTGACATTGTTATTAAGTTGAGAGATGTCGAAACAGTCACCATCATGGTGCTTGAATCAGTACTGTCCTTCATCTCCGGGCCAAAGCCAAAGCCAAGCAGCTGGTCATTGGTCTCCAAGATGATGCACTTGAAAAAAGTAGCTTGTAACGAAGAAACAGAAGTAAATGAATTTGCAGAAGTGGATGCTACACTCAAGACAAGCAAATTTCATCCCCAAAACCAGCTTGAAAATCTGGAGTCATGCATTCAAGATCACGAAGAACGACTTGAAGGCCTATTTAGGCAGTTGATCAAAACCAGAGTCTCATTCCTCAACATCCTTAACCACAAGAATTAGATATTAAATTTTGCACATGAAAAGTATACATGTAGATATACATCATCTGATATCAAATTGATACAGTTTATTGAGTAAATTTTTACCTTCTCCTACTTAAATTGCAGAGCAGTGATATTCTTTGATGATAATTTTGGGGGCTTTCTGGATAGCACTAATTAAACTCAATTGAATTTACTAAGTTAATAATAAGTAATAATTTGCTCTGTTGCAAAAATAATATTAGGGCACACTAGTCATCAATGTAGTTACAAATATTAAAAAAGGTAATGCTACGGAGACCAAATTTTGTAAACTAAATTATGTGGTTGTTGATGATTAGATTATTACTTAAGTGTTGGGTTGATTAATGTGTTTATTTCTTATTGGTGACACATTATTTGGTTTGCAAATTTGGTTTAAAAATTTGTTCTGTCTAGTTGTACCCTATTAAAAATAATCATCTTAAGAAAGAGAGCTAGAAACCTGCAACAAAATGTGAAAATATGTTTATTATGTCATCATTATATCATCGTTGTTTTCTCGTTATGTCATTATATCATCGTTGCTTAAGTGTTGACTAATGTGCTTATTTCTTATTAGTGACACATTATTTGGTTTGCAAATTTGGTTTAAAAAATTGGTTTGCCTAACATTACTCTATTAAAAATAATCATCTCAAGAAAGAGAGTTGGAAACCTACAACAAAATATGAAAATATGTTTATTATTTCGTCATTATATCATCATTATTTTCTCGTTATGTCAATGTTGTGTCGTCAGTAAAAAAACATAAAAGAGAGATTTAACTTACCTCTCTAAAAATAAGAATAAAAATTAAGTAATGGATAATCTCTTCTTTCTGCGTCCAAAACTATTAAAGGGGTCATTTTTGTAGCTATTATCACTTAAGTGTAATTTTCGTAAGAGTACATAGTATGGGTGTCATTATTGCTCATTTCCCAAAAGAAAAACAGAAAAGCTTAAAGTGGAATAAAATAAAATTTATTTATTGCCTTATGTGCCAGCCCATTTGTCCATGAAACCTCTCCTACCTACCATTAGGGTCCATTACATTATGTGTGTAGATACTAGATAACATACTGGATCAATAAAAAAAAAAAAAAGATACATACCATATCTCCCTCCCTCAAAAGAAAAAAAAAAGAAAAAAAAAACAAGAATGGAAAAAAAAAAACTTGAGAAGTTGTTCCTTAACTAGAACGGCATACACTTAATCACTTACCGGATGAGGGATGACGAGACGTCCTAAAATGTGAACAAAATTTATCTACAAGAATGTTTGGATCCGAATTTTATATGTATTGCCGCATTTAGGTTTAGATTACCAATTAAAGACTAAATGAGGGCTAATGGCTTTTCGTCTAGGTTAACAAAGCCCAAATTTTATTTTATCCTAACACATGGAAGCAATTAGAAGTTGAGAATGTTCGCCAAAGGGGTCAAGTTTTGAAGCCAAGGGCTACTCATTTGGGTCCAAACTGTGTCTTGGGTCCAGTCCATGCTAAATTTAGGCACTTGGAGTTCTGGTAAATTGTATATGGGATGAGAAGACCCTTTAATCTCCATTGCATTCTCACCCTTTTGCTCTTGCGCTACCACTAGAGTTGCATCTTCCACTTCTTGCTTGAATACTACATGCTTTGTGGGAATTTGTGGGGTCAGAGCTTCCTGTATTGCTTGGCTGCCAAGTGAGAATGTCTCCATGGATGTTGGAGATGATGAGTTAGGGGAAGCATGAAAGTCCTTTATCTGATTTTCCTCCATTGCTGCCCTTTGCTCTAGCACTTTCAAGGAAGTTGCCTTTCTATATATCTTGCATAGTACAATATCCTGAGTTTATAAATAGAAAAAGAGAGAGTTTCATTAGATTGCTATCCAAGAATTGACCTATGAAACTACGTAATCAATATTCCTTAAATGTGAAGGTGAAACTATCTATTTAGTTTTGAGCACTATAAATGATTAGTAATTGAGACTCAGATTATATGAGGTTGCAGGTTTCACTCGGTTAAAAGCGGTCAAATTTCTTAAGTGCACATTGTTGCATCACACTCTTACCACAAGTGTAATTTTTCATAAAACAGTTACTCACAAAATATTCGTTGAGTAAAAACACTCAATGATTGAGAAAATAAATATATATAAACTTTTTTGTAGTTTGCATGAAAACTACTCAAGGAATTTTTTTTTTTTTTCAAATTTAAGTGGATGGAGATAGAAAGATTAAGACACTTCTATGCTTGGAGACTCCTTGATAAACACCAATGAACAAGGAATTACAAGACTTAGTTAGAAGACTTTTCTAACTCCCCCTAAAGCATGTTCAAACTTTGGAAAAGATAGCGAGAAAATTAACAGGTATTAGATACTCGATTAAAAAAATTAAGTGGCATTAACAAGTAATTACCTTGAGATACTGGCAGTTATCAGGCAAACGATACTCGTTCATGACCCAATCAGTCTTGCTTCCTCTTGGGGCTCTCCCTTTGTAAAAAACAAGTGTCTTTCTCAACCCTATGATCCTCTTTGGATCCGAGAGGCTCACGATCTTGCGGTCAGAGCCGGTGGCTTTCCAAAACCCAGTTTCAGTGGTTCTGTTAGGCCTTCCTCCACTGCCATGCTTCCTGTCCCTTGGCACAAAAAAATACCACTCCCTTTCTCCGATCTTTGACAACCCTGTATTTGATAATTAGCACCCATTAATTAATTACACATCACAACCATGCCCTGAACAATAAAATTCAGACAGTATATATGCATGAGCAAAAATGTTTGTACGTACCAGGTAAGTCCCAAGGGTCATGACGGTAGATATTGAGGAAACCAATTATGTCAAAACGCAACCTCTTGCCAAAAACCATGCTTCTAAGGTAGAATTCAAGAAGTTCTTCTTCTGTTGGATGGAACCGAAATCCCGGAAGTTCGAATTCCGGAGTCATTTCATGATAAGGATTTATGGTGTTGGCTGCCATTGGAGATGCAATTAGTGTAAATTAGAGACTGTAATTCAGAGAATGAATGTTTAGTGCACTGAAGACATACACACTTATACAGAATATTTATAAGGGATGGGAGGTGCCCCCCATGATTTCGTATGTTGTTGATGGAGAAGCCTTCGGGGTGTGGGACCCACTTGACCAGGTCTCCAATTATCAGTCTTTAGAAATTGGAGTGATGTGGGGAACTCGACCCCACAAACAAAATGGGCCCACGCGGTTTTGGCATAAAGTCATGAGAGAATGGTGACATGGACATGTTAAGTCTTTGCCAATTGCTTGACTTGTATTTTCTATGGGTTTTGGACTTTTACCTGGAAATTCCAGGAATGCATGCAGGTCGATCAGTGATATTTTCCAAGTAATTAAATATCTACCACAAAATGTTAGATTTTTTTTTTTGAAGCAAATGAAATGATGAAGACTAAATAGGTGCAAAGGTTCAAAATGTACGGAGTCAGCTAGTCCCATGGTCCATTCAATGCATGGTCCATTCAATGTTTTAGTTTAGACTTTGAGCAAGTCTAATTGCTTGATACTTGGAATCCAATACTAAGTAGGAAAAAATATTATCACCATCTTCTAGCTAATTTTCATATTTCAGCAACACATGTTGAGCTTCCTCCACCTTTCCTCTCACATGCACAAAGAAAAATGAGGAATAAAAGGCTTATTTGTCCTTTGAGTTGAAACTGACATGCAGTGTTTGCATGCAAAACTGGAAACACAAAACTTAGGACCTCGAAAACTAATGCTAGTATATGTCAAGTGTTGGGAAAATTACAAAAAAAAATTGTAATATTCTTTTAAGAAGCACTTAGACAATTAGGCTGAGATGCGGGTATCTCGCTTTTCTTAAGAAGATTCAAGCCTACTACAGTTTGACAAAAGTTCACGAACTAGTGCAGCAGTATATCTCTTAACTTGTTCCCTTAAGGATATAACAATCCAATTAAATTGTGTTTGACTCAAACTTTTGTGCACAAAAAGATAAGAGTCCAAAGCTCCACCACTAGAACACCCTTCTTTAGCCAATATAAGTAAAAGATACAAAGTATGAAGGAATAAAGATTGTATTTATTAGGAAATTGGTAGTGGGATCATAAATAAAAAGACAATGGGAAAATGCTAATAATTATTGTTTATTATCACCCTTAGTGAACAGGATAATAAACACAATTTAACAAAAAAAAATGATTACAAGAGATACAAAAGATGAAAAACTAAAGACTCCATCTTAATTTTCCACTAACCACAAATAATGACAAATAAACTTACTTTCCCACTAACAAAAATAATAATAATAATAATAATAAATTTATTTTATTTAATATTAAAAATGAACCAACATCAAGCATTCATATCATGCAGTGTAGAACAAGAACATCCAAATTATAAACAAAATCATAATAGTTCATCATATTTTCTAACCACAAAAAAATTACTTATTCACAAGAGTTCATGGGTATACCGAGCTTTCCTTTATAAAATTGTCTTAATTAAGTGTATGATAGTCATCATTTCATTCTTACGTAATAGAGACAATCTTAATTGAGTGTACAAGCCACCTCGTTTGTGAAGTATATATATGAATAAGTTATTTGGTGGAACCAGACTCTTGATATCAATAGGTCTTATACATGCCAGACATGAATTTAGCTAAGTGCACTAGAACAGTTTGTTTTACACTCTGCACTCAAATTTGAATCTCTCATTTCCGTAATTTAGATGAATTTAGTGTAATTATCCTATCATTTGTTTGTAAAATAGAGCTTATATATATAAAAGAGGAATTTACACTTACAAAACCATCTTGTGAAAGAGAAGTGCCCATAATTAAGCTCATTTTGTATGTATTCCAAAACGTGTTTTCTCCAACTTTGCACATTTGTGTCCTAACACGTATGATCCAACCAAAAGAATAGATCCTTCGTAATAGACCTAAAATCAGGACACGTAAAATATTGCTTGGCATGCCGCTTCACAGGATTTTCTTGAATTTTTCATATGCTTTCGAATTACTAAGATAGAGTAAGCTCAAATATTTCTTGTAGACTTGCTGATATACACTCTCCCTGCCTCCCAAGAAATATACCTTTCGATTTTAAAAGGATTATAGTTAAGACTTAATTTTTAAAGTTAGAATATTGGGAATTAACCATAAATTACAAACTTTATTAAAAGATAGAGTCCATAATTTCTGATACAACCTTCACTCTATTTCTAATAAAAATTAGCTCGGAAGTTGGAAGTCCATGGTTAAACTTTGGGATTATTGCTGAAATCTTATACTTTAAATTAAGATAGATGAACAAAAAAAGAAAAAAAGAGGTAGCCAAGGTGGGTTGACTTGAGAAGTCCAGGGGAAAATGATTTAGATGTTAATCATTAACAAAGAAATTCCTCTCTTTTGCGGCCAAGTGTTTCATCAATAGGCACATAGTGGTTGTATTTTATGCAAGATTTTGCGATTAATAATTCTTTAATTACAACTAGTGTGTTTCAATCTTTAATCTCAAAAAGTCTAGACAAAAACAAAACACAAGATTTTCCAAATTCTGTGGTTAATTATTCAAAGCAACTCCGCGTTGATTGCAGCCTTCTTTCGCCAAAATACATAGAGAATGGTTTCTTTAGAATAGAAAGAACGGTAATTAGTATTTCATTTTCATGGCTTCATACTGATGGAAATTTTGACTTGGAAGTCTTCTGAAGACTTCAACAAGTCTTTCTATCTTTCTAATTAAACGATAAGACTTCAATATGTCCTCTCATCATTCTACCCTATTACATGCTGTTGAGTGTTGAGGCCTTGTTTCCTTTTCTGCCTTTAAGTTGAAAGAAAAAAGAAAACTGTTACAAATTTAATTACCTGTTCATTGCCCTTTGATTTTTCTGCTATTTCCTCGAACTTTCTCAAGCTTTGGAGCAGCAATAATTGATGGAAGAATCTGTTATAATGTAAATTAAGATTTAATTTGAGATGTAATTTGTAATGAAATCCAACCATGTATCCATCTATCAAATAAAATCCAAATTCTGGAGCATGATGTCTCAAGTGACGGAATATAACAGATGTGTGTAATTGATGAGTGTGTGAACTTCACACGTAAAGATTAAAACCTTGTCTGATAGAATAACCGATTTTTCACTTCTGCACTTACATTATTACTAATCAGTTTTAATTGGATGTTCACATTTTAATACACGATTAGATAGGCCTGGAAAATGGGTTGCGTTTGTGTCATTTTCGTGTAATATTTGTTATCTTAACTAATCGTATTGTATCAAACTTGTCAAATAAAATATATTTAATTTGCACCAGGCCTTGGAAAAGTGAAGGTTGCAGGAGAAGAATTCAGTTCTAGGTTCAAAAGTCTTGATTATTAGTTCACCAAAAAAAAAAAGTCTTGACTATTATTGATCAGTGTCTTCCACTCTATTTAATTACAAGGATGGACTCCTATTTACAACATATGAATGAACATGAAATAAAAGGATTAAATAGACCTAACATTTTCGTGTCATGTTTTACACCAACTTACTCATGACGAAGCCAGAAGAGTAATTATCAAAAGAATTCCAGCCTTCCCTTTATTCCAGTTGGCCTTCTCGTTCTCATATTTGTGTTGTTTTCATGTCATATTCGATATCTTAATAGGCCGTGTCGTGTAACACCTATTAAAATGAACAAGTACATTATTAGGAATAACTTCTTGGGCGACGAAGGGAAAATTGTTGCACAAAGAAAAAAACCATCGCCGGAAACATTGGGCTGCGAAGACTCCGTCTCGCAAAGCTCGTGACGTCAGGCATTGTGCGATGGAGGAAAAGTCTTCGTCGAGCAAAATGAAGATTGCGCGACGGAAGTTGTGGTCGTTGCATGTACCAAGCAACGAAACTGGGTTTCGACCCCCAAACTCTTGCGCGACGGTCACACGGGTTCAACGCACAAAGTCTTGCACCACGGACATTCAAGTTCGACCCACAAACTCTTGCGCGACGAACATGTAGGTTCGACCCACAAACTCTTACGTGACAGATATAGAGGTCATCACAGTAAGATTTTAAAATCATTTTTTAAGTAATTTATTATTTATTTATAAATTAGTTTTATAAAAAAAATTTTTTTTCGCTTATGTAAAAATGAATTTAATGAAAATAAAAATAGAAAATGTAAAGAAGAATATTGAATTGAAAATTTATTGTAAATGTACATAAAATGGAAAAAAAGTATTTTTAAATTCGAAAACAATTTAAAACAAAACTAAAAAAAGAAGTCTGCGACGGAATAATCGCCGGCTGGTGGTGTTGTTACTGTGTTGGGGGGCTGGGAGGTCGTAGCTACTGTGACGAGGGGCTGGAAGGATATAGCTGCTGGAACAGGAGGCTGGGAGGTCGTTTCTGGAGGTAGTTCAACATTGAGGAATTGAATGCCAGAGAACCGAAATGCACGATGTACTTGGTGCATCAAATTGTTTTGGGCCGCAATCTGAGACTGATGGGCCATAATTTGCTCCTTCAAGCTTGCCACTTTAAATGTCAGCGTTTCAACCTATTCAGTTCTCTACCTGGAGGATGAGGCAGATGGGTCTTAAAGGCGGGCTTTCCCAAGCCCCCGGTGAACATTCCCATGCCAACGATCGAGGGTTTGATCAAGTGTGTCGGTCATGATCTAAAACCCAGCATCCTCAGGGGGAAACACTTCTTCAATCAGGGTCTTTAGGGGAAGTTGGGAAGCCACCTCTTCCAAAATTGTCTAGCCCTTCTCCACCATGGTGGACTAGAAAAATGAAAAAAATAAATGAATTTGAATATACATGTAATTAATATTAATACAAATTGAATATTATAAATTTGAAAGAACTTACATGAAGCTGCTCCGTCAACTCATCCCTGGGCCGAACGTACACCTCCTTGAACATGTCAATTTCAGGGAACTTTGACCCTCATGAAAAACAAAAATTAAAGTGTTAACATAGATTACCAATTGTGTAATAAAGAGTAAAAAGATTGAAAATAAATATACAATTACCTTACGTCGCTCCTCCAACCTATAAGAAAAGCGTCGTGAACCGGATCGGTGATGAAGTTTCTTCTTCGACCGATTGCTCGAGTTTGCCTTCACTTTTTTCTGTTGAATTAAAAAACATATTAGTTTAGATATTTATAATAAATCAATGAAAAAATGAATTGTTTTTATAAATTGTAAATTTTTTTATTAATATATTATTGAAATATAAATTATACATACCAAGTATTTCTCGTCTTGAAAATGGCCACAGAGCCACTCCCATTCATCCCGACAGTCTAGCAACTGTATAGGGCACCCAACTTCTAGAGCGACCTCTGGACGGTCATATAGCTCATAATGCTTGTAGAGGTCGCTCTTCCATTGAGTGAACCTACTAGAGCAAAGGTCACTGATGTACTCCATTTGGTTGGAATCGAGGTTGGAGAGCTCATAGTGATGCTGCAAAACTCAACAAATAAATAGTAGTTAAAATTTATAATCTTTGTATACTTTAATAAAAATTTAGTATTTGAGGTTGAAAATACTTACCGATGATTCATAAAGCATAGCATCCTTGGTTTCTTGTGGCATAGCACTCCATGACTCCCACCTAAGGGGCAATGGTTCTTGATAACGTAGCCAACATCGGTGGCCAACCCACTATGCTGCTCCTTTGTTGTAGCCGCATGATGTCGAAGATCCCACATAATGGTGATCTTCTGGGTCGTGGTGCGAGTGGTTTGTGTAGTCTTTTGTAGTCTGCAAGGGCTCTTGGGCTTTTTTTTGTTAATTTTTTTTGACTTACCAAATAAACAAACTGAACATTAGATGCATTCTATTTTCTACCGAAAATTCGGCAGAACCTCCCTTAAAACTATAACATTTCCTAAAACCTGCACACAATATAACAACAAAAACAACACATCCACTCAACAATTCAACCAGTTTATACCAACTGGGAACATTAAAACAAAATTTACAACTTGTTGATATGACTTCTCAATGCTACTTAACAATCATTAATATAGGTCAAAATCACAATTCAAAATAACTAGCTAGCATGCATGTTATTCTCTGCATAAATTAAAAGATCAGTTTGATTTGCATCAAATATTTTTAACTTTGCTGCTCAATTATTAGAGAGGATAAGATTCCTTAATTATATTATGGTTCACATTTTAATTACACAAGACCAGTTCACATTATATACTTCAAGGGAAATGGTTGGATTTTGAATATCCATCTTTTAAGTGGAAGTTTGATTATCTGCAACTAATAATGCACATTAATTTGTACTTTATGCCTCAAGTTACTAAGTCATTCTCTAACACGTACATGATAATATGCTCTTTACATATATATATATATATATATATTTATAATTTTTGTGCATAAGGTGGCTGCTAATCAAGAGGCATTTTGTATAAACATATTCTACAATAAATGAGAGATTTGTGCTTAATGTTTCAGTGAACAAAATTATACTTACATCAGCTAATATATGCTTCCTTTTATATCACATTTGGTTTTTTAGGGAGGTGTCCTTAGCTCTTACGAATCATACAAGTTTCTTCAAAAATCAAGAATAGTATTTAGTTATGATGCTCTTTGAAAACAAGATCAAAACAATTATTGTGCTTGAAGTACTTCAACGGGTTATACAATCAAGGATATAGAATCATTTTAAATGAGCATCTCCATAATTATATGTTCCCTATTTTTATTTTTATTTTTGTTAAATGTGTTTACATATAAGCGAAATTCTACACTAATATACACCAGAAGAGGAAGAGAAGGTGGGAGGGAGGGAAGGAGCAAGCTTACCTGTCTGGGACCCCTCTTCATGAATAGATGAAGTCACCAAACGGCTGAGCCTCCTCAGAAGTCCAAATTCGTCGATAAGTCTGTCGGGCACTTAGGATAGGATGCGTCACCGAAGAAGTTGATGACGCAGTAGCCGTAGACACCGTTGGCCCCAAAGACACAACCAGAGGGACACCCATCATGGCCATATCAGGTGTAGAGGTGGCAGCAACATTACCTCCTTGAGAAGGTGTATGACTACGCCTACAAACTACCCGCCGGTTTGATATTAAATTCGACATCTACAAAAACAATCATGAATCTGTTTAGATATCATCTTATTATATGCATTTCATTTCACATATATTAGGTGAATGAAAACCTGAGATAGGAATAAAATTGAGTATTGCAAGGAACATGTTTTTTCATGAAAACAAACAAACAAATTTACCCATCTACAGTAATCTTCAAATGTATGCGCCATTACAAAGTTAAAGCCAAAATATGATCAAATCAATAATCTTCAAACACTTTTGGGCATACAACATTTTTATGCACTAAAGAAGATCACTTATAGATGCGATGAAGAATATTACTATTTATACTAGATACAAAGCTTAATGACTAAGCAATCCTTATAACTACCCAACTCACTAGCTTATGACACATGTAATACATTAACCAATGACCCATGTCATCATCTAAAACCATTCAAATCACTCAATACCTTGGTGCGAATTCGAATAAAAAGTAAATGAAAATAGTGTGAGGACATGAACTTATATAGATGTAATTCATTTCAATTTTTTCTTTTGTAATGTAGGTTTCATGCTTTTGGTACAGCAAGGATTAGGGGGCTTTTATTTTGGAATCTATGCATGCAGGTGATGCTTGTTGAATATCTTTTTATTATCCTAAGTTAATCATGCTCATATCCCACTACTAATGTTTGGACAGCTCCTTGCTAAATATGACTGGAAAAAAGACTAACAGACAGTGACATTGTGATGAAGTGAGTGAGAGCTTTGTTCAGCAAATGAAACAGGACATCCTTAAACAATTGAACCTAGCCTTTTCCTGTTAGACCAACTAATATAATGCAATTGGGAATGTCCTAATCATACTTTAGCACTACTCCTTTTCTCATCGTATCATTCATGTTTTTCTACACTGTGCAATATCGCTATAAGATTAGTATTTAATATCATTGATAATGAAACTAATTTTATTTTGTATATGTATATGTTAAGCAATACTTACACACACACACACACACACATATATATATATATATATATATATATGTTAAGCAATACTTACATCTAAAGTGGTATTGTAGAGGTTATCATCTATGAACTAAACTACTTTCGTTTCCCTTCTTAGCTAAACAATTCAAAGCTGCATCGTTTCTAGTTTTACACAGGGTAATGGTAAGATCAATTTGAACTGTTAGGAAATTCCCTGGAGTCCTATCAACTAAATTGGGGAATTGAACACAACCAAATTCACTTTAATTTTCCTTTTCGTTGAATCACATTACAAGATGTTCATAGCTAGGGTTCCTTTTCGCATGACAATGACAACACATGGCTATATATAGTACGATTCAGCAATCCAACATTCACCAATCCAACTAAAAAAAAAGAATAGTATTAGTTGTTAGCTTGTTATAAATAAAATAAAAAAAATTCAGAACATTCACCAATCTAACACAGGGCTATATCAACGATTATTGAACATCTAAATTCCTTTCCCTACCGATTTCTCATAATTAAAACCCTAAATAAAAAAAATCCCCAACTTGTAAATCTGTAATTTGAACCCTAATTCAAAAACCCTACACTGTGAGCGACTATAATTCCCAATTCTAACCCTAAATCCCTAACCTAGGATTCTCAATTCCAACCCTAAATCCCTAAATGTTGTAACTAAAACAATTGAAGATCAAAATTCAAAAAATTGCACTTATAAATAATTGAATTAAGGGAGATGAATTCAGGGAGATTGGGTCCTTACCTAGTAAAGTTGCGTGCGGTGTGGCGTCGGAGTGTTGTGGTTTCGAGACAAAGAGTGACAAAGAGACAGCAAAACCGAAGGAGTGCGAAAGAGGAAGACACTAAGATTGAGTCTGAGATAGAGAGAGATATAGTGAAGAGGTTGACTGAATGGAGATATAGAGAAATAGGAGATTGGGTCTAAGAGGAGTTCGAATTACAAACGAGAGAGATGAGCTTGAGTCTGAGATAGACAGAGAGAGTCAAATGAATTGAAGGCACCGAAATACAAAAGCACCCAATTCTAAGAAAAAAAATCAAAATTTTACATGTTTGCGCGACGAAGATGTTTAAACTTTCATCGCGCAACCAGTTTAAAAAAAATAATAATAAATTTAATATTTGCGCAACAAATATTTGTGGAGTCAATGAAGTGAGAGACGAAGGTGACTTGGGAACGCTTGGATTTCTTGAGACTTTGCAAAACGCAAAAACGGTCTTAGTAGTCCGATGCTTTTCGGGGTCTCTCGCTAAGATCCCTTAGTGAGCTCTTTAGTTCATGCGAGTCCCACCTAATCTCATTAAAGTTAGTCCCTTCTGCTAACAAACACTGGACTACACTAACTCTTAGTCCAATCCAGTTCAGTCCCACTTAGTGAGGGCAAACAAACGCCCCCTTAATTAATATACATCACAATTTTTCATTAATCCTCGTCTGAACTAAAATAAAGATCATCACTATCGTCAGATTCAGACTCTCATTCCTCCTCGTTTGTAAGCACATCAACATCATCGTTTGCCCGCTCGGGTGCATTGTATCGCAGTAGATCCTCGAGGTCAATCATAATGGAATCAATCAATATTTCAATTTCAGGACCTCCAATTACCTGATACAGTTCTTGTACAATAGTCATATCCCGCAATGTATCTGCATCGAATGCCATTAAAGTCTCTAATTGTTGGTCAGCAACATCACCATAATCGTTATCGGCAGCAGGATCTCGGTCTGCAATATCATAGACCCCTCTGTGCTCAATCTTTTGAACTATTTTCCATCCCCTCCTGGCCTTAGGGTCATCCATATAGAAAATTTGTTTAGCCATTGTTGCCAAAATGTAAGGGTCGTCATTATACCAACATATGTTAGTGTTGACCGATAGCAAACCATTATCTGATAGGAGCATATTTATGCGACTTAATTGGCTTGTTCTTGTGCGGTTACGTTGTGTTTCTTTAGTTATTTTAGTGTTTAAAGCCATTTTCATTTGTTTGTAGGTCTTAATAACAACCTTGTCAAGAAAAGTGCATTTTGGTGCATGTTGGATCAATATTGGGCTCAAATGGATTGCATGCATGAGGATGGACGTTTTGGGCATATGTGTGTGCAAGTGTGTGTGTGTAATTGCAAGGATAAACAATGACAACTCATACACATGCAAAGAAGCCCACATGCAAAGTGAAAGACTCTAAGTACAAAGTATGCAAGAAGATGCATTTCGGAGGCCTTTGGAGCATGTTTCGGGCTTGGAATGGATAGCAAATGCATGGGCCAAAGTGGATGGACGAATTTGAGAACTAAAGAGGCCAAGAATGTGAAGAATTAGTGTCCAAAAGATAAAGAATTCAGCCCAAAAATTTGTCACTCCAAGTTGCACACTCCTTGCCATGCAAAACACATAGAATTCCCTTTGGATTCCCATGCCATGCTTGATAACTCTTGTCCCCTACATAATTTCTGATTTCATGCTTTAATTCATTTAATTATTTCACTCAATTGCTTGATACCTCTTGTTCCCTTCACCCATTAGATTTTAGACAACCTTTACATCCATTACATGCACCAATTGATGCTCCATCATTCACATTTGGAATCCAATGGCATGTGTCACACATGTTGTTGCACCTTTGACCCATTTGTTGACACATTTCACCTCCCTTTCCATCTCTATGCAATGTACACAATCATTCATGCTCCCTAGCTGCAACACCACTCCATTTTACCCTTCACACTTTGCATCATCACTTCATTTTCACCCTTGGACCATTGCACACCACACACACCAACTTGCCATGCATTTCATCCCTAGCCTAACCTGATTTTCTAAGGTTTTTGGGGCCTATAAATACATGTTTACACCCCTTGGCCAAAGAATAATCCCCCATATTCATAATTTTATCACAGAAATTCGTCCATACACACCCTATGAAGCAAAACACCCCAAAAACACCATTTTAGTGCCTAGAAAACATAACAGCCACTCCACCTTCTTCCACCCTCTTTGCCTAGTTCTCCACCACCTTCCAACCATCAAACACTCTTCCACACTCACCCTAAACCCCTCCATATCATTCCCCATCCATTCTACACCATAAATCCACCCAAAAATCTGTCCACAAGCTTCATGCCGCAACAAGGAGGAAGGGAGATCCATTGATGCACTTGCTTTCCAAGTTGGAGCATTTTAGGTGTTTTCTTTCCTTTGATTTTAATGTCTAATTTTATGTATCTTTGTATTGCAAGAATGAGGAACTAAACCCCCTTAGTTGGGGGGTGATTCGAAACCATGTACATGCTTGCAATATGATTTGATTACATTCAGTTGTTATTTCATAAGTTGCAGATTCAATTCGTTCATCTACTTGATTGATAAATTATTTGTGTATGTTGATTGAGAGTGCACGCTTAGTTTTCTTGCATGAATATGATGCTAGATTATGAGGGAGTTTCACCTAATAGTTACAATCTTATAATCACAAGTAGTGAAGGTCGCTTGAAAACGATCGCGTTGAATGAATTCTTGACACTAGTTTCATGCTCATCATAGTAACGAATGCCTCGTCAACACTTATAGTTCTCATTGTGCTTCATAATTCTTGATTGTATCTTTATTGTGCTCATCACGTAAGGAACCTTTGAGGAATGCTTTGAATTGTTGTATGCGTTTTTCCATCCAATTCATTAACTTAAAGAGAACTTGAAGGTTAATTTAAGCGTATCTAATTAACTTGGGGTGTTGAGTTTCATAATTTATTGAAAGAACAACTGAAAATCATTTTGTTTGCAAGTGTGTCATGTGTGGAGAAGAACCTCCTAACTAGCCTTTTATCCATCCTTTTCATCCAAAAACGTTTTACAATCTGTTTTGTTTTCAATTTTCGTCCAAAACAAATCCCCCTTTATTTTGAAGTCTTAGATTAGTTAGAAAGTGTTTTGATTTGTGTTTCTAAGTGTTTTGATTCAAGTTTTCATCCAACTTCGTCCAAGTTCTTGTTAGGTTCTCAAAATTGCCCAGAAAGTGGTTTTTAGGCAGTTTTGAGTCATTAGGTTGCTGTTTTGAGTTTTATGTTTGTTTAAGTATTTTAAAGTATAGTTTTGCATTCTTTGAGTCTAGTTTAGTGTTTTAAATTTTGTTTTTATGTTTTTAAGTCAGTTTTCAAGTGTTTAGCAATCCCTTCTAATCCCCGGCCTAGAACGATCCCTACTTACATACTTTACAACATTTGATAAAAAGAGGGTTTAATTTTGTGTGTTAACTTATTTTTCACATCAAATTTTGGCGCCGTTGCCGGGGATTAGCAACTTTGCTAATCTCTTGGATTGTTTTCTTTCGAATTATTGTATTTTGTTTAAGTTTCTGTTTAAGTTGCTGATTTGTTTTGTTTTCTTTGTTTTTAGGTACTAGTTTATGACCCGTAGCTCACAACCTGTTCGTGAGCATATCTCCGACTTTGACGGTGATTTTGAGAGGACTTTGAGAAGGAAAAATAAATTGCAAGAGTCTAATCCTCCTAGTCCCGAGCCTGAATTAGAAGAGCAAGAAGTTGAGGTTGAAGAGAAGGCCACGACACAAGTGGGTGGAGAAGAGCAAGGTATAGCCATGGACAACCGTACGCTCAAGGAGCTTGCCGCCTCGGGTTTGGATAATGCCGCACCATTGTGTATCCAATATCCCATGGCTGCTCAAGGTAAAACTGAAGAGTTCGAGTTAAAGTCAAGTTTGCTCCACCACATTCCAAAGTTCCATGGGCTGTCCATGGAGGATCCGAACAAACATTTGAAGGAATTTGAAGTGGTATGCTCAAGTATGACTCCAATTACCGTTGACGGAAGTATTTTAAAGATGAAGGCTTTTCCATTCTCTTTAATGGACAAAGCCAAGGATTGGTTATACGAGTTGGCTCCCGGTACAGTTACATCTTGGGAGAGTATGAAGATGGCGTTTCTGGAGAAGTTTTTCCCAACTTCTCGCATCATTCTTCTTCGTAAAAAAATAAGTGGAATTCAGCAAAGCCAAGGTGAATCTTTTCCATCTTATTATGAACGATTTAAATCACTTGTTGCTTCTTGTCCACAACATCAGATGAAGGAGGAGTTACTTCTTCAATACTTTTACGAAGGTCTTTTACCACTTGAACGACAAATGTTGGATGCTTCCGCGGGATGAGCTCTAGTGGATAAGACACCTAGGGATGCCAAAACTCTCATTGCGAATCGAGCACTCAATGCACAACAATATGAAGGTGTTGGGCAAAGAGACACCCCACGGCCACATCATGTCAATGAGGTAAGTTCTATTTCTGAGTTACAATCCCAAATGGCTAACCTTACGTCTATGTTATCGCAGTTGGTTGAAGGCCCCAAAATGCAAGGAACTACAATCTGTGGTGTATGCTCCATTCAAGGACACCAATCTGATCAATGCCCTCAATTAATTGAGAATGGAGGATGGGAATCGGCCAATGCTGTGGGTTATTGGAATCAAAACCAACCAAGGAATGATCCTTTCTCCAATACATACAACCCGGGATGGCGTGACCTCCCCAATTTCAGATGGAGAGATGTACCACAATATGGCCAACAAAGTGGATTCCGACAACCCCCGGGTTTCTTTCCAAGGCCAATGGAACCACAACCACCTCCTCAGGCACAATCTTCCCAAACTAACCCAGGTACGTCTATGAATGATGATAAAACATATCAGTTATTAATCACCATGGCGCAGGGAATGCAGAACCAAGCAAAGAAGGTTAATGAGCTGAAGAAGCAAATGGGCCAAATGGCCGAATTTTTGGGGCAATTCCGTGAAAATGGTAAGTTACCAAGCACTACGGTGGTCAATCCAATGGGTGGCTTCGAATCTGCAAAGGCTATCACATTATGAAGTGGAAAAGAGGTGAGAAACAAGGAAGATGAGAAGATACAACTCGAAGAAGATGAGAACACCTACCCCACGGCAAGGGTACCATCACCCATGCCGCAGCCATCTAAGACATGCCATCCGTCCACCTCAGGTAAAAATGTTCCAAATGTTGTGATTTCGAACACTAATCTGCCCAATGTCCCCTTTCCTAGCAGATTTTTGCAATCAAAGAACGAAGAGGAGGAAAAAGATGTTCTAGAGACATTTAGAAAGGTGCATGTCAACATTCCCCTCCTTGATGCCATAAAGCAAATCCCGAAGTATGCCAAGTGTTTAAAGAAGCTTTGTACAACAAAGAAACGTGTCCGGGAGAAAGAGGTGGTACATGTAAGTGAGAATGTCTCCGCCATCTTGCAACATAAACTACCCCCCAAATGCAAAGACCTGGGAAGTTTTACAATTCCATGTGTCATTGGTAATACCCGTTTCAAATCTGCCATGCTAGATTTAGGAGCATCTATTAATGTTATGCCATATTCTGTTTATGCATCTATGAATCTAGGAGCACTTAAACATGATGGTGTAATCATACAATTGGCCAATAGATCTAACGCTTATCCAAATGGAGTTTTGGAAGACGTTTTAGTGCAGGTTGATCATTTAGTCTTCCCAGCGGATTTCTATGTCCTCGAAATGGATGAATCGGACCATGCCCCTTCATTGCCCATCCTCCTTGGAAGACCATTCATGAAAACGGCTCAAACGAAGATTGACGTGGCCAAAGGATTAGTCACTATGGCATTTGGTGGTGACATGATTAGTTTTAAAATTTCTGAATCCATTGAGACTCCTAATATTGTTCATTCTTGTTGTGCCATTGGTAAAATTGAAAAGATAAGACCGGACCATTCAGCACCAAGCACGAAGGATGCATCAAGAATCATGCAAGACGAGGGAATTGGAGTGGAGTACAAGGAGCATACAGCCACTGCCCTCAAAATGCTCAAAGTGGCCGAAAGCACCATGGGGAAGAATGTTCACATTGCTTCCACTTCATCACATCACATAGGTAAGCCACCTAATCCAAATCCAATGCCATTTAAAGTTGATAGGTGGTTCCCTTCTTTGGTGCAGGTACCCAAGCAAATCCCCGATGGTGGCCGTATGAACATGAACCTTAGGCAACACAACGCACCCATCAACAAACATCACTATCCATTTCCGTTCAAGGATGTAATCTACGAGAACTTTATGGAGCATGTTGTGGAGGATATCCCACTGCATGCCGTGGGTTCCAAGGAGAAGTGAAGGTGTTCATCGTCCGGCTGGAAGACATTAAAGCAAGCGCTTTAAGGGAGGCAACCCATTTATTCTGCTTGATTGTCAATTTTATTACTTGTTTAATTATTTTTGGTTATGATTTTCTATTTTGAAATATTAACAAATATGCAAGGGATTTTTGACATTAAACTTCATGAAATGAACAGGAATCTGGGAAATAAAGAAACATAGCATAATACAAGAGGAAGAGCCTTCACAAAGGCTGCTTGGGAGAGGTCGTAGTAGTCGGCGGAGTTGCAGTAGTTGGCGGAGTCTCAGCAGTCGGTGGGGCCACGGAAGGAGGAGGTATCAGAGGTTGATCAATTGGAGCTTCACTACGCGGTGCCGCCCCAGAAGACGAAGGCAGATGCTGTTGGAACAAACCCACAAACCTCCGGTGATCAAGTAAAATCTGACCATCAGTTTCCTGCAGCTGGTCAATTTTCCTCTTCATGTTTGTGGCATAACTGTGTGCAAGCTTGTGCAATTGTTTATTTTCATGCTTGAGTCCTCTAATCTCCTCTTTGAGACTCTGTATTTCAGCCACCAACGATTCAACGTGATGGGTTCGAGCAAATAGGCGTTGGGCCATGTTGGACACAGAACCCGCACACTGCACGCTAAGAGCCAGAGACTCCTTAACCGCCAATTCATCAGACCGTCTAGCGAGCAGTCTGTTATCTCTGGGGGTGACAAGGTTTCGGGCCACCACCGCAGCAGTCATGTCATTTTTCATCACCGAATCCCCAACGGTGAGAGGACCAGTAGGGGATATGAAGGACGGGCGCCATATGTTGTCTGGAGAAGGCGGGGCTGCACCTTCACCAAGGTTCAAATCAAAACGACGATCAGAAGGCCAGACATTTTTCAGAGGTTTTGGAGAAAGAAGAGATCGGATAGATTAAGATTTCGGAAGTGCAAGAAGGGAGTGTTTACAGGAGGGAGCTCAAGTGTGTTGTGGAACAAAATTAATGCCTTTATAAAAAGAAGAAATCAAAGAGGCGCTCCTCAGAAATCGAAGAAACGTCATCTCGCAAATCGAAGAGTCGATGCTCCTTTCTCAAAAGTCGGATTCTTTTCTCAAAAGAGGCATTTCATTTCTCAAAAAATGGGCTTGCTCAGAAACCACGAGCCGACCCCCGGATTTCAAAAGATCAATTTGTCCAGACGTGTCGTCACTCGTCACATGCAACTTGCAGCTTTGCGGAAATTACGGGCAGCTTTGTCAGAAAGCGCGTAATTTGTACTATTCATCCATCCACCGGCTGCCGACAATGAGTGAGAGAATAGTTCCGGTTGTGAAGAAAAGCCCTATAAGTATCTACCTTCGCCTTCCACAGCAAAGGCACACCTTCTCAGTACTTCTTCATCTCGCTGAAATGGCTTTCCAACAAACCCTCTCAAGTCACTCTGTATTTTTCATCCCCTGGGATACTCCTGCAAACAACCCATCCAGAGCACAAGTATTTCATATCATAAAGGTTGAGAGCACGAGTATCTCATATCATGCTTTCTCCCTGTCCTTTCTCCAGCCAGCACCTGCTCTCGAGTACTCATCATCTTATGTTTCCACTTCGTCTCTCACGTAAAAGGGAAGTGAAGATGATACCTCGAAGCATGTGGAGACAACGTGCTGATTCATCCTCAACTAGGGACAAGGAGAAAGAAAGCAAGAGGTGGACACTTGGAAAGATTGAAGAAAGAAACAGACCAACACCTCTCCCTCGTGCCTGCCCGTCGTGCAGAAGAAACAAGCAGAGAAGAATGCAGCTTGCACAATCATCCCAGTGGAAGGAGTCTGAGATGAAGAACTAGAGAAGCTGCCACATCTTCTTGGAGAACAAATAAGGAATTGCAACATCGCCAAAGAGAAAAGCTTCTCCGTACAATTTCAATCCAGTTCAAGATCAAAGTTGTGGAAAGTCAACAAGATCATCTACCTCCATAACCAGATTTGCGTTCCTAAACTCTACTCCTTCTTGTTTTTACCTTGCTATATTTGTCATGTTCATTCATTGTTTGTTTATTTGCTTGTTTTTTGTGTGAGTTATGCTTGAAACATTGAGGACAATGTTTGATTTAAGTGTGGGGGGGGTAACTAGTGTTTTACATGAAATTCGTAGAAAATTATCACCCATTACTTCTAGTGTTGTTCCTTGCTGTTTTAAGTATTTTTAAGCTGTTTTGGAGTGTTTCAGTGTGTTTTGATATAAAAATCCGAAAATTCATAAAAATTTGAAAAATTGTTTTTGAAAATCCCAAAAAGAGTTGTTTTTTGTGTGCTTATTTGTGTCTTAGGGTACCTTCCAACACAATGATGAGGATTTAGTTTGTAATTGCATGACTGTTAAAGAGAGTTATAAACATGGATGAAAGTTTGATTTACTCTTTATTTATGCGTGATTGTGGTTATAACTTATGAAATCACATGTAATCATAAAAGAAAAAAAAATTAGTTTTTTGTAACATGCTTGAAGGAAAGAACTCAAACTAACGCTACAACCTTGTGAGACTTGAGCCTAAATGTTTATTTGGAGAGTTAAAATCTGTGCATTATTGTTTTCTAAAGTCGTTGCATGATCTCATTATTCTTTGCTTGGTTATTACTTAGAAGGCGTTTCATCATTTAGTTCCAAATGCTAGAACTCATGCCTATTTCATTCAAAGCATGCTATTGATTTGCATAACACATATTCAAGATGAAGTTGTGTAGTTACCACCACCAAAGCCAAACTGCCATGTATCCCATATCGTTATATGTTTAAGTTAACCCCATTGAGCCTTGATAGTGTAGACATCGAAATTTTGGTAAAATAAACGTTGATCAATAATTAAAATTTCAATGTTTATGTGTCACATAAATTTTACACATAGCATTGAATAAACGAAAAATCAAAATAAATCGAAAAAGTCATCAAACGGGACACGTGTCAACACCTGGCAGAAATGATTTATTTCATCTAATATTTAAATCCAAAAAATCAAGTTTTGGAATTCTATAAATAAGAGGCCAAGGCATTCATTTTAGGACACCAATTGATAACCAATTCACCTCACACCAAAACCTTGAAGCTTTGAAACTCCAAAGCTCCCAAGCAAATCCCGAAGGATCAAGAAAGCTCTCTTCGTTCTTCGTCAGATCCTCATTCGAAATCAAGCCCCAACGGCCCTTGAAGAACTTCCACTGATTCAAGATCAAGCCCCGACGGCCCTTGAAGAAAGTGTCATCGTTCATCATTCGTTCATCCCTAGATCAAGCCCCAACGGCCCTTTGGATCCACGACGTCAACAAATTTGCACAATTGTTCATCCCAAGATCAAGCCCCGACGACCCTTTGGACCAACAACATCAAATCCACCCATTGCAAAGATAGAATCAGAGGCTAAATTTGTAGAAGAGATTGTAACCCCTAAATCATCAATACAAATATTATTTTGTACACGTGTTTCTTGTCTCATTCATCGCAGGAATTTCCGTGTTCACAAATTTGGCACGCCCAGTGGGACCATCTCTACTTCTCATCTCTATCTTTGAATCCGCAAAAAGCACAAATGGCATCAAAGAAGGCTCAAGTTGTTCTCGCAGCCAATGCAAAGAACAAGAACGTTATCACCGTAGGCGGTGTTACTTCGGGCGTCATAACTCGAAGCAAGGCAAGAGCTCTTTCTGTCGCATCTTCCACCCCTGCATCAACTCCGCCGAAGGAACAAGAGCACATGAGGCATGAACCTGTGATCACCATGGCTTCGCTAAAGGCGCCAAGGAAGGAAAGCCCAAGGAAGTACTCTGGTTTCATGCTTTCCGATGTCGACTCAAGTGGCAACTCAGCCATGCAAGTCATGACTACTGGAGCGACTTCAATGGATGAGCAGTTGGCTCATATGAATGAAGCAATCGCAAGGCTAACATGGATTGTGGAAGAAAAAGACCAGCAAATTGCCGTACTCGTCAACCAACTAGATGTAAAGCCCAACGTGAAAATCGAGCAAGGGGATGGTTCAGTAAAGAAGGAAAACGACGAGGATGAAGAGCCTCCGGTGGAGAAAATCGATGTGAAATTGGAGCCAGGCCAAGCAGAGGCACTCATGGGATCTCTTTCTATCCAACAACTGTAAGAGATGATAACCAGCACCATCAAGGCGCATTACGAAGGGAGCTCACATACCTCATCATTCTACTCAAAGCCCTACTCCAAGAAGATTGATGCCTTAAAGATGCCAAGGGGTTATCAACCACCAAAGTTCATACAGTTTGATGGAAAAGGAAACCCGAAGCAACATGTCGCACATTTCGTCGAAACCTGCAACAATGCAGGGACGGAAGGAGATTACCTCGCCAAGCAGTTTGTGCTCTCGTTAAAAGGAAATGCCTTTGAGTGGTACACAGACCTGGAGCCCGAATCTATCAACAGTTGGGAACAGTTGGAAAGGGAATTCCTCAACCGCTTCTACAGCACCCGTCGCACCGTGAGCATGCTAGAGATGACAAGCACGAAGCAATGGAGGGATGAGCCAGTCGTGGACTACATCAACCGATGGCGCAATCTGAGCCTTGACTGCAAGGACAGGCTCTTAGAGATCTCTTCGATCGAGATGTGCGTCCAAGGCATGCAATGGGGGTTACACTATATCCTTCAAGGCATCAAACCACGAACATTTGAAGAGTTAGCCACCCGTGCCCACGATATGGAGCTAAGTATTGCCCATCACGGGAAGAAAGAGCCGATCACCGACTTCAAGAAGGATAAGGTGTTCTCCCCAAATGTAGACAAGACTGGGAAGAAACCCTCCAAGGAAGCGTTCACCGTCAGCACTGCGCCCGTCAAGACCGTCTCCACGCCTATCAAGATCTCCTCTAAAACCAAAGCAAATGAGATAAAGAAAAGTGAGCCTCCTCGCACCCAAGAAAGGTACAAAAGCACCTTGAGGGAATTGGAGCAGAAGGTATACCCTTTTCCTGACTCAAACATGGATGCAATGTTAGACGACTTGCTAGAAAAGAAGGTAATTGAGCTACCCGAATGCAAGCGGCTTGAAGAAATGAATCGCATAAACGATCCTAAATACTGCAAGTACCATCGAATCGTGAGCCATCCTGTGGGTAAATGCTTCGTCCTCAAAGAGCTCATCATGAAGCTAGCACAACAAGGGCGAATCGAGCTCGACCTCGAAGACACGGCCGCGACACATACTACTACAATTGCATTTGGAACTTTCGATCCCGTGCCTCTCCAAGTAGCACTTGACCATTCCTATCAATGTTCAAGTTACACAATACCTTCTGCGCAACCATCACCGGGGGCAAACGAAGAAGATGCACATGCCGATGATGAAGAAGGATGGACATTGGTGACCTACAAAAAAATAAGGAAACCAAAACCACAAGCCATAAGACAAAAGGTGGAACAAGTGAGAAAGCACCATCCCCGCAACAGTAGGAAGCCCAAAAGAAACGTAAAAGTTGATAAGCCAACGTATGCTGGGGAACCTATGGAGCAAGAGCCATGCATCCCTGTCTCAGTGCACGAGTACTTCCCGAATGACTTCTTCCAACAGTGCACTATCGCTGCATGCCACATGGTTGAAGTAGAAATAGAAGAACCTTCAAAAGGCAAAGATATCACCACTGAGAGAGAAAAAACTCTCACGCTCGAAGAAGGTCTGCCAACACACTTTAGCATTGAGGAAGCGCTACGATTACCAAAGAAGATGCGAATAGCATTAGCAGCGGTCTTGGAAAGTCCCAATGACCACGAAGTGCAAGAAAGCAAAAACGATGGCTTCAAGCTTTGGCCACATGAATATGCCACATGCTGTACCATCGAGGACACAATCCATTTCACCGACGAAGACTTGCTGCTAGGATCCAAGCCTCACAACCGTCATCTTTTCGTCTCTGGGTACGTAAGGGAGCACAAAGTCAACCGTATGCTTGTGGATGGTGGATCAGCCATAAACATCATGCCAAAGTCAACAATGACTACGATCGGCATCAAGGCGGATGAACTGTCCTTAAGTCGTCTACTAATCCAAGGTTTTAATCAAGGAGGACAAAAAGCGATGGGCATGATCCTAGTGGAGATGACTATTGGTGAACTCAAGTCAAGCACGATATTCCACGTGATTGATGCAAGAACTTCCTACGGTTTGCTCTTAGGAAGGCCTTGGATCCATGCAAATGGAATAGTACCGTCCACCCTTCACCAATGCTTGAAATTCTACCGAGAAGGAGTGAAGGTGATCTATGGCGACACCAAACCATTCACCGAAGCCGAATCACATTTCGCAGACGCCAAGTTCTACATGGATGAAGACATGGTGCTCGAAGCTCTTCCAAAAGAGATCAAATCCACGGGTAAAGCAACACCTAAAAAGCAGGAGTGGCAAGCCATGCCCAAGAAGCAAGAAGAAGAAACCATGTCGTCTTTAAGCAAGAATGATGATGAGCTTGCTAAATCTGCAACAATCAAAGGGAGTAAGACGCCCTCAAATGTACTAAACACACCCGTTTTCCGATACATCCCGATGTCAAGAAGAAAGAATGGTCAATCCCCATTCGAAACTGAAGCAAGCAAAGTCTATGCACAACGGTACGTGGATAATGTAAAGTTGCTCAAGACGAATGCAGTTCTACCTCTGACACAACTAAGCAACGCTAAGGTTGCAAGATTACCACAAGGCTTCGTAAAAGCTCTACCAAAGAGAGCGGAACCAAGTTTTCTCCCAACCAAGAGGACTGAAGAAGGTTTTGATCCGAACGCCTACAAACTCATGTCAAAAGCTGGGTACGACTTCGCTTCTTCTTCGAATCCTGGAAAAAAGGTTTCAAACACCGTCAACAATAAAGAACGTGACCTCACCAAGACTCAAAAGAAGTTGAAGAAGCATGGTTACGGAGTTAACAACAACAAAGCTGGACTTGGCTTCACATCAAATGCACCCGTGAAGATTTCAAGCCAAGCGAAAAATGCTAGCACTCAACATATCAGTGTGAGCATTGAACAAGATCAAGAGGAGCCTAAATCTACCATTCGAACGCCAGTCTTCGATAGGATGAATCGTTCAAGACCCAGAACGTCAGCCCTTGATCACATTGGTGGTCAAAACCGAACCTCCGTCTTCAAGAGGCTTAACAGGCCAACCTCCCGAAGCTCTATTTTTGAAAGGTTGTCAAAACCTAATAAGCAAAGCAACACAGCTAGCTCTCCTCCTCGTCAGTCAGCTTTGGAAAGACTTGAAGACAACATGAAGTTTTCTGGAAATAGGGAAACAAGGTCAAAGGAAGAAAAGCTCGACAGGCTATCAGGAAAAGGTGATATTCGAAGCTCGATTCCTTCAAGGATGAAGCGTCAAGCAATCTTGGAGGTTGACGCAAATGGACCACTGATAGTAAGAAGGCGCACCATCATCCATACTGGACAATCTGCATACCAACAAACCCAAGAGGACGACATTAAAGAGGAAGTCCAAGATGTCTTCCACATCACGATCCAAGAAGGGAAAGAATACGAGACCCTTGAAGAAGATGTCACTGCTGCACCACCACAACTTGAGGATGAGGGGCAAGCCACGGTTGACGATCTCAAGGAGCTCAACTTGGGCACAGAAGAGGAGCAAAAACCTATCTTTGTAAGTGCACTGCTAAGAGCAGACGAGATAGAGGAGTACTACCAACTGCTATCAGAATACAAAGACGTCTTCGCCTGGACTTACAAAGAAATGCCCGGCCTTGACCCTATCATCGATGTGCATCATCTTGCAGTTAAGCCTGGAACACGACCAATAAAGCAAACTCAAAGGCGATATCGATCCGAGCTCATTCCACAAATCGAGGCAGAGATTGACAAGCTAATTGAAGCAGGATTCATTCGAGAGGTGCAATACCCCAAGTTGATCTCCAACATCGTCATCGTCCTTAAGAAATTTGGACAAATACGTGTTTGCGTAGACTTTCGGGACCTCAACGACGCTTGTCCGAAGGACGACTTCCCCTTACCAATCATTGAAATCATGGTGGACGCAACCACTGGCCACGAGGCACTGTCATTCATAGACGGCTCTTCTGGATACAATCAAATTCGTATAGCTCTCGAAGACGAGGAACTAACAGCATTCCGGACTCCAAAAGGTATCTACTGTTACAAGGTGATGCCCTTTGGTCTAAAGAACGCTGGAGCTACATATCAACGAGCAATGCAGAAAATCTTCAATGACATGCTATACAAGAACGTAGAATGTTATGTGGACGATGTGGTGGTCAAAACAAAGAAAAGATCAGATCACTTGAAGGATTTGCGAGTAGTGTTCGAAAGGCTGCGAAAATACAACCTCAAGATGAACCCATTAAAATGTGCGTTTGGCGTCACCTCCGGAAAGTTCCTTGGCTTCATTGTCAAGCACCGTGGTATTGAAGTGGACCAATAAAAAATCAAGGCCATTCAAAGCATGCCTGAGCCAAGAAACCTGCATGAGTTGAAAAATCTACAAGGATGGCTAACCTTCATCAAACGCTTCATCTCTAACCTTGCAGGGCGTTGTCAACCGTTCAGCCGACTCATGAAGAAGGATGTTCCGTTTGTATGGGACGAAGCATGCCACAATGCTTTTGAAAGCATAAAAAAGTATTTGTCAAGTCCGCCTGTCTTGGGGGCGCCTGTGCCCGGGAAACCGCTCATATTGTACATCGCCGCTCAAGAAAGTTCAATTGGAGCACTCTTGGCGCAAGAGAATGAATCCCAGAAAGAAAGAGCGCTTTACTACCTTAGCCGAACCCTCACCGGCGCCGAGTTAAACTACTCCCCAATAGAAAAGATGTGCCTTGCCTTGGTGTTCGCCATCCAGAAACTCAGGCATTACATGCATGCGTACACCATCCACTTGGTTGCAAAAGCTGACCCGGTCAAATACATCATGTCCAAACCCGTCTTGACAGGGCGACTCGCTAAATGGGCGCTACTTCTTAACCAATATGAGATCATCTACGTCCCAGCTAAAGCCGTAAAGGGACAAGCGCTGGCAGACTTTCTTGCCGATCACCCAATCCCAGCTGATTGGAAAATCTCAGACGACTTGCCTGACGAGGAAGTGTTCTACATCTACATCTTCCCGACATGGACGATGTTCTTCGACGGATCTGCACGAGCAGACGGAGCGGGGGCAGGAGTAGTATTCATGTCACCACAAAGGCATATATTACCTTATTCCTTTCAACTAAGCGAATTATGCTCCAACAATGTCGCTGAGTACCAAGCACTGATCATCGGACTCCAAATGGTGATCAATATGGGAATCACAGCCCTTGAGATATTTGGCGACTCCAAGCTCATAATCAATCAACTCTTAACTGAATATGAGGTGAAGAAAGATGATCTCATCCCATACTTTCGGCTAGCAACTCAACTGCTACAAGAGTTTGAGACTGTGACACTAGAGCATGTGCCAAGAAAAAAAAATCAAATGGCAGACGCTCTTGCCAACCTAGCCTCAAGCATGACATTAGGAGAAGATGAAGCTGCAGATGTGCCAGTTTGCCAAAGATGGGTGATCCCCCTCATCACTGAAATGCTACTAGATGATACAAATGTCATCTCAGTATTTCCAGTCGATGTTGAAGAGTGGAGACAACCGCTGATCGATTACTTAGAGCATGGAAAACTTCCAGATGATCCTAAACACCGATCCGAAATATGTCGACAAGCACCTCGCTTCCTCTGTTACAAAGCAACACTCCACCGACGCTCTTTCAAATGAGTACTTCTGAGATGCCTAGGTGAGGAAGAAGTTAATCAAGCCATGGAAGAAGCACACTCAGGCGTATGCGGGGCGCATCAATCTGGACCAAAGCTACATTTCCAGCTCAAAAGAATGGGCTACTACTGGCCAAGCATGGTGAAGGACTGCCTGGAATATGCCAAAAGGTGCCAAGCCTGCCAATTCCATGCAAACTTCATACACCAACCACCTGAGCCATTACACCCTACAGTTGCTTCATGGCCATTCGATGCATGGGGATTGGACGTCGTAGGACCAATTACTCCGAAATCATCTGTAGGAGAAGCTTACATCCTAGCTGCAACAAATTACTTCTCCAAGTGGGCTGAAGCCATACCCCTAAGGGAAGTAAAGAAGGAAACTGTCGTCCGTTTCATCAAGGAGCACATCATCCACCGATATGGAGTGCCTCGCTACATCATCACTGACAACGGAAAGCAATTCTCCAACCGACTCGTGGATGAGCTATGTGAGAAATACAAGTTCAAGCAGCATAAGTCTTCCATGTATCATGCCCCGGCCAACGGTCTTGCAGAAGCATTCAACAAAACATTGTGCAATCTCTTAAAGAAAGTGATCGGCCGAACAAAGAGAGACTGGCATGAAAGAATAAGCGAAGCACTTTGGGCATATCGGACGACACATAGGACTCCTACCCAAGCTACGCCTTATTCTCTTGTATATGGCGTGGAAGCTGTTCTACCGCTTGAAAGTCAAATCCCCTCACTGAGAATAGTTATACAAGAAGGCTTGACTGAGAAGGAGAATGCAAAGTTGCGCCTTCAAGAGTTGGAAGCACTCGACGAAAGAAGGCTCGAAGCTCAACAACACTTGGAATGCTACCAAGCACGGCTATCCAAGACATTCAACAAGAAGGTCCGCCCAAGGTCTTTCCAAAATGGAGATCTCGTCCTCGCATTGCGTAGGCCTATCATCACAACTCACAAGACGAAAAGAAAGTTCACATCAAAGTGGGATGGACCATATGTAATACAAGAGGTTTACACCAACGGCGCCTACTTAATCATGGCAGAAGACGGCTTGAAGATTGGCCCTATCAATGGAAAATTCTTGAAGCGCTACTACCCTTAAAGGCGACAACCAACGCTCCTGGTCCGCAAGAGCATAAACTGTGTACGGCAAAATCATCATCAAAATCATAAAAAAAAAATGCATTTGAACTACGTTTGACTTGATCTTTTCCTTGGAAGGGTACGTAGGCAGCTCGAACATTAAATTTCGAGCTCAGTCACATCAAAACTAAAATAAAATAAATGTTTTATTAATGAAAGTCAATTTCATTACATGTAAGAAAATAATAATAATAATAATAATAAAATAAAAAAATAAAAATGAAAAGATAAATAAGTGTTTCTTTAATAAAGGTCAATTTTATTACAAATTTATTTAAAAAAAAATTGCAATTTTCTTTGTACGCAATTAAATTACAGTTTCTTCGAAAAAAAAAATATATATATATATAGACTCCTTTTATATGTATGACCTCTATCCAGCCGGCCCATCAAAAGGAGGTCATCCAAACCCAAGTGGCAGTGACCAGGCCCAAGTCTATTGTCCAAAAAAAAAAAAACAGCTCCAAGAAGAAAACCAAGTCCACCAGCCACAAATCCGGGCCCAGCTCTCAAAGCCCATCTCCACTGGGATCTCTTCTCAGCTCTCAGCTAACTCTCATCTCCCGCACTCTCTCGGATCTCCCTCTCTCGCCGATGAGGTTCCCCTTCCAGCACCACCAGGTTCCGGGATTCGGAGCTGTCATCGGAGTTCCGTCTTCCGCCGCCGCGGCTGCGAAGCATGTGCTCTATTTGGACTCGATTTTCAGAGCCGGCGCGATGAAGAATCCCCAGTTTTATCCACGCATGAGATTCGATCACCCCAACTTCCACCAGCCCGATTTCCACGCTACCGGCGGCGCCCAGAGCGTCGGACTCATCCTCGATGGTCGATCTGAACCAGAACGTTCTTGATCTGCGCGGCGACCCTCCCCATGACCAGGATAGTCTGTTCAGATCCAATGAGGCTTTGCCTGTGCCCTCGACCTGGTCACTCATATCAGAGCCAAATATGGCAACTACTTTGGCGTCACTGCTGCTGGTTATCCGGAGGCTCACACGGACGCCATTGCCGCCGATGGCCTCGCCTCTCCAGAAGCATATCAGAGTGATCTCGCTTATTTGAAGAGAAATGTTGATGCCTGAGCCGATTTCATCGTCACTCAGTTGTTCTACGACACTGATACTTTCATCAAATTCTTTGAGTTTGAAGCTGAAAAATGGGCTTGTGGGCAGTTGGACTGTCGGTAAAGTCAGGGTCGATCCGCTTACAGTTGCAGCTTCAGTTGCCACAGCATACAAGCCGTCCACGGTTCTGGAGATTGTGCTGGCAACCTATAAAAAAAAAAAAAAAAAAAATTCGATGCCAGAAGCTGCTGGAGCGGTTGCGGCTGCAGCCGTAGCTGATCAAATGCTTGGACCAAAGGAAGATAAACATTTGGCAATTGTCCTGGTTGGTTTGCCTGCTCGTGGAAAAACTTTTACAGCAGCTAAGCTTACAAGGTACCTCCACCATGGTTGCTGCCTTTGAATGTGATTGACAAAACCAAAGTTTGTCAACTCACACCCAAAGGCCTTCTCTCCGTCCGTAACAAACAACAACGACGAAGAACTTCAATAAACCACCGTCAAACGACTAGCTGGTAGTGAAGCTCAATGCCTTGCATTCTACCTCAAGCTCCAGCTGCTTCTACACCTCCGCCATGGCTGCTGTTTTTGAATGTGATTGACAAAACCAAAGTTTGTCAACTCACACCCAAAGGCCTTCTCTCCGTTCGTAACAAACAACAACGACGAAGAACTTCAATAAACCGTCGTCAAACGACTAGCCGGTCATGAAGCCTCGACTGCAGCTCACCGTCCGTCGAGTTCCATCCCTACAAAGCACCATATATAAAGAAAAAAAAAAAAAAAAAAAAGGTGTTCAAATGGTGACCAGCCACCAAAAGCAAAGAAAAGAAGTGATTGACAGGCACCATCCAAAAGGAAATGATAAAAAAAAAAAAGAAAAAAAAACAAGAAAGGCAGGTCATGGTGTATGCAACTATTAGCAATTATGAAAAAGGAAATAGGTGATGGAGGCAGAATAATTGAAAGGAAGAAATCAGGGGGAAGACGACAAATTTCCGTCTAAAAAATAGGGAGTAAAAGAATAGTGCGCATTAGTCAGATCTATGTTTTAGCAACATACTGAATAAAATAAAGCATGTTCATTGATATCTCTAAGAAATTATAAATGCGTAAAAAAAAAAAAAAAAAAAAAAAAAAAAACCTTCACGAATGTCACTCATGAGAAGCCTCAGTACTTGAAGCCTTAGTACTCGGCGACTTATGTGAAGCCTCAGTACTTGAAACCTTGGTACTCGGCGGCTTATGTGAAGCCTCAGTACTTGAAGCCTTAATACTCGGCGGAACCCTAGAAGAGGGAGGCGTTGGGGATGGATTATTCGAAGCCTCAATACCTGGTCGAACTTCAGATGACGAAGGCAAAAGGTCCCTCTGGAATACATCCACAAATCTCCGATTGTCACTTTGAATCCGACCTTCGGAGTCCAGCAACTGACCAAGCTTCCTCTTCATGCTCGTCGAATAATTATTTGCAAGCACATGCAACTCTCTATTCTCATACTTCAGCTGTCTGATCACTTGATTAAGAACTACCACCTCGGCTGTCAATGATTCAACCTGGCAAGTTCGAACAAGTAAGCGTTGGCTCATGTTGGAAACAGAGTTCGTACACTGGACACTGAGAGCCTGGGACTCTCGAACAGCTAATTCATCGGACCGTTGTGAAAGTATCATATTATCTGTAGGAGTGATAAGGTTTCTAGCTACAACCGTAGCCGTTGCTGCATCTCTCATTACAGAGTCTTCAACTGTAAGAGGGCCATTAGAAGATGAGAAGGACGGGTGCCATATATTACCCTGACGCGGTGCACCTGCGTCACTGCTAAGACTCAAATCTAAACAAATGTTAGATGAGTTAGCCATTTTCAAAAAGATGGTAAAAGAAAAGGGTTGGAGTGAGTAAAAAAATCTCAGAAATACAGCAAGGACGATTTTCAAAGGCGAGCAATCTTCAAAGCATGCAGGTCGAAAATGATTGACACCTCTTTAAAAAGAAGAGGCAACACAACCACTTGTTCAAAAAAAATAAAATAAAATAAAAATTAAAGAAACTCCACTCTTCGAATTTCAAAACCCGGATTTTCCTGCGTAAAATCCGTCAACACTTTTCAGACGCAGTTTCAGCTTTCGGCTATCACGTGCAACTTTGCCAGAAATCACTGACAAGGTTGAAAACGTGTGGAGTCCATCATACTCACCTACCCGACTGTTGGCCGACAAAGCATGGGAGACAAGGCACATCCACCCTGCCACTTGCTGTTGGGAGCTCACCATATAATGCGACCTCCATCCTCTATGGCAAGACACACATCCAGCCTGACTCTTCTCCCTTGCCGAAGGCATCTGCAACCAAAACTCAGTTTTCTTCCTCCCTGGAAACGCTTCTTCAGCCAAATCACATCAAAGCAAAGGTATCTCATATCACTGGGGTTGAAAGCAAGAGTATCTCATAGCATGCTTTCACCCTATCCTTTTCTTTGTCCTTCCTCTTCACTACGATGACAAGGATAAAGAAAGCAATACGTCGGAACCTCCACTCAAGCTCCTGGTAAGGAACCGACTGCTTGGAATCTTTCCTGATTGCTCACCTAGCACTGCTTTCGAAGTACCCATTATCTCAACATCTTATGCTTCTGGAGAAGATACCACATCTGCCAGGAGAACAGAAGAGGCGAAAGAAAATGATGCATCGAAGCATGTGGAGACAAGCTCAACAAACACATGTGCTGATCATCCGCTACTTCTTCAAAAGCAAAAGTATCTCATATCATCGGGGTTGAAAGTAAAGGTATCTCATATCATGCTTTTTCCCCATCATTTCCTTTGCCCTTGTTCTTGCCTGCAGAACAAGGAGAAAGGAAGCAATCAGTCGGAACCTGAAATTAAACGTCCGATCAGGAACTGATTGCCAGGAACCTTTGCCTGGTTGCTTACCTAGCGTTGCTCTCGGGTACTCATCTTCAACTGTTAACGGATCTCGAATTTCCTCAGCAAATATTTCAAAATAGTTGATATGGTGTTGGCTCTTTACACTGAAGCTGCCAAGCACGGATGAGTGGCTGAAAAGTGATGCTCCGAAGACCATTTAAAGGCAAAAGGTTGCCGCCACTTCTGCTAGGTGAAAGAACTTCCTAGGGTAATTTAAGAACTAATGGCCTGTGGAAAGTCAATAAGCACAACGGTCTGTGGAAAGTCAACAATTGGAGGAAACCAAAAATGTCCTCCGAACCAGTTCAAGATCAAAGCTGTGGAAAATCAACAATTAGAGGAAACCAGAAAATCCTCCGAACCAGTTCAAGATCAAAGCTGTGGAAAGTCAATAAGTGCAACAAAATACGTGCCGATTCACCCACTACCAAAGCAAAATATCATCTACCACATGAAGCTCCTTGTGGTCCAATTTCAACCTTCAAGATCAAGCCTCAACGGCCTTTGAAGAAATTTCAAACAAAGTTCAAGATCAAGCCCCAACGGCCCTTGAAGAAATCATCAACCCAGTTCAAGATCAAGCCTCAATGGCCCTTGGATCAACATCTGCAGTAAGGGACTTCAAAACGCATCTTCTACCCGTGACAAGCACATGTATACGACGCGCCTTGAAGTGGGGGTATTTGTAGACATCGAAATTTCGGTAAAATAAACGTTGATCAATAATTAAAATTTCAATGTTTATGTGTCACATAAATTTTACACATAGCATTGAATAAACGAAAAATCAAAATAAATCGAAAAAGTCATCAAACGGGACACGTGTCAACACCTGGCATAAATGATTTATTTCATCTAATATTTAAATCCAAAAAATCAAGTTTTGGAATTCTATAAATAAGAGGCCAAGGCATTCATTTTAGGACACCAATTGATAACCAATTCACCTCACACCAAAACCTTGAAGCTTTGAAACTCCAAAGCTCCCAAGCAAATCCCGAAGGATCAAGAAAGCTCTCTTCATTCTTCGTCAGATCCTCATTCGAAATCAAGCCTCAACGGCCCTTCAAGAACTTCCACTGATTCAAGATCAAGCCCCGACGACCCTTGAAGAAAGTGTCATCGTTCATCATTCGTTCATCCCTAGATCAAGCCCCAACGGCCCTTTGGATCCACGACGTCAACAAATTTGCACAATTGTTCATCCCAAGATCAAGCCCCGACGGCCCTTTGGACCAACAACATCAAATCCACCCATTGCAAAGATAGAATCAGAGGCTAAATTTGTGGAAGAGATTGTAACCCCTAAATCATCAATACAAATATTATTTTGTACACGTGTTTCTTGTCTCGTTCATCGCAGGAATTTCCGTGTTCACAGATAGCCTACATTCTTTGTTAAACCACATTATCCTTACCTAGCCTAGTTTAGGACCATCCATACCCTTGTTCTTGAAGCATAGTAAAGTATGAGTCAAATTGAATTCCTTTTGATTAATGTATGGCAGAAAACAAGTGTGGGGGAAGTGATTCTTGTGTGTGTGTATGCCAAAATCATTCATACGGCACGAGTAGAAAAGAAAGATTCGTGAAAAATAGAATGAAAAGAAGAAGAGCTGTGAAGAGAAAAGGAGTTGAAAAATATGTGAAAAAGAGTTTTAAAGTGTTGCTTGTTGAAGAAAGGGTCCAAAACATTGAATTCGGCCCTAAATATTGCTTGAATCTTCCCTTCGTGTTTAAAAGTTGATTACTGCAATCTAAGTGAGTTCTAAGTTTCCATTTCATTACTTTTCTTGCTATTGCTTTAAGAACGTTTGTTATCCATATCCTTCATTTGTTAGCCAACACCCCAAGCCCGTTACAACCTTTGACTTCAATCTTGAGTGTTATGTGTTTCAATTTGTGGAGTTTGAATTTGGTATGAGCATATGGTGTCACTGGTTCTCGCGTCTAAGTAATAGCATTCCATTCATGAGATCATATCTAAACATGCTTATTAACTCCAGAAATTGCTTTCTTTGTGATACATATATGTGACCATTCGTTTTCATATCTACATCAATCTTCTCACATATAACTAGTATAAGGTGTGTAGTTGGAAAATCTAAGTGAAAATTGAGTGCATATCTTGTAAGGAATTGAGCGAATTCTCTAAGGCATGTTACTACATCAAAAACATTGTTTTAATTGATTAATTGTGAACTAGTAAGTGGTGACTATGATTAAGTATGTGCTTAAGTGTAAAGATGACTCAAATATGTGGGGATAATGATTTTTAACATGTCATGTGCATTGGAAATCCCTGAGGCAGATGTTGGAAGGTTTAGGTTGTGTTTTATTTGTTTTGTTTCGTTTTATTTCTTTGTTTTGCTCGAGGACTAGCAAAAGCTAAGTGTGGGGGAATTTGATAGGAGCATATTTATGCGACTTAATTGGCTTGTTCTTGTGCGTTTACGTTGTGTTTCTTTAGTTATTTTAGTGTTTAAAGCCATTTTCATTTGTTTGTAGGTCTTAATAACAACCTTGTCAAGAAAAGTGCATTTTGGTGCATGTTGGATCAATATTGGGCTCAAATGGATTGCATGCATGAGGATGGACGTTTTGGGCATATGTGTGTGCAAGTGTGTGTGTGTAATTGCAAGGATAAACAATGACAACTCATACACATGCAAAGTGAAAGACTCTAAGTACAAAGTATGCAAGAAGATGCATTTTGGAGGCCTTTGGAGCATGTTTCGGGCTTGGAATGGATAGCAAATGCATGGGCCAAAGTGGATGGACGAATTTGAGAACTAAAGAGGCCAAGAATGTGAAGAATTAGTGTCCAAAAGATAAAGAATTCAGCCCAAAAATTTGTCACTCCAAGTTGCACACTCCTTGCCATGCAAAACACATAGAATTCCCTTTGGATTCCCATGCCATGCTTGATCACTCTTGTCCCCTACATAATTTCTGATTTCATGCTTTAATTCATTTAATTATTTCACTCAATTGCTTGATACCTCTTGTTCCCTTCACCCATTAGATTTTAGACAACCTTTACATCCATTACATGCACCAATTGATGCTCCATCATTCACATTTGGAATCCAATGGCATGTGTCACACATGTTGTTGCACCTTTGACCCATTTGTTGACACATTTCACCTCCCTTTCCATCTCTATGCAATGTACACAATCATTCATGCTCCCTAGCTACAACACCACTCCATTTTACCCTTCACACTTTGCATCATCACTTCATTTTCACCCTTGGACCATTGCACACCACACACACCAACTTGCCATGCATTTCATCCCTAGCCTAACCTGATTTTCTAAGGTTTTTGGGGCCTATAAATACATGTTTACACCCCTTGGCCAAAGAATAATCCCCCATATTCATCATTTTATCACAGAAATTCGTCCATACACACCCTAGGAAGCAAAACACCCCAAAAACACCATTCTAGTGCCTAGAAAACATAACAGCCACTCCACCTTCTTCCACCCTCTTTGCCTAGTTCTCCACCACCTTCCAACCATCAAACACTCTTCCACACTCACCCTAAACCCCTCCATATCATTCCCCATCCATTCTACACCATAAATCCACCCAAAAATCTGTCCACAAGCTTCATGCCGCAACAAGGAGGAAGGGAGATCCATTGATGCACTTGCTTTCCAAGTTGGAGCATTTTAGGTGTTTTCTTTCCTTTGATTTTAATGTGTAATTTTATGTATCTTTGTATTGCAAGAATGAGGAACTAAACCCCCTTAGTTGGGGGGTGATTCGAAACCATGTACATGCTTGCAATATGATTTGATTACATTCAGTTGTTATTTCATAAGTTGCGGATTCAATTCGTTCATCTACTTGATTGATAACTTATTTGTGTATGTTGATTGAGAGTGCACTCTTAGTTTTCATGCATGAATATGATGCTAGATTATGAGGGAGTTTCACCTAATAGTTACAATCTTATACTCACAAGTAGTGAAGGTCGCTTGAAAACGATCGCGTTGAATGAATTCTTGGCACTAGTTTCATGCTCATCATAGTAACGAATGCCTCGTCAACACTTATAGTTCTCATTGTGCTTCATGATTCTTGATTGTATCTTTATTGTGCTCATCACGTAAGGAACCTTTGAGGAATGCTTTGAATTGTTGTATGCGCTTTTCCATCCAATTCATTAACTTAAAGAGAACTTGAAGGTTAATTTAAGCGTATCTAATTAACTTGGGGTGTTGATTTTCATAATTTATTGAAAGAACAACTGAAAATCATTTTGTTTGCAAGTGTGTCATGTGTGGAGAAGAATCTCCTAACTAGCCTTTTATCCATCCTTTTCATCCAAAAACGTTTTACAATCTGTTTTGTTTTAAAGTTGATGTTTTGTTTTCAATTTTCGTCCAAAACAAATCCCCCTTTATTTTGAAGTCTTAGATTAGTTAGAAAGTGTTTTGATTTGTGTTTCTAAGTGTTTTGATTCAAGTTTTCATCCAACTTCGTCCAAGTTCTTGTTAGGTTCTCAAAACTGCCCAGAAAGTGGTTTTTAGGCAGTTTTGAGTCATTAGGTTGCTGTTTTGAGTTTTATGTTTGTTTAAGTATTTTAAAGTATAGTTTTGCATTCTTTGAGTCTAGTTTAGTGTTTTAAATTTTGTTTTTATGTTTTTAAGTCAGTTTTCAAGTGTTTAGCAATCCCTCCTAATCCCCGGCCTAGAACAATCCCTACTTACATACTTTACTACATTTGATAAAAAGAGGGTTTAATTTTGTGTGTTAACTTATTTTTCACATCATTATCTCACTTAACACCTCCAACTCAACGTGGGTTTGTAACAAACCAGCGACACTTAAAGGGGATAACTAAACACCAGTCTCTGTAAAGTAATTGTACAACACTTGTCAGTTTTCCCTAGAAATAAATGTCTGCAATGTCGCCCGTACCCGGTACTTGTACCCCACTATTTTGTGTACAAAGCTTGTCATCGCGATTAGCTGCCAAAAACTTGATACCATTTACATGACAAACGGAGTACAATTCTGCGCTTAGAGGCCCAATCACCAAGTTGTACAATTCTTCATTGTAAGCGGGTGAATTAATTTCCTTCAATTTCTTCACCTAAATAAAAGAGAAAAAAATGTCGTGTTAATTGAACATTTACAATTATGCAAAAAACCCAAACACGAACAACATACATTTTCACGAAACTATCAAGGAAACAATTCACGATGTTTTTTGGCATATAAATGTGAAGGATGTTCTTGCTTCATCAACTCTTCATGCTTATCTAGGTACATAATTGTCTCGTCACAATTGTTAAGTACAAACCAATGTGCTACCTCCATGTCCTTTTTGTCAAACACCCCCTATCTGATTGGTTTGCCAAATGGTCGTGCAATTTGCCCAAAAACAGAATTTTTTTCACTTCTCACACCATCATCATTATTGCGTTGCTGTCGGTTGAATGTAGTCTCAACGTCTTATAGGTACATTGCACAAAATGTAAACGACTCAAAGTCGACCCATGTCTCCACGATTGATCTTTCAAACTTTGCCCTGTTTCATACACTCTTTTTTAATTCACCCACTAGTCTGCATCAATAAACAAATTATAGTATAAAATTAGTCTAATTGTACATACATCACAAACTAAAGTATTTATGGCGAGTATATACCTCGGATGCATCCATCGATAGTTGACAAGTTCGACTAGAAGTGCCTCATCCGGCAAGTGAATCATCACGTGGATCATACTTGTTAAGAAAGCTGGAGGAAATATTTGTTCAAACTTGCATAGCACTTCAATAATATCGTCGCACAACTGTTTAACATCGGACTTCCACAAAGTTTTTGCAATTAATTAACTAATAACTAGCCAACAACATAATCAGCTTCACCACGTCTTCGGGCAAAAGGTGTTGAATTCTCACTAGGAGAAGGCGTTGAAGTATGACATGACAATCATGACTCTTAAGGCCGGAAAATTTTTCTTCATCCACGTTTGCACAACGGCCGATGTTTGAAGCATACCCATCTGGAAACTTTACAGAAGATAGAAACTGCAAAATTCTTTCAACTTTTCCGGTTTCATCGAAAACGATGTGAGCTTCTTTCTGGTTATGTCTCCATCCCTCGTCATCCATAAACCTGGCCTAATGCCCATTTTTTCCAGATCGATCCGAGCTTTTATTATGTCCTTTGTTTTTCCCTCGATTTCCAGTATAGTTCCAACCAGTGTATCAAACACATTTTTCTCAACATGCATTACATTGATATTGTGTCTCAAATTTAATTTGGACCAGTACAAGAGCTCAAACAACCTCGTTTTGTGTGTCCAGTTTAGATGTGTGTCTGGTCTTGTCCCATTTACAGACTTGCCTAACGGAGCAAAATCCAACCGATTCACCTGAACCAAAATTTCATCGCCGAACCATTCTCTGGGTTTTGGCCGAAACTCTGTGCTGTTGAAGAAGGTTGTCTCATTCTAACTACAATCGTGGTCCCATGGCAACCACCTATAATGCCCTAGATAACAAATTTTTCTCATGTGCTAACTAGATGTCATGTCCTCTTTGCAAACTGAGCATGCATAAATACACATCAATACACATGCCCAGATCTTCGGTTATTAACAACGTCACCATCATAAATTCTTTTTTCATGCACTTCCAAGGTGGAAAATTATACGGAATTACGAAGATTGGGCAAGTGATGTGGTATTGGTTTATAATCCCGAACATATTAAACTCATCAGTATCAAGTCCTAATCTAACATTCCAGGGCTCACGTGCAAATTCGAGGTACAGCCAATCAAACTCTTTCCAGGCCTCTCTCCATCTACAGGATATCTCATAACATTGTCATCCACTTGTCTGTCCTTATGCCACTTCATGTCGCTCGCAGTGTGCATCGACATATACAATCGCTGCAACCTGGGCTTTAATGGGAGATCACGCATAACTTTTTGTGGAATCTTCGTTCTTCTATTATGAGATGTCATTTTAAACCGCAACTCATTACATACAGGGCATTTATCCAATGCTTTATCTCTTTGTAGAAAAAAATGCAATTATTATTACACGCGTGAATTTTTTTCATATCCCAATCCAAGACCACTCAACATCTTCTTTGCACTTTTATGATCTTTAGGAAGACAATTGTCCTTTGGAAGCATCCTCTTGAAAACTCCCAAAAAATAATCAAAACACTGGTTTGACATACGAAACTTTGTTTTTCCATGCATCAACTCAACAATGGTCGTGAGCATCGAAAATCCTTTGCAATCGGGGTATAATTCTTGTTTGGCACTTTTTAATAGTTTTTCATATTTTTCGAATATTTCACTATCAATGGTGGGAGGGGCACCATCTTCTACTTCCACATTTGTATTCGAACTAGCTGTTGGAAAAACATCATTGATAATGTCCATAATTTGTTCATTTGGCTCCACAATAGAGTTAATTGTATCCACTGCTTGGGTAATGTGGGAGGATGAAGCATATTATATTTGTTCTCCATGATGATTCCACATAGTATAGGTTTCCATTGTCCCATTTCTCACTAAATGGTATCGAACAGTTTCAAAATATTCAATCATTAAGTTGTTACACTTTCTACAAGGACACCGAATTTGAGTTGAACCGTGATTGTTTGCAATTGCAAAATCGATGAACTGATTTATTCTATCTAAATAATCATCAACATATCTGTTAGGATTATGTATCCACTGTTTGTCCATTTCACCTACAAACAAATTTTTTTACAAGGACTACAACAACTTCAATTATGACGTGTCACATTATACCTTCGGTATGGGTCCTATCTCATTCGACAATGCACAGTTACGTGCTGTAAAGTTCGAGCGTGAGAAAAATTCGGCAGCATCTCTTGCAGTTCTTCAAGTGCACGATGTAGATACAAAAAAACTACGAAGAGCGCAAAGAGATGCTACCACATTTCTCACATTCAAACTCTAATGCGTGAACCGCAAACTACAACATGTAAATGTGCAATCTCAAACTGTCCAAAATTTTGGGACAATTCAAGAATTAATTGGACCGCAGTCATGCTTTCGCATCCATTCACGAAATCCAACTAATTCTCAAATGAGAAACTAAACTCATACGAACATTGCAAACCATTTTTTGTACATTCGTACAAAAATGATTGCATACAAATACATAAACTCACAACACCTATAAACTACATACAACACAATTTAAATGAATGGAAACTAAATAAGTTAGTTAAGAAAAATTATACCTCAAACTGTTGGAAATTGCACCAGGGGAAGGCAGCTGCTGCAATTGTTTTGCAGCTTCTGCCTTCCTGCAATTTGGTGAAGTGCATTAAAGTCAAGAACTTTGTGCGACCAAGAAATCGTCGTGCAAAACCTTGGGCTTCAAATTTTTGGGGGCCAACCGATACGCTTTCCCAGTTCGTCGCACATTTTTTTTAAGGACATTAGCTTAGCCTTCAACTTTTTGCATGCTTTCCCAGGTTTAGTTCGTCGCACTTTTTTTTTATGGACATTGGCTTGGCCTTCAACTTTTTGTGCGCTTTCCCTAGTTTTTGAAACCCATTGCTCGACAAAATGTTGTTTGTCACTCATTTTAACCATTGCGCGACGAACTACAGTTCATCGTGCTTTTTTTTTCTTTTTTTTTTTTGTGGACATTGACAACATTTTTCCATTCACTCTTCAAAAAATTTCAAACCACATACATATTTAATAAATAATACCATTTGTGCATATTAATTAATATACATACTTATTAAAACGCATTAATTTCATTCATAATAAACATTAAATACATATTTAATAAAAAAATTCATACAAAAAAAAAACTTAAAATTCATATCTAATTATTAAATAAGCAAAAAAATTAAAATAAGAAACCCTATTATACTCATGCAAAAAGTTAATAAATTAAAATCTCACTATTATATTATATTTAACAAACATAATTATTATTTTACTAATGAAATTAACACATACAGCTAACTCATTAATCATTTGCATCTTCAGCTCTTCAGGGATGGCTGTCGAAGACTCCCAATCTACAGCACATTTGTTGCGCACCATTGCTCATACGTCAGACGAAAAGTTGGCGTGCTTTGGTAACGACTCCTATTATTTTGTCAGACGAAAAGCTGACTTCACAACCCTTATTATTTTGTCAGCAGTGATTCGGTAATGGCTCCCACCATAAGTGTGTCGGACCTGTACCGCAACTCTTTTCTTGTTGTCTATCAACAAAAAATATTTTCATAGTACTAAAGCTAAATAAAAACTTTATACAAATAAAAAAAATTTCAACGCAAACATTTTCCCGAACCTTCGCCAACCGTTGTCTTTGAAGAACGCGCACCAGTGTCAGCCATCGTACCAACACTTAAAGAACAAACTGATTATAATCGTCAGAATTGTAAAGCATTTCTGAAATGAAGTGTGAAGAATAAGGAAACTTGCAAACTTGAATTTTTGTCACAAGCTGCCAATCTATGAATTTTTGTCAATGAAGAGAAATAAAACTTGCAAACTTTAGTATGTCACAAGCTACCAATCTATGAATTTTTGTCAATGAAGAGAAATAAAACTTGCAAACTTTCAAAGAAACACTTTCAAGTCTAACTAAGTTTGTAAGGAAACTTACATCCCTAGATTCATTTTGCAACTTTAGTATTGACAATTGTATGAAAAATTTGCTATTTCATTATCTTCATAAGCAATTCCTATAAAACCACCTTTAGTAAATAATGCCTCACCAACAAACAAGGTAAATATGTTGCAAAAAGAAATAATTCATATTCGAATGGAATTAAACTAATCAAAAGTTTCAAGGAAGAAAACTAATCACAAAATTTCAACCACATGAACACATGTTGCAATAAAAAAAAAGATTTAAGTATGTATAAGCATGGATACTCAGTCAACTACTAAATCATGAGTAAACAAAAGGTTTGCAGTTATGTACAAACAAACCCATTTCACCAAAATGCCAAAACAATACCAAACCACATTTTTTAAATTGATAATAAAATCACAACCTTACCTTTGTTCACTTTTGAATAGGCATGACATTACAGCCAGCTCAAATTGGTTAAGAATTCATAAACCAGAAAAGGAGGATTCCCAATTTTAAATCAAATGGCTAGCACAAACAAGAAGACAAATTACAACATACTTTAAAATAAGAATTCACCATCACAAAGCACTTGTAAATGTAAGAAGGTGTTATCAAGTATATGGTTGCCATTACTCACACCACCCCATCAGCAAAAAACTATAATAATTATATATATATATATAATTAAATATTCAAAATTGGTGACCATTGAATCAACTTAAATATACATACCATTCAATTTCTTATGTGTTATACGTACAAAATAAATAAGTTTAAATCTACTTAATATATATATGTGTATATATATATATACCATTGAACTTGATAGGATACAAATTCCACAAAACTAATTTCAACAATCCAACCGTCAAACTTATTTGTATATGCTTCGAGATCGCATCAGCAAAAAATCACAAAAAACAAACATTCAGATATCAAGTAATGAGACAAAACTTTTCGACGTTATCAACGAAAAATCACGATTTAACGGTTATTTTAACTCCGATTTTGATGATTTTTTTACAGCTACACTCCTTGACCCTATATGAATACAATGAATGAACTCGATCTTCAATTGAAAATATTTACACTAGTGGATATCACAAAATCTTATGTTATATTTAATGAAAGTATTAAGAAACTCTTAAATGTTAATGAAACTATTGTTTTGATGGGATAAGCACTCTACGAAACTAGTTTCAACGATCCAACCGACAAACAAGTTTGCATATAATTCAAGATTGCATACACCAAAATTGCAAAACACAAACATTTAGAGATCAAGTAACTGGACAAAACTTATTGACGGTTATCAAGGATAAATCACGATTTAACGGTTATTTTTAACTCCAAATGATGATTTTTTACAGCTACACTCCTTGATCCAATATGAATACAATGAATGAGCTCGATCTTCAATTTAAAATATCTACATTAGTGGATACCACAAAATCATATGTTACACTTAATGAAAGTATGAATAAACTCTTAAGTGTTAGTGAATCTAACGTTTTGATGGGATATGCTTTCTACAAAACAAATTTGAAAGATTTAACCGTCAAACTTGTTTGTATATCCTTCGAGATCGTATCAGCAAAAAATCACAAAAAACAAACTGTAGACATCGAAATTTCGGTAAATAAATGTTGACCGATAAATCAAAGTTTCAACGCTCATGTACTACATAAATTTTACACGTAGCCTGTGTCTAAACAAAAAATCGAAATAAGTTGGAAAAGTCATCAAACAGGACACGTGTCAACACCTGGCAGAAACGACTTATTTCATCTGAAATATTATATTCAAAATTAGGCCTTGGAAAATTCTATAAATAGAAGGCTAATTCATTCATTTGGAGGGAACCAAAATCATTAGGGAAAATTCTGATGCTCTGAAGCTCTGAAACTCCGAAGCTCTCAAGCATCCAGGTTCCCAAAGAATCAAGAAAGCCTTACTCGTTCTTCGTTCATCGTTCTTCCAAGATCAAGCCCCGACGGCCCTTGGATCAACAATCATCCACCTTCAAGATCAAGCCCCGACGGCCCTTGAAGAAAGCCTTCTTCGTTCTTCGTTCATCATTCATCCAAGATCAAGCCCCAACGGCCATTTGGATCAACAATCATCCACCAATTCTTGTTCTTCAAGATCAAGCCCCAACGGCCCTTGAAGATCCGTTCATCACTGTTCTTCAAGATCAAGCCCAAAAGCCCTTAAAGATCCGTTCATCACCGTTATTCAAGATCAAGCCTCAACGGCCCTTGAAGAAACACTCATCCTCAAGATCAAGCCCCCAACGACTCCTTGAAGATTCGCTCAAATCCACCTTCAAAGATCAAGCCCACGACCCTTGAAGAAACTTCCAACAGTTCATCCAAAATCAAGCCTCGACGGACCTTGGATCAACGAAACATCCACAAATCAACACTTTACGGAGATCGAATCAGAGGATCAAAATAGAGAGAGATTGTAACCCAAAATCATCAAATACAAATATTTGTTTGTGTACGTCGTTCTTATCTCTTTCGTTTTTGGAATTTTCCGTGTTCACAAATTTGGCACGCCCAGTGGGACAATCTTTACCTCTCATCTCTTTCTCCGTTCAAGGAATCCAAACACACCTCAAAGTCAATGGCATCAAGCAAGGGACAAGCCGTTCTCGCAACCACTGAGGGAAGGATCCTAAGCACTTCTGCCGCAAACAGACAATCCATTGGCACCACAACCGCTCCTCAACATGCCACTTCAAAGTTGGTGCCGCTAAAAGAGCAAGGGGAGCATCAAAGGTGCAGGTCCGTCATCAACCTAACCTCGCTGGGGGCATCAAAGCATGTCGTTGAGGCACATCAGATGACATCCCAAAGCGGCCAACGGGGTCCTTCATCAACACCATGGATGCTTGAAGAGTCACACATGATGGTTGCACAAGTCATGACCATCGGCGTTACTTCCATTGAAGAACAACTGGCTCAAATGAATGAAGTGATCGCAAGGCTAACACGGATTGTTGAAGAAAAAGACTTGCAAATCGCTGCACTCGTCAGCCGATTGGAGCCACAAGACGGTGAGAACCCCGACCAAGCAGCCTCCAGTGGAGAATATCGATGTGAAGATGATCCACTAAAGAGAGAAGATGGCAAAGAAGATGAGCCTCCGGTGGAGAATATCGATGTGAAGCCGGAGCCAGACCAAGCAGCAGCACTCATGGGATCTCTTTCTATCTAGTAGCTGTGGGAGATGATCACCAACACCATCAAGGCATAGTACGAAGGGAGCTCAAATACCTCCGGGTTGTACTCAAAGCCTTATTTAAAAAAGATTGATGCCCTAAAGATGCCGAGGAGATATCAACCACCAAAGTTCATGCAGTTTGATGGAAAAGGAAACCCAAAGCAGTACGTTGCACATTTCGTCGAAACTTGCAACAACGCGGGGACGGAGGGAGACTACCTCGCCAAACAGTTTGTGCACTCGCTGAAAGGAAACACCTTTGAGTGGTACACGGACCTAGAGCCTGAATCCATCAACAACGGAGAGCAATTGGAAAGAGAATTCCTTAACCGCTTCTATAGCACCCGCCGCACTGTAAGCATGCTGGAGCTCACAAGTACAAAGCAATAGAAAGATGAGCCGATCATTGACTACATCAACAGATGGCGCACTCTAAGCCTCTACTGTAAAGACAGGCTCTCGGAAACCTCTTCAATCGAGATGTGCATCCAAGGCATGCAATGGGGTTTGCAATACATCCTTTAAGGCATTAAACCACGGACCTTCGAGGAATTGGCCACCCGCGCCCATGACATGGAGTTGATCATCACCCATCATGGGAAGAAAGAACCGATCGCCGACTACAAGAACGACAAAGTTCTTGAGACAAAGGTGGAGAAGGCTGCATGGAAACCCACCAAGGAAGCGATGACGGTCAACACATCCCCCGTCAAAATCTCCACACGAGGCAAGGCGATTCAAACCGAAGCTTTTCGTGATCAAGAGATGAGTAGACGCACTTTGAAGGAGCTTGAGGAGAAGACTTATCCATTCCCCGACTCTGATGTGGTTGCCATGCTGGATGACCTGTTGGATAAGAAGGTGATCGGTTTGCCAGAGAGCAGACGGTCGGAAGAGATGAATTGTACCGATAGTCCAAGATACTGTAAATTCCACCGCTTCATCAGTCATCCGACAGAAAAGTGCTTCGTGCTGAAAGATCTCATCATGAAGCTAGCTTAAAAAGGAATCATCAAGCTAGATCTTGACGATGTGGTGAAGTCAAACTATACCACCATCACTTCTGGCTCTTCCGACTCAAGGTTTTTACCTCAACCGCTGGGGTCATCCTCCAAGACAAGCAAAGTTGAAGGATGGACTCAAGTAACTCCTAAGAAATTGCACAAGAAGCGTATGTCTCCTCCACAAGTGCACCAATCAGAAAGGGGGCAAAGCAGCTTTCGTCAACCTCCAGAGCAACGTGAACGTGTTGAAGATGATGAAATTTCGACACATAGATCATCCATCCCTATCACGATGCGCGATTTCTTTCCTGAAGACTTCTTCAATCACTCGGTCAAGACTCCTTGCTATGAAAATTGCAAGGAACGCCTCTCCAAAATTGCTTGACAAAATTCACAAATTCTCTTCGCCTGCACGAGTCTAAACTGCATGGCACAAAGCTCCTGGTCTGCACGAGCATAAAAGGCAACACCAATGCTCCTTGTTCACACGAGCCTAAACTGCACGAACCAATGCTCTTTGTTCGCACGAGCCTAAACTGCACGAACCAAAGCTCCTTGTCCACACGAGCCTAAACTGTAGGACACGAGGCTCATCGCCTGCATGAGCCTAAACTGCATGGCACAAAGCTCCTGGTCCACACGAGCATAAAAGGCAACACCAAACACTCATTGTCTGCACGAGCTGAAACTGCAAACAGCACCAACGCTCCTGGTCTGCACGAGCTGAAACTACAAACAACACCAAAAGCTCCTGGTCTGCAAGAGCATAAAAGGCAACATCAACGCTCCTTGCTTGCACGAGCTGAAACTGCAACACGACACCAACACTTTTTGCCTGCATGAGTTAAAACTGCAAACGGCACAAAAAGAAAATACCAAAAAAAAAATATACATGATATTTGAACTACGTTATGACTTGATCTCTTCTTTGGAATGGTACGTAGGCAACTCGAACGTTCAACTTCGAGTACAGTCACATCAAAATAAAAAATAAGATTTTATTAAGAGTTTTATGATTAAAAGTCAATATTATTACATTCTTTGTACAAAAAAATTACACGTTGTTTGTAAAAAAAACAAAACAAAACAAAACAAAACAAAAAAAAAAGAAAAGGAAAAGGTGCATGTATATATGTGTTCTCCCAAAATCAGCAAATAAATAAATAAAAAAAGGGCCCAGCCCAAAATTTTTCCAAAAAAAAAAAAACCCAAATCAGCAAGTCTATAAAGTCCAAGCCCAACGGCCAAGTCAGCCTGGTCACTCAAAGCCTTCAAAGCTTTCTCAAGTATAGACTGAAGATACTTGCTCTGTGCTGCAATTCGAAGAGTCATTGACGCCGCCGTCTACACCAACTGCAGCTCCTCGGCCCAAGTCACCATATCTTCCACTCATTTCGCTTCCAAATTCGAACCTCATTCGCTGCCGACAATCGAGCTGTTTGGGCAGAAACACAGCAGGTCGAAGCAATTACTTGGAGGCTACAGAATCCACGGTGAAGTTAAAACAGCGAAAAAAAAAGCAACAAAGCTCATCTCTGACGGCGGGTATGGGCTGACCGAAGCTGCGGGGCTAGTGGAGCCAGCGACTGAGAAAACAGCAGCTAAGTCCTCGATGACAGAAACCAGAGACGGTCCAGCAGGCAGTGAAGAGAGTGGAAAACGTGCGGCTAAGTTGAGCACTGCTGAGAGGCAGGAGATTCAGATGAACAAGGGGAAGCAGCAACCCAGCTTTTTCTCCCTGGCTGATCATTCTCCCCAACAACATCGTGGCGAGCATGAGCACTGAGCAGCAAGTGGTGCGAGAGAGAGACAGCTCTCGTGGCATCAGCGACGAAAAGGATGGTGAGGCGTGCAGGAAGAAACTCAGGCTCTCCAATGATCAGTTAGCTATCTCTGCGACATCCAGCCGATCCCTCATCACCAATAAAGCTCCACCTTCGAGATGCTGGATGGTGGTGCCAACTCTGTCGTCACACCGTCTGAATCTCCACCAACTCCTCATCGCCCAGTGCTGCATCTCTTGCGTCCAAGCCCGCTGCTCTAGCTTCGTTAGGACCCTTTTGTGCTCTTTCCTACATTCGTTTGGCGAAGCCAACCCGAGCCCGTCGCTCGCCGTCAGGATCCACATCCTGCTCATCCTTTATCTCGGCCATGAAAGCCATCGTAACCTCTTCACTTTTTCTCAACTCTCAGCTGACCATTGTATGCTTCCCCTAAGTTAGTTCTTTCTCCACGGCTGCAGCAAATCCAAGCTCTTCCATGGCTACAGCAAATCCAAGCCCTTCCACGGCCGCCTCGTCGTTTTCCTCCCTCCATTGAAGAAGCAGCGGCCTCGAGCGAGGCCTTAGACAGCTTCTTGTCCCCCGTCAACGCCTCCCCCGATTGCAGCAGCAACCATCCTTGCCGTCTCTGCCGCAACAGCCTTAGCCCTCACCTTTCTCCTACGTGTTCCACGAATCCATGGCCACCCAGTTGTCGCCGTCTTCCTCATCGGCTGCGCTGCTGATCCTGGACACCAACCTTTGCGCTAGAACTATCATCAAGGGCACCGAAAGCGAAAAAATAAAAAAAATAAAAAAATATAAAAAAATGATGGTGTCAGCCACCACCCTAATATATATATATATATATATATATATATATATATATATATATATATATATATATATATAATGGATGGTCCATTTGGCACCATGTGCAAAAAAAATAAATATATATATATATATATATAAAGGGGATGGTGCGGATTGCACCATCTGAAAAGACAAAAAATATATATATAAAAAAAATAAAAAATAAAAAAGGGATGGTGCGGAATGCACCACATGAAAAAAAAAAAACAAATGCATTGAGAGAAATAAAGTCAATTTCATTGATTTCTCTGGAAAATTACAGAGGGAACATTTACATGCCAAAAAAAAAATGCAAACAAACAAAAGCCTTCATTGATCAGGTGGCGCCTCAGTACTCGGCGGAGCCCCAGATCGGAGAGGCACCAGAGGGTGATTATTCAGAGCATCATCACTCGGTGGAACCCCAGAAGGAGAAGGCACCGAAGGTTGATCATTTGGAGCTTCATTACGCGGTACAGCCCCAAAAAACGAAGGCAAATGCTGTTGGAACAAACCCACAAACCTCTGATGATCAAGTAAAATCTGACCGTCAGATTCCTGCATCTGGCTAATCTTCCTCTTCATGGTTGTAGCATAGTTATGTGCGAGCTTGTGCAACTGTTTATTCTTATGCTTAAGCCCTCTAATCTCCTGTTTGAGACATATCACCTCAGCCGCCAATGATTCAACTTGACGGGTTCGAGCAAATAGGCGTTGGGCCATATTAGACACAGAACCTGCACACTGCACACTGAGAGCCAAAGAATCCTTAACAGCCAACTCATCAGACCGCTTGGAAAGTAGTATGTTATCTTTGGGAGTGACAAGGTTCCGGGCCACCACCGCAGCGGTCATATCATTCTTCATCATCGAATCCCCAACGGTAAGAGGACCAGTAGGGGATATGAAGGATGGGCGCCATATGTTATCTGGAAAAGGCGGGGCTGCCTCTTCACCAAGGTTCAAATCAAAACGACGGTCGGAGGGTCCAGACATTTTCAAAGGTGTTGAAGAAATAAGAAGTCGGACAAAATCAAGATCTTAGAAGTGCACGAAGGGAGTTTTCTACAAGCAAAAAAAAATTCAAGTGTGCTTTGAAACGAACTGCGTGCCTCTATAAAAATTAACACTCGACGGGATTTCAGAGATTGAAGAAACGAGCTCAGAATTCGAAGAGGCCAATTCAAAAATTGAGGAGGCAAGCTCAGAAATCGGAGAAGCATCTTGCTTTTCCTGACGCGTTAACACCCGTCACGCGCAAACTCAGCTTTGCGGAAATCACGGGCAATTTGTTAAAGCGCCAATCCCAAATATCGAAGAGGCGCCAGTCTTTTTCAGCTTCGTCAGCACCCGTCACGCACAAACTCAGCTTTGCGGAAATCACGGGTAATTTGTCGAAGCGTCGATCCCAGATATCGAAGAAGCACCAGTCTTTTTTAGCCTCGTCAACACCTGTCATATGCACACTCAGCTTAGCAGAAATTACGGACAATTTGTCGAAGATTTCTGATAAAGAAGAAAACACGTGAAGCCATACTGATCAATCACTCAATAATTGCCGACACGAGTGAAAGAATAGTACATCTACAGGTATTAAAGAAACTTCCTATAACTGTCCACCTTCACCCTCCATAGCAAGGCAGACATACAGAACCTTTCTTCATCTCCGAGAATGTTTTCCCAACGAAGCCTCTCGAGTCACCCAGTGTTCCTTATTCCTTGGGGTACTTCTACAAACAAATGACACCAAAGCAAAAGTATCTCATATCACCAGGGTAGAAAGCAAGAGTATCTCATATCATGCGTTCTCCCTGTCCTTTCCTTTATCCTTGTTCTTACCTGCAAAGACAAGGATAAAGAAAGCAATATGCCGGAACCTCCACTCAAACTCGGGTAAGGAACCGACTACTTAGAACCCTTCCCTAATTGCCTACCTAGCACTGCTCTCGAGTACTCGTCTTCCACTGCTGCTGTACTTCCAAAGAAGCTGCCATATCTGCCTGGAGAACAGATAAGGCAAGTGAAAATGATACCTTGCAGCATGAGGAGACAATGTGCAGAAGAAACAAGCAAAGAAGAATGTAGCTTGCATATTCAACTCAGCAGAAGGAGTCTGAGCTGAAGAACTCGAGAAGATGCCATATTCTACCAGAAGAATGGACAAGACAAGAGAAAATGATACATTGAAGCATGTGGAGACAAGCATAACAAAGCACGTGCCGATTCATCCGCTACTTCTTCAAAAACAAAAGTATCTCATATCATCAGGGTTACAATCACTCTAGGTGGAGGACTCATTTTGACCCTCAAATTCTTGGGTCGACTTACTAGGCGTTGTGGACTGCATGTGCCGTTTCACCACCCTTGAATCAAATCCTTAAAGATCAAGTCACCAACTGGAAGAAGAGCCCATCAATCTTGAAGATCATACCGTTGACCAAACTGCTCAGTTGTGAATTAGAAAGATTGAACAGAGCAACAAGTCGTCACCTTCACCTTGTGCCTGCTTGTCATGTGTTCGAGTCAACCTTCAAGAATCAAGCCTCAACGGCCTTTGAAGAAGTTTCCAGCCAAATTCAAGATCAAGATTCGACGGCCCTTGAGGAAATCACAAGTCCGATTCAAGATCAAGTGTCTACCACTCTTGAATCAAAACCTATTTCAAGAATAAGCTGTGGAAAATCAACAATTGGAGGAATCCAGAAAATCTTCCAACCCAGTTCAAGATCAAAGTTGTGGAAAGTCAACAAAGCGCAAAAACAAATACGTGCCGATTCATCCATTACCAAAGCCAAAGATCATCTACCACATGAAGCTCCTTGTGGTCCAATTTCAACCTTCAAGATTAAGCCTCGACGGCCCTTGAAGAAATTTCAAACAAAAGTTCAAGAACAAGCCTCAAACGGCCCTTGAAGAAATCTCAAACAAAGTCCAAGAACAAGCCTCAACAGCTCTTGAAGAAATCTCCAGCCTAATTCAGGATCAAGCCTCGATGGCCCTTGGATCGACATCTACAGTAAGGGACTTCAAAACGCATCTCCTACACATGACAAGCACATGTATACGACGCGCCTTGAAGTGGGGGCATTTGTAGACATCGAAATTTCGGTAAATAAATGTTGACCGATAAATCAAAGTTTCAACGCTCATGTATTACATAAATTTTACACGTAGCGTGTGTCTAAACAAAAAATCGAAATAAGTTGGAAAAGTCATCAAACAGGACACATGTCAACACCTGGCAGAAATGACTTATTTCATCTAAAATATTATATTCAAAATTAGGCCTTGGAAAATTCTATAAATAGAAGGCTAATTCATTCATTTGAAGGGAACCAAAATCATTAGGCAAAATTCTGAAGCTTTAAAGCTCTGAAACTCCGAAGCTCTCAAGCATCCAGGTTCTCGAAGAATCAAGAAAGCCTTCTTCGTTCTTCGTTCATCGTTCTTCCAAGATCAAGCCCCGACGGCCCTTGGATCAACAATCATCCACCTTCAAGATTAAGCCCCGACGGCCCTTGAAGAAAGCCTTCTTCGTTCTTCGTTCATCATTCATCCAAGATTAAGCCCCAACGGCCCTTTGGATCAACAATCATCCACCAATTCAAGATCAAGCCCCGACAGCCCTTGAAGAAAGTGTTCTTCGTTCTTCGTCCATCGTTCTTCCAAGATCAAGCCCCGACGTCCCTTGGATCAACAAGCCACTGTTCTTCAAGATCAAGCCCAAAAGCCCTTGAAGATCCGTTCATCACTGTTCTTCAAGATCAAGCCCAAAATCCCTTAAAGATCCGCTCATCACCGTTATTCAAGATCAAGCCTCAACGGCCCTTGAAGAAACACTCATCCTCAAGATCAAGCCCCCAACGGCTTCTTGAAGATTCGCTCAAATCCACCTTCAAAGATCAAGCCCACGGCCCTTGAAGAAACTTCCAACAGTTCATCCAAAATCAAGCCTCGACGGCCCTTGGATCAACGAAACATCCACAAATCAACACTTTACGGAGATCGAATCAGATGATCAAAATAGAGAGAGATTGTAACCCAAAATCATCAAATACAAATATTTGTTTGTGCACGTCGTTCTTGTCTATTTCGTTTCGGGAATTTTCCGTGTTCACACAAACATTCAAAAATCAAGCAACAGGACAAAACTTTTCGATGGTTATCAACAAAAAATCACGATGTAACGGTTATTTTAACTCCGATTTTGATGATTTTTTTACCACTACACTCCTCGACCCTATATGAATACAATGAATGAACTCGATCTTCAATTTAAAATATTTACACTAGTGGATACCACAAAATCTTATATTATACTTAATGAAAGTATGAATAAACTCTTAAGTGTTAGTGAATCTATTGTTTTGATGGGATACGCATTTTACAAAACTAGTTTTAAGATCCAACCGTCAAACATACTTCGAGATCACATACACCAAAAATTGCAATAAACAAACATTCAGAGATCAAGTAACAAGACAAAACTTTTCGAAGGTTATAAAAGAAAATTTACGATTTAACGGTTGTTTTAACTCCGATTTTCATGATTTTTTTACAACTACACTCCTTGAACCTATATGAATACAATGAAGGAATGCGATTTTCAATTTAAAATATTTACCCTAGTGGATACCGCAAAATCTTATGTTATACTTAATGAAAGTATGAATAAACTTTAAGTGTTAGTGAATCTAAAGTTTTGATGGGATACGCATTCTACAAAACTAGGTTCAATGATCCAACCGTCAAACTTGTTTGTATATCCTTCAAGATTGCATATGCCAAAAATCACAAAAAACAAACATTCAGAGATCAAGTAACGGGTCATAACTTTTATACGGTTATCAACGAAAAATCACAATTTAACGATTATTTTAGCTCCGATTTTGATGATTTTTTACAACTACACTCCTTGACCCCATACGAAAACAATGAATGAACTCGATCTTCAATTTAAAATATTTATACTAATGGATACCACAAAATCCTATGTTATACTTATACTTAATGAAAGTATGAATAAACTCTAAGCGTTAGTGAATCTAGCGTTTTGATGGGATACGCATTCTACGAAACTAATTTCAACGATCCAACCGTCAAACTTGTTTGCATATGCTTCAAGATTGCATTCGCCAATAATTGGAAAAAACAAACATTCAGAGATCAAGTACCAGGACAAAACTTTTCAACGGTTATCAACGAAAAATCACGATTTAACGATTATTTTAACTCCAATTTTCATGATTTTTTACAGCTACACTCCTTGACCCTATATGAATACTATGAATGAATTTGATCTTCAATTTAAAATATTTACACTAGTAAATCTTATGTTATACTTAATAAAGTATGAATAAACTTTTAAGTGTTAGTGAATCTATCGTTTTGATGGGATACGCATTCTACAATACCAATTTCAACGATCCAACCGTCAAACTTGTTTGTATATGCTTCAAGATCACATACGCCAAAAATTGTAAAAAACAAACATTTAGAGATCAAGTAACGGGACAAAATTTTTCGACAGTTATTAACGAAAAATCTCGATTTAACGATTATTTTAACTCCGATTTTGATGATACTTTACAACTACACTCCTTGACCATATACGAATAAAATGAATGAACTCGATCTTCAATTTAAAATATTTACACTAGTGAATACCACAAAATCTTATGTTATACTTAGTGAAAGTATGAATAAATTCTTAAGTGTTAGTGAATCTATTGTTTTGATAGGATACGCATTATCCGAAACTAGTTTCAACGATTCAACCGTTAAACATGTTTGTATATACTTCAATATCGCATACGCCAAAATTGTAAAAAACAAACATTCAGAGATCAAGTAACGGGACAAAACTTTTCGACGGTTATCAACGAAAAATCACGATTTAACGGTTATTTTAACTCCAATTTTGATGATTTTTTACAACTACTCTCCTTCACCCTATATGAATAGAATTAATGAACTCGATCTTCAATTTAAAATATTTACACTAGTGGATACCACAAAATCTTATGTTATACTTAATGAAAGTATTAATAAACTTTTAAGTGTTAGTGAATTTATCATTTTGATTGGATACGCATTCTACGAAACTAATTTGAACGATCCAACCGTCAAACTTGCTTGTATATGCTTCGAGATCGCATCAGTAAAAAATTGCGAAAAACAAAAATTCAAAGATAAAGTAATGGGACAAAACTTTTCAACGGTTATCAATGAAAAATCACGATTTAACGGTTATTTTAACTCCGATTTTGATGATTTTTTACAGCTACACTCCTTGACCCTATATGAATGCAATGAATAAACTCGATATTCAATTTAAATTATTTACACTAGTGGATTATACTTAATGAAAGTATGAATAAACTCTTTAAGTGTTAGTGAATCTATTGTTTTGATGGGATACGCATTCGATGAAACTAGTGTCAACGATCCAACCGTCAAACATGTTTGTGTATATACTTCGAGATCGCATACACCAAAAATTGCAAGAAACAAACATTCAAAGATCAAGTAATGGACAAAACTTTTCGACGATTATCAATGAAAAATTACGATTTAACAGTTATTTTAACTCCGATTTTGATGATTTTTTACAACTACACTGTTTGGCCTTATATGAATACAATGAATGAATTTGATCTTCAATTTCAAATATTTACACATGTGGATATACTTAATGAAAGTATAAATAAACTCTAAATGTTAGTGAATCTATCGTTTTGATGGGATACACATTCTACGAAAGTAATTTCAACGATCTAACCGTCAAACTTATTTGTATATGCTTCAAGATCACATACGCCAAAAATCACAAAAATAAACATATAGAGATCAAGTAACGGGATAAAACTTTTCGACGGTTATCAACAAAAAATCACGATTTAACTGTTATTTTAACTCCGATTGATGATTTTTTACAGCTACACTCTTTGACCCTATATGAATACAGTGAATGAATTTGATCTTCAATTCAAAATATTTACACTAGTGGATACCACAAAATCTTATGTTATACTTAATGAAAATATGAATAAACTCTTAAGTGTTAGTGAATCTATCGTTTTGATGGGATACGCGTTCTACGAAACTAATTTCAGCGATCCAACCATCAAACTTGTTTGTATATGCTTCAAGATCGCATACGCCAAAAATTACAAAAAACAAATATTCAGAGATAAAGTAACGGGACAAAACTTTTTGACAGTTATCAATGAAAAATCACGATTTAACGGTTGTTTTAACTCTTATTGATGATTTTTTACAGCTACACTCCTTGATCCTATATGCATACAATGAATGAATTCGATGTTCAATTTAAAATATTTACACTAGTGGATACCAAAAAATCTTATGTTATACTTAATGAAAATATAAATAAACTCTAAGTGTTAGTGAATCTATTATTTTGATGGGATACGCATTCTACAAAACTAATTTCAACGATCCAACCGCCTAACTGGTTTGTGTATACTTCAAGATTTCATACGCCAAAAATCGCAAAAAACAAACATTCTAAGGTCACGTGACGGGACAAAACTTTTCAACGGTTATTAACGAAAAATCACGATTAAACGGTTATTTTAACTCCGATTATGATAATTTTTTAATACTACACTCCTTGACCATATATGCATAAAATGAACGAATTCGATCTTTAATTTAAAATATTTACACTAGTGGATACCAAAAAAATTTATGTTATACTTAATGAAAGTAAAAATAAACTTTTAAGTATTAGTGAATCTATCGTTTTGATGGGATACGCATTCTACAAAACTAATTTTAACAATCCAACCGTCAAACTTTTTTATATATGCTTCAAGATCATATACGCCAAAAATCGCAAAAAACAAACATTCTGAGATCAAGTAACGAGACAAAAATTTTCGACGATTATCAACGAAATATCACAATTTAATGGTTATTTTAACCCCTATTGATGATTTTTTACAGCTACACTCATTGACCCTATATGAATACAATGAATGAATTTGATCTTCAATTTAAAATATTTACACTAGTAGATACCACAAAATCTTATGTCATGATGATAGATGAAAATTGAGGATTTTGTAAAAGAAATAACATGCAAGCTTTGAGTTCCGTTGGGAATGGTTTAAACTTTTGAGAAAGGCTTCACAACCTGGAAAACAAGAACTCTTTCATTTTGCATATCCTTGCACATTTAATATTTTGTAATAAACATTTAATAATTTGTAATAAACTAATAGTGTATAGATGTTTGTTTATTATTTATTAGGCTCTTATTTTCGAGTGTAGATGTAGTACTTAAACGACAAATGTGTTTTAATGTTTTGAAGTAATATTTATGTGGCAATGTGTAGTATGTGCAAATTTAAGAAAAAAAATATATTTTTCTTAAGGGATCATAACGGGTGTGACACGACATGATCCATTAAGATAATAGGTGTTACACAAAAACAACACGAACATGACAGACACAACCCGCTTACCAGGCCTACCATCAACGCAATTTCTTTGCTCTTAACATTTTGGGACCATTTTTCTTGCTAATTCAGTTCCAATGTCAAGTTTCGAATTTAAAATAATAAAAAAAAAACTGTTTATTATACTGAAATAGTAAAATATACAAAAAATGACAATCTCACAAGTACCATGACCGAATTTCAATTGATTACACAGAGGAATTGATTATTATATTGCAAAGACTCACAATCAATTAACTATAAAACTATTACTGCAGATTGATTGAAGTTTCCCAGAAATTGAAGTTGAAAGTAATTCCCAAAACATGGATTAAGCATCCTTAATCCTAGGAAACCCAAAAAGAGAAACTACAAACCCTAACTAATCCTCAATCAAATCATTGCCTAAAACCCCTCAAAATTACAGTGGAAAAATAGTCTAAGGAAGGAACCATAAAATTGAGATTAAATAGAGAGCTGAGGGAAAAAATTAGAATATATAGGGTTGAAAACATTACCCAAACGAACGTTTAAGAGAAACGAAATGCAGAGAAACACTATGTATTGGAGAATAAAAAGCTAGAATAGCAGGGGTCCTTCGATGACAATGGCAGCAGCAACGGAGAGTAGATGAAGCCATGGCGACGACGAGAAAAAAAAACCAATGTCAATGGAAGGCAAAGAGCGGCACCTTGTGAGAGAGAGAGAGAGAAGAGGGGACGGATATCCACGAATAATAAGGTTTGTCAAACATTGTATCTAGATTTAATGGGAAAATTCTTTTAGACAAAAAAATTAAGCGGGTGAATCGAAAAGACAAAAAATCAAGGGGCGGGAAGGAATTAATAATTTGCGCCCCTCTCTTGACCAAGGTATTAAATATCGGTATTATCGGAAATATCGGTAGTCCGAAAACACGGAAATATCGATGGAAATATTGGTAAAATATCGATATCGATAAAAATTACATGGAAACCACGGAAATTGTAAGAAAAACTTGGAAATTTTAATTGAAACTTTGCAAGATGTTTATTTAGTCAATTATCTATTAGTTTATCACAAAAAATTGGAAGGAAATGCATTGCATGATGGATTTAACTGATTTAAATTGATTATATAGCGAGCTGGCAAACATTGTGAGTGTAAAAAATATGTAGTAATTAATGAAAAAAGTTTAAAGACACCACAATCATTATATATAATGAATTAGTACAATATTTTACACTTTATATATTACACTTTATATATTGCATTATCTATTTTTTTTTTCTTCTCTCGGATAACACACACACACACCCCACTTCTACACACACACACACTTCAAAGTGCACCCCATTTCTACACACACACGCACAGACACACTGTAACAACCCAACCCCAAATTTTTATATATTTTCGTGGTTCCCCAAATAATTATGAAATTATCGTTTTAGTCCCCTATCTTAACCAAATCTGGACCATTCATCTTGATTTCCAAATTCTCTCAAGCTACCACATGGCAGCACCCTAGCACCCTCACGTATCTCTCTCTCCCCACCCCGTGACCTCTTTCTCCTTCTTTCTTCTCTGCACTCACTCTCCCTCTCTCGAATACCCTCTCTCTTTCACCCTTTGACCCACACCCGAGAGCACTCACGCACACCCTTCGTGGTACTCCGTCGAAGGCATCGTCATCACCTTCTACACGCCGTCGTCTCTCTCTCTCTCTCTTTCTCTCTCTCCCGTCGCTGCGCAACTTGACGAAACCCCAAGAACCTCCGACGAGTTCTTCATGGGTTATGGTTAGGTAAGCCTCGAACCTCTCTTTCCGTGTTGGTTTGTTGCTTGGATGTGATTATTAAGGTTATTCTGTCCTTTTTACCAAGGATTTAGCACGGAATCAGCCCGGGAATAGGCGCACCCATCTCCGGCGAGACCGTGGGTGTCGAGAGGTTTTCCGACCACCACGGGTCGTTTCACGGCAAATGGAAGGTATAAACGCACTCCTCTCGTCTCGTGCTTTTGTTTGATACCTAGATCGGGGTCTAGAACCTTTGTTTGTGGTCGGCCGGAGCTGTAGAAGCTCTGGCGTTCTTCTCCGAGTAGCACGGTTAAAAAAATATCGCGATATTTCCATAATATCGCGATATTTTGCCGAAAACCATTTGGATACCTATTTAAATATCCATTACCTAAAAACCGATAATATCGGCGATATTTCACCGATATTATCGATATTTTCTTCCATGCTCTTGACAACGAACCAGTATGTTTTCGCCGACCTTTAGTTTATTCGTCGGCTTGGATGTTCTCTGCCAACAAAATTTTGGTCGGCGTAGGTCTAGAAGTTTGGAGCCTACAAATTAAAATTTTCGTTGGGGAAAAATTTTTGTGTGGACAAAAATTTGTTTTGTAGGCTTTATATCTGTTGGAAAAATGATATTTTCTAGTAGTGTGAAAAATATAATACGAAATTAGTAAATATATACTATATTGTCACATAAATATTATTTCAAAACATAAAAACACACTTGTCTTTCAAGTATTACAAACCTCAAAATAAGAGCCTAATTGTTATGACCCCATCCCTAATTTTCCATGTAATTTCCTTCCCGAGTGTGTAAAATGATGATTATGCCCTTATTGGCAAAGTGGAATCCGACGTGGACGATGTTGTTCAGTTTTTTTTTTTATTTTTCCTATTATCGTAATTAATAGTACTCGTTATTACGAACTCGTGAGCGCGAGTTAGACTCGAATCAGGTTTGTAACGAAGAAATTACACTTACTTAAAGTATGTTAACAATGTGTAAAATTGTACACGTGTGTGCGAATTATTTAGTGTTAGTGAACACTATTTGATAATGGGGTGAATTAAATATTATTTTTTCTACTTCTAGAATTGTCCAATTTTGGACCTACTCTCAATTTAAAAACCAGTTTCCATTTCACCCCATCACCCAATCACACATCTCCCTACTTTTTTCTCACCCAATCAGATACTATTTCTCTCTCATCCAATCAAATTTTCTCCTTCTCTATCTTTCTCTTCTTCGTCACTCTCACTCCACACCTCTCTTTCTTTCTGCAACACAAACCACCACCATAAAACATCATAGATCGACGTTCAAACCACCACCATTGTACTCCTCTCATCACCACGAGTCCATCTGTACGACCTGATTCAAAAACGAGCAAGTTTTGACTTACCAACTCGAAGCTCCGACTCGGATCGAACTTCTCTGCTGACTTTCCGTTCAAGTTACAAGGTTTTGGAATATTTAGAAGCAACTAAACAACTCATTGGGGTCCCTAGCCTAAGTTTGAAGCCAAGCCAATGTGAAAATACACGGTTTTGGGACATTGGAATTAAGACTGTGAATTTCAAGCCATTTTTAGTCAATTTTCGTCACTTTTTGGACTTCCAAAAAGTATAACTTTGTTCTTCTCCTTCCAAGCTTCATTTCCATAAAGAACGTCAAAAATGGTTGAGAAATGAAAAAGTTATGAAGTTTTAAAAATTTTACATAAATCCGACCAACTTTTCCAGATTATGGCGAACCAAATGGCGGCGACGACGATAACCGGAGAACTGAGGAAGATGGAGAATATTTCGTTAAAGTTGACAAAATATTCTCACGCCGTTAAGGTATTTTGTTAGAGTTAATGGAATATTTCATCAATTGATGGAATACTCCCTAAGGTTTCTGCTAGCGCGTGTGGCTGATTGTTGGTGGCGCATGGTCGACGTGTGCGGGTCTGTGATGTCGTGTTGAATGTTTTCGTATATTTAAACCCTCCATTTGAGCAAATTATGGGGGATTTTCCTAGCCTTTTCGTGTATGTTTTAATTAAATAATTACTATAGTTGTTTTACATATAGGAGAGAATTATCCATATGAGATACGAGGTCAAGCAAGGATAAGAGGCTACGATCCGACTATGTATCAATGAGTGGGCATTTGTTTTTATATATATTATATATAAAAAGTTTTATGGTTTCCACATATGCATTTGGATTTAATATTCTGCCTATCATGCCATGTTTTATTTCATTTTAAAAGTGCTATTATATTGTTAAGATTTATAAATTGTCATTGCATGTTCATATACATTTTATCTGCTCATCATGCATGCTTGCACCGGTGTAGTACTCTCCCTGGGCCAGGGCTAGGCTTTATGTGTATGTTCACATCGCACCCACGCTCACTCTGGATCCATTATAGATCCATTATAGGTGTCAGTCCTGTCCTAGGTTGCAATAGGCAACTAGGGCTCATATGTGATGCGCTTAGTGCTAGTCTTCACATGATTGTAATACTATAGCGTATATTATAATTACACTCAATCATGTTCATGTCAGAATTTCTCTGCATGAACTCGTGTGTTAGCATAGATTGATGAGTACCTGATTTTCATATGCTACAATTGAGATATTATGATTTGTTGTGTTTCTTGAATTATTGATGAATTACATTTGATTTCATACTTATACGTACCATAATTTTCTGGAAACTATACTTGTTTTACGGCAAGGGGTTAGTATGTTATTGTTGACCCTAGAAACTACCAAGCCTACGTGGCGCGCAGGCCGAGTAATCTATAAGCTAACTACGTCCTTCGGTGAATGCGGGGCGTGCCAACTCGTCGGCCGAGCTCGACCGAGGAGTAAATTTTGTTGATGTTGCGGCCGAGAAAGGAACACGTCTCGGCCTCTTGGGCTCTCGAACCTGAAGACAAGGTTACTATTCTTACGAAGTTCAATATCAAATTCAGCTCTCAATGTGCCGAATGTAATAACTGTAACACCTCACTTTACCGAGAAGGCTGATGAGATGACCTCGACCAAAACGGATTCAGAAATCCTTCTCGACCGAGACTTGGATAGGTAATCAACCATCCTCGCCGCAGTGCTGTTGATGCCAACGGAAGATGCTGCGAGACCGGCTCATTCTACGGTGACAAAGTTATCTATGCCGACTTAAGATATCACTGGTTGCTTTCACAGTGTTGTTGATGCCAACGGAAGATGTGTCAGCGAAAAAGAAAGAAAAAATCTCAAGTTGTTGAGTTTGCGCAGGGCAGTTTTGTATTGACTTGCAGGGGCCTTGAATGATGCGCAACCTCTTCTATTTATAGCAACGGCTCCCCTCAAGGTCGAGTTAAAAACCTACTCGGACTAGGTCTTCTTCTCCTGATCAGCACCAACTCGACCAGCCCTACTTTCACTAGGACTGTGAACCTAGTCCTTAACCGAGCCGGATTCGTTTCCGGGTCCTGCCGAGACTCCTCATTGCACTAGGACTCGACTTTTTATGTTATGACCTAGCCGACCTAGGTTTGGAGACCCACGTACTGAACGATCCATGGTATTCTTGTCGCAAGGCCTTCCGGGCCGAGAATGATTCTATACTCGGCCCAAACTATTATTTTGGGCCCAAACATTGCCCCCTCGCTTCTGAGGTCCTCGGCTTGAATTCGTTGGCCGAGGTTCGGCCTTGAAGAAGCGAATGTAATCCTCAGAACCCTAGTGCTAACCAACTCGCCACGTGGCGTCTTCTAACACGACCAATCCCAATAATGACATCTAAGGCGTGCGGTCACCTGAACCATCGTGCCATCATGACCTTATGGCTGAACCTAGCCACTCTACCTCAATCCGCGAGCCGCTTGTCATCGTGCAGACGTCGAAACGTCTTTCGCCATTAATTTCGCCATCACACGCAATCATGCACCCCCAAAACCTGAGACCCTCGGTCTTCTCAACTGCATTTCCTAAATGTTCATCATGATTAGCGATTCCTTCGGTCGATTTTGCCCTTTGTTTTTGAAATTCGAACGATTGCCCTTCCTTCCAAAATCCTATAAATACTGAGAATCTCTTATTCATACTTTACGCTTTCAAAATCTCTCTGAAATTTCTTGCCCTTGTTCTTCAGCGTAGTTCTTTTTCCAGGTCTTCGTCTCCAAATCCCACAACTCAGAAAAAAAAACCTTTTCCACCGTACCTTATAAACTTCCTACAATGGCCTCCTTCATCTCCAAGCTTTCAAGGGAATGTGATCAGTGTCAGAAGATTCTTGATCGAAGGTCCATCAAAACCATACGGTTTGAAAGTGACATGAGTACTTCTCACCAAATCTTGGGTCCTCTTTTCAAAGCGGCAGTACCGTCAGCCATTACTAGACTTCTCCAGGAGCACTGCCTATCACCCTTGCTCCAAGGGTTTGAATGGTCGAGATGGGATGCGGCGAAACCTCAAGGCTCCTGGCCTTCGACCACTACAACCTGGGCAGCTTGGGTTGTTCGAATGGAAAAGCTCTTCGGCGAGCAATGGAAAGTCATCGGCATCTACGACGCCATCCTCCTCTCATCTATGGATGTTGTTCTCGACAAGGAGATTCTCCTAGCCGCCCTGTGCTTCTGGTGTTCGGCCACCAACACCATGGTTCTCCCCCTTGGTACCATCGGCCCCACCATTCTTGATGTCACAGCCATCTTGGGCACCTCAGCAACTGGACTCTCCGTCGATGCGGCCCTCTCCGGGTACCCGTCGAATCTTGACTTGAAGACGCTTTTTGATCGACGGGCTTTTGAGACGTTGAGCCGTGAGGGTCAAATCCCATCGAAAGAAGACGTTCAGAAACTCCACAAGAACTTTTTCAATTACAACACCCTCTATCTCCATTTCGCCGGTCGAGGAGAAGAGGCCCTGCGAGAAGGGGAACATGAAGCTTTCCTCTTCTATTGGTACAACAAGTACATTTGTTGTACCAAGTCGAACAAATGCTTGGTTGAGAACATGCCGGTAGCCGAGGCCTTGGCTAGTGGTCACGTCCTGTCACTTAGCTCCAACATTCTTGCCCATCTCCTCCGCTGCCTGGCCGAGACAACCCTTCACAAGATCGACCCACACCAGAATGGTCCCCTCTGGGTCTTCCAACTCTGGTTGCAAGTTTACTTTGCCTCCCTTCGGCCGGCCATCGCCGATTTCTCGCCAACGGAAGCGCTCGGACCTCAGCTGGCCTCCCGACCGACACCCCCTCACCAAGCCGAAAAGGTATTTAAGTACTTTTTTACCCTTGATGACCTTTCCAACGACGAATTCCTGATATGTCGTCGTTGAGACTATCCTTCCTCCATCAGGCTACCCACATCCATGTGGGGCGCGGACGAAGATGCCGACCTTCGTCAGTCCTGGGGGTCGTTCGTGCTCACTCATGACCTTCCTCTCGGCTGCGATGGGAAACGAGCGGGTTGGGAAGTGTACCATCCTAACTTCCTTGCTCGACAACTCGGCTACCTCCAAGGCTGCCCGGTCCCCCTTCTCTCTTCCCGAACCGTCCTAAGCCGTGGACGTGAACCTGGTTCCTCGGAGAAGGAATGCAATATCGCCACGAGGGAGTTCCAAGAGCAATGCCAAAATTTCCGCCTTCGACCGGCCACCCTAGAAACCCTTTGCACTGACACCTTCGGTGATTGGTGGGTGGAGTATACCCAGGAGTTCTTTGGTGCTCCGGTCAAAGGTGTGTTGAACAAATGTTTCGGTGATCGACCTAAGAAAACCTCGGCCCCCCAAGCTCAAGGTAACTGTTCATTTCTCCCATTTTCTTTCAACTTTGCACATTGATTTGCCTTGCTGATTTGCTTTTACTCTCTCAGGTAGTCGGCCGTTGAGGAAGGTGGAGGTAGTCGCTGCGGCTGTGGCCGAGAAAAAATCGATCATTGCTAAGAAGGCTAAAACCGCTGCTCGAGCCATACTGAACAAACGGCATCGCCAAGAGGCCAGGCCGGCTATCAAACCTCCGCCGCCTACCAAACGGGTCAAAAACTGGCAAAGAAAGGAGCACGGGAGATCCACGTCATCTCCAGTCAAACCACGGGGGCGACGACTCCCAGTGTTTCCCTTTCTCCCACCGTCGGCCAACCCTTGGTCAAGAAACAGCCAACTCCGCCCGCAGAAACAGTCCAAGCCCGACCTGTTTCTGGGGTTGGGGCACCCATTGTAGCTCAATCGGTCGAGACTGCGCCTGTCCTAGAAAAGGCAGTCCCTGCGACCGAGGGGACTTCTCCCGTACATCCAAAACCTTCGATTGTCGTCCTGGAAGAGAGCGAGGGGAGCGATGAAATTCCATTGGCGAGTCACCCTCATCCTCACCGTCGACCTCTACCTGCGTCCAAGGCAGCTGTTCCAGTCGGTCCTTCCACGGCTGATCGTGTCAAACGACCGGTCGGAGAGCCAACAACGGCGGCAGAAACGCCTACTTCTCCGCAGGACCAAGACCTCAATCCCGCACTAAAAACGACTGTCTCGGTCGGCCCTTCCACGACCGACCGTGGTAAACGACCTGTCGAGGAGCCAGAGGCGACGGCGGAGACGCCCATTCATCCTCAGGACCAGGACCTCAATATTCCTTCCCAAGAAGCCACTTCGGCCTTCGTAAGTACCTTCCACTGTTTTTTCCTTGATAACTTTTCTGCTTTAGAATTCTAAACGAGGAAAATACTAAATGTCAGGTGCCTATACACTCTTTTCATCAAAAATTCTACGCGCCGAAGGGTGTTATCTATATTTCTTGGCCGCCTCAGTGGCCATCGAACGTAGATAACCTCCATCGACCGCGTGAACTGAGAAGCAGTTTAAGACACTGGGCTCGGCCATTGAGTTCTTTAGGATCGAGCAACGATCCTGGAGACATGGCCGGGGTCTCCTCTCGGCAGGTTAAAAAACGAAACCTTCTTGCTATCCTTTTCATGACTTCTTTTGAGCTTAACCTGATTTGTGTGTGTAGGCTTCGTGGGAGGTCGAATTCAAAGCCCTCCTCTCCAGCACAACTGCAGGGTCTGGTCCTTCGGCCATCGCGACTGAAGCTACCGATTCAACCACTCTAACTCAGTTGCGAGAAGTCTTGTCGCTTTCGACGTCGCAAGTATTCGAGCGCAACGGTCTTGACTTGCTTGGCGCATGTCTGAACGACCTCGGAGCTGACGGTCGTTTGAGCGGAGATGCTATCGTTCGGGCATCGTCTGCATTGGAGCGGGTTCGGGAGACATTTAGTATCTTCCAGACCGCTCTAAAGGCCGAACAAGACCTGCAAGCTGCCACGGCCGTCCAAGACATTCTCCGTCCGAAAATCGACGCTTTAAAAGTAAAAGGTGAAGCATTGGCCGAGCTCGATCGTCAAATGGCCGAACTAGCGAAACGTAGGTCGGCCATTGCCTCCGAGCTTGCTAAGGACTTCGAGTTGGGTGGAAAAGATTGCCTAACCGAGTATGCGGCGAACATAAAACGGGTTGAGCGGTTGAAGCTGGATAAGAGGAACCGGCAAGCTGAGGTTATTATGGGCGAGGTACGGTGGTTGGAGTTGAAGGCCCTGCTCGGCACTCTTCTACCCTCTTCACCTTGAGTGTACATGAATGTAAACCGATTGACTTACTCATTTTGTACATGCTTATCAATCTTAATGAATTGGTTTTCTATTCCTGCATTTCCCATGTGACCGGATAGTATTTCTTTAAAAACTTCCCATTGATTGGTAATCTGTGCACTACATCGGTCCGGTCTTTAAGATGATACGCCCCTTTTCCATATACTTTATGTACAACGAACGGCCCCTCCCAATTTGGCAACCACTTGCCGAACCTAAGGTCGTTTAGTCCTACGGGTAACACCGTTTGCCAAACCAATTCACCCTCGCAGAATGTTTTCTGACGCACCTTTTGATTATAGGCTCGCTTGGCAATCCGTTTTTGTGCCACCAGTAAGTTATAAGCGTCAAGTCGTGCTTCTTCCAAATCTTCTAATTCCTGTCTCATGGACTGATTATATTCGGCGCTAAACAAACTACTTTGTTCAATTAATCGCAACGAGTTTATGCTTAACTCGACTGGTAACATTGCATCGTGTCCCTAGGTTAATGCATACGGGGTTATAGCAGTCGCCGATCGGGGCGATGTTCGATATGCCCATAATGCCTCGTTCAACTTCAAGTGCCACATGCCGGGTCTTTCTTTTATTATTTTTTCGAAGATGCCGATCAACACTTTATTACTTGCCTCGGCCAGCCCATTCGCTTGTGGATAATACGGTGTAGACTGTTCGAGCCGAATTTTTAAATTTGCCGTATACTCTTTAAACCTTTCGGCTATGAAGATTGTTCCATTGTCAGTTATGATCGTTTCTGGTACGCCAAATCTGGTCACAATGTGTTCCTCCACGAAGTCGCAAACTTCTTTAGACGTAAGCTCGGCATATGATTTTGCTTCGACCCACTTAGTAAAGTAATCGGTTGCGGCTATTATCCATGCGTGCTTGGCAGCTCTGGAGGATGGCGTGATTTTGCCGATTACGTCCATAGCCCATCCTCTAAACGGCCATGGTTTAATGACCGAATGCAACGATTCGGCCGGGACCCTTTGTATAGGCCCGTGGATTTGGCACTGTACGCATCCTCGTGCAAACTCGATATAATCCTTTAGTATTCTTGGCCAAAAATAACCGTGTCGTCGAAGTAGCCATCGTATTTTTCGTCCGGATTTATGAGCTCCGCAAACCCCTTCATGGACTTCTGTGATCGCCCGAGCACCCTCTTGGGGGCCGAGGCATAGCAGTAGCAATCCATCCTACCCTTTTCGGTATAACTCGTTTTGGTACATGACATAGTTCGTGGCGTGGACTCGTGTCTTGCGACTATGGCCTCGTTTGGGATTGAGGTGATTTTAAAAAAAGCCACTTTGAAAAAAAGCTGAGGGTCATTTTTGTGTTTGGTAAACGGAAAAAAAATGGCTTATTTTGGAAGCTACTGTGAGAATAAGCTGAAAATCAAAGGAAAAGCTGAAGCTGCTATTTGCTGCTTTGAAAAAAAGCCAGTTTTTTCAAAGCACACAGAGCTACAATGCTCATTTAATGAAAAGACACACTATCATCCTGCTTTTTTTTCCAAAAGCACTTTCACAAAAAAGTTTACCAAACACTCTACTGGCTTTATTTCACAGCCACTTATTCTCACAGCACAGCCGCTTATTCTCACAGCAGCTTTTTTTCAAAGCACAACAATACCAAACCAGCCCTATGTTTTCCATTGGGATTGTTAAGGTACTGCATAATGGGCTTTCTCCGATCATCTGGTATTGCCTCGACGGTGCAAACCTCTATAGTATCTTGTCGGTCTAGCAACGAAGGTAAAGACATGACTCGAGTGCGTATTACATCGTCGCGCCGGAGGATTTGCTAGTTGACCAAGGCCGGGTATAATTGTCGTAACACCGGTATTTCTCGGCCTAGCTTGCCCCCCAGGAGTTGTGCACCAGAGGCAATTTGAGCCAACTCATCTGCGTCGATATTATGGATCCGGGAAATATGTTCGAACGTAATACCGTCGAAGCACTCGGCCAAATAGCTGGCAACCATGTGGTAGGGTGCCAGGGTACAACTCATGCAGCGGAAAGACCCATTAAGTTGGTTAATCACAAGCTCAGAGTCGCCGAGGACGAGGGCACGGGTGGCCCGCAAGTCATGAAGGAGGCCAAGGCCGATGATTAGGGCTTCATATTCGGCCTGATTATTGGTGCAGTCAAAATCCAACTTAAGCGAAAAATACCAAAGATCGTGATTAGGAGATTGAATGACAACTCCAACGTTGGCCGAGGATGAAATACTGGACCGGTCAAAATACATCGTCCAATAGTTGTCGCGTGTTTCAACCATGCCGATTTCGACATCAGTGTCCCCAAAACCATAGGGGGAAGGGTTGTGAGCAAGGAAATCGGCCAATGCTTGGCCTTTGACAGCTTTCTGGGGCACGTATTGTAGGCTAAACTCGGACAACGCCATCGTCCCCTTCCCAATTCTCCCTTTTACGATTGGCCGGGTAAGCATGTACCGGATAACGTCGGTCTGGGCAATGACTTGTGTGACCGACGGAAGCATGTAATGCCGGAGTTTGGAGGCGGCGAAGAACACGGCAAGACAGAGCTTCTCAACGGCGGAATAATTGATCTCCGGTGGAGTAAGATTTCGACTGAGGTAAAAAATAGCCTGCTCTTGCCCGGCATCATTGTCTTGGGCAAGGAGGCAGCCGATGGACTCTTCAGCCGCCGAGATATATAGTTTGAAGGGTTTACCACGCCGAGGTGGAACAAGGACAGGTGGTGTTGTGAGGGAGACTTTGATTTGTGTAAACGCCGCCTGATGCTCGTTCGTCCACGTAAATGTATCCGAGTCCTTAAGTTTCAAAAGTGTTGAAAACGCTTTCATTTTCCCTGCCGAGTTAGCTATAAATCGGCGGAGAAAATTTATCTTGCCGAGTAAGGACTGCAGTTGTTTCTTCGTAGTCGGTGGTGGAGCACTGATGATTGCACGTGCTTTATTTTCGTCCACTTCAATCCCACGGTGATGTACCAGGAAATCGAGAAAATTACCGGCCGACACACCGAATGCATATTTGGCAGGATTCATTTTGAGATTGTGTTGGCGCATACGAAGGAAAGCCTGTAGGAGATCATCCACATGAGTCCGCCGTTGTTTGGATTTAATTACAACATCGTCAATATAAACTTCAACAATGGTTCCAATTAAGTCATGAAATATGGTGTTCATTGCCCGTTCGTATGTGGCGCCGGTATTTTTGAGGCCGAATGGCATAACAACCCATTCGTAAGTGTCGAGTGCCCCCGGGCAGCGGAAACCAGTTTTGTGCACATCGGCTTCAGCAATGAAAATTTGGTTGTACCCGGCATGTCCATCCATAAAGGATAAGATCGCATGATTCGCCGCGACATCGATTAATAGATCTGAAATCGGCATTATATACTCATCTTTGGGAGTTGCCAGATTCAGATTTCTGAAATCGATGCAGATGCGCAGTGCACCATTCTTCTTTAAGACAGGAACGATATTCGTTAACCATTCCACATATCGAGCTGTCTGAATGAACCCGGCTTTCAAAAGTCGAACCAGTTCATCCTTGACGCCGAGTTGCATTTCGGTCGAGAATCGACGAGGTGGTTGCCGGAAAGGTTTGCATCCGGGCTTAATACGTAATTCATGCTCGACAAGAGTGCGATCTAAGCCGGGCATTTCATGGTAGCTCCAAGCAAAACAATCTTTGAACTCTGTAAGCAAGGCACGAAGTTCGTCCTTCATTTGTTGTGGAAGTAATGCACTAATAAACAAAGGTCGTGGGTCGTCGGCCGTCCCAACATTAATTTCTTCCAGGGGGTCCTTAACTTGGGGCTGATGATCTTCGAGCTCGGCCGGGACGGCTCGAACTTTGTCAAGGGATAAGACAGGACCATTATTTCCTTCGGCAAGGAACTCGACGAGGTTAACGCTCGAATTTGGTTGTTGAGATATAGTATACCAATGGGCCAGATTTTGTTCCATAGTAGATGAAACCGCGGCCCTTCGTTCCTCCCGATCGGTGTCAAACATCGGCTTCGGGGAGAAAGTTGGCTAATCCGAGTCTCGCCGAATCCTGGTGGACAGTCTCGGCGCCAACCTCGATAGCTTTCTGAACAGAAATCCGAGTCGGCCGTCCTTCATCATTGAAGCCTTGCAAAGTAATATAGCCGACGTGGTCATCATAGTACCGTGCTTGGATCATGTTGGTTTCGAAGGGTTGGCTATCGGCCGGGTGAACAGTGACCGATTTGCCGTCCCAAAAAACAAGCACTTGATACAATGAGGAAGGAATACAGCTGGTTTGGTGAATCCAATCTCGACCGAGTAGTGCATTATACTCGGTTTTCGAATCGACCACGAAAAAGGCGGTCATGTGAATGCGACCAGCAATATTCACTGTTAGCGGAAGGACACCTTTGGTTTGGGATTTGTCGCCGACGAAACTACTCATTGTGATCCCTGACGGAATAAGTTCGTCGTTAGAGCGACGTAAGGCCTTCATGATGTTCATAGGCATGATATTGACGGTAGCTCCACAGTCGACAAAAACTTTAGAAACTAGATATCCCTCGATATGGGCCATCACATACAATGGCTTTAAATGATGGAGGTTGGTCGATGGTGAACGAGGAAATAATTCGGCCAAAGCTGCTTTGATATTGTCATCTTTTGTTGTAGAGTCAACTTAAGTAACGGATACGAAATCAACATGGTCGGCTTCCTCGGCAACTACATCACCATCGAGGAAATTTGGCTGAGCTGTGCTGGATTGAAAAGCAACGGGTAACACATGGACCATACTGATTTCCATATTATCCAAGACGGATGGGCCCATCGGGTTAGGATCCTCCCCGTTAACCTCATCTCTCGTTTGGTCAGTGACTACAGCTTCCGTTGTTGTCAGAGTTGGACAAAGTGACTCTTCTGCTCCTTCTTCAAGGGTTTGATCCTGTGTTGTTGCTTCGGCAGCTTGTTGGTTCTGCGTGATTGCCTCAAGTGAGGTTACGGTCGACAGTGTGCTTGGGGTCAAGATCCGAGCCTGCTCCTGGTAGTGTATCCAGGCATCCCTGGTGTCGAGATAAGCATCCAATCGCGCAACACGCGTTATTTCATCGATCGTAAGGCCGAAGAGAGAAACAGCCGAAAATACTTCGAAGTGATATCGTAAATACTGAAGGTCCTCCATCGAGAAAGGAGGTCGGCTGCATCGATATCAGTGTATGGGTCGACTTCAAATCTAAGGACACGAGCTTCTCGTATGTGTTGGAATCTTGCTTTCAATCCTGGATCTGAGGTCTTCTGAATGATTCGTTCGGCATCAGGACAAATCAGGACTAGATCAATTGTATCCTGACATGCCTTCGGCAAGCCATACAGATCATTCGCCGAATGTTTCTTATGGAATTCTCGCATGTACTCCAAAGTCTCCCCGAGGAACGGTGGGTGCAAATTCTGTCGAATTTTAATCAAAGGTTCTTGTATGGCCAGCGGGGCTAATTTGCTTTCGGCCTCTTGCCTGAAATGCTCGAGGCGTGCCTTCATCTCCCCCGGCCGAAGAAGAAGTTTGATCCGTTTATCAACCTCTTCAAACGTGGTTTCGATATCTCGGTTGACCAGCCGTTTCCCTTGAACCAACTCTGTCATAATAGCTGGAGGTGGTCGTTCATCATCAGTAACAATTGTGTCCTTCGGCCACCATTGAGGAGCCGAAGTTTCTTGGGCCGCTTGTCGGCGGGCCATGCAATCTATCCTTTGGTGCCGGCGTTTCTGGGATTTGGACAGTGCGGTGTAAATGCCTTTCAAAGAATGATATGTATACCAACGTTGATCGCTAGGTTTAGGAGGTTTGAAAGTTTTTTGGCTCCGCGATGACTCCGAACTGCTAGAATTACGTTTATAGTAGTCCTCGTAGTAAAATGAAGCATTAAAATCAAGACGCCGCCTAACTGAGGGTGCCTCTTCCATCCTCACTTTGGGACCGAGCCTATCAAAAACCCCTTGATGTTGGCCTACGTCGGCAACCTTCTGCTGGGTTACGGCCATAGGTCGTTCCGTTATAAGCGAAGAGGGCTTCTCCTCTGGCTCACTGCCGACCTTTGCTCTACATTTACTGCACAAAACCGCTGTCCCACTGTCTTCATCGGTGGTATAATCTATCATAGGTTTGACAATAACGGATCCCGTTAAAGCTGTAGGCGGTTTGTTTGAACGAAAATCGGCCATGAAACGTGGCCGAGAATTCTGATTCCGAAAGCGTTGCGTCGCAACATCTTCGGCCTTCCCTTTCCCCTTGTCCTTAGGTAGGCATGCATCGACCATATTTACTGTTGCTGTGGGGAACGGGTCAGTATCAACACTCATCTTCTTCTCTGGAAATTTTAGTTTGCCATTATCAATCCAGCTTTGGACGTTGTCGCGAAACACGACACAATTGTTTGTCGTGTGTTTGCTTGAATTGTGGTATTTGCAATATATCTTCCCTTTAAGCTCTTCGGCCTTTGGGATGTTGTGCCCAAGCCGAAGTTTGATGATCCTTGCTGATAATAGTTGATCAAAAATTGCATTGGCTTTCGTAATATCAAAAGTATAAACTTTCGACGGTTTCAGTGCTCCTTCAGTAGCCAAGCGGGTTTTGACTTCCTTAGAATCAACTTGAGTCAATGCCTTGCAGACGTATGGCTTATCTATCACTATCTCAGCTGCATCCACACTAACGCATTCATCCTCGATTGATGCATAACTGACAGTAGGATTTTTGTAAATCGTCCCCCAAGATAGAGCTTTCGAAATCTTTTCCTCGCGGAGCAAATAATCATACTGCTTGACATGCTGGGCTAATTCATACATATCCCAAAAGTTTGCCCCCAAGAATTTCTTTTTGTATTCGACGTCAAGACCGTTCAGAGCAAGTCTGACGAATTCAACTTCGAGGAGAGGCACTCGGCACCAATTCCTAGCTGATTTGAATCTAGTAAGATAATCCATTGGTGACTCGTCGGACGCTTGAGCCATCCTTGCTAGTGAGGATACTGACATTTCCATTCCCGGCCGATAAAACTGCTCATGAAATTTCTCGACCAACTCCTCCCAACTCTGGATGGAGTTCAGTGGGAGGTTAATATACCAGGCGAACGCTGAGCCGGTCAACGAAAAATTGAAAAGTCGCAGCTTGTGAAAGTCACTATTAACGTCTCCACACTGTGCGGTGAAACGAGCTACATGTTCTAACGAGGATAAGGATGATTCTCCGGCAAAAATGCTAAAATCCGGGATCTTGAAACCTCTAGGGTATTCGACCTGTTCCACGTAAGCTGGATACAGATGTATAAACTTAGGGAACTTTGGTCCTTTCTTCATGGCCGAATCGATCATCTGTTGAACTTCGGTTATATCGACGGGCGTTACTTCCGCTCTCTTGTCGGATCCGTCTGACCTACTATTCGACCCTCCTCCTCTTTCCAATTGAAGTGGCCTGAGCAGAGCAGGAATTGGCTCGGCCGGTGCACTTGATAACAAATTATTCCTCGGCGGCAAATGCTGGGCAAGATCAAAAATTCTACCATCGCTCACCTTACTAACCAGTATTTCGAGTAATCTGGTTTGTGCTTCACTGGAATTGCGTATCACGTCATGAAGCTTATCGATTCCTCGACTCAATGTCTGTTCAACTATCCGAGATTGCTCGTCAAGCCGTTTTCGAAGAAACGACCTTGTGGGTGGATCGGATCCTTCACCACCATCTTCATCACAATCTTCTATTACTCCTTCATTGAGAACGCAAGTGTTCCTGTCGGGAATTTCAAGACTGCGAACCCGACCGCCGAGAGTAACTTCCCTCTCTCGGTGAGTTGCGCTCGTGAACTCAGGTGTCACGGCGCTGATGGGATTCTGCGCTTGTGGCACATGGTGTCCTGCGTTCTAATTTGGTAGATCGGCTGTCGACTTTCCCATAGCTGTTTTCTTTTTTACCGATCGTGTTTCAATTGGCATGAACTTCGTAGTCTAGCACTGGGTCCCACTGGGCGTGCCAAAATGTTGACCCTAGAAACTACCAAGCCTACGTGGCGCGCAGGCCGAGTAATCTATAAGCTAACTACGTCCTTCGGTGAATGCGGGGTGTGCCAACTCGTAGGTCGAGCTCGGCCGAGAAGTAAATTTTGTTGATGTTGCGTTGGGTGCGCGACTGACTTTTACGTCTTGCGATTGCGGCCGAGAAAGGAACACGTCTCGGCCTCTTGGGCTCTCGAACCTGAAGACAAGGTTACTATTCTTACGAAGTTCAATATCAAATTCGGCTCTCAATGTGCCGAATGTAATAACTGTAACACCTCACTTTGCCGAGAAGGCTGATGAGATGACCTCGACCAAAAAGGAATCAGAAATTCTTCTCGACCGAGACTTGGATAGGTAATCAACCGTCCTCGCCGCAGTGCTGTTGATGCCAACGGAAGATGCTGCGAGACCGGCTAATTCTACGGTGACAGAGCTATCTATGCCGACTTAAGATATCACCGGTTGCTTTCACAGTGCTGTTGATGCCAACGGAAGATGTGTCAGCGAAAAAGAAAGAAAAAATCTCAAGTTGTTGAGTTTGCGCAGGGCAGTTTTGTATTGATTTGCAGGGGCCTTGAATGATGCGCAGCCTCTTCTATTTATAGCAACGGCTCCCCCCAAGGTCGAGTTAAAAACCTACTCGGACTAGGTCTTCTTCTCCTGATCAGCACCAACTCGACCAGCCCTACTTTCACTAGGACTGTGAACCTAGTCCTTAACCGAGCCGGATTCGTTTCCGGGTCCTGCTGAGACTCCTCATTGCACTAAAACTCGACTTCTTGTGTTATGACCTAGCCGACCTAGGTTTGGAGACCCACGTACTGAACGATCCATGGTATTCTTGTCGCAAGGCCTTCCAGGCCGAGAATGATTCTATACTCGGCCCAAACTATTATTTTGGGCCCAAACAATTATAAAAGAAACGTGTTTCTCAAACCTTTGTTTTTGCCCACAGTATGTTATAAAAGAAACGTGTTTCTCAAAACTTTGTTTTTGCCCACTCACATTTTCGCCCCTCTAGGACTTAGTTAGCTAAATCATATGTGGCTTATGAGGGATCTCTGGCGATTCTGACATCTACCCAAATAAATGTAGGAGTTTATTTCTAATTGTGTAATAAGTATCTTAACTAGGTTCAACTGCTCTACTTATGTCGCACTGTCATCTATGCTCTGACTACTTTTGTATTATGAGTTATTCCCACTACTGCACACTCTCTTATTAGCTTAAATAAATTCTAGCTTTGATTTAAATGTATTCATATTTTTACACATCACCTACACTTTGGCTACGTCACCTTCGGGTGTTGGCCAGCATACCTTAACTCTGGTTGGGGTGTGTCACTAATGACAAAAATTAGTACCTTACTACAAAATACCAAATGTTCGATATGCAAAAAAAGTTATACTAATATAAGTGAGATAAAATCCAACGGTAAGGATTTAAGAAGATTAGGTTTTTAAATAATGTATAAGTGTGAAAAACATAAATAAATAATATATATATATATATATATATATATATATATATATATATATATATAAACGATCGTAATGATAAGCATTACAACTTTCGTGGAAGGCTCAACTTTGAAATTCGCCACTATAATCACATAAACTATAGGTCTAAATTTAACCATTGATTGTTGTTACATTTACGCTCCATTCTTCCTCCTTTTTTTTCTTCAGATTTTATTTTATTTTATTAAAACATGATCTTTTAGAGGTTGCATGGAGATGAATGGTTATGATCACTGATATTATGTTTAAAGTTTTACCGTTAGTGGAAATATTACTTGGAGGTTATAAAATCTCTAGAAACTATATAACATCAACTCATATTTCAGTTAACCGTAAAAATCAAAACGTGATATCAACGATCCGAATCGTTCATTTTTCTATAATTAAAAAAAATCATGTTTTCAAAAAAGAAAATCTAAAAAACCGAAATTCAGTAAAGAAATCTAAGACTTATGGATAATGGTGTCGGATTTCGGAGTTGACCCATTTACAAAAGTTGCAAAGCTTGTCATTTACGAGTGATTTTTTTTTTTTTTACATTTTTCACACTTCTACAATAAATATTATGAATTTTATTAATTTTGCTGTCAAACAAAAAACACTATTCATGAGTGTTTGAAGAGTTTTAAAAATCTAAACGACAATGTAACCATCGTCTATGCAATCACAAGCGTTTATATGTTCTTTCATATTTTTCACACTTGTACATTAATTATTATAAATTATTTATTTATTTTGAACTCCCCTAAAAATGCTATTCATGAGGGTTTGTAAGGTTCTAAAAATTCTAACGACGATGTACCCATCATCAAAGCGTTGAGGATGTGTGGTTACGAGCGTTTGCATTTTTTTTTCACATTTTTCTCACTTGTAAATTAATTATTATAATTTTTTAATGTGTTTGGTATTTTTAAATTACTTTAATATTTTTATTCTTTAATGTTTTAATCTCACTTCTAAGAGGTTAAAACATTTATGAGTATTACCGCATGAGACAAAGTAAAAAAAGCCTTTGTTAGGTCGTTGACTCTAAAATTGAAAGTTATACTAATACTATACTTATTGATTTGAGTTTTGGACAACAGGTCAAATAAAATTTATCATAGTAATGATAATAAGAAACTATCAAAGTAAAATAAATAAATAAAACATAATTTTTTTTAAACTTATATAGAATAATAATACATATTTAATATTCAATATATACCCTATGACTGTTGTATTTTATAGTAAGTTTTTTTAGTAGTTTAACTTTAAAATCATCAAAATAATTTTTTTCTTAATGGGTCGAAACGAGTTACCCACATATTACCCGCGTGTAAATCCATTAAGTTTTTAAGAGGTGACTCAATAACGACTCGATTAGTTTTCACGCTATGTAAATGGGTTGTGAAAAAAATTCTCAAGTCTAGGATCAAAACCACTTAAACTGATTACAAGAAAATCCTAAAAATAGGGAAAATAAAAGCTAGCAGGTTCACTGCATATGGTCAGTAACTTAAGGCGTAGTTGGAAGGTTTCTCGTCTCGTCAAATTTCACTTCAACAAATAATCATATGGAAACAAAATCATCTTAAATTACTAAACATGCAGAGCATACTGCCACTTAAATATTACTTCAAAACGTAAAAATACATTTGTCTTTCAAGTACTACATAGTATATAGACTTGGCAAACAGGTAGTCTTCGTGTCATTTACGTGTTCATTCCCGTTATCTTAATAGGTAATCCGATAACAACCCGACACGTTAATAGGTTGACCTAAAACCTGTTACATTCGTATTGTTTCTTGTCAGATTAACAGGTCGTGCAAGAAATTGCAGGCATATCAGAGCTTGCCATGCAGGGCATTTTGGATAGGCAACTTTTAGTCTCTCTTGGAATCTCTGCTGAGTCTAGCTCCTTCTATAGTCCCTGTTCTTTGGCATCCCCCTCCATTTTCTTGGGTCAAAGTGAATACTGATGGCCTTGCTAAAGGTAACCCGGGTCATGCGGCTTGTGGTGGGGTTTTTCGAGCTTCTGTGGGTTATTTTCTTGGTGGTTTCTTAAGCTTGGGACAACATACTTCTTTTTATGCGGAGTTCCATGCTATCATCCTGTTGCGGAGTTGGCTCAGCAGCGGGGCTGGCAAAATTTATGTCTTGAAAGTGACTCTTCTAGCGTGATATCTTGTTTTGCTTCTGGATCTTTCTCTCCTCCTTGATTGCTCCAGACATGTTGAGAAACTTGTATTTTCCAATTGCAGAACATGGTATTTTATTGTTCTCATACATTTCAAGAAAGGAATGCAGTTGCTGACAAATTAGCCAATTTCAGGCTTCTCTCGTCTTCACTTGTTTGATGGCATGCTCCACCTATAGAGATTCTTCCTCTTATGCACTTAGATTTCTTAGGCATGCTAGCGTACAGATTTGTCTCATCTTCTTAATGTGTGATTTTCTTTTTTACCCAATCTTGTCTTGTAGGTTCTTACTTTTAAGGTTTATATAGGGATTTGGGCTTATATCCACCAAATCTTTTTCTTATATTTTCTTTTTCAAGAGGGCTAAGTCTATGTCCCCTCCCCCTCTCTCACTCACTTATATTTGTATTTCGTTTTTCTTGCTCTATGAGGGATAAGGTTTATGTCCCCCTGACTAAGTGTAACTTCTTTTTTCATATTAATAAATTTCTCTCGTATTATTGAGGTTTTCCTAAAACAAATATATAAAAAAAGGTGAGTTTTATACATCATTTTTAACTTCTCACATACCCCTCTTTATTTACAGTTATCAAATTAAATAATTTAAATAGAATCAACTACTAAAATTAAATAAGGGTATGTAAAAGACTAAAAAGAGCATGTGAAAAACTTTCCTTTTTAAAACTCATTTTCTCTACATTATCGAGTTATGTCATCTCCTTTTTCTTCTTCTTATTTAGGTCTATCAGTTATGCATGTCAGCTTCAAGGACCCCAAAAAGTAGCAACCCCACCCCACAGAGAAGTCCTGGGTTTGGGATTAAAGTCAAGTTTAAAATGGGAAGTTGTCATGTTAATTGGAACGCGTCAAGTCCCAAATCACATATTGAAGTTATTTGTGATGTTAAAATGCAGTACACTTGCATCAAAATGTTGACACATAGAAGCTATCCCGGCGTAAATGGGGTTGGACTAATTGCACCATCGCAATATACTAGTCATGTATTGTATTCTTTTCAAGTTTTCATGATAAAAATCCGACTATAAATTCTTAATTAGGCCAAATCCAATATACATAAAAAGTACCATTTATCTTGTTCCACCATTCGGTTTGATTTATCATTAATTAAATGAGATATTGGGAAGCAGGAATATTTTTTGGCATCGCATAAGACCTTTGAAAATTGAATAAAAGGAAAGAAAATGAAACTTCAGGACCAATTGCATTGGCATGTGATGGAAACTGGAAAGTGCCATTTTCATGAGTGGTCCTGAGCAATCTTGATTAGTAAAAGTTGTCTGCGTATGTATGTCGGCCTAAAGTCCAAGCCCGGTAAAAAGCCTTCAAGTGAGCAGAGGGGGCCTAGGCCCTTGCTTATGAAAGGAATTTGCCTGAAATCATTCTATTTATAAATCTAATTATTGAACTGATCAAATTTGAATAAGTTGACAGTATCATCAATTAATAATAACATAACGATGAAACTGAAAAGTCATTATTTTCATCAACTAGGATTGTCAAATTAATCATTTCAGCCGATTTTTCAATTACTTTTCACAGTTCACTTTTAGAGCTAATACTAATCCTGTATATGTAAACAATAATGTTAGTTATATCATGATGTCGTAAGTGATGTCTGCATGCTAGGTTAGGCACCACATCATGTAGAAACATATAAACTTCTCTAGTTATAGTTAAAAACCGAAACTATCGACCATGGACTCGGGAAGCAGGCTATATTGTGCTGCACGTTGATTGTATGACTCTGTGATCTGCTACTTTATGAAAAATCAAACGGTTAATGACAAAACTGAGGTACACATGCATTGTTGATAATGTAATATTGCATTTTTATTCATGTAATCTGCTAGTACATGAAAATCACAATGCTTAATATTGGTGGTGAATAGCAGAAATGGTCCCGCCGCGAGCCCTTCTGTTAGAGCCACCACCCAGCCGTTGCCGTTAGCTACGGTTGAATATCATCTGTACTATATTCTCCAGACTGCCTTGAGACGTCAAAAGCTTTTACAAGAGCATGCATCACTATTTGCAGACATCATTGCTGCCTTTGGCTTGGAGGAGGATTATCTCCCCTCCTAATCTCTCTCCCTCGTACTTGAATGGTTACGGTTAAGCCAAGTCAACATCTTTTATTGATTTTTTTTATAGAGAGAATAAGACAAAAAACAAAGTGTGAGAGAATGGGAGGGAAGGGGAGGGAATGTGATGAGAATAGGAGAGAGAATCCTACTCAAGCTTTTGGCAAGCGACAGATGATGATAACGACCAGAGACTGCAAGTCTGCGAGAGCAGCAGCACAATAATATGACAAAGGACAGACACTAACTGAATCACTGATGCACTATACCTGTAAACCCATATCATACTTGTTTTAGTAAACCATATGCTTAGAGGTTTATCTATATTCGTTGTGCTTTTCACACAAATGTGAAGAATCTCACGAAACGGCCTACATCTCAAGTTACATATTACTTTGATTTGGTGGGCAATGTATTACACACATAACTTGACGATGTTGGTTTGTATTTTGTTTTGTTTTGCCCCTTGATAATTTTCTCAGGCAGCGTATCATTTTGTAAGACGCAGATTTAGTTCCTGATGGTTACGTTTTAGTTATCCAAGATTCTTACTATTCATTGAAATTTGAGGAAAGCCTTTTTTCATTTTTCTATCATTCGTTGTATCAGTCTTGATCAAAAGATGTTTATAATTCATATGTGAATCACACAATATCTTTTAGCTGGTAATGTTGTTTTATGACTAATTATTATGTAGTTATTAACTTATTCTGAGTTAAAGTGTACTTTTGTTGTAGATCTTCATTTGGTCGTTTTGTTGGTGCAGCTGGGATAAACTCTCTGAAATCTTGGCTGTACGGATGGTTATTGTTTTTAGATTGTCATACTTTAATTTGGATGGAAACTAGTATGCAGCTGGGATAGAAACTACAAAACTTCCAATTCCCAAACTGCGCATGTGGCAGGATTGCTTGTTGAGCTCCACTTTTGGAGAAGGAAGAAGAATGTAGGAAATTAATTCCGGAATAAGTTCAATGAGGCAACGCTGTACAACGTTACCGTAACGAAGATGCCAGTAGGATTTGAATCAGTTCCAGTTTTAAGACACTGCAATAGAATCGCCTGATGTAAGACTACTATATAAGGGTAAGTGCATAATCTGAATTTGTTTTCCTTTTTTCCTAGCATGAGGTGCGAGACATATTTTTCGTAGTGTTATGAGCGTATACAATTATACATATACAGTTACGGTACATTTATATATGCAAGCAAGGTTCATCCTGAAATACAGAATGATTGGGGACTTCGACATGCCCAAGTGTGATGATGACTTGATTGCCTCGTGCTGCAGGATGATCATAGATGTGTTGTAAACTAAACTAAAAACCAATCAAGCAATAAACAAAACACAACGATTTTAGAGTTCGTCCAATATAGGACTACCTCTCTAACAATGGAAGCTTTATTGATTACCAACAAATACAAGAGAACTCACAAACACAAAGTGTTCTCAAGTATACAAACTTATGCCTCTCAAAAACTCTCCTACAAAAAACTCTATCCCACATCCATCTATTTATACTAATAGATGTCATACGTTTACAAAAAGTCCCTAGAATATTGTAAACCAAATCCTATACTAAAACCAAATCCCAAACCAACTAGGAAACAAAAATCCAAATATCTTGCGTCCAAGATATCCTAATCCTTGTTTGATTGTTGTTTTAGTTTAGGCATGTTGATTTAATGCCATATCCAACAATCTCCACCTTGGCATGAAATCCATAATGAGGCATCAAACAACTTCCATTGCTCCACCATATCGCAAGATCAAACTTGCTTCAAATGCACCAAATCCAAGCAGTGCTCGAACTTAGCTGTATTAACCACCTTTGTCAACATGTTAGCTAGATTATCTTTTGTAGCAACCTTTTTTAGACGAATATCACCTTTAGCTACCACTTCTCTCATAAAATGATATTGTACAACAATGTGCTTAGTCCTAGCATGATGTACCTAATATCTGACCTAATAAATGGCACTTTGGCTATCACAATATATATCCAACTCGTGTTGTTCTACACCTAAATCTCCTAACAACCCCATAGTCCACATTGATTCTTTGATAGCTTCAACGATCGCCATGTATTTTGCTTCTGTGGTTGATAGTGCCACCATTGGTTGTAATATTGATCTCCAGCATATAGGAACCTTTGCCATAGTAAACACATACCCAGTCATCGATCTTCTCTTGTCTATGTCTCCAGCAAAGTCTGAGTCCACATATCAAACTGAGAACTTATCAATTCCTTCATCACATCTTTCAAAACAAATACCTTTGTCCCTTGTACAATGTAAATACCTTAGTATCCACTTAACAGCATTCCAATGCTCGTTTCCAAGATTATGCATGAATCTACAAACAATTCCAATTGCATGTGTTATATCAAGATGAGAACACACCATAGAGTACATTAATCCTCTAACCAAATTAGCATATGGAATACCATCCATCTTCATCTTTTTTTCATCAGTTTTGGGACATTGTTGATCGCTCAACTAAGTGAGCACCTAATGGAGTTCCTACAGGCTTAGTGTCTTCTATTACTCCAAACATTTGTAACAACTTCTCAAGATATTGCTTCTGAGACAAACACACCAAACCTTTTTATCTATCCCTTTGTGATCTCTATTCCTAATATTTTCTTGGCTTCACCGAGATCCTTCATTTCAAACTCCCTTCTCATTTGCTCCTTCAACTTTTCTATCTTTGAAATATTGCTTGAGGCTATGAGCATGTTGTCCACATAGATTAACAAGTGCACGAACAAACCATCTTTCAACTTCTTGTGATAAACACAGTGATCATAGTGACTTTTTTGTATAGTCTTGACCCTTCATAAATTTGTCAAATCTTAAATACCACTGCCTGAGCAACTGCTTTAAGCCATAAAGAGATTTTCTAAGCTTACAAACTAATATTTTTGTGCCCTTCACTTGATACCTCTCACGTTGTCTTATATAAATCTCTTCATCCAAATTACCATGAAGGAATGTAGTCTTCACGTCTAGATGTACCAATTCAAGGTTGAATTGTGCAACTAGGGCAAGCAATATTCAAATGGATGAGTGCTTAACCATAAGAGAAAAAAATCTCATTGTAATATATTCCCTCATTCTGAGCATATCCTTTAGCTACAAGCCTAGCTTTAAATCTTACAAATCTCTTGTCATCCATTCCATCCTTCTTTGCATAAACCCATTTGCAGCCAATTGCTCTCCTTCCTCTAGGCAGCTCTACCAATTCCCATGTCTTATTCTTTTGAAGGGAGAACATCTTATCATCTATTGCATCATGCCATTTACTCTCTTCTTCACTATTTACTACTTCTTCAAAATTAGTTGGAATTTCAGCCTTAATTATTGGCAATGCATATACCATGTAGGCCTTGTAATCTTTATATCTCGCAGGTAGGGATATGTCTCTTTTTCCCTTCCTTTTGGCTATGCAATCATCTTGTATCTTTAGTTCTTCTGATGGTGTTTCTTCTTCGTGATCATTCTTTTCATGTTCAAGTTGATCACCTTGTCTTTCTTCTTCCACAGCTTCCTTATTTAGCTATGAATTCACAATTACTTGTTCCCCAAGCACCACCATCTGAACACCTTTCTTCAATTTCATGTGACTTTCATCAAATGTCATATTTCTACTTAGTATAATCTTGTTCAACTTGGGACACCAAAGTTGAAATCCTTTCACACCACTATTGAATCCCATAAAGACAGCTTTCATGGGTGTTCTACCCTCCATGTTGTTGATGGTAGTCGATTAAGCACATGACATGCATAGCTCAAAGCTTCTACCCAAAATCTCTTTGGTAACTTAGCTTAAGGTTACATGCAATGAACTTTCTCAAGCAATGTTCTATTTAGTCTCTCTGTAATGCCATTCTACTGTGGAGTATGTCTAACACTAAAATGCCGAGTAATCCCTTCATTTTTACACACTTTCAAGAAAGGATCAGAGGTATATTCCCCTCCATTGTCACTTCTAAGTATCTTAATCTTCTTTTCAGTCTTGTTCTCTACCATGTTCTTCCACTCCATGAAGATGTCAAGAACCTCGTCCTTTCATCTCATCATATATATCCATGATTTGCGAGAGTAGTCATAAATAAAACATACAAACCATCTTTTTCACCTAAAGAAGCATTCTTTGCAGGCCCCCAAATATCAAAGTGAACATAGTCCAAAATCTCTTTCATTTGATTAATAGTTGAGCCAAATTTCACTTTTGTTTGTTTGCCAAGAACGTAATGCTCACAGAACTCTATCTTTCCAGCTTTCACTCCTTTTAAACACTCTTGCTTGATCAATCCTTGTAATGCTTTTTCTCTTACAATTCCCAACCTCATGTGCCATGATGTAGACAAGTCACTTTTATCACTTTGCATTTCATCAGCTACCATAGCCATTCCATTTTCCAAAGTTTTTCCTTGTAGCATATAAAGTAAGCTATTATGAGGCCCTTTCATTATGACAAGTGCTCCTTTAGCAACTTTGGGCACATTGTTATCGAAGTAAAACTTGTAGCCTTGTGACTCGAAAATGCCTAGTGAGATCAAAATTTTCTTCAGATTTGGGATGTACCTTACACCATGCAATTCTCAAATCACACCATCATGATGCTTGATCCTGATGCTTCGACTTCCTTAAGTTGTACATGGGTTATCATCTCCCATATACATTATTCCATTCATAGCTTTGAAGCTTGAAAACCAATGCCTTTGAGAAATCATGCGATGGTACAATCTATTTCGAGCACCCACTCTTTCATATAATCCACAGTGCTTGATGCAGTTAAGGCATAGACAAATTCCTCATCCTTAATTTTCAACCATATTTGCTTCTAAGTCATCATTCTTCTTTCTAGTCTTTTCTCAAAGTTTAGGGCAGTCCTTCTTCCAATGTCCTTTTTCATGACAAAAAGCACACTCATCTTTGTCCAAAAACTTCATATTCTTTGAGACTCCTTTAGTATGAGACCTACTATTTTTCCTGTACGAACCTCTCTTTTCTTTTTATCTCCCTTTCAACCTCAAAGCTTTAAAGTTATTCCTTTCTTACTTGTCAAGGTGTCTCACCTCATGATTCATAAGAATTGAGATTTCATCATACTTAATTGTCTTCCTGCCATAAATCCAAGTAGTCACGAAAGGCTCATAGGATTTAGGCAATGAGTTCATCAGGATCAAGGCCTTGTCTTCATCTTTGATTATCTCTTCAAGATTTGTCAGTTCATCTAGAAGCTTGTTAAACTCTTTTGGATGGCCAATCATCTTCATGCCCTCTTTGTACTAGAACATGTACAACTTGCTCTTAAGATGCAGTCAATTCTTTGCATTTTTCTTCATATATTTTGTCTCCAATGAAACCCATTCATATATTTTGTCTCCAATGCAACCCACAATTCCTTCGCAGAAGTTATGTTCATCACATCATACTTCTGTTGCTTTCCCAAATATAGCCGAATTGTAGAACATGGATGAGCATTCAATCTTTCCCATTCTTCTTTTTTCATCGAAAACAGCATGTCTCCTAACACACCAACCAAACCTTGTTGTATCAAGACATCTCAAACCTCACACTGCCACATAGCAAGGTTGTTCGTTCCATCAAATTTCTCAATTTCAAACCTAGCACTCTGAACCATTGTCTTGGTTTCACTAGTGCCAGATTTTTCTTCAACATCATCACCACTGGTAGAATCACCAGTCTTCGTCATTGTTTGATAATCACAACCCACGTAAGAACCTAAGCTCTTGATACCACTTGTTATAAACTAAACCAAAAACCAATCAAGCAATAAACAAAACATAACGATTTCAGAGTTCCTCCAATATAGGACTGCATTTCTAACAACAGAAGCTTTATTGATTACCAACAAATACAAGAGAACTCACAAACACAAAGTGTTCTCAAGTATACAAACTTATGCCTCTCAAAAACTCTCACACACAAAACTCTTTCCCACATCCATCTATTTATACTAATAGATGCCATAGGTTTACACAAAGTCTCTAGAATATAGGAAACCAAATCCTATACTAAAACCAAATCCTAAACCAACTAGGAAACACAAATCCAAATATTTTGCTTCCAAGATATCCTAATCCTTGTTTGAATGTTGTTTTAGTTTAGGCATGTTGATTTAATGCCAAATCCAACAAGATGTCCTACGGATACTTCTCCCAGTGAAATTGTCCAAAGTTTGTGGAATCAACCAAGAGTATCAAACCTTTTGAATCCCAAACAACAAATGATGAGGCATTAGATTGTCTCCGTATGGAAGGACTTATGCAATGGCACAAGCGTGTAGTTCAAGTTCAAGTGACTACTAGTACTCGATTGCAAAATGTGTCCAAATCCTTGAGAGCATTCGGGGGTTGGAGTTGCTTGAAAATTTGAAGTTATTTCAGAATTTTGAAGAAAAGATGCTTGCAGTTTTGTGTATATGCTATTTTTCCTGCTTTCAATTGTATACTATTTTCTGGCGTTGACAACTATTTAATATAATGACTGATAGGTATTTTTACCACCTACAAAAATAGGGATAAAAATACTAGCAAAAAAACAAGGTAATTGTAGTATAAACGGCTCAAGTAAGGTCGTTTTCCGCATGTATTGAATGAATAATTTATATTTAAACTAATTCTTAATTAACTATTTAAAACAAAGATTGAAAAAAGTTGATTTTATGGCCTAAAATATTAAAAACGAATTTAATTAAAAACAATTAAATAAATTGACAAAGTAAAAAAAAACAAAAGAAAATAGTTTTGAAAACCAAATTGTAAAAGCCTAGGGTTCTGCCTTCCCCTTAACAATCCTATGTAGATTTACCAATTACTTATAAATTACCCATTCAACTTTGAAGGTTAGGTTTTTCTAATGTATATTCTACTCGTGGTATTCAAGCTAGAACATATATCAAACGTGCAATCTATCCGTGGTATTCAGATCAAATATAAACATGCATGACTCATTATGTTTTGTGAAAACCGTTTGGAAAGTCATGCAACCCCTAAGACATGGTATTCATCCTAAGTGAAATTACAATTATCAATCACAAGGAGGAATACTCAATTCCCCGGTGGTATTCCGATAGAATTGCATTCGATTACTTATCTAAACATCCTAATGGTAGTTAAGCATTAAGATATAGAGACAGTTTAAAGCACATTGATTAATAATTCAAGGTATGCATGTATAATATCATAAGCAATTAAATAAAAACTACATATTTATGCTAAGGCTCAAGGCATCGCCCTAGCATACTAAACTAGTTACGAACAACCATAAAATAAAATATTATTAAAAACATGGATAAAAAACACCTTGAAAATGAACTTGAATTGTCAAAAACAATTCTCCAAATAGTGCGTGCGTTCTCCCCTCCTTTAACCCTAATGGCTAAATATCTTATTTATACTAATACAAAATAAAACCGTCTTAGAATAAAACCAGGAAACATAATTAAATGATAAAACATAAAATAAAAGGTTTCCTATTTAAACTAAAATTCGGAGTTATCAGAAAATTAGACTTTTAACCAACCAAATCAACTCCGATTTGGTTCCAAAATGTCTCTTTTGAAAGATGAAGACATCTCCTACAAATCCTTAGAAGGAATCTTCCCCAAAATATGTCATCTTGACCTCCAAAATACCCAAAACGTCCAAAAACATCAATCAGGGAAAACTGCCCACTGGACCTTAATTTCATCGCCACGGTCAAACGGCTTGGTAAAAAAATCTGGAATTTTGATACAATCATCTTGAAAGACACACGAACATCCTCGATTGGAATCACTCCAAAATTCATCCGTTTGATCACTTTTTGCTCTAGAGGAAGTCGAATGTCCTACATTGAAAATATATAACAAAGGGTAAAAGACTGTTTACTACCCTAATGTTTCGTGGTTTTCAACATTTAGTACATCAAGTTTTTTTCGTCTCAGAGTCATACCTAAAGTGTAAATTTTGGGACAGTCTCATACATCCGTTAGTCAAACTGTTAAGTTTTTCGTTAACTGTGACGTGGCGCACTGAGTGGGCACCACGTGTCATCCACGTTTTTTTTTTCTTTTTTCTTTCTTTTCTTCTCTTCTTCTTCCTTCTTCTTCTTCTTCTTCTTCCTCTGACTGCAACTTTCTGGTTTTTTTTTTTTTTTTTTTTGCTTCTTCCTTTTGCTTCTTCCTTCCTTCCTCCTTCCTTTCCCTTTCTTCCTTCTTCTTCCTTCTTCCTCCGAAATTTGGGGAATGTTTTTTTTTTTTTATTCTTCTTCTTCATCTTCTTCCTCAAAAAAAAAAAAAAAAAAAAAAAACACTTTCATCTTCCCCCAAATTCGGAGGAAGAAGAAGAAGAACGAAGAAGGGGGAGGAAGAAGGTGAAGGAAGAAGGAGAAGAAGGAGGAAGAAAAAAAAAATTGAATCTGGGCATATTCGTCGGAAGAAGAAGAAGAAGAAGAAGAAAAGATAAAAGTGTTTTTTTTTTTTTTTTTGAGGAAGAAGAAGAAGAAGAAGAAGAAGAAGGAAGAAGAAGAAAGAAAGAAAAAAAAAAACAAACTTCCCCAGATTTCGGAGGAAGAAGAAGAAGAAGAAGAAGCAAGAAGGGGAAGGAAGAAGGAGGAAGAAGAAGAAAGAAAAAAAAAAAAAACATTCCCCAGATTTCGGAGGAAGAAGAATGAAGAAGAAAGAAGAAGGAAGAAGGGGAAGAAAGGGAAAGGAAGGAGGAAGGAAGGAAGAAGCAAAAGGAAGAAGCAAAAAAAACAAAAACAAAAAACAGAAAGTTGCAGTCGGAGGAAGAAGAAGAAGAAGAAGGAAGAAGAAGAAAAGAAAAGAAAGAAAAAAGAAAAAAAAACGTGGATGACACGTGGCGCCCACTCAGTGCGCCACGTCACAGTTAACGAAAAACTTAACAGTTTGACTAACGGATGTATAAGACTGTCCCAAAATTTACACTTTAGGTATGACTCTGAGACGAAAAAAACATGATGTACTAAATGTTGAAAACAACGAAACATGAGGGTAGTAAACAGTCTTTTACCCTATAACAAAGTATCAAAATTCTACCAAAATAACCAATAAATTAATACTAAGATTGGGGTAAAATATATAATAAAATATGGATTCATCAAATACCCCCAAACTTAGCTTTTTGTTTGTCCTCAAGCAAAACAAAACTAAAAAACAAAAATAAAAACTAGCAAACTATACACTTAAACAAAACTAAGACACAAAAATTTCACCTTCAAGTTGCAATCCATAGAAAACGTTAAAAATTAGAAGATCTTTTCAAAAGTTTCAACTAATCCCACTACAGAGTCTAAGCCATTTAGAATCAATTAGAAAAGAATTCATGAACTTCCTTTGGCGTAAAGTGAACCAACATAATTAAGGAGACTCGACGAAAACCCTTACTTCTTGTCCTTTTTATTCCACACGTACTAACTTTACATATTATTTTTTTTCTCTTTTTTTTTTTCAATGATAGTAGTGGTCGTGCAATCTCAATTCCTTTAAGCTTTCGATCCAACCCACAAAGGCTTCAGGGCACTAAGTGTAGAACACCCCTAAGGACTTATTAACTCGGGCTGAAAAGGCTACGAAACCAACTAACCACCCTGCCCCATGCCAAGACTCTACCGTTTGAAGCGAGAATCACTGTTGATCAGGCAGGACTAGCACGGTTACTAGGCAAAGCCTCGTGTGGAACACTTATTACTTTATAACAATAACTAACTTTACTTAAAACAAAAATTAAAATCAAACTTAGACTAAAAGTAAGTGTTTCAATCTCACTCCCCACAAACCATGTTGATGTGAATGTGCAAATTTTCAAAGTATAACTCATGAATTAGTGTCTAAGCAACGATAAATAGAAAAGACTCTATTATGTGATTAACCTTCACCATGTCCATTTGTTCGAACGTTTAAATTAATCTATGGATGTTAACTTAAAAAAGAATGATTTTTTTTATTGACTCAGAAATTAAAAATCTAAAATTCTATTCCCCACCCCCAAATTTTAATCACACATTGTGCTCAAGGTGTGGAAAAGACAACAAAAATATTAAAACCTTAAAAACTTAAAAATAGCTAACAAAGACAAAGAAAATAAATGAGGAAAATATAAATGGAAAATAAAATAACGAAAACAATAAAAGAAAGTTTAAAATAAGAAAGAAAACAGAAAACAAAAGACAAAAAAACTGACACACCTGGGATTCGAAGACAGGACCTGAAGCTGGGGAAAGGTACTGAAAACAAAACAAAAAAATGAAGCAGAAAATTGCAAAGCGCAAGGATCAAACTCGTGACCATTGGCTTTGTGAAAATACACGGACCAACATGTACGAGTCCACACTTGTGTCAATCTTGAGCAACAGCTACGATATAAGTAAATTTAACAGCATCATGTTTCAATTGAAAATCCCTAGCGTTTGCGACACTCTCTCTCTTGTCTCAAGCCCAAAGCCCAAACGGCTCTCTATCTCTCTCATTTATCTCAGCCCTGTCCCTTTTCTCAATTCTGATTGTTTTGTTCTTTTTTTTTTTTTTTTACAAACCTTTCTCTCTAGAAGATGAGAGATATCTCCCAAGAATAGCAGAGGCCTCTGATCTCTCTCATTTCTCGCAGCCTTCTCTCTAACCAAAGACCCGAACAATTCCTACCTAGCTCTCTAGTCATTCCAAATCTTCCAATGGTCTTGGATTTTGTCGAACCCAAACATAGATACCCAACCGTGCCTCCATAATTGTATCTTTATTCATTTCCATCTCTGTCAAAAGTCGAACCCAGCCATGGCGATCATTGATTCTAGCCCAGATTGTCACTATCGTGCATTTTCTTTGCGATTATGGTCTCCACTTGGCGATATCTGAAATTCTAACTCATGCATGTCCAAATTTGTGCCCAGGAAAACTCGAGTGACAAAGAGAACTCAAACATCGATTTGAGGAAGAAAAGTTTTGGCACAATCCAGTCCACGATTTTCAGATCCAAAAGGAAGGTAAATAGCTGACAACCCCTAAACTTATTCCATTGTTTCTTTGTCTGAATCTGTGAAAGGTAGTCACTGGATCTGTTTACAATGCCATGCATCAGTATACTACCCTTTGGAATTTGTCTCTGTGTACATGTATCATGTATGACTGAATTTATTTTGCATGTCTCCTGATTATGAATGCCGAGGAAAATCTGCGCAAAACTTGATCTGCGATATATAGACCCTTCTGCACACTTGGATCCCCGATTGTATAAACATGCATGTATTATAGGTTTTCATATGGTCATGTATATTGGTGAATGAACGGTGACTGTATGATTCCACACGTAGTTGAGATTAGACCGAATCAGTTCCGAATGCAGCCTGCAATCACAAATCAAAAACCTAATTAGATAAGTAAAGAAAAATAACAAGAATTAAAAATTGCAATTTTTTTTTCCTTCAATTTTTTGATTTTTTGATCTTATTTTATTTTATTTTTTGCGATTTTTGTAATTAGGATAAAAACAGGAAAATAAAATAAATGAAATAAAAAGAAACGAGTTAGAAAAATTGGGTTGCTTCCCAATCAGCGCTTTAGTTAATGTCTATAGCTAGACGGATTGGAATGAGGTTTGTGATCACGTCACTTGTTCTCTTAGAGTCAACCACTTCTTGATAGCATCATACGGCAACAATAGATATGGAATGAGTTGTTGTTTATCAGTGGTTGAATTCTTCATAATTGCCCTTCTATGTGAATGAATCTTTGTGATCAAATAGGATCCCCTCCATCGATGCTTATGTTTCCCTTGAACTGACTTCAATCTTGTGTTTAATACCCACAATTTTTGCTTTGGCCGAATTTCGTGACGGAAAATTGGCCTGCCATTAAGTTTCCTCTTCTATCCCTTGTAGAATATAGTCTGCTTGTAGGACTCGCTTAGATTTTCTTTAAATTTGAATGCTTGTACTACTGGACTGTCCAATTCAGCAACATAAATTGTATCAGTCATCTACCATGTATCCAAGTCGATATTTGTGTTAGAGAGCTGATCATGTGACATATTAGATGTCAAATTTGTGTGAACCTCCCTTAACATATTAACACTCATGTCTTCCTGCAGGCTTTATGGGAAAGTTTTTGGTGGCACATGAATTTGGGTAGCCAAAGGATCTGGGAGAATTTTTGTATTATCATGTGTTGCTTCCTCATTTAGGCGTAAGCAAGTAGTATATTTCTCCCTTAGTTCCTTCATCAATCTCCCATTCATCATCAGAACTTTTCTCACTGTTTAATGCTTGAATTTGAAACCCTTGATTAGTTATTTCAATGTACAACTCAGTTGATTCTAACAATTTAGAGAGTTTGTCCTCTACCAAGAGCCCTTGTGGCCCATTAAACTGCTCAAAATAGTGCTCGAGATGCTTTTGCAAACCTAGGGTATAGAACTCTGAATATGGATTGTTCCAATTTCTTTTTGAGTCGTTTCTCATATTGATATGCTCTGGACATAATTTGGAAAATATTCCGTCTGAGGACATTGTAAAATATTGTGGGTCTTCAAATAGCAAAGTGCACAAATTGTAGGTTTAAATCCATAAAAACCCCATTCTGCAGAGTTGACCCATAAAGGTGATCCTTGTAATTGTATATTGAATCCAGGAGGAACAAATTCCATCAGTGTACTACACTCAAAATCAAGTTGTAACCTAAAAAAAAAATCAAGTAAATAAAAAGTTATATACAAAAATAATTAACTAAGAGTTGATAAACACAAATTATTTAAAACAATCTCCGACAACGGTGCCAATTTCTTGATAGGTATTTTTACCACCTGCAAAAGTAGGGATAAAAACACTTAAAAATACTTGTAAGAGAACAAGGTAGTTGTAGTATAAACGGCTCAAGTAAGGTCGTTTTCCGCATGGATTGAATGAATAATTTATATTTAAACTAATTCTTAATTAATTATTTAAAACAAAGATTGAAAAAAAAAAGTTGATTTTATGACCTAAAATATTAAAAACGAATTTAATTAAAAACAATTAAATAAATTGACAAAATAAAAAAAAAACAAAAGAAAATAGTTTTGAAAACCAAATTGTAAAAGCCTAGGGTTCTGCCTTCCCCTTAACAATCCTATGTAGATTTACCAATTACTTATAAATTACCCATTCAACTTTGAAGGTTAGGTTTTCCTAATGCATAATCTACTCGTGGTATTCAAGCTAGAACATATATCAAACGTGCAATCTATCCGTGGTATTCAGATCAAATATAAACATGCATGACTCATTATGCTTTGTGAAAACCGTTTGAAAAACCATGCAACCCCTAAGACGTGGTATTCATCCTAGGTGAAATTACAACTATCAATCACAAGAAGCAATACTCAATTCCCCGGTGGTATTCCGATAGAATTGCATCCGATTACTTATCTATACATCATAATGGTAGCTAAACATTAAAATATAGAGACAGTTTAAAGCACAGTGATTAATAATTCAAAGTATGCATGTATAATATCATAAGCAATTAAATAAACACTACATATTGACGCTAAAACTCAAGGCATCGCCCTAGCAAACTAAACTAGTTACGAACAACCATAAAACAAAATATTATTAAAAACATGGATAGAAAACACCTTGAAAATAAACTTGAATTATAAAAAACAATTCTCCAAAGGGTTGTGATTTTCACACACCCTTAACTACTTTTCCCACACCCCTCCTTATTTTTCAGTACTTAATTGGTATCATACTATTTAATATTCCATATATATCCCTCCCTATTTAATCTTTCACTAATTACCATAAAAAAGTAGGAAGGGTATATATGGAAGATTAAATACTAGGATACCAATTAACTATTAAAAAATAGGGAGGGGTGTGGGAAAAATAGTTAAGGGTGTGTGAAAATCACAACCCTTCTCCAAATAGTGCGTGCGTTCTCCCCTCCTTTAATTCTAATGACTAAATATCTTATTTATACTAATACAAAATAAAACCCTAAAAGGTCTTAGAATAAAACTAGGAAACATAATTAAATGATAAGACATAAAATAAAAGGTTTTCTATTTAAACTAAAATTCGGAGTTATCAGAAAATTAAACTTTTGACTGACCAAATCAACTTCGATTTCGTCCCAAAAGGTCTCTTTTAAAAGCTGAAGATGTCCCCTACAAATCCGCAGAAGGAATCTTAGTCAAAATATATCATCTTGACCTCCAAAATACCCAAAACGTTCAGAAACATCAATTAGGGAAAGCTGCCCGCTGAACCTTAATTTCATCGTCACGGTCAAACGGCTTGGTAAAAAAATCTAGAATTTTGAACAATCATCTTGAAAGACACCCGAACATCCTTCAATTGGATTCACTCCAAAATTCATCCGTTTAATCACTTTTTGCTCTAGAAGAAGTCGAATGTCCTACATTAAAAATATATAACAAAGTATTAAAATTTTACCAAAATAATCAATAAATTAATACTAAGATTAGGGTAAAATATATAATAAAATATGAACTCATCAATGCCAAAATAGAAGAGACAGATAAGCAAGTAGTTTTGCAAATGAAGAATCTGGAAAACAAGTTCTTTATGCTTCAGATTATATGTTGCAGTTCTGTTGATTATTATGATAAATGAGGACTTAAGAATTGAGAGGAGCTTCATATGGGACGAGTGTGATTTCTGGATGTGCAAATTGTGAAAATGGATTAATGTATGGGTGTGCATTGATGTATTTTACGATTGAATTTGTGTTGCAGTTTTAAACCGTTTAATTACTGCATCTTATACACCGAATTTGGCTTGCCATACCTGTAGATGAACATATATCTATTCGGATCAAACCAATGTGTTCCTCTCAAAATTAGTGCTCTGGGTTGCCTTTTATTATAGTAATTATAATAGTATTTGTCTTGCTTGAGAATCGGTTTTTTTTATTTTTTATTATGACATAATGTTACATGAGATTCGCAAAAATTGACGAACACATGAGTTTGTGTATATCCAATCCAATATAAGCATTTTCTTTCGAGTGATGAATAATTATTAAATTCAAGTCATTTGCTTAGTGAAAACAACACTAAGGGCACATTTACGTACCCATAATCGAAATTAATTTACAGAATTGGATTCCGATTGTGGGATACACCTTTGTTTACATAATCTTGGGAAACCAAAATACATGTGGGGTCCACACCAATTTGGGAATCCCTTTCCTTATTTTGGAGGAATTGGACTACCTACATGAGATAGGTATTTCAATTCCTGGACACGTGAGGAATCTAGAATGGATTTTTTCTACCAATTATGCCCTCACTTGTTTCTGATTATCCCAACATGGCACTTCATTTAACACTCATACAACACTGCTCATTCTCCATTTTTGTCAACACCACACCCTTCGCCGCGCGGGGCCGCATTACATACCTAGCCTAATCTCCATTCGTTTCACCAAATCGCTAGGCTCTTACCTTAATCCAATTGTTGCACTCTTCACCGATGTAGTGGATTGGAATCGAGACAGCGACGAGACCGCTCCGCGCTGGACCATGAATGGCCTAGCTATGGGGCAATGGCTATGCAGGCGTAAGAGGGTGGAAGATAGAGACAGGGCAAGGAAAGGCAGAAGTGGGTGGAGGGCTGTGCAACTGAACCTTCCGGGGAGGCGTGGGAAAGATGGAGAGGGGATGGATGGAAATAACCATCCTTTAATAAATAATATAAAACCTATTTATATATTTTTTATATAGATAAATTTTATTATATAAATTTAATTAATTAGTATGAAAATAATTTATTTATGTAAGGGCAATTTAGTAATTAGCCTAGTTTTAATTCCGATTGAAGTGAATTAGTAAACAACTTATATGGACTCAACATCATCCCTACTTCAATTCCAGATAGTTTTAGTAAACAATTTAAACAGTAATCTGATTCTGATTCCACCTTATTTCAATCCCTCCTCAATCCAAGTCTTTCTCAATTCAATTCTTCTCAATCTGATTACAGATTAGTAAATGCACAGAGAACCGTATTCTAAACCTAAAAGATAAATGATACTAATCTATGAATTGGTGGTGATTTTTTGTTTAATACAAGAATTGGGAAAATTCTTCCATGCTACATAGCATTAGATGTGATGAGTATTAGGGATTGGTTTGATTATTACTTTCATTGAGGTCTTGCTAATTCAGGTCATCTAATACTCATACTATTTAACGCTACATAGCAAGAAAATAGAACCTCAAGAATTAATTCTGATAGTCATTTATTTGTTATTTTAAAAGGTTTTTTTAGTCAAAATGTTTTTTTGAGATTGGCATAACTCCTCAATTTGGAGCCTAAAATTTGAAATCAATAGAATTTGTCCCCTATTTGTCTACAATTAATCATTTTAATCATTTTGTGAAAAAAAATCTTCATTAAATACAGATAAAGAATGACAAAAATACCTCATTTTTTTATCAAATTATTTTGGCTCATTGTTTATTAAATTGAGATTATTTTGTCCTTTTGGTCATTATTTAATAGATGTTTTTCATGAAATGATCAAAATGATTTATGGTCGACAAACTCAATGACCAGTTCTATCGATTTTAAATTTCAGATACCATATTGAAAAATTATGTCAATCTCAAGAGCCATTTTGGCTAAAATGCCATTTTAAAAAGAAACAAACTTTAAAGCAATCGTAACACATTACTACATTCAATTGGCCACTTAAGCTATTTCCAAATGCTTGATTAGGACAAATGTATAAGGTATCTTTTTCCTTTATATGATTATTGCAACAAAATAACACGAGTGAGATAATATTAAGGAAAATATATAATAAAACAACATTTGAAATTTGCTGAGTGGCAAGTGGGATCAGGCAGCCAACAAATCTAGTGGCAATAGCATCACTTACATCACCCATCAACCATCAAGGACGTCACAGAATTGATCACCTTTTCTATCTTGGGATGTTGCAAAGTTCAGAATAAAAACAATGTGATTTAGGTAAAGTAGATGAATTAAATAAAATATAAAAAGTATGTTACCAACCTGTTCCAAATTTTTTACCAGCTTTTGTCTTTTTCCAAATAATTGACCAAAAAGAAAAAGGCAAAGTTTTTGAAAATGTTTCTCTTTTTCTTTTTTATTAGTTGATTAACTCTATTGATATATTTATTTTATTGAAAACGGGTACGATATTTATTGATACTAAAAATTTTTTTTACACATGTAAGGATAAGATACACAAGAATGAATCAATTAATTTTTACGATTAATTGGATTCTTTATTTTCTAAGAATTGAAATATAAATTTTAATATATATTTTTACGTGTTTAAGATTTCATGTCTTAAGTAAACACTAATAATAATGTAAGAATTTAATTAACTTCGATACTCTTTTAGTAAAGTTAAAATAAATGAGAACCATGCTACTTTAAATACTCATTTCATATAAGTACACATGAAATAAGAAAAGAACAAGGCCGGTCCAGAGATTTTTGAGGCCCAGGGCGACGTAAAAAAATGTGCCCTCATTTCATATAAAAAAATATTTGTTTTCACACGTAAGAAATCGATAAAATTATATTTAGAAAAACACTTCAAACTCAATAATTTAGAGACACAGAATAATTATTTTATTTTGTATCAAGCGAAGGAAACTAAAAAGCTTCAACTTACAAGTAGATAGATTATGAGTTTTGTTATTCATCTGAACTTTTAAAGTGTTTTTGCATAAATCGTGAGTTATTTTTTCTTATTTACTAACCTGGTCAATATAAGACTAAAAAAATATTAATGTTTTTGAGTCTTTAAAGATATGTATAAGTAATAAATGAACACTAAATTAAACATTTTGATGACACGTAATATTATTTGCAAATTTGGTCTAAAAATTTAATCTACGCATTACTCTTTGCTAAAGATTAGACTTGAATTGGAATAGATATTTAAAAATAGTAACTCATATAGCTACTAGCTAGTAAATAAATTAACAACCAAACAAAAATTTGTAAAAATTGAAAAAAATAAACATGCACATAGCATTTCGAACTTAAGACCTCTAGTTAATTTTAAACAACAAAAACCATTACTTCTAATTAAACTTCTTGATCATGTAGCCAAATTTTATAAATTTATACTGTTATGAAAAGAAATTTGTAAAAATTGGAATGTAAATAAGCACACATGGTGTTATGAACCTAAGACCTCCTCATTCATTTTAAACAACAAAACCACTAGTTCTAGTTAAATTTCCTTATCAATAAACCAAAATTTATAAATTTATACTCTTATAAAAACATATATAAATACACCACATTAATAATTTTGGTGTCCCCATTTTTTTGGACCCTGGACCGTTGCCCTACCCGCACTAGGCTTGGGCCGGGCCTAGAAAAGAATAACACTTGACTACTCAAAGGATGAGCAAAATTCCTACTCAAAATTTTTTGTTTTTGATTTATAGACTTTTGTGCTTGTGATCGAAACCATTTATATTATAAATCATTCTATAAAAATCATGTTTGTAAAAAAATCAATTAAAATTTAGGTCATTTAATCATCGAATTACATAGAACAGATGAACAAAAATGATAAAAGCATTACAAACCGCCTATCTATTTTCTACTGTTAATTCACTTAATAACTTTAGTTTTAATTCATTTTTTAGATAATCTTACAAAATAGTTGACCATGTTAACGGTTCAAACTATAATTACAAAATTTTAAGAATCTGACACAAATTTTTTAGTAAGAAACATTACTTACAAGAAAATTGTCAATTCAAAAAGAGTAGAACAAAACGACAAACAAAAAATATAAAGCAGAGTACTACAGAGTCTGGTCAATGAAACCCCAACCCGACGCAACAAAACACTAGGTTGGCATAAAGGGACCCACACGTCTCAAACACAAGTGGGCCACATCCAACTTAAGGTCCCCAAAATGATGCAAAAATGTATAAATCATCACAGCCTCACTCATCACAGTACCTTAAAATTTGCAGAGAGAAAAAAAAAATTAGAGAGAGAAATTACTAGGGAGTAATGAAAAAATAGAGAGAAGAAAGGTGGCAGCTGCTGCTGCAATTTTTTTTCGATCTTGCATGTTATTCTTTTTATATAATAATTTTTGTACATAAATTCCGGAGGATCACAAAATACAAACAGAGATTAATATTCCATAAACTTAATTAATAAAGCTTAATCAATAACTAATAAGACATTAAAACTAAATTAAAACAACAAAAAGATTTGGAGAGCAGTCACCAGTCACCAGTCAGCGTTGTAGTTTTTCCTTTTTATCTCCTTGTCAATCAAACCTTGTCATACCATTATGATATGCCTGGTCTTAAATTAATAATTTTATGACCAAAATCAGAGACCCAAAAGCAACATCTTTTTCCCTAACATTCATCCTTTCCTTTCCATTTGTCTAAAAACTCCTTTACAAAGCTATCTCTGCCTGCAAAGCAACAGCTGCGGCACCTGCATTGAACCCCACCACCACCTTCTGGTGGTGCTGCTGCTCAACCTCCCACCTTGCTTGGGCTATGGCTCCATCATGCACTGGCACATACTCCTACCAAAACACCCCAAAACACAATCAGACACCAAAAGGGTAATTTCATCATCAAGATTCTTTCTGGCCAGTTCATTTTTTCCCCCATTTTTGAGGTTTGGAAAGAATGATTGAAAATCTGCAAAGTGTTTGATGAAATGGGAAAAAAAATTATGAGACCTCAAGTTTTTGGACAAGCTCTTTGGCACTGGGGGCAGAGACTATGATGTGGCGCTGGGAAGGCTTGATAAAGCCATCATCCACGGCTTTGTCAATAAAAGTGAGGAGGTAGTTGTAGTATCCATCAACATTCAGCAAACCAACCTGCAAAAAATTGTTTGCAGCAAAACCAAATAATTAACATTTAACAATAATAATAAAGTATCAAACTTTCAAGGCCAAAGCTCTCTGGTGTGTGTTCTTACTGGTTTGTCATGGATTCCAAGCTGTGCCCAAGTGATCACTTCTAGCAACTCCTCCAAGGTTCCATAGCCACCTGATAGAACCAAAAGTAATGCAAAATAAAATCCATTGATCAATTCGCTTAATTAAATAAAAGGGCAAACTTAGTAAGAGAAAGAGAGATGGGGGACCTGGTAGGGCAATGAAGCAATCAGAATGGCGGGCCATTTCTGCCTTCCTTTGGTGCATGTCGTCTACTGGCCTTACCTCTCCAACTGTTTCACCTGTAATCTGAGGCTCAAAAAACCCAACATGCATACATATTTAGAGAGCTTTTGCCATACTTGAAGCCAAATATAAAGATTAAAATTTGAACCATTACTGCAAAAAAGAAAAAACTTTGCACAAACTAAAAGGAGATTGAAAAGAATCCGAATGAGAGAGATAAGATTTTGCACCTCTTTACACATTAGAGTTCTTGGTATGATACTGTCCAAATGTGAACCAAAAACATCATAAATTAGGCAAATGCACAAGGAAAAATGATTAAATTTCGAAGAAATAGAAAGCATTTGAGAAACCCAAGAAAAAGTGAAAATCTAGAAATGTGATTGTACCCAAGAACATTCCCTCCACCATGATAAACAGCCTGGGAAACCAGACCCATCAGCCCAATGCTCCCTCCTCCATATACAAGGTCAAGCTTCCTTGAAACCTTCAAAAAAAAAAAATTCAGAACCAAAAAATAGGCCGACCCAATTAATGAAATTGAAAAACAAACCAAACACAAGTGATTAAAATGGAAAATAGAGCAATCCAAATGATAAAATTAAAAAATTTGGAGTTTGGAGGGAAAATGAAGAAGAAAAGTACAATCTCTTCAGCTAGTTCAATGGCAGCATCTTTGTAGCAGTTCCTCTTCCCAGTACTGCTGCCACAGAACACACAAACCCTCTTGAATCTTGATCTCAAAACCTTCTCTTCCATCTCCAAACTCCACAAAATTTTACTGGTATTTAGCTTTTGGTTAATAGTTTGCCAAAAGTGAGTAATAAATATGGAGGGATTGCAGAATACCTAGTAAGATGGAAACAGCCAATATATATAGATGAGATTTTCGATTTGCCATTACACCAAAATGGTAGGTCATATATTATTATATAAGTGAAAAGAAGTTTTATTTATTTATTTTATATATCTCTTCAATTATATAATAATACATACTTATATGCCTACATTTTGGATAAGGATTCCGGATCCTCTATCTAGGGATCTAAAAATCAATTAATCGTATCCCTTAATCGTATATTAAACGATTAGAAATTATTTTAAATTTTAAAGCTTAAATTGAATATAAATAGTATCTGATAAAAATTAATTATACGATTTACGATAAACAAACACGATTAATTAATCATTTGAATCTCCACAAAGAGAATCTAAAAAAGATCATATTTTCTGTACTTCGAGCACACTAAAAATCTCTGTTATATACAACAGGACTAAGATTGAAGGGCCCCCAAAAGAAACTGAATTGAATATTTTAAAAATATATATATATTAACATTGAAAAAACTGTTAGACTCCACACAAATATATATGACTACAGGACTAAGATTGAATGACCCCCAAAAGAAATTGAATTGAATATTTAAAAAAAAAAAATTTTAACATTGAAAAAACTGTTAGACAGAAAGGAAGGAAAAGGGAATACTGTGGCTCTGTTGTGTCAAATGGATAGAGACGAAGTAAGACAAGTGGCAAGGCAAAAAAGACAGGGAGGGAAGTCTGTACAGTTCAGACCGTACCCTAATCCACGAAGACACGTGGCTTAGATCATGGTTGAGGCTTGGTGGTTTCGTGTCTCGGCGGGTAATTCGCACCCTTATATGTATCTGTAGCACGTTCAATTATTCTTCTATTTCTCAGAAAAAAAAAAAATTCTTCTATTTAAACTATAACACATAGATTTATTTCATTTAAATTATGAATGGTGTTATTTAAACACATTTTGTTATCTTCCACACACCTTTTATTAGTTTATATTTTTTTATTCTATTCAATTTTATTAAATTTGATGGTTGAAGATTGAAAGGTATATATTCAAAGTAAAAATAGATTTGTAAATAGCATTTTTTTTAACACATAAATAGATATGTACATAGCATTATCTAAACTATAACATGTAAATTTTATTTTTATTAATTTATCTAAAATATTCATAATTATTATAATGCTGAATATTACATTACCTGACTTATGTTTGCATGCTCATCACAAAAATCCTTAGCGGTGTAGATTTAGTCCCCTCCTCTTCTCTCCATTCTGTCTGAATTGTTCTTAGTGCACGCAATCATAAGTTGGTGCGTATTTACATGCATCAAATCAAAGATTAATAGGTCGTCTAAAATATTATCTTGGCTTCTTGGCAAGATTCAGCTTAAGTTATCGCCCCCATGGGGGTAGGCCAATGAATTAAATAAAAAGAAAACTAATGAAAATAGCTTGAAACTTTGAGTTTTAACGATAAGGACAAAATAAATGGTAAAATGAATAGTATCATGATTGACTTTTTAGTGTAAAAATGTAATTTTTCGTTAAACTAAACAGTACTGGACGTTAAAGTTTCCAATAATAAAAGCATGGGTGGCTAATTAACAAAAATTGGACATGTATACACTGATGGAATTGGTTTTAATAATCTGATTTTTAAGAACAAGTGGAATCTATAGTTGGATGCTCATTGACCAAAAGAAATAGTTGGATATCCAAAAGAAGATATTTTTATTAGGTAAATATTAGAAAGATTGTATATTTTGTACTATACTAATGTTTTTTTATTTTTTTGGGTCATATACTAATGTATTATTTAATATGACAAGTAAGGCGCTATGTCATATTAATAAACAAGTTTATCTTATTAAATAATAGCTATTTAATTATTTATCACATTATATAATACGATAATATAGTACAAAAATATATTTGCCTTTAAAAAAAAAATTTCACCAAGACATCATTGAACTTTCTTTTCTTGCCATAACAAAGGAAAAATGGTTGTGATTGAATTTTAAAAAACAAACTAAATACTCAAATTAATATTTGTTAAAAAAATACTCAAATTAATAAAAAAAAGGAGGCTTTTCTAACACTTGAAAATATTATTTATTATTGTAGGCCTATTTAACTAGAGAGTTATAGATAGGGGTGTGGCGAACTGTAGAGAGAATTGGTTGAATTCTAAGATGTGTTTTGTTACCCCATTGTGTCTTTATTTATAATAGTAAGGAAGGTAAATTCCTTACCCTTTATATATTACAAAACAATCAGGAAACTATCGAAGATATATGGTAGAATCCCAATATAATATACTAGGATTTACATAATCATATATTTTTTTTCCTTACATTATATGTTTCCGAAACAGATTCTATCAAAGATTTCTAATTTTCCTTTGAATTACTTGTATAAATATCCTATGAATTTCATTTTGCTATTGCTAACCTAATTAGGACTCCAACACTTCCTTTGAGTGTGCAAATACTCAACTAAATGGACAGGTCTTCAACGATGAAGTAGGTTTAGCTGATGGTGTTGTCGGTACAATGAGTGAATGTAAGTCTCAAATCAATGGAAGAAAGCAAAAAAAGGTAAAACTAACGAAACTTCGCCATGGTAAGACCCAATATGGGAGAAAACTCATAGTCTAAGGAGAAATGTGAGATTCTGCATTAAATCAAAACTATACACCTTCTGGACGAAAGTAGGAAAACTCACAAATGTATGATCAACCTATAATGGGTGTCTTGTTAAAACCTAGTTAGGTAGCAAAAAAAACCAGTGGGAAAGATGCTCCTGATTGTAGGAAAAAATAGTACATTAAGATCAAGTGAGTATGTTTTTGGATACTCTCCCTGAGTTTGACAAAACTTCTAACTGAGAACTATAAGCAGTTACGCATACAAATTCCTCAAACAAGTTTCTGGAAGGTATACTTCGACAGTAACATCGTAAAAAGGTCAGCAAGGTTGTCTGAGATCGGAATGTTGAACTTCAATATCCTGATGCTTTGCTAATATGATGTAAACATAATATGATTAGAGTTGACTTCGTTGATGTGTCATGTCTTGGCCTGGTCGATACATGCGACATAGTCTTCATGGATCGTCGTTGGACTCAACGATGGACGAACACAACAACAAGTACTTCAAATATGCTCAACCAGAGCTCTCAACCATGTCTCACGTGCGGTGTAATGAAGTGCGGTGAGTCTTAGAACGATTCGAAGATTTCGTAATTAAGGTTTATATCGTGCACGTCCAAGATATCGCAATATCCTCAATAGTAAAGACATACCCATTTGGGAACATGCCTTGCACAGGTCTGGCAAGTAAGTTACATCAGCATAACAAATACGGCAAGCATCTTTCCTAAGGTTAGGGGGTGGATCCACTCGGGATGCGTAGGGATAAGCTCAAATCCGTAGTACCTTTAGGGTAATGGGAGAACATCTTTAATGCCAATTCAGTGGCTACGTTTAGGCACAGTGCTACATCTTTACCAATAGATCAACAATGAAGGAGATGTCTTGTCTAATGCATTGAGCTAAGTACAACAAAGCACAAAATTGATCTCATATATGAAACTTTGGGTTCCATAACCTCTTCAGGGTTTCATTTGCATATAATATATGGATGACCACGTATATACTCAAAAGAAAACACTTACGGGGTATAGTTCGACTAGTAAACCAAAATATTGTCAGAACAATGCTTGAACTTCAGGTTAAGGCATAAACGAGTTTTCCTAAGATCCTTCATCTCAAATTCCATCTTTAGGTGCGAAGCAGTTTTCTTAAGCTATTTTAGTGAGATTCATATCATTAACATAAACTGCAACTCTAGAAATTTGGAATATAACTTTTTAATTTAATACGCAACAACATTTATTCATATCTCTGACTGATCAAATAATGGCTTAGACGGGTGTACCATATCTACCTGAATTACTTCAATCTATAGAGTGAATGTCTCATTTGAATTGAGAGAATGTTTTGTGGTCTAGAACTATTTGAACCAGTCTATGTAATTCTTCTTTGAGTTTACATGTAATTCTCCGTGTCAGTATCTTTATGGAGAAACACTAAACATATTCAAATTGTTGTGGCTAATCACGAGGCGTTTGAGAAAAATGTTACACCACAGAGCATGCATTATATTGCACTATTTTATTCATCTCATTATGCTTCTTTTCGCACTAGTAACATTTCAGGGCTACCTTTAGTGGTGTAGGAACGACAGGTTCAAATGCACTTTGATAAGGAATAAAACCTGGATTATGGTTTTAGTTGTCAAATCAATTCTACGTTGTCACTAATTAATGGAACACGATTCAATATCATCGTTTTTCATTTATGATGGTAGCTACCATATAATTGGAACATCATCGACGATAACCTCATGTCAATTCCATATCTTATACTGAACCAAGAACTTCATGTCTCGGGAGTGATCCGGATTAATCTCATAAGATGAAAATGATTGAGACAACGATCGAGTAAAGATTCGTTGTGTGTCGTGTTCTTCCTCTTCTAGGGGAAGTGAATCTTAGGAACCGAGTGATCTGTCGCATTTCAGGTCAAAGACATATTGATTGGTTATCCACTGGTGTACTAGGTCGTCCAACTGGAGCGACAAAACCTTCTTTCAAGGGTGGCACACCCTTCAAAAATGTTAGCTCAACGCCTATATGTATGTCTATCATTACAGGCATGTTTGTAGCTGGTATTTGATCTCATGACTTTAGCTAAATGAGAGGAATACGTCTGGAGCAACATTTTGAAAGTTAGAATACATCGCACTTGCTTATCATGCTTGAGAGGTACGAGGATCGAGACGAGACATAGTAGGCAACATCCATGAAAATTTGCGTTGATTTCAAAAATGTTAACGTTCTTATCTTTCACTATTGCGGAAAAGACTGTCTCATTGAAGTGACAATCCACAAATGAGGGGTAAAGAGACTTTTTGCAAAGGCTCTAAAGAGCTATTGCAAAGGAGAATCGTAATTGCCAAAGATTCATATCCTTCTTGGAGAACCCATATTGGTATGTTTCGGTTGCGCAACTTGGCACAAAAATGCATACCTCAAACACGTAAGTACGAAGCTTCAGGTTCGCACTCAGTGACCAACTGTAACGCCAGAATATGTTGGGTGGCAATGGGCCTATGGACAGACTAACATAGTTGCATATAGGATTGCATAGCATTAGGCAGAAATTGAAAGCTTGGTGCATTCACCAAGGTCTGGGTGGCAATTTAATTGTGCTTTATGATCACTGCAAAGTTGTTTTAGGGTGAACATGGTGAATATGATGTTCAATTACAACCCAAAAGACATGGAATACTTATCGAAAAAACTTTCGATTTAAACTCTTCAGCATTATCCAGTTTTCCAGACTTTATTAGATAATTAGGGTAGTGAGCCCTTAAAATTGGTCAGGAGGTTGGCAGCAATGTGTTGGACAATTATGTGACCAGTTTGTCCATTCATCAACAAAATCATAAGTATTTACATTATCCGCATTTTGGTTGGATCAGCCCATATTTATTCCCTTGAATTCACTATGAAAAGACGGTCATGTCTCTTTGCCAGGGATGATGTAGAAATCCAATTTCCCTAACAAGCAGGCTTGACATAGTGTGCTGATAGGCACAGATTCTTACTTTGGGTAAGGAGATGCTTCATGGCATCATTGTGTGACGTATGTGTCCCAAACAGTCGTGCCAAAGCGTAGAGAAAATTGGATGGATCTAAGGTATGTTTTCTCACCTTATTGGGTGAATTCTGTGTGTGTTTTCTCACCCCATCGTTCCTTTATTTAGAGTAGTATGGAAGGTAAATTCCTTACCCTTTGGGTATTACAATACAATCAAGAAACTATCTAAGAGATATGGTAGAACCCAATAAAGTTTAATAGGATTTACACAATCACATCCTAACCTAATTAGAACCGCAACATTTATTTACTTTTCCTAAGATCACTCTTAATACACCAAATCTAAAAGATTAAACTTAAAATCAAATACCCAAAAAAGAAAGGGAGTTGTTATGAGCACTTCTATGGACTCGTCCCCAATTTCATTCAAATCACGAAGGAAACTAAAAATTTAGAAGAAAAGTATCACTAGAGAAAAAGTCATAAAAAGGACTTTCGTAGTAGCAAATATTTTTGTGATGATGTAGTTTATGCTATGCTTAGTTTTCACTTTTCATTATCCAAACACCTTTATTTTGCTCATCTCTCAGTCCAATCCTTCCCTAAAAAACGTTTTCCCTAATTTTTTTTCATTTTTCTCTTACTTTACTTGCATCCTTGATTTGATGGATTTTTTTTAATTTGCCCTTTTATTTTTTTGTCTACTTTGTCTGATGACGATTCTTAGTTACTATTATGAGAATTTGTTTCGTTGTTATGCGCAGTTGGATAATTGGATATTGACTTTTCCAGTTTTCCCCAGACCCTCATTATCTTTTACAAATTCTCCATGGCTATTGCAGTGGACTCAATTGCGGCGGGGCTTCAATTCGTGGTTATAGTTATGATTTAGGGTTATGAATTTATTTAAGTTTCGATTGTTTTTGGGCTATGTGGGTTCGGATGTGAATTCCACTAGATTTTGATGTTATGTGTTTTTTTGTTTGATCGGATCTTGTTTGCTTTAATTAGTCCTTTGAATTTGTTGCTATTATATGTATCAATTTGTTTTTTCTTATCAATTTCTCTTCTTATCTTCCCTAGTTCTGCCATTGGTCTTCTTCATGTTTTCTTTCCCTATAAAAAAAGAAAAGAAGAAAGAATGAATGCCTAGTAGGGGTGGGTTCATTTCCGTTTAGTTCAGTTTTTTACCAAAATCGAAAACCGAACCGAAATTACTGTTCGGGTCGGTTCGGTTCGGTTTTCAATCGGTTTGTGTTCGGTTCGTTTTTTTTCGGTTCGGTTTCGCCCCGGTTAGGTTTTTCTTTTTATTTTTATTTTTTCCAATAGCAAAAAAAGTCCTAAGAAACATAAGCACCCAAAATAATATGAATAATACTGTTGAAGACTACTTCTCCAACATGAAACGACCATCAAAATTTCAGCCCACGTCTCTGCAAAGGTCATAACATTACAGCAAGGTTAAAGATGTGAGTCCCAAACTTCAACAAAGTCATGGCAAGAGGTAAGAAATAAATTCACAAGAGCTCCAAGAAACATCAGTCCTGTCAAAATTTACATAATGGCAATGGAGTAGGGGTCAAGTACTGCAAAAACAAGATAGAAATATATAGAAAAATCAGATATGAGTGTCCCTCCTCAAGTATAAGAATGGAAACTGTTTGTACCATACTTAGGGCTTCCGTATTTAGATCTCGAATAAATACTCGGGGGACTCAAATGTAATTATGTAATAAATGAAGGGGCAAATATGTAATAAGTGAGGAGCCATTATTCTATAAAAGGACCCCTCACTCTCCTCATTAAGGGAGGCCAATTCCTAGGCCATGAGAAGCCTCACTCTCACCCTCAGATGCTCTCACCCTCTCATCCTCTCACAAATAGAGAAATACAATATCAGTGTGGATATATCCCAAACATTAGGGTGAACCACGATACATCTTGTGTTATTTACTTTCTTGCAGATTCACGGTCAGATTTACGTTGTTCCTAGACCTCCGGTTTTGTGCATCAACAGAAACTATAAACATTCAAAGTTCAATTGCAATCAAGTCTTCCAAATTCCATGTCCATGCTTTCCAGATTCATATAAAAATATTTTTCAATTACTATCAGCCATACAGAATGTAATGCTCCAGAACTCCGTAATTCCATATTGATAAACAAAATCAGAAGGCCTACAATCAACGTTCATCACAAAATCAAAAGGCCTACAATTTCGTAAGGAAACTATATGCATCAAAATCTAAAGAACCAATGAATCAGAAATTGGCAAACTGGGAAGCAAGCTGATCTCAACACAAAATTTCATCACTAGAGCAGAAAAATAAGCTCAAAATGCAGCAAACATGAAGTCTTAAACTTTAACAGGTTATGAGAACCAGTTATATGAAAGCACACATCAAGTCCCAAACTTTAACAGGTTATTAGCAGGTACTTGGAAATCTAATGAGGTTTAGAAAAAAAAAAACTATAGTTATACACTATAAATCACGGAAAAAGGCAAACATATAAGAGTCCAATCATCTAATCTAAGTGAGCTAAGGTGATATTAGAAGCTAACGTCCTCACCGTGTACCAGAAAAAGAAGCCAACTTCCTCGAAACGGCAAGAGGAAGCTGATTGTGAGGTGTGAGAGACTGTCGTGCTGTCGCGGGTCACCTGGGATTCAAGACCGAGAGAGATAGAGAGTTTGAAAGAGACAAAGAATGATAAGTTAAAGACCAAGAGAGAGAAAGAGAGGAGAATGAGGCTAACATTTTGTTGTCAAGACTTGAAACTGCAAGAAAAAGCTGACGGCGAGGTGAGAGGTTAACGGCGAGATGAGAGACTGACGGCGAGGGCGAGGTGTGAGAGATTGAGAGTGAGAAAGGTCACACCGTCATGGGTCGCTTGAGAGATTGAGAGTGAGAAGGGTCACACCGTCGTGGGTCGCCTGAGAGATTGAGAGAGACAAAGCGATTAAAGTTGAAGACCGAGAAAGAGAGATAGAGAGAGAGAGAGAGAGAGAGAGAGAGAGAGATGAGGCTCAGGCTGCGCGAGAGGGTTACTAGGTTAGGGTTACAATGGAGGCAGGGAACGAGAAAGAGAAGAGGGGAATGAAAAAAATAAAAGGTGTGGCTGCTACTACTAGTGGCTAGGGTTAAAGGGTTTTGTTGATTTCTCAAAAAAATTAAAACAATTCTCCGAAATCTTGGAGGCATAAGGGTTCGAACCCATGCGCTGCAACTTGAGAAGCTTCACTGAAACCAACTTGGCAACAGGTTATGTTTTGTTATGATTGTATGACTAAACTATTTATAATATTGAAAAAAGTAATTAAATATATATCGGTTCGGTTTGTTTTCTAAACCTAAAAAATCGAAACCGAACTGGCTAGATTCGTTTCGGTTCGGTTTAACAGTTTTGGTTCGGTTTTTTTCGACCTCGGTCCGGTTCGATTTTCGGTTTTTTTTTTCTTCAGTTTTTTGAACCCACCCCTAATACCTAGGGCCATTTTGTGGGATCTAACAATAAGGCCATCTCCAACCGAAGGGTCCAGAGGGCCAAAGGCTGAAAATAGCCCGAAAACCATCTCCAACCAAGGGTTAGGCCAGAGGGCTATGGAATCTGAGAGGCCCCATAGAATCAAAGAGGGTTGGCCACTTCCAGCCAGCCAGCCAGCCCCGGGCTGGCCAGATTTTTTTTAAATATGTCGGATTTCCTGTCGGTTATAACCGAGAGGAATACATTCATATTATTTAGTATAAATGTATTACTGTCGGTTTTTTTCCTATAACTTTTATTTTACAAAATTTGTTTCATATATTTTTTTTAAATTTCATTTTTTCCTATAACTTCTATTTCACAAAATTTGTTTCATTTTATTTTAAATTCTATTTTTTTCCTATAACTTCTATTTCACAAAATTTGTTTCGTATTTTTTTTAATTCTATTTTTTTCCTATAACTTCCTAAACCATTATACAACATTAAATTAAATTGAGTAACATGAAACAACATTAAACAATATGAAACAACATTAAATAACATAAAAACTATACAATATAAAAAAAAACATTTAACAACATGAAATTTAAACAACATTTAAGTTGTAGTTTTTAAATAATAAATTAAATAATAAATTATGTTTGGCCCTTTGGCCTTCGGTTGGAGACAGAGGCAAATATGGCATGTACTATTTATTAAAATATTAATATATTGGAGGATCTTGGAGGGCCATAGGGTTAAAATGAGCCATCTGGCTAACCATCGGTTGAAGATGACCTAATTAGCAAGAAAAAGTAGAGATTTTATAATTTTTTGCCACTTTATTTCCATCAATGATTTATTGTCTGTTTTAATCCTTGTACAGAGTTATTATTTGGTTCTTTTACCTATCTACAAAATCAATTGGACTATCAATTGTCTTGACTTTCGACTTTCCTCCTATAATTAAAGTTTCCTTCAAAGTTTCTTTCCAGTCCATTCTTTGTTACGGGATTGTTGCAGTTGTCGTTAGTGTTTTCAAATGTGGTTGAGTTTATTGTCTTCAAGCCTTAATAATTGTCTTTGGTCGTCATTAGCACTTTGGTGAATGGATTATGTGATGCGTATACTATCCGAACATAGAGACGGATTATATGAGTGCTATAAAGGGTGAGATATTTTAGATTGTCCAAAACACCTCTATATGGTGTTATTCTTCCCTAAAAGCAATTAAGACATTAATTTTTTCATCCACGTATATTAACTCATAGTACACCACGTGATACGCGTTCTCAACCGCATGAATGTTTCTCCTATAAAAATAAGACTTGGATTGTCTGCCCTCCTAGTTGTGGTGCCCTTCCATGCCCTCCTATTTTGTGCGGTCACGGTTAAGCCACGTTAATATTTTATATTTTTATTATTTTTTGTTTTATTATCTCATTAAAAAATTAATATAAAATATTGACGTAGCTTAACCGTGACCGCACAAAATAGGAGAGCATGGAAGGGCACCACAACTAGGAGGTCAGACAATCTTTGTCCATAAAAATATGTGCATATATCTCTCACTACATGCAGTTGGGAGATATGTGTCCCTGAGCTCTCAGATCCTTGTTCCTCTTTTGACAAACTTACAATTCAATGTCTCCCGGCTCCAGCCACCTTAATATTGTATTGATGTGGCATTGTCAATTGACAAAGTTGTAGTTAAATAACCACGTTCACTGCCGTAATAAACGAAAAGACCCATACAGTAAAGCAGCCTACCTTTTTCACCAGCTGTGATTGAAACCAAAACACCAATTCCATATGAGGTTAAAAAGCAAGCTACTGCATGTTTTTGAAGAAGTTCAAATGGTAAGCCGCCTAAAAAAAGAAGTGCACGCATTGAGTTCACATTTTATCACATCATTTTCCACTTACAATATTAGATTCAAATTCCGTTATTAATAAGTTGCATATACACATAGGGAAATGCTAGAAAGATTATATTTTTAAACCATATACTGTAGCAATAAAGTAAGATTTCATAATTTAAAAAAGGGATGATACTATTCATACATCTATTTTTACATTTCACACATCCCTTGTTAATTTTTTTTATTTGATATTATTCAATTCATTTGATCTGATGATCGAAAATCGAAAGAGTATGTGGAAAGTAAAAAAAGTGTGAATATCACCACCCTTAAAGAAGGGTAATGCTTGAGAGGTCATCTTCTTGAATTATATTTTGCGGATACGTGATGTTGCGTTGATGGTTGAATTCTTTTTTTAAATCATTAAGAAAGTGGCCAATCATGATGTGGTTTTAAAAAGGTTCATTTTTGCTCACTACCCTTAAGTGGTGATAATGCTTATCATCATATTTATCACCGTTTGATGAGTTTAAATTTGAAATTTGTGTTTATCCACTATACATATCTTGAAATTTAAATTCATATAATGGCTGTAAATATGATGGTGAGCATCGTCATCCCTTGAGTGTGGTAAGCAAAAATATTCCCTTAAGAAATGCTCTCTAGAATTACTCATACACATAATATTTGGGGAAAAATGCTAAAGATACTCTCTCAAAAGTGAGACTTTCTACCACCTTATGCTTTTAGCACAACGTTTTATAATGTTGGCATGAAAATTAATATTAAACTGTAGGATGACATAAAATCCATGAAAAATTTCACTTTGAAAGAATTCTCTTAGCATTTCTAATATGTGGGTGGTTTAGGAGTGTAATGCAATTATACATACATAGGTCAACACTAATTGTATGTCAATCAATTTTACTTGGGAAGTAGCCTCCATTTTGTGTTTTGTAATTGAAATGATTTTCCCCTATGAGTTAAGCCTCACGCGACAATTTGATGCCGGATATTGGGTTGAGAGGAAGAGGATTAATTGTATATGAAGCACAAGCTGTGCTTACTATGATTAATGATGATTATTAATCATAGTAACAGTCAGACATGGAGTAATTGATGATTATTAATACAATGTCACTGGCGATGTAGTAACGGTCAGAAATATCTCACACGAGTGGATCCAAGGTCGAAATAATCCTTAGACTAGAGTGACTCTAGAATCTAGTGCATATTTTTAATAACAAACACTCGGTGCTAAATTTTTAGGAAGTCCTCTCCATTTAATGAATAGCGTTTTCCAACGAAGAAGACCACACAACAAAGTCATGTAGTAACAGCAACTCCATTCCTGAAAAAATACGCCATTATTCAACCTATTTAATCCACTCAGTGAACAGTGATAGACCCAATGAACATTAATTAATCAAATGCATCTCCACCCTAAAAAATGTGCTAGCACAAACGATCTTCACCCCTACAAAATGCCCTGGCACCCAGCCCATTTAAAATATTATTAATTTTTCATAAAATAATAAAGAAAAATTAGTTTTAATTTTGGATAGGATTTTTAACCGATCTTATCATGTTACGCGTCATTATCCGAAAGTACTATTTTGTGGATCGATGTCCGATAAGATTTTCAATCAATCCCAACGCGCGACACGCCACGTGTCACTATCTATTTACAATAATTTAGCTAAGATTTCGATCAGATTTTCAGCTAATGTTGTCACGCTACGTGTCATTATCCGAACGTACTATTTTGTGGATAGATTTCCGATAAGATTTTTAACTAATCCCGACGCGCCACGTGTCACTATCTGTTTATAATAATTTAGCCAAGATTTCGATCAGATTTTCAACCAATCACGTAGTGTGATGTGGCATTGTCTAGAACCTCATCCTTTCTATTTTTGTCCATATAAACCCTACATCCATCATCATTCATACACCAACTGAATCCTTCTTTTTTAGCTTAGAATCCTTCTTCATTGTTTTTAAACCTTGTAATGTGGTGTAAGGTGGAAGATGATGGTTAGGTATTTATAGAAAAAAAAGAAATTTTTAAATAATTTTTTTGTATTTTTAAACAACTTTTAATCATTTTTATTAATTTAATTAATCTGGACCTTTGGATTTGAAAAAGATTCAAATCCAACAGCCCAGACGTGGACACGTGGCCAACGGTCATAATTATGACCTTTTGGTTTTTTTTGGGACGAAAATCATGGACCGTTGACATTGGATCGGATGGCCCAGAACGCGGCACGTCAACTAGCCGTTGGGTTTGAATTTCAAATGTTTTTTACTGTTGGAAATCCAACGGCCCATAACGAGCCACATGGCCACTCACTAGTAGAAATTTGTGCATTGCAATGGCGGGCCCCATCACCTTTTTTTGTCGGGGACGGGACGCACGCCCACTCGCGAGTGTTTCCCAAGCGCCTGACGCCAGTGGCCTGTGACATTAGGCTGACGCAAGCTTGATGTCACATAGCTCGTCCCTTGGCTCAACACATTCTAGGCCAGCTTGGAGACTGGCTTGGGTTGGGTGTCAGCCTATTAGGTTGGGTTGGAGCAAAAAAAGGAAAGACTGGCCTATTTTGTGTGCTTTGAGCCGACCTACCCTAAGACCATCTCCAACCCTGACCTAAAACCTAAAAATATTTAGCCCAGAAAATTTAGGTTTTAGCCCAAAAACAGCTTTTCTACTCCAATCCTTTTGGCCTAAAATTTGAGCCCCAGATTATCAAAAAATGAATTAAGGCTATTTTTTTTTAAATTAACTTTTTTTAAAAAAAAAATTATGTAGACTATCCTAAATTAATTTTATGAACATTTTAACCTAAAAATATTTAAATTCCGATAAATTTTGAAAAATCACTAAATCAATACATGAAAATCATGATAAACCACATAAACTTAAAAAAAAAAGACAATTAATAAACCACATAAATTTTAAGATTATTCTAGCCATTGGATTTAAATTTGGACCGTTAGATCTTTTTTTTACCGTTAGATTTGATTATATTCGATTTAAACCGTTGGATTCAATAAATATATAAATATAAAACAAAAAAAAATTGAATGTGGACCGTTGGATTAACCAACGGTCCAATTACCACCACCACCCGATGAAGAAAAGTAGTCGTTGGCTACAGGACAAGACCCACTTTTCACTCTCATCCGTGGGTCCCAGCAGCTTTTGTGGGCTAAATTTGTGACCTATATTTGCCTTCATTTTAAGTTTTAGGTTTTAGGTTTGGTTTAGGTTTTGGGTTGGAGTGGATTTGGGGAGGAAAAAAAGGGGAAAATTTAGGTTATAGGTCAGGGTTGGAGATGGTCTAATGGGGTGGAACTGCTCTAATTCACACATAATAAATGAAAAAATATATAAGTATTTGCACCCCATTTCAATGAAAATTTTCTTATTTAGCCCATGAACAGACGACTGGCCGTAATATTAATATTCATAATAGCATACTTCATACAGCACGTTCCAATTAAATGTGTCACTGTGCATTTACACAGGTGCCCTTGCCAGAGTAACCGGCTAATATGTACAACAATTGATATGTCGCTCGTATGAATTATTGATGGCTGTGTCCAAGAGGGTAAGAACAACACAATCAAATGACTAGTCGACAGTAGGGGATGTAAATGCAGGAGTAAGTTTTTCTCATCTCCTATTCTTATCCCTTTTCATTCTCTCCTCTCACACATTATTTTCTGTAGGGAATGTAAATGCAGGAGTAAGATTTTCTCATATCCTATTCTTATCCCTTTTCATTCTCTCATCTCACACATTATTTTTTGTTTTATTGTTTATATAAAATAATTAAGATGTTGACATGATTTAACCGTGACCGTTCAAATAAAAAAAAGAATGATTGAAAGAGAGATTAAGAAGGAAGATAATCATCCTCCGTAAATGCATGCACACCAAACGCTCGATCCAGTGTTACGTTTAATTAAGCAGGGGATTTATGGGAAAGAGATGGCGAGGAGGGGATGGTGTCATTTGCCAAAGCAGTGCGGCGCAATGATTTTTTTTTTCTTTTCTGCAGCGTCGCCCACTGGCCACTCCCCCATATCCTATCTCCTGTATTTATGTATCAATCAAATGTACCACCTTCTTTAGCTCTGTTGAATTTAATGCTTCCCTTAATTCTCTTTTCAGTTTTCAGGGAACTTGTTCTTCTTCATGGCGTTTTGTAATTTTTGGGCTAGCTGAGTTGCGGATTTTCTTGTTTAACTATTCACAAGCTTAAGCGTTCATAAGTAGAACTTGTGAAGGAAGAGTGCATAAAAACTCTCTTAAAAAACAGAAATTCATAAGCGTCAAAACTGATTCTTCTTAGGTTTACTTTTGTTAAGCGGTTGCATAATTTGCCTACTAATTGTTCTACGTTAGTATATCAACATAAATATGTCATACTTTTATCACTGCAGAAAAATCAATGATTTAATTTTCGTTTTAATTTCATTTCTTGAGTGTAAACAAATTATAAGGAAATTGTTCTATCGTTGAACCGATTGATTTATGAACCCTAGCTAGATCAACTAAAGCACTTGTGCTCATTCCTAAATCAACATAATGCCCCACTAATATCATTAAATAATGATTATATTGAAAAACAGAAAAGAAAGTGCAGATTAAATATCCGGATAGTAATTTCAATACATCATTTTTAATTTTGTGCATATCTCATGCTAATTTTACTTTAATTGTTGAATTAAACTTTTACAAAACTAAAAAGGTGTGTAATAAGAGGTGAGAAATAGTGTATGAAATAGGCTATCCTAAATAGAGGCAGATTCTCACACTCTCACTTTTCTTGCCCTCCCGTGCCTACCTGTTTGTGTGGTCACGGTTAAGCCACGTTAATATTTTATATTACTATTATTTTTTATCTTATTATCTTTATAAAAAAATAATATAAAAGATTAACATGACTTAACCGTAAGCACACAAAATAAGAGGGCACGAGAAGTGGGAGGATAGAGAATCTGCTTCCATCCTAAATACCCATCTGAGTATTGCTAGAGTTATAGAGCCATAGGCTCGTTGAGTTCTGGCTGTGGGATTGGATTGGAGAGGAAAATCAGCAACCTGCTACTTTCTTCAGCCGTTAAATCGTCCATGATGGGTGTGCTTGTGTGCTTTTGAAGAAACACTTTATCAACGCTGGGAAGTGAGCTCTCCAAAAGCTGTCCAGACAATCAACCCTATTTACCTCCAACGCTTTCAACCTGTCGTTCCATGCATTCCCTCGATCCCTTTACGTACTGTGTGTGATTAACTTGCAGGCAGCTGCCTATTTCATTCTAGTTGAGGTTCTTGTTCGATGAGCCCAATCCAAAGCCCATCATATTACTGCCTCTCAAGGAATGTTTGATAGTATTAGCCATGCATATGGGTAATTTCATTTCAACTTTATTTTTTCATGTGTCGGTCTCACAATTTTCGAATGATCTTACAAAAGATATGGTGTTTTGCAGGTGTGCATGTTAACTAGTACACGGTTTTGCAGCTTTGCTGGTGCATGTTGTGCATTTTCGACAGGAAAACATCCGATAGATTGATTTGCTTTTGCTTTTGTTAAAATTCAAGCGGTATTTTTGCGTCCATAAAACTTCAAATCAAGAAACTCTCATTTTACAGTTCATCACATGCATGTTCGCTTCTTTATTTGCCACTAGATAGTCCAAGAGTGGCAAAGTCACACAAAAGATTTTTCTTTTATTAATCTTAAATGAATTTGCAATTTGATCTCAATATCTTCTGAAAGTGTAACGTATTTGATGAAATATGTTGAAGAAGTGCCTTTCATAAGCTAGCAAATTCTGGGACACACATATTGGTTATTTTGGTACATTTATTTCAAATTTTTACAATGACAAATTTCTGATTCAGCCACAATTGCAAGTATATGTTATAATTATACGTGAATTGATATAATCAACTATTTAATATAGGGTGAATTTTTTTTAAACATATTTGCGCTATATACCAAGCCAAAAGAATTAGAAAAAAAAAATACCGTTTTCTTTTATATTAGAGGGTTTGAACCCTTAGCATAGTTCACTCCTACTCATTATCCTACCTACCTATCACTAGCTAGGCTAACCCAAATACATAGCATAAAGAAATAAAGTACAACACCAAACTAGGAATGGCTACTTCATCACACATTCAAAGTTGAAACTGAATTTCATATTCCAAGTGAGTAGGACCTTTTTGTTACGATGGTTCAAGTCTTACTCTTCGAGGGTGGTCCCATAGAAATAGTTGAATTTCAACCATTTTCTGTTGCTCTAGTCAAATTACCACTCTTGTTTTTTGACATGAACCAACTCTTCTATGTAGAGTAGGATTCTCTCCCTTCCTTCTATGTAGAGTATGATTCTCTCCCTTCTTATTCTCATTCTTTTCTCTCTTCTCCTCTCACACATTGATTTTTGTCTTATTGTTTCTATAAAAAAATCAATTTAAAATGTTGACGTGACTTAACCGTGATCATTCAAATAGAAGGAAAAAGAAAGGGAAAGAGATTATGAGGGGAGAGAATCCCCCTCCCTTCCTAGGAGATGGCCGCTTTAGTGAATGAGACTTAGGGATGGGTTGGAAATTTAGAATGATGGAGTAGTAGTGGCGTTCACAGTTTACGTACCCAACTTTGGCTGGAAATTTAGAATGATGGAGTAGTAGTGGCGTCACAGTTTATGTACCCAACTTTTCAAAGTAGGAACATCAACTTGAAAAGATACCTAGCTAGCTTTTGCAAGTACACATCAACTCTTTTATTGTCATGAACCATTAGAAATTTGTTTCATCAACCACTAAAAATGGAGGCATGTGGACAAATGTATGCTAATATATAGTTGGTGTTTTTCTTAGACCAAATGAAATGTTTGGTTAAAGCTTAAATTTTAAGCTTTAATATAGAGTATTTTCAATCATTAGGTTAAAATACATCATGGGAGAAAAATTGGTTTTGGGCTTGATTCCGCACAAAAATTGAATTAGCGATAAAGCGTTGGCCCACCACTGTGTGTGAACGTGTTGGCTTTTATTTCATATGTGGCGCATTGACAAAGCCTTACCGCTGGGTTCCAACGATGACGGCCTTGTCAGCCACTTCTGACGAGCCCAACGTCTCTTTTTTTGATCCAACGGTTGGCGACTTTGGACCATTGGTTGATCCAACAGTTTAGATTCAATTTATTTTTATTTTTTTTATAATTACATTACATTAAACGATTGAGATTGAATATGAGCAAATTTAATGGTAAAAAAAATTGCCGGCCCTAAATTAAACCCAACGGTTAAAACAGTTTAAAATAGTTAAATTAAAATTCATCAAAAAACTCTATAAATACTTAAGTATTTGTTCAAACATCCACACAAAATTTACCATAAATACTCTATAAATGACTAATTTAAACTCCACTGGTGTACTATTAGGGCATCCAAAGATTCAACTATACACAAACCTCCGAGCAATGAATTTAATACCGGAAGAAAAAAAAGCCAACTACTTATATCAAGACAACTATTCTGAATGAGCAATAATGTTAAAGAGAAATTATATTTTTGTATTATATTTGTATACCAGATGATGTGATAAATGATACACATAACCAACATCTAATAAGACAAATTTATTAACTAATATTATATGTATACATCACTCGTTATATCATATAATACAAACATATGATACACAAATATATTCTTCTGATCTTTTTTTTTTCGAAAACATTGCTGATTCAGGTTCATGAAAGTTTCACAAAGGACAAAAAGAGATGTAGAACTTGAGAAATAGCATATTCAGTGGAGTCAATTCCTAATTTGACTGATTCAAAGATGCCATATAAGTATGATTTATTTGGCTACCTACCTCTAAAGCTCTAATCACGTATTAAACATAAGGTAAGTATAGGTCACAATTGTCCTGCCACACCTAACTTTAACTTTCAGCTGCCACCCATCCATCCATCCTAACTTTGAACTGTCTCATTACAGAGAGTTTCCATGTCTCTTTCGTTTTCAACTTTGACTGTTTTAGGCATGTCTTGTGCCATGTACGTGACAAATACAAAACCAAACCCTATGACACATTTTACACAGTGCTTTACAACAGTTATGTCCAATGGTTACGCGCACTACCACAAAGATGAACAAGTAATTATCTATTCTAAACTTGAGGAGTGAATTGACTGTAGCTTAGCTACAGTCATAGGTTTGACCCTTGATTGTGCTTTATTTACAGCACTACCATCAAATTAAGGGTGGGTTGGGGTTTGGGCCAGTCACATTTTGTGTGGTGGGTTTAGTTCATTTCTTGATATAAGCCCAGCCCTTAAGGAGTGAAAATGACGAGGCTGCCCCATCAAGGGTTAAAATTTGATAGTCAAGATGGTAAGTTAGTAAGGGCAATTTTGTCCTATGGGTTTGGGATGGGTTGGTCGTGTCATTCAGGGAGGGTTTGGGGATGGGAGCCATGCTGCGTTTGAGAGAGAGAGAGAGAGAGTTGATTGCGGGATTGACGGATTGAGGGATTTTTCCTACTTTTCTACTTTTCGAATCTTTTCAAATTTTTATGTCAATCGATTTCGTCTTCTTCACTTTACTTTTCAGTTTGGTTTTGTCCCTTACAAATCTCCGCTTCTGCCTGTCTTCATTTCGCTCTCTCCCTCTTAAATCATGTGTTCTTTTTTTTTTTTTTCACAGAATAGTCATGAGCAAATTTGGCTTTGGTTTATTTAGAGATTTTGTTTCCAGTCTCCATTAGGTGCCTTGCTCCTATTGGCTATGCACTCATCATCAGCGACTTCGCTTGCTCAAATTGAATAATATTATACATTTATGATCTTTAGATGATAATAAAGAGAATGAACGCTTCCGATTATGATGTACAAACGATAAATATTCATTAATCGTAAGTGATTAGACACGTAAGTCCATGGAGCATTATTCATAATTTTCCTTACAGGTGCTACATATATATTTGAATTTTGAGGTTGATTTTGTTTTCCCACAAATTTCCCCTTGTATTCTTTGCAGAAAAGATGGAGGATCAGTAGTAATCTTTACAAGAAATAGTCTAGATTCAATTTCTCCAAAGAGCAAGTTTGCCATGGTGTATTTGAGAGCACAAGATCTTTATTTTAAATAAGGGGATTCCCATGTGAAGAACCAAGTATACAACCCTTCATTCCTTGGCCTAGTTGTCTTAAACTGTTATACTAAAGCAATTATAGATTCAAGAATGTAGGGGTAGGGCCGACCACATAATAGTCGTCTATGACTTGAATGGTCGTCGAGTAAAACCCATTCGAAAGGCATTCTATCTTATCAAGAATACACTTGTTTCCATATTCATAGGAAATTATGCAAAGATAATTTGCTCCATTCTATTCAATGGTTTCAACATGATGACCATTATCTCGAGTATCCTTAAAGCTCAACAATGTTCTTCCAAAACATGGAGCATATAGGGTCCCTTTTACAGTGAACTCAATACCAATGGACAAAAGAGCAGTGCCAAGTCCCTCAATCAGGTTGGATGGACATAAGATCGTTGTCATATGTGTCAACTTAGGTATGAATTTTTTTTTTTTTTTGGCAAAACTTAGGTATGAATTTAGTAAAGTACGCATGCTCATGCAATGTGGTATGCGTTGTAGCACTATCAACTAGACAACTAATTTCCCCATAAGACATACCTAAGGATAAATTAATTGAATCGGTCACATATACAAGGAACTAAAACTTTGATATTCAATCAATCACATATTCAAGAAAAATATCCATTCATTTAAATATCCAAACTTACAACCAAAAGAAACAAACACCAATTCAAAATCCAGAAACATAAATTTGTTCATAAATTAAATAAAAACAACTTGGTAGTTTTGGCCACTATAGGCTTTATGTCCTAACTATGCAACTTCACGCATTCGCCACTAACGCTAGAAGTCAGATGTTTCCAATGCCACTCGACTCGGGCATAGTTTGTCTAATGTGCAAAGTTAGCCTCTCTAGCTTTTTTCGTCACTTGATAGTCATTGACGACCTTCTTGGGAGCGACACACCCGGGTATGGTGATTTGGCGCCCCACAACAGTAGCACATGTCAAGGTCGAAACAGTCTTTGGTACCTTTAGGTCTACTCTTAAAGTTATGGGCTTCGGGAGTAAAGGAATCCCGCCTAGGGTGATTATCTCCCTTTTTTTGGCCGAAGTTTTGTCTCTCCCTGATCGCAGGCTTAGATTTGAGATCCTTGACGTATCCCTTATGTCTTTGATAGTGTTTCTGGCTATGAGTAACGATTGCATGTGCTTTTGGATATCTTTAGTGCCAGTGGGTCGGGACTGATGGTCATTCATCAACATTTTATTGTTCTTCTCAGCAATCAACAAGACAAATATGAGATCTAAGAATTTATGCTCAATATTGTTGCTGCAAGACAATATTCGTTGCATGGAAGGTCGAAAAGGTCTATCAAAGAGATCCTATTTAGTCACTCTTCCTCACAATATTCAGCAGTGATCGAATTATACATACTTTAGAGATATATTCTTTCACAAACTTATAGTCATGGAATATCATATTGATCTAATCGTGCCTAACTTCAGGCAAAGTGATCAACTTCTGTCGACCAAATTGATCGACTAATGCTTACTAGAGAGTTTAGGGATTTTCCTCCTACAGATATCTAGTCTGTAATGCATCATGTATGTGGCAATGGATAAAGATAATAGTGGTTGCCTTATCAACTTCACTTGTTTGGTTCTTATTATTGATGGTTTCTTCAATGGCACACCCAAAACTTTGGGTTCAAGATTGGAATGAACCTTAACTTCACTCAGCATGGATTCAAAACAATGGTACGGGAATACACACATATACATATACAACATAAAACAAATATAACATTACAATAGTATATGAAAGGACATACAGTACTAAAACACGAGTATGTGTGGACTTCAAGCCCATTCCAAAACCATAGGGGGACAGAGTTAAACATGAGTTCAGAGAGTGCCTAGCCAAAACTAGGAGGGGGCCGTCTATCAATACTCTATTGCCGAAGCATGGAGATCAAGTTTGGTACACCTAAGCAAGGTTCTAAAAGACGCTAGGTGCTAATCAGGCGGCGGGCTAGGGCCTAACGCCTAGGCGAATTTAAGTAAATCTATTATATTTCGTGTAAATAAGTGTTTGTTTATACTTAATATATATATATATATATATATATAATTTCATCATAAACTATAAAATAGAATGACATATATATTATAAAGTATTGGAACATAATGAAAATATGGAGAACATACATATAATGTGTGTTCATTTAAGTATTCAACAAGTCTCTTACAATTTATTGAAAAAAATAAAATACAAAATGAAAGTTATCTATTTTTTTATCTAAGTTAGTCATAACCTAGACGGATGTCTAGGCGGTCTAGGCGGGTATCTCAGCAGGTCTAGGTACAATTTCTTAATTTTCAAACGCGTAGGCGTTAATCGGGACGACTAGGCAGCGCTAGGCGAAGATTTTTAGAACACTGCACCTAAGCCAAATGCTGGGCATGTAATTCGGTAGGCTCAAAGCAGGGCACTATGATTGTTATATCCCTACCAAAGCAGAGCATGTCATTCGATATCACAGCCAAAGCTGTCAAAGGTCCTTCCACCTTTGGGTTTTCGATGAAACCCAAAATCCTCTAGGACTAAGTAATCTCGATGTTGGGGGTAACGTGTAGTCCTTGCTTTATAATTCTAAAATCTATAGACCTAGCTATCCCCGATGTCGTCATCGTCTATGATGGACGACGTTGGTGTTTAGACGGAATTTGGGTCGAAGATTTTGAGGAGATTCTAATCTCCTTGATTTTGTCACCGGGGTAATCCCCCATCACAACCTCGACGACTACATGCATCGGAGATAGGTGCAATCACAATCAACAACGACAAACGTTGTCAGAGATGGCTTGGGATCGCAACCTCAAGAGTGCACAAAGCAGGGAGGTGACAACCATTTCAGGAATAAGAGACATGTCAAACGACATGCCGTATAGGCCTTGGTGAAGACTGGCGTGGCTCATCTCGAATCGCAACGGTGGCTTCTGTGATTTCGGTCTTTGGAATCCCTTCGTTTTTCTTTCTTTCTCTAAATACCATACATATTCATCAACAAATAACTTGCATATTACGCATAACAGTAATCATAGTTATCATGGTATAAATTAAATTGAAATAAAATAGATTAGAGTTTAGGATTACTTGGACGTTGATGAAGATGGTGAAAAATCTTTCGGGGTGTTTCCTTTAGGATCATTTCCTTCTCGCAGAGACACATCGTGTTGATAACGCATTGTGAAACTAATTATAAAAGTGGATGAGAGAAAGGGGATGACAAGGGAAGAGAAAAATGCTCATGTGTATGAGAATTGTGCCATCACCTTGTCCTTGTACTTTCATTTATACGTATCATCATGAATTTTCTTGCCTTGCAAGTAATACAAATCGATGAAGATTAGATCTTCAAATTCTATTGAGATTCAACCTTAAGTTTACACACACATTCCTAATTAATCATTCTATTCACAACAGAGGCTACAAATTTTTTTCATATCTAGGGTTTTTTGTTTAAAAGTTGTTGAGGGGTGTAATTTGTTGGGTCTACCCATTGTATTTTCTCTTATGGATTGTCTTTTACTTGTTGTTTTGGGCTGCCTCTCTCTTTAGGCTTTCATGCTTTATTTTTAGTGAAAATGATTGACCACATGGGAACAAATTGAAACGGTTATAGAACTCAGGGGGCAGTTGGCAAAATAACCTAAATAAAATGTCATATTACGAAGAGTGGTTCTTTTTACACCCATTTATCTTTGAACATTCACATTTTTTTTAAAAGGCCATTATTAAGGATGGGAATGGTTATGCGGGCGGATAACTGCGGTTAATTTACCCATAACCGTTTATACTCATAGCCGCATAACCGTTTATCCGTTGGGTAATTGCCTAAACGGTTATACCCATACCCATAACCGTTTAGAAACGGTTAACCATACCCATAACCGCATACCCATTTAACCGTAACCGTTTAATACCCGTTTACCCATTTATCATTTTTAACTCGTTTATCTTTTTTTTTTTTTACCATTACCCTTTTTTCACCCGTCTACATGTTTTTTAACAACTTGAAAATTAAAAAAAAATTGTCATAATTTTTTTTTTGACAATAAAACACCGTTATAGGTACATTCATCATACATTTCTATATTTTAATTTTTTAAGTCCTTATATCATTCCAATAATTGAAATAATAGTTTACGGACGATATTTTTAACTGTTACCAATGAAGGTAAATATAATATTTGCTAAGTATTATTGGGTTACAAAAATTGTTTAGAAGATATTTCTGTCAAAACATTTCTATCAATTTCATGGTTACCCACAAAGAATTTAAATTAATTTGGCCAATTCCTTGCTGATGAGAATCATCATTCCTGTAGTAGTGTTATTGAGAGAATGACCGATGAATTCCTTGCTAATTTATTGGGTGCTAAATATTATTGGATTGAGAACATGGTTTGTGTTAATTTTACATATATAAAATAAATGGATAAACGGTTACCCGTTTATAACCGTGGTTAATACTCATAACCGACTATTTAAATTTCGCGGGTAAACGGTTATACCCATAACTGTTTATTTATCTAAACGGTTACCCATAATCGTAACCGTTTAATTTAAATGGGCGGATAACCGCAGTTACCCATAACCAATGGGTATTTGCCCATCCCTAACCATTATATACCATTGTTAAAGTTGTCAAAATATCTAACTAAATTTTAGGGAATAATTTTTATCAACAACTCATTCCCTCTTCTAGCCACTAAATAAAAATGGTGATCTCCATCGTCCCATGACTCCAACCCCATTTTTGCTTCAAATTGATTTCTCTCCCTCTCATGAGAATTGAAGAAACCACATCACATATTTTCGTCTGATGAACCTGAATCCAATGAACTCACCTCCATCATCAAACACTTGCACTACAACCTCTGCACTAAGCCTAATCTTCTAAATTGTGATCCATTTTTTTTCTTTGTGGTTTAGGTGTGACGATTTGCAGGCGCTCATGGAGTTTTGTGAGAGGAATTGACAAGGAAGAGGGAGAGAGGAGAGTGAGTTTGATCAAAATTTCATCTAAAGAGTAACGGAAGACAAAGGGTTGAGTGAAAAAATTAAGATTTGTTGTAGGCCTATTTAATTGAACTATTCTATGTGAATAGAGAGGGGGAGGCCGGCGGCAATAAAAGAGAGAAGAGAGAGATTTAATTGTGAGGTGTGTGTTGTATCAACCCATTGTTCCTTTATTTATAGTAGTACGATAGGTTAAATTCTTACCCTTTTAAGATTACAACTCTAATAGGATATAAACTAATAAAGGGAATATTCAAAGATATCCCTAGATACACTAGGATTTACACAATCACATTCCTATTCTAAATATGACTGTAACACTCCCCCTTGAGTGTGTAAATACTCAAACAAAACATCGCATCATATCTTCAACATATAAGGTAGAACAGTTGATGAAGTCGGTGGCACAATGGGGTGAATGCGAGTCTCAAATTTAAAGAAAGTATGCATTAGTAGTAAAACTCACAAAATCTCGCTATTGTAAAACCTAAGGCAGGTGAAAACCCATAAACTAAGGAGAAAAATGAAAAGTATGAATAATGTTTAAAACAAACATCCAACAGGACGAAAGTAGTGAACTCAACGGAGTATGATCATCCCTTGATGGGTGCCTCATCAAAACCTCGTTAGGTAGCAAAAACCCAGTGGGAAAAATGCTCCTAATCGTAGGAAAAAGAGTGCATTAAGTTCAAGTGAGTATGCTTCTTGATACTCCCCCTGAGTTAGACATAACTTCCAAATAAGAGAACTACAAGCAATTCAATTCAGATATTTATGTATACCGATTCCTTGGACGAACTTCTGAAAAGTAGATTTAGGCAATGACTTGGTGAAGAGATCAGCCACGTTGTCCTGGGAACAGATTTGCTTGACTTTAATGTTTTGATGCTATTGTTGCTGGTGAGAATAAAAGAACTTTGGTGCTATGTGCTTGGTGTTGTCTCCCTCGATGTAACCCTTCTTTAACTGCTCGATACATGCTGCATTGTCTTTAAAGATCATCATAGGAAAGTCAACAACAGAAGTAAGACCACTAATGCTTCAAATATGTTCCGTGACTGCTCTTAACTAAAAGCACTCATGCGATGCTTCATGCAGGGTGAGAATCTCAACATGGTTCGAAGAAGTCGCAACTAGCGTTTGCTTAACCAGGGTGAGACCTCCAAGATATAACGGTGTCTCCAATGGTAAAGACATAGCCCGTTTGAGAACGTGCCTTATGTGGGTCAAACAAATATTCAGCATCTGTGTAACCAATAAGGCGGGAATCAACCCGAGAACCGAGGGGGGCGGCGACTACTCTCGAGGATTCATGGATGTAGAACAAGCCCAAATCCGCCATACCCTTGAGGTAGTCGAAAATGTCTTTAACACCATTTCAGTGTCTGCATGTGGGTGCATTGTTGTATCTAGCCAAAATATTAACACTAAAAGAGATGTCAGGCCTAATGCATTGAGCCAAGTACAATAAAGCCCCAATTGCACTTAGGTATGGAACTTCAGGCTCTAAAATCTCTTCCTCATCCTCATTGGGACCGAAGGGATCTCGTTTAACATCTAAAGTCTGAACGACCATAGGAGTTCTCGAAGGCTTTGTTTCATCCTCATTAAAATGTCATAACACATTTTGGGTGTAGTTCGATTGATGCACTAGGATTCCATCTAAATAATGCTAGATCTCCAGGCCAAGACAATATCGAGTGTTCCTAAGATTTTTCATCTCAAATTCCGATTTCAAGTGAACGACAATTTCCTTAAGCTCTGTGGAAGTCCCTATGAGGTTCATGTCGTCGACATAAACTGCAACGATCGCAAATTCGGAATGTGACTTCTTTATGAACATGCATGTGCATAATTCGTTGTTCACATAACCTTTACTTGTCAAATATTCACTCAGATAATTATACCACATCTTTCCGGATTGTTTCAATATGTAGAGTGATTTCCTCAATCTGATTGAAAGAGTGTTCAGTGGTCTAGAACTATTCAAAACAGTCAATGGAAGTCCTTTGAACTTTCATATATATTTTCGTATCTAGATCCCCATAAAGATACGCGGTTACGTCTCCCCGTAATCAATCTCAAGGCGTTAAGAGAAACCTTACGCTACGAGGCGTGCTTTGTATCGTACTATTTCATTCTTCCCATTACGCTTCTTGACGAAAACCCATTTGTAGCCCACGGGCTTCATATATAGTGGAGTATGACCTATAGATCCAAACACCTTACGTTTCCCAAGCAAATCGAGTTCGACTTGGATTACTTGTTTCCAGTTTGACTAATCCGTTCTACGTTGGCATTTATCAACGAAACGTGGTTCAATGTCATCGTTAAGCATTATGTCAGTATCTACTATGTACATAAATGCATCATCGACGAACATCTCATTCTGATTCCAAACCTCATCCAATATTGCATAGTGGACCGAAATCTCACGATTCTTGAGAGGTCAGGTTGTCTCGTCTAAGATATCACCATAATCTAAAATAACCTCATGCATTAGAACAGATGAGTGAGCGATGGTCAGATTCAAACTAGGGTCACTAATTGGTGCATATTTCCTATTATGGGGTTGTGAATCCTTTTAACTAAGGTATCTGCCACGCTTCAGGGTTGGAGCTGATGATTTGCTAGCCGTTAATGTACCAGGCTGTGTGGAAGGTGCTGCATCCCCATCTTCAGGGATGGTTCGGCCTTCCCAGGCAGGATTGTGACATACACAGGGTGCGTCTATCCTTGTAGGTGCACTTGCATAAGGTATTTGTGATATTGTAACCTTATCCAGATCAATAAAAGTATCTGGCATGCTTTGAGCAATGCTCTTAAGATTTATAATTTGTCGCACCTCAATTTCAGGCTAGGCAGTACGAGGATCTAAATGAGACATAGTGGGAGCATACCACGACAATTCACGGCGTTCTTCGAGAATGTTAACATGCTTATCTCCCCCTAACGACGGGAAGATTGTCTCATCAAAGTGACAATCCACATAACGTGCAATGAAGAGATCTCCTGTTAAGGGCTTTAAATAGTGAATAATTGATGGCGAATCATAACCGACATAGATTCCTATTTTTCTCTAAAGATCCATTTTGGTACATAGTGGCGACGTTATTGGCACATAAATTTCGCACCCAAACACACATAAATGCGAGACGTTAGACTCATATCCAGTTACCAATTGTAATGGTGAATAAGGTTGGATAGCGGTCGGCTTCAGGTGGACCAGCATAGTTGCGTGCAATATTGTATAGCCCCAAACATATATCGGCTGTTTGGTTCGTATAGCCAAAGTCAGAGCTATCAATTGAAGGCACTTTATGAAAGCTTCTGCCAGGCCATTTTGGGTGTGAACATGAGGTACAAGATGTTCCGCTTCAATCCCTACTGACATGCAATAATTGTCAAAAGTCTATGACGTAAACTCGTCAGCGTTATCTAGTCGAATTGACTTGATCGGATAATCAAGGTGTTAAGCCCTTAGCTTAATAATTTGTGCTAGGAGTTTTGCAAATGAAAAATTGCTTGTGGACAAAAGGCAAACATATGACTATCGTGTCGATGCATCAACCAACAACATATAGTATCTAAATGGTCCGTATGTTAGTTGGATAGGTCCACAAATATCCATTTGAATCATCTGAAGAAACTTAGGAGGGTTGTGAATAATCTTTGTAATCGAGGGTTGAGTATTCAACTTCCCCAAAGAACATGTTGTACATGGCGGGATTCCAACGTAGGAAGGTAAATGACGCCCATGTGATGATTTGAGGATACGACGCATCATTTCACGTCTGGTATGTCCCATACGGTCATGCCAAAGTAGCAAAGTGCTCTAGAACTCAGACACAGGGTCAGCCACATAGTGGGCTTCTATGCTGCAAATGGTTGTGATGTACAACCCACTAGGGAGACATTCCAACTTCTCGTGAATACACTTCTGGCCATATTCGTACGAAGTGATATAAAGAAATTTAGATCCATTATCTTCAGTGGTTTCAATATGAAATTGATTATCTCAAATATCTCTAAAACTCAGCAACGTTCTTCTGAAACGTGGAGAATAGAGAGCCTCTTTAATGGTTAAGACGATACCATTATACAATATGATACGGGCATTTCCGTATCCTTCAATCAGGTTGGATGATCCTGAGAGAGTTGTCAGAGGTGAGTTCTTAGGTACATAGTTAATACAATAATGTCGCTGACGCAATATGGTGTGCGTGGTCACATGCATAAATATAATTCCTTTCATTTAATTAATCAATTTGAGAAATAATATCCATAAAATAACAATTCATAATTCAAAACAAACCAAAACCAAACAAATTATTCCAAATACTTACAAAAATTGTTCAAAAATTAAACCATAAACCTAGAAATTATGAGGGTCCAGCCACTCCTAGTGGGTTCAGCCACTAGGGGTAAACACCCTAAAAATATGTCTAGAAGAATAAAATTTATTCGTCCATAGGAGATGATGCCTCTTGAAAATCTGATATCTCCATGGATGTAATAGCATCTTCAGGATGTTCCACATAGGCAAAGTTAGACTCACGACCGGAATGATACTTAGCAATAGCCTCAAGGGTAGCTCTACATACGCATGACCAATTATCCTTTGATCCACAACGGTAGCATATGTCCATTTGAATGGAGCCGATTAAACGGTAGCTTAAAGTTTGGGGCCTTAGGGATAAGGGGTTGGTGCTTCTAGGTCAAATTTCCTCCCATGGTGGGCCTTGGCTCTGTTGACCTTAGGCTCGTGGCTTGCCGCCCATTGCCATGACCACGATGATTTTTGCGTCATTTGTGGCTGCTAGAATTGGTCACATGCATTTCAAAGCAAGGCGTTTAAGCCAGTGGGTCGAGCTTGAGGATTTTTCATCAAAAACTGGTTATGTTTTCAGTGAGAAGTAAAATAGAGATCAAATCCAAAAATTTGATGAACTTATGTGCCCTATATTGTTGCTGCATGACAATATTGGTGGCATGGAAGGTCGAATAGGTTTTCTCTAGGAGATCTGATTCGATTAAGTCCACTTTATAGACCTTAAGTAGTGATCGGATTCTACAAACTTCAGAGTTATATTCATTCACGGACTTAAAGTCTTGAAAGCGAAGATGCTGCCAGTCGTGTTTTGCTTCAGGCAAGTAGATGACTTTCTGGTTATCAAAATGATTAGCCAGACTAAGTGAGAGGGTGCGTGGGTCATCCTCAGCGAGGTACTCAGTCTGTAGAGCATCATAGATGTGTCTTTAAATGAAAATCATTGCAGTAACTTTTTGATCTTCATAAACAAGTTCGTCATCAGTAGGTGCCTCGATGATGGCTTTAATACCCTTTGCAGTAAGATGAAGCTTCACATCTTGAACCCACTTCAAGTAGTTTCTTTCAGATACTTCTAAAGCGATGAAATCGATCTTGTTCAAGTTCGACATATCCCTAAAACGGAGGGTACAACAAAAACGTGGTTAGTCATATGGTAATCCATAAACATACATTGTAGAACATTCGGGTTCTATAGATGTATTGGTTTAATTTAAGCATGAAAGCTACAGGTTTCATGTGGTAAGTTTTGAATGACAACTTCGGGTTTCAAAAGCACTAAATATGAAACTACAGGTTCAATTTAGTTTTATGAACGATTAGTTCATAAATGAAAGGTTCCTGCAAGAACACTGAATGCAATATGCTGATTTAAATGTAGTGGATTTGAGTTGCTTTGAAAACTCAAGTGTGAAAGCTTCGGGACTACGAAAAGATGTCAACAGTTCAAAGTATAAAAATAAATTATTGAATCGTTAATGTCCAAAAGTGATCTTCAGGTCAATAATTTTGGATTAATTATCAGATTAATGGACTGTAGGTCATTTTTAATTAATTTAATAGATCGTGACCAAACGAGGTCGATCGTGGAAGTAAAATAAAGATAAACGGGTTAAATTAGCTTAGATTGGTCATAAACCAAGTGATAATTAAATTAAAATTAATTAGCGTAAACCAAAGTACCCTAAATAAATATTTGGGTATGATTTATAATGCGGGGATGCCAAGAATTGGCATTGGATCGAAAAATAACACGGGAGTGGGCCTTGCAGTTCGGTAGCAGGCTGATTGGGTCACGAGAGGGCTGCAGGCCTCTGGGCCATGTGATCTGGGGAGTCCAGCAGCCAAGGCTGCTAGCATTGGGCAAAGAAATTGAACTTAGGTGCAGGCTTAGCCCAACAACAAAGGCTGCAGGGGCAAGCCCATCCAAAACTGGGTTCGAGTCGGGGCAAGCTATGCCCAACAGCAAAGGCTACAGGGGCTACAGACTAAGGCGAAGCCCAATTAGCTATAGGCTGTTGCGAGCAGACCAAATCATGGGGTGAAAGTAATTCCATCAGCACCGAGTTGTTGGAGTTGGGCTAAGGGCTCGCAGGACAATGGGCTAATAAGGTTGCAGGCTTTCTTGGTTGGGCTAAGGGATTTCAAGCTTGTTAAGCTTATTAGGCCGAATGCCTGGGGTGTTTGGGTCAGCGCAGCAAAGCCCAAAGGTTGCTACTGTGTGGTTTGAAGGTGTCAAAACAAAAATGTGCCATGATGTGCTCCATGCGGCTGAGCTTTAGGCCAGCAGTGGTTCGGCGTTGGTGCCAAGGTGGTGCGACGGTTGTGCCGCACATTTCCTAATATATACATATATATATATATATGTGTGTGTGTGTATATATATATATATTTTTTTTTCGACTTTTCTAGGGTTTAAAAATCCTAAATTGCTTCTAATTTATTTATATGCTTTGACTCACAAATTCCACATAGCAATATAAATGCCTAATGCATGAAACATATATATATATTTACAAATATATCAAACATATACAATATAAATCGGAAGAAAAATATAAACATATGGGGTTCATGCATCACACTCCTACAAAAGTCCCCATTAGTGTCGGTTTAAAAATCGACAAGAAACCTATATTCCTGTTGGATTTTAAGCAAAATACAACAGAAAATGGATGCAGTAGGCAGATATAATAAGCGACAGAATTGCTCGCATCAGGAAATGAATTTTTCGACAGAAAATACTCTAAAATCGACAGAAATTGTGTCGGATATAACCGACAGATAATATATTAATAATCAATGAATAAGAGCATTTTTGTCGGCTAAAACCGACAGAAAATACTAAAACCAATAGGACTTCTGTCAGATTCAACTGACAGATAATTTATTAATAAAAATAAATATGAGCATTTCTATCGAATAAAACCTACAGAAAGTATATTATTAATAAAAAAAATATAAACCACTTTTTGCATCACAAGAACCCCTCGAAAAACCTTCACTCATCAGTACTGGTGTACACACACATACAATCGTTCGAGATTAGTGCATAATTTGAATTTCCAATCTTCGAGTCAACGATTAATCGCACAAACAAAATTCGAGCAATGCAATTCCTAATTCATCTAGATATGCAGATTTGAATCAGAAAAGCATCTAAAACGAATGATCGAATTCAAAATGTGTGCGATTCAAACCGAAAAATCAAAAAGCAAAAGCAAAAAAGCAGAACTAATGAAGAAGAAGAAGAAACTTACAGTGAAACCGAACTGCCGGCCGGCTTGCAAGCACAGGGAGATCCTTAAACCAATGGCTATGGCGGTCTCTAGAGAGAGAAAGTCGTAGTCGCAGAGTTTAGAGAGAGAGTTAGTCTGTATCACAACAACCACCGTGCCCGGCAAAACACAAATACCCAAATCAGATACCTCACAACCGAAACCAAAAATTCCGTCTTTACAAAAATTGCTCAACAAATTTGTAAGATTATTAGAACAAAACCCAAATGATTCATGTTAACAATTTGGAAGAAACATCACAAAATTGCTCTCGTTCACTGCTACAGTTAGATATGCAAGGTCTGAAGATTTATAAATGAATATCGTAAACCACCTCCAAAATATATATTTGATAAGACCTGCAAACAAAACGAATAAATCCACATATTACATGCAAGGAAATTTCTGATGTGCAATAACATAATATCCAAATGTGATTAAAGACAAAAAGAAACTGACTCTGGTATGAACAAACACACACATTGGTACTACATGAACAACCAAAGATAGGAAATTGAAAGTATTTCTCCAATGTGGGACTTGGGTGACGGTCGACCTTCCTGTCATGCATTCTTTAGCAAAATTATGCAAGAATCTAACAAATAGAAAGCATGCATATATACGTATATGTGTGAACCTCAAGACCGCCAGATAGTATGAGCTTTTGAACTTGGGATGATGCAGAAACAAGATTATTGACAGTGTTATTGAAGATTGCAGAAGAAATTAGGGTTTCAGGTGCAAGAAGCTTCAAGAAATTAGGGTTTACGATATGCATATCTGCTATAGTTATGCTCTTGATTCATCTCGATGAGGAATTGACAAGGTCTCTCCTTTATGTTGCTGCCTTTCTTCCTGTTTCTGTATTTGGGCTCATACAAAAGCTTCCTTTGTATGCGGGAAGGAGTAGGGGAGAAGAGAAAGAGAAGGAAATGAGGAGTGGAGAAAAGGGGGAAGGAAGGGGAAAGGGAGAAGGCACCAGATGGAGGGGTTTTTTTTTAATAAAAAACCGACAAAAACATTTTCATTACTGTTGCTTATAACCGACAGAAACAAAATGGCGGCAAAAAATCCCCCCAAAATTTTAAATTCCCTCCCAAAATTTTAAATCCCCCCCCCCCAAAATTTTGTTACGATTTTAAAAAATAAAATAATAATTGTTTGGTTTAATAAATAAATAAAAAATATGTATTTAAATTAAATACGTTTTAAAAAATTAAATAAATAATTGTTTGATTTAATAGATAAATAACCCATGTAAAATATGCGATAAAGAAACAAAAAGATAATTGTACAATGAAAGTGTCATCACACAAACTAAATATTGTCTAATCAATACTTGAAAACATAAATAAAAATTTAGCACAAATTACTTTTCCCACTTCAAAATTTAGGCAAATTTAACGGAGAACGGAGATATGCATTCTACAAAACTAGTTTCCATGATCTAACCGTCAAACTTGTTTGTAGATACTACAAGATCGCATATGTAAAAAATCGTAAAAAACAAACATTCAGAGATTTACGTAACGGAACAAAAGTTTTCGACGGTTATAAACGAAAAATCACAATTTAACGGTTATTTTAGCTCCAAGTTTAATGATTTTTTACAGCTACACACCTCGACTCTATAAGAATGCAATGAATAAATTTGATCTTCAATTTAAAATATTTACACTAGTGGATTCCACATAATCTTATTTTATACTTAATGGAAGTATAACATTAACTTTTAAGTGTTTATTTAATCTACTGTTTTGACACGATACACATTCTACGAAACTTTTTTCAATGATCTAACCATTAAACTTGTTGTACACACTCCGAGATCGCATACGTAAAAAATCACAAAAAACAAACATTCAGAGATTAGGTAACAGAATAAAAGTTTTTTACAGTTATAAACGAAAAATTACAATTTAACGGTTATTTTAGCTCCGATTTTGATGATTTTTTACAGCTATACTCCTCGACCCTATAACAATGCATTGAACGAAATCGATCTTCAATTTAAAATATTTACACTAGTGGATACCATAAAATCTTATTTTATACTAATGGAAGTATAATACTAACTCTAAGTGTTTGTTTAACCTACCGTTTTGACACTGTTTGTACCATTCTTAGGGCATCCGTATTTAGATCTCGTATAAATACTCGGGGGACTCGAATGTAATCATGTAATAAATGGAGGGGCAAATATGTAATAAGTAAGGAGCCCTTATTCTACAAAAGGGCCCCCTCACCCTCACAAACCTAAAGCTCATCCTTACATAAGAAAGCCTCACTCTCACATTACAAAGCTCTTTCTCCCTCACCATCCTCTCACAAACAGAGAAATACAATATCAGTGTGGACGTAGCCCAAACATTGGGGGTGAACCACGATACATTTTGTGTTCTTAACTTCTTGCAAATTCACGGTCGGATTTACGTTGTTCCAAGACCCATCCGATTTTGTGCATCAACATTTGGCGCCGTCTGTGGGAATCGACACGAAAAGTTATGTCGGTTCTTTCTCAATTTTTCACCTCCTCCGTGAATCTGCAGAAACCAAGAACCCAAAACTTTTCCAGAAAATTCAACTTTTCAATCTTTTCAATTAATGTCCTTTCATTTTGCCGGATCAGCTCTTTATTCTATCTCAGTATTTTCCAATTTAATCCCACAATTCAAAAAACTTGGTTTGAAAATTTCTTCAATTGGGTTGCTGAACAATAATGGCCTCTGTGACCATACTGCTGGTGCTTACATCCCCAAGAGATGACGCAATCAGCCTCTCATCCGAGCTCAGCGGCAACACCAAGAAGGTTGTACTCCTCTGGATGCAGGAACCCTTAACCCGCGACGCCACCATCATCCTCCAGGCACTGACAGGAGAAGGCATCGTGGACCTCAGAACGAAGTCATCTGCTCAAGAACCCCATCTCAGATCCACCATTTCAAGAATTTCATCTCAACTTTAGCTATGGCAGACTCGTCAGGGATAACGCTGATGGATCTGATCACAGCAGACCCATCCACAGTATCAGCCTCCGCCTCCATAACGACGTCGTCATCGGCGTCGACTCAGCCGGCTCAGTCCTCTGGTTATGCGTTTTCGCCACAAAAAAACAACGGTTAATGATGATGATTAACTATGTCTGTAAACAGTGGTTCGACTGCATGCTGCAGATCAGGGGCCGATTCACGATCGACAACCACTCGCCTCTCTCTTTCCCTTGTCTTAGGTATCACACAAATCTCAAACACTTGGGAAAGTCGGACAGAGTGGGTGCAGTGTTGTTTTGGCTTCTTATGCCACATATCTCTGTTCCAGCTCAATCTGCATTGCATTCGTTTCAGATCGATCGAAAACCAGAGCTGCTGCTTCATCTTTCAACATTCATCGGAGCTCACTGCTGTGAGTCAGGAGCTCTCGGCCCAAGCACTAGTGAGGGCACAAGATCTGGCTAGAATGACTACTAATTTGTAACAAGCACCAGCTTTGAGAGCAGAAATTGTAGCAGACGGAGATGATCAGCAAGCACAAGCCAAAACCCAGGAACCAGATTGCAGCAATGGCAAAAATGGTTACTGCATCAATAACATCACCGATGCTAGTGAGAACCCACAAATCTCTGGAGTTAACTCTTTTTAGGTGGCGGCGGCAATAAACCGGAGAGTCTAGAATCGTCGGAAATATGGCTGCACAACACAATGAGCAGGAAAAATGAGCTTTTCAGGCCCAAAATTGGAATGAAGGTGGGCATGTATGTGTGCGGAGTTAAGAGCTCACAGCAGCCTGGCGCCACGTGTTGGCCAACCGAGCTCTCTCTCTAACTCTCTCTCTCATTAGACTGGTACACTCCACTGCTGGCGAAGACGCGGGTTCCTGAACCGTGGCTCCATAAATATGCCTTGATCTCAATCTTCTCGAAGCTCCGATCCGCCTTGAAGTATGTAGACTCCGCCTCCAAACCCAATGACGGCTTCCCCTGCCTCGACCTCATCGCAAAATGAGCTCCACCTTCATGGGCGGGTAAGTTTTTTGAATTCAGAAAACTTCGTTCTCTAGGGGTGGCTCAGTGAATGATATGCAGTCATAAAATGAGCTCGATAGCTTGGTTTGGGTTAGATGTACGAGTTGTCCAGTGAGCTGAGTCTCCACCTCCGAGTCAACTTGGTGGGGTATGATTATTCGGTTTACAAAAAGTCTTTGGTGGGATTTCTTTTCTTGTCATCGTCTACTGGGAAGGATTCTTTTAATCATGGCTTTTAACCGACCACCAAATACTTCTATTATTATAGCTACTTCATGACCAAAATACTGACGATGATAGCTACCAGCCTTCGTGGCCCATCATCTTAAGATGGAAAAAACAAAAGCAAAGTAGGAAAGAACCGAGAAAAAGCAGAAAGCAAAAGGGAGGCTTTCCTCTGCGAGAGCATATGGGGACACTACAAAAGCAAGGAATAAACACCCACACTGCAAAAGCAAGGAATAAACACCCCACCAAAAAATACGGCAATCCCAAAATAATAGGCTGGAATGTTATGTGGAGGGCGAAGACCCATATGCCCAAAAGAGCCAGGCACTCTATTATCACCAACCATGTGATCAAAAGTACGTCCAGTACTCCAAAATTATTTAGCACCCTGCTGATACTATCACCAACCAGGTGATCAAAAGTAAGCCTAGTACTCCAAAATTATTCGGCACCTTGCCGCTACTATCACCAACCAGGTGATCAAAAGTACGCCTAGTACTCTAAAATTATTCACCAACCAGGTGATCAAAAGTACGCCTAGTACTCTAAAATTATTCGGCACCATGCCGCTACTATCACCAACCAGGTGATCAAAAGTACGTCCAGTACTCCAAAATTATTCGACAACCTGCCTCTACAATCATCAACCAGGTGATCAAAAGTACGCCCAACACTCCAAAATTATTTGGCAGCCTGCCGCTATTATCACCAACCAGGTGATCAAAAGTACGTCCAATACTCCAAAATTATTCTACAGCTTGCCGCTATTATCACCAACTAGGTGATCAAAAGTACGTCCAGTACTTCAAAATTATACATGAGCATTACTCATGTCAATCATACATAAACATTCATGAGCATCACTCATGTCAATCATAAATGAACATTCATGACCATCATTCATGTCAACATCTATGAGCATCACTCATGTCAACATTCATGAGCATCACTCATGTCAATCATACATAAACATTCATGACCATCATTCATGTCAACATTCATGAGCATCACTCATGTCAACATCCATGAGCATCACTCATGTCAATCAACATAAACATTCATGAGCATCACTCATGTCAATCAGCTTCGAAAGCTTTATTTACAGAGCTCCAGCTTCAAAAGCTTCATTTACAAAAACTCCAACTTCAAAGCTTCACTTGCAAAGCTTCACTTACAAAGCTTCAGTACAGGGTATACAAATACAACCTCCGAACAACCGCCACTTTGGCTCATACATAGATTGAATTTAAAATCTCCAGCCAACAACCTCTATTGATTGAAGACTTGGGGGGCTACACTATGTACCATATATTGGGCTTCCATAAATGGGCCTCATGAAAAATACTTGGGGGACTTAACCCATTATTCATGTTCTTAACCCATTATTCATGTATTGAGAAGCGAACCCTTATTTTATAAAAGGGACTCCCTCACTTTCATTAGAGAGCACCCATTATTCATGTACTAAGGAGCGAGCCCTTATTCTATAAAAGGGACTTTCTCACCATTATTAGAGAGTATCGCCGCCTACTAAGCAGCCGCCTCGCCACGAGCATTAACTCTACCCCATCTTTTTTGTATTGAGAAGCGAGCCATTATCTTATAAAAGGGACTCTCTCACCATCATTAGAGAGCATCGCCGCCTGCTGAGCAACCGCCTCACCTCAAGCATCCACTTTAGCCCATCATTTATGTATTGAGGAGCGAGCCTTTATTCTATAAAAGGGACTTCCTCACCATCATTAGAGAGTATCACCGCCTGCTGAGCAACCGCCTCGCTGCGAGCACCAACTCTAGCCTATCTTTTCTGTATTGAGAAGCGAGCCCTTATTTTATAAAAGAGACTCCCTTACCTGCAAAACGCCACAAGCCGAGCCAACCAAGGCAATATAAGCCACAAGCAGAGCAGCCTTGCAACATGTGCTACTTCTAGTTGAGCATCATTTCAGATTGGGCACTACCTCATATCGAGTATCAGTTCTAGACGAAATCTAGTTACTTCGGTCCACACATGGACTGAATTTCAAGCCTCCAGTCAAAAGACTCTTTTGACTGAAGACTTGGGGGACTACTGTTTGTACCATACTTAGGGCCTCCGTATTTAGATCTCGTATAAATACTCGGGGGACTCGAATGTAATCATGTAATAAATGGAGGGGCAAATATGTAATAAGTAAGGAGTCCTTATTCTATAAAAAGGCATCCTCACCCTCACAAACCTAAAGTTCATCCTCACATAAGAGAGCCTCACTCTCACATTACAAAGCTCTCTCTCCCTTACCATCCTCTCACAAACAGAGAAATACAATATCAGTGTGGATGTAGCCCAAACATTGGGGTGAACCATGATACATTTTGTGTTCTTTACTTTCTTGCAGATTCACGGTCTGATTTACGTTATTCCAAGACCCCTCCGGTTTTGTGCATCAACAGACACGATATGCTTTATGCGAAACTTTTTTCAACGATCCAACCGTCAAACTTATTTATACACACTCCGAGATTGCATACGCAAAAAATTGTAAAAAACAAACATTCAAAGATTACGTAACGGGACAAAAGTTTTCGACGGTTATAAACGAAAAATCACAATTTAACGGTTTATTTTAGCTTTGATTTTAATAATTTTTTACAACTACACTCCTCGACCCTATAAGAATGCAATGAATAAATTTGATCTTCAATTTAAAATATTTACACTAGTGGATACCACAAAATCTTATTTTATACTTAATGAAAGTATAACATTAACTCTTAAGTGTTTATTTAATCTACTATTTTGACGCGGTACACATTCTATGAAACTTTTTTTCAATGATCTAACCGTCAAACTTGTTTGTACACACTCTAAGATCGCATACCTAAAAAATCACAACGAACAAACATTCAGAGATTAGGTAACAGAATAAAAGTTTTCGACGGTTATAAACGAAAAATCATAATTTAACGGTTATTTTAGCTCCGATTTTGATGATTTTTTACAGCTACACTCCTCGACCCTATAAGAATGCATGGAATGAATTCGATCTTCAATTTAAAATATTTACATTAGTGGATACCACATAATCTTATTTTATACTTAATGGAAGTATAATATTAACTCTAAGTGTTTGTTTAATCTACCGTTTTGACGCGATATGCATTATCCGAAACTTTTTTCAACGATCCAACCGTTAAACTTATTTGTACACACTCCGAGATTGCATACGTAAAAAATCATAAAAAACAAACATTCAGAGATTACGTAACGGGACAAAAGTTTTCGACGGTTATAAAAGAAAAATCACAATTTAACAGTTTATTTTAGCTCCAATTTTAATGATTTTTTACAGCTACACTCCTCGACCCTATAAGAATGCAATGAATAAATTTGATCTTCAATTTAAAATATTTATACTAGTGGATACCACAAAATCTTATTTTATACTTAATGGAAGTATAACATTAACTCTTAAGTGTTTATTTAATCTACCGTTTTGACACGGTACACATTCTACGAAACCTTTTTCAATGATCTAACCATCAAACTTGTTTGTACACACTCTGAGATCGCATACCTAAAAAATCACAACAAACAAACATTCAGAGATTAGGTAATAGAATAAAAGTTTTCGACGGTTATAAACGAAAAATCACAATTTAACGGTTATTTTAGCTCCGATTTTGATGATTTTTTACACCTACTCTCCTTGACCCTATAAGAATGCATTGAACAAATTCGATCTTCAATTTAAAATATTTACACTAGTGGATAATTTTTTATACTTAATGGAAGTATAACATTAACTCTTAAGTGTTTGTTAAATCTATCAATTTGATAGGATATGCATTCTACGAAATTAGTTTCAACGATCTAACCGCCAAATATGTTTGTATATACTCCGAGATAGCATGTGTAAAAATAAAAAATAAAACATTAAGAGATTAGGTAATGGGACCGTAAGTGAAAAAAAATATTTAAACCATTTGTTTATTTATTTTTAATAAATATAACATTTTAAAATATGAAGCAAAAGAATTGAAAAACTTACAAATTGAGGGGAAGAGAAGAGAAAGATTGAAGATGAAGAGAAAATGAGTAAAATGAAGATGAGGAAGAAAACGAAATCTGAAAGAACAACAAATTGAAAAACGTTTGGCGTAAAGTGAATTTTTGTCGGTTATAACCGACACAATACTAAAATAATAAACGCCAAAATACTAAAATAATAAAATAATCAATTTCTGTTAGTTATAACCGCCACCATTAACTTAAAAACCGCCACAAGTAACTTAAAAAACGCCAGAATCTGTCAAAAACATTTTTTTTTAAAATTTAAAAATACTGTCGGTTATAACTGACATGAGTTTTATAATGTCCACCAGGAATTTATGTCGGATATAACTGACAAGATTTTTCTAACATCCGCCAGAAATTTATGTCGGATATAACCGACATGATTTTTATAATAGCCGCCACTAATTAAATAATGTGTCGGATATAATCTATCCGACAGTATTTTTCTAAATCCGCCACCATCATCCGCCACATAAAGCTAATATTGTAGTAGTGTCATGGGGAATGTTTTCATGTTTTGTGGAAGTTTCAAATATCTTCCTTTCTTTTAAGCATACCTGATTGGCAGAAAACAAATAAAAGCCTTTGAATTTTATAGAAGAGAGCCTCCTCCGACGATCCTTCAGTTCCTTAACTTCTGGCAAGAGCATGTTAATAATATTTGTAGGTCTATTTAACTGAACTATTCTAGGGGAATAGAGAGGGGAGGGCGACGACAATAAGAGAGATAAGAGAGATTTAATTGTGAGGTGTGTATTGTATCACCCTATTGTGCCTTTATTTATAGTAGTAGGATATGTTAAATCCTTACCCTTCTAGGATTACAACTTTAATAGGATATTAACCACTAAAGAGAATATTCAAAGATATCCCCATATACACTAGGATTTACACAATCACATTCCTATTCTAAATATGATTGCAACAAGATTATATTTGTTTTTTGGTTTTATTTTTCAGTAATGATAACTTGGGAATATTATAAATTACATGGGTGTTCAAAGAAATATGTAAACTTAATTGTGGATGTCCAAAGAAATAGGGTGTTCAAAAATATAAATTGGTCACGAAGTATTACAGTCTATTGTTGTTTCTCTTCATTTGTAAATGAGAGATCTTAGGTTTGATTCTCACTAAAGACAAATTTAAACCATATTATTGTTAGCCCATTGTAAAGCTTAACCCACTCCCCTACCCCTTTAATGTAGATTAGTGCAGATAATGTAGTTTATTAAGAGAATATTAAAAAAAAAAGATATAAATTGGTTGTAAAAAAACAACCATTAGGAAATGCTACTACAAAAAATTTCAATATTTGGTCATGAACAAGGCACATAAGCCTTTCAAACATACGGCCCAACCATAAGCAACAATCAAAGAGTAATAACCATAAAAGGGTTCCCGCAAAGAGGCCCAATTATAAGCAACATGAAATTTACATCCCATAAGTTAATAGTTCTAGCAAAAAAAGGAGACAAAGAAATCTAATTTTTGGTGTCTACTGAACTATATGTGTATTTAATGAACTAGTGACAAACATCCTTTAAGCTCATTTCCAGCGCCCATGATCACAGTGAGAGCAACCCTCTTGTGCAATGTCACTGATTTGAACCTTTGTGTCATATATCATCCCGGGCTTCCAGTTAACGGGAAGCACATTCGGTGCCCAAACTGTCTTCCCATCGTACCCAGCCGTCACCACAAACCGGAATTGTAGCGCCCCAGCTGGAACCCTACTCGTGTCCCAGATCGCACCGTGGTTTCGAGATAGGAAACTCCAATTTGAAGATCCAACCTGAGCAACATCTATGCCTACAATTTCTGTCTGACCACCTTGGTACAAAAGTTTGATTGCCAAGTAATGTGGCTTTTGGCTTGATTCTTCCACACGTAAGGATAAATTTTGGTTCTTGTACTCACATGGTACCCTGTTACAAGAGAGGAACAAACAAAAAATTCAGTAAATTAATTAAATAACTTTAATATTGGGTACGTTTTTTACTGTTACTAGCATAAATGTGCCTGAATTTTTTGTCTGGAAGGCCCTATTATTTTAAGTACTGATCCAAAAAATGGGGTCGGTGCGACAAAAACCTATATGATTTTCTGGACAGGCCAGATTGATCACTTTTCAAATCTAATTTTAGGTAGGAGTTTTGATCAACTAAGAAGGTTTCTAAATTCAGAAAAAAGATTAATTAAGTTTCTGATTAATTTTTTTTTTCTTGGATACGCTTACCTCTTATACTCCACATCCACAATGCCACGTCTCAAAATGTCTTGCCCCAAACCCTTTTGAGCCATGGCCGCAAAAGCTCTGCTGCTGAGAACAAAATCCGTTTGGCTGCCTTGGTTCAGATCAGTCAAAGTTACTATAGTCCCCTGTTTTGTACAAAGAGTTGTGTTCTTGCATCTTATCTGTCAACAAAATCCAAATCATTAAAATGCGCATAGAAATTCAGTTATCAAAATAGGAAAATTGGTAGAGACTCGAGTTTGGCAAGTTTGCTAGAACAGTGTGTGCGCCTCTTGAACTTCAGTTTGAAATTTTCATTTCGTAGGATAGAGTAGTTCAGACTATTGCCTGCCTTACGTAAAGTAAGAATGTTGAGTTAGGTTTATGTGTTACCTGAAAGCATGCACCACAACCAGCTCCACCTTTGAAAAGGGAAGGAACACCAGCTGCAAGGTGTCCGCCACTAAATCCCAACGCCAAGGAGCCATACCCACAAGCCCCAGCTGCATTAAATCCACAAAACAAAATTAACCCACTTCATAATTCACAAAACCATCAACTGGGTTTTAATCAAAATTAGAATTTAAATAAAGGGTAGAGATTAGAGAGATTAATGATTGATCATGATATTACATGAAAGTGCAGAGGATTTGGAGAAGAAGGCTGCCTTGGATTGCTTCACACAGCGATCACAAGCGGTTGCAGAGGAGATTAGGAAGAAGAAGAGGAAGCAAATAAACACAGACATTGTATTCTTTTTTAATCAGAATTCAGAAGGTTATGAGAAAAGGAAGAGAAAGTTATGAGGAAGGAGGAGAAAGCCATGGGATTTATAGAGAGCACAAAGCTTAGAAAGGTGAGTGCAGTGCAGGACACGACTGTGGAGGACAGGTCAACATGTGCTATAAAAAGATTTGGAGTTTTTTATTATTATTTTTATTTTAAGAGGGAAAGAGAGAGGCAAATGCTGAAATGCAGGACAAAGAGCAATTGCACCGACTCTTTTAGGTCTTTGTTTGTTGTGTGTAAACATGAGAATTGTGCTGCCTATGCAGTTATGTGTCATTTATGCAGGCTACATGGTGGAACCCTATAGTTTTGTGAGGGACTGCACTCTGAGGACATTTCTTATAATTTTTTCCACTCTTCACATTCTCATACTTTTTGAGAATTGGGAAGAAAAAGGGTATTTTGTATATACAACCAATAATTGTTTATTTTTAGCTATGCCTTTAAAACTCTATTATTTCTTAAAATTCAAAATTCGTACTTTGACTTGTGGACTCTCTCTTCTCCTTGAAACTTATAGATCGCCTCCTAAATTATATGTGAAACGCAACACCCAATAAAACTATGCTGCATGTGCAATAAATTTGATTGTAAATCTCTATTATGTGTCTATGTCAACAATTAGAGAATATAAGTTTAAAAGAAATTAAAGAGATGAAAAAAATAAAATAGAAATTGATTGGCTTGGCTCACCCAATCTAAAGCAATGTGGAGCGGATTTCAAGTTTTCTAGAGACGACTTTCAAGTTTCATGGAGCAAAATGGGATAAAAATCGAGTTTCAGAGGGCAAAGGGAAGCGAATTTTGAATTTCAGGAAATAAAGTGGCGACGTTTGAGTTTTAGGGATCAAAATGAGATTAAAATTAAGTTTCAGGGATGTAGCTAAAATTAAGCCACCAATAATAAACATTCTAAATAATTAATATATATATATATATATAGTTTCTTGCATTTGGATTTGCATATATTTTTAGAGCCTAAATCTGAGGAGAGAGTCCTTCTGTCTTTCTTGTCACCAGACTGTATATACGTGATAGGAGATATAGTCGGCTGACAGTGTACGTGTGGTGGCACACAATATTTTGTCATGGTTGAGGGAGGGTGGCATTTTCTGTGATCTCATAGACATGCTTATGTGTATGCAAGGCCCCAAATTATGAAACAAAATGGAAATTTTATCCAAAAGAAAAAAGAAGAATATAAAGGAAAGAAACGTGTGAGATTAATTGATTAGATGGTCGGTACGATGATTTGATTCCTTTTGAGTGAGTGGAGAAGATAGGAACAAATTAAGGCCTACGGAAATCCCACTTGTCATGCAAGAAATGAATACTGCCAAGCCTATCGCAGCCTAAGGTTAACCGAACTATATAATATAGCAAAGGGAATTAGGGGGACCGCTTTTCTTGTAGATTAATTGATTAGATGGTGATGAAACAGATAACATGATGCATTGGTGAATATCATATGTCTCACAAAGTTAGAGAAAATATACATATCGTAATGAAACACCACCATTTAGTTAAGGGTGAAGCAGTGTATAAATTTGATGTCATTGTGGCCTTGTAGTCCCAAATTCGCTTCAAAATTTATATCAAACATACAAAGTTACGAGTAATTGTTCATAAACTTTTTTGCAATTGCCCCCTCCCCAAAATTACCAAATCTAACTCCATTGCTACGCATAGGTTGTTTGGTTCGTCAAAGCGACTAATACACTTGTTATGATTTATACATTAATATAGGTACACGTACACGTATTATAACGTCAGTAAATAAGTTATACAAATATTATTGAATTAAAATAATGAGTTTAGTTTCAAATTCCAAGGACTTAAAAATGCTAATTAAGTTGCTAACCACAGAGTTTCTTTTATTTTGCACCGTCACCGACCTTTCACCGTGTAATGTTCTTTTTTTTTCCTTCTTCGAAGTCAACAGGTTGCGAGTATTATTTCAATCCATCCATTTCAAAAAACAGCTGCATATTGCATCGTCATTCATCATTACCCACTAGCCTTCAACGATGGGGCTCTCACTGTATGCCACTACGATATGAATCATCAAGCCAAAGCTGTTTGGTCCCACCTGCCTGAAAATGGTGCTTCTAATTAGAACTTAGGCATATGCCCTCAGTAATTCGTAAATTAACGATTAGATTTTAGGATTATGTTAGAAAAACTAAATTTGCAAACTAATGATATTTCATTAATGAGAAATAAACACGTACGGGTTATTTGACACATAATTAAGGGTAATGCTAGAGAGATCACAATTTTTTTTAAAACTAAATAATGTTGTTGTAAATAATTGGATTATTACATAAGTGTCGATTAACGTGCTTGTTTCTTATTGGTGACACATTATTTGGTTTACAAATTTAGTTTAAAAATTTGCTCTCTCTAACATTACCCTTTAATCTATAATCCAATCATATACAACTACATCGTTTAGTTTGCAAACATGATTTAACAAATTTAATCTTTCTAACATTACTTTAAATTTTATATATAGAGATAATAATTTTTTGCACCACGGTTAGATTTTACATGAAATTTGTACCACTTAGTAGTATGTACTATTGTAGCTGGACCCTTCATATGTAATAATCTAATTATTTTCACAATATAATTTCAGTTTGTTATGTGTGTAAAAACATTTTCTTTTTAATTTAAACATGATTTGAAGATATATATGTCTAGAGTTCCAATTTTTTTTTTATTGGGAGAGTTCGAGACTGCCGACTTATGGAGTGTTTACACGATGACAATAGAATAAAGTGGCTGTAAATGAAGGCGTGTGAGGCTCTTTTTCTCTGTGCGGGGATTTTACTTTTTACCAAGTGATCATCCGTAAAAGGTTTTTTTTTTTTTTTTTTTTAACCGTCTCTTTTAGCATGCCATGCTAGGTACCCTGTTTGAAGTTTTCTCAAGTAATGTAATCTTAATTTTTTTTTTCTTCCAAAAGTATCTTATTCATCTTCAAATGAAGGAAATGGTAGATAACAATACTTCTATTCATTAAATAACAATAGAAAATGGTGTTTTTTAATATTATTAAGGCAAGGAGAGTTCGAATTATTATAATAATTTAAAGGATGAAAAATTTTCAAATAAGATAAAAACCTAACACATGAATTAATACAATAATTTAAAGGATAGAAAAATATTGTATCATATGTAATGCTTCTAATTTTTGGGCACAACTTCGAAACGTCACAAACCATGTGACGTCTTGTGGAGGAAATCGCTGAATCAAATGTAATCAGATGATTGTAAGAAAACTAAACAAACTAAACTTATAAAATATGGGATGCAAGTTCATATGAAATTAGTGCTGCTTTTTTTTTCTTTCTTTTTTTTGCGTTGGACCCCCCTCTCTCTCTCTCTCTCTGAATTCGTATAAAAAAAACATTATGAAAATTAAGTCAAAGTCATGCTCTCAGAACATGATTTTAACGCCCTGGTCCACGCACATGTGCCAAAGTTCATAACCAGTGTGATTAAGAACATAATTATATATACATAACCCAAATTGGCATTGAACGAAAAATATTTGAATGTGACAGGCACACCGCTACATGATATTAATCGATATGTTATATACGAGTAGATGACTTGTGTAACAATGCGAATAAATTGTCACGTCCCGATCCCGACATACGTCTAGGATCGACACGTGACGACACCAATTACATGTATATCTAACATACCCCGCCTCCGGGATATGGGCAAAGCACAACTCGAGATCCAAATGTGTAATAATTTTTAGTATATTTTATGGCTGCATCTAACCTCCTCGTTAGACTGCTTACGTACCCTAAATATGAATTAAGCCATTCATAGTTCATTATTCACTACGCTCGAACATTCATCACATATCTCACTATGTCTCAACATAATACCACAATTCAAGCATGTAGCACCTCAAGGAATATTCAACGAAGCACAATAATATTCTCTAGTCATTTTGCCATTCACCCACACATATGCATGCTAACACCATCCAATAATCACACCAATCAATAACACATACAATACACAGAAATGCAGAGCTAGAGCCGCATAGTTTGGCCAAAGCCTACATCTTTGAAGCTGAAATCAAATCCAAGGAATCAACAAGTCAAATGATGCGATTTCGGACCACTCAACGAAATCCATCAACATCGGGTTTCAGACCACTCAACGGAACCAAGACACCAAAGGGGATTCCAGACCATTCAAAGGAATCCAAACCAGGATACGATTTCAGACCGCTCAACCGAATCATGGAGTAGAAGAGATTTTAGACCTCTCAACAAAGTCTGAGTGGATACAATTTCGGACTACTCAACTGAATCGCGAAGTACAATGCATATCAAACCACTCAATGAAATCCAAGCTGTATAAGATTCCGGATCACTCAACGGAATCGCGTATCACGAGGGATTCCGGACCTTTCAACGAAATCCAGACAAAGCAGGGAACTGAACCACTCAACGGAACCCTAACGGATAACCAGTTCCGGATCACTCAACGAAACCGAGCGGAAGGCCAAGGGACATATCAACCAAGCGGATTTAGGTAAATGTCTTGTATATTTTGTAAATAAGTGTATATTGACACATACAAAAAGTTATAATTGTATGAAATACATGAATAAAATAATAAAAGAATAATAAAATGCAAAAAAAATATTTAAGAAGTCCAAAATTTAAAAACATATTTAGCATATATACCATATAACTTAAGACATTTTAAATGACTATATCTAATTTTTAAAGATTAAAAGTAAAAATCCCATGGGTTGGGTGGTTCATAATAAAAAGAATTCAGAAAAGGTGCATATGCATCCTTCCCCATTTCATAAAGCACCACATGTGTGGTGTGACCCCTTTCCTTCAACCCTAGTTCCCATCCGACCCATGCCTCACAACAACCAAGACAGTCAGAGACTCCCAAACCAAGGAGTCCATTTTGACGCCTTGAAAACCAAAAACTTCTATTCTTTTTTATTCTTTCCTTTTCCTCATCCTTTTCGTCTTTTTTCCGTTCCCTCTTCTTCTTCTTCTTCTTCTTTTCCATTTTTCCTCTATAAATTCTCCCATTTTTTTTGTTTCCTCTTCTTTGATGGATTTCAGAGAGAGGGAGTCGCAACAGTTATGAAAGTTGTGGTGTACAGAGAGAGGAAGTCGAAGCGGCGAGAAAGCTTTTGCAATTTTGGGTATCTATTTGGAATTTCTTCCCAGCAAGCCATTTCTTCCCAGACTGCCTAAGAGCACCTAGGCGCCTAACAACTCCTCGATTTTTAGAACACTGATATCAACGACTCGAAGAAACAAACATGAATCAAGTGCTCAATTTACAAAGGCTCAACGAAATGAAACAAATTACAAGTACTAAATTTAGAATGGGTCAATGAAGCGAGAAGTGAAACAATGAAATGGGATATGAAACAAGTTTCGAAGCAACAAACCCCATAGCAATGGGTTAACGGTCCACTACTAACCTTCACATTTCATCACATCATACCAATTATGCAAATCAACCTCGTTTCAAATATGCACGTCAAATCACATATCACAATCATCATCAATACATAGGCCAAATAATGTATAATAAACATAGTTCTATGGCTAAATATATAAAAATCACATTTATATAATCAAGTCATATTGACAAATAATATTAATATAAGAAGTCAAGATAATATCCATATCACATATATTCGAGTCATTCTCTAACCAATGTAGGCCTACTAGACTTCACTTAATATCCCGTAGTACTAAATTTAGTATTTAGAACGTTTCGAGACATGTTGACCAAAAATCAACCATCGGTCCACGGTAGGGTCCACAACCCTATGAAATTTAATCTGGATGATCCACACATCATATTTTGGATCCATAACCTCCTAAGGTCCACATTATGCTCATAGAACAGCATACTAAAATCTCATCACGATCCGACTATCGGATCTCCGCCAATCTCAAATTCAAGTGGCAGCCAACGTTTGATTTTACAAACTTAGAAATCCAATTCAGGAAGATCCGTATATCAGATTCCCAATCTGTAAGCTCTTAAGGTCCTCAAATATTACGTATAATAAAATATTAAAGTTTGGTGACGATCTAACGGTCAGATCGTTGATTCGTATAATGATCAAGCGATGTATCACAATGAAACTAGGTTCAAGTAATCAAATCATGTCATACGAATATCCATTATGAAATTAGGGCATGTAATTGGACTTAGAAAGACATCGTTGGTCCATTGGCCACGCACCGCCGCAGGTGGCAATCAGCTGCCCCGACTTGCCAGAAAATTCAACTATTTCAAAAAATTACCAAATTTTACAGGAATATAGATCTCAATGATTGGAGAAAGTTTCATACCTGTGACTAAGGACAATTTGACCGGGAAAAGCTCCAAGTTGTCTCGAACCTACCAGAAACCCTAAAAAAGGTGTGTTTCGATCATCACCTCCGGTGCTCTGCCACTCCCAAACCTATTTGGGCTTTGTTCATGGCCTCTAGTGGAGTGTTTGGGTGGTGGTAATTGAAAGAAAACGTTTAACATTTGGTGGATCACCGCCGAGCTCATTCGGACTTGTCGGTGGGATCCCTCGCAAAATCAAGGCCAAACATGTCGAGTTTGATTGAAAATTGATGGGAAAGTGGCAGGGAAATGATTTGGTAGTGATTGGGAGCTTCCATTTGCTCGGAAAACGCCACGAGGGCGTCGGAAATGGACGCTGGCCGAACCGGATCGGGGTGAAAGAAACAGGTCAAGGGGAAAGGTTTTTAGTTGGGTGCCAATCACCTCTCTCCTTTCCCTCCTTGATTTCCCCTCCTATTCATCCCCTATCCTTCTCCTTTATTTTTGATTGGCCCGTGTAATCCCTCATTTCTCTTATTTTCTTTCAATCCTAGTCATCCACCTCTTTCCTTTCTCCTTTATAGCTATCCACATGGCGCTTCCAGATTATGGTCAAATGACCATTTCGACCCTAACTTTATTCGTTATAACTCCGTTTCACAAACGGTTTGCGCCTACACATTCGTGAGATTGAGCTCTATTCGAAAATATAAATTGTGACCTCGAACGATCTACGAATTTTAAATGATTAATTTCTTAACTTCACTCTTCGTAATTAGTCTAATTTAAAAATCTAAATATAAATAACTTAATAAAATTTCCAAAATAATAAAAAAATCTCAATAATATAAATACGTAGATTATAACAATGAAATCCAGGAATGAGATTTCACATAAATTGTGAGCGGTTCGAAGTATTTCACATCGCATTTTCCTTACTCATGGTTTTGTCATTAAGTTGATGTATTTCGTCACCTCTACGGTGAGGTTTTATCATCAATTTAGTGATGGTCATCGCATTTCCATCCTTAGTTGGAAGGCTAATCGGGTTAGAATGTGTCAGTTAGGTATCGCTACATGACGGTTAATTACAACAAAGAAAACAAACGAGTACAATGCAAACTGCATATACAACATAGTTGAACCTCTTCAAAGATAGAAGGCGTTGTGACTTTAAACTTTCCATTTCAGAGAGTTCTAAGATGATGTCCAACTGTGCTTTTTCGAGTGCATTTGACAAATTTTCAGGTTTCATCCCACCTGCCTGAGCAAAATTAGGCTTTCCACCCCCTCCACCACTACAAAACTTAGCAATAGGCCCTATGAACTTCCCTGCATGCATTCCCAACTGGACAACCCCTGGGGTGAATGCAGCAACCCAAGGACATATTTCCAATTTCGTAGGCCTTCTCATAATTGGTCTGATCAAGTGTTTTCGAGTTGTTCGGAACCTCCTGAAGGATGCGAGCAATACGCTCGAGGCCAAGCCCGGTATCTATATTCTTCTCTTTTTAAGGGCTCTAGTGAACCATCATCCTTCTTCTTGAATTCCATGAAAACTAGATTGTAGAACTCTTTAAGAATATGGTGTCATCGTTGAGATCCTGAAAAACAAATTAATCCTGAACGTAAGTAAAGAAAAAAGCCTACAAAGTAATTCAGAATTTAAACCTTTCCTTCCAACTAAAACAAAATTTTACTGAAAACCAACCACATACAGCATCTGATGTATCCCCTTTCTGGTTGGAAGTCAAAACACACCTCAGAGCAGGGGCCGCAAGGACCGGTGACCTCACTGTTGGATTATGTGGCCAAGTGGCCATATACTTTAGAATAAACAAACCAAAAGTGGACAACATATTTCCTTGTTTTGGGGAAGAAAATATGGGTTGCTTTTTTTTTGTTTACCACCCGTGAGTTTTGGCTCCTTAATAATGGAGGGTTTGGTTGCTTTCTTCCATTTCGGTTGTGTGGTAGAGAGAGAGAGAGAAGAGAGCTGCTGCCCTTTTGTTTTAGAGGAGAAAAATAGAGAGAAAAATTCAGAGAGCCCAAAAGGAAGAACAAGTTGCTGCTTCAATTGGTTAGTAATCATCCACCAAAGTAATTGTTGTTGTAATAGCTTTGAGCTATATGTATAGAGAAGAAATTATTCATTATATTTCTTTCTCTATTTGTTTCTTTGGTGTGTGAGAGCTATTGGGTGTATTGGGCTTTTGGGTTGTGAGATTGCCAACACTTTGTAAACTCCCATTTGGTTGATAGTGGATTATTGGGTGAACTCCTACTGCTCCGAGGACGTACTCCAGTTACACTGACTGTGGAGGAACCTCGTTAAAATCTTGGTGTCTTTTCTATATTGTTCTTGCATTTCATTTGATATATTTTCTGTGGGTTACAAAGAGTTGGTTCTAAAAGGTTTGGTGCTATCCTAGCACAACAATTGGTATCAGAGCACTGGTTGCTCTTGGGTACTGTCTAGTTTCCAAAGATGTCAGACGGGCAAGATGAAAATCCTTTTGGAAGCAGCTCCGGGTTTGCCAGAACTACGGTGCAAAATGCAAAGTTCGAAGTGGAAAAGTTTGATGGCACAAACAACTTCGGGATGTGGCAATGTGAGGTAAAAGATGTGTTGGCTCAACAAGATCTACTTGCTGCTTTGGGAGAGAAGCCGGAAGCTATGTCGAAGCCGGAATGGGAGAAATTAAATTTGTGGGCTTGCTCTTCAATTCGGTTGTGCCTTGCAAAAACTCAGAAGTATTTTGTGATGCGGGAGACATTGGCAAGTGTGTTGTGGCAAAAATTGGAAGACAAGTATATGACGAAGAGTGCAGAGAACTGGCTACACTTGAAGAAAAAGCTCTACCGCTTCCAATACAAAGAAGGTACAAAAATGATTAGACACCTTGATGCTTTTAATAAGTTGATTGCCGACTTGTTAAATTTAGATGAGGATATTAAGGATGAAGATAAGGCCTTAATATTGTTGAATTCCTTGCCGGACTCTTATGAGCATTTTGTTACCACTATTATGCATGGTAAAGAAACTGTGAAATTTGAAGATGTGTCAAATGCCTTGATGAATTATGAAATGAGGCATAGAGATAAAAATCATGATAGTACCTCAGAAGCTTTATTTGTTAGAGGTAGATCATCGGAGAGGAGGTCATCTTCTAGCAGGAAAAAATCACAGTCTCGACCTAGAGGAAACTCTAAAGGTAGAAAACCTTTGGAAAAGGATGAATGTGCCTTTTGTCATAATAAGGGCCATTGGAAGAAAGATTGTCCTAAATTGAAGACCAAAGGCAAAGAAAGTTCTGAAGCTAATGTTGCTGAGGTTGAAACAGATTTTTCTGATTTTGCTTTAACCACTTCCTCATCATTTGATTGTGCTACTAAGTGGGTGTTGGATACGGGTTGTACTCATCATATGACTCCTCACAAGGATTGGTTTTCAAGCTTGAAAGAGTTTGATGGCGGTGTTGTGTTCATGGGAGATGACAATCCTTGCACAACAAAAGGGATTGGTACAGTTCGTTTGAAGTTGCATGATGGCATGGTTAAAGAGTTGACAGGTGTTCGGTATGTACCGAATTTGAAGAAAAATCTTATTTCTTTGGGAACTTTGGAAGCCAAGGGCTTCAGATTTCATTCAGATGGGCAGACATTGAAGGTGACTTATGGTGCACTTGTTGTGATGAAAGCTCCTCGATGTGGCCATTTGTATTTATTGCAAGGAAGCACTGTGACAGGTGAAGCATCTGTAGTCTCAGAAAATATGGGCACATCCGATTATGTTACTACTAGATTGTGGCATATGAGATTAGGCCATGCCGGTGAGAAAGCTCTACAAGGGCTTGTGAAACAAGGTCTTCTAAAAGGTGCCACGACTTGTAAGCTTGATTTCTGCGAGCATTGTGTCTTGGGGAAGCAAACTAGAGTGAAGTTTGGTACTGCTGTACATCAGACGAAGGGCATTCTTGATTATGTGCATTCGGATGTTTGGGGTCCTACAACGACTCCCTCTTTGAGTGGTAGACATTGGTTCGTGACCTTTGTTGATGATTATTCAAGAAGGTCTTGGGTCTACACTATGAAGCACAAGAGTGAGGTGTTAAGCATTTTCTTGGGTTGGAAGAAAATGGTTAAGAACCAGACTGGGAGAAAGATTAAGATTTTGAGATCGGATAATGGTGGTGAATACACATCCGATCCTTTCTCTAAAGTTTGCAAAGAGGAAGGAATTGTGAGACATTTCAGTGTTCGGGGAACTCCACAACAAAATGGAGTTGCAGAAAGATTGAATCGAACCTTACTTGAGAAGGTTAGATGTATGTTGTCTCAGTCGAGTTTAAGCAAGTCATTTTGGGCAGAGGCAGTTAATTATGCATGTCACATCATCAACCGGTTACCCTCAGCTGCTTTCAGGGTAAGACACCAATGGAGGTATGGACTGGAAAACCTTCTTCTGATTATGACTATATCCGTATTTTTGGTTCACCTGCTTATTTTCATGTGACTGAAAATAAACTTGATCCTAGAGCCAAAAAGGCTATCTTTCTTGGTTTTAGTAGTGGTGTTAAAGGTTACAGGTTGTGGTGCCCAGAGATGAAAAAACTTGTAATCAGTAGAGATGTGACATTTGATGAAGAAATTATGTACAAAGTCTCTGAGAAGAATGTGAAAGATGTCCAACAGGTGGAGCTTGAGAAAGTTGCCTCTGATACTTCAAATCCTATTTCCGCTGATGTCGAAGCCACTACAAGTGAAAAAGTTGGAGACCATGAGGATGTTGAAGAAGTTGAACTTGAAGATTCTATTCAAGTTGAAGAGCAAGTTTCACCTCAAGAGTCTATTGCCAAGAACAGAGGAAAGAGACAGATTACCAAGCCAGCTCGATATAGTGACTATGTTGCTTTTGCTCTTCCTATTATCATTGACGATATTCCATCCAATTTTGAGGAAGCCATTGAGAGTGAGGAGAAGGAGAGGTGGTGCAATGCCATGGGTGATGAGATGAATTCTCTCTTGAAGAACAAGACTTGGGAGTTAGCTAAATTGCTTAAGGGTAAGAAAGCTATCGGTTGCAAATGGGTGTATGCCAAGAAGGAAGATGCTGATGAGAAAAGCAATGTGAGATTCAAAGCAAGATTAGTTGCTAAAGGGTATGCACAAAAGGAGGGCATTGACTACAATGAAATCTTTTCTCCGGTTGTGAAGCACTCCTCAATTCGCATTATGTTAGCTCTTGTTGCACAATATGATCTTGAGCTTGTGGAACTTGATGTGAAGACGGCTTTCCTACATGGTGATTTGAATGAAGAGATTTATATGTGTCAACCGGATGGGTATACAGTGAAAGGGAAGGAGAATTTGTTTTGCAAGTTGAAGAAATCACTTTATGGCTTGAAGCAATCTCCAAGGCAATGGTATTTGAGGTTTGATAAATTTATGAGAGGCCAAAATTATTCTAGAAGTCAATATGATCATTGTGTGTACTTCAAGAAGTTGCAAGATGGGTCTTTCATTTATTTATTGATATATGTTGATGATATGTTGATTGCCTCAAAGAATGTTGAAGAGATTGAAAAATTGAAGAAGCAAATGAAGAATGAGTTTAAGATGAAGGATCTTGGTGAAGCGAAGAAGATCCTTGGCATGGAGATCACTAGAGATAGAGAGAAGGGTTTGGTCAGTTTGAATCAAAGACAATACCTTGAGAAATTGATTCGGAAGTTTGGAGTTCATGATTCAACCAAACCGGTTAGTACCCCTTTGGCTCCTCATTTTAAATTGAGTTCTCTACAGTGTCCTAAAAATGATAAAGAGAAGCTGCAAATGAAAAATATACCATATGCAAATTTGGTTGGTAGTTTGATGTATGCAATGGTATGCTCTAGACCGGATATTGCTCATGCAGTTGGCATGGTGAGTCGATATATGCATAATCCAGGTAAAGAGCATTGGCAAGTAGATAAGTGGATATTGAGATATCTCCATGGTACTCGAGATGTTGGTTTATGCTTTGAAAGGGATGACTCTGGTATTAGTCATTTTGCAGTTGGTTATGTTGATTCAGATTATGCAGGTGATTTGGATGGAAGGAAATCTACTACAGGCTATGTGTTTACTATGGCTAAAGGACCAGTTTGTTGGAGGTCCATTTTGCAGTCGTCTGTTGCCTTGTCTACTACAGAGGCTGAATATATGGCAGTTGCTGAAGCTATAAAGGAGGCCATTTGGATACATGGGCTGATTAGAGATTTGGGGGTTGATCAGAAGCAGGTGGAGGTACATTGTGATAGTCAGAGTGCCATTTATTTGGCTAAGTATCAGGTTCATCATGCGAGGACCAAGCACATAGATGTGCGTTATCACTTTGTTCGTGAAATTGTTGGTGAAGGGGAAATCATTCTCCAGAAGATTCCAACTAAAGACAACCCCGCTGATATGTTGACTAAGGTTGTTGGTGTAGCCAAGTTTGTTCACTGTTTGAACTTGGCTCACATTATGCCTATATAAAGAAGGCGTTGAGCAGTAGGAGTTTTGGAGCATTTGGCTCGGCATTAGTTGTTCTCTTGCTAGTGATTGGGAGTGTTTTTTTTTGTGTGTTGATTGTGTTGGTTGGCTTATCATGGCGTTTTCGGAACTTGGCCAAGGTGGAGATTGTTGGATTATGTGGCCAAGTGGCCATATACTTTAGAATAAACAAACCAAAAGTGGACAACATATTTCCTTGTTTTGGGGAAGAAAATATGGGTTGCTTTTTTTTTGTTTACCACCCGTGAGTTTTGGCTCCTTAATAATGGAGGGTTTGGTTGCTTTCTTCCATTTCGGTTGTGTGGTAGAGAGAGAGAGAGAAGAGAGCTGCTGCCCTTTTGTTTTAGAGGAGAAAAATAGAGAGAAAAATTCAGAGAGCCCAAAAGGAAGAACAAGTTGCTGCTTCAATTGGTTAGTAATCATCCACCAAAGTAATTGTTGTTGTAATAGCTTTGAGCTATATGTATAGAGAAGAAATTATTCATTATATTTCTTTTTCTATTTGTTTCTTTGGTGTGTGAGAGCTATTGGGTGTATTGGGCTTTTGGGTTGTGAGATTGCCAACACTTTGTAAACTCCCATTTGGTTGATAGTGGATTATTGGGTGAGCTCCTACTGCTCCGAGGACGTACTCCAGTTACACTGACTGTGGAGGAACCTCGTTAAAATCTTGGTGTCTTTTCTATATTGTTCTTGCATTTCATTTGATATATTTTCTGTGGGTTACAAAGAGTTGGTTCTAAAAGGTTTGGTGCTATCCTAGCACAACACTCACTAGTCCAAAAGTTGTCATCTTCGCCCATTCTCGTTATAGCTCAACCGGAACGCCCACACGAAGATAAAGAATTTTATTCATATTAAACGGGCGTATTAGCTCGAAAAAGACAGACAGAGCTTAAGATCAAAGCATAATGTCCATGTCCATGTACGTAAAACTAAGAATGAAAGAAGGTATAAGCAGAAAACGATTAACCAACAAGGTTAATATACAAATTATACATGACAGTAAATATAGATCGTGCCGTTTATAAACTTCAGCTCATAAGCATTTCTACTATAGAAGCGCATCAAAAACAACAAACGAACAAGGTTGATGAACAAAGTACGTGACTATTCATAAGCATCTCTACTCTTTCTCTCTCTCCTCATTTCTCTCTACAATTTCCTCCATAGTTTTATAACAAAGCTGTTTTTATCCCCTAAAAGCAAATCCTTGATCAAGTCGGAGGTTACTCGAACCAAGTGACCTAATGTTCTCAGTCCATATCCTGCTATCTTCCAATTATAGACTAACAAAATATGTAGTCTTTTCAAGTTATATAGTCATTTTGGCGATTTTGTAGTGTTCTTTATTTTAATTTGTTTTTCTACGTAATAAGATTCATAGATTTGTTTTTCTTTTCTCATATTTTAATTTGTTAACGATCTTTGCTTGGACTTGAAATCAGGACTTGCATATATTTCCAACAGAATCATCCCATTCTACAATTCCACAAAGGAAAATTAACATAGAAAACGAAAGAAAGTTACCAATTTTAAAGAGAAAATTTAATATGAAGTCAAAAGGAGTAATATTTTGATCTTTCATGTTTACTGTAAGATTTCAGGATTTCTGTGTTTTGTTATTAACCTTCAAACTTCTAACTTGCAGACCAAGAAACAAAATTATATAAAATTTAAGGTAAGTCATTATACGTATAAATAACGGGAGAGAACCCAGCAGTTTCTTTTGTATCTGTCATCAACATTTCTGGTAAGTAAACATGCTCTGAAAGAAAACCCATCAATTTTGAACTTCCCAATTCAATCCCATCTCAGGTAGGTTTTCCCTAAGCAAATGTGCAACTTTACAACTGGGACTGGTTACCTGAGCTGAGATTGATGGACCTATTTTCTATCCACGCTCTACAATATTTAACAATTTCCCCCAAAATAGACGTACCTGTATTCATTTTCCTACCGTATGACAAATAATAATTCTTTAGACTCGTCAACTAGAATCCTGATGAATGACTTTTAACTTGACTTTTCAACTGAGATGATCTCCGACCGAGCTGTTTCAAGTGCATTGGACAAATTGTCAGGCTTCCGCCCTCCTGCCTGAGCAAAGTTGGGTCTTCCACCCCCTCCACCACCGCACAAATTAGCTATGGGCCCTATGAACTTCCCGGCCTGTATTCCAAACTTGACAACCCCTGGGGTGAATGCAGCCACCAGACTTAACTTCTCGTCACCTGGACAAGAGCCCAGAATTACAGCTGCCGGATCTTCTAGCGTCTCAATCAGATATTCGGCTGCCTTTTTTAGGGAATCGGCATCAGTGTCTTCCATGGATTCAACTAGTACCCTGTGATACGATATTTTCAACAAAGAGTGCGAAAATATAAGCAAATAACAATGAGGAGGGGACTCAATTATTGAGCCACTTTTTCATGTTGGTTCAAACCAAATAAGTTAAAATAGAAAATGAGAATCAGGTAGAATACTAAATATAACTCGATTTTTACTTTCACAAGATTACGTGATTTCGTAGGCTACATGCATCCTTCAGTACTTCAATCATGAGTTTCTTATCATTTGAAGGTAGGTGGTTCAGATGAGTAAAAATAGTAGTTAAACTCCCCTAGAAAGATGGGTGCTTAATTGATAAATGGATATATATTCACAAGGCCTATGTAAATATGTAGTCAAATATGTACCTGACTTTTTGTGAAGTTCCCACAGAAATCGCTTTGCTTGCCGTGATTGATCCTTTGTAAACTGCTGCTTTTTCTCGTAAGGTAGAAGCTTCGTTTCTTTTCATCCGTAACTCCTCTAGCAGATTATCTGCCCTGTTTGTTACTTCTTCAGCTTTCACCTTCACAAAGGCAACATTAAATAATAAAATTTATTGTTCCATTAATAAGGGAAGTATTAAGCACCAAACAGCATTCGTAAACTGGAAAAGAAAAGTGAAAGAGAAAGGAAAAAGAGACAAAAAAAACACTAGAATCTAACAGTAAAGGAAAACATACTTTGAGAGTGGAACATAGTTGTTTCATGTAATAATCTCTGGCATTGACATATTCAATAAAGGCATCACCTGCCACAGCTTCTATCCGCCTTATTCCAGATGCAATACCCTGTTCTGAGATTATCTTGAACCCGCGTATTTCAGAAGTATTGCTTACATGGGTCCCACCACAAAGTTCCATGGATACGCCAGGAGCCTCTACAACTCGTACCTGCAGCAGGTCATAGTTAAGTGAAAAACTCACCAACAAATTTCACTCTGCATCGTGTTGAAATAAACACATTGTTTACGGGATCAAGAGAAGATGAGAAGCAGATTCAATATTAGAGATAAAGTAGTAAACTATACAAGTTACAGCAGTCCCGTAATACAAAAGACACTCATACCTCTTCACCATATTTCTCTCCAAACATTGCAATAGCCCCTGCTCCTTTGGCATCAGCAAGAGGCATCACTTTAGTTTGTAGCGGTGTTGCATCCCCAACCCATTTATTAACCAGACCTTCAATCTCCACAAGCTCACTGTCAGTGGTCGATGAAAGTTGAAATCAAATCTTAGACGCTCAAACGCCACCAACGAACCAGCTTGTGACGTTTCCTGACCTATAACTTTCTTAAGTGCAGACTGCAGCAAATGAGTAGCAGTATGATGAACCTGCAGCGAGCTAAACATAGTTCAGATTGCAAGCTAAAACGCCTCAGATAGAAAATATTCTAATTGATTAGTGAATACCATATAATAGGTCCATATATTGACTTTTGTAGTTGCAATTAATTCAGCTCAGAATATACCTCTCGTAGTTTTGAAGCTTGTTTAATGTTCATTATTTAGGAGGAAAAACCAATCCTGCATGTATGTTTGTACCTTAGCTCGCTGCCTTAGTTTTGCATCCACTGAGGCTTCCACTTCTCTGCCAACTTCTAGAACTCCCTCTCGGATTGTACCCTTGTGAACAAATATGTTACCCAAAGATTTTTGGACATCTATTATCTCCAAAACAGCCTTGTATTGGTTTTCACCTTGCGGAATATATAGAAATCCATGATCTCCAATTTGACCTCCTGATTCTGCAATAAATGGAGTCCTGTTCAGCAATACTTCTACTTCACTTCCTTCGGAAACTTGTAGCCTTGTAGGACAGGGTTCCCATTGACTTAAGACTTTCCCCTACAGCTGTTGCAGAAAGGGTTTCGTATCCAAGAAATTTGGTGTCTGCAACATCTGCACTATTTCCCAAGGAAAGTTTAACAGCACTATGTGCAGCCTGGGATTGACGCCCTTGGTTTTCCATTTCAATATCAAAACCATTTATATCTATACTTACACCACGTTCTTCAGCCACTTCTGCTGTTATTTCGAAAGGAAACCCATATGTGTCATACAAAAGAAATGCATCTTTTCCTGACAAGCAAGGTACAATCCCACTTTCTTTTGCACTTGATAATGACTCAACTATCATTTGGTCAAGAAATTTTTCTCCCCTCTCCAGTGTCTGCACAAATTTAAGTTCTTCCCTTTTCAACTCCTCAAAAATGCGGGGCATTCTGTCCTTCACATCCGGATATATGTGGGTGCTCAAATCTATTACTTTTCCTGCAATGGCTGGTAAAAATGCTCCTTCAAGGTTTCCCTGACCATCTCCCTTTATACCAAGTATCCTGCCAGTACGAACGGCCCTTCTAATAAGACGTCGAACGACATAACCTCGTCCAATATTTGATGGAACAACCCCACCCGATATGAGATATACAACTGCACGCATGTGATCTCATATAATCTGAAATAGGAAGAGCATTCCTACCAATGTGTTTGCTGAAAATACAAACTTAACAGATTGCAGTTTCTTAAACAAGGGCATACTTTGAGGTTCAGTTTTGACTGATCATCAGCTAGGTCATATGGTACTTTTGCCAATTCTGAGGTTTTCTCTATAATTGGATAGATCAAGTCGGTTTCATAGTTGTTTGAAACCTGCAAGAAAATCATGATTTAATTGATAATTATTGAACAAATTCATACGATACTTTTGTTGCAATCAATGCATGCTGCAGTTAACGACATGCTCTGTTGGTTTTCTTGTAAAACAGTAGAAGTATCAATTTTGCAAAGACATTTATATACATTATCATGCAAAACCAGCAAATCAACTGATACCTTCTGAAGAATGCGGTCCATACGCTCCAAGCCAAGCCCAGTATCTATATTCTTCTGTTTCAAGGGTTCAAGGGAACCATCATCCTTCTTGTTAAATTCCATAAAAACTAAGTTGTAACTCTATAAACCTCGTATCATCATTCAGAACCTGAAAAATTAAATCATCCCAAATGTAAATGAAGGAAAAATCATCGCTGTAAAGTAGTTCAGAATTTAAAACTTCTCCCCTCCAAAGAAATTTTTTGAAAACCAAATACGTACTATATCAGCATATCCCCTCTCAGGATGGAAATCGTAATAAATCTCAGAGCATGGACCACATGGACCAGGAACTCCACTAGTCCAAAAGTTGTCCTCTTCACCCATTCTCTTTATACGCTCAACAGGAATGCCCATCTGATTCAAAAGCCATGCTATGTCACATTCTGTTCTTACATTGGTTTAATTTAACATCAGTTATAGAACTAGAGATACACTTTAACAGTGAGTAGAGAACAAAAAACACCGAGTCTTATATGATATTTGTGATTGTGATACCAGAAGCATACTGCAAAGATAAAGAAAGATGTCCGTTTCATCAGAAGATACTGCATGTGGGCATAAAGGTAAAAAGAAAATGTGTGTACATTATAAAACCAACCATAAATGTTGAAAGTCAGAAGGAGATTTATCACTGGCTTGGTTTAAGATAAATGCAACATGTACATGTAAGTATAGCTAACTTGATAAAAATATGCACACTCATGAAAAGTAAAGCATAAATGAAATATAAAAGAATACCATAGGACTATTGCTAAAAGGAAAACGAGAAAAAGTACAGTTTGAGATGGGGCTTTTTTCATAGAGCACGAATGGGAAATAAGAAATCATTTTTATAACAAGGAGTTAAGATTCTTTGGAGCTTCTGTTTGCCCAAATGTAATGTATAAAGTGAATTAGGTGACAATACTATGGCTAACTACTATTCAAAGAATGAGAACAGTGATCATTCTTGAAACAATAACCAGAACTTATAAATTAACATAAATGAGCAATAAACAACATTAAGTTTTTGCATACTCTACAGTTGAAAGCTCCCATGCCCATTGGATTGCCTCCTTCTTGAAGTAATCTCCAAAACTAAAATTTCCCAGCATCTCAAAGAACGTATGATGTCGAGTTGTTCGACCTACATTCTCCACATCATTTGTACGTATGCATCTCTGTGCAGTTGTAGCACGAGGAACTTGTCTAGGAACCTGAACAGGATCTGTGAGCACCATTAGAAAAGCTAGAGATTCTCTTTCGAAAAATGTAAGAAAGCAACAAGATCAGGATGAAAACTAAACAAATTCCACACAACAGAACTATAAACATAACATAAACTAATATAGCGTACGATGTATATCACAGTACGGCAGTTCAAAAAAACCCAACTTTGGGGTTCTAATATGACGTTGATGATACACCAATAAACTGCTTTTATTACTTTACGAAAAATTTTAACTTCACAACTAACGCTGTTATGATTTCAATTGATATAATAACTATCTCATGACAGGTTCTAGAAAGTCTGTGTCATACCTGACCAAGAAATATAGGCTTGAATTGGAGCATTCCCACAATTGTTAGTAGAACTGTGGGATCATCTGGCACAAGAGAAGCACTTGGAAGAACCTTGTGAACACAGGTAGCATAAAAAACAAGGAACCGACAGTGTATGGAATCCCCACTCACAGAGAGATCCTTGGACTTACCCTCCACCAGTCCATCAGTTGCAGACTGTACAGATGCTGAAAAGTATGCAAGTAAAAACCATATCCTATGAATATAAAATCTCAACAATAATTAATAAGCTCTTAAAACAAAAATTATATAATTAGCTATGATGCACGGATACTTCTGTTTGGTCCCGTATCCCGTAGCCGATACTTGATCGGATACGATACTTGCCCGATACTCTCGGGTACTCGTCCGACACGTATTCTGGTTGATGGACACGAATTTGACATGATGGATATGCGTATCCTACATTTAGGATACACGTATCCTGCTTTTAAGATACATTTACACTTTCAAAAAAATGGTAATGAGGAAGAGAAAATTAATAGGAGGCATCTATAATTGAAAGTTGCTAAATACAAGGAGCTTCCCTCTAATTAAAACCATGAATACGACTCTCACACTTCTTCTACTGTATAAAGAGGATTAGATTTCGAAAATTTCTTCTCTAACAACTCAAATGTACTTGAATTTGAATGATGAATTATGTTTTAAAATGTATATTTTTGTTGCTATATACATTTTTATTTGCCGTATCCATAGCGTATCGTATCTTAATTTTTGGAGATTTTCCGTATCACCGTGTCGTGTCGTGTCGTATCGTATCGCCGTATTCGTATCCGTATCCATGCTTCATAGATAATTAGCCAAAGCAACCTGGTGTACTTTTAGTGCTAAAATGCATGCTCTGAATTGGTGTGACGGCACAATACCTGCAGGGAAAGATATGGGAAGAAAAGAGAGGTACGGTTGCTGTGGTAATAAAGCCTGAAATTTTTTCCAAAACACCGATGTTCAGAAACTAGTGTGTGAACATGAAGTCAATGTAAAGCACTGAACCAAACACAATGCAATAAAACATATAAATTAAAAAGTGGGACCTCTCATTGCTGATGAACAAGAATTTTTTTCCGTTTACTACATGCAGGCAAATATATAGGTTCCATATGAGTAACAGGCAAACATTAGAGGCCTCCATATAAAGGTAGCATATGGTACTCACTCCTAAAGTCCTAATACAAGAAATTGAATAACTTGCAAGAAAATGCTCCGACTACTCATCTCCTTTCAAACCTTCATTCCGATGATCTCATGTGAACGAATTAACAGAACAAATTCTCTATATATGAAATCCAAAATATATGTAAAAGTCAAGAAAATAAAATGGTTGATACATGTAACAACATCCCGGACCAATGTAGGTGTAGGGGGTCTAAAGATATATAACAAGAGCTAATTTGCGGCAACCAAAACCCATGAACAATTAGGGGATTTTGAACGAAACAAAAAGGTAGAATCAAATAGGAAAATTTCTATCAAAAGAAACTTTAAATAAAAATTAAGTGCGTGCAAAAAAGAAATCTTACGTCAAATAACAAATAGATGCTAATATAGTAATATTGCAGTGAATTTGAAGGGCAATATCAAAAGACAATCTTGCACCCAAAAAAATGGGAATAATAATTGTTCAATAAAAAAAACTCCATAGTAAGAGAGCTAATAGCACCACAAATCAAGCAAAAAAAATAAAGAACTGTAAATGGCAACCAATTTGGTTTTCGACAAGGACTGAATAACAGCAGAAAGCTCAGTAATTACTCTGAAAATCTCTGAGTTGAAAGCAAAAGATTAGAGCAGAGTTGAAGAAGAAAGTACCGGTGGAAAGGCCCAATTTACGATTTGGGTAGATGAGGAAAGTTGAACTGGGAAACAAGCTAGAAGTGGGAAGCGGAATGAGAGCTTTCCAGCCATGGCTACCGCACAAAGGCTGTGAAAGCTTCAAGCTTTCCATGGCTGCCCTGCGACTGGTGCTGAGAAATTTCAAATGGGCGTTTATATACGTTGGGGACAAGGGAGAGGATAAGGCCTTTGTAGAGTTCCACGTAATTAAGCTTTCAATTGATTTTGGTGGATTTTGGTAATGGGCCAAGGCCCAGAATAGAAGTACCCCAACACAGAAACGAACTCGATCTTTTAACTTGACTCAACTCATTCTTCAAATGAGCTTCAACTTATGTTTGGCTCAACTTAAGGAAATAAAAACACAGTAATATATATGATATCCACATTCAAACCTTGACACCGTCTATTTTTTAATCTTACTTAAAAAATATATCTACCAAAAATCACTCAAATCTGAAACCATATGTTCGGTGGATTAAGGGTTTAGGGGTTCTTTGTGGAACCATATTCGTCCATTTTCTTCACTTCAAATTAATGTCTTAATGATTTTGGATTTGTCTATGTTTTTTTGCTAGAATGATCTATGAATGATGTTCTAAAAAATAGACGGTTCAAATCGTTAAAATATATTACGAAGTAGGCCTCACAAAGACGTGTGTCAAAAGTTATGTAAAAAAAATAGTGTCACGAATTCACATCTATAAGCCAAGCTTTAATGTAACATCTATAAGCCAAGAATGAGCTGAATCTAATCAAAACTTGAGAGTTGTTGCATGAAAAGATATGAATTGCTTGCAAATTATATGAGCCGAAGATGCTAAAACTCAACATTAACTCTTTCTTTTTTTTTTTAAAAAAAAAAGCCTAATATTCTGTTGAAGCTCGGTTATTTGACTTACTAATCGAGCTTGAATGAGCCAAAAGACTAGTCAAATACAAACCAAGCAATTGGACCCGTTATTGTTTGTATAAAATTTACAAATTGTAATTAATCTATTTGATTATAAGCTTTCATCTAGCGGTTCAAATGAAAACAATTGGACCCCAAATTATATAGTCATGAGGCTGTTTGTACAGAATTTACAAATTCTAATCTAATTGATTATAAGCTTTAAACTAGCAGTTCAATTCAAAGTAAAATAGATATCATATAATGTCATACTAATCATATTAAATGGACTTATAAATTATAATTAATCCCAAGAAGCGAATCCATCAGCATTTCCATTCCTTTGCGTAAAGCATTCAACCAGACAAGGAATGCGTCGGCTTAGGCCTTTAAACCTGTCTATTGATGCGTCCTTTTCTCCTTGACCTATCTTCTTCTGTTTTGGCATATAACTGAGGGAACTCAGTAATTAGTTTTTGTGTTTGTTCTTAGCAGTGGCCCCTATATCTTTGGAATGAAGCTTGTGTATTTAGTAATTGGTGATGTTAAAGAGACTATCAACTTAAATCATATTTTGTAAACCACATTTTGTGGTGGTTGAATTTCTTTTTTTAAATCATTTAAAGAAGGAAACCAACCATCAATCAACTCATCACTTGGTCTATAAAATAGGAAATTGCATGGGTGACCGTATTTTGTAAATGATGTAGCGGTTGATGGTTGGATTCAATTTTTAATCATTTAAAGAAGGAATCCAACTATTATCCGCCCCATCATATTGTCTACGAAATATTGTCTAGAAACATGGTCTCTTTAGCATCACCCCTACAAAATATGATCTAAAAAATGGTCACCCTCACATTTTCCTTCGGTAGTAGGAGTACAGATATTTTAGTTAGGGAGTTATTGGAAGCTATAAATAATGAAAACTTTCATCGTGTGATAAACGAAAGAACGGAAGGCGTGTGGGTAGGATGATATTGTGTCCCTCTCATGTGTAACGTAGATTTTCACCGTACAAACATTATGATTGAAACCGCTCATTTTCTTTAATTTAATATAAAGATATTCTCTGTAAAAAATAATTCAATTTAGAGATCGTTTAACCATTAAAATGCATAGACTGAGAGCCTAACGTCTCAATCTTTTAGAACCTTGACAAAAAATGTGTGATCTAAATTTAGTCTGATCTAAGAATATAACACTATATTTGGATGATGAAATTTAAGATTACTAAGAAATTTCAAAATGACGAAATTTTATTCTTTAGAATTTGTGAATATTCTTGTTTGGATAACCTAATAACAATGGAATTTAAACGGAAATTTTATTTTTAAACTCCATGCGTATAAATTGGAAATGACACCTAGTTACATATAATTTAAACTTGGGAATTGGAGGTTCCAAATTCCAAATTTCTATGTTTATGAATCCAAACAAGGGAATTGGTGTATGTTAATTTATAAATTCTCACTTTTATCTCCATGTTTATCTCCCTCGTCCAAACATCCAGATTTATCTCACAGCATAAATTTGACCAAATAATATCAATTCTAGGTATTATCACAGCCTAAACCCTTATCTACCAATCAAAACATGCACAATATCTTCACCTAAAAGGATATGTACAGTCAATAATAACATTCTTGAGAAGATAGTTTATAATATTCATCGTGCATTTCTTGAACTTTAATGTATAAAAACGTTATTAAACTAACCAACTAGTGGTTCAAAGACTCGACAGAGTAACAAAGAAATTAAAATTATAGAATTGATTAATTAGTTTTGTTTGATTCCTTCACCAATAAAATAATACAACACTGTTGACATTCCAACTACATATCAAAAGAACCATGTACATATGTGCATGTAAACATATGGCTGTCGTAATTATTCTGGTTTTAATTATCATGTTCAGATACACCATATGTCACCCTTCATATCTTCCATATATATGTTTACTTCCTGTGTTCTAACGCCGAAGAATTAGGCCCAACTGAGGAACCTCCTTTCATAACAAGTCACAGACTCAAAACTTATGCCGAAAAAAAAAAATTAAAAAAAAAAAAAATATATATATATATATAACAGGTTGGCCTCCTAACATCGCCTAAATATCAAGCCTGTGAACATTGCACGTCGCTGTCGAAAGCATCTATGCATTATTAAACCTGCAACTAGGGTTTACTATCCTCCAGTGACCCAATATGCTTGCCAATTGCAGTATTGCAAAAAATAAAAAATTATTGTAGGGTAGCTGTGTATACAGCCGGCAAATTAGAACTTTCTTTCTTTGATGACCATATGTACTTGGCATGCAATACCATGAGACATTCATGCACCGAAAATTGCAAGGAGAGAAAAGTAATACAATTGAAATTAGATTAAAAGTGGTTAAGGACGTTGAGCAAACTGTGCACGTTGTAGTAAGTACTTAATTAGGAAGGAGACATGTATTAGCTAGTCTGAGTACGTTAGCAAACCTTGTTAATATGATGTTACGTGGACCATTTTTCTTAGGTGTAACTTAAGCAACCATGCAGAAAAGGACGACATGTAATAAACTAAGAAACAGAGAAGCTTGAGCCAAGAAACCCCATGCTAATAAGTTTTTATCAAATTTAAAACTAATATATTAAGGTCCCAAGTCTCAAACTTTTGGTTACCAACTACATTGGAATGTGATACAAGAGATATCTGCGTAGGTCCAAAGAGGTATTAGTGAAATGCTTAGGGTCTTGAAACAAATAGAGATAATAATAAGGGAGATGCTACAGAGACCATATATTAAAACTACATAATATAGTAGTTGATGGTTTGATTTCTTCTTTAAATTATTAAAAAATCAATCATCAACCGCCACATTATGGTTTACAAAATATTGTTTAAAAACATTGTCTTCCTAGCATTTTCCTAATAATAATGCCTCTGGTACTACTTTGTTTTGATAATCAACTATGTATAGTTATTCAGAAATTTTTTTAAGGTTATTTCAGACAACTCCCATTTATTTATTTAATAGAGATGATAGACCACTTTGAAATCTAAAAGCTTGTATTAGTTAAACTGACACACCCCGACCGAGATCGAGGCATGCTGGCCGTCACGTGAGGGTGACGTAGCCATATGCACAGTGTGGAAGCAATAAGGATAAGAAATATACGAATAAATTAAAACCGAAAGCTACTAAAGTGCACTAATAAACAAGAAGTGTTAGGAATGAGATACAAGAGTAGATATTCCTAATCAGAGCATAGAAAGTCTAGGTGCAGTCCAATAGGACTAGTACTCATTATACAGTACCATAAGATGTCCTACACTATTTTATTATGTCAGAACCGCCGAAATCCTCGTACGCCGCCAACAGCAAGTCTACCTAAAACCTGGAGGGGTGCAAAACAAAAAATGTGAGTGGGCAAAAACAAATGTTTTTCAAAACCATTTCATCATTAAAATGCTCTAACCCTCGCCGTAAAACATGTATAATTTTCTCAGAAATAGAATATAAACATATGCATAAATATATATATGTAAATATCTCAATTCAAATCATGTTTCTCATAATCATATTCATAAGTATGCCATGCCAAAACATAAAAATATAATAAGTAACTCAGGTGAGAATAAATTCATGGAAAATAACATATTAGCCGAACCCTGGTAGAAGTCTGTACGGCTGAATTCATAGCTCATTATTTAATCTAGCCGGAGTCACTACAATGACCTATACAGCACTACACTGCACATAAGTCAGAACTACTAAAAGGGTCTGTACGACAAGACTAGGTGTAATATAATTATGCTCAATACTACGCTCTCATGATAGCTGGGCGATAAATCGCTAGTCACCTACGAGTCGGAACCACCTATGATGATCTGTACGATAAGACTGAGTGTAATATAATTATACTCAATACTACGCTCTCATGATAGCTGGGCCATAAATCGCTGGTCACCTACGAGTTGGAACCACCTATGATGGTCTGTACGACAAGACTGTGCACCTAAATTGGATCTAATGTGAGCATATGGTGCGGGAGGTGACATTATAAATAGGCATGTGCCACATCTCTGGCTAAATCACAATCACCCTAGGTGCAGGTTTATGAGCTCAAAGTTGCTTAATCACATGTCACATTATCGATAATTCACATAACAAGACATAACTCACCTGGTACTTACCTGAGCGTCCACAACACCACAATTATATATATATATATATATATATATATATATATATATATGCAAACAATTCAACTCATTGTTTAAGAATAGGCATGGCATTTTCAAAGCATAAATCATTTAAATGCATTTTGGTATGTCGAAGGGTCGTAGCCCTTGAGTCGCTCTTGACTATGCTCGTCCTCGGGATAATTCGTGTTCCCTCAAATATTTCAACACCAATTTAAGATGTCTAGCATGCTCTGCTCTAGTCTTAGAGTATATCAGAATGTCATCAATAAAGACAATGGCAAACCTGTCCAAATACGGCTGGAATACCTGATTCATTAAATCCATAAAAGCTGCTGGTGCATTAGTTAACCCGAATGGCATCACAAGAAACTCATAATGACCATATCGAGTTCTGAATGCGATCTTAGGGACATCTTCACTTCTAATCTTCAACTGGTAGTAACCAGACCTCAAGTCAATTTTAGAGAATACACAGGCACCTCAGAGTTGATCAAACAAATCATCTATATGGGGTAACGGATAACAGTTCTTAATTGTTACCAATTCAATTGCTTGTAATCAATACACAGCCTCAAGGTTCCGTCTTTCTTCCTCACAAATAAGACTGGAGCTCCCCAAGGTGAAGTACTAGGCTGAATAAAACCTTTATCCATTAATTCTTGTAATTGAACTTTCAATTCTCTTAATTCAGCATGAGCCATTCTATAAGGAGTCAAAGATTTATGATTCATACCTGGAAGCAAATCAATAACGAACTCCACATCTCTATCTGGCGGAAATTCGGGCAAATCATCAGGGAACATATCCGGAAAATGCCTGACCACACGCACATCTTCCACACTACTAGGAGCATCATCATGCAATACTACATGAGCCAAATATCCCTGACAACCTTCCGACAATAATCTTTTGGCTTTCATGGCAGAAATAATACTATGCCTCACCCCGCACAGTTCTCCTACAAATGTAACTTCAGGTAATCCAGGACGATGAAACGTGACTGTCTTACCATAAAAATCTATTTTGGCACGATTATAGTGCAACCAATCAGTGCCCAAAATCACATCAAAATCCACAATGTCCAACGACATAAGATTAGCTGGCATAACAACATCATCCACCATCACTAGACATCATGGATACACCCGATCCACAAAACATCTATCTCCTCTAGGCATAGAAAACTCTAAATCATATCCTAGAGGTGTAGGATGAGGTTGCGTCAAATGAGCAAATGTATGAGAAATAACAGAATGTGTAGCACCACAGTCAATCAATACTCTAGCAAAACGACCAAGAATATTTAAATTACCCAAGATTAAATCAGGATTGTTCTGAGCATCTTGCAGTGTCATGTTATGGATACGTCCCTAACTCTGCTGTCGTCCACCATGACCTCTGTTAGCATGAACACCTCGTCCCTGTCTTGGCTGACCAGGCTGCCTTGAAGATCCTGCACTGCTAGCAGCAATCTCTACCTGCTGGGGTTGTCCCCCATGATACCACTGGGATCCGCCTGATGAATATAGCTGATATGGTTGATATGGCATAGAACCTCCCTGATACTGAGGGTAACCACCCTGATAATAAGGATCCTGTGAGTACTGATACTGCCATGTAGCATAAGGAACAGCATCGCCCTGATAATGACAAACACCTCCACGACCAGACTGGCCATAACCACTAGATCCTGAAGCTTGCTGGGTTGGTGCAGGTGGTGGTAAGGGAGGTTGTTGGGGCCTCTGTTGATTCTGAGGGCAATGAATAGCCCTATGCTCCATCTGTCCATAAGTATAGCATGCACTGCTGCCTCTCATACACTCTCCAAAATGCCTATTATTACACATGCGGCATAAAAAAGCACCTGAACCACCAAAGTCCCTCTGTCTCTGAAATCTTAGTCCTCCAAAGAATCTACCACCTCTCCTCTGTACATTAGAGCTCAAACCTCCACTAGAAGAGCTAGAACTAACACCACTTCTCTTAAAGTTCTGGGTCTTACGAGGTCCCTAAGATGCTTGACCTTTACCTTTATCATCTCGCCTTTGGTTCACATTCTTTTCTTCTTCATCTTCACTTTCACTTGGCATGTTCTCGGAGTCCTCAATCCGTAGTAAAACCTTAGAAAACTCCTGGTAAGTGGCATAGGGAGTCGATGTCGCTATAGAACGCCATTTCTTCTTAGTACCCAACCTGAAACGATGAAGCATCTCAACCAGATTAACTGCAACCTCTAGATCATATCGAGACAAATAAGTGAACTTCCTGTAATACTCATTCGTTGACATCTTTCCTTGCTTCAGATGCGTAAACTCTTGTTTCTTGCGATCAATGTACTCAGGAGGAATGAACCTTTTCCGAAACAACTGTTTAAACACTTCCCAATCGGCTACTACCTCTGGTGGCATCTGATATGACTCTTGTCTCCACCAGGATGCAGGCTCCGGACCTAAAAACCAGGTAGTCGTCTCGACCCACCTATCAGGAGAAAGGTTTCCCTGACTCTGCATCACAAGGAAAGTCTTCTCAACATGATTAAGCCATTTCTCCGCTCTTTCATGTCATTCATTTCCCATGAAGTGATTCAGCTTCAGATTGTACACAGTCTCAAGAGGTGTCCTCTGAGGAGGACAAAGAGAAGACTGAATGGCATTAGCTATAACTTCCCCTAATTGAGCAATATCAAGGAAACTAAGCTCAGCTGAATGACGTGGTTCTCTACAAGGCGGCATAGTTCTGACAGAAGACATCACAATGATTAGATCATTCACAAGATATACATGACTGCTAAACCTAGGCTCTGATACCAAACTGACACACCCCGACTGAGATCGAGGCATATTGGCCGTCACGTGAGGGTGACGTAGCCATGTGCACAGTGCGGAAGCAATAAGGATAAGAAATATATGAATAAATAAAAACCGAAAGCTACTAAAGTGCACTAATAAACAGGAAGTGTTAGGAGTGAGATACAAAGGTAAATACTCCTAATCAGAGCATAGAAAGTCTAGGTGCAGTCCAGTAGAACAAGTACTCATTATACAGTACCAGAAGATGTCCAACAATATTTTATTATGTCAGAACCGTCGAAATCCTCGTACGCCACCAACAAAAAGTCTACCTAAAACCTGGAGGGGCACAAAACAGAAAATGTGAGTGGGTAAAAACAAATGTTTTTCAAAACCATTTCATCATTAAAATGCTCTAACCCATCGCCGTAAAACATGTATAATTTTCTCATAAATACAATATAAACATATGCATAAATATATATATATATGTAAATATCTCAATTCAAATCATGCTTCTCATAATCATATTCATAAGTATGCCATGCCAAAAAATAAAAATAGAATAAGTAACTCAGGTGAGAATAAATTCATGGAAAATAACATATTAGTCGGAACCTCTGTAGAAGTCTGTACGACTGAATTCATAGCTCATTATTCAATATAGCCGAAGTCACTACAATGACCTATACGGCACTACACTGCACATAAGTCAGAACCACTAAAAGGGTCTGTACGACAAGACTGGGTGTAATATAATTATGCTCAATACTACGCTCTCATGATAGATGGGCGATAAATCGCTAGTCACCTACGAGTCGGAACCACCTATGATGGTCTATACGACAAGACTGGGTGTAATATAATTATGCTCAATACTACGCTCTCATGATAGCTGGGCCATAAATCGCTAGTCACCTACGAGTCGGAACCACCTATGATGATCTCTACGACAAGACTGTGCACCTAAATTGGATCCAATGTGAGCATATGGTGCGGGAGGTGACATTATAAACAGGCATTTGCCACATCTCTGGCTAAATCACAATCACCCTAGGTGCAGGTTTATGAGCTCAAAGTTGCTTAATCACATGTCACATTATCGATAATTCACATAACAAGACATAACTCACCTGGTACTTACCTGAGGGTCCACAACACCATATATATATATATATATATATATGTGTGTGTGTGTGTGTGTGTGTGTGTGTGCAAATAATTCAACTCATCGTTTAAGCATTATTCAATAGGCATGGCATTTTCAAAGCATAAATCATTTAAATGCATTTTCTGGGAAAAACATCAAGCATATACATATATACTTAAAACCAATAGCCCACTCACTGGTATGTCGAAGGGTCGTAGACCTCAAGTCGCCCTTGACTGCGCTCATCCTCGGGATAAGTCTCCCTTATATACGAAACAACTATAAAAACGTTAATTTAAAGCACATAACCAATACTAGCTAATAACTTCTCGTACATTGCTCAAATGGGATGTTTGAATATACCAATGTGATCTACACAACCTCACGAACATCCCCATATTTTTAGAAAACTTTTTCAACCACCCACGCGCCGCCTACGCGTAGGCACACTGACGGTAATCCTAACGGCGTTAGGGAATATTCCGTCTAAAAGCAAGCATATTCCGTTAATTATTAACGGCGTCATCTAATGCCATTAGCATATTTCGTCAAAACTGACGAAATATGCCTTCATCTTCTCCGACGATTCGCCAGACGCCGGTGACTTCGCCGGTTTCTGGGTTTTATTTTAAAACCTTATATCTCTCTTGATTTAACACCAAACTTCATGAAACTTGGACCATTTTGAAGATCTCACCAAGACGAACAAAACCATAATTGAGTTGAGCCTTGAAACCACCAGAAACCCGCCGGAAAAAGCCTCGATATTCCGGCAATTCTTAAAACTCGTCGTTCTCAATAGTCCGACGTCCAAAATCTTCCAACGAACCACTCCTGGCCTTGTGAGGACCTCTTTAAGCTACCTATAAGCTTGAAATCCCCAAAAACACATGATTTTACGATTGTATAAATAGTGACATAAATCGGGTTAGGGTTTTCACGAGTTTTCGAAGAAGTTCGTACCTAAAAATGGTACCATTCAACTCGTATGAACCTCAGGAACACAATGGTGTCCTCTGAACCCTCGATCTGCGCGTGAAAGGTTGGTTTTGGAGTTCGTCCATATGTTTTGTACGGATTTTCTGAAAAATCCGAGAGGAAGGAAAGAGAGAATGCACGGGAGAGAGAGAGAGAGGAAGAGTTTGTGTGTGAGTGGTCCACATGGGTCACCAACCAAAACCACAAAAACTAAGTTCTAATTTGGTCCAAAAATTAAGGAAAAATATAAGTTTGGACCACCACTAACATGCATAATACACACCACAACACTCACGTCCAAGGGTAAAATAGTCAACTCACTTCATCGATAATTTATTTCGGGACAGACTGTGACATAAACTCCCATGTTAATGAGCCTAATGTACTTTTTTAATAGGTCATCATAAGTTTTTGAAATGAACGTGACATTTTTTTTACTAGCCATAGTTTTTAGGTTCATACCAAAAAGAAGTAGAGAACTTGTGAAAAGATGGTCAAAAGTTCAAACCAATTTATTTCTCACACACACACACACACACACACACACACACACATATATATATATATATATATATATATATATATTCGTATGAAAATAAATAAAATAATTTGTAAAAAGGAGATCTCAAGTCTGAAATAATTATGAACACAAACATTTTGAATGAAAATTTTACAAAGTTAGGATGATAGTTTCAAAAAATTAATATGACAAATCGCTTAATATAGAAGTGTGCTATTTACACACCCTTTTTTACTTCTCACACACTCTTCTAATTTTCGATCATCGGATCGAGTGAAATGAAGAAGATCAAATGATAGAAATTAACAAAAATGTGTTAGAAGTTAAAAAAAAATAAGTGTGTGAATAGCACATCCCTTAATATATTAGTTCACATTACATTTCAAAAAAATTCTTTAATTATGTCTTGAAGTAGAAAACTTAACAGCTAGGGACCATGGCTATACTTACCTTAGGATTCAGGGCACATAATGCAATGAAACTGGGGCCCCGTCCCTAAATATTATAGTATTTTATAATTTTAGAATGTGAAATTACGAAAAATGCCCTTCGAGGCAAAAACGTTGACTTTTGTTGACTGCCTTATTTGTCATGTAAGATCTGTTTCCTTGGCGTATTCTTGTAGTACTTGTCGCTACTAACGTGTGGGCGCAAGCGGAATCGAATTTGGAGTTATGATGAACGTTTTACAGAATCACGAATGTGATGGGCAATTTGGTAATTTTACTTAGGAAGATATTTTGTGTGTGTTGTTTTGTGAGCCGTGGGGCCTACACCTCAATTCCCATTCTTCCCTATGTCATCCCTCCAATCTCTGGAACTCTCTCTCTCTCTTTCCCTTTCTTTCTCTTCTTTCCTCCCCAAGTGAACACTCTCGAACTCTCTCCCTCCTTGTCTCCCTCTTCTCATCTCAAAACTTTCTCCACCTCGAGTCACCCTACACCAGCGAGACTATGATACTCTAACTTTATCATCACTAGCCATTCATGCGACCTAAGATGATGGGACAAGCCCTAAGCTCGCTGGTCTTTTTCCCCTACACGTTGACTCACTATTCATCATCTCCGGCGACCTCTCACCGTTGTCGACATAGGTAAGCTTCGAAAACATTCTAAACCTTATCCTCTTATTCTCATTATTCATTCTGTATCGTGTTTAGGTGTTTTGAATGACGGTATTGCACAAAAACAGCTAGAGGAAAGTTCCCCCAGATTTTTGACGAAAAACCTGACTTTTGCAGGCATTTTCCTGCCAATCCTGACCTCAGCTTAACCTCATTTTGGTATGGCCATGTTCCTGATCTCCTAAGCTTCAATTTGACTTTTATTTCATGAAAAATAGTTAAGAATCGAGCTCCAACGGAGATTGGGAAGTTTCCCGGCCAAAATCCCAGGTCCAACCTTCTTCTTCATTGGGTTCAGTGACCCATGAACCTAACTAGGTCGACCCAACCCGCAACCCAAAATTGGCCCAAACCCATAATCGATTAACCTTAACCCAAACCCAACCCAGCAGATCCGACCTTAACCCAAACCCAGCTTCCTGGGCCGATATATGGCCCAAACCCAGCTTCCTGAGTCGATATATGGCCCGTGCATGGAGCACACGCGCCTCCGCTAGAGGTATTGTACTCCGCTGACGTCCACGGCGGCGCCAGCGACTTTTTCTGCAACTTATCTCAGCACGTGGCGATGCGTGCAGTGGTTAGTGGTCTTCCGAGCAGCCGCCCCGTGGCTACGCATCGGGGAACTCGAGGTCTCTCCTTAGGTTTTTTCGACGTGCCAAATCCAAATCCGCAGTCTGTTTTCTTAAATTTGATCATTTTAGTAGAGTTTCATTAAATTGCTTCTATTTCTGCTTAGGTGCGTCAGTGGGAAGCGACATCATCCTTTCTTGTTCGAGAGGCTCCCCGGCAATAGAATGCCGTGAGTGGACCCTTTCTTAAATTGCATATTTTTATAAAATATTAGGTTCGCATGCATTGCATATTTCATGAATTATGCATGTTTTATATCATGTTTTACGGATTTATATATTTATGGTTATGGAGAATTTATTAAATATTTATCATTTATCAAATTTAGGTTTTACAAAACGTCGTGAATTATTGTATTTTCGTATATGTGATTCTGTGGATTTACGAATATGATTTATCATGGAATTATGAGATGAGGCTTTGAGCTTTTGACATTCAGATTTGATATGAGATTTTGAGATATGTTTTCGTTGGTTATCTAGTGGGATATCATACAGCACATCCACACAACACGGGTATGTAGACATATATCGTCATAGGACACAATTGAGGATATTTATGCCATACCCCCAACTTCACTGGTAAAACCAATGTCGGACAACTTCACTAGCCACGACTAGTGTCGGTGTAAGATGCTATATGTATATGTTTCTTCTCTGGTGTAACTCAAAGCCATACAACTTCATTTTTGGGTGATGAGGCCTACCTTGTTTCTTCACTAGCATAACCCAGTGTCATACAGCTTCACCTTTGGGTGATGGATAGGTTATGCCTTTGGGTGATTATAATACCCCTAGTGAGTACATCATTGATGAAATTTACGGATTTGCCTTCGGGCGGCGATAACACCATTATTGAGCATTGTTTTACGCGTACATGTTTTACTTTTTATGGCATGCTAGAGTTTTCAGGAAACCTACTATGTAGTACTATATATATATATATATATATATATATATATATATATATATATATATATATATATATATATATATGTTTTCAAAACAAGGGGTTAGTATGTTCATAAAGAAAATGGTTTTCTTATTATTAGTACCATTATTATAAACTTTGGTCCACTCACTCTTTTGGTTTTGCGCCCCTTTCAAGATTTAGATTCCAGGCACACGATCCCGGCATTAGGGTATTTTTGTTTCGGCATCTTCGAGTCTCCTTTGTGTAGGACCCTTCCTCGATTCGTACCTTTTTATAATAAATTTTTCACATTATTCTTGGTTAGTTGTATGCTTTGAAAACGGTTTTGCATTAGTATATTTCTTTCTGATCACATATTTTAATTTGTATGCATGTTAAAAATGGCTTCGTCAACCTCAGGTATCGGCCAGCACGTGCCTATCCTGGTATTTTGGTATATCAGGATTAGGGCGTGTCAGTTTGGTATCAAAGCATGGTTTGTTCAGAGCATACTTAGGATATTCTCCTACTCTAGTGGTGCGTCGGCCTTGATATCATTTGCATGTCACGGCTTCTGTTTATTGATGTCCTTCGACAGGGTTGTGCAATCCTCATTCTGCTTGAATAGTCACATCCTATTTGAAGCTTAAGAAATTCATGTTGGGATTATGCCTCAAGTTAGAAGTAACTGATTGACGAATGACTTTCAACATCAGACCGATACTCTGCGTTATGCATTCCCTAGGAATAGCGGGCATAGTCGGTTTTACATAGAAGTGACGTGAATTAGAAGAAACCTTAGTGGGATGAAGACTAGTTGGGATTAGTTGAAGATTGGAAACGATGATGGTCCTTTGCGACATGTGTTCCTTAGGAATGGTGGCAGATGCATACCTATTGGGAAATCACTTATGACATCCAAATTTAGCGTTGGAGAAAATTAAGGAAGCACCAGTTGTAGGTGAAGTTAGTAGGTATCTGTAGGGTAGACCGAATTAGTTTCCTCGGATTTGTTGGTTCCACTAAGGGAATTTGTGTGGATCCTCAAGAAATTTCTCAACGATTGTTTCACTGATAATATCCTTGTCTACTCCAACCACGAGGTTAGTTTATTAAACATCAACATCTAGTTTTATACCGAATTCCTCAAATGTCGACATTTCTTAAATTTAGTACCTCTCTTGGGAAAAGTGAGCGTGGTAGAAGATATCCTTACCAAATCCAAAGTTGTGATAGTTGGAAATCGAAAATCCTCTCAAGGGTCGTGAATTACGAAATACCATTGGTCTTGTTGACTTCTATTGACAGTTGCCATTGATTCTTTGACCATAACCTAAACCCTCATCTTCGGCTTGGAAACAATTTAGTTTTGTTCGAGATGTTGTCTCACTCTACCATTGTTTTTACACTCTTCGATGACACCAATAAATTTCAAATCCGACGGTGATGTCTACTGAATGATTTGATGTGCGCTGATGCAGCATGATCGAGTAACGTTTGTGTCTCTTGACGGTTGGACGTTGAAATACACTGTAAAGTTAAACTTATATACAAAAGTGTCCCGCAAATAAAATTATTCGAGAAATCTCTAAAATGAAGCTTAAGTGAAGATAATGGTATGTCTGTGGGCGTTCTACAGATTTTTGGTTCACTATGGCTTACATTAGCCAACAAGGACCTGAGGCTTAATGTTTTGGTCCAAGAATTAACAAAACGAACGAAACATAGACCTAGTCCAAGTTAAGAGGATAAAAAGATAAGAGCATATTAATCATGATAAACAAGTCAGCAGTTGGCTGGCCCTCTCAGTTTACATCTTGACCCAAAATTTAAGACAGCATGATATGACCATACAGTGAAATATACCTAATAATTAATATACTGTGGCCGCCAACGTATAGTTTTAATTATAAGGTTGTTAGTTGCTTGTTATATAAACATTAATCTTGTCGTATCTTTTTCCAGTGGATGAGAGCAATGATTAGTACCCAAATATAAACTAATATTAGTCAAAAAACTTGTACTGAATTCTATTCAATTCCAGCTGTGTACAGTAGTACCAAAATTTATCCAATGACTCGTTGGATGGAGGTCTCTATATATAGAGACCAGAGTACTAGTTAATGTAAGTGGCTAGCTATATTTTTGGTGAGAAATTAAGGGAGAGGAGAAGCTAGAAGAGCTAGCAAGTGAGTTCTTGAAACAAAATGTCTGAAACGGGAGGCAGTGAGATAACAACAGCCCCAATAACACCGCAGCCGCCTACACCACCCACAGAAGATCCTCCGGCGTCTATGTCTCGAGCAGCATCTGCGGCTAGGGTACCACCACTGCTGATCCCGGCTCCAACCGCCACGACCACCACCGGTGGCGGTGACCAGATAACATTAAAAACCCCAAAAGCTTTAACTCCGAAATCTCGTACTCCACGGTTCATGACACCAATAGGAAGCCCCATTAGGAGGGCTCTCCACCTCACAAGGCTTGACCCTCAGGATGCTTGGCTTCCAATCACTGAGTCTAGAAACGGTAACGCTTACTATGCTGCTTTCCATACTCTCTGCTCTGGCATTGGAATTCAATCTCTTGTTCTTCCTGTGGCCTTCACTTATCTTGGGTGGTAAGTCAACAATGTATATGTTATGAAAAAATTTCAATTCATTTAACACCTTTTTTTTTTCAATTAAATTAATAAATAAAAGTTTGATAACTTAATAATATTACTTTTCAGTGTCCTGTATTATGGTACTTTCTTAAATATTTGTTTTGGTTAATTACCGCAGGACATGGGGTGTTATATGCATGACTTTGGCATTCATATGGCAACTGTATACTTTATACTTGCTGGTCCAGCTTCATGAATCTCCTAAAACAGGCATACGTTTTTGTAGATACATTCAACTGTGCAATGCAACTTTTGGTAAGAACTACCGTTTGATATGTTTAAGCTAAATGCACAATGTTCGGAAGTGCTTACACGTAAAAAAAAAACGCTTTTAATCAGTAGTGTTTTATATAAAGCTAATAAAATTTTGCTCTATATTCAACTAGGAATTGTTTGTGAGGAAGCATAAAAAAGTGATCTCTAAACTCTAAAAGCACTTTTGTCTATTTCTGCCAAACACGTAAGAACACATTTTCAAATAATTTAATATTATTTTGGTTTTGGTTCAAAAAATTAGTCTCCCTAACATTACCCTTCCAAAATTACTCCCAAACAGGTCAAGCACTAAGAAATTTTACAACCCCAATATATATTCAGAAGTAACTTTTCCTAAACCATCCAATTTTCTCTCTTTATCAGGCGAGAAGATATCAAAGTTCTTAGCCTTGTTCCCGATTTTGTACCTATCTGGCGGCACGTGTGTGGCACTGATCGTCCTTGGAGGAGCAACATCAAAGTCGTTCTTCCAAATTGTGTGTGGAGCTACATGCACTGCAAAGCCATTGACACCAGCAGAGTGGTACTTGGTGTTTACATGTGCCGCAGCGATCCTGTCTCAGCTGCCGAACTTGAACTCCATCGCTGGAGTGTCTCTTGTTGGTGCCATAACAGCTATTGGCTACTGCACAATCATATGGGTTGTGTCTGTGGATAAGGGTAGACTTCCTAATGTGTCTTATGATCCCTTGAAATCCAACAAAAAATTCATTCACTTTTTTGATGTTCTAAATGCACTTGGAATGATTGCCTTTGCCTTCAGAGGCCACAACCTTATACTTGAGATTCAGGTATGTCCATTAATCTCACAATTTCAAGTGTATAGTAGTGTTATTAATTAGTACTCTTGTTAAACATTTCAGATATATATGACTGTTTGTCTGTGAAACATGATTAATTTAGTGTCCTCTTTCAAATTTATATCTTATTTTTGACATTTTTAATAAAATCACTATTGTTTCGCTTCAAAATAAAGAAAATTGATTTAGAACTCGACTCAATCATTTTTCTACTTAATTAATAATTACTATTTGTTTTAGTAGTATAGAGTTTCCACTTTGTAGAAGATGTTGAGTTCATACATCATATAAGAGAGTTTTTTGGAAGAAAAAAAAAATCGTATAAAAAGTTCATAAGATTCATGATACATTGCGGGACCTATACATCTCATGACGAGAGAGGGTGGATACAAAGAATTGGAAGTTCCTAGCATTTATTCTTTTGGTTCAATATATTTTAAAATAGTATATACTAATTAGTCTAGAGTCAAACAAGTGGATATGTTTAAATTTCTTTTGTTCCAAATCTTCTTAGTGTACCCATGTGAACAAATTATTCTAAGTCATGATCATCCAACTTTTAAGTTAATAGCAAACTTATATGGTGTGGTGATGAAACTTCAACTTCAGTTGATTTTTTTTTAAGCAAATGATATGCCAAATATTTTGCAAATATAAAATAACGGACAAGCAATGTCTTTACTGATGTTCATATATGTTATGCTGACTTTGAGCCAATGATGTTGAAACTGCAACTTGATCGAATAGGAGTTCTGACTAATTTTCACTTGCCTTCTAATTGAGGTTTTCTCTTCCATTACAGTCCACAATGCCATCCAATGAAAAACATCCATCACGCGTGCCAATGTGGAGGGGTGTCCTAATTTCATACACTCTCGTAGCAATGTGCCTTTTCCCCCTTGCAATTGGAGGCTACTGGGCATATGGTCAAAAGGTACCGTATCTAACTTATCTAAGCTCAACTTCATTATTTGTCTAAAAACAAACTGTTCAAACATATGACATTTAATTTTCTCTCGTCTACCATGTTATATTACCAGATTATTCATTCGAATAATTAAAATTAAAAGTCTAACAACACATATATAATATGTCAAATATTTAATACAAGAAGTTAACTAATTGTGACAATACTAATATGCATTCGGTTTACAGATACCACATCAAGGAGGCATGTTTGCAGCCTTGTTCGGCTTCCATATGCGTGACACATCCCGATTGGTTCTAGGACTAGCAAGTTTGTTTGTCGTAGTCAATGCTTTGAGCTCGTTCCAGATCTATGGCATGCCGATGTTCGACGAGATGGAGTCACATTACACTAGGAGGTTTAAGAAGGCAGCTCCATGGTGGCTTAGGGCTATCATGAGAGCTATGTTTACTTATGGATGCTACTTCATAGCTGTGGCCATACCCTTCTTGGGAAGCATAGCTGGTTTGCTAGGAGGGATTTCATTGCCAGTGACATTAGCTTATCCATGTTTCATGTGGCTAAAGATGAAGAAGCCCAAGAAGTACGGTCTAAGTTGGTGGGTAAATTGGGTATTAGGGGTTGTGGGAATACTTCTAAGTATACTGTTGATTGCTGCTGGTGTTTATGTTGTAATTGACACTGGTATTACGGTGAGCTTTTTCAAGCCTCAGTGATTCAAAAGCAATGTCAACTGATGATATGTTGTGTCCACTATTGTAAACTGTAGTAACTTATTATTTTCTCTTGAGCCAAAAGCTTAAGTGGCTAGCATACGTAGGTTTGGTGTGGATGTTTAAAACAGAAATGAATATTACAGTGAATTTGTTTGCACATAATCGAGGCCAATGCACACTACTTACGTATTTGGAAATTTGGGCATAATTATTTTTTACAAACTAAACCCGAATTGGTAAATTTCACTAGTGTCCAATTTCGCCGTCTTTGAGTCAAAAATAAAAAATTATGGCATAAGCATTTTCTTTTTTAGTTACATTAAAAAAATCGAATTCTGAATCCTAACCTATTACCACTTGAGCCAACTCCGAGAACTTGTTCGATTAGCATGTTTAATCAATGAGATCCTCATACCGATACACGAGACGTGAAACAAAATTCCAACGGTGGCTTCTTACTCCACCCAACAAGTTGTTATGGCTCATAATCTGTTGGCGTGGAGGATCTTAACTAGGGTTTTGAACCTTTGGGATTTTGGTTGCTGCCAACCTCATCTAAACAGAATTCGATTAACTTTTTTAACCAAAAGAAGCTGCTCTAGTTATGAAAGATGAGAACTACATAAACTTATAAAATCACTAATCCAAGGACATATTGTAATCATCTTCATATAGGCACACCATCACTAACCCTTCTTTTCTTTGTTGAGATTTTCTTTTCTTATTGGGTTTGAACATCATCTTCAAATACAAGGAAAGAGATCCTCTCCGGATTCCTTCCTCCTAATCCACCAAGTCCGAGGATCCGGGCCATTGAAATTTGATCCAATACATGATTGGCAGCATTTGCGCTTCCAAGACTTTAAGTCTGTGAATGAATATAATTATGAAGTTTGTCGAATCCAATCACTTCTCAAGCTTTGTAATGAAACTTTAACCGAAGAGGATCTCCTGGAGAATACATATTCGACCTTCTCTGCTACTAACATTGTCCTGCAGCAACAATATAGAGCTCAGAAGTTCACTAAGTTTTCGGACTTGATCTCTGTTTTACTTCTCGCTGAAAAGCAGAATCAGCTATTGATGAAGAATCATCAAGCTCGGCCTACTGGGGCAACTGATGTGCCTAAAGCACACTATAGCACAAACCAACGCCCAAAACACCACAAGTGGTGTGGTAGGGGCGGCCAAAAGCCACCTTGTCAAGGTCAACAAAGCCATAACCTATCTAAGGGAGGAAACAAAGCCAAGAAACGCCCTAACCTCGCTCTCAAGGCCCCAAGCTTCAATAATAAGGGCAAAGCACCTGAAATCATGGATGCGGATATGTGATATCGCTATGGTTCAAAAGACCATTGGTCCAGTGTTTGCCGAGCTCCCCAGAAGATTGTAGCTGAGAGTTCGAAAATGGAGGTTTTTGACTTTCAAGAGGCTGTTACCCCTATGGAAGATTAGAATCTTAGACATAAACAATTTTTCTAGTTGAAATAAGACAATGGGGCCAAATTCCACAGTAATGGCCGACCCCCCTTTTGTTTTCTGGTTAATTTTGAACAATTTGCCCTTATGTTTGGATTATTTGTTAGTGATTTGTTTTTTAGATATTAAGTTTTTAATTAATTTCCGTCCTTGAATACTTAAAATTATTTTGAATGGATATTTGTTTTAAGAATTTTTATGCATGTGACCGATTCAAATGAATTTTTCATTCTAGGTATGACTAGTAGGGAAGTTAGTTGTCTGGCAGATAGTGCAACCACGCACACCGTTTTGCATGAACACATCTATTTCACTAACTTCATATCTAAGAATGCACCTCTGACAACCCTCTTAGGCCCATCCAACATGATCAAATGATACGGTAAGACACGTATAATGTTGTCTAATGGTGCAATCTTGATCATTGATGAGGCACTTTATTCTCTGCGTTCCGGAAGAACGTTGTTGAGTTTTAAAGACATTAGAGATAACAATTACCATGTTGAAACCTATGTAGAAAACGGAGTTGAATTTTTGTGCATAACTTCCTACGAATATGGCCAGAAGCGTATTCTAGAGAAGATGGAGCATATCCTGAGTGGTCTGTATACTATGACTATACGTCCTATAGAGAGCCAGTATATGGCCTGCCCTACCTCTGGGACTGCACACGAAATTACACTTTGGCATAATTGTTTGAGACACCCTAAATGAATAGCAATGCGTCGTATCCTCAAATCATCACACGGGCATCCACTAACCCGAAGCTTAGGTTCGATTCAAGGAATCGCATGTTAAACATATTCAATGGGAAAGCTTATTACTAAGCCTTCTTATGACAAGATTCGTTTGAATCCTCCTATTTTTCTACAAAGGATTCAGGAAGACATTTATAGACCGATTCACCCTCCATGCAAACCATTTTAGATATTTTATGGTTTTGGTTGACGCTTCTACACGTTGGTCACACGTGTGCTTGTTGTCCACAAGGAACGCTACATTCTCCAAATTGTTGGCTCAAGTTATCAAGTTCAGGGCTCACCACCATGATTATCCGATCAAATCTATTCGATTGGATTATGCTGGAGAATTCACATCTAAAACTTTTGATGACTATTGCATGTTAGTTAGGGTTGAAGTTGAACATCCAGTGCCCCATGTTCACACCCAAAATGGTCTGGCAGATGCATTCATTAAGCGCTTACAAATGATTGCTCGATCACACCAAGATCCTGATTGTGGCTTGGGGCCATGCAATATTGCACGTAGCCATGTTGGTCCACCTGAGGCCTGTTGCGACCAAACTATACTCGACATATCGCGTTTGCGCATTTTTTATTGTGTTGTATATGTGCTGATTTTGCTACCCTTACGTAATAGGGCCTCAGCAAAATATGGGAATCTATGTCAAATATGATTCTCCTTCGATCATTCGATACTTAGAACCCTTAACAGAATATCTATTTACTGCTTATTTCACAAATTGTCACTTCTATGAGATAGTCTTCTCGTCGCTAGGGAGAGATAAGAACGTCAACGTTCATGATGAACAACACGAATTATTGTGGACGACTCCTACTTTGTCTCATTTAGATCTCTACACCACTCAGTCTGAAACTGAAGTGCAGCGCATATTAAATCTTCAGAGCATAACCAATCTAACATGAGTGACAAGATCACATATTCCAGCTGCGAATGTGCCTGCAAAGATGGATGTACCAAATGTACGACAGACTTCCCTCTTAGAGGCCCAGGACGCCAAATTTGGTAATCCACGTATATTAACGGCTAGCCAATCATTTGCCTCTACACAAAAGCGTGGCAAACCTCTTGGTTCAAAGGATTCACACCCCCGAAAGAGGAAACTCATGGCATAAGCCCCTAAAGAGCCTACCGTGAATCTGAATATCGCTTACTCATTCTATCCAACTCATGAGGAAATTCTAGATTATGGAAGCGTCCTTGAAAAGACGAATCCACCTCGCGAGAATTGTGAGATTTTGGTGTATTATGCTAGCTTAGATGATGTGTGGTGTAGAAATGAGATGATCGTCGATGATGCATTAACATATGCAGTAGCTACTGAGATCATGTTGAGCGATGACATTAGATCATGTTCCGTTAATGAATGTCGATGTAGAACTGATTGATCAAATTGGAAACAAGCAATCTTAGTCGAACTCAATTCATTTGCAAAATGTAAGGTGTTTGGACTTGTAGCTCCTACTCCTCCACATGTGAAGCCCATTGGTTACAAGTGAGTTTTAGTTCGGAAGTGTAATCAGAAGAACAAAATTGTGTGTTACAAAGCTCGTCTTGTTGCGCAAGGCTTCTCACAACGCCTTAAGATTGACTAGGGCGAAACTTTTCGCTACCTTATCAATTTGGTAGTTTTCGAAAACTTGAGTATGCAGTTGATGGATGTAGTAACTGCGTATCTCTATGGGGATTTTGATACGGAAATTTATATGAAAGTTCCCGAATGACTTACATTGACTGGATCAAATATTTCATAACCTTAGAATACACTCTCAATTCGGCTGAGGTATTCACTCTACGATTTGAAGCAATCCAGAAGAATGCGGTATAACCATTTGAGTGAGTATTTGAGTATTTGACTAGTCATGGATATGTGAATAACACACTATGCCCTTGTGTGTTCATTAAGAAGTCACATTCCGGTTTTACAATAGTTGTAGTACATGTCGATAACATGAACACACACCTGAAGTTGAAATTTGAGAGGAAAGATATAGGAAAGACTCGATAATGTCTCGGTCTCGAGATAGAGCACTGTTCGGATGGAATCTTAGTACATCAATTGAACTACACCTAGAAGGTGTTGCTCCGCTTTAATTAGGATAAAGCGAAGCCTTCGAGTACTCCTATGGTCGTTCGATTGCTAAATGCAAAACAAGATCTCTTCCGTCCGAAGGAAGATGATGAAGAGATTTTGGAGCCTGGAGTTCCTTATCTAAGTGCGATATGTGCTTTATTATACTTAGCTCAATGCGCTAGACCTGACATCTCTTTCGCTGTTAATCTTTTGGCAAGATACAGTAATGCACCAGCACACAAACACTGGACTGGCGTCAAAGTCATCTTCCGCTACCTTAAGGGTACTAAGGATTTAGGCTTGTTCTATCCCTACGAATCCTCGAGTGATGCTGCAACCCCCCCCCCCCCGGCTTCTCGAGTCGATTCTCACTTTGTTGGTTATGACAACGCAAGATACTTATCTGATCCGCACAAGGCGCGCTCTCAAACGGGTTATGTTTTTACTGTTTGAGGAACCACAATCTCTTAGAGGTCAATTAAACAGACCTTAGTTGCCATTTCATCTAACCATGCTGAAATTCTCACCTTACATGAAGCAACTTGGGAATGCTTTTGGTTGAGAGCAGTTATGGGCCATATTCGAAGCTCCTGCGATTTTTACCCCGTCGTGGATGTCTCAGTGACGATCTATAAAGACAATGCAGCATGCATCGAATAGGTCAAGAAGGGTTACATCAAATGAGACAACACCAAGCACATTGCGTCGAAGTTCTTCTTCTCACATCAACAACAATAACATTAGAAGATTGAAGTCATGCAAATCCGTTTACAAGACATTTTGGCTGACCTCTTCACTAAATCACTACCGAAGGCGACGTTTCAGAAGCTTGTTCAAGGAATTAGTATGCGTAAACTTTTTGAGTTGTAACATTGCTATTTCTCTTTAGAATTGTGTCAAACTCAAGGGGAGTATCCTGAAGAATACTTGCTTGATCTTAATGTACTTTTTTTCCCTATGATTATGTGCATTTTCCCCACTAGGTCTTTGCTACCTAACTAGGTTTGAATGAGGCACCCACCTTGGGCTGATCATATCCCTAATGACGTCTTGTAGACGTTACATTTGACTTTGCATTGCTCACACATTTTTCCTTAGACTATGGATTTTGTCCCTACTCGGGATTTTGCCATAGCCTTTGGATTTTTTTAGTGAGACTTACTTCTTTATGCAAGTTCCTACCTTATTGAGAATAGCGTTGTTCCTAGAATCAGTGCTGACGAGTCGACTTCCTTAACTTCTACATGATGTTGAATCTACCTTGAGTATTTACACACTCAAGGGGGAATGTTATGAACTTTCCTAGTTTAAGTGTGATTGTGTAAATCTTAGATTAGATTTGATTCTAGTTATTCTTTCCTATATAGACTTGTATTCGTTGAGGAAGAAGGAATTCTTCTCTCTCTTATTACTATAAATAAAGGCACTACGTAGGAGGGAATAACATACACATTCCCCTACAATTCTACAAACACATCTCTCTCTACAATCTCTCCTTGCCACCTACCCCCTTCCCTTAGTCAAATAAAATAGACTACAACATAAGTGTATTTATACGAGAAATATCAATAATATGCCTAACAAGTATATTTATATGAGAAATATCGATAACATGCCTACTAATAGTGGCCTGGAATGCATGATAAACATGTATGAAATATTATACTAATTTATCTATATATATTAATTTACCTATATTTTGTAGATTCACTAATGTAAATAATAAAATATATTGTATATGAGAAATATCAATAGTATGCCTAATAAGTATATTTATATGAGAAATATCAATAATATGCCTGCTAATAGAGGCTCGGGATGCATGATAAACATGTATGAATTATTATAGTAATTTACCTATATTTTTGTAGATTCACTAATTTAAATGATAAATACATTTTATATGAGAAATATTAACAATATGCCACCTAATAGATGCTTAGGATTCATGATAAACATGTATGAAATGTTATACTAATTTATATATATAAATTAATTTACCTATATTTTCCAAATCCAAAAATTTGATAACAGGTGCATTGTTTTTCAAAATGACCAAAACTATTACTACTAAAAATAGGTACATTGATATTCGATAATTTACCTATATTTTAGAAATTCAATAATTTAACTACATTTTTTTGTTACAAGCTAATTTATCTGCATATTTTGAGTGCATATTAATTCACCAATCTACTTATTAGTTTATATATACAAATAATACTATCATATAATTTACTTATAATATCCAAAGTAATTATATACGTTTTTTTTCTTTACTATATCACGCCTCTTTACTATATCAGGCCTACGGGGTAGGTAAATTATTTTTCATTATTTCTATTCCAAGTAGTTACTAACATTTAGATAGGCAAATTATTTCCCATGAAAAGAAAAAAATAGATACATTATTTTGTATTATTTTTCTGACACAAATTATTGTTTATATTTCAAATGGAAAACACCATAATAATTTTATTTATATTATATATTGCATGCTAATAAGGTAAGTTAGTTTTGGAAAACAAATTTGAATACAATTGTGAACCCTAAAACAACACTTTGGTGATTGTTAGTAAAAAAAATTTGAAAAAAGAAAGTGTAAGATCCCACATCGCCCAGGGGAGTGATCCTTATATGTATATTCTCTTCCCTACCTAGTATGATACCTTTTTGGGGCTCACTGGCTTTGGAGTTCATTGGAACTCGGAAGTTAAGCGAGTAGCGCACGAGAGCACACACATGATGGGTGACCTATTGGGAAGTTCTGATGTGTGTTCTCAGAAACAAAACCGTGAAGGCGTGGTCGGGGCCTAAAGCGGACAATATTGTGCTACGGTGAAGACGATGCCCGGGATGTGGTGGGGGCCCAAGCCGGAATGTGACAATTTAGTATCAGAGCCTAACCCTGGCTGTGGTGTGCCGACGAGGACTTCGGGCCCCTAAGGGGGTGGATTGTAAGATCCCAGCGAGCAGCGCACGAGAGCACTCCCATGATGGGTGACTCATTGGGAAGTTTTCGTGTGAGTTCTCAGAAACAAAACCGTGAGAGCGTGGTCAGGGCCTAAAGAGGACAATATTGTGCTACGGTGGAGACGGGGCCCGGAATGTGACAATTTAGTATCAGAGCCTAACCCTAGCTGTGGTGTGCCGACGAGGACGTCGGGCCCCTAAGGGGGTAGATTGTAAGATCCCACATCGCCCAAGAGAGTGATCTTTATATGTATATCCTCATCCCTACCTAGAACAAGGCATTTTGAGAGCTCACTGTCTTCAGAGTTCATCAGAACTTAGAAGTTAAGCGAGTAGCGCACGAGAGCACTCCCATGATGGGTGACCCACTGAGAAGTTCTCGTGTGAGTTTCCAGAAACAAAACCGTGAGGGCATGGTCAGGGCCTAAAGGCCGGGATGTGACAATTTGGTATCAGAGCTTAACCTTGGCTGTGGTGTGCCAACGAGGACGTTGGGCCCCTAAGGGGGTGGATTGTAAGATCCCACATCGCCTAGGGGAGTGATCCTTATATGTATATTCTCATCCCTACCTAGCACGAGGCCTTTTGGGAGCTCACTGGCTTCGGAGTTCATCAGAACTCGAAAGTTAAGCGAGTAGGGCACGAGAGCACTCCCATGATGGGTGACCCACTGGGAAGTTCTCGTGTGAGTTCCCAGAACCGTGAGGGCGTGGTCAGGGCCCAAAGAAGATAATATTGTGCTACGGTGGAGGCGGGGCCCGGGATGTGGTGGGGGCTTGGGTCAGGATGTGACAGAAAGCCTAATCGAATCATAGGTTAATTGACATTTAATTGCATTGAAAACAATAAAATGCAACAATTAATTATTAATCATAAGTCAAACCTAATGCACGTTACAACCTATGAGGGTATTTTAGGAACACGAGAGTTAATAAAACTGACATATCAAACTTGTTAAGAAAATTTGCTTAGTTGGACCCTAATCAATGGGTTTAAATGACAAAATTAAGAGGATGGGGTTTTTTTTTTTTTTGAACAAGCGATATTACCTACTCTAAGGGGAGGGGTGGGCTTAGCCTCACATTGTACTAGCAATAATGTGGTTCAAATTTGATTTTGGAGAGAATTGAACCTAAGACATCTCACTTACAAGTGAAGAGGAATACTACTAGACCGTATTACTAAGTGGCAATAAAGAGGATGGGTTGTAGGTGGGAGAAAATAAGTTTTCAAGGGTAGAACTCAAATTTTCAGAAAACATAACAAAATATATTACCCTAAGATACAGATAAAATAATAATTTAAAAGAGAATCAAGACATTTTCCAATATCATAAAGTTTCAAGTAGCTTCAAAAGCATATAATGACCCAACACATTTTTCTTTTCCTTCTCCTGAACACCCTTACTTATTTATAGATTTTGAATTGAATGAATCAGAAAAGAATTAAAAGACAGAAATGAACAAAGATGTTGATGCTTAATATTGGTTCAACCTCAAGGTGACCTCTATAGACTGAGGTCATGCAATATTTTCAAACCAGCTTGGCGTGATCCGGCATCTCGTCCTCTAAAGACCTGCAAAAAATGATCTCATTCGATCCTTAGATGGATTGAGCTGATGTGAACTTTATCCACATTGAGCCCAGGTTCATGATCTAATGGGTCCATGACCCCTTCATCAAGGTATGGAATATCCAGGTGGCTCATCTATCATATCCTACATATTCGTCGTCTTTGACCCAAGATAAAATGGCTTATTGGGTATCAAATATGTTCTTCCCTCACACCACAACTTTGTAACTATCTCAGCTCACTTTACGATGTAATTTACCTCAACAGTTAAAGATGTACAAAAGAAGAAAATGGAATGCGGGTGTTAATTTTTAACAACCAATTACCCATGCCTCATGAACCTGCCCAATATTTCGGCTGTGGTACTAAACTAATTATAGCCGCGGGTTTGCTGCCTTGTCTTCTTGCGTGTTTTTCTTTGGTAAAATTTGACACGTATTCTACCACTTAACAAAATCTTAACACTAAGTTCTATATTAAAGCTTGATAGAGAAAAAACAATAAATTCTGTAAAGTTCTCCAGCCGCCGGGTCCCGTCATGATCTAAGCATTGGAAATCCTTTTCACTCTTTTGATCTCACTAAAAAATGTCTTCATTTTCTTGTGAAGCATGTCTGCAAAAGTCCAAATAGATTCAAATTCTTAATTTTGAGCAATTACAACTTGACCCAATTTTATGACGCTTAGTTCACATTTCACCCTCTTAATTTAGATAAAATCGTTATTTAAAAAAAAAAAAATTAACCCAACTTCTAAGTTCTAAGACGTCGAAGCAATCGAGGTTCAGACATACAACAATTGTAGGTTCAATGGTGTTTCATGGAATTAATTACATTAGCTTTACAGGCCGTGTGGTGAGACAGGGATCCGAGGTTTCTTTTTGGTGATATAGAAGAGGAGGTGGCAGGGTGTATAGGGTGTTGGGTTTATAACCATTTCCAAGTTTGAAACTCTTTATCATCTAAATTATTATAATAGTTTTGAATCATTTATCCCCTCTCTTTAATAATAATAGTTTTTTTTTTTTAAAGGAAGAGGAGGTGGCAGACCAATGACGGTGGACTGGGAGGAAGGAGGAAAAGATTAGGGTGGCATAAAACTGTCCAACTACAAAACCGAATCAAACCATGACAAAATAAACTGTAAAAAATTGTGTTGATAAAAAAACAAGTCAACTTAAGTTTAAGAATCGAACCTAACCATGCAAATCGGTTTCGATTCTAGTTTTCATCGAGACAGAATCGCTCACAACCGAACTAAACCATGAACATAAATAATAAATTAAATTTATTAGTTGTTTAAATTACCATAAGATACATTACGTAAAGAATGAAAGCTCAGACAAAAGAATTATGAGCATTTGACCAAAGGAATGTGCGCCTAGAATCCCTCTGTATAGTGTGTGGGTGGGGGTGTGTGGGCGTGTGGGTTTGGGGGTGTGGACGGGGGTGGGGTGTGGGGCTGTTGGTGCATGTGCAGGTGTGTGGGTTGTGTGTGGGTGTATACGTAGTTCATTTCCTCTTCTAAAAACAGGCTCTGTATTTTCTTACCCCTGTGATTTCGTACTAACCATTTGCACACCACCTATAGGAATTATTACTCGCATTGGAGTTGAACCAACCCTAAACTACAGGAGTCGAACCAATTTAAAACTACCTAGTTTCTAAAATTGGCGAAGGGACATGTTGTGGTTACAAAAATCTGCTTGTTTCATGCTAGTTGCCTACACTGAATTTTCTTGTGTGTTATCTTTTGACTTTTTATTGTTAAATTAATTTTTCTACTAATCTTGGCCTTAAATAAACGCATAGAACTTAACATTAAAGTTTCATTAACTTCTTGTAGCCTACTGCTCCATTGCACTTCGGTTGATTCATTGTGACCTAAAGGTTGTGGGTTTGCCACAGAACATAGCCTAGCTGAAAGCAGGTTCAAGGATACATGCATCTGACTTGGAAATGCATTAGAGTTTCTTTACACATTTACACAAGATGTGGCAAAAACAGAAAGAAAAAAAACACACACACACACAACACACATTTTGATTTGGTATTTAGAACAGTAAACCAGCATGAATCGAGCCAGAACTGGTGTGAACCGAACCATATGATTTTAGTAATAAATAGCAAACCAAACCGTTGATATTTTTCAATTCCGATTCCGAATTGAGTCTAGAACTAAGCCAAACCGCACCGTGCTTACCTTTAGAGGAGATTGCTCATGGATTTTAGAAGGCGAGAGGACTTTACTGGATTATTCTTTCTTTTTTTCAATATACCCTAATATAGGACTTTATGGGATTTTAGCAGCATCGTACAATTGTTTACGAGAGAACTACTAGCTTTGACCATGAGCTTTCTATACCTTTACTCTCAAATAGTAATAGCAGTCACAGTTGCAACCAAAATGTAATGAGGTTACCAATGTATGGGATGTTTAAACAGTTAAGACTTTGAATTGTCAAAATCTAGTCCTGCAAATCCAACAGTCCAGTGAATCGGAGTGCGACGGTGCATAGTAGAATTTTATAGCATAACTTCATGTGAATTTGTGGATCAATTTCATATTTTTGGATTATTTCTTTCAATGAAAGACTCAAACTATACATTAAAGGGATGGATTTTAGAAATGGATGGGATCGTTTGTGTCTTTAGTCTTGTTGGTTTTTGAGAAAATTGTGATAGCTTATTTTTAGTTTTCCTTCTAAGAAATAAAATCTTTTCTGAAGTGTCTAATCATCATGCATGAAGCAAGGCTAATCGAATCATATCTATCTATTATATATAAAGCGAATAGGACAATGAATGGTGCCGCAATTAATTTGGTGTCACGGCTTCAACAAAAATATTAGGATAAAATTGCTCCTCAACAAAAAAAATCCAAAAACAGCCCAATATAATATATCAAATAATGCATGGGTAATTTGGTAATTTGGTCATCATAAAATATAATATAAATATAAGTGGGAAGGGAGAAAAGAATAAAAAAAATGGAAGGATGAGTGAAAGTTGATGGTGCCCAAGTGAAGGGGAAAGAAAAATATAATAAAAAATAAGGAAAATCATGAATGTTGTATTCAAAACATCATAAAATATAATATAAATATAAGTGGGAAGGGAGAAAAGAATAAAAAAAAAATGGAAGGATGAGTGAAAGTTGATGGTGCCCAAGTGAAGGGGAAAGAAAAATATAATAAAAAATAAGGAAAATCATGAATGTTGTGTTCAAAACATCTTAAGAGGTGCGTAGCGATGGTGATAAATTAGTACATTTTATTTTATTTTTAAATTAGTACCTTACAAGTTACAATAGGCTAGCAATAATGTGATTCAATCAGATGTTCATGAAATATTATTTTTTCTATTTTTAAATACGTTCAAAACATTTTAAGAGGCGTGTAATGCCGGTTATAAAAAATGTCTTTCGGACGCGGATAATAATGTGATTAAATTAGTTGTCAAACAATTTTTTTTTAACAAACGATATTATCTACACGAAGGGGGAGGGGTGGGGCTTAACCTCACAATGTATTAGCAATAATGTGATTCAATCAATTGTTTATTGAATATTATTTTCTATTTTTTTAATGTAATTTCTATAGAGACTAATTTTATTATGTGAATTCAACTGCTTTAATTAGTTTATAATGGGTTTCTTTTAGTATGATCTAAGATTATTCATTTACTTCAAATATTTGATTTTCTTTTTGTTAATACGCATATAAATAAATTTAAAACGTATAAATCACGCGTAATACGCCGTGATTCAAAAAATGCTTCACACGAGTGCATGACGGCTAGTGTTTAATTAAAAGACAGAAGCCAAAAATATTTTATAAAGTACAGGTTATGACAAATTTAAGAACTCTTCGCCTAATCCCTTAATGGAGTACCAGATCATTGCTTAGATCACATAACGAATTTAATAAAAAAAAAAAAAAAAAAGGTCAGTAGGGAGTCTTGTTCCTGAACTCCATCCTGAACTCCAAAACATATTTTAACGTCACAATTTTTTAGTAGCAATTGTATCTATGATACCTTAATTTTAATTCAAATAGAGCAATGATCTCTTAACTAAAAATACATAACTATTTGTTTCTTAACTCATCAAAACGTGCAGCTATGGTCAATTTCGTCAACTCCAACAGAAGCACCACCAAAATGAGTTACATTGGAATGACCATTGCTACAACTAAGTTAAAGTTGAGGGACCATTGCTACAATTGAGTTAAAGTTGATGAACCATTTCTCTCATAGGGTTAAAGTTGAGGGACCATTGTTACAAATTTTCTCATTTGGTTTTCCATATTTTCTCCTTCATCCAGTATGACGTGCGTGTCACGTGACTTATTTTGACGGAATTTCTAATCGAGTTGATGGAAATGACTATAGCTAGACATTTTGATGAATTAAGGGATCAATGATCATGAATTTTTAATTAAGAGTTCATTACTCCAATTAAGTTAAAAGTTAGAGACCACTATTATAATTTCCTCTAATTTTTTATAATATAATACCAAGTGTTTAAATTAACCAATTAAAATATAAAAAAAAAAAACCGAAAAAAGTCTTCAATATGCAGAGAGCTCGTTGTAACCAAATTCGACTCCTCTACTAAAATACCATCAGGTGTTAATAAGTGTTTTAACAAGATTCAACGAAATTGCTTATATTTTAAGACTTTAGAGTTTGACATATAGATATAATGATACTTTACTAAATGCACCACTGACATATCACTTAAAAAAGTGTTTGCTAAATTTATGTTGTCGGCTATTACATATATAATTACGTGTCGAACCAAAATAAATATTACGATTATACATTTTCAAAGGTGGAAGGGGTATGGCTAGCTCAATGCACCAAGCTAGTCTAGCCGCTTCCCAGTTTCCATGAAGTAGGACAGAAGCCTTCAGCATAAAACAAAACCGTTGAGTCAATATTGATCATACATTACCAACACGTCAGCAGCTACATGTACTCCCATATCAATTAGGAAACGTACTCCCCGCTTCGAAGACATGCATGTCTCGGTGCATGCACCAACGCGTATATATAAGCAGGTTAATTAGCTAGCTTGGGTATTATAATTCACATCAACAAGAAATATGGCAGCTGATCCCATCGGAGAAGTTATTGTTGAAATTACTACTTACACCACAAGAAACTCAGCCTCAGCTCAAGTTTTTCCCGACACAACAAGCCCCTCAAACCTAGATATTACAAGTACAAATTGGGAAGGTAGTGAGCTCAATCCACAGGACGCGTGGCTACCCGTTACTGAGTCCAGGAATGGCAATACCTACTATGCTACCTTCCATTTACTCTGTTCAGGAATTGGAACTCAAGCCCTTTTACTACCTCTTGCATTCGCTACTCTTGGATGGTAAGCAATAACCCTTTACTTGCTTCAAGCCAGTGATTTTTCACTTTTTATTTCTGGTTTACTGTAGACAAACGTATAAGATATTCAGTTTGAAATGTAGATGATTCATTCATAACTGACACCAGTAACTTTTCTCCATGGCTGCAGGGCATGGGGAATTATATGCTTCTTACTAGCATTTGTGTGGCAGATCTACACCAAGTGGCTTCTCGTACATCTACACGAATCTGAAAATGGATTTCGTAACAGTAGATACCTCCACCTTGCAGTAACAGCCTTCGGTTAGTAAACTGTACATCAGGCTCATATAACAATTAACTATGCACACACTCTGAAATTTAATCTCCTATCATAATTTGAAGGCAACAACATTTACTAGTCATATATATTAAGACATTTCAAAACTATCCCTCTATACGTTATTTATAGAGGGCTTTGTCCTCTTTAGTCATCAAAGAGTAAAATTCATTGCTTGGGTGTGAAGAATTTTTGTTTGAATAGAAGCCCACAAAGATAAATGGATAGTTTCCATTCTTTTTCAGGTAAAAAGTTAGGGATGATTCTAGCAATGTTCCCAGTTATCTATCAATCAAATGGTGCTTGTGCACAGCTGATAATCGTAGGAGGTGGAACCTTGAAGCTTTTCTTCAAAACTGTGTGTGAGGATGGAGCCACTTGCCATCCATTGACTGGTACCGAGTGCTTCTTGTTGTTTACATGCGTGGCTGTGGTTCTCGCCCAATGTCCCAACTTGAACTCCGTAGCTAGACTCTCCTTGATCGGTGCCATCGCATCAGTTGTATATTGCACTACTGTTTGGACTCTTTCAGTTGGAAAAGGCAGGGACCATGACTACACATCATATGATCCACCAGCGATGGAGTCCACCATGGATATATTTGGTGGCAAACTGAATGCGGTTGGCATTATTTTTCTTACATTCAGAGGTCACAATGTAATTCTTGAGATACAGGTGAGCCTCCTTAATAATTGTAAGATTAATTTTATGTTTCATTAGTTTTCTTGAACCTTTGGGTGGGTTTTCTATATGCTATATGCTGTGGCCATGTCGAAGAAGGGTTCATTGGGCTCTGACACTGTTAGTAAATTCCTTAGCTTGCTAGTTTATACTTGTGACTTATTAGTACTAATTATCACCGTACGTCCCCGCACTTTCAACGGATTATCCGTGTATTTTGTCAACACTTTTCATAGTTGGTCATGTCGGCTAATATCAATAGTGTAGTATGGACGATACTCAACACCGGCTAGCTACTGATGCCCTACCATCAAGTTGGGTAATTTGTGCAATGTATCTATCAATATATGTAAAGGTGATGAAGTTCACCAACTTATGCTGCAGGGCACATTACCATCAAACCCCAAATACCCAATACATAAGCGAATGTGGAGAGGAGTGACTGTAGCTTGTGCACTCATAGCCATGTGTTTTCTTCCTCTGGCCATAGGTGGATTTTGGGCTTTCGGCAACAAGGTAAGAGCAAATTATGTTTTGATTTAAATATGCTTAGTCACTGCAATCGCAATGAATAGTTTTTTTATATCATCAAAATATATTTCGATTTATGCAGGTACCCACTTCCTATAGAGGAGTATTAATCTTGGTTTCACAATTCCATGGACATAAAAACACTTCAAAATTTGTACTTGGATCATTTTGCATGCTTGTGGTGATACACAGCTTAAGCACATTCCAAATCTTTGGCATGGTGGCTTTTGATAATTTGGAGTCAAAGTACACTATCAGGAAGAACAAGCCGTGTCCAAGGTGGCTTCGAGTAGCTTTACGCATTTTCTTCGGAGGAGTGGAATTCATCATAGCAGTTGCTCTTCCATTCTTGGGAAGCCTGGCACCTCTAATCGGAGGGTTAACATTGCCTTTGGCATATGCTTATCCATGTTTCATGTGGATTTCAATCAAGAAACCAAAGCAAAAAGGAGCAGTGTGGTGGATTAACATGGGACTTGGATGCTTAGGCTTGGCTTTGAGTGTCATTTTAGTTGTTGCAGCAGCTTGGAATTTAGCTGACAAAGGTCTAAATGCCAACTTCTTTAAGCCTTAAAATTCATACTGAAACTAAGCAAATTGTGTAATTATTATGTTTGAAATTGGTTCGCTTCAATTTTTTTTAACAAACGATATTAACTACACTAATGTGAAGGGAATGAGTTTAGCCTCACAATGAGCTTGCAATAACATGGTTCAAATCCACCTTTGGCGAGAATCGAACTTAAAACCTCTTATTTACAAGTGAAAAGGAATATCACTAGATCATAACATTAAGTGGTTTCATCTTCTTAACGAGCATGCACACACACACACACATACATATGATGTGACCTTTGGGTATGGCCTAAATGCAACATAGCACTCATTCATTCATACGAGTGTTTTAGCCGTTAGATTTGATTTATACAATCATTAAATCTTTTATTTTCAATCTCAATAACTCATTTTTTGTACTACTAAGTGCTACGTGATATTGAAGAAAAATTGTTGAACTTAATGACTTGTTCGTCGGCTTTACTTTTTCATAGGCTTAAATTTCTAAAAAGATGGAGCATAAGTATTGAATCAACTATAATTTTAGGGGGCCGGTCTCTCTGTGGCCTGGTGGCTTTGTGTTTCACATGGGGTCCACGTGGTCATTAGCTCGACCGGCACGAGATGGAAAAAAACACTATAATTTTAGAGATGTATTATTCAAATATCATTTTTTACTTCTCACACGTTTCTTATTAATTTATGTCTTTTATTCTTTTTTAATTTAGTTGATCTGACGGTTGTAAATTAAAAAAGTGTATATAAAATAAAAAAGAGTGTGGATAGCACATTCCTAACTTTATTTTCTTGACATAAGAAAGTGGAAATATTCTATAAGAAGGTTTGCTAAGAGCAAGTCCACCGGAGTGGACTTTGCCCAGCACTCAGTTCAAATAGCAGCCCAGCACCCTGTCCATGCCCTCTAGCCCGCGCAACAGCCTGGCACCCAGCCCATGCTAGTCTCTGGGCCAGCACAAAACAGGCTGACCAAGAAGCCGGTCCATTTGCTGGCGCATGGCCATGTGGCCGATCCTGGGCTCTTGGATTTGAATATTTTTCAAATCCAACGGTCTAGATTAATTAACTACATTAAAATTAAGGGAACTTTAACGAAAAGCACCTGGTACTGTTCACTTTAACGAAAAACCACATTTTTACACTAAAAAGTCAATCTTGGTACTGTTCACTTTACCCTTTATTTTGTCCTTATTATTAAAACTCAAAGTTTTCAAGCCCTTTTCATTAGTTTTCTTTAAAATTAATTAAAAAATATTAAAAAATACATAATTTTTTTTTAAATACAGTAAAATTTTAAAAAAGTTATTATTTTTTCTATAAATACCTAACTCTCATCTTCCACCTTACACCACATTTATTTAGTGTGTTTTTTTTAAGTTTATTTGATGAGTATGTAATTTTATTTTAGTGTGTATTTTTTTTAAGTTTATTTGAAATTTTATCCAAAATTGGTTAAAAATCTTATCCGAAATAAACTTAAAAAAAAAAACACACCAAATAAATGCTCTGGGTGCCAGTGCATTTTTTTAGGGGTGGAGATGCCTTGGCCTATTACTGTTCACTCCAGTATATTACTTTTCACTTGAGTAGATAAATGCGATGGGTACTGGCACAAAGTCCTTAGAGGTCGATTTGCTTTAAGTATCAATTTTTCAAGGGTTCGACCACAGTTTTACAAGTGTCAATTGGGATCATGATATGGTCCAAAATGGCAACATTTATGACTTGGGTAGCAATCACATTGGCTCCAAAATAGATTCTTGTGCTTAACTTGCCTCTATGATAAAGTTTGTTGATTTTAAGTTCAAGTGCTGAATGATACCCTTCGAAACAAGTGCGCGCCATAGCCTTCATCACCAACAGCGCCAATGCGAATGGACGCATAAATGCATGACAAATCGGCACCTAGGGACCTCCAAACTCCAATCACATCAAATTTACTTTTCTTATAATGGCGCCACACTTTCCTTTGGTGGTATGTTGAGTATTTACAGCCACCACTTTTCTGCCAGCTGGCCTATTGACAAGGCTTGCCTTTGAAATTGCAGCCTACAAAAAGGCAAAGAATCCGGCGAAGATTCTTTTTCTAGGAATCCTAAAAATCTAGTGATCTCATCCGTTTGTCGTATATTATGCAATCATTTTTTGTTAAGTACTATTTATATTTAATTTTAAATTTTAAATTTTGAAATAATTTTTTATCACACTATATACGGTAAACGAGTAAAATCACGGAATTATTAGGATCCCTTACATATTCTCTGCATCATTTGGCCCTTAATTTCTTGATTTTTCTTTTCAAGGAAGAAAGTTAGCATTGTAGATTATATAGTGTCCTGGGCCTAGACTTCTAGTTCAAAACCTGACTTAGTTTCCAAAAACAAAAAAAACAAAAAAAAAAACCCTGACTTTAACCTCCAATACATGGAAGGATTATGATTCTCTCCCTTCCTCTTTATATTTCCTTCTATCCACTCATTTCACATTCTCTTATTTTATTTTTCTCTTACTATGAAAAATTAATATAAGATATTGACGTGGTTTAACTGTGACCGTTCAAATAGGAGGGGAGGGAAAGAGAGGGAAAAAAAGAGGGGAGAGAATCCAACTCCTACATGGAAACCTGTTGTGAGGTGATAGAGGGTTTGAAAAGAGTTTTACTTTGAAACAGTCTCTTTAACATTTCTCTTACTATTGTTATTTGCGTAAAACAACTAAGGTTATGAACTTAATGAATGAGACTCACGAAAATTATTGTAAGCATGAAAGACGTATAACTGTGTATAATTATTGTGATGCATAGAGAAGCCACAACCGAAAAAAAAAATGACTACAAAAGTTATATAAATGATAGGTGTAAATTGTCGTTTGACCCCTTGAATTATTACTCCAGTTGAAATTGACCTCCTAAATTATTATTTTTGGTAAATTAACCCCTTGAACTATTTGAAATATGCCAATTAACCCCTTGTCTCTAGATTCCGTCCATTATTCTATCAAATTCAAGGGCAAATTAGTTATTTTACAATCAATTCTTGCATGTCACTTATAACCATCAATAAAATTATGACATGTGGACACATATTAATGTGTAATGACAATGTGAAATGGTTTGTTATGTAAACATTTGGTTTCTCTCTGTTTCTTATTATGCTATAAGTTTTTGAATTATTCTGTGTTCACGTGACATTATTTTATTGGTGGTTATAATTGAAAAGTAAGAAGTGATGATAAAAAATCTAACTTGCTCTTGAATTTGACAGAATAGGGAATGAAATCTAACGGCAAAGGATTAATTGGCTGATTTTAAATAATTTAGAGGTTAATTTACCAAAAAAATAATTTAAGATGTCAATTTCAACTAGAGTAATAATTTAGAGGATCAAACTGCAGTTTACCCAAATGATAGAGAAGGCCCTTTATGAACCACAATAATTTGTGTATAATTACTGTTATACATGGCAAGTTTCATGTCCCCCACTCATGAACTAAATTTTTATTTCTTACAAGGGAACAACTAAACTATACAGCAACACTAGTAGTGATGGCCAACCATGCATATTGGTTCTATGGCGCATCTTTGAAGACGACATATTGAAAGAAATGCAGTACTGCTCTGCGTCGTGGAACTTGAATTGATTGGTAACACTTATGCTAAAAGTATGCATGATATTATTTTGATGACTTGATAGGCATATAATATTAGCCAGTTGGCAGTCGGGACCGCATGGTGGTTTTCTTCACGCATTAGCATTTAGCATTACTGTACGTGACTACGTGTTGAGGGTGTTATCTCGCATCGGAGATGGAAACCTTGCATTTGTAGTTCAAATGATCTTGAAAGGTCTATTCACTCATTGTGAATTGATTTGAATAAATATGATGCTCACACTTTGAGACTGTCGAATAGGAATTTGAACTTAAGTTATTCTCAAAAAAACTAATCAGGGCATGTTGGATAACGTATACTGAGTTCATTTTTCATTTTTCTCAAACAAAAAGCCCAAAAACGTATTAAGTGAGTTCAAGTTTGAAAATACCAAAGGAAAACTTTTCAAAATGTTTCTCTACTTTTATTCATTAAATAAGATATTCTTTATTTTTGGTGTAAAATTGAAAACAAGAGAAACATAAAATACTTTCACCATGTAGTATTTATTTTCATGTTGTAGTCGTCTTTAATATAGACATTTTCATTGTTTTTGTTCATTGAGAATTTTTTTATTCAAATAAATGTGTGTCTGGCTAAACAATTACCCTATATGAAAACAAATATGGAGTCTCGTTGGATCCTCTTTGTGAGGATCTCGAGGATCCAAGAATCATATCCGTTCATTGTACATTGCCGGGTCAGAAATTATTTTAAATATTTTTATTTAAAACTAAATACAAACAATACTTGATAAAAACTAATCGCACGATGTATGATGAACATAAACGATTTATGGATTTCCAAGATCCTCATCAAAAGGATCCGAAGAGGATCTTGTTGGTATGAAACCAATCTCTAGTATATTTTTCTGTTAAAACAAAGCCTCCAGAGAAAAAACCTTAGAGAAAAATCAAAGTCTTTAGTACGTACCCAATCACCTATGTTTCCATCATCCTTATCTCAATCCTCTTCCAAGAACGCATTCTCTAAATTTTCCATTTTTTTAACTTTATGTCTATCCCCGATTTGAAGGACTTTGGTTTGATTTGCCAATTTATTTTTTTGTCAAATTTGTCTGATGACGACTCCTAGTCGCTATTACGCGATTCTTTCCCGCTATTATGTAAAGTTGGATCATTAGTGATTGACCCTTCCCCATATCGTCGCTTTGTTCTACAAGTTCTACATGGCTATATGTGGTGGGGTTCAGTGGCCGCGCTATTTTGATTCATGATGATGGATATGATTTAGAGTTATGGATTCATTTAGGGCACGTTTGTTTGACAGGATTAGTAAGGCTTGGACTGGACTAGACTATAGTCCTGTGTTTGGTGTGCAACCGGATTAGCTTTAATGGGCTTAGGTGGGACTCGCTCGGATTACACGCCTCCTTACGAGTTCTTAACGAAGAACCCCAATTTTGGGCGGACTCGTAAGCTCGGAGAGAAAACCGCGAGGATCCCCAACGTCCTGCTCGTCCTCATCTCTGCGAGGATCCCCAACGTCCCTCATCCTGCTCGTCGCTTGTCGTCGACCTTGCCCTGCTTCCTCGTCGTCGTCCTCCTCACCCTCATCTCTGCGTCTTCTCGCCCTCATCTGGTCGGAGACAGTCTGGTAAGCTTCAAATCTTCGATTGATTTCGTCGAATTGAGATTAGAATTTGGGGTTTTCATTTTTTTAGTTCAAATTGAGATTAGAATTTGGGGTTTTCATATTTCAACTTTTCTGGTAAACTTCAAAATCAATTTTTAGGTCAAATCGAGATTAGAATCTGTGTGTGTAATCTCTGTGTGTGTCTGTGTGTGTGTGCGTGTGTGTGTATACTATGTGTGTGTGTACTCTGGTTTGTCTGTGTGTGTGTATACTCTCTGTGTGCGTGTAATCTCTGTTTGTGTATACTCTGTGTGTGTGTGTGTGTGTGTAATCTGTGTGTGTGTAAGTGTAATATGTGTGTGTATGTAATCTGTGTGTGTATACTCTGTGTGTGTGTGTGTGTGTGTAATCTCTCTCTGTGTGTGTGTATGTATGCAGTGTGTGTGTGTATGTATGCAGTGTGTGTGTGTGTATGTATGCAGTGTGTGTGTGTGTATGTATGTATGTATGCAATGTGTGTGTGTGTATGTATGTATGTATGTATGCAGGGTGTGTGTGAGTGTATGTCCGTGTGTGAGAGTGTGTATGTCCGTGTGAGTATGTGTGTGAGTGTGTATGCAGTGTGTGTGTGTGTGTGTATGCAGTGTCTGTGTGTATGCAGTGTGTGTGTGTGTGTATGTATGCAGGGTGTGTGTGTATGTATGCAGGGTGTGTGTGAGTGTATGTCAGTGTGTGACAGTGTGTATGTCCGTGTGAGTGCAGTGTGTGCAGCTGACCAGTGTGTGTGTGTGTGTATGTATGCCGTGTGTGTGTATGTATGTATGCAGTGTGTGTGTGTGTGTGTATGTATGCAGTGTGTGTGTGTGTGTGTGTGTATGTATGCAGTGTGTGTGTGTGTGTATGTATGCAATGTGTGTGTGTGTGTATGTACGCAGTGTGTGTGTGTGTGTGTATGTATGCAGTGTGTGTGTGTGTGTGTGTGTATGTATGCAGTGTGTGTGTGTGTGTGTATGTATGTATGTATGTATGCAGTGTGTGTGTGTGTGTGTGTGTGTGTGTGTGTGTGTGTGTGTGTATGTATGTATGCAGGGTGTGTGTGAGTGTATGTCCGTGTGTGTGTGTATGTATGCAGTATGTGTGTGTGTGTATGTATGTATGTATGCAGTGTGTGTGTGTGTGTGTGTATGTATGTATGCAGGGTATGTGTGAGTGTATGTCCGTGTGTGAGAGTGTGTATGTCCGTGTGAGTATGTGTGTGAGTGTGTATGCAGTGTGTGTGTGTGTGTGTATGTATGTATGCAGTGTGTGTGTGTGTGTGTGTATGTATGCCGTGTGTGTGTATGTATGCAGTGTGTGTGTGTGTGTATGTATGCAGTGTGTGTGTGTGTGTGTATGTATGCAGTGTGTGTGTGTGTGTGTGTATGTATGCAGTATGTGTGTGTGTGTGTATGTATGCAGTGTGTGTGTGTGTGTGTGTGTGTGTATGTATGCAGTGTGTGTGTGTGTGTATGTATGCAGTGTGTGTGTGTATGCAGTGTGAGTGTGTGTGTGTGTGTGTGTGTATGTATGTATGCAGTGTGTGTGTGTGTGTGTGTGTATGTATGTATGCAGTGTGTGTGTGTGTGTGTGTGTGTATGTATGTATGCAGGGTGTGTGTGAGTGTATGTCCGTGTGTGAGAGTGTGTATGTCCGTGTGTGTGTGTTAGTGTGAGTGTGAGTGTGAGTATGTATGTGTATTTTGCACATTTGTCCATGAGTGTGTGTGTGTGTACTTGGTTTATAACCATGATATTACAATGTGAATGTTTTGTATTGTGTGGGGTTGATGCTGAATTGCAATTTTTTGTGGTTGTTGGTTGCAGAGAAGAGGAGCATAAACGGAAGACTAAGGCTAAGGCTACTGCATTACAGGTGTCCTTTAATTTCCCTCTTCACATGCAATGCCTAGCAATGATAGCAATCCTCATACTAGTGTTCTTAGACACATGTTTATAGATGTATAAGAGTAGAACATTTTGAATATGATGCCTCGGGTTAATGATAACTTTTTTTTTTCAACGCCACCTGTATATTTGTTACCTCGGGTTAATGATAACTTTTTTTTTTCCAACACCACCCGTATATTTGATGCCTCAGATTGTGACTTCGCTAGTTACTTTGATCTAGTTCATTTCGTATCATAATCACTTCATTTCCATCACCCTTAATAACAGTAAATATTACATATATAATGTCCTTAATTTGTTTTTTGTTTTTTTTTTTTGTTTGGATAGATATGGATCGAATGAAGCTTTTATTGATCTTATTGTTAGAGATGTCTTATTTGGAGACAATTTGCATTTGTATGATTCTTGTGTTGATGATGCTACGTGGCAAACAGAGACATGTTGAACGACCCACATTGACTAACCGTTCACTTATTAGACGAGAGATTAGTTTGTGTTATCTGAATGGTATAATAGGGAATACTGATACTGAATGTGTCAACGAATTGAGAATGGATAGAAGGACTTTTGGCATATTATGTGACTTACTTCGTCAAGATGGGAGGGTAAAAACTGATGGTTTGGTGTCTGTAGAGGAGCAGGTGTGTATGACTTTACAAATATTAGCACATCATACTAAGAATCGTAGTGTTGGCGGTAGATTTTATAGGTCGGGAGAGACTATAAGTAGGTATTTCAATAGCGTATTGCAAGGAATTTTGCGATTACAAGGTATCCTACTAAAAGTCCCTCAGCCTGTGCCTATTGATTCTACAGATCCTAGGTGGCAATGTTTTAAGGTATGATGAGAATTTTTTTTCATTTTCCCTAAGCTTTAACTCTTCATTCCCTTTGTATAAATTAACAAAAATTTTTTTTTTTTTTTTTTAAGAATTGCTTGGGAGCATTGGATGGAACACACATTGATGTGCATGTACCTGAAATTGACAAACCAAGATACCGAACAAGAAAGGGTCAAGTCGCAACTAATGTGTTAGGTGTGTGTTCAGGAGATATGCAGTTCATATATCTGTTTCCGGGGTGGGAGGGTTCCGCATCAGACTCTAGAGTGCTACATGATGCAATTACTAGGCCGAATGGTTTTAAGGTACTAGCGGGTAAGACTATTACTTAGTCTCAACTTTGTAAGTTAGGTCTAGTTCTGTTTGTCAACTACAAAACACTAATAAGGTCTGTTTTTTTTTTTCATTAGGTTATTATTACCTTGTAGATGGTGGTTATACAAATGGTGAAGGATTCCTTGCACCCTATAGAGGAATACCTTATCATTTATCTGAATGGGAGGGACGAACACCTTCTAATAAGGAAGAATATTTTAACATGAAGCATTCTAAGGCAAGGAATGTAATTGAACGCTGTTTTGGCTTGCTAAAAGGAAGGTGGTCGTTACTAAGGAGTCCATCTTTCTATCCGATAAGGACACAAGGTCAAATAATTACCGCTTGTTGCCTACTACACAATCTTATTAGGCAAGAGATGTCTGTAGATCCAATGGAGAATTTGCCAATAATAGAAGATGGACAAAATACAGAAGAAGGTGAATATGTTGGTAGTGTTCAAACATCTGACCAGTGGACTGCAAAGAGGAATGATATGGCTCAGGAAATGTATAACGAGTGGAGAGGAATTAGGAACCAGCAACCGAACTAGCTATATGTGTTAATGATAACATTTTATTTTAGTATTCATTTTTATCATGCATTTGTTAGATATTAGCACAATGATTGGATGGTATGCAAATTAATTGGATATTATGCAAGTTGATTGGATATTATGCAAGTTGATTGGATATTATGCAAATTGATTATTTTTATGGTATTTTCCTTCATTAAAATATTTTTTGTTTAGGTATGGATAACGAAAATATTTTGAATGCTACTCAAGAGCCAAAAGGAAGAAGGCGTATATGGGAAGCATTTGAGGAAGAAGTATTACTAGGAGTTCTTGAGGATTTTGTTGCTCGGAAGCAACGGTGTGACACCGGTGCTTTCAAACAAGGTACTTTGGTTGAAATAGCAAAAGTTGTCAATGTTTTATGTCCTCATTCAAATATGAAGGCAAATCCACATATTGAGTCCAAGTTGAAGAAATGGAAAAAAACATATAGTATGGTCGTTGACATGATAAACACAAGTGGATTTGCATGGAATGATGTCAAAAAGTACGTTGAAGTTGACAGTGATGACTCATGGCAAACTTATGTGCAGGTTCATATACTATTTTATTTATACATTAGTTATATTATTGCTGCTATATTTGTTACGCATGCTAAATTTTAGTTTTGCTATGTTGATATAATCTTAGAGAAATAAAGAAGCCGATGGATGGAGAAGCAAACATTTTCCACTGTTTGATAGATTTGTATATATATTTGGAAAAGATCGGGCTACGGGTAATGTAGCCGAAACCCCTGCTCAAATGGTGGAGGAACAAAGTCATGATCATGTTGGTGAAAGTGATATTGGAGGTGAAAATTTTGTTTCTTCAATGAACCAACAAAGCCAACAAAGCACCCCATCTGAAAATAGCCAAAGAAAGAGGAAAAGAGCTGTGGGAAGTTCAAGTGATGGAACCGAGGCAATTATCAGTGGACTGAAAGATTTTTATGTTGAAAGTGGGAAGAGGATGCAAATGGTAACTGAAGCTTTAGTTCAAGGTACTGCAGATCATACTGACATAGCTAATGAACTTGAAGCAATGGGTCTCTCTCATCAAATTGATGCATTGTCTCTTATTTTGGATAAACCAAAAAATGTGGGAGTGTTCAGGGCAATCAAACCGGAACTCAAGAAAGTGTTCGTCCAAAGGCTTTTAAGCGACAACGCAAGCGGATGAGGATTTTGGCTAATGTTAACATGGATGTATTTTATTAATGTTAACATGGATGTATTTTATTAATCATACAATCTTATGTTATGGCTTATAACTTAGCTTTGCACTAGTATTTTGGCTTATGTTAACTAGCCATTTTGTAAATTATGGAGATCTATTTTGGCTAATGTTAACTAATGTTAACTAGGATTTTCTAAATTATGGAGATCTTCTTATGTACTTGTATTTGTTGAAGTTGCATGTATTGGGCACTATTATTTTTCTTCTGTTGGGTGATAGAGTTTAAACCAAGCTACATTTGCAAATTAAACCCAATTCTATTAGCAGGTAATAGAAACAAAACAATTGTCAATTTTTTTTAAGATTCATAATATACATGGCAAAAATATGCTCCAATTAACCCATATCATGAGATTTGTAGCATTACTCTATTACACAATGGCAAAAATTTGTAGTCCTAGTCTAAGCAAACACAAATCTGGTGAACAGTACTGTTTTTCTTATCCTGCTTCTTAGTCCGACATTACACCAAACGCTTCACTAAGTTAGTCCAGCTTAGTCCAGTCTAAGCCAGTCCAGCTTAGTCCCGGCAGCTAGTCCAGTCCAAGACAGTCCGGCGCAACAAACGCACCCTTAGGGTTTTGGTTTTTTTGGGCTATGTAGGCTCAATGTTATGCTACATATGGTGTTATGGGTTTATTAGTTGTAGTTTAGTGTTTTGGAGTTGCTGCTTTAACAGTATGTTGAAATTTGTGTCTTGTTAGTCTTTAATAAACTGTTAAAATTGTTTTAATGAAGATGAATGCTAGGTAAACCAATTTTTTAGACCAAATTTACAAATCATATGATGTGTCATCAATAGGAAATAAGCATGTTAATCAACACTTAAGTAATAATTCAATCATCAACAATCACGTCATATGATTTACAAAATTTAATTTAAAATTTTAGTCTCTCTAACATGAACATTTCATGAATAACGTTATATCTTAAGAAAAATTCTCTATTATGAAAAATTAGAATATTAGATCCTCTTGATTGAATTAGCATATGATATGCATCCATATGAGATGTCCCTGCCTCGCACCTGAAGCATTTAAATTTTTTCAATATATGGGGTTAATTATAACACTTCATGAGTTTTATCGAGTTTTCATAAAACCTCTTCACATTTAAAACATTAGGTTAACACTCCCTTCCGTTTTAATTCACTTTCACATAACCCTTTCAGTTAGAATTCTGCTAATATATTGACAACTTTACCCTTGTAACTAATTAGTTAAATAATAAAGAAATATATTAGAAAAAAAAAGAAAATGTTAAAAATAAATAAATTAAACATTAAAATATAAATTAAAAACTTAAAAATAAATAAATCAATGCAAACCTTTGTCAAGGTATTGTAAGTAGAAACGTCAGGCTGACATTGCGGGAGGGTCTTCATCAGATAAAGAACAGAAAATTCCTCGTCAATCAGATTGTTTCGACAAAGATGAAAATTTTGTTAATTTTTGTTTAGATGAAGGGCAACAACCTCAAAAGCTTGGAGCCACTGCGTATTGTTAATGGCGTCGGACAGGGCCTCCATGACAGTGTGATGTAGGCCTTGACATTATTCTTCCAGTCAAGCTTCTTTTTGACATTTTTTCAAAGGGGGTTTTCTGTAAATAGCTGGAATCAACGTCTCCGAGACATCCGGAAACTCCCATTGCTTCCGGTGCTTCTTTCTGGTGCTGGTAGACGAAGATGAAGCGGAACGAGTTGACAATGGTGGAGCCACCCACAAGGCTAAGGTGGGCTGTGGCCCATGAATGTGTTCTATAAGGATAGTAACATTCATGCACTCATTTTTACTTCTTACATATTCCTCTCAATTTTTTGTTATCGGATCGAATAAATTGAAAATGATCAATCGCAAAAAAATAATAAGGATGTGTTGGAGGTAAAAACGGATGTGTGGACAACACTATTTTTTTGTAAACTCATGCTTATAGCCCACTCAATTTCAATACAGATTATTGTATATTGTATATTTAGTAGAGGATATGTAGTAAATAACACGTTTTATGCTAAAAATTATAAATTAATTCTATCTCCCATCCCCCTTTTATCCTATTTGTTAAAGAAAAAGATCATTTACCCTATGCAATTTAGTCTCTATGCTTCTTACTCAAGAAAAGATAAATAAATTTTTTAAATCAACAATTAAATCCCTATCTTCACAATTCCTTACTTATGGTGTAATTTTCCAATTAATGTAACCTTTGAATGTACCTTTTATACTGATTATTATATAATTTTATATAAGCAAAAAAAATAACATATGATTTTATTGTACTAATTTCATCTAGCCCACCCAAGAAAAGAATCATGGCTACGCCCTTGAGATCAGATGTTTTTCTGTAAATTGCTAGAGTCGACGTCTCCAAGACGCCCGGAGACTCACCTCTCTTCCAGTGCTTCTTTCTGGTGCCCAAAGATGGAGATGAAGTGGAACGACAAGGGTAGTTTTGGTAATTCGTCGAAGCCAACGTCTCCGAAACTATTACAACCCATAGCTTAAAATATTGTATTTTATTTTCAATCCATGTGAAATGATGATTTTGCCCCCCGAGTACGTGCCTTGAGTAATTTTCGAGCCTTGACTTGAAAATGAAATTCGAATCGAAGCCCCGAGGGCTTAATTGTAAAATTTACAATTATGGAGGGATAATTTCATAATTTTACTTAATAAAATTTTAAGTGGGGTTGTGTTTACTCTCGGTCCCTCTCTTTCCCTCATTCTGTAACACACACTCTCTCTCTTTAAACTGTCTCCCTCGTTCAAACTCACTCATTCTCTCTCTAAACTCACTGAGAGCCACTACCACCCTAACTATTTTTCTGTTCACAAATCTGAGCCGCCATCACCATATTTGGACTCCTCGTGACCTGAGGAGCACGATGGTGGGGTTGCATGTGCAATCATGTGATGGGAAAGATGACTGTACGAACTCTCTCTCGGACAATCAATTTAAGTTCATGATAGAGTGCTCAACCATGAAGGCAATCCATCTCTTACAAAGATCAATGGTAAGATATAGAGATATGAAAAAAGATTTGCACATGGTTTTTATGGATTTGGAAAATGCGTATGATAAGGTCCCAAGAGAAATTCTTTAGAGGATTTTAGAGGAGAAAGGAGTACGAGTAGCATATATCCAAGCTATAAAGGATATATATGATGGAATAAGGATTGCCATAAGAACTCATGAAGGACAAACCGAAAGCTTTCCCATAATTGTAAGGTTACATGAAGACTCATCTTTAAGTCATTTACATTGGTAATGGATGCGTTAACGGGACATATCCAAGGTGATATTCCTTGTTGTATGCTTTTCGTAGACGACATAATGTTGATAGATGAAACTCATGAAGGAGTAAATGTGAAGCTCAACCTTTGGCGAGAAGCGTTGGAATCTAAAGATTTTCCCCTAAGTAGGTCAAAGACAGAGTATATGGGGTGCAAGTTCAGTGGGAACGAAAGTTCAAATGAGTTAGGGGTGAAAATTTGAGATCAAGAAGTATCAAAGAGCGAACGGTTTTGCTATCTTGGATCTATCTTGCAAAAGAATGAAAAATTAAATGAAGACCTTAATCATAGAATACAAGCTGGATGGATGAAGTGGAAGAGTGCATTGGGTGTGTCGTGCGACCATTTTATGCCACTAAAGCTTAAGAAACAAATTAATAGGACAGCAATAAAGCTAGTAATGCTTTATGACACGGAATGTTGGGCGGTAAAACATCTAACACATACACAAAATAAGTGTAGCGGAGATGAGAATGCTTCATTGGATATGTGGATACATGAGAAATGACAAGATTAGGAATGAGGATATATGAGATAAATTAGGAGTAGTCGAATTTAAAAATAAGATGAGAGAAAATTGGTTAATGTGGTTTTGACATGAGGTAAATTTGGAATGAGGATATATAAGGTAAATTAGGAGTAGTCGAATTTGGTTAGAAAATGCGATTACGAAACAGAGGCTCAGAGCCAAAGAGGTAGATGAAGACCGAGGAAGATTTGGAAAGAAGCTTTAAGAAAAGACTTGGACTACTTGGATCTAAACAGAAGATATGACACAAAATCGAGCGCAGTGACATTCTAGGATTCATATAGCCGAACCCATTTAGTGGAATAAGGCTTTGTTGTTGTTAATCTTTTTCAATTCATTCGATCCAACTGCTGAAAATTGAGAGGAGTGTGTGGAAGGTAAAAGCATGATTTGATTGGTTTGTGAATAAAATGTTAATTTAATAAACAAAGCCTTATTCCACTACATTCTATTCAATTTTCATCTACATTCTATTGAATTTACATTAAGAATAGAGAAAATAATATTTAATAAACAACTAATTTAATCATATTATTGATAGCTCATTATGAGTCTAGGCTCACCCCTCTCTCTTTGTATAGATAATATCGTTTGTTCAAAAAAAAAAAAGCAATCATTTGACAACTAATTTAATCATATTATTATGCGTGTGCGAAAGACCTTTTTTATAACCGACATTGCACGCCTCTTAAGATGTTTTGAACGTGTTTAAAAATAGAGAAAATAATATTTAATGAACAACTATACAAAAAGAATTAATTATTAAAAAAAACACTGTTAAAATGATAGAAATACCCTGCATTATGTGGTGCAATATTTTGGGAGGACTCATAAAAATGTAAATTCAGCTGCTTTGATTGGTTTGTGATAGGTTTTTTCTAGCATGATTTAAGATTATTCATTTACTTCAAATATTTGACTTTCCTTTTGTTAATTCATACATATAAATATATTTAAAACGTGTAAGTCGCACATAACACACCGTGATTTTAAAAATGTCTTTTGTACGCACGTGAACGGGTGCTTAAAGGCTCGTATATGGTTAATAGTTCATACTTTGGTTTCACTCCTTTGGCAGACAATGTCAAAAAATGTACATGCCTAATTACTTTTAGGACTATTAATTAAAAATTAAAACATAGTACAAGTTTCTAGGATGGTAATTTAACTAATTGATATTTTATGCTTTCACTTTTTCTCTCTATTGCTTTGCTCTCAACTTTTTCCCTCTCATTTTCTTCTTCTGTTACTATCAAGATTCAGAAGTCCATGCAATCCATCAAAACACAGTAATAATTTTCCTCTCATTTTGAATCACGGCTTATTACACGCGACTTACACGTTTTAAATGTATTTATATGTGTAAATTGACAAAAGGAAAGTCAAATATTTGAAGTAAATGAATAATCTTAGATCATACTAGAATAAATATCTCTTAAACCAATTAAAGCAGCTGAATTCACATAATAAAATCGGTTTCTATATAATTTACAATAAGAATAGAGAAAATAATATTTAATGAACAATTGATTGAATCACATTATTGCTAACTCATTGTGAGGCTAAGCCCAACCTCTCCCCTTAGTGTAGATAATATCGTTTGTTAAAAAAAAAAAAATCATTTGACAACTAATTTAATCACATTATTATCCACGTGCGAACAACATTTTTTATAACAGGCATTACACGTCTCTTAAGATGTTTTGAACGTGTTTAAAAATAGAGAAATTGAATTACATTATTGCTAGCCTATTGTGAGGTACTAATTTAAAAAAACAAACAAACAAACCGTAAAAAAAAATTAATTATTAAAATAATAATATTAAAATGACGAAAATGCCCTTGTCTTATTTGATGCATTATTTTGGGATGAATTTGAAGTTTTTGGTCTTGGGGGCATTTTTGTCCAAATATTTTTGTTAAAGTTTGGTGACACCAAAATCATTCACCTTTTCCATTGGCTTTATAATCGGCATGACATGCCTCTTAAAATGTTTTGAACGTGTTTAAAATAGAGAAAATAATATTTAATAAATAACAGATTGAATCACATTATTACTAGCCCATTGTGAGGCTAAACCACCCCCTCCCCCTTAGTGTAAATAATATCATTTCTGAAGAAAAAAAAACAATCATTTGACAACTAATTTAATCATATTATTATCCACGTGCGAATGACCTTTTTATAACTGGCATTACATGTCTCTTAAGATGTTTTGAACGTGTTTAAAAATAGAGGAATTGAATCATATTATTACTAGCCTATTGTGAGGTACTAATTAAAAAAAACAAAAACAATTAATTATTAAAAAAAAAAGTGTTAAAATAATGAAAATGCCCTTGCCTTATTTGATGCATTATTTGGTATGCCTTTGAAGTTTTTTTGTCTTGGGGGCATTTTTGTCCAAATATTTTTGTTGAAGCTTAGTGACACCAAAATAACTATTCACCTTTTCCATTGACTTTATATATAGAAGATTTATAAGTTAAAGTAAATCCCAATCCTATGTAGCAAACTCTAAGGGTGGGCAAGATTTAGTTTGATGTGATTTTAGGGTGAAAACTGATTTTTTTACTGTTTGGTTCATTGCGGTTTTGAAGGTTGAACCGAATTAGAATCAAACCATTTAGTTGAGATTTGGTCTAGTTTTCAGTTTAAATCATTTGCAAACTAAATACTTTATACAACCCAATTGAAAAGGTTAAGTTTAACATACTAAAATTAAAATTCAGATCAAGTTTGATATCAAAATACCTTATAACAATAGTAGTATCACAATACATGACACACCCCGACTCGGGATGTCCACTAGGACTCCGAATCGAGCTGTGCTGGCCGACACCTGGAAGGTGACGAAGCCATAAAGTGTGATAATGTATAAAATATGAATAAATTAAAACCTAAAATTCCCTAAGTACACGAGTGTGCGGTGAGCGAATCTGGACCCATTTCACGCGTGATACAAAGCATAGGTATAATGCAGTAAGGTGGGACAAAGATCATACTATCATAAGAAAACATCTGTACCAAAAAGTGCCACGAATCCTCGTCGATACAGAACTTTGCTGCTAGAACCTGAAGGGGTACAAAAATAGAAAAGGTGAGTGAGCGAAACAAAACTTTTCAAACAAATTCCAACTACCAAGAGCAGTAGTCCCTCACCGTAATACCTGTATAAATTCCTGGAAAATAACAGGCGTAACTATAAATCAATACCATAACCAAAATAATAGTCTCACAGTTATACTGTGTTAAATATCTTAATAAGAATAAGTACTCAGGTGAAATAAATCAATATGAAATGGCATATTAGCCGGATCTACCTATAGTGGTCTGTGCGGCTGAATTAATAGCTCATCAACATGCTAGGTAGAGTCACCTCACGTGACATGTACGACTTATCCATATCTCATCATATATGCTAACTCATCACATATCTCATCGTACATGCTAGCTCATCACATATCTCATCGTACATGCTAGCTCATCACATATCTCATCATATATTTCATTATATATGATAGCTCATCACATATCTCATCATCTATGCTAGCTTACAAGTCGGAGTCACCTCTAGTGACCTGTACGACTTATCCATAGCTCAATAAGTATGTCTGCACACGAGTCGGAACCACCTAAAGTGGTCTATACGACAAGACTGGGTGTAAATAAATACGCTCAAGTGCTACAATCACGTGAAGACTGTGCGTATAATCGTGAATCACCTACGAGTCGGAACCACATATAGTGGTCTGTACGACATGACTGTGCACCTACCTTGGATCCAAGGTGAGTGTAAGGTGCGGGAGGTGAACATCATGTGAAAGACTGTGCCCTGGCCATGGGTAGGAGCACTAACACCGGGGTACAAGTTTATGAGCTCTAATTGTATCTATTGTCACATATACGATTCATGGGCAACTTGTACGACAGTGTCGAAGTTGCCTATCATTGCAACCTACACGACAAGGTCGGAGTTGCCTAAGCATACATGTAATCATACCATAACCCCATCATTTCAACTAATACTATAAACTCACCTGAACTTACCTGGGTGTCCTGCGTTCACCTTTGCACTTCAAAGCGTTCATAATAATTGTGTGCAGGTAATATACATATAGATAAACCGCGAGGAAATCTGATACTCAACCACGTTATAGCATTTCCAATTATATACATATATAAATATATAATATTGTGGCATAAAAATGCATAACTATAATGCCCTACTCCCGAATTATTTATTTTTGGGAATAATTATCGGGGATAAGTCCAACTAAACACTAGTTTAATTAACTATCATTATTTACGTTTCCTTATTTCAATTTCTTGATTCCTTCCACATTGATTTATGGCCAACATACAATCACTAAAAACATAAGGTTAAATCTCATATTTTCACCAATTTCCTTCACATTGCTCAATTCCCAAACATAGTTTTTGTTTCAATTATTGTATGGCTGCATCTAACGTCTCGTTAGACTGCCTACGTACCCTAAATAGGGATCAAGCTATTCGTAGTTCACATTAGTACTTCAAAGCATTCGCAGTAATTATACGCAATAAGCAATTTATAAACGTTGTGGAATTGTCAATCACACACACACACACACACACACACACACACATATATATATACGATAAAAAGGAAAAGACCCACTTACATGAGGTCTACACTACGACTCCCTAGCACGCATATCGAGACATCACGACCAATTATCAAATCACATCTCAAAGTTCATACCAATAAAATACATAATTTATATAAAACACATCCCTATGTAATTCAATTCGGAAGATCTACATCACGGATTTCCGATCCGTTGCTTACAAAGATCCACATTATACTGCTAGAACAACATCCTAAAGTCCCATTACGATCCAACGGTCGGATCTTCGACAATTGCCAAAACCAAGTGGCGGTTAACCTTTTATTTTATGATCTTACAAATCCAATTCGGGAAGATCCGTATATCAGATTCCCTATCCGTAAGTTCCTACATTCTTCAAATATTACCTACTACAATGTAACAAAGTTTGGTTACGATCCAACGGTTGAATCGTCGATTCACCTGAATACCTAGTAACGTATCGTAGCGAATTTAGGTTCCAACGATCGACCTACGTCATTCAAATATCACAACTGAATTCAAGAAATTTAACATAGCCTAAAAATAGCATTAGCTCCCCCTGGCCACGTGCCGTCGTGGATGGCGGTCGGCCGCCCCGACTCGCCGGAAAATTCAACTATTTCTAAAAATTACCAAAATTTACATAATTGTAGGTTTCAATGAGTGGAGCAACTTTCATAACTGTGACCAAGGCCAATTAGGCCGGGAAGAGGTTCACTTTCTAGGTTCATGGAGGGTCTATTGGTGGTGGCAATCTAAGGAAATTGTTTCACAAATGATGATTCGAAGCCAATAACCACCCGGACCCGTCGGTGGGTTTTCTCTAATATTGGGACTAAAACTCGTCGATTTTGGTTACAATTAGCTGCTAGGATGTTGTGATGAGGCTTGGTGGTGATGGGAGGTTGAAGAAAGCCGGAAATTTAGGTGGAAAACCTTTGGAAAACACTAAGGGAACCGGGCCATCGCGCAGGTCAAAGGAACCCGGCCCGTTCCCTTCCTTTTTCTTCTCCCTCCTTTCCCTCCTTTCTCTGGTTCCTCATTCGTAACCTCATTTCTCTCTCCTTCTCCCCTTGGCCGAGCTTTTCCCTTTTCTCTCCAAAAACTCTCATCTTCCTCCCTTTCATTCGCTGCCCTTAGGCAGCTTCCATCCCTTATTTATTTTTTTTATTTTTTTTATAACCTTATATAATAATATAGTTTGAATGCAAAAATATAAAGAAAGATATAAAATAGTAACATACCCACCTTGGATTGCTATAGAAATATTTCGTACGTCTCACTAAATGTTGGTTCACGAAGGTCAATACCCTCGCCTCTAAGGCCATTTTTGTAAAATCACGCTTTTAAAATTTATGAAAATGTATGTCACAATCTACCCCCCCTTAAGGAAATTTCATCCCCGAAATTTTAAAAATCATTGCTATACTACACTCGAAAATAGGAGCATAATATATATATATATATATATATATATATATAAGAAATCAAGTTAGAACATTTGTGCTAAAGGGAAAATAACATTCCGTCGCGGTCGGGATGTAATTATTCCTCTTTCATGTTTCCAAGCTCATACTTTCTTCCTTCCCATGTATATATAGTGGTATAACACTCATATAAATAAAATAATGTAGTAAGAAGATAGTTGCACGAACAAATCAAAGTCCAAAATGAAAATGGACCTCGCCAAACATTCGTCGTGTCACAAATTCCGCTAATGAGTCTAAACCATAGCTAACTAGTAAATGTTGCCGAAAATGAGCGATCTCGCCCGCTTGCTTAGTGAATCTAACAATTCAACCATTGACATTTAAACATGCAGCCCGTAACACCGATAACTTATCGTCATCTCAACAACTAGTGAGGAGTTCCCGAGGATACCAAAATATCATTTTGTTCCTCCTCTGCGAATATGCCTAAATTGTCTGACTCATAACTCGATCACGATACCGTACTATCCCATGGTGCATCAATTGTAATTCAGGTAAACTCGCAATAAGATTATATTTCAACGGTTCTTGCTAGCATCGATATGAAAGTGGCGCAAGCACCCGTTAAGTCGATCTATCATGAATTCCTCACTAACCGAGCAAGAAACTATGTCGAGAGGGTCAAAAGAACACTCAAGAATTTGAGGGTCAAAATAAGTTCATGAAATATGGAGTACAAGATATATGGACTAAATGTACAATTTTCATGTCTAAGAGGTCCTCCTGAACAATTTGTCCCTATCCGAAATGATATGGGAAACAGACCGGTGACTCAAAATCAACCCAATTACCTTTAATACCATGAGGTGAATTTGAGAGCACAAACATAACTGACGCAAACTAAAATATCAAGGAGTCGAAAAATTTCAAAAATGAATTACGCCGGAAGACTGAGCAATTCCGTTATTGCCTCAGACCAAAAAGTAGAAAGGTTGAATTTAAGAATGAACTAACAAGGTTTCTTGATGATCGAAAAGTAACACCACAATTTCTTAAAACTACCAAGGACCAAAAGTAATTTCCCCAAAATGTTCTTCCGTTGATTGTTACCACTTTAGAACCATCGTTGCGCATGACCGTTCTAGAGTCTTGACAAGAATTGACCTTGTAGGAATTCTAATAGGTGATATTCGAATAGATACTACCAAAAATCAAAACTAGTTGAAATTTCCAATCTCAAAAGGATTAATACTAACGGTGGAAGAATAATGATAGAAGTATTTGGTAAGAAGTATAACACGTAACACGATGAAATATAATACACCAAGATGATAATCTTGTTGGGTTTTTGATTGCCTGAACTTGTATAAAGATCTAGAAGCAGCTTTCCCATAATGCCATCATCCTCCAAAAGTAATCAGAGAAGAAACTGTGGTTATCTAGTTTGTTTGGATTTTATTTCCTCAACATCCTTTTACTCTAACTGAAGGCGAGACGCCTAAACTGAAAATTCTCTTCAATCACCTCAAGTGGAGTCTCAATTTTAATTTATGTTTTATTTCCACATTTGATCATGTCACGAAATAGGACTTTTAGATCACGTCCCACGGATAAATTAACAACATTCCACTTCTATCTTAGTTGTTTTCACAAGTGTCTTGTTGTTGAAATTTCAACGCCCATTTTAAGGAAAGAAATCATCGTCAACACTTTAAGCTTTGAGACTGGAAGAATACGACTTTCCACTTAAGTAAAGCTACCACCAATTGAATAACACACAAGCATAGCATTGGTTCAGCATCATGATTATTGGTTTTCACATTCTCAACACGTACAAAATATTTCGTACTGAAAGTTGTATAATGGTACTTCCCAACTCCATTCATAAAACAAAATGATTATAATCATTTAAACCATTTCTCGATAGGTTAAAGGTAATTCCATATCGACACTCGTATTTCCAACTAAAATAGAAAAAGTGTTCAAGAGTAAATATGTCCTTTTCAAAAAGTAAGTGTATTTAAGAAGGTCTAAGGTTGATGAAGATTTTAGACACGTTCTCCATAGAGAAATGTCATTCGATTTCTAAGCAAAGATGATAATTGCTAATTTTAAATCACGGATAAAATAGTTCATTCCAAATGGTTCCATACATTGATAAGACTACTATGAATTCAACATGCTTCACGAGAAAACTCTGAGTTTCAAAAGTTTGTTACATAGACCACCAATTTGAAATAAGATTTGTGCGAAAAGATGCAAGAAAACTAAAGTAGTACGAAAAAAATGAAATGGTGGCATTCTCCCAGATATCGCCAAGGAATCAAAACTATTTTTGATTTCTACTCTCAAAAGGTTTAATAATGACAGTTAACAATAGTGATGAGATTGACCCATAAATCCCTGTCGATACACTAATAATAATACATTAACCCCATGTTAGGGTCGTCAACTATTCTCAATCCCACACTTTTCCTTAGCAGACAGTTCTTTGCCTATACTCTAGAGACACTCGCCAAAATGATCTTTTAGAGATCAACAAGTCGTCAAATTTGCCCAAAACTTAGGAACAACTAACATATGTTCCGTATTCGACGAGGTGGCAAGATTCAAACATTAGACTCGAGAACCAAGAATGCTCCCATCACGTGTGTGATGAACGCATACTGCCCAACTTATGCTCTGATACCAAACTGTCACATCCTGGCCCGGGCCCTCACCACATCCCAGGCTCGACTCCACCGTAGCACGATATTGTCCGCTTTGGGCCCCGACCACGCCTTCATGGTTTTGTTTCTGGGAACTCACATGAGAACTTCCCAGTGGGTCACCCATCATGGGATTGCTCTCGCGCGAACTCGTTTAACTTCGGAGTTCCTATGGAACCCGAAGCCAATGAGCTCCCAAAAGGCCTCATGCTAGGTAGAGATGATAATATACATATAAGGCTTACAAGATCCACTCCCCTGGGGGATGTGGGATGTTACAATCCATCCCCCTTAGGGGCCCGACGTCCTTGTCGACACACTTCCGGCTATGGATTAGCTATGATACCAAATTGACACACCCCAACTCGTCGGTGGGTTTTCTCCAATATTGGGACTAAAACTTGTCGATTTTGGTTACAATTAGCTGCTAGGATGTTGTGATGAGGCTTGGTGGTGATGGGAGGTTGAAGAAAGCCGGAAATTTGGGCGGAAAACCATCGGAAAACACTAAGGGAACCGGGTCTTCGTGCGGGTCAAAGGAACCCGGCCCGTTCCCCTCTTTTTTCTTCTCCCTCCTTTCCCTCATTTATCTGGTTCCTCATTCGTGACCTCATTTCTCTCTCATTCTCCCCTTGGTCGAGCCTCTCCCCTTTCTCTCCAGAAACTCTCCTCTTCCTCCCTTTCATTCGTTGCCCTTAGGCAGCTTCCATCCCTCATTTTTCTCTTTTTTTTTATTTTTTATTTATTTTTTATTTTATAACCTTGTATAATAATATAGTTTGAATGCAAAAATATAAAGAAAGATATAAAATAGTAACATACCCACCTTGGATCGTTATAGAAATATTTCGTACGTCTCACTAAACGTTGGTCCATGAAGGTCAATACCCTTGCCTCTAAGGCCATTTTCGTAAAATCACGCTTTTAAAATTTATGAAAATATAAAATTTGGAATGGATGTCACAGTACAACCAAAGAAAATAATTTGTTCATGCAATTTAACAACAATATTTTAGTGTTCCAATTTTCAAATCACTACTTTATATCGTTAACACTTCTTTTTTCTTTCTCTATTCAAATGGAATGGGATTGGATACTCTGTCGCTTACTTCTCTGTCCTCCTCACTTTTAGCTCATATGTAGTGTGCCTTATATATCCAAACCTTAATTAAAAATATAAGACTATTGGTCCCTTAACTTATTAAAATGTGCAACTATAGTCCTTTTGGCTAATTTCGTTAGAATTTCCTTCAAAATGAGTCACGTGCCACACACATGAGGCTGAATCAAGGAGTAAATATGAAAACCAAATGAGAAAAATTATAGCAATGGTCTCTCAACTTTAATCCAATTGAAGAAATAGTCTGAACTTTAACCCAATTAGAGTAATGGTCTCTCAATTTTAATCCAATTGTAGCAATGGTCATTCCAATATAACTACTTTTAACGAAATTCTAACGAAGTTGATGAAAAAGGACTATAATTGCACATTTTGATGAGTTAAGGAACCAATGATCATGTATTTTTCGTTGAGAGACTATTTCTCCAATTGTGTTAAAGTTTAGAGACTATTGCTACAATTTTGTCTAAGATATTTGTTAATTTCTGAAATGCCAATCAAAAGAATAAAAGAATGAATTATGACAAGGCCAAGCTAATTGGACAAATATTTTAATCTGATCGTGGAGTTTGTTTATTCCAAATAGAAAACAACCCCATTAAATGTATGGACTCGACCAAATGACCAATTGAAACTCACCACTTAATATTAGTATTAAACTAAATATGTTTTTAATTTTGCGGTACGGTTCAATTTTGGTTCAGTTCCAAAAGTTCAAAACCAAAACCAAACTGTTGTTTTAAACTACAAGTCGGTTTTAAACAAAAACTCTTTCATAACTGCAAAAATCAAATTATTTGGTACAATCTTATTTGATCCGTATTTCGATTTCGAATTTCAATTCCAAGTGCTCATCCCTACATTACAAGACTGCACCAATATTTCCAAATTTAAAAAAATATAAAGACTAAAATGCCTGTGGTGCATGTCCAGAGGCCAGCAATGAAGTTAACTAATAATATCTTAAATGTTTTTTTTTTTCCAAAATAAATCATTGCAAGCATTAGAAAAATATGAATATCTGGAATGCGCCGCACAAAGCCAGAGCTATATCTACAGTTACGTCACACCGTTTCATCACTACGATGAAATCACAATGGGTGAGCAAACCATGTCACGATGACACATACTTGACCTTGCAAGCTTCAAGATTTCAAATTTTCAACCTTTGAACACAAAGCGTGTCCTGGTTATAAGGGGAGACGAACCTTCCACGTGGAAAATGGCGTACATAAACAAGGATAACTTCATCGATTAAATGACCCTAATATTGTTTGCAATCTAGCTATGTATGTCATAATACGTAAACTAATGACATCATATATAGTAATTATAGGGTTAAAATTGCAATTAAAAACTTCTTTGTATTAAGTAAATATAAGGAGAAAAGCAATCTTTGTATTTTATAATTTCCCTATATTAATAGGGGTGTGCTATCCACACACCCCTTTTTACTTCTCCCACACCCCTTATTAATTTCTGTCCATTGATCTTCTTCAATTCATCCGATCCAACGGCCGAAAATTAAAAGGGTGTGAGATAAGTAAAACAAGGTGTGTGAATATCACATCGCTATTAATATGGGTTAGTTGATAATAAATCTCATATTGATAGAAGGAGAGACCTTGTATAGGCTTATAGGTAAGTTGGCCTACTCCCCCTAATGCCAATTGGTTTTATGGTATAACTCAACTTTCTTCATGGTATCAAAGCAAGTTGTCCCACATGTAAAGTTAAATGGCCACACACGCTCCAGGTCATCCTGTTGTGTTGTTCACGTGTTAAACTTGAAAATTCGTCACACGTGATAGGCGTGTTGAGAATTAATCTAACATGAATGGAGAGAAGGACCTTGCATGGGCTTATAATATTCTTTATATTGCCAATAAATTTTATAATGAAATCCCAACTTTCTTCATGTTCTAGATCACAAAGCTTCTAACTAAGTAGAAACATGAGAAAAACAAAAGTATTGAACTCCTAAACAAGAATGCAATTTAATTATTCACCATCATTTATTACGATGTGTTTTGTATCTACAACATATGTTATAATTAGGATAAAGTAAGGCTTTTTTTATTAGCACCCCACAAAATGTTGAATGCACCCCACATTAAAATTTAATATTAAGTGACTTATTTACCCCATTATGCAATGACAATTTTGACCTTATTAGGTTTTAAAAAAATAAAATAAAAATCTCTAAATACACCCCAAATCACTAAACCATAACCATTATTTATCTTCTCAACTATCAAAACCCTCCCACCCTCCATTGTTGCAAAACTCTAACCAATGAAACTACAAACACGTTGATTGAGAAAAAATTGCTTTTGACGAATGGAACACGAAATCAATGTTTCGGAAGCTTCACATGAGGTAAGACTTCATATTTTTCATTATTTTAGTGATTTCGATGACATCGATAATTATTTAATCTTGAGTTCGTTGCGATGTTTAAACTTCTATATCCAGTCCGTTGAGTGACGTGTAGTCCCTTGTTCATTGTTCCTGGCAGAATCCAAAACCATTTTAGTTCTTTAACCCCCCGGTCTACTCTTTGCTCTGTGGAGTTGACGACACTTTCTGGGGTTGAAGTTACGCATCTTTTCATAGTAGATTGCGCCTTCGATAAAATATGTTATAAACAACGTTTCTTGTTATTCATCTGTTTACTCCTCTTCATTCCTCCTAGATTTGAGAGAGAATTCCTAGAGACCAAATCTATTTACCTTCTCCTCTTGGTTGAGTTCAGTTCATAGAGAGGAAGATTTAGAACAGTGAGAGTGTTGGTCACTTCACTAATATGATCTATACCATTGCATTTATTTGTAAACCTTTGAATCTCCCCAGTGACAATCACCGCAGAGAAGTGTTTAAATTGTGCTGTGTATTTCTGGTCTTGAGTCCCTAAGATTTTGGGTGAAATCTCTGTCTAATAGTGGTGTGTAAGGTTTTCGGAGTTACCATAATCCACATTTGAATTTGGAGGATATCTAAATTCCCAGGAAACTGAGGGTGGATGTAAGCAACAGGCCAAACTGTCTAATTGATTTCGTATTCTTTGTTTTTATGCATGAGAATTTGGGTTATTATCTAGCTCTCCTATTTTTTTCCTTTACCAAAAAGAAAGTCACTCTGCCTATTGATATTGAGTTGTATGGTTCTTAACAAATAATTGAGGTGTATGATTCTTAGTAAATAAATGAGGATTTGATAATAATTTTTGGTGTATTTAAATAGGATAGCATACAAGGCAATACCTCTATAGGGGACACTGAGGTTGCAACAACGAGCGTCGTTGATTACACAAACGCATTTAAAACTGACGAGGTAACTATTTTTAGTATATTGAATGTGCATCTGTGAATTTCATGGAAACTCTTGCATTCTTTTATGCAGCATAGTGCATTAGGTTCATAATAGGGAAAAACATATGGGTTGGAATCTTAGCATGTCTACAAACATTTCGTTAGTGGCAAATGGCAATGATCTTGTATGTATAGGTGTTCAAAAGTAAAAATGATTTGCTTGATTGGACTCGCACACAAGGAAAAAAGAATAATATGGTTATTGTCATTAAGAGGTCTGACGCGGGAGGGGTTGACCGAAGGAGGAAGAGAGCTCGAATAACATTTGCTTGTGAGAGACATGGCAAGTATCGATCCATATTGAGGAAGTCTGATATTAATGACCAAAATTCTGATGCAAATAATAAGAAGAAGAAAGAACCCAGGAATACTGGTACTAAAAAATGCGGATGTCCATTTATGTTGAAATGAGTCAATGTTGGAGAAGGAGATGAATGGAAATTGGAGGTTGAGTGTGGGGTGCATAACCATACTCATTCACAATATCTTGAAGGGCATTCTTTTGTAGGACGATTAACTAAAGAGCAAAATGAACTTTTAGTTGACATGTCTACAAGTTTAGTGAGACCCAAAGTTATTTTGAACACCATAAAGAAAAAAGATCCACTTAATGTAACAACGATGAGGACCATATACAATGCAAGACACTATCATCGGACAAAAGAAAAAGCAGGGAGATCAAAAATGCAACAGTTGTTATGTAAGTTGGCTAAGTACAACTATATTGAGCATCATCGAAGTATTGGTGTTGATAATGTTGTTAGTGACTTGTTTTGGACTCACCCAATTAATGTCGACATCTTACATTGTTTCCCACATGTACTTATCATGGATTGCACGTACAAGACTAATAGGCATCGTTTTCCACTCCTGGAGATTGTAGGGGTAACTTCAACTAATATTACATTTTCGGTTGCATTTGCTTTCATTGACCATGAGAAGGAAGACAATTACACATGGGCATTGACAAGATTGAAGACTCTAATGAATTATGATTGTATTCTTGGTGTGATTGTCACTGATCGAGATTTAGCACTGATGAATGCCATTCGTAATGTTTTTCCTAGTACTCGACATTTATTGTGTAGATGGCATATAAATCAAGCAGTTGCAACCAATTGCAAGAAACTCTTCACATTAGAGGAGGTTTGGAATATGTTTTTTAATGATTGGCAAACCTTGGTAAGTTTATCAACAGAAGAGGAGTATTTACATAATTGGCATGCCTTTGAATCCAAATTTAGTTCATTTCATGAAGGTATTGATTACTTGAAAACTACATGGCTGAATGAGCACAAGGAAAAGTTTGTGGCTGCATGGACTGACACTTGTATGCATCTTGGTACAAAAACAAGTAACAGGTAATTTTATCCTTGTTTTACTCAATATATAGCCATGCTTTTATTATGTCTACTAATTTTTACTAATGAATAGGGCGGAAAGTGCACATTTAAAGCTAAAACTGATGATTAGCTCTAGCCAGCTTAGCTTTGATATATTGTGGAATAATATTCATGTGTTATTAGAGTTGCAACACACTGAACTAAAGCCTCATTTGAGAAGAGTCGATGTTTTGTCTACCATGGTTTGAAGCATGAAGAGTTGAGAGAGTTAAGAGGTTTTGTATCCATTGAAGCATTAAACATAATTGTGTGTGAAGCAAAAAAGGTAAATTGAGGATTTGTTGTTTCTTTATGGTGTATAGTTACACATATAATTATTATTTTTTTGAACAGAATCGACTCAGTTGGTGATGATGTTGTATCATGTGGTTGTACTCTTCGCTGTACACACCAACTCCCATGTGCTCATGAAATTGCAAAGTATAGGAGTAGTAGTCAACCAATTCCAATTGATTGTATACATCCTCGTTGGAGAAAGTTGGACATGATCATTGAACCTTCGGCATTTAGTCCCCCAATTCTTCCAATAAGAGCACTCATTGAACGGTTTGTCAATTGGCTTGAGGGTCAAAGTAATGAATCTAGACGACAACTATGCATTAAAATAGAGGAGTTGATGAACCCAAGTTCTACGACACTAACAGAACCAGTTAAAAAAATTAAAACCAAAGGACGTCCACGTAAAGTTGACACTTCTACTCGTCGTTTGCCATCGGCCTTTAAGATTGCAGAAGCTCTTTCATGTCATGATAGCCAGCCACAACCCTCTAAAAAGAAACCAAGGGGAAGACCACGCAAATTGAAGGTATGCACTTATCTTTATAGTTGTGATGTTTGATATACTAATTGTAAATTCACTAAGTAACCCTTGATTACTATACAGACTTATAGCTCAATTTTACACAATCTGGCCGCCCCTACGCATCAATATATAGGACAGTTCCCTGAGGCAATAAAGCAATACATTACTATTGCAATTGATGTCCTTGGAGATGGTAATTGTGGATATAGAGTCATAGCTGAGGCAATGGGATTTGGCCAAGATTCATGGCCAAGGGTACGTAAGGACCTATTGGCGGAAGTACGTGGTTGCCCATTCCTATATGAGCAAGCTTTTGGTTGGAAAGAGAGGCGTGTTGAGATTGACCAAGCACTTGACTATTTTGAAGATTCATATGCATCGGAACTCTACTGGATGAGCATGCCAGATATGGGCCATCTTATAGCTTCATGTTATCGTGTAGTAGTGATTTTTTTATCCCGTTTGCAATGCCTCACATTCCTACCTTTATATGTATTAGGAGATGATAAGCCCACTAATCTTCCTGAGATTGCAATTGGTTTAGTCAATGACAATCACTTTATACAGGTACTAAGAGTTGACTTACTTTTTTTGCAACATTGAATGTTGTTTTTGAAAGCTAATTGACTCCTTTTATTTTGTATAGCTACGTTTGGCACCAGGACATCCCATGCCACTGGTTGCACAAAATTGGCATACTCTTGCAGTAAATAACGCTCGACACCTTTACGCCAACTACCAAGATCGTGTGGAACAATTTAAGCTATTACCAGGTCTAAATAGTGTAGCCACCACCGAAACGATATGTCTTGATTGTGACTGATTTATGTTTTACAAACTGAATTGAAATATATTGATTGCAAGGCGAGAGTACATTTGTAAAAACAAGGTTTACTTTTTAATGGAGGTTGTGTAAGAAAAATTACATTCAAATTCATTGCGGAGCTCTTTTTTTTTTAATACCAAATCAAAGAAAAAAAAATAATTGAATCATTGCGGTTTACTATAACAGCTTCATTGCGGAGCTCTGTTTTAAGACCAAATCAAAGAAAAAAAAATTATTGAATCATTGCGGTTTACTATAGCAGCTTCATTGCGGAGCTCTGTGCTAATCAAACTACCCGAAATTTATCCTAAAACTATACTCGAGCTCCACCTTATTTGCAATCTCAAATGCCTTCTCAATCTGATTTCATCATAAACCGAAACTTGCATTGCGAATCACAACTTTTCGACCCTGTACAGCAAGCACAATCTTTGAGACCGAGTGAAAAAAGCACTCCTTGTGGAGGAATATATGGAGTATATATTGAGAAATGTGGGGTGTATAGAAGATGTGGGGTGTATGTACAAAATATAAGGTGTATATTGAGAATGTGGGGTGTGGGGGGTATTATGGGAAAGTATGTGAGGTGTATTAAGATAATTTTTAAGTGAAAAAGTAAATGTGGGGTGTATTAAGTATGTGGGGTTTATTCAACAATTTGTGGGGTGTTAATATAATAAGCCTAAAGTAATACTAAATTCACATACTCTTTTTATCTTTCACATATCTTTATTAAAATTTGTTTATTGATTTTCTTCAATTTATTCGATCTGATAATCAAAATTTGAAATGAATGTATGAGAAATAAAAATAAGTATGTGTATAACACCACCATTTGTATATATCAGTTTGTGTTTGCATGTGATAAGGGGATGTAGACAAGAAACTTTACAATTATGGACACATCACACATGGATCAGAATCCACTCAAAGTTTATTGAGATTAAAGTTCATACAAGTGTTTGATACATTTTCAGTTTTTATATAAAGAAAAAGTGTTTGATAGTTGGTATTAAGTAAGATTCTCTCCCTTCTATTCTTTCTCTTCTTCCTTCTGTTTTTACTTGAACGGTTACGATTAAATCACATTATATTTTATAGAGACAAGAGAATAAATACCAAAATGTGAAAAAAGGAGAGAGATGAGAATAAAATGAGAGAGAATCATACTCCCTAAAATAAACACCAAGCAACAGAAAACTGTAGAAATATTGCAATGCTTTTCCCAATAGTACGCAAAAGCTTGATTTTCTGCTTAATATTAAATCAATCCGTATTACATTATATATTGTATATGTGGGTTAAGTTAGTTAATTATATTAATTTATTTATTCTTTACCGTAAAATATTAAGTCTTATTTCGTATTTTATTAAAGAAAAAGGTCCTACACAAAAGCAATTGACCCACAAGGATATGCCTTGTCAACAAGCACTTTAGCTTGGTGTGAAATCCCGCACCTATTTATATGATGAGTGAGCGGCTTGAATTTTACAGCAATTGAAAAAAAATGATAAACTTGGAAGAGGTGGCTGTTGAAGCAAATTGCCGGGAAGAAATAACTAGGCAGAGCCATTCCTTAAGTAGCTTGTTCAGAAGCCCATCAGGTTACTCTGCTCAAGTTATTCCCATCACAACTACTCCCCCAAAGGAATCAACTGAAATTTGGGTAGGTGGTGAGCTCATTCCACAGGATGCTTGGCTGCCCATCACAGAATCCAGAAATGGGAACGTGTTTTCTGCTACCTTTCATTTACTTTGTTCAGGAATTGGAGTTCAATCGCTTTTACTGCCTCTTGCATTTGCCACTGTTGGATGGTAAGTAATATCTATTTTGTTTAAACTCTAGATGTATTAAAAATCATAACTTTGCCTCATAACATGTTCATATCACCGAAACAATTATTCATTAGGAATTAGGGTTCTTCATCCTATATGTTTTTTGATGGTATGAAATCATTAAAATCAGCACTGGGTCCTTGATGCTGCCCAAGATTTGTTGCGAGTATTATTCCCACATCGTAAAATGAAAAGACCTTTCATGTTAGTAATTGATCTGCTTATCATTTTTCCAATTGGTTTTAGGTAGAACCTTTTTTATTCATGGTATCAGCGCAAATTGTCTCGTGTGTTAGTTCCAACTGTCACACACTATTCATGTCATCCGATTTATGTTGTTCACGTGTTAGGTTTACAATTTCGCAACACATGAAAAATCGTTTTGAGAGTATAAATCTCATATTAGGTAAAAATAAATATTATATGTGCTTATAAGTAATGATTTTTTTATATTACTAATTAATTTTATAGTAAAACTTCAATTTTCTTTTAATATTTACCATCTTTTTATTTTTTTGTTCGAAATTTACCAGTACAGTTCAAATTGATTTAGAATGTCTGTTGTGTGGTTGTGGTGACAGATCGACAAGTAGTCGGAATGAATTTAAAATGAAGTTGAAATTCATTAAATGGGGATCAGGATACATAGATGGGTAATAGAATTATGATGAGATAAGAAAACCTAGGTGGACTAGGCTTCTGATAGGATGTGATAAGCCTAGATACGAATGGGAAGGAAAGATGACGTACGGGTCAGTCTTTTTTTTCCTAGAGTTTGAGTTGCAGTTCAACACCGTCGGCCGTGCCAACCAAATACCAACCGCAGTCCTTGTCTAGGGGAAGGAGGGACCTAAAGTCAAGTTTCTTCCGCGTTTTTCTTGTCTTATTTTGCTTTTGACAATTTGCTTTTGTTCAGTTTCAAATCTCCATGAGATTTGGAATCTCCCAATACAAATAATATAATTATTTTTTCTTCTGCTACCATTAACTTATAAGTTCTAATATAGATTACTTTTTTCTCAAATAAACAGAAAAAAATGAGGACCAATAATTTACAAGATGAATTTTTTTTTAATTTTTATTATTATTAAGCGAAGTGAAGATGATTTGAAATTATTACAATAATTTAGAAAAAAAAAATATTCGAACTCGGAACACATAAGAGGAAACTAAATATCCTATCTATTAGGATATTAGATTATATGCAACATGATTGAGTCTAATTTCACAAGAAACACTTCTGGTTTGTCTGTTAAATTTTACTTGAATTTAATTAGGTAATTACTGTTCCATGCGAACGCTGCCTGCCCCTGCATTCTTGGACCTAATTTAGGCTGATCATAAAATAGCCTGAATAATCACCTGGTTTTATTAAGCATTAAGCATGTGCAATAATTAAAAAATATATATTTTTATAGGTCAATATATTCCAGTATAAAATATGGTCCTCACAACGTTAACATCTGATGGAAACTTCTTGCACAATGACAAGCGCCAACCAATTTTGACATGGATATCTGCCCAATTGAGTCTGTACAATAAACAATAGTTATAAATCCGTTAGGGGGGGGGGGGGGGGGCAAATGAGCCGAAGCTAACGGTGGTTAGGTGGATCCCAACCCGAAAATGGATCTTGAATCTCAAACAAAAAATTTTTGAAATGGGAATTTGAAGACCAATCTTAAATCAAAATTTTGGTATTCTTTATTTTCGGAATTCTTAAAATATTTTCGATATTTCGGGATGAATCAGGATTGCATTTTGGTTTTTGGGCTTTTGACCATAAATTTAAGATTTTTGGGTAATGAGCAAAAATTTAGGCTTTTGACTTAAAATGTTGTTGCCTAATTTTATATTAATTGAAATTTAGGTTTTTTACCTATTACCAATTTGAAATTTCTTACCTATTGAAATATCAAAATCATTCTTATCAAATCAAACTGACCTTCTAAAATTCCAAATTACTTACTTTCATACTTCTATTTCTAATAATTCAATATTCAACATGCATGAACCAAAATAAATATACATATATATTTTCGCTTCGGTTCGGGATTCTTGAACCATTGAATATGTAATCCCGATTCCCGTACCGAAAGGTTCGGAATCGATTCGGTATGGATCCCAAAAATTTCCGTATTATCGGTTTGAGATGTTTCGATATGGGATCGGATTTTTTTGGTTTGGTTTGGGATTTTCGGGAAAAATTTCCTGCCCTAGCTAAGTACTAAGATGTTCAAGTTCAGGTTGGTTGATATTATTTGTGCTCAAGCTCGTAAAACATAATCAAGCTAGAAAAAATCTCTTAATGCATGCTCAAGCTCGCCTCATATGAAATTTTCAAGCCTAGGTCGGCTATAAATTAAAGGAAAACTAATGAAAATGATTTGAAAACTTTGAGTTTTTAATGATAAGGACAAAATAAAGGATAAAATGAATAGTAATAGGTTTGACTTTTTAGTGTAAAAATGTGGTTTTTCGATAAAGTGAACAGTACCGCAGGTTTTTTGTTAAAACTCCCATAAATTAAACTTGAGTTTTTCTTTGGCTCAGCTTAATGAAAATATAAAATTAATATAAAAAAAAACATATAAGCTGCTTAATAACTAAACCGTTGGTATTGGTATTGAAATATTACATGACAAAATAAGGTAAGGATTATGAGCTAAATACTTTGAAATGGTTGTACAGCCGATTAAAAAAAAGGAAAACTAACGAAAAGTCCAAAAAAACTTCTCTTTTAACGAAAAGTCCTTTTGAAAGGTATAGTGAATAGTATCAGTTAAAGGTAAAAATGTGGTTTTTCGTTAAAAGTGAACAGTACCGTGAGTGTTTTGTTAAAACTCCCTTAAAAAAAATATGTTGGTCCCAGCTTTATGAGGCGAATGTGCCAAAGTTCAATCTTGGCTCATTATCTTATCGAGTGTAATATTTTGTCCTAACGAGTCTAATATTTTGTTTAAACTTAGCTCATTTTCTAATGGGTGTAATATTTTGTTCTAACGAGCCTAATGCTTTCCTTAAATTTTTTCAATTGTTGTAGGACATGGGGAATTATAGGCTTGTCACTAGCGTTCGCATGGCAACTCTACACCTCATGGCTTCTCGTACATCTACACGAATCCAACTCCGGAATTCGGTACAGTAGATACCTGCACCTCGCAATAACAGCCTTTGGTTAGTCCAAGCGAACTCTTCTTCTTCCATACCAAACACCACCCCCTAACACGCGCCTAGTAGTGTATTAACTAGACATTTTATTTTATGTTTTCAGGTCCAAAGTTAGGGAAATTGCTCACTATATTCCCAGTAATGTACTTATCAGGGGGCACGTGTGCCCAGCTAATCATCATAGGAGGTGGAACCATGAAACTATTTCTAAAAAATGTTTGGGATGTTAACTCATTGACTGCCACAGAGTGCTTCTTGCTGTTCATCTGCATGGCTATTGTTGTGGCTCAGCTTCCCAACTTGAACTCCATAGCTTGGGTCTCACTTATTGGTGCCACCACAGCAATTGCATATTGTACTCTTATTTGGGGCCTTTCAATTGGCAAGGGGAGGCCTAGTGGCATTTCGTACAACCCACCAGAGATGGATGAAAAAATGGATAGATTTGGGATGATTCTGAATGCTCTTGGCATCATTGTTCTTGCATTCAGAGGCCACAATGTCATTCTTGAGATTCAAGTGAGTGTTTGTGCTGTATTAAAGTGATCGATTCTCTCGGTTGTTACCAAGAAAATTGTAGTGTGAGTTCGTTTAACACATAAATAGGCTTAATTAATGTTTCTTCTGATGCAGGGGACATTGCCATCTAGTCCAAAACAGACATCCCAAAACCAGATGTGGAGAGGAGTGACTGTATCTTATGCAGTTACAGCAATGTGCTTCCTTCCTCTTGCCGTAGCTGGGTCTTGGGCTTATGGAAACAACGTAAGCGTGACACTTGTTCCAAATTATTTTTAACCAAACTATGAAAAATATACCAAACTAGGGATATATGCATGATCAAAGATTGACAGTGCCTTTCAAATATTGTGCAGATACCATCTTCATATGGACGAATATTGAGCTCTTTTTCACAATTCAATGGACATAAAAGAACATCAAAATTTGTGTTGGGACTAATTTGCATACTTGTAGTGATAAACTGCTTAAGCACATTTCAAATCTACAGCATGGTAGTTTTTGATAATTTGGAGTTCAAATACACTAGCAGGAAGAACAAGCCATGTGCAAAGTGGCTTCGGATGGCTTTTCGGATTTTGTTCGGAGGAATGGTATTTTTCATAGCAGTCGCTTTTCCATTCTTGCCGAGCCTAGCACCTCTAATCGGAGGCATGACTCTACCTTTGGCATATGCTTATCCATGTTTCATGTGGATCACAATGAAGAAACCAGAGCCGAAGAGTGCTATGTGGTGTGTGAATATTGGGCTTGGATTCTTGGGGCTAAGTTTGAGTGTTGTTTTAGTCATTGCATCAGTGTGGAATTTAGCTGACAAAGGTCTACGTGCCAATTTCTTCCGGCCTTAGATAACTATTAGTAATGTGATTAATATAGGATAAACATAACATTATCCCTTCATAATGAATTTGCATTATAATTTGGTGTCTACGACAAGGATTGGACATGTGTATTATGTAACTATTACGCTTAGTTTTTGGAAGGTCACGGCGCGAAGTGATGATTTTACCAACATTAAATGATAAGGTGGACAAATAAGTTAGTCTCGACTAATCGTTGTGTTTGGAGCTTTAATTCCTTAAATTGGTTCCTTTTAGTGAAGTTAAAGCAAGTTAAGTAGTAAATTTGCTTAGCTAAACTACATTAATTTGAAGATTCAAAGCTCTATAATGACTTGAGAATTAATAATTATCCATATGACATACAACGCTAGTAAACCGAACAAATATCAATTTTCAAAACATTAGATATTTTTTGAAATGTTTTAAAAGGTTAGGACCAATTTAGAATCATCCCTAAAGATTGAGTAGTTATCCGAACTTAACCCTTATTTTTATTTCTTCTATTAATTTTTAATTTTTGTTGAGCTCATTTTAAAAAGAAGCAAAGGCCATCTCCAACCGAATGAGTTATGTTTAGCCCCATTTAGAGTTATAGCCCTGTAAGAAATTATTTTTAAATGAACAATGTCATGTCATATTTATATACCATCTCAAACCGAATAAGCTATTTTTTAGCCCCTCAATAATTTATTATTTTTAAGTTTGTTCTTTAACTTTATTGGTTAATTGAATTAAACTACCATATTAAAATAAGTTTATCCAAACATATTTTGAGTGTCACTTGTCGCTAAATGAATAAGATTATCTGAACATATTTTGAGTGCCATTTGAAAAAATATTGAAAAATTTAAATTTAGATTATTGGAAGGTAAGAGAGGAGTGTGTATGAAAAGAGTGTTTTAGGTGAACAGAATGTGAATAATTGGATTAAATGAGGTAAGATATTATGGAAGGATGAAAATGATGTGAGAAATTGTGTAGAAATGACTTAGGTATTTATAGCAAAAAAAAAAAATTACAAATTTAATTTTTTTTTAATTTCGTCTTTTAAAAAAAAACCAACAAATAGCCTGCCAGGCGGGCTCAACATGCCTAGCCCAATGGCCAAAAGGCTTTAATTTGGCTTGGTGGGATCTACTTGGTTTTGGCCCAACCCTCCATTGGAGTTGGGTTTTGTAAAAGAACGGACTAAAAATTGGCCTATGGCCCTATAGCCATCTCCATTGGAGATAGCCCAAGGTAAGTCATCTAAGAGCTCGAGGTTTGTTGTCAACTCGAGCTTGAGCTTAAAGTAATAATTCATAGAGCATAAGGTAAGTCATCCAAGAGCTCGTGGTTTGTTGTCAACCCGAGCTTGAGCTTAAAGTAATCATTCATAGAGCATTTCCGTAGGTGATGTTAAATTTTAAACATAAAATTTAAATTTGACAGCTTATGTGGCATTCTGACATCTTTTAAAGTTTTATTCTCCACTCAATATGTTAAATTAAACTATTATTTTATTACATTAAACTATTATAATAAATATTTTAAAATAAAAAGAAAATAATAATGTTAATCAAATGCATTTAATAATCCATTAAAAAAAATTAAAGTTGCTGTCAATTTTGGCAGCAAGGTTAGGGCTGTCCATCCATGTCATGCCATATAAGATTTGGCTTGGGTTAAAAACATTATTGCTGCCTTTTTTACTATTATTATTAATTTGGACATTTCGACATCTCTTTTAGAGATGATCTTACGAGTTTTTATTGATCTTGATCTAAGCTTGAGCATAAAACATTTCATTCGAACCAAGCTTAAGCACTGTGGTATTTGGCTTCGCTTGACTCATTTACACCCTTATCCCTTAATAAATGTGTACAACCTTAAAATGGGTCGTCATTTACAACAACAACAAAAAACCCAAAATATCTAAACCTAATCCTATCCACTAGACAATCCATAATAAGAGGTCAGCAAATATATGACAATTACAATATTTGTCCTTTTGAGTTGAGGGATGTTGATACACAAAACCGGAGGTCTTGGAACAACATAAATCCGACCGTGAATCTGCAAGTAATGTAAATAATACAAGATGTATCATGGTTCACCCCAAGGTTTGGGCTACATCCACACTGATTGTATTGTATTTCTCTGAGAAGTGAGGGAGGGAGCCTCTGTAATATGAGAGGGGATGTGAGAAGGTTTCAGGCCTAAGAGTTGGCCTCCTCCAATTGTGAGGGTGAGGGGTCATTTTACAGAATAAGGACTCTTCACTTATTACATATTTACCCCTTCTTTTATCACATAATACATTTAAGTCCCCCAAATATTTATACGAGGTCTAAATACGAGGCCCTAAATATGGTATAAACAGTAGTCCCCCAAGTCTTCAGTCAAGAGAGTCTTTTGGCTGGAGACTTGAAATTCAGTCCATGTATGGACGAAGTAACTAGATGCTGTCTTGAACTGATGCTCGATATGAGGCAGTGTTCAATCTGAAATGACGCTCAACTAGAAGTAGCACACGCTGCGAGGCAGCTCGGCTCGTGGCTTATGCTGCCTTGGTTGGCTCGGCTTGTGGCGTTTGAAGGTGAGGGAGTCCCTTTTATAGAATAAGGCCTCGCTCCTCAATACATGAATGATGGGCTAGAGGTGATGCTCTCTAATGATGGTGAGGGAGTTCTTTTTATAGAATAAGGGCTCGTTCCTTAATATATAAATGATGGGCTAGTGTTGATGCTCGCGGCGAGGCGGTTGCTTAGCAGGCGGCGATGCTCTCTAATGGTGGTGAGGGAGTCCCTTTTATAAAATAAGGGCTCGTTCCTTAATACATAAACGATGGGCTAGAGTTGATGCTCGCGGCGAGACGGTTGCTCAGTAGACATCGATACTCTCTAATGGTGGTGAGAGAGTCCCTTTTATAAAATAAGGGCTCGCTCCTCAGTGCATGAACAATGGGTGCTCTCTAGTGAAAGTGAGGGAGTCCTTTTTATAGAATAAGGGCTCGCTCCTTAATACATAAGTAATGGGCTAAGTCCCTCAAGTATTTTTCATGAGGCCCAGTTAAGACCCAATATATGGTACATAATATAGTCCCCCAAGTCTTCGGTCAATAGAGTCTGTTGGCTGGAGACTTCAAATTGAATCCATGTATGGACCGAAGTGGCGGTTGTTAGGAGGCGGTATTTGTATACCTTGCACTGAAGCTTTGTAGACGAAGCTTTGCAAGTGAAGCTTTGAAGCTGGAGCTCTGTAAATAAAGCTTTCGAAGCTAGAGTTCTGTAAATGAAGCTTTTAGCAAATGAAGCTCTTGAAGCTAGAGCTCTGTAAATGAAGCTTTTGAAGCTGATTTGACATGAGTGATGCTCATGAATGTTTGATTGACATGAGTGATGCTCATGGATGTTGACATGAGTGATGCTCATGAATGTTGTCATGAGTGATGCTCATGAATGTTAACATGAGTGATGCTCATGAATGTTGACATGAATGATGGTCATGAATGTTTATGTATGATTGTCATGAGTGATGCTCATGAATGTTTATGTATGAATGACATGAGTAATGCTCATGTATAATTTGGAGTACTAGGTGTAGTTTTGATCACCTGGTTGGTGGCATGAAGGGGAGTACAGATTGTACATTTCATCACCTGGTTGGTGGCATGGATGCCTAGTTGCCAAATTAGAGTAGGGGTTGTACATCTCATCACCTGGTTGGTGGTAATAGCGGTGGGTTGCCGAATAATTTTGGAATACTGGGCGTACTTTTGGTCACTTGGTTGGTGATAATAAAGGGTTTGGCTTTTTTGGGCATATGGGCCTTCGCCCTCCACATGACATTGCAGCCCATTATTTTGGGTTTTTTTTTTATTATTTTATATTATTTTATTTTTATCCTCTGATGGGGTTTATACATATTACCCTCTGATGGGGTTTATACATATGTCTTCGAAAGATAATAAAAATAAATTACATCATACAAAACAAGAAAAGTAAATCACATCATTCTAGTGGGGTGATTATTCTTTGCTTTTGCTTTCTCTTTTTCTTTCTCTTTTGCTTTCTCTTTTGCTTTCTGTTGGTAGCGTTCATTGGCTTGGATGGTTTTTGAGAGACTGGGAGTAATAGCTGCTGTCAGATCTGAATTCGAATGAGTTGGCTTGTTGGCCCATCATCATCATGGTTGTGGACTGCACCACCCCACTATGCATCCCATTAATATTATCTGCTTTTGCTTTATCTCAGTGGTAGCCATGCTTTCTGCTTTCCTTGTCGTAAGCATCCAATAGGTAAATCACCACCTCCACCTTGGCATAGTAATCTTTCCATTTCGGGGATAGCAAATACAAATCCAACTTATTAGCATCCTGAAGAATAGGGGTTATGAGTCATCCAATGATTGCCACAGCAACAGCAAAGTTTATGCTGCTGTTATACGAAAAGCTCTTCCCGTCTTTGCAGCTCGCATTCACAACCGGGTGCTGAGCAAGTGCCATAGCAACTGCCTTGGCCAACAATGCAGTAATTGTCACACCGTTTGGTTTCACCTTCTCATAAAGGGTGTCGATGGCGTCACTGTTAATCGGGTAGCCGACTCGGAAAGTCGGCACCGAGAGACTTTCGACTATGTTCTTCGAAACAGCAGCATGCATCGTGGTAAATGGCAACACGGTTGAGCTGGGAAGTAGAGGCGGGGATGCAGCAGAAGGCTTGGGTGGAGCAGTGGCCACCGGAGTGGGCTCGATGGCGACTGGTTTAGCAGGCTTGACAATTCCAACGGCTTCCTTCACGTCAGCAGGCGTAATTCGGCCAAAAGGGCCGGTGCCCACCACGGAGGCAATTTTGACCTTGTGCTGCTTGGCTAGCTTCTTAGCAAAATGAGTGGACACGCCCTTTTTGGCAGTGTAAGTAGGAGTAGCAGATGGAGCAGGCTGGGCAATTGCAGAGGTGGGAGTGGCTGTAGCAGGAGGAGGCGTGGGCGTAACAGCTAAGGATGAAGAAGACGATATGGATTTGGCTTTTTCCCTAGCTTCGGCGACTTCCTCTTTGGTCTCAGCGAGAAGCCCAATGGCGTCGCCGATGGGGGCGATCTCAGAGAGAGATCTGGCCCTTGATGTTTACAGAGGACCAAAACCGAGTGATGAGAGAAAGAGATGAGTGATTTTGAGATCTGGATCTTTTCTGTTTCTGGGTTTTTGCAAATTTTTGTAGATTCACGACGGAGATGAAAAAATGAAAGAGAACCGACACAACTTTTCGTATCGATTCTCACAGACGGCGCCAAATGTTGATGCACAAAACTGGAGGTCTTGGAACAACGTAAATCCGACCGTGAATCTGCAAGTAATGTAAATAACACAAGATGTATTGTGGTTCACCCTAAGGTTTGGGCTACGTCCACATTGATTGTATTGTATTTCTCTGAGAAGTGAGGGAGAGAGCCTCTGTAATATGAGACGGGATGTGAGAGGGTTTCAGGCCTAAGAGTTGGCCTCCCCCAATTGTGAGTGTGAGGGGTCATTTTATAGAATAAGGACTCATCACTTATCGTATTTGCCCCTTCTTTTATCACATAATTACATTTAAGTCCCCCAAGTATTTATACGAGGTCTAAATACGAGGCCCTAAATATGGTATAAACAAGGGACATGTACGAAGTGACATACCTTGGCTTATTTCCAATGTTTATGCATTGTCCTAGCTATCAAGAAACATTATGGAATTTCCAAGAGAGTGTTGAGGTACAATACAAGGTACCACTGAATATGGAATTGAGTACAAGAAGGTAGAAACTGCATTACCCATTCGCTACTGTGATAGTGACTGGTGTGGGAGTGATGATGACATGAAAACACCTCTTCTTATGCATTTTCCTTTAGAAGTGGAATATTTTCTTAGGCCTTAGTCAAACAACATAGTGTTGCACTTTCAGTTGTCGAAAGTGAGTATATAAGTGCAATATAAGTAACAACACAAGCGATTTGGCTGAGATTTGTGCTTGAGGATTTTGGAGAAATGAACACTGAAGCAACTCCACTTATGGTTGATATTAGCCATTGCAATGACCAAGAATCCTATTGTTTACTATTCAGTTCATCTGAGAGGCTTTGCAAGAAAGTGTTGTGAATTTACAGTATTGCATATCAGAGGAGAAAATTATCGGCATATTCATTAAGAAATTGTCTAAGGATCGATTCAACTATCTGATATGAGCACTTGGAGTAAAACTAGTTTAACAATTTAGAATGGAGTGTTGGAATGTGAATTGTTTCTGGTATATTGCATTTAAGCTAGAATGGTCTACTTAAGTCGATAGTACAAGTGCAAGGTCTAGATTCAATCCATCTTTGTATAACATGTATATCTTAGATTTAGCCAAGTGTCATGTTCTTATGGGAGACCTAGGATGTAAGCCTTAGTTTGGATCTAGTGCCAGTGATCTAAGGATAATGTTTTATATTCTGAGCTTTCTAATGATTTGAGTCGTATTCTTTACACAAAAATATACAATTTTCCTTTCTCCATTCTCTTGTCCCTTCTTCAACACTTTCCAAACCCAACAAGAGCTTCTCTCATTCTCTGTGAGAGTCCTTCCCCTTTTTGTGAGGGCTTCCATCTTGCCCACCATTTCTGGTGTCGACTCTAGCTTTGATTGGAGTCGGTTGCCTCTTTTCTCTTTCTTTTGTTTTCTCCTATTTTCCCCTTCTCTACCGTGTCCTCTTTTCTTTTATTTTCACTTCTTCTGATGTTTCTCCTCAATTTTCCCTATGGCCTGTCCTGTTCTTCTATTCTGATCGGTATCCCTCTCCCCATCTTTCCCTCAGTCAGATCTTCAACCATTTTTCCTCTTGAGTTCGTGTGTAGAGTTGGGGATTTTTTTTCTTGGCTTGGGTGTTTCCATCACCACCACGTTCTCCTTACTGTTTGTCGTTTTGCGACAGTGTTGCTCGTGGGTTTCCCCGAGCTTCTTCTTGGTAGTTGGCTAATCCCTCTTTGGTGCTTACTATCTTTTGTTAATGGCTGTGATCGGGTTGTTGCTCGGGGTTGGCAATGAGGCGATACTCAGTGGTGCATGATGCTTCAGTTGGCTGGTCTGGATCTCTGTCGGTGGAGGAGATTTCAGTAAAAGTTTCTTGGCAGCTGTGTGTTTTTTAGGCTTCATTGTTGTTGGGGCCTTTTTCTGGTTTTCTTTTTGTTTTGGCCCTTTTTGGGTTGTGTGTAGTTGTAAGTAGGGCCTTTGGTTTGCTTGTACTTTTGGGCTTGTTTTAATAAAAGTTGAGGGAGTTTGTATGTAGCTTTGCTATAGTCAAACTTTTACCCAAAAAAAAAATCGCCAGTTAAAATTACTACAAAACAGTTGAGAGGAATGGTAGTTTGAGCTACATCCATGAATTGATGGGGGTTTGCATGCTTCAGTTGAGTTGAGATGGTGAGTTTGGACTCAGGGTAATGTTGGGTGTGTATATATATATCAATGTTTTAAAAATCTCTGGTTTACGCCACCTAGGCCTTACTTAGGCGTTAGGCAGTTGGCTATCCCCTCGTTTAATTCCTACACATTTGAAAATTAAGAAAAGGCACCTACATATGCTTAGGAGCCCGCTAGCTTGCCTAGGCATCTGCCTAGGTCGCGGCCCTTACTTAGACAGAAAATAAATAATTGTCATTTTGCATTATGTTTTAATACTTTATAATCTAAACTTCATTCTATTTTGCAATTTATGTATCCCAACGCAATTATGTATTTCTTAAGTATAAGCAAACACTTATTTATACGATAGGCCCCAACCTACCGCTCGACTAACACGTAACGTCGTTTAGAACCTTTATATATATATAATATTCTTCATAATGAAAATAATGAATTAAAATTAATGATGCAGGTATATTTTGAAAATAAGTTATTAAACTTTGAAATGTAGACTTACAATTTTGCCTACTGGCAATTACAGATGATGATGAAAATAGTGATGGAGCTCGCAGGGCATCCTTGATAAAATAAAAGTGTTTACAAATTTAAAATGAGATGATGAGTGCCGAATACTAGACTTTGTTCTTGTTCTAGAGAATACGCAGAGTTTTCAACCTGCCGAGAATGGGTTCTGAATTGTGATGATATAGGTTGGAGATGGTTGGATGAATGATTGGAGCTGAAGCGGGAATCCCGATCTGCATGTGCTACTAGCTGTAAAAGCTGGAGAAATGATTTTCTTTTCACTGTAGATTCACGCAGCTGTCTTTGAAATGATGGATGAATAGTACAAAGTGATTTTTCCATTCATGAATAGTGACTTGTCTGAATGATTGCTGCTACTGTAGATATTGTTTTGCTGAAAGGATCACATGGCTGGTACTGTAGAATTTACATGGGTAAAATTTTAAAATGATTACAAATCTTATTTGAATTCTACAGTTCAAATGGGTCTTGGGAATCCTGGTAATCTGCCCATTTGGCCTTTTGCTTGCTGAAGGGTTGTTGTGAAGATGCATCTGAAGATTCTGAGGAGTTTGAGTCTTCAGTATGGAGCATGGCTGCTTCTACAAGTAATTGTTGGGTAAGGTCCTTGAGCTGGGATGATTTTTCTTTCTTTTTCGAACTTGACTTGGATGACTTAGAAGTGCCTTAGAGAGATGATGAGGGACTTATGTCTGATATGGATTGTTCTAGAACTGTTGGCAGTGCCATTTTTTGCTGGACTGGTTGTGTCGGAATGGCTTGAACTTGAGCTTGAATGACGGGAAATTCTAAGAGGACCAGGTTGATGATCTTCTGGTGATTGAACTTGTCCCACCATTTGATTGCTTTTTGTCGATAGACTTCTCCAGTTTTCACTTCATAATTCCACTTCATTATCCACGAGATTTTGTATTTAGCCATGAACAAAGGAAGAAGAGTGATGTAGTGGTTGAATCAACTTTTGTCAAATTTCTTTTGGAAATTTTTTGATAGGATGTGCATGAGATCCTCGGGAAGGAGGCTGGCTGTTGGGCCATGAGAAGACCACCATCTGGGAAACCATGCTGAGAAATTCAATCTGAAACTCTTATCAAAAGTAACAGACCATGAATGACTAAAGTCTTCTGCTTGATGGAGAAAAATATTAGACCAAGCGTCGATATCATCAAAATAATTGTATGTGTTATTAGGAATAAGAACATGCTGGGAATGAAGAGGTTTGGATTGGTAAATGGGGAATCCCCATTCTGTTTCGGTTAGGAATTTTCCAATGTGAAGGGCATGATAAAGTATTTTGTTAGCATGAGTTGTACTAAGAATTGGCTTAATAGTAATGGATTCGGTCTCATTGAGAATGGCCTGGTAATATTTGAGGGTTTTATGTGGTGCATTGGGTAAATAATGAAAATTGGCTGGGAATTCCGTTTTGGCTATTTTTGCTAGTGTTTGTTCTTTTGAAATATTGGGAGGTATGCTGAAAAGGTATTCCTTGGGTGATTTGTTGACATAAGGAGAGGTTTTAGTATAACTGGTTGATTGAGATGATGATGGATAGGGGCATGGATGAATATGGATCAAACTGACTGACTAATGCCGTTTGGTAATTTGGTCTTGGTGTTTGGTAATTTGGTCAGAAATTTCCTATTGTGGATCCTAAATGAGTGAATCGGTTGGTTATGGCTAAGGCTGATGAGGAATCGGGAATAGATTCCTGTTTTGGTGGTGGTAAAGTGGCTGGGAGCCTTCTTTGATTGGCTTACATATATAGGAAGCCTTTCAGGGAATGGATCCCATTTTTTTTTTATAAAAATAGGAATTAGTTGTTGGGCTCATACCAAATCGAACTTTAACGATCAAAATCGTCTATTTTTCAAGTTGTACCTCATAGATCATCCTTACAAATTATTAGCCAAATTAGAAATATTTGAAGTATCTAAATTGAGTTCAAAGAAATTGACGAACATTTTGTTCTCTAAGAAACAATGAAATTTCAATGTGATAGTTAAATAGACAAATGATTTTGAATTAAGTTGAATTTTTGTAAGGATGATCTATGAATCGAGACTTACAAAATAGACGGTTCAGATCGTTGAAATATGACATAGAGTGAACCCTACAACTAGTCCATATTTTTATCCAAAAATTAGAATCCCTTTGAATAAAGGGCCTAGGGCCTATATATGAATGCTTTATGGAATATGAATATACTTAAAGTTGTAGGAGGGAGGGAATCATATTCATACTTAAATTATATATATACTAAAACCCAGTTTCTTGTTACTGTTTTGCACTGTGAATGAACAGTGAAATGATGGATATACCCTTGGGAATCCATGGGTTCCGTGGGTCCCTTGGCATCCACAACAATGTGATCCTCCATTTTGGTAGTTGTTTCCTTTTAGGGTTTTTGTGTGTTTTTCCTAATGAATTAAAATGCTCTCAAGTTCCTTTGATTATTACTGCATTGGATCCTCAATTGGAACTCATCTCTCATCAGATTCAATTGATTGAGGGTATCAATTGACATCACCCTTTTAACTTTACCATGATGTGGTTCCACAAATTAAGTCATACCGCTTTCTCTCATTTAAATTCTTAAAGTTTTAATTGGAATTTTTTTAACAGTTTTTATGAAATTTGTTATCTTTGTTGTTGTTTTGGATTTTTATAAGGTGTTTATGATTCAGTTAATGGGGTTTGTTTTCATTTAAGATTAATTTGGTTCCTGCTAAAGTAATCAAACATTGAAAGCTTGGAACCAACGATCTTTCGAAGAGGGTGGTTGTTCAATGTTTTCATTTATGTCTTTTTAGTTGTATGAATGTGGTGGTATGATTTGCTGTTTACATTAATAATTCCAATGTTTTATTATGTTTCTTTTAGTTTAACTGTTTTGCATATTTGATTGTCCTGTGATTGAAATAATTTGATGTGTACAATGAAACAAAATTCATTGAAAAAAGGGATGTAGAATTCAATTTTTCAAACTTTTTTATTTTTGTTTTTTAAAATTATCCTTATCAAACCTAATAAAATTTTGTAAACCGATGATAAACAGTTTTTTTTTTCTTTTCCTTTTTATAGTATTTGAGAAACTTTTGAAGTGTGTTTTTGGCTTTGAAGACGCTCTGTGCTAAAGGTAAGTAATCTAAACTTTTGATGTCATTTGATTCAAAGTTTAATTATATAGTTTTATTAATTTTTTTTTTTGATTGAAGTCAAGTTTCGTATTATGTTTATGTTTATTAAGATCAACTTTGTTTTAAACATCTGTTTACATTTGATATAGGCTATATTGTTTTGTATGTGTTATATCTCTATTAAATATATTATTTTTTGTTTTTCTTTTTTTCGAAATATGTTTTGCAGTTGTTTGCTTTTGAATTAGCCGTCAGAGTTCCTTTGTATCATGTCTAAACGATCTATAACTGATACAATGAGTGATGGTCTAGAGCAAAAAGAAAACATTGGCAATAGTGAATATGATTTTTTGAGTGAGCATAATCATCAACCAAAAAGACTTTGTAGAACCGCTTATATACAAAATTGTGAAAGCACTTCTGTTAGCGAAACTGATGCATTAGTTTATGAATATTCACGAGCTGAATATCAGTGTTCCTCCAGTGCATCTTCTGTTAACCAATGTGTTATTACACCTGTGAGCGATGTTGAAGCACTAGATACTACCCCATTCAAAAATGAAATATCTGTTTGTGATCGAAAAGGCAAAAACATTATTGGTTTCTCAACCGGCATTGAAAACTCTGTTGGAAAAAGCTTAGGTGCTAACAATTATAATTTCATGATTAAATGTCAAGCCTTTTTCCAAGCAACCAGAAAGGGTGAGTTTTACAATTTGTATAATGATTGTTTCGTTTAGATTCGATATTTACCGTTTAGCTACTTGCATGTAGTGATTAATTTATTCTTTGTTTTTATGCGTTGTCTTTTTAGGGATTATGAAACATTATATGGATTTGGGTGACAAAACTTACAAATGTGTATACTGTGGTGCATTATTTTGGTTAAAAGAGTCTCTTAAACACACCTGGAAAACAAATCAGCCCATTTTCACTCTATGTTGTCAACAAGGATGATTAAATTTTCGACTCCAAAGCGGACACCTGTTTTTTTTAGATTCCTTGCTTGATCTAAATGGAGGTAAAAAAAGTTTATCATTTCAAGAAAATATTAGAACTTACAACTCGATGTTTTCATTTACTTCAATGGGAGAAAAAGTTGATAATTCAATTAATGACAGATCAAGTCCTTACATTTTTAAAATTAGTGGCCAAGTTTGTCATTTGATGGGGTTTCTTTTGCTTGTTGATAGAGTCACCAAAATTTGCTCAATTCTATGTTTATGATACATATAATGAAACACAAAAATCATCTAAGGGTTGTTAATTGCACTAGAACAAATGAAATACTTGATTCAACAATTGTTGAAAAGTTGATTAAGATGTTTGATGAGTCAAATGAGCTGGTAAAACTTTTTCGAACAGCGAGAGATAAATTTGAAAAGGATGGTTTGGTCAATTTCAAAATGACGTTGTTGGGTAGATAATCAAATGATAGCAAGCAATATGATCAACCAACAAGTGATGAAATAGGTGGATTAATAGTTGGTGATATAGGTTTGTCAGACTCTAATAGAGATATTATTATAGATTGTAAGAGTGAAGGGTTAGAATGTGTTGCAAAATTTATGGCTCTTCAGTACCCTATTCTTTTTCCATATAGTGAAGATGGTTATAAGCCAGATTTAAAATGGAATGAAAATTATACAACAACAACAACAACAACAACAACAAAGCCTTTTCCCACTAAGTGGGGTCGGCTATATGAATCCTAGAACGCCATTGCGCTCGGTTTTGTGTCATGTCCTCCGTTAGAACCAAGTACTCTAAGTCTTTTCTTAGAGTCTCTTCCAAAGTTTTCCTAGGTCTTCCTCTACCCCTTTGGCCCTGAACCTCTGTCCCGTAGTCACATCTTCGAACCGGAGCGTCAGTAGGCCTTCTTTGCACATGTCCAAATCACCGGAACCGATTTTCTCTCATCTTTCCTTCAATTTCGGCCACTCCTACTTTACCTCGAATATCCTCATTTCCAATCTTATCATTTCTTGTGTGCCCACACATCCCACGAAGCATCCTCGTCTCCGCCACACCCATTTTGTGTACGTGTTGATGCTTCACCGCCCAACATTCTGTGCCATACAACATCGCTGGCCTTATTGCCGTCCTATAAAATTTTCCCTTGAGCTTCAGTGGCCTACGACGGTTACACAACCCGCCGGATGCACTCTTACACTTCATCTATCCAACTTCTATTCTATGGTTGAGATCTCTCTAATTCTCCGTTCTCTTGCACGATATATCCTAGGTAGCGAAAACGGTCGCTTTTTGTGATCTTCGCTAGATTGCTCCGATCATTAGTGTGGATAAGTATATAAATGGATATAGATAGGAAAGCAAACACAAGATGTACGTGGTTCACCCAGATTGGCTACGTCCACGGAATAGAGGAGTTCTCATTAATTGTGAAGGGTTTACACAAGTACATAGGTTCAAGCTTTCCTTTAGTGAGTACAGGTGAATGATTTAGTACAAATGACATTAGGAAATATTGTGGGAGAATGATCTCGTAATCACGAAACTTCTAAGTATCGGAATGTGGTATCGTCTTGACTTGCCTTATCTGTCTCACAGGTAGATGTGGCATCTTCTCTGGAAGTACTCTTCCTCCATCCAGGGGTGGTATCTGTAACTGGTGGAGATGCACAAGGTAATGTATCAATTTCACTTGAAGCTTACTTGTAGTTTCAGGCTTGGTCAAGCGCGATACAAACCATGTAGTAGGAGTCCCTCAAGTTGCCGAGCTAGGGGATTTGCTGAAAGAGGTGACAGACAAGGTAAGCAATCAGAGCTCCGGCTGATTGTTCACATTCTCCCTATCTTGCAGGCAGCATGAAGGATAAAGAGAAGAAAAATGAGAAGAGATGATATGGGATACTTTTGCTTTTGAATAAGTAACTTTCCACAGGCTTATTCTTGAACTGAGCTGGAGGGTTTTCTGGTTTCCTCCAGAGTATAAGGCCGACTGAAGAATTTGAGGGTCAAAACAAGTCCATCAAATCTAGAGTACGTTCGACCCTACTGATATGGGATACTTTTGCTTTGACAGAGTAATGGATGTATCGGCACGTGTGCTGTTACGCTTGTCTCCACATGCTTCCTTGTATCCTTCTCACTTGCCCTATCTGTTCCTCAGGCAGATGCGGTATCTTCCCTGGAAGCATAAGATGTTGAAGATGAGTACTCGAGAGCAATGCCAGGTAAGTAAGTTCCAGGCAGTCAGTTCCTGGCTGGAAGCTTGATTCCAAGTGCTGACTGATTGCTCTCTTTCTCCTTGTCTTGCAGGTAAGAACAAGGCCAAAGGAAAAGACAGGGAAAAAGCATGATATGGGATACTCTTGCTTTTAACCCTGATGATATGAGATATTCTTGCTCTAGTATAACTTGTTTGCAGAGGTATTATCGGGGGGAAAGAAAGCTGAATATTTCGAAAGGCTTCGTTGAGAGTGCCCTCTCATATATGAGGAAGGGTTGAGCATTTTTGCAGGTCTGTCTGTCCGTTGGGGATGGAGGTTGACATATATAGGAGTCTCCTTAACAACAAGTAGTAATGCTATTCCTTTACCCTGTCAGAGCACTTTGAAAAAGTGGTCTGTGGTATGTGGAAAGCTGATGTTGCGTGTGAAGATTACAGACAGCTTTATCCAAGGAGATCCGGCTCTTGTAGTTGGGAAAGTGTTGCCTCTTCGGTTTTCGAACAAGCAATCCTATCAGGGATCTGGCTCTCGAGATTCGGAGAACGATGTCTCTTCGATTTTTGAGAAAGCAATCCTGCTGGGGGTCTGGCTCTCGAGATTCGGAGAGCGGTGTCTCTTCGATTTTTGAGAAGGTAATCATGTTGGGAGTCTGGCTCTCGAGATTCGGGGGGCGGTGCCTCTTCGATTTTGGAGCAAGCAATCTTGTTGGGAGTGTTTTCTCGAATGTGAGTAAAGGTTGGGCCTGTTTGCTAGTCTACCTTGCCACGAAGCACAGGGGTTGACACACAGGGACTTTCCAATTATCCAGCAATGGTACTGTTCCTTTACCCTCTCTTCGATTTTTGAGAAAGTAGTCATGTTGGGAGTCTGGCTCTCGAGATTCGGAGGACGGTGCCTCTTCGATTTTGGAGCAAGCAATCTTGTTGGGAGTGTTTTCTCGAATGTGAGTAAAGGTTGGGCATGTTTGCTAGTCTACCTTGCCACGAAGCACAGAGGTTGACACACAGGGACTTTCCAATTATCCAGCAGTGATACTGTTCCTTTACCCTTGTGGGTAATAATATGGGGTAGCTAGACCTTCAAAATTTATGTGTCTAAACTTTGTTAGTGCTGTTTCTTTGCTATTCTTTTACCCGTCTTGGTCAGAGCGATGTAGTGGAAGCTGCAAGCTTCACGTGCTCAACTTTGGCAGAGAACTTTGGCAAAGTTATCTGTGATACACATGAGCTACTATTGCGTGTGGGAAGTGGGTGATTGAACAGTAAGACTCATGTGCTTTCTACTTCACCAGAAGTCTTCGACAGAATGCCCATAATTTCCGCAAAGCTGAGTGTGCGTGTGACAGGTGCTGCCAAGGCTGGAAAAGTAGGTGCCTCTTCGATTTCTGAGATCGGCCCTCGTGGTCTCTGAGCAGCCCAACTTTTGAGAAAGCAAGCGCCTCTTTGATTTCTGAGATCGGCCTTCGTGGTCTTTGAGCAGCCCAACTTTTGAGAAAGCAGACGCCTCTTCGATTTCTGAGATCGACCCTCGTGGTCTCTGAGCAGCCCAGCTTTTGAGAAAGCAAACGCCTCTTCGATTTCTGAGCAGGCGCCTCTTCGATTTCTGAAGCTCCGTCGAGTGCAGATTTTTATAGGGCTGGCATTAAGTTCCAAAGCACACTTGAATCTCCACCAGTAGAAGCTCCATTCTTACACTTCTAAGATCTTGATTTGTTCGACCTCTTCTCTCTTCAACACCTTTGAAAATGTCTGGCCCCTCCGACCGTCGTTTTGACTTGAACCTTGTTGAAGAGGCAGCCCCGCCTTCTCCAGACAACATATGGCGCCCATCCTTCGTCTCCCCTACTGGTCCTCTTACCGTTGGGGATTCCGTTATGAAGAATGATATGACCGCTGCGGTGGTGGCCAGGAACCTTCTCACTCCCAAAGATAACAGACTACTTTCCAAACGATCTGATGAGTTAGCTGTTAAGGATTCTCTGGCTCTCAGTGTTCAGTGTGCAGGTTCTGTGTCTAATATGGCCCAACGCCTATTTGCTCGAACCCGCCAAGTTGAATCATTGGCGGCTGAAGTGATGAGTCTCAAACAGGAGATTAGAGGGCTCAAGCATGAGAATAAACAGTTGCACCGTCTCGCACATGACTATGCTACAAACATGAAGAGGAAGCTGGACCAGATGAAGGAATCTGATGGTCAGGTTTTACTTGATCATCAGAGATTTGTGGGTTTGTTCCAAAGGCATTTATTGCCTTCGTCTTCTGGGGCTGTACCGCGTAATGAAGCTCCAAATGATCAACCTCTGATGCCTCCTCCTTCTAGGGTTCTGTCCAGTACTGAGGCTCCGAATGATCCCCCTCCGGTGCCTTCTCTTTCTGGGGCTCTACCGACTGCTGCGACTTCTCCTAAGCAACCTTTGTGAAGGCTCTCTCTTGTTTGTTTATTTTGACTCATGTATATGTACATATTTGTAGCTTATCGGGGATATCAATAAATAAGCTTTCCTTCATTTCAACGTATTGTGTTAAATACACCAAAGCCTTCTTCTCTAAGTTCTTTGAATTTTCTTTTGTTGGAGCTTTGTGAGTGGAGCATGTAGGTTGAGGTAGTGTTCCCTTAATTTCCTGAGTGAGGAAAACTTCTCGGTTGGAGACTTGGAAAATCCAAGTCACTGAGTGGGATCGGCTACATGAATCTTAGAACGCCATTGTGCTCGGTCCTGTGTCATGTCCTTCGTTAGATCCAAGTACTCTAAGTCTTTTCTTAGAGTCTCTTCCAAAGTTTTCTTAGGTCTTCCTCTACCCCTTCGGCCCTGAACCTCTGTCCCATAGTCGCATCTTCTAATCGGAGCGTCAGTAGGCCTTCTTTGCACATGTCCAAACCACCGTAACCGATTTTCTCTCATCTTTCCTTCAATTTCGGCTACTCCTACTTTACCCCGGATATCCTCATTCCTAATCTTATCATTTCTCGTGTGCCCACACATCCAACGAAGCATCCTCATCTCCGCTACACCCATTTTGTGTACGTGTTGATGCTTCACCGCCCAACATTCTGTGCCATACAGCATCGCCGGCCTTATTGCCGTCCTATAAAATTTTCCCTTGAGCTTCAGTGGCATACGGCGGTCACACAACACGCCGGATGCACTCTTCCACTTCATCCATCCAGCTTGTATTCTATGGTTGAGATCTCCATCTAATTCTCCGTTCTTTTGCAAGATAGATCCTAGGTAACGAAAACGATCGCTCTTTGGTATTTCTTGATCACCGATCCTCACCCCTAACTCGTTTTGGCCTCCATTTGCACTGAACTTGCACTCCATATATTCTGTCTTTGATCGGCTTAGGCGAAGACCTTTAGCTTCCAACACTTCTTTCCAAAGGTTAAGCTTTGCATTTACCCCTTCCTGAGTTTCATCTATCAACACTATATCGTCTGCGAAAAGCATACACCAAGGAATATCATCTTGAATATGTCCTGTTAACTCATCCATTACCAACGCAAAAAGGTAAGGACTTAAGGATGAGCCTTGATGTAATCCTACAGTTATGGGAAAGCTTTCAGTTTGTCCTTCATGAGTTCTTACGGCAGTCTTTGCTCCTTCATACATATCCTTTATAGCTTGGATATATGCTACTCGTACTCCTTTCTTCTCTAAAATCCTCCAAAGAATGTCTCTTGGGACCCTATCGTACGCTTTCTCCAAATCTATAAAGACCATGTGTAAATCCTTTTTCCCATCTCTATATCTTTCCATCAATCTTCGTAAGAGATAGATTGCCTCCATGGTTGAGCGCCCTGGCATGAACCCGAATTGGTTGTCCGAAACCCGTGTCTCTTGCCTCAATCTATGCTCAATGACTCTCTCCCAAAGCTTCATTGTATGACTCATTAGCTTAATACCCCTATAGTTCATGCAATTTTGTACGTCGCCCTTATTCTTGTAGATTAAGAATACTTATGAGAGCTTATATAGCTTATCAGATTCAAGAAAGAGATCCATACTTAACTACTTTGTTAAAAGGAGGTAGACTTTTTCAACAATATTTAGTAGATTCTTATGCTTGGGAGCAGCCTCTCCATAAATGGGGGTAAGGCTAGCCGACATTCACCTCTCCCAGACCCTGCGTAAAGCGGGAGCCTTGTGCACTGGGTACGACCTTTTTAGAGGTCGCACTTGGTGCGATGGCAAGTGCCTTTGCCCATGAGCGGTAGATCTCGGGTTCGAGACTTGGGAGCAGCCTCTCCATAAATGGGGGTAAGGCTAGCCGACATTCACCTTTCCCAGACCCTGCGTAAAGCGGGAGCCTTGTACACTGGGTACGACCTTTATGTAGTAGATTCTTATGCGACGCTTGAAGAAGATAGATTGGATTACATAAGACAAAATCAAAAAAATTTAAGAAGTGAGATTTACAAAGGAATTTATGACGCTGTGTCAAGAGGTGACAACGATGCAAATAGTTTGGGACAAAAAATTGTTTTGCCAGCTTCGTATACAGGAAATCCTAGATATATGATTAATAATTATCAAGATGCTATGAGTATTTGTAGAGAACATGGACATCCTGATTTATTTATAACATTTACCTGTAATGTGAAATGGCCAGAAATTATAAGAGAATTTGAAAAAAAAGCCGGGCTACAAACCTGAGGACAAACATGATATAATTTCTAGAATATTTAAAATGAAACTTGATGATGTGCTCGATTTCATCAAATCTGGAGAGCCTTTTGGTCAAGTTGAAGCAAGTAAGTTCTCAAAACTTATTACTTTGCTTATCTTGGTTTGTTTTTTTTTTGTTTTTCCTTCAAGAAGCTAACTTTTTTTTTTTATGGGTTTTTGTTTGTCTCAATTGATTTTCCAAACAGATGTTTGTACAATTGAATTTCAAAAAAGACCTCATTCTCATATGTTAATATGGTTGAAATCAAATTTCAAATGTTATGTGCCATCAAATATAGATTCAATTATATGTGCAGAATTGGCAGAAAAAATTTGTTAACCCTCGGCTTTATGAGATTGTTAATCAATTTATGATTCATGGTCCATGTGGACATGTTAATAAAAATTCTCCTTGCATATGGGAAAATAAGTGCTCCAAAAAATTTCCTAAGCCTTATAAAAATGAAAATGGTTTTCCAATTTATAGGCGTCGGGATGATGATACAAAGTTTGTTATAAAAAAATGGATTGAAAATTGATAACAGTTTTGTTGTTCCTTATAATCCCGAGTTACTTTTGAGATATAATGCTCATATAAATGTTGAATCCTGTTGAGATATAAGCTTCTAAGAGAAGAATTAAACTATGATTTCAAAGAATTGTCAAAAAAACACGCAAATGTAAAATTGCAACTTAATTAAAGTCAAAAACTTATCTACGATTGTGTCATAGATGTTGTGGAAAGAAAAAGAGGTGGTTTGTTTTTTGTTTATGGTCATGGAGGCACTGGAAAAACTTTCTTATGGGATGTTATCATAAGTAAGCTTATATATGAGAAAAAAATTGTTTTAGTTGTGGCATCATCAGGAATAGCTTCATTGTTATTACCAGGTGGTAGAACAGCACATTCTAGATTTAAAATTCCATGGTTGTTACTGATTCTTCAATTTGTGCAATAAAAAAAATTCATCTTGCAACATTAATTGAAAAAACAGATTTGATTATATGGGATGAAGCACCGATGAATCACAAACATTGTTTTGAAGCATTAGATAAATCAGTTTCTGATATTATGTCTCATTTAAATGATTCACAAGGCAATACTTCATTTAGTGGTAAAACTCTTTTATTAGGTGGTGATTTTCGACAAATATTACCTATTATACCTGGAGGAACCAAAGAGGACATGATAAATGCTTCTTTAAATAGTTCTTATCTGTGGTCACATTTTAAAATATTTTGTTTAAAGGAAAACATGAGATTATCAAAAAATGGGTTAGACATTGATGAAAAGAGAAGAATCAGTGATTTTGCAAATTGGATTTTACAAATAGGTGATGGAAAAATCGGTGAAAACAATTCAAATGATAAAGATACATCTCTGATTGAAATACCTAAAGATTTAATAGTTAATTGTTCTGACAACCCAATTTTATCAAATTTTCTTGCAACTTATCCCAATTTTGAACATTCTTATCAAGATTTTGCCTACTTGAGAGAACATGCTATTATAACACATCGAAACACAATTGTTACAGATATAAACAATTATACAACCCATTTGTTACCTAGAGATGAACATGTGTTTCTAAGCTATGATTCTTTGTGTTCTTCAAATGGAAATAATGAAAATTTAGAAATATTGTATCCTATGGAATTTTTGAATAAGCTCGACTTCAATGGTTTATCTACACATAACCTAATTTTGAAAATAGGAATGCCAATTATGCTATTACGAAATATAAATCAATCTTTGGGTTTGTGTAATGGAACTAGATTAGTAGTTACTCAATTATTCAACCAAATTATTGAAGCTAAAATACTTGCTCGAAACAATATTGGTCACAAAGTATTCATTCTGAGAATCACTTTGACAGCAACAGAAAGTAAGTGGCCTTTTATTTTTAAAAGACACCAATTCCCTGTTAGACCATGTTATGCAATGACCATCAACAAAAGTCAAGGGCAATCTTTGAAACAAGTTGATTTATATATTCCTGAACCTGTTTTTACCCATGATCAATTATATGTAGCATTATCTAAAGTTACGTTAAAAGAAGGTTTGAAGATTTTGATTCCAAATGGAGAGAATAACGTAAACAACTAAACTGCAAACATAGTGTTTAAAGATGTATTGCAAAATTTATGAGCAAACTGTTTATTTTATTAACCTATGTATAAACTGACACACCCCGACCGAGATCAAGGCATGCTGGCCGTCACGTGAGAGTGACGTAGCTATGTGCACAGTGTGGAAGCAATAATGATACAAAATATACGAATAATCAAAAACCAAATTACTAGATTGCACTACTAAACAGGAAGTGATATGAGTTAGTTACAAAAGTAAACACTCATAATCAGAGCATAAAAGTCTAGATGTAGTCCAGTAGAACAAGTACTAGTTATACAGTACTAGGAATGTCCTACTATTATTTAGATAAGTAAGAACTGCCGACGTCCTCAAGCCACCAACAACAAGCTTACTTCAAACCTGGAGGAGCACAAAACAAAAAACGTGAGTGGGCCAAAAACAAATGCTTTACAAAACCATTTCATTTATCAATATACTAACCCCTCGCTGTAAAACATGTATAATTTTTCCTAGAATTAAGATATAAGCATATACATAATATATATATATATATATATATATATATATATATATATATATATATATACACACACACACATATGAAATCATATCAATTCAATTCATGCTTCACATAATCATATTCAAATGTATGCCATGCCAAGATATAACAGAGTAAGCAATTCAGGTAAGAATAAATTCATAGAAATATGATATGTTAGCCGAAACCACTAAGGTGGTCTGTACGGCTGATTTCATAGCTCAAAGTTACTTTAGCCGGAGTCACTATAATGACCTATACGACAACATACTGCACATAAGTCGGAACCACTAAAAAGGGTTTTGTATGACAAGATTGGGTGTAATATAATTATGCTTAATTTTACTCTCTCATAATAGCCGGGCGATAAATCGCTAATCACCTACGAGTCAAAACCATAAATAAGGTCTGTACGACAATACTGTGCACTTAAGTTAGGTCCAATATGAGCATATACTGCGGGAGGTGACGTAAATAAGCAGGCCTGTACTTCATATCTCTGGCTAAATCACAATCACCCTAGGTGCAGTTTTATGAGCTCAACATTATTCAATCACATATCACATCATCGATGATTCACATAACCAAACATAACTTATCTTAACTTACATGTGCCTTCATAGCACCACATTTAAATATATAAGGTATCACACACCAATTCATACACGAAACATAATTGTATATGCATGGCATTTATGGCATATTATCATTTAAACATATTTTTTTAGGGAAAATATCAAGTATATAAATATATACTGAAAACCAAAAGCCCACTCACTGGTATGTCGAAGGGTCGTAGCCTCCTAGTCGTCCGTGGATACGCTCGTCCTCGGGATAAGCCTCACCTATATGCGAATTAACTATAAAAACGTTATTTTAAAGCACATACACAAAACTAGCTAATAACTTCTCATACAAAGCTCAATTTTGGTATTTGAATATACCAACGCGACTTACACAACCTCACGAACATCGTGATATTTTTAAAATAATTTTTTTGTGGCTCACACGCCCTCACGTGCCGGGGAAGGCATGGCCCCATGCGCATCATCTTCAACCTCCAGACGCCAGAACAGTGTTGCCAGCGCCGGATTCTGGGCAGACCTGTAACTGCCTTTTTCTCGCTCGTTTTTGCATTAGTTTTCACACAATTTTCACCAGAATGCCATAAATCACGAGAGGAAGAAGGTTATACCTCTTGGGAGCTTCAAATCCCTCGAAAACTCGTCGGGAAAATTCTACCAAAACCGACCACCTTTGAACCTCGTGATCCCGACGTCAAAATCGAGCCAACGGAGCACTCCGAGCTTCGTGAGAACCTCCTAAAGCTCGTTGTGAGCTTGGATTGTCCTAAAACATAACCATTCAAAAGTTCATGAATAGTGCTCAACTCGGAGCTTGAGTTTTTAACGTGATATCGAACGAGTTCTTACATGAAATAGGCACCCTTGAACTCGTATGGTCCTCACGAACACAATGGTACCATTTTCTTCCTCGATCTGTGAAGATTTGGCTTGGTTCATGGTTGTCCGTACGAAGGAGAGGGAAGAGAGAGTGAGTCCGAGAGAGAGAAGAGAGAGTACGGGAGAGTGAGTGAGAGAGGATGTGTGGTCCAGATTTTTGGGTCACCAATCAAAACAAACAATTTCCTTACTTCCAATTGGGTCCAAAGACTTAGGAAATTAATGAATGGGTCCAAAATCCAACTTAAATCACACAACATACTTTAACGTCTAAGGGTAAAATTGTCATTTCACGTCATCGAGAATAATCTTCCGAGACGGGTTGTGACATAAACATTTACATTTTTTATTCAATGTGATAAAATAGTAGTATAACAATGTTGGTACCATACGCTTTGGCCAAATTTTTCTTACATCTAATTACAAATGTTGTTTCAGTTTGCGATTTTGATTAGGATAAAATGCTTTGACAAAACAACTGCATATTTTTTACTAAATTCTACCTTATTTTCCAACTTTTGTCCATTCACATTTTACAATTTTTTTTCACTTATCATTGACTTTCTTCCATTGCTTTCTTTCTTTTGCAGATGCCGTATGAACACTTAAGAAGACATATTACCTTCACACTCTCCAAAACAATTGAGGTTGAGATTAAACAGGTGAAATATGGGTTTAAAAAGTTATGCTGCAATGTTTCATTCTTCTTTTGCATGTTTTGTCTACATTTGTTTTATAGCATGTTACACGCATGGTTTAGATGTTTACACAAATTTAACACCTTTAACTTACATCTTAATAAATACTTATACAACGTGTTTTATATATACTTTTTCTGCTATAGATTACAATTTGCACTACATTCTTTCTGCTCTATACACACTGAACAATATCTTCTTCTCTCTACCTATTCTGTTTTTTAATATTTTACAAAAAAAATCAAACATTTATCCGTTTCAAATTTCTGGCAAAAAATTAAAATTTCAGCATTTTCAAAGAGATTAAAGATGTTTTAATAAACAAAGTTTTTATAATTGCTTTTTAGATATGCAGTGAGGTGTTAACATCCTACCCTAACGATATCTAAATCGTCAACCACAATGGAACAATTTGAATGGTATGTTTTCTTAACTTTCTTTTCTTGGTTGTCTCGAGTTTAAATTCAATGTTTACTAACCCTTCTCTTCAGGGGAATTGGCTGCTACCAATATATATCTATATATACACAAACTATCTTCTTTTTACCTGCTCTGAATACATGCCTAATTCCTTATTTGTTCACCGATGAGTTAAATTGAACATGTGTAAGAGTATCTTCGATGGGAACATCTAGATTTATACTTTTGCATGTCCAACTCAAACCCCTCATTGAACAACCAAAAAATTAGCCATGTGTTTACAACAAGTCAAAATAAGAAAGCATTTGTATATAAATTGGTAGCAACCCATTCATCTGAAGAGAAAAGATGGAAATAATGATTATTTCTCAAATAATGGAGCCTGAAATAATGCTGCAAATTATATCTCTGTATTACATAGAGACACCAAACTAACTATACCTGATCCATCTTTTTACACCATTTCAATCAACATATTTAATTGAATTCCATCATTTACACCAAAACATGTAAACAACGATCTCAAATTTTGGAAACCAAACAATGATCTGTTTAAAGTTTCGTTTTTTTTTTCTTTTTTTTTTCAAATTTTGGTTGTTTTGTTTATGTGTTCAGATGCCTGATTTTCCGACAAGGCGATTTCGGCCGGTAACCAGAGAACTAGACCTCGCTACTATTGATAAACGATTCCTCTTACTCCCATGACAAATATTCAGGTATTGCATATTGGATTTCATTTCAGTTTTTAGAAAACAGTCAGGTAGTTCTTTGATTCTGCAGGTGAAGATAATACACACGATAACATAGTACTCCTACACCTTTGAATAACGGGTCAACAACCCAACTCCAAACTAGCAAGCAACGGACCATCCCTAACCCTCATAAAGTCGCATGGGCCGCCACCAGGAAGGCCCTTCCAAACCCTCTGCATCAGCATCCAGGTAAATCCAACTCATGCTCTCTACTTCACAAGTTCATTGTTATTTTGTGTAATATATTATGATTTCTCGAACTGTAAATTCAGATGTGGCGATGAATTTTCTCTGCAAATTTGGATATTTGGATGTTGGTTAAAATTAGGGGAATGGCTCCGATTTTGTTAGTCAATTAATTTAATTTTTTGTTTATCTCAAGCTTCTAAATAATTTCCTGCATCATTGCTAAGTTTTACTCACTGAAATTTGAGGGGTGAATTTTTTTACCTTATGACCTCATTTGTGATTATCTAGTGCATAATTGTCTTTTGATCAGATTTCCGTTGAAGTGAATGGCAAACTGCAGTGTGATGTTAAGTGTGATGTTCAAACTTTGTGGCCTTTTGAAATAGGTGGGAGCATAATTCTTTCTACTATAGATTGTTCCCCTTTCCATTTCCATGAGGTCAAAGCTCAAATCTCTGTATTTTTGTGTTGGAGAAGTTGGTGGAACAAATTGTGCTTTACTCTACATATGACCAATGTCTTTGATTTTACCTATTTTGATAATGCTTGAATTATGCTTCTTGGTTTTTAATTGGGTTTTTGTGTAGTGAGTTGGATAGATAGTACATATAGCATAGGTTTGGTTGCATATTTATTGGAAAAAGAAAAACACGGAGAGGCACAACACACTGAGGATAAACCTTTTGTCTTCAGGTTAGCACTACTTCTTTTTCCTACCAGTCATAGGTGTGCTAATAGTGTTGAGAACAATGCCTAATTTAGTTTAACTCTTTTCATTTTGATAATTACCTTTTCCACTGCCTTCTTGAACTTGGAATTAGTTTGATATCATTTTGGTTTTAAGCTTTTATAAAAGTATTTCATTCCAATGAATAAGTCATTGATCTATTAACTCTTATTTTGTTGAAGATTTAGTGCTAAAAGCTAGGAGTTACAAGTATTACATTCCATTCACCAAGTCATTGATATATTAACTCTTATTCGCTAGAGGATTGAGATTTTAACTCTTCTCATCTTTTCTGCAGCCAATAACAAGAATAAATATTTTCCATTGCTTCACCTGCTTCTACCAACAAATTGAAACCTAAACATTAAAATTTCATCACTACGATTTCACCCATTTATCATAAAATTGGTAGACATAACTTCATACCATCTCAGGGCAAAAAATAAAGGTTTTAATTTTCTTTTACTCCGTTATTGCTCATTCTCTGTTTACTTTTCCTCAGTTTAAGTCTCCAAACAAGCTACCGTTTGTAAGTCCTATCAATCTTCAATTTTTATTTTTCTTGCTTTGATTTCAGTTTTTTATTACTAATTTTAATCATTTGTGTCTACTACTGATATCTTGGTAAGTTAGTTTGAAAACGTGTCCCTTCGAATTGTAAAATCTGGCAAATTATTTGAAGCAATTCTGATTTCAGCTTTTTGGACTTTACAAATAGGAAGATGAGGAGACAAAAAGAAGTACAAGGGGATGCATTTAGCTTCCACTTTTGAGGTTCCAGGCACCCAAAAACTGCCTACTGGTGAACTCAAAAAAAAAAAAAAATCTAAGTTTGATATAAAGTTTGGATTTTCAAGTAAGGATTGGATTTAATTGTACATTTAATTTGATGGGTTTGGTTTATATGCAAGGACTTTGCTTTTATTAATGCATAAAATACAAATTAAATTTTAATTAAGATGCTAACTTTGTAGGTACCCTGGAATTAACAATGTAGCTGGAGTTCTCTATTGGCTTAAACACAGTGGAGAACTCAAGTACAGATCCCTCTATCTGTTTCTCAATCCTGGAACCTTTGGCCTCCGCAAGAAGGTTCGTCTCTCTCTCTCTCTCACACTTATTTTTTTTTAAATTCGTACATAAATGCTAGATCTGTTGCAGTGGGGCCGCAAATCGTACCCTCTGTTTGTTACTTTGTTCCAATTGTTGCAATCAATTTTTCATTGTTTATTTGGTCAATTCTTGCATTGTTTTATTTGGTGAATTCTCAATTAACGACTGGTTCTTCTTGCTTGGGTCTAATTGGGTAGCTTAAGAATTTCATCTGTTGATTAAATTTCATGTGAGAATTTTTTGTCCTGATGGATACTTTTTTTTACCATTATTCAATTTTTTTTTAATTATGTAGCCGAGTCGGTATTCCTTTGGAGTCTCAGCAAGTTTATGTTGTTGTTGTTTTGATTGTGCGTTTTGTGACTTACGCAATTTTAATAAGAATGTTTTCAATTTAGTGTAATCTCAATGTCAATGGGTTTTTTATGATACGTGTTATCAGTGAATTTATCTACATTTTTCAAATGTTGGTCTCGACGATTGTGATCACTGCACTCTATGGATTTTGTTTGAATTCCCAAATTTTGTTTCAGGGTTTCAAATTCATTGGAAAATATGAAATAATATTGCATAGTTTCTGCTTTGGTAGTGATATATGCTTTTGGAGAAAGTTGTAAAGTCTGATACTTTTCCAGCTTTAATCTACTTTTTCTGTTGTCTTAAGGTATAGATCCCCGCATTTAATTTACTTTTCTTTTCAAGAGCAGTTTGAAGGATTAAAATGTTGTCATTTGGTATAGATGATCTTGGTTTAGCAAATTGATAGCGAGATGGAACACTCCTAACTGCGTTGTAACTCCTAACTGCGTTGTAAGTTCTACTCACTCATCCTATATGAGTTGCTTCATAATTGTAATATTCAAAACCAGATGGCTTTTTTGGTTATGGTTCGATTATTATTTTCCTTTTCAATTGTTATTCTTCATTTTTGATGTGATTGCTGTTTGTGATTTCCATTCAACATGATCCAAACACTCAGTTTTCTTTTCAGAATTCCTTTCTTTGCCTTTTCCAATGTTAATATTTTTCTCCATGATAGAAATTTTAGGGTCTATATTAATATATATATATATATATATATATATATATATATTTTATTTAGATCCTACAAGTTCAAGGCATTGATGATGGAATTAAATTCAACGCTACTCATTGTTCCTTTTGTAGATAAGGTTGTACTGGAGCAAGACGTAGCACCGCAGCATCGCGCAGGCAGTCTTGCTAGTAACTTCTAATGGGACGTGCGTGAGCACTTACATAAGCCATCACATGTGTAAACTGGATCCTTTAAAAAAACTAAGGAAAATTCACATGTGTAAACTGGATCCCTTCTAAATTTCTAATGATTAAAAAAACATAATAATGAGATTATATTTTTATATCATATTTTGTAAACTACTTGCAGTTGGTAGTTTGTTTCATCTTTAATGATTTAAAGAAATAATTCAATCATCAAACCCCACATCATATATATATATATATATATTTATTTATTTATTTATTTATGAATGCTTTAAGGCTACCTGTTGAAAATAAATATGAATATACTTAAAGTTGTAGGAGGCAGGGAATCATATTCATACTTAAATAACTTCTAATGGGACGTGCGTGAGCACTTACATAAGCTATCACATGTGTAAACTGGATCCTTTAAAAAAACTAAGGAAAATTCACATGTGTAAACTGGATCCCTTCTAAATTTCTAATGATTAAAAAAAAAATACTAGTGAGATTATATTTTAATCTTATATTTAATAAACTACGTAATGTGGCAGTTGCAGTTGGCAGCTGGTTTCATCTTTAATGATTTAAAGAAGAAATTCAATCATCAAACTCCATATCATGTAGTTTTCAAAAGAACAATTATATTTTAACACCTCAACATTGGGTCATATAACAATCTTGTACCTCATGTTTTAAACATTTTAATGTCATACATCAACTTACGAATGCATTGCAATGTCAAACCTCCATCTACTTTTTAGTTAATTTTTTTATCAACTTATGTGACCCAAAGTTGAGGTGTGAGCTGGATCCTTTCTAAAAAATAAAAAAACTAAGGAAAATGCTTCATATGTGTAAACTGGATCCCTTCTAAATTTCTAATGATTAAAAAATAAAAATAAATACTAGAGAGATTATATTTTTATATATATTTTGTAAATTGTGTAATGTGACAATTGATAATTGGTTTCATTCTTTAATGACTTAAAGAAGAAATTCAACCATCAAACTCCACATCATGCAATTTTTAAAATATAGTTCAAGTAAATTGTCTCCTTAGTATCACCCACAAAACTAATAGTCGGATACATAGATGAAGCCATCAGAAAAATTAAGTTAGAAGAGACTTAGCTTCCTCCTACGGTTGTTACATATTTCAATTTTTTTCCTATAACATTATATGATTGGTTTGGATACTAGATACCGTCACCTTACCTTCCTCGTTTCATTTGTCTGATGCTAATTGTAGAGACCATTTCAATGCACACTTTCAGATTAAGTAGTGCATGCACCCATCACTCAGCATAAACAATTACCCCAACAATATAAGCAAGTCAGTCAACAGCTAGTGTTAAAATTTGCATACAGCTCATCTAGTCGACACAGAACTATATTTAATACTACATATTACATAATATTTGGCTCAAATTAGTTGCATTCACCTACCAAACGGCACAAAGGCTTTTAGCTGGCCAGTTTGTGTTTTGCAAGCTGCAAGGAAATGGCAGCAATGGAAGAAGTGGTTGTGGAGGCAAATTGGAGCATAGATAGGGTTTATTCCTTTAGAAGCGCAAGTAGAAGATCAGACTCTGCTCAAGTCATTCCCATCACAAGAAGTCCCACGAGTGAAGATACTAACTATCATGTTACTTCAGCTGCAAACTGGGGAGGTGGTGAGCTCAATCCACAAGATGCTTGGCTACCCATCACAGAGTCCAGGAATGGGAATACCTTTTCAGCTACCTTCCATTTGCTTTGTTCAGGAATTGGAATCCAAGCCCTTTTACTGCCTGTTGCACTTGCCACTCTTGGATGGTAACAGTGATTATTTTCAGGCTCCCTTTTATCACTATGTATTTTATACATCAGCTTGTTTCTATCTATTAATTCTGCTTTAGTTTATTCAATCTTCAATCTAATAAATTTTGACAGCCCCATATATTTGTGTCCAAACTACAAAGTTACATATGCATAGTTGAATATATGCAAGGAAGAAAATATATGGTTTCAGTCGGCACAACCTTAGCTCTTGGTTTAACTTCCACAAGTTTCAATGGTCTCATTACATTGCAGGGCATGGGGAATCATATGCTTGTCACTTGCATTTACATGGCAGCTCTACACGATATGGCTACTTGTACACCTACACGAATCCGATTCTGGAACTCGTTATAGTAGATACATTGACCTTGCAATGACGGCCTTTGGTTAGTAAAATAACACAAATGTGTTACATGTAACTTTATTTATATTTATACAGACTATTCATATTTCATATTACATTATTCACTAAAAAGCTATAATTTTTGTTTTTTAGGTCAAAAGCTAGGGAAGTTTTTAGCTCTAGTCCCAGTAATGTACTTATCAGCTGGTACATGTGTCCAGCTAATTATCTTAGGAGGTGGAACCATAAATCTTTTCATCAAGACGGTGTGCAACGACGGGGCAAACTGTGATGCCAAGTCATTGACTAATGTAGAGTGCTTCCTGGTGTTCATGTGCATGGCTATTGTTGTGGCTCAGTTTCCCAACCTGAACTCCATAGCATGGGTCTCATTGATTGGTGCCACCACAGCTATAGCATATTGTACTTTGATTTGGGCTCTTTCAATTGGCAAGGGCAGGCCTAATGGCACTTCATACAACCCACCGGAGATGGATGACAAAATGGATAGATTTGGCGGGATTCTGAATGCTCTTGGCATCATTGTTCTTGTATTCAGAGGCCACAATGTTGTTCTTGAGATTCAGGTGAGTGTAATTCTTGCTAGTTTTTCTTTTTTATTCAAAACTTGGGTCTATTACTCTACTAAGAGCTTATCTTTAATTAGGAAGTTTTTATGTGAACCGAAACACTTTTCAAGTAGTGTACTATTTTAAAGTTATAATGCAAATACATGTGCTACAATTTGAGCGGAATTAACACCATGTGGTTGTGTTTCAGATAGATTTAAAAATTCTGTCATTTTTTATTGTGTTCCAGGTAGATTCGAAAAATCTCTCATCTTTTTTGCACCCCAGAGTTTGATATCCACCCATCTTTGTGTTAGAATGAATTGATCTTATTGGGTGTGGAGCTTGCAGATGAAAATGTTTGATTCAAATCAAAGCCCCAATCATTGGTTTTGGTAGCCAAATTTTACTATTATTAGGTGTTAATAGTGCTGGTGTATACTTGCAATTTGATTGTAGCCTGTAAGAGTAAAGTTTTAAACTTGATTGCAGGGGACATTGCCTTTAAGTCTAAAACACCAAACTCACAAGCCAATGTGGAGAGGAGTGACTGTATCATACCTAATTATAGCAATGTGTTTGTATCCTCTTGCTATAGCTGGATTTTGGGCTTATGGAAACAAGGTGAGAACAATTAACACTCCTCTTTTTCAACAATGAAAGTTGTAGCTCAAACTAATCTTTTGTACATGATCGTAATTGAATTCTTTTGATCTATGCAGGTACCTTCATCGAATGGAGGACTATTAATTGCAATGTCGAAATTCCATCAACATGACACATCAAAAATTGTGCTGGGACTGATATACGTACTTGTGGTCATAAATTGTATAAGTACATTCCAAATCTACAGCATGATAATTTTCGACAAACTAGAGACGAGCTACACTAGCAGGAAGAACAAGGCATGCGCAAGGTGGCTTCGAACAACTTTCCGTCTTTTCTTTGGAGGAATGACATTCTTTGCAGCAGTAACTCTTCCATTTTTGGGTAGCTTGGCGCCTCTAATCGGAGGATTGACATTACCACTGGCATATGCTTATCCATGTTTGATGTGGATTGCGATAAAGAAACCAAAGCCTAAAAGTGTCATGTGGTGCATCAACGTGGGACTGGGAGGCTTAGGCCTTGTTCTGAGTGCTCTTTTAGTCATTGCAGCAGCATGGAACTTAGCTAGCAGAGGTCTTCATGCTAACTTCTTCAAGCCCCACGGGTTGGACACGGTCAACCACTTGGACATGGTCAAGACACGGTTTTGACACGGTCAAGATACAACAGGGGCCCTTTTGTAAAATTAAAAAACATTTTGGGGCAGTTTTTAAAATATTGAAACTAAAACCTAGAAGATTCCCCAATCTCAACCTAACTTCATTCCTCTCAGTCTAATCTGGCGCTCCCCTCCTCAGTGCTCTTTCTCTCTTCAGTTTCTTAGCCACTTGGTTCCGCATTAATTCTATGTGCATCTAGCATCTAACATGAGTATTTTGTTATATTATGAATTTGAAGTGTTGTTTTTAATGTATGTAATATTTATTATATTTTAATCGTTGTATCCATGTCTTTATTTTTTAAGATTTTCCGTGTCGCCGTGTTAGGTGTCCCTGTATTCGTATTTGTGTCTGTGTAACATAGGCTTCATTAACTGAGAAAACTTTTGAATTTCTTGTGCACTGTTATTGACTATATTAAAGATAAATTACAAATCATTTTGTTTTCACATCTCTAAAATATTTTTTGTAAGGAATCAATATTATGTTATATTAAATTTGTAGTTTTTCAAAATGTCAATAACAAACAGACAATACTTGAGCTATCCTATGGGGTCTACCAGTATATTCTCTTTACATATTTTCACCATACAAATTTTATAATGAGAACCATGCATTGTATTTGGTATGTAATCTTCATCTTAATTTGTGTTCACTTCGACTACTGGCATTACTGTAATTCCAAATCTTCATCTTGAATAATTTTAGTTCAATTTGTTGTCTCTTCTCGTGCTTTTGGTCAAAAGATTATGTGGGTGCTTGCAATAGTGATATTTTGTACCAATGAGAATTTCAACTGTCACAAACTGTTATGCTATGAAGTAATGTTTTATTGGTTGAAAACAAAAGGGTTACATTCTAGGAGAAAATACATAAAAGTACAAAATAAACTCAATGTATCTAAGACTGTAGGCAAAAGAATCGAACAGCAAAATAAGACTAGGTTTTTCTATTAAAAAATGTTACTCTTATCACATATTTGTATCATTATTTGTATCATTTTCTAATTGTGATAGGACCCACATGTGTAGATAGGCCCTACATCTATTAGAGATGGTACAAATATGTGGTAAGTTTAACATTACTCTTCCCTATTAAGAAAATATTGTTACATTTCTCTCCACGCGATGCCTTTAATCACTCTTTGTTTGGGTTAATATTTGAACATTGGACTTAGATGAAGGAAATCCCAAGGATGCCAACTAAAAGGGGACTTGCCCGAAGGGCAGCACTAAGCCCAAAGGCAAGGTGAAGCCTTCTCAGCCAAGATACAAGCCACGTTCTTACCATTGAAGAGACAAGTGATGAAGACTAACCTACTACTAGCCAATTAACACTTTCTAGTGGCATTACAAGTAAAAAGGCTGATGACTCACTACCATTCAGATGCTTTCGGGCAAGAGAAAAATCATAGTAGTCGGGCTAATTGGCCTATAAAAGGAGGAAGAGGCCATAGAGACAAGGACACTTAACCAATCAAACAAACAAACATACAAACTCTGCTCTCAAACCAAATTTGCATTCAAAAGATGAAATCAACCTAGATTGAGTCATTTTTAGCGACAAGCTATCTCTTGTCCCGTTTAAAGCTCTGCTATCTCCCTTAGTGGCGTAGTATTGATTCCCTTGTGTAAACTTGTTTACCATCCATCCATTTTTAGCATATAAACCACTATTAATTCAAAGATAAGTGATTGAAAGAGGTTCAACCTTGACAGACAAGGTGAAATCTTGTCCGACGCTCTTTGTTTGTTTTCTAAATTTGTAGATCTATTACTTAATGCATTCTCCAGTATGTATTCAAGTTATTTCCATCAGTTTTCCTATTTTAAGAGTTCCATTTGCATCTGGATCTAGTTAGTTTAATGGATATGTTAGCAATAAAATCAATCAAGAATCAAGCAAACGGCTTAAAGGGGTGTGGACTCCCTTCATTTGAACATACAAGACTATGAACTAAAAGTCCTTGTTTACAAGGCAAGAAAAGAACTTAATGTGGAGTTAACCCATTCACAACAATCCTTTGATAACAAAAAGTCTGAGTAACTTAGGGCACAAGTAATCAATTAAAAACACTCTTGTTCTACATCTGCTATACTGAGCTAGCAATGGCATGCCTAGCACTTAGTTATTTTTTATTACAAGCCTCAAGGCCTACACCTAAGGCCCCACAAAGGCACATTTAAGAACTAACTTTGTCATCTTCTTATAGCACATCAACAACCAAGAGCCCGACTACACATCCAAAGTGCCAATCCTTTGGGGAGCTGTGATGAGGTCCGAGGATCCTTCTCTAGAGAAATCTTTGCCCGAACATAGTTTTGGCACGTTCGGTGGGACATTCATAGTCTTGTATGCCAAGAAAAAAAAGAAGGAATGAGAAAACCTTAAGGTGGAACACAGGATACGGGCCACCTAGTGTCTACGAAGATCGATCATGATAAATCATCCAGAGGATTTTCCTTCTCTGCAAGGACCAACTATTTTAGAAAGCCCAACTTCATTCGAAAAGTTAGGATGGAAGGTAACCAATGAAGATTTGCAAGCCACCATGGTACAAGTGCTGAAAAGTATGGAGAATATCACTCTGGAAACCAAAGGTCAATTAAGAAGACTCTGTTCCTTAACAGGGAGCCTGCAAAGAAGATTAGATATAGAGTACTCTACTCCAAAGAATGGTTATGCCAGGGAAATGATGAGGGAAGAGAGCCTTGAGAAAGAATCAGTTGTCCCTCTATTTCCTGTGCTTGAGGAAAAAAAAAGATAAAGGAAAAAATGAGGAAGCATCTGGAGCTAGTCAGCCAGTATTGGAGGAGATCTTGGAAAACAGAGTTGCGCGACCCCTTATTATTTTCACTAGGTACTAGGGGCAGAGCGGGCAAGAAAGAAAGAAGTATGGGATGCCCCATTTAATTGGAGAATCCAGTGGAAAAGGCGTCCCTACCAAGGCAAACAAGCTTCCTCCTTATAGGCCATCGCCATTGGCTAATAAGGAAGGGGATGCCAAGTAGAGACAACCCGACCCAAAGAAGGAAACCTTCACGGGCAATGATCGCAGCCCAAAATGGGGAGCCCACATACCCTATGCAACAATACAGCTAACCAGCAGCTTAGAGATGAGTTAGTTGAGTTAAGAAGGATGATGGCCCAAAATGCTTAACCTCAGGCTCGCCCGCTATTCATGATCACTTAACAGAAACCATACCCGGAGTATATTGACGAGCATAATCCTTTTCCACTCAACTTCAAGATGCCTGTGTTTCCCATTTTTAGTAGGGAGGATGACAGTGTATCCTCTAGAGATCACATCTTCAAGTTCTCCAATCATTGTGTGCCATTTGAAGACAATTCTAGATTGTTTGGGAACTCGTTGGTTGGCCTAGCATCTCAATGGTATTCTCTGTTGCCTCCAATTCTATTGCTAACTGGGGGCAAATGAAGATGGTTTTCCATGAGCAGTTTTATAGGATGGAGCCCGAGATGTCTATCAATGACCTAGTGGAGAGTAATATGAACATGAGTCTACAGAAGACTTTGTGATGAGGTTTAGAAGGATAAGAATGAGGTGCCAATTCCCTATCAATCATGCCCAACTCATTTCCATTGCTCATAAGGCTTTGAGGCTGCCTTTGAGGGAAAAAGTTTTATGATGTACAATTCAATGAGTTACAAGAGTTGATAATTACTGCCACAAAGTACGAAAAGTTATTGCTTGAGGAACAACAAGTGAAGCACTCATTTAAAGCTCATATTTTTTTCAAAATTAAAGCTACAATTCATAAAGTGGAGTTTGAATGAGCTGAGCCAGAACAAAATGATGGTCATGGAAAAGAAGGGATCGACATGTGTGCGGCAGAGATGACTACCCCCTTTAAACCTTTAATAGTGAAGGGTTTAGTTCAACCAGTCAAGGATCAGAAAATGGTGATGAAAGATGGTGGATTTGTCCCTATGAAGCCCTCTAAATACTAGAGCTATTCTTTTGATCTAACCAAGGCCTTAGAGATTTATGAAGAGTTAGTGCGGGCAAGAGTGATTGTGCCCAACATCACCAAAAATATGTCTAAACAAGAAAAACTAAGAGGAAAGAAGTATTGCAAGCTACACTATACCTTCAATTACTCCATAACCAACTATGTCCAATTTAAGGATTGGATATAAGACCTAATAGTGAAGGGAAATTTGCTGTTAGAAAAACCATAGGCCAATATGACGATTGACACGGATCCCTTCCTGGAAGCCCCAATAAACATGATCAACCTAACTTGGGCTGAAAAGGGGAAAAGGAAAAGCCGCTTGGGAAGTGAAAGCAGAAAGAATGCAAGTTGACAGACCAACAAAAGGAATTATTAAGCTACCCAAAGCAGCCATAGTTAAAGGGTTAGTGTTGTGTAGCAAGTGCCAGTTTGTATGTGAGTTAGAAGTGCCAGCATCAGGAGCAATTATTGACCAAGAATTGATCAGAAGAAGAGAGAAAGAGGAACAAGAAGTCCGCATAAGTATCATGTATGTATTTGAGAAAGAAACTTCCAGAAATGTTTTCCAAAGATTGGGGGGAGATTTTCAACCAAAAGGCTTATTAGAGGTATTCATAAATTATGAAGCCTTTAAAGAGGTGGAGGATAAAGAAGCCAAAATACCAAAGTGGGTGGATGTAAGGCCTCCCCAACCAAGTTACAATGATGTCAGAATGAAGGGAAGAACAAAGAGTATTATATCCCTATTCACCAAGAAAGATTTTGCCCGACTCGGGCGGAAATGGTATATAGTAGGAAAAGATGGGAGACATGTCAAAGAAATGGGAGCTTTTATGATCAGGAGAGGTCAGAGGCAACACAAAGCTCACATGAACTCATTAAAAGTCCTCACTGCCTCAGAAACGTCTGAAAATGTGAAGTTTGAGAAAATGCCCTTATCCTGGGAAGTACAAAATCCTAAGAAGAGCTCAAGAAGACATGGTAATGATACCAACACCAAGATGGAGCCCGGAGGCAATATGTTTTGGAACTATCTCGCCTGAGAGAGGAATGCCTCCACCATTACTGGTTGATACTCTCTGTGAAAACCTAGTGCAGGCACATAACTTTGGCATAACTTGGGAAGAAAGGTTGTCCGTGCTGATGTTGCGAAAAAAAAAACACAGGCATGGTTAGATGAATTCATGGACTGTATTGGAGGCAAGACAGAGGATCTACCTGGACCTAGCAACTTCCATGTAAACATAACAGTTGTTCTATTTGCCGTGTTTTGTCCCAAGCATGATGAACCTGCCACAATGGAGGGTGATTACTTGGCAACAGAACATATGGTGGCACATGTTAATGTTGAAGAAGTAGGAAAATAGAAGTCGGGCAGAACAGGTTTGCCTAAGCTTATAAAGTAAGAGCCCAAAAGAGTATACTCAGACATAATGGTTTTCAGTTGCCCGAGTTTGGCTCTAGCTAACCATCTCAAGCCTATATATGTAACTGCTTATCTGGAGGAGTACCCTTCAAAAGGGTTTTGATTGATGGAGGAGCTACGGTCAATGTGTTACCATATAAAGAGATGAAAATGGTGTGTAGAAATGAGGAAAATTTCATCCCCATAGATCTAACAGTTTCCAGTTTCTCTGGAGCCATCACTAGAACTCATAGGATATTACCCCTGAAGGTTGACTTAGGCTCTAACCAAGTCATACTAGCCTTCTTTGTTGTGGATAGTACTTTCACCTATAGAGTTTTACTAGGCCGAGATTAGACTCATCAAAGTCTCTTTGTGCCTTCCTCCCTGCATTAACAGGTAGCAGTTTACCATGAGGAAGGAGTCGTGGGACCAGGATTTTAGGAGATGGTAGAGGCCGAGTCATGGCCATTCCTACCCACTAGCAATGTGGCAGAAGCCAGCTTTTGTAATCCTAGTATTGGGATTCTCCAGTGCTTAAGAGCTGATAAGAACGGCCGCCCGACTAAGGTAACGACCCAAAATATTCTGGAAGAAGGATTATTCCTCACCAAGGAAGAATGAGATAGGCCCCATATTGTCCTTACTCCCCAACACTAGTTCTGTCAGAACAAGAAGAAAAAACCAAGCAGTTACAGTCAGGTTTTTAATCAAAAGACTATTGGTGTATGGAAGAGAGTAGAAGCAGGAAAGGGGGAGTTGTTGCCTGAGCATACAACAAGAAGGTAAAATTAAAGACCTTCAAGGAATGAGAGTTAGTATGGAAAACAATTCTGCCTTTGGGAGCTGAAGTCAGAGGCTTTAGGAAATGGAGTCCTACTTGGGAATGACCTTTTGTTATTCACCAAGCACTGGATAAGGGAGGATATTACTTGACAGATTTGGAGAAAACTTGCAATGACATCCAGTTAATGCTAAGTTTTTAAAGAAATATCATCCAACTCTCTGGGTTGTTAGAGATTGTTATATTGAAGATAGTTAGTGATTTCAAAGAGAAGTAAAGTTAGATGGTGCAGTAAGAACTTCAATATAATGCAAGAACTGAAACAAGTAAATTTTATTTCATAAAAAGAAAGTTACAATGGCCCTAGCCTAACAGATTTACATCTTCACTCAGAGTGATTATTCTGGAGTAGTAAGTCTGCATAGTTGTAAAAATTCTGGTAGGCTCGGCCAAAACAATGTTGCTATTAACAAGTTGAGACTTAGCATGTTCCAGTTCCAGATTTTCCTTTTTCACTTCTTCGATCTGTTGTTTAAGTGTGCCAAGGAGAGTCGTTTGCTTAGCCTTTAGCACAGCAAGTTACTCTTTTATCTTCTAGATTTCAAAAGTCACCACCTTGATCATTTCCTTTGTCACTGAACATTCATCCACCAACTGTTGAATATGAGTGGAAGTACTGGATTGTTTTTCCTTAAAGCACCTCACTCGATTGGCTTGCCTCTCAGTCATCTGATGTTGATCCCTAAGAGCCCTCAAGTTCTCAAAATATGAAAGGAATGACTCATGCTGAACTCTTGATAGTTGATTAGCCTTGAACATATATGTTATGGCATTCTCTACGTCGTGAAGAGCCTTAAAGCTGAAGGAACCTGAGAAATCCTTTTTCATCCACTCTTGAAAGACTTAGCATTGCTCTTGAAAGACAGAGTATTCAGAGGGATGCCTTGAGGATTTCAGCTTTGTCTTGAGTTGCCCGAACCCTTTAAAAAGCTCAGGCAAAGCTACAGTTGTGGAAATAGGTGAAGGAGAAGATGGCGCAGCAGTAGAGGAGGTCTCAACAGAGGGAGAAACCCGAGAAATGGGAGCAGTGATGATTGTAGGAGCAGTGATGGTCTTAATCTTCTTCTTAGGCCTAGGGATAAGAATCATTCTGACCCCATAAGCTAAAGGAGGTCGAGGAAGTTCCGTCTTGAATACTAGACGTGGAGGGGAATTGCTCGAGTCCTCTCCAGGGCCCTGTTGCAAAACTAAGAAAAATGACTACAATTCAGAATGAAGAAAGGTAAGATGAGAGAAGTCAATATACCTGAATAGAGCCCGAGGCCTTGGAAGAGGGGTAATGACTATTGGTTGTGGAGGGGGATCACTCCCACTAACTGGAGAATGAGGAATTGTGCACGAACCCTCACCAAAGGCCTACAAATATCAAAGAGAAAAAGCAAATGTCAGTAACTAAGTTATGGAAAAGAAGATAGAAATGAATGTACTTCTATACCTGAGCAGGGTCTTGAGTAGAAGAAGGAAGCTCATCTGTAATGGTTGCTAGATGAGGAGAAGCCCGTGGGCTAATTACCTCTGAGACCACGGGGATCTCAGGGACTATAGGCTTCCCAAATGCTGTTGTTGTTGGTTACTGTGACTCATGTGCTGGAGATGGCTGGGGAAAATAAGAATGGAAAATAAGTATAAATAAAAAGATATTAAGACATAAAGATTCAAGATAGAAGTACTCACCGGATTGCTGTCTTCTTCCACAAAATGCAACATCTCCCCAGTTGACGGGTCAAACTGGGAAGTAGGAGCCACCACCAATGGAGGAGAAGTTGAAGGAATGGAGGTAGAGCTTTGCCCGACTGAGGGTGCAGTTACTCCGACCTTAGCCTACAAAAAGATAAGTTAGGTATTAAAATTATATGGTGATGGGAATACAAGTATAAAGTGTGGAAAAGAGTTATACCTTTGAAGGCTTAGCCCGAAATGATGAAGCATGAGTTGGTCAGGCAGGTAGAGATGAAGCCTCGGGCTGAATTGACCCTTCACCTCTAATGTCCTATTTAAAAATACAAGTAAGGAGTCAGTGCAAATATTGAAAGAATAAAGGAGAGCAGGGTACTTAAAAGAATCGAACCTTTACCTCCAATTCCTTGAAGGTAGCATCAAGAACAGGCTTGTTTTTCTGATACAACTTTGCTCCTAATGGCTCCTCTCTGGAAACGAAAGTAGGCTTCTTGGTTGCTTGGGGCCCTAAACCCAAAGAAATGAAGTTGTTAGCCCTTAAACATAAAATGCAAGTAAGGAGGGAAGGTTGAAACAAAATTCACTTACTGGAAGCTTTCTGTTTCTTCTTACCTACACCCGACTCAGCCACAGAGCAGAAGACTTGGAAGATTTAGCAACCTATGCCTTTGTTCTCTTCTTTGTAGGGGTTGCCCGCAGACCATGGATGCAAAGCTGAGCCTGAGGTTGCTCTTTGGGCTCGGACGCTGAAGATTCCACTACTGTTGCCCAAGTCCACCATATGGCCCAAGTTTCCACAACAGGCTTAACCTTGCCTTCTGAGTCTCCACATAGCTCAAAGACATCCCTACCTACTCCAACGCCTTGTTTCTTTGCCTTAGTTGCGGCTTCATGAAGGACAAAGGCATCCATCCTGCCCAACGTCCATTTCTTCGAAGTTGCCTTGGGTTGCAAGTGTAAGGAAACCAAGAAAAGTGTAAGAAGAAGGTAGATTCATGAATTTTCATGAAATTACAAGTTAAAAAAGGTAAAGGGTACATTTCAGAAGGTGTTGATTCTTTTGATGAATCATTTCCTTCCAGTCTGCAAGCTCATTTGGCTTTGGATATGATTTGATTGAGAGTTGATTGAAGAAGCAATCATGGGCTTCGAGTAGGTCTCCTCTATACTTCTTAGTCTATTTTGCTTCCCACCGAGAAGAAGAGCTTGAAGTGCATTCAATGTTCAAGGCCATAACCTTTCGGGTAACCTTGCTCAGTACCTCGAGACTTCGTTGGGCAGCTTGGAATGTGACTTCTTATGGACAGTGAAGATGATAAAAGGTACTGTAATGAACAGAGTGTAAGAAAGGCACCGGATAGCTTATCTAAATCCCAACTGTCTAACACAGAAGTTGGGGTGGTAAACCTTCAGCCCGGGCTCATAACGGTCACTCATTTGTTACAACCACCCTCATATTTCCATTTTATTTCTATGTTCCCCTAGAAAATTTTTAAATTTATCAATTTAATCCCTTATTTTCTTTTAATATTAGCTGTTGATCTAGATTCTCTATTGTTCCTAAACTGCCATGTGGCAGCTTTCTGACTCTCTTATTTTCCTTCTCTTCCTGAAACACTTTCCAATCTTAGACATCTCTCTCTCTCTCTCTCTCTCCCCCCCCCCCTCTCTCTCTCTCTCAAGGGAAACCTCAAGTTCCAAGAGTTCCAAGAGCTCCTGTTTCTTTCTTCTTTGAAAAACAAATCACTCTCTTTCAAGGGAAACCTCAAGTTCCAAGAGCTCCGAGAGCTCTTGTTTCTTTCTTCTTTGAAAAACAAATCAAATCCAACAGTTAACCTCATATCTGGAATCCTTGGAACTTAAGGAACATAGTTATAACCTTGCATGCATCGGTAGAACACCTCTGTGTGTTCTGCCATTGAAGCCGAGAGCTTCAAACCTCTGAAACTCGAACTCAGGCGAGGCTCACTACTTTATTTCTATTTTTGTTGAGTTATTCTCAGTTCAAATGAAGGTTCTAATCAGTGCATGCCTTATACTTTTGTTTTCCAGAACCCGGCGAGCTCCGAGATCCACCTAGTCATTCCCGACCACATTCGAGACTCTATATGGTATATTTCCATTTCCATCATCTAAACTTTTTTCCTCTTCATTTTAGTACTTGATTTGAGTAGTGGTTTAATTGTTTGCCGTCGACCGGAGCATTTTCCCTTCCAATGTTCTTCCCCGATTTGCACCTGAGCCACCCAGGCCATCAGGCATTCTCAAACATCACGGGCATTAGCCCTTACTAGAATCAGCCGATTTCCCTTTTTGGTTAATTGGCCTGTGGGCCGTGCATGTGCATGAGTGTGTGTGATTGTTTTGGGCCATGCCATATGTGTGGTGTGTGTGTTATAATTATGCGTGTGTGTTGTGTGTATGTGTGTCGTGTGTGTGTGCGCATGCCATGCATGCGTATGCATGCTGTGCATGTGTGTATGTTTGTGTAGTGTGTGCGTGTGTAAATGTGTATGTGTGTGAGGTATGTTTTGGGCTGCACAGTGGGTGTGCAGGCCCCGTGTGTGTGTGTGTGCAGTGAGTGTGTGTGACTGTGCATGTGTGTGAGTGTGGGTTTGGGTTCAAGCCCAAACCACCCATTTATTCCTATCCAAAACCAAAACCCTTTACCTAAACCCATTAGACATTAACCCATTCAACCCAAATCCTTTAGAAAATCCTTTTATTTATTTATTACATTTTTGTGCTTAGGTGAAGTTGCTAGTGAGGGAATTCGTAATCCTTATCCGCACAACTCTGCTGCTAAGGAGTATCTGTGAGTGGACCATTTCTAAAATTTGCATAATTTCATAGTTTAATTGCATAAATAAAATGCATTCCTTACGAACTTATGAATTGATTTTTATATTAAGCATGTTTATGAAATATGTTGTTTATCGTTTCGTTTTTGGTGAGGAATTAATTGTTGGCCTATATTGAGCTATATTTTTATATATATCGTATTTTCTATAAAAACCATGAACTGGTAGACTATCTGCTGGATGACGATAGGATGCTAGAACATGTTTTAGAAACCCCTCTTTATAGTATAGACGATGGATGACTTTATACTATGAAGTGGTTATTTATGAAAGGCGTAACTATTTGTGCCTACCTAGTAGACACTATGCCGCCTGGGGTGAGGATCTGTTGTTGGTAGATAGGTCGGGAGAAATAATCCCTAGCTACGGGCTGAGGGACACGGAGCAGGCATTGGGCTGGGAGTTGGTAATCTCTAGCTACGGGCGCATAGACCATGGTGCTGGTATAGGGCCGAGAGATATATATTTATTCAATGATCTTACTAGTAGTACATCACGCTACGAGACGATTTATGAGACGTTTGATATTTTGTGTTTCACGATATGCCTCTTGAGATATTTTTGGCATGCTAGGGTTTTCAGTAAAACCATCACTTATTATGCTAGTCGTTTTCTTTATATAAATTACGGGGGTTAGTATCTTGATGACTATTTTATTATTATTGTATATATAAACTTGGTCCACTCACCTTTGTTTTGCGCCCCCATTCAAGTCTTAGAAACGAGGACTATGACACAACGTACGAGGCATTCCCCTACCAGTAGCAATCTATCACCCACTTGTGTGATATCCTGTAATGATCTTTCCTTTTGTGATCTTGTTTTAGATTGTGTTATGTGCACTCTAGACCCTTCCTTAAACTTTGTTTATTACTCTTAGATTCTAATGATTATTCATGAATATTTTCTCCTAATCATTACTCTTGTAATCAATAAATGGCTTTCGTCACCCTTAGGTGTCTGTCAGCACGTGCTTATCCGGGTATTCAGAGAATATCGGGGTCGGGATGTGTCACCTTACTCCCCAAGCTAGGTTTCTTAATTGTATGCATCTGATAAATCTCTCTCTACAGAAGGGGCTAGCATCTTCTCCAAAAACAACTTGGAAAGCTTGGTCAGAGAACCAAGGATATCTCCTCAGCACTGACGCTCCCCATTCTAGGTTAGCCCGACTCCTGCAGACTCTAAAGAAGTAGAGACAGCAGAATGTGGAATGATTGGTGGGAGAGGCCTCAACGAATATTTGGACATGGGCCACTTCTTCTGGAACTTCAAGCTTGGGAGCCCGAAGCTCGGGGAAATACCATTGAAGCCAAAGCTGGATCATCCAAGTTAGACCATTAAGGTTGGTTTCAAATGATTCACCCTTGGTAATCTCATACAGGAGATGATAGAGATGAGCAAGGAGGAAGGGGCCCGTGGTTGCATCGTCAAAGTTGTGAAGAAATTCTACTAGAGGAATACATTCCACTTTCACTCTTTTAGATTTATTGGGGAAGACGTGTTTGTTGAGCTAGTAGAGGAGAAAATACATGTGCTCCTTATCTCTGTTGGCGTTGGAGGAAGTGGGGCCAAATTCCTTCTTGGCAAATGGGATGAAGCCTATAAATAAGTCCCGTAGCTCTTGAAAGTTAAGGAGTTATACTCCATTTCAAGAAAGGGAGTAGAGCTACCCGAGCTTTTAGCGGTCGGGCGAGAATGAGGAGCCCAATCATGGGTAATATCTACGACCCTGCCCGAGGGCCTTAGCCTGAAAACCTACGCCATATCAAGGATGGTCGGGGATATAGGACCCATCCTAAAGTCGAAGGTATTGGTGCCCGAGTTCCAAAAGAGAAGAGCCATAATGAGTAGCTTGGGCATAGGAATCACAGTTGACTTGGACAACATTATTAGCTCATAAATTTTGTTGTTCATCCATTTCCTTTTAAAGATGGGCTCGAGTTCGTTTCTCCATTGTGTCCATGCCTCATCCTTCATAAGTGGGAAGCTGCGACGGTGGTTTGACCATTTAGAAGATGAAATGTTCGACTTAGCCTGAAATAGGTTGGGGGTATACCAATTCTCCTTGGGCATATTGTTTTCTACAACTACAGGAACCTGAGAAGTCCATGCAGGCCCTAAGAAATGTACTCTTCCCTCATCGAAGAAAAGTTCAGTATGTAGGCCTGCCTGAGGGCAATGAAGGTCGTTGAGCAATCGGCGCATGGTGGAAATCCCTTTACCAGTCTCGTAGGGAGATTGAGTTCGAGCAACTTTGGGTGCCATTGGATGATTTTGAGAAGAAGATAGGAAGAAAATCAGAATTAGGGGGCAATAACTGAAGAACGAAAAAGTTTTTGAAAAGTCTGAAGGCTCTGAGAGTTCTGGGAAGTTATGGGAATTTGAAGGCTCGAAATGGCTAAGGTACTTTGCTGAGGAGTTTAAGTGAGGATTATATAGTAAGTGGTTAATTAATGATAGAATTCGTGAGTTAGTGCAAGGGTTTTAGTTAACCAACGACTGCTTTAAATGGTGCAAGTCCCGAGTAAATGAATGCGACGACTATTTAATCATTATTAGGGTCTTAGGTTGCAGACAACTCAACAATCATTAAATGGGGCATTGTTTGGGTTAATATTTGAACATTGAACCTAGATGAAGGAAAGCCTAAAGATGCCAACTAAAAGAGGACTTGCCCGAAGCCCAACACCAAGGCCAAATGCAAAGTGAAGCCTTTTTAGCCAAGATACAAGCCATGTTCTTACCATTAAGAGACAAGTGATGAAGACTAACCTACTACCAGCCAAAGAACACTTTCTAGTGGCATTACAAGTAAAAAGGTTGATGACTCACTACCCTTCAGATGCTTAAGGCAAGAGCAAAGTCACGGCAGTCGGGCTAATTGGCCTATAAAATGAGGAAGCGGCCTCAAAGACAAGGACACAAACCAATCAAACAAACAAACATACAAACTCTGCTCTCAAGCCAGATTTGCATTCAAAAGCTGAAATCAACCCAAATTGAGTCTTTTTTAGCGACAAGTTATTTTTTGTCCAGTTTAAAGCTCTGTTATCTCCCTTAGTAGTTTAGTATCGATTCCCTTGTGTAAACTTGTTTACCATCCATTCCTTTTTAGCATATAAACCCATGTTAATTCAAAGAGAAGTGATTGCAAGAGGTTCAACCTTCACAGATAAGGTGAAATCTTGCCCGACGCTCTTTGTTTGTTTTCTAAATTTGTAGATCTATTACTTAATGCATTCTCAATATGTATTCAAGTTATTTCCATCAGTTTCCTATTTTAAGAGTCCCATTTGCATCTGGATCTCGTTAGTTTAATGGATATGTTATCATTAAAGTCAATCAAGAACCAAGTAAACGGCTTAAAGGGCATGGACTCCCTTCATTTGAACATACAAGACTATGAACTAAAAGTCCTTGTTTATAAGGTAAGAAAAAGAACTTAATGTGGAGTTAATCCATCCACAACAATCCTTTGATAACAAGAAGTCTGAGTAACTTGGGGCGCAAGTAATCAACTAAAAACATTATTGTTCTACATCTGCTATACTGAGATAGTAATGGCACGCCTAGCACTTAGTTAGTTTTGATTGCGAGCCTTAAGGCCTACATCTAAGGCCCCACAAAGGCACATTTCAGAACTAACTTTGTCCTCTTCTTGTAGTATATCAACAAGCAAGAGCCCGACTACACATCCAAAGTGCCAATCCCTTGGGGAGCTGTGCTGAGGTCCGAGGATGCTTCTCTAGAGAAATCTTTGCCCGAACACTCTTGTCTTCAACCATTCTTTTTTTTTTACTTGAATATACTGTTTTGTTAGTCCATAAAAGATAGTACAACAGTCATGTACTATCTAAACATGAATATCAGGAACTCAAAGCTGCATCTTAAAAAAAAAAAAAAAGGACACGTTATATTATCACCATCAAGGTGCATACAATGCAAAAGAGATGCAAAGCATGAACACTTCATTGTGATACTCCAGACTTAGTTGTAGCAAAGATACTTGCATGGTTGCAGGAATCCATTAGAGTCAATGCTCCACCATCTCACTTCATGGTCAACGGCCCCTAAACTCCCAAATGGTCGTCCCTTCCATCAAGACGGCTTAATTGAAACTCAATTTTGACAGGGCTTGGGATCATGATAGGAATTTGGGAGGAGTGGGTATGGTCACAGACGACGTTAGCATCTTTGTGGTAGTTGCATGCATGAACTTTCTTGACATCTCCTCTCCCACGCTGAAGCTTTGGCTGCAAGATAATATATGGTTTGGGCTATGACAAGGTGTTTTAAAAATTTACAACTCCAAGGCGATTCTTTTCATATTGTTGGGGCGCCCTCGTATCCTTCCCTGAACTGGTCAGTGCTTGGCCAAATTATGGAGGATAAGAAAGCTTTTCTCTCCTTTCATTAAAGATTGAGATACCTCATGTCTGCCGCGAAGCCAGTAACTCACTGGCTTACTTGTTACAGCCTATCAATTGGCAGCCATTGTGATTGGTTGGGGACTCCTACTAACTTCATTTTGGGCATCCTCACTGAAGATTGCTTGTAATGTCTTGTATTACTTTGTAATCCTTGATGTATTATATGGCTTGAACCTTCTTGGGTTCAACCTTTCATGAATAGTACACTATCGTATCTTTAAAAATATGTACACACACAAAAGCAACAAAAAACATGAGAGTTGGCGTGCTTAGTGTTAAACTCTAACAATGTGGGTATTGACTGATATAGATTGAAGGGTAGTATTTTCCAAAGACTAGTTATGCTGATATGGCAAAACAGTTAAATATTTAGCTGATATGGCAATTAGTTAGAGTTGTTGGGGCTAATATCTTACAGTGTAAGATAGCTAGTGGGCTATATAAAGTGTGTAAACTGAAGGGCTAATATCTTACAGTGTAAGATAGCTAGTAGGCTATATAAAGTGTGTAAACTGTCATTGCAATTCAGTTAGTGAAAATACACTGAAATTCATAGTCCTCTCTCTTTCTTTCTCTCTAATTCTCTATTCCTTCTTCTTCCATTTCTGCACTTCTTTCTTTCTTTTTGTTGATAATTTCTTGATGCTTGTAGTTCTGTTATCATGGTATCACTCGCCCGTCGATCTTCGGTGCCAATTCCGCTGTGCAATTCCTTTTGGTCGATCGAATGATCTTTACTGGTTGATTAAAGGTTTTCATCGCTCATGATCAAGATTGCAATGTATATCAGGTTGTGTTTCTGATTTTTCTGTGCACACCAACTATTTGCTTGAATGCTTCAGCATCAAATTTCTGTCATTTGTATTCAAGATTAAAAGGTCGATAACCATTTTATGAAAGATTACAAGGCCAATAGCCAAAATTGTTAAAGTTGTATAAGAATTGTTAAAGGTTGTCAAATTTTTACTTGAAAAAGGTCGATAGCCAGAGAGTGATTTCTTAAGAAATTTGTAATTGGGTTCTTGATATTCAAGAACATAGTTTTGTGTGAAGAGCAAGTATTGTGTGATCAAAACTAGTTGCGATTGTATTCAAATGATAGATTATACTGTAAAGATTGAAAGATTACTTGGCATGCTCATAGTGCGATTACAAGATGATAATTTTGTTAAATGGAGTTTTTAATTTCAATCGGTCCTTAAAGGTTATGATCTTTTTTATCATTTCACTAGAGATGCTCCATGTCCTCCAAAATTTGTGATCCATACAAAGACATGAGTTACAAAAGAGGTTAGAATGGCTTTGAAACTGGTGAGAGTTCTAATTCTCAAATAATCCTAATATGGTTATGAAGGAGAGCAATCACATGGTTATCAATTTGGGTTTCATGGTGGTTCTAGTTTCATGGGGAATGCAAGCAAGTCTTTTCACAAGCCTAATTTCTCTGAAGGTAACAAGAAGAATACTGGGAGCAATAACAACAATTCAAGACCTTTTTCGAGCAACTTTAGTAATAGGAGTGGTAATGGGAACACTAATGGTAATTTTTCTAGGAATAGGAAGAGTTTGCAGTCACAAAATGGTAATTTCTCTGGAAATGGGTTCAGAAAGGTAACAATTAGAATGGTAATACGAATTATAAGTCTGGTATTTCACCTGAGTGTCAGATATGTTCTAGAAGAGGACACACTGCTGCCAATTGCTATCATAGAACTGATACTGGAAACACAAGGTTCATCATCTGTTAGATTTGTGGAAAAATTGGGCATATTGCTCTTGAATGCTGCCATCAAAATAATTTCACTTACCAGGGAAGTCGTCCACCACCATTTCTAACTGCAATGACTGCACAGGCTCACATTGGTCAAGGTCCACCACAATACAATGGCCATGACTTTTCTAATGGTGATGCATGGATCTTAGACACTGATGCTACACACCATATGATAGCAAATGTCAATGCCTTATCTCAAGTCAATCCTTACTATAGAGATGAGAAAATTACAATTGGAAAAGGTGAAGGTTTGGCAGTCAAGAATGTTGGTTGTACTTTCATTATTACTCTTTCTAATGCCTTAATCTTGCATAATGTTCTGCATGTGCCTCAAATAACTGTGAATCTTCTTTTTGTTAAGAAATTTTGCAAAGATAATGGATGCTGGTTTATTTGTGATGATGTGAATTTCTTTATACAGGAAAAGGCAACAAGATGATTTTGTACCCAGGAAAGAGTGATTGTGGTGAACTTTTGAAGATTCCAGTCAATGTATTTGCTAATTCCTTTGTTGTAAGCTAGAGTAGATGTGCTGCATTCTTGGGTCAGAAAGTGAAGACTGCAGTGTGGCATAAACGGCCAGGCCATCCATTTGAGGAAGTGTTGGTTTCAATGCTGAAAAGTGCTGATATTCCAATTAATAAAGATTCATGTTAAACTATATGTTCCTCTTGTATTAAAGGGAAGATGTGTAGACAAGTGTTTCCAGTTAGATGTAATAGAGCCAGTTTTATGTTTGAGAAAGTCCACTCTGATGTATGGGGACCATTTCCAACACAGTATGTAGAAGGGTATAAATACTACATCACATTTGTAGATGAATTTTCACGATACATGTGGATATTTCCTATGATCAATAAATCAGATGCCTTTCCAATCTTTGTTAAGTTTGTAGCATTTGTGTTTACTCAGTTTAATGCTTCAATTAAAAGTTTTCAATCTAATGGAGAAGGTGAATATATGAGCAGAGAGTTTAAGGAATTCTTAGCAGGAAAGGGTATTACACACATGGTTTCATACCCATATACTCCTCAACAAAATGGTATTGCTGAAAGGAGACATAGACATGTCATAAAGACTGCAATTACCGTATTGATTGAGGCAAGCTTGCCACGAAGTTTTTGGTATCATGCTTGCTCTCATGCAGTATTACTAATCAATAAAATGTCATCTAAATGCTTGGATTTGAAATCTCCATATCAGCTCTTATTTGGTAAAATCTCAGAGATTCATAATTTCAAAGTTTTTGGAACTGCTATTTATCCTCTTATGAAGACCATACACTGCGAATAAGCTTCAAGCTAGATCTTCCAAATGTGTTTTCCTTGGTTAAGCTTTGGGATATAAAGGAGCTATTTGTTATGATTTGGAAAGTAAAAGGTTGATTCTGTCAAGACATGTAGTTCATAATGAAGATGAGTTTCCATATAGAACTGCATTAGTTCAAGATTCTAATCTCTCTACACAGTCACAGAATGCAAGAGTTAATACTGTTGTGATTCAAATGCAATTCCTGCAATTCAAAATCAAGTACCATAATCAAACAGTGGTCCAATTCAAGAATTACATAGTGAATCTTTAATAGAGACTATTTCTCAGCAACAATCTTCACATATGCAGCAATAATTTGAAATTGGGAATGTGGCAGTTTCACCTATCAGTGATTCAAATACACAGCAACCATATTCAACATTAACTTCTCATCACCATCACTATACTCCTACAATAAATGAATCACCTTTGATGCATGTCCATCACAGTTCTCAATTAAAGGTAATTTTTCCATTCTCACCTCAGTTGAATGAAATTTCTGAAACTCATGCATCAACTACAGATCCAATTCCTCATCACTCTATGGTTACAAGGTTGAAAAGTGGGGCTATTGAAAGACAGAATTATGTTGCTTATATGGCAACTTTTCCAGAGTTGAAAACTTTAAAACTTACTGAAGATGACCAATTTTCTGGTGGTTATTCATTTGTCACTGAGATTTCTAATACCACATAACCATCTAGTTTTTGAAAAGCTGCAAATGTACCACATTGGTAGAATGCTATGCAAGAAGAATATGATTCTCTCAGGGCACAAGGTACTTGGATATTAGTGCCACCTTCAACTGATAGGTCGATTTGGAAGTAAATGGGTTTACAAGGTAATAAAAAAATCCTGACGGCAATGTTTCCAGGTACAAAGCTAGGTTGCTTGCTCCAGGGTTCTCTCAGGAGTATGGAGTTAATTATTCTAATACATTTAGCCCAATTGTTAGGCATACCACAGTACGAATTATTCTTACAATAGCTACAATGAATCATTGGGAATTAAAACAGTTTGACATTAAGAATGCATTTCTACATGGTGATTTGCAGGAAGAAGTTTATATGAAACAAGCTCAGGGCTTTATTGATTCCACACATCCTAATCATGCTTTTAAACTCATCAAATCCCTATATGGCTTGAAACAAGCACCAAGGGCTTGGAATTCGAAATTTACATGCTATTTGAGTGCTATGGGATTATGCGCCTCTATGTTTGATACAAGCCTGTTTATGAAGAAAGATGAGACTGATATTATCATACTTCTCCTTTATGTTGATGATATCATCTTGATAGGTTCCAACTCTATTAAAGTACATCAGGTTATTCATGAATTGTGTGAGGTATTTGATCTAAAGGATCTAGGAAAACTTACCTATTTTTTGGGCCTTTAGATTACATATCAGTTAAATGGTGATATCTTTGTCAATAAAATGAATCACCTATTTTATGGGCCTTCAGATTCATAAAGTTGGTATGGATTCCTGCAAACCTGTTTCAACACCATGCAAACCACACAATTCACTGCTAGTGATAGAAGGAATTCCTCTTAGTGATCCTACATTTTATAGAACTATAGTGGGATCCTTGCAATATTTGACCTTCACTAGGCCAGATATTGCATTTGCAGTAAATTCAATGTGCCAATTTATGAAAACACCAATAGTATCTTGGAGTTGTGAAAAGAATACTAAGGTATCTTCAAGGGACATCGAAGTATGGTATTGTGTACTCATCGGATGCAGAACCAACTCTTAATGCCTTCTCAAACTTGGATTGAGCTGCAAACTTGAATACTCGAAGGTCTATGACTGGATATATTTTCTTTCTTGGCAACAACCCCATATCTTGGCAATCAAAGAAACAAAGTTCAGTATCTAGGAGTTCTACAGAGGCAGAATATAAAGCATTGGCGCACACTGCTGCTAATATAGCCTGGATCAGGAGTATTTTGAAGGATTTGGAGTTATTTCTGCCTACATCTCCAGTTATTCATTATGACAATATGTCTGCGATTGCATTGAGTGCAAATTCGGTGTTCCACTCTTGGATAAAGCACTTGGATACCGATTACCACTTTGTTCGAGAGAGTGTCTAGCAAGGTGACTTGGATGTTAGCTACATATGTACTAAAGATCAGTCTGCAGATATATTAACCAAGGGTTTAAATGGTCATTCCCTTGTTAAACATAGTTACAAGCTTAAACTTGGTAACTAAAGTTCAGATTGAAGAGGGATATTGACTGATATTGATTGAAGGGTAATATTGTCCAAGGACTAGTTATGCTAATATGGCAAAACAATTAGATATCTAGCTGATGTGGCAGTTAGTTAGATTTGTTAGGGCTAATAGCTTACAGTGTAAGATATAGTTAGTGAGCTATATAAAGTGTGTAAATTGTCATTGCAATTCAGTTAGTGAAAATATATTGAAATTCATAATCCCCTCTCTCTCTCTCTCTCTCTCTCTCTCTCTCTCTCTCTCTCTCTCTCTCTCTCTCTCTCTCTCTCTACAATTCTCTCTTCCTTCTTCTTCCATTTCTGCATTTCTTTCTTTCTTTTCATTGATAATTTCTTGATACTTGTAGTACTGTTATCAGTGGGTCTTGGTAAGAAATGTTTATGAAGAAAACTACGTGGGATAAAACTTCAGGCTAAGGAAAAAAGAACGTTGCACATGCTACAACTCAAATCCATAAATCAAGTACTTTTTATATTGTCAACAACATCCTCTTTAATATCCATTAACATCTTGAAACTTGCTCCAAAATCTCACAAGGAAAGAATCTGAACTCCAACCTGGCTATCCTGTCAAAACAAACGCTAATAGTTAAAACTAGTTGAACACACTCACTAATAAAACGGTACTAAATATAGTCAAGGCACTGAAGAAACCAAACACATCCTTTTAACCCCGTTTTGTTTGATGGGGCATCGGGTGTCCCCCTTACTAAGAGACATTTAAGCCCTTAAATAAATACAAAAAGAACCAAACTAAAAAGAAAAATAAAATACTGATCACCCGAAAACAACATAAAACTTACAAAAACAGCATTACCGGACTCTCTTTCGCATCTAATAAGAACATTATCAAAAACAACAAAGTTTTGAGCAATGTCGGTTTCACTTCAATCGATTTCGAAATTAGTCATGACAGATAGGCTTCACCGCCACGATCGCATTTACTTTGGCCTCGAAAAATTTATTCCTCTTTAGCCAGATATGCTTAATCCATTAATTATTAGGGTTTCCATCTTTAACCAGATTGTTTCCAATTTGGTTAAATTCCTACTCATCAATTCAGAGGCGACATTGTGGTGGAATCAAATATGAAAATGGTATCACTGATGATCCAAATTCGATGTAAATCATCATATCACACTTGCTGTGCAAACGAATTAGTCATAATCCCTCTTGCTTCAAGGCTTCAACGTTTTCATCCAAAGCTTTTGAACATGATGTCACTCCTGAGTTAGTCTGCCTGTAATTGTTTCATTTCGTACAGTTCATTGTCCGCTACGGTTTCTCAAGTGGTAATTTCAAACTCCGTTACTTTTTTTTTTTTTTTTTTAAATTTCTGTAAATTCGTTGTTTCCTTAATATCTAGATTCTAGAGCTTCTCGCCCATATATATTATCTATGCAATTCCCTTCTGTGGTTATAATATCACCCGTTTAATTGCCTTTTTTTCCATCGTACCATAATTGTCTTTAATTGTATAACGTTTGAAAAGGCAGTTTATTGTAATTAATATATTACAAATTGTTTCCAGTTGTTCTTAACACTATCTGGACATCAACAAGTTCAAATACATATATACCCTTTGGTTTGTGATAGTTTGACAAAAGCAATCAGCAGGTAACCTTTTGATCTAATTTCCACCTTTGTGTGCGTTCATACACTTGTTTAAATAGAGTTTCTTTGTGCATGACGTCTGTCATTTGTTAGAAGATGAATGTTGTATTGATAATATTGCAATACTATGTCAAGATGTTTTGCTATTGAAATGTTGTCAACAATGATTTGAAAGCTTATTGATGCAATATCGATAGTCCGTCATTTAGTAAAGAATGAACGTCTTCAGAGTGAAACTAGTTAAGTATTAATTCATTACTGAGAACCCATACTTTATATTTCTAACTCAAACTAGCCTGCATACAATAAACATATAGAGTTTGAAAGATTTAGCACGTGGGCTTTTATGGTTGAAAACCTCTTATTGCCTTAAATAATATGTTAGACCAAATTGAGGATTATCATATATATATATATATATAGTCTAGTATTCACCTGGATTTTGAGACCACGTGCAAAAAAATGATCAAATCCCACTAGGTCAACATCTGGGGGTAAGGGCATTGCTTCTGCTGTACTTGTCAAAAATATACCCTGTAAAATGCAATTTTGACAGGCTACATTTGTGCACACTACATACATACATACATACATAGAGCAGAAATTAATACAAGCAATGCACAAACACTCTGCGCATTGGTTTTGTTAAAAATAAAGTAAAATCACAGGCTTATCCAATATTCACAACCCATGTGCATAAGCAATGCACAAACAAACTCTGCATATGTATGCATAAGGGGGCAGATATGGTTTGGCCAACGTTGGGTTTAATTCCTATAACAATTTCCAATGGCTTCAGGGTATGGGGAATCATATTTTTGTCACTCGCATTTGCATGGCAGCTCTACAGCACATGGCTACTAGTACATCTGCATGAATCCAAATCTGGAACTCGATAGAGTAGATACATCCACCTTGCAATGACTGCCTTTGGTTGATACCACAAACCCTTCTTAGTTTCTATCAAATGAAATTAATCGAAGCACAACAGCATAATTAACTTCACATATTTTCCTTTTTCAGGGCCAAATCTAGGAAAGTTGCTAACAATATTCCCAATAGGGGTGTGATATCCACACACCCCTTTTTACTTCTCACACATCTTTTTGATTTTCGGATGTCGGATCAGATGAATTAAAAAATATCAATGGACATAAATTAACAAGAGATGTGTGAGAAGTAAAAAGGGGTGTGTGGACCCCTTCCCAATACTGTATCTATCTGGGGGTCTATGTGTGCAGCTCATTATCTTAGATGTGGGACCCTAAAGCTTTTCATCATAACTGTTTGCACGGATGGGGCTGCCTGTAATGCCAAGCCATTGACTAGTATAGAATGCTATTTGGTGTTTGTATGCATGGCTATTGGTGTGGCTCTGTGCTTTCCCAAAATGAACTCTATAGCTAGAGTCTCACTGCATGGTGCCGTCACGGCAATTGTGTATTGTACTATGGATTGGACTCCTGCGATCGCCAAGGGTAGGCCCCGTGACGTATCCTACAACCCCCCACCGGAGGAGACACTCGTTGCTACATATGGTGGTATACTGAATGCACTCGGTGTCATTTTTCTTGCATTCAGAGGTCACATTGTTATCATTGAGATTCAGGTGATTTTTCTTGGTAATTTTAATTAGCAATTGTCTAATTTTAAGACCAGACATTGCTATATATAGACGTGAAAACATCAATTTTTCTTAGACAAGATATATGTTTTCAATAAAAAATGGTCGACGCATTGTGATATGTTATCAATAACATTGGTAGATAACATTTTGATAACAAAATGCATTGATGCAGTAACAATAGAAATTGTCAATACCATATGGACCTTATTAAAATGAAATTCACTTATTAACAAAAGATGGACATCGAAAATATATTGTGAAAATGTTTGTAAAAGTTATTGTCACTAGAAAGTTCTAGTAGTTTGGTTTTGTAATGCATGGAAGGGTAACTTTCTTCACTGCGATGTAGGGGACATTGCCCACGAGCCCAAAATACTCATCTCATAGGAGAATGTGGAGTGGAGTGACAATGGCTTATTATGTACTCATAGCAATCTGTATGTTTCCTCTGGCTATGGGTGGATTTTGGGCTTATGGAAACAAGGTGAGACCCCATTCTGTTTTGTTTTCAACTTCTAAAGACATCTCAAATTGTCACTTAGTATCACGGTCTATTGATATTCTTTTTCATTTGTAAGTGAGAGGTCTTAGGTTCAATTCTCGCCAAATTCGAATTTGAACCACATTATTGCTAGCCCATTGTGAGGTTAAATACTGTTACAAACTCTATGTAGGATGGGCAAAATAACCATGGGTTTGGGTAACCGCAGTTACCCATCCATTTAAAGTTCACGGTTATGGTTATGGGTAACCGTTTAGACGAACAAACGGTTATGGGTATAACCGTTTATCTGTGAAATTTAAATGGGTGGTTATGGGTATTACCCGCGGTTATAACGGGTATCCATCGGTTCTGGGTATTACTCACGGTTATAACGGGTATTCATTTACCCATTTAATTTAATATATGTAAAATTTAAAAAAAGAAATTAAAAACCCTAAATTTTCAATCTCTCCACTAAACTTAGAGTCTCAAACGCCCCATACCCCACTCATCTCTCCCCCCTCGCTAATTGGTGTCGGTGTTCCTAAATGGGATACTAATTCAATTTATACATTTCTTTTGTAGGCCTCTTTTGGTGACAACGAGTCTATGAGACTTTGTAATTGAACGTGTTTAGTTTTAGAATATTTTGGAGCTTTGAATCATCTAGTATCCAAGATAATGACTACTTTTTGTTTTTAAAGCTTTACATTGTAATCATATGAATTATAATTAAAGACTTGCTTGGGTGTAGCAAAAAAATATCATTCGTAAACTATTATTTCAATTATTGGAATTGTATGAAGACTTAAATGATAAAAATAGGGAAATGCATGCTAAAATGTACTTATAACGGTGTTTAATTGTCAGCAAACAAAAATTATGACAAATTTTTCTTTTGTAAGTTTCAAGTTGTAAAAAAAAAAAAAAACATGTAGACAGGTGAAAAAAGGGATAAATGGGTAAAAAAAAGGATAAACGGGTAAATAGTTATGGTTAAATGGGTAAACGGTTATGGTTAAATGGGTACACGGTTATAGGTATGATTAACCATTTATAAACAGTTATGGGTATGGGTATAACCGCTTATGCAATTACCCAACGAGTAAACAGTTATGCTGGAATGAACATAAACGATTATGGATAAATAACCGCAGTTACTCGTCTGCCATAACTGTTCCCCATTCCTAGTTTGATGGCTGACCATGGTGTATAGGCCACTTCTCTTTCTGCATATCATCAATAGAATAGTGTTTTGCTCTTTACAGTTAAAAGAAAATCATAAACTGACACCTATGCTAAGGAACGATAAAGTTTTTTACTGTTACAATGTCACAATCATGCATGTGTTGTTAACAATCCATATGTTATAATATAGTTGGATAATATGATTCATATATCATGGACCTAGAGTATATTATTGAGTGAATTAGTAATATAATGTTACAATGTGATGATCATCCAAAGTTTCTTGTAAGTGGCTTACGGAAAATACGTAAAGTTATACACACTTGTCAAGGTGTGATTAATTTGTCAATAAAAGAGAAATAAAAGAGAAACGTAATTACATGCTCCTATCTATAATTCTTGTTATACCTAAATACGATAACCTGAAACAACTTTTACCGTCTTGGATTTCATTCAAATTTAAAAAAAAAAAACTAAGATTCACATTGATTGGAGGGTTGACCCATGTTCAGCTTGGAAAACGGTTTTGTAATACTTATGCTTTGATTAGCTAAATCAAGATTAACAAAATTAAATTTCTGAAAAGTTGACTTCCCAACCCAAACACCGACCAAACACATCCATGTGATTATGTTAAGAGTACCATTAATCCCTGTTAATCTCCTAATCTCAAAAACCATGCACAAAACTCTTGATAACTGCAGAGTTTTGCACACCGTCCACACCGACCCTTATGAGTTTCTCCTCTCCAATGCAAATGGTACGTTTCTTTTTCGTTTTTTTAATCAATTAAAGAGTCTTGGTACATTTCATAGTTGCTAACAAAACTCGTAGCATTTCTCTATAAATACCAACACCGATCTGCTATGAAACCACCAGTGAAAAATCAGAGTTAATTAATCGCCATTTCCGACATTAGATAAAGCTCAAACCTTTCTTTTCGATTCGATTACACTTTGGTTTTGCTAGCATGGAAGATCAGTACCCGAAAGAGAGTCAGACACATGCCAAGGGAGCAGAAGAAGAAGCTCAGGGTTGTGGGATGTTTGATTTCTTGAAAAAGAAGGACAATCAGAAACCCCACCAGGAGCAGGAGCAGCACAAGCACACTACTCTAGCTGAAAAGCTCCACCACCATGACGGCGACTCTAGCTCGGTGAGTCTCGTTGATTTGGTTATCATAAAATTAAACTCTCAACACAATTTGTATCAATGACTCAACAAGTGTATGATGCACCATACAAACATTGTTTTCTCCTCTTACACTTCTCCCCTTGTTCCTGTTTGTTGATTCTTCTTTGATTTATTCAATGAAAAGGTTTGGGAAAAAATTGCATGCAAAAATCACTTCTTTTTTAACTTCAAATGCAGAACATGCGTGCTTAGTCCCTTTTCTTTCTTTCAAGAATCGGATTTTCAATCTTTACTGATAAAATATTTGTTGCTTGTTTTTCCAGTCTAGCAGTGACGAAGAAGGTGGAGAGAAGAAAAAGAAGGGACTTAAGGGTAAGATCAAGGATAAGATATCAAGTAACAAGGAAGGGGGAGATGCTTGCCACGCATCCGTTCCAGCGAAGAATGGACACGCTGATGAGAAGGGATTTGTAGAGAAAACCAAAGACAAGCTTCCGGGACAGCACAAGGAGGCCGAACATGTTGCTGAGGAGAAGGGATTTGTCGAGAAAATCAAGGAAAAGCTTCCGGGAGAGAACAAGAAGGCTGAACATCATGCTCCTGCGGAGTATCATGCTCCGGATGGGCATTCCCACGACAGCGAGGCAAAGAAAGGGATCTTGGAGAAGATTAAGGACAAGTTCCCTGGGAGTCACAAGACCGAAGAGGAGAAGCACAAGGAGAATTAGCATGCACGATGCAGCCAATAAAAGATGTTGTGGTTTTGATGTTTGCTTGTAGCCTATGTGTTTTGTTTTAGGGTTTTTCTGTACTTGTACAACTGTTTGCTTGTAATGCGTTTTATATTTATGGTCCCTTCATCCTTTGTATTGTGGAAGTGCTTCATGTGCTTTTAGCATTCAGTTAAATTTCTATCTGCAAGTCTTCTCTTTCCTATAAATTACCTTCTCTCTCGTTTTTCCTTAAAAATTCTTTATTTAAGCTCTTAAGCAAGGACATTCTATTTTCGGGATGTAATCCAAAACCATTCAGCTTTTAAGTTCCTTCTAAAGAATCATTCATACAAAAAATTAGCCAACTAAATAACTGTTGAGCGATTTGAAATTCGCATCCTTAATGCCTTTGAAATGACCAAGATTAGCCAACTAAATAACCGCTGAGCAATTTGATATTTGGATCTTCGTTTTATCAAACGATCACATTTTAGATGATTGTTGACCCTAGAAACTACAAAGCCTACGTGGCGCGTAGGCCGAGTAATCTATAAGCTAACTACGTCCTTCGGTGATTGCGGGGCATGCCAACTCGTCGGCCGAGCTCGGCCGAGGAGTAAATTTGTTGATGTTGCGTTGGGTGCGTGGCTGACTTCTGCGTCTTGCGATTGCGGCCGAGAAAGGAACACGTCTCGGCCTCTTGGATTCTCGAGCCTGAAGACAAGGCTACTATTCTTACGAAGTTCACGAATCGAATTCGGCTTTCAATGTGCCGAATGTAATAATTGTAACACCTCACTTTGCCGAGAAGGCTGATGAGATGACCTCGACCAATAAGGATTCAGAAATCCTTCTCGACCGAGACTTGGATAGGTAATCAACCGTCCTCGCCGTAGTGCTGTTGATGCCAACGGAAGATGCTGCAAGACCGGCTGATTCTACGGTGACAGAGCTATCTATGCCGACTTAAGATATCACCGGTTGCTTTCACAGTGCTGTTGATGCCAACGGAAGATGTGTCAGCGAAAAGAGAAAATAAAAAATCTTAAAGTTGTTGAGAGAGTTTGCGCAGGGCAGTTGTGTGTTGAATTGGAGGTCCTTTGAATGATGCACAACCTCCTCTATTTATAGCACTGGATACCTTTGAAGTCGAGTCAAAACCCTACTCGAACTAGGTCTTCTTCTCTGGATCAAACACCCACTCGACCAGTCCTATGTTTACTAGGATTGTGAGCCTAGTCCTCTATTGAGCCGGATTCACTTCCGGTTTATTACCCTTGCCGAGACTCCTTATCGCGTTAGGACTCGACTAGTAAATGTAATATGACCTAGCCGACCTAGGTTTAGGAGCCCACGTACTAAATGATCCAAGGCTCCCCTGTCGCCAGGCCTCCCGAGCCGAGAGTGGTTCTATACTCGGCCCAACATGTTAATTTGAGCCCAAACAATGATTCTTTGAAAACTAGATGAATTAGCATTGGAGGGCCTAAAGTATAGACAGTTTTTGTCATTGAACTGCATTGACGGATGTGAGCATTTTTTTTTCTACGATAAGGACATCCTTGACATAAACTCATCCTTAATGCCTTAGAAATGTTATTTTCCATGACAAATTTCATTGCATTTACCTTGGCTAAAGTCGCCTAACATCAAAATTATTAACAAAACTTGTATACGAGCATCTAAAGTTTTGAATCAACATTTTCATCTACCAAACAGAAGATATATGTGCCATACATTCAAGCAACAAATTGATTACAATGAAGCTTTTTACAAATCCATTCTACAGAAACGAATGGAAGGCAACAATTACTCGCTTTCTTCTCTTGTTTTCTACACAAATGAAAAATCTACAAAGAGGTCGAAGTCATTGTTACAAAATTCCAAGTCCGATAGACATCAAGGTAATCTAAGCAGTTAAAATGATACAATTAATCCACACACTAACATTGTCAAAAAGATTACTAATGATAAACAGAGCACAGCATTCAGTCGTAGACACAATAATCTGTCAAATTTGAGTGCTTGCCTAGTGTGCTTCCTCTAAGAGTGACAGAGCATCTGATTCTCTCATAAAACTTGGACTTCACTAGTTTTCCCAAAATGTAGGCTCTTGACCTCACAACAAACGTCAGATTCAGCGGTATTACCACTCTCTGCCGATCCTCTTTAACATCTTGAATAACTGAAATTCCCCCGTAAAGAGCCACTTGGTACCCTAGCACAACCGTCCTTATTGTCCGATGCGTCTTCCTTGCTTGGTAGAAGTTTTCAACCTGTTTCATTTCATCGGAAAATGGTCTAAGATAAAAAACCAACAAAGGAAATAAAGACTTCCAAACTCTCCGTAAACTGACCGAAAAGTGCTTAAAGTTGGGTAGTGATCTTGCTATCAGTTCCGAATAAAATCTCGATCCCTAAAAGCAGTACTTCCTGTTTAACCCTTGTAAGTTCTTGATTTTTGTACTAATTCCTATGTTTTCATGTACATTACTTGCATTGCCTTCCATCTAGTTCACTGACCACCCAAAAAAATAAATAAATAATAATAAGGGTTAGATTAGAGCATCTTCAAAGTAGATGTCAAATTTTCAAAATCAACACTAACAGTAGAAACCGACAACAACAATATTTTCTAACCGAAAAGCCAAATCTGATGTTGCATAACATGGATTGATAGCCCTTACCCTTGTTGCCAAACTTGACAGCAGCTTCAAATCATTTTTTAATTGATTATTAAATGCATTTAATTAATTTAATTAGTTTTTTAACATTTATTATAATAGTTTAATTTAACATATCGGATGGAGATCAAAATTTTAAAATATATCAAAATGCTACATAAGATCATCTCCAAAGGAGAAGTCAAATTTTGAACACAAAATTTAAATTTGACAGTTCATGTGACATTTTAACATATTTTAATGTTTCACTCTCCAGCCGAGGTGTCAATTTAAATTATTATTTTATTACATTATTTTTTTCTTAATTTCTGTTTTATATTTTAAATATTACATATATAAATAATTCATATTAAATAACAACAAAATACTAATACAAATCATCCAACAAAATACAACCCTTAATTGAAAATATTAATTAAAAACAAAATATTTGTGAACATGCCTCAAATTTTTTCAGACTCCTCCGCTTGATCAAAAGATGAGTCTAAAAAAAATTGAGGCATGTCAACCACGAGCTGCTGGCTTAGTGGTAAATGACAAACTACGAAACTTCCTTAAAACAAAAAATTAAAGGTCTCGAGTTCAAAACCCACTGCTGATGTGGAAGCCAAACTTGTGGCAAAGAGAAGGCTGAAATGCTTCTGTAAATCTTTTCGGCTCTCGAAAATGGTAGATAACTATGACTTACCATTCATTGTCCCCCATTTTAAAACGAAAAAAAAAAAATTTGAGGCATGTCCACAAAATAAAGTAGGATACCTATTGAAGAACGAATGACTGTATTTTACAAAGTTGAAAAGAACTTGTTGATTAAAAAAGAAGAAAGAGGTAGCGTATAAAACAAACTCTACAGCAAGCTCCTTTGCTACCATTCCATGTCGGATTTAACATTTCTGTTGGAAAAAATTAGCTATTGTCCTTTTTTACTGTTATAGCTTATGTAGAAATTTTGACATTTTCTTTAAAGATGCTCTAAGCTGTCAAATTGAAATCTTATTTTTTAAATTTGACATATACTAAAAGAGACGCTCTTAGGCCATGCTGAGCTATAGAAAGACTTTAGCCACAAGATAAGAAAGGCAACGTAATCAGAAAGTTGGAATCATCACCCGACTTCTGGTGGTCTTTTAAGACTTTAACCAATTAAAAGATGAACAAATAGCCAAAAAGTGGATTCTGATTCTCCATTGAAATCCATCAAGCTTTGGAATTTAACATACTCATATGTTTGATAACAATAGCATATATTTCGAAACCAATCGAGTAGCTTTGGTCATGGTTATCCCAAATGAAGAATTCTCTACTCCAGTAAGCTTTTGATTTGGACATTATATTGTTATGTGTCGCTACTCGCTACCAATAACACCATACCCTAAATAACCCACCTCTCAAAGAATTTGCTTTACTGATTTTTCAAGCTGAACAACATAATACATGAATCTAAATTAGTAACGTCATTCGAAAATATTTCACATTGGGACAATAAAATTTGGGCCACGCGTCCCAATAGAGATGTTTGTATTTAAGGTGTTGGGGGGTTTTCATGCTTCCAGCAGCGCACACAGCTTTTTCGGTGACCCCAATAAAAACGATTGAGAGGACACATCAAAATTTTCAAACCTTCAACTGCTGTCCCAACTCCCAACGTCTGCCCTTTTGACCAAACCGAAACCGTATTTATAAATATTTTAATTTTTAACCGGCAACGTACAAACTCCTTTAACGTTGGAGCTCACTCTTAACTATGACAAGTTAAATTGACAAAATTACCCATGGACAAAATATGAATTAAGTTAGAATCCCCTTGTTATCTATGGCAAAACGGACATCACGCACCTGCCCGGACGCAACCTTGAGCTGGTAATAGTGGAGCTCCAATGGAGTAGACGTGACGTGGACGCCGAAGAATGTCGCGGGATTCCTGTAAGAGATCCTCACCGTCGAATTCAACGACAGCATGTCCGTCGAGACCCCCGTCATGTCGCTCCCCGCCTGTATATTTAGACTCTCGAACACAATATTCTGCTCGCCCCCAGGAAAAAAGAAACAAAACCTAAGGCCGTCAGACAAAATGAAACCAAATCCCCGTCAACCGAATCAACCAACCGAGTCAACTCGGTCCATTACCGTGTAAAAAACAATAAAACCTAAAAGTTACTCAGGCATGCTTTATTGTCTCCATGTCCGTGTTCACATTGTATTTATTTCTGAATTTCTAAATTTTCGATTGAATAAACAAAAAAAAATTCAAGTATATATAAACATCTCAAAACGTCTCGTTTGAGACGTTTCGTTTATTTTTTACATTTTAATTGAATAAATGAAAAGATATTCAAGTAACATAAATAAATAAATTAGACATCTCCCCTTGCACATTAATCATGTTTATTTCTGTTATTCTAATTGAATAAATCATCGAGGATTAAGTAACTAAAATAAACGTTAGAACAAAAAGAAAAGGAAGGTCGGAAATCATTTACCTTAACGATGACTCGAGGCTCGTAAGCCTTGCTGGCGCCCCACAAGATCAAAGAAAACACCGTGAAGAGCACAACGAAAAGCAGCGCGAAGCAGAAGTACAACCTAATATTACGCGCGGGGCCGCCGTCGTCGAATGCGGAGTCATTTTCGTCGTCTTCGGACAATTCCACTTCTTCCCCGCGCTGCAGCTTCCGCCAGGCGGACATGCTGCGGGGGTTTTTCAGGGAGGCGGAGAATCTCGACGTGGAGGACTCGCGGGAGTGGTGGATGGGGGAGCAGTGATAGTAGTGGTGCTGCGGCGACCCAACAGGACTCGAGCCGTACGACATCTTCTCGACGTCGTGGTTGGAGGGGCTCTGGACGTAGTAAATCGGACGGCGAGGCGACCGCGGCGGTGTCAACTGCTCCACGCTCATCGTCACATCCGAATCCGACTTTTGGTGCATTATCGTCTGTCGTTCGGGGACGTCAGTGTAATTTTGGTAAAGTTCGGGGGCTGAAATAAAAAGCACAGAGCTACAGAAGTCTTCACACTTCGTCTCTGATTTCTGCGGTTTCGTTCGTTGTTTGGTTCTGGAGGACAAAGGGAAGGAGTTGCACTGTGTGTTTTGTTCACGTCTGCTTATATTTGCAGGGTATCTGCCGTTGGATTTGATCGGACGGTAAGGATGAGGTGATCTTGGGGGCACGTTATTTAAGGAAATGTGCTTTGGTGGTATTGATGATTGGTGGAGGCCGAAAGGATGAGGTTTTTGGTAAGGTGACAGAAAGTGGAAATGTCCTCGTTATTTGACCCCCCGTTTTCTGTGGATTTGTTAACTTTTCCAGTTGTTACCATACATGCTAATTAATTAAGCAACTTTAAATAAAAGTTCTCCGTATTGTTTATTTCATATTTTCACATTAAAAAATTAATCATGATACTATTTATTTTACCTTTTATTTTGTCTTTATTGTTAATACTCAAAGTTTTGAATCTTTTTCATTAGTTTTCTTATTAATTAATCTCATTACCTTATAATGAATGTAATTAACCAAAGTTAATTCAACCACGTGATCACGTTGAGCTGTACTAGGATCAAGGTCTAAAAAATCGATATTATCCCGATATTTCTATCGAAATTTTCGTGTTTTTTGAGTACCGATATTTCCGATATCATCGATATTTTAGACTTTGATAGGAACTCTATGTGGTACTTAGTCACTCATGTATCTTATCATGCAATGTATGAAGTGTAAAATATTGTACTAATTCATTATATATAAATGATTATGGTGTGTTTAAACTTCTTTCATTAATCACTACATATTTTCTACACTCACAATGTTTGCCAGCTCGCTATATAATCAACTTAAATCAGTTAAATCCATCATGCAATGCATTTCCTTCTAATTTATTTGTGATAAACTAATAGATAATTGACTAAATAAACATCGTACAAAATTTCAATAAAAATTTCTAAGTTTTTCTTACAATTTCCGTGGTTTTTATTCAATTTTTATCGATATTGATAATATCCCGATATTTCCATCGAAATTTCCGTGTTTTTGGACTACCGATATTTCCGATATCATCGATATTTTATACCTTATAGGACAGACGTGGTCGTCTTTCTGCATTAAAAATCAAATTTAAATTCTTATCATTATAGTACTTTTTTTTAATCAAGAAAAATATATTAAAAGAAAAACCCTCGAGCACAACCGTTACCTACAGAATCAAACTGAAGAGCAAATGAAGGAATACAATCATCCCAAATATGACAATTAGTAATCAGAAAGCCTTGGCGAGCGAAGGCATCCACCACAAAGTTAGCCTCTCTATAAATATGTTTTCAGTCAATGCAATCAAAATTGGTCGCCGTCCACTTGATATCTTCAATAATAGGAACCAGATTTCATGGAGTCGCACCCCAGTCCAACACTGACTGAATGACCAACTTAGAATCACCTTCAACCATAATCTTTGTATAGCCCTTCCTCTGATAAAAAAGAAAGCCCTCTCTGAGAGCCTTAACCTCCACTTCAGAAATAGTGGCACCATCCAGATTTAAAGCTCCACCTCCAATAATCTGCCCATTATGATTACTTAAAACCAATCCCGCCACCGTCTTGTCCCCAACCACCGAACCGTCAAAATTTAACTTAACAAAACTCTTATCCGTCAAGATTTCCACTGATGATACTTCCACAATATGCTATGATTCCTTAACACAATATGCTATGCATCTTTAATGTTGACAGCATCAGTGGAAACTTTCAAACTATAATTCTTCGTTGATTATTCAAATTTGAAAATATGAAGAAAAAAAAAACGCAAGACAATGTGCATATATAACCATGATAGCATTTCAAATGGCCGCAACGCATTAAGGATAATAAGGAGTAACATTGATACTGATACAATTACACTTTTGAGTTTTTGAAGTTTGGATTTTCTTTTTCTCCACATTTCTACTGCTTTCAATTCTCAATGAGTTTTGGGTACACAATCTTACAAAGAAAAAGCCAATTGGCAAGAAAGAGATGTAAAGTCTGGTCATCGATCAACCTTCCCTTGATAGAATATAAGGGTCAAGAAGAGTTCAGGGACGAAGTTGGCTAGCTCATTGAATTATCGTGGTGTTGTGGGTATCACGACCTCCATCTTTATCCGTGCAAGAAAGAAACATAATTTGTTGAAGCAGGTGGGAATTTCAACAACTTAAAGAAAAGAACTGTGCTCCATCGCACAACTTCCAACTCAAGGTCCGACGCCAATATGCTGACTCTCATAGAAGTAAAGAGCAGTACTTTTCACCATTAGAAAACTAGTGGGTGCATTCCAGCAAGTTGTATTCCTCTCTTAGAGACTAGTAAAACCTTAATACCAATCAAATCCATCGTAGCAAAAACAAATCGTTAACTTTCAATATGGACGTCGACTTTGACAGTGGAATACTTGAGGTTTCTATAAGGCCTAACTACATTTTGGTACAAAATTAAAACTTAAGAGCTAGTTTGTTAACCAAATAGTTTTATGTTTCTAATTTTTACTTATAATCCTATAGATTGATGAAAAATATGTGGTCTGATGACCAATGAAGAAAGGTGAAGGATAGATGGTGAAAGCAGTGTGAATCGATGTTCTAAAAAACGGTTTATACAGCTGGCTAACACCACGATTAAATACTAATCGGTTAGAAAATAAGGTATTGCGCCTATGTGTGCCTAGGCGGAATAGGTAGTTGTCTTGTTTTTTTAATTGACTATGATTCTTGACTCACTCTCTCCCAAACAAAAAAAAGAAAAAAGAAAACCAAGAATGCGATGTGTTCGTGTCCCTAATACTTTTATAATTTATTTATATTTATATTTTGCATTTTATGTTTCCCCATTACAAGTATAGTTTTTATTTGTTGATTTCTTTTAAGAATAAATATGCATTTATTTATATGTCGTATAATAAATTTAATAATTAACATAAGAAAATTAAAAAAAAACCCTAGGCCACCTGTTAGGACCCTACCGGATGCTCGATAGCCGCGTAGCAATGTTTAAAACATAGGTGTGAGAGGAATATGTCTAGAAATGAAACACAAAATGTCTTGATTATGCTCCCTTGGCTGATTTCCGTGTCGCCTTTTTTATTCTTCCTTTGAATGGCGTAAAGCCCAAGTTCGAATGTTAGGGCCCACAACTCTTAGGTTGCATAAATGTTTCAGGGCCGGATGGTGCATTTGACTTCCGGGTCAGTGGTCCATGTCTCCACGCCTGTAGGCCACCTATCGTAACCACACTTAATAGGGCACGAGCCTCCCAAGCTGCTAATTGAACAAGGCAAAATAGGGTAAAAGAGGCTCCTCTAACACTATCAATGGGAACTTTTAGATTCTTCTAACATCATATATATTGACAAGTAAATATGGATGTAGAAGAATTTGTTAATAAAAAATTAAAAAAAAAAAACGAAATGGCTTAAATTAATCCTTGCGATGTAATGAAAGAAATCCATTTGATAAGCATGTATCACTTTTGGTTATGTTGGAGTTTCAAGAAAGGAACAGGATAGGCGGTTAGCATCCAATGCGTTATTAGAGCCAACAACTCTTAGGTTGCATAAATTTTTCGGGGCCGGATGGTGCATTTGACCTTTGGGTCAATGGTCCATGTCTCAACGCCCGTAGGCCACCTATCGTAACCACACTTAATAGGGCTTGAGCCTCCCAAGCTGCTAATTGAACAAGACGAAATAGGCTAAAGGAGACTCCTCTAACACTATTAGTGTGAATTTATTATATTCTTCTAACATGATATACATTGATAAGTAAATATGGATGTAGATGAATTTGTAAAAAGTAAAAAAAAAAAACCAATCGAAATGGCTTAAATTAATCCTTGCGATGTAATGAAAGAAATACTTTTGATAAGCATGCATCACTTTTGGTTTCGTTGGAGTTTCTAGAAAGGAATAGGTTAGGGTTTGCATCCAATTCGTTATTAGTTAGCACGTAACAGAAAAAACCAAAAACAAAGGGAACAAAAAACTAAACACGTCAAAGGAAGTGGGTTTCATTACCTTTTGCACCCCTATATTTAGACTCGTACCTCCTGGTTAAGTTGTTTAATTATAAATATGATCTCCATTCATCCATTACTTAAATAAATAAATAAACAGTTTGTAATCACTTTAGCATCAATTTAAGAAACACACACCTTGAGCAATGGACTCCTCAATCGGATATGCAACTTTCATTGCATCCTTACTCCTATGTCTCTCATCGTCTCCGATGCCATTTGCAAATGCAACAACGTCATCATTAATTAGTAGTGTTTGCAAGCAAACCCAAGACCGATTCGGCTACAACTACAATCAATGCATAAAATCTCTTTTGAAAGATATTCCAACTCGATCAGCATCTAATCTCAAAGATCTTGACACAGCTATTGTTAAATTAGCACTAAAAAATGCACAACAAAGCAAAGCTTTCTTTGTCAATGCGCTCAACAGCACCGGCAAAGGTATTGTTAAGGGGTTCGAAGGAGTCAAACAATGTGTAGATTCATATGATTTTGCGGTAGACGGTTTCGCTTTCTCAGTGCGAGGGATCAAAGATAATGACAAATCGGTCTCCCAAATACTCACACAAGTACAAGATGAAATTTTTCGTTGTGAAAAAGCATTGGGCTCTGCCGAAATTGAACTTCCTGATTCAGTATCTTCGACAAACTTTTTGACCACGTTATGTAGAGACGTCGCATTTGTTATTACTTCTCAGTTATGAAATATCTAGAAAAGATACGTAAACAATGTATTAAATTGAATATGTATTACTTACATGCTAAATAATATACATATGATTACTATATGTTTAATTTGTAAAAGAAAAGAAAAGAACGAAAAATGAATGTGTGAAAACAAAACGCTGTTTTAATATTTCTGTGTTGCTGTTTTGGCTGTCCATATTACGCATACACCCAGATATACTACACATGGAAATCTTAAGAACACAATATGCTATGCATCTATAATGTTGACAGCATCAGTGGAAACTTTCAAACTATATTTCTTTGTTGATTATTCGAATTTGAAAATATGAAGAAAAAAACGCAAGACAATGTGCTATAATAACCATGACAGCATTTTAAACGACCGCAACGCATTGAGGCCAACAAGGAGTCACATTGATACTGATACAGTTACACTTTTGAGTTTTGAGGTTTGAATTTTCTTTTTCTCCACTTTTCGACTGCTTTCAGTTCTCAAAGAGTTTGGGTACACAATCATACGAAGAAGAAGTCAATCGGCAAGAAAGTGATGTAAAGTTTAGTCCCGTCGATCAACCTTCAAGAGATGTAAAGTTTAGTTTCGTTGATAACCCTTTCCTTGAAAGGAGACGCAGGTCAAGGGGAAGATTTGACTTCAAGGACGAAGTTGGCACTCATTGAATTGTCGCGGTGATGTGGGTATCTCGACCTCCATCTCTAGCCGTGCAAGAAAGAAACAGAATATGTTGAGGCAGGTGGGAATTTCAACAACTCAAAGAAAAGGGCCGCGCCCCACCGCGCCACTTCCAACTCAAGGTCCGGCTCCAATATGCTAACTCTCCTTAAAGCAAGGGGCAATACTTTCCACCATTAGTAAACTGGTGGGTGCATTCTAGCAAGTCGTATTCCTCTCTTAGATAATAGTAAAACCTTAATACCGATCACATCCGTTGTAGCACAAATAAATCGGTAACTTTGAATATGGACTTCGACTTCGACAGTGGAATACTTTAGGTTTCTATAAGGCCTAACTACAATTTGGTGCAAAATTAAAACTTAAGAGCTAGTTTGTTAACCAATTTGTTTTAAATTTTAAATTTTTATTTATAATTCTATAGATTAATGAAAAATATGTGGTCTGATGACCAATGAGGAAAGGGGAAGAATAGATGGTGAAAGCAGTGTGAATCGATGTTCTAAAAAACAGTCTGCACAGCTGGCCAGCACCATGATTAAATACCAGTCAGTTAGAAAATCAGGTATGGAGCCTATGTAGGCCTATGAGGAATATATGATTGTCTTTTGTTTTTTTAACTGAGTTTTAGTCTTGACTAACTCTCTCCTGGACCCAAAAAAAAAAAAAAAACCAAGAATATGATGTGTTCGTCTCTCTTTGCCATAAATCTTTAATGTTGTAAAAAATTTGTAGTAATTTATAATTTATTTATATTTGTATTTTGCATTTTATGTATCCCAATTACGAGTATAGTATTTATTTATTTATTTGTTGTAAGTATAAATATGCATTTATTTATAAGTGGTACAATAAATTTAATAATTAACATAAGAAAATAAAAAATAAAAAAACCGCAAGCCACAAGTTAGGACCCTACTCGACGCCCGATAACGGCCTAGCGATGTTTGAAACGTAGGTGTGAGCGGAATATGTATGAAAATCAAACACAAAATGTCTTAATTGTGCTCCCTTGGTTGATTTCCGCATTGCCCTTTCAATTATTCCTAGGTTTAAAGGTTAGACCCCACAACTAATACGATGTATACATTTTTCGGATGCCAAATGGTCCTTTTGACTTCCGGGTCAGGGATCCATGTCCCTAAGCCCGTAGGCCGCCTATCCTAACTGCGCTTAATAGGGCTCGAGCCTTCCAAGTTGCTAATTGAACAAGATGAAATATGCTAAAAAAGACTCCTCTAACACTATTAGTGTGAATTTTTTATATTCTTCTAACATGATATACATTGATAAGTAAATATTGATGTAGATGAATTTGTAAAAAGTAAAAAAAAAAAACCAATCGAAATGGCTTAAATTAATCCTTGCGATGTAATGAAAGAATTACTTTTGATAAGCATGCATCACTTTTGGTTTCGTTGGAGTTTCTAGAAAGGAATAGGTTAGGGTTTCCATCCAATTCGTTATTAGTTAGCACGTAACAGAAAAAACCAAAAACAAAGGCAACAGAAAACTAAACACGTCAAAGGAAATGGGTTTCATTACCTTTTGCACCCCTATATTTAGACCTGTACCTCCTCGTTGAGTTGTTTAATTATAAATATGATCTCCATTCATCCATTACTTAAATAAATAAATAAACAGTTTGTAATCACTTTAGCATCAATTTAAGAAACACACACCTTGAGCAATGGACTCCTCAATCGGATATGCAACTTTCATTGCATCCTTACTCTTATGTCTCTCATCGTCTCCGATGCCATTTGCAAATGCAACAACGTCTTCATTAATTAGTAGTGTTTGCAAGCAAACCCAAGACCGATTCGGCTACAACTACAATCAATGCGTGAAATCTCTTTTGAAAGATATTCCAACTCGATCAGCATCTAATCTCAAAGATCTTGACACAGCTATTGTTAAATTAGCACTAACAAATGCACAACAAAGCAAAGCTTTCTTTGTCAATGCGCTCAACAACACCGGCAAAGGTATTGTTAAGGGGTTCGAAGGAGTCAAACAATGTGTAGATTCATATGATTTTGCGGTAGACGGTTTCGCTTTCTCAGTGCGAGGGATCAAAGATAATGACAAATCGGTCTCCCAAATACTCACACAAGTACAAGATGAAATTTTTCGTTGTGAAAAAGCATTGGGCTCTGCCGAAATTGAACTTCCTGATTCAGTATCTTCGACAAACTTTTTGACCACGTTATGTAGAGACGTCGCATTTGTTATTACTTCACAGTTATGAAATATCTAGAAAAGATATGTAAACAATGTATTAAATTGAATATGTATTACTTACATGCTAAATAATATACATATGATTACTATATATTTAATTTGTAAAAGAAAAGAAAAGAACGAAAAATGAATGCGTGAAAACAAAACATTGTTTTAATAATTCTGTGTTGCAGTTTTGGTTGTCCATATTACGCATACACCCAGATATACTACACATGGAAATCTTAAGAACACAATATGCTATGCATCTTTAATGTTGACAGCATCAGTGGAAACTTTCGAACTATAATTCTTTGTTGATTATTCGAATTTGAAAATATGAAGAAAAAAACGCAAGACAATGTGCATATATAAGCATGACAGCATTTCAAACGACCGCAACGCATTGAGGACAACAAGGAGTCACATTGATACTGATACAGTTACACTTTTGAGTTTTGAGGTTTGAATTTTCTTTTTCTCCACTTTTCGACTGCTTTCAATTCTCAAAGAGTTTGGGTACACAATCATACGGAGAAGAAGTCAATCGGCAAGAAAGTGATGTAAAGTCTAGTCCCGTCGATCAACCTTTAAGAGATGTAAAGTCTAGTTTCGTTGATAACCCTTTCCTTGAAAGGAGACGCAGGTCAAGGGAAAGATTTGACTTCAGGGACGAAGTTGGCACTCATTGAATTGTCGCGGTGATGTGGGTATCTCGACCTCCATCTCTAGCCGTGCAAGAAAGAAACAAAATATGTTGAGGCAGGTGGGAATTTCAACAACTCAAAGAAAAGGGCCGCGCTCCACCGCGCCACTTCTAACTCAAGGTCCGGCGCCAATATGCTGACTCTCCTTGAAGCAAGGGGCAATACTTTCCACCATTAGTAAACTGGTGGGTGCATTCTAGCAAGTCGTATTCTTCACTTAGATACTAGTAAAACCTTAATACCGATCACATCCGTTGTAGCACAAATAAATCGGTAACTTTGAATATGGAATTCGACTTCAACAATGGAATACTTTAGGTTTCTATAAGGCCTAACTACAATTTGGTGCAAAATTAAAACTTAAGAGCTAGTTTGTTAACCAATTTGTTTTAAATTTTAAATTTTTATTTATAATTCTATAGATTGATGAAAAATATGTGGTCTGATGACTAATGAGGAAAGGGGAAGAATACATGGTGAAAACAGTGTGAATGGATGTTCTAAAAAACAGTCTGCACAGCTGGCCAGCACCATGATTAAATACCGGTTGGTTAGAAAATCAGGTATGGAGCCTATGTAGGCCTCGGAGGAATATATGATTGTCTTTTGTTTTTTTAACTGACTTTTAGTCTTGACTAACTCTCTCCCGGACCAAAAAAAAAAAAAATAAACAAGAATGTGATGTGTTTGTCTCTTTTTGCCATAAATCTTTAATGCTGTAAAAAATTTGTATTAATTTATAATTTATTTATATTTGTATTTTGCATTTTATGTATCCCTATTACGAGTATAGTATTTATTTATTTATTTGTTGTAAGAATAAATATGCATTTATTTATAAGTGGTACAATAAACTTAATAATTAACATAAGAAAATAAAAAATAAAAAAATCCCAAGCCACAAGTTAGGACCCTACTCAATGCCCGATAACGGCCTAGCAATGTTTGAAACGTATGTGTGAGCAGAATATGTATGAAAATCAAACACAAAATGTCTTAATTGTGCTCCCTTGGTTGATTTCCGCATCGCCCTTTCGATTATTCCTAGGTTTGAAGGTTAGAAACCACATCTAATACGATGTATACATTTTTTGGATGCCAAATGGTCCTTTTGACTTCCGGGTCAAGGATCCATGTCCCTATGCCCGTAGGCCGCCTATCCTAACTGCGCTTAATAGGGCTCGAGCCTCCCAAGCTTCTAATTGAACAAGACAAAATCGGCTAAAAGAGACTCCTCTAACACTATTAGTGTGAATTTTTTATATTCTTCTAACATGATATACTTTTATAAGTAAATATTGATGTAGATGAATTTGTAAAAAGTAAAAAAAAAAAAAAAAAACCAATCGAAATGGCTTAAATTAATCCTTGCGATGTAATGAAAGAAATCCTTTTGATAAGCATGCATCACTTTGGGTTTCGTTGGTGTTTCTAGAAAGGAATAGGTTAGGGTTTGCATCCAATTCGTTATTAGTTAGCACGTAACAGAAAAAACCAAAAACAAAGGCAACAGAAAACTAAACACGTCAAAGGAAATGGGTTTCATTACCTTTTGCACCCCTATATTTAGACCCCTACCTCCTCGTTGAGTTGTTTAATTATAAATATGATCTCCATTCATCCATTACTTAAATAAATAAATAAACAGTTTGTAATCACTTTAGCATCAATTTAAGAAACACACACCTTGAGCAATGGACTCCTCAATCGGATATGCAACTTTCATTGCATCCTTACTCTTATGTCTCTCATCGTCTCCCATGCCATTTGCAAATGAAACAGCGTCTTCATTAATTAGTAGTGTTTGCAAGCAAACCCAAGACCGATTCGGCTACAACTACAATCAATGCGTAAAATCTCTTTTGAAAGATATTCCAACTCGATCAGCATCTAATCTCAAAGATCTTGACACAGCTATTGTTAAATTAGCACTAACAAATGCACAACAAAGCAAAGCTTTCTTTGTCAATGCGCTCAACAGCACCGGCAAAGGTATTGTTAAGGGGTTCGAAGGAGTCAAACAATGTGTAGATTCATATGATTTTGCGGTAGACGGTTTCGCTTTCTCAGTGCGAGGGATCAAAGATAATGACAAATCGGTTTCCCAAATACTCACACAAGTACAAGATGAAATTTTTCGTTGTGAAAAAGCATTGGGCTCTGCCGAAATTGAACTTCCTGATTCAGTATCTTCGACAAACTTTTTGACCACGTTATGTAGAGACGTCGCATTTGTTATTACTTCTCAGTTATGAAATATCTAGAAAAGATACGTAAACAATGTATTAAAATGAATATGTATTACTTACATGCTAAATAATATACATATGATTACTATATATTTAATTTGTAAAAGAAAAGAAAAGAACGAAAAATAAATGTATGAAAACAAAACGCTGTTTTAATATTTCTGTGTTGCTGTTTTGGCTGTCCATATTATGCATACACCCAGATATACTACACATGGAAATCTTAAGAACACAATATGCTATGCATCTTTAATGTTGACATCATCAGTGGAAATTTCAAACTATAATTCTTTGTTGATTATTCGAATTTGAAAATATGAATAAAAAAAACGCAAGACAATGTGCATATATAACCATAATAGCATTTCAAACGACCGCAACACGTTAAGGACAACAAGGAGTCACATTGATACTGATACAATTACACTTTTGAGTTTTGAGGTTTTGATTTTCTTTTTCTCCATTTTTCGACTGGTTTCATTTCTCAATGAGTTTGGGTACACAATCATATAAGGATAAAGTCAATCGGCAAGAAAGAGATGTAAAGTTTGGTCCCGTCAATCAACCTACATGAGATGTAAATTCTGGTTTCGTCGATCACCCTTTCCTTGAAATGATACATAGGTCAAGGGGAAGACTTGACTTCAAGGATAAAGTTGGCTCGCTCATCGAATTATTATGGTGATTTGGGTATTTTGACCTCCTTCAATATCCGTGCAAGAAAGAAACAAATCTGTTGAGGCATGTGGGAATTTCAACAACTCAAAGAAAAGGACTGCGCTCCACCGTACCACTTCGAACTCAAGGTCCGGCGCCAATATCCTGACTCTCCTAGAAGCAAAGGGCAATACTTTTAACCATTAGCAAACTGGTGGGTGCATTCCAGCAAGTCGTATTCCACTCTTAGATACTAGTAAAACCTTAATACCGATCACATCCGTCGTGGCACAAACAAATTGGTAACTTTCAATATGGACTTCGACTTCGACAGTGGAATACTTTAGGTTTCTATAAAGCCTCACTACATTTTGGTACAAAATTAAAACTTAAGAGCGAGTTTGTTAACCAGTTTGTTTAAAATTTAAAATTTTAATTTTAATTCTATAAATTGATGAAAAATATGTTGTCTGATGACCAATGAAGAAAGGTGAAGGATAGATGGTGAAAGTAGTGTGAATCGATGTTCTAAAAAAGGTCTATACAGCTGGCTAGCACCACAATTAAATACTAGTCGGTTAGAAAATCAGGTAAGCCGCCTATGTGGACCTAGTTGGAATAGGTGATTGACTTTTTTTTTAATTGACTTTGAGTCTTGACTCGCTCTCCCAGACAAAAAAAGAAAACCAATAATGCGATCTATTTGTCTCTCTTTGCCATAAGAGCGAGTTTGTTAACCAATTTGTTTTAAGTTTTTAATTTTATTTGTAATTATATAGATTGATTAAAAAGATGTGGTTTGATGAACAATGAAGAAAGGCGAAGGATATATTTTGAAAGTAGGGTGAATCAATGTTCTAAAAACCGTCTATACAGCTGGCTAGCACCACGATTAAATACTAGCTGGTTAGAAAATCAGGTATGGCGCTATGTGGGCCTAGGCAAAATAGGTGATTGTCTTTTTATTTTATTTTATTTTTTATTGACTTTGAGTCTTGACTCACTCTCTCTTAGACAAAAAATGAAAACGAAGATTGCAATGTGTTCGTCTCTCTTTGCCATAGTTCTTTAATGTTGTCAACAAATTGTAGTACTTTATAATTTATTTATATTTAATTTTGCATTTTATGTTTCCCCATTATAAGTATAGTTTTTATTTATTTATTTGTTTTAAGAATAAATATACATTCATTTATATGTCATATAATAAATTCAATAATTAACAAAAGAAAATTTAAAAAAAATTAAAAAAAGACCCAAGGCCACCAATTAGGACCCTACCCGACGCTTGATAACGACCTAGCGATGTTTAAATCATAGGCGTGAGAGGAATATGTCTAGAAATCAAATACAAAATGACTTGATTATGCTCCATTGGCTGATTTCCGCATTGCCCTTTCGATTCTTCCTTCGAATGGCGTAAAGTTCGGGTTTGAATGTTGGAACCCACACTCTTAGGTTCATAAATTTTTCGGAGGTCGGATGGTGCGTTTGACTTCCGAGTCAGGGATCTATGTCCCCATGCCCATAGGCCGCTTATCATAACCGCGCTTAATAGGGCACGACCCTCCTAAGCTGCTAACCGAACAAGACGAAATAGGCTAAAAGGGACTCCTCTAACACTATCAGTGAGAATTTTTTATTTCTTCTAACATCATATATATTGATAAATAAATACGAATGTTGATGAATTTGTAAAAAAAAAAAAAAAAAAAAACAAACAAACAAAATGGCTTAAATTAATCCTTGCAATGTAATGAAAGAAATCCTTTTGATAAGCATGCATCACTTTTGGTTATGTTGGAGTTTCTAGAAAGGAATAGGTTAGGTGGTTAGCATCCAATATGTTATTAGTTAGCACATAACAGAAAAAACAAAAAGGTAAGGGAACAGAAAACTAAACACGTCAAAAGAAATGGGTTTCTTTACCATTTGCACTTGTAAATTTAGACCCATACCCCCTCCTTGAGCTGTTTAATTATATATAAGATCTCCATTCATCCATTGCTTTACCAAAATCACTTTAGCATCAATTTAAGAAACATACACCTTGAGCGATGGACTCCTCAATCCGATATGTTTCATTGTATCCATGCTCTTATGTCTCTCATCGTCTCCAACACCATTTGCAAATGCAACATCGTCTTCATTAATTAGCAATGTTTGCACCCAAGACCGATTCGGCTACAACTACAATCAGTGCATAAAATCTCTTTGGAAAGATATTCCAACTCGATCAGCATCTAAGCTCAAAGATCTTGATACAGCCATTGTTAAATTAGCACTAACAAATGCACAACAAAGCAAAGCTTTCTTTGTCAATGCGCTCAACACCACCGGAAAAGGTATTGTTAAGGGCTTCGAAGGAGTCAAACAATGTGTAGATTCATATGATTTTGCGGTAGATGGTTTCGCTTTCTCAGTGCGAGGAATAAAAGATAATGACAAATCGGTCTCCCAAATACTTACACAAGTGCAAGATGAAATTTTTCGTTGCGAAAAAGCATTGGGCTCTTCCGAAATTGAACTACCTGATTCAGTTTCTTCGACAAACTTTTTGACCACGTTATGTAGGGATGTCGCATTCGTTATTACTTCTCAGTTATGAAATATCTAGAAAAGATACGTAAACAATGTATTACATACATGCTAAATAATATACATATGATCACTATACATTTAATTTGTAAAAGAAAAGAACGAAAAATGAATGTATGAAAACAAAAAAGCTGTTTTAATATTGAATCCTTTTATGTTGCTCTTTTGGCTGTCCATATTACGCATACACCGAGATATACTACATGCGGAAATCTTAAGAACACAATATGCTATGCATCTTTAATGTTGTTTGCATCAGTGGAAACTTTCAAACTATAATTCTTTGTCAATTACTCGAATTTGAAAATATGAAGAAAAAAACGCAAGACAATGTGCATATATAACCATGATAGCATTTCAAACTATTGACTTGTAAAATATTTCCCTATAATATTTACTTTTAATCCTGGGATTCCTATTATCTTGGGTTTCCTAGTTTAGTTTGTAGAGTGATTGTAATTATTCTTTCCTTATTGTAGTAGGATTGTATATGATTATATATACCTCTGAATGAGAAGAATACATTGAACACATTGAAAAGCATTATTTCTTCTTGGCACCAGAGCCTTGTCGAAAACCAGAAATCGAACCCTATCTGGGTTGGTCTTATTATGCTCTACACACGGCTGCAGCAAGTGACTCCAAAGGTCATTGCTGCCTCGAATTTCATCCATCAACAGTAGCTTCATTACTGCCCGTGTCAGTGGTTGCTAATTATTCATCCCCTTTGTTTTTTTGTTGCTTAGTTTTTGCCGACAACAATAGGACCCATGGCTGATCAAGATGTGAAGGTTGCTACTGCAATTATGGTGCAGTCAAACAACTCGAGTTTCAATATTGGTATGTTTTTGGATGACCTCTTATTCAAATCCATATTGCTAAAATGAAGAAGATGAGTTATCTTCGTGGGTCCATTAAGGCTCCTGCAGAGGATGATCCCAAATATGATGATTGGTTCTCTGAAGATCAGAGAATTAAGAGTTGGCTCTTGTTGGCAATGAAGCCGAAATCATGAAACGTTATATTCGATTGTTGACTTCTAAAGAAATCTGGGATACTCTTAAGACTGCCTATTTTGATAAGAATGATGAAGCTAGAATTTATTCATTAAATCAGAAAGCGTCACGCCTCAGGCAGAATGGGTGGCCTTTGGCTAGTTACTTTGGAGAATTGACAGAGATTTTCATGAATTGGACCGCTTTAACAAAGTGGCCATGGTATGTGAAAAAGATGTTCTGATTTTCCAGAAGACAACTGAGCGACAAAGGTTGTATTTGTTTCTTGGTGGGCTTGATGATGAGTTTGATCAAGTTCATGGAGAAATACTGCGTAAAGATCCACCATTTGAACTTCAGACTACTTATGCGTATGTTCGTCATGAGGTCGATCGTAAGGAAGCTATGAAGATGGAGGGCCAAAGCTTAGAACTGGCTGCAATGGCAGCCAAGGCCCGAGGCCCCTCCAACCTCACTGACCGAGGTGGGTCTGAGAATAAACTTGGGCAGCCAAGAACCGGTTAAACCAGTCGTGATCGTCCTCAGGGTAAATGTATACATTGTGGTATGCCGGGACATTCCAAAAGTTTGTGCATCGAGCTAATTGGGTATCCCGATAATTAGGTTAAGACACGTGACCCTCGCTTCAACAAACCTCGAGCTTCTGTTGCAAAAACCAATGATGATTTAGTGGATGTAGCAAGCAAAGCATCAGCTCTGATTGCCGCGTCAGGTACCGATCGTAAGGCACTTAATGTCTCCACTTCTGTTATGAATAATACATGGATAATTAATTCTGGAGCTACTGAACATATGACTTGTGATTCTAGACAGGTTTCCTCACTAAAAAACTCTACCCACACCAAGGTTAACGTGGTTAATGGTGATGCCGCCCCAGTTCTTGGGGAGGGCACGGTTTCCCTTTCTGATACCATGAAACTTGATACTGTCCTTGTGGTTCCCTCATTGAATTATAATTTATTGTCGGTTGCCCAAATAACCTTTGCCTTACAATGTTTGGTTGTTTTTTGGCCTTATTTTTGTGTATTTAAGTACATCCGGACGCGGAAGACAATTAGTTATGGTATTAGACGAGGGAAGCTGTACTTCCTTGAGTTGAATTCCAGTAGCTCAGGATTGCTCACTCAAGCACTGTCAGTGAATGGAACTCCAGCCGAAAATAATAAAGGGTCTGATGTGTGGATGTGGCACCGTTGTCTTGGCATGCTTCGTTTGGTTATTTGCATAAGTTATTTCCTAGTTTGTTTGTGAAGAACGATGTTTCTCAGTTTAAGTATGATGTGTGTGAAATGGCTAAAAGCCATCGAACTTCTTTTCCTACAAGTTTAAATAAGAGTTCTGTTCCTTTGAGCTAGTCGTGGACTATATCAATCGATGGCGCACTCTAAGCCTCGACTGCAGAGACAGGTTCTCAGAGATCTCCTCTATCGAGATGTGCATCCAAGGCATACAATGGGGGTTACACTACATCCTTCAAGGCATCAAACCATGAACCTTCGAAGAGTTAGCCACCCGAGCCCACGACATGGAGCTGAGCATCGCCCATCATGGAAAAAATGAGCCAATCTCCGACTTCAAGAAGGATAAGGTATTTGCTCCACATGTGGATAATCATGGGAAGAAGCCCACCAAGGAAGCTTTTACTATCAACATTACCCCCATTAAAACCTCATCCGCGCCCGTCAAGATCTCCTCTAAGAACAAAGTGAAGGAGATAAATAGAGATGAGCCCTTTTTGCACCCAAGACAGGTACAAAAACACCTTGAGGGAGCTGGAGCAAAAGATGTACTCTTTTCCTGACTCAAATATGGCTGCAATGTTAGACGACTTGCTGGAAAAGAAGGTGATCGAGTTACCGGAATGTAAGCGCCTCGAAGAGATGAATCGCATTAACGATCATAGATACTGCAAGTATCATCGTATCGTAAGTCATCTCGTTGGCAAATGTTTCATCCTCAAAGAGGTCATCATGAAGCTAGCATAACAAGGGCGAATTGAACTCGACCTATAAGATACGGCCGCAATGCACACCACTACGATCATGTTTGGATCATTTGATCTCGTTCTTCTCCAAATGATGAATGACCATTCCCGTCAATGCTCAAGCCACACGGCACCTTTTACACAACCATCACTGAGGGCAAGTGACCAAAATGCACTTATCGACGATAGAGAATGATGGACATTGGTGACCTACAAAAAAATAAAGAAGCCAAAACCACAAGTCACGCAGCCAAAGGTGGAACAAAGGAGAAAGCATCGTCGTCGCAACAGTAGGAAACCCAAAAGAAACATAAAAGCTGCTAAGCCAATATATGATGGGGAACCTATGGAGCAAGAGCCACGCATTCATGTCTCCTTGCATGAGTACTTCCTGAAGGAATTCTTCCAACAGTGCACTACCGCTGAATGTCACATCCATCCATTGCTCTTGCATATTCCAATACCCTTCATGATGTCGCGTATGGATCCTTGAGAATGAATGCATCGTTAAACCTTCCAATTAAAGTGCCACCATGTGGTGTATTGTGTATATGGATGTAGATTCTCAGATGCACCCTTCTCTACATTTATAGATGAATGTATCTTATATGGTATGGTGGACACAAAAAAAAAAAGGTCTGAAAGAGGCTCAACTGATAGGGAGAGTATGAAAGAACCCTTAAAAGGCAAAGCCATTGCCATCGAGGAAGAAAATACCCTCACACCCAAAGAAGGCATGCCAACACACTTTAGCATCGAGGAAACACTACGATTGCCAAAGAAGATGCGAAGAGCACTAGCAGCGGTGTTGGCAAGTCCCGACGACCACGAAGTGCAAGAAAACAAGGAGAAGGTTTGAAACTTTGACCATATAAGTATACCATTTGTTATGCTGCCCAGGACGCAATCCACTTCACCGACGAATACTTGTTGCTAGGATCCAAGCCTCACAAACGCCCTCTCTTCATTTCTTGGTATGTAAGGGAGCATAAAGTCAACCGCATACTTGTGGATGGTGGATCGGCCATAAACATCATGCCAAAGTCAACAATGACCACAATCGGCATTAAGGTGGATGAACTATCCCTAAGCCATCTATTAATCCAAGGTTTTAATTAAGGAGGACAAAGAGTGATGGGCATGATCTGAGTGGAAATGACCATTGGTGAACTCAAATCAAGCATAATATTCCACGTGATTGGAAGGCCTTGGATCCACGAGAATGGAATAGCGCCATCCACCCTCCACTAATGCTTAAAATTCTACCGATGAAGAGTGAAGGTGATCCAAAGCGATACCAAGCCATTCACCGAAGTCGAATCGCACTTCGTAGATGCCAAGTTCTACATGAAGGACATAGTGCCCGAAACTCTTCCAAAAGAGATTAAATCCACGAGCAAAGCAACACCTAAAAAGCAGGAGTGGCAAGCCCTGCCCAAGAAGCAAGAAGGAGAAGTCGTGCCATCTTCAAGCAAAAACGATGATGAGCCTGCTAAACCTACAACAACCAAAGGGAGTAAGACGCTTTCAAAAGGACCGAACACACCCGTCTTCCGATACATCCCGATGTTGAGAAGAAAGAAAGGTCAATCCCCTTTTGAAACTGGAGCAAGCAAAGCCGACACACAGTGGCTCAAGGATAATGTGAAATTGCTCAAGACGAATGTAGTTTTGCCTCTGACATAGCTAGGCGACGCTAAGGTTGCAAGACTACCACAAGGCTTCATAAAAGCTCTGTCAAAGGGGGTGGAACCAAGCTTTATTCATACCAAGATGACCGAAGAAGATTTTGATCCAAACGCTTACAAATTCATGTCGAAGGCTGGGAACGACTTCGCTTCTTCTTCCAATCTTGCAAATAAGGTTTCAAACACCATGAATGACAAAGAATGTGACCTTACCAAGACTCAAAAGAAGTTAAAAGAGCATGGTTAAGAAGTTGACAACAACAAGGCTGGACTTGGCTTCACACCAAATGCACCTGTGATGATTTCAAGCAAAGCGAAAAATGCTAGAGCTCAACACATCAGCGTGACCATTGAACAAGATCAAAATGAGCTTAAACCAGCCCCTTGGACGTCAGTCTTCGATAAGATGAATCATTCAAGACCCAGAATTTTGGCATTTAATCGCATTTGTGGTCAAGACAGAACCTCGTCCTCAAGAGGCTTAATACGCCAACATCCCAAAGCTCTGTTTTCGAAAGGTTGTCAAAGCCTAAGAAACAAAGCAACACGGCTAGCTCCCCTCAACGCCAGTCAACTTTGGAAAGACTTGAAGGCAATAAGAAGCCTTCTAGAAAGAGGGAGACAACGCTAAAGGAAGAAAAGCTTGACGGGTTAGCAGAAAAATGCGACATTCAAAGCTCGATTCCTTCAAGGATGAAGCGCCAAGCAATCTTGAAGGTTGACACAAATGGATCACTGAAAGTAAGAAGGCACACCATCATCCACACTGGACAATCTTCATGCTAACAAGCTAGAGAGGATAGCATTGAAGAGGATGTCCAATATGTCTTCCACATCACGATCGAAGAAGGCAAAGAAGACAAAATCTTTGAGGAAGATGTTACTGCTACGCCATCATAGCTCGAAGATGGGGGGCAAGCCACGGTTGATGATCTCAAGGAACTCAACTTCAGCACAAGTGAGGAACCGAAGCCTATCTTCGTAAGTGCACTATTAAGTGCGAACGAGATAGAGGAGTATTACGAGCTGCTATTAGAGTACAAATACGTCTTTGCTTGGACATACAAAGAAATGCCCGACCTTGACCTTATCATCCATGTGCATCATCTTGTAGTCAAGCCTGGAACGAAACCGATAAAGCAAACTTAAAGACGCTATCTATCCAAGCTTATCCCATAAATTGAGGCAAGCTAATCGAAGCAGGCTTCATTCGAGAGGTGCAATACCCCAAGTGGATCTCCAATATCATCATTATCCTTATGAAATCTAGACAAATACGTGTTTGCGTAGATTTCTAGGACATCAACAATGTTTGCCCGAAGAACAACTTCCCTTTACCAATCATCGAAATCTTGGTAGACGCAACCGCTAGCCACGAGGCATTGTCATTCATGGATGGCTCTTCTGGATACAATCAAATTCGCATGGCTCTCGAAGATGAGGAACTAACAGCCTTTCGCACTCCAAAAGGTATCTACTGCTACAAGGTGATACCCTTTGGTCTGAAGAACGTTGGAGCTACATATCAACGCACAATGCAGAAAATCTTAAATGACATGCTACACAAAAACATAGAATGTTACGTAGATGATGTGGTGGTCAAGACAAAGAAAAGATCAAATCACTTGAAGGATTTATGAATAGTGTTCAAAAGGCTGTGAAAATACAACTTCAAGATGAATCCGTTAAAGTGTGCATTTGGCGTCACCTCTGGAAAGTTCCTTAGCTTCATTGTCAAGCACCGTGGCATTGAAGTGGACCAATCAAAGATCAAGGCCATTCAAAGCATGCCTGAGCCAAGAAACCTGCACGAGCTAAAAAGTCTAAAATGATGGCTAGCCTTTATTAAACGCTTCATCTCCAACCTTGCAGGGCGTTGTCAACCGTTCAGCCGACTCATGAAGAAGGATGTTCCGTTAATATGGGATAAAGCATGCCACAATGCTTTTGAAAGCATAAAAAATTATTTATCAAGTCCACTTGTCCTCGGGGTGCCTATACTCGGGAAGCCACTCATATTGTACATCGCTACTCAAGAAAGTTCAGTTGGAGCACTCTTGGCACAAGAAAATGAATCCCAAAAAGAATAAGTGTTTTACTACCACAGTCGAACTCTCACCGGCACTGAGTTGAACTACTCCCCAATAGAAAAGATGTGTCTTGCCTTGGTGTTCGCCATCCAAAAGCTCAGGCATTATATGCATGCTTACATCATCCACCTGGTTCCTAAAGTTGACCCAGTCAAATACGTCATGTCCAAACCAGTCTTAACAGGGCGACTTACTAAATAGGCGCTGCTTCTTAATCAGTATGAGATCATCTACGTCTTAGCTAAAGCCGTCAAGAGACAAACGCTAGCAAACTTCCTTGCTAATCACCCAATCCTAACTGATTGGAAAATCTCAGACGACTTGCCTGATGAGAATGTGTTCTACATCGACATCTTCCCGACATAGACGAAGTTTTTCGACAAATCTGCACGAGCAAATGAAGCAGGGGCAGGAGTAGTATTCATGTTGCTACAAAGGCAAATACTACCTTATTCCTTCAAACTAAGCGAATTATGCTCCAACAATGTCATTGAGTACCAAGCACTGATCATCAGGCTCCAAATGGCGATCAACATGGAAATCACAGCCTTTGAGGTCTATAGCGACTCCAAGCTCATAATTAACCAACTCTGAACTGAATATGAGGTTAGGAAAGAAGATCTCGTCCATACTTCCGACTGGCAACTTAACTGCTACAAAGGTTCGAAACCGTAACACTAGAACATGTGCCAAGAAAAGAAAATCAAATGGCAAACGCTCTCACCAACCTAGCCTCGAGTATGATACTAGGAGAAGAAAAAGCTACCGACGTGCCAGTTTGCCCAAGATGGGTGATCACGCTCGTCACTGAAATACTACTGAATGATACAAATGTCATCTCTGTACATCCAGTCGATGTTGAAGAGTGGAAATAGCCGCTGATCGATTACTTGAAGCATGGAAAACTTCCAGATGATCCTACACTACTTCAAAATACATCGACGAGCACCTTGTTTCCTCTACTACAAAGGAACACTGTACCGACGCTCTTTTGAAAGAGTACTTCTTAGATGTCTAGGTGAGGAATAAGCCAATCAAGCCATGGAAGAAACATACTCAGGCATATGCGAGGCGCATCAGTTTAGGCCAAAGCTACATTTCCAGCTCAAAAGAATAGGTTACTATTGGCCAAACATGGTGAAGGAATGTCTGGAACACGTCAAAATGTGCCAAGCCTGCCAATTCCACGCCAACTTCATACATCAACCGCCTAAACAATTACACCCTACAGTTACTTCATGGTCGTTCAATACATGTGGATTGGACGTCGTAGAATCGATCGTACCAAAGTCATCTACAGGAGAAGCTTACATCCTAGCTGCAACATATTACTTCTCCAAGTGGGCTAAAGCCATACCCCTAAGGGAAGTCAATAAGGAAACTGTATTATGTTTCATCAAGGAGTATATCATCCATCGATATGGTATGCCTCGCTACATCATCATTGACAATGGAAAACAGTTCTCCAACTAACTCATGGATGAGCTCTGTAAGAAATACTAGTTCAAGCAGCACAAGTCATTTATGTATCATGCTCAAGCTAACGGTCTTGCGAAAGCAATCAACAAAACGCTATGCAATCTTCTGAAGAAGGTGATTGGCCGAACAAAGAGAGACTGGCATAAAAGAATAAGCGAAGCACTTTGGGCATATAGAACGACACATAGGACTCTTACCCAAGCTACATCTTATTCTCTTGTATATGGCGTGGAAGTTGTCCTGCCGCTCGAAAGTCAAATCCCCTCACTAAGGATGGCTATACAAGAAGGCTTGACTGAAGAGGAAAATGCAAAGCTATGACTTCAAGAGTTGGAAGCACTCGACAAAAGAAGGCTCGAATCTCAACAACACTTAGAATGCTACCAAGTATGGCTGTCCAAGGCATTCAATAAAAAGGTCCGCCCAAGGTCTTTCCAAATTTAAGATCTTGTATTGGCATTACGAATGCCCATCATCACAACTCACAAGACAAAAAGCAAGTTCACATCAAAGTAAGATGGACCATACGTTAAGAGGTCTACACCAACGGCGCTTACTTAATCATGACGGAAGACGGCTTGAAGATCGGCCCCATCAACGGCAGATTCTTAAAACCCTACTACCCCTAAAACAAACATACAAAGCTCCTGGCGTACAAGAGTATAAATTGTTTAAGGCAAACTCATCATCAAAATCACCATTAAAATCGACAAAAGCAATCCATCGCTCATTTGAACTACGCCATGACTTGCTCCCTCCCTAATTGAGGGTATGTAGGCAACTTGAAACTTCAAAACTTCAAGTACAGTCACGTCATCAACAAAAGAAAACACAAACACTGTGAAGAATAGAGAGCAAATTCAAAATGTGAGTACTTTAGTTTTTTAAAAAAAAAGTAAGGGTTTAGCTGCAAGGCTTTATTACAAAAGTGAGCAAAAAAGCAAAGAAAGGAAGACATTACTTAATAGCTATATCCCTAAAACTACGGCGACGATCCTCAAGTAGGCATTTCAGAGTCTTCAAGGTCTCCACATCGGTAGAAGACAAGATAGGTAACTCGATAGCCATGGCTTTCTCTTGCTCTAGGCATGACATAACTTCTTGATGTTGAGAAAGTGTAGCTTTCCGCTCTAAGAGAACACCTTGAAGTCATGATGCTTCCATCTCCTCTCCCACTTCCTCACGGACCACATCGTGCTCCACAACATGGATGATAGCAATAAGCTCCAAGTAGCAGTGGCAAAAAGCCCACAGCAAGCAGCAAGGTCAATGTGCACTGTAAAGTTACCACCGTGGGAAAACTGTGACCAAAAGGCACTACACAACGAAACCCCGCTGCAGTCTTTTGTACAACACCACAAGGTAAAAAGTGACGCATTGCAACAAGCCCCAACAGTAACGGTAAAAAAGCCCACAGCAAGCAGCAATGTCAATGTGCATGGCAAAGAATGCAGCTACAGGATGGTCCTTCAAGGCACGCTATAGTGGCAAAGAAAACCAAAATGCTACGCAATCGCACTATGCAACCTCACAGCGATTACGCAAGAAATTTCTTGCACCGCACGACGACATCACCACCAAGCAAAAAACTGTGACCAAAGGCATTACACAACGAAGTCCCGCTGCAGTTTCTTGCACAAGCACTAGGCAGCAAAAAGCACAGATACACCAACTTCCTGCTCACTTCGCCACCAACTACCACGTCTCTGAAAGCTTTAAGAGAGTCCCGGCACCATGCTCTGTCTTTTTAAAATTAAAGATTCCTAGCACTACAGCAAAGAAATCCATATGTGGGGTACACATATATTATATACAAATAAACACATTATATATATATATATATGTACATGGTGATGGGCGGTGATAGGACAATCACTTTCCATATATATATATATATATATATATATATATATACACACACACACACACACACATGATGATTGGATATATATACATGACCCAAACAATTGAAGTCATCCTCTGCTTAAAGCAAATAGGCATCATAGAATGAAGGCGGCACGAAGGAATTTGCTAGGCGACTACCTTCTCTTCTTCCCATCCACAGCAATGGCTCTCTCTCCTCTGCAAGTAACTCACTCGTGACAACTCGTGCCTCGTCTCCACCACAACCGAACTCCCATAAATATGCATGGAAAACTGCAGAGGTTGAAGAGGTGGAAAACAACTCGCCCTTGTAGTTCAAACATACACTTGCAGCCATTCTTTTTGTCCAACACTGAGTTCAGCAGGCGGTAGACGCAGAGAATGCAGTGCAGCGATGAAGCAGTGCATGCAGTCTCAATTATAGTCAGCAACAACACATGATTGCATTACAAGGCAGTCAGGATGCAAGACAGCAAAAAAATATGGTGGCTGTGTAGTGCCTTATGTGTGTGTGTGTGTGTGTGTGTGTGTGTACAGGGGCAGATCTATTAAGGGACCAATGTGGTCTCAGGACCACCCAAAGGCTTAAAAAAGTGGCTATGAAAGTCTTCAAGGAACACCCAAATATGGGTTGTGGTGAAGGAGAAGAGCGGCCATGGATGCCGAGCACCTTCTGGAAAACAGAAAGAGAAATAATATGACTTTTTGTTTCAAATTACTTGGCCAATACGAGACCGTTTTGAGCCAAACCATTAAAAAATTACAATATTTAGACACTGACTAGTCACTATATTGTTTTACTGACCACCAATAAATAAAAGACACATGTCAACTCTCTCTAAATCTATAACCAAACAACCAACTCTAACACTGCACCCATAACCAAACAGCCAATCTCTCCTTTTAAGCCTATGTTGCTGTCTGCCGCAAATCTCGTCTGCAAAAACCTCTCATCCACTAAGCCCTCCCCTTCGCCAAAACATCTTCCGTCGAACCTAGCCTTACCCACTCATATCTAACCCTCTTTTTGCCATGGAATGACGTCTGCACCCCCTAAATCACAGGTCGCAACTTGCACCACCTTTCTCTCCTTGCTGCCATGGTTGCACGAGGAAAAAAAATAGTGGATTTGGAATCATGGTCTGATTCGGGGTTTGAGAAGTTAGGACCATCCTATACTAAAATCCTGGATCCACCACTGTGTGTGTGTGTGTGTGTGTGTGTGTGTGTGTGTGTGTGTGTGTGTGTGTGTGTGTGTGTGTATAATGGTCTCAACGGTTGCAAATGAAACTAGTCGGCATGTAGTGCAGTGACTGTGCAGTCCTATATATGCATAATGGTCTCCCAAGTGAAACTGATCCGCATATGCAACATCAGTGTGGTGACTATGTAAATAATAGTCTCCAGAGAACCAAGTGAAAATGGTCCGCAAGCGGAGAAGAATGCGATGCAGCGAGGAAGACCCATGCTCTCCACTTCGCTTCTCCGTCGAAGAATCATGCTTCTGGATTCTCAGGAATAAAAAAATAGAGAAAAAAAATACATATATATATAATAATAATAAATGATAAAAGATATTTGGTGCATCAGGCACCATCCATAAAAAAAATTAAAAAAATTAAAAAATTTTGAAATCTTGGTGCATCGGCACCATGCAAAAAAAAAAAAGGGTGCATGCTGGTACTATTAGCAAGTAAAAAGAACAGGAAAAAGGAAAGGGGTGGTGGCGACAGAATAATTGAAAAGTAGAAAATAGGGGGAAGATGGTGCATCAGGCACTGTTTAAAAACAAAAATTATGATTAAAAAAAAAGAAGAAGAAAAAAAAGGGAAGTAACGTATCATAGTCAGATATATGCTTTATTTGTATTTAGCATAATACATTGAATAAAATAGGGCTTGTCTATTGATATCTCTAAGAAATTACAAATATATACAACAACAACAACAACCCAAAATTAAAAATTAAAAAAATTAAAAAAAAAAGGAAAGAAAGAAAAAAAAAAAAGAGCCTTCACAAATGTTGCTCACGTGAAGCCTCAGCACAGACAGAACTCTAGAAGAATGGGGCACTAGAGAATGATCATCTGGCGCCTCAATACTTGGTCGAACTTCATATGGCGAAGGCAAAAAGTGCCTCTGGAATACAGCCACGAACCTTTGATGGTCACTTTGAATCCGACCTTCAGATTCCTGCAACTGATCAAACTTTCTCTTCATGCTCGTTGAATAATTATTTGCAAGCATGTGCAACTCTCTATTCTCGCACTTGAGCTGTTTGATCTCTTGTCTAAGATCTTCCACATCGGTCGTCAATGATTCAACTTGGCAAGTTCAAGCAAGTAGGCATTGGCCCATATTGGACACAGAGCCCGCACACCAAACACTGAGAGCTAATGAGTCTCGAACGGCCAACTCATCAGACCGTCTTAAAAGAAACCTATTATCTCTAGAAGTAAGGAGGTTCCTATCTACTACTATAGCTGTTATTTCATCCCTCATCGTAGAGTCTTCAAATGTAAGATGGCCATTAAAAGATAAGAAGGACAGGCGCCATATATTATCTTGACGCGGCTCGTCTGCATCACTTATGAGACTCAAATCATAGTAGAGAGAATCTTCACAAACGAGCAATCTTCAAAGTGTGCATTTTTAATACAATCGATACCTCTATAAAAAGAGAAGCAACACAGCAACTTGTTCAAAAATCGAAGAGACACCACTCGTCGAGTTTCAAAAGCCAGATTTTCCTGCATAAAGTCCGTCAGCACTTTTCAAACGTAATCTCAGCTTATTGGATATCACGTGCAACTTTGTCAAATATATTTAACAAAGTTGAAAACGCGTGAATTTTACTATTCCAACTACAACGCTATCGCTAACAAGAGTGGGTGACAAGGCCACATCCGCACCACTACCTGTTATTATGAAGTCCCTATATATGTTGACCTTCATCCTCCATGGCAAGGCACACATCCAAAACGCCTGACTCTGCTTCCTTGCCAAGAATACATCTGCAACCAAACTTCTCAACATACTCAGTTTTCTTCCTCCCTGAAAATACCTCTTCAACCAAGTTACACCAGAGCAAAAGTATCTTATATCATTAGGGTCGAAAGCAAGATTATCTCATAGCATGCTTTCTCGCTGTCCTTGTCTTTATTCTTGTTTTTCCCTGCAGGATAAGAAGAAATGGAGCAATCAACTGGCACTTGGAATCAACCTTCCAATTTGGATCCAACTGCCTAGAACCCCTTACCTGATTGCTTACCTAGCACTGCTCTCAAGCATTCATCTTCAACTATTGATGTACTTTTGAAGAAGATACCAAATGTCTGGAGAACAGATAAGACAAGTGAAAATGATAGATCGAAGCATGTGGACACAATCGCAACCAATACATGTGATAGATCGAAGAGTATCTCATATCATGCTTTTTCCTTGTCTTTTCCTTTGCCCTTACCCTTACCTCATGACAATGAGAAAGAAAGCAATCAGTCAGAACCTAAAATCAAACTTTCGATCTGGAATTGATTGCCCGGAACCTTTGCTTAGTTGCTTACCTAGCATTGCTCTCGAGTGCTCGTCTTCAACTGTTGTTAGGTATCAAATTTCCTCAGGAAATACCTCATAACAGTTGATATGATATTGGCTTTTTACACTGAAGCTGCCAAGCATGGATGAGTTGCTAAGAAGTGATGCTCTGAAAGAGCATTTAAATGCAAAAGGTTACGCACCACTTCTGCTATGCAAAAGATAAGCAAAGAAAAATGCGGCACGATGATCTTGAACAAATCACTATAAGCATGACGCTCTTCCCTGCATAACTGCATAATCTAGAAGGAGAAGTCTAAGTCAAATTCTAGCCCACCATCGTTACTCTAATCGAATAGCTCGAGAAGCTTTAACAGTCTTTTACTGGTACCGTTGCCAAAGAGCAAAGCCTCGCCGTGCAACCCTGTCAAATCACCACTGCTTCTTCAAAAGTAAAAAAGTATCTTATATAATGCTTTCTCCATGTCCTTTTCTTTGTCCTTGACCTGCAGGACAATGAGAATGAGAGAAATCAGTCGACACTTGGAATCAAGCTTCTAGTCAGGAACCTACTGCCTGGAACCCCTTCCCTGATTGCTTACCTAACATTGCTCTCAAGTAATCATCTTCAATTGCTGATGTACTTCTAGAGAATGTACCACATCTGCCTGGAGAATAGATAAGACGAGTGATAATGAAACATCAGGCTTGTGGATAATCAACAAATGCAATAACTACATGTGCTGATTCATCCCGAACAAAGATGAATCTCACTTGCTAGGTGAAACCGCTCGTGGTCCCATTTAAATTCAAGATCAAGCCTTGAAGAAATCACGAGTCCGATTCAAGATCAAGTGTCCACCACCCTTGAATCAAATTCAGCTTCAGATCAAAGGAGTAAGTTCGGACCTTTGGAGGAAACCAGAAAACCCTCCAGCCCAGTTCAAGATTAAGCCTATGGAAAATCAACAATGGGAGGAAACCAGAAAATCTTCCAGCCGAATTCAAGATTAAGCCCCAACGGCCCCTGAAGAAACTTTCAGGCCAATTCAAGATCAAGCCTTGACGACTCTTGGATTGGCGTCTACGTTGAGGGACTTCAAAACACATCTTCTACACGTGACAAGCACATGTATATGGCGTGCCTTGAAGTGGGGGCATTTGTAGACATCGAAATTTCAGTGAAATAAATGTTGACCAATAATTAAAATTTCAACGTTCATGTATCACTTGACCATTTGAGAAGAAATGTGCCACTTCTTAAACATGTCCTCTAGCAGCACCAGTCCATAATCTGAGTATATCCGAAAGCCAGATTAAGCATGTGTGATGATTCAATTACAATATTTGATAAGGAAAACCAAACACTTAAAACTAGACTTTACAACTAATGTAAATATTTTAAATTGATGATCGGGTATGTTCGTTGTATTTTTCTATCGTCGATTAGTGTAGATGTAAAAAAATCATCATGTTGCAGAGCTAAAATAACTGTTAACTTGTTATTTTTCATTTCTAACCGTAGAACGATTTCGTCCCGTTGCCTAATTTGAAAGTTTGTTTTGGTGATTTTTTGCGTATGCGATCTCAGAGTACATACAAATGAGTTTGACGGTTGGATTACTAAAATTAATTTTGAAGATTGTGAAAATCATTGAAGGAATTGAATATGCCAAAATGTCCCTCGCCTTTACTTGACGAAATAGTATATTTTGCCCTACAAATCATAAACCATAAATCCTAAATCTTAAATATACATTTGCACGACAAAACCTGAATGGTTCATTGCCCAGAGGATGTCATGATACATGCCAAGTTTTTTTACTTGACACGAAAACTTTACCCGATGAATGACACTTTGCCTGTCGAACTACTGTTGTCGGGAAAAAACGTCTGAAGAAGCCAAAGTGTTGACAAGTTTTACCCAACGAACGTTTGTATTCCGGCTGGTAAAAATAATTTGTTTCGTCGGACAAATAGTAATTTCAGGTAATATATGAATGTATGCATGCGTGACAAATTGACAACCACTGCCTGCAAGGTGTCATTGACTCAGTAAGTTGGCCAATTCCTCATTTACCATCCTTTTCTTTTTCTTCTTAACAAGTTTGGTTAAACATATCCACATCTACATACCAGATTCATCTCATATGCTAGCAAGTATTTTCATATTGGATCGAGTTTCCTAGCTAGGGGTGTTCATTGGTTCGAAACAAATTGAATTGTTTATTTTCGAATCCAATTCGGCCCTGGCTAGTTGGAGCTCGAGACTCCTTCTTAGGTCAAATTAGCCTTAGTTCTTGCCCATGACTCCTTAAGAAGGCAGTTTAGGACAAAACTGGTAGCCAATGAAAACTAGACACGTAACACTTTTTTAGCTTCTAACCACTCTCACCATTAGAACAAAAATAACTTTGGAAGGCTAAATTTAGTAAATTGTGTCAATTTGAGGGGCTAGATTTCATCAATTTGGAAGGCTAAATTTATTTTAAGAAACCTCAAGTTTGATTCACACGGTTGTTTTTTTTTTCTTTTAAAAAAAAGGAACAATTTGTGGCAAGCCACGGTTATCCACCCCTTCCGGGTCCAGAGAGGCTATGAGGAATTTCACCTTACCCGTGACCACAGTCAAGTAGATTCACGCGGTTGTGAGTATGATATATATTTGTAGTAAATATGATACCTAGTTTGGATCATTCTGACCATGTACGAAACTGTTGTCTTAAAGCTTTGTTGTTTGGAAGTTCTAAATTAGGAATATGTTATTCACACACCTATTTTTACTTCTCACACATTTCTGATTAATTTCTGTCATTTAATTTTCTTCAATTTATTCGGTCTGATGACCGAAAATTGAGAGGGGTGTGTGGAAAATGAAATTTAGGAGGTGTGTAGATAGCACACCCCCTAAATTATTGTATGTGGAATTTGGGTTCACTCATACTATACTGAGCTAATTTCTGGATTATTTGAAAGAAAATAGATTGAGGATTTGATTATTCTAAATTGAAATCATGTGTATGAACTTTACCTCATAAGGTATATTAATTAGTTCTTGCTTTTTGAATCTTAACACTTTATTACCCGTACGTTGCAAGATTTTGATAAACTTTCTCTGTTGTTAAACTACCGTTAGAAATTTAACCGGCTGTTAGAAATTATTTCAAGTATAAGAAGTTAAGGGCTCGTTATTAATACAATCATTAACTAAATGAAGAATATTAAATAAATTATTATTAATACAATTGATACAATGCATCTAATAAGTAATATTATTACTAAGAAAACATTTACACTCTTGAAAATTATAAGCATATAATTCCTATTATTAATGATATAAAAGTAAATAATTAATTTCATATTTAATAATGCATGATTATTAACAACCCCTTTTCATATAATAAATCTTTATATTTTTTTATTCACAGATGAAATGGTTCAGTTTCAGGTATGGGTTTGGGATGGATACCCCAATAACCATAACCGAACTTGAAACCAAAAAATTTACCCGACGGTTACCTATAATCGTAAAATCAAAGTGTACATAATAGAAAAACAAATGAACGAAAAAAGTGAAAATATATTACTTAATTGACTGGAAATGAATAAATAAGAATGAGGATCCTCTCCGGATTCTCTTTATGAGGATTCAAGAGATCCTTTAATCGTGTCTGTTTATTGTAAATCGTACGGCCAGTTTTTGTCATGTATTATTTCTATTCAATTTTAAATAAAAAAATTTAAAATGATTTATTATCGCACGCTATATGATAAATGGACATGATTAAAGGATCACCGAGGATCCTCATTAAATAAATAATACATAATCTTCAAGAAGGTTACATCAATGAAAAAGACTACATCTTGATAGACTTACACCTAACTGAATTACAAACATCTTATTTACATATAACTAACCCTAATTTTAAGGGGCAAAGAATCCAAATTCTGTTCTTTTAAAAATAAAATTAAAAAAAAAAAAACCCAAAGAGCTAACTAATTTACTTTTTCCAACAAATTGTACTCGTGTTATATATATATATATATATATATATATATATATATATATTTTCCCTTTTAAATGTTAGATAGGGAAAAAATGTGAAATCAAATGCATGTGGCAAACTTCCTACCAGAAAAATGTATGTGCTAAAATTAGTATGCTATGCCATGGCCTTTAACATCTTTTATGATCGCCATTGTTACATGATATGGATTAACTCGAGATTGAGTAACTCAATTTTTCGTAAAATTAACACGTAAAGTATCGAATATCGCCTAATATTATGGATGCAACGGTTCACATATACAGTACGGAAAAACGTACTCATAAGTTGAAGTGTAAGAAAAGTGGCATAACACATGAATTTGCACAATAGCATTTTCCTTGAGGTCACATTGATCACCAAAACTATGCCATGTGATCATTTCAATTAGATGCACAACAAAAGTATATCCTACTTTCCCAATTGGGCCTCCTCCACATTACCCGGCCCACTTGAATTTTGGGCCTCCACAAACTCCTTGATCAAATCAGGATCAACATTCTCCTCCGGCTCCCACGTGGCCTCATCTATATCCGTCCATTTCACCAAGTACTCCAGCTTCCCTTCATCCCCAACTCTCTTTCCCACCACCCCTTCCGCCACCGCGTACTCGAGCCCCGCCTCGTAGTCCGCCACCAGATCCTCGCCGATTAGCTTTGCGTTGACCCACTCGTTATCTCCGCCGTCCTTCCATTTGACCAAATACTCCGTGCGACCCCCTTTCCCGCGCTTCTCCAGCAACTCCTGCACCTCCGCGTACTCGAATATTACCCTCTCTAGCTCCCTAATCACGGCCTCCAACCCCAACCGCCTCGCAAAGTGCATCGGGTTCCCCTGCGGCGTCGTTTTGAGTATCTCCCGCGCCAAATCCAACGGCTTCCGCCCCCTCTCGTCCTCCACTTCGGGATCCGCACCCAGCTCCACCAATAATTTGACGACACCAGGACGGACATAACCAGCAGCCATATGTAACGCTGTTAGTCCCCCGCCGTTATCGCGGTGGTTCAAATCGGCTCCGGCCTCGGCCAGAACCCGAACGCACTGCTCCGACCCGAGACCCGAGACGAATATGAGAGCAGTGCGGCCATCCCCGTCAACGGCGTCAACGTCGCGCGAGTCGTCCTCGGCAGCTATGAGCTGACTCAGTGCGGATTCGTCAGCATTTTTGGCGGCGGTCCACCACGGGTTCTCGTACTCCGCCACCACGTCCTTCGCAATGGAACCCGACGGGACCCACGACGGCGAATGGCCGTCTTTCCAGGAAATTAAGTACTGCATCCCCTTGCCGCCCACCAGCGCTCTGCTTCCGATGATTTTGTCTACCTCTCCGTAGGATTCGTCGTTTTCGTCGGGTTCATTGGCATCTGGGAGCGGAAGTGGGTTATGGGTTTCGATGGATTGGGTTTGTTGTTGGTTTTGGATGGCGGAGACGGTTATGAGGGTGGTGGGCTTGGTGGTGGTGTAGGTGGTGGGTTTAAGGCGGTGGAAGGATTGGGGAGGGAATGAGGAGGTGGTGGTGGTGAGGCTTGGGGAGAGTCTGAGGCCGGAGATGGAGTACTGGTTGACGAAGAGAGCGTCCATGGAGTTTTGGTGGTGGTGGTTAGAGAAGCGACTGAGGTTTCATTGGCGGTGTTCCGAAGAGTGTTCGGGAGAGAGGATAGTGGAGGGGAGAGAGGGAGAGAAGTATTCGTTAAGGATAAGAAATCCCATCCAATCCATTTTTACTTGTTTTGGAGTCAGAGTGGGACATCGGTGGTATTATCATGTTTTTGGTTTCGGAGGTTTCAAATTCCGCACCGCAATCTCGAGGTTCAAAACTAAACCCAAAATGTTACACTGGGCTTATAACAGATAAGCCCATTATTTTTCAATTATTGATAAACCACAAACTAAGATGTTGACACCTATCCAAAAAATAACTCATTAAATTATACAAAAATAAAAAATCGCACGTGTCGAATTGAGATTTATCAAAAGAGAATGAATTTATCAAAAAAAAAAAAAAATGAATGACTTACTACACGTAGTGAGCATAGTATTTTTCACCTTCTATGATGAAATTTGGCAAGGGCTTTGTGTGTACTTGTGACTATACTAATTGGAGAAGATATTCTCCTTATATCATGGCGAGAGTTGAAATCATTCATCTTCTATGATGTTTTATTCCTTTCAAATTATATATTACCAATAAAATTGTAATGTAATAATTTGGCAAGGGCCTTGTGTGTGCTTCTTAGTTTACCTCCATTAAGAAATGTTGCATTATTTTGCAAGCGATGGAATTTCAATTACGTACCAGAAATATTGTTTTCTTTTCACACAAGCAATATTAATAGGAGTAAGTTACAATTACTATATTTTTAGTACTATTTTTTAATAGAGATAGAACCCATCAATGCGTGAATGTCTCATATCTATTAGAAAGATGACACAATTATACTATAAAAACGTATAAAAAAATGCAGGATTAATTTCCGTACAAACGCCCTACGCCATAACCACGTAAAGCAAGTAGTAGTCAATACAATCGTGTCAAAATCGTGATTTATGGTTACGTAAAATAAAAGCCATAGAAAAATGAATAACATAATGAGTCCACGGGTGGCTGTATCACATGCGAGATTTCTAGATGGCACAAAAAGTTTCTTGTCAGTTATTATATAATCTCCACCATCTCCGTGTATTAATTTTACAAGGCCATCACACTCCATGCTTTCACAATTAGATGGACGTAGACTTTGCCATAATTCAATACACCTGCCAGTTCATCAACAAACATTATACTACTTTCCAGTCAACTCACTCCATTCACATTTAAATTGTTAGGAGTATTGGATCAACTGTTGAGAGATTGCCACTTGTCAATAGATTACATAGGTAGTTACAAAGATACCTTATCTTGTAAGCCGTTATAGTTGTTAAGATTTACATTTGTACAAAAGACTAAGTTTGTAAGAAAGAAGTCAGTTAGTGTGAATGAAATATTCCTTTTTTCCTCTCTAAGAAATCTCAAGAACTCTCTCTCTCTGTGATCATCTTTCTCTTTGAGTTTATAGATTGATGTAGGTTGGTTTACATGGTATCATCGCCAAAGAAAGCTTAACAGCTTGACGGTGATCGATCTTGGTGATTTGCTTCCGCTCTCTTGCTGATCTCTTCGATCAATATATTTTCTTGATCTTTTATTGCCCAATTCTGCTTCTAGGGTTTCGTCTTCTTCTCAATTCTATGATTCTATGTATGCGATTCTCTGCACACAAGGTGTTTGATTGAAGTACTCAAACTGATTTTCTCTCGATTCTTGATTGGCAACTGCTACAATGGTGACAGCATCGCAATTACAAATCTTACAATCCCCAATTATATCCCTGATTTCATTAGTCTCAATCTCTGTTACTTTGAAGCTCAATGACTCCAATTATTTGCCATGGCATTTTCAAATGCAATTGTTGCTTGAGGGGCACGGTATTGATGATCTTTTGGGTGTGTCAACACCTTGTCCTACTCAGTTTCTTGTGACTCAATTTGGGGATTTAGAGGTTGATTATGGCAATTCTTCAACTTGTACAGTTTATGATGAATATACGATTTGGAAGATGCATGACAAGGCATTGATGCAGTTGAATACTGCGACATTATCACCTACAACATTGTCATGTGCAATTGGAAGTACTAGTTCCCAAGATTTGTGGACAAGGTTAAAGGAGCAATTTTCAACAGTTACTCGCACAAGTATTTTCCAAAAGAAGCCTGAACTAAAACCATTAAGAAGGGTAATGATTCTATCACTGTTTACTTACAAATAATCAAATAAGGTAAGGATTACTTGTCTGCTGCAAGGGTAATGTTTGAGGATGATGATATTGTGATACTCACTTTGAATGGTCTACCTATTGAGTATAATATAATTAGGTCTGTTATTAGAGGTCGGGAAACTGTAATTTCTTTAAAGGATCAGCAATCTCAATTACTTGCTGAGGAAGTCATGCTTGAACACTAGGGGTGAGTTCAGTTTCGTTCGGTTCAATTTTTGGCTGAAACCGAAAACCAAACCAAAGTTACTGTTTGGTTCAATTTTTCTTTGGTTTTTTTCGATTTTGGTTTTTTCGGATTTGGTTTTGGTTCGGTTCGGTTTTTTCCATGAATTTTTTTTCTATGAAAATTGATAACAAACTATCACGAAACTGTGATCCTGATGATCTTTATCTGTCGAATTCAAACTCTACAGAGGAAGCTGACCCTCACTGATGCCTAACTACAAGGACTTAATCTGATGGTTTTGTTGCTACTGCTAATGATTTTATTTCCCTAGGTTCAATTTATCGGACTGCCAAAGAAATGGACAATAATAGTAGCAGCTCATCCACTATATTGAACATAACCTTATTTTGTAACATGTTGCCTTACTACTATGATTTCATGGTAGAGTCTAATGAGTCTAAACTCATTAGCATCAACATAGGTCCTAACGCAAAAACTAAAACTAACAATTCCTTTCTAAATGGACTCAAAATCTTGGAAACTAAAACTAAATGGGCTTACAAATTAGGTTTAGAAAATAATACCAAAAACAAATAATTAAATAAAAAATAAATAAAAATATTAATTTAATTAATTCAGTTCAGTTTCTAGACCACTGAAACCGACACTGAACCAAAAGAATACGGTTCTGTTCGATTTTTTCAATTTGGTTCGATTTTTTCGTTCGGTTCGATTTTTTTGATCTCGGTTTGGTGTTCAGTTCGATTTTTTTCGGTTTTCGGTTTTTTGAACCCACCCCTATTGAACACAATGTTGGCAATTCTATGTTTAATGCTCTTGTAGCTGATGCCTTTAGATTTAATCCTAAAAATGGTGGTTCGTTTTCTAATAATAAGTCTAATCCTCACAATGGTAGTTATAAATCTTTTCACAATAAGAACAAGGGCAGAGATAGGTTTTCACATAATTTTAATGATGGCAACTATAAATTCTCTTGGGAGCCAACTAATAATGGCAATTCCAAGTTTTCTTATGTTGGTACTCTTGGTGGACTTCCAAAACAGCAAAATTTCATTCCTCAGGTTTCCATTTGTCAAATATGTGGAAAAAATAATCACGTGGCTAATACTTGTCGATTCAGAACTGTTTAAGGTTGTCAGATTTGTGGCAAGAACAATCATATTGCTGATACATGCAGATTTCAAAATGTTCATTCTCAGGGTAATTCTTATGGAAATTTTCAAGGGTGTTACATTTGTGGCAATCCTAATCATTTTGCCTCACATTATTTTCAGAAGAATAATTTTTCCATGACTGTTATGCATGCTACTTACCAGTCACCATCTGCACCTCCTCAATTGCAATCTGATCAGGCTTCATAAGTATGGATCACAGATTCAGGGACTACAAACCATATGACCTCTGAGCTCAACAATCTATCTTTGGTTGTTCCATATCCATCCAATGAAACAATTTAGCAGGTTAAAAATGAAGGTTTATCAATTTTTCACATTGGTTTTTCCACTCTAAATACCCCAGTTCAATCTTTGAAATTAAATTCAATGTTGGGTGTGCCAAAGTTGACACAAAATTTACTCTTAGTTCATCGAATTTGCCTTAACAATAACTGCTGATTAATTTTTGATGCGTTGTGATTTTGAATTCAGAACAAAACCACAAGAAGGATTCTATTCAAAGAACTGTGTAGTGATGAATTGTACCTGATTCCTACCTATCAATATGGTTCCAAGAAGAAGGTTGTTGTTGGTGCTGCCTACCTTGGCAAGCAAGTTACTTCAAATATTTGGCACAGCAGGCTAGGTCACCTCTCAAACCCAATTGTTTCTCAAATGTTAAAGAAATCCAATGTGTCTTTTGTTGTTGATACTACACCTATCTTGTGTCATAGATTTCTGGAAGGCAAGTTTACTAAACTTCCTTCAATAATGATGTGTCTAAGTATATAAGTCCATTTGAAATTGTTCATAGTAATGTTTGGGGCCCTGCTCCTTGTGTATCAATTGAAGGGTTTAAATACTATGCAACCTTCATTGATGAGTGTACTAGATACTATTGGATTTTTCCAATTATCAATAAAATGAAGTTTGTTCCACTTTCATATCCTTTTACAAGTTCATTTTGAATCAGTTCAATGTTTCAATTAAGGTTTTACAGAGTGATGGTAAGGGGAATATATATATATAGGCAATCAATTCAAAACCTTATTGTTAGACAAAAGTATCAGTCATCACTTGTCTTGCCCTTATACACCAAAACAAAATGGACTGGCTGAATGAAAGCACATACACATCATTGAAACCACAATCACACTTCTTCAATATGCCTTCTTACCTACTCCTTTTTGGTCTTTTGCTTGCCAAACATCAGTCTATCTCATTAACAGGATGCCAACTTCTATTTTAAACAATAAGTCACCCTTTGAAGTTCTGTATAATTCAATACCTGAAATTAATCATTTCAGGGTATTTGGTTCTTCTTGTTTCCCATTGCTTAGACCATACTACAGTTCCAAATTGCAACTTAGGACTACAAAATGTGTTTTTCTTAGTTATGCATCTAAGTTCAAGGGTTATATTTGTTATGAAGTCTTACACAGAAGGATTTATATTTCTAGGCATGTCCTGTTTGATGAGTCAGATTTCCCTTATTCTGATTTGATTCTTCAAGTGTCTCATTCCAACACTCTTACCAAAGTCTCAGTTTCTTCACCAATAGTAGTTGTTCCCAATTCTCAAAATGTGTTAGTAATTCCTCAGCATCACCAAAATGTGCACTCTATACCTAGTCTTGCACCTGTGCCAAATCCTACTGTTATGCCAAGTTCAATTCATATGCCTATATCTGCATCAAATTCTCAAAGTGCAACAGAAGAACACTCCATCACTCCATCACTCCATCACTCCATCAACACAGTCCTCATCTTCTATTGTCCTTATGGTTCCTAATTTCCATCCTGAGAGTTTACAAGTGGTGTTATCCATTCCACCACTTAATTTTCACCCAATGCAAACCAGGTCCAAAAGTGGTATTTCCAAGAAAATTGCATTGTTATCTGCAATTCATGAACATGGTGGTGTTGATCTCACTAAGGTTGGACCTACAACCTACAAATCAGCTTTAAAGTCTTTTGTTTGGACTGTAACTATGAAAGAATAATTGGCAGCACTTTATTCTCAAGGCACTTGGTCATTGGTTCCATTTCTTGATAAAAAGAACCTGGTAGGGTGTAAATGGGTTTTTAAGATTAAAAAGAATGTAGATGGCACCATTGAGATATATAAGGCAAGGTTGGTTGCCAAGGGGTTCAATCAAGAAGAATGGGTGGACTATGGTGAGACTTTTAGCCTAGTTGTTAAGCCAACCACAGTGAGATTATTTCTAGCCTTGGCTACAAATTATAAGTGGTCTTTAAGGCAGCTAGATGTCAAAAATGTCTTCTTACATGACATTCTTCATGAAGAGGTTTATATGGCACAACCTCCATGTTTTGTTGACAATAAGAATTCAGATTATGTGTATAGGTTACGCAAATCATTATATGGTCTGAAACAAGCCCCACAGGCATGTAATGATAGGTTCGTAATATTCTTGCTTTCATTGGGATTTCAAACAACATATTCTGATACTTCACTATTTGTTAAAACTGTTGGCAAGTTAATTGTGATTCTTCTTTTGTATGTTGATGATATAATCATCACTAGAAGTAATGATGCTGCAATTTCTAAGGTCATCACTGCTCTCACACATGAATTTGACATCAAAGATTTATGCTTATTACACTATTTCTTGGGAATTCAGATTGTTCACAAAACAGATGGTATTTTTCTATCTCAAAACAAATATGTCACTGAGTTGCTTACAAAGTCTAAGATGTTATCTACTAAGCCTTGTGCTACACCTTGTTTACTATATAACATATTGTTAAATGATGATGGGGTACCTTTTAATAAGGGTTGTGATTTTCACACACCCTTAACTACCTTTCCCACACCCCTCCCTATTTTTTAATAGTTAATTGGTATCCTACTATTTAATCTTCCATATATACCCTTCTTACTTTTTGATGGTAATTAATGAAAGATTAAATAAGGAGGGGTATATATGGAAGATTAAATAGTAGGATACCAATTAAGTACTAAAAAATAGAGAAGGGTGTGGGAAAGGTAGTTAAGGGTGTGTGAAAATCACAACCCTTTAATAATCCAACACTATATCGAAGTCTGGTTGGGGGCACTGCAATATCTCAGCTTTACTCGGCATGATATTGTTTTTGCAGTTCATCAGGTGTGTCAATTCATGCAGTCTCCCATGGAATCTCATTATATTGCAGTGAAATGAATTCTTGGGTATCTCAAAGGGACTCAAGGTTGTGGTATTCATTATGTTAAAGGGGATGTAGATCTCAGAGCCTTTAGTGATGTTGATTAGGCCGGTGACCTTAATGATCGAAGATCAACAACTCGAATGTTTTTAGGCTCTAATCCAATTTCGTGATCCTCTAAGAAACAACAGACTGTTTCTAGGTCTTCTACATAGGCAGAGTATCGAGCTTTGTCTTTTACTACTGTTGAGCTCAATTGGATTAAACATCTTCTCAAATTTATGCAAAATCCAGTTTTTGAACCACCAACACTTTTTTGTGATAATACGTTAACTATTGCTCTCACTTGTAATTTGATTCTGCATCAAAGAACAAAGCATATAGAGATTGATGTTCACTTTGTTCATGAGAAGTTAGCTAAGAAACTTCTACAATTTTAGGTTGTTAGTTCTAATGACCAATTTGTTGATATATTGACCAAGGGTCTTTTTGCACCATTGTTCCAGAAGCATTTTTTCAATTGCAGGCTTCAGTTTTCAGCTGTTAAGCTTGAGGGGGATGTTAGGAGTATTGGATCAATGGCTGAGAGATTGCCTCTTGTTAGTAAATTACATAGGCAGTTACGAAGATAACTTATCTTGTAAGATGTTATAGTTGTTAAGATTTACACATGTATAAAAGACTACGTTTGTAAGAAAGAAGTCAGTTAGTGTGAATGAAATATTCATTTCTTCCTCTCTAAGAAATCTCAAGAATCTCTCTCTCTCTCTCTCTCTCTCTCTCTGATCATCTTTCTCTCTGAGTTTATAGATTGATACAGGTTGGTTTACATAAATTACTGTTTTTTTTCTTCATATAAAAAGTAAAAATGTTAAGACTGTGAAATGTGATTCTTGTATCGATGATTAAGAAATTTGCATGTAATTACATTTTGAAGTTGAACTACACCTATGTTTAGCTTTGACAGTTGCTTTCGTTTGATTTATCAATTCGATTGTCATAAACAAAGAGGGGTGTTTAATTTTATGGTAGAACTTAAAGCATGTTAACACCACATGTTGAGCCTAACGCCTCACACTCTAACGTCACTCAATATGTATTGTCCACATGTCAGACTACTCCCCCAGTACTCCAATATTAGAACATGTTAACCCCTACGTGTTGAGTTTAACGCAGCACACCACTTCAAATAAAATTTAAAAAAAAAAAACTTATATGTGATTATAAAAGATGTGAATGCAATATGGAACCTTGGACTACTCCTTAATTAAGGAACCTTAACTTAAAAAAAACAATCCTACTTTTTCCAAGTAAAAATGTGAATGCAGTATATCAACCAAGGAAAGAAAAAGAAAAAGAATCATTAAATTGGATTGCAACATTCAATTTCATATCTGTCTTCCAATTTCAAAGCAGCTACCATATAAACCCAAAAGAAAAAAATAATTAGAAAGAGATCCATTGGAAGCTTCACGGTGGTTGTATTTCAGATGCTTTTTAAGAAAAATCCAAAAATTATCGGAAGAATAAGAATAAAGTTAAGGGAGTATTTTTGCTCACCACCATTTAGTGTGGTGTATGCTTACCATCCTATTTATCACCGTTAGATGAGTTTCAATTTCGAGATTCGTGTAGTGGATAGGAACAAATCTCAAAATTAAAACTCATCTAACGGTGATAAATAAGGTGGTGAGCAAAAATGTACTCATAAAGTTAATTAGAATGTCCCGTAAGCATAGGGAATTATTTGTTTCCGAGTAAAATCCAGTCAAAAAATCTCCTAATTAACTTGTTCCCATAAATTAATTTCCCCACCACTTATTTCCTTTTCCTTTACGCCCACCAACAACACACACGCCCTTTTTCTGATTGGTAGACCAGAAATTTTTCAGCACATGAAAATGCCGTGTGTCGCGTCAGAATTCACGGGCTTTCCCGCTCATTCCAGCCATGCAGATTGCACAAGAAGAAAAACTTTTACGCGGTTACGGCGCGGCGCCACCCAAGTCCCAACCTAGACATTGGCATTACAGTCAATTCGCTAACTCAAATATGCAAATTTTCATACGTGTTGCAGCCCCATTGGTCCATATCGTTATTTGCCATGTGGGCCCTCCACCGCTATGAGTGATGTATTGTATTGCCTTCTACTGTAGCAGACTGAAAAGGACAAATTGTATGGCCACTCGTTTAGGTTTTGGACCTTGGCTTGCTTGCTTGCTCTTTAAATAAGTCGTAGACTGTTACCTCTTGCCATATTGAAGTGTTTTCTTCTGTAACCTTCTCTGTAATTGCACTGGGGAGCACTCATCTTCTCCCGTTTTTTCTTCTTCGAATTCTCTCTTCGATCACCAACACCTTCTCCGAAATGCTGCTCAAGTTTCTAGCTGCCGTTGTTTTGGTTCTGGGTCTTGTCAGTGCCGAGGACCCTTACCGATACTTCGACTGGAACGTAACATATGGTGACATATATCCACTCGGTGCTCGTCAACAGGTTTGCAATTTTTATATTCACATTTATTCTCTGATCAGCTGTGATCATGATCCTCGATCATGTCTTTCAACTTGATAAAATGTTTAGAAAACTTCATTTTAATCCCTAAAAAAGATGAGTTTTAGATTATAACCATATGTAAGATTAAAATCCAATTTTAGTGCCTAGCACATTTAATCATATCATTTATTAGTTGTATTTTGATGTTTTATTTTATCTTTTTATTTTTATTTTAATGTATTAATTACATTTAAATTTAATTTTTATTTCATTCATCATAATATATTTTAATGTCTACATTTAGGCAACTAAATTTTTTATAATATATATTCCGATAACAATTTTGTATGTTCTTCATTTAGGTACATTAATACATTTGAATATTTTGGTATATCTATCGGTACAAACATGTAGTTACATTGATTCAATATAATGCATTTCATTATGTACATTTTGATACACACATTTGAGTATTGACTTTTAGGTACATTAATTCAATTATTATTTTGGTAAATACATTTAGGTACATACATTTTGGTATTGATATTTAGGTACATACATTTTTGGTATTGACATTTAGGTTCGTACATTTTGGCACATACATTTTGGTATTGACATTTAGGTACATTAATTCAATATAATACATTTCAGTACATAAATTTAGGTTCATTATAATATATTTCGGTACAATCATGTAGGTACAAATATTTTGGTACAAAAAAGTCAATTTTATATATTTTGGCACAATCATTTATGTACAATTATGTATCTATATATTTTTGTATCACAATGTTTTTTAATATTTTCTCATTTACATTCATTTCTAATTAAAAAAATTAAATATGTGCATATTAATAAAATTAAAATTTAATATGGAGAGATTAAATAAAAATACACATTAAATAAGAAAAATTGAATGTAAATTTTGATAAAAGTACACTCAAGGGATTAAATTGAATATTTAATCTAGCATCAGGTTTTGTTTTTAAATTTTAATCTTTTGCAAGGACTAATATTCAAAAACCCTAAAATGTTTATGTTTTTATATGACTAATTGTTGTATAAACTTCAAATTTTTGTTGCAGGGAATTCTTATTAATGGTCAGTTTCCGGGGCCGGAAATCTATTCTGTAACCAATGACAACCTCATTATCAACGTCCACAACAGCTTGCCGGAGCCTTTCCTTATTTCATGGTCCGATTATTTTCTTCCAACTCTTTATCATACATTTTCTTTTCTATTTTTCATTTTTTCCCGGCCACCATTGTCATCATTTTTTTTCGTCGGATATTTTGTCATCTTTTTTCTTTAAATTCATTGGTAGGTAGAAAAAAGTATTTTTAAAAAATTGGATTAAAGGATGTTTTCAAGAGTACTCTATTTTCAATCACTTTCATGGAAACTAAATCTTCTAGTTCGAGCAATTGATAAATTTGATATATTATTTACACATTTCGTACATGCACAAAAATGTTATGGCTAAATCTTGACTGGTAATACAAAGCAAAAAAACTAATTAAATTATGTAATTGCAAGAATATTTATTCTCTAATTAGTAAAGGATATATAGTCTAATTTTCTTCGCAAAATGTAATATTACCTTCCTAGTTTTGGTTTTTGTTTTAATTTTAATTTTTAGAATATAATCACAAGATAGTGAGATAAGAGTCTAAACAATAAACATGCACATGAACATAAGTCGCGATCATTTAATGCCCAGAATTTATTTTGTCAAATCGCCAGCTTTTTATTCAAAAGTCCAAACAATGTGTGGTAGATAATTTTTTTTTTTTTTTAAATACATAATCTATCCATAGGTTTTTCTACATTTTTCTTTAATTGGTTTGGGTTTTATACGACTATATATGTCACATAAGCTTAATTGTCACGTAATCTTGCATGTGGGTGGACAATGACAAGTGACAACATGACATGCATATTTTATGATCAATATTATTACATGGGTTTGTTGCTGGCATTTGCAATTTGACATCTATAGCCGTTAGCCACACGCATTTATTTAATTTTGGTCAAGAAAACCAAACTCACAAGGAAACTTTTATTGACTATTTCCAAATTCTCTCCACTTTGTGCTTAGACGGTACTCAATTCCCTCTTGTCTAGCCTATGTTGGAAGTTCTTTAATTGATTGTGGATGGAATTTCAGTTGTTCACGTAGCAGTATTAAGTTCAGTCGTTCATGCACACATATAAATCAATTTTAGCTTACACGAATTTTAGTTGTAGATACATGTAGGATTTACAATGCATTAACGGTTAGAAGATTCATGATTGGTCGTAAAATGAGTTTAGTAATTGCTAGACTTTTGAAGTAAAACAATTTCGATTTGAAACTTAATTGGTAAATGGGGAATTTGAAACAGGAATGGAGTGCAACAAAGGAGAAACTCATACCAAGATGGGGTGTATGGAACCACATGCCCAATCCCACCAGGCAAGAACTTCACCTACACACTACAAGTGAAGGATCAAATTGGAAGCTTTTACTACTTCCCATCTCTTGCCTTCCATAAAGCTGCCGGTGGCTTTGGAGCCATTAAAATCCTCAGCAGGCCCAGAATCCCAGTCCCATTCCCAGAACCAGCTGGGGATTACTCCATTCTGATTGGAGATTGGTACAAAACTGATCACAAGGTAACGAAGATTCAAACTTATTACAACGTCTTTCAATAACTGAGAACATAAAAACTACTAAACTAAGAGCAAGTTGGTATTTCCGTATATGGTTAGGTGAAACTGTAGTTTATTGAATTTTTTTACCCTAATATTGCAGGTATTAAAGGCCATTCTAGATCGCGGTCACAGGCTTCCCTTCCCAGATAGTGTTCTAATCAATGGACGTGGACCAAGTGGTACAACTTTCACATTTGAACAAGGTAAATTTTTGTTGCACCCTCTAAACTCTCACGGTCCATTGTTTTTTTTAATGTTTTACTGCTTTACGTTTTTCCATTTTTTGAGCTTTTTTTTTTGTCTATTTTCTTACAGGTAAAACCTACAGGCTTAGAATATCAAATGTTGGGCTCCAGAACTCTCTGAACTTCAGAATCCAGGGACACACATTGAAGCTGGTTGAGGTTGAAGGAACCCACACTCTCCAGACCACTTACGAGTCTCTTGATATCCACGTGGGACAGTCCTACTCTGTGCTCGTCACAGCAGATCAGGCCCCTCAGGACTACTACATTGCTGTGTCAACTCGTTTCACCAGCAAGGTCCTCACCAGCACTGCAATTTTTCACTACAGTAACTCCGCCCGTCAAGTTTCCGGCCCAATTCCTGGTGGCCCCACCCAAACTGGCTGGTCTCTTAGCCAGGCCCGCTCCATTAGGTATATGACTTTTACCATATCTAGCTCATTACTAGGTTGAATCCATTTATATAAGTGAATCCCGTCTCTATTAGTCATGTGGTATAATAATCTATATAATAGTATCAATTGAAAAGCTTTCACCAGTCTCGCACCATTAGGTAGCATCTAATCCACTTTATACACTTGGATTTGACAAGACATCCAATTTACCCTCTTCCGTTCTACTAGAGATGTGCATTAAGTAGACAATCTATAGTATCGGATCAATGAAATGCTTCATTTAAAAGGATTCCGAGTTCAGATCCATGCTTCATTTGTAGTTGTTGTGCCCCAATCTAACATCTATATTTTGGACATTTTTCAGGACTAATTTGACAGCAAGTGGACCAAGACCAAACCCACAAGGCTCCTACCACTATGGTCTTGTGAATGTGAGCAGAACAATCATGCTACAGAGCTCAGCAGCTCAAGTAAGTGGGAAGCAAAGATATGCAGTGAACAGTGTATCTTTCATCCCTGCTGACACACCATTGAAGCTTGCGGATTACTTCAAGATTGATGGAGTTTTTAAGGTTGGAAGCATCTCAGATTATCCCACTCACCAAAACATGTACCTTGACACTTCAGTCATGGGTGCTGATTTTAGGGCTTTTGTTGAGATTGTGTTTGAGAACAAGGAAAACATTGTGCAAAGTTTTCACTTGGATGGTTACTCCTTCTGGGTTGTTGGGTAAGTAAACAGTAATATATATATATATATATATATATATATATATATATATATATATATATATATATATCTTCATAATTCAATGAGCTTAAAGATGGTAAATTTGGTTAGTAATTCTGACATTTTTTTCTTACTTGAATTTCAGAATGGATGGAGGTAAATGGACACCAACTAGTCGGAACGAATACAACCTTAGAGATGCAGTTTCAAGAAGTACCACACAGGTTAGTTGCCCTAATGATGCTAAAAATTGGTTCAACGATATACAATAAGTGAGAAAGGTGAACAATAAGAGTGAATCGTATTAAATTCCGGCTATACTCTTCATATATTTAAATGTGCTAAAAGTGAGGTAGGAAGTTGAGTATGAACATAACCCTATCACATAACAATATAATCTTCATTTGTATTTTGAAGCATATATTATATATAACCGGCATATACAATAATTCGTGTTACACGTGATTAAAGTTTTGGTTTTGATTATGTGACAGGTGTATCCAAAGTCATGGACTGCAATATACATTGCTTTGGACAATGTTGGTATGTGGAATGTGAGAAGTGAGTTTTGGGCAAGGCAATACCTTGGACAACAATTTTACCTACGAGTTTACTCGCCCGTGGAGTCAACTAGGGATGAATTCCCAATTCCCAGAAATGCCCTTCTTTGTGGTAGGGCGGCTGGCAGAACAACGAGACCTTGATCAACAAGCTGCTGAGGATGATTATACACAAAAAAATTGATTAACCATTGCAATTATATATAAATTAATCACATTTTTTGCTACAGAAATTGTAACATTTATACTTTGGCATTAAAAACGAAGCTTTCAGTTAATTCTTTGGCATGTAATTAATCTGTGCTTCATGTATTAAAAGCCAAGGGGAACAAACATATTGTAGTTTATTTATCTTTATTAAAGAAGAAAAATAAAGAAATTTAATTGCAAATTGGCGAGGACAAATAAACCGGCCACTATCCTCCTTGATTGTGTCAGACAACTATGGACTTAAGTATCATGTGTTTACATAGTAATCACTAATAAAACAACCAAATTCGTTTAGTACTATGCGTTTACAAAGTGATAAGTAATTAAACATTAACTTGTAAAACCCTATTCTATTTTATAATATGGGTCTCGCTTTTATTAAAGATATGTTGCATATGATTGTGTCTCAAAGCATTGAGTTAGTAACTATTACTACTTAAACAAAATCGAACACGTGAGAGAAGTGTAGTGCACCATAGTTCTTATCATCATATGTAACATTAAGTTCATGATTATTAAATACTTAACGAAGCAATTAAATATTTGGTCAATGCTCAAACCGGCCATAGGTAAACACACTATGACAACTCCAAAGCATTTCCATGCATATAAATTCCCCTTTCGATTTTAATTGATTGGAAAGGGAAAGTGAAGCTTTCACTAACATTAAACTTTTTGGGTACACACTGTTTGATTAACTTAATTATTTCTTTTAGTTATATCTAAATCTCTCATGGCAAACAAATCATGGGTTGTTGTTTCTCTGGTCCTCTGTGTGGCTGTAGCTGTTGTTAGTTCATCAGACCCAGGTGCGCCACTAATCTTCGTACTAGGTGACTCAACGGCCGACGTTGGAACCAATAACTTCTTGCCCACCAGCACGGCTAGGGCTAACTTTCCACACAATGGCATTGACTTTCCTTCCTCAAAACCCACTGGAAGGTTCAGCAATGGCCTCAATAGTGCTGATTTTCTCGGTTAGTATATACAGTTATTCTCTAGACAGAATGTCTGTGTCTTTATCTTTATCGAATGATATGTCAATAATAAAATGAACCATAAACCCTGCATGGATTATAAAACTTAACTTAACCCATTGCTTTTCTTGTGGTGATCATAGCTCAGATACTCGGTCTCAGGAGAAGTCCGCCGCCTTTTCTTTCTCTCAAAGCTAAATCTCTTCGCAAGAAGAGGTTTAGTGGAGTTAACTTTGCTTCTGGAGGGTCAGGCCTTCTTGACATAACTGGAAAAACATCGGTGCGTTATTCAGAAAATTGTTATCTTCATAAGCAAGAGATGTTGGAAAAGAAACATTTTTTTACAGTTTTCTCATTTTTCTTGTTTCAGCTGAGTCTAATGAAGTTTGGAACACCAGAGAAAACTCCGCTTGCTGCCCCATCCGTCAATCAAAAAAATGTTGTGTCATTAACAGAGCAGATTCAACAATTTGCTACCGTCAAGAGAAACCTTACCGCCATAAAAGGGGGGAGGAGAGTAACTAAGAAGTCCTTGTTCTTCATCAGCATTGGTAGCAATGACCTTTTCGAATATTACCACTCAAACAGTTCCATTCCAAAGGAAGAATTCTTAACTTCTTTATTACTTGCATATGAAAACCACTTGAAGGTGATACTTTTCCCTATGTTTAGCACTACCCTAAACCCCTTATGCACAAGTTTCATAGTTTAGCTGAGCCCTGTATTGAAATGGCAGAATTTAATTGATCTTGGAGCGAGGAAGTTTGGCATCATTAGCGTTGCCCCGATTGGATGCTGCCCGTCTCAAAGGATTCACAACACTACCAGCGGATGTTTGGAGGATTTGAACGATCTTGCAGTAGCTTTCCATGCAAGGTTGGATGCCTTAATGTTCAAGATGAGCTCAGAATGTAAGGACATCAAGTATGCACTTGGAAATGCTTTCGAGATGACAATAAATGTCATTCAGAATCCTCTTCCATATAGTAAGTCAATACTCTATCAGTTCAGTAATTTCTCATTTTGTACATTTTCTTATGGCCCGTTTAATAACTATTTCATTTTCTGTTTTCATTTTTACTTCTTTTGAAAACTAAGAACTTGTCACATAACCGTTTTCAGTAAAAAAAAAAAAAAAAAAAAAAACAAGCAAAATGAGGACCTTCTAAAAATAGTTATTACAAACCAACTTCCAAACAGTTAGCAAACAAGGCCCTGCAGCTAGGAGTTGGAAGGAAAACGCACAATCTAATTACCATCAAATTCCTCCTTATTTTTCAGATTTTACACAAGTGGAAGCTGCATGTTGCGGAGCTGGGAAGCTCAACGGTGAATCCTTCTGCAGTCCATATGCCAATCTTTGTTTGAATCGCGACAACTACTTGTTCTGGGATCTATATCATCCAACACAGGCTGCTTCTAAGTTAGCAGCTGTGACCCTCTTCAATGGTGGACCACAATTCGTAACCCCAATAAATTTTGCTCGGTTGGCCATGGCTTAATGGTACAGAGTAACCATTTTGAATTGATAACTGTGTCCATGAGAAGAAAACAATTGGAATTGAATTGACAAATTACGTAAGCAGATTTTTAAATTTTCTGCTTATGCAAACTCCAATCTGTAATGAACATGTTTTTATTTGCAGGAATCATATGACATGATCAATGAATTTCTAATTAAGAATGTAAACATTAAAATATTTGATATGTGGCTTCATTGAGTGAGTCATGCCAGTTAATTAGAACAATTAATTGGGCACCATAAAGTTTCAAGAAACATTGGAAAACTTGTATACAACTATCAATGAAACAAATTCTTAACCTAAAATCTGAAAGTTTCCTGCAAAGTAAATGTTTTGAGTTTCTCACGCATCGTGTTGATAACTTGGTACACAAGTTATCTTGTCACAATTAAAGTATTGTATACCAGATTAGGGTTTTCTTCTTCTTTTTTCCTCCATGAAGGAGTAGAAAACAAGGGTCAGTGTTTTCGTAGTTGGCCTTCTAGGTAGGCGTGCAGTTTTCATCAATATTTTGTGGATCTCCTGGTGAGATTGAATCGCCTCTTTCCCAGTGATAAGTTATAGAAGCACTACTCCATATGAGTAAATATCCATCTTTTCATCAACCTTGCCAGTTGCCATACCACATGTGCTCCGGGCTAAGTATCTATACGTCCCAACAACATCGAATGGTGCCTTTTGTGTTTGCTGAGATTGCGGAAGCATCATTGCTGCTCAGACAACTTATATTGAAAATTAAGGTAAATCACTGGTAATGGAAACTTCGATTTTTTTTTTTTTTTTTGTGCAAGTATATTCATACCTATAAAATTCAAAAGTGGAATTATTGAGCATAAAATTTTCGATTGTCACATTATTATTGTGATATTTAAAATGCAGCGTTCAGTTACTTTGGCTCATAATCGATTTGTGCTTCGCGTATGAGAAGCCAAGGGAACAAACATATTGTACAACTATCTTATTTTAGAAAGGAAAAAAAAAAGTTTAATTGCAGATCGGTGTATTTAATTAGCCCAATGAGGACAAATGAACAGGCCACTAAGCTCCTTGTTTGTGTTAGAGAATGTGTTTACAAAGTATTCTCCCATAAACAACCAAATTTTAGTATAAAACTCGAAACGAATGTACGAAAAAGTTGGAAAGGCGGCAGCAAGTTTAATCAGTTCTACATGAGTCTCACCTCTATTATAGATGTCACTGCGAGTATTTGTGTTTGAACGCATTGAATCAGTAGCTATTACTACGTAAGCAAAGTTAGCTTGTGAGGAAAGTGCCAAATCCTCCTTCAGTTAACCTCTTGTGTTTGTAAGTTCATCATCATTATACCTGACAACGGAAGAACTTCGTCAACGATCAAACCGGCCATATATAGGTAATCACTATGCAAAACCCCCCTCAATTAACCTCTTGTGTTTGTAAGTGCACACTCCAGGACTACAATTCTAAACCATTCCATGCAATATAAATTCCCTATTACCAAGCTCTTACTTGAAAATACAACATAAAATTTGTTCTCCTTTGGGGGTCTAGCACCGAGGTGGCCTGCGCTTCCCTGGGTCGTCAAGGAAATTCACAGATTCCGACTTAACCTTTTCACATTAGATCTTAATCTCCCATGGAAAACATATCATGGGCTGTTGTTTCTCTAGTTCTATGTGTGGCTATAGGTTCTGTTAGTCCAGCAGACCCAGGTGCGCCACTTATCTTCATATTTGGTGACTCAACTGCTGATGTTGGAACAAACAATTTCTTGCTCACCAGCACGGCTAGGGCTGACTTTCCCCACAATGGCATTGACTTTCCTTCCTCAGAACCCACTGGAAGGTTCAGCAATGGCCTCAACAGTGCTGATTTTCTTTGTAAGTATATATACAGTTTTTCTCTGGACAGGAAGTCCATTTCTTTATCATTATATATGGATGACATGTCCATAACGAAACAGATCCTAAACCCTAAACCCTAAACAGTGTATCGATGACAAAGATTAACTTAACCTATTACTGTTATTGTGGTGATCATCTATAGCTATGACTTTCGGTCTCAAGAGAAGTCCGCCACCATTTTTCTCTCTCAACGCTACGTCTCTTTCCAACAAAACATTTGGTGGTGTTAACTTTGCTTCTGGAGGGTCAGGCCTATTTGACATAACTGGAAAAAAATCAGTGGTACGCGCCTTATTATCTTGCGAAAATTTGTTATCATCATAAGCCTGATATGGGAGGAAGAGAATTTTTTTTGTAACAGATATCTCAATTTTCTTTTTTCAGCTGGCTCTGATGAAGTATGGAACGCCAAAGAAAACTCCGTTTGCTGCCTCATCCGTCAGTCAGAAAAATGTTGTCCCATTAGCAGAGCAGATACAACAATTTTCCACTGTCAAGAGCAATCTTACCGCCATAAAAGGGGGGAGGAGAGTAACCGAGAGGTCCTTGTTCTTTATCAGCATTGGTAGCAATGACCTTTTCGGATATTACCACTCAAACAGTTCCATACCAAAGGAAGAATTCTTATCTTCTTTATTACTTGCTTATGAAAACCACTTGAAGGTAATACTTTTCTCTATCTTTAGCACTTTGTATCAAATGCACAAGTTTTGGTAGCTCAACTGATCCCTGTTTGAAATGGCAGGGCTTAATCGATCTTGGAGCAAGGAAGTTTGGCATCATTAGCGTTGCCCCAATCGGATGCTGTCCATCTCAAAGGGTTTACAACGCCTCTGGCGGGTGTTTAGAGGATTTAAATGATCTTGCAGTAGCTTTCCACTCAAGGTTGGATGCCCTAATGTCCAAGCTAAGCTCAGAATGCAAGGACGTCAAGTATGCACTTGGCAATGCATTTGAGATGACAATAAATGTCATTCGGAACCCTCTTCCATTCAGTAAGTCAATACTCGACAGTTGTTATTGGAAAAAGACTTCCGCACACCCTTGTATCTTTATATCCCTTGATTCTCCGTTGATTTATTAAATTCAAAGGCTATAAATAAACAAAGCTATGCAGGGAAATCACTTCCAAATTATTTTGGTACATATTCATAAGCTCTCAGCAGCTAGAATGGTGAAGGAAAAGGAACAATCTAATTACCAACAAATCTCCTTTTCCTTTTTCAGATTTTACACAAGTGGAAGCTGCCTGTTGCGGAGCTGGGAAGCTCAACGGTGAATCCTTCTGCAGTCCAAATGCCACACTTTGTTTGAATCGCGACAACTACTTGTTCTGGGATCTATTTCATCCAACACAGGCTGCTTCTAAGTTGGCAGCTGTGACCCTCTTCAATGGTGGACCACAATTCGTAACCCCGATAAATTTCGCTCAGTTGGCCATGGCTTAATGGAGTAACCATTTTGAAGTGATCAATTGTATCCCAAGAAGCAAATTATTTTTACCAATTTTTCAAATTTTGTTTTGTATTAGACGAAAACAATTGCAATGATTGATAAGTTATGTGAACAGATCTTAATTTACAAAAGCTTCAGTGATAATATAAATCTAAGGAGCTTTATTTTGCAGAAGCTTGTGAAAATCCTTGCATGCACGTCCAAGTTATTGTTTCAAATAATAGCCAATTATTGTTTCTGATACTAGGTGACCAGCAGGAAAATCCATTTGGAATCAATTTTCTTGTTGGTCATCCTGCATAAAATAAAATAAAATTTTGATATATATTTCGTATACACGGATTTTTAATAGCGGGATGCCATCCCCTCAAGCTGCTGACTGCACGGTTAAATCAACCTGATCGGTTGTCAAGATAGGGCTGTTTTGCCTCTTTCAGTTACGTTTAGAAACTCGTCTCTTTCTCTCTGCATCCTTAACCAGTTATCTGGCTTCTCAAGTAACTTCAGTATCTGCAAACAGAAACAATAATTGGAGCCATGTTAGCCCGAACAGTTTGACACAACGTTTCAAGATACATTTGCAACAGAGTCTTAACGTAATTTATTAAAGTGGTCGGTCGCGGAATAGTAAACATTTTGCAATTTTTCATCTGCCGTGTTGATAACTTGATACAGAAGTTACCTTCTCGGTGTAATTATTGTGTAGCAGATTTTGGTTTGTATTCTTTTTCTGTATGAAAAAGAAGAAAACAAGGATTACCGTTTTCATGGTTGGCCTTCTAGAAGATGAGTGCATAAGGCAGAGGCGTGCCGCTATCATCATTATTTCCATCTCTTCCTTGTTGTAGTCTTCAATCAAGTGAGGATCGATCAGACGTTCGCATATGCCACAGCTCAGTAAGGACCTTGCCTGCAAGTGCACACAAATTCAGAGGAAAATACAATTTTTCAGAATCAGTTTTGTAGCTTATTGATTTCTTCGCTTACCCATAATACTAAGCTCTCGCGAATCTCCTGGTGAGTTTGAATCGCTTCTTTCCCGGTGATAAGTTCTAGGAGCACAACTCCATATGAGTACACATCTATCTTTTCATCAACCTTTCCATACATCATGTACTCCGGGGCTAAGTATCCAAACGTCCCAACAACATGGAACGGCGCCTTTGTGTTTGCTTGAGATTGATGAGTTTGAAGTAACATTGCTGCTCCAAAATCTGATAACTGGCATCAAAAGCCAAAGTGATCAGAGACAAATGTAGACCTATTGAGATAAAGCCTTTGTTCGGAAAGTTCTAGCAATTGAAGCTAATTGAGTTTTAGATTTCTGCAAGTATAAGAAATTGTTATCGAACTTACTATCGGTTCGCAATTGTGGGAGAGGAGAATGTTAGATGACTTCACATCCCTATGGATGATGGGAGGACTGTGAGAATCATGAAGGTAGTCCAACGCCTTTGCCACACCGATTGCAACTTTCATCCTCTCACTCCACTTTAGCTCTCTTAAATTCTGCCTCAAGCTTCCCATCAAAAGTTTATACACAATTGCTTGCATCTCCCCACTACGACAGAACCCGATTATCTGCACAATGTTGTCATGCTTCATACCAGATAGCAAGTCTACTTCTCGAAAAAAATCCGCTGTTGAGCACCGTGTGGTTTGGAGGACTTTCACAGCTGCAGCTTCACCATTTCCAAGTTTGGCGCAGTACACCTTGCTATGTCCACCCTCTCCAATCACTGTGGCTGGGCTGAAATTGTTAGTTGCATCACGAAGCTCTTTCGGCGTGAAATGCCTGCTTGAACCTTCTGCTTGTAGTACTTCCAATCTTTGAAACAGTTTCTCGGACGCCAAATCAGCGACCTCCACCATTTTATTTACGGCAGAGAGTGCTCTTCTAGTAGTCGTTGGCCGCATCAACGACGCTGTAGAGGAAGGCGGAGTTGTTAAGGACTTTTGCAACTGCCGGGTGGTATTTGATTGGTCATGGCAAGTGTAGATTGAGGAAAATGAGTGAGAAGATTGTAGGGCTGCTGCCCTTACAGAGCCTTGTTGGCAAGTCCCCTGCCCCTCCATTAGGACTCTTCCCACGGTATTCATCACCAGTAGTGTGCATGATGGAGGTAACCCTTTCAAGCAAGTATGGATAGCTGAAAAACTTGGCCTGCATTGTAATTTAACATCCATGAGAGAGAGAGAGAGAGAGAGAGAGAGAGAGAGAGAGAGAACTCTCATGCGTAACTAAGTTGGCTAGAGCAGTTTACCCCTGCAAATTAGTTCCAAACCCCTCCTTGTAATTCAGATTAATTTAGAATACCGTTTTAATCTCTCATAATTTAGATTAGATTAGAATATTGCATCAGGGAGAGAGGGGGTGGGCGCAGGGATACGACAAGTTCCCCTCCACACCCTCATTCAAGTCCCCCTCCTCGTAATTTAGATTAGTTTACAATATCGCTAGAGAGAGAGATTGGGGTTATTAGTTTCATTACCCTGAGAGGCTGCAACCAATTACAAGGATTGATGCAAAGCCGATCCTGACTTGGTAGGTTAATTCAGAAATGTAAGAATCTGCAATGCACACTTTTAGTTGGAAATCCACCTGCAAAGAAAAAGCCATAAGCCAAAAGCCAATGCCATAAGCTCCCAAGTAAAAGGAGTTTACCTGCTTGGACTTGCAGAAATCTTCGTGGATGTGGAAAGTGTTGGGATCAAAAGAATCATCGTTCTCTTGAACATGAACAGCAATCACACTGTCCCTGTGTTTTACAACAGCAATGAGCAATCTCAGAAGCATTTCTCTGCTTGAATTATCTGATTTCAGACCGACAATTATCGTCCTCTTCTTCGATTTCTTGGACCTGAATGATAACATTTGGGGCCAAAAAATCAGCACCACTTCATTGCACAACCGAAGAGTAGCCTTGCTTTCATTTCTGGTTATGGCACCTTCCACCTTAAGCCTTGAGTTTTCTGAGATAATGTTGAAGTAGGTGATGGGTTTAAGTGGTTACCAATAGTGGTTAGATATTAATGGCAGAATACAACCATTTCCAAAGGGAGTTAGCAACTGTTCAAGTGTTGTACTCTCTGACAGGATTAAAAAACGCGAAGATGAAACGCATTATTAACACGTGTTATATTCTTAAACAGGCAAGAGATTCTCTCATGTCACTAATTTACTGCGTGTCAATCATCTACTAAACAGATAGACACTTTTTTAACATAAGTATTTATTAGACGGTAACGGCGTCAAATTAAACATTGGTTGGAATTTGTTTGATTTTGTCGGTAATTATAAGATTGAATAGCCGCGGTAATTAGGTGTTTGCTTAAAATCATAAATAAGAGCTCCAAAAGTGGGGTACTCAAGAATCACAGAATAATTGCAATGCTTTTATTGTAGTGCGGTGAATGGGCCACATCCTCCTTCACAATACTTCAAAAAGTTCGGAATGTGCAAAGGAGAAAATGCAGAAATCACTTTCAACGTACAAATATTATGAATCGAGGCAGAAAGCGTTGCTTACAACGGTTATTACGTTGATTCGGGTTTTATACTGAAAAAAGTGTAATTTTATGCTGAAATTTTTAAACCACTTGAGTTTGGCGTCAACTCTTTCAAAATTTCATCTCTTCATCCGCAAGAAATTTTCTCCAATTTCATTCCACCTAAGTCTACGGCCTAAATCGAACCAACTCGAGTACGATTGGAAACCTAAACCAAACCAAACCGTATTAGAAGGTTGCGCCGGAAAAGCGTTCTTTTTCGTTTTCTTTTTTCTTTTCGTCTTTTTTCCTGTATGATCGTGTGTGCAAAGTTGAACGAATTTTAAGAGTTGGTTGCAGCAAGAAATAAATTGCAAACCAGGAATTAATCAGAAAGATATGGTGAAAAAAATTAAAAGATAAGATGGAGAGCTTCTTTAAGAGCTTGGTCCCAATAAACCAGCAGATACGGGTCCAATAATATGCCTGCTTCGCTAGCATGTATACAATACAAGACACTGCCACCTAAAAATATGATAACACACATCATCCACAATAATTCGACCACGCTGTGATGTCCCGAAAATCCGGTTGTTACTTTCGGATTTTTAACGGAACATAAGAAGATGAAAATGTTAAATAACAATTACCAGTTTTACAGCAGACTCCATCTGAACAAAAGTTCTGTGAATATGTAAGGAGTTAATTAGGCCAATCGAGCGAAGATTGCATATTATTCGGATTATGTTTCAAGAAGCGGATGTAGCACATACAGTAGGGCAGAAACCACATATGTGTTTCAAATTACACATGTACGTCGGTGGACAGGATGATGAAATCAAGAAAACCAGCCCAGGAGAAAAAGCTCAGATGCCCAGTGCATGGTGAGGATGCGAGGTGATCACTCAGCAAGCTGCAAATTTGATTAACTAACTAATTAATAACGCTCTACACATCCGAACATGTGACACAAATCTACCAGCTTGGATGATTGACAGCACAGATATATGCTAGACAAACACAAATCCCCATTAAATACTCATATCAAATGCCATCACCATGGGTCAACGTATTTAACAAAACACTATACATTGGGGCAACCAATATATGAATGAGGATAACAATTCAAAGACTTAAATCTCAAAGCACTGTACAGGAACAATAAATTTTACTTTACCAGAGAAAACGGCATAAGTAAGTCCTAGCATCTAGTACGGGGGCAGGGGGTTAGACATTATTATTAGGTTGGCATTGTCATGTTATGATTGGATTGAAGGTTCTTTGTATAAAGTGCGAAACTTACTTACGTTGACTAATACAAGTAATTATCTCACAAACAATGACTGTGTGTATATCCGAGACAAAACTAAACCTGATTTAGAGGGTTATCCGGAGATTTCTTCCACAGCTTCCATATCATGTCCTTGTATTGATTGTGCGTAAGACCTGGTTTCTCTTCCTTCAGCCTGGGGAGCTCAGCTTCTTCAAAAGCCTACAATTATTACACGAACTCGTCACATTATAAACACAGAAGAAATCACTAATGTCAAAATTTAATAAGATCAAAGCAGCAAGCACCAAAAGGTAAAATTGATTCTTACCAACGGCTGAATTATCAATGAAAGTTTAAAAAGACATGGATGGAAAAGTTCCGTAGTTGTTAACAAAAGAAATCAGTGCTCCTAAGAAAATGACTTAGCTTCTACCAATAGCCCCTACAATTACTATTATTCAGGAAACGCCAACAATTAACGTTATATTTCGCCAGCAGTCGACAATACTGTACTATTGAAGTGGGGCAGCAACGATAATTACAAGAATCGTAAAAATTTAAGCAGCCATTCCACAAGAGGCATCAAATATGAGATACATCCGTGCATGAACAAATAAAATAAAACCTACAAAACTTCAGCTATTGTTTTGAGAAATGGAACAGCTAAGACAGTCTACAAAAAGAACACATGAATTTCACTCATAAGACCGCTACAAAAAACCAACAGAGCACTGCTACATCATAAATTGTGCAACATGAATTCCTCTTACAGGATGCTAGCTACAAATTACTGAGATCACGAGTATAAAGAAATGACGTAGAAGTTCAAGTTCATCGCTTTAAGCTACATTTGTCGTCCATGAGAAAATGAAAAACGCTCAGAACTCAAGAGGCAACCCCGTCTGTCTAAAAGAGGTGCTCTACTAACACATTGCAAAGATTTCGGTGCCAACACAAGCAATCAAGCATGCTAATGCACACCCATACTTTCGAGTAGCTGATCACAACCATTTGAGCAAAATGAAATCATTGCGGCATATAACAGACTAAGCTGTCTTCTACAAGGCTTTCGTTTGCATTCGTTCGTATCGTATATTTTCAATGCCGAGTCGATTTGTTACTCTAATATTGCTAGAGCTTCAAGCTCGTACAGTACTAGTCCTAATTCCTAAAGCTCAGTTATTCGATACAAACGACAACAATTCTATGTAAATGCATTAGATTTTATATTTCAAAGCTAATCGAAACCAATGCAATCCAATCCCCCTAACCAAACAAACCCCAAATTCTCCCAATAACATAGAAAATGTACCTTAAACGAAGCCTTGAGCCTCCTTTCCGGGTGGCGATCCACCGGCAAGCTCTCCGCCACCGACATCTGCGCAACCGCCTCCTCCACCGTCCTCGCCTCAATAATCGAATCATCCCGATTCTTATTCTCCACCACCACCATCCTCTCATACTCCTCCTCCTCTGCCGTACGGCTCTGCTTCTTCTTCACCTCATCCGATTTCTTCTCCAACGCCGCCTGCTCCTCCTCTTTCCGCCGTCTCAGCTCGGCCTCGGTCACCTTTGGAACCGGGATCGTGACTCGCCCGACCTTCTTATCGGGCTTCTTCCCCGCCTTCTCGAGTTCCTTCTCCTCCAGCTCCGCCAATCGGCGCGCCTCGGCTTTCCGCGCGGCGGCCTCCGCTCGCTTCTCGGCTTCTTCCTCGCGCTTCTTTGCCGCGCGGGACTTGCTGCCCTCGGCCTCGCGCCAGTACTGCTCCTCCTTCTCGCGAGCCTCGCGCTCCTTGCGCTCGGCTTCGGTGGAGCTCTTCCGAGCCTTGGCGGCCTCCGCCTTGCTATTCAAACCCATCTTTTTCGGCATCTTGTTCGGGCACACGCTTTAGGGTTTTGATCGTCTGCGACGACGGTGGTGATATTCTCCAACTCCGCTCAGTAGCGATGTGATGTGATGTGAAGAGTTACTGGGACTCTGGGAACGTGTTCCGTTCACAGACAGAAACAGAACAAAAACAAAAGCGGTTACGGTTTCTGGGTAGCAGCTGGCGAACTAAGTGGGCCTTTACTGGGTTAAATCAAAAGGCCCAAAATAATAAATCCAGACGCTTGCTGCTCAAGAAACAAAAGGCCTGCCCAAATACATCGGCCCGTTGACAAATGGTTCTCAACGTTTACGTGGGTGGCATGAGAAAAATGAGAAACTTGAAATGAGTTGATGAGTAAGAAAGTTGCCGGCTTTTTCTATGTTGGTTCCTTTATGTTGAAAATCGATGAATGTCATCTCACGTGCTGTACTTTACACATCAATCTTGCTCCTGCTCTTACATTCCGTCAAAATCACTTAAGAGCATTTCGATCTCTTCATGTCTCTACACATACGAATCGATTATTTCATAACCATGCTGCAATTTTCCCCAACTCTCCAAGTGCCTAATTAAGCCGTAACATCTTTGGCATAATATTGAATTGCCATCGTGGTGATCTTGTTGGAACCTTTTTCTTTATATAAATAATGATATGAAGAGATTGAAATGCTCTTGTATCCGTTACTGCATTTTTTGGGATTTATGATTTTGGGTTTTTTTCGGGTTGAGTTTGGGTATTTAATTTTTTTTTCATCACTAATGTCATGTGCAGTTCGCATAATCCCTTTTAATGAGGATTCTAACATGTTCGGACTTTGCCCTTAATTAACACATAACTCAACGGATAAGAATCGAAAACCCAATGCCAAGCAATGACTAGAGGATCAAAAGAGAAAGTTGTCATAAGGGAAGGAAGTAGACAACAAATTCGTAAGATGAGGTATGAAACTGTGACTGACCCAATAGTAGAGGTAGTTTTATGTAATTTACCCTATTTTTTATGTGGGCTTTCTAGGTATTAGTGTTGTCCGTGTTAGATTTGATCTTGTAGGCATGTGTCGTTTGTTTGGTGCAATCCATCCAAACTTTGTATGTGATTTTGTGTGCAAAGTCTCTACTATGGCGAGGGGTGAGGCACTTGTCACGCCCTAAATTTTCAATAATATGATTGCTATGAAATTGGCCTAAGTTTGCAACATTATTATTTATTTTTGAGTCGCTTTGGTTTGGAAGGCCCTCAAATTTAATAACATTCTAATAAAACCACTATCATTTAATTTTAAAAAACCTAAACAAACAATCAGCAAAGTTTTTAGAACTAATCTACACGCATTTTAAATGTTGGGATAATTCACAGGGTTAGGTTCATCATGCATGTGAATCAACAACCCAAGATAATTAATTTGCATATGTCATTGGGATCGTTAATATTTTAATCTTCCCATCATTAACCCCAAATCTCTAAAATATTTCAAACCAATTAATATTCCTATCAATACCACCTTAAAAAATACAAATAAAAAACCAAATTAATTTTCCACTAAAAGAGTTCAAAAAGTCAAGTCAACTTCAACTTTCACGACCAACACAAAACCATACTGATGGAAATTACGGATGAGAATTCTATTTGTGAGAGAGAATCTAGATTCTCACATTCTAACCGTTTATTGTGTATTATGTAATCAATTTTCATTAGGTGTTGTTTATGTTTAATTTTAAATAAAAATTTTAAAATAATTTATAACCGCACGATAAACAGCTAAAATGTGATGATATCTAAAATTCCCATAATTTGAATCCGAATAGGATCCAAATCCGGAAATTACGACATGCATTGGTCCGTCACGCAAAGTGGGTCAATCCAAGTTAACGTACACGACCCGTCGACTTAGTGTTTGCGAGCAACATGTCGGTCACGTGCAGTACACACTCTACAGGGGACCTCACCTAAATTCTCACGGGTCAAAACAATACGCAAACAGACCCCCGATTAGACATTTTCGACGAAGTCACACATATATCTACATCGTGGAAAATAGTTATCGCCACGTGTCCGCAAATGCTCTGTCTCTAGGGTGAGCGTATCGTTACAGACTTTGTACAACGTAGTATACGGTTACGTATATGGATCCCGACCGGATACCTTGTCGTTCACACAATGTCAGACGGCTCATACATGTCCGCCGCTCAAGGAGATTCCCTCCGCCATGGCGATGGTCATGCGGGGCCCCACTCCTCTTACAAAAACAGATCAACGGTCCAGGTCGTACCACTTAATTAAAAAAAGGGAGTCGTTAATTTAGGTCCTCTTAATTATCAGTAAAGTAGGATTAAGATAATAAACTGCGCGAAAATAATTGTTTAATAACGTAATTACCCAGAACGAATTACTAATGACTGCAATTAAAGAGTCGTACACAGAAAACGATGTCGTATATCGAGAATAATAGTCATATTTGGGATGCGAGCGCACTGAAAGCAAACCGGGTACGTCCACACCGTTACTTTCTCTCCCATGACAAGAAAACAAAACACTTCACCAACCTCTAACCGCCGTTTGGTATCTTTCCCACGCGAAATCCCTCCACCCCGGGTCCCACCCCATGCCCTTGCACGTCAGCAGAAATCGCCACGTCACTCGAGCACAGTAATCCTCATAACGCATAAGGTGGGTCCCGCGGAAAAAGGGCCGTGTCGGGTGCTCTATCTCTACAGACCAAACGGCGTTACTTTTGCTTTTTGGGGCCACCCTCATCATCATCTCCTCCATCATCAACCCCACCGTGGACGGTCACACTAGCAATTCTAGAGAGAGAAAGTTGAAAAGAGAGAGAGAGTGGAAGAGTGTAGTGTGAGTAAACCTGAAAGCACTTTTTTATCCATCACTTTATCACTTTTGCCTGTGCAGCAATCTTCCGACCACGCGACTGCTACTGCTTCTGCACTTCTTATCCTCTGGGGAAGGCTTCACGGCAGCGAATGTGAGGCTGAGATCTGAGCTTGTACGGACGACGCTCGTTTTGGATCTTCTGGACGACAATGGGGAGTGTGTCGTCGGAGGACGGCTCGGACCAGCAGAGCGAGCGGTGCGGGAGCTACAGCCTGAGCGCCGATGTGAGCGAGTCCGAGAGTTGCAGCAGCTTCTCGTGCAGGAGGTTCGACGCGGAAGGGGCTTCGAGCTCCATGACGTCGTCTCCGTGCCCGGTTGCCGGAAATTTCTGTTTTCAGCCCCCGGTGATGCTTCCGGTGATCGGAGGGAAGGATGTGGTGGCTTGGGATGAGAATCCGGAGAAGCGAGATGCTGATTTATCTGGTATTTCATTTTGTTTTGTTTTATTTATTTGTTTCCTATTTTTGTTTAAACTCTGAGGGAGATTCTAGCTCACTGTTTGGATTCCGAGAAAATTTAGGGGAAAATAGTGAAAAATGTACTGAAAATTATTGTCCTTTAATACTCACAACCTGAAAACTGAGTGAAAATACGTGCTAATTTCTGTGCAGCTGAGAAAATTTTGCTCAGATCTGATTCTGTTCTAATTAAGATAATTTGCTTTGTTTTTGTAAATTTTAATTATTTTGTAATTATTTATGATTGCAGAGGTTGAAATGATGAAGGAGAGGTTCGCAAAGCTTTTGCTTGGAGAAGACATGTCCGGAGGTGGGAAAGGAGTCTGCACTGCCCTTGCTATCTCAAATGCCATCACCAATCTCTCTGGTAAGTCACATCCCTCTTGGAATATGCATATTCTTATGTAATGTTGGCCGAGATTTTTTCGATTTTGTGTGGAGGTTCTGTTTTCGGAACTCAATTTTCTATGTTGGAATTGCAGCAACCGTGTTTGGCGAATTATGGAGGTTAGAGCCGCTGAAAGCGCAGAGAAAGGCAATGTGGCGCCGGGAAATGGAGTGGCTCTTATGTGTGAGTGATTCAATTGTTGAGCTTGTGCCTTCAATACAACAGTTTCCAGGTGGGGGTACATATGAAGTCATGGAGATGCGGCCGCGCTCTGACTTGTATGTGAATCTACCTGCCATAAAGAAGCTTGATGCAATGCTGCTTAGTATGCTGGATGGATTTTGTGAGACGGAGTTCTGCTATATTGACCGGGGGATAATTTTGGGCGATTCGAAAGAGGGTGAGGGGTTTATGGGTGGAAGGCCTTCGATTAGGCAGGAAGAGAAGTGGTGGTTGCCCTATCCTAAAGTTCCGCCAAATGGGTTGTCCTGTGAAACAAGGAAGAAGTTGCAGCAGTGTAGGGACTGCTGCAACCAGATATTGAAGGCGGCCATGGCGATTAATAGTAGTGTGCTTGTTGAGATGGAAATCCCGAGAGCATACATGGAAACGTTGCCCAAGGTATGGGTTTCTACATCTCTTTTCATGATTTTACTCGTTTGCTAACTATATTAGTGACTAGTAATGTTGTTTTATTAGCTTCCGCCGTATATTTATACGTATCTTGTCTTGTTGATTTAGTTTTCAGTTCATGCTGCATATTCTGCATACAACTTTCTCTTAATTGATCTTAAATTTCTTTTGACACCATCTGTTTTTCAATTCTTGATAGAATGGCAAGGATTGTCTGGGCGATATCATTTATCGTTACATAACTGCAGACCAGTTTTCACCCGAACATCTTCTTGATTGCCTGGACTTGTCGTCAGAACATCAAACTCTAGAGATAGCCAATAGAATTGAGGCAGCTGTGCATGTTTGGAAGCAAAAAGACCAGAAGAAACACAACAATCATAAAGCTAAACGGGCATCTTGGGGGGGCAAGGTCAAGGGCCTTGTTGCTGATACTGAAAAGAACCATTTCCTGGCCCAACGAGCAGAGACCCTCTTACACAGCCTAAGGCATCGTTTCCCTGGCCTCCCGCAAACTTCACTAGATATGAACAAAATACAGTATAACAAGGTACATTTGATCGCATATTTTCCCTATCCATCTACGTTAAAACGCATAATCCATCTACGTTACATTACTTAATATTTGTCACCTTAAATTGGGTTGTTGTGAAGCATTTCATCCATCAATTTTTCAACTGTGGTTTAACAAATATGTTGAATTCCTTGGTTTGCGAAATTTTGACTGTCCGAATTCCTTACTGCGCATTATTAGTTACTTTCTGCACACTGCAATAACTTCCGAATTTCTATATTTAAAAGAACAAATGCTCGGAGGATGAAGTTTCTGAAGGATTTTTCGTTGTTGATTTTACAGGATGTGGGGCAGTCAATTCTGGAAAGCTACTCAAGAGTTATGGAGAGTCTGGCCTTTAACATAATGGCAAGAATAGATGATGTCCTCTTCGTTGACGATGCTACCAAGCGATGTGCTGCAGCGGAATCAGTGTCTATCTTCAGCAGGGGAGGTTTGAGTGGCCTTCCTATCCAGAAGCGGATGTCGCCAAGCCCCTTCTCCATTCAACACACTCCTTACGCGTCTCCACTTGCAACACCGACTTTCTGTTCCTCCACCCCAGTTATTGGAAGTCCAGGAAGGACACCTCTGTGTGTAAAGCGCAGTGTTATATTAGACGAGAAGTCAGAGAAACTACTCGCGGCTGATTTTGAGAGGGTGTGGTCGTACGCCGGAAGCCTAAGCTCAAGGAGAACTACCGGCGACGCTCCTGAACGGGATTGACTAAGATAACGTTAGGTCGGTTTAAGATTAAGTAGGTTAATGTGACAAAAGGAAGGTGCAGAGATGGGTCTAAAGCCTAACTCCCGTGGTGCTGTTAGATCTAATGTTGTATATTCTTTATTAGCAGTAGAAATAGGTTGGTCTCTATAGTTTTGACCTGGTAGTAGATGAAGAAAGGACAATTTAGTTTCATGCTGGTTCTCAAATTCTCGCATGCCGTATGACGCTTGTAGCTCGAGTAGTTAAAAGCTTCTATCGATTTATGTGAATCCCCTAATATCTGTTGTATCGAAAGTTAAAAATTCTTAGATTCACAAGTTTTGATTAAATCTCTGCTACCAAATTTAACACCGAGATAGTGTGAAGCACAATGTATCTGATGCACTCTTTTACTTTAAGAAATGACTTGAGAAGACTTGGAAAAAGAGTAGAGGAAAACTTGAAAAGAGACTTAAAAAAGATATGGAGTCGTTGGAACTAACTAACGGAAGACTTAACGCAAAATCAAACATGGTAGCATTTTAGGATTCATATAGCCAATGCCAGTGGGATAAAACTGTGTTGTTATCTGAATGCCAATGATGAAAACAAGATAGATGTCTCCAAAAACACTGATGATTCATTCATTCATTTACAAGTTTAGTAAAATACATGGAAAAAGATACATAATTTAAGAAAATAAAAGACTTAGTTTATTTGTTCGTCAATTACTTTTCAGTTAAACAAGGAATTGGCTCTCTTAACAACTCCCCTTGTAGGTTTAGGTGCTTGCAGAAAGTATAAATCCTTCACTCATAAAGCTCCTCGTGTCTACGGCAACTTGGATTGACTTGTTTTGCTTGCAATGGCTGGCTGGGTCACCTGAACTTGTTGACGCCGCAGAAATCATGGAGAGATTCCTGAAGAGCAGGCAAGTCTGTCCTTTAAAGCCGCCTGGTGCGACTGCTTTCGCCTTGCACTTGACTATGTAAAACAACTAATAAGCTTGAAACGCCTTGGATTTCAAATGCATTCACGACTTATTAGTGTCGTGCACTGATTCCACCTACACCTCATATAGCCAATTCTTCAAGCTGAGTTTGCATCTGTTGCATCAACTAAATCAGCATTTGCATGCCTTGATATGTTGATTGAAAATGGATCGGAATACTGATGATGAAAATACAAACGCAAATGGCAGGAATATGCAAGCTAAGGTAGCACTTATTGTAATCTACAACCAATCCAATCAAACAAATTCCCTCATGGGCTGCTAATCATTTGGTTACTACATCAGAAGGAACGGTCATCAAACTATGAAATAAGCCATGTTCTTCATGGTGCTCAAACAGTCAAACACATAAAAGGGTGGAAAAGTGCCATTAGCTTAGTAAAGCATCTATGACGTGACCCTCGGCACACCATGTTCTTCGTAACCTTGGATACACCATTTTCTTCATTGCTCTAAATGAGTTCATGGAATCATGACGCACATCAAGAACGTTCACAGAATCAAGCTCAGAGAAATTATAGAATCCAGGGTTTGTACGTGTAGAGAGAGAGAGAGAGAGAGAGAGAGAGAGAGAGAGAGAGAGAGAGAGAGAGAGAGAGAGGAAAGTGAAAGCTCAGAGAAGACCTTTTTCTTTCTATTGAGATTAACCTATTCTTTTTACAAAGATAGCTATCTATACTGAGAGATTGAGCTCAACTGTAACTAATCCTGCAATTAATAAGAGATTAACACAACCCAATAAATAGCTTAATCAAACTATCATTGCACATGTGGCACAAGCCTATCTAACAGCACTAATTGACTGCTCCATATGCTCGATTCTAAGCTGTAAAAGTTCTCAAACCTAATAGCAACAGAGTTGTACCATAGTACACCTAGTAGCAATAGCAGCTGGACATCATGGTTTCTCTGTAAGTATTCAGTATCGGTTAGCTGCTAATATACTAGTTGTTTCATATCACGGATTTAAAACAACAATATTACTACATTATGTTGTCAAAGCCCTTGAGCCAGGGCCCATAGATATAAAAAAATCTGAACACATATAATTGCGATTGGATATGCAATAAAAATCAGTCACTAACCTTAAAAAGGCATAACTGATGTCTAGAAAATTGGGGATTTATCAGAATAATATACTGCCTACAGCACCATACAACAAATCATTACCAGCATCTTGGCACCGGAAAATGACTGCAATGTTGCATTCGTTCTAGTTTTTCAATTAGAACTACACCAAGCAGGGTAAGAAATGAATTTGTAACAATGGTCAAATGTCAAACACAACTTGGCAAGATTGATGTCATTAAGCAGCGAAAACACCACGTAGAATGACATAAAAACATGAAGCAAAATTCTAAATGCAAACAAAACTACACTTACTTCTGACGTTGTCGATGGAACCCAGTCAGGGGGTGGCCAAAACAACTTTGAATACTCTGGATAATCAGATAACGGTGCAATACTACAATCATCCAAGTCAAACACACCTATATCTCGGGCCTTGAACACACATTCTTCTTCACTGCCCATATAGAAGAAATTATCCGTGAAAAGTATACAATTCCCTTTACAACCCGATAACTGGGAAGCCGAGGCAGAAAATGTGCAGTCATCCCCCAAAAACAACACCCTATCCCCCAAGCTTTTCATTTCAACCAACTTCTTCCCCTCTCTATCCAACTTAAAAACCTCAAACCTAACAGTTCTCTCAGTCAAACAACCACTGAATTGCATTTGTAAAACTTCATCATCGACATCCAAATCATCCAAATCCCCCGGTGCAGCGATGCTCAAGTACATATCAACCACCAGCAATTCGCCACTCGATTCAACCAAAAACTTCTTATCACCACCAAACACCGGATTCGCAACCAAGCTCAAATTCGAATTCAACCCCACCGTCACAGTCCGGCCAGTGCCATCAACAGCATAAAATTGTCCTTTAAACATTATAACATCATCGTAAGGCGATGGCATATCATGAATTATAGTCCACCTCTTATCCTCAGACTTAAACATGGCTAATTTCCCAGACACATGAATCGTAAGAAGCACAAAATCGTTGCTTTCGGAACCCGAACACATAAAAACCACCTTTTCCATATACAAATTGCCATCATCGCCCAAAGAATTGCCATTCCCAAAAGGCCTAAAATGGACATAATGCAAAACAAATTCTCCACCCAACTCAAAAACCCTAAATTTCGATAAATCCAATACCTTCGGAAACGCTTCGGGCAGCGGCTTCAGCTGAAACCGCGAGAGAGGATTCAGCAAGTGCATCCGACCCGGTACGTCCTCTTCGATCTTGACCAGCCAGCGATCTGGGTCTCTTTGGTTGCGGGAATTGGGCAAACCCATCAGGAAAATGCTGCGCTGGGAGAGGTGGAACCCTAGGGAGGTGGCGCAGATACCGTGGTTTGTGAGGAAGGGAAATCGGCCCGGTAGACGGCGAGGTCGGGAGGTGACGGAGGACCGCCATGAGGAGCAGACGGATCGAAAACGGAGTAAGTAGAAGGCGCTCTCTAGGCGTCTGGCGATTTCTTCTAGGAGGTCTTTGGGAAGTTTAGACCAGTCGGCCATGGATTTTCAGTTCAGTTTCCCGGGGACGTATGGGAAAATTGGCGAGAAAATTCAAGATACAGAGATACTGGAACTTGTAGGGACCATATGCTGGTCCAAACGACGGGTGTCATCGTCGTTTACACACCAGGAAATATGTACTGCTGTTTTATTGAAGGTTTCCTTATCCAAAATGATATCTGAAATTTGTATAACTTTTTATTTTAGTCATTGAGATTTTTAATTAATAAAATTGATATCTAAGCTTATCCACCATCAATCATTTTGATCATTTTGTAAAAAATTTATATTAAATAAAGATAAAATGATAAAAATATACTCAACATTTGTCAAATCATTTTGGTCTATTGTTTATTAAATTCTAGATAGTTTTGTCATTTTAATATTTATTTAACATAATTATTCATGGATTGACCAAAATGATCAATGGTGGACAGTCTCAAGGACCACTTGTATTGATTTCAAATCTCAATGACCAAAATGAGGAGTTATACAAATCTCAATGACCATTTTGGTTAAAAAGCCTTTATTGAATGGAAATTAAAAAAACAAACAAATTGTAGAAAGTGGGATAGGAAAATTGGAGGAATAAAATGGTTCAATGGTGCAATCTCAAGCGGTTGCAGAAGCACTTGTTTTACGTTATGCAATGAAGTTTGCAATGTAAGATGTGAATGTCAAGGATAATGAGTCATTGTAGTTGACAAATTGATAGCTCAGTGTATAAGTTATCATGTTGAGGACTTTCCGGTCCTACTTGGCTAAGATTAAGAGTCCTAATAACATGCAATTATATTCAAGTAACCTTAACAAGACTTGACAAGAGTTTAAAACTTACTAGGACTATATCAGAAACTCTAATCTATTTGGAATATCTGAGGTATCAGTTAATAGGCTTGATATCAAGGGATTATGGATATATATAGGGAGGTCCCTGCACTTACAGCGTCGTCCCTTTTTGAGCGAACCCTATTCTAGCTGGACTATTGACTGCTGAGTGTAGAAGATCTTCTATCTTTCTTTGCAGCAATGTCAAGTTCTTCGTCTTCAGGTAAGTCTAATATGTTTACGTATGCATGTCATTGTCCATGTGTGATTCTATGCATGCAGTGTTTTAACTTCCAACATGTGGTATCAGAGCACACACTGTCGTGTTTAGAATCTTTACAAGCATAAGAATATGTTGATTAAATGCATGATCATGACATAAGGCTTCCGCGCAATGAAACTGATATAGTTATCGACTATTATCGATAGACATCATGTTTAGAATAATATCACTTATACACGTACACATGTTTATATATATACATGTACCTGTTCGTCTTCAGTTTTATTTTTAGGGGAACAAGGATGAGGCTTCGGATCTTAGAAGACCAAAACCTAATGAGTTACTGTCATTATATGACTTGACAGACAAATCTTTTGTGAATCATGATCAATTTCAACTCAAAAGTGTTTGAATCATGCTTCAGTTCATCTGTTCAAATTGAACATAACGATTAAACTGATGGTGAATATATTTTGAGATAATTATAAAGAATTCTTATATTCAATCATGTTTAATTGGTGTATAAGTGAGATGCAAAATTAACATTGATACAATTTTATCTGCTCAAAAGTGTTAAAATTGTGTTGCTAATGCAAATTTTGTATTTCAGTTGTGCAAACCCTAGTATAATCATTTTTCGATCTAAAGATGTGACTGGTATTATATGATTTTGATGCCGTTAATTGTTCATATCCTGGACTTTTAATGAAGAACTTATGAGAACAAATGCTAAATTATATGTTGTTGATACAGCTATGACTTCTCCTAACTTCTCCAATATCGAAACACTAACTGGTTCCAACTATAAGAAATGGAAGGAAGACATGGAGATAACTCTTGGCATGATGGATTTCGATTTAGCCTTAAGGGGAGACAAACCTGCAGCGATAACAACTACAAGCACAGTAGAGAGAAAAACTGAAGTTTGCTCAATGGGAGAAGGCAAACAGAATGGCTCTTATGATTATGAGGAGGGTCATGACTAGCAATGTGAAAGGTAGCATTCCAAAGAGTAACAGTGCAAAAGAATTTTTTGATGCAGTGGGAAATAAATTTAAGGAATCTGAGAAAGCTCAAACAGGGAATTTTCCCACAAAACTGGCATCCATGAAGTTTGATGGTGTTGGTAACGTGAGAGAGCACATACTGAAGATGCTAGACATTGCACAGAAGCTGAATGAACTGGAGCATCCGATCATAGATCAGTTTCTAGTGCATATGGCATTGAATTCCTTACCTGCACAGTATGGCCAGTTGAAAGTGTCATACAACACTCAGAAAGCAACCTGGGACATCGATGACTTAACCTCCATGTGTGCACAAGAGGAATTGCGGCTGTCAACTGATAAAGTGAAGACTATGAATCTTGTTCACACCGCAAAGGGCAAACATGTTACAGTTGATCAGTCATCTTTGGCTGCTGGTAAACAGAAGAAAACATTACATTTTTCTTCTTTTAAAAATACTAACCCCCTTAAACAATCTCAAAAGTTTAAAGCCATCTTTGAAGCACCAAAGCCTTGTTATTTCTGCAAAGAAGTTAGTCATCTAAGGAAAGATTGCATTGATTTTAAAAATTGGCTTGTTAAGAAAGGTAATGAAATCAATGTTTATGTTTGTTTTGAGTCAAATTTGATTTTTGTCCCTCCTTTTAGTTGGTGGTTTGATACTGATTGCTTAATCCACATTACAAATACCTTGCAGGGATTCACAAACCTAAAGGAGAGAAATAATGAAGTTTACAATGTTTTTGTTGGAAATGAGAGCAAAGTAACAGTCGAGTCAGTTGGCAGTGTCTCTTTAAATCTTTCTTTTGGTTTTATTTTGTTTCTTAGTCCAGTACTTTATGTACCTTCTATGAGAAGGAATTTGATTTCAGCTTCTAAGTTAGTCAAATCAGTTTATACTTTTATTGGAGACAATGAAAGTGTAAGGCTTTTCCATTCGAATAAATTAGACATTTTGCTTGGTTATGCCTTACTTCATGTTGATATGTGGCAACTGCAGTGTGATTATTTACACAAATGTTTCACAGTTTGTCAGATTGGTTCCAAAAGACTATCTCAAAATGAAAACTCTCCCATACTTGGGCATAAAAGACTTGACCATATATCCAAAGAAAGACTTGTGACTTTAACTAAACAAAATCTCATTCCAAATCTCAATTTTGAAAGTCTTCTGACCTGCAATGATTGTTTCAAAGGAAAAATGACCAATACCAGGAAATTAGGATCCACAAGAAGTAATAAACTATTAGAGATAATTCATACAGATGTGTGTGGCCCTTTTCCAAATAAAAAAAAAATGTGGCAACTCCTATTTTGTCACATTCATTTACTACTTTTCAAGATATTGTTATGTGTATCTTATATCTGAAAAATATTCTGTTCTTGATTGTTTTAAGACATACAAAACTGAGGTTGAAAACCAGCTAGAAAAGAACATTAAAATAGTGAGATCGGATAAGGGTGGCGAGTATTTTGGCAGGTTCACAGAGACTGGACAACACAAGGGAGCCTTTGCATATTACCTTGAAGCCTCGGGGATCATTGCACAGTACACCACTCTGTTGGAAATATGCCCTGAAAGTCAATCTTTGGAAGAAACCTTTCAGAACAATGAATGTGTGTATAGATGACTCTTATACATCAAAAGGCAAAGATACTAATTAGGACTATCTCAATAAACGATATATGTCCTAAGTAGTGAATCCATGGACAATGGATCGATGTAAGAAGTAATCTAACGATGTTAGACTACAGAGACCTTCTTCACATAACCATCATGTCCAAAAAGGTTCCTGGTCATATGATTGTCAGAGGGATACTGACAATGCAAAGACCAGTACATACTATGTCCTCTTCAATTGGAAGGATGGAAAGTCTCATCCCATTCGTGTAGTGACACTAAGACTGGTATGTAGGTGCTTATTAAGGGAATGAGTTCACTGAACACAATCAAACGAGAGTACTTGCATGGAGGTCTACTCACATGTCAAGCAAGTAACTCTAATGGTTGGAATAATGTAAGTAGTTCTTTGACCTGAGGCATCATAGTTGTCTTGTGGTTAGGTCATTGTTCTTTGATTATGTCAAAGTCACTCCATTCGCGGGTGTCCACGGCATAGTTGGGGTTAAGCCACTTAGCCATGGAGGCAAGTAAATGCGCAACAAGGGATCTCTAATCCTCGTTATGAGAGGAAGAATACTCTAAGATATGATTCGGGAATCTTCGGCCGAAGTATCGAGGGTAATAAAGGAAAGCGTTCCTATATGACTCAATTGAATCATATAACATGGAATAATCACATTAGAGGTTTGACATAATATATCCATACCCTAATAATGTGATTGAGAGTATTGTATTAGAGAAGGATCGAATTACATTGTAATTTCAACTGAATAGGTTCTCCGAACAAATTCTACATTAGCTTGGGTAGCCATGATATATGGTTAGATGTCACTCATGGCTTGTGAGTTATTCTAGATGATTAAATAAGTAGTCGTCAAAGAAGAAGGAGAATTAAAAGTAAGTTTTAATTCACTAAGTGATTGGATTAAATATAATCAATTGGATTGGTGCCAATCACCTCACTGCCTTGCTAATTAGAACCTAAAATGATTGTACACCGATACACTCTTGTAGTGAGACAACTAATGGACGATGGAAATAATTAATTGGATTAATTAAGTGTTGTGATTAATTAGAAAGTCTAAAGAAATCATAAAAGCGATAAAAGATCGTTTTGGGCTTAAAGAAAAGTTTGGGTTCATTTGGGCCATTAAGCCCAAACCCATTGGGCTTTTATTTAAGCATATGATGACTTGAAATAATAAAAGCCCAAAGCCCAAACAACACTAAAGGGGCCGGCCAAAGAGAGGGAGAGAGAGAGTCAAGTTGTTGACTTGTTTCTTTGTGTTATAAAAGGAACTTTATAGTGAAAAAGTTTCATTAGGGTTTTGTGTGTTGTTTTTCACAAAAGGAAGAAAACATCTCTCTCTCTAAAACCACACAAGGCCGGCCACCATAAGGGAGATTTAGCTAATCATCTTCTCTCCCTTTTGGTTATTCCTCCATCCATCTCACTACACTAGTGGGTGTGGATCTTTAGAGGTCTTCAACCTTGGAGACTAAAGGAGAACTAAGGAGCACTCATTCTAAAGGTGGAGGAAGCAAGGAGGGAGGCTAGGCTCAAGGAGTTCCAACAACAAAGGGCTTGGAGGTGGTCTATCCTTGGTCTCAAGTCTAGATCAAGAGGTATAAATCTACTCCTACACTTCGTTCTTCAATAAAATGTTTTGATGCATCTTATATAAACCTATGCTTCTTGAAGGCGATTTGCATGACTATAGCTTTGATATTATGTGATAACATGCTTCCGTTGCGTATGTATGTGAATTTTGAATTGTATATGCATGCTAGTCACTAGAAATCCCACATAAATCTCATTATTTCCCTTCACACTCCAGGTACTCCACATCAAAATGGAGTAGCCAAAAGGAAGAACATAACCCTAAAGGACATGATTCGATCCATGTTTTCAAGGTCTAAACTTCCAATTTTTTTGTGGTTAAAAGCACTTAAAACAACCAATTACACACTTAATAGGGTTCCAAGTAAGTCTGTCAAAGTCATACATTTTGAAGCTTGGACAGGAAGAAAACCAAGTTTCAATCATTTTCATGTATGGGGATGTAGAGCTGAAGCACGGTTTTATAATCCTCATGAGAGGAAGTTGGACTCGAGAACTGTCACTTGCAGGTTCATTGGATATGCAGACAAGTCCAAGGGTTTTGAGTTCTACTGTCCTGATTCTCACACTAGAATTTAGGAGACTAACAATGAAAAGTTCATCGAAGATCTGGAATAAGAAACAGTGCGTCACAATACCTCAGATTTCGAAGAAATTGGAAATGAAGATTATCAACTTTCCATAACAACTGATGCATTGTTACTTGGACCTCAAGAAAACTCTTTTTCTCTCCCAACTATTTTACAAATTGCTTAATCAGTAAACACTTTGTCCCTTCCTGAAACACTGCTTGATTATGATCCTGAACCTCAAATCCCCGAGCATCAAGTTCTTGAGGATGCAGCTCAACCATTACAACAAGTGCAGTTGCCTATAAGACACTCAAACAGGCAAAGAAAACCAGTGATCCTACCTGACTTTGTGTACTTACAAGAGACTGAATATGACATAGGAGATGATGATGATCCTCTAACTTTCAATCAAGCTATCAATAACTTGAGAGCAAACCTGTGGCGTGCAACTATGGTTGAAGAACTAGCAGCTATGGAAAAGAATCAAGTTTGGACATTGGTGCCACTTCCATGCAATGCTAAACCCATTGGCTGTAAATGGGTGTTCAAAACCAAAAGAAATGCAGAGGGAAATGTTGAAAGACACAAAGCTAGACTTGTAGCTAAGGGTTTTACACAAAGGGAATGAATTGACTATAATGAAACATTCTCACCAGTTTCATCCAAAGACTCCTTAAGGGTGACCATGGCTTTAACATCCCATTTCAACTTGGAACTACATCAAATGGATGTAAAATCAGCCTTTCTTAATGGTGTTTTGGACAAAGAAATACTGATGGTTCAACTATCAGGTTTTGAGGAGAAAGGGAAAGAGACTATGGTCTGCAAGCTCAACAAATCGATCAATGGTTTAAAGCAATCCTCCAGGCAGTGGTACATCAAGTTTGATCGAGTGGTTTCTGCTTTTGGTTTTGAAGAAAACAAGATTGATGACTGTATATATCTCAAGGTCAGTGACATGAAATTTATATTTTTGGTATTGTAAGTGGATGATATTCTCTTAGCTAGTTCATACTTGACCCTTTTGCACACCACTAAGACCATGTTAACCGAGAGTTTTGATATGAAAGATCTTGGTGTGGCGTAGTTTGTTCTTGGCATTGAGATTGAGCGAGACAGATCTAAGATGATGCTGAGGTTGTCTTAAAAGTCTTATATCGATAGAATCATGAAAAGATTCAACATGGAGAATTATGCAGGTGGCGAGCTTCCCATTGCAAAGGGTGATAAGTTTAGCTCTGACCAATGCCTTAAAAATGACCTCGAGAAAAAATGGAATGAATGACAACCTTACGCATCACTTGTTGGCAACATCATGTATGCCCAAGTATACACAAGGCCTGATCTAGGGTTTGTTGTTAGTGTTCTAGGTCGTTTTCAGTCAAATCCCTGGACTTCTCACTGGACTGCAGCAAAGAAAGTACTGAGGTACTTAAAAAGAACAAGGAACCTTGCATTGGTATACCAGCAAGTTGAGAATTTGGAAATGGTGGCTTATTCAGATTCAGACTTGGCAGGTTGTGTTGATGATAGAAAATCTACAAGTGGATATGTTTTTCTTCTTGCTGCTGGTGCAATTTAGTGGAAAAGCTTCAAGCAAAAGGTGATTGGTTCTTCAACTATGGAGGCTGAATTTATTGGTTGTTACACTGCCACCAAACAAGCAATCTAGTTAAGGAACTTCATAATGAGACTGAAGGTTGTAGACTCAGTTGAGAAACCTATAACCATTTACTATGACAACAAGGCTGCAATCTTCTTTTCTAGAAACAACAAGAGGTCCGTTGCTTGCAGATTAATGGACATTAAGTATTTACATGTGAGGGATGAAGTTTGAAAAAGGGCTGATCAACATAGTTCACATTGGAACTGATTTTATAAGAGCAGATCCAATGACTAAGGGCTTACTAGTGGGAGTGTTCAAGAAACACATCTACAACATAGGAATGCGAAAGGATTTTGATTCTGTTAATAAGTGGGAGTAGTAAACCCATTTGATTTTGTTAATAAGTGGGAGTAGTAAACCCATAGCTAGTTCTGGTTCCTTTCGCTTAATTGAATGCTTTTATAATGTTTTGTTCTCATGTTATGTTATGATAATAATATGAGCCATACTTTTGTATGAGGCTCAGTTTAGGAGTTGAATTATGTTTATCAACCTGAAACTTTTGAATTTTGTCAAACAACAAGTGCTTATGGTGTAGGTACCTGTAATCATAAAGTGCACACGTAGAAGAGATTACATATTGTATTTATGATTCAGTATTCGAAGCTATAAGTGACAAGTTGTTAGAGGGTAATTGCAGCTTTTGGGGACTTGTGATCACCTTAGTCTTAGCCTATGTAATATCATTCTTCTTGAACACTCAAGTGGGAGAATGTAAGATGTGAGTGTCAAGAAGAATGAGTCCTTGTCGTTGACAAACTGATAGCTCAGTGTATGAGTTATCATGTTAAGGAATTTCCGATCCTACTTGGCTAAGATTAAGAGTCATAATAACATGCAATTATATTCACGTAACCCAATCAAGAATTGACAAGAGTTCAAAACTTATTAGGACTATATCAGAAACTCTAATTTGTTTGGAATATCCGAGGTATCAATTAATAGGCCTGATATCAAGGGATTATGGATATATATAAGGAGGTCCCTGCACTCGCAGCACAGTCTTTTTTTTAGCGAACCCTATTCTAGCTGGACTATTGACTGCTGAGTGTAGAAGATCTTTGGTCTTTCCTTGTAGCAATGTTGAGTTCTTCGTCTTCAGGTAAGTCTAATATGTTTACGTATGCATGTCATATTTGGTAAAATATATTTTCATTTCACACTTTAATAAAGTTACAGTTTAGGTGTATATATACAACAAACTAACATAGTATCTTAACCACTAAGCTAACAGCTAAGAAGATACATTTACAATATTGCCCTTTATATCCCCCCGCAAACTGAACTTAGGTTGTCGAAGTTGAAGTTTGTCACGAAGGAAGAGGAAACGAAGCTTGGACAGAGACTTGGTGCAGATATCGGCTACTTGGTCTTGAGTGCAGACAAAATGGACAGAGATTTGCTTGGCAAGGACCTTTTCCCTAATGTAATGATAGTCGATTTCTACATGCTTTGTCCAAGCATGAAAGACAGGATTTTTTGCTAGAGATATAGCGGAAATATTGTCACACCAAAGATGAGGGGTGGTAGGTAAGCAGTAGCCAATATCCGATAGTAATTGATAGAGCCAGGTGATTTCAGATGCAGTATTAGCAAGAGAGCGGTACTCTACTTCGGTGGAAGAGCGAGCAACAGTCGGTTGCTTCTTAGCACTCCAGCTAATCAAAGAGTTACCAAAATAGACACAGTAACCTCCAGTGGACCGGCGGTCAAAAGCACAGCCAGCCCAATCAGCGTCCGAGAAGGCAGTGAGAGTTTTGGGTTTGAAAACACCAGATTTGGACCGGGTTTGCATCGGATGGATGTTAGAAGGTTGAAGAGAAGTGGAAGGAACGGAATCTGGAACAAGCATTACAGAACTGGAGGGAATAGGTGGGGAAGGGTTATGGGAGAAGGGGGATGGGGAAATGGAAGGGGAACGAGGGAAAGAGGGGGAAATACTAGAGGAAGAAGAAAGAGGAAAAGTAAAAGTAAGGATTGATGGAAGAGATGAGGTAGACCTAGGAGGCAGGGATGAGGGTGAAGGTGGTATGGTGGAGATATGATGGAATGGAAAACTGGATTCATTGAAGATGACATGTCGGGAAATATATACTCGGTGAGTTGCAGGGTCAAGACATCTATAGCCCTTGTGATTTAAACTGTATCCAAGAAAGACACAGGCTCTGCTTTTAGGATCCAGCTTCGAGGAAGTATAAGGCTTAAGCCAGGGGAAGCAAGCACAACCAAAAACCTTGAGAAGGGCATAATTCGGAGCTCGATGATATAGAGATTCCCAAGGAGACTGCCTGGATGCAGTAGGCAATCGGTTGATAAGATAGATGGCAGTGTTGAAAGCTTCCACCCAATAGATGTGGGGTACTTTGGAAGCTGTCAAAAGAGTGCGAGCAGTTTCAACCAAGTGACGATGCTTGCGCTCGGCACACCCATTTTGTTCGGGTGTGTGGGGGCAGGTAAGTTGATGATGAATGCCATGAGTAGCCAAGAATTGAGAGAAACTAGTGCTCAAGTACTCTCATCCGGAATCAGATCTCAAAGTAATAATTTTTGTACACAGAGAATTTTCAACCAGAGATTTGTATTCCATAAAAGTGGACAGTACATCAGATTTGCATTTCAAAGGATAAAACCAGGAGTACCTAGTAAAGTCATCCACAAAAATGATGTAATACCGAAAACCTTGAGAAGAAGCTTGAGGAGAGGGTCCCCAAACATCCGTGTAGACAAGTTCTAGAGGTTTGCTAGTTGTACAAGAAGTGGATACAAAAGGAAGCTTGGAGCTTTTAGCCAATGCACAATCTGAGCAGAATGACTTAGTTACATGAGCTAAAACAGGAATACAAGATTGAGAAGTAAGTTTATGAAGAATCTTGACAGATGGGTGACCCAATCTTTGATGCCAAACATCCGTAGAAGCTTTAGCAGTGGCGGTGAGAGCCTTATGATTGCCAGTTGCAGATGAGGAAAAATGGAAAGGATAGAACCCTTGCTGAACAGGTCATTTAAAACGCATCCTCCCCGAAGAAAGATCATTCACAGTGAAGTGAGAGGGATAAAGATGCAATGAACAGTGATTATCAAGTAAAAATTGATTTGCAGAGAGAAGGTTATGTTTCAAAGCAGGCACATAAATAACTTTATTGAGATTGAAAGCACTAGTAAAAGTATGCAAAGTAGTAGAACCAGAATGAGTGATAGGCAAACCTTTGCCATCACCAATATACACTTGTTCTGGACCTGTGTATGCTTCAGGATTTTGCAGAGTGGAATAGGAGTTGGTCATGTGGGATGTTGCTCCAGAATCGACAATCCAAGTAGGATTGGATGAAGAAGCAGTAGCAACCATCGCTGCAGGAGAGGATTTTCCACCATAAGCCCGATTAAGGCGATGAGGACAATCACATGCTTCATGATTAAGTTGATGACAAATCTGACAGGGATGTTTCTTGGTGTAGGAAGAAAAATTGTTGCGACCTCCACGATTAGAACGTGAATTATTGCCACGATTAGGAAAAGATCTCGGATTGTTAGAGGATCGGTAATTGCCACGATTGAAAGGACCGCGATTATGAGAGCGATCCACTCCATGACTTGGATGACTGAAGGTAGAAGGAGAATGAGCCACAAAAGCCTGAGAGTTAAGACTGGATACAGGAAGAGGAAGAATGCCAGCAGAGGTGTGAAGAGCCTGAAAAGAAGACATCTCAGAGATACTTTTCTTGCGAATGGCTAATTGAATCTCCTTGCTAAGAAGCAAGCCATGTAATTCATCAATTGTTGTAGATCCGAGACGAAATTGAATAGCATCAACAAACGAATCATACTCAGGGGGAAGACCGTGGAGAGTGACAGAGATCAGATCGGAATCTTCAACCGGAGAGCCGGCACTGGCAAGAGCATCAGCAATTGCCTCAATTTGCTGGAGATACTGAGCAGCAGATGAAGTTCATTTTGAAAGATTACGAAGTCGAGAGCGTAGCTCATGAATATGAGACTGAGAGGCCGTGGCAAGGCGAGATTCCAATTTCGCCCAAAGATCGCGAGCCGAATTCACACCAACAGTGTAGGGAATGAGGGAATCCGAGAGCGTGGAGTTGAGCCAGATGAGAATATTCTGGTCATTTTCATACCAAGAAACATAAGCAGGATTAAGAATGCGATTTCCTGAGGAATCAAGAAGAAATTGAACCGGCGCCGCCATAGATCCATCAATGTGACCAGTCAGATTGTATCGGCGAAAAATTGGAGCAAAGAGAGCGCTCCAAGTCAAGTAATTGGTGGTGGTGAGCTTGATTGGCACCATGGATCCAATATTTTGGATTGTGATGGAGGTAGAATTTGAAGAATTAGGGTTCGAAGATCCAGTCGGAAGAAAGAGATGCTGATTCCGATGAAAGAGATGCCATTGGCAAATAGATGAGGAAGAAAGAGAGCACGAACAAAGATCTTCAACCACGATCTTCAACCACGAGCGAAGAATCGAGCAAGAACGCAGAAAGAAGAAGCAGGAGAAAGGAGGATCGAAGAACGAGAGTCGTTAGACAGAGAAGGCGATTGATACCATATTTGGTAAAATATATTTTCATTTCACACTTTAATAAAGTTACAGTTTAGGTGTATATATACAAAAAACTAACATAGTATCTTAACCACTAAGCTAACAGCTAAGAAGATACATTTACAATATTGCCCTCTATATGTCACTGTACGTGTGTGATTCTATACATGCAGTGTTTTAACTTCCAACATGCAAATGTTGAAAGTTTTAAGATGTCTAGGTTAAAGGTGATTTTAAGTTTGTTATTGATATTATTTTGAGCAAGTGCAGAACATCTTGACAAGTGAAGAATATTATCAAGAAAATCAGATTACTTGCATGATCATTTCTTCTATATTTTGTGTCATGTCTTTCGAGGCAAAGTATCTTGCTGATGTTATTAACAACGTTAGGTACTCCGTTCATGATACTTTTATTTGGAAATGGTCTTTATCCATAATTGTTAGAAATGTTTTTCTCTTCGATTATACTAGAAGTGGTTATACTTGAGGTTTCTCTATTTGAATGAATTTATTTTTCCGCTAAAGAAGGTTGAGGAATGAAAGTATGACTAATTAGTAGTGTTCTTAATTTGTATTTATTATAAAATTATTTATAGATAATATATAATTGACACTTTACACATTCAAGTTGTTAGATTTAGAGTTTTTGAGTTTGTGCGCAAAGTAGTGTTTTCTTAATAATAGTAAGAAATTAAAGATTAATAGCAAGAAATTAAAGATTGATAGTTGTGTTTTCTTAATCAATTTAATTACAAGGTTTTTTTTGGCGATTTATGTGTTATTTTGGCGCACAAACTACGTTTGTTGTTTATATTTCATTTCAGTTTTATTTGATGTTCTTATTCAAACTTTTCAAGGCAAGATTTTTTCATTCAATTTAATATATTAACTTCTCATTAATAGTGAACCCAAAACATTTCAAATTACTTTGATTGGACACACAAATTGCCTTGATATTCACCATTCTCATCTCCACTGAGGTCTTGTTTCGCAGTTTGGACTGTAATGACTATTTCAGTCGAATAGGATAAATAATCATCGGATAGTGCTGATTAAATTAGTTGGATGTTTGGTGCAATATCGGACTAATAACTGTATTATATATATTGTGTTTGGTACTATACCGAACAAGGAAAAAAAAAAGAGAAAAAACAAAAAATTGATAATTCCTTATTTGTTTGTTGAATTTTTTTTTTCAAATTTATACCTATTGAAAAACACACAAATGTATATAAAAGTCTCATTTGGTAGCTCGGACTATACTGACTATTTTAGTTGGATAGGATAAATAGCCACCGGATAGTACTGACAAAATGTAACATCTCACATTGCCCAGGGAAGTGGATCCTCTAAGCCTTATATGTATATTCTCATCTCTACCTAGCATGATGCCTTTAGAGAGCTCACTGGCTTCGAAGTTCATTGTTAAGCGAGTTCGTGCGAGAGCAATCTCAGGATGAGTGACCTACTGGGAAGTTCTCGTGTGAGTTCCCATAAACAAAACCTTGATGGCGTGGTCGGGGCCCAAAGCGGACAATATCGTGCTACAATGGAGTCGAGCCCGGGATGTGGTGGGGGATCGGGCTGGGATGTGACACTAAATTAGTCTGGCGTTTGGTGCAGTATCAGACTAACAATCGTATTATTTATACTGTATTTGGTATTATACCAGATAAGAGGAATTCAACGTATTATTACTTTTAAGATAAAAATGGATGATTAATGGAAAAAAGGGAAATTTTTTTTACACTTACTAAAATTCACAACCACCAGATGGACCAAATTTAAAAATAAAAAAAAAAATCTTCTTTTATTTAAATCAAGTTACTTAAAACAAAATTAAAAAAATATATATTGAAATCCTCTTCAGTCTTCCCCAGGTCTCTCCGCCGCACCGCCCACCAACCTCACTCCCCAATCCCTACAGTTCTTAGCCCAAAGAGGCATTGCTTGAAATGCACAGTCAAGCAGATCTTACCCCTATATACATCTTAAACTAATCCAAAAAATACCCAGAAACTAAGGAAAGTAGGGGTGTAGTCAAATAAGGATTTAGAATGATTTTAAAAGATTTTAAAAGACTTTAGAATCTTGGTATAGTCAACTAGGATTTTACAAGATTTTAAAAGAATCCTTTCAAATACAGAGGTATTCAATTAAATAATTTTAAAAGACTTTAGAATCTTGATATAGTCAACTAGGATTTTAAAGGATTTTTATAGAGTCCATGCAAATCTATAGGTATTAAAAAATTCATAGATTTTGAAAGATTTCCTTCAATAAAAGATTTTGTGGGATTTGAGAAGGAATGGTAAGCATAACAAAATCATACCTCCACCTCTTGGATTTCTTTTCAACCTCTCACTTTCTTTCTCTCTCCCCACTGCAACTCCAGCTTTCTTTCACAATCTCTATTTTTTCCGAGAAACCCATCCTTCCTTCCTTCTAACGTCTCAGCCACCCACCCCATCCTCTCAATATACAATCCATATTCCATTATATAGAATCGTATAAAAAAGATACCAAAGTTGATCATACCTTTGGAGATAGGACTGGAAGAAGGCGAGAAAGGGGGTGTGGATAATTGAAGGGTTTGAGTTTCATTTGCTGATGGACTCCATTTTTCCTACCTTTGCAACATCCATTCTTCTCTCTCAAATTTGTTGATGGACTCCTTCATTTTTCCTATCTTTGCAGCATCCATTCCTTTCCCTCTCTCTCGAATAAGAGGAATCACTTTTTAGAAAAATTTAAAAGCGGAAAGTGCTTTCATGAATGGATGATTATGGTGGAAGGTTTCTGCCGTGGAGGACCATGGACATGGAGGATAAGGGTTACTTAGTTGGGAGAATTGGGCACAGTTCTTCATTCACTTTCAAGTTTAATCTTATTTTTTTATTTAAAAATAAATTTTAAAATGGCAAGAATCTCTCTCAAAATCCATTCAAATCTTTAATCAAAGTCCATAAGAATCCTTTTAAATCTTAATCAAAATCCACAACAATTCTAAAAAATCCATTTGAAAGTTGTAAGGATTCTACAATCCTTTGAAATCTGTCACCTAAATAAATCTTTTAAAATCCTGTGAAATCCAAATTGACTACACCTAAATCACAATCAGAAAGCAAAAAAAAGGAAACAGGTAAAATCATAAAACCCACATGAAATCTTTCCGAATTTTCAAATCCTATCATCGATTCCAAGTCAAGGTTCTAAAACCCAGATGAAATCTTTTTGAATTTGTGTAGTGGTGGTGTGATTGGTCTCTCTATGGGCATTTGAAATTAAACAAAAAAAATGGCAATGTGAAGAACAGAGCCAGGGAGATCAGCGCCGGTCAGGGAGGACAAAGTCGGCGGGAGAACAAAGCTAAACGGGGGAGACGGCGAGAACATAGCCAGCCAGAGGAGACGGGAGAATGTAATCGGCGAGAGAAGGAAACGGCAAGGGAAGCGAGAGAGAGCCTAGTTCGGAGAGAGAAGGGACCCGACTAAATTATACACTCTTTTTGGACGGGTCTATTAAGAGGGTGTGTACCGTATAAAATAAGAGGATTGAATTAAATTAGTCTGGTCCAATTTAATACGAGAGTGCACCAAATATCCGATTCCGTATTAATAATCCTATCCGGTATACGATGTACTAAACGATGCTTGATAGAAGAATAATGAACTTTAGAGTCCGGACATCAAAATTGAAATGTTAATGAAGTCCGGCAACAACCTCACAACTCACAAGGCAAATTATCTTCACCGCAGGAAGCAAATGCCCAGGACTTGTCCCCCTCCTCCCCTGCTTCGCGCCCCTCTTTCACACACACACGAACAAATACAAAATCTAAATCTGAAACAATAATCAATTGAAAAACATAAAAAGCAACAAAAAAAACATAAAAATTCAATGTTGAATTTTTCAATTTGTCTTAAATTTTCAGATTTGAAATAAATGAGAAACCCTAATTTTAATTAAAAAAAACCAAGATTACAAATCAATTGAAATGGGGATAATAATACTGTTAGTTTGATTTATTATATAAATCAAGCAAGAAAAAACATGAAGTTGCAAGAAAATTTGAGAGATGGAAGAATGAAAGAGAGGGGGAGGAAGATAGATAGATAGAGAGAAACTGTGTGCAAGAAAGAACATAGAGAAGAAGAACAATTTCTGGAGTTCAGACTCCAAGACGATGGAACGGAGGAAGAATTCACGAACGCCCATGCGATGGAAGAAGGAAGTAATTCAAGAAGCATAGTGTTGTTCTCCCGACTAATTATCCATGGGCTTTGGGTGGGATAATTAAGCAGGCCTGGAGCGCACTAAAGTAGTGGCCCCGAAGATTTAGTCCGAGTACTAAAATGATACATCACACCCCAAACACCGTATTCGCATTATATAGTATTATCCGTGTGTAATACAGCATGCCAAACGAGGCCTTAGGGTTGTATGTAGCTTCACTAAAGTTGTTGAATTTTTAATTAAATTGGAAAGATAGGGAGTCAAGAGTTTAGCATGCGCTTGCTATCTCAACCAAGGCCTTAAACATTGAAAAGAAAAAAAAAATGGAGCTACTATGTCGAGGTCAATCCTCAACATCGAACTTGACATTTTTAGCCAAAATGGTCTTTGAGATTTGTATAACTATTTCCTTTGGTTCCTGAAATTTGAAATCGATATAATTGATCCCTGAGTTTGTCTACAATCAATTATTTTGGTCATTTCGTGAAAAATCTAAATAAAATAAGGATAAAATGAAAAAAATACCCTTAATTTTTGTCAAATCATTTTGCCCTATTGTTTATTATATTGAGGGTAATTTTGTCATTGGATCATTATTTAACATAATTTTTAACTGAATGATCAAAATAATTGATAGTGGACAATCTTAGAGATTACTCCTATTGATTTAAAATCTTAGGAATCAAAGTTAAAAGTTAGACAAATCTCAGAAACTATATTGACTAAAAAACCTTCAATTATTGACAATAAAACATCATTACAATCATTCGTTAGATTCTCGTCAAACAGTATGAGCAACATTCGATTTTTTTTTTCTGATAAATTGTTAATTGTTTAACCCCTTCATTTTGTTTTCTTATCATCATTTTATTTAGGGTTAATCTATGTTTACTACCCTAAAGTTTTGTGGTTTTCAACATTTGGTATATGAAGTTTTTTTCATCCCAGAGTCATACCTCAAGTCTTAAATTTGGAACAGTTTCATACATCCGTTAAGCTTTCCATTAGAACTTCTGTTGACGTGGCACCCACGTGGACAATAACTGAGCGCCACGTGTCAATATGGGTCCACTTTAATATTAAGAAACTAAAAAAATACAAAAAATCCCCTACCCGTCTTCTACCTCCCCCAACCCCCTCCTTCCTTTCTTCCCTTTGCAACCCGTCTTCTACCTAAAAGCAAAAATCCCAACTCGATGCCCAAATTATCATTTTGAAGGATTGGAAGACGGAAGGGTTGCTGGGCTTGATCGCCGGAGAATGCACACTTTCCCACTTCGGACTAGGTCTCCCTTATCTTCTCCACTACGAAACCCTCGTTCTCAGCCTTCTTCGTCTTCTACTTCCGCCACCATTGCTTCACCTTTTTGCTTAGCCTTCTTCATCTTCCCTGCAATTTCCTTCGAATCCTTACCCTCGCCCATCTTGAACTCCAAATTTGCATCTGCATGCAAATTCAAAACCCTAGCTTCGTTTCCACCATTGTCCTTATCTCCATATCTCAATTTGACATGGAACTTTCTCGGCACTCATTTGCGGTCGTCGTCGATGTTAAAGAGCTTGGACAGAGTGTTCCAGGCCCTGACATTGCACAACTTGCGCCGGGTCGGGTCCGGGGCGTTGGTCGATGATGATTCGGGTCTTGTTCTGGAACACAACTTGCTTCTCTGGAGCTCATACCCATAATGGGGGTTATGGGTCGAGGGTTCTTGATAAGCGGCGACGACGGAGTCAAGGCCTGCGAGGCATTCGTTGAGGCAGGGGGCACATAAACCGGTTATGGGTTTGGTAGAGTGGCGTTGAGGTGGAGGGATGGATCATAGGAGTGAGGGAGTGAGGGAGTGAGGGTGCAGAGGATATGGGTTTGGTAGGGTGGCGGTGAGGTGGAGGGAAGGATCAGAGGAGTGAGGGTGCATATGAGAGAATGAAGGGAGAATGGAGGGAAGGTTGGGAGAAGTAGGAGATAACCCAAGTTTTATTTATTTATAATTTTTATTATTGTGTATTTTTTTAATTTTTTATTATTAAAGTTGACCTGTATTGACACGTGACGCTAAGTTATTGTCCACGTGGGCACCATGTCATCAGTTAACAGAAGCTCTAACGGAAAACTTAACTGATGTATGAAACTGTTCCAAATTTAAGACTTGAGGTATGACTCTGGGATGAAAAAAATTTCATATACAAAATGTTGAAAACCACAAAACTTCATAGTAGTAAACAAAGATTAACCCTTTTATTTAAGAATATAATAGAAGCTATTCATATTTATTGAAAAATTCGGTTAAATAATCTTTTTCATTTAATTCCAAAGAATAAAAATAAATCAAATTGCTAACTTGTGTGTATTCTCCAAGACTTGCTGGTTAATATATTAAATTGAGCCCGCCCAAATTTCCAGCCCTACTTTCTGAGAGTTGAGAGTGAAGCTCATAGCCATGGCGAAGGAAAGCACCAAAGCAAGCGGTCCAGCCAAGAGGAAGCCGAAGGTCATATTTGGCACCAAAGCACTTCAGACGAGCGACGGCGATGGAGCTTCGAGCTTAGTCGGTGGCATAGTCGAGAAAGGTATTTCCGATATGCCGCTGTCGGGCCCCACTCCACCGCCTCGGCCGACGGTTCTTCCTTTCCCCGTCGCTCGCCACCGTTCCGCCGGCCCTGTAAGCCCTGCAAGATTGTTACTATGATCACCACTGTGAAAAGTTTAAAATTTGATAATTTGGTCACATAGGTGAAAAATTTTGATTTTTTTGTTTGGTTGATAAGAAAGTTTGATAATTTAGGGAAAATGGTGAATATATACATGAATTGTGATTGGTTTTGGTTGATTTTACAGCATTGGGGTCCGGTGAATAGTAAATTGGGTGGTGAGGAGGATGGTGGTGAAGGGGATGATGAGGATGATGAAGATGTTATGGACTTCGAACACATCAGGGATTTCGCTATACGGGTTGAGAGGAAGAAGAAGAAGGATATGGACTTCAGTAAGTGGGCAGAGAAGGAGCTTGATGATAATAGCTCAAGAACTTTAAGGGAAACAATGGAATTTAGTACTAGAAAAATTGAGTCAAATAAATTGCTTTCCCGGCAAAAGAATGAACATGTATCTGCATTGGGTAACTTGAAGATTGAACAAGAATTTGTGTTGGGTAACTCGAAGAGCGAACAAGAATCTGTGTTGGGTAACTCGAAGAGTGAACAAGAATCTGTGTTTAACAACATGGAAATTGAAGCGGACATGAATGCAAATTCCATGCCTGATAATATTCGAAATGAACAAGGGGAATCTGTGTCACTTGAGGCTCAGATTGATGAAGAGAACCATGCACGGTTGCAAGGGATGTCTGCAGATGAGATTGAAGAAGCACAGGCGGAGATCATGGGGAGACCCTGCATTGCTCCAAGTACTCAAACGGAGGGGTGAAGAGAAATTGAGGAAGCAAAGAAGCCCCAGCTCAGATAACAATGAACCAAAAGCTTCCTCTAGCTCTCACAGTGGGCCGTCTCATGTGGCTACAAAAATTACTTCAAACGATACACAAACTTCAGTTAAGGATAGATTGGAGCAGAATTCAGGCAAAGCCAGTGGCAGTTTGTGGAATGCTTGGAGTGAGAGAGTCCAGGCAGTTAGGGACTTAAGGTTTTCCTTGGATGGAACTGTTATTATAAATGGCTTCCACCAGATATCTCAGAGTAGTAAGTTTTAATGCTTGTTTATATGATTTTTCGGCAGAAGCTAATTTTCTTTTTCGTTCCATATTTGAAGAGATCATGGTCTCCTCATCACTCCTGTTTTGTTTTCTATTTTTACTGTTTTATATTCTCCAAACATGGGACATAGTTTTGTAGTTGAATTTTCTCTTACTATGAAATTTGTAGCATCGGTAATTTTTATTTGTATGGGAAGCACAACTGCACTGAATGATATTACTTTTAAAATGATGAATATACCTCAATAGAGCATCAGGTAAAATTTTCTCCCATTGTACAGGTAATTTATCCGAGCGTGACTACCTGCGTACTGAGGGGGATCCCGGTGCTGCTGGTTATACAATTAAAGAAGCAGTGTCTCTTACTAGGAGTGTGGTAAGGTTATATTCTTGATTGCTACAATAGTACACCAACTGTTTTGATAATGTAATTTTTTTAATTTCTCTAAATTTGATGATATACTATGTCCATGACCGTGGGTCTATTATATTATGTGTCAAATCTTGTTGCTACTGGTAAAGTTTGCGTCCTGATTTCAATTATCCTGTTTTACCATATGCTGTTTGGTGGTTTTAGATTCCTGGACAGAGGACGCTGGCTTTGCATTTCCTTTCAACTGTGCTTGATAAGGCATTACAAAATATTCAAGCACAAGATCAGTTTATTGGAAAAGATACTAGTAAACTCGACAAATCTGCTGACTGGGAAGCCGTTTGGGCTTATGCACTTGGCCCAGAACCTGAGCTTATTTTATCTCTTAGGTGAATAATATCTGGATCCTTATGTTCCAAAATTTTGTTGAAACCAGCCATACCTAAAGTGTCCGCCTTCATCTTGTAAACTTACTCTTATGTTCGATTGTTTTGTGGTGTTATTGCATACTAGTTGATATTGCAAACACGATTATGCCATCTTTCTGATTATATGAGTTTTTTTTTTAACTGGATATTGTTGCAATTTAATCTCTAATTTATTGTAGGATATGTCTCGATGATAACCACAATAATGTAGTTCTGGCTTGTGCCAAAGTTCTTCACCGCATATTAAGCTGTGATGTGAATGAGAGCTTCTTTGACGTCTCAGAGGTAGGGTTTTCTTTTCTGTTCTTATTACTATTCTAATCGTGCAACCGATATCTACAGCTGTGGCAATAGGCTCATGATTTGGTAATACGTTTCTTTGTTCTTTTTCTACTTTTATGAAGTTTATAATCTATCAGTTTTTTATTACTTCAAGCTTAATATATTCTGCTCTCAGAAAATAGCAACCCTGCATATGGATATATTTACTGCCCCTGTATTCAGAAGCAAACCAGAGATTGATGTTGGTTTCCTTCGTGGTGGATTTTGGAAGTACAATGCCAAGCCATCTAATATATTTGCTCTTGATGAGGAAATTATTAATGATGAGACTGAAGGGAAAGGTACCATTCAGGATGATGTTGTAGTTGCTGGACAAGATTTTGTGGCAGGTTTGGTGCGGATGGGAATCCTTCCACGGCTTCGCTATGTTTTGGAGGTTAGTCCTTTATTTTCTTTCTTCAGGACAACTATAAGAGCTATGCAGGGATTTGACAATCACTCAAGCTTCCCAAGATTTATAATAGAGAACCAAATACTAATCTAAATTCAGACCCTCACCTCCTTCCTTCGTAGTGGGACTTTGACGTTCATTGCATGTCTTTAATCTTTTGTTAGTTGATGTAGAGAGTTTGTTTAATGTTACTAAATTGCACAGCATCTTTAACATTAAACATGAGTGTAACACATTAGAAAGCGCAAGTGCCAAGCTTGAAGGATTCCTAAAGTCTTAACACAAGGTTATTGGTGTGTCATGTGTGTACGCATACATTTTTTTGTTCACAATTTGTTTCTGATTCTTCTATCAAGGTAACGAGGGCTGAACTACATTCTTAGTTCCCATTGTTCGATGGATGTAAATGTTGGTTTGTGGTATATGACAGAACACAGATTCAACAATTAATAGTGTTAAAAATATAGTAAGATGCTGCTAGAAAAGTTTTATACTGAAGGACTTTTTAGGAACTTGAGGAAAGATCTGCAATTTCCTCCTAAAGTGTATTGTTTTATGTGGTTTCAGTCAGACCCTTTGGCAGCTTTGGAAGAATACACAATCTCTATACTTATTGCAATTGCAAGGCATTCCCCAAAATGTGCGGTTGCAATCATGAATTGTGAAAGGCTTCTTGAAACAATTATCAGCAGATTTATTGCAAAAGACACTGTAGATATCCAGCCTTCTAAAATAAAGTCTGTTAGACTTCTAAAGGTAAGCAGTTTCTGTACAACTTTTATGTCCAATTGTCTTGCATGTTTTGTTCCTGATGAACTATTATAAGGGAATTATGCCTGCATTTAATTCTGGATAAAACTAATACTTTTATCCTTATTTTTGTGTATATAAAAGGTGTTGGCTCAATCTAATCGGAAGAACTGTGTTGCTTTTATAAAGAATGGGACTTTCCAAACTATGACATGGCATTTGTATCAATCTATTTCCTTCCTTGATAACTGGGTAAAATCTGGAAAGGAAAACTGTAAACTTTCTTCGGCTTTGAAGGTTGAACAACTGCGTTTTTGGAAGGTTTTTATTCAGCATGGCTATTGCGTGTCATACTTCTCAGATATTTTCCGTAACTTGTGCTTGTGGCTGAACGCACCTACAATTGAAAAACTTATTGAGAATGATGTACTTGGTGAATTTGCATCCATCTCTGCTGAGGGATACCTTGTTCTGGAGGCTTTGGCTAGACGGCTCCCAAGTCTGTTCTCACAGATGCGTCTGAGCAATGAAATCTCTGAGCATTCTGGTTACGGAACTGAATTCTGGTCTTGGTCCGATGGTTGATATAGCTCTAAAGTGGATAGTTTTGAAGAATGATCCCAGCATATGCAAGTTCTTTGAGAGAGAAAATGGAAGTCGTGGTGGTCTTACTGCCCAGGATTTATCAGTCACTTCCTTGTTATGGGTGTATTCAGCTGTAGTACACATGCTTTTCAGAGTGCTTGAAAGAGTGATACCAGATGATTCTGTCCACTCACTTGAAAGTGGTGGTCATGTGCCATGGCTTCCAGAGTTTGTTCCTAAAGTGGGACTTGAAATGATTAAAAATGGGTTTATGGGCCATTCAGATACTCTTGATGCAAAATATGGAATAGATCCCAAGGGTGATGGCTCTTTCATTGAGAAACTGTGCCATTTGAGAAATCTGGGTAGCTGCGAAACATCATTAGCTTCTGTATGTTGCTTACAGGGGTTGGTGGGGATTATTGTTAGCATCGATAAATTGATAGTGTTAGCCAGGACAGGCGTCCAAACACCTCCCCAAAATTACACTTCATCAAGAGAAGAGAAAATACTTAAGGACGGTTTACTTAAGTGGTCCTTGGTTGAATTGAGAACTGTGCAAAATACTTTTATGAAGTTAGTTGCTTCTGAGTGGCCCCGTGTGCAGTCCATTGAGATGTTTGGCAGGGGAGGACCTGCTCCCGGGGTGGGAGTTGGCTGGGGTGCCTCTGGTGGAGGATATTGGTCTGGTACTGTTTTGTTATCACAGGCAGATGCAAGATTTCTCGTTTACTTACTTGAAACTTGGAAGCTTGTGTCCAATTTTGATAGCCCCACAGAAGAAGAAATGACTTTTACTATGCTGGCAATTAATTCGTCTTTAGTAGTATGTGTAGGTGCTGGACCAACAGACAGGACTTATGTGACAAAGGCGTTAAACATTTTGCTTGATGTATCGGTTCTTAAGTATCTTGATCTCTGTATTCGACGTTTTCTTTCCTCAAATGGGGGAATGAAACTGTTTGATTGGGATTATAAAGAAGAGGATTACCTACTCTTTAGTAAAACATTAGCTTCTCATTTCAGCGACAGATGGTTATCTGTAAAGAAAAAGCTCAAAGATAGTGATGGCATGAAATCCTCTGATAGTAAATCACTGAAAAAGGGTAAAGCTTCCCTCAATACCATATACGAGGAATCGGACACACCACCTATGATCAGTCAAAATTGCACATCTTTAGTTGCAGAGTGGGCTCACCAGAGACTGCCACTACCCATTTCCTGGTTTCTCAGTCCAATCTCGACCCTTTGTGATAGCAAGCATGCTGGTCTTAAGAAGTTCTCCAATGTACAAGACCTCATGCAGGATCAAGGTGATTTTCTTGGAGTTGCCAAATCTGGGCTTTTCTTCCTTTTGGGTATTGAAGCACTGTCCAGTTTCTTACCAGTTGACGTCCCATCCCCAGTTAATAGTGTTTCGTTGGTTTGGAAATTGCATTCTCTATCTGTGATCTTACTCGTTGGAATGGGTGTGGTTGAGGAGGAGAAGAGTAGGGTTGTTTTTGAAGCTTTACAAGATCTCTATGGGAATCTTGTTCATCAGGCAAGGCCGTCTACCTTATTGCCAGAACCTAGAAACGAAAACAACCTGGACGTTCTGGCATTCCAATCAGAGGTTCACGAGAGTTACTCAGTATTTATTGAAACTCTTGTGGATCAGTTTTCTGCCGTATCTTATGGTGATTTGATATATGGCCGGCAAGTTGCAGTTTATCTGCATCGTTGTGTGGAAGCTCCTGTGCGTCTTGCTGCCTGGAATACACTAACCAACTCTCGTGTTCTTGAACTTTGCCACCTCTTGAGAAATGCTTTACTGATGCAGAGGGGTACCTTGAACCTGCTGAGGTACTCTGATTAGTCATTGACTTGTACGTGCTATTCAGTATTTACTTGATATGAGAATTGAGTGATTTGTTATTTAGTTTTGAGTTTTGAGTGGTGTGTGCGAGATAAAAATCATAATAATGAGAATGAAAATTAGTGGCCTTATTACGACAAAGGTGATAAAAATTTATCAAATCTGGTGCTTGTGCAGGATAATCCGGGTATTTTGGAGGCGTACGTTAAGTCATGGACTTCTGGTGCCCTCGATAGGGCTGCAAGTCGAGGATCACTTGCGTATAAACTGGTTATCCACCACCTTTCGGCTTTCATTTTCAACTCTTACACTGGTGACAAGCTATTGCTTAGGAATAAGCTTTCAAGGTCTCTTTTGCGGGACTACTCTCTGAAGCAGCAACATGAGGTATGCATATTTTTCTTACAATCGTTAAAACTCTTCGTGATTATCTTGCAGTAAGTCTGCCTAGAGAGTAGGTTGTGTCTAGCAAGTGGGTGAAACATAAATGTACAAAATATGCCTTCTTACACTGAATGTATAGCATGAATGTTCATTCAGAACTCCCTGTGTGTTGAAAATGATTATGGACTGTGCCGTATTATGATACTATAAATACGTAATTCCATAATAACTATTCATATCAAAACTGCTTTCTAACTTTGAGAGAGAATCTAATGCAATGTGGAATGTAATCGCAGGCTATGATGCTGAACCTTATTCAATATAACAAGCCATCTATACCGCATGAGACCAAGCACGAGGATGGAGTGCCTGTGGGGAATGACGTTGAGAAGAGGCTCGAGTTACTGAACGAAACTTGTGAATTAAATTCCTCACTTTTAGCTGCTGTGGAGAAGATAAAGTCATCCTTAAAGAACAATCTGTCGTGAGCAATTCTGCACTTCGTATGCTTTTTTTTTTGTATGTGAGAAAGAGAGGCCGGCTAGGTCAATCAAATGTTTTTGCATCGATTGATCAATTTTCTAACTTGTAGACCACTGAACTAAAACTCCGGCAACTTCTGTACATAATAAAGTTAACAGGAATTCTTTTGACAAGCTCGATCCAGCTTCTGTAAATCCGGTATGAAATAGCATTGGATTTTGACACGCTCCTTCAGAGAACTGTTGAAGTTCAAGTATCTACAGTTTTCTCCTTGAGTTTGAAAACGAAAATCATTAACTTCCTTCGAGTTAGATTCGCCAATTTAGTGCCCAGTCTGCCATCCCTTCCCCACCTCCTCCGTAGTTCCCTTCCCGCAGCCACAAGCCGCTTCTCCCCTGCCCCATTGTCGTGCTGGTTTTCTTCTTTTCTGTTCTTTTTTAATTTTCTTTGGCGTTTTTCCTTTCTAAAGAAACATTGGACATATCTCGGCTCATTGCACTTGGGACAATTGTCTAACTTCTTGAATTAACCGTAAAACAATACACAACTGTTTTTGCATGCATGGATCTTGTCATATCTCAACTCGAGATCATCGTCTTCTTCATGCCAGAATGATTTAGAAGCAATGAATTGGTTTCAGAAGCATACGTTTAACAATCTGTAGCATCATATTGTAGTTCCGGTTGGTCATGGTACACTATGCTTTCTCGTTGAACCTCTTTCAACAATTTATTGTATCTGTGGACGAATCTTTGTCCATATTGAGCGAAGCATTAGGGTAAATATCATTCAATATCACTTGTCGTCATCAACAAGGCCATATGAAGAGGGTTCATGCCTAAGTGCCCACTGCAGGAAGATGTTCACATTGTAACGGGTGATTCTCCATGATAAGTCCAATTAGAGTAAGTGTGTACCACCCCATTCATATACAAATGATATTGGTTTTCGTCTAGTGTCATCCAAACACAGTTGTTACATTTCATGCACAGACACCTCATACGATTCTAAGCACTGCAAGGGTTGCTTGCAAATTGAATAAATTTGTCAATCCCATACAAGTATTGATCACAACTTCTACCTTGCAGCTTGATCCACTCTCTGTCCATTGTGCCTTTTTTCGGAGAATTTAGTCATCATAATAATTTGACACACGTTTGAGCGCCCCCTTATGCCTCCCGTAATGATCCTATCCCATAAAGTGCATTTTTTGTGTTGTGGTTTGCGATTCACACAACTATTTCTGATGGTAAAAAATTCGGCAGGATATCCCTAGATTCCCCAAATGCACGACGATATTTGAAACATCTAACCAACTCTCAAATTGGAAGCATAAAGGGAGAGAACATGATTTTGCACGATCCAAACTTAGCCACGTTCATCGCAAACAATAAATACATACTAGTGCACTTCTGAATTGACCGAACTGGTCGCAAACTGCGCAGCACATCTAACCTACTCTCAAATTGGTGATCAACAAAATTAAAACCCTAAATAAAAAATTTATCCCAAATCCCAATTTGTAAATCCCTATATCGAACCGTAATTCAAAAACAAGATACCCCTAGTCCTTCAGCTTCCTTCAAATGCCCAATCTCCAGCAGTTGCACCACAAATTCCAATTCTTTAAGGGAATAGAATGTGAGGCGAATGAAGGGAGATGAGAGAGAGGTGAGTGAAAGGATAGCAGAGAGAGGGGTGAGTTGAGTTGTTGCGGCTGAACTACATAGGGAGAAAAAGAGTTTGAGAAAGAAGATGCATGTTGCAACTGAGTGAAATCTTGAGAGAGAGAGAGAGAGAGAGAAAGCATCAAAGGAAAAAATGGTTGACGGCTAAGTGAAATCGTGAGAAAGTGATAAAATAGTATAAAGGGAAATAACAATACTTAGCTACTCAAAGATAAGTAGAAATTCTTACTTAAAATTTCTCAAAATTATTCATTGTCAATTTATAAAATTTCGTGTTTATAATCAGAACCATTCATATTATAAATTATCGAGTAAAAATCACCTTGCAAAAAATTAATTAAAATTAGTCGTTTAGTTATCAAACTGTTTAAAAACAAATGAACGGTATTGGTAAAAACATTATAAGCCACCTATGTATTTGCTACAATAGATTGACTAAACGACCTTAATTTTAATTTATTTTTTGCGGAGTTGATCTTTACATTGTGATCATAATATAAACGGTTCTGATTATAAGTACAAAGCTATGTGATTAAAATACTAAGAGTTTTGAGTAGGAGTTCCTACATATTTGAGTAGCTAAGTATTGTTCAAAAGGAAAAGATGGTTGACGGCTAAGTGAAATCATGAGAGAGTGACGACTAGGGTTTGAAAAATGTCGTAACTAATAATTATCCAACAATATAAATATGGGGTGTGATATTCACATCATTTTTTATTTCTCACACACCCTTCTAATTTTCGGCCGTCGGATCAGATGAATTGAAAAATATCAAAAAACAAAATATAACAAAGGGTGTGTGTGAAGTAAAATGAGTGTGTGGATAATACTCCTATAAATATATATGTTATATTATGATAGCAAAAGTTGAAAGCTGGCTCAGTGGCTAAGATCGGATGTCATGGGTTCTTGCCCATCTAGCTTCATTTTTTGAGGTAATTAGCTTACGTTATATTTAAATATATAAATTTTGGTTCGGTTCGGTTGAACCAAAAATTCACAAGCTCTAAACCAAGTTTCAAACCGAACTGGATGGTTCCGGATAAAAGTCGAACCAAATATGTTTAAAAATTGAAAAGTTCAGGTTGGTTTTGATTTGGGTTCGGTCAGGATTAGGATTTTCGAGAATTTTTTCCAACCCTACACACCAGTGTTCTAAAAATCGGCCTAGACGGCCGCTTAGGCGTTGGGCGGTGGTCGGCCGAGGGGATTAACGCAAAATCGGGAGCAAAATCGGGACAAGGATTAGGCGGCCGCCGAGACAGCCTGGGCGGCCCTTGGGTGGCCTAGACGGGTGACTGAGTGGCCTATGCGGTCTAGGAATTTCAGTTTTGTTATGTTTTCAAGAATACAGATCAGCTGCATTTTTCTGGGTTTCTTCTGGTTCTCGCTCGATTTGGCGGAAGAGGAAAGACGAAGACGTTCTCTCTCTTCCTTTCACACCACGTGACCACACACTCTTCTTATTTAATTTTTTTTCTTAGTTTCTCTCCAATCAAATTTGAACAGCTAGCATCAAATTGCTTGCTTTGTGTAAAAAGCCATAGGCTATCAGTTCGGTTCCTTGTTTTTTCTCCTAAAAAATGATGGGTGTGTCGGGTTGAAGATGTCACTATTAAGTCTTGGTGTAGATTGCAGAGTTCCCATGCGTCCACATCCACATATTTGACATAAATTGATGGTAATGATGGGTGTGCCCTTTCCACATCCACATATTTAACACCTTTATTTCTCTTTAAATTCAACATAAATTAATATGATCTCTAAAAAATATTATTATGAACCACCATATTGACATCAAAATTTTCTGTTTATTATGAACCATCAAACCCAATATTATTACTTTTATTTTTTAAAAATTAGATATAATCATTCAAAATGCTTTAAGTTATATGGCATATATGCTTAATGTGTTTTTAAATTTTGGATTTGTTAGATACTTTTTTTTTTGTATTTTATCATTATTTTATTATCTTATCCACGAATTTCATATAAGTATAATTTTTTGGAAATGTTAATATGCACTTATTTACAAGATATATAAGAAATTTACCTAAATCCGACTAAACCGTCTAGGCGTTAGGCGCTAGCCCACCGCCCGACTAGATGAAACGTGTCGTCGGACAAAGTGTTTATACCGTTGGGCAAAGGGTCACATTGACCTATAAGAAATCCACCGACAAAAAATTTGCTTGACAATTTGATCCTTGCCCCACGAAAACTTTTCGCCGTGTAACGACTTTGGCAAAACTCTAAATATTGATCAGATTTGCTCGATCAAATGAAGGTTTCGTCCGGTAGAATTGCTTAACCCCACGAAATGTGGTTCACCGGGCCACATTTCGAAGGGCAAGGACTATTTTCTAGTACCGTCTGCTCTAAGATGCGGTCCTTCTCGCCTTTAGCATCATGAAAGTTCTAGTACGTCTAACAATATTAAAAGAAAAAACCACAATCCAATTAGGCTCCAAAAGTTATGCAAACACCTTTTTATTGTTTTATTTTACTAAACTCCCAAAACATCTTCCTCAACACATATATCTTGTGGAGCTTGATCGATGTTACGGCTTGGATAAAGTGTCTTATCTAATTTCCACTAAGTGTCTTATCTAATTTCCACTAATCCAACATTGTGGGATCAGATACTTAAAGCAAGCACGTTTTCCACATGTATCTAGTACTTTTTGAAAAAAATACTGTTTCAAAGATTGAATAATTGAAGAAAAGGATTTGAATAAATCGCGCATAGGATTCCACAGGATACATTTATAATAACAATATTTATATTAAATATTGAGTAATTGAATCTTTGTTTGAAATTCATGGATTACATCAACTCTAATCACATGTAATTAACCAAAGAGTAAACTTGACGTGACTCTAAACTATTTGGCTTCTACTAATTGACGCGACTCTAAACTATTAGGCTTCTATTATGTCCAATTGGTTTTAGTGGAAGTCCAATAGCTTAGAGTAGCATTAAAACTGCAATCTCTTATCCTAAATATTATATAGGCTTTTTATTCAAAATGGTCCATGAGATTTGCATCATCCATAAGTTTGGTCATTGAGATTTAAAATCAATAGAAGTAGTCCCTAAGATTGTCCACCATCCATGATTTTGGTCCTTCCGCTGAAGCTTTTGGCTGGAAGTTTGGGAAATTTTCAAAGCTTCGTAATTCAATCGTTTTTTAACCAAATTCGACCCGTAATATATCAAAATGAAGATAGGAAAGTATAGAATAAGATTATATCTATTTGGAAGCCCAATGGTTGCCGAAGATGGTCGGAAAATAGCCTCAAAATTGACTGGTCCGAGGGAAAACTGAAAACTCGCCGAAAACTGGGTAAACTTTAAACGTTCATAACTTCTTCAATACTCAACAAAATTAAGTGATTCAAAAACAAAAATCATACTTCTCGACGAGAAGAAGAGAATGGTACCTTTTTAAATGGCTAAATAGCCGTGGTTTGGCTGAAAAACGGCTCGAAAGTTGCTGACTCATTTTTCAACAGCCACTTTCGAGCTGTTTTCCGGCCAAACCACGGCGAGTTAGTAGTTGAAAAAGGTACCATTCTCTTCTTCTCATTGCTAAGTATGATTTTTGTTTTTGAATCACTTGATTTCGTTGAGTATTGAAGAAGTTATGAATGTTTAAAGTTTACCCAGTTTTCGGCAAGTTTCCGGCAAGTTTTCCAGTTTTCCCTCGAACCAGTCAACTTTGAGGCTATTTTCTGACCATCTCCGGCAATCATTGGGCTTCCAAATAGATATAATCTTATTCTACTCTTTCCTATCTTCATTTTGATGTATTATGAGTCGAATTTGGTTAAGAAACGATTGAGTTATGAAGCTTTGAAATTGCCCAAACTTCCGGCCAAAAGCTTCAGTGGAAGGACCAAAATCATGGATGGTGGACAATCTCAGGGACTACTTCTATTGATTTTAAATCTCAGGGACCAAACTTATGGATGATGCAAATCTCAGGGACCGTTTTGAATAAAAAGCCTATTATATATACCGTGCTAGCTTATAGCCGAAGAGACACAGACATAGAGAGATGGAGGATAATCAAAGTGTGTTAACATGGGAAGAGGAAGAAGAACATGTGAAGGTGGATGTATGGAAATATGTGTTCGGGTTCGTTGAAATCGTAGTGATAAAATGTGCTATTGAGCTCGGGATAGCTGAAGCAATTGAAACCCGTGGAAGCCCCATGACCCTCTTAGAGCTCTCTTCTGCTTTAAGATGCGATCCTTCTCACATTTACCGCATCATGAGGGTTCTAGTACATCTCAAAATATTCAAAGAACAAACCACAATCCAATTAGGCTCCAAAAGTTATGCACAAACACCTTTGTCCCGCTTATTATTGAAATCTGGAGAAAATAGCATGGCGGAACTGATCTTGCTGGAGAGTAGTCCGACAATGTTGGCACCATGGCACAGCCTAAGTTCCCGAGTTCAAGGAAATCTTAGGAATCCAGTGTTTGAGGAACTACACGGTAAGGACCTATGGAGCTTTGGCGTGGCCAACCCTGATCACAACAAACTCTTCAATGAAGCAATGGCTTGTGATGCAAGGTTGGCTGTGCCTGCATTGGTTAAAAGCTGTGTAAAGGTGTTCAAAGGGGTTGGCACACTAGTAGATGTGGGAGGGGGTAATGAGACTACATTGCGCTTGTTGGTTGAGGCTTGTCCTTGGATTCAAGGCATCAACTTTGATCTTCCTCATGTTGTCTCTGATGCTCAGAAGCCTGACCGCATTGAATATGTTGGAGGCAACATGTTTGATTGTGTTCCGAAGGCTGATGCTATAATTATCAAGGTTAGTGTTTATAGTTTGTAAATTAAATATTTAAATCATGATAAAGAGGAATAAAGAATGGTCCGACAAAGAAAGACAGAGAAAAGAAATGTTAGATCTAAATTGACGTATTCGTTAATCACATGATGTGTCCGTAATGCTTACTTATTAAGATCATATATATATTATTTATTAACACATCATGAGTTTTGTTGATGCACAAAATCAGTGGGGACTTTGGTACAACAGAAAGTGTTAAGTTTGTGACCTTCGCTAGATTGCTCCGGTCACTAGTGTGGATAAGTATGTAAATGGATAGAGACAGGGAAGCAAACACAAGATGTACGTGGTTCACCCAGATTGGCTACGTCCACGGAGTAGATGAGTTCTCATTAATTGTGAAGGGTTTACACAAGTACATAGGTTCAAGCTCTCCTTTAGTGAGTACTAATGAATGATTTAGTACAAATGACATAGGAAATATTGTGGGAGAATGATCTTCTTTTATAGAAGAGAGTTTCTAGCTTTGTTTTGACATTGACACGTGTCATTTTGTGATTGGCTTCTGATGTTGACACGTGTCGCGCTATGATTAGCTTATGATGTCGACAAGTGTCATGCTGTGATTGGCCTCCTGGTTGGAGGGAAACTCTTCTGGGTCCTTGACGATATAACGTTAATCGGTGCTCAGTAGTTTCGGGATTGGTCAAGTATGGTACAAACAGTGCTCCCTTAAGTTCCCGAGTGAGGGAAGCTCCTCGGTTGGGGACTTGCAAGATCCAAGTCACTGAGTAATCACGAAACTTCTAAGTACCGAAGTGTGGTATTGTTTTCACTTGCCTTATCTGTCTCATACGTAGATGTGACACTTCCTCCATCCAGGGGTGGTATCTTTAATCGGTGGAGATGCACAAGGTAATGTATCAATTTCACTTGAAGCTTACTTGTAGTTTCAGGCTTGGTCAAGCACGATACAAACCATGTAGTAGGAGTCCCCCAAGTCATCGAGCTAGCAGATATGCTGAAAGAGGTGACAGACAAGGTAAGCAATCAGAGCTCCCAGCAATCAATCCCATATCAGAAATTTGATTTCGAGTTCAGGTTGATTGTTCTCATTCTCCCTATCTTGCAGGCAGCAGGAAGGATAAAGAGAAGAAAAATGAGAAGAGATGATATGAGATACTTTTGCTTTTGAAAAAGTAACTTTTCACAGGCTTATTCTTGAACTGGGCTGGAGGGTTTTCTGGTTTCCTCAAGAGTATAAGGCCGACTCAAGAATTTAAGGGTCAAAACAAGTCCATCAAATCAAGAGTGCGTTCGACCTTGATGATATGGGATACCTTTGCTATTGACAAAGTAATAGATGAATCGGCATGTGTTCTGTTGCGTTTGTCTTCACATGCTTCCTTGTATACTTCTCACTTGCCCTATCTGTTCCTCAGGCAGATGTGGTATCTTTTCTGGAAGCATAAGATGTTGAAGATGAGTACTCAAGAGCAATGCCAGGTAAATAATTAGGCAAGGGGTTCCAGGCAGTCAGTTTTTGACTGGAAGCTTGATTCCAAGTGCTGACTGATTGCTCTCTTTCTCTTTGTCTTACAGGTAAAAACAAAGGCAAATGAAAAGACGGGGAAAAACATGATATAGGATACTCTTGCTTTTGACCCTGATGATATGAGATACTCTTACTCTGGTGTGGCTGGTTTGCGTAGGTATTATTGGGGGGGGGCGGGAAGAAAGCTGAGTATTTCGAGAGGCTTCGTTGGGAGTGCCTTCTCAGATATGAGGAATGGTTGAGCATTTTTGCAGGTCTGCCTGTTCATGGAGGATGGAAGTTGGTTTGTAATAAGACTTTGTTAGTGACTATAACTCTTGTTGGGCATAAGTGCTCCCCTAGTTGAGTTGTCAAGCTTGAGGGTTTTTGATTATTTGTGAATGCTAGAAGTTCACATGTACAAGTTGTACCACTCGTCTTCTGGTAGGTGGAATGAATGGTGAGTTGCCTTCATCACTTGGTTGGTGGTACGAAGGTGAGTTCCTTCATCACATTTCATCACCTGGTTGGTGGTACGATGATGAGTTCCTTCTTCACTTGGTTGGTGGTATGAATGGCAAGTTGCCAAATGATATTAGAGTATGAGTTGTACATTTCATCACCTGGTTAGTGGCATGAAGGAGAGTACGGGTTATACATTTCATCACCTAGTTGGTGGCATGAAGATGAGTCTCTTCTTCATCTGGTTGGTGGCATGAGTGGCAAGTTTCCAAATGATATTAGAGTACATGTTGTACATTTCATCACCTGGTTGGTAGCATGAAGGAGAGTACGGGTTGTACATTTCATCACCTGGTTGGTGGCATGAAGATGACTTCCTTCTTCACATTTCATCACCTGGTTGGTGAGAATAAGGGCAAGGTGTCGAGGCATATTGTAGCAAGTGTTGAATGACACAAAGTATGTTGAACCCTTTCAAAGCACAGTTGGCTTATGTATGAATGTGTTGGAATGTATGATTGAACGAATATACTGTGAAGCTGTTCGTTTATTTGTATAGTCTTGTTGACATATACTTAGACTTTGTTTCATGTTGGAAGAATTCATGTTGAAGCTTTGAACCCGAGTGTTTCATTGCTAGGAATGTAAGAGGATTATGACCAAGTTGTCTAAATCAGCTTTTTATTGAATTCATGCCAAATAGTCTTCGTTACATATGATGCTGAATGGTTGCAGCTTAACACTTGTACAATGTGAGTTTACTTGTAATAGTACTTCAAGTGATCAGCGTTCCATAGATGGCCAAGGGTCTTGCCATTAGAGCTTCTAAGCTTAAAGGAGCTAGGGCGACTGATGCCAACAACTTCAAACGATCCATCCCAGTTTGGACTAAGTGTTCATTCACTCGGTACTTTGTCGCAGAGTAATCTTTTCTTTAATACCTAGTCCCCCACTTTGAAAGAACGAGGTTTGACCCTTGAGTCATAGTAGTTGAAGATGCGCTGCTTGTAGGCGACATTCCTCAAGTGAGCCTGATTTCTGTGTTCCTCGACTAGATCTAAGTTGAGGGTAAGTTGTTTGTCATTTTCACTTTGCACGTAGTTCTGGACTTGGAACGTTGCTTGCTCAAGCTCAACTGGGACAACTGCCTCTGTACCAAAGGCAAGTGAGAATGAGGTTTCTCCTGTTGATATCTGATACGAAGTGCGGTATAACCAAAGAACTTGGGGTACAAATTATGGCCAACAACCTTTAGCCTTGTCCAAGTTGGTTTTCAAAGTTCGCTTGATTATTTTGTTGATGGCTTCAACTTGTCCATTAGACTGGGGATGAGGTGGGGAGGCAAAACATAAGTTGATGTTGAACTTAGAGCAGAACATCCTGAACTTATTGTTGTTGAACTGTCGCCCGTTGTCAGTGACTATTGCATTGGGAATACTGAATCTGCAAAGGATGTTCTTCCATATGAAGTTTTCTATTTTTGCCTCAGTAATGGTTGTCAAGGGCTCAACTTCGGCCCATTTTGTGAAGTAATCAACTGCAACGATTGCATAGCGGACATTGCCCTTCCCTGCAAGCATTAGGCCGATCAAATCAAGTCCCCATTGAGCGAAGGGCCAAGGGCTAACCATAGGAGTGAGCGGCTCGGGAGGGGAGTGAAGAATAGTTGCGTAGCGTTAACACTTATCACATGAGCAGGATATTCTGATGGCATCTTGGTGGAGTGTTGGCCAGTAATATCCTTGGCGAAAAGCCTTGTATGCTAGGGATCGAGATCCAGCATGATCTCCGCAGACTCCTTCATGTATTTCTCGAAGGATAGTTTCTGCCTCTGCGGGTGTAAGGCATCTTAGGTATGGTAGGTTGAAACCCCGCTTGTAGAGTTGGTCATTAATGATCAAGTAACGGGTAGCCTTGTATTGAATCTGCTTAGCTTGGACTTTGTCATTTGGAAGGGTGCCATGAGTAAGGAATCTATAAATCGGGGTAATCCAACTATCCCCCCATTGTAAATTGCACATTTCTGCAGCCATGGTGCTTGGTGCTGCCAACAATTCGACTTGAATTTTTCTCCAAATCTTGTCTTCCACCGCTAAGGCGAGGTGAGCCAAAGCATCTGCATAACTATTTGCCGCTCGAGGAGTTTAGGTGATCCGGTAGTGGAAGTGCTTGAGCAACAATTGTGTTTGTGCCAGATATGCTGCCATAGAACTATCTTTAGCGTCAAAGTTATTGGTGACCTGGTTAACCACCAATTGGGAGTCACTTAAGATATCAATTTGTTTAACCCCAAGGTGTTTGGCCAAATGTAAGCCTGTTAGGAGGGCTTCATATTCGGCCTCATTATTCGACGCCTTGAATTTGAAACGAAGAGCATACTCCATCGCCACTTTGTCAAAGGTCGTAAGGACTAATCCTGCTATACAACCCTGTTGGTTGGACGAGCCATCAACATATAGACTCCATGTTGGGGCTGTTGGTTCTATTTTCTGAGCTTCCGAGGGTAATGAAACCACTTCTTTAGGCGTAGAAACAATGTTAACATGATATGTAAAGTCGACGATAAAGTCTGCCACTGCTTGGCCCTTCTTAGCTGGCTTTGGTTGGTAGGAGATGTCAAACTCACCCAATGTTATCGCCTATTTGATCATTCGTCTTGAAGTGTCAGGACTTTGGAGTATCTGTCAAAGATGATGATTGGTAAGCACGATGATGGAGTGTGCTTGGAAGTAAGGGTTAAGTTTTCAAGCAGACATGACCAATACTAGAGCCAATTTCTCAATGTTGGAGTATCGTGTCTCCGCATCTTGTAAGGCCATGCTAGCAAAGTAGACAGGCCGTTCGACATTACCATCATTTCGAATGAGAACGGAACTTACTGCTGAAACCGATACCGACATATAGATAATGAAAGTGTCACTAATCTCAGGTTTGGAGAGCAGATGGGCTTTACTCATGTAGTCTTTGAGGTTCTTGAATGCCTCGGCATATTCATCAGTCCATGCAATGTACTTCTTACTTCCTTTAAGTGTTTTGAAGAAAAGAGCACATCTGTCTGTGGCTTTAAAGATGAACCTAGTTAAGGCTGCCACCTTGCCGGTAACGCTCTGGATGTCTTTTGAAGTTACTGGTTCCTTCATGTCAAGGATTGCTTTGATCTTCTCAAGATTAGCCTCAATGCCTCGTTAGCTTATCATGAAGTCTAAGAATTTGCTAGAGCCTACGCCAAAGGCACATTTGTTGGAGTTTAACCTCATTCGATACCTCTTTAGAATGGTGAAAGTTTCAGATAGGTTGGTGATGTGTACGTCAGCATGTTTTCTCTTGACTAGCATATCATCAACGTAAACTTCCATGCTTTTCCCAATCTGTTCGGCAAACATCGAATTGACTAGTCTCTGATAAGTCACCCCTGCATTCTTTAGGCCGAAGGGCATGACTTTATAGCAATATAGTCCCCTGTCAGTAGTGAAGGCTGTGTGTTCTTAGTCCGGAGGGTTCATGAGGATTTGGTTGTATCCTGAGTAAGCATCCATGAAGCTTAAGAGTTCACACCCTGCCATAGAGTCTATAAGTCTGTCTATGAGAGGAAGAGGAAAGCTATCATTCGGGCATTCTTTGTTTAGGTCGGTGTAATCGACACACATTCTCTATAAGACCTTTTGGAGCAGAAGACTTTCCTTGGTCAGATTCTTCTTAACAAGGACAACATTTGCTACCCACGTTGGATAATTGACTTCGTGGACGAAGCCCATGCCTTTGAGTTTTTCAACTTTTGTCTTCATTGCCTCGTACCATTCAGCGTTATAAGATCTTTGCTTCTGTCTCACTAGCTTGGTCTTAGGATCAATACTTAAGCGATGACAGATGATATCGGGCGAAATGCCTGGCATGTCCTCGTATGACCAGGCGAAGACCTCAGTGTTCTCTTGCAAAATAGAGATCAATGCCAACCGAATAGGTGGTGACAAAGTGGTGCCAATCTTCACCATGCGATCTGGATAATCTTTTGAGATAGAAACCTTCTCCAGCTCTTCAGCAGGTTATGCTTGCTGGGTGAAAGAGTCATCTCGAGGATCGTCAGGTTGACTGTTGCCACCGTGAAGATCCAAGTTGGCTTCGTCCGGGCTAGTCTTTATGACTTGATCATGTATAGAAAATGTTTCCTTGGGCACAGGCAGGTGCTGTTGCTTGACCGAAGTGTTGTAACATGGCCGTGCACTAAGTTGATTTCCTCTGATGTAACCATTGCCATAGAGGGTTGGAAATTTCATCAACAACATATGTGTGGATACCATGGCCTTGAGATCATTGATGCCTGTGCGTCCAATGATAACATTGTATGCCATTGGGCAATCAACCACCAGAAAGTTAGTGGTAATGGTAGTTGTGTAAGGGCCCTGTACCAATGGTGAAAGGTAGGTGTATGCTCCCTAAATATTGCACAATATCACCGGAAAACCTTATCGGAGGATAATCGAGCAATCAAGCAAGTGTTCAGCTACATTAAGTGCCCTGAAAGCTTCAGCAAACATGATATGACCGAAGCCCCTGTGTCTACCAGGATTCGTTGTACTTCAAAGTTGGCTATGTGAGCCTCCACGATCAGTGGGTCGTTGTGAGGGTAGATGATACCTCTTTCTTCCTCAGGGTAGAAACATATTGGATCCCAGTTAGGCTTTTGATACTTGCCTCCCCTGATGTCTTCCACGTGAAACACTTGGTGGCCATGCCTTAAAGCTCGTTCGCTGTTTTTCAAGGCCCTATTGGAAGATTTAGATATAGGTGTGATGCCGGTTATGGAATATATCACATTCACTTGACGTTGGTTACAATTATCCTTTGACGAGTGAAGAAAGAATCGATCAATTTTTCCTTCACCTGCCAAAGCTTCAATATGATCACGAAGAATGATACACTTCTCGCCGTCATGGTCGTTATGCTTGTGGTAGTAGCAAAACGTGCCCGTGTTCTTTGTAGGGTTGTAACCCGACTGCCTTGGCATTGGCTTCGGTATCAGGTGTGCTATGCTAGGGTAAATGGCCACGCATGTGGCATTCAAGGATGTGCATGTCTCATACCTCAAGGTAGGGCCTGTCCTGACACGTGCTTAGCCCACTGTGTTGACTGCCTGAGGACGGGCATTATTGTGGTGATACCCTTGGTTATCGCGATAGTGTCCCTTACTCCTTTTACTAAAATGAGACTGGTGAGGATGGAAATCTTTCCTTTTGCCCTGAGGTTGATATGTCTGTTGACTTGGCGAAGTATTAAGTAAGGTAGGGGGAGGCATCGCTGCGGTTTGGAAGGTCGAGGTCTTCTCATTTGGTTGGATTTGGTTTCCACTCCCTACTTGTTGATAAGGGGTGGCTGTGAGGGGTTTCCCTTGATATGTCATTGCCTCGGCGGAGGCATGGTTGTAAGCCTATGCCATCACCTCAGAGTAAGTCTTCCAAGTGTTGGCATTGATCATGTACTTGAAGAAACAATCATGTAGGCCTACCGTGAAGGCTTTGAGGGCAGTCTTGTCGTTTGCCTCGGCACAATGGGAATACTCATAGCTGAAGCAGCCAGCATACATACATAATGACTTGTCTGGCTTCTAGCGAATAGTGTACAAGTCATCCGCAGAGTGCAAGTGATTGATCTGGCAAAATGTGTTGAGAACCAAACAGTTTCCTTAATTCCTCAACGGAGTCTACCGTCTCAGGTGGAAGACGGCAATTAGAACTCCGCCATAGAGGGTGGAGAGGAAGAGAAGACATCGCTATTCATCGGTGTGCATCCGGTATGCCATGGTGGACTCAAAGAGGTTAAGGTGTTCAATCGGGTCCTCATTTCCAGTATAGAGTTACAAGCCAAGCTTTTGCTTTGTCTTTGCTTGGATAGGAGTGTCGAGGATCCTCTTTGTAAAAGGGTCAGGCCTAGGTTGGTTCCAATCAGGTATCTCGGCTTATCGTTCGGCCTTCAACTTGTTTACTTCCTTAAGGAGCTGTAGGACAAGAGGGTCCTGAGTGGAGTCATGTACTACTGGAGCTTCTTTCGTAAATCTCCATCTCTTCTTGGAAGTAGGAAGGTTTGATTAAGAGCATGTGATTTTTCCCTGGACTCGCTGTACTGACTTCCAAGGTATGTATGTTGGAACATCTCTGAGTCCCCTATACCTTCGTGTTCCTTTATGACTTGTTTCCCCTTCCCCAAATTGGTAGATGGCCTGGGACATGAGAGGGGATCGAGTCTTTCAAAGACCCTTGGGTCATTGATCTTCGAGCTTACATGGATGGGATTGTCTTGATGTTGCTTTAGGAAGTCTCGACAGTCGCGAAAGACGGCTTTCGATCCTTCCACTCATTCTGTAAGGAGGTGTCTTCCTCCACTCCTTCTGCTTCGGGTCGAAGCAGCTGGGTTGAGAGAAGTCTTATCTTGGTCGCCATTTCGATGAGTAGCTTACTCCTCAACAGGAATACCCATGCCGAGGGCAAATGACCCTCCGTGTTGGGGGCACCCAGTTGATGGTTGACTTCCACAGGGGTGATGAGCTCGTGTGTTTTAGTATATCTAGCCTCGTGGAGCATCTCGAAGACCTTCTCATACTGCTCTTGGAGGATCTCATTCTTCATTGCTATCTTGTTGTTCTGAGCTTCCAGCTCATCGACTTTAGCCAGAAGAGCAAACTTCTTTTGTTCATTCCTTCGTTGCTTCACACCAGGTGCAAGAGGGGTGTCATTTTGTGTGCTGTGGCATCCTTCGCTCCCCATGTTGGAAAGGGATGCCTGGTCAAAAGAGAGTGTACGAATGGTGGAAACCAGCTTAACAAAGTTGAAGAGAGTGGGAATAAGTGTCATTCCCACAGACGGGGCCAAATGTTGATGCACAAAATCAATGAGAACTTTGGTACAACAGAAAGTGTTAAGTTTGTGACCTTCGTTAGATTGCTTTGGTCACTAGTGCGAATAAGTATGTAAATGGATAGAGACAGGGAAGCAAACACAAGATATACGTGGTTCACCCGGATTGACTACGTCCATGGAGTAGAAGAGTTTTCATTAATAGTGAAGGGTTTATACAAGTACATAGGTTCAAGCTCTCCTTTAGTGAGTACTAGTGAATGATTTAGTACAAATAACATTAGGAAATATTGTGGGAGAATGATCTCCTTTTATAAAAGAGAGTTTCTAGCTTTGTTTTGACATTGCCACGTGTTGTGTTGTGATTGGCTTCTGATGTTGACACGTGTCGTGCTATGATTGGCCTCCTGGTTGGAGGGAAACTCTACTGGGTCCTTGACGGTCTAACATTGACCGGTGCTCAGTAATTTCGGGATTGGTCAAGTATGGTACAAACAAGTTTCAAAAAGAGGGTTATTCCTCAACAAGATATGTTACGTTAATTTACGTTTTCTTCATTTGCAGTGGGTTCTTCACGACTGGGGAGACGATGATTGCATCCGTATCCTGAAGAAGTGCAGGGAAGCTATTCCTATAGACAAAGGGAAGGTGATCATCGTAGAAGCTGTTATTGACGAAAAAGATGAGAAAGCAAACTCAAAGTTAAAAAAGGCGAGACTGATGCTGGACATGGTGATGATCGCCCATACTGGCACAGGCAAAGAAAGGACCATGGAGGAATGGGAATATGTTCTTGGGGAGGCTGGCTTTAGTCGACACACAATCACACCTATTCATACCATCCAATCTGTTATTCAAGCTTTTCCTTAAATTTAAAGAATACAATGTTAAGGGTGTGGATTTGTATTCTCAAATAAGTGTTTCCTTGTATTTTTCCAGTTACTTTGTGGTGTTTTTCCTGTTGAAACTTGTAAGATTGTCAAAATTGTTAAGTTAATTACCTATTACTCTTGCTTTGTGTAACCTGTATGTAGTGTTTCGAAGATTGGCAATAAATTTTATGAAATGAGTTGTGGCTGCTATGTACCTTTCTATCTCAGTAGGAATATTTTTGGGAAATGAGTTTTTCCAATGTCTTTTTGCGTTAGCTTTGTCTTTTGATGTCCTTTGAGACAAAAACAAAGGATAAAACGTGATCTACTTGGCGACTTAACTTTTCCTTTTCTTTTAAAGCTTAGCCTTACGGTAATTGTTCTATTTGATTTACCTAGTTAGAAGCTTTCATAGTAATGCGTCATGAACCGTTATGATCTACCAGTTTGGAGTTATTATTAGCAAAATTGGATTTCCTTTGCCCAAGAATATCGACGTTTTAGATTAAATTTATTTCATACTTTTGTCATGATAAAAACTCAACAGAAGGCTTTCTATGTTGATATGAGGCTGTGAGCGTGAAGTTGATTTCAACAGTTATTTTCTAGACGCTAATTAAGCTCAGCTTGCTCCGTTGCACAAAGTAGATGCTCGTTTTGATTTCTTTTTCCCCCACAATCTAGCTGCTGGTGAATGAATGAAGCACTCAGTTTACCAAACCCTAATCCGAACACGTGTAGCTCGATCACATTAACTGATGTCAAGTAACAAAGCCCTGCGCATCTATGCTTATTTATTGTTCCGGTTACTTGGCGCCAATACCAGGTTCATTTGTAGGAACTGATATATTCATTATTATTTCACTCCTCTTGTAGTTTATGCCTAACTATTCTCCTTGGGACTAAAAGTTTCAGTGGTCAAATCTTTCGAAATCTACATTGATTGCATTTTAGTTTAACCCTTTTCTTCAGACACTAGGCATCGTCGAAAAAGTGCTTTCCGTTCAAAATAGCATATACAAATTATTGGGAGGGGACCGGTTATAATTTTCCTTTAAACATGAAACAGCTTTATTTTGATCAGCTTTATTTACAATTTAGTGATGTCTAGTCGGTACCGTATCTACATAGATCCTTCCTTTTTGTTGTTTTAATTTACTAAACTCCCAAAACATCCACCTCATCACATGTATCTTGTGGAGCTTGATGTTACAGCTTATATAAAGTGCCTTAACTAATTTACACTAATCCAATTTTCTTAGAACACATACTTTTTCAGCAAGCACATTTTCCCTATGTACCTAATACTTTGGTAAAAATTGTATCAAAGATTGAGCAATTGTGGAAAAGGATTTGAACCAACCGCGCATAGGATTCCATGGGATATATACTATTTATAATAGGAAATTTATATTAAACATATAGTAATTGAATCTTTGGTAAAACCCAATCAAATTGATGGGTTACATCAATGCTAATCACATGTAATTAACCAAAGCATAAACTGCAATCTCTTCTCCTAAATATTATATATACAGTGCTAGCTTATAGCCCAAGACACACACACATAGAGAGATGGAAGATACTCAAAGAGTGTTAACATGGGAAGAGGAAGAAGAACATGCCAAGGTGGATGTGTGGAAATATGTTTTTGGGTTTGTTGAAATCGCGGTGGTAAAATGTGCCATTGAGCTCGGAATAGCTGAAGCAATTGAAAGCCATGGAAGCCCCATGACACTCTTAGAGCTCTCATCTGCTCTAAGTTGTGATCCTTCTCACCTTTACCGCGTCATGAGGGTACTAGTCCACCTCAAATTATTCAAAGAAATAACCACAAACCAATTAGGCTCCAAAGGTTATGCACAAACACCTCTGTCTCACCGGCTACTGAAATCCGGAGAAAATAGCATGGTGGCGCTGATCTTGCTGGAGAGTAGTCCGGTAATGCTGGCACCATGGCACGGCTTAAGTGCCCGAATTCGAGGAAATATTAGCAATCAATTGTTTGAGGAAGTACATGGGGAGGACTTATGGAGCTTTGGTGCGGCCAATCCTGATCACAGCAAGCTTTTCAATGATGCAATGACTTGTGATGTAAAGGCAGCTGTGCCTGCAGTGATTAAAAGTTGTATAGAGGTGTTCAAAGGCCTTGAGACAATAGTAGATGTCGGCGGGGGAAATGGGACTATGTTGCGCTTGTTGGTCGAGGGTTGCCCTTGGATTCGTGGCATTAACTTTGATCTTCCGCATGTTGTCTCTGCTGCTCAGGATTGTGATCGCGTTGAGAATGTTGGAGGTGACATGTTTGATCGCGTTCCAAAGGCTGATGCAGTAATCATCAAGGTAAGCAATAAGCATTTATACTTTTGTTTATGGTAATACTAATAGAATTCGTCATATGTTAATTAATACGTCAGCTTTCACATATCAAGTGGTCTGCTAATGCCATAATTTGAGAAGAAAAAAATTAATGTTAAGGGTGGCTCTTCTAGCCTTGCTCTCTTATTATCTCGCTATAAATTTTCTTGCTCAACAAAATCGTGTTATGATACACAGTGCAAGTTGGTTGATTGTAGGGGGTTCTTCATAACTGGGGTGACGATGACTGCATTCGTATCCTTAAAAAGTGCCGGGAAGCCGTTCCTAAGGACACGGGGAAGGTGATCATCATAGATGCCGTTATCGACGAAAAATATGAGAAAGAAGACAAGAAGCTAGCAAATCTGAAATTGATGTTAGATATGGTGATGATTGCCCATACTAACAAAGGCAAAGAAAGGAGCTTGAAGGAATGGGAATATGTTCTTGGGGGGGCTGGCTTTAGTGGACACACTATCACACCTGTTCCTGCTATCCAATATTCTGTTATTCAAGCTTTTCCTTAAATTTAACGAACACAAAGTTAATGATGTGAATTTGTATTCTCAAATAAGTGTTTCATTGTAATTCTAAGTTTACTTTGTGGTCCCTTTGTCTTGCTTTGTGTAGTGTGCTTTGCAGTATTTGGATGGTTGGCAATTAAAATTTGTGGAACTTGTTGTGGCTGTTGTAAGCCTTTCTATCTTAATGGGCATGTTTTTGGGCAATATGGTGCTATGCGAATATGGAACTTAATTGCAGGCAATGATGCTGATAAATAAAGGGCAAAGTTTTAAAAGAAATTTCACAAAACCACTTATCCAACTATGAGACTAAAAGCTTGAGGAGTAAAAACACTCCAACATGCACATCAAAAATTAGACCTTCGCCCTTCATCTTTTATCTACTTTAGAATTTAAGGTATCATTGTAAGGCGTATATTAAAACACGACACATTAAGAACGACAACCATGAGCATGCATGAAACGTAGAATGAATGGAGAACTTACCTGAGGAAGCTCCTGCCATGGAGAGTCTTCTCCACTCAAGCAGTCGTAAGTCCTTTTGCTAGGGAAATGGGGTTTAGCACAAAGCAAAGATGATTACTGTGAGTGCAGGGACTTCCTAATATATTAATGACTATCCCTATAATCTGACCTATTAGCTGATTATATGAGACATTCCATATCAATTAGGGTATCATAAGAGTCCTAAATGGTAATGATTTCTTTGTCAACTAATTAAGGTTTTCAAGATTAATTGCACTAAATAAGGACTCCTAAACCTAACTAGATAAGGCTCCATGATTTCTTCAACTATAAACTCATATTGGCCGAGTTGCTTGTATGTCAAGAAACAGCGAGCACTCGTTCTTTGACACTCACAACTTACATTCTCTCCCTTGAGGGTCCAAGAACATGATCCTTACTTGACTAAAGTGATAGGTGATCACTGAGTCCCTCAAATTTGCAAATATACCTTTAACAACCTTTCACTAGTAGTTTAAATATTGGATTACAGAAAATAACATGTAATTGCTTCCACATGTGTACTCTATTACCACAAATATTAAATTATGAGCACTATGTTGCTAACATCTTTCGTTAATTCAGGTTGATAAGCAGAAAACCAACTCTTGAACTGAGACTCAAGCAAGCATGGCTCATATTTTGTCAAATAAAACAAAAATGTGAGAACAAAACAATCAGTATAAGAAATCCAACATATCAGTTTAAGGAAACATAACAATAAGAGAGAGAAGAGGAACATGTGAGTGTTTTACTCCTTCTCATTAACAGAATCAAAAGTCTCTCGCATACTCATATTGTAGTTATGCTTCTTCAACACTACAACTGCCAAACCCTTGGTCATGGGATTAGCCGTCATGAGATCAGTGCCTACATGTTCAATATTCAGAAGACCCTTTCTCACTTCATCTCTAACATCCAGATACTTTATATCCAATTGCCTGCAAGTAATAGGTCTCTTGTCGTTCCTTGAAAAGAAGACTACTGCTCTATTGTCACAATATATAGTTATTGGTCTCTCAATTGAATCAACAACTTTCAGTCGTCCCTTGATAAAGTTTCTTAACTAGATTGCAAGCTTAGTAGCAGTATAGCAGCCAATAAATTTAGCCTCCACGGTTGAGGAAGCTATTACCTTTTTTTTGGAGCTTTTCTATGAGACAACACCATCAGCCAACAAGAAAACATATCCACTAGTTGATTTTCAATCATCCACACAGCAAGCCAAGTCAGAGTCTGAGTAAGCAACCAACTCAAGATTTTGAACTTGTGTATAACACTAGAACAAGGTCTTTAGTCCTTTTAAGATACTTAAGTACCTTTTTTTGCAGCAGTCCAGTGAAGAACACTAGGATTGGATTAGAAACGACCCAACATACTCACAGCAAATGCTAGGTCAGGCCCTAGTACAGGCTTGAGCGTACATAAAACTGCCAACAAGTGATGCATAAGGCTTGTCTTTCATCCATGTCCTCTCCAAATCATTTTTTTGGGCATTGGTCAGTGCTGAACTCGTCTGTCTTTGCAATGGGAAGCTCTCCACCTGCACCCCTTGTCCATATTGAGCCTCTTCATTACTCTATCAATATAGGTCTTTTGGAAAAAAACTAGCATTCTCTTTGATATGTCCCTCTTAATCTCAATACCTAGTACAAAATGAGCTTTACCAAGATCTTTCATATCAAAACTCTCAGTAAGCATGCCTTTAGTTGAGTGCAGTAAAGACAAATCTGAGTTCGCAAGTAAGATTTCATCCACATATAGTACTATAAAAATAAACTTTGAAACACTGACCTTAAGGTAGATGCAGTCATCTGTCTTGTTTCTTCAAAACCAAAAGTAGTAACAACTTGATCAAATTTAATGTACCACTGCCAATAGGATCGTTTTAAACCATAGGTCAATTTGTTGAGCCTGCAAACCATGGATCATTTTCCTTCCTCAGTAAAACCAGGTGGTTGATTCATGACTTTATCTTCATGTAAATCACCAAAAGAAAGACTGACTTAACATCCATTTGATGCAGTTCTAAGTTGTCAAGGCCATTATTACTCTCATGGAGGCCTTGGATGAGACAGGAGAGAATGTCTCATTGTAATCAATGCCTTCTTGTTGCGTGAATCCCTTAGCCACAAGCCTGACTTTGTCTCTTTCAATCTCTTCTAGTGCATTTCTTTTGGTTTGGAACACCCATTTGCAGCCTATGGGTTTTGCATTTGGTGGAAGAGGAATCAGTGTCCAAACATGATTCTTTTCCGTTGCTTCAAGTTCTTCTGTCATGGCAGCATGCCAAAGATTAGCTTGATGGCTGTTGAAAGCTTGTTTGAATGACAATGGATCATCTTTATCTCCAATGTTATACTCCACTTCTTGCATATACACAAAATCAGGTAATAACACATGTTTCTTTTGCCTAGTCGAATGCATTAATGTCATTTATGCTGGTTCTACAGGTTGCATCGTTGCATGATCTTCAATGACTTGTGCTGCAAAGTTGTGATCATTAATGTCTGTAGGGATCAGTTCTTCCAAATTCGTTGTCATATCCACATTTGGTAGAGTTGCATTATCAGGGGCCAATATGACAGGGAGGGTAATTGAAAAGTCTTGTGCTGCAATCAAATCATTCTCACCACATCTTATTTCTTCAAACTTGATACTTGGATGCTGTACTTTATTGCTGCTTTCTTCTTCAAACTCGGAACTTGAATGCTGCACCAATTCCTCTTCCAATCTCAAAGAATTCAGCATTGTTGGTCTCTTGTAGTCTGGTATGGGAATTAAGGCGGTAGAACTTAAAACTCTTTGATTTCTCAGAATATCCAATGAATCTACAACTTGTAGTTCTTGGATCCGGCTTTTTCTCATGAGGGTTATACAAACGAGCCTCTGCTTGGCAGCCCCAAATGTGAATATGATTGAAGCCAGGCTTCCTACCTGCCCAAGCTTCAAAAGGTATTACTTGAAGTGACTTGTTGGGAACCCTATTCACTGTGTAATTGGCTGTTTTAAAAAGTGGTAACTGAGACCTTGAAAATATGGATTGAATCATTGTCCTTTAAGGTCCTATTCTTTTTTTCTCCAACATTGTTTTGGTGTGGAGTCCCTGGAGTTGTATATTGAGCTACAATGCCATATGCTTCAAGATATGTTGCAAAAGCACCTTTATGTTGACCAGTTTTTGTGAATCTGCCAAAATACTCACCACCCCTATCCGATCTCACTATTTTAATATATTTTTCGAGTTTTCTTTCCACCTCAGTCTTATATATTTTAAAACAGTCAAGCGCGTATGATTTTTATGAAACCAAGAACACATAACAATACCATGAGAAATCATCAATGAATGTTACAAAATAAGAGTTGCCACAGATGGTTTTATTTGGAAAAGGACTACACACATCAATGTGTATGATCTCCAAAAGAATTTTACTTCTGTTGATCTCATTATTCTTGTATTAGTTAGTTTTCCCTTACAGCAATCGGTGCAGTCTGGAAGGCTTTTAAAATCAAGATTTGGGGTGAGATTTTGCTTGCTTGGAAGACTTAATGAAAAAATAAAACCAGATGAAAGCTTAAGTTGCACACTGCCAATGGACTCAACCACTTTGCTTTCATTCCCAACGAAAACATTGTGGACATCTTTATTTTCTCCCTTAGTTTTGTGAATCTCTGCAAGGTGTTTGTGATGTGAATTGAGAAACCAGTATCAAACCACCAATTAAAAGGAGGAACACAAATTAAATTGGACTCAAAACAAACAAAAACATTGATTTCATTACCCTTCTTAAAGAGCCAATTTTTAAAACCATTGCAATCTTTCCTTAGGTGACCAATCTCTTTGCAAAAATAACATGGCTTTGGACTTTCAGAGGTGACTTTGAACTTTTGTCATCGTTTAAGAGAGTTTTCTTCTGCTTACAAGCAGCCACAGAAGACTGGTCATTAGCAAGAAAGTGTTTTACGTTAAAATAGGTGGCATATGCAATATCTGTGAAGGATTAGTTTTCTTGACAGAATCGGAACCCTAGCGAACAACTAAAGAGAAAAAAAAATCAATCAGTATTTAAGCTTGATAGTAGAATTAACATTATATCTTTTGCATGACTTCATATCAGTGGGGTCTTTTGTAATAAAACTCAACACCTAGTAATAAGTGATTAATTAAGTTGAGACAATATTGATGATGTTGGTGGTGGACCATGCTGATACTTAAATTTTATCAGTAGATGTCAAGCAAATCAACTCTATATATATCTCGCAAGTATAAGTGTGCTTTTCTCCGTCAACTCTCGTTAGATTAAGGCATGATTCACTTTATAAATTTTAGTTGAAATCAAGCACCCTCTTAGTTGATTCCCGTAAATAAGATACATCAATAACAATAATAGACAAGAGTCTCCCTTAACACATTGAAAATTGGGTAGTTGAATCTTTGCTACAGTCCCAATGGAAGTAAGGGATTTTTTTTTTTACGAGTGTTCAACATATGAAATCAACAAAACTAACGTGATTATAAAAATTGTGGTTCCTCCAGCATTTACTTTATTGAATTTAACAAGCACAAAGTTAATAATGTGAATTAGTATTCTCAAATAAGTGTTTCGTTGTATTTTAAATTTACTTTGTGGTCCTTTTGTCTTGCTTTCTGTAGTCTGCCTTGTAGTCTTTGGATGGTTGGCAATAAAAATTTGTAAAACTTGTTGTGGCTGTTATGAGCCTTTCTATCTCAATGGGCATGCCTGTTTTTGGGCAAAATAGTGCCATGCTATGGAATTTAATTGCAGGCAATGATGCTGACAAATAAAGAGAAAAGTTTTAGAAGAAATTTTACAAAACCACATATACAACTATGAGACTATTGAAAGAATCGGAACCCTGATGAACAACTAAAGAGAAAAGAAAATGAATCAGTATTTGAGCGCGATAATAGAACAACATTATATCTTTTCCATGACCTTAATATCATTGAGATCTTTTGTGATAAAATTTTTACTAGGTGATTAATTAAGTTGGTACAACATTGATGACGTTGGTGGTGGACCATGCTGAGACTTAAATTTTATCAGTATATGTCAAGCAAATCAACTCTTTATCTCACAAGTATAAGTGTGCTTTTCTCCATCAACTATCGTTTCTCTCGTTAGATTAAGGCAATGATTCACTTTTTAAATTTTAGTTGAAATCAAGCACCTCTTAGTTGAAATTAAGCATCCTCTTTTAGATTCGGAAAATAACTCTTATGGTGTGTTTACGAATCCGTAATCGAAATTAAAATACGAAATTGGATTCCGATGATAGGATATGCCTTCGTTTACTAAACTTGGAGAGTAAAACGAATGGTGGGACCTATAGAAAATAAGGAATCCAATTCCTCATTTTGAAGGAATTGGACGTCATCCTATATCCATTTTTCTTGCCCATTAGAGCACTTCTAGTGTAGGAAGGCCCTCCACTGAATAGTAACTGTCTTCAATGAACAGTAATTGCCTTTTGCATATCTACTTATAAACTAAATAGCCATGACAATAGGCAATTAAATATTAGTATTTTTATTTTATAAAATAATAAAAAATAATTTTATTTGTAATTTCGGATAGGATTTTTAACCGGTCTCGTTACGCCACTTGTCATTATTCGAAAGTACAATTTTTGGTGATAGATTTCGATAAGATTTTTATCCAATTCCGTCGCACCACGTGTCGTTACCTTTTTCGAATCATTGAGGATAGATTTCGGATAAAATTTTTAACCAATCCCGTCGCGTCACATGTCACAATCTGTTTAGAATCTTTGAGGATAGATTTCAATAAGATTTTTAACAAATCACAACATGCCACATGACATTATCTCTAACCTGATACTTTCTTTTTTCTCCATATAACCCACCATCCATCCTAAGAAATCACACACCAAAATTAAAATCTCTCAAAATCTCTCAAAATCTCTATCCTTATTCATACTTTTTGCTTCCTTCTTACAATGTCTTCTTCAAGGATGTTGTGGGAAATCAATGAGCAAGAGAAAGAATTGTTTAAGTAAGGGGAAGAAATGTTCAATCTCCAGGAGGGCGAAAATGAGATGGAAGAGAAAGAGGATGAGGAGTGTAGAAGGAAAGATGACGAAGCAAGAAGCCAAAGAGCCTCACATTCCTGTCGAGTCATCCAAGCTGTGGCTGAGATCTCCAGGCCCAACTATTCCGCAAACATTGATAGAAGCAGGCAATGATGAGGTAAGATCTATTGGACGATTATTTTGTCCGTAACAGTGCATTCCTTGATATGTACTTTAGACGTCGTTTTAGAATGCAACGACATTTGTTCAATAAAATTGTGATTGCTGTTTGCAACCATGATTCTTACTTTGTGCAAAAGAATGATGCTTTTGGTGTCGTTGGTCTCCTTCATGAGCAAAAAATTACTGATGCCTTACGAATGCTTGCATATGGAGCATATGCAGACCAAGTGGATGAGATAGCAAGGATGAAGAAATCAACCATTCTTAAGTCCCTGATGAGGTTTTGCTCCGCAATCGAATCTACCTACACCAAATAGTACCTTCTAAGACTTACGACAATGGACTTGCATAGGCTTCTGAAGAAGGATGAGATGCTAGGTTTTCTTGGTATGATTGGAAGCATCGATAGTATGCATTGGACCTGAAAAAACTGTCCAAGTGCACGGCAATGAGCTTATGGGGACAAAAAAATGAGCAAAAAGTATCATTTTGGAGGCGGTGGCATCATTTGATACATGGATTTGATATGATTTTTTTGGTGTTCCAGGAGCTCAAAATGACCTCAATGTCCTTACCCAATCCCCATTGTTCAACGATGTCCCACAAGGAAAAGCACCAAAAGTTACGTATTGGGTCAATGGACATAATATCACGAAGCATACTACCTAGCAGATGACATTTACCCAAGGTGGACATCATTTGTCAAAACAGTGCCACATCCGCGAAGTGAAAAGGAAAAACACTTCGCAAGCTATCAAGAGGGGTGTAGGAATGATGTGGAGCGTTGTTTTGTTATCCTCCAAGCTCGTTAGGCGATTGTCAAGGGTGCTACCAGATTGTTTGATTTAGAGTCGCTTTGATCTATCATGATGACTTGTATCATTCTGCACAACATGATTGTGGAAGATGAGTATGATTATGATGCCATTGATGAATTTGAACCAAACCCGATGAACAATTCCAAAACACAAATATATTGTGCTCATGATGCCACCGAAGAACCCATGGAACACGAGCCATTAGAAAGAGATGGACGTTATAATGAAAGGCTCATTGAACAATATACTTTACTCCAATCCTTATACTATCACAAATCCATGCAAATTGACTTGATAGAACACTTGTGGGGATTGAAACAAGCTCAAAAAACTTAAAAACAAGCTTGTGGGGGAAGAAGAATGCTCTTAGTTTGTTTGGTGTGTTTTATAAGTTCATTTAGTGTGCTTTTTAGGCTCATTTAGTGTTTTTTTTTTTTAATTTGGTGTGTTTATGTAATTTTGTTTGGTGTGTTTATGTTCTTTGAATAAAGATTCTCTTAGTTTAAATAAAGTACCATATTAAATAAAGATACTCTTAGTTTAAATAAAGTACTAAATTAAATATGTTGATGCATAAAATCAGTGAGGACTTTGGTACAACATAAAGTGCCAAGTTTGTGACCTTTGCTAGATTGCTTCGGTCACTAGTGTGGATAAGTATGTAAATGGATAGAGACAGGGAAGCAAACACAAGATGTACGTGGTTCACCTAGATTGGCTACGTCCATGGAGTAGAGAAGTTCTCATTAATTGTGAAGGGTTTACACAAGTACATAGGTTCAAGCTCTCCTTTAGTGAGTACTAGTGAATGATTTAGTACAAATGACATTCGGGATTATTGTGGGAGAATGATCTTCTTTTATAGAAGAGAGTTTCTAGCTTTGTCTTGGCCTTGACACGTGTCATGTTGTGATTGACCTTTGATGTTGACATGTGTCGCCCTATAATTGGCCTATTGGTGTTGACACGTGTTGCGCTGTGATTGGCCTCCTGGTTTGAGGGAAACTCTTCTGGGTCATTGCTGGTATAACGTTGACTGATGCTTGGTAGTTTAGAGATTGGTCAAGTATGGTACAAACAGTCCTCCCCTAAGTTCCCGAGTGAGGGAAGCTCCTCGGTTGGGGACTTGGAAGATCCTAGTCGCTGAGTAATCATGAAACTTCTAAGTACTGAAGTGTGGTATCGTTTTCACTTGCTGTATTTGTCTCATAAGTAGATGTGGCATCTTCTCTGGAAGTACTTTTCCTCCATCCAGGGGTGGTATCTTTAACCGATGGAGATGCACAAGGTAATGTATCAATTTCACTTGAAACTTACTTGTAGTTTCGGGCTTGGTCAAGCGCGATACAAACCCTATAGTAGGAGTCCCCCAAGTCTCTGAACGAGGAGATCTACCGAAAGAGGTGACAGACAAAGTAAGCAATCAGAGTTCCAAGCAGTCAGTCTTAGATCGAAAGTTTGATCTCGTGTTCCGGCTGATTGTTTTCCTTCTCCTTGTTTTGTAGACATCAACAAGGACAAAGAAAATAACATGGAGAAGAGATGATATGAGATACTTTTTCTTTTAAAGAAGTAAGTTTCCATATGCTTATTCTTGAACTGGGCTGGAGGGTTTTCTGGTTTCCTCCAGAGTATAATGTCGACTCAACAATTTGAGGGTCAGAACAAGTCCATCAAATTAAGAGTGCGTTCGACCTTGATGATATGGGATACTTTTGCTGTTGACAAAGTAATAGATAAATCGGCATGTGTTCTGTTGCTCTTGTCTTCACATGCTTCCTTGTATCCTTCTCACTTGCCCTATCTGTTCCTCAGGCAGATGTGGTATCTTTTATGAAAGCATAAGATGTTGAAAATGAGTACTCGAGAGCAATGCCAGGTAAGTAATTAGGCAAGGAGTTCCAGGCAATCAGTTCTTGACTGGAAGCTTGATTCTAAGTGCTGACTGATTGCTTTCTTTCTCCTTATCTTGCAAGTAAGAACAAAGGCAAAGGAAAAGACAGGGAAAAAGCATGATATGGGATACTCTTGCTTTTAACCCTGATGATATGAGATACTTTTGCTCTGGTGTGGCATGTTTGCAGATGTATTATCGGGGGGAAAAGAAGCTGAGTATTTTGAGAGATTCTGCTGAGAGTGCCTTCTCGGATGTGAAGAAAAGTTGAGCATTTTTTTTTATTTGCAGGTCTGCCAGGCTGTGGAGGATAAAGGTCGACATATATAGGAATTGTCCCAACAACGAGTAGTAACGCTGTTCATTTACCCTTCGGTCATAGCAATATAGTGGGAGTTGCAAGATTCACGTGTTTTAACTTTGTCAGAGCACTTTGAAAAAGTGGTATGTGGTATCTGGAAGGCTGATGTTGCGTGTGAAGATTGCAAACAAGCTTTATCCAAGGAAATCTGGCTTTCGAAGTTCTGAGAGCGGTGCCTCTTCGATTTTCGAACAAGCAATCCTGTCGGGGATCTGGCTCTCGAGATTTGGAGAACGGTGCCTCTTCGATTTTTGAGAAAGCAATCCTGTTGGGAGTCTAGCTTTCGAGATTCGAAGAGCGGTGCCTCTTCAATTTTTGAGAAAGCAATCCTGTTGGGAGTTTGGCTCTCTAAATTCGGAGAACGGTGCCTCTTCGATTTTTGAACAAGCAATCCTATTGGGGATCTGGCTCTTGAGATTCGGAGAGCGGTGCCTCTTCGATTTTTGAGAAAGTAATCCCGGTGGGAGTCTGGCTTTCGAGATTCAGGGAGCGGTACTTCTTTGATTTTTGAGAAAGTAATCCTGTTGGGAGTGTTTTCTCGATGTGAGTAAAGGTTAGGCATTTTTATCACGCCCCGATCCCGACATACATCCATGATCGACACATGACATCACCAAATACCCGTATCTCAACCCACCCCGCCTCCAAGATATGTAAATAGCATAATTCAAGATTCAAATCTCATAGAAATTTTTGTATATTTTATGGCTGCATCTAACCTCCTCGTTAGATTGCCTACGTACCCTTAATAGGGATCAAGCCATTCGTAGTTCATTGTTTCACTACAATCGAATATCCATCACATAAAACGTTTTGTCCCAACAATATACCACAATGCATATTATGCGATATATCAAAGAACAACGACGAAACACAACATATTTTCTAGCTATATTTATCAACAAGTCTAATCATAACAAATACAATGATATCCAACATAACAATCCCACATGACGATTAACATTTCCACTTGATCCATCACATAAATCATCATGTTTCACATATCACCGCAAATCATAGTATGCAACATCTCAAAGAACGGTCAACGAAGCACAATGTTATTATCTAGCCACATTGGTCAACAAGTCTAATCATAATGGCAACAATCACAACCAACATCATTCATAATCACATCAATCAATATCACATATCATAGACCGAAATGCAGGGCTAGAGCGACACAGTTTGGCCGAAGACTACATTTTTTGAAAGGGGATTTTGGACCATCCAACAGAATCAAAGCATCAAAGGGGACTCCAGACCATCACTCAACGGAATCCAAATCAGGATACGATTCTGAACCATCACTCAACGGAATCGCAGAGTAGAAGGGATTCCGGACCATCACTCAACAGAATCACGGAGTAGAAGGGATTCCGGACCATCACTTAACGGAATCCAAATCAGGATACGATTTCAGACCATCACTCAATGGAATCGTGAAGTAGAAGGGATTTCAGACCATCACTCAACAGAATCCAAATCAAGATACGATTCTGGACCATCACTCAATGGAATTGCTGAGTAGAAGGGATTCCGAACCATCACTAAAAGGAATCCAAACCAGGATACGATTTCGGACCATCACTCAACGGAATCCAAGCAGAACTCAGTTCCAGACCACTCAACAGAACCGAATGGAAGTCCAAGAAGCATAACTACGGCTCGAAGGAACAAGACATGATTCAAGTTAGTCAATTCACAAAGACTAAACGAAACGAAACTATATCGAGCAACAAATCCCCATCACAATGGGTTATTGGTCTATTACTAGACCTCACATCACCCAAGCAATTCAATAAGAATTTCAATCACATGTCACAACCATTTCCAATACACAAGTCAAATCACATTTCACTACATCATACCAATCACTATGTTTCCAACATTATATCTCAATCCATAGCTTGTAACATATCAAGGAATCACGAAGCACAATATTAATATTTAATTACGTTATCAATCAGTGAGATAGCATATCATTTCACGAATTTAATTAAAGAACTCTACATAAATCCCTACTTGGGTTATGAATAATAACATGGTAATTCTAATTTGTATTCACAAAATACATTGTGGGTAATTCCCATTCACTCGAATCTAGGGTTCTAGACTAATTTTATGGGAATTAGCAAAAGTAAGGATTCCAGACCACTCAACGGAATCCAACAACATCGGGTTCCAGACCACTCAACGAAACCAAAATATTAAGCGGCTTCTCACAATCTACTCAGACCTGTTATAGGTAAAATCAATGCCTACATCATGGAAATGGTGCACTAGCCAAAAGGAACTCGGATAAGTTGCGGAGCTCGGGTGAGTGACAATAATTCAAGTATGAGATATTCAATAAAAATAGACTATCGATCACAATCTATAAACATCAAGTATAGAATCATGCTTTATGGAATCATAATCAAGTCATTGTAAACTCCGTAGGAGTCACCCAACATCCAACGGCTTTTCCCATTCAACCAACCAAGATTCCCAAAAACCATCGTTCATAAGTGCATTAAAAACTAGGGTTAGAGGGACGCGGTTTGGCCGAAGCCTACATAAGCAACCAAATAGGAAGTTGCCCCCTAATGCGAATTAACCAAGCAGAGTCACTCCTACAACTGTTAGAAAGTGATCACCCAATGCGGATTAACCAAGCATGATCACTCTTAAGCATACATGATCATAAGGATCTCCCAACGTGGATTAACCAAGCGCGATCCATATATAGTATGGTCCCCCAAGGTGGATTAACCAAGCAGGACCATTAGTGACCCCCCCAATGCGGATTAACCAAGCAGGGTCAAGATAATCAGGTAGGTAGTGATCACCCAATGCGGATATACCAAGCATGATCACTCTTAGAATGCGTATGGTCCCCCAATGCGGATATACCAAGCAGGACCATCAATGTACAAATACTACATGGTGTAGTAAGATCAACACACAACCCACGTACCCTTATCTCATCCGTTATGATTTACATCGTAATCACTTGCACTATCAACTTCTCATGACCACTATCTTATCATACAAACATAAAAGTTCTACATAAACTTCTCATAAGATTTTAGGTTCACATCGTCATAAAAACAATCATTTACATCATACTAATCATACATATCTAACCATATTTCATAAACGTTTCCAAGTTATAGTCGATTCACAATTAATAAACATAGATCGATGCTAAAAAAAATAAAGATAACAATTCAATATAAAGTACATTTAATAAACAAGTATAATTGAATATGGTGCCGCTAATACATATATTGAGACACGTCAACTGGAAACGACATGTCATCGTGATGAGCCAACTAAGCTCCATCAAGCCTCAACAACAAACTAGAGATAAGTGACACCCTAGAGTAGAGCATGTTGACTAGAACATCAACCGTAGATAAGGTAGGTCCATTAAGGTCAACAACCTACGGTTATTCAATCCAGAAGATCCGTACATTGGATTTTCGATCTGTAAGTTCTCAAAGGTCCAACAACTGACAACTAGGGTGTTCACAAAATTGTACAACGAACCAACGATTGATTGTCATCAATCACACAAATAAGTGGCGGTCCAATTTGATCACCACACCAAACAATTGAATTTCGAGAAACCGGGCTAGACATAGGTTCACAGGGTCACTAAAAGGTATTTGGTACTTAAACAACACTCGTGGACGGTCCCATGCACCGCCACACGCGGGTTAGTCAAGGTGGAGGGTTTAGAAACCCCAAATTTTCAATATTAACTAAATAAGCTCAAATTTATGTGGTAGCTAGAGCTTAGCTAGGGAAACACATTTCACAACTAGGCCGACGACAAATTCTAACCGGAAACCGCCCAAATTCATCGGTGAAAACCGGATTTCTAAGGTTCTACACACCCAACTCTAAAATGAATACGAAATCACAAACTAAGCATACCAACTTGAAGATTATGAAGAGAAGATGAAGTTTCATACCTCACTTGAAAGAAATGGTTGCCGGAATCGCCGGAAAAATGACAAAACCGTCGGAAAACCCACGGGACTTTGCTGCCTCAAACTGGACAAATGGATAAGAAAATAGAAAATCTAACACTACAAAGTTGTAGGGCTCGTCAAGAGCTTTCCATGGACACCAAGATCACCCAAAACGGAGATCGGATGAAGGAGATACAAGCGGGTCAAGGTTGTGGTTTTATGGGTCGAAAACGCCCCAAAACGGGTCAAAAAAAATCATACCCCTCCTTTCTTTCTTTTTTTCCAGAAAACTCCCCCTTTCTAATTGGTCCCTCCCTCTTTTATTAAACTCCCTTAACCTTTAACCCACATGTGAGAATTACATAATTCCCACAATCTATAGTTCACAATTTCAAACGTCCGTAACTATACCGTTATAACTCGGACTCACAAACGGCTTTCGCCTATGCGCTCGTAGCTTCGAGACCTATTCGAAAACGTTATTGTGATCTCAAAAGGTCAACGAATTTTTTATAATTACCTTCCAAACTTCAAACTTCATAACTAATTTAATTAAAATCTAAATCCAAATAAATTAATATAATTTCTCAAAAATAATATAAAATCTCAATCATACAAATATGTAGATTATAACAGTGAAATCCAGGAACGGGATTCACAATTTTTGCTAGTCTGCCTTGCCACAGAGCACATTGGTTGACACACATAGGGATTTTTCAGTTATCAAGCAGTGGTGTTGTTCCTTTACCCTTGTGGGTAATGGTAGGGTAACTGGACCTTCAAAATTTATGTGTCTAAATTTTGTCAGAGATCTTTGGCAAAGTTATCTATGGTACCCGAGGAGCTGATGTTGCATGTGGGGATTGTCGACATATTTTACTCAGGAAAATCTGCTTCTCGAAATCTGGAGAGTAGTGCCTCTTTAATTTTTGAACAAATGACCCTGTTGCCCTTTCTTTTATAGGGGCACCAATTGTGTGCAAGAAGTACGTTCAGAGAGTTATTGCTTGTATGAATTTTCCCCTTATTTTTGTACTTCAGATATTTATTGGACCTCATTTCTGAAAATGTCTGGCCTATCTGATCGTCGTTTTAACTTGAACTTTGGTGAAGAGGCATCCATGCCTCCTCAAGACAACATATGGCGCCCATCTTTCTTATCCCCTACTGGTCCTATTACCGTTGGGGACTCTGTGACGAAGAATGATATGACCGCTGCGGTGGTGGCCAAGAACCTTCTCACTCCCAAAGATAACATACTATTTTCCAAACGGTCTGATGAATTGGCTGTTAAAGATTCTCTGGCTCTCAGTGTTCAGTGTGCAGGTTTTGTGTCTAATATGGCCCAACGCCTATTTGCTCAAACCCGCCAAGTTGAATCATTGGCGGCTGAGTGATAAGTCTCAAACAGGAGATTAGAGGGCTCAAGCATAAGAATAAACAATTGCACAGGCTCGCACATGGCTATGCTACAAATATGAAGAGGAAGCTTGACCAGCTGCAGGAATCTGATGGTTAGATTTTACTTGATCATCAAAGGTTTGTGGGTTTATTCCAAAGGTATTTATTGCCTTCATTTTCTAGGGCTGTACCGCGTAATGAAGCTCCAAATGATCAACCTCCGGTGCCTTCTCCTTCTGGGGTTCTGCCCAGTATTGAGGCTCCGAATGATCACCCTCCGGTGCCTTTTCTTTCTGGGGCTTTGCCGACTGCTGAGACTTCTCCTGAGCAACCTTTGTGAATGCTCCCTTTTGTTTGTTTATTTTGGTTCATGTACATATTTGTACATGAATATGTACATATTTGTAACTTATCGGAGATATCAATAAATAAGTTTTGCTTCATTTCAACGTATTGTGTTAAATACACCAAAGCCTTCTTCACTAAGTTCTTTGAATTTTTTATTTTGTTGAAGCTTGTATGTTGAAGCTTTGTGAGTGAAGCATGTAGGTTGAGGAAGTGTTCCCTTAATTTCCTGAGTGAGGAAAACTTCTCGGTTGGAGACTTGAGAAATCCAAGTCACTGAGTGGTAGTGAGACTTCCGAGTATCAAGGTACAGTAGCATATGGTAGGAGTCCCCCAAGTATCCGGTCGAGGGAGTTGACGAAGGAGGTGTCTTCCTAGTAGCCAAGTTTCCAAAGTAACAAAACTTCACCATTTTCCTTTCTAAGTGGTAGCTCAAAACTCCTCTTTTATGTACATTTGTTATGAAAGTTGTTAGACCCAAAGAAGGGGAGGCCTAGGCTCTCCTTTCGAATTTTCGAAATATCTTTTTTTCGAACTTTCAAATTTTTGAATTTTTTTTTTTGAATTTTCGAATATATATATATATTGAAGCTTTATAGGTGAAGCTTTGTTGTTGAAGCTTTGTAGGTGAAGCTTTTGTAGGTGAAGCTTTGGTGTTGAAGCTTTTGTAGGTGAAGCTTTGGAGTTGAAGCTTTGTAGGTGAAGCTTTTGTAGGTGAAGCTTTGGTGTTGAAGCTTTTGTAGGTGAAGCTTTGGAGTTGAAGCTTTGTAGGTGAAGCTTTTGTGTTGAAGCTTTGTAGGTGAAGCTTTGGAGTTGAAGCTTTGTAGGTGAAGCTTTGGTGTTGAAGCTTTGTAGGTGAAGCTTTGGTGTTGAAGCTTTTGTAGGTGAAGTTTTGGAGTTGAAGCTTTGTAGGTGAAGCTTTTGTGTTGAAGCTTTGTAGGTGAAGCTTTAGAGTTGAAGCTTTTGTTGGGTACCATGAATTGATTTTGCTTCACACTATCTTGATCACGAGTGTGTGAAGCTTTTGGCATTTGTAGTTGCCCTCCATTTGTTGAAGCTTTGTAGGTGAAGCTTTGTAGGTGAAGCTTTGGAGTTGAAGCTTTTGTTGGTGAAGCTTTTGTGGTGAAGTTTTTGTGGTGAAGCTTTGTAGTTGAAGCTTTGTAGGTGAAGCTTTGAGGTTGAAGCTTTGTTGGGTACCATGAATTGATTTTGCTTGACACTATCTTGATCAAGAGTGTGTGAAGCTTTTAAGAATTGTAGTTGTCCTCCATTGATGAAGCTTTGTTGAATTTCCCAATTTCCTTTTTGTTTTGTTTTGTTTTTTTTTTGGAAAACTAGAAATTTGAAAATGTGGGAGAGACAACATATACAAATTTTGCTTCCACACTGTTAAGCAAGAGATTGTGATGCAAGCCACACCTTGTAACAGTCGAAGGTTTGGATGAACTATATAAATTGAATTTGCTTCGAATAGTCTTGATTAAGAGTGTGTGAAGCTTTATACGAGTTGTAGTGTTTGCATTGTTACAGAGGAGAAATGTCTGAAGTAGATGCAAGAGAGTTGAAGAGCTTGATCTTCTTATACCATGCACTGAAGCCGTTGTTGGCTTGCAATAAGACTTTGTTGGTGACTATAACTCTTGTTAGGCATAAGTGCTCCCTTAGTTGAGTTGTAAAGCTTGAGGGTTTTTTATTATTTGTGAATGCTAGGAGTTCACATGTACAAGTTGTACCACTCGTCTTCTGGTTGGTGGAATGAATGGTGAGTTGCTTTCATCACTTGGTTGGTGGTACGAAGGTGAGTTCCTTCATCACCTTTCATCACATTTCATCACCTAGTTGGTGGCATTAAGGAGAGTACGGGTTGTACATTTCATCACCTGGTTGGTGGTATGAAGATGATTTCCTTCTTCACCTGGTTGGTGATAATAGTGGCAAGTTGCCAAATAATATTAGAGTACGGGTTGTACATTTCATCACCTGGTTGGTGGCATGAAGGAGAGTACAGGTTGTACATTTCATCACCTAGTTGGTGGTATGAAGATGTGTTCCTTCATCACCTATTTGGTGAGAATAAGGGCAAGGTGCCAAGGCACATTGAGCAAATGTCGAATGATATAAAGTATGTTGAACCCTTTCAAAGAACAGTTGACTTATGTATGAATGTGTTGGAATGTATGATGTTTATGTATGAATGCGTTGGAATGTATGATGTTTATGTATGAATGTGTTGGAGTGTATGATGTTTATGTTAATTGACATGAATGATGCTTATGAATGTTTTGCCATGCATGAAGGGATTTATGCTTTCGATATGTGAACCATGTTGGTTGTAACACTTAGTATCACATACTTTGTTTCAAAGTACGCATGTTGAAGCTCTAAGTTGGAGTATAGAGGTAGGTCAGCATAGACTAAGTGTTCCAGTGCTAGGAATGAAAAAGACTCAGAAAAAGTTGTCTGAATTCCCTCTTCTTTAAATATTTGCCGAATGGCTTGTGTGATAAAAGATCTCAAGCGGTTGAGAGTCAAAACATTTGTAATGTGTATGCCTTCTTATAATAGCATTTCCTTCAGTACCTAGTCTTCCACTTTGAAAGAGTGAGGCTTGGCCCCATAGTTATAATAGTCGACAGTACGTTCACCCCTGGTTGTCTTGATATGAACTTTTATCCCTCTTGTTGTAATGGGCTTGCTGAGAGTAAAAATCCTCATTTCCTGTATAGAGTTGCAAGCCAGGCTTCTGCTTTGTCTTTGCTTTGAGGGGGTGTCGAGGATCCTCCTTCTAAGAGGGCCAGGCTTAGGTTGGTTCCAATCAGGTATTTCAGCTTGTTGTTCGGCCTTCAACTTGTTTACTTCCTTAAGGAGTTGTAGAACAAGAGGGTCCTGAGTGGAGTCATGTACCACTGGAGCTTTCTTTCGTAAATCTCTATCTCCTCTTAGAAGTAGGAAGGTTTGATCAAGAGCATGTGATTTTTCCCTAGACTCGCTGTACTGACTTCCAAGGTATATCTGTCGGAACATCTCTGAGTCCCCTATACCTTCGTGTTTCTCTAGGACTTGTTGCCCCTTCCCCAAATTGGTAGCCAGCCTGGGACATGGGATAAGACCGAGTCTTTTAGAGACCCTTGGGTTATTGATCTTCGAGCTTACATGGATGAGATTATCTCGACGTTGCTTTAGGAAGTCTCGACAGTCATGAAAGACAGCTTTCAATCATTCCACTCCTTCTGTAAGGAGGTGCCTTCTTCCACTCCTCCTGTTTCAGGTCAAAGCAGCTGGGTTGAGAGAAGTCTCAGGTTGGTCACCATTTCGATGAGTAGCTCACTTCTCAACATGAATACCTATGTCAAGGGCAAATGACCCTCCGTGTTGGGGGGCACCCAGTTTATGGTTGACTTCCACATAGGTGATGAGCTTGTGTGTTTTAGTATATCTAGCCTCGTGGAGCATTTCGAAGACCTTCTCATACTGCTCTTGGAGGATCTCATTCTTCATCGCTATCTTGTTGTTCTGAGCCTCCAGCTCATTGACTTTAGCCTGAAGAGCAAACTTCTTTTGTTCCTTTTTTCGTTGCTTCGCACCAGGTGCGAGAGGGGTGTCGTTCTGCGTGATGTGGCTTCCTTCACTTCCCATGTTGAAGAGGGATGCCTGGTCAAAAGGGAGTGTACGAATGGTGGAAACCAGCTTGACAAAGCTGAAGAGGGTAGGAATAAGTGCTTTTCCCACAAATGGCGCCAAATGTTGATGCACAAAATCAGTGAAGACTTTGGTACAACAGAAAGTGTTAAGTTTGTGACCTTCACTAGATTGCTCCGGTCACTAGTGTGGATAAGTATGTAAATGGATAGAGACAGGGAAGCAAACACAAGATGTACGTGGTTCACCCAGATTGACTACGTCCACGGAGTATAGGAGTTCTCATTAATTGTGAACGGTTTACACAAGTACATAGATTTAAGCTATCCTTTAGTGAGTAGTAGTGAATGATTTAGTACAAATGACATTTGGGGTTATTATGGGAGAATGATCTCCTTTTATAGAAGAGAGTTTCTAGCTTTGTCCTGGCCTTGACGCGTGTCATGCTGTGATTGGCCTTTGATGTTAACACGCGTCGCCCTGTGATTGGCCTCTTGGTGTTGACACGTGTTGCGCTGTGATTGGCCTCCTGGTTGGAGGGAAACTCTTCTAGGTCCTTGACGGTATAACGTTGACCGGTGCTTGGTAGTTTCGCGATTGGTCAAGTATGGTACAAACAAAATAATACAAAATTACATAAAGTACTCAATTCAATAAATACGAAATTACATAAAGTACCAAATTAAATAAATACGAAATTACAACTCAAAGTGATTGGAAAATTATGGGCTTCAATGACACAACAAATTCCCTAGTCCCTTGTGAATGGAAAATCATCACCTAACCAATTTGTGGTGCTAGAACCATCTCTACTTGCTCTCTCATCTCTTGCACGCCTCCTTCGCACCACGTCCACTTTCTCCGAATTCCAAAAATATTTAGAATTCAAAGACATCGCATCTACAGGTTCCTTCATAATGTCACGATCTTGTTGAGCCATTCTTTGTTCTTTAAGCTCTTCACTTTCTTGCCTAAGTAGCTCTCTTTCTCTCTCATTAGCTTGAAATAATCTCTCAGCAGCTACAACTTTTGCCTCATATCTAGCCTTATCAACCTCAAATTTAGCCATTTCCCTCGCCAAAGTCAATTCACCTTGGCGAGCAAGTTCTTCCATATATTATGCATGATCATTCTTGGAAACACTCCCTTTTCTCTTTGAAGCCTTCTTATCTTGAGGCCTAAGTGGATAACGGGTCAACCATCTCCACTTGTTCAGGGGTCACTTCTGGCACTTGTTCTGTGTCGTTTTCATGAACATGTGAGTCCTGATTTGGCGTAGAGTGTAGATGGGTGTTGTTCATGACAACTTCTGGACCGACATGCACAACTCTGATTCTGGGACAACAACATTCCCACCAGTTGAATGATTTGTTTTTGTTTTTGGCATTATACCAAGCTTGTGATTGAAGTGTCTACAAAATGCGTGAGAAGAAAAAATTATAATCAAAGTAGCTAATGTAAATTTGGGTATAATACAAACAAATAAATAATATATTGTTACCTGATCCATGTAATTTTTCCCACTTCGAATATTAGTACTAGCTTGTGCCAAGGTGTTTCTCCAACGAGGAAACGATTGGCTAAGTATCATCTAACTACTTGAGAGCGATTGTTCCGTTCTTTTGCCACCAATTTTCTCAAGAAAAAGGGAACGACTGTTGCTCCACATTTCTCGCAACTGCGTCTCGTTACCCGTAATCGGATCATGAGTAATTTCAACCTAGCTAGAGCCTAGAACACCACATAATATCTTCAATAATCGTCCAATTTGTACATGCATCATTAGCCCTTTCTTTTGAAACAACAATATATAGAAACTTTGAGAGAAAAATTGGAATGTGGTTGAAAGTATTTGAGAAAATATGAAATTGTGGTGTAAGGTGGAAGATAATGATAAGGTATTTGTAGAAAAATAAAATCAATTTTAAAAAAAAAAATTTAATTTTTTTATTAATTTTTTAACATTTTTTAATTTTTATTAACTTAATTAATTTATGCCGTTGGATTAAAGAAAATTTGAAATCCAACCCTCCAGATTGTGCCATTTGTCATAACAGTAACATATTAGATTTTTTTTTTCTTCTTTAAAGTCAAAAAATATGGACCGTTGATCTGGAATCGAACGGTTGAGATTATGCTACGTCATCTAGTCATTCCAGAAAAAATAGCCGTTGAAATCCACGAGAGGGTGCCACGTGGCACCAGTAACAGTAACATTTCAGAGTTCAAACCGCGAGCCCCACCGATTGAAATCTTGTCGATGACGCCTCCCCAAGCGTGTGTGCTATGCATACGTTTGACGCAAAGTTTTTAATAACGTGACTGCCGTCAACCTTGTATCATAGAGCCCTCAGGCACTCAGGCCTTGGGCTCACGTTTGCCCTCTTTCACGAGCTCCCCTTTAGCCCAATTGCCCACATGAGCTGGAGCAAGTTAGCTATTGGGTTGCTTCGGTTCCCTATCCACCGGGCTTTCTCTACTGCTAGACTTGCTCTTATGCTATTAAATATTTACTATAATTCCAGTTTTGTTGGCCATCACTACCCACTGCTGGGTTATTTTTCTTGAATTACTTGTTTCTTTAATAAACATTATCAATTGTACACATGCCATGCATGTGTTTCTTAAAATTTAGAAAATAAAATTACAACAGAGAAAATATAAAATGGTAGATAAAGTTTTTTGGTGACAACCTTCAAACGATTTTTCATCTCTGAAGAGATTGTTCATATCTTTAGTGATTGTTTCTAGATAATTATTTTGTCACTAAAAATTTATTTTATTTTAGAGAAAAATGTGAAAGAGAAAATGAGAGTAAATGATAGAATAAATACACAGAGAGTACCTCACCATCAAGCAGGATAAAATACATTATTTACTCAAAACTTTTCTTCCTTGTAGTATGGACACTTATTTACATTTTAATTATAGTCAAGGCTATTTCCTTTTTTTTACTATTTTCTTTATGAATTAAACTCCCAAAACATCTGTCTCAATACATGCATATATATATATATATATATATATATATATATATTCCTTAGTTTCGAGATGATCCTAGAGAACAAATCAGCTCTTCTGATTATTCAACTTTTGACGTTACCACGTGGGACCATCCCCAACTTTTGGATTAAAACCTAAAATATTTAACCCAAAAATAGTTTTTCTCCTCCTTCTAAGTTAAAATTTTAACACGAAATTATTAAAGAATAAATTAAGGATAATTTTTTTTCTTAAATTAACTTAAAAAAAATTATGTAGACTATTTTTTTGATAAGAAAATGAATATATTAAAAAGAGAATCCTCTAGAACAACCAGAACCATTACAGTAAAAGTTAAAAGCTTGTAACACTGAAGGGGGAAGACAATGATCCCAAAAGTGGGGATCCGAAACCGAAGCCCCCACATCAGCCAGCTTATCAGCCTTAAAATTAGCTTCCCTAAAAACACTCCTCCAACGAATAGAGTGAAAACTAGCAGCCAGCCATTTAATGTCGTTGATAGTAGAATGGAGATGCCAAGGGGGTTTCCAAACCCTAGTAACCAGTTTGAAAATCAGTAAGGAGTCACCTTCAACTTCCACCTTCTTGATATCCTTCTTTCTAGCAAAAAGAAGGCCCTCCTTGAGCCAATGCCTCAGCAATTGAAATCGTGGCCCCATCTAAGTTGTTGACCCCAGCACCAACCGTTAAACCTTGGTCATTTCTCACTACAAAACCCTCTCCAGCCTTACCTTGAGTCACCAATCCATCAAAATTATGTAGACAAGCCTAATTTAATTTTACGAACATTTTAACCTAAAAATATTTAGATTCCGATAAATGTTGAAAAATCCCTAAACCCTAAACCCTGCGTCGTGCATAACTACTTTGTGCACGACAAAGAAGGGACATGTGTCGCGCAAACTAGTTTTGCACGACGTAGGAACCTCATTGCTTACTCGACGCATGTTCCTTATTCGTCGCACAAACCCTTGTTTTTTTTTTTTGGCAAAAATATTTTTATTTAATTTTAAACAATAATTAATAAATATTGTAATTAAATTCTAAACAATAATTAATAAACCAAGAAAAAATATTTAATTATAAAATATATAAAAATGTACATACAAGATGTCCTCCGAACAAAAAAGAAAAAACTACAGTTGCACATGACAATGCTGAATAACATAACCATAACTAGTAGCGACGCTGCTATGCTGCTGTGAGGTAGCAGTTCCATGATGTTGCGAGTCATACGCAATCTTAATCAAGGAGGCGGACTGACGTACGCTTTGTGCCGGCTTCAACATTCAGCAAAATCTTAAATGGTGAAAACTCAAAGCTTAAATTTCTACAAAAAATTCAACAAAACCTCCCCTAATAGTATATCATTTCCCAAAACCTTTAAACAGTAAAATAACCGTAATTCACAACCCGCAACACATTTTCACAATCTAGCAAATTTTCACAATCATAAAAATAATAGTTTTAAAATGAAAAAAAATACAACGTAGTTAGAATTAGAAAAAACTACCTGGTTGGGAGGCCCCACCCTCGACTCTGGATGCCGAGGAAGTGTGATCATAAGGCTCAGGCTCGCGACGGTGCCGTGAGGCCACCGTGCACTAAGTGGCTGAACCAACACTGATGACGTCAATGATACGGGCACCTAGGACGCCGTAGGAGCAGCCTCAGTAAAGGGTGTAGGCTCCCCAATCAATGGAGCACTCATGCCTGGAGTAGTTGATGTTGATAATGCAGGAGGCGCATTGGTCATACTCCGACGACGAGTGATCAACTGCAACATCTATACGCTTTTTGAACCATAAAAATATAACATTAGAAACTAATCCTTTCTTGCATTTGAAACTAATCATTTCAGAAAAAAAAAATACAAAGTAACGAGTATTAAATTCAATCAATACAAAGTAATATTCTCTAGGTCTTTGCCTTCATATTTTTTCAACCTACAATGTTTTGTCTGTTTGTCTCATTCACAAAGAAAATCCTAGTGTTCTAGTAAATGAATCATGTGGAATGATCCATGTGATTGTGATGGCATGAGGTCTAGGTTTGAAAATTACACGGAACAAAAAAGATAAAGGTAGTAGTGTTGGTGTATCTCTTGGAATTGAACATATTATATATATACACTTAAGGGGAGGGATCCCCATTTTTTTCAAAAAATGGGGATTAGGTGTGGGGCCCACTTCACATCTAATTTCAACGATCCGAACCGTCTATTTTGTTAGTCTCGATTCATAGATCATCCTTGCAAAATATTAGCTAAATTGGAAATGTTTAAGACATCTAATTGGCTTCAAGGAAATGAACGAATACTTTGTTATATAAGAAAATATAAAATTTGATATTGATAATTAAATAGGAAAATGGTTTCGGATTGAATTGAATTTTTGCAAGGATGATCTATGAATCGAGACTAACAAAATAGACGGTTCGGATCGTTGAAATTAGATGTGAAGTGGGCCCCACACCTAATCCCCATTTTTTTCAAAAAATGGGGATCCCTCCCCTTAAGCTCTCTGTATATATATATGGTGTTGACAGTGGGATAAAGGGGGAAAGGCTAGCAGTGATATGCCTTTTGGCTGCAGGCCGTGCCTTTGAGTGTCTCTGAAATTAAAGAAGCATGGCTGCAGTGCCATGTCGTGTCCCTTGGATTGAAGAAGCACGACTGCAGTTCCGTAGCACAACAAGGGATATGTCCCTTGGATCATTCAATCAGAATGTTACAATCCACCTCTTTAAGGGCCCGACGTCCTCGTCAGCACACTTTCGGCCAGAGATTGGCTCTAATACCAAATCGTCACATCTCGACCCGGGCCCTCACCACATCCCGGGCTCGACTCCATCATAGCACGATATTGTCCACTTTGGGCTCCTACCATGCCCTCACGGTTTTGTTTCTGGAAACTCACGCGAGCAGAACTTCCCAATGGGTCACCCATCCTGAGAATGCTCTCACCCGATGTGAAATCCTGTTTCTGGATTTCACTGTTATAATCTACGTATTTGTATTATTGAGATTTTATATTATTTTTTGAAAATTTATATTAATTTATTTGAATTTAGATTTCAATTAAATTAGTTACAAAGAGTGAAGTTTAGAAAATAATTATTTAAAATTCGTTGACCTTTCGAGGTCATAAGTAACGTTTCCGAATAGATCTTGAAACCACGAACGCATAGGCGAAAGCCGTTTGCGAGTCCGGATAATAACGGTATAATTATAGACATTTGAAATCATTTACTAAACTATAGTTTTTAATTAAATAAATTCCCACTTTGTGGGAAAGAGGCCCAATCATGTAAGATTTAAGGTGGACCAATTAGGGAAAAGGGAAGGGACTTAGAGGGCAGCACATGAGTAAGGAAAGGAGAGGGGCGGAAGAAAAAAAAGGGGGGGGGGAGAACATTCTTTCACGTTCTTCCTGGTTTTGTAAGTGAAGAAAAGAAACAGGGAGGAGGTGGCTCTTCCATAGCTTTTGGAAGAAAATCCTTCTTTCTTTAGACAAAAATCGAAGAGAGAGGAGTTAGAGAACGTGATTGTGAAGGAAGAATTCAGAGATTTGAAGGGTAAATTCCTTGTTCCTTCATTATCTTGATTTTTGAATTTAATTTTCTTAAGTGGAATTGAAACTGCCATGATACGTTTAGAGTTCTTAGTTTTATTTAGGGTTTTCTATCATTCAATGAACTAGTCTGAACATGAATTAGAGTTGGGTAATTCGGATTGGGTGTATAGATCAAATTTTTTGATCAAGGGTTTGGTTCAAAAGGTCAATTTCTTGTTAATTTTGAGTCATGTTAGTTTTGGATGTTGTATACATGATTTCTGGACTACCTGGAAGTATTTTGGGATTTGTTATATGAATTGGAAGTGAACTGTTATGCAAGTTGCAAAAAATTGATTTCTTTGTAAAGAAAATTCAAGTTTCGAGTAGCCTTCTTTGGCTCTCAATTTCTAGGTCTTTATGTACTCCTTTGGAGAAAAATTTTAGTGTGTTGAAAGTACATATGTTCATGATCGCAAACCAATTGTTTTCACTCAGTTCCATTGAGTTTTGGTTGATCAAAACCTTATTTAAACATGGGTCGCGAGCTGCCAAACAGCAGCAGAAAACTGGGTTTCCAGTTTCAAGGCTTCATTTTTCTTTTTGGCATGACTTCCAATTTAGAGCTCCATTTTCTACAAACTTTGTATGCTTTTAAATTACATAGCACAAGCTTCAAAACCCATATAATATTACATGATTTGGTTTAGTTCTGAATGTTCCAAAGGGAGCCTAAACTTGGTCCAATAGTGCTGTTTTCTGCAGATTTTGTAGAGAAGTAGAGTATTGTTTTTGCCACACCTATTTTCTTTTTCCAGATTCCTTTCTAATCTTCTTTACTGCTATTTGAGTGATATTATTTGAGTGGTAGATTCCAGAATCAGTGTACCTTCTTTAGATAATATTAATTTTGTGTTTAAACACTTAGTTTGGTTATTAAGGTGTGTTACTTGTATTTATACTTTTGATTGTAATTTTATGTTCCGATTAGGTTCTTCAAAGGAACAAAATTAATCGAATTCAAGGTAGAGGGTTCAAGGAAACCTTATATGTTTTAATCTAATTAATTCTTACTTTTAGTCAATATGTTACAAATTGATCTTAAATATTAAATTCAATATTACTAGAGACTATGTAGGGCTTAGTGGGCCTATATTAGTTAGTGAGTTATCCCAGATAATATATACATCGGTTTACGCGTATGGGAAGTCATAATGTTATGTGTGTGTGTGTGTGTGTGTGTGTGTGTGTGTGTGTTTAGGTATTTACTTGATGATATGAATGATAAAGGTTATGACCATGTGATCCTAGAATCCTATTGGAAGTATTCCATAGAATTTATATGCTTGCATGATATGTATGCTAGTGGCCATGAGAAGTTGATTGAGCATGTGCCTATATTGTAAATAATAGGGGTTGAAATAAGGGTAGCTTGTGTGTTGAATTGACTGCACCATGTAGCAGAGGTATATGGATGGTCCTGCTTGGTATATCCGTGATAAGGGACCATATTATTTATGGATCGTGCTTGGTTAATCCATGATAGGTGATCACTGCCTAACAGTTTCGTAGGTGTGACTCTGCTTGGTTAATCCGCGATAAAGGGTCACTACCTACTTAGTTATCTTGGTCCTGCTTGGTTAATCTGTGATAGGGGACCATGGTCTTGCTTGGTTAATCCGCGATAGGGGACCATATTTTCTATGGATCGTGCTTGGTTAATCCGCGATAGGCGATCCTCATATCTTTGGTATGGCCATACACACACACTTAAGGGTGATCATGCTTGGTTAATCCACGATAGGTGATCACTGCCTAACAGATGTGTAGGAGTGACTATGCTTGGTTAATCCGCGATAGGGGGCCACTTCCTATTTGGTCACATATATGTACGCTTCGGCCGAACTGAGTCCCTCTAACCCTAGTTTTAATGCACATATAAACGATGGTTTTTGGGAATCTTATGGCTTAAATTAAAAAAAATGTTGGATGTCTGGGTGACTCCTACAGAGTTTTCAATGACTTGATTATGATTTCATAAAGCATGATTCTATGCTTGATGTTTATAGATTGTGATCGATTGTCTGTTTTTATTAAATATCACATACTTGTATTATTGTCACTCACCCGAACCTTGCAGCTTATATGAGTGCTTGATTTGCCCAGTGTACCATTCCCATAATGTAGGCATTGATTTTACATGTGACAGGTCTGGGTGGATTACGAGAAACCGCGTGACATTTTGGTTCTGTTGAGTTGTCCGGAACCTGATGTTGTTGGATTCCGTTGAGTGGTCCGGAATCCTTGCTCTTGTTCATTTCCATAAGTTTATCTTAGAATCCTAGATTCGAGTGAATGGGAATTACCCACAATAGATCTTGTGAATACAAATTAGAATTACCATGTTTTTATTCATAATCCAAGTAGGGAATTATATAGAGTTCCTCGGTTAAATTCGTGAAATGATATGTTACAGCATTCATTGATTAACATAATTAAATGCTAAGATCATGTATCTTTGATTCATGAATTGATTGATTGACGGGATTGTGGAATTACCTTAGTTATGGTTGTTATTATTCTGATTATTTTAGTTGACCAATGTGGCTTGAGAATAGTATGTGCTTCGTAGGTTATTTGATATGTTACATGTTGTGGATGGAAGTATCGTACTGAAATCATGGAATTTATATGATGGATGGAATCAAAATCTTGAATGATATATTGGTTTGTTTTGTAGCCCTGAACTTGGTAATGTCATGCATGTCAAGTTCTAATAATTGATCACAGAATGTTATGTATTCCTGTTAGAACGCGTTGTAATAAATGTCTAAATTAGTGAACGACGAACTACAAATGGCTTGATCCTTAATGAGGGTACGTAGGAGTCTAACAAGGAGGTTAGATGCAACTATAAAGTATACGAAAAATCACTACTCAATTTGAGGCTTGAGCGTGCTTGGTACATATTCTAGAGACGGTGTATGTTAGATGTACGGATACTTGGTGACGTCACGTGTCAATCCTAGACGTATGTCGGGATCGAGGCGTGACACCCAAACTCGCTTAACTTCGAAGTTCCGATGAAACCTGAAGCTAGTGAGCTACCAAAAGGCCTCGTGTTAGGTAGAAATGAGAATATACATATAAGGCTTACATGATCCACTCCCCTGGGCGATGTGGGATGTTACAACAAAACTTTTCAATGGTTATAAACAAAAAATCATGATTTAACAATAGTTTTAACTCCGATTTTGATTATTTTTTACAGCTACACTCCTTGACCCTGTATGAATACAATAGACAAATTCAATCTTCAATTTAAAATATCTACACTAATAGATACCACAAAATCTTATTTTATACTTAATGAACATTATAAATAAACTCTCAATGTTGGTGAATATATCGTTTTGATGGGATACACATCATACGAAACTAATTTCAACGATCCAACCGTCAAACTTGTTTGCATATGCTTCGAGATCGCATACGCCAAAAATCACAAAAAACAAACATTCAGAGATCAAGTAATGGGACAAAACTTTTCGACGGTTATAAACAAAAAATCATGATTTAACAGTAGTTTTAACTCTGATTTTCATGATTTTTTACAACTACACTCCTTGATCCTATATGAATACAATGAATGAACTCGATCTTCAATTTAAAATATTTACACCAGTAGATACCACAAAATCTTATGTTATACTTAATGAAAGTATAAATAAACTTTAAGTGTTATCGTTTTGATGTGATATGCATTTTACAAAACTAATTTCAACAATCCAACTATCAAACTTGTTTGTATATTCTTTGAGATCGCATACGCCAAAAATCGCAAAAAAAAAGCATTCAGAGATCAAGTAACATGACAAAACTTTTCAACGGTTATAAACAAAAAAATATGGTTTAACGGTTATTTTAACTCTGATTTTGATGATTTTTTTACAGCTACACTCTTTGACCCTATATGAATTCAATCTTCAATTTAAAATATTTACACTATTAGAACCACAAAATCTTATGTTATACTTAATGAAAGTATAAATAAACTCTAAGTGTTAGTGAATCTATTGTTTTGATGGCATACACATTCTACGAAACTAAATTCAACGATCCAACCGTCAAACTTGTTTGTATATACTTTGAGATCGCATACACCAAAATTTGCAAAAAACAAACATTCAGAGATCAAGCAACAGAACAAAACTTTTTGATGGTTATAAATGAAAAATCACGATTTAACGGTAGTTTTAACTCCGATTTTGATGATTTTTTAGAGCTACACTCTTTGATCCTATATGAATACAATGAACCAATTCGATCTTCAATTTAAAATATTTATACTAGTGGACCACAAAAATCCTTTGCATGACACAATTTATTCGTCGCGCAAACATACTTTGCGTGACGCATTGGTTGGTGCGTCGCGCGTCGTGCATCGCGCAAGTTATTGTTTTTTAATATCTCTGTTTCCTTATGAGTCGTGAAGTGGTGGTATGTGCGAACTGGGACATTCAAAGGAACATAGACAAGAATAGAAGAGTTGATGAAGATCGAAGGGAGAATAAACAAAAATAAATATTAAAAATTACTGAATTGCTTTTAGTTTTTATTTTAAATTGTACTTTTCGTGTACTTTATCTGTCTCACTCTCATACGCACACACCCCGAACATCTACTATTTTTCTTTCAATGTTTCTCAATACAAAAATTGTTCTTCTGGTTCACATTTGACAATGTTATGCAATAAATAATTGGTTTCCTGTGAATTAAGCTACAAGCCTACAATTATTTAAAGGCATGTCGTCTTGCTGGGCGAGTTGATTTGCCATAGCAAAGTGAATACTTAATTACAATTCAACTGGTTTCTACCTCCCAAATTGATTAAGTGATTTTAAAAAAGTCGTTGATTTTGTCCGATGAAGACTGGCGTCGTGCAAAACATCTTTGCATTACGTAGGTGCACCTACGTTGCACAAAACATGGAGCAAACGGCCTTTGTGCAACAGCATTTTGCGCGACATTTTGTGTTTTGCATTGCGCAAGCATACTTTGTGTAAGAAATTGATATGCAATTGATTGTATTTACTCAAGAGGTGGAGTCACCAATTTATAGTTACAGAAGCATCCTAATATGGTTCCTACAATCAAGCTAAGTCAACTACAAATAAGGAAACAAATCATTTACAATATTTGACAGATTCTACATTCCATTCTTAGCTCGATCTTCTTCAACACTCCCCCTCAAGTTGGAGTGTATGTTTATAACACCCAACTTGCTAAGAAGCACTTCAAACTGTGTCGAGCTTAATGGCTTGGTGAACAAATCAGCCGGCTGGTTTTCAGTTCGAATATGAGCTGTCCGAATCATCCCTTGTTGAATCTTCTCTCGAACCAGGTGGCAATCTATCTCTATGTGTTTGGTTCTCTCATGAAACACCGGACTCGATGCTATGTGTATAGCCGCCTGATTGTCACATAATAGGGTCACGGGCCGTGTGTGATCAACTCCCAAATCCTTCAAAATATTCTTCAACCATGTGATTTCGCAGCAAGTGGTAGCCATCGAACGATACTCGGCTTCTGCACTTGAACGCGACACTGTCGTCTGTTTCTTGGTCTTCCAAGAAACTGGTGCTTGCCCAAGCAAAATGCAGTATCCCGTGATTGATCTCCTTGTGTCTTTGCAACGTGCCCAATCTGCATCACAGAATCCCCGCAATTGAAGTGATCCTGTAGACGGGAGCAGAATACCTTGACCCGGTGTATGCTTAATATACTTAAGCACTTTATAGGCTGCTTCCAAATGCGGTTGCCGTGGCTTGTCCATAAACTGACTTAGCACATGCACGGCGTAAGTCAGGTCCGGCCTAGTTATAGTCAAATATATCAATCTTCCAACCATTCTTCTGTATGCCGAAGCATCATCTAATAACCTTCCATTGGATTGTGTGAGTGATAAATTTTGTTCCATAGGGAACCGAGAAGGTTTGACCCCTAAGAATCCAGCATCATCCAAAATCTCCAAGGCATATTTACGTTGCGAAAAACTGATTCCATGCCGTGACCTGGCAACTTCGATGCCAAGGAAATACTTCAGCCGTCCCAAATCCTTAAGCTTGAATTGGTTGGCTAAAAATGATTTCGTGTTCTCTATGTCCTCCAAATTGTTCCCTGCCAATATGACATCATCAACATATACGAGTAATGCCAGGAGGTTACCTTGACGACTTCGGACGAACAGAGAGTAGTCGGATCGTGACTGTTGAAATCCCGCAGCTTTGAGGGCAGTAGACAGCTTAATAAACCACTGCCTAGACGCCTGTTTTAAACCGTACAACGACTTGTGCAATTTGCAGACCCTATGCTCCCCCTTTCGTCCGAAACCCGGAGGCAAAGACATGAACACCTCCTCATTAAGATCACCATTTAAAAACGCGTTGTTCACATCCAATTGGTGGAGATGCCAACCACGCAGAGAGGCCACACTGAGCAGGACACGGACTGTCACCAGTTTGGCAACTGGAGCAAAGGTTTCCCTGTAATCAATCCCTTCAACTTAACTGTATCCCTTTGCCACTAAGCGGGCTTTGTGGCGTTCGACTGTACCATCAGCCTTCAATTTCACCTTATACACCCATTTACAGCCGATCGGCCGTTTATGAGATGGCAACGGCACCAAGCTCCAAGTCCCATTGGCCTGCAGGGCATCAATTTCAGATTTCATGGCAGCACGCCAGTGTGGGTGTTAGACGACCTGAGAGAAACTGGCAGGTTCTTTGAGGTGGGTAAGTGTGGCAAGGTATGTTTTGTGGGTGTGAGAAAGATGATCATAAGACAAAAAATGAGAAAGTGGGTGAGCCGTACCTGAACGAGCGACCAAGTTCGTTGATGACGATGGTGCGGTCCTTGAGGGGAGGCTAGTCTCGAGGTGAAAGTCCTGCAAATAGGCAGGCGGCCGAGTGGTGCGACCGTCGCGGCGCGGAGCTGGGGTGAGAGGTGGGGGGGACGGAGCAGGTAGGTCGGCAGTGGGTGAAAGTGGTAAAGGGATAAGTGGAGATGTGGGTGTGGGGGGGGGAAGAAACAGGGGAAGATGGGGGTAGATCCGTGGGTGGGTCGAGTAAAGGAGACTCGGGTGGGCCGGTGGGTAGGGGTGGCCCATCAAGAGGGGAAGGCAGGTCCATGTCGAAATGTGAAGAGGGGCCAGGATGAGAGGATGAAAAAGTGTGTAAATTGGGCGGATCAGTGGATGCAACGGAGTAGGGAGGAAGTAAGAAAGGAAAGGTATTTTCAAAGAAACTCACATCACGAGAAACAAGGACCTTTTGTTGACTAAGATCAAAAACGCGATATCCTTTTTTACCATGGGGATATCCCAGAAAAATGCACCGAGAGGCTCTTGGATCAAATTTGGAACGATTTTGGGTATGGGTAGAAGTAAAACACAAGCAACCAAAAACACGCAAATGGGAATAATTGGGAGAGCGGTGAAATAACTTCTCATACGGGGTTTTGCCACCAAGGAGAGGAGTAGGGGTTCGATTTATGAGATAGGCGGACGTGAGAATGGCGTCCCCCCAAAAACGAGGTGGAAGCCCGGCCTGAATAAGCAATGCACGCGCCATATTTAACAAGTGTCTATGTTTTCTTTCAGCAACCCCATTTTGTTGTGGAATGTTGACACAACTAGTTTGATGGATTATCCCTTTATCCGCTAGAAGCTCCCAAGTTTGAATTCAGGGCCATTGTCACTACGTATGATCTTAATTGGGGAATCAAATTGAGTGGCAATCATATTGATGAAATTAACTAGAAGAGTCCTAGCATCAGACTTGTGTTTCATAAGGTAAATCCATGTGCATCGAGTGTAGTCATCAACAATAGTAAGAAAATATTTTGCACCCGAAATGGAAGCAATTTTATAACCACCCCATATATCAATATGAATTAAATCAAAACAAGAATGAGTAGTAATTGAACTTGAAGGAAAAGGAAGTTTGGTTTGTTTAGCTAAAGGACAAATTGCACACTTGTCAGTATCACAAGAGGCTTGTTTAAAATTGGAAAAAGAGAATAAGGGAAGAACTCTGGAAGATGGGTGTCCAAGACGTTGGTGCCAAAGGGTTGGGTTGGATTTTTGTGCCTGATTACATGTTCCTTTCTTGGTGTGATCGATATATTAGAGGCCCTCCCGTTCAATTCCCGTCCCAATCATCATCCCCGAACATAGGTCCTGTATAATACAAAATTGGTTCAAAAAGATTGTTATACAAGATGAATTGGCTAACTTGCTAATTGAAATTAAATTCAATTTGAAATACGGGACACACAAAACGTTCTCAAGGATGAGAGTGGGGGACAAGATGACTTTGCCAATGTGGGTCACTTGGGCCACAGACCCATTTGGCATTTCTACAGTGTGATTAGTGACCGGCCTTGAAGTAGAAAATAGGTTGGGATCATAGATCATATGGTCCGTGCAGCCACTGTCCAAAATCCAAGTACTCTGTTTGCCATTAGAGTTAAGTGAAAAAGCTTTACCTGAAAGTTCTTCATGGGTTGTGGAATTACCAACATGATTAGCGGAGGAAGACTTGCTTTGCAGCACACTCAATATTTGTTTGCATTCTTCAGCAGTGAATGGGAATTTCATCTCCTTCCTTTCCGTCAGACAAGTTGCTGCTTGGTTCCCCTTGGAAATCACGATACCATGATCAGCCTCGGCTGCTGCTGCCTTCTTTTTGCGGCAATAGTCGGCCGTATGACCCTTTCATCCGCAAAATGCACACTTTAGGTGTGCACGGCAATTCTTGGCAGTGTGATTTGTTTTGTTGCACTTGGTGCACTTCAACTCACCTTTTTCTCCTTCGATTTCATGGCTGGATCTCTTCACGGCAAACACGGCCGCATCTGGTTGTACTTGGGCTTTATTCGCTGTTACTTCCTATTGTTTTTCATGTCGTAGTACAAGAGAGTATGCTTTGTTCACGGTTGGTAAAGGATCCTGCAGTAAAGTGTTGCTACGAACACTTGCATATGAGTCACTGAGACCCATAAGAAACTTCATGGTCTTCTGCGTGTCCAAGTATGCAGCCACTTCCTTGACCGATCCACAGGTGCAAATTGGGAAGGTGCACAAAGCATCACGTTCGTCCCATAGTCCCTTTAATTTCGTGAAGTAAGATCCCACAGACATACTTCCCTACACACAATCATGAATCTCGTTCTCGATATTGAACAGTTGAACCACGTTCACATGTGAGAACCTCTCCTTCAATTCCAGCCACATCTGCCTAGCATTCTTGCAATTAATCACGCTGCTGGCGATGTCTTTCGACATCGACCCTAGCAGCCAAGTTTGGACTAATTTATTGCAGCGATTCCACTGCTGCCATTCATTTGGATCCTGTCCATTCGGCTCCACGATCGAACCGTCCACGAGTCCGATTTTGTTTTTGACCGTTAAGGCCATAGTCATGGATTGTCTCCATGTGCTGTAATTATCTTCGACCAAAGGCTGCGGCACAAGGATAGCACCGGGTTGGTCTGAATGATGAAGGTATAGTTGGTGATTGGGATTATCCCACTTGGTTCCCGAAGCCGTGTCTGATGGTTTGTTCTCTGCCATGGAAGTCGGCTAGGGTTGTGTTGCCCAGATCAATGCTCTAGTACCATGTAAGAAATTGATATGCAATTGATTGTATTTACTCAAGAGGTGGAGTCACCAATTTATAGTTACAGAAGCATCCTAATATGGTTCCTACAATCAAGCTAAGTCAACTACAAATAAGGAAACAAATCATTTACAATATTTGACAGATTCTACATTCCATTCTTAGCTCGATCTTCTTCAACACTTTGTGCGATGAAATTTGCTCTGTCGCGGAAACATATTTTTGTACTAGTGATATTAGATTTTAGCAGTTGGATTCAACAAATTTACAAATATAAAACTAAAAAAATACACATATGGTTGGCCAACACCACTAACTAGAGAAATCTTGGCCTAAATTTGCCCCATGAACGAATATTTAATTAAAACTCATATTTGTTCCAAAAGTTAAAGTAAGTTAGAATAAATTTAGAACTTAAAATTTAAGTTTCCCCCAGAGTTGGAGTATAGCATCCTGAGAAAAGTCTTCGTTCAAAAGTCGTACAAGACGAGCTCTGATTATTCGACTTCTGACGTTACTACTTTGGACTTCAGTTGTCCTCAGAAAAGTCTTCTTTTGAAAGGTGACATGGATATATGCAAATTATTCTGAGGATCAGAGAGAAGAAGACAGTTTGCGTAAATTAATAAGATACATTAGTAATAGAGAAGGTCTTCTTTAATACATATTAAAAATTGGGTAGTTGAATCTTTGATACAATCACAATGAACGTGATGGATTTTTTTCACTAGTGTTGAACATATGAAATCAACAAAACTAATGCGATTATAAAAATTATGGTTTCTCCAGCAGTTACTTTATTGTCTTTCTCTTTTTTTTTTTTTTTTTTTTTTGTCAAACGATATATTTTGTTTGATTATATATTAGATTAGTCACCAATAGAGTTTTAACTTATGTTGTCAAGTAAAGGCTCAACACCTTTCCACAACTGTGATAAATGGCAACTTACATTGTCTTTCTCTTATTAACTTGCTATAACTTTTCTTGCTCAACAAAATGACATTTTATAATTAACAGACGATTTGGTTGATTGTAGGGGGTTCTTCATGACTGGAGTGATGATGACTGCATTCGTATTCTTAATAAGTGCCGGAAGCTGTTCCTAAGGACACGGGGAAAGTGATAATTATAGATGCCGGTATCGACAAAAAATATGAGAAAGAAAACAAGAAGCTAGCAAATCTAAAATTGATGTTAGATATGGCAAAGAAAGGAGCTTGAATAAGCATTGGTTTTGTATTGAGATGCTTCTGAAAAAAATGGGTATCAAAACAAGTTGAGAGCTTTTTTGTGTTTGGTAAACATTCAACTTCAATTTTTTTCACAGTTTTTGGTGAAAAAAGCCAAAAACACAAAGCTGCAAAACCCAACTTTAAAAAACCGGCTTTATTTCACAACTGTTTAATCTCACAGCATAGTAGAAACAATTTTTTTTTTCAAAACACATCAATACCAAACCAGCCCAAATGGGGTGAGCGGTTCGTGTCGGGCGGCTTTAGTGGACACAGTGTCACATCTGTTCCTGCTATCCAATATTCTGTTATTCAAGTTTTTCTTTAAGTTTAACGAATACAAATTTAATGATTGTATTCTCAAATAAGTGTTTCGTTGTAATTTTAAATTTACTTTGTGGTCCTTTTGTCTTGCTATGTGCAGTCTGCTTTGCAGTCTTTGGATGGTTGGCAATAAAATTGTATGAAACTTCTTGTGGCTGTTATGAGCCTTTCTAATCAATGGGCATGTTTTTGGGCAATGATGCTGATAAATATGGAGGCAGGTTCTCTGCTCGTCCACTTTTTGTGCTCTTCTGTTTATGTTGTCATAGTTAAGTCATATTAATATTTTATATTACTATTCATTTTTGTCTTATTATATCTATAAAAAAATAATATAAAATGTTTACGTGGCTTAACCGTGGCCACATAAAACAGGAGGACATGGGAGGGCACGGGAAGTGGAAGGGCAAAGAATCTGCCTCTGATAAATAAAGGGAAAATTTTTTAAAGAAATTTTACAAAACCACTTATCCAACTATGAGACTCAAAGATTAGAGTAAAAACACTTTATCATGTACTTCAAGAATTCGACTTTCGCTCTTCGCTTTTATCTACTTTAAAATTTAGGGTATCGTTTGAGCAAAAGGAAAGTGTTTTACGTTAAAATAGGTGGCATATGCAATATCTGCTGGACTAGTTTTCTTGACAGAATCGGGACCCTAATGAGCAACTAAAGAGAAGAAAATCAATCAGTATTTGAGCATGATAATAGAATAACATTATATCTTTTGCATGACCTTCATATCACTGAGGTCTTTTGTAAGAAAATTCAACACTTAGTAATAGGTGGTTAATTAACTTGAGACAATATTGATGACGTTGGTGGTGGACCATGCTGAGACTTAAATTTATGAGTTCATGTCAAGCAAATCAACTCCATATCTCGCAAGTTGTTGAAATCCAACATCCTCTTAGTTGAAATTAAGTGCCCTCTTTTGGATTCAACTCTAGTTAGATTATGGCAGGATTCACTTTTTAAATTTTAGTTGAAATCCAACATCCTCTTAATTGAAATTAAGTGCCCTTTTTTGGATTGAGGAACAACTCTTATGACGTGTTTACGAATCCATAATCAAAATTAAAATACAAAATTGGATTCCAATGACAAGATATGCCCTCGCTTACTAAACTTGGAAAGTAAAAAAGAAGGTGGGACCTACACAAAATAAGGAATTCAATTCCTCATATGAAGGAATTGGACACCATAATAGAGGTGGTATTTCAATTCCGAGTATATGGATGAACTCGGAATCCAATTTTCTTGCCCATTATGCCCTTAAATATTTACTATAATTCCAGTTTTGTTGGCCATCACTGCCCACTGCCCACTGCCTAGCAAACGATCTATTTTGCTCGGCTATTTTTCTTGAATTTCTTGTTTCTTTAATAAACATTTTCAATTGTACACATGCTATACATGTGTTTATTAAAATGTTGAAAATAAAATTTACAACAGAAAAAATATAAAGTGGTCGCTAAAGCTCTTTGGTGACGACCATCAAATAATTTTTCATCGTTGAACGATTTTTCATCGGTGAGAAACTGTTCATATCTTTAATGACTATTTCTGAATAATTATTTTCTAATTAAAAATTTAATTTGTTTTGGAAAAAGAATAACTGATAAAATAAATATAGACAGGGAGTACCTCACCATCAATCAAGCTAGATAAAATAAATCATTTATTCAGAACTTTTCTTCCTTGTAGTATGGGCATACTTATTTACATATTATTTATAGACAAGTCTATTTCCTTTTTTTGCTATTTTCTTTATGAATTAAACTCCCAAAACATCTGTCTCATTCAGTGTATTAAATATCGATAATATCGGCGATATTTCGCTGATATTATCGTTTTTCAGAGGCTCCGATATTTTCCCACGTATCAGTCTCATTATCGTCAAAATATCGCGATATTATCGATAATATCGATAATATCGCGATATATTCATTCGATATTATCGAAAAAGTCGTCGTGGATCCGTCGTCGGAAAGGCAGCCGAGGCTACGTCGTCCCCCCAGCTACCCAGATCTTTGTGCAATCCATGCTCAAACCCAAGATCTGCGCCTCAACGGCGCCGATTCCCCCACCGTTGTCGAAGTCGCGACGAAAGAGCTCGCAGAACGGATCGCAGTTGTAGATCCAGAACCCGTGGTTTGTCCCCACGGCGAAGCAGGCGTGGTCTTGGTTGAAGCAGACGTGGGGGTTGAGGTTGGGGTTTGGGGGCGATTGGGGGTCGTGGTGGTCGTCGCTGGAGTCAACAACAGAGGTGGGGTTGTTGTCGGTGGGATCGGTGAGGAAGGCGGAGAAGGATCAAAAGAACTCTCCAGAGAGTTCCTAGGTTCGCCGACGAGGCGGAATACGCGGAGTAGGAGAATGCCATGTGGAAGAAGGATCGAGAAAGGTCTCTGTGTGTGGGTATGGGAAAAGGGAGAAGAGAGAAAGATCGAGAATTCGAGAGATCTATGAGATCTATGTGTGTGTTTATGGGAGAAGGGAAAGGGAGAAAAGAGAAGGATCCAAAGATGAGTCGTGTGTGCATGTGTTGTTGTGCGTGTGTGGTGGCGTGTGTGATCCCTGTGTGTGCGTGTGTGTGTGTGTGTCGGTGGCGTGTGTGTGTGTAGGTGGTGTGTGACGGTGTGAGAAAAGAAAAGCATCTAAATAATTCAACTTTTACAGCTTTTAGGAATGGTACAATTTTTGACAAGACAAAAATAATGGTGGTTTCATGCATCAAGATTCAAAACCGTGTGCCACACGTGATATTCTTTCACATTCTCAGAGGTGGAGTATCAGATGATCACACATTTTTTTACCATGGACAAAAATAATGGTGGTTTCATTCAAAAGCATCTAAATAATTCAAAACACAGACAACTTTTACAATTACAACTTGTACAATTTCAGAACATGGACAAAAATAATGGTGGAGTATCAGACCATGGACAACTTTTACAATTTCAGACCATTCAAAATCGTGTGCCACTGTATTATTCTTTCACATTCTCAGAGGTGGAGTATCAGATCGTCACACATTTTTTGACCCTTCGAAAATTAAAACCTCTATTACACCTTTTCGTTTCTTCTTCTTCCCTTACCCCTTTTCAAAGTCATTTCAGATCTATTCCAGAGCTTCAACACAAAGGGTTCCATATTTAAGGTAAGTTTACGAACTTATATTTATATTATTGTAATTTATACTTGCATGTTAATTTTTTGAAGTAATTAAGTAATGTTGTATAATTATTCCCTAGAATAATTTTAATATGTTTAATGTTATTTATTATTTTATTATCAAATTGGATTATTATTCATTAATATTAGGTTTTATTATTCCATATTATTTTTATAATTACTTAAATTCTTACAATCATTTTCTTTACTTCCTATTTAATTCTTCTGTAAAATAACTTTACTTCCTCTTTTCTTAACTTCCTATTTAATATGTTTCTGTCACTACTATATTTTTTGGCGAAAAAATAATTGCCTAATTTTCATGAAAAATAAATATAAGTACGTTTAAGATGTCCAGTGGAGTTACTAAACGTGATCCAGCTTGGGAACATGGAGACCCAATAGACGGAAACAAACATGGCACAATTTGCAAATATTGTGGTCGGGTAATGAAGAGTGGCGGAGTAACACGACTTAAGTACCATCTTAGTGGATTAGATCCAGCACATAATGTCCAACGATGCGATAATGTCCCCCCAGAAGTGAATGCATTCATCAGCACATTATTAAAAAATAAAAAACAGCAGAAGGAAAAGATAACACATGGAATGGAAAATATTCGAGCTGGGCTACGAGGAGAAGTCTATGGCCAAGCGGTTGACAGTGATGATGATGACGATGAGGACGAATGTGATGATGACATGGGACCTGAAGAACGACGCAGTTTGAAACAAGCATTACGTGCCTCCAAACAGTCAGCATGGGAAAGAGAACACCTTCATAAAATTCCTAATAGAATACAAGGTTTCGGGACAAGTGGTGGTGCACAAATGAGACGGGGAGGCAGTCTTAGAGAATCACAACCAACACCACCAATAGCCCCAAGTTTATATAAGTCATCCAAAGCACGTCAAAAGAGTGTTTGGAGTTATTTCACTGGAGGTAATATGAAGGAGGGAATGGGGCGTCTAATTAGCAAGTTCTTTATCTATGAAAATGTCCCTGCTGAGAAAGCATCATCACATCATTTCAAAAATATGGTAGTGGGATGTCAACAGGCCGGTGTTGGAGTACAACCTCCCACTCCCTATGAGATAAGAAATAAATATTTGGATATGGAGTATAAAGACATTGGCGAGTATGTGAACAAGTTGAAGTCAAAGTGGGAAACTAATGGTTGCACAATCATGTGTGACGGATAGACTGGCCCGACCAGATTGTCTATCATAAACTTCATGGTATACTCCAAGGGAAAGACAATTTTTTTTAAGTCTGTTGATGCTTCAGACCATATAAAGAATTACAAGTATATTTACAAATTATTGAGGGATGTAATCATGGAGGTGGGAGAACATAATGTTGTCCAAGTCGTGACCGACAACGGTTCTGCATTTGTCAAAGCTGGAATAAAGTTAATGAAACATCATAATGTGTTTTGGACATCATGTGCAGCACATTGTATTGATCTCATGTTTGAGGCAATGGGGAAGAGAGAGAATGTTGCTACTGTGGTAAAAAGAGCTCGAACGATCACAAATTATATTTACAATCACGGTTGGTTGTTGGCAAAGATGCGTGAATTTTGCAAAGGAGACATTATTCGTCCAGCTACCATTCAATTCGCCACCAACTATATTGCATTAAACAGCCTACTTAAGAAGAAAGCATGGTTGAAGTAACTATTCACTAGTGACGATTGGGCCAACCACAATTTGAGCCGCTCAAATGTAGATCATATGGTGGAAAGTATAGTGCTTGATCATGCTTTTTGGACACAATCAAAACATGTGTGCCAAGTGTTTGAACCTCTTTACAAAGTTTTACGGATCGTTGACACAGAAGTGTATCCTACTATGGGGGCAATATATGAGTTGATGCGTGTAGTGAAGGATGAATTGGAAAGAAAACATGGTGCAAGGTGAGTCATAAAGATAATTGAAGATCGATGGTATAAAACATTATACCACGATTTGCATTCAGCAAGTATAAATTATGTCATAATTTGTAATTCATTTCTTTAATTGCATAAGTATTATTTCTCTTATTAGAGTATGTGTTTCTTTGAACAGCATATTATTTGAATCATCGATACCAATACAGACCCGGTGTTGGAGATGATGGTACCCTTATACGTGCTGTACATAATGTATACTCTAAATTAGACCATGCATCACCAGCAGTTGGCCAATTTGGAAATGAGGTACACAATTACTTAAATTATAATAATTACTTTGTTGGATTAAATTAACACGATTTATTGAATTCAGCTAACATGGTTTAAAGATGCAAGAAGAACTTTTGGAGAACCAACATCAGTTGCTGCTCGAACAAAAATGTCTCCTAGTGAGTGTAAACATATTTCACGATAAGTTTATAATAGAATTGGTTGGAGTTATTAGGCCTATCAACATTGTTTTTCATTGTAGCTGAATGGTGGATCATGTATGGGACCGATGCACCAACTGTGAGAAAGTTAGCAATCAAAGTATTATCACAAACAACTTCCTCATCTGCTTGTGAAAGAAATTGGAGCACACTTGCACTCATACACACAAAGCAAAGAAATAGGTTGGCTCATAGTCGGTTGGAAAAATTAGTTTATTGCTACTACAACATGAATCTTCAAATTCGAGATAAGGAAGCAGAAATAGATCATGTCGACCGTGGTGACCCACTAGATGTGTTTGATATTGTTGCTGAAGATGATGATACAGAGGGTAACCAACTTTATCAATAGATTAGACATCTTCATTTAGATGATGATTAAGGCAACCCAGCTCTCAGAGTTGCTGAAGAAGCACGTAATGAAAGGATAAATGTAGAAAGAGTATTAACGGAGGAGGTGGGATCTAGCAGCGCTGACTCTTTGGAAGAACTTTTGCGCCCAAAACCAAGTAACACTGGAATTCCACCTTCTTCCAATCCTACACAACCACAACATCGTGCTGATACTAATGATAGCTCTAGTACAAGATCAGGAGGAGACTCACCTACCACCGGAGGTGGGAATGATGAAGGATATAGTGGAGCTGAAGGTAGTGGTGGTGGATATGGAAACTATGTTGGACCACCTCCCGGATTTATGAGCCCCTTCACTGGTGAGGCAAACTTCACGCATGCAACACAGGATGAGGACCATGGCAGTAGGCGGGCAGGACCAGGAATTGGTGCCATAGGGAATGACTATACTCGTAGAGAAAGATGCAAGGGGATTTTGTCAAGTCAAGAAGATGACTCGTTATCTATAACTTCGGACTCTGTTGGAGTGGGAAGTAGTAACTATGGTTATACTCATAACCAACAATTTCCCTACCCTTCATATCCCATTCCTGTTGGGATGGAATCGAGCGACTCATGGAAACAATCCGAGACTCAATCTTCAAATGATTTTGCTTATGGACAAGGTCAACCAATCTCGGATCCATATGGGTGGCATGTTAACAATTACATGCAAAACTATTTTAGGGATTTATCATTTGATAACTACTCTTCACAATACACTCACTCTACACATAGAGATGATGAAGATAGTGAAAAATTTGAACCTCATAGGAACTCTATGTGGTACTAAGTTACTCATGTATCTTACCATGCAATGTATAAAGTGTAAAATATTGTACTAATTCATTATATATAAATGATTATGGTGTGTTTAAACTTCTTTCATTAATTACTACATATTTTCTACACTCACAATGTTTGCTAGCTCGCTATATAATCAACTTGATAATGTTAAATCCATCATGCAATGCATTTCCTTCCAATTTTTTATGATAAACTAATAGATAATTGACTAAATAAATATCCTGCAAAGTTTCAATAAAAATTTTCAAGTTTTTCTTATAATTTCCGTGGTTTCCATATTGTTTTTATCGATATCGATATTATCCCGATATTTCCATCGATATTTCGGTGTTTTTAAACTACTAATATTTCCGATATCATCGATATTTAATACCTTTGTCTCATTACATATGTATTGTCTTTTTCAGTTTCGAGCTGATCCTTGCCAACAAACGTACTCTGACTGTTTGACTTCCAATATTCGTGGTCTGACTATTCGTCGCCTGAGTCCTGACGTTACTACTTCGGTCTTCAGGATACTAAGAAAAGTCATCGCCTAAAATCAATAGGTCTGACTATTCGACACCTAAATCCTGACGTTACTACTTCGGTCTTCAGGCATCCTAAGAAAAGTGTTCGTCTAAAATCAATAGGATGTTAATCCCGTAAATAAGACAAAATCTTCTTTAATACATATTGAAAATTGGGTAGTTGAATCTTTGATGCAATCACAATGAAAGTGATGGATTTTTCTTTTTTCACAAGTGTTGAACATATGAAATCAACAAAACTAATGTGATTATGAAAAATTGGTTCCTCCAGCAGTTACTTTATTGTCTTTCTCTTATTAACTTTCTATAAGTTTCCATGCTCAACAAAATCACATGTTAGATCATCTCCAACCTTTGACCTAAAACCTAAAATTTTTAGCCCAGAAACAGTTTTTTTGTTCCAACCTTTTTGGTCTAAAATTTTAGCCTCAGATTATTAAAGAATGAATTTCGACAATTGTTTTTGTTAAAGTAACTTTTTTTATAAAATAAAAATTATGTAAACCATCATAATTTAATTTTATGAACATTTTAGCCTAAAAATATTTAGATTCTGACAAATATTGAAAAATCACTAACCGACACCATGAAACTCGTTAAACACTATGAAAAAAATATGAAACAAATAAAAGATTTTTTTTTATAATTATTTTAGCCGTTAGATTTAAATTTGGACCGTTAAATATTTTTTTTTACCATTGAATTTTATCATATTAGATCTTAACCATTGGATTCAATGAATTTATAAATATAAAACTAAATAAAATATACATATATGGTGAGTCAACCCCACTAATCATGGGCTAAATTTAGCTTCCATTTGAGTTTTAGGGTTTAGGACACATTTTAGCCTTGGGTTGGGTTGAGTTTTGGGGGGGAATAGAAGTGGAAATTTGAGTTTTATCCCAGGGTTGGAGAATGCCTTATAAGAGCAACTCCATCGTTGCTAAGGTCCCCAAGGCTATTCACTATTTAATCCACCAAGTGAACAGTAACTGCCCTTAATGAACAATAACAACTTTTTGCATCTCCACCCTTACACTGAATAGCCCTGGTAATAGGCAATAAAATATTAGTATTTTTTTATTTATAAAATAATACAAAATAATTTTATTTGTAATTTCGGATAAGATTTTTAATCGTTCTCGTTGCGCCACGTGTCATTATCCGAAAAGACAATTATTGGTGATAGATTTCGATAAGATTTTTATCCAATGCCGCCGTGCCACGTGTCGTTACTTTTTCAGAATCGTTAAGGATAGATTTTCAATAATATTTTTAACCAATCACGTTGCGTCACGTGTCACAATCTGTTTACCATCTTTGAGGATAGATTTTGATCAGATTTTTAACGAATGATGGCATTCCATATGGCATTATCTACAACATAATCCCTTATGAATCCTCCATATAATCCACCATCCATCCTCAGAAATCTCACGCCAATTTTCTTAAGATCTCTATCATTATTCATAGTTTTTGCTTTCTTCTTCACCAAAATCAAAATATGTATCATTATTCATAGTTTCTCATTCCTTCTTACAATGTCTTCTTCTTTAAAGATGACGTGGGAAATCAATCAGCAAGAGGAAGAATTGTTTAACCAATAAGAAGGAACGTTCAATCTCCAGGTGGCCCAAAATGAGATGGAAGAGGATGATGAGCGTATAAGGAGAGATGACGAAGCAAGAATGGCAAGAGCTTCACATTCCAGTCGAGTCATCCAAGTTGTGGCTCAGATATGCAGGCCAAGCCATTTCGCAAACCTTGATAGAAGCAGGCAATGATGAGGTACGGATCTCTTGGACGATTATTTTGTCTGTAACAGTGCATTCCCTGATATGTACTTTAGACGTCGTTTTAGAATGGAACAACATTTGTTCAACAAAATCATGATTGTTGTTTGCAACTATGATTCTTACTTTGTACAAAAGAATGATACTTTTGGTGTTATGGGTCTCATTTCTGAGCAAAAAATTATTGCTGCCTTGCGGATGCTTGCATATGGAGTATCTGCATACCAAGTGGATGAGATAGCGAGGATGGGGAAATCAACCATTCTTGAGTCCCTGATGAGGTTTTGCAGAGCAATCGAATCTATCTACACCACAGAGTACCTCCGGAGGCCTACTGAGATGGACTTGCAAAGGCTTCTGAAGAAGGGCGAGATGCGAGGTTTTCCTGATCTGCTAAATTTTCCCCACTTTGAAGATTACTACTAGCTTGTGCCAAGGCGTCTCTCCACGTACTAAACGATTGGCCAAGTAATTTCCAACGACTGGACATCGATTCTTTGGTTATTTTCCCACTAATTTTCTCAAGAAAATTGGTATAAATAAGACTCCACATTTCTCGCAACTGTATCTCATTACCCGTAATCAGATCATGAGTAACTTCAACCCAGCTAGTACACAACGCAACATCTTCAATAAGCGTCCAATTCATACCTGCATCAGTAGTCATTTTGTTGGAAAAAAAATTGGATTGAAACTTTGAGAGAAAGATAGGAATGTAGTTGAAAGTAGTTGAGAAAATATGAAATTGTGGTGTAAGGTAGAAGATAATGAGAAAGTATTTATAGAAAAGTAAAATCAATTTTTTTTTAATTTTTCAAATTTTTTTTTTGGATTTTTATTAATTTTTTACATTTTTAAAATTTTTTTATTCACCTAATTAATCTCTGCCGTTGGATTAAAAAAATTTTGAATTCCAACACTTCAGATTGTGCCATGTGGCACAACGGTAATATTTCTGATTTTTAAACAGTTTTTTTTAATTTATAAAGACGAATAACTTGGACCGTTGATCTCAGATCCAACTGCTGAAATTAAATAAAGTTTTTAATTTTTTTTTACCGTTGGAAATGCAACTGTCCATAAATTGTTGCCGTTGAAATCCAACGGACGAGGAGAAGCCACGTGGCCTCCCCAATGGTAACATTTGTAAAATGCACTGCAGGCCCCATGTCTAAAATATTGTTGGAAGACGCGTGCCCATGTGTGCTTGAAGAGCACTCGCTTGACGCAAAAAACATAAAAAATGTGGCTGACGTCGCCCAGACGTCAACCTTGCGTCACGTTGCCTTCGGGCTCTCGGGCTGGCAACTCGTGCGGGGCCTCTCCCTCAGGCCCGCTCGGGCTCCATCGCCAGCACACGCTGGACCAAGTCACTCAGGCTCTCTGGCCCTGTTCCATTGCCAGTCCACCGGGCAATAGCCCATGGTGGAACTGCTCTAATACACAGACAATTTGGTTGATTGTAGGGGGTTCTTTATGACTAGGGTGACGAAGACTGCAGTTGTATCCTTGAAAAGAGCCGAGAAGCTGTTCATAAGGACACAATGTCACCTGTTCCTGCTATCCAATATTCTGTTATACAAGTTTTTCCTTAATGATGTGAATTTGTATTCTCGAATAAGTGTTTCGTTGTAATTTTAAATTTACTTTGTGGTCCTTTTGTCTTTCTATGTGTAGTCTGCTTTGCGGGTTGGCAATGAAAATTTGTGAAACTTGTTGTGGCTGTTATGAGACTTTCTAATCTAAATGGGCATGTTTTTGGGCAATATAGTGCTATTCAAATATGGAGTTTAATTGCATGCGATGATGCTAATAAATAAAGGGAAAAGTTTTAAAATAAATTTTACAAAACCACTTATCCAACTATGAGACTAAAAACTTGAGGAGTAAAAACACTTAAAACATGTAAATCAAGAATTCGACTTTCACTTTTCGCTTTTATCTACTTTAGAATTTAGGGTATCATTTGAGCAAAAAAGAAAGTGTTTTACGGTAAAATAGGTGGCAGAAAGAAAGAGTTTTTGGATAATTATTTTAGAGAATTATTACTGACATTCCAAATTTCACATTCTACATTTTAAACTTTCTATATTTAAAAAGAAAAATACATTTATGATGATTGTAGAATAATTTTTTTAAAGTACCAATAACACTTCCTTTATTTTATCATTAAAAATGATTTATTTGGAAGAGAAAATGAGAGCAACTGATAGAATAAATACAGACAGAGAGTACCTCACTAAAAAGTTGGATTAAACTCCCAAAATATCCGTCTCAATACATACATACATACATATATATATATATATATATATATATATATATATTGTTTTTTTAGTTTCGAGCTGATCTTGGACAACAAACGTTCTGACAATTCGACTCCATCGTCCTGATGTTACTACTTCGGACTTTAGGCATCCTTCGAAAAGTCTTTGCCTAAAATCAATAGGATATTACCACTCAGTATTACGGTAGTATTCATCTTCATTTAGAAGTGAGGGGTCATAAGTTCGAATTTCGTGAATGGCGAATTCGTTACCAAATTAGGCTGTCCATTGTGTAGTTTAACTAAAGTTTCCCTTCTTCTAGTGTAAAAATATAGATGTACTAAAAAAAATCAATACGATATTAATCAGTAATAGACAAAGTCTTCTTTAATACACATTGAAATTGGGTGGTTGAATATTTGAAATCACAATGGAAGTGTTTGATTTTTCGTAAGTGTTGAACATATGTATTTCATCAAAGCTTCAACTCTAATCTCTTCCAGTAAATTGTGTGTATATATAGTGCTAGCTTAGAGCCTGAGAAACACACACAAAAAGATGGAAGAGAAACAAAGAGAGTTGACATGGGAAGAGGAAGAGGAAGGGGCCACAGCGGAGATGTGGAAATATGTGTTCGGGTTTACTGAAATCGCGGTGGTAAGATGTGCCATTGACCTCGGAATAGCTGAAGCAATTGAAAACCATGGAAGCCCCATGACACTCTTAGAGCTCTCAACTGCTCTAAGTTGTGATCCTTCTCACCTTTACCGAATCATGAGGGTACTAGTCCACCGCAAAATATTCAAAGAAAAACCCACCCAATCAGGCTCCAATGGTTATGCACAAACACCTTTGTCTCGCCGGCTACTAAAATCCGCAGAAAATAGCATGGTGGATTTGCTCTTGATGGGGAGTAATCCGGTAATGATGGCACCATATCTACGCCTGAGTACCCAAGTTCAAAGAAACACTAGTGATGCAGTGTTTGATGAAGTACATGGCAGTGACCTATGGAACTACGGTGCGGAAAACCCTGATCACGGCAAGGCTTTCAATGATTCAATGGCCTGTGATGCAAGGTTAGCTGTGCCTGCAGCGCTTGAAAGTTGTCCAGAGGCGTTCAAAGGGATTGAGACAATAGTAGATGCTGGTGGGGGTAATGGGACCACGGCGCGTTTGTTGGTTGAGGCCTGCCCTTGGATTACTAAGGGCATTATCTTTGATCTTCCTCATGTTGTGTCTACTATTCCAGAGTGCGATCGCATTGAGAAAATTGGAGGTGACTTTTTCAAATGTATTCCAAAGGCTGATGCTGTAGTTATGATGGTAAGTATCTATGAAATCAAAAAAACTAATGTGCATACAAAAATTGTGGTTTCTCAAGCACTACTCCTTTACTTTATTGTAATTTGGATAAATCTTAGTTTACTATCCTCATATTTCATGGTTTTGAATATTTAGTATATAAAGTTTTTTTCATCCCAGAATCATATCTAAAACGTTAATTTTAGAACAGTCTCATACATGAGTTAGTCAACCTGTAAAGTCTGTTGTTAACTAATGACGTGGCGCTTATGTAGACAATGACTGAACATCACGCGTCATTATGGGGTCTACGTTAAAATTATGACAAAAAAAATAAAAATAAAAATCTTTTTGTTACTCGTCTTCCTCCCAGAGGAAGATTGATCCGCCCATCCGTCCTCAATCCCCTCCTCCCTTCTTTCCTCCGCGTCCCACCCAACCTTCCTCTACTACCTCACCCTCCGGCCACCTCTTCTTCCAGATTAGCGGGACCCACCTCCTTCCCCCTCGTCAAATGTCCCTAGCCAAACTCGAGTACCTTTCTGTGGTCTCGTCGGTTTAAGCTTATCCGCCAACACCTCTTAGGAGACTTCACCTTCACAGATTCCTTCATTTCTCATCTCAATTTCCAATCCCAACCAGTTAAGCCAGAGTACTCATCCCTCTCTGAATCAGGGCCCAGCACTCTCCTTTTTTCGCTGCCTTGAGCAATCATCTCTTCATGATCCCATTTGTTTTGCCGAAGCTTGTGTGTATAGTTTTCTCCTAACCCTTTGTGTGTTCTGGATTTATTTTGTTGTATTTTTTCTGGGTTTTTATTTTACTTAGAATTATCGGCTTTTGAGATCTGAAATTGTGGCCCTGGTGGGAGTGTTTGATTTGGTTGAATGTATAAATTTTGGTTTTAGTAAAAAAAGTTGGGATTTTTTTATGGTTTAGGGGGTATTTGGGGCTGAGATTTGACCTGGGTTTTGAAAGTTTTAGCTCGAATTTTGTAAGGTTGTTGATTTTTCTGGATTTTGGAGATGAAGATTGAGATGGGTTTAGGAGGAGGGGTTTGGGATGATGAAGATAAAGCCATGGTTGCCGCAGTTTTAGGAACCAGAGCTTTCGATTACTTGATTTCGAGCTCGGTTTGCAGAAGAAGAGATGAGGGTTTGGTGCAGAGGAGAGAATGGAGGGATAAGGGAGGAAGGAGGAGAGAAGGGAGGATGGTGTAGGTTGCAGAAGAGAAGGGAGGGAGAGGGTGCGGGGAGTTGGGGGAGGTAGAAGACGAGGTTTTTTTTTTTTTTTTTTTTTTATGAACCCCTTCTAAGAAAAAGAATTTCACGTAGACCCTTAATAACACGTAGCGTTTAGTTATTGTTTACATAGGCGCCACATTATTAGTTAACGGCAGACTTAACAGTTTGATTAACGGATGTATGAGACTGTCTAAAAATTAACACTTTAAGTATGACTGTAGGACGAAAAAAACTTGATATACTAAATGTTGAAAACCACGAAATATAAGGATAGTAAACTGAGATTTACCCTTATAATTTAGAGCCAGGCTAGATCTGACAGTTTTTATTTATTTATTTTTTTTTATGTGTGTGATGAGTAGTGGATTCTTCATGATTGGACTGACGAGGAGTGCATCAGTATCCTTAAGAATTGTCGCGAAGCTATTCCTAATGACAAAGGGAAGGTGATAATCATAGATGCTGTAGTTGAAGACAATGAGAAAGATTACAACAAGCTAACACGAGTGAAATTGATGCTAGACATTGCGATGATGAACGGTACCAAAGGCAAAGAAAGGACCGCCAAGGAATGGGAGTATGTTATCCGGGAGGCTGGTTTTAGTCGGCACACTATAACACCTACTCGCACTGTCCAATCTGTTATTCAAGTATTTCCTTAAATTTGGAGAATAAAATGTTAAGGATGTGGATTTGTATTCACAAATAAGTGTTCCTTTCTATTTTCCATGTACAAGTAACTCTATTCCAGTCCTCCTCCTAGTTTTGGGATGGTTGGCAATAAAATTTGTGCTATGCACACCTTGCATGATTTCCGACAATGATGCTGATGAATAAAGGAAAATTTTTAAAGTGAACTTTGGATGCGGTTCCTAACTATCAATGTTTTTTTTACTGAAACCTTGTTGATTTTCAGTGTTTGATTGAAGTCTTTGATATTAATGTAATGATGCATTTTTATGTTGAAATCCCTGATTTGGATGAGTAGCCTTGAGCTCTGTGCCATAAATCATGTAATGATGATGTTATGCGCTATGCGCTTGTTGTGTGTGCACGAAAAACAAGAAATAAACAAGAAATTACCTCCGATATTATGCTCTAAAGACACAATCGTCCGATCCGCTGATTCCGAGGTGAATTGGTCCGTATTCAACGGTGGGATGATTTGAAATGTCTTCTTTGAATATCCGTCATAACTGTATTCTTACTTCCTCACTAAATCCCTATATTTCCCTTTCTGCTTAGAGAATATTGTAGTCTTCTTCTTCAATTTTATAACTGCCGTCGTTATATTCCCCCAAATTCCAATAACATCATGGCCTCATGTGAAGGACCATATTTCAAATACACACACACACACACACACACACACATATATGACGAATCCACATGTGATGTGTGAACAATGAAAGTTGGTACCATAAATGGGCCGTTACGACCTTCTAAAATATTTTTTATACCATGACCAATGCCCTAGTTGGTCCTATACATGTGACCCACTACCAGAAAAAGAATCGCAATAGCTAAATGATGGTGTGCAATATCGGTCAGCCAAAAACTTCCAATTATTGGATCTAATCCTCCACGAAAAGTAAGAAATTCTGCATATTTTGACCAATTCAAGGTGAAAAATAAGGTTGTTGCTTTAGCAAAATTGGGATGAAGTTGAGCCAAAAGATCCCGATTCAAGATAAATTCATGAAGGAGCAGAATCTCTTTAGGATCTACTTCAGCATTTAGAAATTGGTTAATTGGTAAAGATACATGTACTTGATGCCCCGCCCAAGAAAGAGAACCAAGGCCTGGTAGCCATGCTAAATGGTGATTCAACATAGATTCAACATCTTGGAACCAAGCTAACTTCAGAGGCAGTCAATCTATATAGATTGATTCGAAATCTAATTCAAGTCCAATATAGCACATATGGGTACATAAGAATGTATGGACTCGATTCTTTTTAATGAGTAGATCTGGTTGCAACTTCGAATATGGGATTTAAAGGGATCAAATAGGAAATGATACTCTGAATCATATAACTATAATGAAATATACGATCAACTAACATTTATCAAATTTGAAAAAGAGTCAGAAGAAATGGTTCGATCCTCTTATTTTTATTTCTCGAATCGAAAGATCCATGAATCGGGATTCTAATGCATATTGGGTTTGCAATCCTTAATAAGATCAGTTCAGGATCATGGGATCCTTTTCTATCAGATAGGAAGGGTTGTTGCACTAAATGTACTTCTAAGTAATTCTTATTTGTATCCAACCTAATACCAACCCAACTCATTTCATGAATAAAATGTGACCAAATAACAAACCAACAAAACTATTTGTTGCAAATAACATATTGTTCTTGCTTCAAAACATATAAATGTTGACTAATTTGACTGACATTGAGTCATGGTTCTCATGTAGCTAGATCCTTTGGAACTACAAGAATCCTTAGTTAGAATGGGATTCCAACACATCACCCTTTTGAAGTACTAGTTTTATTGTTTGGTTTCCCTTGTCAAAACTTGTAATTGCTACCACACATACTCATATTTTAAAGTTAGGGTATAATCCTGATCTGGGATTTCTATTAGGATTAAACCTGTCAAGATCCAACCTTCTTCACTGCAAAAGGTTTGAATCATACATTTTCATTTTCATATCAAGCTTAGTTTTTCAGATTCCTTTTGTTTAGTGTAGTTGTCTAGTCAGAAGTTCCTTATGCTATCCAACTGTCTAGGCATGCAAACTAAGACAGCCCACATGGGCCATTTAACATCTTTTCCAATGTGTGGATCTCTTACCGTTGATCTGGAAAGGTCTCTTTGGCTTGTGACACATGTCTTATTGTCCTCTCTTGTCTGAAATATCCAGCTTTTCCATTAAAGGGGCTTTCAAGGATTCATTTTTTTTAATTTTTGCTAGGATATTCACATTTCAAAAAGAGTGCATTTAGCGTAGAGTTACCTCTTAAGCTTACATACAGAAACCCTAGCCACAAAACCATCCCATGCACAAACATCCAATCATTGCATATTAGGGTTGCATTGTTTTAATGATTTTGCATTAAGCTTTTGGTCTAAACCTAAGTTTTATATCCTTCATAGACCAATCTCTCATATTTATGTTATGTTCTTCTTCAACTATTTGAACTTAAGAATCTGACTAGTCAGTTGAATTTAGATCTCATGTGCATATCATAAAATCATATCACATCATTGATCGTGTCGATCTCGGTGCCACAAGGTGATGAGCTTAGGAGGAGTTGCCACTTCATGAAGACTGAAGAAGTCCATCTCATATAAGGCAAATTTGCACAAAGGTGAAGCTGCTCCATAGATAGGGATCTAGGAATTGAGCTTGTGTGGTATTTGTATGAACCTTTGTTTACGCTAATGGATTGGACTCAGTGGAGAGTCCCCCATTTTTTAACCCAGAGGTGGGTTTTTCCGGCCAAAAACTTCCTTGTATTTAATACTTTACAAAGTTTTGTTTATAACCCTTGTTGGAGTTAAAAATTGTAGGGTTTGCTAGTATTGACACTTTATTAACCAAGTGAACTTAACTCAAGTACTAAGACTAAAACTTAATTGAGGCTCACATTGCTAAGTTTTAACCTTTTAAGTTAGTTTGGTTTATATGTTTGTGGGCTTCTAACAATCTGTACTCAGTTGATTAGTATGTCTGACTAGTCAGTATAGTTGGTTTTAAGTTTTTGTTGTAGGACATTCCACCTGGTACCAATTTCAACCTTTCCTTTTGAGATTTTGAGAAGAGTTGCTCTTTGGAGAGCACAGTACAATGAAAGTTATAAGCTGTGTTTAGGGGGAGTTATTATCTATCATTGACCTCTATGGTAGAATCAGTCAGGGGCTTGAGAGGCAATAGTTTACCCTGTGTGGCGGATGTCAACTCCAACCCTTGGAGTAGGTCCTAAAATTTACCTTCTATTCCCCCCATTTCCCAACCCTTGGGCCAATTTGGGGCCCCGCACCAAAAAATTAAGTTATTTCCTCAATGAGAGATCTAAGATTACATCAGGTGGTTCTCCAAGCCAAATAAGCTTTAAGTTAGTCGTTAAGCGCACTCTAGCTAATATGTGTGCCACCTTATTTGTCATTCGTTTACTAGACATCACCTTGGATGTAGGGAAGCTATCAATCATCCTTCACGTGTCAGCAATAATGTGCCCAAAAAGCGAATTATCATCAAATCTCTCGTGTTGTAAAGCCTTGATAACCATCAAAGCATCACCTTCGAATTCCACATGTGCCAGTACTGCCTGGGAGGCCATTACAACACCTTCCCTTGCTGCCACGTATCTGCCAGTAAAGCTGACTCAATAAAAGCCAACTTCATAGCCAGTGCCGCCATGAACTTACCGTTACACTTCTTATCTTAACCCTCACACCACCAGTCCCCGTATCCTCATCCCAAGCCTCATCAAAATTAACTTTAGCCCATCCATTTGTCGATGGACTCCATGGCCGCACCATATGAACTCTGGATTTTTTGTCCCGCCCATGCCATTTATGAAATTCCTGCAGCCACGCTAGCATTTTACAGTTAATCTCCAAAGGATTCAAAGCTTTACCTTGCCAGATTAATGAATTATGCTCTGTCCATAAACTCCAAATTAGCATTAAAGCGAGATCAAAGCTTTCTCTAGATAGCGACCCCGCAAGATCAGCAACCCACTCCAGGAAGTTCTCCATGTGGTTCTTTCGGCCTTGAATTGCCAAAGGTCTGGAAAACCACACCGCACTAGCTCTCGAGCAAACACAAATCAAGTTTTCAACCGTTTCAATAGTCTCTTCACAAAATAGACAATGAGGCTCCACATTCATCTTCCTTTTCGAGAGATTATCTTTCATAGGCAAGGCATTCATACTACGTCTCCAAGCTCTCCATATAGGTTTCCATAAGAATTTAATCTCCGAGCCATGATTGACCCACTAGTTTCATTTCCACTCACTTCCCAACACACCCTTGCGATGTGGTAAGCACTTCGAGTTGTAAACTTCGATTTTTCTTTACATTCCAGATTAATCTATCTTCCGCATAGAAATAACTCAAAGGGATTCGAGTGATTAAACTCATCTCCTCTTCGCAAAACATCTGTTGTATGAGCTCCATGTTTCATGATACATCGTTAGTAATTAAAGCACTAACCTTTGTGGTTCAATCCATCCCAATCAGTGTAGGACTAAGAACCTTGAAGAAAGTTGGTCTAGGCAGCCATCCATCCCCCCAAATACATATCTTTGAGCCGTCCCCAACCCTTCATCTTGTACTCGTCCGCAGCACACAACGAGCAGCGGCCAAGCTTCATTTGAAGGGAAATACTTAGCTTTAAAAATTCTCTCCGAGAGGGATTGTGGTTGTTAAATAATCCGCCAACCTTGCTTGGCTAACAAAGCTAAATTGAACGCATATAAATCCTTAAAACCAAACCCCTTTCACTTTTCTGTTTGCATAATTTTCTCCAACATAACCAGTGAATATGGCGACACCCCATCTCCTTTCCCCACCAAAATTGGGCTACCATTTGATTTAACTTCACACAAAACGATTTCGGAAGAAAAAAGGTTTGCATCATGTACAACGTAACCGCTTGACCTACGGTTTTAATCAAAATTTCTTTACCCGCACTACCAAGGAGACTTTCATGACACCCATTCAATTTTTTCCGAAGTCTATCCTTTATATACGCAAAGGTGGCTTTCTTCGACTTCCCCATAAATATCGGAAGACCAAGATAACGATCATGATATTTTACCCTAGCCACACCAAGACAATCTAACAGTAACTGGCCATCATATTCATTAATATTCCCATTGAAAGCCACACAACTCTTCAAAAAATTAATAGTTTGCTCAGATGCTTTTTCATACATTTATAACAAAAGTTTCACCTGAACACATTCCTAAAAGGTAGCCCGAGCAAAGATGAAACTATCATCTACGAAAAGAAGGTGGTGTACATTGGGTGCATATTTGCAAATTTTGACCCTAGTAATTCATTTATGCCGCTCCCCCTCATCGAACATCGTGGATAGACAATAATGAGGCCAAGGATGTACCAATGGGTTGGTGTGAATAGGCCATGCGCCCACCTGAATATTCATGAATGCTCTAGAGAACCAGCCTAAGCTCTCATAGGAAGCGGCCCCACTCCCACACTTATACAGGTGAATACATCAAGTGTGCACTACAGTCAAGCACACCACTCATATATAGGCTATGGTATTCATTTAGAACATAAGTTCTACCTCACACGCTACATTAATTGCACTATCTACACCATAAGGATAAACTCTTGATAATAATAACATTTGATATAAACGATAGTGCATGCCCGATCAATAAATGACTTGTTCTTACCCATATGAACCTACTTCTTAGGATCTCTATTCACATAGGTTGGGTTACCATCAATCTTGATCAATGTTATAAGCATAAGTCTTATCCCCCTCAATGTAATATTCATCACAAGCATTTAGCTTAGTGGATTTGTCAGAGGATAAGCTAGATCCATTTCTAACCTTAAAACAATTATATCAAATTGTGAAATCCCATTCCCGGATTTTACTGTTATAATCTACGTATTTGTACTATTGAGATTTTATATTATTTTTCAAGAATTTATTTTAAATTGTTTGGATTTAGATTTTAATTAAACTAGTTACGAAGAGTGAAGTTTGAAAAATAATTATTTAAAATTCGTTGACATTTTGAGGTCACAAGTAACGTTTTCGAATAGATCTCGAAGCCACGAGCGCATGGGCGAAAGCCGTGTGCGAGTCCGAGTTATAATGGTATAGTTACGAACGTTTGAAGTTGTGAACTATAGATTGTGGGAGTTATTTAATTCCCACATGTGGGTTAAAGGTTAAGTGAGTTTAAAAAGGGGAAGGTTTTCTGAAAAAAAAAAAAAAAAGGGAGAGGGGTCTGATTTTTGACCCGTTTTGGGGCGTTTTTGACCCATTAAACCACAAACTTGACCCGCTTGTATCTCCTTCATCCGATCTCCGTTTTGGGTAATCTTGGTGTCCATGGGAAGCTCTTGACGAGCCTTACAACTCTGTAGTGTTAAATTTTCCATTTTCTTATCCATTTTTCCAGTTCCAGGCAGCAAAGTCCCGTGGGTTTTCCGACGGTTTTGTCATTTTTCTGGCAATTCCGGCAACCATTTCCTTCAAGTGAGGTATGAAACTTCTACTCTTCATAATCTTCAAGTTGGTATGCTTGGTTCGTGCTTTCTTATTCATTTTAGAGTTGGGTGTTTAGAACCCTCGAAACCCGGTTTCCTCGAAGAATTTGGGTGGTTTCCAGTTATAATTTGTCGTTGGTCTAGTTGTGAATAATGTCTCCCTTGTTGAGCTCTAGTTACCACGTGAATTTGAGCCTATTGGGTTAAGGTTGAAAATTTGAGTTTTCAAACCCTTCACCATGGCTACCATTGCGTGTGGCGGTGCGTGGGACCGCACATGAGTGTTGTTTAAGTACCAAATACCTTCTCGGGACCCTGTGAATTTGAGCTCTAGTTACCACGTGAATATGAGCCTCTTGGGTTAAGGTTGAAAATTTGAGTTTTCAAACCCTTCACCATGGCTACCATTGCATGTGGCGGTGCGTGAGACCGCCCATGAGTGTTGTTTAAGTACCAAATACCTTCTCGGGACACTGTGAATCTATGTCTAGCTCGATTTCCCAAAATTAAATTGTTTGGTGTAGTGATCAAATTGGACCGCCACTTGTTTGTGTGATTGATGACAATCCGATCATTGGTTCGTCGTACAATTTTGTGAACACCCTAGTTATCAGTTGTTGGACCTTTGAGAACTTACATATCAGAAATCCGATGTGTGGATCTTCCGGATTGAATAACCTTAGGTTGTTGACCTTAATGGACCTACCTTATCGACGGTTGATGTTCTAGTCAACGTGCTCTACTCTAGAGTGTCGCTTATTTCTAGAGTTGTTGAGGCTTGATGGAGCTTAGTTGGCTCATTTCAATGATGTGTCATTCTTAGTTGAAGTGTGTCTCGATATATGTATTAGTGGCACCATATTGAGTTATACTTGTTTATTAAATGTGCTTTCTATTGAATGGTTATTTTTATTTTAAGCATCGATCTATGTTTCTAAATTGTGAATCAACTGTAGCTTGGAAACATTTATGAAATGTGGTTAGATATGTATGGTTAGTATGATGTGTATGATTGTTTTTATGACGATGTGAACCCAAAATCTTATGAGAAGTATTATGTATAACTTTTATGCTTGTATGATAAGATAGTGGTCATGAGAAGTTGATAGTGCAAGTGATTCCGATGTAAATCATAGCGGATGAGATAAGGGTAAGTGGTATGTGTGTTGATCTAACTGCCCCATATAGCAAAGGTATATAGATGATCCTGCTTGGTATATCCGCGATGGGGGATCATATGTATTCAGGGGTGATCATGCTTGGTATATCCGCGATGGGTGATCACTGCCTGCACGAAGATATTATGCCAATGGTTCTGCTTGGTATATCCGCGATAGAGGACCATACGCATTTTAGAGGGGATGATGATTAGTTGTGCTTGGTACATTTTGATAGGCGATCATAATTTAATGTGGATTCCGTTGAGTGATGGTTAGGAATCCCTTCTACTTCGCGATTCCGTTGAGTGATGATCCGGAATCGTATCCTGGTTTGGATTCTGTTGAGTGATGGTCTAAAATCCTGTTAGTGTCTTGGTTCCTTGGATTTGTTTTCAGCTTCAGAGGTGTAAGGTTTGGTCGAATTGCGTCCCTCTAGCCTCGTTTTTAATGTACATATGAATAATGGTTTTTGGGAATCTTGTGGTTTGAATTATAAAAGCCGTTGGATGTCTAGGTGACTCCTTCGCAGTTTTCAGTGACTTGATTATGATTTCATAAAGCATGATTCTATACTTGATTTTTTGTTTCCGTTGAGGGGTCTGGAACCTGATGTTGTTGGATTCCGTTGAGTGGTCCGGAATCCTTGCTTTTGCTCATGCCCATAAGATTAGTCTAGAACCCTAAATTCGAGTGAATGAGAATTACCCATAATAGACCTTGTGAATTTATATACCATGTTATTACTCATAACCTAAGTAGAGAATTATACAGAGTTCTCTAATTGAATTGGTGAAATGGTATGTTATCTCATTGGTTGATTAATATAGTTAAAAGTTAAAATCGTGCATCTTTAATTCATGAATTGATTAATTGACGGGGTTGTGGAATGACGTTGGATATAGTTGTTATTAATACGATTAGATTAGTTAATGAATGTAACTAGAGAAAAATATTGTGCTTGGTTGATCCTTGATATGTTACATGCCTGGATTGCGATATTATGTTGAAAACATAATGATTTATATAATGGATGAAATAGAAACCTTGATTGTCATGCGGGTTGTTATGTAGTTTGAATCGAATAATTCATGCTCGTCATATCCAAATGTTTGTTTGATTGAGGAATGTTATGCCTTTTGGCTTGAACAGACTGTGTTATATGTCGAGTTATAGCGAAGTTGTACTACGAATGACTTGATCCCTATTGAGGGTACGTAGGTAGTCTAACAAAGAGGTTAGATGTAGCCATAAAGTATACTACGCAATTTGGACCTTGAGTGGTGCTTTATTCATATCTCAAAGATGGGTATGTTAGATATACGAGTATTTGGTGATGTCGCGTGTCGATCCAGGACGTATGTCGGGATCGAGGTGTGACACAAATATTATGCATAAGTCATTTAGCTTAATGCCCTTATAGCTATGATATCACACACAATGAACCAACTAGTATCTTCCACAAATAGTGGGATATCACAATAATACTCAAAAAAAGTTGGTCTCTTCCATATAAAATGGGATATAACAAAGAGGTTGACACACCTGATTGGAGTCGAGGCATGATGGCCGTCACCTGAAGGTGACGTAACCAAATATGAATGTGAAGCATGAAAAATAAGAGTAAATTTAAACCAAAACTAACAATTAATTATTCTAAAGCAGCAAGTGCGCAGTAGTGGGAAGAACCCATAAAGCACAAATGTTCAGAGCATATATGACAAAGTAGTGTAGTCGAAACTAGTTAAGTACTTCATACACAACCAAGAAAAGTCCCTACATTATTTATGGATATGTCAGAACCGCCAGATATTCCTCGTACACCACAGAATAAATAAGCTAACTAGGACCTGGAAGGGCGAAAAACAAAATAGTGAGTGGGAAAAAACAAAGGTTTATAACACACATTTATTTTCTGAACATACTAACCCCTCACCGTAAAACATGTATAGTTTCTAGAAAATCATACTACATATAAGTATGAAATCAAATGCAAATCAACAGTAAATCCAACAATATGCCAAATCACAATATCTCAATAGTAGTATAATAAAATCAGGTGCTCATCAATCTATGCTGACACACGAGTTCATGCAGAGGATTCCTGACATGAACATGACTGGGTGTAATCATAATATACGCTCTAGTGCTACAATCACATGAAGACTAGCGCTATTCATGTCATATACGAGTTGGAGTTGCCTATTGCAACCTGTATGACAAGACTGGCACCTACTGGGATCCAAGGTGAGTGTGCAGTGTGGATGTGAACATACAAGTGAAAGATTGGGCCTGGCCCTGGGCTAGCACTAACACCGAGTGTAGCAATGTATGATGAGCAAGTAAAATGCATATGAACATGTCATGACAGTGTATAATTCTCAACCATGTAATAACGTTTCTAAAATTAAATAAAACATGGCATGATAGGCATAAATCAATCCAAAAGCATATGTGGAAACTATAAAGTTTATATATATATATACACGAACACAAATGCCCACTCACTGATACGTCGAGGATCGTAGCCTCCTAGCCTTGCTTAACCTCATACGTCATTAGGATAAGCCTCACCTATGTGCAAAATAACTAAACTAATTAATTAATAAGGACATAAATGAAAAGGCTTGGAAAACCCCTCATAGTTTGCTCAAATGGAGGGTTTAAATATACTAAAACATTCTACTCGACGACGCGGACCCATACATGTCAACCACTTGCCGGCCGATGGCCGGACTCGCTTTCACGCACCACTAGGTCGCAGCCACATGCCCAGGCCATGCGCTTGACAAACTGATAGGCTGACAGAGGAATATTCCGTCAAATCTGACAAAATATTTTGTTAAATGTAACGGCATCACTTAAATACCTTAACAGTGTTAGAATATTCTGTTAGTCTAATATAATATCCCTCATTCTTCTCCGGTGGACCTCCGCCACCGTTGTCATCGTCAGCCGCCGTCTGGTTCATCGAAAACTAGGAAAATTTGACCAATTTCTGGAAAATTTTCAAATTTTCATATCTTGTTCATTTCTCAACCATTTTCGACACACTTTATATAGAAATGAAGCTCTTGAGGAGTAGAACAAGATTATACCTTTCAAAAGTCTAAAAAGTGGATGGAAATAGACTGAAATTGGCTCGAAAGTCTCGAACCTAAACTCGACTCCTTGAAACTGGGTATTCCGACATTGGCTTCTCTCCCAAATTAGGTTAGTGGCCACGGAGAGTTGCGTAGGTGCTTCCAAAACTCTCGAAACCTTGTAACTCACATGGGAACACATCGGGAAAACTCCACCCGAGTCGGAGCTCCGAGTTGCTCCGAGTTAGACACTCAAAATTGGTCCATTTCGTGATCAGTTGGTACGGATGAGTTTGTGAGGATGAGGGGAGTGTGATGGTGGTAATTTTAAGTTGGATATGCGAGGGTTTAAAGGTGGTCCTTGCAGTTGCAGAGAATAGAGAGTGACAGTGAAGAGAGAGAGAAGGAGAAGATGAGAGAGAGAGAGAGAGAGACGACTTTATGATTGGGTAGAGAGAACAGAAAGGGAGTGATGTCTGATTGGCTGAGAAAAGTGAGGAGAGTAATTGATTGGTGAGGGAGATAGGGTCATGGGACAGATTTAAAGAGAAAAAAAAAATGATAAGATTGTACAATTCGAAATCTGATGTAATCTAACGTACCCTATCAAAAACGGTGTTTCCAACATTGAAATATTAGTACACACGTGTACAAATTTACCCGTTGTTAACGCACTTTAATTAAGCGTAACTTTTTCGTTACAAGTTTGATTCGAGCCTAATTCGCGCTCACGCGATCGTAACAATGATTACTATTTAATTATGATAGTGAGAAAATAAACTAAAAGCTGAATAAGTATGTCCACGTCAGTTTCCACTTTTACCAAAAAGGACATAAACGTCAATTTACACACTTAGGGAGAAAATTACATAGGAAATTAGGGACGGGTCGTCACAGAGGTTGTTAAGCCTCAATTAAATATCTTTTCCAACGAGTGTCAACTCATGCTCCAATTCAAAGTGAACCTACATATCTATTTAATTTAGATATCTCTGCCAAGCATGACATCTCAACATAATATGTCATTTGCACGTATAACATTACCATAAGCTATATAATAATTACTGCTAATTCAAATTAATATATACTATATAGTAGCTCAAGATATTTAGCATTCAGATTATGCCTCTGCAATGGTCCATGAAACTTTTTGGTACACCTGTTCAAATCTTTTACATCTCACCAGCTAAGTGTTAATATCATAATGGTTACATATAATTTCCATACCATAATTGGTGAGAACAAAACTGATTTCAAATTGTATCTCAAAATATTATATCAGATGCATATATGCTAGATAAATTTACATTCAGCTCAAGCTCATTGGTAGGCTATCGCTTTACATTCAGCTCAAGCTCATTGGTAGGCTATCGCCACTCGCCACATATAAACACAGATAAACTGATCTCTTCCGCATAAAGATTCTAAAAACATTTGCCGTCCAATGTTAGTCTTCTATAAGACTACCAACTGGATTTCATATTGGGCATGCATGTCTAATTAGGATAGCTCTAGACATCGCTTCTCAACATATCAAGGTAAGTATCACAGTTGAAATAATACTATCATCATATATGAAAGATAAAACTCACCATACGTTATCTACTAATAAAGAGTACCTCTCATATATTTGTACGAGAAATATATGGCTCTTTAAAACTTTTGAATGTACTCCAATTAAGTGTTTCATCATATATGAATTCACAACAACATATTGTGGTTGTCTTGGTATCTTCTTAGCTATGTACCCCACATTTCCAAGTATGTTGTCACCTGAAAGAAGATTATTCCATACAAGGGCTCTCCACACCCACAATTTGAATGGTATTCTGGAAAGGTGTATAGCATCAAGACCTGCAAACTTTAGCACTAACATAGTTCCGCCGCTGTCATAATCGGTTAAATTCGAACCTTCTCGATTTGGAGCTGTCACAAGGGTCATCACAATTGTACTACCCCTTCTTTATAGTTACTCTGATTATAGTATTACGAAGGCTCAACCAATATCATTAGTTCCATACAGATCAAATTGACATCACGCATAAATCAACATCACAATTAAAATGCATGCAAGGAAACCTCATATTTAATTTCAAAATGGTGATAACCCCCCACAATTTCTAATCATATTGCAGTAAAAAGTGTAACCATTTTATTTTAAGGAAAACTAATGAAAATGGCTTCAAAACTTTGACTTTTAACAAAAAACCGCATACTAACTTTATTTAATGATAAGGACAAGAGAAAAAAAAAAAACAAAAGTTTGGTGCTTCAGCCTCCTCTCTTCGAAGCTCACCTCCTCCGCACCAACTCCTTCGCCGCCGGCATCCCCACCCTCCCCAAACTTCGCCTCCGATTCTCGGCCAGCAACCACCATGGCGACGAGCTTGGCGACAAGGAACAAAAGGATCAAAGCCAGCGACGCCGTCCACTGCCCTTGTTAGCCTTCCTTCTCTCTTTCTTCTCCTCCTCATAAGCCTCAAGGATTTCATGGATCAGCTGCTGGTTCAACGAAGCGTCCCACCGTGCCTAAAAACTCATGTAGCTCCTGAAGCAGTCGCACTGGAACGTAGGAGGGTGGTCCACCCAAAACTATTTCAAACCCAGATTTGATCCAAGATGCTAGAAGACATTACTAGCAACATATTACAACAAAACCAAGCTAATTTTACCTCCTCTTTTCAAGGGTTGTAGTTTGATCCCATTAGAGCAACTCTCACCGAGAACCCTTACTTGGATTATCTTACTTCCCATTACAGAATTTAACATGCAATGGTACCATAGTTATCCCCAGCTTGCACAGGTCTTGTATTTTTGTGGTTTGGGGTCTCAATTAAATTGGAATTTGTGGTGATGGTGCTTGGAGCTCTTTTTGGCTATGGTGGTTTAGAGAGAAGGCAGAGAGTTTGAAAAGAGAGAGAGAGAGAGAGAGAGAGAGAGTTATGGAGTGTTCATGGGGGAAAAGGAAAAGAAGAAAGAAAAGGGGAAGAAAACAGAGTGGGCTAGGTTACAAACACAACACAGTGGTGCAGTACCGTTAAGTTTCATAAACAGTGTAGTAAGTTTCGTAAACAGTGTCATAAGTTTTCATAAACAGTGCAGTAAGTTTTATAAACAGTGTCATAAATTTCATAAACAGTGTAAAAGTTTCATAAACAATGTGAGGACATGAGTCCATGATCGGATCATATTTATATATATTTTTACTTCGAATTCACTCGTCTTTTCTTAGTTAGTTCCTTATATTTTTGAGCTATTTACGTTATTTTTGTGTTTATAGGATTTGTTATGCAAAGAAAATAAAAATAGAACAAGTGAAATTTTATGTAATAAATTCGTCAAAATTGGATGCATTGACCACCTTCTTCCATTCTTGTACCAAGAAGATTGGGATGTTCTTATCGCACACTTTCTTGGAGTGGATCATGCTGGGCTCATATTTGGGGTTGATTCTGTGCAAATGATAGAAAAGTTGGAGCAATACAACAACGTCTTGCTGAAAGAATAAAGAAAGAAAAATAAAAAGAAGAATCCAAGAGAGAGACCAGCAGAAAGGCAGAAAAGAAGAATCCAAGGGAGACACGGGCCCTTGGCAGGGGAAAAGAAGAGAAGCAGGAAACGTGAGACACGGGGGGAGAAAATGAGGGAAAAGGGGGAATAAAAACAGCTGCCCTTGGCAGCTGGTACGGAGAGAAGTCAGAGAGTCAGATAGCTGCTTTTGCAGCTGGGGGAGGTGAGCACAGAGAGTGAGATTCGAGGAGGGAGGTAGGCTGCTTTGGCAGCGAGGAGAAAGGGAAGGCAGTGAGGCTGCCAGAGAAAAAAAAAAGAGAAAAAAATATAGAAAGAAAGGAGGGAGTCCAGGGGGGCAGATGGGTGAGAGAGACTGACGAGGAACAGAAACCAGAGAAGGGACAGAGCACAGAGGGCATAAGCACAGAAGCACGGCAAAGAGCAAAACTTCACTCCATTTTTCTTGGTTTTATCCTCTCAAACCCATGTTCTACTTTTGGTTTAATTTGATAATAATGTGTAACTAAATTTATTTTGGTTAGAGGTTAATTCAAAGCCATGAATATATTTGTAATATGAATTGATTACCTTCAGTTGTGATTTCTGAGTTGTGATTTAATTTGCTTAACTGCTTGATTGATAACTTATTTTTGTATGTCGATTAAGAATGCATACTTAATTTACATGCATGAATTTGATGCTAAAATATAAGTGAATTTCACCTAATCGTTATGAACTTATATTCACAAGTAGTAAAGGTTGCTAGTCACAATCATGTTAAGTAAATTCTTGGCAAGAGTATCATGCTTTTCATAGTTACGAATGTCTCGTCAATGCTTATAGTTTTCACAAAGTTTAATGATCTTTGATTGTATCTCTATTGTGCTTTTCACGTAGGGGACTTTTGAAGAATGTTTTGAATTGTTGTATGCGTTTTCCCGTCCTATTCAATAACTTAAGAAAAACTTGAAGATTAAAAAAATGTTGTTCATGGTTAATCTGAAGTATTGAGATTCATAATTTATTGAAAGAACAACTGAAAATCAATTTAGGTTGCATATGTGTCATGTGTGGAGAAGAACCCTCTAGCTAGTCCGTCATTTATCCTTTCACTTTAATTTCATGTTTTTGTCAATTCTGTAATTTATTTAAGTTTAATTTATTTCTCGTCAAAACCAAAACCCCCATTATTAAATTATATTATTTAATTAGTTTTCATTGTTGTTAGTCTTTTAATTCAATTTCCGTCTATTTCAGTTCCTAGTGTCTAATTTGATTGTTTTCATTATTTTGAGTCATTCTAAGTGTGTTTCGAGTTATTAGAGTTTTTAGCCTAGTTTTGTATCCTTGAGTCTTGTTTAGTATTTTTAAATTAATTTAGAGTAGATTAGCAATCCCTCCTAATCCCCGGCCTAGAACGATACCCTACTTACATACTTTACTACAATTGTCAAAAAGAGGGTTAATTTGTGTGTCAAGTAATTTTCACATCAAATTTTGGCGCCGTTGCCGGGGATTAGCAACTTTACTAATCCCTTTATTTTTGTTTTTGTTTATGTTTATATTGGTGTTTGTGTATTTTACTTTTGATATTTGATTTTTTTTTTCTTTTTCTTTGATTTTAGGTACAAATGGAGCAAGACATGGATTTTGCTAGCATTCAAGCTCAACTGGCAAATCTTACTTCTCTATTGTCACAATATGCCGAAAGGACCACAATGCAAAGTGCCCCTACATTTGATGTGCCCTATGGGCAAGGTTATCAAAGTCCTCAATTTTCTGCAAATGAAGATGTTTGGGGATATCAAGGCTATAACCAATCAAGGGGCAACATGTTTACCAACGCTTGCAATTCAGATTGGAGAGGTCATTCAAATTATATGTGGGGGGAACCTCAACAATTCCAACAAGATGGATATTGGCAGCAAGAGGAGGAGTTCTACACCACACCTATACAGCCACCACCGCATACCCCACAACAATTCCAATCTAATTCAAGTATGTCCATGGATAGTGATCAAATTCTTCAAGTACTAACCTCTTTGACGCAGGACCAACAAAATCAAGACAAGGAGTTGGATAAATTGAAGAGTCAAATGGGAGAGATTATGGAATTCATGGTACAAATTCAAGAGCAAAGTGAACTCTCCAACTCAACTGTTGAAAATTCGAAGGAAGATTTTGAAATCCACGATGCTATCACTTTGGGAAGTGCTATGGAGGTTGGAGCTGGCCTAAAAACGTCCAAACATAGCCTAGAAATGGATGAGGAGCTGCTGATTGAGGAGGAGGAAGCAGACATACACACGGCAAGGGTAGAACAACCCTTGCCGCAGCCCCTTAAGCCCTCTAACCTACCCACCACAAGTAAGGACGTCCTAATTTCATTTCATTCTAATGTTATTCCACCGAATGTCCTTTGTCCGTGCAGGTTTTTTATTCCAAATATCAAAGAGAGTGAAAAAGACATTGTGGAAGCTCTTACAAAGGTGCAAAGTGATATCCCAATTCTTGGCGCACCAAAACAAGTTCCCGATGGTATTGAAACGTTCAAAGAACCTTGCACATCAAGAAAAGGGATTCAAGAAAATGAAGTGGTTGAAGCATATCAAGAATACATCCAAGAGGGTGTGCATGAGACAATCAAGCCCAAAGCAGTTGAGTTTGATGACACGAGACAAGCCACAACCATCATAGTAAACCTGGCCAAGTTCAAAGTCCCGGAAATGTTCAAAGATGTGGTGTTTGTCATTGAGTTTGTGTCGGAAAAAGAAAGTAAGCCATCTTCTCCAATTTTAATTTTAATTTGTACTAACATGTTTCTGATTTTGATGATTCAGGCACCCACTCTTGAATTTAAACCATTGCCGAATCATTTCAAGTATCACCTCCCATTAAAAGATAAATTCCATGCTTTGGAGCCGAGGGGAGTTTAAAGGAAAGATTCGTCCGACTGCGGACGTTAAAGCAAGCGCTTCTTGGGAGGCAACCCAAGCATTCAACTTACACCCTTATCTTTACTGCTTTCATTTTGTTTTGTTTAGTTAGTTGTGTTATTTGGTTGATTTCTGTGAGTTTGTGTTATTTAGTTTAAGTGTGGGGGAAGGTTAAACAAAGTCTTTTTACATTGATTTACATATTTTACATTGATTTAAAAAAAAAAAAAAACAAAACAAAACACACCTAAAAAAAAAAAAAAAAAAAAAAAAAACATAAAAGTAAAAATATTTTACAATGATGTGTAAACTAATAGCTTTCATTGGTCAGGTGGTGCTTCAGTAGTCGGCGGAGCTTCAGCAGTCGGCGGGGCCACAGAAGGAGAAGGCAACAGAGGTTGATCAGTTGGAGCTTCACTACGCGGTGCCGCCCCAGAAGACGAAGGCAGATGCGGTTGGAACAAACCCACAAACCTCCGGTGATCAAGTAAAATCTGACCATCATTTTCCTGCAGCTGGTCAATTTTCCTCTTCATGTTTGTGGCATAGTTGTGTGCAAGCTTGTGCAATTGTTTATTTTCATGCTTGAGTCCTCTAATCTCCTCTTTGAGACTCTGTATTTCAGCCACCAACGATTCAACGTGACAGGTTCGAGCAAATAGGCGTTGGGCCATGTTGGACACAGAACCCGCACACTGCACGCTAAGAGCCAGAGACTCCTTAACCGCCAATTCATCAGATCGTCTAGCGAGCAGTCTGTTATCTCTGGGGGTGACAAGGTTCCGGGCCACCACCGCAGCGGTCATGTCATTTTTCATCACCGAATCCCCCACGGTAAGGGGACCGGTAGGGGATATGAAGGATGGGCGCCATATGTTGTCTGGTGAAGGCGGAGCTGCCTCTTCACCAATGTTCAAGTCAAAACGACGATCGGAAGGGCCAGACATTTTTCAGAGGTGGTGAAGAAATAAGAAAGTCGGACTGATTAAGATTTTGGAAGTGCAAGAAGGGAGTGTTTACAGGAGGGAGCTCAAGTGTGTTGCGGAACAAAATTAACGCCTCTATAAAAAGAAGACATCAAAGAGGCGCTCCTCAGAGAGGCGTCATCTCGCAAATCGAAGAGTCGGGGCTCTTTTCTCAAAAGCCGGATTCTTTTCTCAAAAGAGGCGTTTCATTTCTTAAAATTTGGGCTTGCTCAGAAACCACGAGCCGAACCCCGGATTTCAAAAGATCAATTTGTCCAGACGTGTCGTCACTCGTCACATGCAACTTGCAGCTTTGCGGAAATTACGGGCAGCTTTGTCAGAAAGCGCGTAATTTGTACTATTCATCAATCCACCGGCTGCCGACAATGAGTGAGGGAATAGTTCCGGTTGTGAAGAAAAGTCCTATAAGTATCTACCTTCGCCTTCCACAGCAAAGACACACCCTCTCAGCACTTCTTCCTCTCTGAAATGGCTTTCCAACAAACCATCTCAAGTCACTCTGTATTTTTCATCCCCTGGGATACCCCTGCAAACAACCCATCCAAAGCAAAAGTATTTCATATCATGAAGGTTGAAAGCAAGAGTATCTCATATCATGCTTTCTCCCTGTCCTTTCTCCAGCCAGCCCTTGCTCTCGAGTACTCATCATCTTATGCTTTCGCTTTGTTTCTCACTTATAAGGAAAGTGAAGATGATACCTCGAAGCATGTGGAGACAACGTGCTGATTCATCCTCAACTAAGGACAAGGAGAAAGAGAGCAAGAGGTGGGCACTTGGAAAGATTGAAGAAAGAAACAGACCAACACCTCTCCCTCGTGCCTGCCCGTTGTGCAGAAGAAACAAGCAGAGAAGAATGCAGCTTGCACAATCATCCCAGCGGAAGGAGTCTGAGATGAAGAACTAGAGAAGCTGCCACATCTGCTTGGAGAACAAATAAGGAACAACAACATCGCCAAAAAGCAAAGCCTCACCGTACAATATCATCAAATCATCACTTGCAAGTAAAAAGCTAAGTGTCACCCTGTTCAAGAGGAAAGCTGTGGAAAGTCAACAAGCACGACCAATGATCACTTATTAGTTCTATTCATTGTCTTTTATCGTGATTTTCAATTTTTCGTTTGCATTTTTTTTTTTCTAGCATTACTTAACTGAATTATTTCTTTTCTTTGCAGGAACTTTTGGTTATTTCCACCCTTGAAGTTGATTGCAGAATTTTAGCTTGGGGGGTCATCACTTGGTTTTACTGCAAACTAGGGAAGTTTTCAGTCCAATTGCGTTATTTTGTTTCTTATTATTTATTTATTTTATTCTATTTTTATTTGCATTATAGTGTTTTCTGACATTGGGGACAATGTCCAGTTTAAGTGTGGGGGTAGACATCTCTAGAATTTCCTTTGTTTCCGTGTTGTTGCTTTTTGTTTTCTTAATTAGTTTTGTTTTCTTTAAAAAAAAAAAATCGGAAAATTTAAAAATCCAAAAATATTGTCTTGTTTCCCTTATTGTTTTGAATTAGATTTTTGTTAGTTTCCCGACCCAATGATATAATTGGATCAAATTTGAACCATGATCATCAAGAACTTAGTTAACATGTGTTTTGTGAAATTCCTAATTCTCTTGTTAGTTTTGTACATGTTTGATCATCTTTGAAAAACCAAATGCACATAGCCTTGTTAATGTGAAACTAAAGTATGAATTAAAGCTTCATATGTGAATTTAGTGACCATATATATCCTATGTGAGTTTTTGAGCCGATTGAAAGTGTGTGCATTTTTCATACACTCCTATTCTTTCATGTGTGATGAACTTATGTGAGATACATCTCTAGAACTTGCGTAACGATCTTTCGAAATGTTTGTCATTGATTGCATGAACTTGGAAATGATAGAGGCATTAGGTTTACCACTATGGCCCAAATAACCATGTTTCCCAAATAAAAATGATATCATTAGATTGCCAATTTGAGCCGTGTATGTTGAGCCTTTTATTTCTTATCACCAGATATGTCTACCCTTATACCTGAAACATTTTTCCTTACCCTTTCCAAGCAAGCTAGTGAGCAATGCGAGATTGTCTTATGAGAAACGTTTGTGAAGTACTTTGAAGGTGTTTGGCAAAAGAATAAGTGTGGGGGTGTTTCATGTTTGTATATAAAAAATAAAAAAAATAAAAAAAATAAAAAATAAAATAAAAAGAAAGATTGTATACAAAGAAAATAAAAAGTTTTTCAAGTTTCAGTTAAGGGTGTGGTTGGAGGTGCTAGAAGAATCTCTGTAAAGATTGAGTTCTTATAAATCTAAACAAAAGAATTGCTTGCAATGTAGCTTGGAACTTGTGTTTACCTATTCTTTCATTTCAATAACCCTCTCCCTAAACCTCATTACATCCAATAAAAGTCCTCTTGATTTCAGTTTTGCAATTATGATTGTGGAGATGAGATCTTTATGCAAGCTTATAGTAGAAATTTCACCTTTGATTCTTTGAGCGAAACACATTAAAACTAAACACATGTGTGATTGAGTGCATATCCCGTGAGAAGGTCGCTAGTTTGCATATGATGATTTTAAAAATAAAAACTTGAAATTGCATTAGCATGGCTATCTCACACACTACACTTCAAGGATGATTCAAAGATTACTGCTAATATTTGAATAAGGAAGATGAACTTGGATTAGTTCCTTGGTGCTAGCTATGGTTCTTGATGATTTGTTTTCTTGAATGAAATTATATGAGGGTCACATAGAGGGAAGCTAATGTTTTTCATGTTATTACTTTTTCATGTTTTCTTTGTTTTGCTCGAGGACTAGCAAAAGTTAAGTGTGGGGGTATTTGATCGGATCATATTTATATATATTTTTACTTCGAATTCACTCGTCTTTTCTTAGTTAGTTCCTTATATTTTTGAGCTATTTACGTTATTTTTGTGTTTATAGGATTTGTTATGCAAAGAAAATAAAAATAGAACAAGTGAAATTTTATGTAATAAATTCGTCAAAATTGGATGCATTGACCACCTTCTTCCATTCTTGTACCAAGAAGATTAGGATGTTCTTATCGCACACTTTCTTGGAGTGGATCATGCTGGGCTCATATTTGGGGTTGATTTTGTGCAAATGATAGAAAAGTTGGAGCAATACAACAACGTCTTGCTGAAAGAATAAAGAAAGAAAAATAAAAAGAAGAATCCAAGAGAGAGACCAGCAGAAAGGCAGAAAAGAAGAATCCAAGGGAGACACGGGCCCTTGGCAGGGGAAAAGAAGAGAAGCAGGAAACGTGAGACACGGGGGGAGAAAAGGAGGGAAAAGGGGGAATAAAAACAGTTGCCCTTGGCAGCTGGTACGGAGAGAAGTCAGAGAGTCAGATAGCTGCTTTTGCAGCTGGGGGAGGTGAGCACAGAGAGTGAGATTCGAGGAGGGAGGTAGGCTGCTTTGGCAGCGAGGAGAAAGGGAAGGCAGTGAGGCTGCCAGAGAAAAAAAAAAAGAAAAAAATATAGAAAGAAAGGAGGGAGTCCAGGGGGGCAGATGGGTGAGAGAGACTGACGAGGAGCAGAAACCAGAGAAGGGACAGAGCACAGAGGGCAGAAGCACGGCAAAGAGCAAAACTTCACTCCATTTTTCTTGGTTTTATCCTCTCAAACCCATGTTCTACTTTTGGTTTAATTTGATAATAATGTGTAACTAAATTTATTTTGGTTAGAGGTTAATTCAAAGCCATGAATATATTTGTAATATGAATTGATTACCTTCAGTTGTGATTTCTGAGTTGTGATTTAATTTGCTTAACTGCTTGATTGATAACTTATTTTTGTATGTCGATTAAGAATGCATACTTAATTTACATGCATGAATTTGATGCTAGAATATAAGTGAATTTCACCTAATCTTTATGAACTTATATTCACAAGTAGTAAAGGTTGCTAGTCACAATCATGTTAAGTAAATTCTTGGCAAGAGTATCATGCTTTTCATAGTTACGAATGCCTCGTCAATGCTTATAGTTTTCACAAAGTTTAATGATCTTTGATTGTATCTCTATTGTGCTTTTCACGTAGGGGACTTTTGAAGAATGTTTTGAATTGTTGTATGCGTTTTCCCGTCCAATTCAATAACTTAAGGAAAACTTGAAGATTAAAAAAATGATGTTCATGGTTAATCTGAAGTATTGAGATTCATAATTTATTGAAAGAACAACTGAAAATCAATTTAGGTTGCATATGTGTCATGTGTGGAGAAGAACCCTCTAGCTAGTCCGTCATTTATCCTTTCACTTTAATTTCATGTTTTTGTCAATTCTGTAATTTATTTAAGTTTAATTTATTTCTCGTCAAAACCAAAACCCCCATTATTAAATTATATTATTTAATTAGTTTTCATTGTTGTTAGTCTTTTAATTCAATTTCCGTCCATTTCAGTTCCTAGTGTCTAATTTGATTGTTTTCATTATTTTGAGTCATTCTAAGTGTGTTTCGAGTTATTAGAGTTTTTAGCCTAGTTTTGTATCCTTGAGTCTTGTTTAGTATTTTTAAATTAATTTAGAGTAGATTAGCAATCCCTCCTAATCCCCGGCCTAGAACGATACCCTACTTACATACTTTACTACAATTGTCAAAAAGAGGGTTAATTTGTGTGTCAAGTAATTTTCACATCAGTCCACGCGTCAATTTTTTTTTTTAAATTTTTAAATATTAAAATTATGTCCTTTTCATTAAAATTTAAGTTATTTTGTCCTTTTTATTAAAATTTAAGGGTTTTTCATTAAAATTTAAGTCTTTTTAATTAAATAAAGTTATAGCATGGTTTTTTATTAAAATAAACTTAGTCCAAGCCCTTTTCATGAAAGTTCCATTTAATTTAATAAGTACAGTGAAGGAAACACCCACAAGTTCTGGAAAGCCTTAAAATTTTAACAAATCACACCTGGTTTATTGTCATATGTATTGTACATGCTCCCACATATAGTGTAGTAATCTTTATCCCAATCTTCTCTAATTGAAAAAAAAAACCCCAATCTCTACCATTTCCAGATCTAACGCCACCAACTACCAAGTCTCACCCATTCGGTTCCATCAACGATTTCTCCGAAACCCCAAACTACTCATTTCTCTCTCCAAAATCCCCACTGCCCCCCCCCCCACCCAAAAAAAAAATCTTCTTTGGAATCGCAACCATCTCCCTAAGCAAACCCTAGTAGTCGAACATCAACTCATTTGTTTGCATACACTATTTGAACCCTATTTTTTTTTTTTCTGTTATGACCCAAGTTATTACTGAGGTTTTATGCTTAATTACTGTGAGGAATTGTTAATATGCCAGCTGGCATTTAAAAGTGTAGAGGTTGTATAAAAGGAGCGCATCTCCTTCAAATGTATCAAATTAGAATTTACACAAAAGAAATATAAACAAAAACAATTCAAGAGCTCTACTCTCTCTCTTCCTTCCCTCTCCATCTCTATCCTCTATGTTACTTGCAGGTTGATTAAGGGCCTAAAGATTTGGATCTTATCAATGGTATCATCCTTCTCGAATCCTGGTTTCCCTCATGTGCACGCCCACCCGACCCATCTTCCTGCCATGGATGCACACCTCTCTGCTGCAATCGACTCATTTGAAGCTTCGATATGAGCTGCGATCCGTGATAAGATCCGCGAAGCTATGGATTCTGCACTCATTGCCATTCACAAGGCTGTGAATCCTGTACTCGTCGAAATCCGCAGTAACCTTGCTTAGTTACACCATGACTTGGCTCTCGGCGTCGAGGGAGATTCTGATCCAGCCTCGATGTGTTCCAAGGAACCTGCATCGATCGAGGTCGGTCACCAAAACCCTCACAACCAAGGAAGAAAATATCGGTAATATCGGAAATATCGGTAGTCCGAAAACACGGAAATATCGATGGAAATATTGGGATAATATCGATATCGATAAAAATTACATGGAAACCATGGAAATTGTAAGAAAAACTTGGAAATTTTTATTGAAACTTTGCAGGATGTTTATTTAGTCAATTATCTATTAGTTTATCACAAAAAATTGGAAGGAAATGCATTGCATGATGAATTTAATTGATTTAAGTTGATAATATAGCGAGCTGGCAAACATTGTGAATGTAGAAAATATGTAGTAATTAATGAAAAAAATTTAAACACATCAAAATCATTTATATATAATGAAATTAACAAATGTGGAACAAACAATTTGAAAAGTAAGAGAAAAACTAACAATAATATATACATGTGCAATATGGAAACTTTCACACGGCATTTCTAGCCACATGTCAGATCTCACAATTTCCTCATATTTAATTATCTTTTAGAAATGTAGAGGGATTCGTGCAGGGCTCTCTCGATCCTTCTCCCAAAGTCTCCTTGTTTCTTCTTCTGCCCCCTCATCTCTTCTTTGCAACACACATAGACCGCACACACCACACACGCAGTCTCTCCTTCTCTCCCTCAGTCTCTCCGTCGTCCGTCCATCCTTCTCCCTCAGCCTCGATCTCGATCCTTCTCTCCCTCAGTCTCTCAATCCTTCCATCATTCTCCCTTAGCCTCGATCTCGATCTTTCTCCCTCAGTCTCTCCGTCCGTCCATCCTTCTCCCTCAGCCTCGATCTCGATCCTTCTCCCTCAGTCTCTCCGTCCATCCTTCTCCCTCAGTCTCTCCATCCTTTTTCTTCTCCCTCAGTCTCTCGATCCTTCTCCGGTTCTCCCCCCCATCTCTTCTCTTCTCTTCATCTCGTCTTCTATTTCATTTTCATACCTAGATTGGAGTCTAGGGTCCTGTTTTACAGTCGGCCGGAGCTGTAGAAGCTCCGGCGTTCTTCTCCGAGTAGCCCAGTTCAAAAAATATCGCGATATTATCACGAAAACCCTTTGGATACCTATTAAAATATCGGTCCCCTGAAAAACCGATAATATCGGCGATATATCGCCGATATTATCGATTTTTTCTTCCTTGCTCACAACGAAGACGGCAACCCACTTCGAATTCCATCGATAATCCACGACCATTCCATTCCGCCATTGCTCTCATCTTCACAGAAGTTGCGAACACTGGAAAATTCGACCGTCAAGCCACAATCGAACAAGTCTGCTGCATCTGTAGTTTTGCTTCCGGAATCGAAGATGATGATCTCTGCTCCGCAGCTACTCCATAAGCACTTGTTCTCCGATAGTATGAAAAATGGACCTGAGGTAGTTCTTAATTTGAGTATCATTTCAACAACTTCGGAGGCTAAGTTCCCTTCTCTTATGACTGATAACTATGGTGCATACCTGAAAGATAAATTTGGATGGGTTAATTGGTATCTTGTGGGTAAGTTTGTGAAGAAGGATTTGTGTGCATCTACCCTGTTTGATGAAATGTCTAAGAGATGGGGTGACGAAAATATGGGAACACTTTTCAATTTCATTTATTATCTCATACATCACCTGTAAAGGCTTATTCCTTGTCATATCACCTCTAATCTCAATAGTGGTTGTGCAAACCAGTTAACTATATATGAGCCATCCCTCTACGTCTATGTTGCATCTCAGTCATTGTGGAGCAATATGGATGCCTTGGTATATTTGAAGCTCTTAATATATGGTTATTTAGCTCTCAACTTGTTAAGGTCCTACATCAATAACAGTATTATGAATACTCTTAGTGGAGCAGTAATTGAATATAGGTGTGAATCATGTCCAAGGGTTCATGTCATCCCTGACTAGTGGGTTGCATCTGTGCAACTTTGCCGGCATGTTTCTAACAGATGTTGGTTTTCCTATCTGAAGTAGTTGATCCTGAAACATGGTTTTGCTACTATTGCCATATGGATTAAACAAATGGTTAAAGAAATTTCTTGTGAAGAAAAAGCTAATGTATCCCACGTTGAGATCAAGATTATTGAAAGCAAAGGCTTAGATGAAAAATCTTCCCGTGTAGACATTGTGATGTTTTGGTTAGCTAAAAGCGTGGTTGGCATAAATCAAACTACACACTTTGTTGGTTTGGATGATATTGAGTTAGATGCCCAGGGTGATTTGCGTGGGGATCCTAGCAGCAAAGTACCCATTGAAGAAAACCTTGTTAAAGTACCTATTAACTTGATTTATGATGTTGGTTTATTTTACTTGGGAAACACCTATTATATGAACTCCACCTTACCTTTTCTGCATTCTGTTCCAGAGTTGAAATCAGCTTTGATCAAGTATTCTCATTCTGAAAGAAATGATGGGGGGATCAGACTTCTCATAGGCTGACTATTACAACTTGTGCTTTAATTAGTGAATTGGATAAAGGTATCAAGGCTATGGCACCTGTGCAATTTTGGATGGTATTGCTCAACAAATACCCTCATTTTGGTCAGCAGTATAATAGTACCTTCATGCAACAGGATGCAAAAAAATGTTGGTCACAGCTTTTATACACCCTTTCTCATTCTCTACGATGGTCAGGTTCTAGTGAAAGTCCTGACTCTGTTAAAGCCCTTTTCGGCATTGAACTTGTTAGCATGGTGCACTGCATAAAAGGTGGGGAAAAAGGCTCAGAGTCAGTTCAATCGTTTAAAGGCCACATATCACATGAGGTGAAACATTTACAATGTCTGCATTCTTGTGAATTTTTGCTTTAGTCAATTATGGCTTGCACTTTAACGAAGCTTGTTTTGAGATTGGAGGAGATTCAGCCTTCAAAGGTTGAAGTGAACAAGGCTGAACTTATAGGAATAGATTGGACCTTCAAATTTGATAAGAAAATCATGCCAAAAAAGGGTAGTGGTCATGTTGTGCTGATTGTTCACAGACATCACTTTGCTTCCTACTTGGAAAGGGAATGGCAGTGCTCAACCTATGATATTCAAGTAGCAAATGTGTTGATTGGAGCTTATGATAAAACACAGACCATGACTACAAACCAGATGGCAGTGGCAAAATTTGTAGCTTGGAGTCCTAGGCCTATTATACTACTGAAGTTTAGGGTGGATGGAATTACATACAATCTACTTGATGGTGAAATTCTTAACTGGCCAACTGGTCAAATGGATGCTAATCTTCAAATGATCGCAAAGGTAGCTGCTGTCTACAATAATGATAGCATTGAACATGCAGAATAGAAGTATGTTGCTCATGGAATGCCTGCTAAGGCAGCTCCAAAGTTTTTAGTTGAGAAGATGGTCCTTTCTGAAGAGTCCAAGAGTCCGGAATCATCAAATGGAAGGGATTTTCTTGGTTGTTGCCAGAAGTGGAGTGAATATGAACACCGAATTGCAACCCTTGAGTTTGATCGCGATAAGAAATCCACGGGTGTAATTGTCAACTCTGTTTCAGGGGAGGAGTCATTGCTAGTGAAGGGTGATGTAGAGAATTTGCTTGAGAAAAGCACTAAGGTTCAGTTGCTTGATGGCACTGTTGTACCACTGGATGATAGCTCAAGGAACTATATCGTGCAAGCCCTTCATGAGATGTCAACTAGTGCTTTGAAACCACTGAATGATGCACTTGTTTTGAAACTTGCTGATATTGGGATTGCAATGGGCATATCTAGAATTGAGAACATGACCATCACAAGGGAATGTGTTGCTGCTTTCAAACAAGTTCCCACATCCAAATTTTTTAGCCTTGTGGACAAGGCTAATTTTCAAGGGGGGAGTATTGTTATGACCCAAGTTATAACTGAGGTTTTATGCTTTATTACTATGAGGAATTGTTAATATGCCAACTGGCATTTAAAAGTGTGGAGGCTATATAAAAGGAGCGCAACTCCCTCAAATGTATCAGATCAGAATTTACACAAAAGAAATATAAACAAAAACAATTCAAGAGCTATGCTCTCTCTCTTCCTTCCCTCTCCATCTCTATCCTCTATGTTACTTGCAGGTTGATTAAGGGCCTAGAGATTTGGATCTTATCATTTTCTTGGCATCTCGGGTATTCCCAATCTACAGAATCTTCGACTTCGTCTCCAACTAGAAAGCACGAGATCTCGCCGTTGTATGTCTCAGTGGATTTCAAAGGCGAGGCTTTGGCACAATCACCGTTGTCTAAATGGGAATCGACCTCTCGAATCTGCTTTGGAATCGATATTTTCCCTCTCTATTGCTCTATTTCTTTCTCCTGATTTGTGTTGCTGTTTGTTTAGAATTGAAGATATGTGATTAAATTTTGTTGAATTAGGTTTGTTTACTTGTTGGGTTTTAGGCGAAGGTAACACAGGAGCTGATAAATAGGAAAATCTAGGGGTACATTTACGGAAGTGCGTATCCACTGAAGATGGATCTTGAAAGGCAAATCCTTTCTCGGTATGTGATTCTTCTTTTTTGTCTAATTTTGACTTGTGTTTGTGAATTGTTGTAATGGGTTCCTCTTTTTTTTTTTATGATTGAGTAGAAGTAAACATGTGTTGCTATGTTGAAAAGTTAGGTTTTTTTTTTTCTTTTGTTGTATTTGTCTATTATGCTGCCTTTTTATGTGAAACCCGGTTGCATTTTTTGTTTGGAATTGTTGTGGGATTGTTGGTTATGAATCGTAACGGTTTTTCAGTATGAGTTTTGCATTAGAGCTGTGTTGGTAGTTCTGTCTGTGCAGATTTTAATCTCTTTATACAGTTGTGCTCTTAGGTTGTGCCCAGTTTGTGTCGTTATTTCTCACTCATTGACGAAAAACTTTTCAATCAGGAATATGTTGATGGAAATTTGTGTTCTTATGTTCTTTCGTATCCTCTATATTGAGTCGATTATAACACCAGCTTCCTAACAATTTGCGGTGCTTTTCGTTTTATCAAATATCCAAACTAAGTATGAGTAAGAAAGAGCTTACGGAATCTCATTTTGTAGTCTGAGTTTCCTCTAAAGTCCTTATATTATTGGTGGATATAATTGTTTATGATGGAGCTTAAAACACCGAATTTTTATTTAGTTTAGTTTGTACACTCCAATGCATGCTAGTTTAGGTAGTGCATAAATGTGTAAGGACTAGGGATGGGCAATGGTTATGCGGGCGGGTAACCGCGGTTAATTTACCCATAACCATTTATGCTCATACCCGCATAATCGTTTACCCGTTGGGTAATTGCCTAAACGGTTATACCCATACCCATAACCGTTTATAAACGGTTAACCATACCCATAACCGCATACCCATTTAACCGTAACTGTTTAATACCCGTTTAACCATTTATCCTTTTTAACCCGTTTATCTTTTTTTTTTACCATTACCCTTTTTTCATCAGTCTACATGTTTTTTAACAACTTGAAAATTAAAAAAAAATTGTCATAAATTTTTTTTTTGACAATTAAACACCGTTATAGGTACATTCATCATACATTTCCATATTTTAATTTTTTAAGTTCTTATACAATTCCAATAATTGAAATAATAGTTTAGGGACGATATTTTTAACTGTTACCAATGAAGGTAAATATAATATTTGCTAAGTATTATTGGGTTACAAAAATTGTTTAGAAGACATTTCTGTCAAAACATTTCTGTCAATTTCACGATTACCTGCAAGGAATTTAAATTAATTTGGCCAATTCCTTGATAATGAAAATCATCATTCCTATAGTAGTGTTATTGAAAGAAGGACCGATGAATTCCTTGCTAATTTATTGGGTGCTAAGTATTATTGGATCGAGAACATGGTTTGTGTTAGTTTTACATATATAAAATAAATGGGTAAACGGTTACCCGTTTATAACCGCCCATTTAAATTTCGTGGGTAAACGATTATACCCATAACCGTTTATTTATCTAAACGGTTACCCATAACCGTAACCGTTTAATTTAAATGGGTGGGTAACCGTGGTTACCCATAACCAATGAATATTTGCCCAACCCTAGTAAGGACTGATTAAATTTTAGGTAGTTTAATAATAATAATAATAATAATAATAATAATAATAATGATAATAATGATAATAATGATAATAATGATAATACTTGTGTTCCCCTCATGGGGAATAAACATATTCCATTCCCAAATTGTGATTCTAATTTCCACTTCTTTGTCCTTAATCATCCTTATCGTCGAATTGTGAAGTAGTAATCTAATGAAATTAATATTTCAAGTCTCAAAATTTGATATGTTCTAGCACTTTTCTCCATCGGTAGTTTTTGTATGTTTGAGTTTTTTAATACAAATTTTCAATGATGCTTTCTAAACCTGTGGTTTTCGTAGCTTTGCGGTTTACCCTTTTTATTTGCACAAAGAACTTGCAGACAGGGTAAGAACTTGATATTGATTTCTAAGCTAATTAATGATTTAGCTTATAGCATTGGTTTGGTTCCTATAGTTTTATGTTTGAATCTATGATTTTTTATTTAATTGCTATATTATAGTAAATGTGTAATTTTGTGTATAAATATTATATAATACATTTATTAAACTTCTTTTTTTTTGGAAATTTTTTTATAACGGGCATTAGCCGTGGCCAATTGTAATCCACAACGGTTATAGTGCACGTGGTATTTGATCTTAATCTACAACGGGCACAATCTGTGCTTATATTACAATTGACAACGAGCATAACCCGTGGTAGAATCTGTGACTTTCTATCACATCCAGATTACTAACAGGCATAATATCCGTGGTAAATATCGACCATGATAGATGAGCTTTTTTCTACTACAGGGGCATACCTTTACACAGTGAGGGACAAATACAGTGACCTACTCCATTAAATGAGCTTTCCTTGGAAGTGTTGGTCATCACAAGTACATCACCCCCATTCCTAGGATCACTCGTATTGTTGCAGCTTCACCATAGAAGACAAACACAATACTACTCTATAGATATTGCAGACAAGTCAAATATACAAGCGACAAATAGGAGTCCATTAGAATTTGCAATGAATAATACGTCTTTCACAACTAATTAAGGAGATCAAAAAAACTCAAGCATGTATGTGTGTCTTAACTCTATAACGCATATGTATTTCAATTTAAGCTATCTGATTATTAAGAAGTGTACCACACAAGAAGCATCAACAAGTTATGCAAAAACTAGCTCACCATGAACCCCCACAAATTGAGGGAAATCTCCAGCAAATGTAGGACTTGCAAACCTTATAGTGCATGCTCATATCACAAGGCTGTCTTTAGCACATCACTGCCTTTCATCATAAGCATGGTAAGCTCGTGAGGTACTAGACCGATATTATAATGGATTACTAATAAATTGACTTTGACTATGGAATCATTCTCATATAATAGATTACTAATAATTTTAATTTATATAGGGAAAAAAATCAATAACTAATTAAAATAATGTGTCACTTATCTGTAAATTTCATAATGAAAATGGACCTTAATCCAGCACATCTGGGTCATCTAAGTAAGAGCTTACTTTGAACGCTCTTGGTGATGAAGTGGAAAACTTTGGGGATGCCAATCAATGAAGTGACACAAAAGTATCGTTTAGATTTGTCGACCTAGTTCTTAGTTCACTTGTAAATATGACACAAATCAAAATAGGTAGCAAGCGAATAATAAGGTCCATGGAAAAACCCCCACAAATATAATATTATAAATGTAAACAAATATTCGTTAGTAACATTTCAAAAACAAAAAAAATTGTTTTCTACAAGCTCAAAGAATAGTAGGTATCTTTTAAGAATCAAAACTACCTTTATATACGCTGTAAACATTCTTTCTTTCGAAGACACTTTGTAATGAATTGACACAAATGGTTGCAAAGTTTTGGTGGGGGCGTGAGAGTGGCAAGCGTAGAATCCATTGGGTACAGCGGCGTCGAATGTGTAAACCAAAATGTGAGGGAGGATTGAGCTTCAAAAACCTTTATGCTTTTAATCTTGCATTACTTGCGAAGCAGGGGCGGCGTTTTTTTCAACAACCCACGTCCCTTGCTGGTCGTGTTTTCAAAGCTCGTTATTTCCCGAATTCGGATTTCATGCAAGCAACAGTGAAAACCAATGCGTTCTATTATTGGCGTAGTCTTGCGAAGCCCGAACTATTATTCGACAAGGATCGAGATGGAGGATTGGGGATGGAGAAAAGGTTAAAAAAAATATTTGTTTTGGGGGGGGGGGGGGGGGGAGGTGTGGGGCCGTGAGCATTTTTCCAAGGTTATTAGCCCAATTCCGCATGGCATTGATCACGGCACCCAGGTGGATTGGTTGCTAATGGAGGAAGGGGGTTTGAAATGGAAAGTGGATTTAATTACTTGCATTTTTTTCTGTGGAAGAAGCGGGTTTGATCTTGAGTATTCTCATTAGTTATTTTCGATCACCGGATACTTTGATAAGGATTGCGAAGAAGACCGGAACCTTCAGGATCCATGAGCATTTTTCAAAGGTTATTAGCCCAATTCCGCATGGCATTGATCACGGCACCAAGGTGGATTGGTTGCTGAGGAAGGGGGTTCGAAGTGGAAAGTGGATTTAATTACTTGCATTTTTTCTGTGGAAGAAGCGGGTTTGATCTTGAGTATTCCCCTTAGTTATTTTCGATCACCAGATACTTTGATAAGGATTGCGAAGAAGACCGGAACCTTCAGGATCCATGATGGGTGCAGGGATCCATTTGCTATAGAAAGCCTTATGGAGAGCATGTGTCCTCACGAAAGTTAAAATCTGTGTATGGTGGGGATGTATGACCGCATTACCAACTAGAGCTAATTTGCAGAAGAGAAAGGTCATTACAACTGACACACGTGTTTTTTGTGCAAGCGCGAGGGAAATTGTTGAACATCCATTGCTCGATTGACACGTCCAGCTTCAGTTTGGTTTTCTAGCCCGTTGAGCTTGAGAACGGGTAGTTTTGCACAAGGTGGCCTTCAAAATTGGCTGGCACAAATGACAAGTGCTTTATCCAGACAAAACTTTGAGTTAACTTTGATGTTGCTTTGGAGCATACGGAAGGAAAGAAATTCCTTCTTGTGGACTCGGAAAGCGATGAACCAAGTGGATATACATTGTAGAACTCAAGCATGGCTCCAAGAGTATAGAAAGTGGCACGAATCGAAGAATTCGAGGGGGATTGGTGCTGTGATCCGTGATGACCAAGGTGTGTTTGTAGCAGCGATGGCTGCACGTATGCGGGGTGTGAAATATGCAGAAATGGCAGAAACAATGGCAGCGCGAGCTGCTGTCCATTTTGTGTAGGAGGTGTCATGCTCGGCCATGGAGGTACAAGGCCATGCTGTGGTGATAATTAATGCCCTCCAGGCAACTGATGCAGCGGCATTAAGTGGGGAATTTGGGCATATTCTAAATGATGCTAGACATATTTTGAAGTCTTTCTCACAACGAAGGTCACGTTTGGTCGACGGGAAACAAATAAGGTAGCTCACAAATTGGTCAGATTGGGTTTAACATTAGATAGTCAAATTTATTGGTTTGAAGAACCACCGGATGTAATCTTTGATATTCTTTTCGAGGATGGTATTCAACATTAATTTTGGTGCGTGGCACTCTTTTTCCCTTTGAACGGTTTGAAATCCCCGGTAAGGTTTTTATCGAGGCCCATTGTTAGCACCATATCCTACTTATTTGTACATATTCTTTCATCTTTAATGAATATCGCACTATTTTTTTAAAAAAAAAAAATCCCATTAAATATAATATATATATGTATATAGGGCTAATCACAAAAAAAGTTGGCCAAATAGTGGGAATTCACGGAAAATTATTGCGCAATCATACGCTAACATTATAAATCCTTTCAATGCATCAGTTTTGGTTAAATAAAACTGAAATTAAGAATTAAAAGAAATCATTAGAAATGATATTAACATGACAATTGACGCATTGAAATAACCAAATATGCAGCGGCAGAACGCCAACTATAATAATAATGACAACTATTATTTCAAAAGAATGTATAAATCAAAATAAATATCTTGCAACGAATATGTGATCATAATCAAGGTATAAAATATCGATGATATCGGAAATATCGGTAGTCCAAAAACACGGAAATATCGATGGAAATATCGGGATATTATCAATATCGATAAAAATTGAATAAAAAACCACAAAAATTATAAGAAAAACTTGGAAATTTTTATTGAAACTTTGCAGGATGTTTATTTAGTCAATTATCTATTAGTTTATCACAAAAAATTGGAAGGAAATGCATTGCATGATGGATTTAACTGATTTAAGTTGATTGTATAGCGAGCTGGCAAACATTGTGAGTGTAGAAAATATGTAGTAATTAATGAAAGAAGTTTAAACACACCATAATCATTTATATATAATGAATTAGTACAATATTTTACACTTTATACATTGCATGGTAAGATACATGAGTGACTTAGTATCACATAGAGTTCCTATGAGGTTCAAATTTTTCACTATCTTCATCATCTCTATGTGTAGAGTAAGTGTATTGTGAAGAGTAGTTATCAAATGATAAATCCCCAAAATAGTTTTGCATGTAATTGTTAACATGCCACCCATATGGATCCGAGATTGGTTGACGTTGTCCATAAGCAAAATCATTTGAAGATTGAGTCTCGGATTCTTTCCATGAGTCGCTCGATTCCATCCTAACAGGAATGGGATATGAATGGTAGCGAAATGGTTGGTTATGAGTATAACCATAGTTACTACTTCCCACTCCAACAGAGTTCGAAGTTATAGATAACGAGTCATCTTCTTGACTTGACAAAATCCCCTTGCCTCTTTCTCTACGAGTATAGTCCTTCCCTATGCACCAATTCCTGGTCCTGCCCGCCTACTGCCATGGTCCTCATCCTGTGTTGCATGTGTGAAGTTTGCCTCACCAGTGAAGGGGCTCATAAATCCGGGAGGCGGTCCAACATAATTTCTATATCCACCACTACCTCCACCTCCACTATATCCTTCACCACTACCTCCAGCTCCACCTCTCGTGGTAGGTGAGTCTCCTGATCTTGTAGTAGAGCTATCATTAGTATCAGCATGATCTTGTGGTTGTGTAGGATTGGAAGAAGGTGGAATTCCAGTGTTTCGTGGTCTTTGGCGCAAAAGTTCTTCCAAAGAGTCAGCGCTGCTAGATCCCACCTCCTCTTCTAATACTCTTTCTACATTTATCCTTTCATTACGTGCTTCTTCAGCAACTCTGGGAGTTGGGTTGTCCTCATCATCATCTAAATGAAAAGGTCTAATCCATTGATAAAGTTGGTTACCCTCTGTATCATCATCTTCAGCAACAATATCAAACACATCTAATAGGTCACCACGGTCGACATGATCTATTTCTGCTTCCTTATCTCGAATTTGAAGCTTCATGTTGTAGTAGCAATAAACTAATTTTTCCAACCTACTATGAGCCAACCTATTTCTTTGCTTTATGTGTATGAGTGCAAATGTACTCCAATTTCTTTCACAAGCAGATAAGGAAGCTGTTTGTGATAATACTTTGATTGCTAACTTTCTCACAATTGGTGCATCAGTCCCATACATGATCCACCATTCAGCTATAATGAAAAACAATGTTGATAAGCCTAATAACTCCAACAAATTCTATTATAAATTGATAGTGAAATATGTTTACACTCACTAGGAGACATTTTTGTTAGAGCAAAAACTGATGTTGGTTCTCCAAAAGTTCTTCTTCCATCTTTAAACCATGTTAGCTGAATTCAATAAATCGTGTTAGTTTAATCCAACAATGTAATTATTATAATTTAAGTAATTTTGTACCTCATTTCCAAATTGGCCAACTGTTAGTGATGCAGGGTCTAATTTAGAGTATACATTATGTACAACACGTATAAGGCTACCATCATCTCCAACACCGGGTCTGTATTGGTATCGAGGATTCAAATAATATGATGTTCAAAGAAACACATACTCTAATAAGAGAAATAATACTTATGCAACTAAAGAAATGAATTGCAAATTATGACATAATTTATACCTGCTGCATGCAAATCGTGGTATAATGTTTTATACCATCGGTCATCAATTATCTTTATGACCCACCTTGCACCATGTTTTCTTTCCAAGTCATCCTTCACTACACGCATCAACTCATATATTGCCCCCATAGTAGGATACACTTCTGTGTCAATGATCCATAAAACTTTGTAAAGAGATTCAAACACTTGGCACACATGTTCTGATTAAGTCTAAAAAGCATGATCAAGCACTATACTTTCCACCATACGACCTACATTTGAGCGGCTTAAATTGTGGTTGGCCCAACGTCACTAGTGAATAATTGCTTCAACCCTGGTTTCTTCTTAAATAGGTTGTCGAATGCAATATAGTTGGTGGCGAATCGAGTGGTAGCTGGACGAATAATTTATCCTTTGCAAAATTCACGCATCTTTGCCAACAACCAACCGTGATTGTAAATATAATTTGTGATTGTTCTAGCTCTTTTTACGATAGTAGCAATATTCTCTCTTCCTCATTGCCTCAAATATGAGATCAATACAATGTGCTGCACATGATGTCCAAAACACATTATGATGCTTCATTAACTTTTTTCCAGCTTTGACAAATGCAGAACCATTGTCGGTCACGATTTGGACAACATTATACTCTCCCACCTCCATGATTACATCCCTCAATAATTTGTAAATATACTTATAGTTCTTTATATGGTCTGAAGCATCAACAGACTTCAAAAAAATTGTCTTTCACTTGAAGTATACCATGAAGTTTATGATAGATAATCTGGTCGGGCCAGTCCATCCATCACACATGATTGTGCAACCATTATTTTCCCACTTTGACCTCAACTTGTTAACATACTCGCCAATGTCTTTATACTCCATTTCCAAATATTTGTTTCTTACCTCATAGGGAGTGGGAGGTTGTACTCCAACACCGGCCTATTGACATCCCAGTACCATATTTTTGAAATGATGTGATGATACCTTCTCAGCAGGGACATTTTCATAGATAAAGAACTTGCTAATTAGACGCCCCATTCCCTCCTTCACATTACCTTCAGTGAAATAACTCCAAACACTCTTTTGACATGCTTTGGATGACTTATATAAACTTGGGGCTATTGGTGGTGTTGGTTGTGATTCTCTAACACTTGCTCCCCGTCTCATTTATGCACCACCACTTGTCCCGGAACCTTGTGCTCTATTAGGAATTTTATGAAGGTGTTCTCTTTCCCATGCTGATTGTTTGAAGGCACATAATGCTTGTTTGAAACTGCGTCGTTCTTCAGGTCCCATGTCATCATCACATTCGTCCTCATCGTCATCATCATCACTGTCAACCGCTTGGCCAATGACTTCTCCTCGTAGCCCAGCTCGAATATTTTCCATTCCATGTGTTATCTTTTCCTTATGTTGTTTTTTATTTTTTAATAATGTGGTGATGAATGCCTTCACTTCTAGGGGGACATTATCGCATCGTTGGACATTATTTCCTGGATCTAATCCACTAAGATGGTACTTAAGTCGTGTCACTCCGCCACTCTTCATTACCCGACCACAATATTTGCAAATTGTGCCATGTTTGTTTCCCTCTATTGGGTATCCATGTTCCCAAGCTAGATCACATTTAGTAACTCCACTGGACATCTTAAACGTACCTATATTTATTTTTCATGAAAATTAGGCAATTATTTTTTGGCCAAAAAATATAGTAGTGACGGAAACATATTAAATATGAAGTAAAGAAAATAGGAAGTAAAATTATTCTACAGAAGAATTAAATAGGAAGTAAAGAAAATGATTATAAGAATTTAAGTAATTATAAAAATAATATGGAATAATAAAACCTAATAATAATGAATAATAATCCAATTTGGTAATAAAATAATAAATAACATTAAACATATTAAAATTATTCTAGGGAATAATTATACAACATTACTTAATTACTTCAAAAAATTAACATGCAAGTATTTTTTGGTTCTTAGATCACATGCACAGGTCCACACAAATTTTTTGTTGTTGTATAAATTACAATAATATAAATATAAGTTTGTAAACTTACCTTAAATATGGAACCCTTTGTGTAAAGGCCAAATAGAATCTGCATGGAGCAACAATAAAATAATAATTACACAAATGTAACAAATCTCGAACTTTCGATGTCGTACGTAGCAGCAAAACCTCGACGATCCTCTGCAGCTTGTTGTCTGTGAATAAATGAGAGAGAAAGAAGGTATTAACATTTAATTTGGAGTGGCGCGAGCTGCAGATCCATTTATTCAATTTGAAGCTTTGAAATGGCTCTAGAATGGATCTGGAATGGCTCTGAAAGGGCTAAGGGAAGAAGAAGAAACGAAAAGGTGTAATAGAGGTTTTTCAATTTTCGAAGGGTCAAAAAATGTGTGATGATTTGATACTCCACCTTTGAGAATGTGAAAGAATATCACGCGTGGCACACAGTTTTGAATCTTTATGAAACCACCATTATTTTTGTCTTGTCAAAAATTGTACAAGTTGTAAAAGTTGTTAGGGTTTTGAATTATTTGGATACTCTTTTTTCTCACATGCACGCCACCCACCACACACAAACAGAGAGAGTCAAAGACTCTCACATCACACGCCACCACATGCACATAGACCACACACGCACACAGAGACCTCAGTCTCTCTCTCAATCCTTCTCTCTTCTCCCTTCAGTCTCTCTCTCTCTGGATCCTTCTCTCTTCTCCCTTCTCCCTTCTCCCACACACACACACACACAGATCTCTCGATCCTTCTCTATTCCCCCTTTTCCCATACACAAGCACAGAGACCTCAGTCTCTCGATCCTTCTCCCACATGGCCTTCTGCTCCTCCCTCGCCTTCCTCCTCGTCCGCGTCTTCCGCCTCGTCGGCGCCGTCTCCATCTCCCGTGACCTCTACACCCTCTACCCCCATCGTAGTACTCCGTCAACGGCATCATCATCAACATCTAAACCGCATCTTTCTCTCCCTTTCTCTCGGTGCATGCAGCTAGGACACTAGAACCCAAGAACTCTCCGGCAAGGCCGTGAGTGTCGAGGAACTTTCCGAACACCTCCGACCGTTTCACGGCAAACGGAAATTATAAAAATATTCCTTTTGTCTTCTATTTCATTTTGATACCTAGATCGGAGTCTAGGGTGCTCTTTTACAGTCGGCCGGAGCTGTAGAAGCTCCGGCGTTCTTCTCCGATTCGCACCAGCCTCAAATATCGTGATATTATCGGTAATATCGCGATATTTGGACAATTTTTCAGTGGATACGTGTGAAAATATCGGTGTCTCACAAAAACGATAATATCAACGATATTTCGCCGATATTATCGATATTTTGGTCCTTGATCATAATCAAATCATTAAGACAATATGCTCTACAACGTAACTTTATAAAACAACATCCTACCTTACCTTGTACTCGGAACAGACAACTGGTTATGTATGTTAGTGGTTACGGTAAGAAAGATAAATACTTTGGATTTGTTAAAAAAAAAAAAAAAAAAAAAAAAAAAAAAGACACCTCCAAAAACACTTTGGAGAAATGACAAGCAAGATCACCATCACCCCTCCTTGCCGACATAGATAATAGTTGTGCGGAGATCAAGCGACATAGAAGTAGCTTCCAAATCTACTCTTAAGATTAGGGGTGGGTTCAAAAAACCGAAAACCGAAAAAAACCGAACCGAAACCCGAACCGAGACTGAAAAAAACCGAATCGAAAGTGTAAAACCGGACCGAACCGAATGTGGTTCAGTTCGGTTCAGTTTCTGGGGTTCGGAAACCGGACCGAACCGATTAATAGGCAAAACGACGTCGTTCAGCTTCAGTTCACTCTCTCTTCACTTCAGTCTGAAAGACTGAAACCCTAAACATATCGATTCCCTTCCCTTTCCCTTATCGACGCCTCCCTCTCCTCTATACTCTCACTCTAGACCATCTCCTCCCAGCTCCGCCGCTCTTCCGCTTCGTCTTCTTCCTTCCCAGTGATATTCCTGAGCAAACACACCGCCGTCTCCAACCGGCCGGCACTGACGGCACACCCGATCGGAATCCCTCATCTGAGTGAAGGCGAGGCTGGGCCGCAAGGCGGGAAGCCGGGTTGGGCTGCGCCGCCGAGCCCCAGCATTGGACCCTGGCTCAGGCACCTGAGGAAGCTTGCCCAAGCCCACAACATGGTTCCTGAGTTCGAGGTTTCCTTCTCACTCTCTTGATCTCCGTTTTTAATGCTCGTCATATGTTTGTGTAAATGTGTGTGTAAATGTGTGTGTGTGAGTCTGAGTCTGTGTGTTCATAATTTATACCGTTGTGTATGTTTGAATGTGGATTACATTGGAGGGTACGCATCATGGACCGGTAACGAATACGCCCACTATGTTCGTAGAGATTGGTGAGTTTTTGATGAACCCCGTTGCTCTTATGCTTTTCATTCTGGAATTACATTGCATGATGCTATTTGTTCTTTTTGTTGGAAGGGAAAATTATACATATTTCCATTGCGCGGCATGAATTTTTACTTTCCTCCAATGCGTTTTTAGTAATCTTATGAACATTTTTTTTATACCTTTTGATGATCAGTTCGTAGAATTGATTTATTTCGTTCAAAGGGTAAAGTTTACTGCTTCTGCTATTTCTATTGTTGTAACTGCTCGGTCTGAAGTTTCGGCATATGACATGGTTTTTCGTATTTTTTACCATGCACTTGAGGGTTTCTTTGTTTTTTTTTATTTGTTCCTTCTGGTTGATATAGGCAGTACAGATGAGTACTGGAAAAGGCAGGATGCAGCACAAGTTATTGCTCTAGTTAAGTACACAGTTAACCATTTCAATCATTTGAGCAAGAGTCATTGATACGTCCTATTGTTGAATAAATACTTTCCTCTTCGTAATGTTTCTAGTTTTCCCTGATCTTAAAAAAATAATAGAATAAACAACTCATGAGAGTAAATTGGTGGCAATTTCTGTTCTTGCAGTTGGTTTGGGAAGGACTTGGGCTTGGAGGAGGAGCTGCTGTTGGAAACTGGAACGGGTATATTGATTTTCTTGAAAAGCTCATGTCTTTGTTTGCAATTTTAACCAAAGTTTGATGCTTCTCTAACTTCATTTTCTATATTATTGGCGATCTAGGGAGAAGGATAAGAATAAAATTCTTCTTGGATTAGGTGGTGGACATTATGCTCCTCGGCATATGGATATAGTCCTGTAAGTTATAGCATTTTACAGTTTGCTCATATCCAGCTTTATTCTTTGTTTCCTTCTTTGCACGCTTGCTTTACATCATGTTCTTTTTTTTTTTTTATTTGTATGTAGAAATGGCAAGGGAAAGCTCAAAGAAAGGTGCTATGTTGCCTCCTAAGCCGCCTATGCGTTGAGCTTGAGCTTGAAGACTTGGAAGATTTTATTTGTGCAAAACATGAAGTGATGAAACCTTGAAGGTTTATTTGACTTGTGTGATGTTTAAATTTGGACTTTTTGAAGACTTAAACTTTGATGTTTAATTTGGACTTTTTGAAGACTTAAACTTGATTGATGATTGATTCTATTTCTAGTTGGACTTTAAATGTTTATTTTCATTTTTTGAAGACTTTTAGTTTTATGAGACTTTATGTTTTTAGATTAATTAGTAAGTAGTAACTTCCCTCATGAATATTGAAAAACCGTCCTGGAGAGATGGAAACATGTCATATTTTCTATTTCTATCTTATGTTGTGGTTGTTTTGCATTTTTTGGAGGAAAAAAAAAAAAAAAAAAAAAAAAAAAAAAAAAAAAAAAAAAACCGAAACAAAACCCGAACCGAAAAAAAAACCGAACCAAAAAAAATATGGGCCGAACCGAACTGAACCGAAATTTCGGTTTGGTTTCGGTTTTGGCAAAAAACTGAACCGATAAGAACCAAACCCAGCCCTACTTAAGATTGTTGGAAATATAGGTGATTTGAATGCTACTTCTCCTACAATAAATCATATAAGATAAATATATTAGTAAATATTGTTTCGCATCAAAATAATAAAATAGATCAAACTAATCTAATAACAACAAAATACTTATCTTTTGTAATGTAGAAATCTTTCTTCATAGATAGTTATTAAAACAAGATTTTAGGTTGAGGCATGTTAGTTTACTGTCCCTAAGAGTAGATTTCGTCTCGCAGAGACAATGTCTCGGTGTAATACAAGTTATGGCACCCTATTCTTCAAGATATAACAACCTATGATCATTGTAAACGTACACTTGCCACACTTGAATCAAATAAATAACTCAATTTTTCCATTGGTACAAAACAATTGAATGATATAGCCACACTTAGAAAACAGAGGGATTCGATTAGGTAATAGAGATGATGATCTTGTATATATGATCCCAAAAAAGACTCACGGCTGCCCATATATAGTAAAGTCTGAGCCCCAAAAACCTGTGTACAATCATGGCAATGAAAACAAATTAAATCAAATGATTGCAACGTTATTTATTCAAATCACAGTTAACCAATACGTTAAAACCAAATTCATGTAACTGAAGGATTTTGTTCTCATCTAACTTGAAAATAACAGTAAGTAAAAACCAATTCTAATGCCATGTCCAAACTAGACCTGGCAAACGGGTCGTGTCTGTCGTGTTCGTGTTATTTTCGTGTAACACTTGTTATCTTAACGGGTCGTGTCGTGTCACACCTGTTATCTTAACAGGTCCTTAACAGGTCGGGTCACTTTACCCAACGAGTAAAGTGACTTGACCCGTTATGATCCGTTATGACCCGTTAAGAAAAATATATTTTTTCTTAAATTTGCACATACTACACTTTGCCACATAAATATTACTTCAAAACATTAAAACACATAATTTAATATATATATATATATATATATATATATATATATATATATAATTATATATAATTATTTTAGTTTTTAGGGGTATAAAATTGTTAAATTAATATATATAATTATTATAGTTTATTCATACTTTCATTAAGTATAACATAAATTTTGTGGTATCCACTAGTGTAATTTTTTAAATTGAAGATCGAATTCATTCATTGTATTCATATAGGGTCAAGGAGTGTAGCTATAAAAAATCATCAAAATCAGAGTTAAAATAACCGTTAAATCTTGATTTTTAGTTTTATAACCGTCGAAAAGTTTTGTCTCGTTACTTGATCTCTGAATGTTTGTTTTTTACAATTTTTGGCATATGCGATCTCGAAGTATATACAAACATGTTTGACGGTTGGATCGTTGAAACAAGTTTCGTAGAATGTATCCCATCAAAACAATAGATTCATTAACACTTAAGAGTTTATTCGCACTTTCATTAAGTATAACATAAGATTTTGTGGTATCCATTAGTGTAAATATTTTAAATTGAAGATTGAATTCATTCATTGTGTTGATGCACAAAATCAGTGAGGACTTTGGTATAACATAAAGTGTTAAGTTTGTGACCTTCACTAGATTGCTCCGGTCACTAGTGTAGATAAGTATGCAAATGGATAGAGACAAGGAAGCAAACACAAGATGTACGTGGTTCACCCAGATTGGCTACGTCCACGGAGTAGAGGAGTTCTCATTAATTGTGAAGGGTTTACACAAGTACATGGGTTCAAACTATCCTTTAGTGAGTACTAGTGAATGATTTAGTACAAATGACATTAGGAAATATTATGAGAGAATGATCTCTATTTATAGAAGAGAGTTTCTAGTTTTATTCTGACATTGACACGTGTTGTGTTGTGATTGGCTTCTGATGTTAACACATGTTGCGTTATGATTGGCTTCTGATGTCGACACGTGTCGCACTGTGATTGGCCTCCTGGTTAGAAGGAAACTCTTCTGAGTCCTTGACGGTATAACGTTGACCGATGCTCAATAGTTTCGGGATTGGCCAAGTATGGTACAAACAGTGCTCCCCTAAGTTCTCGAGTGAGGGAAACTCCTCGGTTGGGGACTTGCAAGATCCAAGCCATTGAGTAATCACGAAACTTCTAAGTACCGAAGTGTGGTATCATTTTCACTTGCCTTATCTGTCTCATATGTAGATGTGGCATCTTCTCTGGAAGTACTTTTCCTCCATCCAGGAATGGTATCTTTAACCGATGAAGATGCACAAGGTAATGTATCAATTTCACTTGAAGCTTACTTGTAGTTTCGAGCTTGGTCAAGTGCGATACAAACCCTATAGTAAGAGTCCCCCAAGTCGCCGAGCTAGGAGATTTGCTGAATGAGGTAACAGACAAGGTAAGCAATCAGACTTCCAAGCAAGCAACCTGGATCAAAGGTTCGACTTCGGCTTCCGGTTGATTGTTCTCCTTCTCTTTGTGTCGTAAATAACACCAAGGATAAGCAGAAGCAAATGGAGAAGAGATGATATGAGATACTTTTTCTTTTGAAGAAGTAACTTTCCACATGCTTATTTTTGAACTGGGCTGGAGGGTTTTCTGGTTTCCTCCAGAGTATAAGGCTGACTCAAGAATTTGAGGGTCAAAACAAGTCCATCAAATCTAGAGTACGTTCGACCCTGATGATATGGGATACTTTTGGTATTGACAAAGTAGTGGATGTATCGGCACATGTTATGTTACGCTTGTCTCCACATGCTTCCTTGTATCCTTCTTACTTGCCCTATCTGTTCCTCAGGCAGATGTGGTATCTTCTCTGGAAGCATAAGATGTTGAAGATGAGTACTCGAGAGCAATGCCAAGTAAGTAATCAGGCAAGGGGTTCCAGGCAGTCAGTTCCTGACTAGAAGCTTGATTCCAAGTGCTGACTGATTGCTCTCTTTCGTAAAATGCGTATCCCATCAAAACAATAGATTCACTAACATTTAAAAGTTTATTCATAATTTCATTAAGTATAACATAAATGTAAATATTTTAAATTGAAGATCGAATTCATTCATTGTATTCATATAAGGTCAAGGAGTGTAGCTGTAAAAAATCATCAAAATCGAAGTTAAAATAACCGTTAAATCGTGATTTTTCTTTTTATAACGGTCGAAAGTTTTGTCCCGTTACTTGATCTTTATATGTTTTTTTTTGGGTAAAAGACTGTTTACTACCCTCATGTTTCATGGTTTTCAACATTTAGTACATCAAGTTTTTTTCGTCTCAGAGTCATACCTAAAGTGTAAATTTTGGGACAGTCTCATACATCCGTTAGTCAAACTGTTAAATTTACTGTTAATTGTGACGTGGCGTCCATGTGGACAATGACGTGGCGCCACGTGTCAGCCACGTTTTTTTTTTCTTTCTTTCTTTCTTCTTCTTCTTCTTCTTCTTCTTCTTCCACCCGACTGCAAACTTTTTTTTTTTTCTTCCTCCTTCTCCTTCTTCCTTCCTCCTTCTTCCTTCCCCTTCTTCTCCTTCTTCCTTCTTCTTCCTTCTCCTTCTCCTTTTTCTTCCTCCGAATCTGGGGATTTTTTTTTTTCTCTTTCTTCTTCTTCTTTCTTCTTTCTTCTTCTTCTTCTTCTTCTTCTTCCACCCGACTGCAAACTTTTTTTTTTCTTCCTCCTTCTCCTTCTTCCTTCCTCCTTCTTCATTCCCCTTCTTCTCCTTCTTCCTTCTTCTTCCTTCTCCTTCTCCTTCTCCTTTTTCTTCCTCCGAATCTGGGGATTTTTTTTTTCTCTTTCTTCTTCTTCTTTCTTCTTCTTCTTCTTCTTCCACTCGACTGCAAACTTTTTTTTTTCCTTCCTCCTTCTCCTTCTTCCTTCCCCTTCTTCTCCTTCTTCCTTCTTCTTCCTTCTCCTTCTCCTTTTTCTTCCTCCGAATCTGGGGAATTTTTTTTTTCCTGCTTCCTTCTCCTTCCTCCTTATTCCTTCTTCTTCTTCCTCCGAATCTGCCCAGATTCGTTTTTTTTTTTTTTTCCTTCTTTCTTCTTCTTCCTCCTTCTTCCTTCTTCCTTCTTCCTTCTTCCTTCCCCTTCTTCCTTCCCCTTCTCCTTCTTTTTCTTCTTCTTCTTCTTTTTCTTCTTCTTCCTCCGAATCTAGGGAAGTTTTTTTTTTTTTTTTTTTTTTTCTTCTTCTTCCTCCTTCTTCCTCCTTCTTCCTTCTCCTTCCTCCTTCCTCCTTCTTCCTTCCTCTTCTTCTTCTTCCTCCGAATCTACCCAGATTCGGCTTTTTTTTTTTTCTTCTTTCTTCTTCTTTCTTCTTCTATATCCTTCGACTGCAACTTTTTTCTTTTCTTTTCTTCCTTCCTTCTTCTTCTTCCTCCTTCTTCTTCCTCTTCCTCAAAAAAAAAAAAAAAAAAAAAAAAAAAACCGAATCTGGGCAGATTCGGAGGAAGAAGAAGAAAAAAAAAAAACCGAATCTGGGTAGATTCGGAGGAAGAAGAAGAAGAAGAAGAAGAGGAAGGAAGAAGGAGGAAGAAGGAGGAAGAAAAAAAAAACTTCCCCAGATTCGGAGGAAGAGAAGGAAGAAGGAGAAGAAGGGGAAGGAAGGAGAAGGAGGAAGGAAAAAAAAATGTTGCAGTCGGGTGGAAGAAGAAGAAGAAAAGAAGAAAGAAAAAAAAAACGTGGCTGACACGTGGCGCCCAGTCATTGTCCACATGGGCGCCACGTCACAATTAACGGCAAATTTAACAGTTTGACTAACGGATGTATGAGATTGTCCCAAAATTTACACTTTAGGTATGACTCTGAGACGAAAAAAACTTGATGTACTAAATGTTGAAAACCATGAAACATAAGGGTAGTAAACAGTCTTTTACCCTTTTTTTTTTTGCAATTTTTGGCGTATGCGATCTCGAAGTATATACAAACATGTTTGACAGTTGGATCGCTGAAACTAGTTTTGTAGAATGCGTATCCCATCAAAACAATAAATTCACTAACACTTGAGAGTTTTTCATACTTTCATTAAGTATAACATAAGATTTTGTGGTATCCACTAGTGTAAATATTTTAAATTAAAGATCAAATTCATTCATTGTATTCATATAGGGTCAAGGAGTGTAGCTATAAAAAATCATCAAAATCGGAGTTAAAATAACCGTTAAATCGTGATTTTTCTTTTTATAACTGTCGAAACGTTTTGTCCGTTACTTGATTTCTGAATGTTTGTTTTTTGATATTTTTTGCGTATGTGATCTCGAAATATATACAAACATATTTGACGGTTGGATCGTTGAAACTAGTTTCGTAGAATGCGTATCCCATCAAAACAATAGATTTACTAACATTTAAGAGTTTATTCATAATTTCATTAAGTATAACATAAGATTTTGTGGTATCCACTAGTGTAAATATTTTAAATTGAAGATCGAATTCATTCATTGTATTCATATAGGGTCAAGAAGTGTAACTGTAAAGAAACATCAAAATCGGAGTTAAAATAACCGTTAAATCGTGATTTTTCTTTTTATAACCGTCGACAAGTTTTGTTCTGTTACTTGATCTCTGAATGTTTGTTTTTTACAATTTTTGGTGTATGCGATCTCGAAGAATATACAAACATGTTTGACGGTTGGATCGTTGAAACTAGCTTTGTAGAATGCGTATCCCATCAAAACAATAGATTCACTAACACTAAAGAGTTTATTCATACTTTCATTAAGTATAACATAAGATTTTGTGGTATCCACTGGTGTAAATATTTTAAATTGAAGATCGAATTCATTCATTATATTCATATAGGGTCAAGGAGTGTAGTTGTAAAAAATCATCAAAATCGGAGTTAAAATAACCGTTAAATCGTGATTTTTCTTTTTATAACTGTCAAATGGTTTTGTCCTGTTACTTGATCTCTATATGTTTGTTTTTTGCAATTTTTGGTGTATGTGATCTCGAAGTATATACCAACATGTTTGACAGTTGGATCGTTGAAACTAGTTTCGTAGAATGCGTATCCCATCAAAACAATAGATTCACTAACACTTACAAATTTATTCATACTTTCATTAAGTATAACATAAGATTTTGTGGTATCCAATAGTGTAAATATTTTAAATTGAAGATTGAATTCATTCATTGTATTCATATAGTGTCAAAAAGTGCAGCTGTAAAAAAATCATGAAAATCGGAATTAAAATAACCGTTAAATCGTGATTTTTCGTTTTATAACCGTCGAAAAGTTTTGTTTGGTTACTTAATCTCTAAATGTTTGTTTTTTTCAATTTTTGGCATATGCGATCTCGAAGTATATACAAACATGTTTGACGGTTGGATCGTTGAAACTAGTTTCGTAGAATGCGTATCCCATCAAAACAATAGATCACTAACACTTAAGAGTTTATTCATACTTCCATTAAGTATAATATAATATTTTGTGGTATCCACTAGTGTAAATATTTTAAATTGAAGATCGAATTCATTCATTATATTCATATATGGTCAAGGAGTGTAGCTGTAAAAAATCATCAAAATAGAAGTTAAAATAACCGTTAAATCGTGATTTGACGGTTGAATCGTTGAAATTAGTTTCATATAATTCGTATCCCATCAAGTTCAATGGTATATATATATATATATATATATATATATATATATATATATATATATATATATATATATATATATATATTTATTAAGTAGATTTAAATCTATTTATTTTGTACGTATAATTATTATAGTTTTTAGGGGTATAAAATTTAATTTAAAATTATATATATATATATAATTATTATAGTTAATATTTTGGGGGTATAATTATTACAATTATTATAGTTAATTTAATATATATATATATATATAATTATAGTATTTTTTAGGGTTATAAAATTATAAAATTAATATTTTGCTTATTGTGTATCGTGTTATCCATGTGTATACCCGAATCAACCCGTTATCTTAATAGGTACTTATCGGATTACCCGATAATGACCCTATTCGTTATCACGTCGACCCAAACATCTATTAATTTCGTGTCGTGTAATGTCCTATAAGAATTCAACCAGGCCTAGTCCAAACGGTCCAATTAAGTAAGATTGGAATCAAAACAAACATATAAAAGATCTGATGTCAAATGCATTGAATGTGTAGTATAAGAATTCAACCTAGAAAGTTATTTCTAAAGGTACGGTCAACAAAGATTATAAATGAATTAATACCAAAAGGAAATTAAATTAAAGAGTCAAATGTAATTATGAATTAAAACAAATATAAACAACAAAGGTAGTGTGAGATGAGAATTTGTGTTTTGAAATACCACTTAAAATTTCAACACGTGCCAGATCTCAAGCGAGTCCATAATGACAGTTTTTTCAGGGTAATTCGGGAATAGCAACAAAGAGTTTAGGCAAGACGACTAACAAAAGAGAAATTGGGATGATTGAGTTGTGAGGTTAGTTTGTATAAGTACATAATGGGACGTCTGAGCTATGGGTGTTTGGTTTACAGATTAACGAGTATAGTTAAGGTGTTTTGCATTGTATTCATGCATTGTTATCGCTGATGATTTGATACCTGATTGTATGATGTCATGACACTTAATTTAGTATTGTCAATTTATTATGATAAGGTTATGTTTTTACTGAGCTGTTAAAAATTCAGCCCTCTATTGTTATGCATATTTACGAACTAGACAATCAAAATGATAGACGAGATAAGATCGGATCAAATGTGATACTAGAAGTTTAATTATTTATTTATTTTAACTCTGTAAAGAATTATGATTTATTTCTATAAAAGGAATTTATCTTCACTTTCAGCTTCTCTTTAATTATTTTATTTTTAATTTTGGCTCGCTTTCCGAATTCGGATTTTTCTATCAACCCCGGCTAATCGGGTTTGCACATTTGCCCAGCCCGTCTGATATTAAGACAAAATCCTTGCAACCAAACAGCAAATGGATGTCTGACATTGTACATCTAGGGTTGTTGAATCTTGCAGAGATCCCATTGAATATGGCAGATAATCTACAATATTTGACACATTTTCTCCATGCAATGAACCAAAGCTACCCCAATTCGCAAACATATAATTAATGTGTAATGTGTGCGTATGCGTATGCGTGTATTATATACATCTAATGTGTATATTTGACACATTTTCTCCATGCAATGAACCAAAGCTACCCCACAGTTCACAAACATATAATGTGTAATGTGTGCGTATGCGTGTATTATATGCGTATAATGTGTATACATAATCTACAATATTTAATACATGTTTCTCCACGTAATGAATTGGGATTTTTGTACAACCTAATTTATCACCCAAATATACCAAGAGTGAAGATTTAGGGTCTAGAATTTCATTTTGTTTACCTAACAAATAATTCAAGAGATCGAGCGATAACTTAATATTTTTTTTGAAATTATGTATCAAACGAATGAGAACAATATTTATTGAAGGTGCTGAAAATTTTTTTTCACCTCATTCTTGGCCAGTACCTTAAGTTAGATGATATTTTTAATTGTTTTATTATTTTAATTATTTGATATTCATTTAACATTCTTATTTTTTAATTAGTTATAATTCATGTCATTTAATGTTTAAAAACATTCTAATCACATTTAATCAAGACCTTTGGATGTTATAAAATCTAATGGTTAAAAAGGAGTGTAAAAATATTTGCAAAAATTCAATTCAGCCTGAACCTTTGGATGTAATATATATGGGATATGATCAAGGGACAAACATTTTGACAAACATTTTTACACTCCTTTATAGCTTTTAGATTTTATACCATTCAATGGTCTAGATTAAGAGTGATGTGGAGATTTTTAAACATTAATGACTTGGATAATTATGTGGATAATAACCAATAAGAAAAACATTAATTTAAATTAAACAGAAATATCTAATACAATAAAATTGAAAAGTAAAAATTTCATTTGAACTGATAAAAAAAAAGAATATGAAACCCACAGTGAAGAATACCCAAGAAAGGTGAGGAGACAAATCGATGTTCTTGCACCTTCATTACTTGAGATACTCTAATTCGATTGATACGAAATTTTGATGCATACTACAACAAATCAAGCTATCAGTGTCTTGAATCTTCTTAGAACAAAACCCTAAATTCTAAATCTTCAATCTTGACTCCTGGATTTCACTTTCTTTTTTAATATGATGCACAATGAATGGTTGATGAGTTTGTGGCTGCAGAAATTTTCAATGCTTGGCTCGATAGGGTTTTGCTATGGAGGTGGCAAAATGATTGAGTTGCTAGCCTAGGATTAGGGTGCTTAAACTCAAAACAAAACCCTAAATTATTCTCAAAGTAAAATTCTTTCTGCATGGTATCATGTTTTTTATGTAATTAGGGTTCTTTGTTTGAAGGAAAGAAAGACTTTTCATCTAGAAGTTGCAGACCTCTTCGACAAAGATGGAAATGGAATTTTCATTTTATTTTTTTATTTTTATTTTTTACATTAGATATTTCAAAGTTTGATTATTTATATTTCAATTTTATTATTATTTGATATTCCTTTTAAATTAAATTAGCGTTTTCCATATTAGTTATAATCTACATTATCATCCATGTCATTTAATTTTTAAATCCTCGAAATCACTATGAATCAAGATTGTTGGATCTTATAAGATCTAAAGGCTACAAAAGAGTGTAAAAATTTTCGTCAAAATCTTTGTCCCTTGATCCTATCCCTATATATATACACACACAAAGCCTTTAAGGGAAGGACTCCACATCCTTTTGTTTTAAATGGGGATTGTTTAGGGCTCACACGACATCGAACTTCAATAATCCGAACCATCTATTTTTCAAGGTGCACGATCATTCTTGCAAAATATTAGGCAAATTGGAAAAAATTGAGTCATTTGGTTAAGTTCAAAGAAATTGACAAACACAATGTTCTAAGAAACATTGAAATTTCATTATAACAATTAAATAGGTAAATGGTTTCAAACTGAATTGAATTTTTGCATGGATGATCTATGAATCGGGAGATAAAAAAAATAGACAGCTTGGATTGTTAAAGTTCAACGTGGAATAGGTCCCATAACTAATCTCCATTTTTTGAAAGAAAAAAAAAAGTTTTCCCTCTCCATAAAGGCCATTATGTCTATATATACACACACATGTGTGTGTGAGAAATCCCAAGCTTTCAACATATATTTGTAGATGCTAGAAATCCCAAGAAAAACACACTAGCTAATTACATCCACTCTTTTGCGGTTGAATCTCATATTTTTTCCATCTTTCACTTGTGCATCCTAAATGTTGAGTGTTTAAACACTATATCCATATGCTCCTCTTTAATCATACTGGATTACTAATTATTCATATTAAACCTGCAGTTTACAAAACTTACAACTAGCATAAATCTTTGAGTACTTGTTACTTGGTTTCATTGTTTGCTTATCTCTTGCTTGTCATTGTTTGTTTCCACTCACGATCTTGCACATTTTGTTGAGCATTCGCACAACAAGATGGACACGCAGAGAGAAACGGAAGATACAAAAAGAGAGTTAACGTCGGAAGAAGAAGAAGAGCGTGCGAAAGTGGATATGTGGAAATATGTGTTCGGGTTTGTTGAAATCGCGGTGGTAAAATGTGCCATTGAACTCGGGATAGCCGATGCAATTGAAATCCATGGCAGCCCCATGACACTCTTAGAGCTCTCGTCTGCTCTAAGTTGTGATCCTTCTCACCTTTACCGCGTCATGAGGGTACTAGTCCACCTCAAAATATTCAAAGAAAAAACAACGGAATTAGGCCCCAAAGGTTATGCACAAACACCATTGTCCAAACGGCTATTAAAATCCGGAGAAAATAGCATGGCTGCGTTAATTTTGCTCGAGAGTAGCCCAGTAATGCTGGCACCGTGGCACGGCCTAAGTGCCCGACTTCGAGGAAATAGCAATCCGTCATTTGAGGCAGTGCATGGAGAAGATTTATGGAGCTTTGCTGCCGCCAATCCTGATCACAGCAAGCTCATCAATGATGCAATGGCTTGTGATGCAAGGGTGGCTGTGCCTGCAGTGATTGAAAGCTGTTTAGAAGTGTTCAAAGGGCTTGAGACAATAGTAGATGTGGGTGGTGGTGATGGGACTACGTTGCGCTTGTTGGTCGAGACTTGTCCGTGGATTCGAGGCATCAACTTTGATCGTCCTCATGTTGTGTCTGTTGCTCATGAGTGTGATCGGATTGAGAATGTCGGAGGTGACTTTTTTTATTGTGTTCCGAAGGCTGATGCTGCAATTATCATGGTCAGTATATTTATTGTATAAGGAAATCAATAAAACTAGGGTTTTTTTTTAAATCCAAAATGGTCTTTGAGATTGATATAACTAGTTACTTTGGTCCCTTAGATTAAAAATTGATAGAAGTGGTATATGAGATTGTCCACTATCAATCATTTTGGTTCTTACGTGAAAAATCTTCGTTAAATAAGGACTAAAATGACAAAATACCCTCAACTTTTGTCAAATGTCATTTTGTTCTTATTTAACAGAGATTTTATACGGAATGACCAAAACGATTGATGGTAGACAAAATCATGGACCATTTCTATTGATTTCAAATTTGAATGACCAAATTAATAAGTTATACTGATCTCGGGGACAAACCATTTTGGCTTTAAAACTTAAAAACAAACCACTTACTTTGGAAGATTATTGCTTTTACCTGCTAGTAGTCATCTTCTTTAATATAAATCCCGAATGAAACCTCAATAGAGCTAGGGATCACAACTTATGACTTATTATATTAAGATGAGGATTAATAAATATATCAGCTATCACATCATGTAGTCTGCTATTATTATGAAGAAAAAAAAAATGGAGTCCCTCTATTCTTGCTTGATTTACAACACATGTTATGATAAAAGGTAAGATCTAATTCTCTTTTCGTGAATTGTAGTGGGTTCTTCACGATTGGGGAGACGACGACTGCATTCGTATCCTGAAGAAGTGCAGAGAAGCTATTCCGAACGATAAAGGGAAAGTTATAATCATAGAAGCTGTGATCGAAGAAGATGGAAAAGAAGACAACAAGCTAGCAGATGTGAGATTGATGCTAGACATGGTGATGCTGGCCCATACAAACACAGGCAAAGAGAGGACCTTTAAGGAATGGGGATATGTTCTTGGAGAGGCTGGATTTAGCCGATACACAATCACACCTATTCATGCAGTCCAATCAGTGATTCAAGCTTTTCCATAAATTTATGCAGCAATTAAACTTAAGGATGTCGATTGGTATTCTCAATAAGTGCTTTTTTGTTTTCAAAGGTAATTTTCTAGTGTTGTTGCTTTGTCATCTGGCTTGTAATATTTGGATTGTTTTGACAATAATATATAATTGTGTGATGTGTTAGATTGTTAAGAGTCTTGAGACATATTTAAGAGAAAAACTTTGTCCCACATTGGTCAAGTGAAGAATGTAGAGTTGCAAACGCCTGGAGCCAACCACAATGTGTTGTCATCTTTGCGCTTGGGGCAATTACGCAGCTAATGAGGTTCTAACCAAAGCGCGTCTATAGCTGGTTGAAAACTATTTCCAAACTCCATTTTAGGCTTGGGTTTAGTCTTGTGCCTTTGAGAATTTTTGAAAAGGTCAACTCTCTTTGGAGGAGTCTCTACAATATTTAGTTCAAACAATTTATTTTAATCATTAACAATATTAGATTCTAATTAATTTCCTCAAATTTACGAGAGAAGATTGATGGAAAGATATAGAGATGGGAAAAAGGATTTACACATGGTCTTTATAGATTTGGAAAAAGCGTATGATAGGGTCCCAAGAGACATTCTTTGGAGGATTTTAGAGAAGAAAGGAGTACGAGTAGCATATATCCAAGCTATAAAGGATATGTATGAAGGAGCAAAGACTGCCGTAAGAACTCATGAAGGACAAACCGAAAGCTTTCCCATAACTGTAGGATTACATCAAGGCTCATCCTTAAGTCCTTACCTTTTTGCGTTGGTAATGGATGAGTTAACAGGACATATTCAAGATGATATTCCTTGGTGTATGCTTTTCGCAGACGATATAGTGTTGATAGATGAAACTCAGGAAGGGGTAAATGCAAAGCTTAACCTTTGGAGAGAAGTGTTGGAATCTAAAGGTCTTCGCCTAAGCCGATCAAAGACAGAATATATGGAGTGCAAGTTCAGTGCAAATGGAGGCCAAAACGAGTTAGGGGTGAGGATCGGAGATCAAGAAATACCAAAGAGCGACCGTTTTCGTTACCTAGGATCTATCTTACAAAAGAACGGAGAATTAGATGGAGATCTCAACCATAGAATACAAGCTGGATGGATGAAGTGGAAGAGTGCATCCGGCGTGTTGTGTGACCGCCGTATGCCATTGAAGCTCAAGGGAAAATTTTATAGGACGGCAATAAGGCCAGCGATGCTGTATGGCACAGAATTTTGGGCGGTGAAACATCAACACGTACACAAAATGGGTGTAGCGGAGATGAGGATGCTTCGTTGGATGTGTGGGCACACGAGAAAGGATAAGATTAGGAATGAGGATATCCGGGGTAAAGTAGGAGTAGCCGAAATTGAAGGAAAGATGAGAGAAAATCGGTTACGGTGGTTTGGACATGTGCAAAGAAGGCCTACTGACGCTCCGATTATAAGATGCGACTATGGGACAGAGGTTCAGGGCCGAAGGGGTAGAGGAAGACCTAGGAAAACTTTGGAAGAGACTCTAAGAAAAGACTTAGAGTACTTGGATCTAACGAAGGACATGACACAGGATCGAGCACAATGGCGTTCTAAGATTCATATAGCCGATCCCACTCAGTGACTTGGATTTTCCAAGTCTCCAACCAAGAAGTTTTCCTCACTCGGGAAATTAAGGGAACACTACCCCAACCTACATGCTCCACTCAGAAAGCTTCAACATACAAGCTTCAACAAAAGAAAATTCAAAGAACTTAGCGAAGAAGGCTTTGGTGTATTTAACACAATACGTTGAAATGAAGGAAAGCTTATTTATTGATATCCCCGATAAGCTACAAATATGTACATATACATGAGTCAAAATAAACACACAAGAGGGAACCTTCACAAAGGTTGCTTAGGAGAAGTCTCAGCAGTCGGTAGAGCCCCAGAAAGAGAAGGCACCGGAGGGGGATCATTTGGAGCCTCAGTACTGGACAGAACCCTAGAAGGATGAGGCATCAGAGGTTGATCATTTGAAGCTTCATTACGCGGTACAGCCCCAGAAGACGAAGGCAATAAATGCCTTTGGAACAAACCCACAAATCTCTGATGATCAAGTAAAACCTGACCATCAGTTTCCTTCATCTGGTCAAGCTTCCTCTTCATGTTTGTAGCATAGTCATGTGCGAGCCGGTGCAACTGTTTATTCTCATGCTTGAGCCCTCTAATCTCCTGTTTGAGACTCATCACTTCAGCCGCCAATGATTCAACTTGGCGGGTTCGAGCAAATAGGCGTTGGGCCATATTAGACACAGAACCTGCACACTGAACACTGAGAGCCAGCGAATCCTTAACAGCTAACTCATCAGACCGTTTGGAAAGTAGTTTGTTATCTTTGGGAGTGAGAAGGTTCCTGGCCACCACCGCAGCAGTCATATCATTCTTCATCACGGAATCCCCAACGGTAAGAGGACCAGTTGGGGAGACGAAAGATGGGCGCCATATGTTGTCTGGAGAAGGCGGGGCTGCCTCTTCAACAAGGTTCAAGTCAAAACGACGGTCGGAGGGGCCAGACATTTTCAAAGGTGTTGAAGAGAGAAGAGGTCGGACAAATCAAGATCTTAGAAGTGCAAGAATGAAGCTTCTACTGGTGGAGATTCAAGTGTGCTTTGGAACTTAATGCCAGCCTCTATAAAAATCTGCACTCGACGGAGCTTCAGAAATCAAAGAGGCGCCTGCTCAGAAATCGAAGAGGCGTTTGCTTTCTCAAAAGTTGGGCTGCTTAGAGATCACGAGGGTTGATCTCAGAAATCGAAGAGCCGTTTGCTTTCTCAAAAGTTGGGCTGCTCAAAGACCACGAAGGCCGATCTCAGAAATCGAAGAGGCGCTCGCTTTCTCAAAAGCTGGGCTCCCTAGAGACCACGAGGGCCGATCTCAGAAATCGAAGAGGCACCTACTTTTCCAGCCTTGTCAGCACCTGTCACACGCACACTCAGCTTTGCGGAAATTATGGGCATTCTGTCAAAGACTTCTGGGGAAGTAGAAAACACAGGAATCTTACTGTTCAATCACCCACTTCCCACACGCAACAATAGCTCATGGGTACCACAGATAACTTTGCCAAAGTTCTCTGCCAAAGTTGAGCACGTGAAGCTTGCAGCTCCCACTACATCGCTCTGACCAAGAAGGGTAAAAGAATAGCAAAGAAACAGCACTAACAAAGTTTAGACCCATAAATTTTGAAGGTCTAGCTACCATATTATTACCCACAAGGGTAAAGGAACAGTACCACTGCTGGATAATTGGAAAGTCCATGTATGTCAACCTCTGTGCTTCGTGGCAAGGTAGACTAGCAAACATGCCCAACCTTTACTCACATTCGAGAAAACACTCCCAATAAGATTGCTTGCTCCAAAATCGAAGAGGCACCGTCCTCCGAATCTAAAGAGCCAGACTCCCAACATGACTACTTTCTTAAAAATCGAAGAGAGGGTAAAGGAACAGTACCATTGCTGGATAATTGGAAAGTCCCTGTGTGTCAACCTCTGTGCTTCGTGGCAAGGTAGACTAGCAAACATGCCCAACCTTTACTCACATTCGAGAAAACACTCCCAACAAGATTGCTTGCTCCAAAATCGAAGAGGCACCGCCCTCCGAATCTCGAGAGCCACTCTCCCAACATGATTACTTTCTCAAAAATCGAAGAGACACTGCTCCCCGAATCTCGAGAGCCAGACCCCCAGCATGATTGCTTTCTCAAAAATCGGTGAGGCACCGTTCTCCGAATCAATCGAAGAGGCGCTCGCTTTCTCAAAAGCTGGGCTGCTCAGAGACCACGAGGGCCGATCTCAGAAATCGAAGAGGCATCTACTTTTCTAGCCTTGTCAGCACCTGTCACACGCACACTCAGCTTTGCAGAAATTATGGGCATTCTGTCGAAGACTTCTGGTGAAGTAGAAAGCACATGAATCTTAATGTTCAATCACCCACTTCCCACACGCAACAATAACTCATGGGTACCACAGATCACTTTGCCAAAGTTCTCTGCCAAAGTTGAGCACGTGAAGCTTGCAGCTCCCACTACATCGCTCTGACCAAGAAAGGTAAAAGAATAGCAAAGAAACAGCACTAACAAAGTTTAGACACATAAATTTTGAAGGTCTAGCTACCATATTATTACCCACAAGGGTAAAGGAACAGTACCACTGCTGGATAATTGGAAAGTCCCTGTGTGTCAACCTCTGTGCTTCGTGGCAAGGTAGACTAGCAAACATGCCCAACCTTTACTCACATTCGAGAAAACAGTCCCAACAAGATTGCTTGCTCCAAAATCGAAGAGGCACCGTCCTCCGAATCTCGAGAGCCAGACTCCCAACATGACTACTTTCTCAAAATCGAAGAGAGGGTAAAGGAACAGTACCATTGCTGGATAATTGGAAAGTCCCTGTGTGTCAACCTTTGTGCTTCGTGGCAAGGTAGACTAGCAAACATGTCCAACCTTTACTCACATTTGAGACAACACTCCCAACAAGATTGCTTGCTCCAAAATCGAAGAGGCACCGCCTTCCGAATCTCGAGAGCCAGACTCCCAACATGATTACTTCCTCAAAAATCGAAGAGACACTGCTCTCCGAATCTCGAGAGTCAGACCCCCAGCATGATTGCTTTCTCAAAAATCGAAGAGGCATCGTTCTCCGAATCTCGAGAGCCAGATACCACAGACCACTTTTTCAAAGTGCTCTGACAGAGTTAAAACATGTGAAACTGGCAGCTCCCACTACCGTGCTATGACCAAGCAGGGTAAAGGAATAGCATTACTACTTGTTGTTAGGGAGACTCCTATATATGTCGACCTCCATCCCCAACGGACAGGCAGACCTGCAAAAATGCTCAACCCTTCATCATATCTGAGAGGGCACTCCCAACAAAGCCTTTCGAAATATTCAGCTTTCTTTCCCCCCGATAATACCTCTGCAAACAAGCTATACTAGAGCAAGAATATCTCATATCATCAGGGTTAAAAGCAAGAGTATCCCATATCATGCTTTTTCCCTGTTTTTTCTTTTGGCCTTGTTTTTACCTGCAAGACAAGGAGAAAGAGAGCAATCAGTCAGCACTTGGAATCAAGCTTCCAGCCAGGAACTGACTGCCTGGAACCCCTTACCTGATTACTTACCTGGCATTGCTCTCGAGTACTCATCTTCATCATCTTATGTTTCCAGGGAAGATTCCGCATCTGCTTGAGGAACAGATAGGGCAAGTGCGAAGGATACAAGGAAGCATGTGGAGACAAGCGTAACAGCACACGTGCCGATACATCCATTACTCTGTCAAAAGCAAAAGTATCCCATATCAGCAGGGTGGAACGTACTCTAGATTTGATGGACTTGTTTTGACCCTCAAATTCTTCAGTCGGCCTTATACTCTGGAGGAAACCAGAAAACCCTCCAGCTCAGTTCAAGAATAAGCCTGTGGAAAGTTACTTCTTCAAAAGCAAAAGTATCTCATATCATCTCTTCTCATTTTTCTTCTCTTTATCCTTCATGCTGCTGCAAGATGGGGAGAAGGTGAACAATCAGTCGGAGCTCTGATTGCTTACCTTGTCTGTCACCTCTTTCAGCAGACCCCCTAGCTCGGCGACTTGGGGGACTCCTACTACATGGTTTGTATCGCGCTTGACCAAGCCTGAAACTACAAGTAAGCTTCAAGTGAAATTGATACATTACCTTGTGCATCTCCACCAGTTAAAGATACCACCCCTGGATGGAGGAAGAGTACTTCCAGAGAAGATGCCACATCTACCTATGAGACAGATAAGGCAAGTCAAGACGACACCACACTCCGATACTTAGAAGTTTCGTGATTACGAGATCATTCTCCCACAATATTTCCTAATGTCATTTGTACTAAATCATTCACTCGTACTCACTAAAGGAGAGCTTGAACCTATGTACTTGTGTAAACCCTTCACAATTAATGAGAACTCTTCTATTCCGTGGACGTAGCCAATCTGGGTGAACCACGTACATCTTGTGTTTGCTTTCCTATCTCTATCCATTTATATACTTATCCACACTAATGACCGGAGCAATCTAGCGAAGATCACAAAAAGCGACCGTTTTCGTTACCTAGGATCTATCTTGCAAGAGAACGGAGAATTAGATGGAGATCTCAACCATAGAATACGAGCTGGATGGAAAGAGTGCATCCGGCGTGTTGTGTGACCGTCGTAGGCCACTGAAGCTCAAGGAAAAATTTTATAGGACGGCAATAAGGCCAGCGATGTTGTATGGCAGAGAATGTTGGGTGGTGAAGCATCAACACGTACACAAAATGGGTGTAGCGGAGATGAGGATGCTTCGTGGGATGTGTGGGCACACGAGAAAGGATAAGATTGGGAATGAGGATATCCGAGGTAAAGTAGGAGTAGCCGAAATTGTAGGAAAGATGAGAGAAAATCGGCTCTGGTGATTTGGACATGTGCAAAGAAGGCCGACTGACGCTCCGGTTCGAAGATGTGACTACGGGACAGAGGTTCAGGGCCGAAGGGGTAGAGGAAGACCTAGGAAAACTTTGGAAGAGACTCTAAGAAAAGACTTAGAGTACTTGGATCTAACGGAGGGCATGACACAAAACCGAGCGCAATGGCGTTCTAGGATTCATATAGCCGACCCCACTTAGTGGGAAAAGGCTTTGTTGTTGTTGTTGTTGTTTGCACAACACTTCTGTAGTGCTCTTCTCGTTTCATGCATATACGAGACAATATTTGGCGTATATGAGTTAATGTTGTTTTTGTTAATATGGTGATAATTGCCTCTCTATGTAACAACGGCAAAACGGATATCTTTTGAACGTACAAATATCATATTCAAAACTCTTTATTCTATTTATCATCTGAAAATTATCTCTAGAAAAATATATTTAATTTGATATTACAGATAAATATCTACTAGGCACTCGAAGAATAATAGGAGGATACAACCGAATTTTTCACAACCGAAACTTAGCCAAATTCATTGCAAACCCACATATACTAGTGCACTCCCAAATTGTTCGAACTGGTCAATTCAAGATTAAGTTAGATTGTGGAGCCGCATACTACATCTACACGTGTTTCCAACAAAATCTCAAATGGATCTAAGGTTTTTTTCGATTTTATTATACGAATTTAATTCAACATAATTAAATTCATATAAACAGAATGAAATTTTACCAATTTTCACACCATGAAGTCCTACACTAATAATGCTACACAAATTAAATTTCCCTACTCCACATATATTTCAAAAACAACTACAAATTTCACATCCTACACAATTCAACATGTACAAATATCACAACTAAATAAGTTAATGCTTACCACTAAAAATTAATCGTAAATAACACATTCAAAGGAAAAAATAATGACAAACTCAAAATAAACTAACCTTCAAATATTTCGAAGAGGAAGAGATGGAGAGAGATGCAACGGGGGACAGCATGGGGCCTGCAGAAAGCACAACAATGAAAAAGGGTGAGGGGTAAATGGGGGAACAAGGCAGCAGTCTGAGCAAAATGGTGAACCACATCTTACCCAACGGAATCCGTCGTCGCACTATTTCAATTACTCGTCTCGTAAGTACATGTTTCCCTGTTCTTTTACACGTCATAAACTAGGCTTTTGTAGACGACCACATAATCTTACGCGATGAATTAATCCGTCAGTTAAACTGTATTTACATGATGAACAGCTATCAACCCCATAAAACCTCATTAATTGCGCCCCAAATTTTTCCTTTGCCGCCAAATTTTTTCCCTACGGAATTATTTTTACCCTGCGACATTGTTCCATCTCAAAAGATTTTCTAGTAAACCTAAAATGTTGACTTTACTAACCCTACGAACCTGTGAAGTTGTCGGGTACGAAGAAGTTAATTTACAAAATTTTGTCCCCTCAAAATTTAGCAGGGCAAACCAGAATTTCTGGTTATGACACTGATAAGAGCTAGCTGTCAACATGGACATGGCTGGTGTTCAGGCGAAGATTTCTCCGGAGAGAGCTCATCGGCTCTCAACACAACTCCCCAAGGAATTGGTAACCTGGCATTCGTGTCGTGATTTTCGTGTTCGTGTCGTTTTCGTGTCATACCCGATATCTTAACGGGTCGTGTCGTGTAACACACGTTAAAATAAACGGGTAAAATGACCCGACTCCAAATTGACTTGATAATATTAACAGGTAATATGATCCGACCCATTACCCGTTAAGGAAAATATATTTTAAACCTATAAATAATAAAATGAAAAACATAATACTAAATAAATATATACATACCATATTGTCACGTCCAAAACATAAAAACACATTTTTCTTTTAAGTATATTTTCACTTACCTAAAGTCTTTAATAATTTTTTAATTAATGTGGAAGTGTAAAAAAAATATAGAAAAATGTAGAAACGCTCGTAATGACAAGTTTTACAACTTTCATGAAGAGCTTCACTTTGAAATTCGCCACTATAATCATATAAATCATAGATCAAAATTTAACCGTTGATTGTTGTTTACATTTACGCTTCATTGTTCTCATCAAATTTTATTTTTTTTCAGATTTTCTTTTTTGAAAACTTGATATATTAGAGGATGCAGGAAGATGAACGGTTTGGATCATTGATATTATATTCAGAGTTTTACGGTTAGTGAAAATATTGCTTGATGTTTATAAAGTTTCTACAAACTATATGACATCGACTCATATTTCAATTAAACATAAATATCGAAACATGATATCAAAGATCTAAACCGTTTATCTTCTTACATCCGCCAAATGATCATGTTTTCAAAAAAGAAAATTTTAAAAATGCAATTCAGTAAGAAGAATAAAGCGTAAATGGCAATCGACGGTTAAATATAAATTTAAGGTTTATGAATTATAGTGCTGGATTTCGAAGCTAACCCCTTCATGAAAGTTGTAAAGTTTGTCACTATGAGTGATTGTATATTTTTTTTTTTACATTTTTTACACTTATACAATAATAATTATTAATTTTATTAATTTTTCCCTCAAATAAAAAACATTATTCATGAAGGTTTGGAGGATTTTAAAAATCTAAACGATAATGTAAGTGTAACCATTATCTACTCGTGGAGGAATAATGATGAATCACGAGTGTTTATATATTCTTTCACATTTTTCATACTTGTATGTGTGTCTTCTTAGTTCTTGCCTATACAAATACTATATTAGTTTATTTTAATTTTGGACAACAATATGTTAAGTAATATTTATCCTGATAATGATAATAAGGAGCTCTCATAATAAAAATAAATAATGACTAAAACTTTTTTTTTAACTTATAAAGAATAATAATACAAAACTATATATTTAATATAGAATATATTGTATATATTAATATGGCTATTGTATTTTATAATAAATCTTTTAGTAATTAAACTTTAAAATTATCAAAATAATTTTTTTCTTAACGGGTCGAAACAGGTTACCCACGTGTTACCCGCGTGTATACCCGTTAAGAACCCGTTATTAACGGGTTCTTAACGGGTCACTCGATAAGTTATCATGTTGACCCGAAACTCGGTATTTTCGTGTCATTTTCGTGTCGTGTCACCGTGTCGTGTCAGAAACTGCCGGGTCTAGATGTGTAGTCAGACTCTTGCTTGCTAATGTGCTGCAAGAAAAGGATAGAGTTAGTTTTGAAATGTGCCTTTGTGGGGACTTAGGTATAGGCATTGAGGCTCGCAATCAAAACTAACCAAGTGCTAGGCGTGCACTACTATCTCAGTATAGCAAATGTAGAACAAGATTGTGTTTAGTCAATTACTTGTGCCCCAAGTTACTCAAACTTCTTGTTATCAAAGGATTGTCGTGGATGGGTTAAGTCCACATTAAGTTCTTTTTCTTGCCTTGCGAACAAGGTCTTTTAGTTCATAGTCTTGTATGTTCGAATGGAGGGAGTTCAGATCCCCTTAAGTCATTTACTTGGTTCTTGATTGATTTTAATGATAGCATGTCCATTAAACTAACCAGATCTGGATGCAAATGGAACACTTATAATGGGAAAACTGATGGAAATGACTTGAAAACATGTTGGAGAAGACATTAAGTAGTAGATCTATTAACTTATAAAACAAACAAAGAGCTTTGAGCAAGATTTCACCTTGTCGGGTAAGGTTGAACTTCTTGCAATCACTTCTCTTTTGAGTTTACAGGGTTTATATGCTAAAAAAGGGATGGATGGTAAACAAGTTTACACAAGGGAATCGATACTAAGCCACTAGGGGTGATAGCAGAGCTTCTAAACTAGACAAAAGATGGCTTTTGTAGGGAATGATCCTAAAATTATTGAGATCTGGGCTGATTACAGCTTTTAGATGCAAATCTGGCTTGAGACCAGAATTTGTATGTTTGTTTGTTTGATTGATTGGTTGAGTATCTTTGTCTCTTGGGCCTCTTCCTCCTTTTATAGGCAGTTTAGCCCGACTATAGTGACTTTGCTCTTGCCCGAAAACACTTGGAGGGTAGTGAGTCATCAGCTTTTTACTTGTGTTGCCACTGAAAAGTGGTTTTTGGCCGATTGTGAGTTAGTCCCCATCACTTGACATTTTAAATCATAGGCACATGACCTATGCATTAATGGGAAGGTGCCAACTTGTCTATGGGCTCGATGATGGGTTTCGGGCAAGTTTTCTTTTAATCGGCATCATTGGGCTTCCACATACTTGTAGTCCAATGTTCAAATATTAACCCAAATAGCTAGTACTCGCAATAAATGTTGTCAAGTGAGGTGGGAACATGTAGTTAATGGTTTTAGATATTGGCTATATAGTTTGTAATATAAAGAGCTTCTTACGGAGCCAATGAAATAGAGTGAAAAGAGACCAACTAACCCATTATTTCTGTGTGTTACTTGGTTTCATTGTTTGTTTATCTCTTCCTTGTCATTGTTTGTTTCCACTCACGATCTTGCACATTTTGTTGAGCTTTCGACAACAAGACGCACACGCAGAGAAAAAACGGAAGATACAAAAAGAGAGTTAACCTGGGAAGAAGAAGAAGAGCGTGCGAAAGTGGATGTGTGGAAATATGTGTTCGGATTTGTTAAAATCGCGTTGTAAAATGCGCCATTGAACTCGGGATAGCGGATGCAATTGAAAGCCATGGCAGCCCCATGACACTCTTAGAGCTCTCGTCTGCTCTAAGTTGTGATCCTTCTCGCCTATACCGCGTCATGAGGGTACTAGTCCACCTCAAAATATTCAAAGAAAAACCAACGGAATTAGGCCCCAAAGGTTATGCACAAAAACCTTTGTCCAAACGGCTATTAAAATCCGGAGAAAATAGCGTGGCTGCGTTCATTTTGCTCGAGAGTAGCCCAGTAATGCTGGCATCATGGCACGGCCTAAGTGCCCGGCTTTGAGGAAATAGCAATCCGTCATTTGAGGTAGTGCGTGGAGAAGATTTATGGAGCTTTGCCGCCGCCAATCCTGATCACAGCAAGCTCATCAATGATGCAATGGCTTGTGATGCAAGGGTAGATGTGCCTACAGTGATTGAAAGCTGTTTAGAGGTGTTCAAAGGGCTCGAGACAATAGTAGGTGTGGGTGGTGGTAATGGGACTACGTTGTGCTTGTTGGTCGAGACTTGTCCGTGGATTCGAGGCATCAACTTTGATCTTCCTTATGTTGTGTATGTTGCTCAGGAGTGTGATCGGATTGAGAATGTCGGAGGTGACTTTTTTTTGTGGGCTGATGTTGAACTTATCATGGTTAGTATATTTATAGTTTAAGGAAACCAATAAAATTAAACCACTTAGGAAGATTATTGCCTTGAAAATTGCTAGCTAGCAGTCGTCTTGTTTAATATTAATCCCCCAATGAAACCTCAATAGAGCTAGGGAGCACAACTTATGACTTAATATAATTAAGATGTCAGTTAACAAACATATCAACCATCACATCATGTGATTTGCTTATTACCATCGAGAAAAAATGGGGTTCCTCTATTCTTGCTTGATAGACAAGATGCGTTATGTGAAAAGTATGATCTAATTCTCTTTTTTTGAATTGAGTGGGTTCTTCACAACTAGGGAGACGACGACTGTATTCGTATCCTAAAAAGTGCAGAGAAGCTATTCTGAACGATAGAGGGAAAGTTATAATCATAGAAGCTGTGATCGAAGATGGAAAAGAAGAAAACAAGCTAGCAGATGTGAGATTGATGCTAGGCATGGTGATGCTGGCCCATACAAACACAGGCAAAGAAAGGACCTTGAAGGAATGGGGATATGTTCTTGGAGAGGCTGGATTTAGCCGATACACAATCACACCTATTCATGCGGTCCAATCAATGATTCAAGCTTTTCCATAAATTTACACAACAATTAAACTTAAGGATGTCGATTGGTATTCTCAACAAGTGCTTTTTTGTTTTCAAAAGTAATTTTCTAGTGTTGTTGCTTTGTCGTCTGGCTTGTAATATTTGGATTGTTTTGACAATAATATATAATTGTGTGATGTGTTAGATTGTTAAGAGTCTTGAGACATATTTAAGAGAAAAACTTTGTCCCACATCGATCAAGTGAAGAATGCAGAGTTGCAAACGCCTGGAGCCAACCACAACGTGTTGTCATTTTTGCGCTTGGAGCAATGACGCAGCTAATAAGGTTCTAACCGAGGCACGTCTATTGCTGGTTGAAAACTATTTCCAAATCCCCTCTTAGGCTTGGGTTTGTTAGAGTATGTAGCCAAATAATTATGGCAGTTAGGATTGTTGCTATTATAATATTCAGTTAGATTCAGATAAGGCAGTTAGCTGAGTATTCATATATATTGTGGAGCCAAAAATAATCAAGAGGCGACACGTGGATTTTGGGTAAAAAGGACAAAGTTACCCCTAAGATACACCGAGTTTCCTACACGCAAGCAATGGAGAATCAACCAAAAAATAGGTAACAAGTTCAAATTTATCTCATCCATCTTTACTCTACATCCTCTACAAAGAAATTATTCTATAACCTCCCATATAAATTAATTAGGCAAATTAATGGATTAATCCTCAATTAATCCATTAAATCACCAAATTAAATCACTAATTTTTCACACAAAAAAGCTCAAGGGCCGGCCACCTCCTTGTGCTATATATATGCCCCTATTCTCTCTAAAAACCCAAGTTCATACTCTTGCAAAACTCCCAAAAATTCTCTAAACACTTTTTCTCTCTAATTTCTAACTTTGGCATCGGAGGTTCTTCGGCCAAAGCCCCCCCCCCATTCATCGTGGGCACGTAAGGCTCTTGGCCTTGACCAAATGTGTTAATTGTTTTATTGATGCAATTTTGTCAAAGAAGGAGAAGGAGAAAATTTGCATCCACTTCATTGAGAGTTGAGATTCACATTCATAGAAGACTCTCACGCAAAAAGGTTTTTTTTCTATTTTCTATATTTTCTAGTCCACTTGTATTTTTCGTACGTTCTTATTATTAGAATTTTTTATTTGCCAAGATTCTTTGATAAAACGTAAAAGAGAAATACAATGGCTAGAAATTTAGAAAATTCCACAAGTGAAAATTCCAATATTCAAGAAATGGGATCGCGGCGATCCACGAGACTAAATGTGATCTTAGGGGGAGCGGCACCACAACCACAAGGCTCCACCATGGCAACCACTGTGGTGGCCACCACGGCAATCACCCGCGGCGAGGTCCATAGCTCCACCACTACGGCCCAAGCGGTGCTATCCAAGGCCCATGCCACCAAAGCCACGGCCCGAGCCATGTCACTTCATGCCTAACGCAAGCCCAATGCGTTGCCAATTTGAGCCCAAGCCTCGCATTCGCGAGCATCACCCGCTGAGCAGCCCACTCTCGTGGCCCAGTCAGCTCCCGCGGCCCAGCCTGCTTCTGTAACACTCAAAGCAGCCCAAATCAGCCCAAGACTATTTCAACCATCCAGACTAACCATTGAGCCATGGGCATTTTCACCACACTTCACCGCGGATTTGACATTTCTCAATTCAAATCTCGTGCCCAGAGCCTACTGCACTTCCATTGCTCGAGGAAGCACATTCATTCCAAGCTCTTCCAATCCAAATGGCGAACAACATTTGTCTCGACAAGTCATAGAGTTGACCAGCGCCCTTGCACAACAGACAACCTTGGTGAATCAACTCTTGAAATGCACTGAGATCCAACGTTCCCTAGACGAGGTATCCCTAAGTAGGACAAGGGCAGATGAACTTCTCCACCAGCATCCCGGCAAGCAGCCTATCAACCAGCCACAGTCCGGGCGTTCTGGTAGTTTACGCTCCTGCCTAGGTCCTTGGGATAATGAATACTCTCGTCTTAGCGCGTGGAGGAACGTGCAATCCCGATCAAGCTCATGGACGAGCATACGTTCACGGTTGAGGTCACATTTTGATTATCAACATGGACAACTTTCCAAGCAAAATGATCATTCACAACCAAGCTCACAAGGAGTATTCTCCACCTCACATTGGAGGAGGCAGCATGGCAAACGGAAAGAAGAAATCGCTCAATCCGACTCAAGTTCAACCGGCAGACTGCGAGCAACCCGTTCGCTTGCCAGGAAAATGCCATATGCACCGCAGCCGCGACATAGACAAGTCGAGCAGAGGGAAGAATGGCCCAAACCTATAGGTTACGACCGGGGGCAATCGAAAATTCCATTGCCCCAGCAGAGGCAAATTCAAGAAGAAGTTGATAGGCTCCTAACTGAATGACTACGTAATTTCCAACGAAACAAAGCTGCTAATGATACGCTTCAACGAGACATGACCAACATAAGCATGTCACCATTCACGAATGAGATCGAGTGGATAGATCCACCTCGCGGGTTCACTATGCCTCACTTCATTCCGTACAAGGGAGACGAAGATCCGGATCAACATCTCAAATATTATCGCAGTACCATGATCCTTTACAGGAACAACGATGCGTTTATGTGTAAAATTTTTGCCACAACTCTACAAGGCAATGTGCAAGACTGGTTTCACACTCTACCACCGCAGTCGATCCGAAGTTTTAACGAACTTTCCTTTGTTTTCACTAAGAAGTATTCATTTAACCACTCAATCAAAATGACATCCGACCATCTCTTCAGCATCGTAAAAGACCTTTGGGAGACAATTCGCAACTATGTCAAGAGGTTCAAGGTGGAGAAGGCCAAGATTGTTGGCTGCAACGAAGACATAGCAATGGCAGCATTCAGAAATGGGCTTCCCACCGAACATCCTTTATTCGAAAAATTGATCATGGGAGAAGAATTAATCCTAACAGCTTCGTATGTTTTGGCAGAAAAGCATGCATTATGGGACGAGGCCAAGCAATCTAATAAAAATGAGTCGGAAAAGAAGCACATAGAACGTTCCCCGACTAGAGAAGACTCAGCGCTTGAAACATTTACCAAGTTCACAGTTCCAATCGGTCAAATTCTCCGCAAGCTCAAGAATGAACCTTGGTTCGAACTGCCGCCACCCATGAAAGGCGATCTTACCAGGCTGGATCATACAAAATATTGTGTATTCTATCAGGACCAGGCCACATTATCAACGGATGCCTAAAGTGGAAGCAGTACCTTGAGAAGCTGACAAAATGAGGGCCGATGCGATGAGTATCTTGACAGGTCAACAAAACGGCCTACACAAGCAGAGGAAGTTCCCATCACCCCCTAAACCACGTTTAGATTTTTTTCCAAATAAGTTCGAAGACTCAAGCAGCTTGACGAACAAGGCTTCACAAGCCGAAGAATATCCAGTTTGTTATGCAGTTTCTACCTTCCAGCACAGTTGATTTATTTCTTTATTCTCAATGAAGATTCAAGAAGTTATTCATAAGCCTAGCTCAACTACTATCCACAACAATTGCTCAAAACCCTTTCTGGGTTTGCTCTCCAGTGCAAGAAGATAAACTAATTGCTCTCCAGTACGAGATGGTAAACCAATTCCCCAACACCCAAAAGGGTCTGTTCTCCAGTGCGAGAAGTTAAACTAATTGCTCTCCAGTGTGAGAAGGTAAACTAATTGCTCTCAAGTGCGATAGGGTAAACTAATTCCCCGACACCCAAAATGGTCTGCTTTCCAGTGCGAAAGGTTAAACTAATTGCTTTACAGTGTGAGAGGGTAAACTAATTGATCTCCAGTGCGAGAGGGTAAACCAATTCCCCGACACCCAAAAGGGTCTGCTCTCCAGTGCAATAGGTTAAACAAATTGCTCTCCAGTGCGAGAGCGTAAACCAATTCCCCAACACCCAAAAGGGTATACTCTCCAATGTGAGAGGTTAAACTAATTGCTCTCCAGTGCGAAAGGTAAACCAATTCCCCGACACCCAAAAGGGTCTGCTCTCCAGTACGATAGGTTAAACTAATTGCTCTCCAGTGTGAGAGGGTAAACTAATTGCTCTCCAGTGCGAAAGGGTAAACTAATTTCCCGACACCCACCTGGGTAAGCTCTTTAATGTGAGAATGTCACATAGTTTAAAAGATCGAATGCTTGAAGATCAACTAGGCAGCAACCATTTTTTGCACTTAATAGTTCGCTTATCCAACACTTCATCTTCGGCAGTTCCGATCTTGACAGCCCTATCCTTGATTGCTCCATCTACGGCAGCAAAGAAATCAAACTCAAGCAGTTTCCTCAGTCCAGACATGGCAGCCCAAACCGTTGCCCATGCTAGGCCACTTCCTCGACCCATGCCGAGCCAACCTTTAGCTTTAATCAAGCTGAGCAACGCAAGCAATGACCAATGTCAACCACTTCCTTGGCCCATGCCAAACCGACTTCTGGCCCCTGCCAGTCGACGTGCCGCATCACCTCGACGACTACCCCGTGGCAGCACCACCCAAGAAGAAGACAAGAAGAATTAAGTTTTTCTTGCATCGATGTGGCCCAGAAAAGACGAAGAAAGCAAAGAAAGACGATCCTTTGCACGAGCAAGATGTAGAAGATTGCTAGAGGAGGGGGAACAAATATCCTCTAAGCTCTCTCTCTTGTAGGGTAGAATGAATCACTCTCCAAAGTTGATTTAATAACCCACTTAAGGTAGACTTAAAAAGGCGTTGAAAGAAATTTATTTCCCTTTCCTAGAAGGATCTAATTTCATATTAAAGAGAGAATCTACATCAAAATAAAAAGCAGTCCTAAGTTTCCTAGAGCAAGAAGATCTCTACACCTACTGCCCTTTCCTACGAGCAGCCCAACAGGTGTGGGGGCACTTGTGGAGCCAAAAATAATCAAGAGGCGACACGTGGATTTTTGGGTAAAAAGGACAAAGTTACCCCTAAGACACACCGGGTTTCTTACACGCAAGCAGTGGAGAATCAACCAAAATTTACACCGTCGATCCATGCAATCAAGGTCATTGAGAAAGCATAACTTCACACCGTCAGATGAAAAGTTGAGATAATTCATTTTGGTTATTATTAAGGGATAATGTTATGATTTTTATCATAATTATCTTTTAATAATAATTTATTATGAAAGATTCCAGCTGGAAACACAGTAGCATAATTCAAGTTAATCTGAATGTTTGGCATGTGGATGTGTGGGTGTGATCAGTTTAGGTGACTGATAGATTCAAGTGGCGTGCTACAAATTGATTATTATCCATTTAAATGATGGTGATAATAATTCAAGTTAATCTGAATGTTTGGCGTGTGGATGTGTGGGTGTGATCAGTTTAGGTGACTGATAGATTCAAGTGGCGTGCTACAAATTGATTATTATCCATTTAAATGATGATGATAATTAGTAAACAAATGAGTTTGGAATTCACCTAGACGACAGAGGGTTGTTTTGCGTGCATGGATAACCGAATATTCTTGGCAGGGTGCCAAGAATTTGATCAAGCAAATTGCATCAAGTTGGAACTTGTGGGCTTTGAAAAAATGGAAAAGATGGGATCAAGTTTGAATTTTTTGAAAAGTGCGTAATTGCACCTTGGTTCCAGCACATGGAGATTATCATATATTTAGATAATGATGGACAAAATAAGGAGAAAAGAAGATAATGATGGAGGTTTTTAAATTGGTTAGATAGTTACATTATGAATCTGATCCACGCAAAATATGCTCAGGGATCAATGCAACACGTCCCTATAAATACAGAGGCGTTGTGCAACGGAATAGCCCCCTCCAATTCAACACACAACTGCCCTGCGCAAATTCTCTCAACAACCTTGAGATTTTTTCCTTTTCTTTTTTCGCCAGCACACCTTCAGTTTGGATAAACAGCACTATGAAGGCAATCGGTGATATCTTCAGTCGGCATAGATAGCACTGTCACCATAGAACCAGCCAGTCTCGCAGCATCTTCAGTCAACATAGATAGCACTGTGTCGAGGGTGACTGGTTATCTATCCAAGTCTCGGTCGAGAAGGATTTCCGAATCCTTATTGATCGAGGTCATCTCATTAGCCTTCTCGGCAAAGTGAGGTGTTACAGTTTATTAGGCTCGGCACATTGCATGCCGAGTTAGTTTATGATTGGATACTCTCAAGTGGGATTTAGAGTTTGGCATTCCAACGACCGAACCACGTTTATTGTTAAGACATATATCCGCTTTGAGTATTTGTGCCCTTACACTTTGGTGTCGATTCAGAGTGAGTTTACTCTGACGAATACCATCACTGTGACCGAATCCGACAGTGATGATTTGTGAACTTCATAAGAATAGTAGCCTTGTCTTCAAGTTCGAGAACCCAAGAGGCCAAGACGTGTTCCTTCCTCAATCGCAATCGCGAGACGCAGAAGTCAGTCGCGCACCCAACGCAACATCAATAAATTTTTCTCCTCAGCCGAGCTTGGCCGACAAGTTGGCACGCTCCGCATTCAACCAAAAGATGTAGTTAGCTTATAGATTACTCGGCCTACGCGCCACGTAGACTTGGTAGTTTTTAGGGTCAACAAAAGGAGAAGGAGAAAATTTTCATCCACATATATAGCAATTGTATCCTTGTAACCAGGGAATCAATCAAGAAAATACAAGTGCAAATTCATTCTCTTTCTCTCTCTAAGCCTTCTATGTTTCATTCTTCTTCTTCTACAATCTCTATGTTCTCTTTTCTGTATAATGCTTAACATGGTATCAGTCGCCATTAAAGCTTGATCAGCTTCTTCGATCCTTTATTTTTGCTTCCGCTACACGAAATTATTTCTTCTTTTGTCTTATGGGTGTATCAAGATTACCCAGTTCTTCATTCTTCGCTTTGAAAATTTGTGCACGCCAAGTGTTTAAGCCTTTTCCTCAGACAGATTTCTTTGCAATTTTTTGAAATGGTAACTGTGAATCAACTTCAAATCTTGCAATCACTGATCACTGGATTGATTCCATTTGTTTCCACATATGTTACCGTGAAACTGGATGTGACCAACTATCTACAATGGCGTTTTCAGATGCAGTTGATGCTTGAAGTCCATGGAATTATGGGGTTCATTGACGGATTTAATCTGTGTCTTGCTCAGTTTCCTTCTACTTCTTTAGGAGATTCAGAGGTAACATCTGGTACTTCATCTTCAAGAATTGAAACCGATAAGTACAAAGTCTAGAAAATGCATAATCATTCCTTGATGTTGTTAATTATTACCACACTTTCTTCATCCACTATTTCCTATGTAATTTGTAGCAAGAGTTCTCAAGAGATGCTTCAAAACTAGTTTTTTTTTACCAAGTACAAAAACCAGTATAATTAAATTACAGACTAATCTTTACAACATTAAGAAGGGATCATATTCAATTTCCCAGTATCTCCAAAAAATTAAAGAAACAGGGGACTGACTTTCTATTCTTGGTGTCACACCTGCTGATGAAGACTTTGTGATCATTGCGTTGAATGGACTTCCTCCAAAATGCAACACATTTAAATGTGTACTCATAGGGTGTGAAAGTATCATTTCACTCAAGGACTTTCATGCACAATTGCTTGCTGAGGAAGCCATTGTGGATTGTGCTTTTGTTGAATGTGAGACAAAAGGTTCTTTCTTTCCTCTCTTTAGCTCTCAATTTCATGTTGGCTTCAGTGGTGGTTATCATGCTCAATCCAATTTTAGGTCAAGCTATGATAATAATGTTGATAGTTATAATGGAATTCTTAGCTCACCTCCATCTCCATATCCTAGTTCTCTGCCACCTGAAATTACTACACATCAAATTTGTTCACAAAAAGATCATTTTGGTGTTGATTGTCTCTCAGCTTCTAGTAATGTAGTTGTGGGATATGTTGGATATCCAAATGTGGGAAACAACTTATCTAAGCAGCATAAATCAGACTCCTCTGAGAATGAACACTATGTAGATGATGAAGGTGAAGATGAGCCAGAGCTTGATCATGTCCTGGAAGACCTCAATTCATTTGACTTAGCTAATGGGTTGGCTACCATCACTGTCATAAAGCCCACTGCACCCCATAAACAACACAAAAATCATGAAACTCATTTACAGAGCAATTATAATGTTGAAATTCATACAGCTTATGATCGCCAGTCTGGTTTTCTCTCTCACTTCATTGTTTCAGAAGATGAAATGTGTTTAGATGATGCTGAAAAACAAGTTTTTGAATGTATGGACAAGGAAAGTGCAAACTCTCAGTCGATTTCAATGGGTTTACAATTGTGTATCCAAGTGATATTTTCAGTTCTTAACTCTGACAACAAGGCGAAAATTGGTGTTCATACTCAAACTGTTGTACATGAGTTCCGAGGATTTTATGTACTTTGGTTATGCAAAGGTGGAAGTATATTTGATATTCAGTTAGGCTACCATATGAGAATTTTTGATAAAGGTGGGGGCACCAAGTTTATGCTGATTTGGGTACTATGGTATACACGATATAATGGTAAAATACAAGCTCCATATGCTAGGAGGTTTTCTTATTTGCAGAGTATATGTGCAGCAGTGACTAGATATTCCACTCTCCAATTTCAAGGAATATTATCCAGAAAGAGTTTAGATTGCCAGATACTCTCCAAATGAAACAATCTCATGCTTGGACCACCATGAGCTTGTGGGGGGGATGTTAGAGTATGTAGCCAAATAGATAAGGTAGTTAGGATTGTTGCTGTTATAATATTTAGTTAGGATTGTTGCTAAGTGTTAGATTCAAATAAGGCAGTTAGCTGAGTATTCACATATATAGCAATTGTATCCTTGTAACCAGGGAATCAATCCAGAAAATACAAGTGCAAATTCATTCTCTTTCTCTCTCTAAGCCTTCTCTGTTTCCTTCCTCTTCTTTTACAATCTCTTTGTTCTCTTTTTTGTATAATGCTTAACAGGATTCAGCCTTGTGCCTTTGAGAATTTTTGGAAGGGTCGACTCTTCGAAGTAGCCCCTACAATATTTAGTTCAAACAATTTTTCTTCATCATTAATAAAATAAAATTCTAATTAATTTTCTCTAATTTGGGAGAGAATTTTAATTTAGGTGTGTCACTTCTATAATGCTCCTCGTTAAATGCATATATTAGACAATATTTGGTGCATATGAGGTTTTCTTCTTTCTTTTTTTTCGTCAAATGATAGATTTGTAAGATTAGATGTTAGATTAGGCAGCCAAGGGGGTTCGAACGCATGCCGTGATTCAAGGGCAATACTCCTCTTTACCACTGAGAGCAACTTGTGCACATGAGTTTATATGTAAGGGGTAATTTCTCAGGGGTAGTGCAAAACATGTACGAGCCCTTTCTAATGGAAAATAGAAGGGAAATTTTATTTGAACCCATCTAACCTTTCTCTACACCCAACTTAAATTCTAAATGTGAATTGCCTATTTTATCATATTGCATAATTACCATCAAGTACAAGATGAAATTAAGAATAAAACTAAAATCTATCAATAAACCCATACTCAATAATCAAGTTCCACCATCACACAACATTTATCCTACATTCATTTTAACTAAATTCCGAAGAGCTGCCACAAAGCCCTACGATCAGCTAATAATTAAATCTGGTTGCTTTTTGTTTCCTCACTAGCTTCATGTTAACTCGATTAGCAAGAGCAATAATTACAAACAATATCATCACAAGAAACAAAAGAGTCAGAAAGCTTTCAACACATCGAAATGTTTTCCATGTCATTACGAGTGCATGTCTAAAGTGTGAGTTCTCTTCTTGTTATTTGTTTAGTTCTGCTTCCAATTCAACTATGTATGCCTGTAAAAACAACATATATCACTCAAATGAAAATTATTGCCATGATCCTTCAAGAATACGTGATGAGAAGTTCTATTGAAATTTACTTTCACTAAGGTGTCCACATAATTTTACATAATTCAAATTCCAAAAGTACTAGTTCAATTGCTTGCCTAGCAACTACTAAATTGTTTAACCTTGAATTACAAATTCACCACTTAGTTCCACGAATCACATTCAAGCTAGCTAATTGGACTATATTAAGAGCTTGGCGAAGATCATTTCCTAACAACCTTGCACTCCAAACCGACATCGCAAAAGTTTAAAAAACAAATTGATGATGTTGATCAATTCATCTATAACAATTGGTTGCCATGATAAACTCTTAATTCTTCATTCACACTTTTGGGATTTTCTTTTCTAAATGGGTGTAAAGATGAATTTTTCTATAGTGAATTGAGTTTGTAAGGGTAGTTTAGATAGTAAATTTGGGTTTAAAGAGATATTGATTCTTTAATTAAAAATAATTTGGGTGTAGAGAGAGGTTGTATGGGTTCAAATAAAATTGCCCAAAATAAAATTCAATGAGGCCTTCTGATGGAAAAATAAAATTCAACAAGGATTTGGTTCATCTCATACGAACAGAGTCAATCTATGGATAAAATATGATAAGGGCGATATTAGTAGGACACTAAATCCATTGTTACACTTTCACATCAAACTGAAATATAGTACTTAATTTTTTTTTTCTTTTATTTAATGGCGACGTGATATCCTTTGAATGTACAAACATCATATTCAAAACTCTTCATTTGATTTATCATCTAAAAATCATTTCTAAAAAAATATATTCAATTTGAAAACCGTTTGGCCACCTTTATGTGTCAAACAAATTGAATGTTATGATGACATGTTATTCTCCTAATGAACCGTCAATTTATTTTATTTGTACGAATTATTAAGCGTTCTCAAAATTGAATGAATTTTCCTAAAGTTGATCTTTAGAGGAGTTCGCAGACTCCTCAACCAAGTGCAGAGACCACTCCTCTTGCTAGGTGGTCAAAACCCCTGCCAGGTATTTTATAGATTAATGTCGATGGTGCATGGAGTGAAGACAGGAGGTTGGGTGGTGTGGGTGTGACTTTGGCGATGGAGAGGGGTCTTAATCCTGTTTTAATCGAATGTGATTCACTCCAGATCGTCAAAGCGTTGGACGAGAGCTCAACGAATATGTCTGCAGTGGGGCTTATTGTGGAAGACTCAAAGGCTATACTTTTCTGGATCACTGGAGCTTCGGTTGCCCATACTCGTCAAGAAACTAATGGTATTGCGCATTGTCTAGCTCGCCATGCTCTTCACATGGATTCGGCCTCTTGTTCCTAGTTTGAGGAGCCTACTGACTTAATCCTAAATTTGCTTGCGACTGAATGCGGCAGTATCTTGCCGGCCTACTACGTATCTGGATCTGTTTAATCAATGAAATATCCTGCTGTTGCTTTCAAGAAAAGAAAAATTAAGATTGCTGCGATGTCCCATCGTCATTAAAGGAGTAATGATTTTTTTTGCATGTAAGGAGCCAAACATTGCTTCAAAACCAATAAACGAACAGCCGAAATGTGCTTATCTAATCACCAAAAACAGCGGGAAGAAACTGAGAATTGTCAACTTATACGTAAACCTCCAAAACAGATCTACATGTTTTATCACTTGAGTTTCTTCGAGTCCTTGGCGGTTTTCTCCAACCGTGCGAAAACTGGAGAAAATCTGTGATCGCGGATGAGAGAAACTAAAACGTACGTGTTTGCAGCTAAGAATATGATGCTTGCCGTCCAGAGTTGAAGAAAGACATTTTGTCCCTTGAACTCAAGCATATAACCCCACAACAACCAATGAAGTTGACCGCCTACCCACAATGCGATGCACGATAGGCCCTTCCATTTAAGCTTCATGTTGCTCCAAGCGAGAACCAGCGGCAAGAGGCAAAAGAACCACACAAAGTATTGTGCAGTCATTACCTGTCAACAATGGACAGAAGTAATTTAGATTCAGTCGGGAAATCAAAATTTTCCAAGGTCGAAAGTACAGTATTCCACGCTAGCGAAAAAAATGGTACAGTATTGAAGCAGAGGTTTTCAATGGGAATAACCACTAGGAATCCAACATCGAAAGTCAATCATATAAGTAAAAAATTTTACTAAGCCGGCAATTTGTAGAAGAGAAAATAGTAATAAAGAGAAAAACCTTGTTGAATGCCACGAATGCCACTGTCTGAACTAAGCAGCAGAATGGAAGGTCTTTGGCGAAACTCAAGACAAGAACAACCTGGACTATCAACTGAGGCAAAAATGAGACGAGTTTCTCCAATATGGAAAGTTTACAGTGGTACTGAAGGTAGATATGATAAAAGTAAATGGAAAAATTGTGCCTTGGATCAGTACGGGTAAGATGATACAGCAGAGCCTCGTAGAGGAAATCCCACCCATACAGATGATAGAATAAACCAGTGAAAAGGAAGAATACGACCGCAGATATAAAGGAGAAAAGTATCCTTTCTCGTGTTAATGCACTTTTCAAAAGAAACCATGGGCAAAGAAGCTGAGCGAGTCTTGTACCAGAACTGCTTTGAGGTGATTCTTGCCGACGATTCCAATATTGAAGTCTAGGTTTCTGACCAGGCTGAAACACATGCGGATCAAGAATCACAAGGATTGGGAGTGCATAGATAATGGGGTAGATTCTGAAGTGGACAACAAGCCCATACCAAAATGCAGCTTGTAACACACGTCCTGTCATGAAGAAAAAAATCGGAGAGTTAGACAGTTATGGGCAGAAGCCATAACAACCATTCAAAATAATAGAATTTGACTAACACTACTTATAGGCTTATAGCAGAATGCAATGCCAACTTGGGCTTTCGTAGAGAGATCATGCTCACAAAATGCAAAGAACCTTTCTGAATCCGAGGAACATTGGGAATATCGACATCATAATTCCAATATCGAAAATGGAAAACAACAAATGTACTGCCATGTTTGTTGGTATCTAGCACGGTTGCCGCATAAGAGAACAAATCATGAGAGGATTAAACGTCATTACAGAAAACTCAAGAGATAGAAGCATATAGCTAGTTCGATTAATAATTCAACAGATAACTCTCACTGAATACCGAGAAAAATTCATTACTGAGTAATTTAGTAGCAGTTATTCTCTGATGAGTTCAATGCCAAAAGGGAAATAAATTTTAGACAAAGAAAGAAACTTACACCGTTCATAAGACATATGAAGACCCAAAGAACCAAAGCACAAACAATTGGCTCACAATTCCCTCGAGTCCCAATCGTAAAAGTAAACGGATTAAAGAGCCAAACAATCACAGAAATCATGCTCAATTTCTCCGGCACCCCACGAAGCTTCAGTATGATCCTTATAAACAAACCCACAAGCAAATCTACAGAATTTGCACAACACAAAAACAATGTCACTTGAATTCCTCCACTCAAACAAATAATAAAACAAAAGGAGAAATACTTGCAAATAGAACCGGTTACAAGATAAAAGCCAGGATTTATATACGGGTTATTGTCTGTTTAGTATCCGCAATTATATTTTCGATAAAAAGTTTGTAACCACTTCTATTTGCGCATATTTCCAAATACAAAAAGTAAAGTACCTGCAGCTGAGAAGATGAATTTGCCCCAAGAGCGATGGAGAATCGAATTGGGGATGAGCACAAAGGCGAGGAGAGGAGAATATCTGTAAGTGGATCTTTCAAATGGGGATTTGCCAGACGCCATTAGAGAAGCTGCGTCTGAGAATACCATGTAATCGATGTCTGTGTACCTCACCTCCATGTGGGCGTCCTGCCACTCTCCGTAGAGGATTAAAACCACCCTCAGTATCGCCGATACGATGAGAAGCGTACGGAATTGTACGGATGCCATTGAGGATTGGAGGGGACGGAGATGAAGGAGGGAGTTGGAGGAAAGTGGTGAAGGGTGTTGAAGTTGTACAGGTGGGGTAATATAGTGAATAAATGCATTGACCGAGAAGATTTTGGACACAAACATTTTATTTTCTTTACAGCGCAAAATGTTGATTCTTAACTAATCCAACCTAATGCTAGGAGATTCGAACTCGAGTTGTCAAGATGTAGTCATAATGTGTTGGGTAACTAATTTAACTCATATTGCTTAGGGGTGGGTTCAAAAAACCGAAAACCAAACTGAACCAAAACCGAAAAAACCGAACCTAACGAAAAAACCAAACCGAACCAAATTCTTTTGGTTCGGTTCGGTTTTAGTGATCTAGAAACCGAACCAAACCAAACCGAACCGAATTAATTAAATTAATTTTTTTATTTAATTATTTGTTTTGGGTATTATTTTCTAAACCCAATTTGTAAGTTAAAATGTGCTAAACCCAATGTGTTGCCAAACTTTAAGCTCAAAATATTAAAAAAAATGCCTATAAAAACTCTAAACCCTAACCTATTATTTCTCCTCTATATAAGGTTTCGGAACCAAACCTCTTCCTGAAGTACCTACATCCATCTCCATAGCACTGTCTACTTCTGCGCCAGCTTTCTTTTCCAAATCTACTCTCATATAACATGTAACATAATCCTTAAACATTTATTTCAGGTAGATTACTTGGGTAATTTGTGATGGAAAAGAATCCAACACACACTAAATAAATCCACCCACGCATTACCTTTACTAATCAAGTTGTCAACATGCAGTTACAAGCAAACAACCCTGATCTTTGAACAACAGCATACAATTTAACTTTTCTAAGTCATTTGTACGATTTTTGTGTGATTTTTGTGTTGTAAGGTTGTTAGTTTGGACTTTGGAAGACTTGATTGATGATTTTAGTTCAACTTTAAATGTTTATTTTCATTGTCTTTGATTCTAGTTAGAATGTTTATGTTATGATTGTGTTGGATATGTTAAAATTTAAAATTTCAATGTTTTTCATTTTTTGAAAAAAAATAAAAACAAAAAACCGAAATCGAACCGGAAAAAACCGAACCGAAAAAAAATTGAATTGAACCGAAATTTCGGTTTGGTTTTGGTTTTGGCAAAAAACCGAACCGATTTAAACCGAACCCACCCCTAATATTGCTTGACCAAATAAATTAGGCCATATTCAACCGAAGGGTCCAGATGATCAAGGTACCAAAAAGAGTTCGAAAATTGTCTCCAACCGAGGGTCAGGTCAAAGGGCTCGTGGGCCCCACTAGACAAAAAATGGCCAAAGGGCCAACCTTTCGGCCCCGAGCCGAGCTATAATTTAAACACAATGGCTAGATGACGTGAGTTATCGTTGGATTTGATATTTTTTTTTTTTTGGGCCAAAATTTTTTTTTTTAAATTTTCATTTTTTTTCTATAAATACCTAAGTCATTCGTACACCATTTGTCACAAATTTTTCACCATTATAATTCTCATATTTTCTTACCCCTTCCAATAATCTTTCCTTCAATTTTTTCAATAATTTTCAAATTGCCTCATCTACAATGAAAGGTAGGACTTGGACCCTAAAAGAAGATGAAACTCTTTGCAGGGCTTATAGATGGGTCTCGGAAGATAGTGTGAGGGGGACTTCTCAAACAAGTGAAGGTATTTGGACGGACTCATGTGTCCAAAAATACTATGAGTTCTACAAAGGTACCACTCCACGAATACCCAAAACCACAATAGTTGTTCTTTAAGATGGAATAAATATCTTCATCCAAGTTTGAATAAATGGCATCAAGCACTGATAGCAACCGCAAGTAGGCATGAAAGCATTGCCAATTACTACGACGAAGTAAGTATTTTCACAATTTATTTTAAATATTTATTTATATTACATTTAATTTCATAAATTAATTTCCTTTAATTTTTGTAATTATATTTTCTAGGTACGTCAAGCGGAGGAATTGTATATGGAGGACAGCTCAAAGTCCTTTCAGTTTCACGGTTGTTGGGAAATTTCTAAAAGGTAGGTGTTATGTGAAGATCCACCTCAACATATAGTAGGTCATACGCCGGTGTTCGGAACTCAATCCTCAGTTGTAGTTGGGGATGAAGATGGATCTCCTACCATTCAAGAAACAAGGGTAGAAAATTCGTCTTTGGGTGAAGGTTCCATACCTAGGGCTATGGGACAAAACAAGGCCCGAAGGTTGAAGGAAAAGGGCAAGGCAAAGGATGATTACGCCACTCAACATGAAGTGGCGACCTCATTACGATTAATGGTGGAGCAAAATGCCTTTGCCACGGAAGAAATGAACCGTAGGCATGAAGAACGAGCCAAACAAATACAATAAGAGATGGATGATAGGAATATGCAAGGGGACGCTTCGGATTACACTCCAATGAGTAAGGCCTATTTTGATAGGAAAAAGAGGGAAATAATGACCCGGCGGCAGTTGTTTACCTCCGACTATGCTCCTACAAAGGCGGATGATGAAGATGATGTTGATTATGGACTTCAAATTTAAGTTGTTGTAGTTTTTAGATTTTAGTTGTAGTTTTTAAATATAAGTTGTAGTTTTTAAATTTAAGTTGTTATAGTTTTTAAATTGATGTTATTGTAGTTTTTAATTTAAATAATAAATTATGTTTTGCCCTATGGCCCTTTGGCCCTTGGTTAGAGATGATTTTTTGTGACAAGGCTATGTTTGGCCCTATGACCCTTTGGCCCTCGGTTGGAGATATAAGAAATATGGTCAAGCATTGTTCATTAAAATATTAATTTCTTGGAGGGCCAGAGGGCTAAAACGAGCCCTCTGGCCCTCCTTCGGTTGGAGATGGCCTTGGAGGTTATTAAGGAGTAAAGACATTTGTGAGATTTTATTTTTTTTTAAACAAACGATATTATCTATACTAAAGGAGAATGGGTGGGCTTAGTGTGAAATCTCGTCCCTAGAATTTCACTATTAATTACGTATCTCGTTATTTAAATTCGTATTACACGTTTTCGCTATTTTCATTAGTTAATTTTAATTCCGTTAATTTAGAAATTAAATTGAATAGTTATCGGTTTGAAATTTCGTATTGAATCTTTAAAATTCGTTGACCTGTCGAGGTCACAAGTAACGTTTTCGAATAGATCTCGAAACCACGAGCACATAGGCGAAAGCCGTTTGCGAGTCCGGATTATGACGGTATAGTTGCGGACATTTGAAGTCGTTTTACTAAATTTTAGATTATAAATTCAATATAACTCCCACTTTGTGGGGGGAGGCCCAATGAGAAAAATGAGAGAGAAGGAGAACTATCGAGAAGTAGGGGGTGGGGGGAAGAGTCTCTCTCGGCTCACACTTTTCCCAAGGTACACTACACCGACTCTCTCACTCTCACACACACACACACACTCTCTCACCCTTCGATTGATGCCGATGCAGATTCGATGGACTTCATGTTGGTCCAGTCATTATGATGTCCTTCAGATTTGCAAGACTACCAAGAGATTATACATATAAATGGTGAGTAGCATAACAGACGGAAGGCTTTAAAATGTGTTTGATATTTTCTGGTTTTGTTGATTAATTTTTATAATTTTGAAATCCATGGGTTAATTCCACATGTCCTACAATATCTGTTGTTCTTTGTTTGTGTGTGGTGTTTGTTGATCAGATTCAATAAATGAGCATGAGGTTCTTTTACTTCAATTTCTTTTATGGTTTTGGTCGGTGTTGTCGACGCTTGCTACATATATATTTGAATTGAAACTGCCATGATATATTTGGAGTTCTTGGTTTTGTTTAGGGTTTTCTACCATTCAATGAACCAGTCTGAACATGAATTAGAGTTGGGTAATTCGGATTGGGTGTGTTAATCAAATTTCTTGATTAAGGGTTTGGTTCAGAAGGTCAATTTCTTGTTAATTTTGAGTCATGTTAGTTTTGGATGTTGTATACATGACTTCCGGACTACCTGGAATTATTTTGGGATTTGTTATATGAATTTGAGATGGGCTGTTACGTAAGTTGCAAAAAATTGATTTCTTGACAAAGAAAACTCAAGTTTCGAGTAGCCTTCTTTGGCTCTTAATTTCTAGGTCTTTATGTGCTCCCTTGAAGAAAAATTTTTAGTGTATTGAAAGTACATATGTTCATGATCGTAACCCCATTGTTTTCACTCAGTTCCGTTGAGTTTTGGTTGATCAAAACCTTATTTAAACTTGGGTCACGAGCTGCCAAACAGCAGCAGAAAACTGGGTTTCCAATTTCAAGACTCCATTTTACTGTTGGCATAACTTACAATTCAAAGCTCTGTTTTCTACAAACTTTATATGCTTTTAAAGTACAAATCACAAGCTTCAAAACCCATATAATATTACGCGATTTGGTTTAGTTTTGAATGTTCCAAAGGGAGTCTAAACTTAGTCCAATTGTGTTGTTTTCTGCAGATTTTGTGGAGAAGCAGAGTACTATTTTTGCCACACCTATCTTCTTTTCCAGATTCCTTTCTAATCTTCTTTACTACTATTTGAGTGATATTATTTGAGTGGTAGATTTCAGAATCAGTGTACTTTCTTTAGATAATATTAATTTTGTGTTTAAACACTTAGTTTGGTTATTAAGGCGTGTTACTGGTATTTATACTTTTGATTGTAATTTAATGTTCCAATTAGGTTCTTCAAAGGAACAAAATTAATCGAATTCAAGGTAGGGGGTTTTGGGAAACCTTATATGTATTAATCTAATTACTGCTTACTTTTGGTCAATATGCTACGAGTTGATTTTAAATATTAAATTCAGTATTACTAGAGACTATGTAAGGCTTAGTAGGCCTATGTTGGTTAGTGAGTTATCCGGATAATATATACGTCGGTTTACGTGTATGCGAAGCAAGGTTCTAAAAAATGCTAGGCACTAGTCAGGCGACAGGCTGGCGCCTAGTTCCTAGGCGGCCTAGGCGGATTTAGGTAAATTTATTGTATATCTTGTAAATGAGTGCATATTGACACTTACAAAAAATTATACTTGTATATAATTCATGGATAAGATAATAAAAGAAAAAAGAATAATATATGTGATGTTAGGGTTTAAATACATACTAATGTAAATGGTCTTAAAAGAAAAAAGAATAATAAAATAATAGATTTTTACCAGTTTATGTAGATGGTCTTAAAAGAAATAAAAGAATAAAAAATTGGTAAAGAGAGTTAATTGGGACTAGGACCCGTGCAATCAAAAGAGAGGACATGGTAGGACCATAACAAATTCACCCCACCCATCAGTTTAAACTTTAAACTTTAAGTTAAAAATTAATATGGTGATCCCCATCCCCATCCCCTTCATCTTCTTCCTCCCGACCTGCAACATTATTTTTCCAGTTATATTTTCAGATCCCGGCGTCTTCTCATACGCCCGCCTAGGCCCTCCTAGCTTCCGCCCAACCCCGCTAAACCCGTATAGCTCCGCCTAGACCCATCTAATCCCACCTAGGCGTCCGCACAATACATTTTCTGATTTTGCTACCGATTAACAGTTAATCGGAGTAGGGGTGGGCGTGGTTTGGTTTGGTGCGGTTTTGAGTGAAACCAAAACCAAAACCGCAAGTTTTTGCAGTTTGGTTTGGTGCGGTTTTGAGGCTAAAACCGAAATGAAACCAAACCATTTGGTTCGGTTTGGTTTGGTTTCAAACGGTTTCGGTTTGGTTTCATTGTTTGAAAAAACTATTATGGTTACCTAATTGATGACAATAAAATTCATATCCACAAGGACCACAACAAAATAATTCAACTTGAGGCAACTAAGAGCACATCAAATCTCCAATGCCAGTACTGCAAACCCAAGCATAAAAAAGATTCTAATAAGTAATAACTCTGGTTTTGGTAGAACCTACCAATCAAACTATGCGAAATTTTTTTAATAACAAAAGGTGGTAGATGTGTTTTAGTAAAGTTGCAAACACACAGAAAGTGTAACATAAAGAAAGTCCATACTAAATGTACTTGAGAAAGATGAATAAACTTGAGAAACTTGAGAAAGAGAACGCAAAGTCTTAGTCCACAAACTACAGGACTAGAAGAAAGAAAATAAAAGGTTATGTTATGTGGCCATGTTATGATGTGGTTGAGTCCATACTAAATGTATGGACTCAATGAAAATAACCAATTAAAATTTAACATTTAATAAATGTATGCGGTTTCAGTTTCGGTTCGGTTTCAAACCGAAACCGTTTTGAAACCGCAAAACCAAACCGTTCGGTTTGGTTCGATTTGGTTCGTGTTTCGATTGCGGTTTTCGGTTTCAAGTGCCCACCCCTAAATCGAAGTGGTCGGTCACCGTCCAGCGCCTAGGCGGCCGCCTAGGCCGATTTTTAGAACACTGATGCGAAGTCATATTGTGATATATATATATATATATATATATATATATATATATATATATATATATGTGTGGTGTGTGTGTGTGTGTGTGTGTTTAGTTATTTTCTTGATAGTACGAATGATAAAGGTTATGACCATGTGATCCTAAAATCCTATTAGAAGTATTCCATAGAATTTATATGCTTGCATGATATGTATGCTAATGGCCATGAGAAGTTGATTGAGCATGTACCTATATTGTAAATCATAGGGTTTGAAGTAAGGGTAGATTGTGTGTTGAATTGATTGCACCATGTAGCAGAGGTATATGGATGGTCCTGCTTGGTATATCCGCAATAGGGGACCATATTATTTATGGATCGTGCTTGGTTAATCCGTGATAGGCAATCCTTATGGCCATACATACTTAGGAGTGATCATACTTGGTTAATCCGCAATGGGTGATCACTACCTAACAGTTCGGTAGGTGTGACTCTACTTGATTAATCTGCGATAGGCGATCCTTATATCTTGGTATGGCCATACACACACACTTAGAGGTGATCACTACCTAGAGCTATATGATACAGTCCTGCTTGGTATATCCGCGATGGGGGACCATAGGTATTCAGGGGTGATCATGCTTGGTGTACCCGTAATGGGTGATCATTGCTTGCACGACGAGATTATGCCTATGGTTCTGCTTGGTATATCCGCGATGGGGGACCATACGCATTCTAGAGGTGATGATAATTAGTTGTACTTGGTGCATTTGATAGGCGATCATATTCAATTTGGTTTCGTTGAGTGGTCCGGAACCCGAGGTTGTTGGATTTCGTAAAGTGGTCTGAAATCCCATTATTTGGAAAAGTAGGCTTGGCCTAACTGTATCACTCTAGCCTTAGTTTTATATATATTTGTGTCAATGGTTTCGAGAATCTTGTGAATTGAGTTAGAAAAGATGTTGGACGTCTAGGTGACTCTTTCGGGATTTTCTACGATTCGATATGATTTAATAAAGTATGAATTTAGAAGATATGGAAATGATTGTTAGTATTTTGATCGAATTGGTTAATTAATGTGGCTAGAGAACGGTTTGTGCTTCGTCAGTTCTTTAATATGATATATGTTGTGAATTGCGATATCATGTTGAGACATAATGATTTATTTGTTGGATGGAAGAGAAATCGTGATTCTTCATGGGGGTTTGCTATGTAGCCCTGAGTCCAGAAATTTTACGTTGGTTAAGTTCTAATAAATGATTGAGGAATGCTTTGCTTTTCTGCTTGAAATCAATGTGATACATGTCTGATTTTGTGAGATATGAACTACGAATTGCTTGATCCCTATGTAGGGTGGTACGTAGGCGGTCTAACGAGAAAGTTAGATGCAGCCATAAAGTATATGAAAAATTATTATGCGATTCGATTCTTGAGTTATGCTTCGAACATATCCCGGAGGAGGGATATGTTGAGTATATGGATACTTGGTGACGTCACGTGTCGATCCTGGACGTAGGTCGGGATCGGGGCGTGACACTTAGCTTCATAATGGGCTAGCAATAATGTGGTTCAAATTCGCCTTTTGCGATAATCGAACCTAAAACCTCTCACTTACAAGTGAAGAGGAATACCACTAGACCGTAGTACTAAGTGACGACATTTGTGACACTTTACAAGAGAAAATTGTAGCAATGGTCCATCAATTTTAACCCAATTGGAGCAATAGTCCATCAACTAAAAATATATGACTATTGGTCTCTTAACTCATAAAAACATGCAACTATGGTCCTTTTTGTCAACTCCATTAGAACTTCCATTAAAATAAGTCACGTGCCACGCATATGAGGCTGAATCAAATGGAAAATATGGAAAACCAAATGAACGTAATTGTAGCAATGGTCCCACAACTTTAACCCAATTAGAGAAATGACCCATCAGCTTTAACCCAATTGTAGCAATGGTTCTTCCAACATGAGTCATTTTGATGGAATTCTGACAGAGTTAACGAAAAGGATCATAGTTGCACGTTTTGATGAGTTAAGGAACCAATGGTCATAAATTTTTAGTTAGGGACCATTGCTACAATTTTCTCACTTTACCATTCAAAGTGTTGTTGAGTTTGACTTTTTGTTTGTGTGTTAGTAAGCTCATGACGTTGCTCATCGTTTGGTCGGATGTGAGACCTCTTTAGTTCGTCAAAAGTGCCTTTCCTCTTAAGCCGAAAATCAATGAAGCGAATCCCAATCATTTTGATTAAAAGGATAGAACCCACAGTCAAGTTACTTTCTTTCAGAACCTTTTTCTTTATGTCATACTTTACCATGCATTCTTTATTTAACTTTCTTTCAGAACCTCATATACCGATTTCAATCGAGAGTCATGGTCAAATGGAATTTGTCACTAAAAGCTATAAATAGTGTATAAGCCTAAGGGATAAAGCCTAACATTCAGTAACCATTTCTGAATGTATTATTTGACGATCGTAATGATGTTAATGAGTGACATTTTATTGGAGATTTAGTTGAATAGTTCTCTACAATCGTGGTTGCCCATTAGTTTGATACCTCAGCTACATATGTAATTGCAGTAAAAAAAGAAACTATATATGTAATCAGACTCGCCTAATTCTTTTTTTTTCCGGTAGTGGCTAATTTTGATGCCGAATTATATAAGCACACAAATTAAACCCTCTTTTATCAATTGTAGTAAAGTATGTAAGTAGGAATCGTTCTAGGCCAGGGATTAGGAGGGATTGCTAAATCACTTGGAAACTGACTTGAAAACATAAAATCAAAGTTTAAAGCACTAAACTAGACTCAAAGAATGCAAAACTATACTTTAAAACACTAAAACAAACCAAAAGACTCAAAACAGCACCTAAACACTCAAAACTGCCTTAAAAACACAATCTGGGCAGTTTTGAACACTAAGGAAGAATTTGAACGAAAATATGTTATAACTTGACTCAAGACACTTAAAAACACAAACTAAATTGATTTCTAACTAATATGACTCAACAAAATAAAGGGGGATTGATTTTAGACGAATTTGAAAACAAAACAAGAACTTTGTAAAACAAAATAGGTTTTAAAACGAGATTGATCAAATTGAATGGATGAGAAGCTAGCTAAGGGGTTCTTCTCCACACATGTTATACTTGCATACAAAATGATTTCCAATTGCTCTTCGACAAACCATGAATACTCAACGCCCCAAATTAACCGTGAATTGCACTAATTAACCCTCAGTTTTTCCACAAGTTATTAGGTTGGATGATTGCATACGACAACCCAAAACATTCCCTACACGTTCCCTACATGAATTGCATAATAGAGATACACGCAAGAATCATTAAGTTCTATGAAAAACATAAGCATTGACGAGGCACTCGTTACTATGAATTGCATGAAACTTATGCCAAGAATTTACTTAACACGATTGTGATCAACAACCTTTACTACTTATGAATATAAGTTCATAACGATTAGGTGAAACTTCCTTATATCCTAGCATCAAACTTATGCATGAAAATTAAGTGTGCACTCTCAACCAACATACACAAATTAGTTTTAATTCATAGAGATAAGTAAATTAAATTCACAATTCATGAAACGCAATTGGAAGTAATCAAATCATATAGCAAGCATAAACATGGTTTTGAATCCCCCCCTAGCCAAGGGGGGTTTAGTTCCTCATACTCGCAATTACACAAAGATAACTTAATTTAAACATTGAAATCAAAGATAGAAAACACCTAGAAACGCTCCAACACTCCCAAGGCTTGGGCATAGGCCGGCACTCCATGATTACGTCGAATCCTTATGAAAATGAATCCAGAACGAATTTGCGCTAAAGCTAGGGCGTCACCCGTAAGTGGCGCGCTGTGTGGCCCGAGCACAGTGATAAGTGAGCAAGGGTCGCTGTATCTCCATCGACACCCGGATGCAGTGTTAAATGAGCAAGGGGGCTATAGAAACTTCTTTTCGAACGACTCCACTCAAAGTTGTTTGGGAGCATATGCTCCTATCAACTTTACACGGGACACACAAAAGAAGTACTTTGATCCTATTAGACGGGGAAGGGTGAAGAAGCTAAGACAGAAGGGTAGAGTTCAAGAGAGCAAAATGCGTTTAGGAACGTGGAATATAGGAACCTTGACGGGAAAATCTATGGAAGTAGTAGAAGTTATGGTGAGGAGAAGGATAAATATTATATGCCTACAAGAAACTAAGTGGGTTGGTCGTAAGGCAAAAGGATCTAGAAAACTCAGGGTTTAAACTATGGTATTCGGGCACAAATAGAACGAGAAACGGTGTTGGCATCATCGTGGACAAGACCTTGACACAAGATGTTGTAGATGTCAAGAGGGTAGGAGATAGAATCATGGCAATCAAGATTGTAATAGGACAAGAACTTATCAATGTGATTAGTGCGTACGCACCTCAAGTAGGGTTGGATACGAGTTCGAAGGAGAAATTTTGGGAAGACCTTGGAGACTTGGTGCAAGGAATTGCTCAGACGGAGAAGTTATTTATAGGAGGAGATTTAAATGGACACGTGGGCAGGGAGACAGGCAACTATGGAGGTTTTCATGGTGGCCATGGTTTTGGGGAGAGAAACAAGGATGGGGAAGCTATCTTGGATTTTGCAATGGCATATGATCTCTTCTTAGCCAACACCTTCTTTAAGAAGAGATAAGAACATGTGATCACATACAAGAGTGGGTCGTCAAAAACACAAATAGATTTTCTTCTAATGAGGAAAGGGGATCGTATAACTTGTAAGGATTGCAAAGTTATACCAGGAGAGAACGTGGCTAATCAACATCGCTTGTTGGTGATGGATGTACATATCAAAAGAGTGAGAAAAAAAGAACAAGACTTGGAAGTGCCCAAGGACTAGATGGTGGAATCTAAAAGAAGAAAAACAAGCCATTTTCAAAGAGAAAGTAATCACCCAGTGTGTGTGGGATAGAGAAGGGGAAACTAACCAAATGTGGGATTCCATGGCTAGTTGTATCCGAAAAGTAGCAAAAGAGGTATTAGGAGAGTCCAAGGGCTTTGCCCCACACCAAAAGGAATCTTGATGGTGGAATGAGGAGGTACAAACAAAGGTGAAGGCTAAGAAGGAATGTTGTAAAGCCTTATACAAGGATAGGACCGATGAAAATGGTGAAAGGTATAGAAAAGCGAAGCAAGATGCGAAGAAAGCTGTGAGAGAAGCTAAGTTAGCGGCTTATGACGATATGTATAAGCGACTAGATACCAAAGAAGGAGAGTTGGATATCTATAAACTAGCTAGAGCAAGGGAAAAGAAGACAAGTGACCTAAACCAAGTGAGGTGCATCAAGGATGAGGATGGAAAGGTTCTTGCTACAGAGAACGCGGTTAAAGACAGATGGAAAGGTTATTTTCATAATCTTTTCAATGAAGGACATGAAAGGGGTGTTTCTTTAGGGGAGTTAAGTAACTCAGAAGAGTGTAGAAACTACTCTTTTTATCGTAGAATCCGGAAGGAAGAAGTGGTTGTAGCTTTGAAGAAGATGAAGCATAGAAAAGCAGTAGGCCCAGACGATATACCAATCGAAGTGTGGAAAGTTTTGGGAGAGACAGGTATAACATGGCTCACTGACCTTTTCAATAGGATTTTGAAAACAAAGAAGATGCCAAATGAGTGGCGAACGAGCACTGTGGTGCCTATCTACAAGAATAAAGGCGATGTACAAAATTGCATGAACTATAGGGGTACTAAGCTAATGAGTCATACAATGAAGCTCTGGGAGAGCGTCATTGAGCATAGATTGAGGCAAGAGACACGGGTTTCGGACAACCAATTCGGGTTCATGCCAGGGCGCTCAACCATGGAGGCAATCTATCTCTTACGAAGATTGATGGAAAGATATAGAGATGGAAAAAAGGATTTACACATGGTCTTTATAGATTTGGAAAAAGCGTATGATAGGGTCCCAAGAGACATTCTTTGGAGGATTTTAGAGAAGAAAGGAGTACGAGTAGCATATATCCAAGCTATACAGGATATGTATGAAGGAGCAAAGACTGCCGTAAGAACTCATGAAGGACAAACCGAAAGCTTTCCCATAACTGTAGGATTACATCAAGGCTCATCCTTAAGTCCTTACCTTTTTGCGTTGGTAATGGATGAGTTAACAGGACATATTCAAGATGATATTCCTTGGTGTATGCTTTTCACAGACGATATAGTGTTGATAGATGAAACTCAGGAAGGGGTAAATGCAAAGCTTAACCTTTGGAGAGAAGTGTTGGAATCTAAAGGTCTTCGCCTAAGCCGATCAAAGACAGAATATATGGAGTGCAAGTTCAGTGCAAATGGAGGCCAAAACGAGTTAGGGGTGAGGATCGGAGATCAAGAAATACCAAAGAGTGACCGTTTTCGTTACCTAGGATCTGTCTTGCAAAAGAACGGAGAATTAGATGGAGATCTCAACCATAGAATACAAGCTGGATGGATGAAGTGGAAGAGTGCATCCGGCGTGTTGTGTGACCGCCGTATGCCACTGAAACTCAAGGGAAAATTTTATAGGACGACAATAAGCACGGCGATGCTGTATGGCACAGAATGTTGGGCGGTGAAGCATCAACACATACACAAAATGGGTGTAGCGGAGATGAGGATGCTTCGTTGGATGTGTGGGCACACAAGAAAGGATAAGATTAGGAATGAGGATATCCGGGGTAAAGTAGAAGTAGCCGAAATTGAAGGAAAGATGAGAGAAAATCGGTTACGGTGGTTTGGACATGTGCAAAGAAGGCCTACTGACGCTCCGATTAGAAGATGCGACTATGGGACAGAGGTTCAGGGCCGAAGGGGTAGAGGAAGACCTAGGAAAACTTTGGAAGAGACCCTAAGAAAAGACTTAGAGTACTTGGATCTAACGGAGGACATGACACAGGACAGAACACAATGGCGTTCTAAGATTCATATAGCCGATCCCACTCAGTGACTTGGATTTTCCAAGTCTCCAACCGAGAAGTTTTCCTCACTCGAGAAATTAAGGGAACATTACCTCAACCTACATGCTCCACTCACAAAGCTTCAACATACAAGTTTCAATAAAAGAAAATTCAAAGAACTTAGCGAAGAAGGCTTTGGTGTATTTAACACAATACGTTGAAATAAAGAAAAGCTTATTTATTGATATCCCCGATAAGTTACAAATATGTACATATACTTGAGTCAAAATAAACAAACAAGAGGGAGCCTTCACAAAGGTTACTTAGGAGAAGTCTCAGCAGTCGATAGAGCCCCAGAAAGAGAAGGCACCGGAGGGGGATCATTCGGAGCCTCAGTACTGGACAGAACCCTAGAAGAATGAGGCATCAGAGGTTGATCATTTGGAGCTTCATTAAGCGGTACAGCCCTAAAAGACGAAGGCAATAAATGCCTTTGGAACAAACCCACAAATCTCTAATGATCAAGTAAAACCTAACCATCAGATTCCTTCATCTGGTCAAGCTTCCTCTTCATGTTTGTAGCATAGTCATGTGCGAGCCGGTGCAACTGTTTATTCTCATGCTTGAGCCCTCTAATCTCCTGTTTGAGACTCATCACTTCAGCCACCAATGATTCAACTTGGCGGGTTCGAGCAAATAGGCGTTGGGCCATATTAGACACAGAACCTGCAAACTGAACACTGAGAGCCAGAGAATCCTTAACAGCCAACTCATCAGACCGTTTGGAAAGTAGTCTGTTATCTTTGGGAGTGAGAAGGTTCCTGGCCACTACCGCAGCGGTCATATCATTCTTCATTATTGAATCCCCAACGGTAAGAGGACCAGTAGGGGAGACGAAAGATGGGCGTCATATGTTGTCTGGAGAAGGCGGGGCTGCCTCTTCAACAAGGTTCAAGTCAAAATGACGGTCGGAGGGGCCAGACATTTTCAAAGATGTTGAAGAGAGAAGAGGTCGGACAAATCAAGATCTTAGAAGTGCAAGAATGGAGCTTCTACTGGTGGATATTCAAGTGTGCTTTGGAACTTAATGTCAGCCCCTATAAAAATCTGCACTCGACAAAGCTTCAGAAATCGAAGAGGCACCTGCTCAGAAATCGAAGAGGCGTTTGCTTTCTCAAAAGCTGGGCTGCTCAAAAACCACGAAGGCCGATCTCAGAAATCGAAGAGGCTTGCTTTCTCAAAAGCTGGGCTGCTCAGAGACCACGAGGGTCGATCTCAGAAATCGAAGAGGCACCTACTTTTCCAGCCTTGTCAGCACCTGTCACACGCACATTCAGCTTTACGGAAATTATGGGCATTCTGTCGAAGATTTCTGGCGAAGTAGAAAGCACATGAATCGTACTGTTCAATCACCCACTTCCCACACGCAACAATAGCTCATGGGTACCACAGATAACTTTGCCAAAGTTCTCTGACAAAGTTGAGACACGTGAAGCTTGCAGCTCCCACTACATCGCTCTGACCAAGAAGGGTAAAAGAATAGCAAAGAAACAACACTAACAAAGTTTAGACACATAAAATTTGAAGGTCTAGCTACCATATTATTACCCACAAGGGTAAAGGAACAGTACCACTGCTAGATAATTTGAAAGTCCCGGTGTGTCAACCTCTGTGCTTCGTGGCAAGGTAGACTAGCAAACATGCCCAACCTTTACTCACATTCGAGAAAACACTCCCAACAAGATTGCTTGCTCCAAAATCGAAGAGGCACCGCCCTCCGAATCTCGAGAGCCAGACTCCCAACATGATTACTTTCTCAAAAATCGAAGATAGGGTAAAGGAACAGTATCACTGCTGGATAATTGGAAAGTCCCTGTGTGTCAACCTCTGTGCTTCATGGCAAGGTAGACTAGCAAACATGCCCAACCTTTACTCACATTCGAGAAAACACTCCCAACAAGATTGCTTGCTCCAAAATCGAAGAGGCACCGCCCTCCGAATCTCGAGAGCCAGACTCCCAACATGATTACTTTCTCAAAAATCGAAGAGATGGTAAAGGAACAGTACCACTGCTGGATAATTGGAAAGTCCCTGTGTGTTAACCTCTGTGCTTCGTGGCAAGGTAGACTAGCAAACATGCCCAACCTTTACTCACATTCGAGAAAACACTCTTAACAAGATTGCTTGCTCCAAAATCGAAGAGGCACCGCCCTCCGAATCTCGAGAGCCAGACTCCCAACATGATTACTTTCTCAAAAATCGAAGATAGGGTAAAGGAACAGTACCACTGCTGGATAATTGGAAAGTCCCTGTGTGTCAACCTCTGTGCTTCGTGGCAAGGTAGACTAGCAAACAGGCCCAACCTTTACTCACATTCGAGAAAACACTCCCAACAAGATTGCTTGCTCCAAAATCGAAGAGGCACCGCCCTCCGAATCTCGAGAGCCAGACCCCCAACATGATTACTTTCTCAAAAATCGAAAAGACATCGCTCTCCGAATCTCGAGAGCCAGACCCCCAGCAGGATTGCTTTCTCAAAAATCGAAGAGGCATCGTTCTCCGAATCTCGAGAGCCAGATCCCCGACAGGATTGCTTGTTCGAAAACCGAAGAGGCACCACTTTCCCAACTTCAAGAGCTGGATCTCCTTGGATAAAGCTTGTCTGTAATCTTCACACGCAACATCAGCTTTCCAGATACCACAGACCATTTTTTCAAAGTGCTCTGACAGAGTTAAAACATGTGAAGCTGGCAGCTCCCACTACCGTGCTATGACCAAGCAGGGTAAAGGAATAGCATTATTACTTGATGTTAGGGAGACTCCTATATATGTCGACATCCATCCCCAACGGACAGGCAGACCTGCAAAAATGCTCAACCCTTCCTCTTATCTGAGAGGGCACTCCCAACAAAGCCTTTCGAAATATTCAGCTTTCTTTCCCCCCGATAACACCTCTGTAAACAAGCTATACTAGAGCAAGAATATCTCATATCATCAGGGTTAAAAGCAAGAGTATCCCATATCATGCTTTTTCCCTGTCTTTTCCTTTGGCCTTGTTCTTACCTGCAAGACAAGGAGAAAGAGAACAATCAGTCAGCACTTGGAATCAAGCTTCCAGCCAGGAACTGACTGCCTGGAACCCCTTACCTGATTACTTACCTGGCATTGCTCTCGAGTACTCATCTTCAACATCTTATGCTTCTAGGGAAGATACCGCATCTGCCTGAGGAACAGATAGGGCAAGTGAGAAGGATACAAGGAAGCATGTGGAGACAAGCGTAACAGCACACGTGCCGATACATCCACTACTCTGTCAAAAGCAAAAGTATCTCATATCAGCAGGGTCAAACGTACTCTAGATTTGATGGACTTGTTTTGACCCTCAAATTTTTCAGTCGGCCTTATACTCTGGAGGAAACCAGAAAACCCTCCAGCCCAGTTCAAGAATAAGCCTGTGGAAAGTTACTTCTTCAAACGAAAAAGTATCCCATATCATCTCTTCTTATTTTTCTTCTCTTTATCCTTCATGCTGCCTGCAAGATAGGGAGAATGTGAACAATCAGCCGGAGCTCTGATTGCTTACCTTGTCTGTCACCTCTTTCAACAGATCCCCTAGCTCGGCGACTTGGGGGACTCCTACTACATGGTTTGTATCGCGCTTGACCAAGCCTAAAACTACAAGTAAGCTTCAAGTGAAATTGATACATTACCTTGTGCATCTCCACCAGTTATAGATACCACCCCTTGATGGAGGAAGAGTACTTCCAGAGAAGATGTCACATCTACCTATAAGACAGATAAGGCAAGTCAAGACGATACCATACTCCGGTACTTAGAAGTTTCGTGGTTACGAGATCATTCTCCCACAATATTTCATAATGTCATTTGTACTAAATCACTCACTTTTACCCACTAAAGGAGAGCTTGAACCTATGTACTTATGTAAACCCTTCACAATTAATGAGAACTCCTCTATTCCGTGGACGTAGCCAATCTGGGTGAACCACGTACATCTTGTGTTTGCTTTCCTATCTCTATCCATTTATATACTTATCCACACTAATGACCGGAGCAATCTAGGGAAGATCACAAAAAGTGATTGTTTTCGCTACCTAGGATCTATCTTGCAAGAGAACGGAGACTTAGATGGAGATCTCAACCATAGAATACAAGCTGGATGGATGAAGTGTAAAAGTGCATCCGGCGTGTTGTGTGACCGTCATAGGCCACTGAAGCTCAAGGGAAAATTTTATAGGACGGCAATAAGGTCAGCGATGTTGTATGGCATAGAATGTTGGGCGGTGAAGCATCAACACGTACACAAAATGGGTGTAGCGGAGATGAGGATGCTTCGTGGGATGTATGGGCACACGAGAAATGATAAGATTGGGAATGAGGATATCCGAGGTAAAGTAGGAGTAGCCAAAATTGAAGGAAATATGAGAGAAAATTGGTCCCGGTGGTTTGGACATGTGCAAAGAAGGCCTACTAACGCTCCGGTTCGAAAATGTGACTACGAGACAAAGGTTCAGGGCCGAAGGGGTAGAGGAAGACCTAGGAAAACTTTGGAAGAGACCCTAGGAAAAGACTTGAGTACTTGGATCTAACGGAGGACATGACACAAAACCAAGCGCAATGGCGTTCTAGGATTCATATAGCCGACCCCACTTAGTGGGAAAAGGCTTTGTTGTTGTTGTTGTTGTTGTAGTGGCTAATTCTTATTAGGTAAGCTAGATAACCAAATTTTATAAAATAAATGGTGTAATTGTTGATGATTTTTTATTGGACTATTACTTAAGTTTTAATTAACGTACTTATTTGTTATTGGTGACACATTATTTAGTTTGCAAATTTGTTTTAAAAATTTAGTCTCCAATTATCATTCTTGTAAAGAGTAAATTTTTACAAATATATTGATTTTATTAAAATAAAATAAAATGAGGGAGATGGCCAATTGAAGTGAGGACAGGTGGTTGGACCACCATATGCAGACGTTACTCAAACACCTAATTAGAGAGATTTTTCAATGTTATCGTTATACGAGGTAGTACATCATGTGTTGCTATATAAATTGTGGGATATGTGTGTTAAAAGGTTAATAATTTAAAAAATAAAATTTATCATCACTTACATAAAAATATGTGATGTACTATCGGTGTTCCTGTCACAACTAAAAATTTCTCCTAATCATATCCAAAATTTCAATAAACTTTTTATTATGACCAGAACACAGGTACACTACGTGTTTTTATATAAGTAATAAAGAATTTTATGTTTTAACTTTTTAACTCTTTTTTTATATATGTAATAGAGATTTTTATGTTTTAACTTTGTAATTTTTTAACACATATACCCTGTATAATGACACATCCAACCACCCAGTGGCACGGTCAAACTGAAAAAATAAAATCTCATCGTCTCCCCTCGCTTCCTCCCTCCCCACTATTAGAGCAGATCTCCTATAAGAGCTCCCAGTTGAGAGATTCAGAAGAACCCAGAAAAAAAATGGCTTCTTTCTCGATGATATCGGCATCATCCCACCTCTACATTCCAAAGAAGCTAGCTTTTCCAATCCGGTGCTCCTCCGCTTCATCGTCGCCGTCCATTTCAACCCAATCGAGCTCCCTCAAGTTCGATTTGAAAACCTACTGGACTACCCTGATCGCCGACATGAATCAGAAGCTTCACGAAGCCATTCCGATTCGGTACCCAGAGCAGATCTATCAATCCATGCGATACTCCGTCCTCGCTGATGGCGCCAAGCGAGCCTCACCGGTCATGTGCGTCGCAGCCTGTGAACTCTTCGGCGGCAACCGCCTTGCCGCCTTCCCCACCGCCTGCGCTCTCGAAATGGTTAGTAATTTCTTTCCCTTTTACCTTACAGAGACTTAATTAAACCGATTCATACGCAATGAATATTCTTGCATCATTTGGATTTTTTGCGCAGAATCCGAATTGGGTTTTTCAGAAGAAGAAAAAAATTGTAGAATCTTTCTTTTAATCCTGTTTGGTTAATTGGGTTTTGGGTAATTAGCTGCTAATTTTGCTCAATTTTTTACTTGGGTTTTGTATTTTGTGATTGGAATATCCATAAAGTTGTTTGCTTTTCTTTGATTGGCAATTAATAGGTACATGCGGCTTCACTCATACACGACGATCTTCCGTGCATGGATGACGACCCATCACGGCGAGGCCAGCCCTCGAACCACACAATTTACGGCGATGACATGGCTATTCTCGCCGGGGATGCTCTGTTTCCATTGGGGTTTCAGCACATTGTATCAAACACGCCTTCCAACCTCGTGCCGGAGCCGCGCCTCCTGCGTGTGATCACAGAGATTGCTCAGACCGTGGGGTCCACGGGAATGGCGGCCGGGCAGTTCCTGGACCTTGAAGGCGGGGCAGAGGCGGTGGAATTCGCCCAGGAGAAGAAGTTTGGGGAGATGAGTCAGTGCTCTGCTGTTTGCGGAGGACTGCTGGGGGGTGCTGAAGATGATGAGTTGGATAGGCTGAGGAGGTATGGGAGAGCTGTCGGGGTTTTGTACCGGGTGGTTGACGATATTCTTGAGGAGAAGATGAAGGGCGGAGATGATGGTGATGGAGAGGGGAAGAAGAAGGGGTTCAGCTATGTGAAAATGTATGGGGTGGAGAAGGCTATGGAGGTGGCAGAGCAGCTTAAAACCAAAGCTAAGCAGGAGTTGGATGGGTTTGAGAAGTATGGTGATGGAGTGGTGCCACTCTATAGCTTTGTGGATTATGCTGTTGACAGAGGGTTTAGTGTCAGTTGATGATAGAATTAGAGCATAAGCTTTATATGGTTTGATGCTTAATTTGCAGAAAATTGTATTAGCATCTTGGATTAATCTTGCATTATCATAATCCCACCAATAACAAATAGCTTTTAAACAGTGTTAAAAGATGATAGATTGTGTGGAACTGAATTTCCAAGTTATGGGAAGCTGGGGGTTTGGGGGTTGGTTTTTAAGATGGAACTTGGGATTTGTAGGGTACAAAATTTTCACTTGGTAATTTTATTTGATTGGCTATGGGCTAATTGCAAACGTGAGTTAGACTTGTTGGCCAAGGCAACTCTATGTCTCTGCTTCTCGCACTCGAGTTCCAATCTGTTGTGTAAATTATAGACTCTTTCTTGTATGAACAAAAACATTTTAAAAACATTCACTAATTATAGTTCATATTACCTGTCCAAAAAAAAATAAACTAATTATCATATTAGCATTCACATCTTTTATAAAGTTAAAAGCTCATTCACATTAAGCAAATTTACAATAATATTAACATTGCAACATTTGTAATCTTTTAGAAACAACAAAGTAATACCGACATAATGCACATCAATTATAAAAGGCTTTTTAGGCAAAATGGTCCTTGAGATCTGCATGACCTCTCACTTTGATTCCTGAGATTTGAAATCAATAGAACTAGTCCTTGAATTTGTTCACAATCAATCGTTTTGGTCCTTCTGTAAAAAAAAAATCTCCATAAAATAAGGATAGAATGACAAAAATACCCTCAATTTTGGTCAAAGCATTTTGGCCTATTGTTTATTAAATTGAGGGTAATTTTGTCATTTTATCCTTATTTAATATAATTTTTCACCCAATGACCAAAATGATTGATGCTGCACAATCTCAGGGACCACTTTGGCTAAAAAGCTATTATAAAAATATATAATTAAATTACCTGAGAGAAATGCTAGCAACTTAACCTTCACACTTTACCAAATGACATGTTTTTCATCTTTATGGCTCATTTACGTAACAGTAATTAAAATTGGAGAAATTTGATTAAAAAAAAAGTGAATTGAGGACAATCAAAATTTAGATTCCCATAAAAACTGTTTACTAAATGTTTTGGAATTAGAATAGAAATTCTACTAATTCTTTAAAATTGTTTAATAATTTAGCAAAATCGAAATATAACTAGTATGTTTACTAAAATATCATTTTCCTCACTCTTCCTAATTTCATGAAGGTGACGAAAATTGTAGAGACCATAAGTCTAGAAATGGTTATTGATTTCAGGGATGGAGTTGTCGACTAAGTTCTACCAAAGGAAAAACACCTTCGACGATGAAAGTAGTCATTTCATCATGCAATTCTTTTCCACGATGAATTTTATGAAAGCAAAAAATCAACATATGGATGAAAACGCGTAAGACAAAGAGGGTTTACCTCTCCATAAATTTGATGAGAGCTGCGACTGAAGAGAAGGGAAGCTGCGCTGAAGGGAAAGTGAAACAGCTCTAGATGTATCTTTTAAAAATAATGAGGGTATAATGGGAAGAAAAAGTTTATTCTGATTACCTCAGCAATTTGGAATCCAAATACATCAAATTGTAGGGAATTCAATACAAATTTTGGAATTGGATTCTAAAATTTGCGTGGATCCCACCAAATGTTTGATAAACACTAGAGTATTCCATAATCAACATTCAAGTTTGCTTTTTAATTCCCTAATTACCCTTACATAAATGTGCCATTAAATCCTAGCCAAAAGCCTAAAGGTCTTGTTTCTTGTGCAAGCAAATGACACATGACATTTGAGAAAATGAAAGGTTCACATAAAAAAGTTAGTGCAAAGGTTGCTAACACTCCCCATTACGTAATGCGATAAGAAAATGTAACTCTTCTAGCTTACTTCGTCCAAATATATCAAAATTCAACATATTATTAGCTAATTAGTGTAACCTATTAGTATCAAAATTATAACATTGTTCTTGTGAAATTGGTTGTTAAATTGTTAATAACTCTTTATACAGGTTGCATATCGAGCATTTATATTGACTAGAATAGCGTGTTCCCTTTTTTGCACCTATGCTCAAATTTCTTTGCCTATAATATAGATTAAATTAAGTAAAGGGTAAACTACATAGTAGCCCTTTAGGTTTGAAGTCTATTACAACCTCATACAACATCTTTAAAACATTTCACTTTCATACATCACGTACTATTTTATTTCAAAATAATACCTCCATTACATTTTTCATCCATTAATCCGTTAAGCGCTGATGTGGCTGCAACATTTGTGCCACATGGCTGCCAAATGTATGCCACGTGGCAAAAAAAAATTAATTTTTAATTTTAAAAAACCTGAATCTTCTTTAAATAAAAAATATAAAAATATAAAAAAACCTAATCCAATTTCCTCATCCACCCCTTCTCAAAGTCTTCTTCCACCCTTCTCCAGCAACCTTCGAACCACCCCATTCTCATCATCTTCAATAGATTTCAACTTTAGCCATCAATTCCTTTTTTGTAATCAACAACTTGGCATCGAACTCGAACCCATCCAAAAACCCATCATCCCCACCATCTCTCTCTTAATCTGGGATTTCAAAAACTTTTGAATTTTGGGTTCACATTAAAATACCAGTTGGATTTTGGTTATTAGGTTCGAACTCAAATACCCAGTTCGAATTCAAATACCCAATTAAATCAATTGGTGCGTGGGGGGGGGGGGGATGGATGAGCAGTGAAGGGATTTGGATTTGCTACGGCTCGACAAGAAGGCTTCGAGAATGGGCGAGCAGCACGTCTTGATTTTCGACCTTGGTGACTTTTGACATTGTGCTTTTCTGACAATCGAGGAGGTAATTTTCGAGCTAAAGGCCAAAGCTGGAGACACCCATCCTTGGAGTTGTCGCCGACGAGGGGTGGTGGAAAGGTGTAAACGAGTTTAGGCAATAGGTTTCAGATTTTGTTTTTAATTTGTTTTGTTAAAAATTAGGGTCGAGAAAGTTTGATGTCGAAGTGAGAGATGAGGAAAAGAACGAAGGTGGAGACGAAGGCAATGTTTTGGATTTAGATGCGGATGCAGATGCGGAGTTCAAGACGATGAAGGAGTTGATAGATCTGGAATTGGAGAAGAAGAAGGGTGCGGGTAGGGATTTGAAGGACATTTTGGGGGACGGCATTGGTTTTGAGCAGGCCGAAGATGAAAAAGGTTGAGAATGAGGGTTTCATGGCGGAGAAGCGGCGGGAGACCTAGTCGGATGTCAATGGACGAGCCTCGAGATTCTTAGGACGGGTATTTGGGTCCGAGAGCCGCCCAGCCGAGGCTGACTCGGATGGTTTCAGTTGTGGAAGAAAACTGGGAGAGAGGTGGGGGTGGGGTGGGAGGGGAGGTGAAGAGAGTGGAGGAGAGGAGGTGGTCGGGGGGAGGTGAAGAGGAAGGAGTAGGAGAGAAAATGGAGGGGAGGTGAAGAGAGTGGAGGAGAAGTGAGTCGGGGAAGATGAGTTTTAGGGTTTTTTTTTTTTTTTTTTTAAATTTAAATAATTATTTTTAAATTCATAAAAAATTATTTTTTTGACACGTGGCACAACTGTGGTAGCCATGTCAGCTCTTAACAGAACAATTGATGGAAAATCTAACGAATGTATTATTTTGAAATAAAATAGTACGTGAGGTATGAAAGTGAAATGTTTTAAAGATGTTATATGAGATTGTAATAGAATTCAAACCTGAAGAACTACTATGTAATTTACCCTTAAAGTAAAATATCGTCTGTATCAAAAATCTTATAAGGACTAGATCTTGTTGCTCAGTTGGTAATAAAAAAAAAATTCTTTACACCTGAAATCTCGTGGTTAAATCGCAGACTTAGCGGTTGCAGTGTCGTGTCGTCAAACGGTAAACACCATTACGCAGATCCCACAAGATTCACGAAGAAGAAGACTAAGAAGAAGCAAAGATGGCGGGGGAGACGAGCGAAAGGAACAGCTCAATCGTGAGCCTTGATCATTTACCCTCGGCCCTGCTCGCCACCATCATGACAAAGCTCGACGTGGCCTCCGTCTGCTCCGTCGCATCCACCTGCTCCGCCTTCAAAGCCTGCGCCTCTCACATCCTCTCCTTCATCCCCTCCTTCCACATCCTCGTAAGTCCTCCAATTTTTCACTTCTGGGTTTCCCCAAAAATTGAAATTTGGTACTTTTTGGATTTTTTTTTCTGAAAATCTTGGTACTTTTTTAATTGGGTTTTCAGGAAATAGCGCCTTCCATGGAGTTGCTGAGACCCCTGTTACCCCCGAACCCCTGGCTGAAGAGCGTGAAGGTGAACTGCGGCCGGCTCGACGATTCCGCCATTCAGATTCTGCTTCAGCCGTCGCTGGAAGAGCTCTGTATGCTCAATTGCGCGGATTTTAGCGGCAAATTGCTTTCGGAAATCGGAGGCCGGTGCAAGGATCTGAGGTTGGTTTGGTTTCGATTTCGGTCAAGCTCTGCTAATTATATGTATTGATTGCTGGTGATTTATTGAATTGTGGAAAGTGAAAATGGTGTTGTTGTTATTGGCTTTTGGGGATTATGAAATTTCCCTTCAGGTCTCTGTGCTTGGGGTCAGTTGCCGAAAAGAGAGGGCGGGCTATTCATATTTCTGATTTGGAGGAGTTGCTCAGTGGTTGCACTCACTTAGAAGTAAGACTCAGTTAAATGATGATTCCATAACAAACAAATGTTTAATGATAAGTATTTAAGTAAAGATGTTGCCTTTTGAAATCTACGAAAGACGCTAACTTTATAATTGATGGGTTGTCGAAAATGCCGAGTTTGTTAATAGGGTTAGGTTCCTCCTCGGCCATCTGGCTGAGTAATTAAATGTTTAGTAGCAGTCTTTTTTGCATCTTGACATTAGATGCTTAATATATATGCTTGCTTAGTAAGCAAATGTTTAACAAGAAGGATTTGAGTAAACATTTTGGCTTTTGAATCTGCGGAAGATGCTAACTTCAAGACTGATATGGCGAGTTTGTTAGGACGGATAGGTTCCTCTTCAGTCATCTGGCTTAATAATTAAATGGTTGATAGCAGTCTTGTTAGCATTTTGACATTAGATGCTTCATATATAAGTTCCCTATATTGCAATGTACCGGTAAAGTATATTTTGTTACTGTACATTATAATTGCTTGATGTCTTTCGTCTAATCTCTGTTTGATTATGTTTCGTAGGCACTGATCTTGATGTTTGATGTATCATCAATCTATCTCCGTCATAACTTTGCTCAAGTTTGGGCTTTGGCATCAGAGAAACTCACGTCTCTCGAGATTGGCTACATTTCATCATTGATGGTGACTGAACTCCTTTGCACGAATTTTGTATCCCATCAGCCATCGAACCGTATTCAGCCTTCAATATTGCCAAACATTCACAAATTGTGCCTTTCAGTTGACTATATAACTGATGCTATGGTTGGAGCGATTTCTAAAGGTCTCCTGTCCCTCACCCATTTGGATCTTAGAGATACACCCCTCATAGAACCAAGAGTTTCATTTGACCTTACAAACTCTGGCCTTCAACAGATTAATCAGTATGGGAAGTTGAAGCATCTCTCATTGGTTCGGAGCCAGGAGTATGTCATTACCTATTTTAGAAGAGTAAATGATCTTGGGCTTCTCTTATTGGCTGACAAGTGTGAAAACATGGAAAGCATATTTCTCAGTGGTTTCTGTCGTGTTACCGACACGGGTTTCAAAACGATCTTGCATTCTTGCTCCAAGTTATATAAGCTTAGGGTGTCTCATGGGACTCAATTAACCGATTTGGTTTTTCATGACATTTCTGCAACTTCCCTTTCTTTAACACATGTTAGCTTGAGACTGTGCACTCTTTTAACCAACCATGCAGTGACTAGTTTGGCGTCTAACAAGGATCTGAAAGTTTTGGATTTGAGAGATTGCAGAAACCTCGGGGATGAATCCCTCCGAGCCATAAGCACTCTTCCAAAGGTAAAGACATTGTTGCTGGATGGCTCTGATATTAGTGATGTGGGATTATCATATTTGAGACAAGTGGTCATAAGTTCACTAATTTCACTGTCTCTTAGAGGATGCAAGAAACTTACAGATAAATGTATCTCTGCTCTATTTGATGGCTCTTCCAAGTTGGAGTTGCAAGAATTAGACTTGTCCAATCTTCCTAATCTCTCCGACAATGCAGTTCTATTACTGGCAAAGAGTAGGATTCCGTTACTTGAACTGCGCATGCGGCAATGCCCACTCATAGGCGACACCTCGGTAATGGCATTAGCCTCTATGCAAGTTGACGAGGAGAGGTGGCATGGTAACGGCTTGAGGTTGTTGGATCTGTTTAATTGCGGTGGGATTACCCCTCTTTCATTCCGGTGGTTGAAGAAACCATATTTTCCAAGACTCAGATGGTTGGGAGTTACGGGCAGTGTAAATAGAGATGTGGTAGATGCTTTAGCTCGAAGTAGACCGTTCTTGCATGTGTCGTGCCGTGGTGAGGAGCTGGGAGTTGAGCAAGGGGATACCGCTGATGATGTTTACATGCATGACTATGATGAGATGGACGAGCTTGAACGCTGGCTTGCAGAAGATGATTATCTTGATGAAGATATGGTGGCAGATGAAGATATGGTGAATGCAGAAGCAGTGGAGTGATCAAACACTTAATTTTTTTATTATGTTGTTGTTAATAATGGTTGTTCTGTTGAAACTATAGTTTTTTATGACGAACGATATTAGTACTCTAAACTATACTAAGGGGAGTGGTGAGGGTTTGAACCCGAAACGAAGCGGGATGAAGAGAAATTCATCAGGACAATCCATCCCTTGCAAAGTGTATCATGTTTTATTGATTACTGTTGTATGATTTACTCCAAATCTGTTATCTGGACCTTTTAATCTCTGTAATTATTTTGGATTATTTGAAATAGTTTTTCACTTAATTATTCTGAATTTGTTCCACCTGTAGTGTCACTTGCATTTTTTTATGCTACATTGTGATCTCTCTCAGATAGAAATTATGGGGTATTTTCGGGTGCGTGGAGCATAAATAAAACTAATTAATCCTATATCATATTGTAATTAACCAAACCAGGTTTCATTAAGTTTAAAGGTTACTCCTTGAACCAAATCACTCTTTGTATTTGAAATCTGTGTATATATGTACAGCATGATAGTCTCCAATTTTCCTACATCCTTCTTGAAAAAGAAATTAAAATTTAGGGCACGTTTGAAAATTATTTGATTTTTATTTAGTTGTTTTTTGTGCATAAGATGTGGAGAAACTATACAGAAACAAAAAAATGGAGAAGAATGGTGAGAGGGAGCGGAAGAAATAAAGAAAATTGACGAAAACAAAATCATAAAAGTGATAACAACTTAAATACTTTTTACTTTTTACTTTTTAGCTTTTAAATTACGTTATACAATTCTTCTACATATTTCCCGTCGTCCTTCCCCATCCTTCTTCTTCTTCACTCCTTATTTCCTCGTATGTTGTTCATATAAACACAAAAAAGTGAGAACAAGAAAACGAAAAACCAAACGGTTATCATACAAACCTTTTAAGTTCGTGGAATTAGTTCTAAGTTGTGAAGAAAATAGGTCATGATCATGCTAGGTCAAAAGCTCGAATTAATTTCATTATGGCGAGGAAAGAAAAACAAGTTGAAAACAACGTAAAATAGTTTTTTTATTTGTTTTAATATTTTTTTTTTTTTTAAGTTTCTCTATACATCTCTTCCGCAATTCTACCACTCTCCTATATGCCTCTTTTCTCCGGTGTATATTTTCCTTGTCTCCAACATAAAATGGAAACTAAAATTGAAAAACAAAATGATTATTGTGGTAGTAAAAATTCTTCATCTTCAGTCTTAACGAATTTATACCTACAAAACAATCAACACATTTGATCAAGTCAAAGCCACAAGTGCCCACGAGGTGCGGTGGTGGGGTTTGGCCAATAGATCTTTGATGTCTTAGTCAATATCTCAAAAAAAAATCAGTGTTTAGGGCATGATGTGTAGTTGAAAGCTAACCAGAATTTGGTAGAGATCAGGTATTTATACATGAGCTTGGTAATGTCGTAGTTAGCTGCTCAAGCCTCCAGAGATATTGAATTGGACATGAGAATATTTGTGTGTCATGTCCATTTAATGAGGGAATTCTTGTCTTCTTCGAGAAGAAAAAAAATTCACGTGTCGCATTCTAAATTTTTGAGCAATTTTTCATTCCACAATTATCAAACAACTCCTTAATTTCTCTCGCCTATAAAACAAAAATGTAACATCTTATATTCCAACAATCAAGTTAGCAAAGTAGCTTCTTTGAATTTCCAAAAATAAAGTGTCTGAGTGTGAATTGGTGTGCCAAAATATTGTGTAAAAGATTCGTTGATCGAGAATGTGTGGATATTTCAAACTTTCTGGATGCCTTCAAATTAATCAAACTGATTGTGTTTTGGACTACATAAATGCATGGAGCAACAAGTCTCAAAATTTTTGGACATCCAATAAATTTGCAGGGTTACAAATAAGATTAGCATGGTCTCTAACTCTCTGAGCAAGAATGGCACGCATAAATCGAAAAATAGTTTTTTTTTTTTTAATGGGAGATAACTGGTTGTAAGCTATGGTTATCCTACCCTTCCATGCCCGAAGAGACGGTCTAAATTTTTTTTTTCGCTTTTTCTTATTCTGAACCTGTATAACACGCATAAGGATGACACTTTTTTACACATTTCGCTCAATAGCATATCAAATGGCAGAACTAGGTAAAATCATTATATAAATTACCATTCATAATGTAGCTTTTCTAGCCTTAAGATTAAGAAATTTTATTTTTTAAAATTAGGGAAAATTAAAAAGAAAAATAAGGGATAAATCAATCGGTTCGTCATCCATGGAAGCATTTGCTATAAAATAAAATAAAAGTAATGGTATGAAGACCAAATTTGTAAATCAAATGATGTAGTTGTTGATGATTGAATTATTACTTTATTAATGACACATCATTTAGTTTGTAAATTTAGTCTAAAATTTTAGTCTACCTAGCATTATCCCAAAAAAAAATATATATATATATATATATATATATATATGTCCTCATTCAATGAACAATGAAAAAAATTGTCTAGGTTAATTGAATGTGCCAACCCTTTAATTTAGTTCTGCTACTATTTATTAAGAACATAGTTAGTCACAGAATTAATGTGTTCTTTGAATCTTTGTTTTATCGTGCTTCTCTTTTGTTAATTTTCAATTGTTTTTAAATGCTTGATCTTATCAATCTCACAAATGTATTCTTTGGGAGATTACATGATTAAAGATTATATCATGCAACCAGTGGCGGATTGTTATGGTTTGGATATTCTTCTTCAACTCAGTGCGATGTGGGTTCAAACTCTCCCTCATTCTCATAGTATAGTTTAGAATAGTAATATTAACTGTATTATTATATAAGTAATGCTAGGGAGATCAAAATTTTAAATCAAATTTGCAAATCAAACAATGTGTCACCAATAAGAAATAAGCACGTTAATCAACAGTTAAGTAATAATCCAATCATCGACAACCACATCATTTGGTTTGCAAATTTCGTTTACAAATTTAATCTCCCTAGCATCATTATATATATATATATATATATATATATATATATATATATATATATATATATATAAAAGAACGTACCTTACTGGAATATTTGATGAGGAGTACTCCTATAAAACATATAATGAAATACCATAAATAAAAATGAAATTGTTGAGATAGACGTAAAAAAGAATTGAAATATCGAAAATTATATAATACGTACGTTATAGTATATGACATGTACCAAATAAATAAAGAGAAATTTAACGAAAAGCTTCTGGTATTGTTCACTTTAACAAGAAACCATATTTTTATACTAAAAAGTCAATCATGATATTATTCATTTTACCCTTTATTTTTTCATTATAGTTAAAACTCAAAGTTTTCAAGTCGTTTTCATTAATTTTCTTATAAATAAAAGGTATACTGTCTGAATTCCAACGAATACGAAATTTAGTTTATAGTGCATACTAGAACAACCCTAGAAATGCACTCATACTTGAATACGATTCATTTAAAAAAGGGGACGACCATATGAGTTTGGGCGACAATGTTCTAGTCAGGCTGTCAGCGAGGTATAACGGCTCTACTTGATCTTATCTTTAACTGTTTGCGAGGTTAACGTTGGACGGCTCCTTGAGGGACATTTTGGACCCACTAGCCAACCCCTTTGTTATCTTTTTTGTTCCTCATTTATTCATGGAGAAAACATCTCATTTGAGGGGCCTGTATATGTTGTCTCCCCTTCAACAAAAAGAGAGAAATGCTTGCAAATAATATAATACTAGTTTGTCGTTGTTGCCCGGGTAACAATGATATTGTTAACTAGAAAAATAATGGTAGAATGTCAAAATTAATCTAAGTATCAATGAAACCGCAACGGTTGCAAGTGCATTTTGTCATTTTTTATATATTAATACTATCGTTGTTACTACAGCAATAACAATTAAGAACTACATACTATTTCTTCATGATTATTGTTCTCTTTTCTTGTAGTGCAACCTTACTCGCGCATCACCTTCATGGTTTTCCATCGATGTTTAACTATGGTACAAATTTGAATGCTAGTACTTGATAAACTGTCCATAGCGTGGGTGCTTCGATTGTATATACTGTGAAGTAGTAGTTCATCATACTCGAATTTTTGTGCTCGATGTGGTAGTTAGTGTGTGTACTTACCCACCACTTGATTAGGGAAAATCCTCATTACATACAAGTATCTTTCATATATGCCTATATTGTTGCTTGCCGAATAACGAGTTTGGTTTAGAAATTAGACTAACATCGGTCGTACATAATCGTGTTCCATTATCATAGTATTTGATATACATTGGGCGAAAACAAATAACTATGACCAGGGAAATATTCTCAAGATAGAGAAGTATATACTTCTTTTTTTTGTTATGCGTGGTTATTGTACTCCATTATAATCGTTGATAGATTTGTAACATAATCAGTACAATCTTATTTTTAATATTTTATAACTTATCCGCAGCTGACGCTACCAACCATTTTTTATTATTTGGGAATCGAAAAAGCACATTTACTTTTGTTTCCCCATTTTGCTCTACATCAAACCTCCAAACAATCAAGGAAAATATTATAGACAACCACCAAACAGGCAAAAAACAAAGCTAAAAAAACGGGATAAGATTTTATAGTATTGATCTATGGGTTAGAGCGTTGGACTTTGGACTCGGAGAAGCCTCGCACCATTACTTTCTTCCCACCTTCCATTCCCTCGCCGGCCGCCCGCCGCTTCGCTGGCACTCCTCCCCTCAATCCTCATCCAAAATCTCCCTCCTTTTTGCCCCTTCATTGCCCTCAAGGGTCACTTTTCCACTTCCCCCAGTCACCTCCCTCCACGTGGCTCCACGTCACTCCCGTGCTGGGGGATGCGGATCCCCTGTCCGCTCCTGCTGGTCAACAGCCTCTTCGTGTCTTCCCCAGGCGCCACGTGGTTTTACGATGCCGATTTTCCTCATCCCATGTGATTGTTTAATCCCGGAATAATCCTACTTAAGGCTAGATAATATTTTTAATTTCAAGTATTGTCTTGATTTAGAACGTAATTATTTATATATATGGAGCTACGAAGAATACACAGAAATTATCAACATGTTGGCGCCATAATGTCATGATATACGGCAAACTTAATTACATCACTTTCCTTGAATCCTTGTCGTTTGATTTGAATTAATATTCTATTTAAACTAATTAATCCACGATTTGCATGCTTAGCTTATGGGCCGCACATCGTCAACATGGATTATTATAAAATAACCGCCCTTAACTTCACCCTCAGCTTACATTATCAACGACTTGTACTACAATTGGTGTTCTTTCCATTTTTACATAATAGCAGCCCTATCAAGTTATCAACGACTTGTACTACAAATGGTGTTCTTTCCATTTTTAGATAAGGGAGCATTTTTTATCACCATCATTTAGTGTGGTGTATGCTCACCATCTTATTTATCACAGTTATATGAGTTTGAATTTCGAGATTCGTGCAGTGGATAGGCACAAATCTCAAAATTCAAACTCATCTAACGGTGATAAATAGGGTGATGAACATATATCACACTAAATGATGGTGAGCAAAAATGCACTCTTTAGATAATAACAGCCCAACCTCCATCTACTTGCTTGTAGGGATGATAATTCAAACCGTTAAAACCGATACCCGCCCAAATGGAGCGGATTTAGGTATGAAAATTCGGATATATTATGGTTATGGGTAAAAACCATGAACTTTATTTGGTTATGGTTTTAGATATGGTTATAGGGTCTCTAATCCATATTCGTACCCAAATTTGAACCGAATAATATATTGCATACATATTATACATATATATATACACACACCTACATACTTATATGGAAAAATTAGAATCGGGTTCTTAGTTACTAATGTTCTTTGATTAAAACCTTATTAGTTTTCAGATTTTGATCAAGGTCCCTAGCATTAATGCAATAATGAATTTACATGTCAGTTACTTAATTTTTAAAATAAAAATTAATAATTGATTTAGGATTTTAATACTCACACCTTTATTAAACTCCTAAATAATTTTCAATTCAAAACATTTCCAAAATAAATAAAAAAATAGAATAAGTTTGTACCCCTTATTTTTTATAAAAAGGTTTCCAATTTTTTAATCTTATATGTACCCATTCATGTATTTTCAAATTTTTAATCTTAAAATGTACCCATTCTTAAATATACCAATTTGTTGTAGTAAAATGAACCCTTTTTTTATATAAAATCTATTCATTTTTTTTCTAATCCATTTTTAAACTTATATGGGTACATTCTTTTTCTTGATTTGAGAATGTATCCATGTCAAGTTTAATCAAAGAAATTTACTAATGTTATTAAGCCTAATATTTATTGTTTTTTGTGTGGTTTTGAAGAATGTAACCATACATTGGTACAATAATTTTTTTGTTAATTTTGATGAATGTACCCATGTTTATATACATATTCATATATATACACACACAAACACAAAATATATTGGAGAGTATAATTTATATTTTAATAATTTTAATAATTTTAATCCACAAATTATGGGTTTTTTTATTCAAAATCTCATTAACACAAACAACTATAAATTTCAAATTTTAATTTAAAAAATATCCTAACCTACATAGAAATACATTATCACATTAATTTCACAGACTTTGATCAAAAATTGAAAACCAACAAGGTTTCAGTCAAATAATATTGATAGTTAGGGACCATATCCAAAATGTCCCTATTTATATATATGTATGTATTTATATTGAGTGAACCTATACCATTTTACCATATTCATTATTCACCGCATAATATATTTAGTATATAATATAATAATATTCACCGAACCCTATGTACTATATTCATTATGCGTCAAACTCTATGCTATATTCATTATGCACCAAACATAATGCTTATGGGAGATATCAACAGCCAACATCATCAATGTTTAATTGGAGGCTATTTAATGATGAAATTAGTATCTACTAAGTTATTGTGCGTCAATTGTGTGAATATAATTTTTTGTTTTTGACGAAGATGGATATAACCGTTAACTGATGGGAAATTTGTTACTTGGTGGGTATGGTTATGGATAATACCCGATGGCTATTTTGCGGTTATGGATATGGTTAATTTTCGTGGTTATGGTGAGGGATATAGTATTTTCGTTCCCAAACCAAAATGTTGACATCCTTGCTTGCTTAGTACTTGTTGACCTTAAAAACTAGAGTACATTGTAGTTATGGTCCCTCCACTTTAATCAAATTGGACCGATGATCCATCAACTAAAATTTTATTACCATTGGTCCTACAACTCATCAAAACGTGTAGTTATGGTCATTTTTGTCAATTTCGTCATAATTTTGTCAAAATAAGTTATGTTGAAAGAACCATTGATACAATTGGGTTAAAGTTGAGTGACCGTTGCTCTAATTGGGTTAAAGTTGAGGGACCATTTCTCCAGTTGGATTAAAGTTGAGGGACCAATGGTAATGAATTTTTAGTTGAGGGATCATAGTTGTACGTTTTGATGAGTTGAGAGACTAATGGTAATTGATTTTAGTTGAGGGACCATAGCTGCACGTTTTGATGAGTTAAGGGACCGATGGTAATGAATTTTTAGTTGAGAGACCATTACTCCAATTGAGTTCAAGTTAAGAGATCATTGCTACAATTTACTCTAAAAACTATTTCAGGTCCAACCAGTACACACATATTTCATTTCAAGTTTAATTTTACTCTACATGTATACCCGACGCACATTGTATTCTCATATTGTATGTAAACAATACACATTTATATATATATATATATATGCTTTTTAGCCACAATGGTCATTGAGATTTGCATAACTCCTCACTTTGGTCTCTGAGATTTGAAATCAATATAATTAATGAGTTTGTCCACCATCAATCATTTTGGTTGTAACATCCTACATCGCCCATGGGAGTGGATTATGTAAGCCTTATATGTATATTCTCATCTCTACCTAGCACGAGGCATTTTAAGAGCTCACTGGCTTCGGGTTCCATCGGAACTCCGAAATTAAACAAGTTCACGCGAGAGCATTCCCATGATGGGTGACCGACTGGGAAGTTCTCGTGTGAGTTCCCAGAAACAAAATCGTGAGGGCGTGGTTGGGGCCCAAAGTGGACAATATCGTGCTATGGCAGAGTCGAGTCCGGGATGTGGTGGGGGACCGGGCCGGGATGTGACATTGGTCCTTCCTTGAAAAATCTCCATTAAATATGAATAAAATGACCAAAATATCCTTAATTTTGGTCAAATCATTTTGGCCTATTGTTTATTAAATTGAGGGCATATTTGTCATTTTGATCCTTGTTTAACATAATTTTGCACGAAATGACCAAAATAATTGATGGTGTACAATCTCAAGGACCACTTATATTGATTTCAAATGTCAAGGACCAAAGTGATGTGTTATGCAAATCTCATATATATATATATATATATATATATATATATATATATATATATATATATATATATATATATATATATAGGGCTTAACATAGTTAAGTGCATATAGTTATTTATAGAAGTGATGATAGGAGAATTTACTTGCCAAACATGCATAATATGTGGTAAATAAATTATGAGTCTTTGTTTTCACCAAACTTAATTTCTTTCCTTCTTATGTAAAAGATACAATCTGTGGTGGCAGCATGCTCCCCGATCACTGGAAAAAAAATTGGCTAATAGGTTGTACACATTAAGTTTTAATTAATTCTAAACTTTGGCTAACCTCACAAAACCATCTGCACCTTAAGGCCATCTCCAACCAATCCGGCCAGAGGGCCGAAAATAGCCCTAAATGACATGAAAACCGTCTTCAACTGAAAGCTAGGCCAAATGGCTCGTGGGCCCCACCGGGCCACAAAAGAAGAATCAGGCTAACCGGATGGCCTAAACCAGCTAGCCCAGGCCGGTCTAGCTTTTTGAATCTCAACGACTAGTTGCTAACGTTAGTTAGCCGTTAAATTTGATTTTTTGTTTTTACAATTTTTTTTAAAAAAAAATTAATTCTATTTTTTTTCCTATAACTACCTAAGCAATTAAACAACATTTAGTAACATTAAATAACAGTAAGTAACATTAAACAACATTAAACAATACTAAACAACATTAAATAATATTAAGTACCATTAAACATCATAAAACTTAAACAACAATTAAAAAAACATTTAACGACATGAAACTTAAACAACATTAAAAAAAAATGGCCTAATCGGATAAATGGTCCCCGTAGTGATAAGGTATTCAGATGATAGCCCCTGTGGTAAAAAAATTCGGATTTAAACCCCTGTGGTCTAAGTCTGATAGGATTTATGCCCTTCTGTTAAATAATGCTGACGTGGCTGCCAAATGTCTGCCACGTGGCAAAAATAATTTTTTTTTTTTTAACCTGAATTTTTACAAACAAAAAAAAAAAAAAAAAAAAACCCAGAAACTCCTCCCGCCCTCCGCCCGTCCCCCCCCCCCCCGCCGGACTTCTTCTCCTTCTTCTTCCCGCCGGAGGCCAGCTCCCCCCCTGCCGCGTGACCCTCCTCCCTCTCCTTCTTCCTTCTTCTTCTTCTTCCCGCCGGTCTCCCCGCGCGACTCCTCCCTCTCCCTCTTCCTTCTTCTTCTTCTTCTTCTTCTTCTTCCCGCCGGAGACCAGCTCCCCCCCTCGCCGGAGCCCTCTCCCCGCGCCCTCCTCCCTCTCCCTCTTCCTTCTTCTTCTTCTTGCAGATCTGGGTTTTTTTTTTTTTTTTTTTTTGTAAAAATTCAGGTTTAAAAAAAAATTATTAGTTTGCCACGTGGCAGACATTTGGCAGCCATGTGGCATATATGTGGCAGCCACATCAGCATTATTTAACAGAAGGGCATAAATCCTAACAGACTTATACCACAGGGGTTTAAATCCTAACAGACTTAGACCACAGGGCTTTAAATCCGAATTTTTTTACCACAGGGGCTATCATCCGAATACCTTATGACCACAAGGACCATTTATCCAATTAGGCCAAAAAACATTTAACAACATAAAACTTAAACGCCTACTCCATGCTTCTTTTGGCCTAAAGATGTGCAACAAGATCCTGTTGCAGGTACTTGTTTATGGCACGCAAACGTATCATCCTATGACATCTCATATACTCATTTAAAGAGATATTACCAGTTCTTGGATTCAAAGGCAAATTAGGCCCATCATATATTTTTGCACGACCTTTTTGACCTATTTGGATCCTCTTGGTCGTCATCAGACTCTCCATCAATATACCCATCTCGCTCATCCTCCACAATCATGTTGTGTAATACGATGCAAGACATCAGCAAGGAGTTCAAATTTTCTCGACTCCACCCTCTTGTCGGTTCCTTAATGATCTTCCACCGTGCTTGTAGAATATCGAAAGCTCTCTCAACATCTTTCCGGTATGACTCTTGGTGTAAGGTAAATCACCTTTCGGCGTCATCCCCAGGGTTTGCAATTGCTTGGACAATTGTCGCCCACTTTGGGTATGTGAATTATAGGCCAATATCCACCATATTTATGGACATTATTTATGGACATTGGAAACTGAAGATAACAAATGCTACGCAGATAAAAATCCTATATAAAATTCCCACAACCAATTACAGCTCGACATGTGGCACTCGAAATCATATCCAAAAAATTATTGAGATTACATATCGATAAGAAATCTGCAAAGTTATTAACATATCGATGACACTTGAAGCTTGAGACGTAAAATTATTGAGATTCCTTACCCACAAGAAATATGCAAAGTTACTCATAGATTGACATGTGGTACTCGAAATCCGAGACGTAAAATGATTGAGATTCCTTATCGACAAGAAATCTGCAAAGTTACTCATAGATCGACACGTGACACTTGAAATCCGAGACGTAAAATTATTGAGATTTCAACTCGAAAAATAATTGACATTCGGCCTGGCAAACGGGTCGTGTCAGTCGTGTTCGGGTCGTTTTCGTGTAACACCTGTTATCTTAACGGGTCGTGTCGTGTCACACCCGTTATCTTAACGGGTCCTTAACAGGTCGTGTCACTTTACCCAACGGGTAAAGTGACCCGACCCGTTATGACCCGTTATGACCCGTTAAGAAAAATATATTTTTTTCTTAAATTTACACATACCACACATTGCCACATAAATATTACTTCAAAACATTAAAACACATTTGTCGTTTAAGTACTACATCTACACTCGAAAATAAAAGCCTAATAAAAAAATAATACATACACTACTAATCTATTACAAATTTTAAATGTGCAAGGATATGCAAAATGAAACAGTTTTTGTTTTTAAGGTTGTGAAATCTTTCTCAAAAGTTTAAACCTCAATTTACAAAATCCTCGATTTACATCGATCATCATGAAATTGCATTGGAACTTTGGCTTGATCTATTACCTTCAAGAGTTATGTTGATGATGTTTTCAGTAAGGTTTTTCACGTCATAACTATCTTCTGCATAAACTAAGCATAGAAAAACCAAACATTAAAAATCATTCAAATTATGAGAAGTTTACCAAAATAATTATGAAAAAAAATAAAACAATAGTACTATACCATACTTTTATTAAGTATAAACATAAGATTTTGTGGTATCCACTAGTGTAAATATTTTAAATTGAATATCGAATTCAATCATTGTATTCATATAAGGTCAAGGAGTGTAGTTGTAAAAAATCATCAAAATCGGAGTTAAATTAACCGTTAAATCGTGATTTTTCGTTTATAACCGTCGAAAAGTTTTGTCCCGTTACGTGCTCTCTGAATGTTTGTTTTTTGCAATTTTTGGCGTATGCGATCTCGAAATATATACAAACATGTTTGACGGTTGGATCATTGAAACTAGTTTCGTAGAATGAGTATCCCATCAAAACAATAGATTCACTAATACTTAAGAGTTTATTCATACTTTTATTAAGTATAACATAAGATTTTGTGGTTTCCACTAGTGTAAATATTTTAAATTGAAGATCGAATTCAATCATTGTATTCATATAAGGTCAAGGAGTGTAGTTATAAAAAATTATCAAAATCGGAGTTAAAATGACCGTTAAATCGTGATTTTTTGTTTATAACCGTCGAAACGTTTTGTCCCGTTACTTGATCTTTGAATGTTTGTTTTTTGCAATTTTTGGCGTATGCAATCTCGAAGTATATATAAACATGTTTGACGGTTGGATCATTGAAACTAGTTTCGTAGAATGAGTATCCCATCAAAACAATAGATTCACTAATACTTAATAGTTTATTCATACTTTTATTAAGTATAATATAAGATTTTGTGGTATCCACTAGTGTAAATATTTTAAATTGAAGATCGAATTCAATCATTGTATTCATATAGGGTCAAGGAGTGTGGTTGTAAAAAAACATCAAAATCGGAGTTAAAATGACCGTTAAATCGTGATTTTTCGTTTATAACCGTCGAAAAGTTTTGTCCCGTTACTTTATCTCTGAATGTTTGTTTTTTGTAATTTTTGACGTATGCGATCTTGAAGTATATACAAACATGTTTGACGGTTGGATCTTTGAAACTAGTTTCATAGAATGAGTATCCCATCAAAACAATAGATTCACTAATACGTAATAGTTTATTCATACTTTTATTAAGCATAATATAAGATTTTGTGGTTTCCACTAGTGTAAATATTTTAAATTGAAGATCGAATTCAATCATTGTATTCATATAAGGTCAAGGAGTGTAGCTACAAAAAATCATCAAAATCAGAGTTAAAATGACCATTAAATCATGATTTTTCTTTTTATAACCGTCGAAAAGTTTTGTCCCGTTAATTGATCTCTGAATATTTGTTTTTTGTAATTTTTGACGTATGCGATCTCGAAGTATATACAAACATGTTTGACGGTTGGATCTTTAAAATTAATTTCGTATAATGAGTATCCCATCAAAACAATAGATTCACTAATACTTAATAGTTTATTTATACTTTTATTAAGTATAACATAAGATTTTGTGGTATCCACTAGTGTAAATATTTTAAATTGAAGATCGAATTCAATCATTGTATTCATATGAGGTCAAGGAGTGTAGTTGTAAAAAATCATCAAAATCGGAGTTAAATTAACCGTTAAATCATGATTTTTCGTTTATAACCGTCGAAAAGTTTTGTCCCGTTACTTGCTCTCTGAATGTTTTTTTTTTTGCAATTTTTGGCGTATGCGATCTCGAAATATATACAAACATGTTTGACGGTTGGATCATTGAAACTAGTTTCGTAGAATGAGTATCGCATTAAAACAATAGATTCACTAATACTTAAGAGTTTATTCATACTTTTATTAAGTATAACATAAGATTTTGTAGTATCCACTAGTGTAAATATTTTAAATTGAAGATCGAATTTAATCATTGTATTCATATAAGGTCAAGGAGTGTAGTTGTAAAAAATCATCAAAATCGGAGTTAAATTAACCGTTAAATCGTGATTTTTCGTTTATAACCGTCGAAAAGTTTTGTTCCGTTACTTACTCTCTGAATGTTTTTTTTTTGCAATTTTTGGCGTATGCGATCTCGAAATATATAAAAACATGTTTGACGGTTGGATCATTGAAAATAGTTTCATAGAATGAGTATCCCATCAAAACAATAGATTCAGTAATACTTAAGAGTTTATTCATACTTTTATTAAGTATAACATAAGATTTTGTGGTATCCACTAGTGTAAATATTTTAAATTGAAGATCGAATTCAATCATTGTATTTATATAGGGTCAAGGAGTGTAGTTGTAAAAAATCATCAAAATCGGAGTTAAAATGACCGTTAAATCGTGATTTTTCGTTTTTAACCGTCGAAATGTTTTGTCCCGTTACTTGATCTCTGAATGTTTGTTTTTTGCAATTTTTGGTGTATGCGATCTCGAAGTATATATAAACATGTTTGACGGTTGGATCATTGAAACTAGTTTCGTAGAATGAGTATCCCATCAAAACAATAGATTCACTAATACTTAATAGTTTATTCATACTTTTATTAAGTATAATATAAGATTTTGTGGTATCCACTAGTGTAAATATTTTAAATTGAAGATCGAATTCAATCATTGTATTCATATAAGGTCAAGGAGTGTAGCTGCAAAAAATCATCAAAATCAGAGTTAAAATGACCGTTAAATCGTGATTTTTCTTTTTATAACCGTCGAAAAGTTTTGTACCGTTAATTGATCTCTGAATGTTTGTTTTTTGTAATTTTTGACGTATGCGATCTCGAAATATATACAAACATGTTTGACGGTTGGATCTTTGAAACTAGTTTCGTATAATGAGTATCCCATCAAAACAATAGATTCACTAATACTTAATAGTTTATTCATACTTTTATTAAGTATAACATAAGATTTTGTTGTATCCAGTAGTGTAAATATTTTAAATTGAAGATCGAATTCATTACTTGTATTCATATAGGGTCAAGGAGTGTAGTTGTAAAAAATCATCAAAATCGGAGTTAAAATAACCGTTAAATCGTGATTTTTTGTTTATAACCGTCGAAAACTTTTGTCCCATTACTTGATCTCTGAATGTTTGTTTTTTGCAATTTTTGGCGTATGCGATCTCGAAGTATATACAAACATGTTTGACGGTTGGATCATTGAAACTAGTTTTGTAGAATGAGTATCCCATCAAAACAATAGATTCACTAATACTTAAGAGTTTATTCATACTTTTATTAAGTATAACATAAGATTTTGTGGTATCCACTAGTGTAAATATTTTAAATTGAAGATCGAATTCAATCATTGTATTCATATAGGGTCAAGGAGTGTGGTTGTAAAAAATCATCAAAATCGGAGTTAAAATGACCGTTAAATTGTGATTTTTCGTTTATAACCGTCGAAAAGTTTTGTCCCCTTACTTGCTCTCTGAATGTTTGTTTTTTGCAATTTTTGGCGTATGCGATGTCGAAGTATATACAAACATGTTTGACGGTTGGATCGTTGAAATTAGTTTCGTATAATTCGTATCCCATGAAGTTCAATGGTGTGTGTGTGTATATATATATATTTATTTATTAAGTAGATTTAAATCTATTTATTTTGTATGTATAATTATTATAGTTTTTAGGGGTATAAAATTTAATATATATATATATATATAATTATTATAGTTAATATTTTGGGTATAATTATTATAGTATATATAATTATTATAATTATTATAGTTAATTTAATATATATATATATATATATATATATATAATTATTATAGTTTTTAGGGGTATAAAATTGTTAAATTAATATATATATATATATAATTATTATAGCATTTTTTTAGGGTTATAAATTATTAAATTAATATTCTGCTTATCGTGTATCGTGTTACCCACGTGTATACCCGAACAAACCCGTTATCTTAACAGATGCTTATCGGGTTACCCGATAACGACCCGTTTCGTTATCGTGTCGACCCGAACACCTGTTAATTTCGTGTCGTGTCGTGTCAGGAATTGCCAGGCCTTTCCATCTCGAAAAATTATTGAGGTAGTTTAATTTAAGTAATCATATTAATTCAATTAAAATAATAAATTATGTTTTGCCCTATGACCCTTTGGCCCCTTCGGTTGGAGATGGTTTTTTGCCACAAGGCTATATTTGGCCTATAGCCCTCTGACCCCTTGGTTGGAGATGGTAAGAAATATGGCCTGATACTATTCATTAAAATATTAATTTCTTGAAGTGCTATATAGCTAAAACGAGTCATTTGGCCCTCCTTCGGTGAGATGGCCTAAGTGTTCAACCTCGTTGCAAAAATGAAACAAAACTAGCAAAAAATATCATGACAACTCACTTTTGGTTGGTAGATTGGTAGATGCATCGCCCTTTTAGGCAAATCACAACCAATGGCGGATGCATTGAGGGGCAAGGGGGTCAGCTAACCCCCGAACTTTAGTGAACATCCATAAATACCTTGGGTGCTGACCCTCCGAACTTCGGTGAATGTCCATGGATACATTGAGTGCTGCTCTTTTGAAGATTAGAGTTGGCTTTATACATGACCTCCAACTGACTTCAAGCCTACCAAGACTCGGTGAATGTTCATAGATAGCTTGAGTGTTGCCCCTTGCATACATTAACAGGTGTGCAATATGTATTTCCAAATGACTTTAGGTCTACCAAGACTTGATGAAACAGGGATATGCATGCTATTTCTGGTAAAAAAAAAATTACGCGCTGCGCGCTATTCTTACTGACCCTCTTAATATAATTTCCTGGATCCGCCACTAATCACAACAGATTGCTCTATAAGTCACATGTTTAGACATTTCGCAATAAGAAGTTTCCGATAAATTTTATGTCGAAGATAACAAAGAGACGAAAATGGTGGTCCAATGTGTATGATCTAGTAGCCCATGTGAAGCCATGTGGCAATATGATCCCCAAAGAAAACTATTGAAGATGGCGACTTAGATTGTTAGTATAAAGTAAGAGATGGAATCCCAGTCCTAAACCTTATAAAAATTGCACCTTCTTTTTTCCTTTTTGTTTTTTTGTTTTTACTATGTAACAAAAACATAGCGCAATTTAATTGAAGTGTCAATTTTGCCATCATTCCTCGTCATTCTCCACCTCAGAAGCTCACATCAACACAGCAACGAGCAAAACAAACCAATATCTCTCAATTTACCCTTTTACCTTTATTCCTCTTCCCCTCACGTTTTTCTTATGAATTTTTAAGTTTAAACCCAACTGCTTTCTGCCAATTAGTACTTTGGTTTGGTGTTATTTTTTTTCACTTGTAAGTAAGAGGTCTTATGTTCGATTCTCGCGAAATGAGAATTTGAACCACATTGTTGGTAACCTATTGTGAAGCTAAGTCTAACCATCCTCTTAGTTAGGATGATATCGTTTGTTCAAAAAAATTCTCTAATTTTCAACGTGAAATTACACTTGTATCCCCTCAGTGCATGTCTTGTGGTCCACCCTTCCTCCATACAATTAGGAGCCAAAACTTTGGCCCTACCTCTTGGTTGGGGATGCTGATCGTACAAGCCAAAGAGAGGCCAATACAAAAGTATGTAGTGAGTGAGGGGTAGAATTGTCTTTGTGGCACAAGCTTATCCAAACCAGTGGGCTCCTCAGAATATGCTACTTTGTGTTTGCTTTTGGTAATTGTGAGGAAATGCGAGTGGAGAGGGAGGGAAATCGGAGACGTCTAATTGGCAAAGAAAAAGGTAGCCTTAGCGTTACGACCCACGGGTTCATAGAAATTTATTAAATTTAGACATATGCCCCACAGTTAATCACACCGTCAATCAAGATGGATTTCTTTTCATGTTATCAAACTGTGAATTACGATTGTTTATTCAAATGAACTTTTATAACATAAGGCTGGTGTCCTTAACATGTCAAAAATTGATGTTTCGAGTGCATATAGCTGAACGGGAATTACGAAATTAATTTGTGGTCGGATCACTAATTCAATTTTGCAAAGCGCAATAAAAAAAAATACATATTCAAGCAATACAACATGAAATATCATACAATACTTCGTTGTGACAATAAATGTCAATATAAAAAGCAAAGATAAGACACTGAATATACCTCGTTGAACGGTTATCAATCTCATCATTACTTTCGTAATGTAATGAATCCAAATCATAATCTAGTCTGATTTGCTATTAAGAAGGGTGTATTCAATTGTGATTTTTGGAGATTTAGTTCTTTTTACAAATTCAATGGTATTCAATTAGAATTTTAAGTGATTTTCTGAGAATATAGGTTATTTAACCAAGATTTAAAGACGTTTATAACATTCCAGCTTTGTTTATTTAGAAATTGATTTTAAAGAATTTTTAAAAGTTTGAGAATTCGAGGAAATTTGAGAAATTTCACAATGTATTTTAAGCATTATCAAATCTCACATTTTCTTCTAAGAATTCAAGTGAATTCACTAATAAATTTACATAAAATTTCTAAAATTAAATTAAATTCCATAAAAATCTATGGAAGTATAAATTCAGTAAAAGCCCTCTCAATTTCAATTGAATATATACCCATAACACAATTGAATATACCCCTAAGTTACGCTGGTTGGAGCGGGTGGATTTTTCGCTCATCTCTATTAATTAAGCTGTTATTACCAAAGAATAAATTAAAATAAACAGAATTAACAAGCGGATCAGCATGGGTAGGTATGGTTAGAGATCCACCTCGGCATGATTCACACCGCCAATGGTGCGCACTTTCTAATTTCCATTTTGTAGTAATTTATTATTTATTTACTCCTATTATTATTATTATTATTATTTTATTTTTCAGTTGGAACCCTCTGAAATCCTGCGCATATAAACCCAGCTGTGCGTCGTTTCACGTAAAAAGCGAAAAAACCAACAGACTTTCTCTCTCACTTTCTCTCTCCGCCATTTTTTCTTCCTCCGTTTACTTAATTCTGTCGCGTTCGCCGCCAATGGTGATGGAGGACAACAGCGAGAGCTGCGGGAGTAGAGCGCTGAACGACGCGTCGTCTTCTCCGGTTCAGTCTCGCCAGCAGAGAAAGCTCGGGGTTTACAATGAGGTCCTCCGCCGCCTCAAGGACTCCAAAAACGACGAAGCCATTTGCCCTGGCTTCGACGACGAGCTTTGGGCTCACTTCAATCGCCTCCCCACTCGGTACCTTTTAATCCTCATATTTTCCTTGAATTATTTATTTATTTATATTATATATGCATGAATACATATTACTCTCACTAGAATTAATTTCTATTATTATTTTTATTAAGATTTTTTGTTGATTCTGAATCTGTTGTTCGAAATTTTTGTTTCTGAATCTTGGTTATGGAAATTTGCATCTGGAAATTTTCCTTTCATTTTCTGTTACGTTATGGCGTAATTTTCTATTGAGCCAAACACTAGTAAATAAAGCGATTTAGCAATTCTCAAACAAATTATTCTACTTGTAATCGCTTCAGTACTCGCGGTTTACTGTTCTGTAGAATCACAAACGGTTTTTTGATGAGTTGGGGCATTTGGTTGTACTCGCGTATTTGCAGGTATGCATTAGATGTGAATGTGGAGAGGGCAGAAGATGTGCTTATGCACAAGAGATTACTGCATTTGGCTCATGATCCTGCTCATCGACCAGCGATCGAAGTCCGCCTTGTACAGGTTAGATGATCGACTACATATCTGACCTACCGCTGCCTCTGATGTATAAGATTTGGTGGTTGCCATTGATGCTTAACTGCTAGCCTGTTTATCTTATAATTTCTGTGGCTGGTGCATCGTTATTTTCACCGCAGATTTTCTGCCATCTTTTCTTGATTAAGTTTAGAAATGGAATTTGGATCTGGCCCCACTTGTGACTACACACCTAACATATGTAAATGTTTATCATGTCACATTCAAAGAAGTTAGTGTTGTGCTAAGGAGTTGTCCCACAACCTTAATTTTATCCCTAAGAATGAAGGGTTCTACTTGGGAACGTTTTCTCTGTGCAGCTTAGTTTCATAGTGGTTATCGTTAAGTAAGATTAGATCTGTAAGCTGAGGGTCACATTAATTGTTACTCTCAATGCAGTTTGCACTTCGCACCTAATAACTTGGTCATGTTGTGAGAGACAAGGCCAGTCGGAATGGATATGTGAGTCGCTGCCCGTTGAAACTAGGTTATTTCTCTAAGAGCTACATGTTTTCTTTACATGGAGGGCGGAAAATTTGGTGCCACTAGAGGCAAAGAATTTTAGGAAAACAAATGATCAATGAATAATTGAAAAATCAAAATTCAAACATAGTCTTAAGTCCCATCTTCTGCTGCTCATAATTTTATAGCAATTTATGCCCCTTTATCATTCATTCTTAAAATTTGTTGCATGACCTCATGCATTCTGGGAATCACAATATTGTATGCAGGTTCATTCTGTTGCAGATGGGAATATAGCAGATGCTACAGATTCTCCGGGTAAAGATGCTGCCCAAAGTTCTAACATATCTAGCAGACTAAGGTACTCTTATTTAGTTTCCTATTGTGTATCCAAATTTTCAAATGCAGCTCCAAAGATTTAACGCATATAGTCTGCGAATAAAAGTTGTTTACCTTCTTTTTTTCTGTCATCCTACTGCATTGTCAAACATTACTGACAACTCCAGCTGGCTTTTCGAATATCAGTATGCATCCTCCTCCAGCATTCGGCTCATCTCCTAACCTTGAAGCCCTTGCACTTGAGGCAAGTAAATCTGAAGATCATGATGATGAACATTCTGTACATGCCAGAACTCAGTTTACTCGGTATATAGCTATTTGTATCTAGTAAATATATTTTTACTGCACCTCTCCTTCTGAAGGAGTTTCAGTTTTGTTCATGAGTTTTGACTACAATATTTTCACTTTCCTAGTTTAAAATTAATTTATGGAAGGCTCTAGGAATTATTTATCCTTTAAATTGGTTGCAAATTGGCTAGTTTGTTGTTAGCCATGGACTTAATTGATGGCTTGACGCACTGCATGTTAACAGTCATCCATGCTAGCTAGATTAAGTGTACTCATCTATGCCTAAACTTTAATTTTCATATTTCAGAATTTAAACTTTAAAAGAACCTGACCACTGGTAAATCAACTATATTCTCATGCTTTCTAATGTCTCTTTAAAGCAAAGTGACTACACTTGCAGATGGATAGTGATGTGTTTTTATTTTGATTGACAATGATGTAGGCCCATATTGCATGAAATTACTTTCTCAACAGACGACAAGCCTAAACTACTCAGTCAGGTATTGTCAGTTTCTTATATGAAATTAAAACCAAGTAATCTTCATAGGATCTTTTGAACCTTCGTGTGTGTGTGTGTGTGGACTTGTGTAAGCTAAGATTATGGCAATAAACACATTTTGAGCTAGGAAATGTCGCAAATTACTGATGTAAAAACATAAAACTCACATATTTTCAACTTGATGTTGCCTCTATATGAGGGTCACACACATGAAATACATAGTTTTTCTGTGAACATTATATCTTCATACATTAGGGTACCTCTTATTTTTCATGTTCATTTCTCTCATGACAAATTTGGCAGTTGACTTCCTTGCTTGCGGAGATTGGGCTGAACATCCAAGAAGCACATGCTTTTTCCACATTAGATGGTTACTCCTTGGATGTCTTTGTTGTTGATGGCTGGCCTTACGAGGTACATACACATAATTCTTAGACATTTCAATTCGAATACTCAGTTTTTTTATTAAGGCATTCGTTTGCTTAAGATGGTAAACATGATTTTGATTCAATAGTGTTTTACCGAGGAAGTATACAACATCAGGCTTTTCCAGTCTCCCAACAGCAGTTTTTTTATTTTTATTATATTTATTTTCTTTACAATGAGAAACTAAGTTGCCTTACTTGGTATTGAAACAGGAAACAGAGAAGCTTAAGATCGCAATAAAAAAGGAAGTTTTAAAGATTGAGGTGATTATTTTCTAATTGTTAATTTCATTTTGGATTGAGTGGGGTGGGTGACAATGCGTGATGGCCCATGGGTATAATGTTTTTGTTTTCATTTTTATGTTAGTTGAGGTGCACATCCATATCTTTTCCTTATACCTTAACCTTTACCTTCCCATCGTCAACATGCCATTTCATGAGGAATGCATCATTACATTTGAAATTTTGTGTTTATGTGCAGAGGCCATGGCCACCTACTCATCAATCATCTTCTGGCAGCGAGCATAATCAAGTAGTGATCAAAACTGAACCTGATCATCTGCAAATACCTAATGATGGGACTGATGTATGGGAAATTGATCCTAGACAGTTGAACTTTGGGAACAAAGTTGCATCTGGGTCCTGCGGAGATTTGTAAGTTTTGAAGTATCTTTTTCTGTTCCCTCCCAGCTAAGCATGTACTTTTGAGTGGTGGCTGACTGTGGATCTTTTATCAGATATAAAGGTACATATTGTACTCAAGAAGTCGCCATTAAAGTCCTCAAGCCTGAGTGTGTAAATTCTGATATGCAGAAAGATTTTGCCCAGGAAGTTTATATTATGAGGTATATCAATTTATATTAACCTTCATGTGCACCATTTTTATTGAATCTGACTTTTCCCCGAATCAATAGCCCTGAGAGCTGTGTATAGGGCTTTGACTCGCCAGGGAGATACTAGCTGGCAATTCCAGTGTAAATTTCCAAGGGAAATCATTTTTATCAGCATTTTCTTATAATGGCAGTTAAAAAAATAAAAATTGAAGATGGTATGTTTAAGGGACATGAATAGGGGTTTGTCAGGAATCATCAGGAATGCATTCCTAGTTGGTCTTTTAAATATTTTACAGTAATTTGATTTGACGCCTCAACTCAACGTTCTTTCAAATGTTTGTGTTTGTTATGTAACGTTCTTTTAAATGTTTGTTAGCCACTGAACAGTTTTCTTTCTTGTTCAAGAAAACGAGGAAGTGGTTGAAATCTACTATAATATTTTTCCACTATATGTTTTTCTTTCTCCTAGTTTGACAAAAAATTTCTGAAACTTTTAGGAAAGTTCGACACAAGAATGTTGTACAATTCATTGGTGCATGTACCAAGCCTCCAAGCTTGTGCATTGTAACAGGTAAATTACAATGACTTTATCATTGTTGTTTGGTAATGTACATAAAAATCTTACTTGATGCCTTGATATTTCAAATAATGGTAGTTATTAGTTCCCTTTTATAAGATTTATTTTCATCGTATGACAGAATATATGTCTGGTGGAAGTGTGTATGACTACTTGCATAAACAAAAGGGTGTTTTTAAGCTCCCATCCTTGCTCAAGGTAGCAATCGATGTTTCCAAGGGAATGACCTACTTGCATCAGAATAACATAATCCACAGGGATTTGAAAGCAGCCAATCTCTTGATGGATGAAAATGAAGTAAGAGACCCCCGTGATACTTTAATCAAGTCAGCAAAGTAATTCTGCGTCTAGTTTAGCTGCTAATACTTTTAGAGATCAATAACTTACCATTTCTAAACCTTTTCTGATATATGCATCACTTTACAGGTCGTTAAGGTTGCTGATTTCGGGGTTGCTAGAGTGATATCTCAATCTGGAGTAATGACAGCAGAAACTGGGACATATAGGTGGATGGCTCCAGAGGTCTGTACTTCCACCTTGAAAGTTCTCTGAAATTGTTTTCATTCACTTAATCATTTAGTCTTACACAAATACAAATGCACAGAGAGAGAGAGAGAGAGATTATATTAGGCTACATAGGTTTTCTCCTACTATTAAAATAAATAAATTAAGTGCTTCATTGGGTAATACTAATACAAATATTATAGGGAGCTGTTCTGTTGGCCAATTAGGATCAAGTTTGAATTTCTGGTCCTGATTGATAGTCTAACGAGAGAGAGAGAGAGAGAGAGAGAGAGAGAGAGATTATATTAGACTGCATAGTTAGTAAATTAGGTTTTCCCGTACTATTAAAATAAATAAACTAAGTGCTTCATCGGCGTCTTTGCGGTAAACCTTCCTAATTAGTCAGCAATCAGCATAGAATATTAGACTATTTTGGGTTGTGCCTGAGAGTTTCACATGGTCGCAGCTCTCTTTGCAGCTCCAAATTTCCTTCCCAATTCTCCCGTTTACTATAACATAACATTATTATTATTATTATTATTATTATTTTCAATTTTGTTTTAGAAGTGTGCTTGAAAGTGAAAGCAACATTTAAGAAAATGGTTATTCGCTACCTAATTTCCGCCATGAGTCTCTGTCCATGTCCTTCCTGTTACATGAATTCTAATTGGTCTTTCATCTTGTCATTTCCTTACAACAGTTCTTTTGCATTGAAGGTTATAGAACACAAGCCATATGATCACAAGGCTGATGTTTTTAGCTTTGGAGTTGTGTTATGGGAGTTGCTGACCGGAAAGGTATTGCTTGGCAATGGTAATTTTATTTTTATCATGTTTTTGCCCACAATTGCTACTGTTTTAAGATTTCTTCTGTTTTATCGACAGCTTCCATATGAATACTTGACCCCATTACAAGCAGCCGTTGGAGTTGTTCAAAAGGTACATCATCATTCAACAATTTTGTTTCCTATGGAGAAAAATGAAATATCATTGAGCGATACATCTCGAATCCAAACGATGGACTGTGTATAAGTTTGCTTACCATCTTTCCAGGGCTTACGGCCGACCATCCCAAAGAACACTCCTCCCAAGCTTGCCGAGCTGCTCGAGAAATGCTGGCAACAGGATCCAAAATCAAGACCTGATTTCTTGGAAATCATAGAAATTCTACAGGCATTAGCCAAAGAGGTATACATTCTGCTTGCAGTTCCTTGACAAAGCACGTATGTCATTAATAATACGAGCAAATTAACAGACTAAACTAACTTTTTGGAACAGGTTGGTGATGGAGAGGAACGACACAAATCATCGGGAGGATTTCTGTCGATCCTGAGACGGGGTCACCACTAACCAAGGCAAGCAGATGTTTATTACTTGATCAAAAGGAATTATAGTGCGGGGAATTCCCCAACTATTTTTCACATACCATGTACAGTAGTACATCCTCTTTTTCCTTCGTCTGATAACTTGTTAGGGCCATTATTTTGACCGACCACAGCCTTTTTATTTATTTATTTTGCGTTTTCATATCGTAGCAAAGAGTTCAGAATGTAATGGTGATGGTTTGGCTGAGCATTGTAACTTTGCAAGTATCCTGATGTTTAACAACGACAATGTTGTCGTGAGTTTTTCTGTCACCGATTAATGATGTTTGTAATTGGCTGCTTATATTTCTTTCGATGCAGAAGTGAACAACAAACAATGACAGTATCTTGCTAATATTATTCTATCATTCTGGATTTAGATTTTTACTCGTATTTGGGTAGAAGTGCTTTTTGGGGAAGCACGTATTTCTGTAGGAAAGCACTTGTAAGTTTAGGAGACACTAGGATGTGTAACGAAACCTTACATGGTTTTATAATAAAAATACTTCTAGCAAAATTGCTCATTAGCATATATAATTCTTACGGAAATAGTCTAAACGGGCCTTTTTCGGTTCAGTAATTCATACGGTTTGTGAAATGGGCCTGGGTGCCAAAGTCAGCCCAATTTACAGCTCTATCTCCCTGGAGCTAGAATTGAGCTAAGGCTCCAAAGTATTAATTTTCATTTCTCTATATCAGATCAGCATTCTTTTTCTTGTGTGGTCAAATTAGAGCTAAGGTCGTTCAAATTTGAAATCGATAGAAGTGGTCCTGAGTTTGTCTATCATTAATCATTTTGGTTCTTTTGTGCAAAAATCTCTATTAAATAAGTATAAAATTACAAAAATACTCTTAATTCTTGTTGAATTATTTTGGCCTATTATTTACTAAATTAAAAGTATTTTTGTCATTTTGGTCCACATTTAACAGAATTTCTTCCGGAATGATCAAAATGATTTATATTAAACAAATTCAGAGACTACTTCTATTGGTTTCACATCTCAGGGATCAAAATGGGGATTTATGTCAATCCCAGACACCTATTATCTAAAAATCCTAAATTTATTAATAATTCATACAATGGGCAAAGAGAGTAACCTGTATTTTTTTTTTTTTTAATTTTTGATACCAATAAAATTGTATTTTAATATAATGTGAACTACACAAATAGATATCGGACTCCAAGCATAAAGAAGGTATATCTGCTCAGGTCAAGAAGCCGACGTTCACGGCGGCACTGTAGCCTATGATTTAGAAAGGAGCTGAACAGATGTGTGGAATGGAATCTAGTGGAACTTAACAGATGGCAGTGGGGCACTCCATGATACCTTTTTGCCTGTCACGATCCTCTTTTCAAAGAGTAATGAAATAGCAAGTTCTGGATTTGGACTAGGAAAAAACAATAGCTTTTAATAGCAAGTTCACATCAATATTTGAAATCATTCTTTTTTAATTTGCTCTTAAATTAGTTAGTTATTAGGACCCAACAAACACACATTTATATACAGATTCTTTAACATAATAGATTCCTATTTTGTTTCAAAAAAAAACGGAGATCAATCGTGGGGTTCACACCACATCGAACTTCAACAACTTGAACCGTCTATTTTTCAAGTTGCGTTTCATAAATCATCTTTACCAAATATTAGCCAAATTTGAAATATTTGAGACATCTAATTGAATTAGAAATTGACTAACACTACGTTTTAAGAAACATTGAAATTTTATCATGATAATTAAATGGGCAAATAGTTTTAGATTGAATTGAATTTTTGCATAGATAATCTACAAATCGAGACTTACAAAATAGACGGTTCGGATCGTTGAAATTCGATGTAAAATAGATCCTACAACTAATCTTCTTTTAAAAAAAGAATAAAAAATAGAAATCGAGTCTCTTAAGGGGCCTATATGTGTGTGTGTGTACATTCTATCACACAATGATGACAACCGAATTCTATTCTCATGCAACCGAGGTACAACATGAGGTATTATCTTATTTTGACCTTCATATCAAAAAATACATCAAAATAGAGTCAATAACTCTAAAAGAAATTAGTATTTAGTATTACGATCTGATAATATTTCTATTCACTTGTAAGTAAGAGGTTTTAAATTTGAATATTGTGAACGACAAATGCAATACCAAATTAAGTTGTTCATAATGTGGTTTAACCAAACTTCTTATTCTCTTAGTATAAAATATTTATTAGGACCGCTTTTGCACAGTGGTGTTTTATTATGTCCAACCATTCGTTTATCGTTTCTCTTTCACTTATCACAAATAAGCAAAGTGGATGTTTTTCAGAAACGACATTTCTCCGGAGCTGATTAGAATTTAAAATTGGAAAGGTAGATTTAACAACCTGGATTTGAGAGGCTGTCTATTTGTACTTATGTGTCAACTGCATGCTAGTGCTTACAGCTGAGAACTGAGAAGAGGGACTATTTGGCTCTCCACCTTCTTTTCTACCATATGACGTCAAAATTAACATTCCTCCCCAATAAATAAAAATAATGTGGGAGATTCCGGGTTCGAGTAAGATTATCTTCCCTCGTATTCCAATTCCCTTCCCTCTCCTTCTCTCACATATTGTTTTTTGTCTTATTGTCTTTATAAAAAAAATCAATATAGGATGTTGACGTGACTAAACCGTAACCGTTCAAATAAGAGGGGAGAGAAGGGGAGAGAGATTAGGAGAGGAGAGAATCATCCTCCATGCTCAGAGCTAATAAATCTGTTTGACTATGATTACAGGTAAGGTGAAATTCTCATAACCTCTCCAGACCCAGAAGGAATGAATAACCATAAATTGCCACTAGTTGTCTCCTTTTAAAAAAACAAAAAAATAGATATTTTGTTAGAGAATAATTAATTATATGTGCTGAGTGTGACAATGTTATGATGAGACATTTAGAAAGGGATCCTCTCCGGATCCCTTCTACCAATCCTCATCATCAAACAATCTGAACCTTTGAAATTTGATTAAATGGCTACAAATACGGGCTCACTCTAAAAGTTATAATAACTTTAGCCGTTTGATCAAATTTTAAGGGTTCGAATTGTTTGATGAGGAGGATTAGGTGAAAGGGATCCGGCAATGATCCTTACATGAGACATTATACACCAAGGTCTAAACTCTATTATTTTATTTTATTTAAATTAAATACAATATTATTGAGACAAAAAGAAAATAATGCAAAACTCAAGCAATACAACTTTAGGGGGCGTTTATTTGACATCGTTAGTATTCACTGGACAATACTAGACTAACAATTTGTGTAATCTTGTGTTTGGTGTAGCAAGAGACTAACTTAAATGTCACTAGGTCGAACTCACCTCGACACCGGACTTCACTAAGCGTCGCTAGCTAGTCCCGATTGAAACCTTGGTATTAGCTACGATTATGTCACTGCCTCTTGTCTTCCCAGAACCCCTCGACCCACCACCACAAGCTTGCATCGCAAGGGAGTGCAAAACCACCCAGAATTTGATTACGACCCATAACCCTGTAAAATCTTAGAATTAGAATCACCCAGACGAGAAAACACACCATGGCGGCCGACAGAATTGGGAAAGAACGGGATTTGGCTGGATGGAGTTAGACGGGAAAACAAAGGAAAAAGAGAGGTTGTCAGATGGGAAAACTCGCCATGGCCGCCGATGGAATTTGGAGGAACAGTCATTGGGGTTTTTGGTGGGAATCAGAAATTTGGGAAGAAAGAAAGTTAGGAATTGAGAACTGAAAGTGAGGCATGTCTTCATTTTGTGATTATCAATATGTGCACTTTTGACTAACTTAGGGGAATAATAAGAAAAAAGAAAGGGAAAAAAAAGACAGATAGAGAGTTCCAAAAAATGGAAAGAAAAAAAAAGATTATTTTTTTGTTATTTTTATTATTCTGCTTTTTAGTCTGACATTGCACTAAACGCTTCCACTAAATCAGTCTAGCTTAGTGTAGTCTAAGCCAGTCTAGCTTAGTCCCTAAAGCTAGTGCGGTCCGAAATAATCCGATACAAGAAACACGCCCTTAGAAGATAATAGGTTCTTCAACCCAATTGGAAGAGGCATGCGTTGAAGAACAAATATGACGTTAAATATGGATACACTTTCTCAAGGGACCAGTAAGCTTCTAAGACAAATACAAAGCAAAATCAGCATGATCTGAAGAGAATCATACGCAACCAACAAGAGATAAAATATCAAGTTCAAACACTAAAATAACTTTGACAAAAAAAAAAAACACTAAAATAACATTGGTCATTAATACATATTGGATGCAAATCAGCATAACAAGATAAATATCCATCGGCTCTAGCGAGACTATAAAAACACAACAAATTGTGATATTATTACAAAGAAGACAACCTATGATTGAAACAAATCGACCCACCAAAATAAAAGCCATAGTCCTAAGACCAAAGAACAAAAAAACAAATCACCACAACGCTTCCATTGCAACCAAGCCAAATGAAACTTGGAAAACAAGAAATGAGAGAAAAACAAGGGGAAAGGAACGGTAGGATTGCCGCCAACTCAAAAGCCAAAAGCCAGATGTCGGAGGCTTAGGGTGTGGAATCTTTTCTCTATACATCACTATTCATCAAGTTTGAACACATTCCAACTTTTAACTAAACTCTGCACGCTATCATCATTGTTTTGTTGCATAAATCAGCACACAAAAACTAATCATCAAATCAACACATAAACTAAGAACACTGCCACACGACAAGAATCGCGCCACAATACCAATTTTTCTCCAGATAACGACTACAAGTCTAATCTAATTAGGTGATAAGCTGGAACTAATTCTTGTATCCAGATTCCAACCCAACATAGGCAAACACCTAAGCACCAATTGTGTCACACAAAGCATGGAGCTGTAGATAGTGACCTCCCTTCTCCTTTTGGTTGGTTTTGACTTCACAAGCAACGAAAATATACAATCCGTTCATACGTACTAAATCAATCGATATTTCCTTCCAACGACATTCGCTTTTGGCGTTTTGCTCCCTCCACCATTTCCGGCCCATGTCGTTTAAAATATAATTATTAAATTATTAATTGCCAAACATTGCCGTAGACTCAGTGTCCGAGACACGTAGCGCGTATATTGCTGTCGTATAGTTGCGAAGTTGCATTGTTACTTTGAGTGTTTGATGACTAAGAAACAGTCCGTTGGATGCGTGCCACGTAACGTGGATTGTATGGGCGTGTTGTGCTGATGCGGGTTCGAGTGCGTTACCGAGGTGTCGTTTGGAAAGATTTCGCGGGCTTTTTGTGGGGTCTGAATGGAACGGCGCCACGTAATTAGGAGAAGAGAAGCAAGCGCGCGAACCTCGAGGCAGTGTGCTGCAAATTTACCATTTTGCCCTTCAAGCTCGCGTAGCTTGTTTTTTTTTTTTTTATCATGATTCAAACTTTTGAAAAATATGAATAAATTTTTTTTATGTAGTAGCTCCTACGAATGTTTACCAAACGGTCATGCCACTCAATGAGATGATGAAAGAAAATTTTAAGGGTTTAATGCCTGATATCCTAGGTGGGGCGGTTTTTTTAAATTTTAATTAAATTTATTATATAACATCCAAATAGATATCTACTTATACTTAAAATTTATATATAATTGTATGGAATTTTTTTTTTAAATGTCATATGAATTTGTACGCATTTTTCAATTTGTCATATAAACTAAAATTTTAAGTAATTTGTCATACCAACATTTTGAAATCATTAATTTGTCATCTGTCCTTAACTCCGTTAAGTTTTTCATCCAATATAAGTCATGTGCCTCACACAGGACTTGTGTTTAGGGTTATTTCGGTCATTTTAATACCTTACTTCCTTTTTATTAAGTTGTATTCGACAAAAAAACTGTAGGTTTTCCTGTACTAATACCATCATTTTGAGAGTTTTTTTTTTTTTTAAATTATTTTTTATTTTGTTACAAGAAAAATTCAACACATGAGTTTTAACGTTGACTCGATTACACCAATTTCTTTGCCAAGATTTTTTTTAGGAGTTTTCTATGGTCAATTTCTTTACATGTTATATGATATGAATAACGATTTTTGAATCATTTGTTACCTTTTTTTTTTGTTTGTATTTTTTGCTAAAATGATAGATTTATTGAATTAGATGTAAAATTAGATATCGATGAGGTTCGAACCCATGTCATCATGCAAGGATTGAACATCTTTCCACCATTATGGTAAAGAGCCACTTGCAATCATTTGTTACTTGTTGGATGAGTGCTGAAATTACAACTAGCCTATGGTAATTCAATTTTTTAGTAATGGTAAATCTTTTTATATTCTCGTGAACGGCAATTTCATTTTTTTGGCTTTTTCAGCAAAGAAAACAAAAAATGGCACAATAGTAATTAAACACCCAACTGTGTAATTTTGTACGTAGCAGGACTAAATAATGCAAATTTCAAAACCTTCCCCATGCAAAGCGGCCCAACCCATCACTGTCCCTCTCCTTTCAATAACGCCGTACTCGTCGCCGTCCACACGTTTCTCTGTTGCAGCCTCACTCCCTCTTCCCCCACCTCTGCACTTTCTCTCTTTCCTCTGCTCTCTCTCGTGTGTTCAATCAACTCTTCAAAAATAAGCCTTGTCTTGTTATACGAGGACACGCGTCAACCTAATCCCCCACGAACCCTAATCAAACCCAAATTTTCCAACCTCTCTGTTTTTTTTATTTCAACTTTTCTCTCACTTGTAGTTTATTTTTATTGTTTTTTATTTAAATTTAACGGAAAAAAAGATTAATTTTTGAGTGGGAGGAGATTGTTTATTATAATTACCAGTGGTGTCGTCGCGTAATGGAGTTCTCCATCAAGAAACCGTTTAAGTCCCATGGCTCTGCCAAGCATATGAGGAAGATCTCCGCCGGAGAAGAAGACATCAGCCACGAGGAGCTCCCCATTCTTCTGGATCACGACCACCGCCACCACACCCAGCCCATGACGGACGTCGATTTGTCCGACCGCCGGGAGGTCATCGTCAAAATCGACGAAGGCGCAGATTCGTCCACAAGCACCAGCGACCCTGCCAAAAATGGCAGGAAGATTTGGCGGCAGTCCAGCATCGATTTCTGGCACGGGGACGGCAACGGCGCCGGCAATGCCGAGAATTTTGATTTCGTGCAGCGTGGGAAGACGGAGGAGGGTACTGGGGAGGATCCGCCGTCGAAGCTGATTGGCCAGTTCCTGCATAAGCAGCGAGCCTCCGGCGACATGACGCTGGATATGGATTTGGAGATGGAGGAGCTGCAGCAGAACGAGCGCGATTTGCCGCCCCTTGCCGAGTCGCCGAGTCCTAGGAACTCGCGCAACTCGAAGGAGCTCAAAGTCTCGTTCCAATCGCCGGCGTCTGACCTCACCGATACGCCGCAAACCGAGTCGGTAAGGAGGCGATACAGGGAGTCCCCCGACGAGGAGCGGCGCCGCACCGAGAGGTTGAGCAACGGACAGGACGACGTCGTCCGGTGCACTTCCAACGCCTCATTCCGCCGAGAGCCTTCGTTCTCGAACAAGTCCGATTTGTTGAGAATAAAGACCAAGTCCAGACTAATCGACCCGCCCGAGGAGCCGGATTTCAAGTCGGGCCGGATCCCGCGGTCGGGACAGATCCCGAAATCGGGTCAGATGAGGTCTGGGTTGCTGAGCCGCGGCGGCGACGACGACGACGACGACGACCCGTTTCTGGAGGAGGACGTGCCGCACGAGTACAAGAGGGCGAACTTCAACGCATTGACGCTGCTTCAGTGGGTAAGCTTGGTTTTGATCATTGGGGCAGTGGTTTGCACGCTGACGATTCCAGTTCTGAGGGAGAAGAGCTTGTGGAAACTGAAATTGTGGAAGTGGGAGGTCTTGATTTTGGTTCTGATATGCGGGAGATTGGTTTCGGGTTGGGGGATTAGGATCATAGTGTTTTTTGTGGAGAGGAATTTCCTTCTGCGGAAGAGAGTTTTGTATTTCGTGTATGGAGTCCGAAAGGCGGTGCAGAACTGCCTCTGGCTCGGCCTGGTTCTTTTAGCATGGCATTTCATGTTTGATAAGAAGGTGGAGAGGGAGACCAATACCGAGGTGGTTGCTTATGTGACGAAAATCTTGTTTTGTCTCTTGATTGGAGTGTTGCTGTGGCTGGTGAAGACGTTGATTGTGAAGGTGCTGGCTTCGTCGTTCCATGTGAGGTCGTATTTTGATCGGATTCAGGACTCTCTTTTTAATCAGTATGTGATTGAGACGCTGTCCGGGCGGCCTTTGATTGAGATGCAGAATGCGGAGGAGGAGGAGGATAGGCTGGCGGATGAGGTCAGGAAGCTGCAGAATGCCGGGGCTACTATGCCTCCTGACCTCAAGGCAAATGCATTCCCGTCCGCTAGGATTGGGAGGGTGATTGGGAGTGGTTCGATAAGGAGTGGGAGGGTGATTGCGGGTAGCGGGCTTATTGGGAAGAGCACCAAGTATTCTAGGCCACTTTCCAAGAGGGCAGAGGAGCCCGGGATCACGATTGATCATTTGCATAAGCTCAATCCCAAGAATGTGTCTGCTTGGAATATGAAGAGGCTGATGAATATAGTTAGAAAAGGGCATCTTACGACGCTTGATGAGCAGATTCTGGATGCCACTGGTGAGGATGAGGCTGATACTCAGATCAGGAGTGAGGTTGAGGCAAAGGCTGCTGCTAAAAAGATATTCCAGAATGTGGCTAGGCCTGGTTCCAAGTAAGTTTTGATTGTTTCCCGTCTTCATTATAATCACACGGGTTTACGGTTTGATCTGGACTGTTATTTGGTTTTACCTTGTTATGGTGTTTCTAAACTTCGGTTCCTATTTGTTTCCCTGTGTGGTCTTGATTTTCCATCAGTGATTGTTTTCTTCACATTTGGAATGCCTAGTGAATTCTATTAGCTGTTTTTGGTTTCTAATTTTAGATATTCAATGCCATATGTTGTATGGAAGATATATATTTATGCTATGTTACTGTTAGTTGACTACTTCGTATCACATGATTTGTGCAAGTATGCCATCTGTGTTTAGGTGCCAGTTTTGTGCCACGCATATCAAAAGATGATAATATGTTTGAGAAATTAAAAGGGGAAACGAGGCGATGCTCCTAAGTCGATGAGGAGACACTTCTAAGTCGACGAGGAAGTAAGAGAGAAAATAAAAAATAAGAATACAACCTAGAGTGAAAAAATGCTATATGCCATATGTTTTCTGCACTCATTGTTTTGAAGACCATAGAAACCCTTAGAAACATAAAAGTAGGTGATTTTCATTTTAATTTGTACATTTTTTCTCTTGATTTTGTCTCCCTTACGTTCTATCTTCTGATCAAATCTGACTTACCCATTTTTCTTGTAGGTTCATATACCTGGAGGACTTGATGCGTTTCATGGAAGAAGACGAGGCTGTGAAGACCATGAGCCTTTTTGAAGGGGCATCTGAGCACAAGAGAATCAGCAAATCTGCCTTGAAAAATTGGGTGGTAAGTTTCATATTTTAAGTGTTGGACTCTGAAACAAACCCTCATGTATGAACGTGAATGCAACTCTGCAGGAGAGTTTCATGTTAGAGTGTTTAAAACCCCCTATGTCATCAAAACAGTGCCTGAACGTTGTTTTTATTAGCTTGATAAGTAACGTGCTGAATTGGTTCCAGGTCAGTGCCTTCAGAGAACGGAGAGCACTTGCTCTGACGCTGAATGATACCAAAACAGCTGTGAATACACTTCATCGCGTGGTGAACATAATAGTTGCCATTGTTATAATTGTTATATGGCTTCTTGTTCTGGGAATTGCCACCAGCAAATTTCTCTTGTTTGTGAGTTCTCAGCTTGTGGTTGTGGCATTTGTCTTTGGTAACACCTGCAAGACGATATTTGAAGCAATCATATTTTTATTCGTGATGCATCCATTTGACGTGGGAGATCGTTGCGATATAGATGGAGTTCAGGTACATTTCCATCTTTATCTGTGTCACATGCGAAAGTTTTTTTCTTTTCAATGTGTAGTGCCTAATTTGTTTATCAATCACTCTCAGATGGTAGTTGAAGAAATGAACATCTTGACTACAGTTTTCCTAAGGTATGACAACACAAAAATCGTGTACCCAAACAGCATCCTAGCGACTTTGCCCATCCTTAACTACTATCGTAGTCCTGACACGGGAGATACTATTGAGTTCTGCATCCATGTATCAACTCCGCCAGATAGGATTGTTTTAATGAGGCAAAGAATAATCAGGTATGCAGAACTATCTTTTGTCACTTCAAACTTTAAAATATTGTCTTAGTTTTGTGAAAACGCGGAAAACCTCAACTCTTTTAACTGTAATGTCTGGTTAATAAATTATTTCATGTGGTTCGCGATTACAGTTACATCGAGAACAAGAAGGAGCACTGGTATCCAGCACCAATGGTTATAATGAAGGATGTAGAAGAACTAAATAGGGTACGGTTTGCAATTTGGCCTCAACATAGAATGAACTTCCAGGACATAGGAGAAAGGTTTGTAAGGAGAGGCTATTTGGTCGAAGAGATGGTACGTATATTCCAGGAGCTTGACATCCAGTTCCGCCTTCTGCCTGTTGACATAAACGTCCGCGCCATGCCTGGCATGATTGGCCAGGTTCCCTCTAATTACACGGCAACTAAAGCCGATTGAGGGAACAAGGTAGTCCATGAAAACCTATCCGATCTTGCCAAGAAGCACGTAGAAACTTCTACATCCCCTGGCAGGCAAGTTGTGTAGAGAAGCACAGGGAATCAACATCGTCCGGATGCAGTAGGATCGTGTAGAGAAAAGGAAAGGACGATATCCATCTGATATGGTTTGATGGGTTGATCTCTCTAAGTTGGTTGCCTTCAGTCTTGAAATAGAGCAAAAAATGGTGTACATTTTCTCTCTCTGATTTTGTAGATTTTTCGTAAAGTTGTTATTACTCTCAATCTCTCTCAATATCTTCATCTCTATATATGTCTATGCAGTTTTGTGTAACTGCTTATCTATTTATAAAACGCAAAAATTACCAACCAATATTGGAGAATGTCTTTTGCACTTAACAAAGTACAAATTGTTATTGGGACTCTAGAAAGGTCGCCGTGCTATTTTCTCTTACAAAGAATATGAGAGAAAGTGCACATGACGTGCATAACGAGTTTGTAGGAGTGCTAATGATAGCTTTCTTTGTGATAAGATGATATTCAAAATTACACTAACTTAAAAAGAGAATTCGAACTCATATGCACAAAGGTGGCCTCCCATAACTACATTGAAATTTTACATGTCGACTACCTTGGCAATCTAATGCCTAAAATTCGAGTTATTATACTTGTGCTACTCAAGTGATTATATGATGTGTCATCTATCTAATAGAGGCAAACGTGTGAATTTTCACTTTATTAAAACATCGTATGCAAATGGTCATTTGAGAAAATTATTATATTTTGTCAGTCTAATAACTAAAATTATGAGTTATTCCACTTGTGCTACTCAAGTGATCATCTTATGTGTCATTTCTCTAATTGAGGCAAACAAGTGAGTGAGTTGAGAGTTGGGTGTGGATGGTGGATAAACAAAAGCCCTTCTAACCTAGCCACTCCCTCTCTTTTCTCTCCAGAAGAAGCCCTTTTTCCTTGCTTTTTGTTGTTGACTCATTCCTTTGGTTAGGGTCGGTAGGCAACCCCTTACCTTCTATTTTTTCTTCTCCTCCTTAATCTTTGGTATGTGTCTTGCCCTTTGTAACCTATGGTTGTCGATTTTTGAGGTCACAGTCTAGGCCGTCCTAGCTGTTTTCCCGACATGTCTTACCGGTTTTATCTATGGCTTTCTTGTTTTGTTGCCTTCCCTCTCTTCTCCTCTTCCTTGTTGCCCATGCTTCTTTTTCTAATTCCATTTATCCAGCCCTATTCCTTCACTCCCTTCTTCCCCTTTTTCCCTTGCCTACATCTCCATCTTCGACCCCCCTTCACCTCCCCTTAATCCCTACCAAAAATCAGATCTTTGAGTTTTGGACTTGATTTCCGATGTGGATCTCTACCCCACTACCCTCCGCTTTACCAACATGTCGAAAATTTGGGGTGAAGTGTTATGCTGCCTTCGTCGTAGTAAGGGTGTTTTACACATCCCCTTGGCCCTCCCCACCCCCGTGTTATATCAACTTGGTTCGTTTCTTGCAGATGTGGTGGTTGGTGGTACAAATCTAGATGGCTCGATAGATTGCACAACTCTGAGATATGATTTTTTATGTGGATTTCTCTCTTTTTTTGGGTTAATTTTGATGTGCTTGACTCTTCGTGGATCCTACTTCATTCCAGTTCCTATATGGTTGTCATTCCGATGATTGCTGGCAAAAGTTCGGCTGCGGAGGGCTGCGTTTATGTGATGGATATTAGGTTTTATTTCTTTTTATCGTGTGTTTTCATTTTTAGGCCTTTGTTGTTGTGGAATTGGGCATCCCACTGTTTGTCTTGGGCCGTTGGTTGGCTTTGTATTTTGTTTTAAGTTTAATGAAGTTAAGCTCTTGTCCAAAAATAAAAAATAAAAAATTAAGGCAAACAAGTGAATTTCACTTTTGTGGGACATTGATTTTCTGGGCGCATGACACGTGGCACCTTTAGTGGCAACAAAGACCGGTCAAGTTTCCTAGTCAGAATCAAAGAAGGCTATTCTAACGGGCTGGCTAGTCAGATGTGTAGTCAAACAGTCATTCTGCAACCTGTATTACTTGTCTCCCAAGTAAGGAAATCTTAATTCAAGTTAAATTAAGATATCTTGGGGATTAGACAACATAATCACAATCCTAGGAGGATTGGGTATCTCATCCTAGATTTCTTCCTAAATAGTCTCCCAATTTAATTAGGATTACTTTCTCTACAAGGACTCTGAAGATCTCTACAAATACCCTTGCTTGGGCATTTATATCTCTAATCAAACACAGCTGCAATCACACTCACATCTCCCTCTAGTATATTATTCTCTATAAGATGATCTGCAAGACTACCATACACATACTATCTCTCATATGCGTTGCTATTTACGAGTAGACACGTCCTCATCTCCTTAACGCCCTGACATAGGCTATTCGTCAAGGATGGTTCAAGATGTATTGCACATCATACCATTCTTTCTTAGAACTGCACTAGTTGTTTCATTCTCCTTCCTAGAGATATGTAGGCAGTCCGATCAGGATTCAATCACACCCCTACTCAACCTTATTCTTCCCTCATTGGAGATCATGGGTAATTCCCAACTAGATCTCTCCTTAGTCTGCAGATGTGTGCGATTTTGTTTCCAACAATTGGTGCTTTCATTGAGAGTGAATGCATATTCCCTTGGATAGCGACCCCTGCCACGAGCGATAATGAAAGCAAAAAAATTCTTAAGACGGAACTTTGATTCATGCTCCAGAGGACAAATCTCTTGTAGTTTGTAACAACCACCAATTATTATAGCTCACACGAACAATGCTTTTTGTATGGATTTGTTGCTACTACTGTCCATGATCAAGGACTGTGTTTTCCCAGCAAATACAAAAGGGAGGGTTTCTAATACCTTTAGTTATTTTATTTCAAGGGCAAAAGACTGTTTACTACCTTCATGTTTCGTGGTTTTCAACATTTAGTACATCAAGTTTTTTTCGTCCCAGAGTCATACCTAAAGTGTAAATTTTGGGACAATCTCATACATCTGTTAGTCAAACTGTTAAGTTTTCCGTTAACTGATGACGTGGCGCCCATGTGGACAATGACTGGATGCCACGTGTCAATAAGGGTCCCACGTGGATTTAAAAATTAAAAAAAAATTACAAAATTGCAAAAAAAAAAAGAAAAAAAAAAGCTGTTGTTGTCTACGCCGGCCAAACCCTCTATACCCGACCCATCTCCCTCTCCTCCACCCTTTGCAAAAACCCTAACTCCCAAAATCTTTTGAGTTTTCAAAAAAATTGAGCAAACCCAGCATGAAATCCTTAATCCCCAAAATCTTTCCGACCCGTTTGAATTTGACTTCAATTTCATCAAACACAGAATGAAAACACAAAAAGACTTCGATTTCATCATACCAAAAAACTGATCAGTCAGGACTCGGACATTCATTTTCGTTTTGTTCCCCCCAAATTTTCTCAGCAACCAAACAGTCCATTTCAAATTATAAACAACAAAAGCAGCAGAATCACAAAGATCAATACACAAAATCTGAAATTTCTTAGCTAATCCTTAACTCTGTTTGCGGGAAACAAAGCAGCTCTAAATCACTCGCCTTTGAGTTCGAAATGCATACCTCGATTTCTTAGAGATAACGACGCTTTCTCAAACGTCGTCTATGAGAAGGCCATCCCGGCAATGATCAGCGAAAATCGGGAAATGCAGTGAAATTGGAAGCTGAAAGGACACTGTGACCTAGTTGGTGGCCAAACGACGGCGGATATGACGAAATTGCGGCAGAGAAAATGGCTTTTAGGGTTTTAGAGAGGCAGTGAGTACGGTGAAGAATCTGGAATTTTAGAGAGAGAGAGGAGAAGGGGGTCTCTGCAGCTTGAAAATGGCCTCAGCAAAGACGTAGCGTTGGTGAATCGCCTCGTCGAGGAAGCCGCAGCGCTCCCGGCATAAGGCGACGGCCTGAAGATCGTTGAGCTTGGAGCTCGTCCAGCCCATTGGGTTGGGTATGGAGGGACTAGGAGAGGGATGGGTCGGGTTGGGAGGTGGTGGTGAGGGAAGAACGAGTGCGAGTGGGGAGAGGGACGGAGGGGGGAGACCAAGTCGCTTGGGGTGGGGAAGACAAAGGGGATCTAGAGAAGGATGAATGTGCAGAGGTGCATAAGGATCTAGGGATTTGGGGAGTGAGAGCGGAGAGTGAGAGCAAATGTGTAGAGGTACGTGTCATAGCAAATCGCTCGGGGTGGGGAAGACAAAGGGGATCTGGAGAAGGATGGATGTACAGAAGTGCAGAGGGATCTGGGGATTTGGGGAATGAGAGAGAGTGGAGAGTGAGGGTGAGAGTGGATGTGCAGAGGTGCAGAAGGAGAAGGGAAGCAGATCGGGGTGGGGAAGACAAAGGGAATCTGGGGATTTTTTTTTTTAATTTTTTATATTTTTATACTTTTATTTAATTAAAATTAAAATTGTTTATTTATTTATTTATTTTTAAATTTCCACGTGGATGACACGTGACGTCCAGTTATTGTCCACGTGAGCGCTATGTCATCACTTAACGGGAAACTTAACAGTTTAACTAACGGATGTATGAGACTGTCTCAAAATTTAAACTTTAGGTATGACTCTGAGACGAAAAAAACTTGATGTACTAAATGTTGAAAACCACGAAATATAAGGGTAGTAAACAGTCTTTTGCCCTTATTTCAATATCTTATTGCTTTAAAAAATTTAAATCCCTTTATCATGAAACAACTAAACACAATATGACTAATTGTTATCTTTTTACAAAAGGGAGATCTGCTAATCGCACATCCCTTCTTCTTTTCACATCCTGCAGCATTTGACTAACTCAGTCAAACATCATTCTGGTGGAGCCAGTAACTCCAACAATGACATGGCTGATTCGACGGGAATGACAAAGTCTGATTGGAAGAAATTCACTGGGGGCAAGTCACCCCTAGAAAAAGCACAAACAGCAACTCCAAAATAAAGCAACACCTCGGAAGTAAAGGCAGGTTTGCCTCTGTACAGACCAACAGCTCGGAAGTTCGACTCATGGACCTCTCGCTTGAAGTTTAAAATCAACTTTCCATGCAACTCGGCCCAAGTCCTTCAAACACTTCGACTGGGGGTAATTAATTGTGCCTAAAACCCGTTTCTGTGCACTCGAATGATTTTTAAAAACTGATTTCCCAAAGCCACTTAGTACTCAGTCTAGTGGTATTCCTCTTCACTTGTAAATGAGAGGTATTAGGTTCGATTTTCTCCAAAGGCGAATTTGGACCACATTATTGCTAGTTCATTGTAAGATTAAGTCCATCCCCTTCCCCTTTAGTGTAGAAAATATCGTTTGTTCAAAACAACTGATTTCCTGAATGAATCTTGACACAAACTCAGTTGGAGACAAAAGCTAATATGATGACGATTGTTGTGTCAAAATTTCATAATTTCCTACATAGCCAATCCTTCTAGTTCTTCACGCAAAAGACACTCGAAGTTGCAGTCCTGTCATAACCGTACCACACATCCGTGGAAAAACAAAGATTTTTATTAAAACAATCCTAATTAAATGGTTTTTTTTCTTTTCGTTTTGATAGGAAGATGGAATACTTGTTTCATTCCTCAAAATTAATCCATGGGTGACAAAAAAAACATGATGTCATCAGTTTGGTCTGGGCCCAACTCAGATACAGAAATGGGCCCAATGGCAAGGGAGGCGGCTGATTTCTGACACAGCGAGAGTGAAGCGGGTGGCTTTACTCTTGTAGTTCACTTCGAAATTAGGAGGGAAAGAAGAGAGAGAGAGAGAGAGAGAGAGAGAGAGGGCATGAGAGAGAATGGGGATGGCGAACCTGTCGAGCCTCGTCCACGAGCTCCGAGAGCGCATAGCGGCCTCCTCCACTCCTCCTAGCAACCGTTACGACGACGACTTGGTGATCCGATTCCGCGCCGTCCTCCCTGACCTCCTCCGCGCCTCCGTCGTTCCATCTCCCTCAGGTACCCCTTCCCACCTTTTCTCTCTATAGTAAAGTACAATGCGACGGCGTTTTGATTGTAACTTTTCACTGTTTGCAGCGAACGAGCGAGAAGTGATAGCTGTATTGAAGCTCATCGTTATCACTGCTAGGCATTTGCCCGGAGTTTTCTATCATGGCAAGGCCACCGCAATTCTTCCTCTGCTCGGTCGCATCTTGCCTTTCTTCGCAGAGCCGTCGTTCCGGTAAGCGAAGGATTTCAATTTTCATTCACCAATGTTTAATTGCTTTTCAGCCTCTTTTGCTTCGATTTGGGAAATTGAAACTGCCAAACGGATTTGGGGATTGGAAAATGAGCTCATTCCGCGCGAACATTATGTGATTGTGGTTATTTAGATCGCTTTTCTTTGTGATTTTATGCTGAAGAGTAGTTTCTGTTGTTTTAGTTCTAGGCATGGAGTAATATTTGAGACTGTTGGACCACTTTTAGCGCTACTTCGTACTGGAGAACGGGATGCCTACCGTCAATTTTTCATTGATTCCATGCTTGTTGTTCGAGGTAAGAACGCAATGTTGTTCAACAAGATGTTATAATTTGAGTATTTAACAAGTTTTTTTGGTTTTTCGTACTGATCCATTAGATGGGGTAGTTTGGGATTTAGACCTTTGTATCCACACAAGAAGGCTAATACGCCTTTGTCTTTATTCAGATATTTTGTGTGTGGCATCAGTCTGTGCAGACGCTTCAAATATTACGGATTCGACGAAATTGACTTTAAGGTGTTTTTGTGAGTCCTTCAATGGAATTTTTGATGACCCTGATCATCTTGGGGATCTTCCGGCAAGTAATAAACCGGATGATGGGATTGGTGTCTTGATTAACCTTACTGGCAAAACAAGGTGGCAACCTTTTGCAACCTGGATGATAAAACTTCTTGGTAAATGCTTAACCGAAGGAACTCTGTATGTGGAAGGACTCATTAATGTGCCTTTTGTTCTGGACGCATGTTCCCTCTTATGTTATGGGGATGCTGATTTGCAGATGGTGAGAATCGATTGCTTTATGCTGGCATTCTTAGTATATAATTCAAATTTATGGTGTTGGTGCAACATGAAAGAAATATTATAGAGCTGATTCAGTTTCAGATATGTAAGCGGCCTTGTTCTGCAAAATTCTAACTATTTGAATTTTATGCAAGGCATGTTTTGAATTTGCACGTGTTGTTGGATCAGGGATAAATTATGACATCCTTCCTCACCAGAATATTATTCAGTCGATATCAACTATCTTAAGGGAGGACGAAGAGGGGTTTCCTGTGCTCAGGTCTGTCTTTGAATGCTCAAAACTCTGATTGTTTGCTATTACAGTTTTTTTGGATTGCGAAGTGAAAATCACCCTGTTGAATGAACTTTCAAAGCAATGTTTCTCATTTTGTTACAATTATGATACTATTTTGGGTCAAATTGATTAGTATTAACTATTTATCCCCTTAAATCACATCACAGTGTTGTAGACCTCTCTCATTAGTTCATCTTCTTTTATGCATTTAGAAACATCACGTGTTCTTAGGGTCTTGCGAGTTTACTGCTGAACTTTTCCATTAAAATTCTCAATGATTGAGAAGCACTTGTCTCCGAGTTGGGTTTGTACACAATCTTGATGTTTAGGGACACTCTGTACAGTGCTGGGTTTCAAGTTGATTATGCATGAAACAGAAGAGAAGTGAATTTAGACTTGTAAAGACAGGTAATGCATGATGTTCTGTGGCAGATATCATATATAGATAGGCAAACCTGCAGGCGTTTATGTGGTCTGTAGCACATGGTTCAAAGAGTCATTAGTGCTATTGGTCGTTATTATGTATTAGTGGTCTTTGTGGCATAATAAGTTTTCTATTTGGGGAATTTTATTTTGTTGTATATGTGACTTATAAATGAAATCCTCACATCCAGTATTATATTCTAATTTTACCTTGGCATGCCAACACTTGGGCTTACATTGCAGAAACATCGTTTATGATTCGTCCTTGGGTGGTTGTCTTGATGCATTACACTGTAATTGCCCTGAAGATGTTGTTGAGCTAACAGCTGCCGATTTATTAGACGTCTTTTCTCATTCAATGGGGAGAACTAAAAGCCAGGAGCTTAAGGTTAATAATCATGTTTCATCTGCTGTCTTTGAGAAAATTATTTATTCTTTTGACCCCTTCATGCCCTGTGCCCTGTGGATTGGTAACAGATCTGAGGGATTGTTTTGTTCTAGGGCCCTGAAAATAATTTCTATTTCAGGTTGCGCTGTGCAATGCATACATACGGATTGCAAAAATATGCCCACCTAATATCTGGAGGCCAGAATCTCTCCTTTATGTGCTTTCTTATCCAGAACCCTGCTTCTCGTTGATAGATTGCCTACAAGTAGCTCTCTCTATACTTGGTCCCAATCTTGTTGGATGGAGAATTACAAACAGTAACTGTCAGAGTTTATCATCACTAAGTGACAAATCAAATGAAAACTTGAGGGTTGGAGAAAAAAGGCCTATAGAGGATTTGGACACCTTCAAGAATAAACGGCAAAAGGTAGATGAAGATATTATGAGTTTGCATTCTAATATTCAGGGGGAGCACAAGCTTACTCATACAGTTGCTTGTGAAAGAGAGAATTATGCAGATTATATGCATGAATCGGTACTTTCTTTTGTTGAATCTTTAGAACCTCCTGGTGTCCATTCTGATTCTTTAAGACCAGATGCCACATTAAGAGCTGTTAGCATGCTTTGCATTGCCTTCTGTAGCTATCCAGAGACCAATCTGTCACTAAGCATCTTTCGTCAGATGTACGCATGGATGCCATGGGTATTCCAGCAGGTATATTGGTTTAGATTTGTGGACTTTTCATTAGTGTACCCATATTCACCTACTACTAAATGAGAGTGATATTATGTAGGCAAAGCAAGGAATTTCAGTTGCACTTGATATTTCCATCTACCTAGAAGGAATTCACAGCATGCTGCTTTTGCAGAGTAAGTAGATGGGTCCTCAAGAAGGGTCTTGCTTTTGCCATATTGATGTGTTAGCTCAGTTTTTGTTCGTAAATTATTTCAAGATAATTGGTAATCTTTTATGAGAGTTCTATGTTTCTCCAGATGAAGTCTTTCTTCCTTTTCTTTCATCTTTTCCGGAAGTACATTGGGTGTTGTCTATTGGTTAATGCTGAGTATCCAAGCCTAATCATCTCATTTTGTGCACCTTCTTGGATAATAAATGGCACCCATTCTGAAGTCAGAAAAGAGGCATGATTTCACATTGGATATTAATCTCATTTTTTGGGTTAAAATTTCCCCTGAAGATGAGTCTTAGTTGTCAGAGATGCACTAATGACCGAGATCTCCCATATGGAACTCCAGTGTGTGTGTGTTTGATAGTTCTTGTTCAGTGATGCTGGGAAATGGTGTGCTATTGTTGCACTAAATTTTCTTGTGTCTGTATTCTTACTAATACCCCATTCTCTGGGGTTTGATTGTTAAGTACTGGAGTTCCGGGCATAAGTTGTGATTCCATCATTGTGAATGTTAATAGTTTTATGTTTATATCCAGGTCCCTTAATGATGGAGAGTATGGGGTTCAAAAATAAGAATGTTGCTGCAGACCTTGCGTACATCCTAAAGCTTCCGTGGACCTATCCTCGTGTAGTTCCTGACCCACATCCTCTGTGGAAACTTAAATGCATCTCTGTTCAAGTTGCATGCAAACTTGGTAATATAACAAGTACTGAAACTCAGCTTGAAGTCCTGGATTTGAGCCTTCATGATGAATTTGAAGAACTTATTATTGAAGCTATAATCTCGATGCCTATGATTGTCATGTGGTCTGGTGTCGGTTGGCTGCCACATATATCAAGAAGGCTTGTTGAGTAAGCGAACACCTAAAGTTCACTTATTTTTTCTTGCATTTTCAGATACATTATTTGTAATTTATGTAATAAAAATTCTTAAATGTATGAATACATTGATAATGCCCGGAGATAGAAAATGGGACCCTATAATTAATGTTCATTGGTGAAAAAGGAGAAAATTATGAAACTTCTCTTCTTGCTTGAAAAATTATCACAGAAATGAGTTATCAGGGATGGCCATATGCAGGGAAACTTACAATTCTTACAGTCTTACATAAACTGTATTTGTAACTGTATTCTGTTTGAACTATTTGGGGTATTTGGGAGTGGAATGCTTTGCAATGCATTTGTAGTTTTGGATTGCCCTATATTTGCACGATAAGTTCTAGAGTCCCGATGCTGTGATTATAGAAGTAGTAATGTTATACTAACTCTGCTGTTCCTTAAATTACATTTTTTATCGCACTTGCAGGTTCTTGGCGGGAGAGAGAAGTGAGAAGGTTAAGAATATTATTCCCTCTTCTCTTGGTTTTTTGTCATGCCTGTTTGGTTCTTGTAATGATGGAGATGGTATGAATAGAAGTCGGTGCAAATTAGTTTTAAATATGAATAATGAGAAACGTAGCCAAACAGTGGATTATCTTCTGCAAGGATTCTGGTGTTCAGAGTGTGACAAAAGTGTTCAACTCAATACCACATGTTCAAAAGTGATACATCCACCTGATATGCACAACAGAGAAACGAGTTTGGATTGTGATTTTGCCCATCTGCAGTCTCTGTTTCTCAAACTTCTTTATGATGAATCGTCAGAGGAGGTCCAAGTTGCTTGTGTGAAAAATATTCGCCGAATATTTGTACATGGGAGCATAAGGAATCTGATTGTGTCTAGATTTGAATGGATTAAATGTGTTGAATATTTACTCCTTCATGGGAAGAAGGCTGTAAGGGATGCATTCTGCACTCAGATTAGTTCATTCCTTGAGGATTCTTTTTTGAGCTGCTTATTTCCTGATGAGGATGCATCAAATAAAAGTAAAGAACAAGAGTTTTTTAACATAATGAAGCATGCCTTTTCAGAAACTAAGGATCCCCAAATCTTTGAGACTCTTTTGGAATCTACAGCAGAAATAATGATTGCAGTTGACATTCACAGTCAATTGTTCTTGTTTTCTGTTTTATTGTTGGTTGATCAGCTTGATAATCCACACATGACAGTGAGACTGATGGCATCAAAGTTGATAAAGAAATCTTGCTACTTTCATCTTAAAGGAGGATTTGAACTAATCCTTTCGAAAGTTGTTCATGTTCGAAATGAACTATTTGATTTTTTATCTGTGAGGTTGTCTAGCCGTCCAATTATGGTCAAAGAGTTTACAGAATCCGTTCTTGGTATTGCAACAGAAGAACTTGTCAAGCAAATGATTCCTACTGTTCTTCCGAAACTTGTAGTGTCTCAGCAGGATGATGATCAAGCACTTGAAACATTATATGAACTGGCCAAGTGTTTAAACACTGATTTGGTGCCTCTTATAGTTAATTGGCTACCAAAAGTGCTAGCTTTTGCTCTCCATCGAGCAGATGCGCGAGAGTTAGTTGTTGCTTTGCAGTTTTACCATACGCAGACTGGTTCTGACAAACAAGAAATCTTTGCAGCTGCATTACCTGCCCTGTTGGATGAACTCATATGCTTTTTAGATGGAGGTGATTCAGATGAGATAAACAGAAGGTATGAAGTTGTACTTTCCCCCGTTGTTTTTGCAAGTGCATCCTGTTGGTTATAATGTTCTTTTCACTCAGATATGCCGGAGCAATTCAATACTTTAAATTTTAATTGCTTTCAGCTACTAACTAGCGAAATTGTGAATATCTGTAGCAGGGATATGTATTAGTACAGTTCTTCTGTGCTGCAACAGATGTAACGTATTAACATTTCATATATGCTTACAGGTTAGCAAGAGTTCCTGAGATGATAAAAGAGGTTGCTAGAGTTCTGACTGGTGGTGAAGATCTTCCAAGCTTTTTGAGGAATCATTTTGTTGGCCTTCTTAATAGTATTGACAGAAAGATGCTCCATGCAGAAGACATTTCATTACATAAACAAGCCTTACAACGTATTGAGATGCTGATTAAAATGATGGGTTCTCACCTTACTACTTATGTGCCTAAACTGATGGTTCTTCTCATGCATGCTATTGGTAAAGAAGCCCTCCAGAGTGAGGGTCTTTCTGTACTGCATTTTTTCATTGTGCAGCTGGTAAAAGTATCGCCAGATAGCACCAAACATGTAATCTCTCAAGTTTTTGCTGCCCTTATTCCTTTTTTGGAGAGACAAGACGAAATTCCTAAACATCTAGATAAAGTGGTAAACATTTTGGAAGAACTTGTACTAAATAACAGGGCCGTTCTAAAGCTGCATATACGCGAGTTCCCTCCGTTGCCCAGCATTTCAGCTCTAATAGAAGTGAACAAAGCTATAGAAGAAGTGCGAGGGTCAATGAAATTGAAGGATCGATTGCGTGATGTCGTTGATGGTTTGAATCATGAGAGCTTAAATGTGAGATATATGGTACTTTGTGAGTTGAGCAAGTTGCTGACCCTGAAACAGGAAGAGGTTACAGCTCTGATAACCGCTGAAGGTGGTACAGATATGGATATTTTGAGTTCTTTAATTACATCCTTACTAAGAGGATGCGCAGAAGAATCAAGGACCGCAGTTGGACAGCGGCTGAAGTTGGTCTGTGCTGATTGCCTTGGGGCCCTGGGTGCGGTTGATCCTGCTAAACTGAAAGGATTTTCATGCCAACGCTTTAAAATTGAATGCTCCGATGATGACCTTATATATGAGTTAATTCACAAGCACCTTGCAAGGGCTTTTAGAGCTGCACCTGACACTGTAATTCAAGACTCAGCTGCATTGGCTATACAGGAACTGTTAAAGATTGCAGGTTGTGAGGCCTCTTTAGATGAGAATGCTTCTTCATCCACGTCAGAGACTCCAAAGGGCAAAGAGCCTTTAAATGTTACTGCATCTGGGATTAAGGGTACTGATGGTAGCAGTGAGATGAATAGAAGGGGTCAGAGATTATGGGATAGATTCTCCAATTATGTTAAAGAGATAATTGCCCCTTGCTTAACCTCTAGGTTTCAACTTCCCAATTTTGCTGATTCTTCATTTGTTGGCCCAATTTACAGGCCATCTATGTCATTCAGGAGATGGATATTCTCCTGGATAAGAAAGCTGACTGCACATGCCACTGGTTCTCGTAGCAGCATTTTCAATTCCTGTCGAGGTATTGTGCGTCATGATATGCAGACAGCAATATATCTGCTTCCATATCTGGTTCTTAATGCTGTTTGTCATGGCACGGAGGAGGCACGTCATGGCATAACAGAAGAAATCCTACATGTTCTTGATGTTGCAGCATCTGATAACAGTGGGGATGGAGCTCATGGAGTGAAGGGTGGGAAAATTGAAGTTTGCATTCAAGCTGTGTTCACTCTCCTTGATAATCTTGGTCAATGGGTGGATGACATTAAACAAGAATTAGCTCTTTCCCAGGCTTCTCAATCACTGGCTTCTAAGCAACAAGCATCCAAGACAAAGGATCAAACTCGTAACTCTTCTGCAGATCAGGAGCATCTCCTTGTACAATGTAAATATGTTTCAGAACTGTTGTCAGCAATTCCTAAGGTAACCCTTGCCAGGGCCTCCTTCAGGTGCCAGGCTTATGCAAGGTCTTTAATGTACTTTGAGTCATACGTGAGGGGAAAGTCAGGTTCTTTCAACCCTGCATCTGATAAAAGTGGCATCTTTGATGATGAAGACATTTCATATCTAATGGAAATATACAGCTGCCTAGATGAGCCTGATGGCCTTTCTGGCTTTGCATGTTTACGTAAATCTATGGGATTACAATTACAGGACCAGCTCTTAATAAACAAAAAGGCGGGAAACTGGGCAGAGGCTTTAACTTCTTGTGAACAAGCTTTGCAAATGGAACCAACATCAGTTCAAAGGCATTCTGATGTCCTTAACTGTTTGTTAAACATGTGTCACCTTCAGGCAATGGTTACTCATGTGGATGGCTTAATCTCTAGGGTTCCCCAGTACAAGAAAACATGGTGCATGCAAGGTGTGCAGGCAGCATGGAGGCTTGGCAGGTGGGATTTGATGGATGAATATCTTAGTGGAGCTGATGAAGAAGGTCTACTTTGTAGCAGTTCTGAAAGTAATGCCTCATTTGATATGGATGTTGCAAAGATTCTACAGGCAATGATGAAGAAGGATCAGTTCTCAGTTGCTGAAAAAATTGCCCTCTCAAAGCAAGCGCTCATTGCTCCTCTCGCTGCTGCAGGCATGGATTCCTATGTACGGGCCTACCCATTTGTTGTAAAACTTCACCTTCTACGGGAGCTTGAGGACTTTCACTCTCTTCTTGTTGATGATTCTTTCTTGGAGAAATCATTTCAACTGGGTGATCATGGGTTCTCCCAGTTGATGGAGAACTGGGAAAACCGTCTCAGGTTTACACAGCCGTCACTTTGGGCAAGAGAGCCACTTTTGGCCTTCCGCAGACTAGTTTTTGCTGCCAGTGCTTTGGGTGCTCAAGTTGGGAACTGCTGGCTTCAATATGCAAAACTCTGTCGCATGGCTGGTCATTATGAGACAGCAAACCAGGCGATTCTAGAAGCTCAAGCTACAGGTGGACCTAATGTTCACATGGAGAAGGCTAAACTTCTATGGAGCACCCGGCGATCTGATGGTGCCATTGCACAGTTGCAGCAGTCTCTCCTGAACATGCCTGTAGAGATTGTTGGTTCCTCTGCAATTTCATCAATTACTAGTCTTTCACTGGTTCCACTGAACCAGCCGCTGTTAGTTTGTGATACTCAAGCTTTGAATGAGAATCGAGATATTGCAAAGACCCTACTCCTCTATACTAGGTGGATCCAACACACTAGACAAAAGCAGAAAGAAGATGTATTATGTCTTTATACGAGGGTGAGGGAACTGCAGCCCAAGTGGGAGAAAGGATATTTCTACATTGCTAAGTATTGTGAGGAGTTGCTTGCTGATGCCAGGAAACGCCAGGAAGAAAACATAGAACTTAGTGCAAGGAAAATGCCATCAAATAGTGCTAATGTTGGTTCTCCAAATTTAAGCACTGAGAAGCCTTGGTGGTCGTATGTACCTGATGTACTGTTATTTTATGCAAGGGGGCTTCTTAAGGGTCACAAAAATCTCTTTCAAGCACTTCCAAGATTGTTAACCCTATGGTTTGACTTTGGAAGTATGTATCTAACATGTGGCACAGCTTCCAGTAAAGAGTTGAAAAAAACTCATGAGAAGGTAGCTATTGTATGTCGAAGATGAACTTAAATTTGTTTAGTTACATATAAACTTTGATTTCTCCATTTTAAGTTCCTTTCTTATTTTGTTTAGGTAATAAAAATCATGCAAGGATGTTTGAAGGATTTGCCAACGTACCAGTGGTTAACAGTACTACCACAGTTGGTTTCCAGAATTTGCCACCAGAATGATGAAGTTGTTCGATTGGTCAAAAACATAATAACAACTGTTCTCCGGCAATACCCACAACAAGCGCTCTGGATTATGGCGGCAGTTTCAAAATCAACTGTTCCTTCAAGGCGGGAGGCAGCTGCAGAAATCCTACAGGCTGCACGAAAAGGGTTTAGCCAAGGAAATACTGGTAGCAATCTATTTGTTCAGTTTGCAAGTCTGATTGATCACTTAATTAAGTTGTGCTTCCATCCTGGTCAGTCAAAGGCAAAAGCGATTAATATCTCAACTGAATTTAGTGCCTTAAAGAGGATGATGCCCCTGGGAATTATCATGCCAATTCAGCAGTCTCTAACTGTTAGCCTACCAACGTATGACGGGAAGCTCAGTGACTCACTTAGATCTGATATTTTTTCGGCGACTGATCTTCCTACAATATCAGGAATTGGTGATGAGGCTGAGATTCTTTCATCTCTTCAACGGCCTAAAAAAGTAGGTTCTATATCTTATCATACTTGTAATTCAAGTGATTAATCTGTGGTATGCCATAGCAGGGAATATATTGAGAAGGCATCATATTACCAAATTTCTTATGCATGCTGGTTTGCCCTCCTAAATGCTGTTAAATATATGAACTAGCAGAATAAACCCTCCCACCCCCTTTTTTCTAACTTAATAAAAAGCTAAAATCACCAATCACCATCTGGAAATCAATTCTAAATTTACGTGCTGAGTCCAAATACTGACCGGATAGATTTCTAATATAACTTGTGGTAAAGCGCAAAAACTGTGGATTTGGAGAAGATTTCTGGGGAGTTTTCTTTTTCCTATTGTCTCTTGGGCATGTCCTGTGAACTGTCTATTATTTATGTCATTAGACTCATTACACATCATCTTTGTAATATTTAATCATTCTCTTTGGCATTTCAGATTGTTTTATTAGGCAGTGATGGCATTGAACGCCCATTCCTTTGCAAACCCAAGGATGACCTTAGGAAAGATGCCCGCATGATGGAGTTCACTGCAATGATAAACCGTTTGCTGTCTAAATACCCAGAAAGCCGTCTGAGGAAACTCTACATTCGCACCTTTGCGGTAATTCCTTTGACAGAGGACTGTGGTATGATAGAATGGGTGCCTCACACTCGTGGACTTCGGCATATACTTCAAGACATATATATAAACTGTGGAAAATTTGATAGGCAAAAGACAAATCCTCATATCAAACGGATTTATGATCAATGCCAAGGTAAAATACTAGAAGATGTGATGCTGAAGGACAAAATTCTTCCAATGTTCCCCCCAGTATTCCATAAATGGTTCTTGACCACTTTTTCTGAGCCAGCTGCTTGGTTTAGGGCTCGGATTGCTTATGCACATACCACTGCAGTTTGGTCCATGGTTGGCCATATTGTAGGGCTGGGTGATAGACACGGTGAAAACATTCTTTTTGATTCTACAACAGGAGACTGTGTTCATGTTGATTTCAGTTGCTTATTTGACAAAGGCTTGCAGTTGGAGAAGCCTGAGCTGGTGCCTTTCAGGTTGACTCAGGTGAGAGAAGCGTATGCATAAATGTTGTTTCCCGTGGCAAGTTTTCTAATACTGTCTTTTTTTTCTTGGAGCAAAAAAGTAAACTTAACTATATTTTATTGGGCTGTTTATACATTGGTTGATGAGTACCTCTCCTTCTGCAAAAAGAAAATAAAAAGATAACATCTGTATACGAAAATAAAAAATAAAGTCATGGTGTGCTGGTTATCAAAATTATATAACATGACTAGAGTATTTTAGTCTGAGCACAATTAATACTTCATCTACTAACGATTGATATATAATCATATCCAGTCTTAGTTGTTTCTTATTACTGGTATTTAATTTCATGGGGACTGTTATGACACCTGCAGAATATGATTGATGGCTTGGGCATCACTGGTTATGAGGGAATCTTTTTGAGGGTCTGTGAAATCACACTTTCAGTACTGAGGATGCATAGGGAGACTTTAATGAGCGTTCTTGAAACTTTCGTCCATGATCCTCTTGTGGAATGGACAAAATCACACAAGTCCAGTGGAGTAGAAGTTCAGAATCCACATGCACAGGTTTCAATCTTTCGTTATCTCCTATTGACGTTGTTGTGACAGGTTGACCTTAACAATCGTACTTTCTTTTTAAATGTAAAGGTAATAATGGCATTGATATATCATTTCATAATTGATCTAAGTTGGGATTTTCGCAAGGCCTACCATGTCGAACTGTTGCAAGTTGACTAAAACGCATTTCTTAGAGTAAATTGTCCCTAGAAGACAGAATAACCCTGTATTATTATTGCATTGACATTATAGGTCCACTGTAGTGTTTCTTGGTCTTTCATAAGCAATATCCGCCTGATAGAATAGGAGCAAGGATTTTCTTTATGCAATGACCATTGGCATTGAATTATAATCTGAAATTTTTATAAATTTTATGCATCTTTTTAAAATAATATCCAACTGATGAATGTGGAAGTATATTAACGGGTTGGGATGGAGTAAGAAATTTTTTACGGTAGTGATGCTGTTCCGTTGCACATTTTAACTGAATTGATAAGTTTTGATGTCCCTTTCCTTAAAGTTACCTGCATATGGATTTAAGATCAGAAGTTGCATTTGTGATCCATGGTTTGTAAAGCAATCACTAAATTGTGTTATATATCAACATTTCAGCGAGCAATCAGTAACATTGAGGCAAGGTTGCAAGGAGTAGTTGTTGGTGTCGGAGCGGCACCATCTTTGCCACTGGCCGTAGAAGGTCAGGCTCGTCGATTAATAGCTGAAGCAGTCGCCCACAAAAATCTTGGAAAGATGTATATCTGGTGGATGCCTTGGTTTTGAAGTGTAATTGATCAAGGGTTCTCCTGTTTTATAATGAAGCGTTTGTGCTTCATCAGATATTTTCTGAAGCAGCCTTATGAAAAATCTTAGAAATATGCGGTTGGCTTTTGAAGGGTTCGTTACTAAAGATTCCTGCAGTGTATTTTTTGTTCAGGTATGCTCGTATTTCTCTGTTGTTAAGGTCTTTTTTCAATGCTATAATGTCTTTGATATTGACAATGGAATGCGGAAGACATTAGGTTCATAGTGTTGTTTGCTGTACTATTTTGCATCATTCACACATGAGGTGAAGGAATTCGATCAGCGTAGATGACTAACAGATCATGAAATTTTTTTTTATAGCTAATTGAAGTAAATATTGATTAGGGAATGTTATCAATGTAATATTAGCATCAGGATTTGATGCCTGTGCGGTTAAGGAGGCTACACCAAAAGATTGTAGGCGCACAAAATACAATTTTCTTACAATGTTATCGGAGACTAGGGCTTGTAACAAAATAACCAAGAAATGTGGCATCGCCATTCCACATGGAAGACAATATTTAATGTATCTTTGGTATTCCTTAAATTTTATCTGTTTTCGCATTTTCGCTATGATGATGTTCTGTTTCGGAAATGAGTTTTTGATTTCTATTCTGCTATGATGACGCTTTGTGATAAGAAATGCCATTCTCGTGTTGTCTTGCTACCAGATACTGTAGGAATCTGAACGGTCCAACTGAACTTGACAAACCCGGAGTTAGCCAACAGCAAAAAACTAGACAGAGATTATTGTTTGGGTGGTATTATGGCTTTATGGTTCAGTAGATCCATCAAAAGAGGCCTCAATTGTACAGTTTTTCCACTCTTAACAGATGAATGTGCTCCGTATCATCCCCTTACTGTGACGACTTGCTTGCTCAGTAGCCATTTTGTGTGGTGGAGGGGTTAGGATTCGACGAGCGTAAACCATTCTCTGCATATGTGATGTTATTTTGGAGATATCGACGATAATGTGTATACTTCATGCGTACTTTCACTTGACAATTACTACATGTATCCCTATCAAGCTCCTTTGATGGTATTTTTGGATGAAGCTGGAAAAGCCAGTTTTGCTATCCAATTTTTGTGGATGCAAACATGTAATTGACTGCAACTTCTAGAGTAAATATTTCTGTATCAAAAGCTTGATTAGATTTTCAACTAGAGGGGTGTTTAAGGACCACTTTGAAGTGCTCTTCGAAAAAGCACTTGTTAGATGCTTCTTCGAGGAATCACTTGGATTTGTTTCTACTGAAAGTACTTTTAGCAGCAGCACTTATAAGCTTTTCCACAAGAGCAACTCCACTCGAACATAACCAGCCCTTCACAGCTCTCCCCTTGGCAATGAAACAACCAACATTCTTCCTGTCGATTCTCATCGGACTTCCTGCATCATCACCTTAACCAGAACTTTAACCGGCGGCTCCCCTCTAACACTGTTGTGCTTCCCCAACCCGTAAACAACGACAACCTCCGTCGGGATCACACATTCCCCACAGTTAAACTTGTGTCTCATTGCCTCAAACCACTCCAACATTATCAAGTAAAGCGAACCCAAATGCAAACCATGCAAATCCAACTTGGCCTCCAAAGACGCCCACACCATCAACTCCTCCAAAACCATTGATCCAACCCAACTCTTTAACCACCATTCCCTCATCACCATTCAAAACCCCATTGAGTTCTTCAATCGAACACGGAACACCTTCGAGTCTTGCAGCATTGCCATGATCATAGGGCACGAATTGAAGACCAAACTATAAGTCCTAATAGAGAAAGGAAAGGCTCACATTTTACATTTTTCGGAGCCACAGAACCATTGCGGCCAGCTTATGTACTGTTATTCAATATGTATGCTGATGTTTGACAGTGGGATGATGCAGCTGATGAGAGATTGATGATGGAAAATAGTAATGAAAGAAAGCACGAGCCTATAGTAGGGTAGAGTCTTCCCCGTGTTGGAACCCCATTCTGTCCCACATCGGACAGAGGAAAGGACAAAGACCAATTTATATAGAATTACCACACTTTAATTAATACCGAGGTTTTTTGTGATAAAACCTCTCAATGTCTCAAACTGGATAGACAGCTGTGGGCTGTTATGCAGACGCAATGACCTTTGATGATTAGAGTCACTTTGGGTCAACCAGTTATAAATTATATTGGAATGCTCCCTCGAGCCGCTTTGGGTCACTTTGGGTCCTCCACTCCCTCCACCATCTCTCCCAAGAAATCTCTTCCCTCGAGCCGCTCCAATTCCTCTGTAAGGATTTTCATGTGCTCATTCCATGAAGTCAGTTACTCAGTGCCTCAGACTGGATAGACAGCTGTGGGCTGTTATGCAGACGCAATGACCACGCAGACGCAATGACCTTTGATGATTAGAGTCACTTTGGGTCAACCAGTTATAAATTATATTGGAATGCTCACTTTGGGTCCTCCACTCCCTCCACCATCTCTCCCTCGAGCCGCTCCAATTCCTCCGTAAGGATTTTCATGTGCTGATTCCATGAAGTCAGTTACTCAGTGCCTCAGACTGGATAGACAACTGTGGGCTGTTATGCAGACGCAATGAGCTTTGATGATTAGAGTCACTTTGGGTCAACCCGTTTATAAATTATATTGGAATGCTCCTCGAGCTGCTTTGAGTCACTTTGGGTCCTCCACTCCCTCCACCATCTCTCCCAAGAAATCTCCTCCCTCGACCCGCTCCAATTCCTCTTGCGCCGCACCTCCCACTCCGTGATCCCCATGTCAACCCTCATCTCCATCATCCCTCCTTAGTGCAGAAATTAGGAGAGACAGAAGCCACCTCCTGCAGGTGTTTAGGTTCAATGGTAACAGACTCTTTCTTCAAAGATTGTCCTGACAAACCTTTGAAATTTCCTGCAGAGAGGAGCTCAAGAGTATCCAGGAAGAGTTCCAGAACCAGACGGAGGAGAAATCCAAGTCGCAGCTCCTTGTCGTCTGCACCCTTTTATACATCCTTGCAGTTAATGTGTAATTGTATCGGAATGCAAAAAAAAAAAAAAAAAATTAAGAAAAAGAAAAGAAACGGGTGACCCGCTTAACGGGTCGGATTGAACCCAACCCGTTTACATGTCTAAGTATGAACACTTTATGAGGTGTCAATCTGGTGTATATGAAGGTCAGTGACGGAAACAGGTGAGAAGCAGGTACATTGCTAATTTAACCTCTGCCAAGTCCTTCTCGGTGAAGTATGTTAAATATGTTGTCTATCTACTCTTCAACCTTGGTTGTTGTTTCTGATCATAACGGTTTTCTTGTTCATAGAATATTGGAGTTGTACATATTCTACTTTCTTGTTTGGATGACAGAAATTTCCTTAGAAAGGCCAAGAAGAAACTGTTAGATATTCCAAAATCATTAGACAAGACGTTGATTGAAATAACAAAGTTGCTGAAAATACAGTCTGTTTCTGAAAATATAACCGTGGAGCCAAAAATAATCAAGAGACGACACGTGGATTTTTGGGTAAAAAGGAGAAAATTACCCTTGAGACACATCAGGATTCTTACGCGCGAGCAGTGGACAATCATCCATCAATCAAGTAAAAAATACTCAAAATAGGTAACAAATTCAAAGTTATTTCATCCATCATCATCCTATATTTTCCACAAGGTAATTATTTCATAACCTTCGAAACATTTCATATAAATTGAGTTAATTGGCTAATTAATGGATTTATTCCTAATTAATCCATTAATTACCAATTAAATCATCCATTTCACACAAAAATACCCCAAAGGGCTGGCCACCTTTTCTCATAAGGGGGACCGGCCATGCTATATAGAGTCCCTATATCCTTGTGGTTAGTGGAGAATAGCCATCGTGTCGTAAAATTGAGATTATTTCGTTTTTCTATATATTGAACCCCATTTTCTCTAAAAACAGAGGTCCACACTCTTGCAAAACTCAAAAAACTCTCTAAACATTTTTTTCTCTAAATTCTAACTTTGGCATCGGAGGTTCTTCGACCAAAGCCCTATTCATCGTGGGCGCGTGAGGCTTTTGGCCTTAACCAAATGTGTTAATTATTTTGTAGGTGCAATTTTGTCCAAGATCAAGGAGGAACAAATGTGCATCCACAATAACTAGTATTATTTTCTTTGGTAACCTAAGTATTACTTTGTAATGAAAAACGAAATTGAGACCTCAATGAATATGGTTTTGTCTTAAATGATTGTCAGCTTCTGAATTATTTTCATGTAAATTGTTCTTTATGTAAAGTAATTTTCTTTTGCACTTAACGATCATGACTTCTGCTTCTATGATAAAATCTTGAATGTCGTTTAGTTTTCACGACAGTTTAGTTTAGTATAGTTTTTTTTTTTTTAATGTTTAAGAGATTCATCCTTCATCTCTTAGTTTTTTTCCCCTTATATTCTCAACGCATGATTGTTTTTAAATAAAGAAAATTTAATTTTACAAATAAAATTGGATGTCAATCATCCTAAGTTGTCTCAACTATAAGAACATGCATTTTCAATACACTCACTAAACAGATCCCAAAGTTGATACTGTTACAACTTACATATATGATCAATACTTTTCTTTTGAATGCTACCCAACTACCTAATATTGGTACAAAATCTAGTATTCATAACCCAACTATTTTAACTATAAATTATGTATATTGAAAAGGAGGGTTTAGTATTCATAACCCAACTATTTTAACTCTAAATTGTGTTGGGCGAAACTGTGGGACTGACTCGTTTTCACTCGTTCGAGTCTATTAAAAGTCAAAGATGCTTGGAACAAAGATCCAACCATACAACAATTAGACAGGACACCCATTGTGAGACACGCTGTCATCAACCATACGCGAACAACGGATTTAATTTTAGTTTGTTGGTTGATCAAATTTATGGGTTTGGTTGGCGATAATTGTGGAGTGGTTTACTTTTTGTCATTGGAATTTATGGTATTGAATTTATTGGATCGTAAATTAGGAATTATTTTCCTCTTCTGGTTGAGCTTGGAGTTTTCGGAATTGGTGAGTTGAGTTTTTGGGTTGGCTTGTTTGATGGATTGGAGTCCCAATGTGAGAACATAGTAAATTTCACACAACGGATTTGCTGTTTTTGATTGTTGTGTTTTTTTGGCATATTTAAAAGTTTGATTGTGGTTACAAGTTACAACTCGAAAATATATTCTTTTTTTCCAAGAACATTATGCTGAAGCCAATTGTAGGAGCTCTTCGTTTGTTTCCTTAATCTAGTGACACTTCTGAAAACATAAAAGGACGAGTTTATGATTTGTTCACGATACTTCGCACGTGTGTATTGAGTCTTATTTCCAGAACATTGTGCCGAAACTAAATTAGCTGCAATCTTTTTGGTCTCCTCCAACATATCTTGTATTGTATGACTACAACCATTGCAAATGTAAATTGACACCAATACCATCACAATTAATAGACGAAACAACTATAGAAACAAAGAACATTTTCTCTAATATTACTTGTATGTTGTGATCCATATAGAATACTTAAATATCTACTATATTTCTTTATCTCACTAAGTAAGTGTGAATTTCAGGCTGACATGCCATATACATTCCACAAGGATAAAAATGATAAACGTGTGATTCACTTAACGATGAAATGGCGTGGATAATACAGCATAACCTCGATAATTTAATACCCAACATACTAATAACGTCAGCCAAATAATTTTTTTGGCCAGTCCTGATTTAGGGATAACGTCCTAAATTAATAATTTGCTAAATTTATAAGATAATACATCATAAAAAATTCATATAGATCTCACGAAATATATGAATTAATAATTTCATGATACAATAAACAATCTATATTTAGAAAAGATCAATAGATTACGAATTTTACTTAGTTAAACAAATACATAATTTTTTTTTTGAGAAGGACTACATCAAATTATTAATTCATAAAATGAGAAACTAAAAACAATTTACAATATTTAAGAAAATAAAGAATACGTTGGTAAATGTAATGAAATGGTAGTAAATGTATGCAATTGAAATATGTTTTAATGATGTTGTATGAGATTGCAATTGCACCCAAACCTAAAAGAATAAAATATAATTTACCCAATTTTTATTTAATGGATTAATTAATAATTGATTAATTATCAGTTATTTAATATTCACTAAATTAATAGATTTTTCTTGGTGCCAGGCTATTCATTTATAAAGGTTTAATTGTATAGGAGGACGAGGCACAAATTAACTTGTAACCAAGAAGGAAAACTAATGAAAATAGCTTGAAAACTTTGAGTTTTAACAATAAAGACAAAATAAAGGGTAAAGTGAATAGTACCAGGATTGACTTTTTAGTGTAAAAATGTGGTTTTTCGTTAAAGTGAATATTACCGGAAGATTTTCGTTAAAGTTCCTTGATAATAAAGAAGTTGCTTAAGCAAAAGACAAAATATCACAATGAAGCAACTCTAGTCATCCCCATGAGGATCCTCTCCGGATCCCCTTTGTGAGGATCCTAGAAATCCTTAAATTGTATTCGTTCATCATGCATCGTGCGATCAGTTTTTGTCAGATACTATTCACATTTAATTTTAAATAAAAGTATTTAAAATGATTTCTGGCCATATGATGAACAAACACTATTTAAGGATCCCAGGGATCCCTTCAAAGAGAATCCTCATTCCATTTGTGCCTCATCCATAAGATATATCACATAGGGATGACAACGGTTGGTTAGGAGATGGAAATGACATATCCATCCCATAACTTGAAAGCTAATCATATTCATAACTGCAAATTAACCATCGTGGATTATCCATACCATACCTATTGGGTAACAGATTCCCCATCAACTAACGTTTAGGGGTGTGCTACACACCCCTTTTTCTTCTCACACACCCTTGTTAATTTCTATCCGTTAGATCTTCTTCATTTCATCCGATCTGATGGCCGAAAATTAGAAGGGTGTGTGAGAAGTAAAAAGGGGTGTGTGGATATCACACCCCAACGTTTATATTCATCTTCGTCAATAGAAAAACATTATTCGTTCAACTTACGCATTATAATTTAATAGATACTAATCCCGTCATCAAATATCCACATCCAAACAACAAAAAACATAACAATATTTTATGGAAGTGTTCATGGTAAAAAAATGATCAAATAATTTCAATACTTGTGAATATACATATATGTGTGTGTGTATATTATTTGGGACAGATTCGGGGATGGATACGGATTTGGGACCCATATAACCATATCCAAAACCGTAATCGAATCATACACGGTTTTTCCCCATAACTGAAAAATAATTGAGTTTTCATACCCAAATCCAACCTATTCGGATAGTTATCCATAGTTATATGTGTGAACACGGAAAATTCCTGAAATGAAAGAGACAAGAACGACGTGCACAAACAAATATTTGTATTTGATGATTTTGGGTTACAATCTCTCTCTATTTTGATCCTCTGATTCGATCTCCGTAAGGTGTTGATTTGTGGATGTTTCGTTGATCCAAGGGCCGTTGAGGCTTGATCTTGGATGAACTGTTGGAAGTTTCTTCAAAGGGCCGTGGGCTTGATCTTTGAAGGTGGATTTGAGCGGATCTTCAAGGAGCCGTTGGGGCTTGATCTTGAGGATGAATGTTTCTTTAAGGGCCGTTTGAGGCTTGATCTTGAATAACGGTGATGAGCGGATCTTCAAGGGCGTTTGGGCTTGATCTTGAAGAACAGTGATGAACGGATCTTCAAGGGCTTTTAGGCTTGATCTTGAAGAACGGTTGGATGTGTGGATTTGTCGACGTTTGTTGATCCAAAGGGCCGTTGGGGCTTGATCTTGGATGAACGGATGATTGTTGATCCAAGGGCCGTCGGGGCTTGATCTTGAATTGGTGAAAGGTTGATTCAAGGGCCGTCGTGGCTTGATCTTGAATTGGTGGATGATTGTTGATCCAAAAGGCCGTTGGGGCTTGATCTTGAGATGAACGATGAACGAAGAACGAAGAACACTTCCTTCAAGGGCCGTTGGGGCTTGATCTTGAATTGGTGGATGATTGTTGATCCAAAGGGCCGTTGGGGCTTGATCTTGGAAGAATGATGAACGAAGAACGAAGAACACTTCCTTCAAGGGCCGTCGGGGCTTGATCTTGAATTGGTGGATGATTGTTGATCCAAAGGGCCGTTGGGGCTTGATCTTGGAAGAACGATGAACGAAGAACGAAGAGAGCTTTCTTGATTTTTCGGGAACCTGGATGCTTGAGAGCTTCGGAGTTTCAGAGCTTCAGAGCTTCAGAGCTTCAAAAATTTTGCCTAATGATTTTGGTTTTTTTAAATGAATGAATTAGCCTTCTATTTATAGAAATTTCCAAGGCCTAATTTTGAATATAATATCCCAGATGAAATAAGTCGTTTCTGCCAGGTGTTGACATGTGTCCTGTTTGATGACTTTTCCAACTATTTCGATTTTTTGTTTAGACACACGCTACGTGTAAAATTTATGTAATACATGAGCGTTGAAACTTTGATTTATCGGTCAACATTTATTTACTGAAATTTCGATGTCTACAATAGGATTTAAGAATTGTCATCCCTAATATCACATAGTCAATGAAATAACAATTGAAAATAAACTCAAATTAAGAGCTTGACAGAGAAAGACATTCAGGATATGACGAGTAAATGTAGCGCTTCGAATTAACTAAAATCCATACATAAGATACATCAAATAATCAATGCAATAACAACTAAAAATAAACTCTAGTTCATAAGTGAACTAGTCCAATAGATAACTAAATTAACAATAAAAGGTCACAGATCCTACTATCAAGCGCCCTTTGTACAACTAGGGGTGATATATTTTGCTAAATTATCGTATCAACCGAATTACCGATTGTATTATATTAAATTTGTGACAAAATTTATACCAACTAGTAATGGTAAAGTATTCGTATCAAACTATACATAAGGGTATGCAAAAGACAAAATCCATTACCGGTGGAACCGAACCGATATTATTAATATTATACTATATATATAAGTAGCTTCCAGGAAAAGAGATTCACATGTTTTTATAAAAAAAATGGAGATTAGTTGTGAGGTTTATACCACATCGAATTTTAACGATCTGAATAATCTATTTTTCAAGTTACATCTCATAGATCATCATTACAAAATATTAGTTAAATCGAAAATATTTAAGACATCTAATTGGATTAAAAAAATGAACTAATACTTTGTTATATAAGAAATAATGAAATGTTATCTTGATAATTAAATAGGTAAATAGTTTCAAATTGAATTGAATTTTTGTAAAATTAATCTATAAATCGAGACTTACAAAATAGACTATTCGAATCATTGAAGTTTGATATAAAATAAGCCCACACTTAATTCTAATTTTTTGAAAAAAATAAGAATATTTTTGCATAGAGGGCCTGATATATATAAAAATTATTATTATTGTGTATTATACTTTTTCCTGGTCTGGCATCTCAATCTTTCTCAGTGTGTTTGTTTCCAGTTTCCCCTATAAAAAAACCCTCATCTTTTTCTCGCGACTTCGTCTTTCTCTCATCTTGGCGGTGAGTTCATCTCCGTTTCTCCCGTTTCTGGTGACTCTCTCTCCTCAGTCCATCTCATCTTCTCCTTCATCAGTCGCGACTCGCTCCGATTCCACCGAGTCATCATCTACGGATCATCGATCAATTCGATCAGAGTAATTTGATTGCTGCTACTGCGAGTTCTGACGATGAACACGAGGCATCGAACAAGCATCGACAAGGCTGTCGTCAATGTTTGGCAGCGGGAGGTCGGCCAGCTCTCCGCCAGAAATTTCAAGCACCGCCTCGCCGGCTCTGAGGTATCTTATCCTCTGGATAATCTTATCCCCCATTTTTATTATTATCATTATTATTATCGGATTTACATTGGAAGTAATTTGATCTATTTCTGACAAGGAAAAAGAAATATAGATTCACTCCTCAAAATCAGAAGAAGCTTTTCGTCTCCTTGATGGTGGAAGTTTGAACATTTTTTGAACAAAAAGAACAATCTCTATCGCTTCTGATATTCAACGGATTCTTTTCTTTTGGTTTAGTGATTTCTGATATGGGAGTTGAAATGAATTCATGCATTGGGTTTTTGGATTATGTGTGTTTTGCTTTTATGGATAAAATTAAGATCATATTTGTGTGATGCTAGATTAAAGTTGGATTTTTATTCTTTCTTGCTATGTTGTATTGAGGAACTCACTGATAGTAGCGAAATTCGATGCGTTATGGCTGTGAAATTTGTATTCAAGGTTGTGGATATGAGTTCTTGTTCTAATCTCTTCAGGAGAATTTGAGTGTGGTGTGTCATGCATGGAGTTGAAGAGGCTCATATCACATTTGTACTGAAGGTTGTGGATATCATTTTTCAGGATCTCGTGCTCCGACTTGAAATCTTTCGGAAGCTAGAGAAGCATAAAGGATGTGTGAACACTGTAAGCTTCAATGCCGATGGTGATATTCTGGTTTCGGGCTCTGATGACAGGCGGGTTATCCTATGGAATTGGGAAACTGGGAAAGCTCAGCTTTCTTTCCATTCCGGTCATAATAATAATATATTCCAAGCAAAGATCATGCCTTATACCGATGATCGCACAATTGTTACTTGTGCTGCTGATGGGCAGGTACTTTGTTTATTTAAAGCAGTGTCATCATGCCATGGAACATCCATGTTTCGTTAAAATAATCCTAGTATGTGTATTTGATGTTTATAGGTGAGACGTTCTCAAATTCTAGAGCGGGGACAAGTGAATACTTCATTGTTGGGCAGACATATGGGCCGTGCTCATAAGTTGGCCGTTGAGCCTGGGAGTCCTCATATTTTTTACACCTGTGGTGAAGATGGATTGGTGCAACATGTGAGTTATAATTTCCTTTGCTAGTCATAAACACTAATACGTCATCTTTTAATTTGCGATGTTATGTGTTCTTGCACAAGCCGAAAATTGGTAAACTGTACTCAAGAGGATGAGGTCCTTTTCTAGCATTTTTGTTGACTTCTAAACTTTCAAAATTTAATGGCTCATTGAGTCTCTCTAGATGAGAATGAGCAAATTTATGTGGTAAGCTCTTACAATTCTTAATGATGGTGGTGATGTTGGTAGTGCTTTTTTTTTAAATGCTTGGCCTTTTTTTTCCTTGTTCTGTTGTGCTATACAGCCATGTGACTTGGGTTTTACTTTACAGTTTGATCTGAGGACTGATGCTGCCACAGAACTTTTCACGTGCAAACCTCTTGATAATAGGAGTTACATGCCAGCCATCCATCTAAATGCAATTGCAATTGACCCAAGAAACCCAAATTTCTTTGCAGTGGCAGGTGCTGATGAATATGCACGACTTTTTGATATCCGTAAGTATAACTGGGATGGGTCATCTGATGTTGGCCAACCTGCAGACTTCTATTGCCCACCACACTTGATTGGTGATGTACAAGTGGGAATTACAGGATTGGCCTTCTCAGAACAGAGCGAACTTCTTGTCTCATATAATGATGAGTTCATATATCTTTTTACTCGAGATATGGGATTGGGACCTAATCCAATTCCATCCTCTCCAGTTTCTATGGGAAGTGATGCAAGTGAAACGAGTGGTGATCATCAGTGTGAAAAATCTCCATCAACTATGGATGTTGATAAAAGATTTGGTCCTCAGGATTACAAGGGTCATAGGAACTGTGAGACAGTAAAAGGTGTGAACTTCTTTGGGCCTAATTGTGAGTATGTTGTGAGCGGGTCTGATTGTGGGCGGATATTCATATGGAAGAAAAAGGGTGGGGAGCTGATTCGTGTTATGGAAGCGGATAAGCATGTGGTAAATTGCATCGAGTCTCATCCTCACACCACAGTTCTTGCAAGCAGTGGAATTGAAAATGACATAAAGATGTGGACTCCCAAGGCCAATGAGAGAGCTATTCTGCCTCAGAACATCGAGCAGGTATGCTTTGTTATCCTAAACTATTTCTTTTACTTGAAAAATCTCTTTTAAGGTTTAGATTTTGCTTCATGGACCAACTTGCATGACCTATGAAAAGTAAATTTTTCTCATCCTTCTTTTATATTCTTTTATATGGTGCTTGCATCACCTGTTCTTCTGAGTCTCGGATGATGATGTTGATGGCATTGAAATTAACATTTCTCCTCACGGGAAAGTGGAAAATGGGATGGGAGTGGGAGGCTCAGAATGCGGCATTTTCATTTATTCCAAAACAATTAGTTGTTTGTTACTTGTGGTAATTTTTATTTTGTGTTTGCTCAAAAGAGGTCGCACTTGGTGCGATGGCAAATGCCTTCGTCCATGAGCGGTAGGTCTCGGGTTCAAGACTTGGGAGCAGCCTCTCCATAAATGGGGGTAAGGCTAGCCGACATTCACCTCTCCCAAACCCTGCTTGCACTGGGTACGACCTTTTTTTTTTTGCTCAAAAGACCATAATTTGCATTTTCGACATTTAGGCGTTTATTGTTTAATACATGCTTCGGAGAGAACTCTTCTTTCTAAACCCCCAATATCGCTTAGAGATTCAGGTGGGGTCTATAAAGCTGATTTGGTGCAGCTTCATGGGGTTGCTGACCCTACTAGGTAGTCCTAGAAACGCCTGTGTGTATGCCAATGTTGGTACTATGATGTTAATAAACAATTAGATACAGACTAGGGTTATAATACCGATGCTAGAACCTATATGGGCAGCAGAGGAACTGATTTCTCTGCTGTTATTTGTGTGGTAAAGGTCGTGATACCTGGCCGAATAATGTGGTATGCTAGTGAGGAGGAGGAGGATGAGGATGATGATGAATATTTTTCAGAAGACAATATTTTTGATGATGATGATTATGATGACAATGACGATGACGATGACTGCGACGAAGATGACGATGATGATTTAGATGACTATGCAGGTGGCATCGATTGAATGTCATGTTGATGATACAACGCTAGAAGTTTTCTTGATGGTTATCATGATGCTAATGATGGTCGTAATTTTATAATTGTGTCCAGAAGAAACCGAAGGCTAGGGGCTGGATGTACCGCTTATCGTCCCCTCAGAATTTGATGATGCAACTATTTTCACTGCAAAGGCAGAGTGAAAGCCCGGATCGCACGGGGGAGAACTCATCTTCCGGTCGGGACCTTCTAGAGCTAATACTGACATTTGAGGCAAACAATGATGATTCTTCAGGCGATGAAGGAGACGCCGCTAGCCTGGATGATTTGTTTAGTTGAGTCATGAGTGGCAATGAAGCCTATGAATTGTTGATAGTAATTGTACATAATTAGGGTCTAAGTTATACTCTTTGGATAATTTTCATGTTTGCTGGATCTTATATTTCATGTTATTTCTCTATTCATAAGTGGTTTTCTAATATTTTCTATTTGTGCTTGAGTTTTGAGATTATGTATTTGTTTTCTGTATTAATCTAGCGTTCCCTGAGTGTCTTACTTAACCAATAAGGAAACTTATCGTTTTCAATTCTCTTTACAATGGTAGGATTAGAAGAGAGAATGTTCTGGCTCATTTTGGTCCTACGGATTTTAGCAGGTGAATTATATCATTTAGTTCTTTGGACACCCTTGTTACATTTAAGACATTAAGAAGTTAAAGAAAATAAGAAAATGAGAGGGAGGACCTAGCTATGCACTGGTAACCGTCATCACATTCTTCTGCTTCTCTATAAGCCTTTTAATGGAAGAGATTTCTATTTTTAATAAAAAGAGAATTAGTTGTGGGTGTCCACGCCACATTGAATTTTAACGATATGAACTCTCTATTTTTCAACTTGCACCTCGCAGGTTATCCTTTTAAAATATTAGCTAAATTTGAAATATCTGAGGCATTTAACTGAGTTCAAAGAAATTGATGTACACTTTGTTCTTTAAGAAATATTGAAATTTCATCGTGATAATTAAATAGGCAAATGGTTTCGGATTAAGTTGAATTTTTGTAACGATGATCTATGAATCGAGACTTATAAAATAGATGGTTCAGATCGTTAAAATTCGATGTAAAGTGGATCTCACAACTAATCCCCATTTTTAAAAAAAAATTGAGATCCCTTATCCCAAAAGGCCTGTATACGTATGTGCGTGTGTGTATATATAAATGCAGTGTACATTTGAGAAACTCCATCATCCTACTCTTTCTGCGCCTTCCATCTTATTCCTAGATAATCATGGTCAACTGATTTATGATCTTAAGAATAAATTTCCCAGCAGGAACCAGTGAGAATTAGGGGTAATGTTAGGCAGACAAAATTTGCAAACTAAATGATGTGTTATCAATAGAAATGAACACATTTATCAACGCTTAAGTAATAAACCAATTATAAATTTCCATGTCCTTATTTTCTAAAATTTTGTCTACAAATTTAGTCTCTATAGCATCCCCGAGAATTAGAGGTCAGGATTCCAACTTTTCAACACATGGCGGATGCGGCATTTATCAGGCTGCCTCACTATACAAATTTGATCTCCAATTTTATCATCAGAGTCCTGGTTCCGGTACCATTGTCCCTAAGGCCCAAGTCTCATTCTTCACCTGCAAGTTATGCACATTGAATCCCACGGTTAGAATATAATCTTGGTGGTTAAACCGAGGTATAATTCTAGTATATACATTCTCTGCAGACTGCAGCCTAGACCTGTATGTCTGCTACACAAAACGCAACGACGATATGTAGTCAGTCACAGGATCTTCAAGAACTCAGGTCTTGAAAATCTCTTGCTCCATATAAACAAATATCGCGCTGAGCGATTTGATCGTGACGTTGCAACTGAACACTGTATCAACGCAATAGGTACTATGTAGGCTCCAAGCATTTTAAATGAGTAGTAGAACGTGGACGATGATCTGCTTTCTTCAGATGTCTTATTTTCAGCCTGTTGTTCTATTTCATGGTTCACTTGGACCGAAATTATTGGAACTTTGGAAGCTAAACTCTTCATATACCTACACAAACTTGAAATCCCATCTAGGCTGATAGGTCTAGTGTATCGGAGAGTTTGGAGATGAGCGAGAATAGCAGTCGGAGCCAGCTCCATTTGTGAGGTAGAGGTTTGCATAAGTAACATCACCAATCGATAGAACACGATCAGGATTGTTACTTATCACGTGATTTATTGTGGTAGTTGGGCTATTCTCTCCTGGTAGCCCCGAGGACCAGAAACTGGCATGGTCCGTCCTGAAAATGGTGGATTTCACTCGTTGCAGGTATAGAAGGATACCCACACCGATAAAAATACAATGTGTCCGGTTTCAACCCTACATCGAAACAGAAAGTGAATCATCAACTAATCAGAAGATTCACATTTCCATCACAACTTGTGCAGGGAAGTTAAAAGTTGATTCATTTCAGTCAACCCCAACTTTGTAATTCTTCGTACTTTGAAGTTTAAAAAGTTAAAAGTTGATACTATGAAGCAAAAGAAGAAGCGAACAAAATCAAACCTTTGAGACGAACACGGTGTAATTTTGGAGGCCTTCAAAAGGGTAAGCTGACCGTAAAACATTCATATCTTGGTGGATATGAACAACGCTTTGCACACTTTTGGTTTGGGGTCCAATGGTTTTATGTTGTCTCCAGTCTGATACTCCCCTAAAACAACAATCCATGAAAAATCAAGCCCAATTGGGCAAACCCAAAATATGAAAAATCCCAAATCTCAATTGCCAAAAAGCTTAAATCTTTAACTAAAAAACCCGGGCTTGCATGGGACTACCTCTACAAGAAATACTTTTTCTCATAAGCACTTTCATTAGAAACACAACTCAGAAAGTGCTTTCTATCATCCAAAAATATTTCAAGTTTTTACGTCAAACGTAATGGGAAGTGGTGATAATGTGATTCTAAAGGAAATATCAATTTATGTTATTAGTGTAGATACCATCGTTTGTTAAGGAAAAAAAAACAATAATAACAATAAAAAAAAAATCAATGTATGTTTTGCATCAAACCATACATTGATATTTCCTAGCTATGCACCACCAACCACCGTCGTCCCATTCTCAGTGTCGGCTGCCCTTATCGAGTGTAACCGGAAAAAAAAAAAAAGAGCAATCAAAGATATTTCCTTTACATCTAGGTCTTGTGTTTAACTTTCCTCTTCTCTAATATCATTTGTATCAATAAAAAAATTTGAATAAGAGGCTTGTACCTCAAGTATTTAAATGAACTCGGCACCGAAGATGGGATGTATGAAACTCATATGACCTAAATAAGGCAAAAAATGAACGGGTTGGGCCTCCAATCCAAACAGAGAACCGGACCTACCCGACCGAAACAGATCCAGCCCAGAAATAGCTAAATGAAGCTAAATCCCCCCCGTCCACGTAACTCCCGCGATATTTTTCAACGAGCAGTTTTATCAACCCCGACTCGACTCACTGAGCCATCTTCGATCTTCATCGTCTTCGTCTGAGATTCTGGAATCAGCTGCTTTCTGCAGATTCCCATGGAAGCCCTGATCAGCTCGTATTCTCCTACAATCACGTCGTCCGCTTCTTCCTTCTCCGTTTTCTCTCCCCGAAAGTCCCTCCCTTCACGGCCCTTTCAGCTTCCGCTCGCCTCCAAAGGTAAAATATTCGTTCCATTACCCTCTTGTGCTTCGCTTGGTTGCCAATTGATCAATGAAATTTCCAAAATTTTCAAGTTTTATGAGAGTGGTTCGAGATTCCGGGTTCCCTTGGATTTTTTCCGGCAACCAAACGCGGCAATTTGTTGTTTTATCTGATTGGAATGGAAATTTTCGGTTTCAGGAAACGAGAATGAATCAAATCCGAAGTTGGATTCCAAAGAAATCAATCGCCTTCCGATTCTCAGCAATCGCCATCTCTCCCTCTCACCACTCTCCAAGGTACTATATATATATATTCGCAAGCTTTTACTTTTGAAACTTTTCTTTTGGATAAGTTGGTGGAGGAAAGCTGGGAAAGATAAGAAACCAAATTCATGTCAGATGCTTGACATTACAAAATGTATGTGCTTTTGTTGCAAAATTATGCATTTAATAATAAATTAACTTGTCTGAGTGATTGAGGTGATGAAATTTTGTTGTGTATAAGCCTTGATTGTGCATTTTGTGTTGAATGAAATTTGATTCTTCGAAAACATGATGTTAGGACGCAGCAATGGGACTGGTGATGGGTGCGGCGACAGGAAGAGGGTGGACTACAGGTTCTGGAATGGAAGGCCCTCCTGCCCCTGCTGGGGTTCAGACACAAAGCACAGAGAATGTCTCCACTTTTCCCTGGTCTCTATTCACCAAATCGCCTCGCCGGAGGATGCTTGTAGCTTTCACTTGTAACATTTGTGGGCAGAGGACAACGCGGGCAATTAACCCCCATGCTTACACTGACGGCACCGTCTTTGTGCAGGTAGTAACTTAGGCTTTAATCATGGTGCTGCAGATTGAGTGATTATTTTCTAAGTCCTTATTTTTGTGTATTCGATATGATTCAAATGGGGAAAAGTTAGGCAGGCAAAGGTAAAAAACGAAAAAAAAAAAAAGAAGATTTGGTTTAGAACATTTAACAATGCAATTCGGGGGAGGTGAGTATCAAATTTGGGGTAGACAGATATAATACGTTACTGAACATCTTTTGCTGGTGACTTTGGACAAGTAATTCTGAAGTTTTTAAAAATAAATTATGTTGCGGTTAAATTAAGCGTTTAATCAAGTATTATGAGTGTACTGCACTAAAGGAAAATATATGGTTGATAAGAAGCTAACGGTAATGCTTGTTTTCTTGGGGTTCTGCAGTGTTGTGGATGCAATGCATTTCATAAGCTCGTGGATCATTTGAACCTGTTTCATGAGATGAAGTGCTATGTGAGTCCAGGTTTTAATTACAAAGGTAACGGGTGGGAAGCTGTTAACTTCAAATATCTGGAGATGGATGATGATAAAGGTAATGATGACATATTTCCCATCCAATGAGGTGGATTGACCGCTTCAGGAGTATGTATATTTTACGCTTATGTATAGTATTGTCTAACAATGTGCAAATCTGAATGCAATGCCTGAATTTTCAACGACTCTTCTTAACCTGTGGAATGATTTATCCTATTTAGTATACTGTTGTGTGATTGTCTGCTGCAAATTGTTGTGCTATATATTTAAATGTGAGCAATCCGTTGTGGGTGCTGTCTTTAACTTAAGGTGTTTTTATTTTCTATTTTTATTGCATTTTATTTCGTTGCCTTTTATTTGAATGATTCCATTCCAACATCTACTTCTTCGAAGGAACAAACTTTTTCTTGGTTGAGATCTCCCATCCTCTTTAACTGAGCAGGTTTTTCTCTCTTGCTCTTTTTTCCATCACCATCTTGACCAACTTTGCTAGATGATGTCACTCAATGGTTGCATGGTCAATCCTTCGCGCAACCTCAATACCCAGACCCACTTCATTTTCCTGCATTTAGGAGTTGAATCATGGCCCTCCAGCCTCGGCGTAAAGGCCACCCGGTGATCTGTATCACTTTCTGAATCCTTTCCCGCACAGAGTTCCATCCACAGCTGATAGAAATTCGTTTTATAGAGGCCAATGTATTATACACTGTCAAAAGAGCTTCGCCAGCTAGAATTTTTCTTTCTTTGTATACTTGCTTTCGGAAATCAGATTAGTTCGAGTTTTCTGGTTGTAGATTCCTCTTGGTTATATAATCCTCTATGTTCCTGTTTTCTCTTGTACAGAGATCACATCCTGAATTTACATTCTTAGAAATAATTTATCTGATAAAATCCCAACTTATATATAATAATTTTTGTAACATTATAATTACAGAAACACTAAAGAAAGAAGTATACAAGAACACCAGGTTACAAACTATTTTTTACTGAATTTAACCATATATGTCTGCGTCATCTCATTTACCGTGAAAATGCCGCACCGTCCTGTCAAGGCCGACGCTGCGGGTTCCGGCCGCCCATTATCTTTGAGATTTTGGCAGGCATGAGCTTTATCTTGTTCTTAGGTTTCTTGTATGAATTAAAGGGCTCCATAAGATAAAACCATTTTTTTTTTTCTGGAGAGAAAAGGTATTGCTGTAAGTAAGAATTATGTATAATTTGAATTCTTACTAGGGAGATTCAACGCAGACGTTGCTGCTGGTTTTTTTAGGAGAAGCCTTAATCATTAGGCTCTGAACGAAGCCAATCATCTGCACAAATAAATAAATAAATTAATTAATTAATAAATATGAAATGAAAAATGAAATTTTACATGTAAAGAAAATCCATCGGAAATTATTCTTACCGGTGCTAGGCCCATGCACATAATACTGAAGCCAGGGAAATTAAATGGAGCTTCTTCAGACAGGAATAAAGCTGGATATATATGTATATTTGATACGACAAATTGGTCAAATTTTGGATTACAGGATTTATCTACCCAAAAATCACATATAAAAATAATAATAAATGATAAATTCCACAAATACCTGTTAGAGGACTAAAAAGTAATGGAGAAACAATGTTGGCAAAGGAGCTTATGCCTAAAATGCATCCTTGAGCCTTTCCCTGAACATGAATTTTGCTTTTTAAATAAGTCGATTTAAACTTATATGAACATGAGTAAACACTTTTAAGTGCCTTTTTTAGGGTTTTAATAAAAATTCCAACGTGAGAAGTGCTTCCTATACATGCCCTAAAAGTCGACTAAAGTTCTTAGTAAAATTACCTGATCATGGGGTCCAACTTGTTTTGATACAATGCTGCGTATCTGTGAAAGTAAAAGATTTTCACCGTCAACTAGTCATAGTTCTTCAACCAACGAAGATAGGGAAAAATAGTTTTTACCAAAGATTAAAGCAAAAAACATACGCTTGGCTGCACTAAATATCCGAAAACATTAAACAGAGTCGCAGCATAAGGAACCTGCAACATTTGAACATCTCTTTCAATGACTTGGTAAAACAGAAGAAACGAAACTATGTGAAGAAACATGAAGGAAGTTTGCAAGTTCAGCAATGGAAGATTTACCCAAACTGCCCATGAAATGCTGTTAAGAAACATCTGCACAAGGCCAGATCTAAGAGTCAGAAATGTTTTGAATCAGTATATATATATATGGTGACAGCTATGCTATAGGCCGTCTGTCGTCCATGTGCGCATGTGTGATTTCTAACTGTAGATCACTATGGAATGATGTTTGATCATAAATCATACATGCACATTGTAACCATAGATCACCATGGGATCCACATTCGATCTATGCTCATAAGTCACATGCTCAAACATGCATGGACAATTGGCCTTAGCAATTTTGGGATGGAAGGGTTTATCATTTTTATCACCCTATGTTACGATCTCAAAAGCATTAGTTAACACTTGACAGTGACACATTTAATTATAGGATCGTAAGGAAGAATTGGCGCAAAGGCACATACACATATACTGCCCATTAGGAGCCCAATTGTAAGCAACTTTTCCTCTCCTATAGCAGGTGCCAACATAGGCATGAAAAGCAACTGCAGAATTCACAAACAGAAAATTAAGGAGTCTATTATAAGAAGTATATAAATGGGGTGTGATATCCACACACCCCTTTTTACTTCTCCCACATCTTTTTAGTTTTCGGCCGTCGGATTAGATGAATTGAAGAAGATCAACAGACATAAATTAACAAGAGGTGTGTGACAAGTAAAAATGGGTGTGTGGATATCACACCCCTATATAAATATGTATGTATATTATATAAGGGAATTGTTATTGGCACTTGAAAAATCTCATTTTACACTTCTTTTATATAATATACATGTATAAATATTATATGTATATATATGTGTATGTATATATATATATATATATATATTATATGTATAATGTATGAGCAGAAGGTTAGGTATTGCTTGCCTGTGATGTAGCCCCTGATACCGAAAAAATCAGCATTAGATCAGCAAACTGATTCTTGTTGAAGTGGAAACGAGCCTTTAAGAAATACTGCACGGTAAAAATTTGGATTTTGAGCAACTAAAAAGACTAGGAAATTTGGAAATTAGGGTAAATGACAATTGTACCAATAATGAAGCTTGCATGCCACCCTCTGCCAGGCTCTGAAAGAAGGAAACAACTGCTGCTTGTGACAGAATCTTACTGCAACACACACGGTTTTACAAGTTTTACAAGTTATAGCTTAGTAAGATACGGGTTTTATTACGATGATTTTTGACACAAATTTACAAAACTCTTACCTACTCCTTAGTAGGGAAATCAACTCTCCTGGAGATGGAATTTTCTTAAATACTTGTGTCGTCTTCGGTGAGTAGACATCACCTTCATCAGCAACTTCTGATACTCCTCCTTTCAAGATAGGCTGCCTCAAAGTACTATCGCCGCCCGGCAAGCTCTCCTTGAGAAAAATTCCCATGTAGACAGTTGACAGTATTGATGCAAAGGCAGCAACCTAAACCATACATAAACAAGGATTATTAATTAGAATTATCACAAAGATTAATTGGTATAGTAGGACTTATTGGTAGAGGTTGGGAATGGAAACCTGAAATGTTGAAGCAGCGGAGAGGAAACGAGCTGCTAAGGTTCCACATACAATTGCTGCTGAAGTAATACCAGCAAGAATTGCAAATGCAGATATTCGTTCTCTCTCTGCAACATTGTCGGCCTGGAATTAAGAAAGCAATTTTATATGTCATTTTTGCAACGAGAGATCAAATTAATGCCCCTCCTCAAATTATGTCATGGCTCATAACTAATGAAAAACAATATGCAATAACTTGCTTAATCATACATCATATATAGTTAACTTGTTTAATCATGGATTTGTTTGTTTTAGGCAACTAATTGGCTTCGAAAAAACTTAACATGTCAAGGAATGAGACAACAATGTATATCAAGCTGACACTATTCTTTCAGTACACTTTAATTTTGCACGTGAAACTAGAACTATAATACTATGTTAAACAAGCACTAGATTCTCAAATATGAAGTTGCCCAATTAATTAAGGCCAACATATTACACTCAAGTAATCAATTGCTTAATAGTAGTATAATACAAATTTTAGGGAATGCATATTTATACGTACCACATAAGCAAGAGCGAGGCAGGTGATGCTGGCTTCGCCTACCATGGCAGTTACTGTCCTCAGCACATAGTAGGCATAAAAGAAGCTTGTCTCCCTGCTATACGCCATTATCACTACCAAAAAAGAAGATAAAGAAAGTTTACCAAAAAAAAAAATAAAAGGAAGATAAAGAAAGAGTATATAATTAAACGAAAATTAAAGAAAAGGATTTAAAAACTTTGAGTTTTAACGATAAGAACAAAATAAAGAGTAAAATGAATACTATCATGATTGATTTTTTAATGTAAAAATATAATTTTTCATTAAAATAAACAGTATCAAAAAAATTTCGTTAAAATTCCTTCTAGTTAATCCTAGAATTCGTGCCATCTTTTCATATAAATTAATAACTGAAAGACAAAAAATAAAAGTTATGTAGAGTATCGCTGTCCACCAACAAGTGGACAGTGAAATTGAGTGTTTGACCAGCATACCCTCCTTACTCCAAAAATCCCCACAAAAGAGAAAAGTCTAGCCAAAACAAATATCTATTATATTCTTAACTCGTGTAGTGTTATTTACATATTTATTTTTATTTTTTACATAATTATTATCAATTATTATCTTTTAATCTTCTTTAATTCATTTAAATTGAAGGTTAAAATTTAAAAATAATGTGTGAAAGATAAAAAGAAACGTGTGGATAACATCACTCTTATCAAAATATCAAAAATATTTTGAGACGATTTTAAAATTGTCACATCATGGTTGTATTAATTTATTAATATTAAACATTAAAGTATACATTTTTTGTCCAATAATATGTGAATTCAAACCGAGTAGGAATTATTAATATAGTGAAGAAGTGGAAGATTCTTAGCTCAAATAACATTGGTACCACAGTTAAAGTTTAAAGCTGAAATGGAGATCGACGCGGGCGCATGCAGAAAAGGCTAAAGGCACTAACGAAACATAGCGCTATCATCAAGCAAAAGAGAAGGGAAGAAAATCAAAGAAACTATACACATAAAAATTACTGATGAGTAGAATACAAACCTAGTGGAATAATGGATAGTATCATTGGGATCGTGAGAAGCGACTTCCTCCCGTACACATCCGACAGATTCCCAATTACTGGAGTCATCACCACCGTTCCCACTCCTATGATCTGCATCCAACACGCACACACACGCGTATGCCCATTAGTTTACACCAAATCTCCTTGCACATTACTTAATTCGACTTTGTCTAATTAATCTTTTGTGTTGCGATACTGTGTATTTGAATTATTAATTAAGTTCACTTTTGTCTAAATGTTGCATTGAATCTTGCAATTGATACTCTGATTAACACCAACTTTGTTTGCCAAAAACGAGTAAGTCTTTCATGCTGGGTTAGAAATCTTGAGTTTGAGTCTAATAAGGGGGGGTTCAATCGTTTGAGTTTGAGTCCAATAAAGGGGAGTCCAATTGTTTAATTTAATCCCTCACGCAACCATTAAAAACGCACGCACGACTAAAACATTGTAATCGAAATCAAACTCATACAGCTTGATTTGTTTATATAAGAATCAAAATCATATAAACTGATGCACTGCTAAACGACTTAAGAGGACATAACTCCCACGCAATACTGTGATCTATAAGTGTTATTATTGCTTTACTCCTCATTTCATGACCATACATACATATATACATACATATATACATACACATACATATATATATATATATATATATATATATATGAACACATAGGCCCTAAGTAGTACACACAAAAATTAGAAATTGCAGCATTATACTACAAAAATTAGAAATTGCAGCATTATTAGGACCGCGACAGAGATTTGTCTGGTTGCTACGTAAGTGCTGACGATGCTTCATTTGTTTGTATCTAATTAAATAGCATGTATCTTTCAAAATATACATACATACATATATATATATATATATATATATATATATATATATAGCATGTAATATTTAAAGTAATTCATGAGCTCAAATGGTAACATGTACGAACGATTATATAACTGAAACGTATGGACATGGACGGCCAGTTTATTAGGTATGAAGTTTAGTTGGGAAGATGTATTTAGGGTTTGCAAGCTTCAGTTCACGTACACACGTTTAGACTAATATTAGAGGCACGCATCTAATTACTTATCCATTTGAGATAAAAATCTAGCTATGCATTAAAACAAAAAAAGTATTTTATTGAAATAATAAAAATACAGGTAAAAGTAATAAGGGTAACTTAATACTCTTTTCCTAATCAAGGTAAAGTTGAAAAAATCCTAGCTAGTCAGAATCCATTGAACCCTACCAAAAAGTTGATGTTTTCTCTTATGTTACTTTTTTTTCTTCTTCGTAATGTGCTTAGTTACTTTAACCATCTAACATAAAAAATTGTGCTTAATGAATTTGGTTCGGCTTATTTTGTTAAGATGATGCTATCCATATATTTTTTTTACTTTTTATAATTTTTTAATTATCGGTTATCTAATCGAATGAATTAAAAATAATAAAATGATAGAAATTAACAGTGCGTTGAAGGTAAAAAAAGTGTGTGTAGATATTACCACCTATTTTTTAATGAATAATTTTTATAAAATGGATTTGCAACGACAGACCCATAAAATTAACTAAGAAATTTTATGAAATCATCGGTGGATTAAACTAAATATCATGACCATACATGACCAGGCATGAGAGAGAGCATAGAGAATTTTCGAGTATATTGATAAATACAAATACTAAAATCAAAATCAAAACTTTTTATATATGGCTTCTCTTCCATATCATCGGTGGAATTAATCAATTGAAAGAGGGATCAATTAAGGGAGATGAAAGTAGAAATTAAGATACATCCATAATGCATATGTATGGAGAATTAGCATATATTATACATGAAAAGGAAACCATAAGGCAACGAGAAATTAATTAACATATATATTATATATAATTATATATGCATTTACATACCGCTTGTTGAAAACCAGAGAGGTAAATGGCAAGGGAGCACTCATCTCGACCAGGGCAAAGAGCCAGCACGGTGATATCAGTTATGGCTGGAACCACCGCGAAGTTTGCAAACGCAGTCAAAAACACTGTCATAAACAGATGCCTCAATCCTCCAATGCCCTCCATCTCTCTCTCTCTCTCTCTCTCTCTCTCAGCTACTACTTCACTGATGATCCCAAATACAGTAAACGTAAGCTTAAAAGGGAAAAACAGTGTGGCTCTCTCTCTGGTTTCTTAACGGTGATGGAGATTGAACAGTGAACACGTTTGTTTTGCCTTGCTTTTAAGCATACGCTTGTGTTTTTGCCTTTTACTTTGGCTTTTTTTTTTTTTTTTTTTACCGTGAGTGGAGAGAGAGAGAGAGAGAGAGAGAGAGAGAGGAGATGGGAGGTCCGCATGTATATATCTAAGTGGGAGGACGAGTTGTGCCAAGGAGAGTGGGGACCTTATTTTAACCGACCAATCACCAATCAATCAAAAAATACAACCAACCAAGTCAATGACAAAGAAAACTGAAACGAATTGAAGAGGACTACAAGGGATATTATTCGTTTCGTTGCTTCTAGTTAAGTTCATCTTAATGAAAAATAAATTGATCACGCAACTCAATTTATCTACATAAAATGAAGACTATCCAACAAACGGCAGGGGTGTCTTCAATTTGATGTCTTCTTTATGTTTTTCTTTTTAAAATTTTTGGCACTTGTCCACCAACTTAACACCAAATTTAACACCGTTAAATTTTTATAAACTAATTAAAAAAGTAACAATTAAAGAAAATAAAAAACAACACTTGATAATCACCCAACCACACCAACCCATCACCGCTGACGTTGCTCCTCGCAGATGGCAAAGCTTTATTTCCTTTCTTTTCCTTCTCTTCAAATTCTCATACTAGATTGTGACAGATTCATCCATCTCATAAAAAAACAAACAGTGTGTGAAGTTTGAAATTTGGGGATATCTAATCAATCGATACGCGACGGCGACGAATGTGGATAACGGCTTTGCCAGAGAGAGAGGAAGGGAGAAATATAGAAGGAGAGAAAAAGAAGCTTTGCCCTGACGAGGAAGAGCCCTCGTCCGAAATGAATGGTGGGGAGGTTCAGTATTGCTGTCTGGTTTTTGCAGTCACCTTATGTTTTCCCTTAATTTTTCAGTTTTTCAATTAAATTAATGCAAAATAAAGTGTTAAATTTAAAGTTAAGTAGAGGAATAAGTGTAAAAAAACTAGAGATGAGAAGACATAAACGAAACACATAATTGAGGACAACAAATCCGCAACCCCGACAAACAAAACTAATTCATGTAACAACTTAATTTTTTTCTCAATGTTGTGTAATAATTACTATCTAAATTTATATATATAAAAAAAGAACTAAAACTAACCTCGCAAACTTCAAATTGTGTTACAATTAGACCTAACATTCGTGTCGTGTTTTTCGTGTTTGTGTCGTTTTTGTGGCATACACGATAACTTAACGGGTCATGTCGTGTAATACCCGTTACCCGTTAAGAAAAATATATTTTAAATCAATAAAAATGAAATTGAAAAACATCATTTGACCCCAAAAAATGTAAAACATAATACTAAATTAGTATATACATACTAAATTTCGAAGTTGACCCCTTCATAAAAGTTGTAAAGTTTTTCATTACGAGTGATTACATTTTTCACACTTCTACAATAATTATTATTAATTTTATTAATTTTGCACTCAAATAAAAAACACTGTTCATGAGATTTGGAGGGTTTTAAAAATCTAAACGACTATGTAACCATTGTCTAAGTGTTGAGGATGCAATTATGAACGTTTATTATGCTTTCACATCTTTCAAACTTATACATTAATGATTATGAATTTTGTTTATTTTGAACTCCCTTAAAAATACTATTCATGAGAGTTTGTATGGTTTTAAAAATTCAAACGATTATATACCCATCCTTAAAGCGTAGAAGATGCGACTACAAGCATTTGCATATTTTTGCATATTTTTCACACATGTAAATTAATTATTATATTTATAATTTTTATTCTCCATATTTGCCTATAATATACTATAAAAATAAATAAATAAATAAATAAAACTTAAAATTTAAAATTTATATAGAATAATATTTAATAAACAATATATACATATTCATTATATCAATTGTATTTTACAGTAAGTTTTTTTTAGTAGTCATCAAATTAACTTTTTTTTTATCGTGTCGAAACAGGTTACTCAATTGTTACCCTCGTATAAACCTGTTAAGGACCCGTTATTAACGGATTATTATCGTATGACTCGATAATGGCCCAAGTAGTTATTGTGTTAACCCGAAATCCATTATTTTCGTGTCGTTTACGTATCGTGTTAATGAATCGTGTAAAAAATTGCCATATCTAGTAACAATTTACTGACTCCGTGAACTTTCATTCAACTTTACATTATTTAATGGCATGTGACGATAACAACACTCGTTTTTCAAGAGCATTCTCGTAACGTCTAAAAGATGTGATGAAATGAGAACGAAAAAATTGGAGGGGAAGTGCGAAAGTCTTTAGGGCTTAAAAAGTCGCAAAAGCGCATGTTTCAGGTGTCATTTGGACAATATTTTTCTGACCCATTAGCCTTAATCTTGGATATATACGTGTTGACATTAATAAATAGATATGTTATGATATTAATACATATACACATATATAGTATAATGATTATAATAAATATGAAATTGTTGTGGCCTATATTTAACTGACTGGGAAAGAGGGCCGGTGGCACAGAGAAAATACAGAGAGAGATGTGTGTTGTAGATCATTTTCCTCCAAGGAATACAAGTTCTAATAGGAAAGAATAACTATAGTCAAATCAAATCTAAGATTTACACAATCACACTTAAATAAGAAGTTTATAACACTCCCCCTTGAGTGTGTAAATACTCGAGTAAATTCGGCATCATGTAGAGGTTGAGGAAGTCGACTTGTCGACATTGATTATAGGAATATGCTATTCTCAAATAAGGTAGAAACTTGCATAAGGAACTAATTCTCACAAAAAACCCTATGGCTATGGTAAAAACCCGTGTAGGGACAAAATCCATAGTCTAAGGAAAAATGCATGAGAAATGCAAAGTCAAATGAAACGTCGACAGGACTTCATCAGAGATATGATCAACCCAAGGTGGGTGCCTCGTCAAAACCTCGTTAGGTAGCAAAAACTCAGTGGGAAAAAAAGTACATTAAGATCAAGCAAGTATACTTCAGGATACTCCCCCCTGAGTTTGACATAATTCTAAAGAGAACTAGCAATGTTACAACTCGGAAAGTTTATGTATACCAATTCCTTGAACAAGCTTCTTAAACATCGCATTCAGTAGTGACTTGGTGAAGAGGTCGGCCAGATTGTCTTGTGAACGGATTTGCGTGACTTCAATCTTCTGATGCTCTTGTTGTTGATGTGAGAATAAGAACTTTGGTGCAATGTGCTTGGTGTTATCTCCTTTGATGTAACTCTTCTTGAGCTGTTCGATTCATGCTGCGTTGTCTTCATAGATCGTTGTTGGGACATCAACGACGAGGTAAAGATCGAAGAGATTTGAATATGGCCCACTACTGCTCTTAACCAAAAACATTCCCGAGTTGCTTCGTATAAGGTGAGAATTTCAGCATGGTTAGACGAAGTGGCAACTAAGGTCTGTTTAGTTGCTCTCCAAGATATTGCGGTGCCTCTAATGGTAAAGACATAACTTATTTAAGAATGTGCCTTGTGCGGATCAGATAAGTATCCTACGTCGGCATAACTAACAAGGCAAGAATCGACTCGAGATAAGGGGGTGTGGCATCACTCGAGGATATGTAGGGATAGAACATGCCCAGATCCGTAGTACCCTTAAGGTAGCGGAAGATGTCTTTAACACCAGTCCAGTGTCTACGTGTTGGTGCATTACTGTATCTTGCCAAAAGATTAATAGCGAATGAGATGTCGAGTCTAGTGCATTGAGCTATGTATAATAAAGTGCCTGTCGCACTTATATAAGGAACTTCAGGCTCCAAATCTCTTCATCATCCTCATTCGAACGGAAGGGATCTTGTTTTGCATCTGGTGATCGAACGACCATAGGAGTACTTGAAGGCTTCGCTTTATCCTCGTTAAACCAGCTCAATACTTTCTGGGTGTAGTTCGATTGATGTACTAAGATTCCATATGAACATTGCTTTATCTTGAGACCGTGGATAATATCGAATCTTTCCTAGATATTTCATCTCAAATTCTGACTTCAGGTGCGCAGTAGTTCTCGCGAGCTCTTCAGGAGTTCTGATGAGATTTATGTCGTCGACATAAATTGCAGCAATCGAAAAATTGGAATATGACTTCTTAATGAACACACAAGGACATAGTTCATTGTTCATATATCCTTGACTAGTCAAATACTCACTCAGACGTTTATACCACATTCTTTCGGATTGCTTTAAACCGTAGAGTGAACGCCTCAGTCGAATTGAGAGCATGTTCCGAGGTTTGGAAATATTTGATCCAATCAATGTAAGTCATTTGGGAACTTTCATATAAATTTTCATATCAAGATCCTCATAGAGATACGCAGTTACTACGTGCATCAACTGCATACTCAGTTTTTCATAAACTACCAAATTGATACGGTAGCGAAAAGTAATCACATCCATAATGGATGAATAAGTTTCGTTATAATCAATCCTAGGGCGTTTTGAGAAGCCTTGTGCAATAAGACGAGCTTTGTAATGCACAATTTCGTTCTTCTCATTACGCTTTTGAACGAAAACCCACTTGTAGCCAACGAACTTCACATGTCGAGGAGTAGGAGCTACAGGTCCAAACACCTTACGTTTTGCAAACGAATCGAGTTCGACTTGGTTTGCTTGTTTCCAATTTGACCAATCAATTATACATCAACATTCATCAACAGAATGGGGTTCAATGTCATTGCTTAACATGATCTTAGTAGCTACTGTATATGCTAATGCATCGTCGACAATCATCTCATTTCTACACCAAACATCATCCAAGCTAGCATAATGGACCGAAATCTCATGATTCTCAGAAGGTGGGTTCGTCTCTTCAAGGACGCTTCCATAATCTAGAATTCCTCATGTGTTGGATATAATGAGTAAGCGACAGTCAGATTCACTGGAGGCTCTTCAAGTGCCTGTGTCGTGGGTTTCCTCTTCCGAGGGTGTGAATCCTTTGAACCAAGTTGTTTGCCACGCTTTTGTGTAGGGGCAGATGATTGGCTAGCCACTAATGTATGTGGATCGGTCAAAGTGGCGTCATGGGCCTCCAGGAGGAAAGTCCGTCGTACATTTGGTACATTCATATTTGGAGGCACATTCGCTGCTGGAATATGTGATCTTGTCACTCGCACTAGATTGGTGAAAGCATCTAGCATGCTCTGAAGATCTAATATGTGTTGCACTTCAGTCTCAAACGGAGCGATGCAGGGATCTAAATGAGACAAAGTGGGAGTCGTCCATGATAATTCGCATCATTCTTTAGGAACGTTGACGTTCTTATCTCCCCCTAACGGCAGGAAGACTGTAACATAGAAGTGACAATCTGCGAAATGAGCGATAAACAGATCACCTGTTAAAGGTTCTAAGTAATGAATAATTGAAGGAGAATCATATCTGACATAAATTCCCATTCTTTGTTGAGTCCCCATTTTTGTACATAAGGGTGGCGAAATCGGCACATAGACCGCACAACCAAAAATGCCAGATGCGATATGTTGGGTTCGTATCTGGTAACCAACTTCGTAAAAACCGTTGTTTAGAAAGAACTTGATTGCGTGATGATATTGGTGAACTGGTTTGATGCAGAAAACTTCCACGTCAGATTCCTAAGTGCAGCGGCAGGAGAGTGCTGATAATGTGTTGTGACCTATATTTAATTGACAGGGAGATGGGGCTGGCGGCACAGAGAAAATATAAAGAGAGATAGATGTGTTTGTAGGGTGTGTAGAGGATATGTTATTCCCCCAATGCAGTGCCTTTATTTATTGTAATAAGAGAGAAGAAATCCTTCTAATCCAAGGAATACAAGGCCTGATTGGAAAGAATAACTAGAATCAAATCTAATTTAGAATTTACACAATTACATTTAAATAAGAAGTTTATAACAGTAACATCACAAGGCAGTGTTTAGGTTACTTTGAAAAGTTATCTGATCAACTCAATTCATCTAAAACCATCTTCGATAGGAGATATCAAAATGCTTTGAAATGAGCATTTTACATTTTTGACGGGAAATTTTTCTAACAAACGAGATGTAAAATATTTGTGTTGACATAAAATGTATGAATCTCTTTATTGGCATTATGTTCACCCATTAAATTCTTTTTATTCAAAGAGTATATTCTCATTTTATTCCTCTGACCAAAATAACACCATCCGCCACCATTTGATCGGAAAAATAAGGCGAGCCACTATATTCTCGACACCCATCTTCATCTTCTCCACATTTAATTTTAGTCACCACCCAACTCCACCATGATCTTCTCCGCACCCACATTTAATTGACGTCCTCTTCACCGGTCAAACCATTTTGCTTACCCACTTTTTTATATTCAACCTTTGTTGCCCTTGCTATTATCCAACGCCCAAAATTATTCATTCCCATTGATATTTCCTCCTCTATTTCTCATCAAATAGAGATGATAGAAATCCAACTCCAACAAAAGGATATCTGAATTGCAGATTGGGCAGACGAATGAAGAAAGAGAGAGAGAGAGAGAGAGAGAGAGAGAGAGAGAGAGAGAGAGAGAGAGAGAGAGAGAGAGAGAGAGAGAGAGAGAAAGAGAGAGAGAGAGAGAGAGAGAGAGAGAGAGAGAGAGAATATAAAGAGAGAGAAAGAAAGAGAAATAGGAGAGATGGTATGGGTGTGGAGATGGAGAAAAACTTGTGTGGAATTTGGCTTGCCACTAGACTTTGCTGAGTGGCACTACAATTAGGGATGGCAATGGTTCGTTTGGAGACGGAAATGTTATATCCATCACCATAACCACGAAAATTAACCATATCCATAACTGCAAATTAACCATCGGGTATCATCCATAACCATAGCCACCGAGTAACTGGTTCTCCATCGGTTAACAGTTATACCCATCTTCGTCAATACAAAAAATATATTCGTTCAATTGATGCATGAAATTTACGAAATATTAATTTCGTCATTAAATATTTTATGTATAAAATGATTTAACGAATGGATCTTGTGGAGCATAAAAACAACATTGATAATGTTGGATGATCTTTTATATCTCCCATAAGTACCATTGATTGTTACAGATTTTGATTCATATCAAAACTCTTGAACTTTCCCATAAAATGCAGCTCACACAATGCAACTTTTGTGTTTTCTAGGTAATGGATTTGGTGAATAATATATATATATATATATATATATATTGTATAACACTATTATATTATATATTATTCGGTTCGGATTCAGAGACGGATACGGATACAGATTGGGACCCCTATAACCATATACAAAACCATAACCAAATAATATTCGCGGTTTTTCCCCATATCCAAAATACAACAATCCACTCAAAAATCGCTTCGTAGCAAGTCTTAAATATAATTTTTTTGTTGTAATCTATTTTATCTGACAAAGGAGAGGTGGCCGACAGCAAAGGAAAAGAGAGATGAGAGATGTGTTTGTAGAATCGTAGGGGAATGTGTGCGTTGAGGATATGATGTCCCCCCTACGTAGTACCTTTATTTATAGTAGTAAAAGAGAGAAGAAATCCTTCATCCCTAAGGAATACAAGTCCATATAGGAAAGAATAACTAGAATCAAATCTAATCTAGGAATTACACAATGACACTTAAACTAGGAAAATTCATAACACTCAAGGTAGATTTCAGCATCATGCATAAGTTGAGGAAGTCGACTCGTCGACACTGATTCTAGGAACAACGCTTATTCTCAATGAGGTAGGAACTTGCATAAAGTAGTAAGTCTCACTAAAAAGCCCTAAGGCTATGGCAAAACCCCGAGTAGGGACAAAATTCATAGTCTAAGAAAAAATGTGTGAACAATGCAAAAGTCAAAAGAAACGTCTACGAGACATCATCAAGGATATAACCAACCCAATGTGGGTGCCTGGTAAAACCTAGTTAGGTAGCAAAAACCTAGTGGGAAAAATGCTCCTAATCGTAGGGAAAAAGAGTACATTAAGATCAAGTAAATATACTTCAGGATACTCCTCTTGAGTTTGACACAATTCCAAAGAGAAATAGCAATGTTACAACTTAGAGAGTTTATGCATACCAATTCCTTAAACAAGCTTCTGAAACGTCACATTCGGTAGTGATTTGGTGAAGAGGTCGGTCAGATTATCTTGTGAACGAATTTGCATGACTTCAATCTTTGGATGCTCTTGTTGTTGATGTGAGAAGAACTTCGGCGTAATGTGTTTGGTGTTGTCTCCTTTGAGTTAACCCTTGTTAAGTTGTTCGATGCATGTTGCGTTATCTTCAAAGACCTTCGTTGGGACATCTATGACGGGGTAAAGATCGCAGGAGCTTTGAATATGGCCCATAATTGCTCTCAACCAAAAGCATTCCCGAGTTGTTTCATGTAAGGCGAGAATTTCAGAATGGGTAGACGAAATGGCAACTAAGGTCTGTTTAGTTGACCTCCAAGAGATTGCGATGCCTCTAATGGTAAAGACATAACTCGTTTAAGAACGTGCCTTGTGCGGATCAGATAAGTATCTTGCTTTAGCATAACCAACAAGGCGAGAATCGACTGGAGAAGCAGGGGGTGCGGCATCACTCGAGGATCCGTAGGGATAGAACAAGCCTAAATCTATAGTACTTTTAAGGTAGCGGAAGATGTTTTTCACGCCAGTCTAATGTTTGTGTGTTAATGCATTACTGTATCTTGCCAAAAGATTAATAGTGAAGGAGATGTCAGGTTTAGTGCATTAAGTTATGTACAATAAAGAGCCTATCGCACTTAGATAAGGAACTTCAGGCTCCAAAATCTCTTCATCATCCTCTTTCAGACGGAAGGGATCTTGTTTTGCATCTAGCAATCGAACAACTATATGAGTACTTGAAGGCTTTACTTTATCCTCGTTAAAGCAACACAACACCTTCTGGGTGTAGTTCGCTTAATGTATTATGATTTCATCCGAACGGTGCTTTATCTCGAGACCGAGACAATATCGAGTATTTCCTAGATCTTTCATCTTAAATTCCAACTTTAGGTGCGTGGCAGTTTTCGCGAGCTTTTCGGGAGTTCCGATGAGGTTCATGTCATCGACATATACTGCAACTATCGCAAAATCGGAATGTGACTTCTTAATGAATACACAAGGGCATAGTTCGTTGTTCACATATCCCTAACTAGTCAAATACTCACTCAGATGGTTATACCACATTCTCCCGGATTGCTTCAAACCGTAGAGTGAACGCCTCAGCCGAATTAAGAGAATGTTCTGGGGTTTGGAAATTTTTGATCCAGTCAATGTAAGTCATTCGGGAACTTTCATATAAATTTCTGTATCAAGATCTTCATAGAGATATGCAGTTACTACGTTTATCAGTTGTATACTCAGTTTTTTGAAAACTACAAAACTGATAAGGTAGCGAAAAGTAATCACATTCATAACGGGTGAATAAGTTTCGTCATAGTCAATCCCGGGGCATTTTGAGAAGCCTTGCAAACAAGACGAGCTTTGTAATGTAAAATTCCATTCTTTTCATTACGTTTCCGAACAAAAACCCACTTGTAGCCAACGGGCTTCACATGTGTAGGAGTATGAGCTACAAGTCCAAACACGTTAAGTTTCGCAAGTGAATCGAGTTCGACTTGGATTGCTTGTTTCCAGTTTGACCAATCGGTTATATGTCGACATCATCAACGGAATGGGATTCAATGTCATCGCTCATCGTGATCTCAGTAGCTACTGCATATGCTAATGCATCGTTGACAATCATCTCATTTGTATGTCACACATCATCGAAGCTAGCATAATACACCGAAATTTCATGATTCTCGGGAGGATGGTTCGTTTCTTCATGGATGCTTCCGTAATCTAGAATATCCTTATGAGTTGGATAAAATGTGTAAGCGACAGTCGGATTCACGGTAGACTCTTCAGAAGCCTATGCCGTGGGTTTCATCTTCCAGAGGTGTGAATCATTTGAACCAAGATGTTTGCCATGCTTTTGTGTAGGGGCAGATAATTGGCTAGCCGCTAATGTACATGGATCACCAAGATTGGCGTCCCGGGCCTCCATAAGGGAAGTCCGTCGTACATTTGGTACGTCTATCTTTGCAAGCGTATTCGCAGCTGGAATATGTGATCTTGTCATGCGCGCTAGATCGATGAAAGCATCTGGCATGCTTTGAGCTATGCTATGAAGATCTATTATGCGCTGCACTTTAGTTTCAGACTGATCGGTGCAGGGATCTAATTGAGACAAAGTGGGAGTCATCCACGATAATTCACGTCGTCTTCAGGAACGTAGACATTATTATCTCTCCTAATGATGAGAATATTGTCTCATAGAAGTGACAATCCATAAAACGAGCGATAAATAGATCGCCTGTCAAAGGTTTTAAGTAACAATTAATCGAAGGAGAACCACATTCGACATAGATTCACATCCTTCACCGAGGCCTTATTTTTGTACGTAGGGGCGGCAAAATCGCCACATTGACGGCACAACAAAAAATGAGCAGATGTGATATGTCGGGTTTGTATCTGGTAACCAACTAAATGACGTTATATGGTTGGGTTGCAACAGGCCTCAGGCAGACCAACATGGCTGCGTGCAATATTGCATGGCCCCAAGCAGTGATCGAGAGCTTGGTACGTATGACCGACGATCGAGCAATCATTTATAAGCTATGCCTCTGCTAGGTTATTCTAGGTGTGAACATGGGGTACTTGATGTTCAACTTCAATCTTAACTGACATGCAATAGTCATCAAAAGTTTTAGATGTAAATTCTCCAGCATTATCCAATCAAATAGATTTGATCAGATAATCATAGTGGTGTGCCCTGAGCTTGGTAACCTGAGCCAACAATTTGGAGAATGCAACATTCCTTATGGACAACAAGCACACATGTGACCAACGTGTGGAAGTGTCAACCAAGACCATAAAGTGTCTAAATGGTCCGCATAGAGGGTGATTCGTTGTAGAAAAATGGGAGGATTCGAACGAATCTTGTCATAAGAAGGCTTAGTAATAAGCTTTCCTATAGAACATGTTTGACATGCAATTCCTTGAATCGAACCTAAACTTCGGGTTAGTGGATGCCCGTGTGATGATTTGAGGATACGGCACATCGCCATTCATCCAAGATGTCCCAAACGATCATGCTAAAGTGTAATTTTGTGCTCGGTTCCAGAGGTAAGGCTGATCACTTAGTGGTTTTCTATAGGGCATATTGTCGTAGTATACAGACCACTCGGGATACGCTCAATCTTCTCTAGAATATGCTTCTGGCCATATTCATAAGAAGTTATGCACAAAAATTCAACTTTTTTTTCTACGTGGGTTTGAGTGTGGTAATTGTTATCTCTAATGTCCTTAAAGCTCAACAACGTTCTTTCAGAATGTGGAGAATAAAAAGCCTCATCAATGGTCAAGATTGTACCATTGGACAACATTATACGTTCCTTACCGTATCCTTCGATCAAGTTGGATGGACTTGAGAGGGTTGTCAAAGGTGTATTCTTTGGTATGAAGTTAGTGAAATAGATGCGTTCACGCAAATCGATGTGGTGGTTGCACCATCTGCCAGACAACTAACTTCCCCACTAGTCATACCTAGAATGAAAAATTAATTTGAATCGGTCACATGCATAAAAGTTCTAAAAAACAAATATCCATTCAAAATAATTAAGTATTCAAGGTCGGAAATTAATTAAAAACTTAATATCCAAAAACAAATCACCAACAAATAATCCAAATATAAAGGAAAATTGTTCAAAATTAACCAAAAAACAAGGGGGTTCGGCCACTACTGTGAAATTCGGCCTATGGTCTTATTTCAACTAAAAAATAAGTCTATGTCTAAGATCCTGATCTTCCATAGGATTGATAGCCTTTTAAAAGTCAGAAACCTCTATCTTCGAACTCTCCGGTTCATCCACTTGCATAAAGTTTGATTCAAACTTATTACGACAAGAATGATATTCAGCTACAACTTTCTAGGGAACTCGGCAAACACGGGACCAATGGTCATTTGAACCACAATGATAGCATATATCTGCATCCATGGTTTTAGGTGCTTTGCCCTTATTCTTGAAGTTTAGGGCCTTGGGAGCGAGGTTTGGGCGCTTTTGGGCTTTGTTTCCTCCCTTAGATGGGCCTTGGCGAGGTGTTTTTTGGTTTGCCCATACCACGTCTCTTTTGGCGTTTTGGGCTTTGGTTTGTGCTATAATGTGCTTCAGGCACAGCAATCGCCACAGTAGGTCGAGCTTGATAATTCTTCATCAACAACTAGTTCTGCTTTTCAGCGAAAAGTAAAACAGATATCAAATTCAAGAACTTAGTGAACTTCTGAGCTCTATATTGTCGCTGCAGGACAATATTAGTAGCAGATAAGGTTGAATAGGTCTTCTCCAGGAGATCCTCTTCGGTCAAAGTTTTGTTACAAAACCTGAGAAGTGATTGGATTCCACAAACTTCAGAATTATATACATTCACAGACTTAAAGTCTTGGAAGTGCAAATACTACCGGTCATGTCTTTATTCAGGCAAGAAGATGTCATTTTGGTGATCAAAACGCTCAGCCAAAGCGACCCATAGTGCTCGTGGACCCTCATCAGCAAGATATTCAGTTTGCAGGGCGTTATGGATATATCTTTGAATGAAGATCATAGCGGTGGCTTTCTCAGCTTCCCCAATAGGGTTGTCTATCTAATCTTCAATGACGGGACGCAAATTCTTTGCAGTGAGGTGAAGCTTCACATCTTGGACGCATTTGAGGTAGTTTCTTCCATAGACCTTCAAAGCGGTGAAGTCGAGTTTGTTCAAATTCGACATGTTCCTATCCCAAAATAAAGGACAAGATGTGAGTAGTGCAATGGAGAAAAAAAAACAAAAGTAAATAGATCTCAAATTCACATCCTAGCGTTTGTTGGGTAAAGTCGTTGGAGCGTTGCCACTGCTGATGGCACTGTTCTCAATGAACATCGTCGGAGACGATGAATTTGTCTTAAAAATCACAACTTCAGGTTGTGGTTTTTCGATGGAAGTTGGAGTTGGTGCCGTGACTTGGCTGCGAGCGAGTGAAGGTTTTCTGGGGAGAGGGAGAATTGCTGGCTCTCGGCTAGTGGCTTGGCTCGGCTCAGCCACACAAGCTGCGAGCCTGGGCGAAGAACCCTAGCGTTGCCTATTTCAATTTTGTTTTTTTTTTCACCATTCAATTCAATTTGATGCATATTCAATTTAATTCAATAGTTTAATATATTTTATGCAATTCATGGCAATATCAAATTCACATAATTCAACATTTATGAATATAATGCATACACAATTTATGTAGAATCTAAAATTTGAAAAACGTAAAGTTTGGTCATGCATTATGATGAATGTTAAGCTATCAGGGTTGCAAAAATATCGTGATAAAAATCGTTGTTTTGGAAGAACCTGATTGCGTGATGATATGAATGAACTGGTTTGATGCAGAAAAACTTCAATGTCAGATTCCTAAGCACAGCGGTAGGAGCGTGCTGATAACGTATTGTAGCCTATTTTATCTGACAAAGGAGAGAGGGCTGGCGACAAGGGAATAGAGAGATGATAGATGTGTTTGTAGAATCGTAGGGGAATGTGTGTGTTGAGGATATGATATCCCAATACGCAGTGCTTTTATTTATAGTAGTAAAAGAGAGAAGAAATCCTTCATCCCCAAGGAATACAAGTCTATATAGGAAAGAATAACTAGAATAAAATCTAATCTAGGATTTACACAATCACACTTAAACTAGGAAAGTTGATAACATTTTCCTATTTTTTTATATTTAAGATTCTCATAATTATTTTTAGGAAAAATTAGTTTTCGGTCCCTAGTTTCTAATGTCCATTAACTAAGACCTTATCAGTTTTTAGATTTTGATCAAAGTCCCTATCATTAATATATTAATGAATTACATGTAAATTATGTAATTTTTATAAAAAAAATTAGTAATTGATTTCGAGTTTTAATACTCACACCCTTATTAAACTCCTAATTAATTTTCAATTCAAACATTTCCCAAATAAAATAAATAAAATTAGAATAAGTTTGTACCCATTAAATTTTTATAAAAAAAATTTCAATTTTTTAAGCTTATATGTATCCATTCTTAAATATACCAATTTGTTAAAAATGTATCCTTTTTTAATTTAAAATGTACCCATTTTTTTTATATAAAATTTCATTCAATCTTTTCTCTAATCCATTTTTAAACTTATATGGATACATTATATTTTCGTTGATTTGAGAATGTATCCATGTCAAGTTTAATAGAAGAAATTTAATAATGTTATTAAGGCTTTTTTTTTTGGTGCTTTTGAAAAATGTACCCATGCTTTGGTACAATAATTTTTTGGTTAGTTTTGATGAACGTACCCATGTACACACACACACATATACATATATACACATACACAATATATTGGAGAGTATAATTCATCTTTAATATTTTTAATCCCATAAAATATGGGTTTCATTTAAAATCTCATTAATATAAATAACTACAAATTTTATTTTTAATTTAAAAATATAATAACCTACATAAAAATACATTATTACATTAATGTCAGGGACTTCAATCAAAAGTTAAAAACTACCAAGGTTTCAATCAAAGAACATTAGTAGTTAAGGACCGCATCCAAAGTATCCCTTATTTTTATCACTAATTAATCTACATCAATCTAATAGCTTTTTTTTTTTGTTCACACCAAACATTCCCACCAATTTATGTTGCAGGACTATTTCACTTTCTTCTCTCTCACACTTCTTTATCTCTCCAGCTTTTTTCTCTCGTTATTCTTCGGGAAAATTTTTGCACCCTAAACAAAATCACATTCTCCAACTTTTGTAATGGGAAGCAATCAAGAATTGGTAAGTTCTTTTCGTTATCTATACAATAGTTAATTTGATCATGTGAACTTGACATAAATAACCCATATATATAGGCATATTAGGATTAATATGTTAGTCCAATCTTGTATTTGTTTTCGTTAATATGTTAGTCTACTATTAGGGCTCAAATGTTAATCAATGTTTGTGTTAATATAAAATGGGATGAATATAATTCACTCATCTCAAATTTGTAATTTTGCATTGAGTATATGCTCAAATATATCAATCGATAGGACACGTAATTATATAAATTTATTATGATTGATGTCTATCAAACAAACAAGTATACTAATCTTGTCCTGAATTAATTATGAAGCATGATCTTACATGAATTGGTGACAACTATTAGACCAAGCCTTCCCATGCATCAAATAATTGGTCCACATATACGAAGATATTTTTAGGCGTCGGTTGGCCAAATTAAAATTACTATTAAAGATATACTGCAACGTCAACTAAAAGATCCCAGCGGACTTGTTTGTCTTTTTTGGTGTCAGGGGGTAGGTGAGAATGATTGAAATTAATATCTCAAAATGTAATTTCCCGGATGCCCTATACAACTGGGGATGTAGCTCAAATGGTAGAGCGCCCGCTTTGCATGCGGGAGGTACAGGGTTCGATCCCCTGCATCTCCATATGTTTTAATTTTCTTTGGTTCAGCTCAATATGTATAATATGTGTGCATTTCTTTCCCCAAATTTAATTTTACGTCTGGTCTTTATCGTCTATTGGCACCTAAACAAAAGAATTACATCAAATCACGTGTTTAAAGGTAAAAATATTCAACTATTTGGTGTTTTCTCAATATTTTAATATTCAGATTCTGTATAGGTTAAAACGGACAAGGATTGTCTGCCCTCCTACGTCAACATTTTATATTACTATTCATTTTTGTCTTATTATCTCTATAAAAAAACAATATAAAATGTTGACGTGGCTTAGCCGTGACCACACAAAACAGGAGGGCACGGGAACAAGGAGGGCAGACAATACTTGACCGGTTAAAACACCACAACTTATCTAAGTTCATCTCACCACTTAAGTTTCATGCTTTTTTAGCTTTTAATTGTGTGAAAAGACAAAATAAGACATATTACTTAAATTTAAGATTTATAAATCTACATACACCCCATGAACCCTAATTGTTCATCTTCTTCTCCAACAAAAAACTAGTCTTATGAGGCTCGACCATCGACCCCTTATGCATCGTGATTACGTTTTTTATCCCAAATAAGACGAGATAAATTTGGACAGATGACAAGACTTGAGATAGACACAATAAAACAAACGACCCAAGTTTTGTGTTTTCCAGTAGTTCTTTCTTTTTGGTTAGTACCGATTGTGAGCATATAGCCATCAAAGGCTGTCTGCGCAACTGTCATAGCCGATTAGCTCATCAACATGACAAATACTCCAAATGCAAAAGAGGGTACTAATTGTAAGGTTATGAACACGAATCAAAATTTACAGACCCAAAGTAGGTGATGGACATGGTAAATATTGAAATGTTTGCTTGTAGTGTTGAATCAAATTAAAACAAGCATAATTAAATTTCAAGTTAAAGGTTAGGTTTGTATGTGTGGTGCAGAGCCGACTTTTAAGGGGTGTGACAGGTTCTATTGCACAGAGTCTCAAAATTTTGAGAGTTCCCAAAAATAGTTTCTTATTGAATATAATAATATATAAAATAATATTATATGAAAATGATATATAAAAATATTAATCAAATCAAAAAAAAAAAAAAAATATATATATATATATATATATATATATATATATATATATTTGAAGGCTGATTCTCATCAGTGCCGATGCTTCCTACTTTTCCTTCTCTCACGCCAAATCCCATCGCTGCTCCCCACTTTTCTTCTTTCACACCACAGTTCTAGAAGTCAGAATCCCCCACCGTCAGTGTCCAATCTACTTTACTTCTCTCTTCTCATTGTTCTTTTTCCTACAAATTATTAAACCTTAATTTATAAGTTCATGAAATTGAAGAGAAACTTTCAAATCATGAAGACAATTTAACTGATCAGAATGATGTAGACTTCGATTAAAGTAAGATATTTACTAATTTAAGTATATTGACTTGGAATTTGAAGATTTGGGTATTTCTCTTTTATAATAATTGTTTTCTTTTGTACTTTTCAGGGCAAAATCAAGAGGAGAACATTCACAAAAAATCACTAGACTAACATGTATTGCGGACTATCAGGTTTCATTATTCATACTAACTATAATTTTATTGTGATCTTGTTTGAAATATAAAAGATAGCACCTACTAGAAAATATTCATTTGGCTACTTGAAGCGTCCAAATCGACTATGAAGGTTTTAATGGACTTACTTTGATATCGATTGAAAGTGATATTTTAGACAAAATTGACTATGAATGTTTAATTGATGATTTTGTAGCAAAGAATGCACGAATAGCCATCTTTGAGTGAAACTTCAGTGCTAGACTTTTTAAAGTTTTGTTTATTTGGTTTCTTTAGGTTGAACTTATTGTTAGTTATTAGTACTATGGTTACTTTGTAGCTTTCTGTACATTTAATAATTTTTAGAAATAAATGATTAGTGAGTTTTAAAGTTTATTTCGATATTGCTTTTTAGCATCAATACATTGTTTAAATTTTTTTAAGATGTCTTATAAGAAGGGCCCTTTTATGAATTTCGCACAGGGCCCCCGAAATCTCAGAGACGGCCCTAGTGTGGTGTGATGGTGTTTTAAGGGCAATTTAGTAACAAAAGTGGTGTTCTTAGAACAAATTAAAATTAAATTTTTTAATGGGGTGTGAATAGAAATTAGGATGAACTAAGATAGGTGGTGGAGTTTAAATAGAAAAACTCTAGAATTTTTCTGCATAAATAATGTTCAACCTTTTACTAAATTTTGGGTGTTCGAGTCTTTTAACATTTCAAAAGAATTACAATAGTTTTTTTTTGTTAGTAACACTATGTTTGGATGAGGGAAATAAATTTAAAATTTGGATAAAAGTTAGAATTTATAAATTGATATGCACCAATTCTCTTGTTTGAATTCATAAACATGGAAATTTAGAATTTCCGCGTGAAAAAAACTTGGAGTTTGGGATCTCTAATTTCCAAGTTTAAATTCCATGTAAATATATGTCATTTCCTAATTTCTATGATTGAAAGTTTAAAAATAACAAATTCAGTATTCAATTTTGTTTTTACCATACTTAGGGCCTCCGTATTTAGATCTCGTATAAATACTTGGAGGACTCAAATGTAATTATGTAATAAATGAAGGGGCAAATATATAATAAGTGAAGAGCCCTTATTCTATAAAAGGACTCTTCACCCTCCTTATTTGGGGAGGCCAATTCCAAGGCCTGAGATCCCCAAAGCCTCACTCTCACCCTCAGAGGGTCTCACAAACAGAAAAATACAATATTAGTGTTGACGTAACCCAAACATTTGGGTGAACCACGATACATCTTTTGTTATTTACTTTCTTGCAGATTCACGGTCGGATTTACGTTGTTCCAAGACCTCCGGTTTTGTGCATCAACAAATTTCATTATTCTTTTAGGTTAACTAAACAAGAAAATTCACAAATTCTAGAAAATAAAATCTTGTCATTTTAAAATTGTTTAAAAATATTAAATTTCTTCATCCAAACATAGTATAAAAGAATTACAATAGTCGAGTTGGGTAAGGTATATGTTATTGGCACATTAAAAAAGTTATTTTGCACTCCTTGTAATTAGTGTACGTTCGTATGTTATAAAAAAAGTAGTGTATGTTTGTTTCTAAATATAGAAACTTGAAGTGCACAATGATGTTTTTGAGTGTTAATAAATCCGTTTCAATTTTTGTTTTTTTTTCATAGTGAATTAATTCATCTTTTTCATAAGAATATTTCTAGTGGAACATATTTCACAATCTCTAGAGAGATAGTTCACTAATAGACCGAGGGATAAGTAATTCGACTCATCCACATCTAGATCATGAATGTTTGGAATCCATATTATGCAAGGAGACTAAGTGACCCATTTAGATATGCTTTTAAAATCACTGACATCGGTTTTAGAAAAAATATTTTTGGGTTCCAAAAGCATTTAAAGTGCTACCCGTAAGAAGCATATTACTAGTGTTTCTTGTACAAAGCACTTCAAGTGCTTTTCCAGAATTCATTTGCATTTTTACTAAAAATTGGTTATAAAAACATTTTCACAAAATGTGCTTTCAGCTATTTTAAAAGTAGTTCCAAATGAGCCAAATATCTATCTTTGGCAAATTTTGGCAAAAAAGTTTATGATCTTAATAACTAATCAGGGGTTGATAAAATTTGGGTCAAAATATAAATTATTAACTGGGCTTAAAAACCTAATTAGGGGTTGTATATTCTTCTTGGCCTACATGACACACCCTAACAGGGAATGTCCACATAGATTCCGAATCGAGTTGTGTTGGACAACACCAGGAGGGTGATGAAGCCATAAAGTGTAGTGATGTGGAAAATATGAGTAAATTTAAACCCAAAAGTGCCTAAATGTCATAGTGCGCTAGTGAGCGGGAATGAACACATTTCACACGTGATGTCAGAGCATAAGTAAAGTGCAGTAAGGTAGAATGAGAATTATACCGTCGGAGGTAATCATATACCAAAGTTTGTCAAGAGTCCTCGTCGACACGAAAACTCAACTACTAAAACCTGGAGGGGCGGAAAAAAAAAAGGTGAGTGGGCCTAAAAATAAAGTTTTGTAAAAAAACCTTTTTTCAAAAAACATAATAATTCTTCGCCGTAAAATAAGTATAGTTTCCAAAGTATGCATACTATGTATAATACTTACAGTAAACTGTAATATCTTGAGCATGTAATATTTCACAATATCTTATAAATAAGCACATAATGTCCGATAGTCATCACATTTCGCATAAACTAATATGTCATATCAAGTGCTCATCGACATATACTGACACACGAGTTCATGCAAAAATATTCTTACATGAACAGGATTGGGTGTAATAATGATATATGCTCACCTGAAGCTTGGAGTTATGTGCATCACATACAAGTCCTAATTACCTATAGCAATCTAGGACAGGATTGTCACCTACGATGGATCCAAAGTGAGCGTACGGTGCGATGTGAACATACACGTGAAAGATTGGTCCTGGCCTGGGTGAGTACTAACACCGGGCAGCAACAATGAGCAGGTAACGTAAATACAATCATACAGCAGTAAATCAATAATTTACATCGATATAAAACTATTCATTACTGTAAATATAAATAAGGCATCCCATAATAATATGCATACATGTGCATCTCATAGGATTCATAATAATCTCACAATTTTTATCATCGCGACAATTCTTATAATGTCAATTTAATTATGGCATCACTTAGGAAATGCATTATTAATTTATGTATGGAAACTATATATATATATATATATATTGATGCACAAAACCAAAGGGGTCTTGGAACAACGTAAATCCGACCTGAATCTGCAAGAAAGTAAAGAACACAAGATGTATCGTGGTTTAACCCAATGTTTGGGCTACGTCCACACTAATATTGTATTTTTCTGTTTGTGAGAGGATTGTGAGGGAGAGAGAGAGCCTCTGTAATGAGAGTGAGGCTTTGGGGATCTCTGGCCTAAGTATTGGCCTCCTCAAATGAAGAGGGTGAGGAATCCTTTTATAGAATAAAGGATCCTCACTTATTACATATTTGCCCCTTCATTTATTACATAATTACATTTGAGTCATCCGAGTATTTATACGAGATCTAAATACGGAAGCTCTAAGTATGGTACAAACAGTAGTTCCCTATGTATTCAGTCAAAAGAGTCTTTTGGTTGGAGACTTGAAATTCAGTCCATGTGTGGGCCGAAGTAACTAGATGTCGTATTGAACTGATACTCTATATAAGGCGGTGATCAATCTGAAATGATGTTTAACTAGAAGTAGCACATGTTGCGAGGCTGCTCTGTTTGTGGCTTATGTTGCCTTGGTTGGCTCGGCTTGTGGCGTTGAAGGTGAGGGAGTCCCTTTTATAGAATAATGGCTCGCTCCTCAATACATAAATGATGGGCTAGAGTTGATGCTCGCGGTGATGCGGTTGCTCAGTAGGCGGTGACGCTTTCTAATGATGGTAAGGGAGTCCCTTTTATAGAATAAGGGCTTACTCCTCAATATATAAGTGATGGGTTAGGAGTGATGCTTACGACGAGGCGGTTGCTCAGTTGGCGATGATGCTCTCTAATGAAGGTGAGGAAGTCATTTTTATAGAATAAGGGCTCGATCCTCAATACATAAGTGATGGGTTAAGAGTGATGCTCGCGGCGAGGCAGTTGCTCAGCTGGCAGCGATGCTCTCTAATGAAGGTGAGGGAGTCCATTTTATAAAATAAGGGTTCGCTCCTTAGTACATAAATAATGGATGCTCTCTAATGAAAGTGAGAGAGTCATTTTTATAGAATAAGGGCTCGCTCCTTAGTACATAAATAATGGGCTAAGTCCCCCAAGTATTTTTCATGAGGCCCAGTTGAAGCCCAATATATGGTACATAATGTAGTCTCCCAAGTCTTCAGTCAATAGGGTCTGTTGGCTGGAGACTTCAAATTGAATCCATGTATGGGCCGAAGTGGTGGTTGTTCGGAGGCGGTATTTGTACACCATGCATTGAAGCTTTGTAGGTGAAGCTTTGCAAGTGAAGCTTTGAAGCTAAAGCTCTGTAAATGAAGCTTTCGAAGCTGGAGCTTTTGAAGCTAAAACTCTGTAAATGAAGCTTTTGAAGCTAGATTGACATGAGTGATGCTCATGAATGTTGACATGAATGATGGTCATGAATGTTTATGTATGATTGTTATGAATGATGCTCATGAACGTTTATGTATGATTGACATGAGTGATGCTCATGTATAATTTTGGAGTACTTGACATACTTTTGATCACCTGGTTGGTGATAATAGCGGCAGGTTGCCGAATAATTTTGGAGTACTGGGCGTACTTTTGATCACCTGGTTGGTGGTAATAGCGGTAAGCTGCCGAATAATTTTTTTTGTAGTACTGGACGTACTTTTGATCACCTGATTGGTGATAATAGAGGGCCTGACTCTTTTGGGCATATGGATTTTCGCCCTCCACTTAACATTCCAGCCCATTATTGTGGGCTTGCCCTTTTTTTATTTTTTTTATTACCTTCTGATGAGGTTTATACAAATGTCTCTGAAAGATAAGAAAAATAAATCACATCATTCAAAAATAAGAAAAGTAAATCACATTATTCTGGTGAGGTGTTTATTCCTTGCTTTTGCAGTGTCCCCATGTGCTCTCGCAGAGGAAAGCTTCCCTTTTGCTTTTCTTGATCTCCCTGCTTCTTCTCTGTCCACCAACTTTGCCTTGCAAGGTCATCTTTTGCTTTTCTTGAAAAATGATTTCACATGGCTGTGACTGCTTATTCCTTGCTCTGGGTCCTCATTTAACACTTTAATGTATGCTTGGAAGATTGTCTCTCGATCCTCATCACTGGGGTATCCATCCATGAGCTGATCGTATACAGTGACAAAACCAAGAGCGAACACAGGAGGGCCCACCGAGTCAGAGAGCTGTCAGATTCTTCAGCCCTGATCTCCCGCTCATCTTCTGTGATCTTGTAATAGCCTTGATGCGTGAGTCGGTCGCGGTGAGTGCTGTTGGTGTCCTTGTATTTGGGTCGGGTGAAGAAGAACCACTTATTCTCACGAACTTCTGGGATGAAACCCGTCGTACAACCTAACCCGACCCTTGATGTAAAACACATCCATGAGGAACGGCTATCAGCGAAACAACGAAGAAGCTGAGGCCCACATTGATCCGGACATAAGCTTCAGACTTGTGGGAGTAGAAGATTATTAGGAGGAGGCAGAAGAGGCTCACCACTATGTACACGATGGAGAATATACGGTCGACACTGGCATATGGGTAGAGGTGGGCGAAGTAATCGACGGCTGTGATGAAAGCATTCCATGGGAGGAGGTAGTCGAGACCCAGTGTGAAATAGAAGATATAGGCCAAGTGGAATGAGTCCTTTGGGATTTTATTAGGTACTGCGGCGGTTACGGTGGGGAGCAGGAAGCTGGCCTTAGAATTTTCGTCGACGATTTTGGCATTGAAACCGGGAGCCTCAGAAGATGAAATATGTTTGTAAAAGCTTACAAGAGAAAAAGTCAAGAATACAGCCCATAATACTGAGAAAACATAAAAAAACACCAGAGTTCATCTTCCCATCGCCGTGGCTGACTTGCTCTTTTCTGCTTTTGTTTCTTTTTTTTTCTTTTTGCTTTCTCTTTTCTTCTTTTGTTTCTTTTTTTCTTTTTGCTTTCTCTTTTCTTCTTTTGTTTCTTTTTTTCTTTTTGCTTTCTCGATCTGCTCAGTGCTCCCTCCGTTTGAACTTTGCACTTTACACTTTGATGTCTCCAGCGCTTTCTAACCAATCAGAGTTCGCCACTAAGGGGGTTTGCATAGTCTTGTTGAGCACAGCCTTGAACACGGAGCAACACTAAGAGGTGAAACAAGTCCTAAAAGAGCTTAAACGAGGATGATCCAACGGCAGATAAGTCGTCGTGAAGATGGGAACTCGGAGAAGTGAACTCGGAGCAGTCGTAACCGCCATCACCGAGTTGAATCGTTAGGACAGAGTGAGCTGAGTTCATAAGCAAGAAAGAGAGAGAGAGCCGAATTGGAGCTCACCACAGACTCGTCAGGGGAGTTCAGGGCCGAGTTGAAGTCGGGTCGGGTTGAGGGGCTAACGGGAGAGTGGTGTCGGGAGTGCGATTTTGATGAAACCCCAGGAAAATGAGAAGGGAAAGTAGAGCATGAATGTATCTAGCCAGATCTTGTGTCCTTAGCTCTTCATGGTTGTAAATCTCTTAATTCACCGTGACAACGATTGACTTGTCCTCGTTGTAGAGAGGTTGATCACTAGAGGCAGGGTCAATGATGGCTAACTTCTGATGAGCCAAAAAAAAAACAATCTCCATGCTGGTACAGCCCACTTCAGTCAGGTCCATGATGCTTCAATCTGCGCGAAAGCTCAAGAATCGGACCTTCTTGGCGAGATTTTTCCTGCGGTGTTAGGCAAACATGTCACAAAAAATATCGATATTTCGGACGGATCCCTCAAATGCTTGATGTAGCCTCTTATCTGGTGGGCTTGGGCTTTCTTAAGCGTTTGCGTTCCCTTTAATGTAGTCTGCTGCCTTCACCTTTGGAAACATGCAAAAATGTGCTCCTGATTTGCCTCTCAAACAAAGAGGCATAATAGAGTGCCAACCATCCTTTGGTCCTGATTTCATGATGAAGGGTGGAACCAGGAATTAATAAAAGCCTTGTCCAGATCTGTTGTTCGAAGAGTGACATTCATCACTGAGTGGAGGAGCCAATGCATCCGCTGTCGAGATGCAAAGCAGAGAAGAGAAAAGAGGAGCGTTGAGGTGGTGTGTGGCTGAGACCCACACATTATTTTTCTTCTCTTTCCTGGTCCTCACAGAAATCAGAAAATGAAAGCTGGCGTAGTACTCACTAAATGAAAGCTGACAGAAATCAGAAAATGAAAAATGGCGCATATTCATGGCGGAAGTGAAAAAATGAAAGAGAATCGACACAACTTTTCGTATCGATTCCCACAGACAGCGGCAAATGTTGATGCACAAAATCAGAGGGGTCTTGAAAAAACGTAAATCCGATCGTGAATCTATAAGAAAGTAAAGAACACAAGATATATCGTGGTTCACCCCAATCTTTGGGCTACGTCCACACTGATATTGTATTTCTCTATTTGTGAGAGGATTGTGAGGGAGGGAGAGAGCCTCTGTAATGAGAGTGAGGCTTTGGGGATCTCAGGCCTAACTAAGTATTGGCGTCCTCAAATGAAGAGGGTGAGGAGTCCTTTTATAGAATAAGGGCTCATCACTTATTACATATTTGCCCCTTCATTTATTACATAATTACATTTGAGTCATCCGAGTATTTATATGAGATCTAAATACGGAGGCCCTAAGTATGGTACAAACAATATATATATATATATATATATATATATATATATATATTATATAAAAGAAAAGACCCACTCACAGATACTTGTAAAGTCATAGCCGTTCGAACAAGCGAAGTCGGAGTCTCTGATAGTAATTTCACCTAAGCATAATGGAGACCCATTAGTAAAACTCAATTAGAATGTTTGCATTTGGAAAAACGGAAGGCGGATTCGGAATCACTGCATCGAAATAGGCTAAGAAGGGTCCCGACAAATTTTGTAAAAGTTCAACGAAAAGTCAACGGTCAACCCTAAAAAGTCAACCGAGCCATCTCAACGGTCAACTACATTAAAACTTTGGAATTTCACTAAATGGATGCCAAAAATGGACCCAGGACGTCAATGTCAATGCAAGAAATATTTTAAAGAATATTTCAAAGAATATTCCAGATCCATTTTCAGAAATAGGCCGGATCAGGTCAATGGCCCAAAGGTTTGGGTAGGACTTGGGCCGAGCTTGGATCAGGTTTTGGGCAGGGTTTGGGTTTAAAGCCCTTTAAAAAAAATTCGGGTTGAGTTGGATTTGATTGGGTTTGCGGGTCGCACTTGCTTGACCCAAAAATGAAGAACACCTGTTTCTGGAAAATTTGGCCGGGAAACTTCCCAGCTCTAATTTAGGTTCAAAACTTAACCAAAATTAGCATATAATATATGGAATTGAAACTTAGAACATGAGGAATAAGATTATACCATCAAAAGGTCAAGCCATGATTGGAGACAGTAAAAAAAAAAAGCCTGCAAAGCTCGGGTTCTCGCAGGAAAACTAGAGAGCGTTTCCCCCATGTGATTTCTATGTCCAAACAACACCCCAACTATCTTAAAAACAACCCAAACGTACTCTTAGGCACAATCTATAAATTATTAAGAAGATTTCAGCCTTATCTTCACCGTAGACGGCGAGAGCTCGCCATATTCGACATTGCACAGTGATGGTACTGTGCAGCGGGGGAGAAAAAGAAAACGAGGGGTTTCTCCCTGTTATTGTTCGTAGGACTCGCAGAGCAGGAAGTGGTGGTGGTGGCATCGCCGGAGGAACGGTGATCAGTGGTGTTGTGTGTATGTGTTGACGGGGAGGGGAGAGAGAGCTAAGAGAGGGAGAGTGTTGAGAGAGTTAGAGTGAGGGAGAGACGGAGAGAGTTCTAGAGAGTGAGGGAAAGGGACATGCGGTAGCGAGAGAATGGAGACTTTGTGATGTGTGGGCCCCATGGGCCAAAAATAAATTATTAAAATAGTAAAATATCCCCAAATAATAATATAATAATTATGAGAAATATATAAAATAATAAATAGTAATTTTTACAAAAGTATTTTTTTTCAAATTCGTAGTTCTGTAAAACCTCCATAGTAACTTCAATTTCGATTTTGTTTGTGTCTATGTGTTCGTACTGTTGAGTACTTCGAGAATACAGTAAAATAATAATTCGTACGTGTCACAAAAAGACGGTCAACGAAAGTTAGCAATCTCGTCTTAAGGACATTTTCGTCAATTCACTCCTCTAAAATTAATAAAACTGTAAAATTTGGGACGGGTTGTTACAATACAAATAAATGGTACATATATGTGGATGCAAATTTCGTCCACGGTTGATTTCACAAAATTCTACCTACAAGGAAAAAAAACACCTTTAACCTAATTAGCGAACACCTATAAAAAGAAGGAGGCGTCCACTAAAGGACCTTCGATCAATGGCGGGTGTCCACTAAAGGACATTCGATCAATGGCAAAGCCAGAAATTTTGTGGGGAGGGCAAAAATTATAAAGGTAAAAGGTCCAAAAAAACAATGTTGACAACTAAACCCTTTTAGATGGTAGACAATGTTAATGTTGTTCATAATTTATCAACACAAACAAGTTAAAATTGTCGTCGGCAAGGTTTCAAGTCATGAAAATGTCGCATAATAGGTTCATTATCAGTAAAATAAAAAACATCTCTCTCAATGTAAACAATCATGTTATCACTTAACCATTGATCTCCCATTTTGTGAAGCAGTGGTGTTTTCACAATATTCATAGCATAATATGCTCTCTCCATCGAAGCAGTTGCAACTGGTAACACCAAAGTCAATATAAGAAACTTATACACTAGTTTGTAGCCTTCACATCTCCCGAGTTCCGGTCTTCAAATTATTTCTCACTAATATATAGGAGAAATAATATTTGCATTGCCATTTTCTCCCTTTGCACTCCTTCCTTTTCTCTAACATTTGCATTTAATAAAGTAATAGACAATTAAGTGATGCAATGCATGGGGAACAAATATATTTAAGGCTTTCGTGACTTCTCATCTCCCAAAACCTTTGTCACCTTCTCTTTTAATTGAATTGCCTTGTAACTATCCTACTCATAAATATTTAGTGTACCAATGCTTTGTAATCTCCCTATTCAAAGGGCTCCATATGTATCTTTGAAGTTGTGAATTGAGTGAATTATAATTAATCCAAGAAGAAAGTGAGTTTCTCCTTCCTAAACAAGCATTTGGCTTGATCATATTGAGTGAATCCATGATTAGCGACGTGAGTGATTCCGTTGCACCTAGTCGAGCAATCCCAAGTTCATCCCTGTAACGACGTCGAGCGAATCCGTTGCCCTTGGTTGAGTGATTCCCAGGTTATCTATCCCTCATCTCCTTGAGACCCCTTGATTTTTCTGAATCATTAAGTGACATAAACAAAAAATGAGGACAAAAAGAGAAAATGAAAGTGTGAAAATTACTAATGAAGTTATCTTTTATACGTGATAACTGAAAATCACTAATAATGTTATTTTTATATGTGATAACTAGTTAATATGGTAATGACACATGACGAGAAAACCAATTTGATTTGGATTGTTGACCCAATAAACTATGTCCAATAGAGCATGAAATGACATCTCCTCCAACATAAGAAGCAACTTGGAAAATGGTTTTCCCATCAGGGCGGTCGTCAATTCTAATTATCAAACCTTTAGTTTTGGTTGGGGTCAATTTTCATGATTGAGCATTAGGTTGGTAGTACCAAATTGGCTGGGCTCATTAGGTCTAGTGGCAGTTTTGATATATCACAACAATACAGTATCATTTTTGTCACAAAAAATCAAAAGGAAACCTTGATTAACTTGTCATCTCTTGGTATCTTCGTCGTCTTTTGGTTTGCCCCCTAATTGGAGAAGAAAGGCAATCAAATCCCAGCTAATCCTTGTCATTTCCAGGGCTTCGAATTCCTGGTCCTACGAATTTGTGGTTTTTTTTATAATTCTTTTCTGGTGTTCCTCACACGCAATAGCGCAGCGGGAACAACTACAGATGGCAGATTCTTGCTTTTACTTTTAGGGTCGATTTCCGACAACCGGAGGTGCGGCACCTCCTTGTGCCTCTGTGGCTTTGCCACTACCTCTAATGCCTTAGAAAAGTAATAGAGAAAAACAAAAAAAATAAAACTTGAGAGAGGTTTGAGTAGTAAGTGGCGATCGTTTCCTCTGTTTGACCTAACTATTTATAGAGAAGAACTCTAACAGGCAGCTGGGGAGAGAGGTTGTAGAGCATACTAGGTAGTCCTTGATGATACAAGCTAATCTTAGCGGTCCTGCTAGCTAGTAGTTCTGAATGTTCTTGTTGGTATGAGTGCAGATGCACCGGACACCCAATAGGATACTCTAGAGAGTTGGGGCTCTGCAACCATTAGAACGATTATGGCTCGATGTTAGGTTATATTATGGGCAGCCCGGAGAGCCCAAGACACGTACCATGGGCTACCTTGGAGATTGCATGGTCTGTTAGTGGCATAAAAAGCTATTACCTTATAGCCGACTACGTCATATTCCTGGAGAGTAATTTTGTGGTGTACTCACGATATCAAAAATGAAACTTTTATATATAACATATTGTCCATGTGTCCTTCTCCTATTGAATGTAATTAATTTATGTGTCTGCAATACTGACCTCCAAGCCAAGAAAGGTACAGTAGTTAGTTCTCCACAAGAGCTCTTCTCCTTTTATATTCTGTCAAACAAGGCTCTCATTCATGCTTGCTTCTCATTGTGAAAATACAACTACAATCTAAATGGATAGAATTACATGAATTACTTCAATTTCTAAGCATGGTTCACTATTTATTAAGTTTGTGCATTCTACATGCCCACATGTAATAACTGTTGAAAATAACTCACGCTCGTGCTCGATGGATGGTAGTATTCCTTAACATCTAAATAGAAAAGTGTATTACTCCCTTCCTCTTATTGCAGATAATATCGTTTGTTCCAAAAAAAACAAAACAAAAGTGTATTAACTTTTGTTAAAAAACATTGTATTAACTTCAACTATTTGGATGAAACCAAGAAATAACCTCTCAAATGTAAAATTAAAGAAGAAAACCAAACCATTTCATCAAATTGAGTATGATTCCACCAAACAATTCCCACTTTCTAGCAATAGCAAAAGTCACAAAGAGACAATCCTAGCAACTTCGCTATCGACCCTAGCCTTAGGCTTAGGTGCTGGAGGCATCCACCCTTCCTCATTTCCTTCCTTCCTTCCTTTCTTCTTTTCCTCCCTCTTCTTTGTTTCCTCCTGAGTTTTCTTAGGTTCTCTTTCATTTGCCCTTTCCCTCTTTTCCTCCCCTCTCACCTCCTTTCCTCCTCCCCTCCCTGCTTCTGTCCTCATTTTCCTTTATCTTTCCAGTTTTCTCCCTTCCTTTTTAATTCTCAGTTTTCCCTTGTTTAATCTTAGATTTCCTTGAGTCGCGTCTCAACTATCATGGGCTTTATGCCCTTTATTTGACGTTTTCCCCTTACTTTTACTCCTTTTTGTCTTTTATTGTCTCTTCCTCCCTCCTCCCTAGATGTGATATTTCATTCTCATCCCACCATGGGCTCGGATCGGCGGGCTCCGATCAAAAATTGGATATCATATCCACTTGCCTCCCTCACTTTTCCTCCCTAATCGGCATGTCGGATCCCTATCGAGGGCAAGTGTTGGGTATTTTACATATCCCTTAACCTCACATTCTTCCCATATGTTATTTTGTTTGTATATATTTGTTTGCAGGGGTTCGTGAAAAGGACTTGGATATGGTGTCTACTTTTTCGGTTCGGAGTTTGGCTTCATCTGAAGATGTGACGGCGGCGGCAATGTGGTCTTTGTTGCTGGAGATTAGGTTTTTTTATTGTTTGTTTTCTGTTGCCTTCGGGCTTAAGCTTGTGTGGGCCTTCTGTTGTATATTGAGTTGTTGCTTTCATTTTGCTTGGACTTTTTACTTTTTCTGTATTTGTTTACTTAATTATTTTTGGGCCTTGTACTATTTTTTATTATAATGAAAGTTGTCTTCATGATAAAAAAAAAAGAAAAAAAAAGAAGAGTGATTATATTGTGAGATGTAAAACTCTGGGTAACCAGTCATGTCTCACTATTAAGCGTACGTTTACCCCTTCAACCCCAAGACTTTGCCTTTTAGCTAGCTAGGGTTTATGAACTATAAGCTTGGTAAGTTCATATAACTCTGTAGGTTGAGGGAGATGGGAACAGAGGCTACACAAACAGCTCATTAATTAGCATACCCTTTGACATTTTTCATTCCGTTTTTTCGAAGCAACCCTAATATATAATATGAAAATAGAGAGTTGAAACTTTCTGTCCACAACCGAATATAAATTCTTCATATATTCTCGAATGCCACCTGTTTACAAACCTTCTAAATTCGAACCAACTCCATCTGATTAATTTACTAATCAATCTCAAATAATGTTCTCCTCTCTATACATGCTCATCAATTAAGATGAGTTTTAATTACAAATAGTCTTTGAAATTGACCAACACCATCAAAATGACTCCTAAAATTAAAAATCGATCAAAGTAATCTCTTAAAATAGATGTCACAAATCAATATGGTCATTTTGTCATAATTTTGTAAAAACAAATTATGTTACGTGTTGACGTAGCACATAAATGGGCCCCATAAGTTTTATTTTTTTTATTTTTTGCTTTATTTTTTTATTTTTATCACAAAATTGTCCTTGAAATTGACCCGCACCATCATGATGGTCATTGAAAATCGATCCATGTAATCTTGGAAATAGATGTGTCAAATCAATGTAGGCATTTCCTCACAATTTTCCTAAAATTTTTGTTATATGCTGATGTAATACATAAATAAGTCTTACAAGTCTAATTAATTAAAAATAAATTAGAAATAGGTTCAATAATTTAATAATTAATTTAAAAGTTGTCAACCTAGAAACCCAATCCTGCAATCACTTCCAATCCCAACCCACACTCCTTTACCTTCATATATGGTAGCCTTCGCCGTCTCTTCTTTGAAAAAAAAAATCACAAGACACGCATCTTTACACCTTTCACATAATTGGATCAGCATCGAAACCACCTTTGGTGATGTCTTAGATTTGCGACGACTTCTGTGATATCGTCGTTAATATTGAGCCAAAAATAATCAAGAAAATAATGGAGATGACACGTGTACTTTAGGGTAAAAAGACAAAATTACCTCCGAGGCACACTGAGATTCCCACGCGCATGCAATGGACAATAACGGCTCAACCAAGGAATAGTAAAAAATGATCAAAATGGTATTTATTCAAAACTCTCTCTTCACTCATCATCAAATCCTCACCCACAAGGTAACTCCCAATTATTCTTTTCAAATTGGGATTAATTACCAAATTAATTGCAAGATATTATTTGACATAATATCTTGCAATTATATTCAAAATATCACCATAAGTGGCGGTCCCTATTTCTCCAAATAAGGTCGCCCACACCCGCTATATATAGCGCCATCTTCACACCAAAACGCAAGTTCATTCTCTCCCCAAAAATTCCTAAACACTTTCTCTCTCAAATTCTAACTATGGCATCAGAGATTCTTCGCCCAAAACCCTCCCATTCATCGTGGGCGCGTGAGGCTTTTGCCTTAAATCTTAGGTGCTATTATTTTGTAGGTGCATTTGTATCAAAGGAGAAGACGGCTTAAATTTGCATCCACAAATTGGTGCTTTTATTGAGAGTTTGATTCACACGCTCGAAGAAGACTCTCGCATTCAAAGTTTCTCATTTCATTTCTTGTTCGTTCGTAAATTTTTCATGCGTTCTTTTTTCTAGAATTTTTTAATTTTTTGAATAGACGTAGGAGAAAAATACAATGGTGATAAATTTAGAAACCATAACAAACGAAACTTCCTACATTCAAAGATTTAGATTAACTGATAGAGATTGTGATGTAGCCCTACCACGACGATCCATAAGGCTTAACGCGGGTGCAAGAAAAGCCACCACGGAGCACCACCACCATGGCAGCCACGGGGACCACCGTGGCAGTAGGGAGTGGGCTAGCTCCATAACAGCAGATCATGGCCTTATGCGCTACCACTACAACATCCTAAACCTAGGACCAAGCCCAAGCCCAGGAGTTGGTAGCAAATGCGCAAGTAGCCCAGGATGTGGCCTAATTTGCGGCCCACGCCGTAAGGCAGCCGAGCTAAGCCCAGCGCGAGCATGTCCAAACCGCTGACCATGAAGCATTACAAGCCTGAGCTGCGCCGACCATCCCCTCGGCCCAGATTCAACATGCTCCTAGCGCCGCACCGCTCCCACGTGCCCCGCACATGGCACGACCCACTTCTGCGGCTCAACTCGCTCTTGTGGCCCACTTGGTGATTCTGACCAGTTCAACTGTCCCAACTTTAGATTTCTGGACTAACGATTGAATCGGAGGGATTTTCATCCCGAGTTTCTACGAATTTGACCTATCCTAGCTTAAATTTTTCACCCGGAGTCCATTACACTTCTACCACCTATAGAGACACTTACCATCCAAGCCCTTCCATCCTGCATGGCAAACAACACTTGTCTCAATAAGTCATAAAGTTGACAGGTGCCCTTGCGCAACAGACGACCTTGGTGAATCAACTTTTGCAGCGTACCGAGATGCAACGTGCCCCATATGAGGTATCCCGAAGCAGGACAATGACAGACGACGAACCTCTCTAGCAGCCACTCAACTAGTCATGAATCGAGCTTTCTGGCAGTGTACACTCCCAACTGGGCCCCCAAAATAGCGTATACTCTCGTCTTAGAGCGCAAAGAAGTATGCATTCTTAGTTAAGCCCACAGACAAGCATACATTCACGGTTGGGGCCATATTCCGATAATCAACATAAGCAACCTTCCAGATGAAATGTTCATTTGCAATTAGGCCTGCAATGAGAATTCTCCATCTCGCATCAATGTAGGCAACATAACGGATGGAGAGAAATAATCACTCAATCTGGCTCAAGTTCAACTAGTAGCATGCGAGTAATTTGCTCGCCTGCTAGGAACGTACCATATGCACCGTAACTGTGACATAGATGAGCCGAGCACATGAAAGAGAAACCTATACCAACATGTCATTATCGGAGGTAGCCGAAAACTTTACTACCCCACTAGAGGAAATTTTAGGAAGAAGTTGAGAGGCTTCCGATTAAACGATTGCTCGATTTCCAACGCAATAAAGCTTGACGAGGCGCTTCGATAAGACATGACCAACATAAGTTGGTCACATTTCATTGATAAAGATCGAGTAGACGGGACTATCCTACATAGATTGTCGAATACAAACATTACTTCTGTTTCGACAAATGCAGCAGCTCAGCCTAATGGCGTACAAGGGGCAGACGAGTACCAGAATGACACACCAGCCCAACTACCAAGAACCGAGGGCATGCCTTGTTCTCAACATTCCAGACGATTCAATATTAAAGCAACACATCACCAGTAGCCGAGCATCATGGACCTAATGGTCCAATTCTTCCTGTTGCGCACAAGTTGGCTTAAGCCAACCCTAACTCTACACTTATAGTCGTGCCTACCTGCTCCACGGCTCCTAGCACCTCTTGATCTATCAACATGGCTCATAACTGTGCCGATCTTGCACCACGACTCTTAACCGTGCCAATCTTGCCTTGTGGCTCGCGCCGACTAAGCCCATGACACTCCAAACTTCAAAGCATTCAACGACGGAGTAGAAGACAAGGCTTTATTAATAGCCCCTGCTAGCGAAAGACTTAGTGGTGAAGTAGCTTGCAGTCTATTCAAATTCTCAGCTAATCACCAACCAAGCCTCAAAATGGCACACGACGAAACATCTAATGATGGCGCAATACTTAAAGAAAGTTTGGGAGCATCTCACTGCACTTCCTACGTACACCTTTACGTGGGTTCCATAAGCTGTTAGAAGTCTCAAGCAAATCATCGAACAAGACCTCACAAGCTGAGGATTATTTCAATAGTCTAACAGTCTAGTTTTGCTCAGTTGCGCTCACAACAACCACTTCTGTGCTCTCCAATGCAAGAAGGTAAACTAATTCTCTGACACCCATTTGGGTCCACTCTCCAGTGGGTGATGATAAACTAATTGCTCTCCACTACGAAAGGGTAAACTAATTTCCCGACACCTATTTAGGTCTACTCTCCAGTGCGAGAGGATAAACTAATTGCTCTTCAGTGCAAAAGGGTAAACTAATTCCCTAACACTCATCTGGATCTGCTCTCCAGTACAAGAGGATAAACTAATTGCTCTCCAGTGCGAGAGGGTAAACTAATTCCCCGACACCCATATGGGTCTGTTCTCCAGTGCAAGAAGACAAACTAATTGCTCTCTAGTGAGAGAGGGTAAACTTATTCCTCGACACCCATCTAGGTCTGCTCTCCAGTGTGAGAGGATAAACTAATTTCTTTCCAGTACGAGAACGTCACACAACTCAAAAGATCAAATACTCGAAAACCAGTTGAGCAACAAATGGTCAGGGGACAGCAGCCACTTTGCATTCAACAATTCGCTCACCCGACACTTCATCTTCAGCAGCTCCGATCTTGGTAGCTCGGTCCTTGATTGCTAAATCTACAACATCTGAGAAATCAAACTCAAGCAATTTCCTCATTCTTGGCAAGCAACTCAGATGTGGCAGCCCAAACCATGGCACATGCAACGCCACTTCCTCGGTACATACCGAGTTAGCCCTTGGCTTTAGTCAAGTTAAGTAGCACAAGTTATGGCCCTGCCACACCATCTCCTTGACCCATGACAAACCAACTCGTGGTCCTTGCCAGCCGACGTGTCGCACCACCCCAACGGCTGCTCTGTGGCAGCACCATCCAAGAAGAATACAAAGAAAATTAAGTTTTTCTTACATTAGTATGGTGTGAAGAAGACAAAGAAATCAACAGAAGACTGTTCTTTGCACGAACAAGCAAAGAAGAGTGCTAGAAGTTGATTTAATCCCTTACTTAAGGTAGGCTTAAATAGGCTTTGGAGGCTATTTATTTCCCTTTCCTAGAAGAATCTAATTCCAAGTCCAAGTGAGAATCTACATCAAAGTTGGAGATATCTACACCTACTGCTTTTTCCTGCGAGCAGCCCAATAGGTGTGGGGGCATTTGTGGAGCAAAAAATAATTAATAAAATTATGGAGGCGACATGTGTACTTTAGGGTAAAAAGGACAAAATTACTCTCGAGGCACACCGTCATTCCCACGAGCATGCAACGGACAATAACGACTCAATCAAGGAAGAGTCAAAAGTGATCAAAATGGTATTTATTCAAAACCCTCTCATCACTCCTCATCAAATCCTCACCTACAAGGTAACTCCCAATTATTCTTTTCAAATTGGGATTAATTACCAAATTAATTGCAAAATATTATTTGACATAATATCTTGCAATTATATTCAAAATACCACCATAAGTGGCCGGTCCCTATTTCTCCAAATAGGGCTGGCCACACCCCTATATATAGCGCCATCTTCACACCAAAATGCAATTTCATTCTCTCCCCAAAATTTCCTAAACACTTTCTCTCTCAAATTCTAACTTTGGCATCGGAGATTCTTCGACCAAAGCCCCCCCCATTCAGTGTGGGCACATGAGGCTTTTGGCCTTAATTTTAGGTGTTATTATTTTGCAAGTGCATTTTCGTCAAAGGAGAAGACGGCGGAAATTTGCATCCACGGCTAACATTTGGACGATCGACATCATCACAACCTTAATCTTAGAGAGCTTGTTGAGTGCTTCTACATGTGATCTTGGTGACGTGGAGAATGGCGAGCTACGCCTAGATATAATCCCATTCTATAAAAAGATATTTTGACAACTTTTTAAATTAATTATTAAATTATAAAACCCACATCAGCACCCATATCAGCACATGACAAAATTTTTGACAGAATTATGAGAGAAGGACAACATTGATTTGCGTCATCTATTTTGAGGGACTACATTGATCAATTTTTAATTTCAGGCCATCTTGATGATGTAGTTTAATTTTAAGAACTGTTTGTGATAAAAGCCTGTAAATCTTGTGGGACCCCTTTATGTATCACATCAGCATATAACAAAATTCTTGACAAAGTTGTGATGAAATGACCGAATTGATTTGCACACTTATTTTCATGGACTATATTGATCAATTTTTAATTTCAAAAACTATTTTGATGGTATAAGTCAATTTCAATAGTAAACCAGCTTTTACAATAAATTCATTATAATAAAAACCCGTCTAAGATAAACATAACAAATAGTGACTTGGAGAGATCCCCTTTAAACGTGTACGCGTCGTTTCCATTACCACAAACCTTCAACATTACTATTTTGATCTGTTTAGAACTTTGCATGTGAGAGCCGTCGGTGTGTGGCATTCACATGTATAATTAAGTAATGAATGGTTATATAAAATTATAAAATTATAAAATTACAAATTTATAAAATCTAATGATTGAATAAGTGACCGACCAGTCTTCCAAGATTATGTCATGATCAATTTAAAAGGTGAACCTTGTTTCATTAATATTTTAGAAGTTATATACCATTGTGTTGGATAATAGATTTTTACATGAAAAATATAACAAGATATATAGTTTATTTATGGTGGTAGATCCAATCTTAATATTACTCGTTGTCAGCTGTTAAGTTTAAGTTGTGATACGATTGGCTGATTAGACGTAAATGTGAGAAGAAAAAAAAAAGAAAATTAATGAAAAAAAAATTAAAAAATTTTGAGTTTTAACTATAAAGATAAAATAAAGTGTAAAGTGAATAGTACCAGAATTGATTTTTTTAATGTAAAAATATGATTTTTTGTTAAAGTGAATAATACCGAAAGTTTTTTGTTAAAATTCTCGAAAAAAAATGTAAACTTGATATACATTGTTATCTCTTTCCTTTTCAGTTTAAGTTGTTGTAACTAGGGGTGGGCATTTAGAACTGAAAACCGAAACCGAAACACGAACCAAATCGAACCGCACCAAACGGTTTGGTTTTGCGGTTTTGGAACGGTTTTGGTTTTGAAACCGAACCGCAACATAGAAAACGGTTTGATTTTGGTTTTGACTTTTGAAAACCGCACCGAAATCAAACCGCACCGCATATATTAATAAACCTTTAATTAAATGTCCATATTAAATTTCATGTTTTAATTAGTTGTTTGTTATAATTCATGCACTTAGTATGGACTCAACCACACTAGAATATCATCATTCATCACTTTATTTCGTTCATTAACTTGAAGGACCTTTGTTATTTTATACCATCACACACACACACATATGTACAAGGGTGGACTAATCTTGATATCAAGAGTCGAACAATGATCTAATGAAGTCCACTCATTTGAAGCATGATATCACATATTCTAGTATGAAAGTTTCACTCACGTTCAATGAATTCAAAGTTATTCAATTTGTATTATGTTATACCTTGTACGCGACATCCTTTTGTTGCTCAAACATGTTTTAACATCACAACTGCATGCAACATGCTAATTATTTATATAACAAATGTCTTTTTCCTATTGCTACTGGGTAATGCTTATTAATATGTTAAATTGCAAATTGTACATTTTTTTCTTAAAAACCAAACCGAAACCGTTTGAAACTGTACCGAACCGAACCAAACCGTAAAAAATTCGATTTTGATTTTGAGAACTGCACCGAACCAAACCGTGCCCACCCCTAATTGTAACCTGCTGGTTGTCTAGACCCTGTTTACTTCGAATATCACAGCTGAATCCCAATGGGCATAGAATAGAAGTTTCTTTCTAACAAAGTCAAATGGTTGCTATCATTCGGTTTAATATTTGATTAAATATTCTAGCTACAACTCAGATGGCAAAATCCCACATTCGCAATTCCTATATAAAGCTCAATCGTGGATGTTCATCGGTACACAGAAGTTTAATTAAATCTTAATTAAACACACACGGCACACAACAAAACAAACTATCAGAAAAATGGGGCTGATCAAGAGAGTATTGTTTAGACATTTTCGAGCTCCGATTAATCGAAAGAGCAATTTGATCGGAAGCAATGAGTTCATAGAGGCTGTTGCAAAAGTAAATGGTGGTCATCATCATCAGAGTACTAACGTAATTTCTCATCAGGCTCAGGAAGATGGGGTGGTGAGGATGAAGATTCTGGTAAGAAAGCAAGATTTGAAGCGAGTTCTGGAGCTCATTAATGGCGCTGGCATTCATAACCAAGCATCAGTTGTTAGGGCAACATCGTCATTTTCTCTGGAGCAGAGGCCAAGTCTTTTGAGAAAACAACAGATTCTGAGAGCCAGACATAGTCGCCAAAGTTCTTGGATCCCGGAGCTGCAAAGCATACCTGAAGAAATATAATTAAGCTTAATTATTATAACAATTTTTCAAGTGTGTATGTTTTACTATATATGTTTAGCACATCGCTTTGATCACTGTAAACTTTTTTCCCAATTCCTATTGGTTTGTCTCCTTCGACATAATCAGACTGTTGGTTCTCTGATAGCTTGATGTAAATGAAATTAAACGTTCATTTAAAAATATTTTTAAAATAACAGAAAACGCTTTTGGCGAAATTGATTTGAGGTTTCAAAAGCACTACATATGTGCTTCTTGCAAAAAAAAAAAAAAACACTTAAATGCTTTTCCAAGATCCACTTGAATTTTTATTAAGAATTTGATTGGAAAAACATTTTCACAAAAACGTTTTTAATCATTTTAAAAAACATTTCCAATCCAGCTATAATTTGTTTCCAGTAGTACTAGTTTTTTTTTTTTTTTTTGGTGGTGGGAGAATACCAATACCGTCAACGGCAATCACAGAAACAACCAATCATCGCTAGTCGTTACATAATGAAGACTACACTTCATAATTGTAGAAGGAAATGAGTGCAAAACAATTGCAATCCCTGGCTTAGCAAAGCATAGCCTCAATCGGGTTGAACTCTATAAACGTGTCGGAAGTAACCTCTTTGAAGCATCAAATAACATAACAAATGTTAGTAACTTAGTTACCAAAGAATGAACACCAAGTCGTGAAATGACTGTAAAACAATGTCAATTAGGGTTTTGATTAAACGAATTGACACTACGTATAACCAACTTATCTAAATTTATTAAGGCCCATTTGACATAACAGTTTGTTTTCAGTTTACACTATAGGGGAAATAAGTGTGGGAGAGGAGGGATGTAGAAAAGGAATGAAGGATTGTGGATGTATAAGAAATGAAAGACTTAATGAAAGAAACCCTAAAACCATTAGAAATATAAAATTGTATAATGAAAGACGTAACTGAAAATTATTTTAAAAAAAAACTACTAATTTTAAGCTGTTTTTACTCTCAAGATTTTGATTGCATTCATTTTTTTTCTTGTCTCTTATCTACTTTCCTCAATATACAAAACGTAAAAATTGGAAATTGAGAACGAAATGATTATTAAACATGTCTTAAACGTCTTTTATAATTCCTCTCTCGGAGGGGAAAACCCTCATAATTTACCAATCATGTCTAATAATTAAGCGTCATTCGTTACTTAGTACTACGGTCTAGTGATATTCCTTTTCACTTGTAAGTGAGAGGTCTTAAACTCGATTCTCGTCAAATGTGAATTTAAACTAAATTATTACTAGCCCATTGTGAGGTTAAGCTCATCCTCATTCCCCTTCATGTAGATAATTATTTGATAAAAAAAAAAACAATAATAATAATAATTAAGCGTCCTTCAACCCCAAGACTTTGGCTCATGTTTAGGGTTTATGCGCTGTAGCTTAATAAGTTCATACGATTGTAGGTGGGGAGAGAATAAAACTAATGATTAGAAACGCGTACGGGCCATACAAACAACTAACTATATCATAACCTTTCACATTTTTCATTTCAAAATTTTGAAGCAACCCTAATAATATTGATTCTTCATTCTCGAATGCCACCTGTTTTAATTTGAACCAAACTCCATCTGATTAATTTAATTAATCTCAATGAATGTTATCTCTTTACCTAATCACCAATCTATGATAAACATATATAACAGATAGATTCTCATGATTCTCGAATGCTACAACTGTTTACAAAGCATTTTAATTTGAACCAAACTACATTATGATTAATTTAATTAATCTCAAAGAATGTTCTCTCTTTACCTAACATTAAATCTGAGATAAAGATAACTGAACTGAAAGAGAAACCTAGTGATCTCTGTCTAAACGTGTGCACGGGCCGTTTTCATTAGCACCAACCTCCAGCACTAACATGTAGGGCTTTGCATGTGAGCTGTCGGTGTGTGCCACAATCCATTCATACGTACGTTCACTTGAACAATGTGGTCATAAAAATTTTACAATTGTTGTAAAATCGACAATGTGTGTAGTGGAATAAAATAAACAAGACACAAAATTTACAAGGTTCCTCTACAGTCAGTGTGACTGGAGTACATCCTCGGGGCAGCAGTGGTGCTTTCATTATAATTTGAATAATAGGAGTACAAAGATAACTCTCTCTATTATCTCCTCTCCTCTTCCCCTCTTTTCTCTCTTCCTCTTGTATCACCCCATTTTGAACACTTGTAATGCTATTTTTATAGAGCAAACATTTTGAAAAGCAAACAAAACACTATTAAACTTGTGAAAGGGTTTACTATATGCATGTGGGCATACATGCCCACTATTTACAACACTCCCCTTTGGATGCCCACATAAGTCTTCAATTAACTTGTTAAAATCTTGATCTGTTTTTTGATGCTCCTCCTGACAAGTATCTCCCCCTGATTTCAAATTCTTTAGGCTAATCATTGATCATTATGCTTCAGTCCCTTAGCGAGGAGAGTTGCCAAAAGAGATGTTTTATTTGTTGTTAACTTTCCACATGTTTGTTCTTGAACTGGGCTGAAGGGTCTTTTGCTAGACTTCCTCCAAAAGTCTGAATTTACTCCTTTTATCTGGAGCTAAATTTAATTCAAGGGTGGTGGACACTTGATCTTAAATCAGACTTGTGATTTCTTCAAGGACCTTCGAAGCTTGATCTTAAATGAAATTGGACCATGAGGAGCTTCAAGTGGCAAGTGATATTCGGCTTTGTCGGGGACGAATCAGAACGTGTTTGTTGCGCTTGTCTCCACATGTTTTAATGTATCATTTTCACTTACCTCATATGTTCCCCTTGCAGAAGTGGTATTTTCCCTGGTTTTCCCCCATGCATGTGTGACATCTTTTCTTCTAGGATTTGTCCACTGATGCAAGAGTGGAATGCAACCCTTGCATTTGAATGGTGCATCACTTCTTGGTGACTCATCCATGTGTGGCAACTTTAGTGTAAATAGCCAACATCATATCAACAGTTGAAGATGAGTACTCAAGAGCAATGCAAGGTAAGCAACCAGGCAAAGGTTTTGAGCAGTCGGTTCCTTACCCGAAGTTTGAGTGGAGGTTCCAACATATTGCTTTCTTTATCCTTGTCTTTGCAGGTAAGAACAAGAACAAAGGAAAAGACAGGGAGAAAGCATGATATGAGATACTCTTGCTTTCGACCCTGATGATATGAGATAATCTTGCTCTAGTGTGACTTGTTTTGAAGAGGTATTCTCGAAGATGAAGAAAATTGAGTATTTCGAGATGCTTTGTTGAAGATGCATTCTCGGAGATGAGGAAGAGTTAGGTATTCTTGCAGGTTTGCCTTGTTATGGAAAACGGAGGTTGACATATATAGAGATTTCCCAATGCAAGTAATGGTGTTGTGCCTTTACTCTTGCCAGCAACTGTGGTGTAATTAGAACAGTAAGATTTACGCGTTTTCAACTTTGTCAGAGATCTTTGACAAAGTTGCACGCAATATTAGAAAAAGCTGAGATTGCGTCTGAGAAATGCCAATGAACTTTATTAAGGAAAATCTGGTTTTTTGAAATTTGGAGAGCGGTGCCTCTTCAATCTCTGAATAAGTGGCTATGTTGCCTCTTATTTTATAGTGACGTCCATTGTGTTCATGAGTATGCTTAGAAGGTTACTGCTTGTAGAAATTTTCCCCTTCGAGATTTAATTTGACCTCTTTTTTTTTCATCATTTCTGAAAAATGGCTTGCTCATCTAACATTTGCTTAGATTTGAATCTTAAGAGTGATACAGACGAGTAGCATCAAGATAACATATGGCGCACATCCTTCTTATCTTCTAATGGTCCTCTTACGGTTAGGGACTCTATGATGAAGAATAACATAACCGCTACTGTGGTAACTAAGAATCTTCTCACTCCAAAGGATAACAGAATCCTTTCAAAATGATCTGATGAGTTGGTCGTTCAAGACTCCTTGGTGCTCAGTGTTCAGTGTGCATACTCTGTATCCAATATGGGTCAACGCCTATTTGCTCAAACTCGCCAAGTTGAATCATTGATGGCTGAGGTGGCAAGTCTTAAACAAGAGATCAGAGGGCTCAAGCACGAGAATAGAGCGTTACACGTGCTTGCAAATAATTACCCTATGAGCATGAAAAGAAAGCTCGACCAGTTGCAGGAATTCGAAAGTCGGATTCAAAGTGATCACCAGAGGTTCGTTGCTAGATTCCGAAAGCAACTGATGTTTTTCCTTTCTGGTGTTTTGCCAAGTACTGGGGTGCCACATGATAAATCTCCAGTGCCTCCCCCTTCTGGGGTACTTCCGAGTACTGAGGCTTCACATGAGCAACCTTTGTGAAGGTTTCATCCTGTTTGTTTGTTTTAACTCATGTGTATGCACATATCTGTAATTTCTCGGAGATATTAATAGATAAGTTTTTCATTCAATATATTGTGCTAAATATAATAAAACATATACTTCACTAAGATGTGGTACTTCTGGACCAAACATTAATTTATCTTTACCCTAATGAAGATAAATGATCATTCTTAGTATCGACATCATTTGCGTATTTAACTCATAATCTTCAATCCATATGGTTCTTTAATATCATAAACATCATGGATAAGATTCGTGTTGGTAGATTATTCGATCTTCAGCTCGAGACAATATTTCTCTCAACACTTTATATTCTTTCTAGACTCTTCGGGAGTTTCAATTTAATATCATCAACTCTTCAGGAGTTCTAATTTACTGTCATTGACTCTTGCAAGAGATTTTAGTATGTTACAACAATATCATAATGATAGTACTCACTAAGGTAATTTATACCATCCATTGGTATTGAGTATATAATTTATGCTTTTACCTTTCCGGGGCTTACTTCAAGCAATTTGAATCCTTCAGGGATTTTCTACACTTCATGACACATTTTCCTTTTGGAATTTATACAAAGCAATTTTCTCCCATGTATACTTGAGGGATTTACTTATGGAAATATGATGTGGGCAATTCACAACCCTTCTTATATAATTCTCCATTCATATGAACTTATTTACAGCCCTGTGTCATATCATGTGAGTGTATTTCACTGTATTACAAATGCCCATATGTAACCTCATTGGTTCCACATCTTTTGGTTATTTGTATTGTATTCAAGTATATAGGTCCATTTTTCTGCGTTCTTAAAATTGTAATGGAATTGTCTTTCTCCATTTTGGCCAATAATTTTGTTGACGAAAAAGAACGGGACTTAATATCAACACAGCTCATTGATGAATTTAGTAGCTACTTATAAAACCCAAAATTACCATTGGTTATCATCAATACATGATCCCGTATTCTCATGTGCATGCGCATGCATAAAAAATTTTCATTTCTTTTGGATATCCATTGCCTCTTCAAAGGCATTACACTATCTCTTCCAGGATAGTCATAATTTAGAGAATGCAGATCATAACCTCTTCTTGAGCGTTATAGAGCTTGTATTTTACTCTCCACTGCCAGGAGTTGAGTCATTTGGAACCTATACGTTTATCATGCTTCATGCATGAGACATCAACATTCCCATGTCCACAAACTGTCCTTTATGGGATTTGCGTCCATGCGGTGACCGTCATGCTTATGGCATGCAACTGTTATGCTTTTGAAATGCAATAGTTCAGTAGTGCCATATTCTTTTTCTTTCAAATGACTGAACATTTTGAGTCTAAGGGTCTACCACGCTTCAGGCATGCAACAAATAAATCATTTGCTGCCTCATTATTTTTGTCCAACAAGGACATCAATTCTTATAGGCACATTTGCGGCAAGCATATATGATTTCATCACTTTCGTTGCATCATTCAATTATTCCTGTTTCATTTTCTTATTGATTGCTTCGTGAATCAAAATAAGACAAATTCTCTTCGTTCTTCTAGAACGGTCTTTTCTTATCATTCTTCTATAATGATATTTTCTCATCGTTCTTATGGAACGATATTTTCTCCCCTTAATTGCAGGAAAATTATCTTATCAAAATGGCAGTCCGCAAACCATGCGGTAAACATATCCCCAGTCAAGGGTTCCAAAATATTGAATGATAGATAGTGTTCAACATCAATGCCTAATCCGCAATGATGCCTCATTTCAGGACGTTGTGGCAATGCAATAGGCATATAGATAACACAACCAAAAACTCATAAATGTATAATGTTTGGCTGGTTCCCAAACACAAGTTGTACTGAGAAGTATTGATGGTTGGTAACATGTCTCAACCGAATTAATAATGCATCGTGTAAAGTTTACATGTCCCCATGTAGAAAACTGGCAATTTTGTTTTCATGAGCAGAGCACAGGTAATCAATTTCATTCGCTTAATAAATGCTTCTGCTAAACCATTTTGAGTATGGACATGAGGAACTTCTGGTCCTTATTTAATAGTATTTAGACTAAGACTCTTATGTTCTTTATTACAATTAAGTTGAGGCACTGCGGGACTTCAAACTTACAGTACTCATCAAGGAACTTCATGTCCTGATCTTGAGGATCAAGGGACTTCATGCCCGATCTTTTTGCATGATGGAACTTCAAGTCCAATCATTTTTATATGTTGAGGATCAAGAAACTACAAATTCTGATCTGATCAAGGAACTTTAAGTCCTGTGTATACTCATCGTAACAAAAGATAAGTATAATAAATAAATTAAAGCAATAGGCGGTAATTCCAGCGATAATGAATAAATTGCATTTAAGTAAATAAAGCTTGTGACAAGGGTTTTAATTAAGCACCATTCATATAAATCAAAAACCGGCCATGGTAAATAAATTGCTTTTAAGTAAATAAAGCTTGTGATAAGGGCTTTGATTCAGCACCATTCTTATAAAGATCAAAGCTTTAAAGCAAAGGGTAATAATTCTACCCACTGTAAATAAATTGCTTTAAATAAATAGAACTTGTGACATAGGCTTTAATCTAACACCATTCACATAAATATGCCAAAACAGAAAATGCAATGATTAAGTTCTCGTCTTTTGCTTTTTCATTTTCTTGGTATGCCAATTCCTTTTTTTTTTTTAATTTTCATTTCACAACTCCAAGTCTCTTTAGTTACTCAGGAAGTAATAGTAACAATAAGTTCCAATTGGTGTTCCTCCTCGGTGAGTTTCGAAATGGTTCCAATAAGTTTTAAAGTTAAGAGTGTCTGCAACTTATGAGAAGATCAAACCGTTATATTTAGTTCAAATTTTAGTATGATATGGATAAGAGAATACCGAACAACTTTCGTGAAGAAACAATTTTGATCTGAGCTACCGAAATGGAGTTTTGGTACTCATAAGGTGCCTGTCCAATTTTCTGCGGAAATTGGAAACTGGTTTGGTATTTCAGGCATTTGTGATGATCGCACCGTTGAAATTTTCAATCCGAGATTCGCAAGTTCGAGTTCCGAGGCTATTTACATGGCTGTCAGATTCTTTACAAATTTTGAGTCTGTACTCTTTTGCTTCTGCAAAAGATGATATACAGTCATACAACAACATATATATATAGTTACTTCAAGAAAATTAATAGTACAAAGATTTTAAGATGAAATGAAAAGATTTTCTTATCTGTGAGATTTCAGCCGACATAGGTGAACATGATTTGTGGAGTTATGCCTTCCACTGACACTAGAGCTTCTCGTGCTGATAACGTGTTGTAAATTTGACAATGTGTGCAGTGGAATAAAAGAAACAAGACACAATATTTACGAGGTTCCTCTACAGTCAATGTGACTGGAGTACGTCCTCAGGGCAGCAGTAATTCTTTCATTATAATTTGGAATAATAGGAGTACAATGATAACTCTCTCTATTATCTCCTCTCCTCTTCCTCTCTTTTCTCTCTTCCTCTTGTATCACCCCGTTTTGAACACTTGTAATGCTCTATTTTTAGAGCAAACATTTTGAAAAGCAAACAAAACACTATTAAACTTGTGAAAGGTTAACTATATGCATGTGGGCATACATAACCACTAGTTACAATAACAATATAAATCTGTTGAATGAAGCAAAAGTCCTTTGTTGGCCATTTTACAAAAACAAATCATAAGTTATATCAAATAGCTCGACTTCAAATTGTATTGAGACTTTTTGCATAAAAATGCACATTTATTGATTGCACGAATAATTAAGTGGAAACAGTATCAATGCTATTAGTGGTAAATTGTAGCCCGTCTCTCTGAAACTTTAACAAAAACCTAATCATCAAATCAGTAATCGAAGTCTATCAGGACTATGCTAATATGGTATGATCAACTTCAAAATGAGACCTTGTTTTACTAACATTTTAGAAATTGATATTTTGATACGTAACCCTCATTTACATTGTTAGATTCGTTTTCTGTTAGCTTAAGATTTTGATGTTTAGTTGTTGTTTGGTTGTCTTTCTCCCTTTATCTAACCAAATCCTTACGTTAGAGAAGATGTAAACTTAATATACGCTATTGTCTTATTCTTGTTTGCTTATATTGTTGTAACCTAGTTGTTGTATAGACCATGCTGACTTCGAATATAAGTATAACAGCAAAAACCCAATTGGGCACGGGGGTATATTAATAAAGTCAAATGGTCGCTACCATTCAGTTTAATGTATTAATTAAAAATTTTAGTTACAACTCAGATGGCTAAAACCACAATGGCAATTCCTATATAAAGTTCAATCACAAATGCTATGTTCATCACTACACACAGGTTTAATTAAAGCTTAGTTAAACACACAAAACATAAAAAATCAAATATTCAGAAAGATGGGGCTGATCAAGAGAGTACTATTTCGACATTTTCAAGCACCGTTTAACCGAAAAAGCAATTTGATCGGAAGCAATGCGTTTATGGAGGCCATTGCAAATGTAAATGGTGATCGTCGTCATCAGAGTACTAACGTAATTTCTCATCAAACTCAGGAAGATGGGGTTGTGCGGATGAAGATTCTGGTAAGAAAGCAAGATTTGAAGCAAGTTCTGGAGCTCATGATCAATGGCAACGGCGTTCATAACCAATCATCAGTTGTTGGGGGCATCGGCGTCATTTGCTTTGGAGCAGAGGCTATATGCTTTGAGAAAAAAGCAAATTCAAAGAGCCAAACATAGCCGCCAGAGTTCTTGGAGTCCTAAATTGCAAAGCATCCCTGAAGATATTTAATTTTATAACCTAATTACAACTAAGATTTTCGAGTGTGTTGTTTATGTGTTTGACATCACACTTTGATCGCATGTAATTTTTTTTTTTTTTCCAATTCATATTGGTTTTTCTTTCAACATAATAAAACTATCCTTGTTGGTTCTAAACACTACGATAGCTTGTTATAGCTCTAGTAGCTTTAATTTGGGTTTTGCAAGTCACATACAAATATGAGTTCATGTGATCAATAATTTACCTTCGATCAATTAACACGTCTGGATAGAGGTAACCAACCAGTGGCGGAGCCAGAAAGTTATCGTAATGGGGGCACAATACAAAAGAATAATACTTGGCTAAAGAATGAGTAGGAGTTCCTACTCAAAACAGTTTGTTACCGATCTATAGAACTTAGTGTTTATGATCATAACAGTTTATATTATAAATCATTATATAAAGATCATATGTGCAAAAAACAAAAAACAATTAAAACTAGGATCGTTTAGTCACCGAATTGTACAAAAACAAATTAACGAAATTAGTAAAAGCATTACAAATTGTCTATGTATTTGCTACAATAAATTGACTAAACGACTTTAGTTTTAATTTATTTTTTGCATAGATAATCTTTATAAAGTGATTTATAATATGAACGATTTTGATTATAAGCACAAACCTCTGTAATTTGAACATGAAGAGTTTTAAGTAAGAATTCATACTCATTCTTAAGTAGCCAAACACTATTCACAACAAAATAACTCCGAAAGTTGGTTACCGTCCATTTATAATTTTCCTTACAAAATCTTATGTTCTGTAAGCTATATGATTCCTTTGAAAGATATGCATTATATCTAAAATTTAGTTTTCTCAAGTAAATTAAAACAAACCAATGATAGTTAAATATTTTAGAGCTCCCAAATATGCATTTGACACGTTAAAAAACACTTGAGACATATATTTGTTAGTTATGTTTGGAAGTAACTTTAGAATGACTGAAATCACTTTTGATGAAAGTGTTTTTGGTTTACAAAAGCACTACAAATGCATTTTGGAAGAAGCTCATTGCTGTGCTTTTTGTAGGAGTACTTCAAAATGTTTTTTTTAGGATTCATTGACATTTTTATCAATGATTGGTTCCAAGTATAATTTTTTTCAAAGTGCTTTCAATTAAGAAGTACATCCAAACACGTATTTGTACATATCAAATGCTCAATGTTAATTCACATCTATGTTGGTCCTAGTAATGTATCTAATGTATAACCCTAAATTATTTGCAAAAGAGATATATTTTGCATAGGTGTTTGCCTTTCTTTGCATGAACTTATCTTTGGGGTTAGCACCGAAATTCAATGGGAAGAAAACCATCTCGTTGGGGTCACAATCATCCATTGGCCCCACCTTCCCTCCGCTAGCATAACGGACCACTTAAAAATAGCTCCATTATAATAACAAAGAGCACATATATTTATGTTCATTAAGAGCAAAGCACAAATAGTATTTGTGCGTTTAACTAGATATATTAGTGTTGATAACATGTTTTCTTGGATCAATGGGGTTAGAGGAATCAAACTTAAGATATTTTTTTTTCAATAATGGAAAAAGAGAAGTACTACTAAACCAATATCTACTTGGTATAACACGTCTATTAAGATAAGATTGCCATTTATTTGTATATGATGTGGAATTAAAGTATAGAGGAAGTCTAAAGAAGCTAACTCGTTTAGAAGAGTTACTTGATGAAGTTTGTTTTCACTGTTAATAAATATTTTATGTGGTTAGAGTGAAAACAAAACATTATCATCAACAATCGTAGAAACAAGCAATCCTCGTTGCATTATGATGACTATAGTTCACCATTGAAGAAGGAAATGAGTGATTCAACCGTTGAAAACCTTAGCTTAGTAGTTATATCTGCAATCGAATTTAGTCTCAAAGACGTGTCTTGGTATAACCAATTTAGCAAAATTAATCTTTTATACTTCCCTCACTTGGGAGAAAGACATACATGACACGGGTACATGCCGCGGCGGTGTCTACATGCCATTATAATGAAGGCGTGTAAATTTTCATCTCTATTTTTTTTTCATTGGAAAGGAATGTCGCGTGACAGTTTTCTCATGTCATATAAGTCGTTTTCTTCACTCGGAGGTTTGCTTTAACTATGACTACTCTTTGGGCTTAAAATAGCTGGGCTCAAAAGATTCGGGCTGCCTCAGCCTGTTAACGATTGCATATATCCAGAGTTTAAAAGTTGTCAGAAATACCTATCCTTCGAAACCCGCGAAGAAGGAGGTGGAAGACAGAGCGTGTGTGTACCCCTTTGGTTTTTGTCTCTTGAGTAATGAGTTGGAACGGCTATTTTCCCAGCGCCACCTAATCCCTGGAACCCTTCAAAAATGGCTGCAACTCTCGCTCACAGTCACAACTCTTACCTCTACAACTCCACCTCCCCGCCACCGAGCCTTTTACGAAAACGAGCCGCTGAGCCGAAAGCAAACCAAAGCTCCGACCAGCCGAAGTTTCCTAAGTTGGTTCGTGGAATCCGAAAACTATCGAAGAATCCGAGCACCTCGATTGAACCCCTCAACAACTATGCGCTCAAACAGGCTCTTCAAGAGCATGTGGAATCTGGGTCCATAGAGGATGCACTCCGGGTGTTTGAGAAAATGTCCCATTCAGATACGTATTACTGGAATGTTATGATTAGAGGTCTCGCTGATAATGGGTTGTTCCGGGAGGCGATTGGTTTTTATCATAGGATGCAAAGGGAAGGTGTTCGAGCTGATAATTATACCTACCCATTTGTGATCAAGGCATGTGGTGGGTTGTTGTCGTTGGATGAAGGACAAAAGGTTCATGGGAAGTTGTTTAAGGTCGGGTTGGATTTGGATGTTTATATCGGTAACTCGCTTTGTGCTGCGTATGCAAAACTTGGTTGCATAGAGTATGCAGAGAGAGTGTTTGACGAAATGCCTGTTAAAGACTTGGTTTCTTGGAATTCTATGATTGGCGGGTATGCTGCTGTTGGGGATGGTTGGAGGGCGATGGTTTGTTTTCAGGAAATGCAGGTGCTGGGTATGAAGCCTGATAGATTCAGTATGATTGGCGGTCTTAACGCTTGTGCTATTGATTGCTTTCTCCAACCCGGGAAGGAAATCCATTGCCAGGTTCTTAAATGTATGCTTGAATCGGATGTCATGGTTCACACCTCGCTTATTGACATGTACCACAAATGTGGTAGAGTGGACTATGCAGAGAGGTTGTTTGATGAGATTTGCACCAAGAATGTTGTGGTTTGGAATGCAATGATACATGGGTATACTCTAAATGCTCGGCCGCTTGAGTCACTTTCTTGCTTGAAAAAAATGCAAGAGGCAGATAAGCTGATTCCTGATGCTATCACAATGATCAATTTTCTTCCCTCTTGCACACAACTAGGAGCCCTATTGGAAGGTAAATCAATCCATGGCTATGCCATTAGACGAGGTTTTCTCCCTCATATTGTATTCGAAACTGCACTGATTGATTTGTATGGTGCCTGCGGCAGGATAAATTTGGCAGAACGTATGTTTGGTCAGCTAATTGAAAAGAACTTGATATCGTGGAATAGCATGATTTCTGCATATGTACAAAGTGGACATAACAGGGAAGCCTTGGAATTATTTTGGGATCTCTTGAATGAACCGCTTGAACCGGATGCAATTACATTTTCAAGCATCATACCTGCCTATTGTGAAGTAGCATCCATTGGGGAGCGGAAGCAAATTCATGGTTGTATCACAAAATTGGAGCACAACTCAAATACCTTAATCTTGAATGCAACTGTTTACATGTATGCAAAATGTGGGTATCTGGAGATGGCGCGAGAAGTTTTTGATAGGATGATATTCAGGGATGCCAGTTCGTGGAACACTATAATTATGGCTTATGCAATTCATGGGTTTGGGAGAATATCCATCGAGTTTTTCTCCAAAATGAGAGACAACGGCATTCAGCCTAATGAGAGCACATTTGTTTCCTTGTTAACGGCGTGTAGTGTTTCTGGCATGGTTGACGAGGGTTGGAAATACTATAACTCGATGAAAAGAGACTATGGTATTGATCCTGGAATAGAGCACTGTGGTTGTATGATCGATCTTCTTGGTCGAACAGGTAATCTTGATCGTGCCAAGATTTTTATCGAGGAAATGTCGCTGCTGCCCACAGCCAGAATTTGGGGGTCATTACTGACAGCTAGTAGAAACAACAGAAACATAGAATTAGCTGAACTTGCTGCTGAGCATATTTTGTCCTCGGAACATGATAATACCGGGTGTTATATCTTGCTTGCGAATATGTATTCTGAAGCTGGGAGGTGGGAAGATGTAGAACGGCTTAAATCTCATATGAAGCAAAGAGGACTCCGGAAAACTGTCGCGTGCAGCTTTGTTGAGACCAAATGTAGGCCTTACAGATTCATCAACCAAGATACGACCCACGTTGAAACCTACATGATTTATGCTGTTTTAGATTTGATTCTGAGGAAGATAGGGGAAGATAAATATGTTCATAGTATCACCAAGTTCAGACCGATGGATTTGAAGAGAAAGAGAGCAAATTCCGCAGAGAGTCACAGTGTAAGATTGGCAATTTGTTTTGGTTTGATCTCCACAGAAATCAGACGCCCCGTTGTTGTTAGGAAGAACACGAGAATCTGTGAAGAATGCCATAGCGCTGCAAAGAAGATTTCAGAGATCACCAAGAGAGAGATAATTGTAGGAGATTCGAAGGTCTTTCACCACTTCATTGACGGCAATTGCTCTTGTCGTGATTACTGGTGAGACTAGTTTTGTAGAAACTTGGTGTATATACACAAATACATTGCACGACTGTGTGACAAAACATCTAGGCCTCCTTTGGTGCCTAGGATGGATTTGAGTAGATAACTCACTAGATCCCATGTTAGTTAAAAAAAGGTCGTATCCAGTGCATAATGCTCCCGCTTTACGCAGGGTCTGAGAGAGGTGAATGTCGGCTAACCTTACTCTCATGTTAGTTGATAGAAGAAATACATGCCAACTTCCAAAATTTGAAGGTCTAAGATTAGTCGTGAAGGAAACTTATCCTTAATGTTTGTGCGTAAATTTGACGTCATCCGGTCTAATTTGCTTTGGGGTGATGTAATCTAGTCAAGTTGGGTCAAAATGAGGATAATTGAGATAATAAAAGAGATCTAGCCCGAAATTGATTTAGGCCAGACTTTAATCCATGCTGAAAAGGTGATTTTGATTAAAATGAATTGATATTATCATGACACTAATCATGTCAATAGTTGTATCATTCTCTGGTCATGTTCGCACAAATCTACTAGTATGGCTACATTAATTCTTAAGAAGTGTGACAACAAGTTATTTGTACAAACATCAAGATTTAAGAGCTTTTTCAATGCAGTTCCTACCACTCTCTACCACCGTACGTACTTAAATTTGAGAACTTTGTAACTTCCAATGGGACGAAGCTCCAGTTCCTGTAGTAGAGGGAGTAAATAGAGTCCTTAAAATTTTCCTCACATTTGAAGACCACATAAGGGCTATCTTTATTCATTTTTTTAATCACAAATTCTGAATTTACCGTGTCTTGCTATCTTTTTCAATTCAAATGGGCCCGTCACTTCCTTCTTTTTTCTTGTTGTTTTGCACAATTATTTTGCACAATTTGACCGCGACTTCATCTAGACCTGGCATTCATGTCGTGTTTCTCGTGTTCGTATCATACTTGATTGTTTAACAGGTCTTGTCGTATAATACCCGTTAAAATAAACGAGTAATATGACCTAACCCGAAATCAACCCGTTAATATTATCAGGTAATATGATCCAACTCGTTATCCCGTTAAGAAAAATATATTTTAAATCAATAAAAATGAAAATGAAAAACATAATTTGACCCAAAAAAATGTAAAACATAATACTAATTAGTATATACATACTAAATTTCGGAGTTGACTCCTTCATGAAAGTTGTAAAGCTTTTCATTACGAGTGATTACATTTTCACACTTCTACAATAATTATTATTAATTTTGCACTCAAATAAAAAACATTGTTCATGAGATTTGGAGGGTTTTAAAAATCTAAACGACCATGTAACCATCGTCTAAGCGTTGATGATGCAGTTATGAACGTTTATTATGTTTTCACATCTTTCAGACTTATACATTAGAGCAACTTCACCCTTGGAGCCCTTCCCCCAGGCAATCCACTATTCAATCCATCATGTGAACAGTAACTGCCTTTTGCATCTCCACCGTTGCACTTGAATAGCCCTGGCAATAGGCAATAAAATATTATTAATTTTTTTTTACAAAATAATACTAAATAAATTTATTAATTTTAAAACTTTTTTTTTAGAAAATAATACTAAATAAAATTTATTAATACAAAATATTATTAATTTTAAAACTATTTTTTTTTTAATTTATAAAGCAGATTAACATCAACCGTTGATCTCAGATCGAACGGTTGATATTAAATCAGCTTTTTTTTATTACCGTTGGAAATCGGACGACTCGTATTAAAGAGTCGTTGGGATTGAACGGACCGTGGGAAGCCACGTGGCTTCCCAACGGTCATTGCGCGCGGGTCATTCACTCTGAAAACGTGTCGGTTGACGCGCCCCCACGCACGTGTGAGAGGCACGCACCTGACACAAAAAAAAATAAAAAAAGGACCGACGCCAGGCATGGAGTCAGCCTGATGTCACACCCCTCGGGCTAAAGGGCTGGCAATCCCTCACGGGCCTGGCCCTCAGGCTCCCACCCTCACTCGGGCTGCCCAACGGTGGACTTGTTCTTAATGATTATGAATTTTGTTTATTTTGAACTCCTTTAAAAATATTATTCATGAGAGTTTGTATGGTTTTAAAAAATTCAAACGATCATATACCCATTCTCAAAGCGTAGAAGATGCGACTACGAGCGTTTGCATATTTTTTTTCATATTTTTCGTACATGTAAATTAATTATTATAATTTTTTTTACTGTGTTTGGTATTTTTAAATTACTTATATTTTTATTTTTAATTTATTTTATGATTTTTAATCTCAATCTTTGCCTATAATATACTATAAAAATAAATAAATAAATAAAACTTAAATTTTAAAATTTATATAGAATAATAATTAATAAAATATATATACGTATTCATTATATCTATTGTATTTTATAGTAAGTTTTTTTTAGTAGTTTAAAAAATTAAAATCATCAAAATAACTTTTTTCTTATCGTGTCGAAACAGGTTATCCATGTGTCATTCTCATGTAAACCTGTTAAGGACCTGTTATTAACGGGTTATTATCGTGTGACCCGATAATGACCCGATTAGTTATCGTATTGATCCAAAACCTGTTATTTTCATGTCGTTTACGTGTCGTGTAAGAAGTTACCAGGTCTACTTCCATCCCTTTTCTTCTTGTTTGCTTATTTTGCCTTCCAATTTTATATGCTTTCATGTTCTATATTCATTTCTCTAAATTACGTACAATTTATCTTGCTTAGTTTGTTAATTTATTTTATTCATCAATGGCAGGTTCAAGTAAGCTCTAATCCAACTAACTACTATATTTTTTTTATAACTAATTTAATAATTAAATCCATATAAACTTATTAATTCTTTTATTCATTTCAAATTACAAAACATAAACTACATACTTAATCAACAAGAGTTAACTAGTAACATAACAATGATATTTATTGTTACTTATTGAAAGCATGAAAAATTGATTTGCAAATTATTTAGTTATCCACTCTCCGTCCATTCCACAAGTGTTCAACGAAATCATTTCAAAGAGCCATGTGTCCAACTAGTCAGAATTTGAATGTTTTTTAGTCAAAATGTTTACAAAAATATTTTATGACAACGTTAAATTAATTAAAAAAAGTTACACAAAAATAGAAATTGTACCTAATCAAATTATCACATAAAATCGTAAAAAAACTCAAATTTAAGAATCCTACTATAGGGACTCTTCCATTAGAGGCAATATTCTTTAAAGATACAGAGATTCCTTTAAGTTCCTAAATGAGTTTTTAAAAGTAGTGGTGGGAGTCCCTAAATAGAGAGTCTCATTGGAGATGCTCTAAGGTTATTTCCAACCGAAAAGGCTAAACATATTCTCGTCTAGAATTATAGCCTTGCAAAAAGTTATTTTTAAATGAACAATGTCAGACCATCTCTAACCGAATGAGCTAAACATATCTCCCTCAATAATTTATTTGTTTTACGTTTATACTTTAAATTTATTGGTTAATTTAATTAAACGACCTTTGCCACTTAGTACTACAATCTCGTGGTATTCCTCTTCAATTGTAAGTGAGATGTCTTAGGTTCGATTATCGCCAAATGCAAATTTGAACCACATTATTACTAGCCCATTGTGAGGCTAAGCCCACCCCACTCCTCTTAGTGTAGATAATATCGTTTGTTTAAAAAAAAAATTAAACAACATTTGAATGTTTTCAAATCTAGTCGTTGAATTTGAATTAATAATTGTAACTACGAAGGTTAGCCCTGAAAAATGGGCTAAGAAGGGGCTATATTTGGCCAGCTTGATACACTTTTGGCCAAATAATGGCCAATGGGCTCCATAAAATTATAGCCTGGTCATCGATTGAAAATGAATTTTTGAACAAATTAAACTATTTGTTAACTTTAGATCTTTTACCCTTCCTATTAGAGATGGCCTAACGGTTAAAAGAAAATATGCAAAATGGAGCACCATAGATTTTTTTTTTTTGGACAAACAAAGTAAATTTCATTTAAAGAGAAAACTAATACAAGATAAGGATAACTCCAAAAGAGAATCCAAAATAGCCAAGCAAAAGCCAACTCTATAAACAAAAACTACAATGAAAAGGGCCCAAAGCGAGCAGCCATAGCATCAACCAAACCAAAAAACCTAGATAGCCATCTCCACCAAAACAGCCGCACCATAAATAAATTTGCAAAAGAAAGTGACCATGCATGAGTGACCATAGATGAATTTACAAAAGTGAGCACTATGGATCTTTTGCCAAAAGCAAAAGTGACCATGCATGATTAGACTTGTCCTACACCTGGGTAATTCAACGACCCAAGCAAGTCAAGTTAGGAACAACATGATATCTCTTCCAACTTGTTTCTTTCTATATGTCTCTCTCTTGCGCTGGATTATTTCCATCAGGGTTCTGGAGAAACTTCAACTCGATCAGTCTTTCATTTTAGATCTCTAGATCTTAATATTTCCTAATCAATATCTTTCTTGATTCTGAGGTAATCCCTTCTACTTTGCTTTGAACACTTCGATATCAGCTTCAGTGTCCTGCACCGGCCCTCGTTGTGGCAGGGGTCGGTGGAAGATCTTTCCTTTTTCTCCAAGTTTCATCTTTTTGTTCATTTTGCTGCCTTTACCCCTTGCTATCTTGTCCCGATTTACCTGTTCTTCAAACCTCACGGGCGTCCATCTTCCTCGTCCAATTTCATTTTAGTCTGCAGTCAGTTTTCAACGCAATTTGTTGCGATCATTCGAGAAGGTGCGTAGAGTTCTGGTGGTCACGCCGGCTCAGGTGTTTACAACAGCACCTCCTTCTCTTTGTCTGCCTTTGTTGGCAGTGTTGTTCGTGGTAAATCCACAGGCTTTTTTCAATTTCTGGCTGAGATTGGCGCGAGGATCGTGGCTGGATGATGAGATTTTCCTCCATTTAATCTCTACGATGCTGCTTGGTATGATTTTTGGTGTTTGCTGGGGAAATCGATTCGGATTGATTGGGAAATACCATTGCGGTGGTGGTAGAAGGAATCTAGAATTTTCTTTTGTTCTGTGTCTAGCTTTGGGCTCTTAGTTGGGTTCTTTTAGGTTAGCTTGGGTGGCCTCTGTTTGTTTTGTTTATGTGTATATGGGCCTTTGGTTTGTAAATTAATGCTGGAATAAAAAATTTAGGAAAACTAATGAAAAAGCTTGAAAACTTTGAGTTTTAATAATAAGGACAAAATAAAGGGTAAAGTGAATAGTATTAAGTTTGACTTTTTAGTGTAAAAATGTTATTTTTCGTTAAAATGAACAGTACCGTGGGCTTTTCGTTAAAACTTCCATAAAATTTTGTTCCTCTCCACGGAAAGGATTTTACCAAAAAAAAAAAAATCTTTTGCCAACAGAATTTGTATGTATGATTAGAATTGTCCAACACCTGCGTAAGTCAACAACCCACACAAGTCAAGTTAGAACAACATGATCTCTCTTCCAACTTGTTTCTTTCTATATTTCTCTCTTGCGCTGGATTATTTTCGTCAGGGTTCTGGAAAAGCTTCAAGTTGATCAGTCTTTCATATTCGATCTCTCTAGATCTTAATACTTCCCAATCAATTTCTTTCTTGATTCAGAGGTACTCTCACTGACTTAATTACACTTGGATAAATAATTACCATATAATTATAGTCTTCTCTTACATTTCTTATAATATTGTATAGCGACTGTTAATTTGTGCTGACTTTTTGGTCCCTCAGAATGTTTATGAAGCCCACCAAAATAGAAATTTTTTCTTTCTTTCTTTTTTTGTTGATAGAAGTGATTATGTTGGGGAAGAAGATTCGAATTCAGTGACCTCGGGTGCGTTCAAGGGTAAATGTTCTAAACTAACTGAGATATATGTCAGTTGTATATAGGGGATTTTGGCTTAATTATTAAATAATTTCATATTTTGTCATAGTTAACGGACCCCTTATGAATATACATACATGTGGGTATGTTATGAAATAGGTCAGGTCTGGAAGGATTTGCAGGTTTTGAAATATATATATATATATATATATGGATGGATTCGCAGGTGATGAAGTATAAATAGTGGGGTTTGCAGGTTATTAGTATGGCTTCTTCCTCTTCCTCTGCTGCTACTATCTCATCACCTCGAAGAAAGTATGATGTGTTTCTTAGTTTCAGAGGTGAGGACACTCGCAAGACTTTCACCAGCCACCTTCATGCTGCCTTACTTCGAAAGAAACTTCAGACCTACATAGATTCCAAACTTGACAGTGGGGATGAAATCGGACCTGCCCTTCTAGAAGCTATTGAGAAATCAAAGCTTTCGGTGATCATTTTCTCAAAAAACTATGCTTCTTCCACATGGTGTCTGGATGAACTCGTGCATATACTAGGATGCAAGGAAAGGGATGGACAGTTTGTTATACCCATTTTTTACGATATCAGTCCATCGGATGTACGAAAACAGCAGGAGAGTTATGCAGTTGCATTTGCCAAGCTTGAAGAACGTTTCAAGGACTGTATGGACAAGGTGCTTCAGTGGAGGGATGCTTTGGAGAAAGCTGCCAACCTATCTGGTTATGATTCAAACAAAGCCGGGTAACTAACTTTGCAACTCTTGCAGCATTTTTTACTTGTGGCCTTTGTTTCAAACAAGATTCATTAATGCAGGACTTAGTAACTATTTTTTTCCTTCATGGTTACTTATATTTTCCAGGACAGAGGCCGATTTGGTTGAAGAAGTTGTCCGTGATATATTGAACAAATTGAATTGCAAAAACTCAGATGATTTAAAGGGCCTAGTTGAGATTGAAACCAAAGTTGAGCAAATTGAATCGTTACTATGCCTTGATTCATCGGATGTTTGCGTTGTAGGTATTTGGGGCATGGCTGGTATTGGCAAGACCACCCTTGCTGATGTTGTATATCACCGACTCTCTTCCAAGTTTGAAGCTTGTTGCTTTCTTAAAAATGTTAGAGAAAATTCTGAAGAAAAAGACGGAATATATAACTTACGAAATAAACTTCTCCGTGAGATTTTAGATGATGAAAATATAAATATTAGCGCTCCATCTATGGGATCAGAGCTTGCTAAAGGGAGGCTCCTTTGTACAAAGGTACTCATTGTTCTTGACGATGTGAGTGATTCAAGGCAATTAGAACTTCTAGTTGGAGGTGATCTTCAGTTTGGTGTCGGAAGTACAATCATTATCACTACTCGAGATCGGAGCTTACTCAATGAAAAGGTTAATGATGACAAAATTTACGAGGTCAAGGGATTGAAACATGATGGCGCTCTTCAGCTCTTTCATTTGCATGCTCTGAAAAATAAGTCTCCTACGACAATTAAAACAGAGTTTTCAAGAAAGGTGATAGATTATAGTCAAGGCATTCCATTGGCTCTTAAAACTTTGGGTGCCTTATTCCATCGCTGCGATACAGAAGAAGACTGGGATGAAGAATTGAACAGATTGAAAAATTTTCCTAGCGAAAAAATTCAGAATGTGTTGAGACTTAGTTATGATGGATTAGAAGAAAATGAGAAGGAATGCTTTCTTGACATTGCATGCTTTCTGAAAGGGGCAGATGTTTATATTGCAAGAGGAATATTAGATATTCGGGGTTTCTCCGTGACGGGAATCCAAATTCTTATTGACAAGTCTCTCATATCAATTTCAAAGAAGAATTGCTTAGAGATGCATGATTTGCTGCAAGACATGGGCCGGACAATTGTTCGTGAACAATGCAGGGACGAGCCAGGAAAACGTAATAGGTTGTGGGCTGCTGATGATGTCTATCAAGTACTGGAGAATGATACGGTAAGAATAAAAAATCATGAACTTTCTACGACAGGGGACAGCGGAAACTCATTTTGACACGTCTAACAAAAGTATTTTCTCTTGATTTCCAGGGAACTTCAACAGTTCAATGCATATCCTTTGACACGTCTAACATTACACGGTTGGAATTATGTGGATCACCCTTCAAGAAGATGTCTAATTTAAGATTGCTGATGATTCATGATCCTCATCTAAGAGTCAAGTACAACTATGACTTTGAGGTTCATCCAAAATTTCTGAAATACTTCGGTTTTTCTATCAGTGAAAAGCCGTACAACAACAATCTGGACCTTTCTCAAGGTCTTCAGTCTCTTCCCAATTCTCTCAGGTACCTTTACTGGCAGGAATACCCGTTGAAATCTCTTCCTTCAAATTTTTCTCCACAAAATCTTGTTGTGCTTCGATTGCCCTACAGCTTTGCTGGGGAAAAATTTTGGAGTAAAAACCAGGTATATATATGCTTCCTCTTCTGTTTTTCAATTTTTTTTTTTTTAATACAAGTATATGTGCTTAGTTTTGTTCTTTGTATTAAACTATGGTGCCTCTGGAAATCTATTTCGCCGAAGTCAATAATGTTCTTCTTTCCATTTCTCTTTAATTTGTTACAGAATCTTGGGAACTTAAAAGTGATTGAACTAAGTTTTTGCAAGCATCTGACTGAAGTTCCAGATCTCTCTCGCAGTAAAAAAATTGAGCGTATAGTGCTTTTTGGCTGTATAAGATTGGTTCGAATTCCTTCTTATTTTAAAGATCTTGACAAGCTTAGGTGTCTGAATCTGGGATGGTGCACAAGTCTAAAATTCTTACCAGAGCTCCCAGTGCAATGTTGTCTTGAAGCAAGTGGCTGCACTTCACTGAAGACAGTTTCAAGTTCAAGAAATTCACTCACACAAGCTTGGGATAAATATGAATTGTTTCGAGGGCGTTTTAACTTTGCTGATTGCCGGAACTTGGATGAAAATGCAAGGACTAATATAATGGCTAACACACAGTTAAGAATTATGCGAGTGGCAACTGGGCCATTGAAAACTCAGCAACATAAAGAAGAAGAAATTGTCATGGTCTCTCTCTCTCTCTCTCTCTCTCTCTCTCACCCACGCACGCACTAGCACACACTTTCATATCTCCTTTATGCCATTTTTTCACGTGTTGAATAATTTATTTGATTTCCATGCATCGATATTACAGGAAATGACTTCATTTATCCCTACCTCTTGTCGGACTTCAGGTAGCACCGTCTCTGCTCGGACTTTAGTTAGCACTGTATTTGCAGGAAATAAAATTCCAAATTGGTTCTGCCATCAAAATGAAGGATCTTCGATAACTATCAAGCTTCCTCGATATTGGTATTGTACAGATTTTTTGGGTTTTGCTTTATCTGTTGTTGTCCGTAGCTATAGTTGTTCTAACGCTCTGATGTTTGGATGCTCGTGCAATTTTAAAACTAATAGTGGTGAAAGCCATAAAACCATTTATCCTTCCCATTATCCTTTTAATAAAGAAGGGGGAAGGGTTACTTATTCGAAATTCGATCACATATTTGTGTGGTATAGTGCGCTTGCACTTGGAGAGGGAGCAAATTTAAATCGCTCCACTTCTTTTTACAAACTTGTCACTGAGGCCTGTTTTGAGTTCAACGCCTTGCACAACGGCCCTTTCGGATTAGAGGTGAAAAAGTGTGGGATCAGCCTGCTGTATGCTCAAGATGTCGAGACCATCAAGTCGGGAGGAACTACAGGTTGGAGTAGCCAAAAAAAAAAAAGTTGGAAATGAAAAATTAAGAATTTGAGTTCCTTATTGTTTGTATTCTCATCTTTTTAACTGTTTGTAAGCCTTGTGGCCGAGGGATTCCTTGTATTAGTCTCTGTTGTTGTAACGCTTTGCCTCTCCATAAGAGGCGTTTTGATATAGGTGGTTCAATTTTGAATTTTTTATATCAAACATCTATAGCTTTTGGCCTCTATTTTTTTTTTTTTTGAACAATCGATATCATGGGTTCAGCAGAGAAATACTAGTAGACCGTAGTACTAATTGTTATAGTTTTTAGGCTTTTTGATCAAACATTCTTTTATTAATTTTTAATACTTCATTTACTTAATTTATCATTTAATTCACAAATTAATATAAAAAGACTCCAAAAATCATGTAATCTTAACTTATCTTCTCCTATAATAATTCGTTTCATAATAATCACTAGCAAAAGTGCCCCGCACATTGCTGCGAGTGCTTTAAATATTTTGATAATATATACATACAGAAAACATAAATTATTGAAGCTAGATTTATAGAAATTGGCAGTGTTCATAGTTTTAATTACCTTGTATTTGAAAAGAGGTTCAGAACTCTCTTCAATTTCTTTTGGTTCTGGTTTGGCTTCAAGCTTAGCCTCCGTTGTCGCCATTGACAGAAGACGGGCTCTTAGGAATAGAAGTGGGCATGAATGGAGCTTGATATGATCTAATTATGAAAACATACACTAATCAAACATAAAATTTCAAGTGCACGAACGAATTTATACAAATATGTTGAAAAGAATCACTTTTTATGTTGAAATTTGCTGATGCTGGGGTGAGTCAAAACGACGTTGCAGTCTGGGTGTAGGTCGACGACCAAGATTTCTCAATGGGTTTTCCATCCAGATGGGTTTGTAGTGGGGCTGCGATTAGATTTGTTGACGATGAAGCGGTGAGCGAGAGAGAAGCGGTGACTGTAAGAGAAATTGTGGAAATGGATTTCTTGGCTTGAGTTTTTTTTTTTTTTTTTTTTTTTTTTTTTTTTTGCAGTGATTGTGAGCGTGAGAGAGAGAGAAATTGATTTGGTTGAGCTGTTTTTGGTTTCGATTAGACTAGCTAGTAATGCCTGCGCGTTGCTACGAGATTACAAATTGCATGAATAATTATGTATCATTCTCTTCTAATAGGTTCTCTAGTTATGAGTTTTATTAAACATAAAATAAGATTATTTTCTTGTCACAAAATTAGCATTTTCAATGCATCAAAGCAAGTGTTAACATATAGCATAAAATCTAATAACCTGAATAATAGTATTTTAATTGATATTAACAATCAGAAACACAATTGTAAATATAAAGTTGGATGATTTAATGGTTACAAACCATGTAAATCACCTAGACATAAAAAAATAAAAAGTAGATGAAAATTAAGGATTGACTTGAGCTTGGAGTTCATCAAAAAGTGAAAGATCAAAATTACTTTTACTGTAAGAGGCAATACCAGAAGATGTAATCTAAATTATTTATATTTGGTTCCCCTGAAATCCTTTTGACTGCTTCAACATACGATATGCAGACAGAACCAGAACCAGAACCAAGTCTAGACTCTTACTCGTAATAGGTCTCCTCATCCACAACAATATCCCAGCTTTCCCCTGTCGTGCTTTTCCCATATTTGTGCACCTTACTGCAAAGAGAGAGCAAGTTAACTTGTCAAAGAAAAACCAGAACAATAGATGCCAACGCAGTTCAGCAAGTTTATTTCCTTTCGTACCCATTTCCAAAGTGCTCTTCCCCCCATGTCCTTGACCACCCTAGACATGAGAGAACAAAAACAGAGTTACATCAGAATTAATTATTGAAAGAAAAGTTCACTTCTGTTGTAACGAATCGACATTAGAATCAAGCAACCAAGTTATGAAATACAAATTTTAAATGTAACTATTTACTGTGTTTGTAATGAATCTGTGAAATCAAATAGTTAAACCCTAAAAAGCACCACTGCAAATAGCATAAGAAAATTGAAATTAACCCTAAAGAAATTGGGAGAGAAGAATATGAAAAGGGAATACCTTTCGGCCCTTTGAGTTATTGGAAAAAAAAAACCCAACAGAGCAAAAGCCTCAAACTCCAAAGACTGTTGTGGGATTTTGAAGAGAGCAAGAGAGAGAGAGAAAATATCAGAAGAAATAAAGCAAGAAAGGGAGGAACCAAAAGGGGGAAGAAGAAGAAGAAGAAGCAGCAACAAAAGCGAGCAGATGAAGAAGAAATAAGGGAAAAAAAAGGACGATTGAAATTAATGGAGAGAGCACCCTTGGATTCTTCGGCTTTAAGATGTTCATAATCGAAGAGTTCGAAGGGATTTCCCTTTGGATTCTTCGGTTTTCAGATGGAGTTTGCTTGTGTGTGGGAGACAGAGGTGGAGCGGCTAGGGTTTGAGTATGGAAGAGATGAAAAATGGAGAGAGCACCTGTTTTGGCTGAAGCAATGGCTCACACAGGCGTGGATCAAAAGTAGCGGCAGACAGAGCGGCATGGCCTCCCATTCCCGAAACCCACCCGCACGTCTCTCCTCGAAATCCTGGCAAACGTCTCCCTCTCACCCTTCTGTCGCCCTTCTCTCTCTCTCTCCCCGAGTCGAAGCCCAGATCCAGCCCAAAGAGTGAAGACCCGTTCTTAAGCCCAAGTGGCAATCTTGTAAATGAAGCGAAATTTGGGCTGAAATCAGTCCGGTGGCAAACTCGTAAATAAAGTAAAATTGAGCCAAAATTGCACAGTACCGTCATCCCTCCTACTTTAGACAAAAGTAAAGTGAAGTAAAAAGGAAGCGGCGCAGACTGCAGCGGAAGCAGTGCAGTAAGAAAGAGGCGGAGAAGGAATAAGGAGAGTGAGCCACGTATTCACTGGGCAACACGTATCAAAGATGGGCAAACTGGTCAATTCACTATGCAAGTGAGGAAAAGAAGAAGAAAATTGCACAGTAAAAAGGATAATTTCGCCACTTCACTGTACGTTGGAACAATGTTTTTCGCAGTCGGCTATAGTATCCCCTTAGAGTGCGTTTGTTGCACCGGATTATCTTGGACTGGACTATCTTCAGGGATTAAGCTGGACTGGCTTAGACTAGACTAAGCTGGACTGACTTAGTGAAGCGTTTGGTGCAGTGTCGGGATGGCCATTAGTTGGCCGACAATCATGCTCCACGGGACTTGAGTTTTCCTTAGCCATGTACCCATAAGTTGGCAACTCATAGGTTGGCTCTATATGATTTTCACCATAGCCATGGCTCGGGCATTCTTCAACACCATCATCTTCTTCCCACTCCGGAATGTAGGGCTTGAAAACATGTCGAGAAAAATCATAAACATAAGGATTGTTCATGATCTAACTCCATATAAGGATCCCACCGGGCGTGCCAAAATATGTTTGCTCCCTAAATCCACCATGGGCCTCGCGGGCAAGCCGGGGATTTACTTCACATACGAGATTGGTGGGTGCGGGCATGCCACTACTAGATGCCGCTAGTAGACGGGATTTGAATGATTGAGGTTGCGCCTTTTGACTTCAAATCAAGAGATTGTGCCATTTGAGTGGGAGTTGCTCAAATCAAGGTTCTTTCTTTGCCTTAAAAATAAAGACTTTACTTATATGGAGAGATAGAACAATATGTAAATGACAAGGTTGCTCGGAAATTTAAATGACAGAGGAAAGTGACTAATATTGCAGATTGCTTGTAATTTAAATGACTGAAAAGGAGTTGTACATGAACTACAAAAAAGATCGATACTGCAAGTGAGCATCAGAGCTAATAAACAAGAAAAGCAAAGGATGCTTGGCTAAAATTAAATGTCTACAAGGAAGCTGATGAGCTAATTTGAGCAGAGTTTGTGTATTTGTTTGGTTGTTTGAGTGTCCATAATCCTTGTGTTTGTACTCCTTTATATAGAGGTCTGGAGGAAACCCCCTTGCTAAGGACATTGCAGCTGTCCAAAAGAAACTTGGGCAGTTTGTATTCCATTGCTTGGGCAGCTTGCTTTTCACTTGCCAACTTGCATGGAGAAATAATATTAAAAGGGGAACTTTGCATTACCACCACATGCTTTCATCACATGTTTTCCCACTTGTAATAAACTAACATTTAAAAGAAGCAAGTTGGCTAGTTGGCTTCTTTCATCACACATTCTTGCCCGAAAGCATGCATGGTGTCTTTCCATCCACTTGCATGAAAAAGCATGCACTTGTCTTGATTAAACAATTCTCTTGGCAAACCTCCACCACCCAAACAAATGGGAGAAACAATATTATAGTGCCAAACCCTTCAACTTGTAGTCAAATATCTTTCCAAATTAGCTTTTTGCACATTAATCCTCCAAATGCCAAATTTTCCCCAAATGGCCCAAATAAGTAAAAATAGGTATATTTTAAGTGCAAACACAACCTTTTAATGACTATAACTGTTTTTCGATCATGTGTGTGTGTTTTTTTATTGGTGTATGCATGGAATTGATCACTTTGAGTCTTTGCCGATGTAATATTTTTTTCACTTTATGATTGAATGTTACTTGCAGTTAACTAAGTTATGTGAATTGGGGATTGATGATAGTGTTTGTTCCGTTGGCTGGGGTTAACGTGGAACTCATCTTGCAGTTGGAACTAGCAATGGGAAAGTCCAAGTAAGAGATACCCTTTCACATCTGATAGACATGCTGCATTCTTAGAGATTTGAAATTGAGATGTTATTTTTATATTTATAATATTGCAAAGTGGAATTACAAGTGTAGTTGCAACAGCATCCGCAATGTAGGTGTTTGAGCAACAAGTTTGTTACTTTAATATGGGGACAAAGATCCTCAAACAATATAATGCTTGAAATACTTATATGTACTGCAGAACTTGTGGAAATTTTTTGTCATTAGAATGTATACTAATACAAATAAAAATTTCCTATCAAGCTACATATTCCTGTCTGGTCTGTGAGGCGACAAGGCCCACCAACACATCATATCAAATATTGATAGGGCAGAATTAGACATTATCTATTTACTCATTCTAGAATGTCCAACTTTTGTTTTGAAGTCCATATTCCATATATGTCTTTAAGTGTTCACTGTTGTACATGATCTATGTTACTGGTCTTTAGATAGGAATATCAATAGGTGAGTCGAAACCTCCATGCCCTGCTCATGACATTGTGGATTTGTGACGATGTTTGGTAATATGAGTCTAAACACAATTGGATTCTTATTTTGGTGATTTCCATTAGTTTGATTTTTTGCACAACTATTCAAACATGAACAAAATTTTGACTAGTGGTCTGATTATATGTGACATGCTTCTTCTCTGTTCGCCCTTTGTTAGAACCAAGTCAGTGGTCTGCTTGCTGTTGTGTTGAATACCTAATTTAACGTTGGATTTTGATTTTTGGATTTGGGTTTGTTTTCTAAGAATAGGATTTGGATGTTGCGATGGTCAAAGCCACCAACCACATCGAGTGTCCACCCAAAGAGAAACACCTCAGAATTCAGTTACTAAATTTTGCAGATTTTTCAGATCCATTATTTTATCAAAGAGGTGGTTGAACTTTGATCCACATATGTGAACAAAAGAAGGAAGGGAGGAAGGGGCAGTTATGAAATCAAAGGCGCAAAATAGTCAAGTTTTTTAAGAGGAAAATAATCGCGAGACTTCCGTCATTACTTACACCGAGAAGGTCTCGCTCTCTCTCCAAATTTCTTGGTGATTTGTTCAATGTGTGTTGGTTGTGGTCTTTTTGCAGATAATTAAGAATGAACAGCTTCAATTAAGAAAGCAAGTATATTTGATTTCAATGTATTGTATATGGATTGTTTTAGGGAATTATTATTGCTTTAGTTGTGTGTTTAAGCAGTAATGCAGTGAACTAGGGTTGTTGTAGTCTATGAAATGAATAAGATGATCATTGAATATTGATTTTAGTGATTGGCTGATGCTATAATTGGTTGTTTAGAAATGCAAGCTGTTTGATGAACTAGGCAAGTTTAGGTTAAACTAGAAGTTTAGAGGATTTATTAGCTTAATAGAATTTGCTAACCCTTTGTTTCTCTAATGTAACTGCAGGACTTGCTGTGCTGAGATTGCACACAACATTTCCACTAGGAAGAGGAAGGAGATCGACGAGCTTGCAGCCCAGTTGGATGTTGTTACCAACAAACTTGCCAGGAGGACGAGTAAACCTTGCAGCTGTTGTAGTTTATTCTGCTATGTGTGTTTATACAATGCTAGTTTTCAGAATTTTGGGAGAAATCTTATTCAGGATGCTACTTTTGTTTTCAATTTGGTACTATTGAATCTATATTATTTTACTAATCTAGTCATGTTAGACGACATGAAGTTCTACCAATTCGTTTGATTTTGCCATATTTTTTCCAATTCTCGAGTAAATCTTCAGTATTAATTACTCTTTTCACTTTTACTATCTAGTGTCACTTTTGTTAAATTTTGCAATTCGATTTGTTTTAAGTTTCGTACATTGTGCGGTTTATTCGCCTAAATGTTATCGTAGTTTTAGTACTTAGTGAATCGGTGTTTGTCTTGCCATGTGCATGTTTTCAGTATGCAATGTGCATATCATGTGCATCCATGCATCGATGTTACAGGAAATCTCTGATGAGACTTTAGTTAGCACTATATGTGTTGGAAATCAAATTCCACATTGATTCTGCCATCAAAATAAGGGATCTTCGATAACTATCAAGCTTCCTCCAGATTGGTATGGTCCAGATTTTTTGGGTTTTGCTTTCTCTCTTGTTGTCGCTGACAATGCCCTACCTTTTTTCCTTTCTTTGGGTTTCATGAAGATTGTATGCAAGTGCAATTTCAAAACTAATTGTGGCGAAAGTCATGAAATCATTTATCCTTTATTCCTTTTACTGAAAGAGGGGAAGCTTTCTTATTTGCCGTTCGAATTCATGTTTGTGTGGTTGTTGACCCTAAAAACTACCAAGCCTACGTGGCGCGCAGGCCGAGTAATCTATGAGCTAACTACGTTCTTCGGTGATATGTGGGGCGTGCCAACTTGACGGCCGAGCTCGACCGGTGAGTAAAATTTGTTGATGTTGCGTTGGTCGCGCTGCTAGCTTCTTGATCTTGCGATTGCAGCCGAGGAAGGAACACACCTCGGCCTTTAGGTTCTAAAGCTTGAAGACAAGACTGCTAGTTCTGCGAAGTTCAATATCAAATTCGGTGGTTAATGCGCCGAATGTAGTAACCTGGTAACACCTCACTTCGCCGAGAAGGCTAATGAGATGACATCTGCCAATAAGGATTCGAAAATCCTTCTCGACCGAGACTTGGATAGATAACCAATCGGCCTCTTCGCAGTGCTGTTTATCCAAACTGAAGATGTTCCGCGATCGACTAGTTCTACGGCTATAGTGTTGTTTATCCAAAATGAAGGTATCACCGGTTGCCTTCACAGTGCTGTTTATCCAAACTGAAGGTGTGTCGGCGAAAGGGAAAATAAAAATCTTACCAGAGCTCCCAGTGCTATGTTGTCTTGAAGCAAGGGGCTGCACTTCACTGAAGACAGTTTCAAGTTCAAGAAATTCACTCACACAAGCTTTGGGATAAATATGAATTGTTTCAAGGGTGTTTTAACTTTGTTAATTGCGGAAACTTGGATGAAAATGCAAGGACTAATATAATGGCTGACATACAGTTAAGAATTATGCGAGTGGAAACTGGGCCATTGAAAACTCAGCAACATAAAGAAGAAGAAATTGTCATGGTCTCTCTCTCTGTCTTTCTCACCCACGCACGCACTAGCACACTTTCATATCTCTTTTATGCAATTTTTTCACGTATTGAATAATTTATTTGATTTCCATGCATCGATGTTACAGGAAATGACTTCATCTATCCCTACCTCTTGTCGGACTTTAGGTAGCACCGTCTCAGCTCGGACTTTAGTTAGCACTGTATGTGCAGGAAATGAAATTCCAAATTGGTTCAGCCATCAAAATAAAGGATCTTCGAAAACTATCAAGCTTCCAAATTGGCGGAAAACTCGAAATTCCTCACCAAAAAAAACTCAATGCGCAATTAGATCATCAGGTTTCACGTCATATTGTTTTTCGTTTAAGAAAACCTTCTTGCAGTTTGTTGTTCAAAAAATCATACTTGAAGTAAAAATTAATAGTAGTAAATTATAGCAGCAGAAAGTATAATTAGTACATCAAATTTGACAGAACACAAAACACAATTTAACTAATATACACATAAAAAGGTCGTACCCAGTGCACAAGGCTCCCGCTTTACGCAGGGTCTGGGAGAGGTGAATGTCGGCTAGCCTTACCCCCATTTATGGAGAGGGGGCTCCCAAGTCTCGAACCCGAGACCTACCGCTCATGGACGAAGGCACTTGCCATCGCACCAAGTGCGACCTCTTCAACTAATATACACATAACTCATTAAATTAATTACCACATCAAACTTGAGAGTCCAACAGGTCTAAATGTGCAAAAACCTTCTCCATATTCAACTTCAATTGCCTGAGAGCTGGTTTGGTATTGCTGTGCTTTGAAAAAAAACTGTTGTGAGAATAAGCGGCTGTGAAATAAATCAGCATAGTGTTTGGTAAACTTTTTTGTAAAAGTGCTTTTGAAAAAAAAAACAGTCTAATAGTGGGTTTTTTCATTAAAGAAGCACTGTAGCTCCGTGTGCTTTGAAAAAAAGCCAGTTTTCCAAAGCTGCAAATAGCAGCTTCATCTTTTTCCTTTGATTTCAGCTTATTCTCACAGCAGCTTCCAAAAAAAGCCCTTTTTTTTTCAGTTTACCAAACACCTAAAACCCTCACAGCTTTTTTTCATGGGTGCTTTTTTTTTAAGCACCTCACTCCCAAACTAGGTCTGAAAATATCGAAAAGCGAAGCAAAAAAATAATTTCATCAAATTTGCTTACCCAAGGATAAGTTAAAAATAGAAAATAATCAAACCTTAGAAGCTATGGATTATTAAGCACCATACAAATTACAAATTAAACCAAAACTACAACTAAAACAAGGAAACATCAATTATCCAGATATATAAAATTATCATATGAATTACTCTCCACTAATTGTATGTTCCATTGAGTAAAGCAACTAATGCAGTCTAGGCTCATCGTCCATATTCACATTAACCTAGAAAAAATCTAACTTCAAATTGTAATTCAAAATTGACCCAAAAAAATATACAACTTCAAATCGAATTTCCACAAAATAAATTCAAAATCCCATCTGAGAAAATTAAAGGCTAAATCCAAAACCTGCATTCTCATCAGAAAAAAAAAATACAAAATCTCTTAAAAGAAAAACCCAGAAAAGTAAAAAGAACTTGAATACCAGAGAATGTGTGGAGCCGATGAGCCGGTGGCGGTGGCGGTCGACATCGCGCGAGTCGTTCTCGGCTGCTATAAGCTGACTCAGTGCGGATTCGTCGGGTTTTTTGGCGGCGGTCCACCACGGGCTCTCATACTCGGCCACCTTCGTTTGCATGCGAGAAAGAAAGCTCTCCAGATTTTGTAAACTCGAGGCCTAAAATGGAGGCCATGGTTGAGAGAAATTGGATGAGTGACGGCTAGGGTTTAGAGAAATTGAGTGGCTTGAGTTTTTTTTAAGAGAAGATGAAATAACTGAGAGATGATGAAGAGGAATGGGGGTGAGCGGCACTGAGGCTAGAGAGAGAGAAGTAGGGGTGGTTCGGGTCGGGATCCCGAACCGAAACTCCTTTCCCAAATCCCAAACCAAAACATTTCGGGATGAGATTTTATATCCCGAAACCGAATCGAAAATGTGCATTTCCCGAAATTCGGGATTCCCGAAAGTGTTTCGGGATTTTCGGGATACTTCGGGATTGGGCCTTGAAGCCCAAAATGTTGGGCTTTTAAGATTGCAGCCAGCCACTGCCCAAAAAAAAAAAATTAAGGTTACAGTCACTGCCCAGCCCACCTGTTTCAATTTCACCACAAATATCACAATACCACATGTTTCAATTTTCATATAAAGGAAGCAACTAACAAGTCTATCTACCAAACTATTTAATTAAAAGTGCATACAACAAAAACGAAATAAGTTAAGTTTTACAAACCAAACTTCCAAATTGTCTACCAACAACAACAACAACAACAACAACAAAGCCTTTTCCCACTAAGTGGGGTCGGCTTTTATATGAATCCTAGAACGCCATTGGGCTCGGTTTTGTGTCATGTCCTCCGTTAGATCCAAGTACTCAAGTCTTTTCTTAGGGTCTCTTCCAAAGTTTTCCTAGGACTTCCTCTACCCCTTCGGCCCTGAACCTCTGTCCCGTAGTCACATTTTCGAACCGGAGCGTCAGTAGGCCTTCTTTGCACATGTCCAAACCACCGAAACCGATTTTCTCTCATATTTCCTTCAATTTTGGCTACTCCTACTTTACCTCGGATATCCTCATTCCTAATCTTATCCTTTCTCGTGTGCCCATACATCCCACGAAGCATCCTCATCTTCGCTACACCCATTTTGTGTACGTTGATGGTTCACCGCCCAACATTCTGTGTCATACAACATCGCTGGCCTTATTGCCGTCCTATAAAATTTTCCCTTGAGCTTCAGTGGCCTACGACGGTCACACAACACGCCGGATGCACTCTTACACTTCATCCATCCAGCTTGTATTCTATGGTTGAGATCTCCATCTAATTCTCCGTTCTCTTGCAAGATAGATCCTAGGTAGCGAAAACGGTCACTTTTTGTGATCTTCGCTAGATTGCTCCGGTCATTAGTGTGGATAAGTATATAAATGGATAGAGATAGGAAAGCAAACACAAGATGTACGTGGTTCACCCAGATTGGCTACGTCCACGGAATAGAGGAGTTCTCATTAATTGTGAAAGGTTTACACAAGTACATAGGTTCAAGCTCTCCTTTAGTGAGTACAAGTGAATGATTTAGTACAAATGACATTAGGAAATATTGTGGGAGAATGATCTCGTAGCCACGAAACTTCTAAGTACCGGAGTGTGGTATCGTCTTGACTTGCCTTATCTGTCTCATAGGTAGATGTGGCATCTTCTCTGGAAGTACTCTTCCTCCATCCAGGGGTGGTATCTGTAACTGGTGGAGATGCACAAGGTAATGTATCAATTTCACTTGAAGCTTACTTGTAGTTTCATGCTTGGTCAAGCGCGATACAAACCATGTAGTAGGAGTCCCCCAAGTCGCCGAGCTAGGGGATCTGCTGAAAGAGGTGAAAGACAAGGTAAGCAATCAGAGCTCCGACTGATTGTTCACATTCTCCCTATCTTGCAGGCAGCATGAAGGATAAAGAGAAGAAAAATGAGGAGAGATGATATGGGATACTTTTGCTTTTGAAGAAGTAACTTTCCACAGGCTTATTCTTGAACTGGGCTGGAGGGTTTTCTGGTTTCCTCCAGAGTATAAGGCCGACTGAAGAATTTGAGGGTCAAAACAAGTCCATCAAATCTAGAGTACGTTCGACCCTGCTGATATGGGATACTTTTGCTTTTGACAGAGTAGTGGATGTATCGGCACGTGTGCTGTTACGCTTGTCTCCACATGCTTCCTTGTATCCTTCTCACTTGCCCTATCTGTTCCTCAGGCAGATGCGGTATCTTCCCTGGAAGCATAAGATGTTGAAGATGAGTACTCGAGACCAATGCCAGGTAAGTAATCAGGTAAGAGGTTCCCGGCAGTCAGTTCCTGGCTGGAAGCTTGATTTCAAGTGCTGACTGATTGCTCTCTTTCTCCTTGTCTTGCAGGTAAGAACAAGGCCAAAGGAAAAGACAGGGAAAAAGAATGATATGGGATACTCTTGCTTTTAACCCTGATGATATGAGATATTCTTGCTCTAGTATAGCTTGTTTATAGAGGTATTATCGGGGGGAAAGAAAGCTGAATATTTCGAAAGGCTTCGTTGGGAGTGCCCTCTCAGATAAGAGAAAGGGTTGAGCATTTTTGCAGGTCTGCCTATCTGTTAGGGATGGAGGTCGACATATATAGGAGTCTCCCTAACATCAAGTAATAATGCTATTCCTTTACCCTGCTTGGTTATAGCACGGTAGTGGGAGCTGCCAGCTTATCACATGTTTTAACTCTGTCAGAGCACTTTGAAAAAGTGGTCTGTGGTATCTGGAAAGCTGATGTTATGTGTGAAGATTATAGACAAGCTTTATCCAAGGAGATCCAGCTCTTGAAGTTGGGAAAGTGGTGCCTTTTCGGTTTTCGAACAAGCAATCCTGTCGGGGATCTGGCTCTCGAGATTCGGAGAACGATGCCTCTTCGATTTTTGAGAAAGCAATCCTGCTGGGGGTCTGGCTCTCGAGATTCGGATAGCGGTGTCTCTTCGATTTTTGAGAAAGTAATCATGTTGGGAGTCTGGCTCTCGAGATTCGGAGGGCGGTGCCTCTTTGATTTTGGAGCAAGCAATCTTGTTGGGAGTGTTTTCTCGAATGTGAGTAAAGGTTGGGCATGTTTGCTAGTCTACCTTGCCACGAGGCACAGAGGTTGACACACAGGGACTTTCCAATTATCCAGCAGTGGTACTGTTCCTTTACCCTCTCTTCGATTTTTGAGAAAGTAATCATGTTGGGAGTCTGGCTCTCGAGATTCGGAGGGCGGTGCCTCTTCGATTTTGGAGCAAGCAATCTTGTTGGGAGTGTTTTCTCGAATGTGAGTAAAGGTTGGGCATGTTTGCTAGTCTACCTTGCCACGAAGCACAGAGGTTGACACACCGGGACTTTCCAATTATCCAGCAGTGGTACTGTTCCTTTACCCTTGTGGGTAATAATATGGTAGCTAGACCTTCAAAATTTATGTGTCTAAACTTTGTTAGTGTTGTTTCTTTGCAATTCTTTTACCCTTCTTGGTCAGAGCGATGTAGTGGGAGCTGCAAGCTTCACGTGTCTCAACTTTGTCAGAGAACTTTGGCAAAGTTATCTGTGGTACCCATGAGCTACTGTTGCGTGTGGGAAGTGGGTGATTGAACAGTACGATTCATGTGCTTTCTACTTCGCCAGAAATCTTCGACAGAATGTCCATAATTTCCGCAAAGCTGAGTGTGCGTGTGACAGGTGCTGACAAGGCTGGAAAAGTAGGTGCCTCTTCGATTTCTGAGATCGGCCCTCGTGGTCTCTGAGCAGCCCAGCTTTTGAGAAAGCAAGCCTCTTCGATTTCTGAGATCGGCCTTCGTGGTCTTTGAGCAGCCCAGCTTTTGAGAAAGCAAACGCCTCTTCGATTTCTAAGATCGACCCTCGTGGTCTCTGAGCAGCCCAGCTTTTGAGAAAGCAAACGCCTCTTCGATTTCTGAGCAGGCGCCTCTTCGATTTCTGAATCTTCGTCGAGTGCAGATTTTTATAGGGGCTGACATTAAGTTCCAAAGCACACTTGAATATCCACCAATAGAAGCTCCATTCTTGCACTTCTAAGATCTTGATTTGTCCGACCTCTTCTCTCTTCAACACCTTTGAAAATGTCTGGCCCCTCCGACCGTCGTTTTGACTTGAACCTTGTTGAAGAGGCAGCCCCGCCTTCTCAAGACAACATATGGCGCCCATCATTCGTCTCCCCTACTGGTCCTCTTACCGTTGGGGATTCCGTGATGAAGAATGATATGACCGCTGCGGTAGTGGCCAGGAACCTTCTCACTCCCAAAGATAACAGACTACTTTCCAAACGGTCTGATGAGTTGGCTGTTAAGGATTCTCTGGCTCTCAGTGTTCAGTGTGCAGGTTCTGTGTCTAATATGGCCCAACGCCTATTTGCTCAAACCCGCCAAGTTGAATCATTGGCGGCTGAAGTGATGAGTCTCAAACAGGAGATTAGAGGGCTCAAGCATGAGAATAAACAGTTGCACCGGCTCGCACATGACTATGCTACAAACATGAAGAGGAAGCTTGACCAGATGAAGGAATCTGATGGTCAGGTTTTACTTGATCATCAGAGATTTGTGGGTTTGTTCCAAAGGCATTTATTGCCTTCGTCTTCTGGGGCTGTATCGCGTAATGAAGCTCCAAATGATCAACCTCTGATGCCTCATCCTTCTAGGGTTTTGTCCAGTACTGAGGCTCCGAATGATCCCCCTCCGGTGCCTTCTCTTTCTGGGGCTCTACCGACTGCTGAGACTTCCCCTAAGCAACCTTTGTGAAGGCTCCCTCTTGTGTGTTTATTTTGACTCAAGTATATGTACATATTTGTAACTTATCGGGGATATCAATAAATAAGCTTTCCTTCATTTCAACGTATTGTGTTAAATACACCAAAGCCTTCTTCGCTAAGTTCTTTGAATTTTCTTTTGTTGAAGCTTGTATGTTGAAGCTTTGTGAGTGGAGCATATAGGTTGAGGTAGTGTTCCCTTAATTTCCCGAGTGAGGAAAACTTCTCGGTTGGAGACTTGGAAAATCCAAGTCACTGAGTGGGATCTGCTATATGAATCTTAGAACGCCATTGTGTTCTGTCCTGTGTCATGTCCTCCGTTAGATCCAAGTACTCTAAGTCTTTTCTTAGGGTCTCTTCCAAAGTTTTCCTAGGTCTTCCTCTGCCCCTTCGGCCCTGAACCTCTGTCCCATAGTCGCATCTTCTAATCGGAGCGTCAGTGGGCCTTCTTTGCACATGTCCAAACCACCGTAACCGATTTTCTCTCATCTTTCCTTCAATTTCGGCTACTCCTACTTTACCCCAGATATCCTCATTCCTAATCTTATCCTTTCTCGTGTGCCCACACATCCAACGAAGCATCCTCATCTCCGCTACACCCATTTTGTGTACGTGTTGATGCTTCACCGCCCAACATTCTGTGCCATACAGCATCGCCGGCCTTATTGCCGTCCTATAAAATTTTCCCTTGAGCTTCAGTGGCATACGGCGGTCACACAACACGCCGGATGCACTCTTCCACTTCATCCATCCAGCTTGTATTCTATGGTTGAGATCTCCATCTAATTCTCCGTTCTTTTGCAAGATAAATCCTAGGTAACGAAAACGGTCGCTCTTTGGTATTTCTTGATCTCCGATCCTCACCCCTAACTCGTTTTGGCCTCCATTTGCACTGAACTTGCACTCCATATATTCTGTCTTTGATCGGCTTAGGCGAAGACCTTTAGATTCCAACACTTCTCTCCAAAGGTTAAGCTTTGCATTTACCCCTTCCTGAGTTTCATCTATCAACACTATATCGTCTGCGAAAAGCATACACCAAGGAATATCACCTTGAATATGTCCTGTTAACTCATCCATTACCAACGCAAAAAGGTAAGGACTTAAGGATGAGCCTTGATGTAAACCTACAGTTATGGGAAAGCTTTCGGTTTGTCCGTCATGAGTTCTTACGGCAGTCTTTGCTCCTTCATACATATCCTGTATAGCTTGGATATATGCTACTCGTGCTCCTTTCTTCTCTAAAATCCTCCAAAGAATGTCTCTTGGGACCCTATCATACGCTTTTTCCAAATCTATAAAGACCATGTGTAAATCCTTTTTCCCATCTCTATATCTTTCCATCAATCTTCGTCAGAGATAGATTGCCTCCATGGTTGAGCGCCCTGGCATGAACCCGAATTGGTTGTCCGAAACCCGTGTCTCTTGCCTCAATCTATGCTCAATGACTCTCTCCTAGAGCTTCATTGTATGACTCATTAGCTTAATACCCCTATAGTTCATGCAATTTTGTACATCGCCCTTATTCTTGTAGATAGGCACCAAAGTGCTCATTCGCCACTCATTCGGCATCTTCTTCGTTTTCAAAATCCTATTGAAAAGGTCAGTGAGCCATGTTATACCTGTCTCTCCCAAAACTTTCCACACTTCGATTGGTATATCGTCTGGGCCTACTGCTTTTCTATGCTTCATCTTCTTCAAAGCTACACCCACTTCTTCCTTCCGGATTCTACGATAAAAAGAGTAGTTTCTACACTCTTCTGAGTTACTCAACTCCCCTAAAGAAGCACTCCTTTCATGTCCTTCATTGAAAAGATTATGAAAATAACCTTTCCATCTGTCTTTAACCGCGTTCTCTGTAGCAAGAACCTTTCCATCCTCATCCTTGATGCACCTCACTTGGTTTAGGTCCCTTGTCTTCTTTTCCCTTGCTCTAGCTAGTTTATAGATATCCAACTCCCTTCTTTGGTATCTAGTCGCTTATACATATCGTCATAAGCCGCTAACTTAGCTTCTCTCACAGCTTTCTTCGCCTCTTGCTTCGCTTTTCCATACCTTTCACCATTTTCATCGGTCCTATCCTTGTATAAGGCTTTACAACATTCCTTCTTACCCTTCACCTTTGCTTGTACCTCCTCATTCCACCACCAAGATTCCTTTTGGTGTGGGGCAAAGCCCTTGGACTCTCCTAATACCTCTTTTGCTACTTTTCGGATACAACTAGCCATGAAATCCCACATTTGGTTAGCTTCCCCCTCTCTATCCCACACACACCGGGTGATTACTTTCTCTTTGAAAATGGCTTGTTTTTCTTCTTTTAGATTCCACCATCTAGTCCTTGGGCACTTCCAAGTCTTGTTCTTTTTTCTCACTCTTTTGATATGTACATCCATCACCAACAAGCGATGTTGATTAGCCACGCTCTCTCCTGGTATAACTTTGCAATCCTTACAAGTTATACGATCCCCTTTCCTCATTAGAAGAAAATCTATTTGTGTTTTTGACGACCCACTCTTATAGGTGATCACATGTTCTTCTCTTTTCTTAAAGAAGGTGTTGGCTAAGAAGAGATCATATGCCATTGCAAAATCCAAGATAGCTTCCCCATCCTCGTTTCTCTCCCCAAAACCATGGCCACCATGAAAACCTCCATAGTTGCCTGTCTCCCTGCCCACGTGTCCATTTAAATCTCTTCCTATAAATAACTTCTCCGTCTGAGCAATTCCTTGCACCAAGTCTCCAAGGTCTTCCCAAAATTTCTCCTTCGAACTCGTATCCAACCCTACTTGAGGTGCGTACGCACTAATCACATTGATAAGTTCTTGTCCTATTACAATCTTGATTGCCATGATTCTATCTCCTACCCTATTGACATCTACAACATCTTGTGTCAGGGTCTTGTCCACGATGATGCCAACACCGTTTCTCGTTCTATTTGTGCCCGAATACCATAGTTTAAACCCTGAGTTTTCTAGATCCTTTGCCTTACGACCAACCCACTTAGTTTCTTGTAGGCACATAATATTTATCCTTCTCCTCACCATAACTTCTACTACTTCCATAGATTTTCCAGTCAAGGTTCCTATATTCCACGTTCCTAAACGCATTTTGCTCTCTTGAACTCTACCCTTCTGTCCTAGCTTCTTCACCCTTCCCCGTCTAATAGGATCAAAGTACTTCTTTTGTGTGTCCCGTGTAAAGTTGATAGGAGCATATGCTCCCAAACAACTTTGAGTGGAGTCGTTCGAAAAGAAGTTTCTATAGCCCCCTTGCTCATTTAACACTGCATCCGGGTGCCGATGGAGATACAACGACCCTTGTTCACTTATCACTGTGCTCAGGCCACACAGCGCGCCACTTACGGGTGACGCCCTAGCTTTAGCGCGATTTTGTTCTAGTTAATTAAAAGTGCATGCAACCAAAATGAAATAAGTTAGGTTTTACAAACCAAACTCCAAATGAATTTAGATTAAGTTACAATCCAAAAGGAAAACATAGTTTATATTATAAACACTTTCGGGAAGATCTGAGCTAAAAACAAACTGCCATTAGCTTGAAACAAACTGCCATTAAGTATCACAAACTGCCATTAGCTAAAACCCTGCAATTCCAAACAAAACCAACCTGAATTACATGAACCCATAAACCAAAATAAATGAAGTAACAAGTCACTGTGGAAACTTGAAAATCTGAGCTAAAAACAAACTGCCATTAGCTAAAAACAAACTGCCATTAAGTATCACAAACTGCCATTAGCTAAAACCCTGCAATTCCAAACAAAACCAACCTGAATTACATGAACCCATAAACCAAAATAAATGAAGTAACAAGTCACTGTGGAAACTTATCAAATACCTTGCGGGCAATTAAGAACAAAGCAAATGGAATAGTAACATATCACTGAGGAAATTTATCAAACAACTCACAGGCAATCACAACACTCCATGGACAGAGAAAACCAAACGAACAAAACGATAAGAAAACACTGAGGAAATTTATCAAACACCTTGCAGGAAATGTGGACACTCCATGGACACATAAAACCAAACAACCGAAACGATAACAATACACTCAGGAAATTTATCAAACACCTTGCAGGAAATCACAATTCTCTATAGACACCTATAACAAAACACTATGAAACTTTATCAAACACCTTCCAAGCAATCACAATTCTCCATTGACACATTTAACAAAACAAAAGAAATAATAGCAGGGCATCAGAAATATCATCGAACACCTTACAGGCAATCATAATTCCACACGAAAATAAAACAAAACTCAATAAACAAATCAAAGATCAGGAAATTAGACAAACACCTTACAGGCAATCACAAATAACTGGTGGGATTCAAACGAAGAAGAAGACGAAGACGAACCTGGACTTCAGCCGGGAGAGCAAGTGCGAGAGGATAGCGTCTGGAGAGGACCACGACCGAGCGTGAGAGGACACTACGTCTGGAGAGGAAGGAGACAGCGAGAGGGTTCGCTCCGACTAACTGTGTGAGTCTGTGAGAGAGGGACTGTGAGCGAGAGAGCAAGAGTGAGTCTGAGAGAGAAAGAACACCTACCTAACAAATGACCTAACCTAACTCAATGGACGGTTGGATTTGATTTTAGCAAATCCAACGGTTCAATTAATTTCTAATTAAAAATTAAAAATAAATAAATATATATATATATAATAATCGGTTCGGTTCGGGATTACCGAAAGCTTTCAAAGCTGTGGCCGAATCCCAACCCGAAACTTTCGGGACGGGTTCGGTTTCGGGAAATTCGGTTCGGGATTTTTTCGGGAAAATTTCGGGACGGAATCGGGACGGTTCGGGATTTTCGGGAAAAAATTCCACCCCTAGAGAGAAGTCTCTCGAATATGAGAGAAATGAGAGAGAAACGGCTCATCTGTGTGAAGGGCAGATGGAGTGAAAAGCAAAAGAAAAATCCAAAAGAAGTGAAGCCAGAGTACGCAGCGATGAAGGACAGGTGAGTTGAAGGGTATAAACATCTTTTTACTGTGGAAAAAGAAGGCAAGACAACTGTAAAGCATGAGAAGGCGAGGGCAATTTCGATATTTCGTTGTTCATTAACAGTGCAAAACAGTACCGGAGAACCGGGTTATAGTATATGTAGGATGAAATTTTTTACCAAATTACCGTACCAACCGTCTTACTAACCATACCATACTAAATTATTACCAAAAATTTATACCAATTGGTAATGGTACGGTATTTGTACCATACCATACTGTTTTGGTTCAGTACTGTTATCCAAAACCAATACCGATGGTATATCGTACCTACCAATATTATTAATATTATATTATGTATTTATTCATATAATTATTTGAGAGAAAAATTAATAATAATTATTTTAGAAGTGTAAAAAATGTTAAAAAAATAATATATATATACACACACACAATCACTTATAATAACAAATATTACAACTTTCATGAAGAGGTCAGCTTCAAAATCCAACACTATAATCCATAAATCTTAAATTTATATTTAACCGTCGATTATCATTTACGCTTTATTCTTCTTACTGAATTTCATTTTTAAAATTTTCTTTTTTGAAAACATGATCATCTGGCTGATGTAAGAAGATGAACGGTTCAGATCTTTGATATCACGTTTCGATATTTACGATTAACTGAAATATGAGTCGATGTCATATAGTTTGTAGAAACTTTATAAACATCAAGCAATATTTTCACTAACCGTAAAACTCTGAACATAATATCAACGATCCAAACCGTTCATCTTCCTGCATCCTCTAATAGATCACGTTTTCAAAAAAGAAAATCCAAAAAAAAAAAAAAATTGATGAGAAAAATGAAGCGTAAATGTAAACAACAATCAATAGTTAAATTTTGATCTATGATTTATATGATTATAATGGCGAATTTCAAAGTTAAGCTCTTCACGAAAGTTGTAAAGCTTGTCATTACGAGCGTTTATATATTTTTTATATATTTTTTACACTTCCACATTAATTAAAAAATATTAGATTTTAGGCAAACTAAGTAGCGTAAAACAAAGTAGCAATTACCATTGGCATACCATACCAACCAAACTATTTGTTGTACATTTATTCTCATTATACTATTTTCTCTTGATTTCCAGGGAACTTCAACAGTTCAATGCATATCCTTTGACACGTCTAACATTACACGGTTGGAATTATGTGGATCACCCTTCAAGAAGATGTCTAATTTAAGATTGTTGATGATTTATGATCCTCGTCGAAGAGTCTTGTACGAGGATTACTTTAAGTTTGGTCGAAAATTCGGAAATACTTATATGCTCGCTATTGCGAGAGGTACAACAACATTATGGACCTTTCTCAAGGTCTTCAGTCTCTTCCCAATTCTCTCAGGTATCTTTACTGGCAGGAATACCCGTTGAAATCTCTTCCAACAAATTTTTCTCCAAAAAATCTTGTTGAGCTTCGATTGCCCGGCAGCTTTGCTGGAGAAAAACTTTGCAGTAAAAACCAGGTATATGTATGCTTCCTCTTCTGTTTTTCAAATTTTTTTAATACAAGTGTATGTGCTTACTTTCGTTCTTTGTATAAACTATGGTGCCTCTGGAAATCTATTTGGCCGAAGTCAATAATGTTCTGCTTTCCATTTCTCTTTAATATGTTACAGAATCTTGGGAACTTAAAAGTGATTGAACTACGTTTTTGCAAGCATCTGACTGAAGTTCCAGATCTCTCTCGCAGTCCAAAAATTGAGCATATAGATCTTTACGGCTGTACAAAATTGGTTCGAATTCCTTCCTATTTTAAAGATCTTGACAAGCTTAGGTGTCTGAATCTGGGATGGTGCACAAGTCTAGAATTTTTACCAGAGCTCCCAGTGCTACGTTGTCTTGAAGCAACTGGCTGCACTTCACTGAAGACAGTTTCCAGTTCAAGAAATTCACTCACACAAGCTTGGGATAAATATGAATTGTTTCGAGGGCGTTTTCATTTTGTTAGGTGCAAAAACTTGGATGAAAATGCAAGGACCAATATAATGGCCGACACACGGTTGAGAATTATGCGAGTGGCAACTGCGCCAGTGACAGTTTCAAGTTCAAGAAATTCACTCACACAAGCTTGGGATAAGTATGAATTGTTTCGAGGGCGTTTTCCTTTTGCTGATCACCAAAACACGGTCTCTCTCTCTCTCACACACACATGCACGCACACACACACACGCACACTTTCATATCTCCCTCATGCCATTTTTTCACGTGTTGAATAATTTATTTGATGTCCATGCATCGATGTTACAGGAAATCTCTGATGAGACTTTAGTTAGCACTATATGTGTGGGAAATCAAATTCCACATTGGTTCTGCCATCAAAATAAGGGATCTTCGATAACTATCAAGCTTCCTCCAGATTGGTATGGTACAGATTTTTTGGGTTTTGCTTTCTCTCTTGTTGTCGCTGACAATGCCATTCCTTTTTACCTTTCTTTGGGTTTCATGAAGATTGTATGCAAGTGCAATTTCAAAACTAATAGTGGCGAAAGTCATGAAATCATTTATCCTTCCTTTGTTCCTTTCACTGAAAGAGTGCGGAAGCGTTATTTCCGGCCCGAATTCATATTTGTGTGGTATAGTGCGTTTGCACTTGGGGAGGGAGCAAATTTAAATCGCTCCACTTCTTTTTACAAACTTGTTACTGATGCCTGTTTTGAGTTCTACCCTGTGATAAGTCGCTTTCTTGAAAAAGGGGCCGTTCGGAGAATGGTGACAAAGTGTGGGATCTGCCTGCTGTATGCCCAAGATGTTGAGACCATCAAGTTAGGAGGATCTACAAGTTGAAGTAGCTAAAAAAAAAAAAAACGTAGAAATGAAAAATAAAGAATTTGAGCTCTTCTTATTGTTTGTATTCTCATCATGAGCTGTTTGTGAGCCTTGTGGCCAAGGAATTCCTTGTTTTAGTCTTTGTTGTTGCAACACTTTGGCTTTCCAAGTAATTTTGAAAACTCTTGTGTTGGTTTGTAAGTTGGGCGTAATTTGTTTAAGATCACAAAATATTTTCAATATTAGGATCGAGTTAATTAGTGTTTTGTTCTTTTAAAGATATCAGCTAGTGGTATTGAACTTGAAGAGAAAACTAATATTTTTATTGACTTTTGTTTTTGTTTTTTTTTTATTTTTGAAAATTAAAAGGTCTTTCTTTAATCACGTGCACTAGTTACCACTTACAAATTTTAAATACATATATCATACATATACTAATTCTTAGTTCGGCTGGCACTATTTTTCACTGTTTGTGAACAGTGAAAGAACAGAAATGCCCTTTGTTTCTTCTCACTCCTACGTTTTGTTGTTTGCTTGGTACAGCAAAATTTCGATTTTGCCCTTTTTTTGCCACGGGTCACTCATAGTTTAACCTTTTGTTTTTGTTTCTTTTTCTCGATGTTTTCCTTCGGCTTCCTCTTCTTTCTTTCTTGGCCACGCGTTGATCATCGTCAAAGGCTCCGCTCAGACTTTCTTCCCGACTTTTCCTTCCATTTCCATTTCTCTATCTGCGGTCTTCTCTTCTCTCTCCTCATCTCTCTATTCCGTTTACCTTTTCACTGCATCAACCCTCGCTTCCTTTCTCTCTCGCTCACAGGCACCGCAAAACCCCTCAAGCCCTCATACCCTCAAACCAACAAATTTAATTTCACAATCTCTCACACTCTCACACTTAATCTAAACCCTCGAACCAAAAACTCGATTTCAAGTATCAAGCAGCCAGGCTTTTGGGTGTTGGAATTCGGGCGAACTGTTTCTTGCCGGACGCAAGCGAAACGGACCACGCCGTTATTAACAATCTTCATGGCTTTGCCTCTCAGGTTCGATGCTCAAATTTAAGGTATGAGACTCTGAGTCTGAGGTTTCAAAATCAGGGTGGGTTTTGTTTAATTTCAATATCAGTGAAGCTTTTTTTAACAAGGGCTTCAATTCAATTAGGGTTTCGGTTAATTTCAATTGCATTTTCTGATATAAGTTTTAATTTTGCATTTAATCTAATTATTTTGATTATAATTCAAAAAATTTGTGTAAAGTAGGTTTTTTGTTGGAGAAGTGGTGGACCTTTTAATTGTGCCTGCTGTGTTAGTGGTCGTTGCTGGACCGGCAAGAAAAAGTCTAATGTGTATAACACCATGCCTGCATTTTTGCAGCAAGGACCAAATCAAGTAGAACTGTTTGGGTATTTATCCTAAACCTAATTATTCTAATTTAAATGGAGTCTACTCTAACAGATACAAATTTGTATTATGTTATCAAATTTGAGTTTTCTAATTTTTGATTTTGGGGTTTTGCAGGAAGTGCTAATATACTGATTTTGTGGAATTTTTGTTCTTTGCAAGGTTTTTCTAGCTGATATAATACGTTTGCCATCACTCTCCAGGTATGATTATGTTTATGTTTTTTTCTATTTCCAAATTATGTATTCTGAATATTTAATGTATTTAAACATAAATTGGTATTACTTGAACTGGAAGAAGGTTTTCTTAAACGAGAAAAAAATATGACATGAAGCTTGATGATCTAATTGCGCATTGAGTTTTTAGGGTAAGGGAGTTCGGGTTTTCCACCAAGTCTCTCTCTTATTTTTAATTTTTGAGTTGCATGTAATACTTTATGGTCAATGAATATTGGTGTGTGTGTATCAATATGTATGTATGTATAAAACTTAGAACCTATCAGACTGTTCCTATTGCTTTCCCCTGCCTCTCTTCTCTAAAGAAGAAAAGTGTGTTAAACTAAAAGCTAAGCATTTAAATGCTTTTCTGATTGTATCCTAATATCACCAGTACCACTACTTCCCTTTAAGCCCTTTATGTTGTCATTGAATTTCATACTGTTTCAAGATTTATCTCCAAATCCTGCCAGTAGCTTAATTGCTTGGATTACTCAGAAACCCCTTATGTGATGAACCATATGAAAAGAATCAGTTTAAATCAAATAATTGTGAGATAAACTTATTGAATTTTGACTCTTTATCAATTGGTATTTTCTATACGTGGCATGATGCGACAGTCACATCAGAGTTCCATCGTGCTTGAAGTGGGCTACTCGCAAAGCCATGTTCGCTGTATTATATTCAAGGTTTGATTTTCTAATGCACTTGCTATACACATTAACCACAAAATTTATATAAAAATCTTTATTATTGATTTTCGCATTATTTGTTGGGACATATCCATTCCCCTCAGTGCTTATAATTTTTAATGCAAGGAAAACAAGCAAGTTGGGAAATTTTTTTGAGTTCCTTAAAAAAATTAAGATTACTGATTTATTTCCCTTATTTCAATGTTAATGCAGCTACGTAAAATCTACTTAACTAATGGAAAGGACCTAGTGTTTGGCTGTGGTAAAGTTTTGGTTGGTAAGTTCCTACTGTGACTCATGTGAATCCGTTACAGAGTGGTTTTAGTGTGTGAATTTCATCTTTCAAGCATTATCTAAATTGCTTGAGTGCTTCAATGTTTGAATTTGATCTTTCAAATTGTATCTGCGTTGCGATCCATTAGGGAAATTTTTATTAAAATGTAATGGATGCCTTTGGTTAATATTGCATATCAAGACTCTGGAATCTATTGATTCAGATGTTTGAATAATAATGCATATCAAGACCTTTGAATCTATTGATTCAGATGTTTGAACACAGTTGAAACTCACTATGTTGTTTTTGCAGTTTGATTAGCAATTGTTAATTAGAGTTGCCTCATTTTTTTACTTAGAGTTTAGGGCCAATTAACAAAAGTATTGAGTGATATGTAAGAGTCTAGAAGCAAACCTATTGAAGAAGTTGAAGTCATTCGGAATAAACTAATAAAATTTGACTATCCTGGTCAACATGTTTTTTTTTTGGTACTATTGACAACTTCGTAACCATATTTACTGATTGCAAGAACCGGTTGCATTTGAAACCCGCAGCATCGCGTGGGCAATTTTTGCTAGTACCTATTCTAATTGTTTTGTTTGAGTTATGCTTAGCAGATACATACAATCTTTTTTTTCCATCATACGTGCCACGCGCGACTTGCATTAATTTATAATTTAGTTTTAAAAATACACAAAATGTATGACCTTTTGCATTAATCGCCGTCGGCCCTCGCTGTGGCAAGGGTTGGTGGAAGATCTTTCCTTTTTCTCTAAGTTTCGTCTTTTTGTTCATTTTGCTGCCTTTACCCCATGCTAACTTCACGGGCTTCCATCTTCCTCGATCAATCATTCTGGTCTGCAGTTAGTTTTCAACGCAATTTGTTGCGTTCATTCGAGAGGGTGCGTAGAGTTTTGGTGGTTGCACCGACTGAGGTGTTTACAAACACCACCTCCTTCTCTTTGTCTACCTTTGTTGGCAGTGTTGTTCTTGGTAAATCCACAAGCTTTTTTCAACTTTCTAGTTGAGATCGGCTCGGTGTACGTGGCTGGATGATGGGATTTTCCTCCATTTAATCTCTACGGTGCTGCTTGGTAGGATTTTTTGCGTCTGCTGGGGAAATCGATTCGGATTGATTGGGAAATACTATTGCAGTGGTGGTAGAAGGAATCTAGAATTTTCTTTTATTCTGTATCTAGCTTTGGCCCTTGGTTGGGCTCTTTTAGGTTAGTCTTTTAGGTTAGCTTGGGTGGCCCCTATTTGTTTTGTTTATGTGTATATGGGCCTTTGGTTTGTAAATTAATGCTGCAATAAAATTTTGTTCCTTGTTTATGTGTACATGGGCCTTTGGTCTGCTGGGGAAATAATGTTCTTCTTTCCATTTCTCTTTAACATGTTACAGAATCTTGGGAACTTAAAAGTGATTGAACTAAGTTTTTGCAAGCGTCTGACTGAAGTTCCAGATCTCTCTCGCTGTCCAAAAATTGAGCATATAGATCTTTACGGTTGTACAAAATTGGTTCGAATTCCTTCCTATTTTAAAGATCTTGACAAGCTTAGGTGTCTGAATCTGGGACGGTGCACAAGTCTAAAATTTTTACCAGAGCTCCCAGTGCTACGTTGTCTTCAAGCAGATGGCTGCACTTCACTGAAGACAGTTACCAGAAATTCACTCACACAAGCTTGGGATAAATATGAATGGTTTCGAGTGCGTTTTCATTTTGCTGATCACCAAAACAGGGTCTTTCTCTCTCTCACACACACACGCACACACGCAAACGCACGCACGCACACACACACACACTTTCATATCTCCCTCATGCCATTTTTTCACGTGTTGAATAATTTATTTGATGTCCATGCATCGATGTTACAGGAAATCTCTTATGAGACTTTAGTTAGCACTATATGTGTGGGAAATCAAATTCCACATTGGTTCTGCCATCAAAATAAGGGATCTTCGATAACTATCAAGCTTCCTCCAGATTGGTATGGTACAAATTTTTTGGGTTTTGCTTTCTCTCTTGTTGTCGCTAACAATGCCATTCCTTTTTACCTTTCTTTGGGTTTCATGAAGATTGTATGCAAGTGCAATTTCAAAACTAATAGTGGCGAAAGTCATGAAATCATTTATCCTTCCTTTATTCCTTTTACTGAAAGAGAGAGGAAGCCTTCTCCTTTGCCGTTCGAATTCATGCTTGTGTGGTATGGTGCGTTTGCACTTGGGGCGGGAGCAAATTTAAATCGCTTCACTTCTTTTTACAAACTTGTCACCGAGGCCTGTTTTGAGTTCTACCCTGTGATAAATCATTTGCTTCAAGAATTTGCCCTTCTGAGTAGGGTGACAAAGTGTGGGATCTGCCTGCTGTATGCCCAAGATGTGAAACGCATCAAGTTGGGAGGATCTACAAGTTGAAGTAGCTAAAAATAAAAAAGACAAGAAATGAAATATAAAGAATTTGAGCTCTTTCTTATTGCTTGTATTCTCATCTTGAGCTGTTTGTGAGCCTTGTGGCCAAGGGATTCCTTGCTTAAGTCTTTGTTGTTGTAACGCTTTCGCTCCAAGTAATTTTGAAAACTCTTGTGTTGGTGTGTAAATTAGGCGTAATTTGTTTAAGATCACAAAATATTTTCAATATTATGATCGAGTAAATTAGTGTTTTGTTCTTTTAAAGATATCAATTACGAGCAATTTTAGCAAGTGGTATTGAACTTGGAGAAAACTAATATTTTTATTGACTTTTGTTTTTTTTTATTTTTTTTTATTTTTTTAAATTGAAAGGCTTTTCATCAATCATGCGCATTAGTTACTACCAAGGTCTAAAATATTGATATTATCCTGATAATTCCATCGAAATTTCTGTGTTTTTAGACTACCGATATTTCCGATATCATCGATATTTTAGACCTTGATAGGAGCTCTATGTGGTATCAAGTCACTCATGTATCATACCATACAATGTATATAGTGTAAAATATTGTACTAATTCATTATATATAAATGATTATGGTGTGTTTAAACTTCTTTCATTAATTACTACATATTTTCTACACTCACAATGTTTGTCAGCTCGCTATATAATTAATTTAAATCAGTTAAATCCATCATGCAATGCATTTCCTTCCAATTCTTTTGTGATAAACTAATAGATAATTGACTAAATAAACATCCTGCAAAGTTTCAATAAAAATTTCCAAGTTTTTCTTATAATTTCCATGGTTTTTATTCAATTTTTATGGATATCGATAATATCCCGATATTTCCATCGAAATTTCCGTGTTTTTGGACTACCGATATTTCCGATATCATCAATATTTTATACCTTAGTTACTACTTACAAATTTTAAATACATATATACCTATTCTAATTGTTTTGTTTGAGTTAAGCTCAATAGATGCATACAATCTTTTTTTTTCCATCACGCGCGAGTTGCATTAATTTATAATTTAGTTTAAAAAATACACAAAATGTATGACCTTTTGCATTAAAAACATTTGTTTACAAACAGATGCATACTAATTTATAACTCTTGATTTAAAAAATTCAACACATATGTATGTCTTATTGTGTTACACAACCTTATATAGTTTTTCGCGCATGGGATACAGTAGCAATGCACAATATTTTTCTTGTTGTGTAAGAGTAGAGTAATAAAGACCTAAACAGTGATCCAAGCCGAGAATTCAATGATCCAAGTGAAGAAGAAATCAAAGGACAAGCTATTGCCACTTGTCAATAGATGAGATAGGTAGTTATGTGAAATTTATTAAAAAAAAACTAATAAAAATAACTGGAAAACTTTAAATTTTAACGATAAGGACAAAATAAATGATAAAATGAATAGTACAAAGATTAATTTTTTAGTGTAACAATATGATTTTTCGTTAAGGTGAGTACTTCATCACTTAGACAATCAAGAAAAGCAATTCCCAATTCTAAAACTCTCGGGCTCTCTCTCTGATTCTCTGCATTTATTCAACTGAGTTCTTCAAGATTTCTTTGATCTTCATATGGTATCATCGTCGGACGGTCCGGTGCTTCCGCTCAATCTTTAAACATTCTTTTCTCTTCTCTACCCTCTAATTTGCTATTCTCTGTGATAAACTGGGATCGACATATATACCAATTACTCAAAAAATTGGTTTCTTCTCTTCTGCCTACCAACTGCTTGACCAAAAGCTCCAATGAAAGATTTCTTCAGATTTCTCAAAATGGTTACTGTCGCTCAGTTGCAGATTGTACAATCTCCGATCACAAGCCTTTTCTCAACAGTGTCTACTTCTGTTACAGGGAAACTTGATGACTCCAACTATCTCACTTGAAGTTTTCAGATAAAGTTACTTCTGGAAAGTCATGGAATTACGGGTTTCATTGATGGTTCAAGAAAATGCTCACCAAGATTCGATAATGATTCAATTACTGAAGGTGTAGAAAAATATGACTATTTGGTTTGGAAAATGTGTTGTGATTGGCTCATATTTTTGAGCTGGCAACAATGAAGTGACCCATGTGTTTTCGGTAGTGGATGATTTGTGCAATTGTGCATGCTTTGCATTTAGTGGAAAAATAATGTGGTGCACTTTCGGATAAACAGTGGAAGACATGTTTGCTTGGGATTGTTTCCACTTTGTCTTTGTTTTGGTTTCCCATTGGAATGCCGCGTGAGTAGCTTTGAGTTTGGTCAAAAGACAAAGTAGAAAGTAGGAGCATCATGATGCATCATGATTATGTTTGTGTTTATTATTATTTTTCTTTGTTTAAAGGCATAAGTAGGGCATTAAAGAGAGAGAGAGCATTCGGCTCTCTCCTGAGAAGGCATCAGAAAAACATCCAAGGTGGACAAAGCATTCGGCTCTTCCATGGGAAAGGTTGAACATGGGTTGAGAGAAAATCAAGAGAGCTAGAGTGAAAAGTATTCTAGTGAAAGAACTCTTGGGGTAGAGTGAGGCTCTTGGGAAAATTCTATGAGTGGGTGTGCAAGGGATTTGGGATTGGGTTATGTTGATTTAACTCATGTGTACTTGTACTGTTATTCTCATAGTGAAGAGCAATATCTCTCCGGGGACGTAGACAGGATTTTTTGCCGAACCTCGTAAATTTCTCGGTGTCTTTATTTCTTGTATTTTATTATGTTCAACTGAGTGTGATTTTGGTGAGGTTGTAATCTGAATCTTGTTTCCGCACTAATGAACGGACCAAGGCACAACAATTGGTATCAGAGCCAGGTTGGAGGCTTTGGTTCGTTGGAGGTCCAGATTTGTTGTTCACCATGAATTTTTCAGTTGAGCAGTTTAATGGGAGAGGCGGTTTTACTCTTGGTATAGGAGAGTAATGGAAGCCTGAAGAAATGGAAGCCGTGTTCAGGGATGCTTAGATCAACTGCGAAAGTTGATGTTGAGGAAGAAGACAAAGGCCTCTTTCTTCTTCCCTCACTTTCAGATTCGTACGAGAACCTTGTGAAACTTTACTGCATGGAAAGTTACAGTAAGTTTGGAGCAGGTGCAAGCTTCTTTGGTGTGGAATGATACACAAAGGAGACCATGGATAATGGTGGGCACAAGACTGCTTAAGTTATTAAAGGTTGGAATCGTGGAAGAAAATTGGAAAGAGGATCTGAAAGAGACAGCAAGTTCAGATCCGGTTCCGGAGGCAAGAGTCCACAGTGCTACGAGTGCAAGGCCGGGTTGTAGCAAGTTTGTGGCGGAAGACTTTGAGTATGTCCTCTAGGTACTCGAAGCAACACTTCTCCTGGTGATGTTTAGTCTCGAGTGTTGCAGGGGTTTTGTAGCAGGTGGAGCTATGGGATTCACAGGTGATGAGATGGTCCTGAGGTAGGAGAAAGTGTGGGAATTTTGTCTGGCTCGATGGGTTGTTGCTGGAAACGGGTGCGCTGACTAGTTTCCAGGTTGCAAACAATGAAGAGGAGGAAAAACTGCTGGAGGAGACGAGGATGTGTCGAGATCCTGTCTGAAGCTAAATGGTGATTTTTTAGCTTGCAGCAGCTGCACATGCATTGGCAGTGACTGAATCGGAACAAGACCAATGAGGTGGATTCAGTGTGTGCATGCTGGTACGTAAGGCCAATGGACCTTGGTGATGGGTGCAAGGATTTTTGCATGGTGTATTCTCCAAGGTGGAGATTGTTGTGATTGGCTCATATTTTTGAGCTGGCAACAATGAAGTGACCCATGTGTTTTCGGTAGTGGATGATTTGTGCAATTGTGCATGCTTTGCATTTAGTGGAAAAATAATGTGGTGCACTTTCGGATAAACAGTGGAAGACATGTTTGCTTGGGATTGTTTCCACTTTGTCTTTGTTTTGGTTTCCCATTGGAATGCCACGTGAGTGGCTTTGAGTTTGGTCAAAAGACAAAGTAGAAAGTAGGAGCATCATGATGCATCATGATTATGTTTGTGTTTATTATTATTTTTCTTTGTTTAAAGGCAGAAGTAGGGCATTAGAGAGAGAGAGAGAGCATTCGGCTCTCTTCTGAGAAGGCATCAGAAAAACATCCAAGGTGGACAGAGCATTCGGCTCTTCCATGGGAAAGGTTGAACATGGGTTGAGAGAAAATCAAGAGAGCTAGAGTGAAAAGTATTCTAGTGAAAGAACTCTTGGGGTAGAGTGAGGCTCTTGGGAAAATTCTATGAGTGGGTGTGCAAGGGATTTGGGATTGAGTTATGTTGATTTAACTCATGTGTACTTGTACTGTTATTCTCATAGTGAAGAGCAATATCTCTCCGGGGACGTAGGCAGGATTTTTTGCCGAACCTCGTAAATTTCTCGGTGTCTTTATTTCTTGTATTTTATTCTGTTCAACTGAGTGTGATTTTGGTGAGGTTGTAATCTGAATCTTGTTTCCGCACTAATGAACAGACTAAGGCACAACAAAATGCACGATCGTGCACTTATGCAGCTGCTCATTGCAACACTGTCTACTATTGCCATTTCCTACATCATTGGAAGCAAAAGTGTCTACTAGCACACACTTTCATATCTCCTTTATGCCATTTTTTCACGTGTTGAATAATTTATTTGATTTCCATGCATCGATGTTACAGGAAATGACTTCATTTATCCCTACCTCTTTCGTACTTTAGGTAGCACCGTCTCTGCTCGGACTTCAGTTAGCACTGTATGTGCAGGAAATGAAATTCCAAATTGGTTCTGCCATCAAAATGAAGGATCTTCGATAACTATCAAGCATCCTCGAAATTGGTATTGTACAGATTTTTTGGGTTTTTCTCAGTCTGTTGTTCTCCATAAATATACTTATCATAAAGATCTGATGTTTGGATGCTCGTGCAATTTTAAAACTATTAGTGGTGAAAGTCATAAAACCATTTATCCTTCCCATTGTCCTTTTAATGAAGGAGAGAGAGTGATTACTTATTCGGACTTCGGTCACATATTTGTGTGGTATAGTGCGCTTGCACTTGGAGAGGGAGCAAATTTAAATCGCTCCACTTCTTTTTACAAACTTGTCACCAAGGCCTGTTTTGAGTTCAACGTTGTGGGATCAAAGGTGAAAAAGTGTGGGATCAGCCTGCTGTATGCTCAAGATGTCGAGACCATCAAGTCGAGAGGAACTACAGGTTGGAGTAGCCCAAAAAAAAGTTAGAAATGAAAAATTAAAAATTTGAGCTCTCCTTATTGTTTGTATTCTCATCTTTTAAGCTATTTGTAAGCCTTGTGGCCGAGGGATTTCTTGTATTAGTCTTTGTTGTTGTAACGCTTTGGCCTCCAAGTAATTTATAAGAGGCGTTTTGTTATAGGTGGTTCGATTTTGAATTTTTTATATCAAACATCTATAGCTTTTGGCTTTTTTTGTTTTGTTTTTGGTTTTAAACAATTTATATTATGGGTTTGGCATTGTGGTACTAATTGTTATAGATTTAAGGCTTTTGATCAAACATTTTTTTTATTAATTTTTAATATTTCATTTATCATTTAATTCACAGATCATGTAGTCTTATCTTATCTTCTCCTATAATAATTTGTTTCATAATAATCATTAGCAAAAGTGCCTCGCGTTGCTGCGGGTGCTTAAAATATTTTGATAATACATACATACAGAAAGCATAAATTATTGAAGCTAGATTTATAGAAATTGGCAGTGTTCATAGTTATCAAAAGATTGAGAGTGTTCAATTGCTCACTGTTCAAAAGATAGAGATGTTTGGAAGCTAAATTTATGTACATAAGTTACAAGTTAGTAGTTATAAAAAAATTGGCAGTGTTCACTCTTTATTCGATTGAGAGAGGCATTTTCAGATTGTGAGGGGAGGAGAAGACCCCTCCCATCTTCCAGCTTCAATACAACGGCCTGTGGCGAAGAATATCGGGAAGATGTCTTCCCTGAGGATTGTTTATAAGGATTCATAATTTCAATTTTAGGACAGAATTAGAAGATGTTATAAACATGTGAAAGTCATAATCCTTTGTTATTGGTGCTCATAATTTTTTTTTTCAAGTTTTAATTACCTTGTACTTGAGAAGAGGTTCAGAATTCTCTTCAATTTCTTTTGGTTCTGGTTTGGCTTCAGGCTTAGCCTCCGTTGTCGCCATTGACAGAAGACGGGCTCTTAGGAATAGAAGTGGGCATGAATGGAGCTTGATATGATCTAATTATCAAAACATACACTAAGCAAACATAAAATTTCAAGTACATGAACGAATTTATACGAATATGTTGACAAGAATATCACTTTTTATGTTGAAATTTGCTGATGCTGGGGTGAGTCATGACGACGTTGCAGTCCGGGTGTAGGACGAAGGGCTGCGGCTGGATTTGTTGAAGATGAAGCGGTGAGCGAGAGAGCAGCGGTGACTGTAAGAGAAATTGTGGAAATGGATTTCTTGGTTTGAGTTTCTTAGCAGTGATTGCGAGCGTGAGATAGAGAGGCGGTGAGCGAGATAGAAATTGATTTGGTTGAGCTGTTTTTGGTTTCGGTTGGAAGTGAAGCAAAGAGGAAGCGGTTCAAACTGCAGCGGAAGCAGTGCTGTAAGAAAGAGGCGGAGGAGGAATGAGGAGAGTAAGTCACGTATTCACTGGGGCAACACGTATGAAAGATGGGCAAACTGGTCAATTCACTGTGCAAGTGAGGAAAAGAAGAAGAATATTGCCCAGTAAAAGGGGTAATATCGCCACTTCACTGTACATTGGAACAGTGCTTTTCCCATTCGGCTTTAGTATATATAAACTAGAAATTGAGGCAGCACGATGCCGTGGGTTTTAAAATTGTGTTAAATGTATTAAAACATAATTTCATCCATATCAAAATTCATATACTTCTTAATGTTCAACAAAGAATCAAAACAATTTACAAACATGGTACTTGGCCCTCCATATGCAGAGAGCCCATTCCCCATCTTCATTCTGCAAAAACAATTCATGAGTGAATTTATTCATTTTTCTATACCAAAATTAAAGCTTTCATAAAAAGCATTAATTTCATGAAAAGCATTCTTACCTGATGATTATAGAGATATCTGCACATGCATTCAGACCTCCAGTAATTGAAAGCGCAATGATCTGTTGCAATTAGTAAATAATACTTGGTCTCTCAACAATTACCAAATGGACCAAATAATAAAGAAAAAACCAATCATGGTTAATTCATTTAACTAAGAAGAAAGGCTGTGAAGTTCTGAAATGAAAATGCAGCCATCTTTTGGAATGTCAAAATTTATTTTCATATTTAACCATGATATACAGATTCTCCGTGTTTACATCTTCTGGACTACATGGTGATTACTACTTTTCTCCCTTACCAAACCAGGAAGCAGAAACATGGGACCCCCATAATCTCCAGCCCAATGTTCGTCATGTGCCTGGATTGTTGAATAGAAACTCAGAGACCTTCGTAATGTGGTTGTCACTGCCTCTTCCGTTACCTCTTCTTGATTTTTAACTTTGAGTTGCGGTAGATTAGTGGCAAATGGATTCTCCTTTGCAAACTGCATTTCAGAAATAAGAAGAGAACACACTCGTAATCCTGCCAAAAGATACCCCTAATCACTGGCTATCGTTTTCATTGATCCAAATCATCCAATTAGCAGAAGTATCCAACAATATCCTCGACTGAAAAAATTCCTGCGAATTTAGAAAAGAACTATTCCAAATAACGGATGTATTCTATTAATTTAACCAAGAACATGCATGGCACCACCACTATTAAGAAGCATCAGCATCAACATACAAAGACAAAAGTTTCTACAATCAGTTGTCAAATTGTTACCAAAAACATGCATGGAAAGAATAAAAATGACCACAAAGATGGCAAAACAATTAACCACATGTGTTGTTTATATGCCCACTGAGAGGAAAAAGCTTCTGCAATTGAAAGAACGTATTTATATAAAACAGACATGTCACTTTAGCTTAAGCTCACACACCATCTGAAAAGAGCCTCTTGTATCCATTCCAATCATACTCCTGTGGAGCATGTCCCTCTACTATTCCCCACCAGCAGTCAACCACAAACGCCATCTACTTAACTGATTTCAATACCCTCAGCTGCTTTAGTGAGCATGTGGATCAACCAGCTCACACTTCATATTAATGACACCTAACTGCCACCAAAATAAAAGACATGATGAAGAGCATACAAATTGGTGTCTAAGCTTACAAACAAGGGAGTTTTTTAAAAAACACTCCAGGTACTATTTGGTTTTTAATGAAAAACCACAATTTTACCTTTAACTGTCATTATTCACTATATCTTTAAAAAGGGCTTTTCATTAAAAGAGAAGTTTTTTTGGACGTTTCGTTAGTTTTCCTTAAAAACAACCCTTGTGTATTAAGCAGAACTTGAACTCACTTGACATGGCAACCTCTAATGCAAGGTATAGAGTAGAAAAAGCAAATGCATTGACAAACAGAAAACCAACAATTTAACTTGCACTGCAAATAAATATTAGTAAAGTTATAGAACTCACTGGTAGCATTACATATAAAAAAAGGTCGTACCCAGTGCACAAGGCTCCCGCTTTACGCATGGTCTGGGAGAGGTGAATGTCGGCTAGCCTTACCCCATTTATGGAGAGGCTGCTCCCAAGTCTCGAACCCGAGACCTACCGCTCATGGGCGAAGGCACTTGCCATCGCACCAATAAAAAAACCTAAACATCAGTGTTTGGGAAGTTAATTTATTTGAACTGTCAGGAGTATCTGGTGTATGTACAAAGTAGACGGTTCTCACAAAATTCAGGGCTTGAAAATAAAATAACAAAAATTCAAAAGAAATCACTACTACTAAAAATTTCAACATTTCTTGATGACTATTTAATAAAGGATCAAACAATCATGCCATCGAACAAATTTAAGGAAACACGATTATATATATGGACTAAAGGACATGTGTTTTACAAAGTTGAATGTAGTTTTGTGGTTAGAGAAGAAATATTACCTTTGAACTTTTGCCAATTCTTTCACCTTGCATATCATGTCCTTTTATTGATTGTAAGGGTTGAGGGGATCTTAGCTTCTTCAAAATAAGGCCCCTTTTATCACCTGTGGTTCTATTTTAAATATTTTTAAGAACCAATTGGCCATGGTTTGCAAGCCAGGACTGAACTCAGAAAAATTTGATTCCTACTAACATTGACTTAAATTTGTGGTAGAAGGATTGGAATTTTCTCTTCTTTTTTATTAAAGATAAAAGAGACAGAGACTTCATTTAGATATAATAAGGATTTAAAAGAATGAATTCATATTTTAACAATAAGCTCAGATTTGTTTCTAACATAAAGATATAATCCACGAAATGAGCAAATGTAATGTAATAACTGAAACTAAAATGACTATGTCCAATGAATCATTCGAAATCCATGTAATCCTTCAATCACATAAATATAAACATTATATCCCAGAAATTTCACTATGAAACTGAAGCTTAATAAACATATGTGCACCTGTAGCTATTGCCTCATAAGAATTTCCTTGAAACGCTGTGAATTGAGTTTAGGATCAGAACCTATAATTGAATAGAACAGTATGCAAGTATCAAACAGAAACAGGAATCCAAATGACCAAAAAGATAAATGCAGTGATAAATAAAGCTAATACCTATTCATATTCCCCTTGCACTGGCTGTAAAGATCAATCAAATCCTTCTTCTTGAAATCAGATCCCTTCTAGTTTGCTTTGAACACTTCGATATCAGCTTCAGTGACCTGCACCGGCCCTCGCTGTGGCAGGGGTCGGCGGAAGATCTTTCCTTTTTCTCCAAGTTTCATCTTTTTGTTCATTTTGCTGCCTTTACCCCTTGTTATCTTGTCCCGATTTACCTGTTCCTCAAACCTCACGGGCGTCCATCTTTCTTAACCAATTTCATTCTAGTCTGCAGTCAGTTTTCAACGTAATTTGTTGCGATCATTCGAGAGGGTGTGTAGAGTTCTGGTGGTCATGCCGGTTCAGGTGTTTACAACACCACCTCTTTATCTTTGTCCGCCTTTGTTGGCAGTTTTGTTCGTGGTAAATCCATAGGCTTTTTTCAATTTCTGGCTGAGATTGGCACGATGATTGTGGCTGGATGATGAGATTTTCCTCCACTTAATCTCTATGGTGCTGCTTGGTAGGATTTTTGGCGTCTGCTGGGGAAATCGATTCGGATTGATTGGGAAATACCATTGCAGTGGTGGTAGAAGGAATCCAGAATTTTATTTTGTTTTGTGTCTAGCTTCGGCGGCCTTTGTTTGTTTTGTTTATGTGTATATGGGCATTTGCTTTGTAAAATAACGCTGGAATAAAATTTTGTTCCTTTCTACGGAAAGGACTTTACCACCAAAAAAAAATAAAAAAAAAAGTCTTTGGAGGACGGCAATTCGTATGTATGATTACACAAGTAAAGTTAGAAACAACATGGTCTCTCTTGCAAGTTGCCGGATTATTTCCATCAGGGTTCTGGGGAAGCTTCAACTCGATCAGTCTTTCATGTTAGATCTCTCTAGATCTTAATATTTGCTAATCAATTTCTTTCTTGATTCAGAGGTACTCTCACTGACTTAATTACACTCGGAGAATTAATTACCATATAATTATTGTCTTCTCTTACATTTCTTATATATTGTATAGCAACTGTTAATTTGTGGTGACTTTTTGGTCCCTCAGAATGTTTATGAAACCCACCAAGATAGAAAAATTGTTTTTTTCTTTTTTTGTTGATAGAAGTGATTATATTGGGGAAGGAGATTCGAATTCAATGACCTCGGGTGCGTTCAAGGGTAAACGTTCTAAACCAACTGAGATGTATGTCAGTTGTATATAGGGGATTTTGGCTTAATTATTAAATAATTTCATATTTTGTCATAGTTAAACGGACCCCTTATGAATAGACATATGTGTGTATATGTTATGAAATAGATCCGGATGGATTTGCAGGTTATGAAAAATACATATGGATGGATTGCAGGTTATGAATTATAAATTGTGGGGTTTGCAGGTTATTAGTATGGCTTCTTCCTCTTCCTCTGCTGCTGCTTTCTCGTCACCTCCAAGAAAGTATGATGTGTTTCTTAGTTTCAGAGGTGAGGACACCCGCAACTCTTTCACCAGCCACCTTCATGCTGCTTTGCTTCGAAAGAAACTTGACACCTACATAGATTACAAACTTGAGAGAGGGGATGAAATCGGACCTGCCCTTCTAGAAGCTATTGGGAAATCAAAGCTTTCGGTGATCATTTTCTCAAAAAACTATGCTTCTTCCACATGGTGTCTGGATGAACTCGTGCATGTACTAGGATGCAAGGAAAGGGATGGACAGTTTGTTATACCCATTTTTTACGACATCAGTCCACAGGATGTACGAAAACAGCAGGGGAGTTATGCAGTTGCATTTGCCAAGCTTGAAGAACGTTTCAAGGACTGTATGGACAAGGTGCTTAAGTGGAGGGATGCTTTGGAGAAAGCTGCCAACCTATCTGGTTATGACAATTCAAACAAAGCAGGGTAACTAACTTTGCACCTCTTGCAGAATTTTTTACTTGTGACCATTTGTTTCCAACAAGATTCATTAATGCAGGACTCGGTAACTATTTTTCCTTCGTGATTATTTGTAATTTCCAGGACAGAAGCCGATTCCATTGAGAAACTTGTCCAAGTTATATTGAACAAATTGGATTGCTCAAGTAATTTAAAGGGCCTAGTTGAAATTGAAACCAAAGTTGAGCAAATTGAATCGTTACTATGCCTTGATTCATCGGATGTTTGCATTGTAGGTATTTGGGGCATGGGTGGTATTGGCAAGACCACCCTTGCTGATGTTGTATATCACCGACTCTCTTCCAAGTTTGAAGCTTGTTGTTTTCTTAAAAATGTTAGAGAAAATTCCGAAGGAAAAGACGGAATATATAACTTACGAAATAAACTTCTCTCTAAGATTTTAGGTGATGAAAATACAAATATTGACACTCCATCTATAGGATCAGAGCTTCTTAAAGAGAGGCTTAGTCGTACAAAGGTACTCATTGTTCTTGACGACGTGAATGATTCAAGGCAATTAGAACTTCTAGCTGGAGATGATCTTAAGTTTGGTGTCGGAAGTAGAATCATTATAACAACTCGAGATAGAAGCGTACTCAATGAAACGGTGGTTGATGACAAAATTTACGAGGTCAAGGGATTGAAACATAGTGACGCTCTTCAGCTCTTTCATTTGCATGCTCTGAAAAATAAGTCTCCTACGACAGTTTATACGGTGTTTTCAAGAAAGGTGATAGATTATATTCAAGGCATTCCATTGGCTCTTAAAACTTTGGGTGCCTTATTCCGTCGCTGCGATACAGAAGAAGACTGGGATGAAGAATTGAACAGATTGAAAAAATTTCCTAGCGAAAAAATTCAAAATGTGTTGAGACTTAGTTATGATGGATTAGAAGAAAATGAGAAGGAATGCTTTCTTGACATTGCATGCTTTCTGAAAGGGGAAGATGTTCATTATGCAAAAAGTATATTAGATATTCGGGGTTTCTTCGTGACGGGAATCCAAATTCTCATTGACAAGTCTCTCATATCAATTTCAGAGACGAATTGCTTAGAGATGCATGATTTGGTGCAAGAAATGGGCCGGACAATTGTTCAGGAACAATGCAGGGACGAGCCAGGAAAACGTAATAGGTTGTGGGCTGCTGATGATGTCTGTCAAGTACTGGAGAATGATACGGTGAGAACCAAAAATCATGAACTTTCTATGACGGAACGAAGGAAACTCATTTTGTATAAGCATTTGTCAACAAAAGTAGTTTTTCGTAATCTTTGTTGTACATTTATTCTCATTATACTATTTTCTCTTGATTTCCAGGGAACTTCAACGGTTCAATGCATATCCTTTGACACGTCTAACATTACACGGTTGGAATTATGTGGATCACCCTTCAAGAAGATGTCTAATTTAGGATTGTTGATGATTCATGATCCTCATCTAAGAGTCGTGTACAACTATAGCATTCAGTTTGGTACAGAATTGGTGAAATTCTTTAAAGTTCCTCGCTTTGGCAAGAGGTACAACAACATTCTGGACCTTTCTCAAGGTCTTCAGTCTCTTCCCAATTCTCTCAGGTATCTTTACTGGCTGGGATACCCGTTGAAATCTCTTCCATCAAATTTTTCTCCACAAAATCTTGTTGAGCTTCGAATGCCCGGCAGCTTTGTTGGGGCAAAACTTTGGAGTAAAAACCAGGTATATATATGCTTCCTCTTCTTGTTTCTATGTTTTTTTATAGAAGTATATATATGCTAACTTTTGTTCTTTGTATAAACTATGGTGCCTCTGGAAACCTATTCGGCCGAAGTCAATAATGTTCTTCTTTCCATTTTTCTTAAATTTGTTACAGAATCTTGGGAACTTAAAAGTGATTGAACTAAGTTTTTGCACGCATCTGACTGAAGTTCCAGATCTCTCTCGCAGTAAAAGAATTGAGCATATAGTGCTTTATGGCTGTTTTAGATTGGTTCGAATTCCTTCTTATTTTAAAGATCTTGATAAGCTTAGGTGGCTGAATCTGGGAAATTGCAGAAGTCTAAAATTCTTACCAGAGCTACCAGTGCTATGTTATCTTGAAGCAAGTGGCTGCACTTCACTGAAGACAGTTTCAAGTTCAAGAAATTCACTCACACAAGCTTGGGATAAATATGAATTGTTTCGAGGGCGTTTTAACTTTGTTGATTGCCGAAACTTGGATGAAAATGCAAGGACTAATATAATGGCTGACACACAGTTAAGAATTATGCGAGTGGCAACTGGGCCATTGAAAACTCAGCAACATAAAGAAGAAGAAATTGTCATGGTCTCTCTCTCCCTCTCCCTCTCCCTCTCCCTCTCACCCACGCACGCACTAGCACACACTTTCATATCTCCTTTATGCCATTTTTTCACGTGTTGAATAATTTATTTGATTTCCATGCATCGATGTTACAGGCAATGACTTCATCTATCCCTACCACTTGTCGGACATTAGGTAGCACCGTCTCTGTTAGCACTGTATGTCCAGGAAATGAAATTCCAAATTGGTTCTGCCATCAAAATGAAGGATCTGCGATAACTATCAAGCTTCCTCGAAATTGGTATTGTACAGATTTTTTGGGTTTTGCTCTATCTGTTGTTCTCCGTGGCAAGGTTGATTCTAAAGATCTGATGCTTGGATGCTCGTGCAATTTTAAAACTAATAGTGGTGAAAGCCATAAAGCCATTTATCCTTCCCATTATCCTTTTAATGAAGATGGGAGACGGTTTACTTATTTTCATTCCGGTACCATATTTGTGTGGTATGGTGCGTTTGCACTTGGAGAGGGAGCAAATTTAAATCGCTCCACTTCTTTTTACAAACTTGTCACTGAGTTCTGTTTTGAGTTCTACACTGTGTATGCCCACTTCAGCGTCCCATCGACGGTGAAAAAGTGTGGGATCAGCCTGCTGTATGCTCAGGATGTCGAGACCATCAAGTCGGGAGGAACTACAGGTTGGAGTAGCAAAAAAAAAAAAGTTAGAAATGAAAAATTAAGAATTTGAGCTCCTTATTGCTTGTATTCTCATCTTTTAAGCTGTTTGTAATCCTTGTGGCCGAGGGATTCCTTGTATTAGTCTCTGTTGTTGTAACGCTTCGGCTCTCCAAGTAATTAATAAGAGGCGTTTTGATATAGTAGGTTCAATTTTGAATTTTTTATATCAAACGTCTATAGCTTTTGGCATTTTTTTTTGTTTTACCAATCGATATGATGAGTTTAGCGAGAAATACTAGTAGACCGTAGTACTAATTGTTATGATTTTTAGGCTTTTGATCAAACATTCTTTTATTAATTTTTAATATTTCATTTACTTAATTTATCATTTAATTCACAAATTAATATAAAAAAACTCCAAAAATCATGTAGCCTTATCTTATATTCTCCTACAATAATTCGTTTCATAATAATCACTAACAAAAGTGCTCTGCCCGTTGCTGCGAGTGCTCAACATATTTTGATAATATATACATTAAGAAAACATAAATTATTGAACCTAGATTTATAGAAATTGGCAGTGTTCATAGCCATCAAAAGATTGAGAGTGTTTAAGTGCTCACTGTTCAAAATATTAGGAATGTCGGTACTACAAGATAGAGAATGCACAACGTAAAGTAGAAAATGGACACCAAAAATTTTATGTGGTTCGGCAATTTATGTAAAGTAGAAAATGACTATGTCCAATGAATCATTCGAAATTTATGTAATCCTTCAATCACATGAACCAAAATCCCAGAAATTTCACTATGAAACTGAAGCTTAATAAACATATGTGCACCTATAGCTATTGCCTCATAAGAATTTCCTTGAAACGGTGTGAATTGAGTTTAGGATCATAACCTATAATTGAATAGAACAGTATGCAAGTATCAAACAGAAACAGGAATCCAAATGACCAAAAAGATAAATGCAGTGATAAATAAAGTTAATACCTATTCATATTCCCCTTGCACTGGCTGTAAAGATCAATCAAATCCTTCTTCTTGAAATCATATCCCTTCTAGTTTGCTTTGAACACTTCGATATCAGCTTCAGTGACCTGCACCGGCCCTCGCTGTGGCAGGGGTCGGTGGAAGACCTTCCTTTTTCTCTAAGTTTCAACTTTTTGTTCATTTTGCTGCCTTTACCCCTTGCTATCTTGTCCCGATTTACATGTTCTTCAAACCTCATGGGCGTCCATCTTCCTCGACCAATTTCCTTCTAGTCTGCAGTCAGTTTTCAACGCAATTTGTTGGGATCATTCGAGAGGGTGCGTAGAGTTCTGGTGGTCACGCCGGCTCAGGTGTTTACAACACCACCTCCTTCTCTTTGTCTGCCTTTGTTGGCAGTGTTGTTTGTGGTAAATCCACAGGTTTTTTTTCAATTTCTGGCTGAGATTGGCACGACGATCGTGGCTGGATGATGAGATTTTCCTCCATTTAATCTCCATGGTGCTGCTTGGTAGGATTTTTGGCGTCTGCTGGGGAAATCGATTCGGATTGATTGGGAAATACCATTGCAGTGGTGGTAGAAGGAATCTAAAATTTTCTTTTGTTCTGTGTCTAGCTTTGGGCCCTTGGTTGGGCTCTCTTAGGTTTAGCTTAGGTGGCCTCTGTTTGTTTTGTTTATGTGTATATGGGCCTTTGGTTTGTAAATTAATGCATGGGCCTTTGTTGTAAATTAATGCGGAAATAAAATTTTGTTCCTTTCTACGGAAAGGATTTTACCAAACAAAATAAAATAATAATAATCTTTTGCCAACAGCAATTCGTACGTATGGTTAGACTTGTCCCACACCAGCGTAAGTCAACAACCCATACAAGCCAAGTTAGAAACAACATGAATTGATCTCTCTTCCAACTTGTTTCTTTCTATATTTCTCTCTTGCGCTGGATTATTTTCGTCAGGGTTCTGGAAAAGCTTCAAGTCGATCAGTCTGTCATACTCGATCTCTCTAGATCTCAATATTTCCTAATCAATTTCTTTCTTGATTCAGAGGTACTCTAATTACACTTGGAGAATTAATTACCATATAATTATAGTCTTCTCTTACATTTCTTATAATATTGTATAGCGACTGTTAATTTGTGGTGACTTTTTGGTCCCTCAGAATGTTTATGAAGCCCACCAAGATAGAAAAATTGTTTTTTTTCTTTTTTTGTTGATAGAAGTGATTATATTGGGGAAGGAGATTCGAATTCAGTGACCTCGGGTGCGTTCAAGGGTAAATGTTCTAAACTAACTGAGATGTATGTCAGTTGTATATAGGGGATTTTGGCTTAATTAAATAAATAATTTCATATTTTGTCATAGTTCAACGGACCCCTTATGAATATACATGTGTATATGTTATGAAATAGATCCGGGTGGATTTGCAGGTTATGAAATATATATGGATGGATTGCAGGTTATGAAATATAAATAGTGGGGTTTGCAGGTTATTAGTATGGCTTCTTCCTCTTCCTCTGCTGCTGCTATCTCGTCATCTCCAAGAAAGTATGATGTGTTTCTTAGTTTCAGAGGTGAGGACACCCGCAACACTTTCACCAGCCACCTTCGTGCTGCTTTACTTCGAAAGAAACTTGACACCTACATAGATTACAAACTTGAGAGAGGGGATGAAATCGGACCTGCCCTTCTAGAAGCTATTGAGAAATCAAAGCTTTCGGTGATCATTTTCTCAAAAAACTACGCTTCTTCCACATGGTGTCTGGATGAACTCGTGCATATACTAGGATGCAAGGAAAGGGATGGACAGTTTGTTATACCCGTTTTTTACGACATCAGTCCACAGGATGTACGAAAACAACAGGGGAGTTATGCAGATGCATTTGCCAAGCTTGAAGAACGTTTCAAGGACTGTATGGACAAGGTGCTTGAGTGGAGGGATGCTTTGGAGAAAGCTGCCAACCTATCTGGTTATGATTATTCAAACAAAGCCGGGTAACTAACTTTGCAAGTCTTGCAGAATTTTTTACTTGTGACCTTTGTTTCAAACAAGATTCATTAATGCTGGACTTAGTAACTATTTTTTTTCCTTCGTGGTTACTTATATTTTCCAGGACAGAGGCCGATTCCATTGAGAAACTTGTCCAAGTTATATTGAACAAATTGGATTGCAAAAGCTCAAGTAATTTAAAGGGCCTAGTTGAAATTGAAACCAAAGTTGAGCAAATTGAATCGTTACTATGCCTTGATTCACCCGTTGTTTGCAATGTAGGTATTTGGGGCATGGGTGGTATTGGCAAGACCACCCTTGCTGATGTTGTATATCACCGATTCTCTTCCAAGTTTGAAGCTTGTTGTTTTCTTAAAAATGTTAGAGAAAATTCCGAAGGAAAAGACGGAATATATAACTTACGAAATAAACTTCTCCGTGAGATTTTTGATGATGAAAGTATAAATATTAACACTCCATCTATAGGATCAGAGCTTCTTAAAGAGAGGCTCTATCGTACAAAGGTACTCATTGTTCTTGACGACGTGAATGATTCAAGGCAATTAGAACTTCTTGTTGGAGATGATCTTAAGTTTGGTGTCGGAAGTAGAATCATTATAACAACTCGAGATCGGAGCTTACTCGATGAAAAGGTTGATGATGACAAAATTTACGAGGTCAAGGGATTGAAACATGATGGCGCTCTTCAGCTCTTTCATTTGCATGCTCTGAAAAATAAGTCTCCTACGACAGTTTATACAGAGTTTTCAAGAAAGGTGATAGATTATATTCAAGGCATTCCATTGGCTCTTAAAACTTTGGGTGCCTTATTCCGTCGCTGCGATACAGAAGAAGACTGGGATGAAGAATTGAACAGATTGAAAAAATTTCCTAGCGAAAAAATTCAGAATGTGTTGAGACTTAGTTATGATGGATTAGAAGAAAATGAGAAGGAATGCTTTCTTGACATTGCATGCTTCCTGAAAGGGGCAGATGTTTATACTGCAAAAAGAATATTAGATAGTCGGGGTTTCTTCGTGACGGGAATCCAAATTCTCATTGACAAGTCTCTCATATCAATTTCAGAGACGAATTACTTAGAGATGCATGATTTGCTGCAAGAAATGGGCCGGACAATTGTTCGTGAACAATGCAGGGACGAGCCAGGAAAACGTAATAGGTTGTGGGCAGCTGATGATGTCTATCAAGTACTGGAGAATGATACGGTAAGAATAAAAAATAATGAACTTTCTACGACAGGGGACAGCGGAAACTCATTTTGTATAAGCTTATGTCAACAAAAGTAGTTTTTAGTAATCTTTGTTGTACATTTATTCTCATTATACTATTTTCTCTTGATTTCCAGGGAACTTCAACAGTTCAATGCATATCCTTTGACACGTCTAACATTACACGGTTGGAATTATGTGGATCACCCTTCAAGAAGATGTCTAATTTAAGATTTTTGATGATTCATGATCCTCATCTAAGAGTCGAGTACAACTATGGCTTTGATTTTGGTTCAAAATTAGTGAAATACTTATTATATGTTCCTCGCTTTGGCAAGAGGTACAACAACAATCTGGACCTTTCTCAAGGTCTTCAGTCTCTTCCCAATTCTCTCAGGTATCTTTACTGGCAGGAATACCCGTTGAAATCTCTTCCAACAAAATTTTCTCTACAAAATCTTGTTGCGCTTCGATTGCCCTACAGCTTTGCTGGGAAAAAACTTTGGAGTAAAAACCAGGTATATATATGCTTCCTCTTCTGTTTTTCAATTTTTTTTTAATACAAGTATATTTGCTTACTTTTGTTCTTTGTATAAACTATGGTGCCTCTGGAAATCTATTTGGCCGAAGTCAATAATGTTCTTCTTTCCATTTCTCTTTAATATGTTACAGAATCTTGGGAACTTAAAAGTGATTGAACTATGTTTTTGCAAGCATCTGACTGAAGTTCCAGATCTCTCTCGCTGTCCAAAAATTGAGCATATAGATCTTTACGGCTGTACAAAATTGGTTCGAATTCCTTCCTATTTTAAACATCTTGACAAGCTTAGGTGTCTGAATCTGGGATGGTGCACAAGTATAAAATTTTTACCAGAGCTCCCAGTGCTACGTTGTCTTCAAGCAGAGGGCTGCACTTCACTGAAGACAGTTTCCAGTTCAAGAAATTCACTCACACAAGCTTGGGATAAATATGAATTGTTTCGAGGGCGTTTTCATTTTGGTGAGTGCACAAAGTTGGATGAAAATGCAAGGACCAATATAATGACGGACACACGGTTGAGAATTATGCGAGTGGCTACTGCGCCAGTGAATTCACTCACACAAGCTGGGGATAAATATGAATTGTTTCGAGGGCGTTTTCCTTTTGCTGATCACCAAAACACGGTCTCTCTCTCTCTCTCTCTCTCTCTCTCTCACATGCACGCACGCACACACAGGCACACTTTCATATCTCCCTCATGCCATTTTTTCACGTGTTGAATAATTTATTTGATGTCCATGCGTCGATGTTACAGGAAATCTCTGATGAGACTTTAGTTAGCACTATATGTGTGGGAAATCAAATTCCACATTGGTTCTGCCATCAAAATAAGGGATCTTCGATAACTATCAAGCTTCCTCCAGATTGGTATGGTACAGATTTTTTGGGTTTCGCTTTCTCTCTTGTTGTCGCTGACAATGCCATACCTTTTTTCCTTTCTTTGGGTTTCATGAAGATTGTATGCAAGTGCAATTTCAAAACTAATAGTGGCCAAAGTCATGAAGTCATTTATCCTTCCTTTATTCCTTTTACTGAAGGAGAGGGGAAGCTTTCTTATTTGCCGTTCGAATTCATATTTGTGTGGTATAGTGCGTTTGCACTTCGGAAGGGAGCAAATTTAAATCGCTCCACTTCTTTTTACAAACTTGTCACTGAAGCCTGTTTTGAGTTCAACGCTGGGGATGCCCACTTCGGCGACCGATTAACGGTGAAAAGGTGTGGGATCAGCCTGCTGTATGCTCAAGATGTTGATACCATCAAGTTGGGAGGAACTACAGGTTGAAGTAGCCAAAAAAAGAAGTTAGAAATGAAAAATTAAGAATTTGAGCTCCTTGTTGTTAGTATTCTCATCTTTTAAGCTGTTTGTAAGCCTTGTGGCCGAGGGATTCCTTGTATTAGTCTCTGTTGTTTAACGCTTTGGCTCTCCAAGTAATTTATTTTGATATAGGTGGTTCAATTTTGAATTTTTTATATCAAACATCTATAACTTTTGACTTTTTTTTTTCTTTTAACTATCGATATCATGGGTTTAGCAAATACATACCAATAGATTGTAGTATTAATTGCTATAGCTTTTAGGCTTTTGATCAAACACTCTTTTATTAATTTTTAATATTTCATTTACTTAATTTATCATTTAATTCACAAATTAATATAAAAAAACTCCAAAAATCATGTAGTCTTATCTTATCTTCACCTATAATAATTCGTTTCATAATAACACTACTACAAAACCATTTAATAATGTCGCTATTATAACCGACAAAAAACAACCATTATTGTCGGATATTAAGCAAAATCCGACAGAAAATGGTTGCAGTGGCGGATATACTAAGCGACAGAATTACCAGCGTCAGGAGACGAGCCAGGAAAATGTAATAGGTTGTGGGCTGCTGCTGATGTCTATCAAGTACTGGGGAATGATACGGTAAGAACCAAAAATCATGAACTTTCTATGACGGAACCATGGAAACTCATTTTTTTATAAGCATATGTCAACAAAAGTAGTTTTTAGTAATCTTTGTTGTACATTTATTCTCATTGTACTATTTTCTGTTGATTTCCAGGGAACTTCAACAGTTCAATGCATATCCTTTGACACGTCTAACATTACACGGTTGGAATTATGCGGATCACCCTTCAAGAAGATGTCTAATTTAAGATTGTTGATGATTCATGATCCTTGTCTAAGAGTCTTCTACAGGGATGGCTTTAAGTTTGGTACAAAATTGGCGAATGCAACAACAATCTGGACCTTTCTCAAGGTCTTCAGTCTCTTCCCAATTCTCTCAGGTATCTTTACTGGCAGGAATACCCGTTGAAATCTCTTCCATCAAATTTTTCTCCACAAAATCTTGTTGAGCTTCGAATGCCCGGCAGCTTTGTTGGGGCAAAACTTTGGAGTAAAAACCAGGTATATATATGCTTCCTCTTCTTTTTTCTATGTTTTTATTTTTTTTATTTTTTATAGAAGTATATATATGCTTACTTTTGTTCTTTGTATCAACTACGGTGCCTCTGGAAACCTATTCGGCCGAAGTCAATAATGTTTTTCTTTCCATTTCTCTTTAATTTGTTACAGAATCTTGGGAACTTAACAGTGATTGAACTAAGTTATTGCACGCATCTGACTGAAGTTCCAGATCTCTCTCGCAGTAAAAAAATTGAGCATATAGCGCTTTATGGCTGTAAAAGATTGGTTCGAATTCCTTCTTATTTTAAAGATCTTGACAAGCTTAGGTGGCTGAGTCTAGAAACTGCAGAAGTCTAAGGGCCTGTTTGGTACTCTACTTGAATCTAACTTTTTAAACTCAAAAACAATTTTCAAGTTTTAGGCCTTAAAAACTTGTTTGGTAGGACTATTTTAAAAAAATGAACTCAAGATTAACTCAAAAATATATATATTCTCTAAAAACATAAAAAATGAGTTTTTAGAGCTTTTAAACTTAAACTCACTCCTTTATTTTCTCTCCTTCATCCCCTCTCACTCCAAATCTCTCTCTCTTTTCTTCTTTCTCTCTTTTTTTTTTTTCGTCTCTCATCTAATCCGCTCTCTTCATTATCTCGGTTTTTTCTCTCACTCATCTTCCTCTCTATCTCGTCCGATCATCTCTCTTCTTTCTCTTTCCTTTAATCATCTCTTACTTTCTTTCATCCTCTCACCTCTTTCTCTCTCTCTTTTTGTCTACTTTAAGTCGTAAGATTTAAAAATTTTAAATCACAAACCAATCAAGTTTTTTAGTCTTAAAGAAAATTGTTTTCAAGAAATGTTCTTAAGAAATGTTTTGAGAAATGATAAAAAATTTCAAATAGGATACCAAACAGGTCCTAAAATGCTTACCAGAGCTCCCAGTGCTATGTTGTCTTGAAGCAAGTGGCTGCACTTCACTGAAGACAGTTTCAAGTTCAAGAAATTCACTCACACAAGCTTGGGATAAAGATGAATTGTTTCGAGGGTGTTTTAACTTTGCTGATTGCCTAAACTTGGATGAAAATGCAAGGACTAATATAATGGCTGACACACAGTTAAGAATTATGCGAGTGGCAACTGGGCCATTGAAAACTTAGCAACATAAAGAAGAAGAAATTGTCATGGTCTCTCTCTCCCTCTCCCTCTCCCTCTCCCTCTCACCCACGCACGCACTAGCACACACTTTCATATCTCCTTTATGCCATTTTTTCACGTGTTGAATAATTTATTTGATTTCCATGCATCGATGTTACAGGAAATGACTTCATTTATCCCTACCTCTTGTCGGACTTTAGGTAGCACCGTCTCTGCTCGGACTTCAGTTAGCACTGTATGTGCAGGAAATGAAATTCCAAATTGGTTCTGCCATCAAAATGAAGGATCTTCGATAACTATCAAGCTTCCTCGAAATTGGTATTGTACAGATGTTTTGGGTTTCGCTCAATCTGTTGTTCTCCATAAATATACTTACCGTAAAGATCTGATGTTTGGATGCTCGTGCAATTTTAAAACTATTAGTGGTGAAAGCCATAAAACCATTTATCCTTCCCATTATCCTTTTAATGAAGGAGAGAGAGTGATTACTTATTCGGAATTCGGTCACATATTTGTGCGGTATAGTGCGCTTGCACTTGGAGAGGGAGCAAATTTAAATCGCTCCACTTCTTTTTACAAACTTGTCACCGAGGCCTGTTTTGAGTTCAACGTTGTGGGATCAAAGGTGAAAAAAGTGTGGGATCAGCCTGCTGTATGCTCAAGATGTCGAGACCATCAAGTCGGGAGGAACTACAGGTCGGAGTAGCCAAAAAAAGAAGTTGGAAATGAAAAAAATTAAGAATTTGAGCTCCTTGTTGTTTGTATTCTCATTTTTAAGCTGTTTGTAAGCCTTGTAGCCGAGGGATTCCTAGTATTAGTCGCTGTTGTTGTAACGCTTTGGCTCTCCAAGTAATTTGTAAGAGGCGTTTTGATATAGGTGGTTCAATTTTGAATTTATTTATATCAAACTTCTATAGCTTTTAGTTTTTTTTTTTTTTTTTTTTTTTTGAACAATCCGTATCATAAGTTTAGCAGAAAATTACCAATAGACCGTAATACTAATTGTTATGCTTTTAGGCTTTTGATCAAACATTCTTTTATTAATTTTTAATATTTCATTTACTTAATTTATCATTTAATTCACAAATTAATATAAAAAAAAAACTCCAAAAATCATGTAGTCTTATCTTATCTTCTCCTATAATAATTCGTTTCATAATAATCACTAGCAAAACTGCCATGCGCATTGCTGCGAGTGCTTAAAATGTTTTGATAATATATACATTTAGAAAATATAAATTATTGACGCTAGATTTATAGAAATTGGCAGTGCTCATAGTTATCAAAAGATTGAGAGTGTTTAATTACTCACTGTTCAAAAGATAGAGATGCTTGGAAGCTAAATTTTTGTACATAAGTTCATAGTTATCAAAAGATTGGCAGTGTTCACTCTTTATTCAATTGAGAGAGGCATTTTCAGATTGTGAGGGGAGGAGAAGACCCGTCCCATCTTCCAGCTTCAATACAAGTGCATGTGGCGAAGCATATCGGGAAGATGTCTTCCCTGAGGATTGTTTATAAGGATTCATAATTTCAATTTTAGGACAGAATTTGAAGAAGATGATATAAACATGTGAAAGTCATAATCTTTTGTTATTGGTGCCCATAATTTTTTTTTCAAGTTTTAATTACCGTGTATTTGAGAAGAGGTTCAGAACTCTCTTCAATTTCTTTTGGTTCTGGTTTGGCTTCAGGTTTAGCCTCCGTTGTCGCCATTGACATAAGACAGGCTCTTAGGAATAGAAGTGGGCATGAATGGAGCTTGATATGATCTAATAATCAAACATAAAATTTCAAGTGCATGAACGAATATATACAAATATGTTGAAAAGAATATCACATTTTTTATATATGTTGAAATTTTTTGATGTTGGGGTGAATCAAGACGACGTTGCAGTCCCTGTGTAGGCGGATGACCAAGATTTCTTGATGGGTTTTTGTTTAGGCCCGAAATACTGGTTTGGGCCGAGTTTAGAATTTTTTCTTGGCCTGGAAGCCTTGCTCAAGGGTCGCTAGGGAGTCATCTGGTTCATGGGCTGCATGGCCAAGGTCGGCCGTGTCCTATTAGGAAGTGAAGTACTCCAGATAAAGAGGAAGTGGGTGAGTCCCATTGCGAGACGGAAGGATGGGGGAGTTGAATCCTGATACAAGAAAGAGTCTCGGCAGGATGAGGACGCTGAAAACTTGGGTTTGAATGCGGCCTGATAAGGGGTTGAGTTCAAAGTCCTAATAGGAGTAGGACTAGCCGAGATAAGATTGGATTGGGATAAGGAGTCCTAATTCGAATATAGTTTTGATGCGATCAGAAGTAGGCTTGCTATTATAAATACCAAACAGCAGACATCATTCAAGCCCCTCCAACTCAACACACAAACTGCCCTATGCAAACCCTCGCTCTACGCGAAACCTCTTAACAATCTTGAGATTTTTATTTTCTTTTCCGCCAACACATTTTCAGTTTGGATAAACAGCACTATAAAGGAAACCGGTGAACACCTTCAGTTTGGATAAACAACACTGTTGCCGTCAAATCAGTCGATTGCGAAGCACCTTCATTTTGGATAAACAGCACTGCATCGAGGCCGACTGGTTATTTATCCAAGTCTCGGTCGAGAAAGATTTTCGAATCCTTATTGACAGAGGTCATTTCATTAGCATTCTCAGCGAAGTGAGGTGTTACAGGTTATCAGGTTTGGGACATTGAACGCCGAGTTATTTTATGATTGGATACTCACAGGTGGGATTTAGAGTTCGGCATTCTGACGGTCGAACTATGTTTACGATCAAGACGTATATCTGCTTTGAGTATTTGTGCCCATATAGTCTGGTGTCGATTCGGCGTACTTATACTTTTATAAATATAATCACTGTGACCGAACCCTGCACCGACGGTCTATGAACTTCGCAAAACTAGCAGCCTTGTCTTCAGGCTCTAGAATTGGAAGGGTGAGACATGTTCCTTCCTCAGCCGCGATCGCAGGATCAAGAAGTCAGCAGCGCACCCAACGCAACATCAACATATTTTACTCTTCGACCAAGCTCGACCGACGAGTTGGCATGCCCGCATACAACCGAATGACGTAGTTAGCTTATTAGTTACTCGGCCTACGCGCCGTGTAAGCTTGGTAGTTTTTAGGATCAACATTTTGGCACGCCTAGTGGGACTAAGTGCTAAAACTACGAAGTTCATGACCATCGAGACACGATCGGTTAAAAAGAAAATAATCATGGGAAAGTCAACGATCGATCTACTAGTTCAGAGTCCTGGACAAGAAGTGTCACATGCAAAAAATCCTCTCGTTGCTGCGACCCCTGAGGCTACAAGTGTGACACAGCAAGAAAAGTAAGTTTGTCTTGGTACCCAACCGAGTTGCAGATGTATTCATTGAGGGAATAATGGAGGACGGTAACGAAGACAGTGGTGAAGGTTCTGACCCTCCAACTAGGTCGTTTCTTCGAAGACGACTTGATGAGTAATCTCGACAGGTTGAACAGGCTGTTATTAAAAAAATGAATAGTTTGCTCGAGGTAATACGAAGTAATGGGGACACATACACCAAATTACTTGAATTATTAGTTAGCAGAGTCTTTGAATGGGGGCCTACTGATCAGTCTCGACAACTTCCACTCAAAAGTAACCTGCTACAGGCCGAAGTAGGACCTACTCGACTCAAAACCATTGATTTAGAAAAAAAGGGAGGATCAAGCAGTAGGTCAGACAGATTCGACCAGAGAGTAGAAGCAGTGTTTATACCATATTTAGGGCCTTGTATTTAGATCTTGTACAAATACTCTAGGGACTTAAATGTAATTATGTGATAAAGGAAAGGGAAAATGTGTAATAAGTGAGGAGTCCTTATTCTATAAAAGGACCCATCACCCTCACAATTGGGGGAGGCCAATTCTGGAGCCTTCTCACCCCTCTCACATCCCCTCTCGTATTCAGAGGTTCTCTCCCTCACCTCTCAGATAAATACATAATCAGTGTGGACGTAGCCCAAACCTTGGGATGAACCACGATACATCTTGTGTCATTTACATTACTTATAGATTCACGGCCGAATTTACGTTGTTCCAAGACCTCCGGTTTTGTGCATCAACATTTGGCGCCGTCTGTGGGAATTGACACGAAAAACTATTTCGGTTCTCTTTCATTTTTTCACCTCCACTGTGAATCTAGAAAAATCTACAAAAAACCCAACAATCTAGAGCTTTCCCAGAAATCTAGAGACCAACAGAAACCAATATCTCTCTCTTTGACAACTGACCCGTGAGGCCACCACTCATCACTCTCCCACCCACTCTTAATTGTCCAACCGAGATTTCAATCCAAATCCTCAGACCAGTCATCGCTCTCATCCAACCTTCAATTATTTAGGATATTCAATTTCAAAAAAAAAAAAAAAAAACATCGAGAGGGAGTGAAAGTGAAAAAGACCAAAAGTTCGAGAGCTACTCTATCTTCGGTCTCTATTAATGGAGTAGAGCGAAACGATCTCCGAGGTTGCGCCCAAGAAATTGGCGAGGCAATTGGATTTCACAACGCTGTGTCGAGCGTCAGTGAGTGCGGCGATGCCGGACGTACAGCTACAGCTACAGACACTGTCAATGGCGCAGCAGCAGCCACAAATCTCACCGACAAAACCACAGTTGAATTTGCATTTACAGTCGCCGCAGCCGGTGGCGGTCCATTCCCTGAAGCAATTAACGTCACCTCCGGCGATTCCGCACGATTCCACGTCGACGACCCGATCCCGACTCCCCCTTCATCTCCGAGCTCGTCCACTACTTCCTCCAAGACGACGATTTGTCCGTCGCTGTTTTTCCCGACAACGAGTCCAACTCGGACCAAGTCGACTCGGCCTTCGACGCGGATCAAACAAAGATGGTGGAGCTGCTTATGATCTGTAAAAATTGGATTCAACCGCGAAGCAGAAAGATGCAGATCTAGAAAACTCAAATCGAGCGTAAATGGATTCTCCAACATCGTCCGTTTTGTCATCGCCCTCAGCCATGAAATGCTTCATCTGCATAGATGGTGTCTCTGACGACTGTGGCCGCACTGTCGTCAAACTTCAGTGCTTTGACTTGTTGATTGCATTGGTTATGCATTCAATATAAAGGGTATCATGGAACGCTCTATCTGCGGTGAAATTGAGGATGTAGTATAGAGGTATTTTATATCTAGTAGCCCTAACCATATCTGAGGATGAGATCGGTTATGAGGATAGTCCTATGGAGTTTTTTGACATGGGGTTACAAGGAACTATGTTACACCATTTTCATCATGGTGAATGCCTCGCAACACGGTGGTGATTTGAGCATAAGTGGGATTGTAGCGTACCAGCCGTTTGATGGAATGACTGAGCTGACTGGGCTGGTACAGCAAGCATATTTGAGGAAGCATTACAGTCATCGAAGCAATCCCTCAACATTGCTTTTGTGCCATCCAAAGCGCAAAGAAAAGCAGAGACAGAGGTGCAAAGTAAAAGAAAAAAAAAGGAAAAAGGAAACAAAAGCAAGGAAAGTAAGTGGATGTGGTAAGCAACTAAAGAAAAGAAATGAGCGGAAAGACATAAAGAAAAGCAGAGACAGAGGTGCAAAGCAAAAGTGAAAAGAAAAAAAAGGAAAAAGGAAACAAAAGCAAGTGGATGGGTTTATGCACTTTTGAAGATTCTCACGGAGGAAGCAGCATTCAAATTTGCAAGTGAGAAAGGGATTAATCTTGTATCAGTCATAACAAGTGAGAAAGGGTTTCTGGTTTTTGTATGATGTAATTTATTTTTCCTATCTTTCGGAGACATCTGTATAAACCCCATCAGAAGGTAAAATAAAAAAATAAAAAAAAAGGGCAAAGCCCAAAATAAATAGGCTGGAATGTTGTGTGGAGAGCGAAGGCCCATAAGCCCAAAATAGCTCCAACCAGGCGATCAAAAGTACACCCAGTACTCCAAAATTATTCGGCAACCCGCCGTTATTACCATCAACCAGGTGATGAAGTGTACAACCCGTACTCTAAATATCATTTGGCAACTAGCCATTCATGCCACCAACCAGGTGATGAAATGTACAACCCGTACCCTAATATCATTTGGCAACTAGCCATTCATGTCACCAACCAGGTGATGAAATGTACAACCCGTACTCTTCTTCATGCCACCAACCAGGTGATCAAAAGTACATCCAGTACTTCAAATATACATGAGCATCACTCATGTCAATCATACATAAACATTCATGAGTATCACTCATATCAATCATACATAAACATTCATGAGCATCACTTATGTCAACATTCATGAGCATCACTCATGTCAACATCCATGAGCATCACTCGTGTCAATCAACATAAACATTCATGTGCATTACTCATGTCAATCAGCTTCAAAAGCTTCATTTACAAAAGCTCTAGCTTCCAAAGCTTCATTTACAGAGCTCCAGCTTCAAAGCTTCACTTGCAAAGCTTCACCTACAAAACTTCAGTGCAAGGTATACAAATACCGCCTCTGAACAACCGCCACTTTGGCCTATACATGGATTCAATTTGAAGTCTCCAGCCAACAGACTCTATTGACCGAAGACTTGGGGGACTAGACTATACACCATTTATTGGGCCTCAACTAGGCCTCATGAAAAATACTTGGGGGACTTAGCCCATTATTTATGTATTAAGGAGCGAGCCCTTATTCTATAAAATGGACTCCCTCACTTTCATTAGAGAGCACCCATTATTCACGTACTGAGAAGCGAGCCCTTATTTTATAAAAGGGACTCCCTCACCTTCATTAAAGAGCAACGCCGCCAGCTGAGTAACTGCCTCGCCGTGAGCATTACTCCTAGCCCATCACTTATGTATTGAGAAGCGATCCCTTATTCTATAAAAAGGACTCATTCGCCTTCGTTAGAGAGCATCGCCGCCAGCTGAGAAACCGCCTCGCCACGAGCATCACTCGTAACTCATTATTCACGTACTGAGGAGCGAGCTCTTATTTATAATAAGGACTCCCTCACCATCATTAGAGAGCATCAACTCTAACCCATTATTCATGTACTGAGGAGCGAGCCCTTATTTTATAAAAGGGACTCCCTCACCTTCATTAGAGAGCAACGCCGCCAGTTGAGCAACCGCCTCGCCGCGAGCATCACTCATAGCCCATCACTTATGTATTGAGGAGCGAGCCCTTATTCTATAAAAGGGACTCCCTCGCCTTCGTTAAAGAGCATCGCCGTCAGCTGAGCAACCGTCTCGCCACGAGCATCACTCCTAACCCATTATTCACGTACTGAGGAGCGAGCCCTTATTTTATAAAAAAGACTCCCTCACCATCATTAGAGAGCATCAATTCTAGCCCATCATTCATGTATTGAGGAGCAAGCCCTTATTCTATAAAATGGACTCCCTCACCTTCAACGCCACAAACCAAGCCAACCAAGGCAACATAAGCCACGAGCCAAACAGCCTCGCAGCATGTGCTACTTCTAGTTGAGCATTATTTCAGATTGAGCACCGCCTCACATCGAACATCAGTTCAAGACAACATCTAGTTACTTCGGCCCACACATGGACTAAATTTCAAGTCTCTAGCCAAAAGACTCTCTTAGCTGAAGGCTTGGTGGACTACTATTTATACCATATTTAGGGCCTCATATTTAGATCTCGTACAAATACTCGGGGGACTTAAATGTAATTAAGTGATAAAGGAAAGGGAAAATGTGTAATAAGTGAGGAGTCCTTATTCTATAAAAGGACCCCTCACCCTCACAATTGGGGGAGGCCAATTCTAGAGCCTTCTCACCCCTCTCACATCCCCTTTCGTATTCAGAGGTTCTCTCCCTTACCTCTCAGATAAATACATAATCAGTGTGGACGTAGCCCAAACCTTAGGGTAAACCAAGATACATCTTGTGTCATTTACATTACTTGCAGATTCACGGCTGGATTTACGTTGTTCCAAGACCTCCGGTTTTATGCATCAACAAGCAGCATCAATCGATATGATCGAGGTCCAAAGGATGATCGATTCGGCCATGAAAAAGGGCCCGAAGTTCTCAAAATTTATCCATCCGTATCCAGCTTATGTGGAAAAATTCGAATATCCCAAAGGCTTCAAGGTCCCAGATTTTAATCTTTTTGTTGGAGAATCGTCCTTGTCCTCGTTAAAACATGTGGCCTGGTTCACTGCGCAATGTGGAGATGTCAATAGTGACTTTCATAAACGGTGACGTTCAACTTTTCATTGACGGGCTCAGCATTCGCATGGTACATCAACTTCCTACCTAATTCCATCCAAAGTTGGGAGAAACTGGTCGAGAAATTCCATGAACAGTTCTATCGGTCGGGGATGGAAATGTCGGTTTCTTCATTGGCTAGGATGGCTCAAGCATCTGATGAGTCACCAATGGATTACCTTACAAGGTTTAAATCGGCCAGAATTTGGTGTTAAGTCCCCTTACCCGAAGTCGAATTTGTTAGGCTTGCTTTAAATGGGCTAGATGTGGAGTACAAAAAGAAATTCCTAGGGGCAAACTTCCGAGATATGTACGAACTGGCCCTGCATGTCGAGCAATATGATTATTTTCTTCGAGAGGAAAAGATCTCGAAGAACCCATCCTGGGGAATGATTTACAAAAATCCCACGGTTAGCTACGCATCGACTGAAGGCGAGGATTCCCAATATTTCAGTGTGGACATGACCAAGATAATGATAGATAAACCGTATGCTTGCAAAATGCTGGCTCAAATTAATTCCGAGGATGCTAATACCCGTTCGGCCTCTAAAGAGACAGTTAAATCATCAAAAGTTTACACTTTTGATATCACCAAGGCCGATGCGATTTTCGACCAGTTGTTAATGGCAAAGATCATCAAACTTCGGCCGGAACACAACATTCCAAAGGCCGAAGAGTTGAAAGGAAAAACGTATTGTAAGTATCATAATTCGAATAAGCATACTGTTTGTATCATACTTGACCAATCCCGAAACTACTGAGCACCGGTCAACGTTATACCGTCAAGGACCCAGAAGAGTTTGCCTCTAACCAGGAGGCCAATCACAGCGCGACACATGTTAACATCAGAAGCCAATCACAACACATGTCAATGTCAGAATGAAACTAGAAACTCTCTTCTATAAATAGAGATCATTCTCTCACAATATTTCCTAATGTCATTTGTACTAAATCATTCACTAGTACTCACTAAAGGAAAACTTGAACCTATGTACTTGTGTAAACCCTTCACAATTAATGAGAACTCCTCTACTTCGTGGACGTAGCCAATCTGGGTAAACCACGTACATCTTGTGTTTGCTTCCCTGTCTCTATCCATTTGCATACTTATCCACACTAGTGATCGGAGCAATCTAGCGAAGGTCACAAACTTAACACTTTTTGTTGTACCAAAGTTCTCACTGATTTTGTGCATCAACATATACCACAAACAATTGCATTGTATTCCGTGATACTATTCAAAGCTGGATTGATAAAGGCAAGCTAAAATTCCCTGAAAAACAGATGACCGTCGACGTTGATCCCTTCCTCTCGGCGACAGTTAGGATGGTAAATGCTCATTTACCCAAGAGCAAAGGGAAATTAAAGGCTGAGTTTGTCCCAATACAACATGTCCCGAAGCAGAACTTTCGGCCACGAATCAAAATTGATCTATTTTCCAATGAACCACCTATAGAGTTTTCGGGACTGGCCATAGTCAAATCTATGTCAGACTCTAGTGCAGAGGAAATTGTTGGACCGATGGTTTTGTGTAGCCGTTGTAAGGCACACGTCGTTTTAACCGAACCAAAAAAGCGACCATTTCAGGTTCCAACACCATGGAAACCATCCAAGGCCGTGGCAACATCTCCAAAGGAACTCGGCCGAGGACAGCGCTAGAAAGTGTTTGATAGGCTAGACCCTAAAAAATAAACAAATGGCCCCATCTCAACTAGACGACGTCCTTATTTCGATACACCGTTTTATAATGAAGATTATAATTCGCGTAACTCCAGCAGCTTAAGTTCATCAGCGAATAAAAAAACCTTTAAGCCTTCTAAGCCACGCGACCAGCGTTGGTATAGCTACAATTCTCCCACTGGTATGTATACTGCATTATCTAAATCCCAGAAATGACGACGTCAGCGAATAGATTGCATGGCTTAACGGCAGGTAGCCCAGGCTACTTCGGCTACCAAATGGCAGCCGAAAGAAGCAGCAGGAAGTAGAGATGATCGACAAACCTTAACAATCATGGCCGAGTTACAAGGAAAAATGGTAGTTGATCGTGACTTGGAAACTACCTTTGAGGAATCTGAGAAGCACATCAAGCTCATTCTTCGACCTGGGGTGATGAAAGCTGATTTCAAGCATTTTAGGAAGGAAGCCAAAAGAAAACTTCCCCCGTTACCCCCACAAGAGCCGTTAGTAAGAGTGCGACGGAATCTACACCCTTAATTCCTTGGCGAATCCTTGGAGTACATGAGAGAATTTCACAAAAAACATTATGCCAATGATTTGTATGGCTCACCTAAGGCGTGTTAAGAAGCTCTCGACCTAGCATTAACTTACCCTGATGCTGAACCGATCATCCAAAAGACCACCGATCTAGCAATGAAGGCCAGGTTCCAACATATAGGTGAGGTTTGGGTCATCGACTTCGAGGTCGACCCATACACAGGTATAGACACTGCCGAGCAACTATTTTCTCTTCAAGACCTTCAGCATTTAAGATATCACTTCGAAGTCTTCTCAGCCGTATCTCTCTTCGGCCTTATGGTCGATGAGAAAGATCGTGTGGCTATTTGGATGCTTACTTAGACACAAGGGACGCCTGAATCGCCTATGAAGAACGAGCCCGTAAAGTACTACAAGGACAAAATCAAACACCAGCGGCGAACAAACTCGAGGACAACAGCCAGAATGAAACAGGTTCAGTTGACATACCACACGCACAACCACCTTGTAAGGCAAAAGATGATTAGATCGAGGATGCTCTAAAGCATGATACTGCACTCGATAACTCGGAGGATGACGACCAGGACCCAATGGGCCCTTTAGTCCTCAAAAACATGGAAATCAGCATGGTTCATGCTTTACCTGATGAATTTCAACCAACCATACGCCAACTAAATTACTTGGATGGGGACGGTGGTTGCCAAGGAAGCAACACAAGTCAATTTCATTTCCACCGACGAAGATGAGCAAACAAGTAAAGATGACACACTTAAAGTAGCTCTGGCTGTACTATTCCCTCGTTCTTTTTCGGCTAATCTTCAACATTTGAAGCTGTTATATGTCACGGCTCACATTGAAAGCTATCCCATCTTCAAAATTTTCATCGATTGTGGGGCAATGGTCAATATCATGCCCGTATCCATCATGAAGGCACTACGATGATCCAACAACGAACTCATTCCATCGGGGATAACCATGAGTAGCTTCGTCGGTGACAAGTCCCAGACCAAATGAGTACTTCCTTTAGAGGTAAGTGTTGCAGGTTGCAATCACATGACCACATTCTTTATCGTCGACTCCAAGGAGTATAATGCATTGCTCAATCGAGATTGGATTCATTAAACGAATTGCATTCCCTTCTCATTATATCAAGTTTTCATCTTTTGGGACGGAAAATCAGTTGTGGTTCACCCGGCTGACAGTCAGCCTTTTGAAGGCAATATGATTCAAGCACGGTATTATGATGACCACGTCGGTTATATTACCCTACAGGGTTTGAACGAGGAAGGACGGGCGACTCGAATTTTGGTCCAGAAAGCAATCGAGGTAGGCGCTGAAATTGTCTATCAGGATTCAGCGAGACTTGGGTTGGCCGATCTGGTCGTAGATGTCGATGTCTAAAAACAGCAGGACAAACGTAGGGCTGTAGTTTGATCTACAATGGAACGACTGCTGGCCCATTGGTATGTTATTTCCAAGCCCCCAAACTCGGGTGTCAACTTAGTCGAATTTTTGGCCGAAAAAGACAACGGTCCCATACTATCACTAGACAAGGTTCAGGCTACACTAGCGGAGCTCGAGGATAGTCAATCGCAAGTTAAAGATCTATTAAAGGAGATAAATGTTGGAACGGCCGAAGAGCCACGGCTTTTGTTCATTAGTACTTTGTTACCCCAACATGTAAAAGTTAAGCTTTGTTACTTGCTCAAAGAATTTAAGGATTGTTTTGCTTGGAGTTACCATAAGATGCCTGGTTTAGATCGCATACTAGTTGAACATGAATTACGCATCAAACCTAGGTGTAAACCATTCAGCCAACCACCTCGAAGATTCTCGACCGAAGTACAACTCGGCATAAAAGACGAACTCGTTCGACTTTTAAAAGTTGGGTTTATTCGGACAACTTGATATGTCGAATGGCTGGCAAACATCGTTCCCGTCTTAAAAAAAAGTGGTACCCTACGCATCTGTATTGATTTTCAAAATTTGAACTTAGCAACACCTAAAGACGAGTATCCAATGCCAATTTCAGATTTGTTAATCGATGCAGTGGCAAACCACGAGATCTTATCCTTTATGGATGGACATGCTGGTTATAACCAAATTTTCATCGCTGAAGCTAATGTTCATAAAACTACTTTTCGTTGCCCAGGGTACTCGGCACATATGAATGGGTCGTCATGCCATTCGGCCTCAAGAACGCCGGCGTCATTTATCAACGAGCCATGAACACTATTTTCCATGATTTGATTGGTACCATAGTCGAAGTCTACATCGACGATGTTGTAATCAAATCAGAACATCGGCAGACTCATTTGGATGACCTCTGTCGAGCTTTCCTATGTATGCGTCGACACAATCTTAAGATGAACCCTGCCAAATGTGCTTTCGGCGTATCAGTCGGTAATTTTTTAGGATTCCTCATACATCATCGTGGTATTGAGGTAGACGAAAACAATGCTCGCACAATCATTAATGCTCCATCCCCAACAACTAAGAAACAACTACAATCATTGCTCGGCAAGATTAACTTTCTTCATCGATTTATTGCTAATTCGGCCGGGAAAATGAAAGCCTTCTCCATGCTTTTAAAACTTAAGGATTTTGACATCTTCGAATGACGTGCAGAACACCAAGAGGCATTTACGCAGATCAAGGTTTCCCTCATAACTCCACCCGTCCTAGTCCCACCACGACGTGGCAAACTCCTAAGTGATATATCTTAGCGGCCGAGGAATCCATCGGATGCTTTCTTGCTCAAGATAATGACGCTGGGCGAGAACATGCCATTTTTTACCTTAGCCGAAATCTCAACCCACTAGAGATTAATTACTCCGCTGTTGAGAAGCTTTGTCTCACTTTATTTTTCACTGCATTAAACTCAAACATTACATGCTTCCATCAGTTACTCAGGTCATTGCCCAGACCGATGTCATTCGTTACATGCTCACTCGGCCGATCGTAAAGAGCTAAATCGGCAAGTGGATGATGGCCCTATATAAGTTCAGCTCGCAATATGTGCCCCAAAAAGCTGTCAAAGGGCAAGCGTTGGACGATTTTTTGGCCTAACATCCTTCCCTGTACGAGTTTGGGGGCAACGACGCTGAAATTGGCATGGTAGAAACGCGTGCTAATTACTGGATGATGTACTTTGATGGTTCTAGTACTTCAATCTTTGCTGGCGTTAGGATTGTTATTCAATCCCCAACTCATAGCTGCTGGTATTTTTCTCTCAAGCTAATTTCGATTATATGAATAATCAAGCTGAATATGAAGCCCTTATCATCGGCCTTGGTGTACTTCACGATTTACGGGCAACTCGTGTCCTTGTTCTTGGTGACTCCGAACTTGTAATTAATCAATTCAATAAAACTTTTTGTTGCATGAGTTATACTCTGGCGCCCTACCACATGATTGCCAGCTATTTGGCCGAGTCTTTCGACGACGTTACTTTCAAACACATTTCACAAGTTCATAACATCGATGCTGACAAATTAGCTCAAATAGCCTCCGGAGCACATCTCTTAGGGGGTAAATTAGGTCGAGAAATACCTGTGTTACGACAAGCACACTCAGCCTTGATTCATTAGCAAGTTCTCCAACGCGATTGCGTGATCCGTACACTGGTCATGTCCTTACCTTCGTTGTTGGAACGGAAGGACACTATTGAGATTTGTGCTGTGAAGGCATTACCAGACGATTTGAGAATGGCGATTATGCGGTATATTGATAACCCCAACGAAAAACACGACCGACGGACAAGGGTCCATGCCACAAACTACGTATTATACCAGAATAAGTTGTATCGAAAAGGTGAGGATGGGCTATTGTTGCTATGACTCGGCCCACAGGAAGCTGCTCAAGCAGTGGCAGAAGTACACAAAGGAATTTGTGGAGCTCACCAATATGGACGAAAGATGCGTTGGCTGCTTTGGCGGCACATCTATTTCTGGCTGAGTATTTTAAAGGATTATATTGAATACACAAAGGGATGTGTACAGTGTCAAATTTATGGGCCTATACAGAGAGTTCCTGCCGAATCACTACATTCGGTCACCAAACCATGACCGTTCAGAGGATGGGCCATAGATGTAATAGGTAAAATTGCATCGTCTTCTGATGCAGCCAAACATGCATGAATACTCGTTGCAACGAACTACTTCACCAAATGGCCAAGTCATATGTCGAGCTAACGTCTAAAGAAGTTTGTAATTTCGTAGAAGAAAACATTGTGACTATATTCGGCGTGCCAGAAATAATTATAACAGATAACGGTATGGTCTTCACGTCTGACAAGTTTAAAGAGTATACAATGAATTTGAAAATTTGACTTGAGCAGTCTACGCCATATTACTCGCAGGTAAACGGGCAGGTCGAAGCAAGTAATAAGGTTTTGATTGGTATTCTTGAATAATGGTGAGAGAAAGGCCTGATATGTGACATCTATAGCTAAACGAAGCGTTATGGGCCTATCGAACTTCTCTCCGGTCAGCCACTGGAACGACTCCATACGCGTTGACTTATGGACACGACGCAATGTTGCCGGTCGAGTTCAGTATAAACTCGTTGCGAGTAATTGAACAAAGTAGTTTGTTAAGTGCCAAGTACAATCGATCCATAAGACAAGAGTTAGAAGATTTAGAAGAAGCTCGGCTTGATGCTTATAACTTATTAGTGGCATAAAAGAAGATCATCGAGCGAGCTTATAATCAACAAGTCAGACAAAAAACGTTGGTGAAGGAGAGTTGGTTTGGCAAACCATATTACCCGTAGGAATTAGAGATCCCAGGTTTGGCAAGTGGTCGCCGAATTGGGAAGGGTTATTCATTATTCATAAAGTTCTCGGCAATGGGGCATACCATATTAGGGATCGAACTGGTGTAATTCACAAGTTGCCAATCAATGGGAAGTTTTTAAAGAAATATTATCCGGTCACATGGGAGATGCGGAAATAAAAGTTCATTTCATTAAGCTCGCAAAAGAGTGTACAAATAAAGTTGGTCGATCAGTTTACAACCAAATAAATATAGGGTGAAGAAGGAAGGAGATATTTAAGAATGGCTTTCAACTCCAACCACCTCACCTCGCCCATTCTTTTTATCCATCTTCAGCTGCTCGACCAGCTTCACGCTGGCCGCGTATTCGGTTTCGCTTATTCAAGGTCGAGGCTCGACCAAGGAATGTAGGTTGACGCCCTCAGAAGCGAGGGGGTAATGTTTGGGCCTGAAATACTGGTTTGGGCTGAGTTTATAATTGTTCTTGGCCCGGAAGCCTTGCTCGGGGGCCGCTGAGGAGTCATCCGATTCATGGGCAGCATAGCCAAGGCCGACTATGTCTTATTAGGAAGTGGAGTACTCTAGATAAAGAGAAAGTGGGTGAGTCCCATTGCGAGACGGACAGATGAGGGAGTTGAATCCTGATACAAGAAGGAGTCTCGGTAGGATAAGGATGCTGAAAACTTGGGTTTGAATGCGGCCTGATAAGGGGTTGAGTTCAAAGTCCTAATAGGAGTAGGAATGGTCAAGGAATCCTAATCCGAATATAGTTTTGATGTGATCAGAAGCAGGCTTGCTACTATAAATACCAAGCGGTGGGCATCATTCAAGCCCTTCCAACTTAACACACAAACTGTCCTGCGCAAACCATCACTCTACGCGAAACCTCTCAACAATCTTGAGATTTTTATTTTCTTTTCCGCCAACACATCTTTAGTTTGGATAAATAGCACTGTTGCCGTAGAATCAGCCGATCGCGAAGCACCTTCAGTTTGGATAAACAGCACTGCGTCGAGGCCAACTAGTTATCTATCCAAGTCTCGGTTGAGAAGGATTTTCGAATCCTTATTGACAGAGATCATTTCATTAGCCTTCTTGGCGAAGTAAGGTGTTACAGGTTATCAGGCTCGGCACATTGAGCGCCGAGTTATTTTATGATTGGATACTTATATGTGGGATTTAAAGTTCAACATTTTAACGGCCAAACTACGTTTACGATCAAGATGTATATCTGTTTTGAGTACTTGTGCCCATATAGTCTGGTGTCGATTCGGCGTGCTTATACTTTTACAAATATAATCACTGTGACCGAACCCGGCGCCGACGATCCGTGAATTTCGCAGAACTAGCAACCTTGTCTTTAGGCTTTAGAACCCGAAGGCCGAGACTTGTTCCTTCCTCGGCCGCGATAGCAAGATCAAGAAGTCAGCAGCGCACCCAATGCTACATCATCATATTTTACTCTTCGGCCGATGAGTTGGCACGCTAGCATACAATTGAAGGATGTAGTTAGCTTATTAGTTACTCGGCCTGTGCGCCGCGTAGGCTTGGTAATTTTTAGGATCAACAGTTTTCCATCCAGATGGGTTTGTAATGGGGATGCGGTTGGGATTTGTTGACGATGAAGCGGTGAGCGAGAGAGAAGCGGTGACTGTAAGAGAAATTATGGAAATGGATTACTTGGTTTGAGTTTTTTTGCAGTGATTGTGAGCATGAGAGAGAGAAGCAGTGAGCGAAGGAGAAATTGATTTGGTTGAGCTATTTTTGGTTTCAGTTAGAAGTGAAGCAAAAAGGAAGCGGTGCAGTAAGAAAGAGGCGGAGGAAGAATGAGGAGAATGAGCCACATATTCACTATGCAAGTGAGGAAAAGAAGAAGAAAATTGCAAAGTAAAAGGGGTAATTTCGCCACTTCGTTGGAACATTGTTTTTCTCATTCGTCTTTATTTATTTATTTATTTGAGTATATCAATATTTTTACATTAAGGAGAGGGAGAGTTCGGCTAAACCGCAAGCCTAAAATTTGGTATCGAATTTGCCATCCACGAGATTCGAACCTAAGACCTCTCACTTTCAAATGAAGAGAAATAGCACAATATCGTAGTACTGAGTGGCTTCTCATTTGGCTTCTAGTATATATAAATTTTAGGGAAATACGGATAATTTCTTAATCTTAGGATAAAAATAGGACATTTTGAATGTGCACATGTCATGCACAAGCGATGCACAACAATTGAACAGAAATATGATTTTTCCTACACCTTAACATGATCTAATTACCTTCGTATATAAATGAGTTATACTCTCCCACCCACCAGATGTCATTTGCACATTTCAAAATTTCTCTCTCCAAATCCTCAGCTCGAAGAACCTAACCCGCCCATCTTCTCCATCCAACAGCTCTTTCTCTCCCCTCACCTACGACACTCTCCTACGCCTACCTTTTTTGGACCTGACTCTGCCGGCATCGTCCCTTGGACGACGCCTGAGAAAATGAGCGTGATTCAGATGAACCCACTCATCCCCAACATCCTCCCATTCAAGACCGAGACTAGCAGGTCAATGCACTCGCTTTCCCCTTTTGGGTTTGATGATGTGGTCATCGGAGTTCACCATAGTCCGGTTAAGGCTCCTCAGAAGGTTCGTAGTCGCCTTATGAGGTAACTTTCATCACTTTCTAGTCTTTTGGCAATTTAGGTTTGGTTGGATTTTGAATATTGTGAATTGGGGTCTTTTTATTTACGGAAATTTTGTTTCTTGTTTAGGTTTTGAATGCAACTACTTTGCAGGACGATTTATATCCGAATCTTGTCGATTGGTCTTCGCACAATGTGCTTGTTGTTGGGTTGGGAAATTTTGTTTATTTATGGAATGCTTGTAGTAGCAAGGTAATATCTAGCTTTACTTTGCTTCTCTTTCTAATTTTAACATTGTTGTTGTAATTTGAGGCAAACGTGGATGTTTTTCGATGTCACAAGTCGCAACCTTTTAATGACTATAACTGTTTTTCGATCATGTGTGTGTATTTTTATTGGTGTATGCATGGAATTGATCACCTTGAGTCTTTGCCGATGTAATAATTTTTTTACTTTATGATTGAATGTTACTTGCAGTTAACTAAGTTATGTGACTTGGGGATTGATGATAGTGTTTGTTCCGTTGGCTAGGGTTAACGTGGAACTCATCTTGCAGTTGGAACTAGCAATGGGAAAGTCCAAGTAAGAGATACTTGTACCCATTCACATCTGATAGACATGCCGCATTCTTAGAGATTTGAAATTGAGATGTTATTTTTATATTTATAATGTTGCAAAGTGGAATTACAAGTGTAGTTGCAACAGCATTCGCAATGTAGGTGTTTGAGCAACAAGTTTGTGACTTTAATATGGGGAATACGATCCTCAAACAACAAAATGCTTGAAATACTTTTATGTACTGCACAACTTGTGGAAATTTTTTGTTATTAGAATGCATACTAATACAAATAACAAGGCCCTATCAAGCTACATACTCCTGTCTGGTCTGTGGGGCGACAAGGCCCACCAACACATCATATCAAACATTGATAGGGCAGAATTAGACATTATCTATTTACTCATTCTAGAATCTCCAACTTTTGTTTTGATGTCCATATTCCATACATGTCTTTTCACTGTTGTACATGATCTATGTTACTGGTCTTTAGATTGGAATATCAATAGGTGATTCAAAACCTCCATGCCCTGCTCATTACATTGTGGATTTGTGATGATGTTTGGTAATATGAGTCTAAACACAATTGGATTCTTATTTTGGTGACTTCGATTAATTTGATTTTTTGCACAACTATTCAAACATGAATAAAATTTTGACTAGTGGTCTGGTTGTACGTGACATGCTTCTTCTCTGTTCGCCCTTTGTTAGAACCAAGTCAGTGGTCTTCTTGCTGTTCGGTTGAATACCTAATTTTAACATTGGATTTTGATTTTTGGATTTGGGTTTGTTTTCTAAGAATATGATTTGGATATTATGATGGTCAGAGCCACCAAACACATCGAGTGTCCGCCCAAAGAGAAACACCTCAGAATTCAGTTTCTAAATTTTGCAGATTTTTCAGATCCTTTATTTTATCAAAGGGGTGGTTGAACTTTGATCCACATATGTGAACAAAGAAGGAAGGGAGGAAGGGCCAGTTATGAAATCAAAGGCGCAAAATAGTCACGTTATTTAAGAGGAAAATAATCGCGAGACTTCCGTCATTACTTACACGAGAAGGTCTCGCCCTCTCTCCAAATAAATGTGTGTTGGTTGTGGTCTTTTTGCAGATAATTAAGAATGAACAGCTTCAATTAAGAAAATAAGTATATTTGATTTCGATGTATTGTATATGAATCGTTTTAGGGAATTATTATTGCTTTAATTGTGTGTTTAAGCAGTAATGCAGTGAACTAGGGTTGTTGTAGTCTATGAAATGAATAAGATGATCAAGGTTCTGACAAACGCTAGGCGCCAATCGGGCGGTGGGTTGGCGCCTAGGCAGGGTCTAGGCAGGCGCTTAGGCGGCTTAGACGGATTTAGGTAAATTTTTTATTTATCTTGTAAATAAGTGCATATTGACACTTACAAAAAATTATACTTGTATGAAATTCATGGATAAGATAATAAAAGAATAATAAAATGCAAAAAGAGTATCCAACAAGTCCAAAATTTAAAAACACATTAAGCATATATGCCATATAACCATAGTAAGGAGTATTGTAGGATGACACATATACAATAAGTTTACAATTTAAAACCACATAAAATGCAAAATAGGAGGAAAATAAGGAAATATAGTAATGTAAGATACTTGCAAAGTTACAAAGCTAGGCATCAAAATCCTCTTCACCATATCCCTCCAAAACTCTCTGTGTCGGACTCAAAGTCAACTTCTTCATCATCTCCTTCTTCTTCCGTGTCCTCATCCGATATAAAATCTTCTTCATGAAGTTCTATTACTTCAACACTTTTAGAACTCCCCCTACGCTCTAGGGAACTATTGATAGGGATTTTACCACACACGCAAAAGTGTTAAAAACTCCTATAATATTTGCAAGAATGACAAGGTTATTGTAGTATAAACGGATCTCGCAAGGTCGTTCTCCACATAGATTATTAAATAATGCGAAGCAAACCAAATTCCAATTAATTATTGTAAAATAAAAATTTGAGATAATTGATTTTATGTCCAACTTTAATAAAAACGAACGCCTAAGACAAAGAGACTAAAAGAAAGGAAAAACATAAAAAAAAATTAATTAGAATAAACAAATAATAAAACAAAAAGAAAAGAAGAAAAAGAAAGGGTTCACCTAGATTCGAAATCAAGACCTGGAGCCATGGGAAAGACGCATAAAAAAGAAAGAAAAATATGATGGGCACAGGGTTCGAACTGGAGACCTGGGAGCTTGTGAGGACACACTGACCAACATGTCCAAGTCCACACTGCTATCAATCTTTAGCAACAGCTTTGGCCCTAGTTTGGCATTGAGATGCTTAAAAAAAAAAAAAACAGGTATGAAAAAAAGTTGGAGTAAAATTTGTGATTGGTAACTCTACTTATTTTCAAATTCACTGTCATTTTAAGCTAAAAAGTGACAAAATGCTGCTTCTCAAAATCAGGTTTTTTTTTTTTCAAGAGGCGGGTGAACAGTAGAATTTAATGAAACTTTCACAATCTAAAAAATACCCTCCTCTGTTTCTCCTTCTTGCTGGGTTTGAAGATCAAATCATCCTACATGCCAGTTCCAAATTCTCAAACTTCAAAAGATAAATAAATTAATCAAAAACATAAAAGCAACAATTTTTGTTCCCGAAAAACCAAATTAGTAATTGTTACCATCCAAGGAAAAGACCTGAAATCAACCGACTCATAGAGATCAAATTGGGCAAATTGATGAAATATTCAGCACCCTTTTTCAACCTGACACGGCGATCCACGACCGTCGGAGCCGACGATAGTGACCCAACTTCCAATGGGAGCGAGAAGCTCAGTCTCCTCCTTAGCAAGTTAAAGTTCAATGAAGCTTCGATCGTTTTGGGAACGACGACGTTTCCGTCGATGTAAAGCGGAGTGGAGGATTGCAAGAGGTTCCATGGATGGAAAGAGAGGAATAGTGGTCTGTGAAAAGGAACGATTCAATTGGAAAGCGGATAGAGGAAGGTCCTAGAAATTTGAGAATGCAATCGAATGAGAGGGTGGGAGAGAGGGTATGAGATAGGAGAGTAGTGAAGAGGGGCAAAGATGAAGGAAGAGCCGGTGATAATATTATACCCTTTTTGGTCATTTCACACAGTCACAGTTGTTTTACATAAAAGTTTACCAAACACTATCATACTGCCTTTTTTCCAAAATTACTTTTACAAAAAAGTTTACCAAACACTCTGCTGCTTTATTTCAAAACTGCTTATTCTCACAGCACAGCAGAAGCAACATTTTTTCAAAGCACAACAATACCAAACCAGCCCTCAATATATGCTAATTTAGCAGCTGCATGTTCATTTCAAAAAAAAAAAAAAAAAAAAAAAAAAAAAAAAAAAAAACCCTAGCATATGCAACACTCTCTGTCTTGCCTCCAACCTAGAGCCCCAAACGGCTCTCTGTCTCTCCGTGTCAGAACGTCCCTTTCAACAGACATGGCATGCACACGTGTCATGCATCCATGTAATGAACTTCTTAGGATTCCAAAATAAAGGGTAAGATGTACCCCCATTTCTCTCATTTTATTGCTTTTTAGACACCCTAGGCCTCTCTCTCTAGAACATGAGAGACATCTCTCAATAATAGCAGGATCTCCTCTCATTTCACTCGGCCTTCTCTCCTATTTCTCTCAGACCTCTCTCTTTTTAAGATAAATAAATAAGCTCTCATTTCCCTATAATGAAGAACCCTAGCTGCTTCTCATCTGCCATTTTAGCTCCAATGCTTAACCATCCTCTCTCATTTCAACACACCCACTCACCTTTAGCTGCTTACAATAGTTAATCTTTTCTGCAAAAACCAAAACCAGCGAGTCTTACCATGGAAATGGTGGCACATTGAAGCTCCAATCTTCCCACAAAGGTAAGCATCGCCCCTACCATTGTTAAATATGTGTCCATTTGATGATTTGAGACAGAAAAAATAAGAAGACTAACACATGCTTTTTTTTTTTGTTTTTTTTTTTATATGTATGAGGGTGAGGATCCGCCGAAGAAATTCTAGGAAAAAGGAAAAAGCACCTAGCCTCCTAGGGCCGCCTAGAGCCCAACCAATTTTTTCAACCGATTTGCAAGAAAGCGCCTTAGGTCACCACCGTCCAGTGCCTAGGTGGCCGCCTAGGCCATTTTTTAGAACACTGAAGATGATCATTGTATATTGATTTTAGTGATTGGCTGATGTTATAATTGGTTGTTTAGAAATGCAAACTGTTTGATGAACTAGGCAAGTTTAGGTTAATCTGCAAGTTTAGAGAGATCTATTAGCTTAATAGAATTTGCTAACCCTTTGTTTCTCTAACGTAACTACAAAACTTATTGTGTTGAGATTGCTGTAGTTTTAGTACTTAGTGAATCGGTGTTTGTCTTGCCATGTGCATGTTTTCAGTATACAGTGTGCATATCATGTGCATCCTTTATGCAAGACATGTTCATCTTTTGTGCATGACATGTGCATCTTTTGAGCATGAAATGTGCATGAGCAGTTATATATTTTTCCGGAAAACCAACATCGAAAATGATAGTGAAATTCCATTCTAATTAATAAAGGCAAACCAACATGGGAGGGGCAATAACCCATTTATAACTGAAAGCTCATTGGACAACCATGACATCCACAAATCATGTGCATGTATTCAGTATGCAGTGTGCATATCATATGCATATGTTAAGCATGCAGTGTGCATGACATATGCATCCTTTGTGCATGACATGTGCATCCTTTGTGCATGACATGTGCATCATTTGAGCATGAAATGTGCATGAGCAGTTATATATTCTTGTCGAATGATCATTAAATACGACTCACTAAACATTGCACATTTATCGGGTCGGGATCGCAATCATAGTGGCTTGAAAAGTTGTAGGAAGTTATTAAAGAAATAATCCGAAGCAAACCAACATCGGAAATGATAGCATAATTCCATTATAATTAAAAAGGCAAACCACCATAGGAGGGGCAATAACCCATTTATAACTGAAAGCTCATTAGACAACAACAACAACATCCATAAACCATATGCACGTTTTCAGTATGCAGTATGCAGTATGCATATCATGTGCATGTGTTGAGCATGCAGTGTGCATGACATGTGCATTCTTTGAGGTCGCTAACAATGTATCGAAGAGAGTGTTGCCTGACGACATCCGCAACCTATGAGCTCGAATGTAGTGATCTCGTATAGTTGCATTAAGCTCTTCAACTTTAGGGCTTGCACTTTAGCTGGCTTTAAGGAATGCAGAAGTAGCAGAAGTAGCAAAAGAGAGAATCCATGGGAGTTCTAGATTGTCTTAACATAGCCAAAAACTTATCAAAAACTACAGAACTTGTTACATTTATCCAAGACCTTTGAGGGCCAAGAATGATTGGAGGTTCGAAGTGGCTCTGCAATGCAAACAAGAGTCTCCCAATGAAAAGTGCCTTGTCAATGGTTACTGGCCCTTGCGTGTCTTTGCCAATCTCCAAATTATCAAGCTCACTATTCAGTTGCACCAATATATTGGATACCGTCATGCAACACTTTTGTTCTTTGTATAAATTATGGTGCATCTGGAAACTTATTCGGCCGAAGTCAATAACGTTCTTATTTCCATTTCTCTTTAATATGTTACAGAATCTTGGGAACTTAAAAGTGATTGAACTAAGTTTTTGCAAGCAACTGACTGAAGTTCCAGATCTCTCTCTATTGAAACTGGTTTGTATGGATGGGTTGTAATTTGTTTTTTGCTTTTCCACTTGTTAGGGTAGATTTTAGGGATTGTGTTTTTGCTTTTCCACTTATTAGGGCAAATTTTAGGGATTGTGTTTGTGTAGTTATCCTACAATCTATTGTAGCTTTCTTTAGGCTCTCTATAAGAGTTGCCTTCACTCTCTTGTAATCTTCATAACGAAATATACAACAAATATTGAAACCAAAACTCAACATGGTATCAGAGTAGGAACCATAGGGTCCTGACTCTATTTTTTTTTTTTTTTTACTTCTTCATTTACTCATCATCGATAGAGATGGCAGAAGAAAATGTGTCTAGTACCGATAGTGCCTCATCCTCCTCCCCAAACTTAACCCAAGGGGGTGAGAGCAATCCAAATCAACAACTCTGCTCGGTGCTACTGAACGAGTTCAACTACCTTCCTTGGTCAAGAGTTATGTCACTTGCTTTAGGAGGAAGATCGAAGCTAGGGTTTATCAATGGAAGCTCTGAGCCCCCAGAATCCACTTCACCAACCTACGATGCATGGCATGCTACTGATCAGCTGGTCATGTCTTGGATACTTAACTCCATGGAGCCAAAACTGTTTGAGCTTTTTAGCTACTCAGAGTCTTCCTTTATGGGAGTCTGTCAAAGACGTGTATGGCAACCAAAACAACTCAGTTAGCATCTTTCAACTGAAGAAAAGTGTGGCTAGTTTAAAGCAAGGTGATCACTCATTTGTTCAACATCTTGGAAGTATGAAATCTATGTGGAATGAACTCGATATGTATCGTCCACACACAACTGATTCCGTTGTGCTACTGAAGAGGGCTGATGAAGACAAGGTGTTTCAACTCTTAGCAAGCTTGGGAGCGGAGTATGAAGACCTGTGTAGTCACTTGTTAATGACTTAAGAGTTGCCCTTCTTTACTAGTGTGTGTCATGCAATTCAGAGAAAGGAAACTCGACGAAGAGTGATGAACGTTGAGTCCAAATCCAACTCTGAGGCTAGGGTTTTCACGACAAATCACAAAGCAACTGGTGATAGGGTGCTTGGCAAGAAAGTAGATTGGAAATGTTCTTATTGCAACGTGAAGGGACATTTGAGAGAACAATGTTGGATTCTTTATCCAGAGTTAAAGCCTAAGTTTGATAGGGAAGGCAGGATGATCAAAGATGGGAAGGGATGAGTCACTCTAAAAACATTTCATTCAGCTTGTTCATCAACTGATAGGATGACTAATTTCTCAACAAATCATGTGTCCTTGATCAACGAGTTTGCTGCTTTTCTTCAAAAGAAGCAAGGAAGCACTGAACCTGATGAAATGACACCTGAAAACCCTATTGCAATGCTAGGGAAATTTGTTGGATTCTTGGCTGATTCGGAGAACACATCGAAAGGCAATATTCCAAGTATTATCAGTGTCATTTCCACTGCTTTTAATGCAAATGTTACACATGATTTTTGGATTATTGACTCTGGTGTCACTGATCATATAACTAATAAACCCTCTAGTCTCCACGATTTTCAAAGAACTATTGATCCAATTCATGTATCTATTGCAAATGGGAAATGGGAACCTATTCTAGGGAAAGGAAATATTAGATTGCTAAGTGAGCATACTGATTCTACTACTCTCTATGTACCTTCTTTTCCTTTTCAGCTTTTGTCAATAGGAAAAATCACAAAAACCTTAGACTGTCTTGCCATATTTTCCCCTCACAATGTTATGTTTTAGGACCGAGTTACTCAGAAGAAGATTGGTGAAGGGTTCTTCTTGAATGGACTCTACCATCTTTCAAAGAAGTCCAATTTTGTCAAAAAGCTTAGTGTCAACTTAAGACAAGTTCAGGAACACAAACTCTGGCATCAACGCCTTGCCCATCCCTCAGAACATGTGATGACCAAGTTGTTTCCCTTTTTTTTGTAAAAACACATTGGAGTGTGAAACTTGTCAAATGTTAAAAGCCACTAGACTTCATTTTCTTTCTTCTAATTCTAGAACTAGTAAACTTTTTGAGCTTGTTCACTCAGATATTTAGGGTCCTTCTCGTGTAGAATCCTTTGATGGGTATAGATATTATGTTACATTTATTGATGACTATTCTAGAGTAACCTGGTTGTATCTTTTAAAACTTAAAAGTGATTTGTTTGATGCTTTTAAGGATTTTCACAACCTAATCACCAACCAATTTTCATCTAAGTTATATATGTTAAGATCAGATAATGGTACCGAGTACACTTCTAATAACATGAGTAATTACTTGAGCAATCATGGTATTTTGCATCAAACTAGCTGTGTTGGTACACCACAACAAAATGGTGTGGCAGAGAGAAAGAATCGAGACTTATTGGAGTAGACTCGATCACTTATGATCCAAATGAATGTTCCTAAGAAATTTTGGTCTCAAGCCCTACTCACCGCCACGTACATCATTAATAGACTGCCAACTTGGGTGTTGAATACTAAATGTCCTTTTGAAGTCATGAAGGGCAGGCTTATAGACTTGTCTCACCTCAGGACCTTTGGTTGTATTTGTTATGTACGCACTCAAGCTCTCCATCGTGACAAACTCGACCATCGAGCTGTCAAATGTGTGTTTATGGGATACACTAGTTCTCAAAAGGGTTACACAGTGTACAACCCTAACACGAGGAAGCTGGTAGTCTCTAGAGATGTGTGATTTGATGAATATTCACCTTATTTCCACAAAGGGTTGGAGACTAATGCTAATATGGAAGATCTTATGGACCTATTTCCACTACCTATTCCAGCAGAAATTCATGAAGTCACTCATGCTCAAATCAGCACTGATAATTCTCAACTCACTGAGAGTGTAAATGATGCAGTGCCAAGCTTCTCTGGACTATCAGAAGCTCAACCAAATCAGCAAGCTATAAGTGTACCAAGAAGAAATCCTACACGAGATAGACATCCACCAGTGAGGTTACAAGAGTATGTTACTTACACTACAAGGCATCTTATCTCTGCAGCCATTTCTTATCACATATTCTCATCTTCTCATACTTCTTTCCTTAACAAATTGTCCCACACTTTCGAACCAAGGAATTTTCATGAAGCCACATGCATGCCTGAGTGGCAAAATGCTATGACTAAATAGCTTCAAGCTCTGAATGACAACCAGACATAGAGTGTGGTGGATCTTCCAAATGGCAAGAAGGTCGTGGGAAGTAGGTGGATATATAAGACCCAATTCAACTCCAATGGAAGCATTGAAAGACACAAGGCACGGTTTGTAGCTCAAGGCTTTACTCAAACCTATGGCATTGACTATAAGGAGACCTTTGCTCTTATTGCCAAAATGAACACATTAAGGGTATTGTTGTATGTGGCAGTAAATAATGCATGGCCCTTATTCCAAATGGATGTGAAGATTGCATTTCTTCATGGGGATCTTGAAGAAGAAGGGTACATGAAGTTACCTCCTGGTCATCCAAGAGAAAATGAACCCAACAAGGTCTACAAACTTCACAAAGCCATATAAGGTCTCAAACAGTCATCTCGAGCTTGGTATTCGAAGCTTAGTTCAGTCATTAAAGCTGCAGGGTTCAAAATGAGTCATGTTGACTCTTCTTTGTTTGTTCGAAGTGGTATTGCTGACAAATTGGTTGTGCTTATATATGTTGACGACCTAATTATTATAGGTGACAATATAAGTGAAATCAAGACGCTTAAGCAGTCACTTCACCAAAAATTTGCCATTAAAGACTTAGGGCCCTTGAAATACTTTCTTGGAATTGAGGTGGCTACCTCTTCAAAGGGATTGTTCTTGAATCAAAGAAAGTATGTTCTCAATCTTCTAGATAAAGCTAACATGATGGAAAGTAAACTAGCTCGGACACCCCTAGCTAGCAAACTTCAGTGGCATGAACGGACCCTAGTGTTTATCAGCGAATGGTTGGGAAAATTATTTATCTCACCATTACTAGGCCTGATATCTCATATTCAGTTAGCCTAGCCAGTCAGTTCATGCACTCTCCTACTCTAGTTCACTGGGAAATCATCAAAAGAATACTTCGATATCTCAAGGGCTCAGTAGGAAGGGGGATAATTATGAAGAACAACAGATCAAATCACATCTTGGCTTACACAGATGCTGACTGGGCTGGAAATGCCTTTGATCGAAAATCCATAACAGGTTTTTGCAAACATTTGTTGGAGGGAACCTTGTCACTTGGAAGAGCAAGAAACAAACTGTTATTGCTCGATCTAGTGCTGAAGCTGAGTATAGGGCTATGGCAACAACAGCCTATGAACTCATATGGTTGAAATGTCTTCTTTCCGAGCTCGGATTCAGAAGCATGGCACCTATGTCCTTGTATTGTGATAACCAAGCTGCCGTGCACATTGCCTCCAATCCAGTATTCCATGAAAGGACCAAACATATTGAAGTTGACTGCCATTATATTCGTGCTCAAGTTCAATCTAAGGTGATAGACACCGTGTTCACACGCAGCCACGATCAACTTGCTGATTTATTTACAAAAACACTAGACTCTACTCAGTTTCAGCGTTTGTTGTGCAAGCTTGGATCAATCAATCATCTTGATCCAGCTTGAGGGGGTGTATTGAAACCGGTTTGTATGGATGGGTTGTATGTGTGGGTTGTCATCCTCACTTTAGCTAATTCATAGGCTAAAGTGATGGTCTTAACCCTACCTTCATCACTTTCCATAGCTTGTCATTCACCTTACCTTCCTTTTGTCAACCTTTCTTAGTTGCTTGTAAAAGCTTCTTTACTTGTGTTGATGCACAAAATCAGTGAGGACTTTGGTACAACAGAAAGTGTTAAGTTTGTGACCTTCGCTAAATTGTTTCGGTCACTACTGTGGATAAGTATGTAAACGGATAGAGACAAGGAAGCAAACACAAGATGTACGTGGTTCACCCAGATTGGCCACATCTACGGAGTATAGGAGTTCTCATTAATTGTGAAGGGTTTACACAAGTACATAGGTTCAAGCTCTCCTTTAGTGAGTACTAGTGAATGATTTAGTACAAATGAGATTAGGAAATATTGTGGGAGAATGATCTCCTTTTATAGAAGAGAGTTTCTAGCTTTGTTCTGACATTGACACGTGTCGTGTTGTGATTGGCTTCTGATGTTGACACATGTTACGCTATGATTGGCTTCTGATGTCGACACGTGTCACACTGTGATTGGCCACCTAGTTGGAGGGAAACTCTTCTGGGTCCTTGACGGTATAACGTTGACCGGTGCTCAATAGTTTCGGGATTGGTCAAGTATGGTACCAACAACTTGTAATTTGTTTTTTGCTTTTCCACTTGTTAGGGCAGATTTTAGGGATTGTGTTTTTGCTTTTCCACTTGTTAGGGCAGATTTTAGGGATTGTGTTTGTGTAGTTATCCTACAATCTATTGTAGCTTTCTTTTGGCTATCTATAAGAGTTGCCTTCACTCTCTTGTAATCTTCATAATGAAATATACAACAAATATTGAAACCAAAACTCAACACTCTCGCAGTCAAAATATTGAGCATATAGATCTTTACGGCTACACAAAATTGGTTTGAATTCCTTCCTATTTTAAAGATCTTGACAAGCTTAGGTGTCTGAATCTGGGATGGTGCACAAGTCTAGATTTTTTACCAGAGCTCCCAGTGCTACGTTGTCTTCAAGCAGAGGGCTGCACTTCACTGAAGACAGTTTCCAGTTCAAGAAATTCACTCACACAAGCTTGGGATAAATATGAATTGTTTCGAGGGCGTTTTCATTTTGCTGTGTGCAAAAACTTCAATGAAAATGCAAGGACCAATATAATGGTGAACGCACAGTTGAGAATTATGCGAGTGGCAACTGCGCCAGTGACAGTTTCCAGTTCAAGAAATTTACTCACGCAAGCTTGGGATAAATATGAATTGTTTCGAGGGCGTTTTCCTGCTGATCACCAAAACTTGGATGAAAATGTAAGAATTACGGCAGTTGACATGGCTGAATTGATCTTTAAAAAGAAATTGACACGGTATCTCTCTCACACGCACGCACGTGCACACACACACACACGCACACTTTCGTATCTCCCTTGTGCCATTTTTTCACGTGTTGAATAATTTGTTTCATGTCCATGCATCGATGTTACAGAAATCTCTGATGAGACTTTAGTTAGCACTATATGTGTGGGAAATCAAATTCCAAATGGTTCTGCCATCAAAATAAGGGATCTTCGATAACTATCAAGCTTCCTCCAGATTGGTATGGTACAGATTTTTTGGGTTTTGCTTTCTCAATTGTTGTCACTGACTATGTGAAGATTGAATGCAAGTGCAATTTCAAAACTAATAGTGGCGAAAGTCATGAAATCATTTATCCTTCCGTTATTCCTTTTAATAAAAGAGAGGGAAGGCTTTCTGATTTTCATTTCAGTCACATATTTGTGTGGTATAGTGCGTTTGCACTTGGAGAGGGAGCAAATTTAAATCTCTCCACTTCTTTTTACAAACTTGTTACTGAGGCCTGTTTTGAGTTCAACGCTGTGAAACATTATTTTTCTCATGAAATAGCCGTTCAGAGAATGGTGACAAAGTGTGGGATCTGCCTGCTGTATGCCCAAGATGTTGAGACCATCAAGTTGGGAGGAACTACAAGTTGAAGTAGGTAAAAAAATAGATATTAGAAATGAAAAATGAAGAATTTGAGCTCTTCTGATTGTTTGTATTCTAATCTTGAGCTGTTTGTGAGCCTTGTGGCCAAGGGATTCCTTGTTTTAGTCTTTGTTGTTGTAACGCTTTGGCTCCAAGTAATTTTGGAAACTTGTGTTGGTCTGTAAGTTAGGTGTAATTTGTTTAGGATCACAAAATATTTTGGGGTGTGCTATCCACACACCTCCTTTTACTTCTCCCACACCCCTTGTTAATTTATGTCCTTTTATCTTCTTTAATTCATCCGATCTGACGGCCGAAAATTAAAAGGGTGTGAGAGAAGTAAAAAATGATGTGTGGATATCACACCTCAATATTTTTAATATTAGGATCGTTAATTAGCGTTTTGTTCTTTTAAGGATATATATGTCGGATTGTAGACAAGTGTATGTTGCTATTTCATAAAGGCTCTCGTTAACCTGCCAGTGGAAGAAAAAGAATTAAGTCATGCAGTGTCCCGTAGTCAGTCCTTGATTGATCTCCAGGTTCTGGTTCTGCCTAATCTGGTAATAGAAGCACTTCTGCCATCTCAACGTAAATTCGCATATCAATGAATACTAGCATCTTGTGACACACGTTTGCTTTGCGTGTGACAATTGGCCATTGTATGTTAAATTAAAGCTTTTTTTTTTTATGATTTTTCACAAAGTAAATTAAGAAATTCAAGTTTTTTCTATTTATATATTTTTTTATTAAAAATATTTTTGAAATAAATTAGAAGTTGAACACAAACCACTTTGTTTTTTTTATTCTTTCTAAAGTTTAAAATTTAAATTCATTCAAAATTAATGTGTGTTGAATTATTTTAACTCCTTTTAATTGAATTGTAATTTTAAAATTCTTAAAAGGCAATTTATCGTATTTTGAATGTTTTATGCTTCCCTTAGCAAGTGGTATTGAACTTGGAGAAAAAAAATTAATTTTTTATTGACCTTTTTCCTTTTTACAAAATTAACATTATGCACACTCTTACTTGTACGTGAGGCATTTCTTTAATCACGCGCTATATGCAACTCACAAATTTTATATATATATAGGCCCTTTATGTAAAGGGATTCTTATTTTTTTTTCAAAAAATGAGGACTAGGTGTGGGGTTCACTCCATATTGAACTTCAACGATCCGAACTGTCTAGTTTGTATGTCTTATTCATAGATCATCTTTAAAAAAATCAATTCAATCCAAAATCATTGTCCTACTTAATTATCAAGATAAATTTCATTGTTTCTTATATAACAAAGTATTCATTAATTTTTTTTAAACTCAATTAGATGTCTTAAATATTTCCAATTTCGCTAATATTTTGCAACGATGATCTATGAGGTACAACTTGATAAAAATAGATGGTTCATATCGTTAAATTTGATGTCATGTGAAGAGAGAAATTTTAATAGTAGAGATCAATGAAGAGAGAAAATTTAGCAAGTGGTATTGAACTTAGTTGGAGAAATAAAAAAGAAATATTTTCATTGACCTTTGTTTTTTAAAGAATTATTGACTTTGGTTGGTGAGGAGAATTATTTTAATTGACTTATGCTAGAAAGTAAAATGTTCATTGACCATACTAAAATATGAAGTTATATTTATCGAACTAAATTCAATCTCCTATGTTATGTTTAGGGGCCAATTTAAGACTAATGGTGGATCCAACTATCACACCCTGATCCCAAGATACGTCCAAAATCGACATGTAACTATAGGACAGTGTTGTGAAGTCTAAACTTGTAATTATGTACTGCACATACTCTCTTTAGATATTTGTTCTTTAGATTAGACTTTAGGATACTTAGTATTGAAGTTTGAGTTATTGAAGATCAAAGTACATATGATGTTGCCTCATCACAAGTAAGGTTTGTACGTTCACATGCATTTCACGTTTAGATTACTTATGCATTCTAACTAGTGAAGTTCTCCCGTCAGAATTGCTCACTGTTTTCATGCAAGCTAGGCATGCAATTTAAGGCAACCCACATGAGCTGACTGACACCTTTTATATTGGATTAAGCTTTTCACCATTGATAAAACCCCACACTTAACGGATTAGGTAGGTGGTAATTACCAAGTTGGGAACAGTATCAGTGTCGTTAGAGTGGGCCCTCCCTGGGCACGTCAATCTAAAATTCCTACATGGTATCAGAGCCAGGTTACAAGCCTATGCAAGGCAAAGTGTTTATCACCAGGAAGTGTGGCCTTGGAAACAAGCATGGACTCTTAACATAGAGCCGACCTATGAGTTCTTAAGAAACACCTCTTGAAAGGATTGAAAACATGTCTCATATAGCTGTATCGAGTAGTGCTGATCTTCAAGCACTAATGTTCAATAGAGAAAACTTTGATTTTTGACAAATCAAGATGAAGATGATATTCTGGTCACACGAACTATGGGATACAGTCGAAAAAGGTTTTTCTACTCTAGCGAAGAAGGAGGATGAACTCATCGCAGCAAAGAGCAAGCTACTGAGAGAAAATATTATCAAAGATGCAAAGGCGTTTGGCATTATTCGAGGGTGGTTTCCGATCAATTTTTTCCGAGAATCACCATCCAAGAGACTGCAAATTTAGCATGGAATGTGCTGAAACAAGAGTTTATAGGAGATAAATAGGTGAGATCTGTGAAACTCCAAGGCTTACGTCGTGATTTTGAATACACTATAATGGATGAAAATGAATCTTTCTTTGCATATCTAGTTAGATTGTTTGATTTAATCAGTTAAATGATGAGTTATGGTGAAGATATGAGTAATCAAAGAATTGCCCATAAATTTTTAATAAGTCTACCTAGGCCTTATGCTAGTATTGTGTCTGTGATTGAGAATACTAAGGACCTAGAGACAATTGATGCTTAAGATGTGGTAGCTATCTTAAAGAGGTATGAACAAAAAATTGATAGGCATGCTGATAATCAAACTGAGAAAGCTTTTGTTAGTCTCAATATTGCTCCTAAGCATAACAGGTACAATGGAAACCAAAACTTCAAGTCTTAGAAGAATTGGAAGTCAAAAGGTAAAAAGTGGGATAATAGGCCTGCAATCCAAGCTGGAAAAGCTGTTAGTACCTCTGATGGAGCAAAGAATCCTTGTAAGTAATGTTATAAGCTTCACTTTGGTGAGTGTTGGTTCAAGGATAAGCCTAGATGCCATATTTGCAATAAGTTGGATTGTCATGATAAGAATGAGAAAAGAATTCAACATGTTAATTTTGCAAATCAGGTTGATGAAACCCCCTACAATGTTTTATGCATGTAATAATGCATTGTGAAAAAATGTGAAGATATATGGTATATAGATAGTGGTTACAGTAACCATATGATAAGAAGAGAGGATTTGTTGGTTGACATTGATAAGAGTATAACTGTTAAGGTTGAAATTGGCACAGGGTAGCTTGTAGATGTAACTGGCAAGGGACATTTGTTGGTTGAGACCAAGTATGATATATCAGAGAAGTTATATTGGTTCATGGACTAAAGAAAAATATGTTAAGTGTAGGGCAAATGATAGAGGGTGGTCATTATTTAGTCTTTGATGGTACTGAAGTGTATCTATGATGACTACACATGTTCCAATCTCGTTATGAACATTCCTATGAAGGGTAATAAAAATTTTCCCTTGAAACTTTAACTAGTAATACAAATGACAATGAAAGTTAGTCTCTGTTAATCAACTGAGATATGGCATAAGAGGATGAGGCATTTGAACATGAATGCTTTGAAGCAGTTGCAGGATGGTATGCCAGAGTGGAAAGCTACAAACAATGTCTATGAGGGTTGTGCTCTTGGGAAACATTGCAGAGAAGCATTTCCAAGAAAAATAAACTGGAGAACTTCATTTTCATTAGAGTTAGTTCACACAGACATATGTGGTCTTATGCAAACATCAACCAAAGCTGGGAACAAATATTTTCTCACTTTCATTAATGATTTGGGATGGGTATATTTTCTGATAAATAAGTCAGAAACTTTCAGTGTGTTTAAAAAGTTTAAGTAATGTTGAACTGCAAAATGGAAACAAACTGAAGAGATTGAGAAATGACAAAGAGGGTGAATATACTTATCTTGAGTTTACTAAATTATGTGCAAGTTTTGGCTTAGAACTGTTGCCTACTCAGCCCAACAAAGTGGAGTGGCAGAGAGAAGAAATAGAACCATTGTAGAGATGGCTAAATGTCTGCTAATTGAAAAGGGTATCCCACTTTGAACTTTAGGCAGAAGCAGTCAATACTGCAGTCTACATTCTCAATAGAAGTCCAACTAAATCAATGGACATAATGAATCCATTTGAAGCCTACAGTGGGAGAAAGCCTGGAATTAAACACCTAAGAGTGTTTGGATCTTTGTGTTATGCTCAAGTTCCAAGTCAATTAAGACAGAAACTAGATGTGACTAGTTCCAAATGTATCTTTCTTAGATATGAAACTTGTGAAAAGGGTTATAGGCTCTATAATCTGGAAGCTGAGAAGATGATTGTCTCCAAAGATGTCATATTCAATGAAGATGCAAGTTGCGACTGGAATTCAAAGGTTGTGAAGGAAATGAATATTTCTGGAAATCATGAAATTCAATAGGTATATTGATATGAAGGGAGTACAAGTATGAATGAACATAAAGCTTATAGTACTACTAGCTTCTCACAAGATCAAAATGATCAAGTGAATGCAGGTTCAACTATTCAATCTCCTCAAGTTACTTGCACAAGTCAACATGATTTTGATCACACTGAGATTCAAATGTCTGAATGAGGCATATGAAAGATGCAACTTGTGCACAACTGAGCCTGAGTCTTTTGAGGAAGCAGCAAAAGATGAAGCCTGGAAGAAGGCAATGTCTATTAAGATATAGATGATTGAAAAGAACTCTACCTGGGATTAGACCTTTTGATAAGCCAGTTATTGGTGTTAAATGGGTTTATAAAACTAAATTAAATCTAGATGGTTCAGTGCAGAAGAATAAGGCAATATTAGTAGAAAAAGGCTATTCCCATAAGGCAGAAGTTGACTTCAAGAAGACTTTTGCACTTGTAGCAAGATTGGACACCATTAGAACATTAATTGCCTAGGCAACTAAAAAAGATTGTAAATTGTTCCAATTGGATGTCAAGTCTGCATGGAACTTTACATGAAGAAGTTTATGTTGATTAGCCATTGAGATTTGTTGTCAGGGGACAGGAAGATAAAGTCTTCAAATTGAAGAAGACATTATATGGCCTGAAACAAGCCTCTAGGGCTTGGTATGATGAGATTGACACTTACTTCAGTAAAGCTGGGTTTGAGAAGAGTCCAAGTGAGGCTACATTGTACATTAAGTCCAGTGATGCAGGGATTCTCATTGTGTTTCTGTATGTAGATGACATTATCTACACTAGCAGCTCATAAGCTATGATGCAGGAGTTCAAAATGGAGATGATGAATCAGTATGAAATGTCTAATTTAGGTTGGTACATCACTTTCTTGGTTTGGGGATTGTATAGACTGAGAATGGAATATTCATACATCAAAAGAAATATGCCAAGACACTGGTAGGAAGATTTGGTTTGAATGATTGCAAGGCAGTTAGCACACTTTTGGCAGTGAATGAGAAATTAAGTAAGGTTGATGGTAGTAAAAGGGTAGATGAAGGTCTATATAGGAAGATTGTGGGTAGCTTGTTGTATTTAATAGCTACATGACATGACTTGATGTATAAAGCTTTCTTACTTGCTCGATTTATGCATAGTCCAACTAGAAAACACTTGGGAACTACCAAAAGAGTATTGAGGTATGTTCAAGGGACTTTGGACTTTGGAATTCGGTATGTGAAAGGTAAAGCAACTATGTTGATAGGTTAATGTGATAGTAACTGGGTTGGGAATGAGGATGACATGAGGAGTACATCTAGATATGCATTTAGCTTTGGTTCAAGGGTGTGAAGCCGTGCAGTGTTGCACTATCCACTGCATAAGCTGAATATGTGAGTGCTACAAAAGCCACAGTACAAGAAATTTGGTTGAGGTTTATCCTAGCTGACTTTGGAGAAGAACAAGTTGAAGCAACACCTCTATTATGTGATAATAGATCAGCCATAGCATATCAAAGAATCCAGTTTTCCACCAGAAAACTAGACACATTAACATAAGGTATCATTTCATTCGAGAGGCAATTCAAGATGGAAAAATTGATCTGATAAACTGCAAAACAGAAGATCAATTGACTGACATATTTGCAAAGTCTTTGGCAAAGAATCGTTTTGAAGCTCTCAGAAAGGAACTTGGAGTGAAATCAGCTAAACATTTAGAAGAGAGTGTTGAATTATAAATGTACTTGCTAATTTTATGTAGTGAATAATCTAAGCCATTAGATCATAGTATAGTGGATATCTTAGATTAAATTGTAGTGAGTCATAATTCATGACAAGTGTAAGCATCCTATGCATTTAGTTATGGATGAATGGTTGAGATCAGTTTGTGTAATGATGTATGAGAGAGAGAGAGCTCTACTCTCTAACGGTAATATTCCTCACACCTTGTGAGAGAATCAATCCAAGAAGCATTCAAAAATATCTGTGAAAAATCTCTCTAAAACTTCTCGCTAGTTTTTCTTGTGATTGTTCTTCCTGAGATAGATTCTCATGTTCCTAAATTATCCATTGAATTCATATATTGGTAAATACATTCTAACATGGTATTAGGGCCAAGGTTACGGGCCTATGCAAGGCAAAGTGCTTGTCACCAGGAAGTGTAGCCTTGGACACAAATCTGGACTCTTTACATAGAGCCGACCTCTGAGTTCTTAATGAACACCTCCTGAAAGGATTGGAAATAAGTATGGAGTCGACCTCTGAGTTTCAATTGCCGATGTAGGGATCTCCACGTGTGAACCACTAAATGGGGTTCCACGTGGGGGAGGGGGCGTGTTGGCTTATGTGGGGAAAAAGAAAAGTAATGGGTTTAAATATGATTACACCACTCTAACTAATACCAAGGTCTTTTGTCATAAAACCCCACACGTGAGGGATTGGGTAAGTTGTAATTACCAAGTTGGGGACAATATCAGTGTCTTTAGAGTGAACCCCAACGGGCCTGTCGATCTAAAATTCCTACAGCTTCCTCCAGATTGGTCTGGTACTGATTTCTTGGGTTTCGCTCTATCTCTTGCTGCTGAATTCGACCTCTCTATGACATGACATATTATCCCAACAGACCCGTAACAAGGTTGAAGGTGGAAAAGTGTGGGATCTGCTTCTTGTATGCTCAAGATGCTGAAATCGTCAAGTTAGAGGGAACCAACAGTTGAAGCACAGAAAAGAAAAAAATTAGAAGTACAAGATTTAAGGCGCAAGATGAAGCGAATGTGGTAGGGGACTAGTTCAAGCCTTGTCTTATTGTTTATAATTGTGGCTGTTAAAACTTTGAATAAATTCCTTACTTCTGAATTCATCTCCTTAGTTATAGTTCCTTGTATATCAAGTAAATGTTCATTATAATTATCGTATACATGTACAGTAGGGATTTGATGTAACCTTAGTATATAAGGAATGTCTGCCCTAGTTCTAGTCTTTCTTGTTTTAATCCTATGGCTTTCGAAACTCAATTATATTGCCATTGAATTAAATTGAAGGTCGTACGTAGTTGATATTAATAATTGGACTTCACACTTCTACAAACTAGGTAATTTCCTTCATTTTAATCAACTATTAAATTGTTACAAGTCCAAAGAGGAAACATACCAAATGGTGCACCTTTTATATTTTGTTTTTGAAGTGGCTGTCAAAGTTGGATGGAACCATGAAGCTGAAAAATAGTCTCGGTCTTGAATTTAGCGAGTTATCCTATCCAATCTAGTTCTAAGCAGGTCATAATTGTTCGTCGAACTATTTGATTGACTTTCTTGCATGAAACAGATGCTAGAGGCAGATAAGTTGAATCCTCATGCTATCACGATGATAAATTTTTCTTCCCATTTGCAAACAACTAGGAACCCTATTTGAGGGCGAATCAAGCAACGGCTATGCCATTAGACGAGGGTTTCCGCTCATCATATATTAATTTGTATGGTGGTGCAACAACGGATATTTGGTCAGCTAATTGAAAAGAACTTGATAACATAGAACTCGCATAATTTGTAAGTTGTGCAACAATGGATTCTAGTGCTTTAAAATTTACCGGATGATTTCCACACACCATTTTTAACTTTTTTTGTCAACAGATTGAATAAATCAAACAAAAAGAACAAACAATATTAAACAGGAGTGTATAAGAGAATCTTCAAATGAGATATCAAATTTTAAACATAAAATTTAAATTTGACAGTCTATATGGCACTTTGACATCTTTTAAAGTTTGCTCTCCACTCGATATGTCAATTTAAACTTTTTTTTTTTTTTACTTAAGAAAGAAATCAATTAAAACGAGAAACCTAGCGAACAACCATTATTATTGCAATCAAATGAAGGAGCAGGTAGTATGCAAAGGAAGGGTACGATCCCATTATACATATTAGAAAGAGATAAGCCTACATTAGTCATAGTATCTGCCACAAAATTCGCTTCACGATAAATATGTTTCCAGGTCATGAAAAAAAGGAGGACGCCAACCAACGAATATCTGCAACATGTCTCAAATTCTCCAAGGGACACCACACCTCCCTTCTATGGCGTCTATAACTATATTAGAGTCTCCCTCCACTGAGATTTTAGTGAAACCTTTTGATTTGCAAGCTTAAGAACATCTATGAGCGCCAACACTTCAGCCACTGTTATTGTACAATCACCTAAACAAGCTCCAGCAATGATAATGTTGCAATTTGGTTTAAGTTTTCTTATTTATTTCATATATTGAATGTACAAGGATACACATATATATATATGAGAAGACGGACTAGTTACAACCAACTATCTTTAGACCATACTCTTACACCAAATACTAGTGACCGGCCATGCTCCTTAATTGGAGGAAACCAACTACAAGTAAGGAGTGATTTACACTTTTCTGTCAAGGATAGAACAGCAGCCATGCTACAACTAGGCAACTAAAGTTGACAAAGAAATGCTTTGATTTCCAGATTACATAATCTACAAAATATGTTTAGGGTTAGTGAGGAACTCTCAATACTCCCCCTCAAGCTGGATCGAGTAATATAGTCGAGCCAAGCTTGCTTAGAAGACGCTGAAAATGTGCAGATGATACTGCCTTAGTGAACACATCAGCCAATTAATCATAAATGCGAGTGAAGATGGTTTGAATGAGTTGTGACTAAACTTAAGCCCTGATGAAGTGACAATCAACTGCAATATGCTTGGTCATTTCATGAAAAACTGGGTTTGCAGCAATGTGCATGGCTGCCTGATTATCACACATGAGAGACATAAGAGTTGTACTCAAGAACCCTAGGTCAAGCAAGATACCTTTTAGCCAAATCAATTCACAGGCAGTAGCAGCCATGGCGCGGTACTCAGCTTTAGCACTAGAGCGAGCAATGACTTGTTGTTTTTTACTTTTCCAAGTAACCATGTTGCCTCCAACAAATGTGCAATAATCGGTGGTGGATTTTCTGTCAATTACATTGTTTGCCCAGTCAGCATCAGTGTATGCATGAATCTTGGTTGAATGATTGTTACGCATAAGAATACCCATATCGATGGACCCTTTGAGATAGCAAAGGATCATTTTTAACAATATTGAGATGTTCAACTATAGGTGCATGCATGAATTGACTGACCAAGCTGACAGCAAAAGTAATGTCTGGATGAGTAATGGTAAGATATTAGCTTACCAACCAATCTTTGATAATATGTGACATTCTTAAGTGCTTCGCCATCTATGGTAAGCTTGAGTTTACTGTCAAGTGGGGTGGCAACTGGCTTGCAATCAGTGAACTTAGCTTTCTCGAGTAGATCCATGACAGATTTGCGTTGGTTTAAAAACAAACCTCGTCGTGAGGTCGCCATCTCGATGCCAAGAAAATACTTCAACTTCCCAAGATCCTTGATGGCAAAGGTTTGATGTAGGGATACCAAACTCTTAGTGATTGTTTTAAACCGTAGATAACCTTGTGCAGTTTGCACACCACACCATCTTTTTCTGGAGAGTATCCTAGGGGAATTTGCATGTATACTTCCTCTCGAAGCTTTCTATAAAGGAAAGTATTTTTAACATCCATTTGATATAACAACTAACCACGGTTGACAACAACAGAAAGTAACACACGTACTGTGTTCATTTTTGCTACTGGAGCAAAGGTTTCCTTGTAATCAACCCCAAAGGTTTGGGTGAAACCACGAGCAACAAGCCTAACTTTGTGTCTCTCTATTGAGCCATCATACTTGAGTTTAGTTTTGTAAACCCAACGACTCTTACCTGCCTTCTTTCTTGGAGGTAATTGAACAATACTCCAAGTACAATTCTCCTCCAAGGCTTGAAGTTCTTCAGACATGGTTTTCCTCCAGTGAGGGATGAGATTGGCTTCTTGAAAGGTGTTAGGCTCTACAAGTGTTGAGACTTCAGTAAGAAAGGCAATATGGGAGTTTGAAAAACTATGATTACTTATTACTTCAGAAATGGGATATCTAGAAGCATAAGTAACATAGTCTACAAACTTGGTAGGGGCCATCCTTTCTCGAGGTGGATTCCTCCTCACATCTTGAGAAGGTTGGTGAGTGAAGAATTGAGATGTAGCCTCGAGATCATTATTTTCTTGTGAGTTGGATTGAGATTGAGCTTCATGACTGCCACTACCTTGTACGGGGTCTTCATGAATCAAGGGCTCAGTGTAGATAGGCAATGGAAACAAATCACACAGAAGCTCCCCCTCACATGAAGTAGGATCCCTTTTAAAGGATGAAGTTTCTTCCTTAAAGCGAACATCTATGGATACAACACACTTGTTAGTGATAGGATTAAAACATTTATATCCCTTTTGAGTGGAGGAGTATCCCAAGAACACACATTTCATAGCCCTAGCATCCAATTTGTCATGATGTTGAGTTTGCACATGTACAAAACAAGTGTAACTGAAAACTTTCAAGTGTGACAAATTAATTGGCTTGTCTTTAAGGGTTTCATATGGTGATTTGAAACCTAGAACTTGACTGGGAAGCCTATTGATCAAATAGGTGGTTGTAAGGATTGCATATAACCAAATATTTTTAGGGACATTCATATGCAACATTAGTGCCCGAGTCTTCTCAAGTAGGTCTCTATTCTTCCTCTCAACTATCCCATTTTTCTGTGGGGTTCCCACACAACTTGTTTGGTGAATAATGCCTTGTGAACTCAAGTATTGAGTCATGATATTTGTGAAAAACATGTTCATTTAAGCAACATTTATAGCATGCAATTAACAATTAAAATGCGGAATCATGCTTGCATGCACTTAAAACAAAACATTAACCATGAAATTCAAAGCCTAGTAGATTGGTGAACCAAGACTCAACTCAAATCAAAGTGAGTTGAGAAATTTATACCTTTGTAGATTCCTCTTTGCATAAGCAAAGGCTAATCACCCAAGGAGAGGGCCTTCATTCCTTGCTTCTTAGATCCATGGATTTGGATGGATGAAATGGTTCTCCAAGTTCCCAAAATTGAGAACCTCTAAGTCTCTTCACAAAGGTTAGATTGGAGAAGAAATGAGTGACCTTGGAGGAGTTGGATTGCTAGCTAATCCCTCCAAGGGGGCCGGCCTCTTTAGAGAGAAAATGAGAGACATGTTCTCTCCAATTTTCTCCAAAAGAAAACCCTAAATGAATTTTGGCTATAAAGTCATATTTATACCTTAATTCATTGGAGTGGCAAACTTGTAAATAAGTCCAAAACCCACTCCATCTCTAAATGGCCGGCCTTAAGGGTTTCATTGGGCTTTTAAGGCCTTTGTGAATTATTAGTCATTAAGTTGTCATACAACTTAAGTCAATGGGCTTGACGTTCGAAGCCCATTGGGCCTTGAGGCCCATTACTAAACCCGTGGTCTTTAACGAACTTATTCGTTTGATTAATTAACATATTAATTAATCCTTGCCATAAATAATTAAACCATTTAATTATTCTTACTCATCTCCATTGTTTCTTCAATCTCCACCTTACACGGTGTACGATCCATTAGGTTCCTTTTAGCGAGGTAGTGGGCGATTAAAACCATTTCAATCGATTGTGAATTGAAACTTACTTTCAATTCTCCCTTTAGTGATTATACACGTTTGGGGCTTCCATAAACCATGAGTGACACCTAGCAGCATATCATGGTTACCCAAGCTAATCAGAAGAGGCGGAGAACCTATTCAGTTTAGGATTACAAATGCAATACGGTCTTTCTCTAATACAATACTCTTGACCACATTGTTTGGTTTGATAGTTTATTCATGTCTACTATCCAATGTGATTCGTGTGCTTATATGATTACTTTGAATGTGATTTGGAACGCCTCTCACTCATACTCTGGCCATAGATTCTTAGTCATATCATAGAGTATTCTCCCTCAAACAGTTTGAAGGTTAGAGATCCCTTGTTGCGCATTCACTTGCCTTCATGGCTAAGTGTCTTAACCCTAACTATGTCGTGGACACCCTCCTGATGGAGTGACTTTGACATAGTCAAAGATTAAGGACTTAACCACAAGACAACTATGATGCCTCAGGTCAAATGACTACTTTGCATTATCCCAACCATGAGTTCTCATGTGACATGAGTATGAGAACTCCTCGTTGATCGTGTTCAGTGGACTCATTCTCTATTGAGCACCTACGTACTTGTCTTGAAGTCACACACACCAATGACTCGAGACTAGTCACTCTCCCTGAGAGAAGACACAGCACGTACTGATCTTAACGGATTGTCAATGCCCAATTGGCAATCCTATGATCAGGAACGTTTAGGATGTGTCTACGAAAGAATGGTCTCATGAATCTAACTTCTTTAGATTGCATTCTCCCAATCACATATTCCTTGGACTTTATCGTTTAAGCATATAACATTTATATGAGACGGCTTAAACAATAATCTTTGCCCTTGATATTAAACTAGATTAGTTTAACATGTGAAATGTCCGTAAAGTATCATCCTATGATTGGTTTTAGCGCACATTTCCAACAATCTCCCACTTGCACTAAAGCCAATCAGCTTGGTCATCAGTGATGATACCTCTTTTGTAGTCATTTCAAAAATGGCTGAGTAGTAGGCCTAGGCAATGGATATCTATATGTTATCCATAGAAGCAACCTTGAGAATATTGACGTCACCATTATACATGATTCTCAATCATGTGGTTCTGTCTCTCATATGAGTTCAGATCTTGATGAGACCTTGATTCCCTGGCTTGAGCTATCGCCCCATTAGTGTCATAGTGTCAGTACACTAGATACACTTTCTGGTTGGAACCGAATAGAGAGTTCATAAATGAACTTTCCCATCCAAACAACATCGTTGTAAACTTCTATATATGGCAATATATTTTGCATTCATAATGGAACACACTAAAGTCATTACTTTAATGTTTCCATCCAAATATCTCTTTAGTCATAATAAAGAGATATATGTTTATCTCTTCATTCATAATGAAGAAACATTCAATGATGGATTAGATTCATAACTAATACATTTACGCTTCCATTACGTTACTCTAATTCTTCCTCATTCTTTGAGGAATCTATCCTTTAGTATTTCTTAAATACTTAATGACTCACTTGACAGTTGTCATGGTTCTGATCCTGGGCTTGCACTGATATCGTCTTGTACCGTTCTAGGTACAACTCATATCAATGTTTTTCATACAATATGAAATACATAAATCACCTTTCTGCTTACGCATAAAGGATTCTATTTACGCATTATTTCTTTTGAGAGTCAAAGAGTACGTTCTCTTTGAGAAGAGCAACTTCTTAGTCTCACTAGAGTTGTCCTTTTGATTGAAGTTCATCATCATATGAGAAACTTCCTATCATCTTTTGTCTATTATTAGGGCATGATATAATCCAATTATATCCTAAAATCTATCAATATAGATTTCCATCCCATGTATATAGACTATGTCCCCCATATACATTCTATCTTTATAGAATGTTTAAAGTCATAACTTTAACAAATGTTTAAAGTCATAACTTTAACGAAGAAGTATTCTTTCCATTTCCAAAAATTAATATATCATATATATATTCATATATATCATATATATATTTATATATACATACAAATTTAGGAATATGATTAACTCCCACTAATCTTTTGTAAACCTAGTAAACAAAAGATTCATTTACATCTTTATGAGAAATCAAACGATTTGACCTTTCTCTCATAAGACGCTTATAGCTCCCACTAGCTTGCTAAGATCCATGATGGATGGATCTCTACAACTTACATGTCTTGTGATTCATAGTTTTAGACATATATTATCAAGACTATCTTAATAATGGTTTCGGAAACCCATATTATGTCTAAACATTGAATCACCATTTAGTTGTAGCTAGCAATCTTCGAATTAATTGAAACTAAGACTACGTCAAAAAATGGTTCCTTCAAAGTCAACCATTCTCTTTGATTGTAGTCACCTTAAGCTACCAATTAGCTATGAAGGTTTCATTATTTCGAGTCAAATGGTACTTTACCATTTCCTTGAGTATATTTCGCATATATACTCAATGTAGTCATAAGGATTTTCATTCTTATTTCTTTCGAATTAAGAGGTGCAACTCTATGACATAGTCATAAAGTTCAAACCATTCTACTGAGACGGTTTATAAATCCTTCTTGACTACCTTGGAGCTTGTGGTATAGGAACTAGGTTGTTATATTTGTTGATTATCATCTTGTCTCTCAAAGAACCCATTCTTTGAGTTCTATCTCTCGTTCATTTGCTCTATCTTAGGCAAATCATATTGTAGGATTACAATGAACTACCCAACAAAACAACATTTGTTAGTTGGTTTATAGAAGTGATATCCAAAGGTTAATTTGAGGATATCCATAATATAATTCTCAAACAAATATTGTTTGTTAGCACACAACCCCTAATCTTAACATGATTAAGATTTGTCTTTCTTTCCAACTACATCCTATGGAGTCATGAAAATTTTGGAAGATCTTCTAATTGACAATCATATTGTTTTAGAAGTATATATCCTATATATGGGCAATTGATAACATTCAACGAACTAAATCTTATTCGAGTTCGTTCTTCTCTTAATGGAGAAATCCATTATCTTATGATGCTTCTTTCCTTGAGTATCTTTCAAGGAAACTTTTCTAAAGTGTTACCTTTCCTTGGATCAAATCTAAGGAGGTAAATACTTTAAACGTCTTACTCATCAACTTACATTTCTTGAATTCTTTGAAACATTTTGCAAAGTATTCGGACTTGTGTTTATTCAAAATAAACTATAGTTCAACCGAGAGTGATCTTCGGTGAATGTCATATAACATGAGTAGTATTATGTTGTGGACAAGTGCCACTAACATCTAAGTGAATTAACCTCAACAACTTTGTGATTCTTTCTTCTTTCCAAAAGAATAAAGATTCGAACATTTCGTCTCCATACAATTTTAATAAGAAGGTATTGGATCCGGATCTAACGATCCAAAGCATCCATCTATGACCAACTCATAATTTATGTTTTAGAGGTATCACAACTTTAGTTGGGATTAGTCACTACCTTGCAACCTTTTGGGTTTTAAGCATCGTTATATTCTAAACAGTTAACACTACCAAATCATCTCTACTATAGAGATAATCAATTAGATTACAATAATCTAATTATTTATTAATAAAGAACAAGGCTTTGTCAAACAAAACATTTATCCATTTAACATATGGAATTAAGTTCCTTATTCAATTGGAATGTAAAGACAATCTTTGTTTTTCCATTTTCTTTGGTAGTCCATATGAGGAAGTAAGTACTAACTGCTTTCGTAGATATCTATATTTTATTCACGTTTCGAATGTGAAGTACTTTCTCTTCTCTCAATAATCTTCTACTTCTTATTAGCCACATTTTTACAACGATTGTAAAACATAGTTACTAATACGGAATCAAGCATTCAAGTAGAAGAACCAACTGTTTTGAACTATTCAAGAACAATTTACAACACCTTCGAAAGGTGTGTTCTTGACATTTGCAAGCTATTTCTTGCAAATACCCCTTCCAATGTCCATCCTTTCATAAAGAAAGTTTGTTCCCTTAGAGTTATTTCGCTTTCTTCATTTGACTTCTCCTTTGACTACAATAGTCATGGTCCCTAAACTCCCACTATCTCTCTTGAAACTTATTTCAATTGTGTTATACACATCAAACAATTTGGAGAGCATGTGGTTATTGTTCACTATATAGTTTACAATAAACTTAGTGAACCATTTGGATAGGGACACAAAGGTGAAGTCCTTGCCCAGTTCCCGTCTCTAGAAGTGTTTTAACACTTCAACACTCAATGATTCAAAATCATCATAAGTCCATGTTGATGGACTATTTTTGTCAACCAACCATTATGTTCTAAACATAATTACAAGCTTTCAAGAGTTGTTCAAGGCAACTCTCATTTCTTCATACAACAATTTGTAAGTGAAGAATCATGGCACATAAAGTGTCCATGCCCTTGTGCTTTCTTCTAAAGTTCCTTGTTCATGTAACAAAGAAACAAGCACTAATGTTTGCGTTAACTAAGAGTTGTTCAAAGCAACTCCTATTTCTTCATACAACAAATTGTATTTGAAGAATTATGACATTAAAAGTGTTGTCCTCTTTATGATAGACTTTTTCTAACATATTCTTCTAATGATACATTATCAATTGGAAGATTGTGAAGATAAGACTACTTAGGTACATTTACAAGCCATTAAAGACAATCTATGGTTTTGTAGTACCAAGTCCGGAAACTAAAGCTTTCGGCTTTTATTTGTCAAGTGTTGGATAGCGTTTGCAAATATATTGGTAAATAAATACATAACGAATATAAATTGATTGATTTTAAGCCATTTGATCCGGGTCTTTAAATCAAATAGCACCACCCACTATTTTTGGCAAATTCCATATCCCTCATTGGAATTCGAGAGTTTTGGAGGAAACTCTTAGTAGGGTATGGGAGACTCACTATTACCAAGCCCACCTCAGAAGAAAATCATATTGGCTAGCGTTAATAATAATGAGAGAGTACGCTTACTCATTTGCATCTCTTGCAAGTACCCATCTAGTTTGGCCTCTAGAGAATGATGCCTCAGAAGAATATCATATTGGCACATTGCACTTAGTTAAGTTATTCCCACCATGCTAGTTAAAGTAGGGGTTCAAGAATGGCCTCAGAAGAATATCATATTGACCACACTCGTTGCCTACCTTTACTTCATCATATGTTTATAGGCTTCTCCTAAATGTAAGCACATACTTTGCAAACCCAGAACTGGACGAATACGGTGTATGAGTCACAAACGAACGGTGTATGAGTCACAAACGATTGAAGCCGACCTCGGTGGAAGACCACGAAAGAGTGTTCAAAGCACTCTCACGCTTATCAACTTAATAATGGTTTGGTTGAGGGTTTTTAGGTCTCATCACAAATAAATATTCATTTTAATCTTTATTAAAACAATTTTGGTCCTATTACAACTATTGGTCCATTTGATTGAATTTAGTTGTATATAATACTCCCACTATGCTTATAAAACAGTTTTTAAAGCAAGAGTATATGATACTACTAACATAAACTTTGCATTCATTGATGGACTATATAGTTGCCTTAGGGCCTTAGGATGACTATGAACCTTTGTTTAGATTCAACACGAGCCTAGTGTTGAATCTCGGTCTAGGGATGGTGATTGATTTTAGTTACGCGTTTAATCACATTAAGGCGTGTTGTCTTAGGGGCGTTGGACCCAACTACTTCATTTTCATGCATATCATATAAAGCAAGAAAGAAGTACTTCAAAGTAAAGATGAGATTATGCTCATTACAACATTTGAATAAAACAAATTACTTTAAAGTAAAGAAGAGCTTATGCTCTTTTACAACATTTGATCAAATCAAATTACAACCAAAATCTAATCTACACATTCCCATGGTTCAAACAAATTTGAAACGGCCTTTCACATAGCTCAATTATATTAGGCTTAGGTTCATAATCACCCTTTCTTTAATCAATTAACGCTTTAACCAATTAAACTTGAATGCAACATTTTCATTTGGTTTTTGTATCCATAAAATTGATTTAAATGGAGCTAAATAAAATGAAAATCCAATTCTCATTTAAAGAAACAAAACAATTTTGTTCTCTACCTAATTTGGGTCATCATGCAATAACCACAACTTTTTGGGCTATATTGCGAAAACACAAACTTTTGGGGTCACTTTGTAAAAACACAAAAGTCCACTACTTCATGTAATTACAACTAGAACCCAAAAATTTCAATAAATTCAAAACTTTATTAAAGGAGCAAAACAATTTGTCCTTTAGCGTTTTTAGGCCTTAACGTCAAAACGTAAACTTTCGGGTCAAAATACAAATACACAAAAGTATCAAAACTTTATGTAATTGCATAAAAGCCCCAAAAATACCCTATTTTAATAGGGTGGCCGGTTTTAGGGAGAAAAAAGGAGTGGAGATAAGTCCACAAAAATTTGGAAATTTTTCAACAAAGTCATAAAGCCTTGCAAGATATTTGTGACATGAATTCATGCAAGTGGTGTGTGTGAAAGGAAATTAATCCTTTCACACCCACCAATATTTCTTACACCTTTTAAATAAATATCTAACACTTTTAAATATAAGATAAATCATAAAACAAAGACTTTATGAAATAATCCAAAACTTTGAATCAAAACATCAAACCTTTTTGTTCTTGGCAAGAACATCAAGAACAATGAAGAACATCCATGAAAACCCATAAGAGTTCCATGAATGTTTTCAAGCAATAAAACACAAATTTTCACCATTCAAAATGGGGCTAACATCCTAGGGTACTTAGGGGTTCCAAAAGTCACTTTAAAACACTTTTAACAAGTCAAACAAGAACCCAAAAAATCACCCTTTGGATTTGGCCGAAAATCCCCAAAAACTTGGCACCAAATTTAAGCTCTAATATTCATGCTCATATGAACTACATCTACAACATTTGAGATGGCAAATTTTCTAACAAAATTTACATTCAAAGAAACAAGAATAAAGCTTGTAACATATTACAACTTTTAAATCAAAACTATGAAATACAAAACCCAAAAGGATTCACCAACTACTAGACCTAAGCTCTGATACCACTTGAAGGATGATTTGTGAAAAACATGTTCATTTAAGCCACATCTATAGCATGCAATTAACAATTAAAAGGCGGAATCATGCTTGCATGCACTTAAAACAAAACATTAACCATGAAATTCAAAGCCTAGTAGATTGGTGAACCAAGACTCAACTCAAATCAAAGTGAGTTGAGAAATTTATACCTTTGTAGATTCCTCTTTGCATAAGCAAAGGCTAATCACCCAAGGAGAGGGCCTTCATTCCTTGCTTCTTAGATCCATGGATTTGGATGGATGAAATGGTTCTCCAAGTTCCCAAAATTGAGAACCTCTAAGTCTCTTCACCAAGGTTAGATTGGAGAAGAAATGAGTGACCTTGGAGGAGTTGGATTGCTAGCTAATCCCTCCAAAGGGGCCGGCCTCTTTAGAGAGAAAATGAGAGACATGTTCTCTCCAATTTTCTCCAAAAGAAAACCCTAAATGAATTTTGGCTATAAAGTCATATTTATACCTTAATTCATTGGAGTGGCAAACTTGTAAATAAGTCCAAAACCCACTCCATCTCTAAATGACCGGCCTTAAGGGTTTCATTGGGCTTTTAAGGCCTTTGTGAATTATTAGTCATTAAGTTGTCATACAACTTAAGTCAATGGGCTTGACATTCGAAGCCCATTGGGCCTTGAGGCCCATTACTAAACTCGTGGTCTTTAACGAACTTATTCGTTTGATTAATTAACATATTAATTAATCCTTGCCATAAATAATTAAACCATTTAATTATTCTTGCTCATCTCCATTGTTTCTTCAATCTCTACCTTACACGATGTACGATCCATTAGGTTCCTTTTAGCGAGGTAGTGGGCAATTAAAACCATTTCAATCGATTGTGAATTGAAACTTACTTTCAATTCTCCCTTTAGTGATTATACACGTTTGGGGCTTCCACAAACCATGAGTGACACCTAGCAGCATATCATTGTTACCCAAGCTAATCAGAAGAGGCGGAGAACCTATTCAGTTTAGGATTACAAATGCAATACGGTCTTTCTCTAATACAATACTCTTGACCACATTGTTTGGTTTGATAGTTTATTCATGTCTACTATCCAATGTGATTTGTGTGCTTATATGATTACTTTGAATGTGATTTGGAACGCCTTCCTAAATCTCATTCATACTCTGGCCAGAGATTCTTAATCATATCATAGAGTATTCTCCCTCAAACAGTTTGAAGGTTAAAGATCCCTTGTTGCGCATTCACTTGCCTTCATGGCTAAGTGGCTTAACCCCAACTATGTCGTGGACACCCTCCTGATGGAGTGACTTTGACATAATCAAAGATTAAGGACTTAACCACAAGACAACTATGATGTCTCAGGTCAAATGACTACTTTGCATTATCCCAACCATGAGTTCTCATGTGACATGAGTATGAGAACTCTTCGTTGATCGTGTTCAGTGGACTCATTCTCTATTGAGCACCTACGCACTTGTCTTAATGTCACACACACCAATGACTCGAGACTAGTCACTCTCCCTGAGAGAAGACACAGCACGTACTGATCTTAACGGATTGTCAAAGCCCAATTGGCAATCATATGATCAGGAACGTTTAGGATGTGTCTACGAAAGAATGGTCTCATGAATCTAACTTCTTTAGATTGCATTCTCCCAATCACATATTCCTTGGACTTTATCGTTTAAGCATATAACATTTATATGAGACGGCTTAAACAATAATCTTTGCCCTTGATATTAAACTAGATTAGTTTAACATGTGAAATGTCCGTAAAGTATCATCATATGATTGGTTTTAGGGCACATTTCCAACAGGATAAGCTATACTTTAATGCCAATGTTGTTGATCCTAGGGGTTACTTGAGTTTGCTTGAAGAGCTTTAGGTAGATGGGGCTTCTTGAAAAAATAATACAAGCCATTTAGAAAAAAAAAAAAAAAAAAAAAAAAAAAACCTTCACCAATCATCTTCTTAGTGATACAATCCTGAAAAAATCACATTAGTTAGTGAGAAAATGGCAATGCATTTTAGAATGGAAGTGAGTTGCTCTATGGAAGTAATTTGAAAGGAAAAGATGGACCATATAAGGCACTAGACTCAAATATATTTTTCCTCTACTCATTACCGAGACAGTTTTTCCATTTGCAACTGACACTTGAGAAGGTTTTGGAAAATGATGAAAGACATGCAAGTTTGAGACTTTATTTGTCATATGAACAGTGGCACGTGAGTCAATCATCCAATAATCAAGTTCAATATTAGTTTGGAGTTCAGTTGAGAAAGAGCTTAAGATACCTGCAACTTCATCAGGAGGGATATAATCATGGTCAGCAAGGAACCCAGCAAACTGGCCAAGAAGTGTAGTGTGATTGTCACTCTCGACCTTGGGAGTTGGTACAACCCTCCATGTCCTTTGCTTTGAAGATATGTTGCACATTCATTTATAAGAGACAAGGGATTTGCAGTGAAGTCTACTGAACCATAGTTGAGTGAGCTCGAGGCATGGTTTGTAGTATGTTATGCTTTGTAAGGGGTTGTCTATGATGCTCGGGGAGTGAATGGCCTAACATTTTTATTGAACTTAAGTTTCAGCTCTAGATGTAGTTCCCAGCACTTTTCTTCCACATACCCTGTAGCATTGCAGTACTTGCACTTTAGATGTGGATACCTCACATTGTATGCCTTGTTGTCGGCTTGCAGTTCATAGCATACCCTTGAGTCTTAAGCGGTTTATAGCTTGACTCTTGGTTCATCACCCTTCTTCTTGCTTCTTCACGTTGCACGATAGCACAAACATTTTGAAACGATGGCAGCTCCATGATCATTAAAATGTGGCTTCTGAGATCTTCATACTCAGAGCTTAAGCTTCCTAGGAACTGATATATCTTATCTTCCTCAGCACGTTTGAGAAGAATAGATGGATCAGTGGTATGAGGAAGATATATATCCAACTCATTCCACATAGTTTTAAGGCTACCAAGGTGTTGAACAAAGTGTAGACATCGAAATTTTGGTAAAATAAATGTTGATCAATAATCAAAATTTCAACGTTCACGTGTCACATAAATTTTACACATAGCATGTGACTCAACGAAAAATCGAGAATCATCAAAAAAGTCATCAAATATGACACGTGTCAACACTTGGCAGAAATGATTTATTCATCTGATTATTTAAATCCAAATAAATCAAGTTTTGGAATTCTATAAATAGGAAGCCAAGGCATTCATTTTGGGACACCAATTGATAACCAATTCACCTCACACCAAAACCTTAAAGCTTTGAAACTCCAAAGCTCCCAAGCAAATTCTGAAGGATCAAGAAAGCTCTTTTCATTCTTTGTCAAATCCTCATTCAAGATCAAGCCCCAATGGCCTTTGAAGAACTTCCTCATTCAAGATCAAGCCTCGACGGCCCCTTGAAGAAAGTGTTCATCATTCATCATCCGTTCATCCCTAGATCAAGCCCCGACCGCCCATTTAGATCAACGACGTCAACAAATCCGCACAACTGTTTATCCTAAGATCAAGCCCCGATGGCCTTTGGATCAACAACCCAATCCACAAATCCACACATTACGAAGATCGAATCAGAGGCTAAATTTGTAGAAAAGATTGTAACCCCTAAATCATTAATACAAATATTATTTTGTACACGTGTTCTTGTCTCGTTCATCGCAGAAATTTCCGTGTTTACAAATTTGGCACGCCCAGTGGGACCTTTCTCTACCTCTCATCTCTATCTTTGAATCCGCAAAAAGCACAAATGGCATCAAAGAAGGCTCAAGTTGTTCTCCCAACCAATGTAAGGAACAAGAGCGTCATCACCGCAGGTGGTGTCACTTCGGGCGTCACAACTCGAAGTAAGGCAAGAGCTCTTTCTGCCACCTCTTTTACCCCTGCATCAACTCCGCCGAAGGAATAAGAGCATCCAATGCATGAACATGTGATCACCCTGGCCTCACTAAGGGCGCCAAGGGAGGAAAGCCTAAGCAAGTACTCTGGTTCCATGATTTCTAATGCCGACTCAAGCGGCAGCTCAGCCATGCAAGTCATGACCACTGAAGTAACTTCAATCGATGAGCAACTGGCTCATATGAATGAAGCGATCGCAAGGCTAACACGGATTGTGGATGAAAAAAATTCACAAATCGCTACACTCATTAACCAATTGGAGGCGCAGCGAAACGAGAAACCCGACCTAAAGGGTAATCCACTAAAGGGAGAAGCTGGCGAAGAAGATGAGCCCCCGGTGGAGAAAGTCGATGTGAAGCCGGAGCCAGACTAAGCAGTGGTACTCATGGGATTTCTTTCTATCCAGCAGCTGCAGGAGATGATCGCCAGCACCATCAAGGCACAGTACGAAGGAAGCTCACAGGACTCCGTACTATATTCAAAGCCTTACTCCAAGAAGATTGACATTTTGAAAATGCCGAAGGGTTATCAGCCGCCAAAATTCATGCAGTTCGATGGAAAGGGAAACCTGAAATAACATGTCGCCCATTTCATTGAAACCTGCAACAATGCTGGAACGGAGGGAGACTACCTCATCAAGCAGTTTGTGTGCTCGCTAAAAGGTAACGCATTTGACAGGTATATCGACCTTAACCTCAACCTCGAAGCTAGCACAACGAAGGCGAATCGAGCTCGACCTTAAAGACACGGCCGCAACACATACTACTACAATTGCGTTTGGATCTTTCGATCCCGTACCTCTCCAAGCAACACTTGAGCATTCCCGCCAATGCTCAAGCTGAACGGCACCTTCGGCATAACCATCACTGGGGGCAAGCGATCAAGATGCACATACCGATGATAAAGAAGGATGGACATTGGTGACCTACAAAAAAACAAGAAAACCAAAACCACAAGCCACTAGACCAAAGGTGGAACAAGTGAGAAAGCATCGTTGCCGCTGAAGGAAATTTTGTGAAAAACATGTTCATTTGAGCAACATTTATGGCATGCAATTAACAATTAAAGGCGGAATCATGCTTGTATGCACTCAAAACAAAACATTACCCATGAAATTCAAAGCCTAGTAGTTATGTGAACCAAGACTCAACTCAAGAACAAAGTGAGTTGAGAAATTTTATACCTTTGTTGATTTCTCTTTGCACAAGCAAAGGCTAATCACCCAAGGAGAGGGCATTCATTCCTTGCTTCTTAGCTCCATGGATTTCTTAGATAAGCATGGTTGAAAGGATTCTCCAAGTTCCCAAAGTTGAGAACCTCTAAGTCTCCACACCAAGGTAGGACTTGAAGAAGAGATGAGTGACCTAGAGGAAGTAAGATTGCTAACTAAAATCCTCTAAGGTGGCCGGCCTCTTAGAGAGAAAAGGGAGCTTGTGTTCTCATCTTTTTCTCCAAAAGAAACCCTAAGGATGAAATAGCTATAAAGTTGCTTTTATACCACCTCACAATGGAGTGGCAAACTTGCAATTAAGCCAAGTTCACTACCCCTCTCTATATTGCCGGCCATTAAGGGTTCATTGGGCTTTCAAGCTCTTTGTGGTTTCAAGTTGTCATACAACTTGAGTTAATGGGCTTGACATTCAAATCCCATTGGACCTTGTGGCCCAAAACTAACCCGAGGTCTATAACGAACTTATTCGTTTGATTAATTAACATATTAATTAATCCTAGCCATAAATAATTAAACCATTTAATTATCCTTACTCATCTCTGTTGTTTCTTCAATCTCTACCTTACACTATGTACGATCCATTAGGTTCCTTTTAGCGAGGCAGTGGGCGATTAGAACTCTTTCAAATCCATTGTGAATTGAAACTTACTTTCAATTCTCCCTTTAGTGATTATACACATTTAGGGCTTCCACAAATCATGAGTGACACCTAGCAGTATGTCATGGTTACCCAAGCTAATCAGAAGAGGTGGAGAACCTATTCAGTTTAGGATTACAATGCAATACGGTCTTTCTCTAATACAATACTCTTGACCACATTGTTTGGTTTGATAGTTTATTCATGTCTACTATCCAATGTGATTCATTTACTTATATGATTACCTAGAATGTGATTTGGAATGACTTCCTAAATCTCATTCATACTCTGGTCAGAGATTCTTAATCATATCATAGAGTATTCTCCCTCAAACAGTTTGAAGGTTAGAGATCCCTTGTTGCGCATTCACTTGCCTTTATGGCTAAGTGGCTTAACCCCAACTATGTCATGGACACCCTCGGATTGAGTGACTTTGACATAGTCAAATATCAAGGACTTAACCACAAGACAACTATGATGCCTCAGGTCAAAGGACTACTTTGCATTATCCCAACCATGAGTTCTCATGTGACATGAGTATGAGAACTCCTTGTTGATCGCGTTCAATGAACTCATTCTCTATTGAGTACCTACGAACTTGTCTTGGTGTCAGTCACACTAATGACTCAAGACCAATCACTCTCCCTAAGAAAAGACATAGCACGTACTGATCTTAACGGACTGTCAATGCCCAATTGGCAATCATATGATCAGGAACGTTTAGGATATGTATATGAAAGAGAATGGTCTCATGAATCTAACTTCTTTAGATCGCATTCTCCCAATTACATATTCCTTGGACTTATCATTTAAGCGTATAACATTTATATGAGATGGCTTCAAACAATAATCTTTGCCCTTTAAATTAAACTATTTTAGTTTAACATGTGAAATGTTCGTAAAGTATCATCATATGATTGGTTTTAGGGCACATTTCCAACAGCTGCAACAGTAGAAAGCCCCAAAAAAACGTAAAAGCTACTAAGCCAACATATGTTGGGGAACCTATGGAGCAAGAGCCACGCATTCCTGTCTCCTTGCATGAGTACTTCCCGAATGACTTCTTCCAACAGTGCACTATCGCTGCATGTCACATGGTTGAAGTAGAAATGGAAGAACCTTCAGAAGGCAAAGCCATCGCCATTGGGGGAGAAATTGCCCTCACACCCAAAGAAGGCCTACCGATACACTTTAGCATTGAGGAAGCGTTACGATTACCAAAATAGATGCGAAGAGCACTTGCAGCGGTCTTGGAGAGTCTCAATGACCACAAAGTGCAAGAAGGCAAGAACGAAGGCTTGAAGCTTCGACCATATGAATGTGCCACATGTTGTGCCGCCAATGACACAATCCACTTCACCGATGAAGACTTGTTGCTAGGATCCAAGCCTCACAACCATCCTCTCTTCGTCACTGGGTACGTAAGGGAGCACAAAGTCAACCGCATACTTGTGAATGGTGGATCAGCCATAAACACCATGCCAAAGTCAACAATGACTACAATCGGCATCAAGGCGGATGAATTGTCCCTCAGTCGTCTACTAATCCAAGGTTTTAATCAAGGAGGACAAAAAACGATGGGCATGATCCGAGTGGAGATGACCATTGGTGAACTCAAGTCAATCACGATATTCCACGTGATTGATGCAAGAACTTCCTATGGCTTGCTCTTAGGAAGGCCTTGGATCCATGCGAATGAAGTAGTACCGTCCACCATTCACCAATGCTTAAAATTCTACCGAGAATTAGTGAAGGTGATCTATGGTAACACCAAACCATTCACCGAAGCCGAATCACATTTCCCAGACACAAAGTTCTACATGGATGAAGACATGATGCCCGAAACTCTTCCAAAAGAGATCAAATCCACAGGCAAAGCAACACCTAAAAAGCAGGAGTGGCAAGCCATGCCCAAGAAGCAAGAAGGAGAAGCTATGCCTTCTTCAAGCAAGAACAATGATGAGCTTGCTAAACTTGCAACAACCAAAGGGAGTAGGACGCCCTCAAATGGACCAAACACACCCGTCTTCCGATACATCCTGATGTCGAGAAGAAAGAATGGTCAATCTCCGTTCGAAACTGGAGCAAGCAAAGCTGATGCACAGCAGTATATGGATAATGTAAAGTTGCTCAAGACGAATGCAGTTTTGCCTCTAACACAGCTAGGCGACGCTAAGGTTGCAAGATTACCACAAGGCTTCATAAAAGCTCTACCAAAGGGGGTGGAACCAAGCTTTCTCGCAACCAAAAGGACCGAAGAAGGTTTTGATCCAAACGCCTACAAACTCATGTTGAAAGCTAGGTACGACTTCACTTCTTCTTCGAATCCTGGAAAGAAGGTTTCATACACCGTCAACAGAAAATGATTTTCGTATTATTAGTATTATTATAAATTATGGTCCACTCACCTTTTCTATTTTTGTGCCCCCTCAGGAGATAGAATCGAGGCACACGATCCCAGAGTCAGAGCACGTCCACATAGGTATATTCGAGTCTTCTCAATGCATGACTTTTTCCTTTGTTCATACCTTTTTATAATAAATTTTTCATATTACTCTTAAGTAGTTGTATACTCTGAACACGGTTCTGCATTAATAAATCTCTTACTAATCCAATATTTTAAATTCGCACGCGTGTGAAAATGGCTTCATCACCCTCGGGTCTCAGCCAACACGTGCCTATCCTGGTATTTGGGGATTTTGAGATTGGGGCGTGTCAGGGGCAGGACGGGTCCATTTAATTAGTGGGGCAGGGCGAGTACGAATTTCAGAGAAAACAGGGCCCCCGGCCTGAACCTTTTCCACCGTTCATTATAGGGAGATCAAATCTCCACCATTTATTTCTAACACATAGACACATAGGTTATGTCAAATTCTCCAAACTCCAGAGTCCTCCCGAGTCCCCGACTCCTTTCGACCTCAATCTCAAATTCTCCCAGCTTTGTCCATTCATTAACTGGCCGGTGTTCTTCTTCCTTTCAGCAATCATTTCCAGCCTCCAAATCTCGACACCTTTAGTCTTTGGGGGTCAATTGGTCTCCAGAGTTCTTCCCGTTTCAGCCATGCCCGACAAGGACGACGCCGGCTCCTCTGAGAAGGAGAAAAACCTCATGCTCTTCCTCAAAGTTGGATTGGATGCCAAAAACACCATCGCCAACAACAAAGTCACCACCAACCTCACCGTCGTCATTCACGAGGTTCTCAATCATTGATTTTTTTTTCTTCTTTTTCTGCTTAATTTTCGGGGTTTTCCGATTTAAATGCATGCAATTCATAATCCCACGGATTTATATTTTTAGTCTACTTATTTTGTTGTTCTTGAATAATTTTAGGCAGCGGTTACTAATGGATGCAGTCGAACAGTTGGTAATCTCCTCTGCACGGTTAGTAATTTAACTTTAAGCCATCTGTTAACATTTCTGATTAAGCTATTAATCCAGTAAATTAGTTAGGAAAGCATGGTTGAATAAATATCGATGATAGTGGGATACTGAAAATTAGTTAGCGAAAATGTGAGGATGGACGCTTGCAGGATTTTCTCGCAGCACCTAAGGAAGGAGCTTGGATGGGGTGATGTCGATGTGCTTCGGTAATTGCAAAGGAGAGTGGGATACTGAAAATTGATCAATTTCACCGGCTACAGTTCTCTGATTTGTCTCCGGTGGCACCCTCTTCGACTGGGAATCTAGGATACTAAAGATTAGAAAGAAAAACAATTATTGTACCTGTTGGACCCGTAGGAACTGGCCCCGTTTTATACGAGCCGGGTTAGGTCCGGTTCTCAATTTTAAAATAGTAAAATCCGCCCCACCCCACCCTGTTGTATTTTCAAACAATTCAGGTCTGATCCCTCCAATTTTGAGCCCATGCCCACCCCTAATTTTAGCTAGCCCACCAAAGAAAAAAAATCCTGACTCCGCCCTGTTGGACAAAAAAAAATTAAAATAACGTGTGTGTGAAAAATAGAAAGATGTGTGAATAACATCAGACGTAAAACTCATTTTGTCATATCCAATCAAACACGATAAAAACATGTTTTTCCCGTATCTGACAGCCCGATAGTCCTTATAATAAATCAACTCCTTGAAAGTTCAAAATGCAACACTTCAGAATCTGTGTTTGTTTTTCTCTCCAACCGTGTCCAACTTGGCGATGCAGCGCTCTCACTCTGCAGCTGAATCAGACTCCTCGTGGGTGTCCACTGAGTCGGACGCGTGGTTGAGACTCGGATGCTCTTTTCCCTGACATCACTACGCATCGATAAACGCACAGCAATTCCGATTACGTCACTTCTCTCGCCTCCATTTCATGGTTAGCTCCTCCTCCTTATTTACTCAACGCCTAATTTTGGCGTTCTTCACTGATTTGTTCTAGAGATCGCAGATTGTTGAGTCAGAGAAGAGGTACTTTTCCAATTGGGGATTTTATTGATTGATGCTGTATTAATTTAGAATTTGCCCAATTGGGGTTTGCGAATTTTGGTTTATATGGCTGGTTTGAACTTTTGAGAGAACCCACATTGTTATTGGTTTTTTTTTATACCAATTTGATGTGATAGTTTTGGTGGGTGTTTGTGTTTTGAGATTCTTTTGCCTGTTTACCTGTGTTTTGTGGCTGGAGATTCTTTGATTGATGAAATGAGCAGATTTGTTTGCGATTTGAGTAGAGAATTTTGTATTGGTGAATGATAACAAGTTGTCTTTTTTGTGTGCGAGTAGCATTTACTTAAAATAGTTAAGCAGTTCAATTAAATTTATGTTTTTTGATTTGCTAAAGTATCTGTCTTTGATTGAAAGTTTTTGCTTTGGCTAGTAGCTTTAGATATGCTGATAGCTAAGAACAAAGGTAGATTCTGATAATTTGAAATGGTGATTAGCGGAAGGCCTGCATTTTTCGCTTCCTATTTCCACTTTAACTTTCCAATCTAGAAAGCCATGGCTTTTCGTAACGGTATGTTTACTCTGTTATGTGCAGAAACATAGAAACTTACCTATTAGGCAAAGTAATCCTAAAATGTCGGACAACAATGTTGCTGAGTATGTTGGTTTGGGGGAAGGATCCTCGCACGACTTAATTAAGTATCAAAAGGTTTCAATTATACCTCTCGTCTTCTTGATCTTCTACGAGGTTTCGGGAGGTCCATTTGGTGTCGAAGATAGTGTCCAGGCAGCCGGTCCCCTTTTAGCCCTCCTTGGTTTTCTGGTTTTTGCCATCATATGGAGTGTTCCAGAGGCCTTGATAACTGCAGAAATGGGTACTATGTTCCCCGAGAATGGGGGATATGTTGTTTGGGTCTCATCGGCTTTGGGTCCATACTGGGGCTTTCAGCAAGGATGGGTAAAATGGCTCAGTGGGGTGATTGATAACGCTCTATACCCTGTTCTGTTTCTTGACTATCTCAAATCAGCAATTCCGGCCTTAGAGAGCGGTCTCCCAAGGACAATTGCCGTGTTGGTTTTGACAGCAATTCTCACTTACATGAACTACAGGGGTATGACAATAGTGGGTTGGGCTGCTACCTTACTGGGGGTGTTTTCACTTCTTCCTTTCATATTCATGGGATTTATAGCAATCCCCGAACTAAATCCTTCAAATTGGTTTGTGGTAAATCTGGAGACTGTGAATTGGAGTATGTACTTCAACACGCTGTTTTGGAATCTTAATTACTGGGATTCAATTAGTACGCTTGCAGGGGAGGTGGAAAACCCTGGTACAACTCTTCCTAAATCTCTCTTTTATGCTCTTATCTTGGTTGTGGTTGGATACATTTTCCCTCTTCTGATTGGTACCGGAGCTGTTCCAGTAGAACGTGAACTATGGTCAGACGGGTATTTCGCAGATATTGCTAAAATGCTTGGAGGAGTATGGTTAAGAACCTGGGTCCTGGCAGCTTCTGCTTTGTCAAACATGGGTATGTTTGTGGCTGAAATGAGCAGCGACTCCTTTCAACTTTTGGGTATGGCAGAACGTGGTATGCTTCCTTCAATCTTTGCCAAAAGATCTCCTCATGGCACTCCGCTTACCGGAATCTTATTCTCTGCATCCGGTGTAATCTTGCTTTCCTTTTTGAGCTTCCAAGAGATCGTAGCTGCTGAGAACTACTTGTATTGCTTTGGAATGATTATGGAATTCATCGCGTTTGTGAAGTTGAGGATGAAACACCCAGCTGCATCGCGGCCTTTTAAGATACCGGTTGGTACAGTGGGAGCAATTTTGATCTGCATTCCTCCGACGCTGTTAATCTTTGTAGTTTTAGCTCTTGCTACTCCAAAGGTAATGGTTATTAGCATCGCTGCCATGATCATCGGGCTTCTTCTGCAGCCTTGCATCGAGTACACGAAAAACAAGAGGTGGTTTAATTTCTCCACGAAATCTGACCTTCCAGATATCCACAATGCATATGATCAGTGTAGTATTGTAGCATGATTCCATCAATGATTGTAATCATTTGGTGTTTGAAATTATTGGTTGTTTCTGACTTTGAACTGTGGATGCTTTGTATATTCCCTTTTACTTAATAGTTGAAATATTGTGATGGATGCACTGTGCATATAAAAATCTCGAGACCCTTATAAAATGTGGTGGAAGGAAATATATACAGGTAGATATTGCGCTTTTTTTTTTTTTAGGAACTCTTTAAAATACTTTGTGGCCTATTCATAGTATATCGTGTTTATAATTAGAACCGTTTATAATTAGAACCGTTCATATTATAAGTCACTTTGTAAAAGACTATCTACAAAAAAATCAATTAAAATCAAGATTGTTAGTCATTGAATTGTATAAAAACACAAGGACGGATTTGATGAAAGTATTACGAATCTTCTATCTATTTGTTACAATTGATTGACCAACGATCTTAGTTTTAATTAATTTTTTGCAAAGATGTTTTTACAAAGTGTTTTATAATATAAACAGTTCTAATAATAAGCATGAAGTTCCGTAGCTAGGCCGAGAAGTACTATGAGGAGCAACTCCTCTTTAAAAATGATGCACGAAATTCTATAAATAAGCCGATAAGTACTGTGAGGAGTAACTCTTCCCCAACAACGATGACTCGCTGATATAAGGGGATAACAAGAGAGTATATTTTGGGTCTTCAAAATTGGGCATAGGTCATGCAATGTTAGCAGCTTAATGGATTTTTTGGCGTACTTGACGGCGGAGGCCCGTCATACAAAAACCGGGGTTAACTGATACGCGAAAAAGCAAGGTAGGTTCAATGGCCTTAGCCTAACGGCGTGTTTTTGTAAAATGGTTCAAAGTGTTTTTTTAACAATAAACATTATGATTGTGTTTTGCAGAAAACTTAGAAGAGTTTCTAATTCATAAAAGTGCTTTTTGAAAAAGTAACTAATAGATGTTAGTTCATGAAGTACTTCCAAGTGCTTTTCCAAAACGTACTCAAAAAATGCTACAATAAATCACTTTTGTATGAGAAGTGCTTTCTAGAGAAGCAATCCTAAACAGCCTTGATGAAAATGATATGGATTAGCCTTGTCGAATGCCATTCCAATATGCAACTATACATTAAAGGGCTCTAGGTCAAATTATATGCTGCGTTTGGATGGTTCCTAATATTTGGTTCTCCCTCGACATATCATTGCCTATATGTTAACTACTTCAAACTTATCTGCTTTGCTTGCCAAACAGTCCCTTGGCAGGTGAGTCTACTTGTATTGTGTTCTACACTGTGGATCCCACACTCAAAAATGTCGAAGACGATAGGTTGGTGAGGCACATGTATACGGAACCAGACTAATATTTATGACATGTTGTCTCGTTGCTTAACATTAACATCCATTCCCTCTCTTGTGAGTTGCCACAAGCTGTTCTGTCTGCAACTTACAATAATCATGTCAAAATAATCCACGTGGCACTCACACAAGAACTAAGAAGGATCCATGCTTAATTAATCCCTAAACGAGCTGTTAGTTAGTCCTTAATAACTGTTAATGTTAGTGAGAAACACTTTGACGATTATATTATAAAATCGTCAAAAAACTATTTGAGGTTATGTTCAGTAATCGAATCGTTGTTAAAGTGTTTTTAACAGTGAAACGGAGTATTCCAAGGCCCTTAACATGTATTGGTTAAGCTTACCTTACCAGCCAATTGGGTTTATGTCAAAATTGCAGTCTTTTGTTAACCATCGGATTTTACAACACTTTGTTGTCTATATATCACCGCTGTCTTTTTGGCCGTTTACTAGAATTAAGAATAGCAAAAATGCTGTTTGTTTCATCAGCTAGTGAAGAAAAACTGACCAAATAAGTACTTTCATAAGCAGTTTGAGGATGAGGTGCTTTTTCTGATAGAGAAAAGGCAGAGGAAAGAGAGAAAATGGGAGTTCAAAACAACAGTCCAAGAGCTTCCCCAAGAAGAAAATCTACAACCCTTCAACACTTGTTTGATCTCGATGCCAAAAGCGCTTCTGACAGCAAAACTATTATTGGCAGTCAATCTTCTTCCAGTTTGGAAAATGAAGAAATCCTGTCAGCAATCTCCATCTGCAATTTCATCTTCACCTTCACCGATCCGAGCGAATGCCCTACGCAACAAGAACTTAAAAGGCAGAAGCTTTTGCAGCTTCTTTCGATTGTCAAATCCTCGAAGAAGCCTCTGCATGATCAAGTCATGACGTCTCTCATTTCCATGATATCGTTGAACATTTTCCGGTCTCTCCCTCCTCCTTCCAATCCCACATATGCCATGGACTTTCCCGACGATGAAGACCCCATTTCCACCTTTTCCCCTGTGTGGTCACACCTGCAGTTAGTCTACGACATACTCATCCGCCTTGTGATTAACAATGATCCTAAGTTACTCAGAGGCTACATTGACAACCAGTTTGTTGTCAACCTCCTTGCCCTCTTCCAATCAGAAGACCCGAGAGAGCGCAACAGCTTGAAGAATGTGTACCATAGAATATATTCTCGATTCACATTCTACCGTTCGTCCATGAGGAAATCGATGAACGATGTGTTCTTGCACTATGTGTTTGAGACAGAGCGGCATTGTGGGATCAGAGAGTTGCTTGAGATATGGGGAAGCATAATCAATGGCTTCACCGTGCCGCTGAAGGAAGAGCACAAGCTGTTTTTGATGAGAGTGCTTATTCCTTTCCACAAGACCAAGGGGTTGCAGGGCTACCACAAGCAGCTGGCTTATTGTGTGTCGCAATTTGTGCAGAAGGAGCCCGTACTTGGCGGAATTGTGGTGAGAGGAATTCTGAGGTATTGGCCCATGACGAATTGCCAGAAGGAGGTTTTGCTGGTTGGGGAGCTGGAGGAGCTGGTGGAAAATATTGACCCTGATCAGTATAGGAAGTTGGCCCTGCCTCTGTGCATACAGATAACAAGATGCTTGAACAGTTGGAACTCACAGGTACATTGTTTTTTCTTTTTCTTCTGGCTTAATGATTTTTTGGATAGCAAGTTTTGAAAATCCATCTTCTCTTCCTTTGCTTTCTTAGCAACCAAACAGAAAACAATTGCTAATTCTGAAAATTAGTACCCTCGTTTGTTAATGTTCGAAGGAAGGTTTAGTTTTCGCCCCGGCTATTTGGTTACTTCCATTAGTTTATAAGGTATTCATAGAACTTCAAGATGCCATAGCTATCATTGGAAACTTTTCATTCAGATTTCAAGATTCTATAATTGTATTTTCCTATGAATTTGTTACAAACAAACAGAAAATAATTTCTTAACAACTACGACACTCTTCTTTCCAATGCCTGACAATTGAAACTAGTAAAGACTGCATGTGCTGGATAGTGGAAACTAGTTTCTTGAGTCCTTTGTAGGGATGAAACTGTGCCTCTTGTAAAACCCTCTTGAAATCAAGCCTTTGTGGTTAGCCTAAGTGGTGAAGGCGGGCTGGCAAATGAGTCAAGATTACTCCGTCAAGGGCTCGATTCCCTCCACTGCACCGGAGAAAAAAAAAACTCTTGGAATCCTATTATAATTTGAACTCCCTACTGAAGTTTTACATAGCTTTAGCTGCTTTGGGGTCCTTCAATTATTGTAAGTGTTATAATCTCCGAATCTTCAAAATACAATAGAAGATTTAACACTGCTTGGCTCCTTACAGTTAACGAGTCATTCCTCCTTATCTGCCAATCACATAAACTAAGTGTATACCTTTTTAGTTTAAAAATCATTTGCTATACTATTGTGTTGTACTTTTAGGTAGCAGAGAGAGCCCTCTATGTTTGGAACAATGAGCAGTTTGTGAAGATGATATCAGTGGCAATGGAGGAAGTGTTTCCAGTCGTGGTTGAAGGCATGGAGAAGAACTTGAAGTGGCATTGGAGCAAAAGCGTCCGGCAACTGACAGAAAACGTGAAGGTGATGCTCGAAGAAATGGATCCAGTTTTGTACTCCAAATGCCTGGAAGAAATTGAGCTAAGAGAATCCAAGGCCAACCAAGCAGAACTCAAGAGGAAGGAGAAATGGGACCAAATAGAAATGGCTGCAGCAGCCAAGCATCAGTTCCTCCAACCACAACATTTCATGTGTGTTTCTCACTAAAATTTAAATCAACAATGTATACAAGTAGTCTCTGCTGGGTTTTTTGGGTTTGGTTTCATACCCATTGTAGAAGGTTTCTAGTTGGTCCTTCTATTCATTAGAAGAAAATACTCAACTCCTTACTTGTAACGAGTTATTCCTTCTTACAGATCAATTAGATTATGATATGTATGCTAAAACTTTCTATTTTGTGGTTAACTAGGGCTTTTGAAGCAAAACACAATACAACTATTTCCAACATAAAGCCAACCTAATCATTGTGTATTAGTACGCGGCCGCATCATATAATTACTTCGCGTATTATAATTAGGATGGACAACAAGTTAAACGTAAGACTTAGTAACACGTAAATTTACTATACCACGTGCCTGTATTCTAATATCGCACCATAGTCTCAACCACCAAAGGGTTAGTTTGTTATTGCCAAATTGTGTGAGTAAAATACTAATAATGTCAGATCAAAGTGAAATGTTATGAACATGTGTGATCTGATTGATAGGTACATATGTCACTTTACATTGCATGATTTCAAGGTGGTGAAGAATTGAAATTGAATGACAAAGACAGGTCAAGTTATATTAAGGGTTTTAACCTAATTCTTTGTTTGTTAATTAAGTGTCGCATATGGAAACTGCTCAGAGTGACCAAGGATAAATTCTCTTCTTGTGAGGATTACAACGAAGTTGGAACAAGGCAGGCAGGCAGGCCGGCAAACTTTGAAAAATTGAAAGGTCAAATTCATGAAGTCCTAAGGTTTGGTTTGGGTAGATAAATATCTTCTTTTTAATATATATTTTTATAAGGATTTATATACGTGTTCTGTGGCTTTGAAGGAGATTAAATTTATCAACGAACTTTCAATCAAGTGATGAATATGTTCTTTTGATATAAGAGGTTTCAAGTTCGATTCTCCTCTCCTAACTAAAGAATCCATAATTTTCACCTAATTCCGGGCATGTATATGGTCATGTTACACTTTGCTCAGGCTTTAAAACGTGCCTAAAAATAAAAGCTAGCACTAGCAGGTTTACTGCATATGGCCAAGAACTTGAAGCGTAGTTGCAACGTCACTTGTCTCGTCAAATTTTACTTCAATAAATACTTAAAATTTGTTATTTTGTTTCGTTTCGTGTCGGATTAATAGTAAACTCTTTCATCCGCGGTTTCTGCTGCGACTTAGGAGCAGCTGCTCCTCACAGAACCCGACTATTGACCCCGTGTCCGCCTCTCATCACCGCCGAAAGCAACCTCGAAGCCGTTGCGGGCAGAGGAACACCATCATACGAGCCACGGAGCACGCTGCTGCTGGTAGTTTTACTTTTCTGATTTATGCGAATTGTTTTGTTTGTTTGATGAGAAAGTGGCGGCTGTTGTGCTGAGGTCACGATCCCCGGACTCTCCTTTCTCTTGGATATACATGGTGGGAAATTTTACTGAATGTACATTTTCCATTCTTTCTTCCGTAATATAGGGTTGGTTCATCGTTCCAGTCATGCTAAACTAGCGTTTGGAATGAGACAGTCTAACGGGGCCAAAGTCGATTACTGCAACTCCGTTTCAGTAACATCCAGAAGGAAGAGGGGCGATTTTATCTCCTCCTTTTTTTCTTTTCTTCTTTTTGGGTTTTGAATTGGAGCTTCCCTCCAGAGTTGGCTAGGTTTTTACTTGGGCGACAAGTACGGATGGATTTACATGTCCTCTACTTTCCAATGATTTACTTTCTGGGGTTAAAGTCACATATGGACAATGAATTATTCTTCCTCAAAAAAAAAAAAAAAGACCTTACGAATTCTCCATGAAAAAGAGCTTTTGGTAATCCATCTTCATCTTAAAACTTTTTCTGGACTAAACATCGTCAAAAACGCTTTTGGTTAAAAAAGTGCTTTTAGTATAGATATAGCATTTCCAAACCGCACCTTCCTCACAATGCTTTCATGAGCACTTAATTCTTAAGTTGAAATTCTGTTACAAATTAGAGTGCTTTTGACCCAGATGTTATGAAGTTGTGAAATAGATCGGTATCATGATCCCAAAAAGTGCTTTTATAACCCCTAAAGTTGTGAACATAGGTGTTTTTTACAAAAAGAATTTCAAACGAGTACTAGTGTGCGCTTCACCAAAATTTGCACCACGGAAACCATAACCTAGACTCTTACTACTGTCGATACCATCCAAATACCTTGATGCTATTATAACACGTAAATTTAGAGGATGAAATGGAGGAAGATTACATGAACATGATCAATGTCAACAAGTAAACATTGCATGCTTTTTCTCCAAACAAAAAACACTCGATCAATTCGCAAGATAAACCGTTACAGAAAATTTTAGCGTTCTCACGACTAATAAAGTATCACAGCCGCTTAACACAGCAAGAATTAAGTGTGTTCCATCCTCAGATATATAAAGGTTTACAGCTTCTTGAAAAATATAAGAAACAATGCAAAACTTTAATGGAAAATTCTAATAGCTAAATGTGAAAACCCCGAAATCTGCGGGAATCACCGACACAAACCCTAACCACCAGAATCGTTGAATAATGCGAAACTCTAAATCTAACATGAAAATTCTATTAATCCAAGACACGAACGATATACTTCTTGCCTCTCTTTTAAATACAAGACAAAAAGAACAAACACACCTCAAAGCTTGGAAAGCTGCACCCCTGTACACCACACTCGTCCACAGCCTAAGCTGCTTCATTTATCAAGCCATGCGCTCTACGGACCAATTCCAAGCTAACTTCAAGCTTCATTTGCGTCAACAACAAAGCTTTCCCAAAAAATATGGGACCGAAAATTTGGACTTCACCTGTAAAACTTATGACCACAATGCAATGGTGATGCACAATGTTTGGACGCAAATACAGAGCTCCGATAAGCACATGGAGGGGAGAACCCGCCGGTACAATACATCAGCTATGCGTACAATACTACACTTGGTATATTTTTGAAAGCTTTTCCTTCACTGGTGGCACCAAGGCAGACATACATTGGTCCCAAGCTCCTCCATTCGCAAGCATCTGCCGGATTATTTATTTGAAACAAGTGAATCAAAATACGTTGGGCTTATTCTGCAGCATGTATCTCAGAAAGAAAATTTCATCCCCTTACGAAACTTGAATATTTTGGGCAAGGTTTCATATTGTTTGTGTTTATCTCCCCGAAAAATAAATAAATAAAAAATTCAATTTCATAATCTAAAAAGCAACACTAACCTGCTTATAACCATGCAACACCTGGTGAACTTCATTATGAAGCTCTTCGCTCCGTATTTCCTATAGAACATAACAAATCACGACTTTGAGCTTGTTCAAAAACACGAACACTTGACTTGTACATCTAAGATGGGAATAGTAAGATTCTTACATGCCAACTTGCAATAGCATTGCACAGATAAATGAGTGAATTCAATGCTCCGGATGGATTGGTTCTAACCTGAAAAGTTAACAAAATCCAAGTTTAAGTGTAAATAGAAATTCATGTGGTACACATATATGGAAATGAAAAATTAGAAATGCAGATGCATACCAAAGCACAGAGACCTCGGAAGGCATCCTCCTTTTCTACATCATCACGTATCCTGTTACAAACACTTTTGCATGTCAGAAGCAGACCATTGTTATGACATAATACCTAAGTCCCTGCCAGACTTTTAAGGCAAAGTGGACAATATAGTTTCTCAAGCATTGATCTTCTCTCTTAACTTCAGTATGAGAAAGTATATTGTCCATTGCCCAATCGTCAACTTGGACAATATCCATTGCTTATAATAATCTATATTACAACTACTGATGCTTCTGCTGCAACTTGTGTGCTGTTATTAATATGCCATACGTAGATATATAGAACTTACATTGACAAAGCAATGCACCATCGTTGCATGAAATGCTCCATATGGGGAGCCACAAGCTCTGGACAGACCCACGCAAGCCTCCCAAGGGTGATAGCACTGTTTTCAATTAGTGACTTGTTCAGCTCCTGCTCAGCATCAATAGAATCAATTATAAGATGACACATCCTCCATGGTAGACTGGTAGTACATATTGTAATTATAATAGAAAAGGAGTCACCTCTGCGTGTTGAAGGATTTGAACTAAGCAAGAGATAACTGTCAGAACAATTGGAGAAATTTCTTGACGAACCTGAAATTCAAAGTTACTTTCATGATAACATAATCAAGCAATTATAGTTAAACAATTAGGTAATGAACTAAGTAACAAGGAAGAAAGAAACATAAAAAGCCGACCGGATGACACGAACAGACACATGCATATGTGCGACTGCGTGTTGATAACAAAAGCTTGCTTGGAACTTCAAAAATGTGTGTGTACCAAATCAGCTTGCTTACATTTAGAAAAGAACAGAGAATTGATAAAATCCCCACCATCTTAGCACTACTTGCGTAGAACCATCTCTGCTTGCCTAAAATAGATATATACACAAAGCTGAAGAAATTTGTGCCTATTTATTTACCAAAGCATGGGAATATGATGGCAGAAGCCATGACCTCCCATAGATGAGATTATGCACTTACAATGATCATCTAAAAAGAGTGCAATCAACCACAAATTTCAAGTCATTAATTTGCAAAAAATCTCAGCTGAAGCTTTACGATCTAAATCTAATGTCAACCCAACATCATGGCATGACTTTACAACCAGACTTTAATTGGTATTAGGAATACTGCAGCAAGAATGGGAATGTTTACCTTAACTGCTAACTCTCCAATGGCCCAACATGCATTGTTTGCAACTGAAACAGTTTCTTGCAGCTTAGGAGTATTCTGTACCACAATATATCAATTAATCATGAGTCATGACTGCCATAAGCAATAGTAACAACCATCGGATAATTTTTACATACCAGTTGCTTGGCTGCGATATCAAGAAATTCTGGCAAACGAGGTTGCAAGTGAACTGGGCATACCTACTCAAATCATGTAGACACGATGGTTAGGCATTAAAAAATACATTCGCAGATAAATAAACAGCTTTAGTATCTTCCACTACATTAGCCTTGCAGCCTTGTGCTATCTAGTAGTTTCCTCCTCGGGAATTTACTAGATATACGTTCTCAAATTATGCACACGGATGGGGCAGGAACACAACCTGAAGGCTTTATATCATTGGGTAGATATATTCTCACTTACTCTTGCAAGATCCCCAAGTAGTGCAAATCCACTCTGCCGGACATCCGAAGCATCATCCGTGCAACATTGCAAAAGCAGGTCCCTCAAATTGCTTTGTGAAACCTTGGAGCAGCACAAATAAGAAAACATGAAAAACCATTTCTATGTGCAAGCTATATATTAGTTGAACAATGGAACAGGCTAAGGCATTAAAAGGGGCAGTAACATGGACAATAGAATAAGTGTGGATTCAATGTAATTTTCAAAGGAGAGGCTGCATTAGTTTTGAAACACTATAGAGAGGCCCACGCACAAACCCTGGAAACACATTAGGCCAATTCCCTTCTAGGAACCAAATATATAAATTCTGAAAATAAATAATTAAGGCAGAGAACCTTTATAATGACGTAAATACCCATTATCACATATTTATTCTTGATAAAGAAACATGGAGAAAGAAGAATACCAAACTCTCTATCCCACTGCCAAGACCTTCTGCAAGTCCAGAGAGCAGATCAAGAGAGCAAACAATAAATTCTTTATCATACGGGACCCCTGAAGGTACAGGATTGACCTGCAAAAGAATTCCAAAACATTTTCTCATAGGAACTTACAAGTTGAACCACCAATGTACATATTTTTCATAAATCAAGCATTCGTGTGGAAATATATTAAAGGCACCCAGAGGAGGGACTACATACAAACTTTAAAAACTAGTGAGACATTTACAAAAGATCAAAGACATCTTTCTAAGGACCTTGTGTAGCAAGTGTTTTGAGTTAGTGTAATTTGATACTTGCTAGGGTTTGATAAAGGTTTTGCTTCAAACCTATCCTTCTCATTTTTAAAAGTTTATGTTTCCTACCACCACCTAAAGGAAAAAAAATGAAAAACCACTCATAATCATAATAGAGATACTCCAAATTCCAAAGGTGGATACAGAATGTAGTGAGACTTAAGAACATTTGGGGTTCCCACAGTTTCGAGAAATTGATTGATATTTCTCTGAATACTCAAATAACGTTATGAATCGCAAGATAAATATGATGCCTTTTAATGGTCACATATGCATGACAAGCTATTTAGGAGTCAACATATATATATATATATAACCATACAATTTATGAGACATTCCTCCTAGCCATCTCTCTCAAACTAAGAAAGGAACCCATTAAGATGGATATTTGACACCACTAAGGTGGCCTAGAAGTCACTTTTAGAAAGCACATGGTAGAAGTCAATAGATATAACGTCAACCTAGTATAAGAAACAGAAGTTATCTACATAAGAACCAGATATTTAAATATAGTGAAAGGGTCCATACTTATCACAAATAATTCATGTATAACCAAAAGATCAGGAATGAACCTTTGCCTGAACCTTTGCGAGTTGTTGGGACTCGATGATGCTTATGCATCTCTGAAATACAGGTTCAGCAAACTGAGAGAACCCAGCACCCAATGCCTGTAAATAAGTTAACAAATCAAGCTTTGTACCCACTAGATGTAACACATAAATGTTAATTTTTGAAATTAATGTTACTTCAGGCTGTTAGCTCATGGAGTACTCATTATTAAAATAAGAAAGATTAATACCTATGGACATATGTCCAAGGACAGGAATAAAAATGAATATGGTGGCAGCAGTGTAGCATAATTCATGAATCTTTGTCAAATTATACATCACAGGTACAGAAGACAATAACAAGAGTAACAATCAAATGCACTTCAGTTACTTCCAGGCAGATAATGTTCCTAGAACCAAGAGATTTGATTTTTTGTCAGCCCAAGGGCAAAAAAGTTATTATTCATGGCACTGACATTTTAAACAAGTCGTCCCTAATAATATTTTATATCCAAACTTCTTGAATTCCATCTACTAACCACTAATAAAGAGTAATACAAATACTTTCCTTTCACTGTGCCTTGAAAATATACACATGTAGTGGGTTAAATAACACCAAAAAGAAAAAAACAACAGAAGTAAAAAAGCAATCAATTTAAAGACAACTAAAGAAACAGCAATAAGTACCTGTGATATAGAAGTAAAGCACTCTAGCAATGGAAACAGATCTTTATCTGAATTTGAAAGCTGTTGCCACTTTGCAATTAATGGTGGCATCAGAATTTCAAGATAAGTGGGCTGCAAAGCAATACTACAGTCAATTGGCACAATGTTTCACCACAATCACTTGCATTTGATAAACTTAATAACTCATCAGTCAAAATACCTGATTCAACTCTCCCCCGACAGCATCTGCTAGAGTTCCAATAGCATCGTATACAATTCTGAGGTTTCTCCTCTGAATAACAATAATCAAATGTTATATATAATCAACTAAAGAATGGGAAAAATCAGTGTTTTATCTCTTCATGCTCAAATTGTAGAAACTCTGGTAAATGTCAGGAAGAAACCTGATATTTCCCAAAAGCACACATAAGGTGTTGTAAAATCATTTCCAAGCGTGGTGCCAACTCTTCTGCTGCCTCCTGCATGTTAAATAATCATTACTTAAAACCAGAAAAGTAATAGCTAAACAACATTATTGAATGAGCTGGACTACATTTATACCTCTTCTAGTGTTGCAAAAGCAGAGCAAGCAGCTTCTTGCACCCGCTTGTTATTATCTAATATTCTTCTTAATAGACCCACAAGAACCTTGTCAAATTGCTCATAACCTTTTTGATGTCCGGCACCCTGAGACAGGAAAAAAAAAAGGGTAAATGTCAAAGTGCAAGAACAATATTTACAATTAAGCAAAAACTATAAGATTCATAAATATATATACAGATAAAGAGATAATTTCAAACATAAAAATTTCAACTATGAATTAGAGGAATAAATTTCAATGCATGAAAACCTGCAAAAGAAAACATGTGCTTTTTCACGTCACTAGAAATAGCAAAATTGAGAGATATACCAGAACAAGAAAGTTAAAACATCATTTACATACCTGAACAATGAACTTGCTGAAACGAGAAAGTGTCCAACAAGAAATACTCCTTATAAGTGGAAACTTATCGTCCAAAAGGGGGATTAAAAATGCAATAATCTGCAGGAAATCAATTTGTATTTGAGCAGTTCAGTAATCAAGAACGCGTACACAAAGAACAATCTAGTAGGACATAAAGTTTTAGTTTTCATCTTATTTAGGTAAATATGCAGGTTGTATATTTGCTGAAATGTTTCCTCATACTAGACAGTTTTCAAATTATCAATCTGGGCAATTGATAGTGTAGATTCTTATTTAAAAGTGTAGTCCAAATTCATTGCAGCAACCTAGAATGCAAGATAGCAGGCATATCTAGAAAGAGAACATTGATCTCCATATATAATAAATAAAGATGACTACTCTTTTAAAATTTCAAAATCCTTTAAGCATGGAAAATGGATAAACAGGTGTGACTCAAAACTAATCTTCTCAAAGAAAGTTGTAAAAGGAAGCCTATGGAGAGTAAGCACACAAATGAAGAAAATCTCAAAAAAACAAAAACAAAAACCCCGAAAGAATAGGGAAAACTGGTTCAAAGCATCATTCTGTAAGTAACTAACAAGTCATAGCATCTGCTTCAAAACTTTAAACAAAACTCTTGTTTCTATTAAGGTGTATTTTATAAGTGAATTTTCATGCTGATTGAAGCTTATGATAATAAACATTTCTTTTTCTTCTAAACATAGAAAAAAATCAGGCCGTAAGGTATTACCTCATTCAAATGAGGATAAAGACCACTAATGCAACCTTCAGCTATGGCACCTAGAGCCAAAACAGCAGCTTCCCTTCCTTTCCAGGTTTCATCATCACTGGTGGCCAACTTGGCCTGCAAATGTTTGAGATGTTAGAACATGTATTTAAACAGGCGTACTCATTAGAAAAGTGAAAACAATTTTAGCCACCCCTTATTGAATAACTTACAAGGCAATGGATCTTACTATTAGTATTGACCTTTTTTAAATGGTATGATTCTACTAACTAATTCTGCTTCCTTCATTTCCATTTGAAGAAAAGCAGGCCCAAATAGCCGTATTTTATACACGTCTATTTTCCAATAATATAACTAACTGGCAAGGTCAACCCATAAGGCAAATAGACAAGCTGTAAACTACAATTCATTCTTGTTGCAAGTTGGCAATTCTATTCGAATATCTACTTAATCATCACCTGCCCAAATACAGCACACAAGTCCTGCATTTCACATTTAGAAACTTGGAGCATACTGTTCACATTACTTCTCAAAGAGAGAACAGAGAAAAATAAACATGAATATGCATATATGACATAAGAAAACCAAAAGATTACTGGAACCTGCATTTTTTGGAGGGGAACTGAGTAACCTCCCAATTTAAAGATTTGTGTAATCCTCTAATGAAGAGAACCATCCAAATTATTTTCTAAATCATCTTCTTTAAGAAAAGAAGGGAAGGTTGAGAAAAATAAAATCATTTTCATACCAATAAAAGAATAAAATCTTCACAATCAATTCTTTTACTTTAACGCCAAACAAATCTCTAACCTGAACAAACGGCATCAACGTTGGGAGAATCTCATCGCCAAACACATTTGACAGGATATCGAGAGCTGCTGCACTGCATTTGCGTAAATTCCATATACCAACAATATCATCATCCTGTCATTTAAGGATATAATAATCATTACCCTCATACTTATACCCAACATAAAGTAGAAAATTTTGAGTCGTATTTAATTGAGTCCAAGTAATCCAACAAACAATATAAATAAGAAACAGCAAATAACAGTGTAGCAAATTACATCATCTTCCACATTATCAGATCCATGAAGCCGTGATGAATGAAACCGAGGTTTGATATCCTGCAGTGCACATATCAGCTCCATAAATCAGGAGTAAAAATTAAGATACCAAAACAATCATAAAACACCCAAAAAATGTCTGTATGAACCTGATCACGGTCTGGGACAGATCCATCCTCCTGCAACAATGAAGCGTTGCCAAATAAATATCAAACTACAACACATGGCAATTCAAAATCACCCAAAAACATAAATAAACCTAGAAATAACCTCAGCATCAGCAAGGGACTCATCATCATCAGAATAAACCATGTTTGATAACAAAATCTGCAGAAGTTGTACCAGGTGTGTTAAAAAAGCATTCCACAGACTCCATAGTAAGTATGGTTTATCACAACTTGATAAGGTTCAACAAACAATTGGCTATACCGGAATTAGGCGTGGCAAAAACTCTATTAAGTTCTCAGGCGGTAACTGAGCTTCACAATATGCAGACCTGTGTCAAACCACTGAATGTCAAATGAAAATAATACACAATTGGGAGATGATGAATGAAGCCGTGATGTGTACATATCAACCACAAGAAGAGATCTTTCAAGTAATAATAACAATGTATAAGCATGAAAAGTATCCCCAGGTTTTTAGAAAAACGAGAAATGGATACAGCTATTGGATTCAACATTTTGATAGTTGTGGAAAAGTTATTTACATATAAGCGACAAGGTAGTCATAGCATGCTCTTCCATCATCACTCATTGAATTTCATCTCTGATCTGAAATGTGGTATTTTTACAAATATCACACATATCCATCACTCTTCTTCCTAGTAAAAAAAAACTACCTCCTTAGCTCACCAACCACAATAGACCACCACATTTGATTCTCCACCACGCATACCATTTATCACCACTACCTCGGGCTAGTGTTGATATTAAGTATTAACAATTAGACAAGTTACGCAGAAGAAGCTTAATTAGAGGGAGTACAGAGGCATATAACTTGGTGTGTGAATCGATACTAAGCTGTGATGCTTGAAACCTAGTGTATATTGGTAATGACATCAATGTCATGCAAATGATCCAATTTGTCAATTCTAATAGTAACTCTCATGTCTTGGTAGCAGAATTAGAGACACCAAAAGGCTTTGACACATGCATTAAGACTAAATATAAAGCAGAATTATTAGTGACATGAAAAGGCTTGCAGACATACATCAAGACTAAATAAAAATCTAATGAACTGACCCTAGCAATTAAACCAAATTTATTCACTTAATTTCTGAAATACACCCAATGAATCATAGGCTAATGCTGAAAATGTTCAATTAGGAGAAAGTACCAAAATTCACAGGCTTCAAGAGCCACTTCTTCCTCAGTATCGTTGTTGACTTGCAACATGTATTCAATTACATTCCTCAAATGTGGCTGCAGTACCAGGTAAGAGTCACTTCAAAGTATGACAAGGACAATGGATGACAATAAGAAAACAATGATCAGAGAAATATGAGATAAAGATCAAAGTACGATTATGTGTGTGCACGTGCATCTATGCATGTGTGTCATATACACCAATGTATTAAAAGCATGAGGCGTGGGCAAGGCGTCCAAGGGATAGCCCAGCCTAGGCGTGAGGCGAAGCCTCACAAGACCTAAATTTTTTAATATATACACTCAGCGTACACATATATTATATTAAAAAAAAATTATTAATCAATAATCACCCTGAGCACACGCACACATATAACAATGCACACAGATAGCACACACATCCATTATATTAAAAAAATAAAAATCAGAAGAAAAAAAAGGCAGAGAGGCGATAGTGCAAGAGGTATGAGGCAATTAAAACCTACACAAAATTTGGGTTTGGGAGTAAAAAAATAAAAAATAAAAAATAAAAAAAAAATAAAAAAGCCCCTAAGGCGCACCTAAGCGGCTCCAGCGACGCCTTCCGCCTCAGAGGACGCCTAGGCGCGCCCTGAGGCCAGCCTTTTTGTTGAGAATATCGCGTTTAAGAAAGGGAAAAACAAGAACAAACTCCAGAAATCAAAAAACAAATAACCAAGATAAATAACACCAAGAATTTACGTGATTCGGCAATATGTGCCTACGTCCACGGGACAGCAACAACAATCTTTCACTATATCAATAATGAGTACAACCAATAATCTTGCCAAATCTCTAGAACTAGGACTTGACGAAAAACCTAAAAGAACAAGAACAAGAAATACACTCTCTTTTCTTTTCTCTCGCACGCACTTTGCCCTTACAACATTCTCTCACTCCAATCCCTTGAGTGGTATACAAAATATTGTTTTGCTCCCTCCAATTCAAAACTAGTACAATAGCCCCTTTATATAGACATAATAAAGGTCTTCTTCAATAAGGATTATTAATCCTAATTGGAATCTAGTTATGAATCCTTCTCCATTTGAGAAACTAACTCCAATTGGGTAAACAACTCCAATTGGGAAAACAATTTAATCCTCTAAGACTATAATTCCTTATAGACGTAGGACAACTTATCATGGGCTGGAAAAAACCCAACACTTTTAAAACATTGATATACACACACAGATATATATGCACGTGTGTGTATGATGCGTTTGTCAACATATATATGCATGCTACACATATATATGTATATAATTATGTACCGACCCAAAAGATAGCTTATATAAGTATTAAGTAAGATGCCTGATAGAATGTGCATATAGGATTAATTCAATTTTGTTCTATACCATGTTAGACACAACATATGCATATAGCACATAGACATAATTGAAATGACACAAACCAGGGGAAAACTATAATGACAGAGCAATATGTCACCTCCAAGAATGCCGGACGGACTTCAATTAGTTGGACAAATGCGGCACTAACCTGTTGAACAGAGAAAACAAAAAGCAGATGAGAACAAAGACAAACTATGAAAGCAACATTGTATATCCATTATAGGAGCGTTCTTCGATTGTAAGACTGAATAGCATGCAATTAAATCGTAAATGGAAGTTAATTGTGAAAGGAAATCTTTTTATTTGAAATGTGGAACCACTAATTCAACTTCCATGTAATACCTTTAGCTTCAGAATCAACCTAGATAAGATAAATCAGTCCTTATGTACTCACCAATTTCCTCACTTCTGAAGACGGGTCATTAGCAAGGATAAACAAACCTTGAAGATATTGATCCATAGATGCATGCAGAGCCTGAAATAGAATAGATGCATAATTGCTCCCACCACCAATCATCAGAAAAAGGTTGAAAAGGTACCAAAAGGTTTGAGATATACTTACAGCTGGCATCAACATAATATATTGATTTACAGAACCCAAGGAAAGCTTTCTAAGCGATGCATGTGGCGATTGGAAAAACTGTGTAAAGGGAAGCCAGGTTCAGCCAACCAGGCCAAAAAGAATAAAGATCATCAGTAAAAGTTCATAATATAAGTGCATAGAGAAAGGGGGAGGGAGAGGGTCTAACACAATACAGCAATCTTATTTTTACCTTAAGTAATCTTGGAAAGAAAACGTTGATGGGACGTTCAGGCAATCCAGGTACATCTGAATCAAGCAGTTGAGGTATATCCTCACAAATCTGTGATACATCACAACATCGATGTCGTAAAAATTAATAAGTTCTGATTGTGCCATTAGTATTAAGAGCTACGGTTAGGAACTACTATAGTTGTCACAATGTCTGTTCTTGTTAGGTGCTATCATAAGGTGATACAAAAATAACATAAATGGTCCCTATGAATGCCTTCACTGAATTTAATTTGGTAAGGGGTGAAGATAAAAAACAGAGGGTTTGATGCGCACAAAAGCTCGAACACAGAGTCTTTTCAAAACAACTGACAAAGGATACTCTCTCATACGGCAAACAAATAGCCCCTTGTAGACTAAGAGCCGGGTCCTATTGAAATCTATTCTCCCAGCGTGCGGTGGTTCAAGATAACAAAACCTTTTTATAGGGAAAAGATTATAGCATTATAGCATTTAAATTACGGTGTGACTTTGTTTAAGTTAAAGCACTTCTTGTAAGAAAGGCCAATTGAAAAACAAAAAGCTGTACTGTTGTTTCAGCTGGCAGAATTTTTTTCATCAAACAGACAGGTACAAATGTATCAAGATATAAGCAACTAGCTGGAAAACATTTGATTATCCTTCACCCAATATTCTTAACCAATCATGAAGAGTTGATCACAGCAGAACAAAGAGAAAGGAACACAAATGTATCACCAAAACAAAGGAACTTTGGGGAAATATGCATGGGAAATGAATGTAATCATTGTGTTTACCTTGGATAATGCGTCCATAGCACCTTCCATGTGATTTAGGTCATTACTGTCTAAACAATTTACAAGAGCTTGCAATAGTTCAGGCCACCCCAAAATTCCCTCTAGCTGAACAACAACAGTTACAATGGTCCCAACTGTAGATCTGACGTGTCTGTCTGCTACTCCTAAGCAAGGCAACAATTCCGATTTTATATATTGCTGGTATGCAGGAGCCATGGAAGTATAAGCATTTTTAAGATTATTCTTCAAAAGCAATCCCGCTGCCTGTCGAACCTCAACCGATTTACCCTGTTCACAATTTACCCAAATTCAAAGTTCCATCAGCACATAGAAACTGAAAGTGTCATGCTATGTTAACCAACAACCACAAACACGAATTCACATTTTCTTCAAAACACATGTTACCACGCATCAGGATTGTAAACTATCCAACTATTTAATCACAGCAAACAGTTTTTACATTAACAAGGATTTGTGGACAAACATTCTTTAGTTTCCAAGGCTTTTCCGGTTTCGCCAGCTGAAAACCACTCTCGAAATCAAGAGAACCGATACCAAATACAATTGGAACAATCCAAATTGCGAAGCAAACATTCTAACCCCTACTGCTTCAGCACTCATATCTTCCATCAGACCCAAACCCACAATTCCACCATTAACTCGAAAAACGACTATCGATTTCTAAGTATGCAATCCAATCAGACCAACATCCGTCCAAATCAAATAAAAAAAATAACATTGAAAAACAAAAACACAAACCCTACTGACTCAAATTGGAAATGAATACACAACTGGGGGGAAGTGGAGGGAGGAGGAGCATACCTCGGCACGTGCGAGAATGAACGCAAGGTAGTTGTTGAAATCGGGGAACTGAGAGTAGTGCTGGAGCTGCTGCCAAATCTGAGACTTGTCCGCGGAGGAAGCCGAATGCGAAATCTGCTGCTCCAGCAGCCCGCAGATCGCCGCGAACCCTTCTTCCTTGGGCTGCCACGGGCCGGTTGCCGCCATTGAAACGGACACAGAAGGTTTTCGTTTTCTGCAACCTGGATGCTGGAAGCGCACGCAGGCTTTGGGGGTTTTGAGCAGAGAGAAGAAGAAAAGGGGATTTTAGGACAGCTTTGAGGGGTTTTGGTGGGGCGGCGACGAGGCAAAGGTCGATGATCTCTGTTTAAATAATAATACACGAAATTATCATATAATTATATTAATTATATATAATCACTCTTTTTTTTGGTGAATTATATATAATCACTCTTTTGATTTCCTTTTTGCTGTTTTTCTTATGAACAAAAGTTTCTTTATTTTTTTTGCTTATTTAATATTCTTTGTTATTTATTAGTTATTAATTCGACGGTTAAAAATAAAGAACATCATGTGAATGTTAAAAATAATGTGTGAAATCATCTTCTTGTTACTCATTTTGTGGAGTTCAAATCTTACTCTTTTTTCAATATAAATTAATATAAAATATAACTTTAATAAAAAGAAATATATGAATATTACTCACCTGAGAGTCATAAGACATAAAAAATAATCATTGTATTTGATTTTTTTTGTTTTCTTTTGTAGAAATTTTAAAGCGCCTAGCAAACAGTCTACCAAACAATCAAATCTTGGTGCAGTTTTTCACTTGTGAATTACTCGTGTTCGCCCATGCATCCAAGATATTAGAATCAGCTCTTCTTGGTTTATTAGAATTTAATGTAAATTATCTTATCATTTGTAAAAATAAAAAATAAATAAAACCTTAGAGTTGTCAAACATTTTCAGTCGAAAAGCTGATTCACTTCCATGACAATGTGATTGAAAGAAATCACTTGAAAGGAGTCATGAGTAGGGATGGGCAATGGTTATGGCGGATGGGTAACCGCGGTTATTTATTCATAACCGTTTAAGCTTTTACCCACATAACCGTTTACCCGTTGGATATTTACATAAATGGGTATACCCATACCCCATAACCGTTTATACATAGTTAACCATACTCATAACCGCATACTCATTTACCCATAATCGCATATCTATTTAACCATAATCGTGTACTCGTTTACCCAATTTTAACCCGTTTACTCTCTTTTTTTCACCCGTCTACCTATTTAGAAACATATGTTCATCGATCCAAGCCATTTAATTGATTTCTAATTTTTGGGTCAAATATTTATTGAAAACTCGAGGTCAATTAAATATATATACATACATATATAGGTACGCATCAGCCGACAATAACATGTTTCTAAAAGCTCAAGGTAATCATTATCTTAAGTTGACCAAAGCTCCAAAAGACTCCAAAACAAAACTGTCAAACACTTTAATGCTTTAGCACATTCAATCACATATATTAAACATTGGCCCGTTCTATCAACTATATTTTTCTCTCAAGTGAGGCATATATATATTATATGGCCCTTTATAACCAAATATGTCTCTGGATACTAAACTTAGTTAAAAACTAATTTTTTTTTTTAGTTTTACATATATTAAAATAAATGGTTAATTGGGTACCCGTTTATAACCGTGGGTAATACCCATAACCGCTCATTTAAATTTCATAGGTAAACGGTTATACCCATAACCGTTTATTTATCTAAACGATTATCCATAACTGTAATCGTCAAATTTAAATGAATGGATAACCATGGTTACCTATAACCAATGGGTATTTACCCATCCCTAATCACGAGAGACAGGATGTATACAAAGCGAAACATTCTATCACAATAGTAGGCATTAAACCAAGTCCACTTTGCCCTAAAACTACTTGTGGTCTTCCCATAAGCACAATCAATGATTCCATTGTTAAATAGATAAATATACATAAAAGTGAGCAAAGGGTAAGTACTTCAAGTGGTCAAGAGCGCTAACTCCTGCATTAGAGTTTTTAAGTTCAATTTATCTTCCCCAATAATTATCATTTTGAGAAACACGTAAGAAATTTGAAAGTCCAATTCTTTTTCTTTGAAAAGGGTCCGAATTTTCAAAATCATGTTTTTCAAAATATCATACTTCTCTAACCAAAATGCAATGGTACGATTTTTTTTTGTTTTAACTCAACGTTAGTAGGTTAAATTATTACTTGTTAGTATGTTAATTGTAATAATACAACTTTTTCATTTTGCAACAGTTATGAACGAATAAAATTCCAATTTTTTGTGAAGCTGTTAAACCTAAAGAGAGCTGACTCTACATAGTTACAAGCCAAGAACCACCAACTCTCAGACACCTGTCCTCAATCATCAGGACTCTACATAGTTACATAGTTACTTCTTCATTAGGAGAGCAACTTATACATGATATTTTGAATTAATAGGAGAGCGACTTGCATGGAAAGATTTCCACCACTACGTAACATTCGAATTTAAAATGCAACATAATGTGATGAAAAACCGACACATGATATTGTATCATAAGATCCGGCCGCCAGAATGGCAATGACTTTTCCCAACAAAATATAAAACATTCAAATCTGCTTAATGAACAAGGAATATATAGAAGCAGAGGATTAGCAGTGAAAAGCACTAGCTGCTGATCATTTGGTCTAACGACACTTAATCTTCACTTTATTTGAGGAGGTTTTGAATGTAAATCTCGTAGTGTTGAACAGAAACGAAAAACGGTGAAACAAATGAAAACCAAAGTGAACCATGAATTGATACAATACAAAGTGTACAATGATTTGTGAAATAGCACAAGATGAAACCTCAAACTCTGTTAAAGTGAATCGAAACGTCATATCTCCGATTATTAACCCCCCACCCAATTCATAATGGAGACTGAAAACAATTCCGTCCTAACCTTGAGAATGTAGAATGGTAGTATACAAGCACAAACTTCAACGCTAGTCCTGAGCTCTCGGTCACTAATGTGATGCAACAGTACAACAGCAGCACACTGGTTAATAGTTAATACACTTCTCTTGCACAATCTTGGGACTTGAGGGACACCCATGACTTCCCTGCAAATCCAAGAATTTTATAGTATATTAGCCTGCTCGCACGTAAGAGTTCCCTATTTGTAAGTTTTCACAAATAGGTTTTGGTTCAGAGATACAGGTCCAAACAACCGTTTTCAAAGGCCTTGAGCAACCTTTGCTCCAATCACAGGGGAAATGATAAGCTTTCCCTTTGCTCCATTCGCGAGACGAGAACCTTATAGTGCTTTTGGGATAATCAATACTATTTTTTCTTCTGCCCAGCCTACATTAGACAAACCAGACAAAGACTCAGAACTGAAGTAAGTGCAGATCAAGATTTAATAAAATATAAAACTGCTGTCAGAGAATTGAGCATCTGCAACCGTATTGTCCTTTTAACACTACAACTACAAGCAGGTATAATAGCCTGTGAATGATCCAGATAATTAACATATATTCTGCTTCAAATTGATAAGATGCAAAATTGTATAACAGAAACATCTAATTAGAAAAATGCAACAGCAGCGACAGTACAATCAAAAGATAAGAGAGGTAACTTTTCTTTTCGACAAGTAAAGAAAAGAGGTCACATCAAAGCTTTTGGATGCACAAAGTCTTATTATCACATTAACATGGCAAGTAAAATTTTAATTAGTCTCGTCATGATAATTGCAATCTTTAGATTAGGTATAAAGAAAAGTTGGCCCAAGTCAAACCTTTTTGAGTTTCTCCAAAACAGAATCTTCGAATGATTGATATCCAGCCCCAACCAAGTTATTAAGTCGATCTGGTTCCTCAGGCCTCTGAACCGGGGGAGCATCAGTCACTGAAACTGGTTTAAGAGGTATAACCAGCAATGGATTAGAAAGATCACCTAACAGAGTTCCTGTTGCAGTAGCCTACAAATAGTACACCCATCATAAGTAACTAGCGCAATAAGAAAATAAACGTTCAAATTAAAACGGACAAATCTGAAAATCATAGCACACTCACAGCTGCATCTTTAGTCGCCATCACAACAAGAGCCGAACCTCTCTTCTTCTTGCCCCTGATGACAACATCTTCAACCGCGCCGAACTCCGAGAACAAACCTCTCAACCTCTCGGCCGTATAACCTTCACCAACATTTTCCCATGAAACTTTAAGCATCTTCTCCTCATCCAACCCCATCTTTGCACCACCCACATTTTCCTTGCCAACTCCACCAGTCTCTCTGTTAGGAGCAAAAGCAGTTGCCGCCCCTTTCTCCGCATGCTTTTTGCGTATTCTCTCAATCTCTTCTTTAAGCTTCCTAGCGATTCCCTCCTCTTCTGCTCTATCTCTGGCAGCCGCATCCGGAGCAAAGGCAGATCGTTCTCTTGCTTCAAGATCAGAGACCATCCTTTGTCGCTTGGCATCGCGTTCCAAATGGCGGCGCTGCTGGTCTCTCTTAACTCTGAGTAAATCATCAAACAATTTCCTGGCCTTCACATCCTTGAGTATCTCATAGGATGACATGAGACTCTGGAAGTTGGCCGGGGCATCGGGATCATCGGGCCTCTTGTCGGGGTGCAACACCAAAGCCATGGCTCTATATGCCTTTTTTATATCATTCTGTGTAAGCTTGGCGCCTTCCTCGCCAGAAGGTAAACCGAGAACCTTATAGTGATCAACCTCGACATCCATATCTAAACCCTAAAATCACAATATTCTGTTTGGGTAAGAAAAAACTGCAATCAGAAACTTTGTCTAATAATTCTTAAAAAATAAAAAATAAATAACACACACTAACGGAACTGGGGTATTTACACTAAACCCTAATATAATATGTGTGTGTCTATTTATATATAGAACTAGAACAGTTTTTAGCAGAAGGCGATTGGATCAAAAATGGAGGTCAAACAAGTAAAATCGAAGGCATGAAAACCCACAGAAATGTACAGAAAATTCAGAAGCAGAAATGTATTTCAAACACTTTGTTTGGAAGTTTACCATTACCGAATGCGTTTCAAATTGGAAATCGGCAGCGCACTCCTCCAGTCTCTTCCTTCAATTGTTGAAATCCCCAATTTACTTTCAGCTAGAAGATCCAAACCCTAATATGCCTTTTACCTCTGAATTCAATTGCGCGTGTCGTTAGTGTGTACGTGTAAGTTCTTGCGTTTAATCTAGGGCCGGTTCGGTATGGGATACCGAACCAAAATCCTTGTTCCGATTTTAAAACCGAAGTTTTCAGGAATCCTAATTTCAATACCGATCTCAAACTAAATTTTAGGGAATCCTAAAATAGATACAGGATTTTGGGACAAATTGGGAATCCCGAAATAATTTTGGGTCTCCTACTCCTAGTGTTTTCCTCAAATCGAGATTTCACAGACAACACTACAACCCGAGCATTGAGTCTCCTACTCCTAGTGTTTTCTTCAAGGGATCTTTTGATATGAGTCCAAAATAACTAAAAATTGAACCTATTTCAAAAGTAGCCTATAAAATTGGACCTAATTCAAATTTTCCCTTTCCTCATTACTCCCTTTACACCTTGCCCAACAGTGATTTGTAATCCATTCAGCGAATGAATGATCAAGTGGACAACGAAAAGGATAGAGTGTTCAGATATTCGACGGCTAGACATGAAAAGACAAACCAATTCCAAAACAAGCACGAGATTGCCAGAGAAGATAACACCATTAAACGTGCCCATGGAACTGCTTCCCTAAAATACTTCTCATACCCACAAAACTCTAGCATCCTTTCCTCTACAAAACTCAACAGAACCCTTATGCAACCTTTTGAGTCCTCTAGCAAGTATAGATCGACATATTGCACCAAATTTAAAGATCAAGAATATGTGGAGAAATAAATGATTTAGGACCTTGTATAAATAGATTCTTCCACAGAACTCAAACATTGATGAATCACATCAGGAATCGATTTAGAAATGAAAAGCCTACAATCACTACCGCTTGGTGATTACCATGTTGCTCCATTTCCAGCTTTCAATGTCAATAATACCATTGTCATTAGTGAAAGAATGCAATTTGAAAACGCAGAAACCAAGAACCCTAATAATGTGAAATATAAAAAGGGATTTCACCTTCCCAGAAACCAAGAACCCTAATCTGATCAATGCCCGATAAAAACAACCAACCAATCCAAAATTTCTAATAATACTCATATAATCAATTAGAAAATTACATACTTTGAATTACTTAGCAGCGAATTTTAGCACGGCAGCGAAAGGGGCAGCCTCTGGAAACCTGGAAAAAATTGATTGACATATAAAAAATTGTAAAAATTCGAAAAGCAAAAAAGGGCCTCGAAGAAAAGAAATTGAAATAGGAATCGAGGGTTATACAATGTAGTGATGTACGAACTCACGATGGGGCAGTTCCAAAACAAGTGATTCTCCAGCGAGGTGAGGTGAGGTCGACAATGGGTGAGGTCGAAGACGACGAGGAGTGTGAGCCGGTGAGGTCACTGAGGTGAGGTGAGGTTGACAGAGACTCAGAGAGAGTGATTTGAGTCTGAGTTAGGGTTTATTTGGATTCTCGAGATTAAACCTCAACCAAATATCAGACGATTGTTAAAATTTCAAATATATATTTAAAATTAAATTTTTTTTTTTCGGTTCAGTTCGAGATTACCGAACGAATACAAATGTGAGACCGATTTTCATACCAAATTTTCGGGATCAGTTCAGTATTGGGTATCAAAATTTTCGGGATTTTTGATTCGGGATATTTTTGGTTCGATTTCGGGATTTTTTCAATTTGGTTTGGAAATTTCGATTTTTTTTCCACCCCTAGTTTAATCTGAGCCGCCCATCAATAGTGTTAGGCTGGGGGTGGGCCAGTTGGACAAGACATGATGAAATGAACTTAGGGCTTTGAAACCGGAATGACAGAGCTGAAGGAAACCACAATTTTCGACTTTGGATTTGATTGGTTCAGTTCTTGGTTTTATGTTTTTTTTTTCCTTAACAAACGAGATTATTTATAGTGAGAGGAGGGAGTGCGTTTGGCCAGAATCAAGATCTCTCACTTATAAGTGAAAAAAAATATTATTATACCATATTATTAAGTAGTTTTTTTCCATCCATCATGGTTAGTTTGAATTGTTGAAATTATTTTAAAAACAACTTTTTTTAAAATCTAAGACTAAAATTTTATTTGATAAATAAAAAAGAAAGTGGTTTTTTGTCAAGCTTGAGAAAGCAGAAGCAGTTCCAGCCATACTTTTGAAAACAGCAGTTTTTTTTCCAACACAACAACCCAAACTGTCGCTGAAAAATTGAACCACCTGAGCATCATTCGCTTGACTTGACCTGAGTTGCTCACCCTCTCGTGTTAACGACAAATGCCTTTTTCGATTCTGATATGCTGACCGCTCTTTTGCCGCCACGATCCTGCCCCTCCAGGTACGCACTCATCCATGGTTTCTCCAATCATAGCCGTCAATAATTTCTCAACACCCAATTAAACTGATCCAGTTTCAAAAAATCAATAAAAAGTTTCCTTTTTTATTAGGTAAATTCAAGGTTCTAAAAAACACTAGGCGCTAGTCGGGCGATGGGCTGGCGTCTAATGCCTGGGGGCTAGGCAAGCGCCTAGGCGGCCTAAGCGGATTTAGGTAAATTTCTTGTAAATATATGCATATTAACACTTACAAAAAATTATACTTGTGAAATCTATAAATAAGATAATAAAATAATGATAAAATGTAAAAAAAGTATTCAACAAGTTCGAAATTAAAAAATACATTAAGCACATATACCATATAACTTAAGATATTTTGAATGATTGTATCTAATTTTAAAAAAATAAAGGTATAAATCCCACGTAGTGGGTTAGGTGGTTTGTAATAAAGAAAAAATTATGAAAAAGTGCATGCATCCTTCCCCATTTCATAAAGCACCATGTGTGTGATGTGACCCCACCCTTCCACCCCTAGTCCCCATGCATCCCTCACAATTCACATCAGCCAGGAGAGTCAGAGACTCCCAACACCATTTTGACGCCTTGAGACTCCCAACCATTTTGAAAACCGAAACTTTATTCTTTTTTATTCTTCCTTTTCCTCATCGTTTTTGTCTTTTTCCCCTTTCCTCTTCTTCTTCTTCTTCTTCTTCTTTCCCGTTTTCCCTCTGTAAATTCTCCCCTTTTTTTTGTTTCCTCTTCTTCTATTTCGGTGTAAGTTCCTCTTTTTTCGATGGATTTCAGATAGAGGGAGTCGCGACAACTAAGAAAGTCGTGGTGCACAGAGAGAGGGAGTCAAAGTGGCGAGAAAGCTTTTGCGATTCTGGGTATTTGGTTAGATTTATTCCCAGGAAACCATTTCACTCTACCTAAACCGCTGCCTAGACCGCCCAGGCCTCCTAAGAGCGCCTAGGCGGACGCCTAACAGCTCCCTGATTTTTCTTAACGATTCGAACCTAATCAGATCAGCATAACCACGCCCAGCGCCTAGGCCGTTTTTTAAAACACTGGGTAAATTACACAAAACTACCTCAACTATTGGTCGAAACACAATCTCATACCTCATGTTTTAAAAATTACAATATCATACCTCATCTTACAAATTTGTTGCAATGTCAGACCTTCATCAAATTTTCTGTTAATTTCTCTATTAAATACTAACGTGGCTTGAGGCGAGCCCACTTCTTAATCCAGTTGGATTAAAAATTAATTAAATATTCAAAAACTAAAACTAAAATTATTTAAATATTTTATTAAAGAAGAGGGACCCACCACTTACAAACTCATCCCCTCACCTTTTTCCCCCGTCCACCATCTCGGCCACTGGTTTGTCGATTCACTCGTCGCTGCTCAAATCTTCCTAGTCTGTCCGACCCATCTTCCTCATCCATCTCTCCCCACCAATCTTCTCCGAAGTTCCTCCTCCAACCTCTTTCTCCTCCTCCTCTTCGTCCTTTTTTTTTTCTTCCAGATGGTCATATTGCATAGAAGGCAGGAGACCATTTAAGCTTTACAAATCTTACCACCATCTCCAATCCCAAGTGTCACTCTCGCTCACTCAGAAACCTTAATAAAATACCCAAAACAATTTATCCCCAATCTCTAACGCTACACCTTCACCGTCCTCTCTAAAGACGAGATTTCCGGCGTTGAAATCCCGAGAATTCCCTAGTTCGATCCGCCATGAACTGCAACCAAGCAACCTAAACTCTGGGTGGATCCTGTTCATGGCACCGAGAGCAGTGGAATGGTGGTGGTGGCAACGATGCTTGTCGCTAGAGTTTGTAGTTAACTCGCCTAAGAAGCTCGCCTAAGAAACGGTGGTAGAGGAAATGGTTGGTGAAGAAGGGTGAGGGGATGAGTTTGTAGGGTGGGTCTCATATTTTTAAATAAAAACATTTAAATAATTTTAGTTTTTGAATATTTAATTAATTTTTAATCCAACTGAACTACGAATTGGGCCCGCCTCAAACCACTTCAGCATTTAACAAATAAATTAACAGAAAAACTGACGGAGGTCTGACATTGCAATAAATTTGTAAGATAAGGAATGACATTGTAATTTTTAAAACATGAGGTATGAGATTATGGTTCGACCAATAATTGAGGTAGTTTTGTGTAATTTATCCTTTTTTATTTGCATACTCTCAGACTATAAAAATCGTAAAAAATGAATGTTAATAGTAAAAAATGAATCTTCAATAGTTACAGCAATGGAAAATGTATTGATCTTGTATCATGTATTAACTGTTTGTTCAACTCTATAGCTTTCGATTATGTCATTTGTATTATCAACTGAGTTTTTTTAGTAGAACGATAGCGTTAGTGGGTTAAATAATTAGTTGTTATGGAAGTCGGTGAAGATCAAACCCGCACCAAGGTGCTTAGGCATGAAAACTTTTTGCCTCTGCGGTAAAATGCCATCTTCACCAGTGAGTTACCTAGGAAGATACTATCACATATCACATTTGATTTCATGCTTAATTCTTGATTGCATCGGTGTACATGGCATATATTGCTAAGTTTAACGACCGGATGTTTGCTAAAGAATTCAGAGGAATTTACCGGAAGAATTCGAGTCACTTACAAGGCATTGCATACGATACGGTACTATCACATATGCTTCGGTTGACCAATCATCAAAAATTTCAGCAATGTGATAGTACCGAAGCATATGTGATGGTACCGTATAGCCGCCTCTTTAATTCAGAGGTATGTTGATTATAGAGTTACATCTCAGAGGTTACCCTCATGATTTTTGTGTATACCGATATTTCCACGCACTCTAGTGACAAATGAATATGTTCTCTTCCTTGCATATTTTTCAAATTGCTTTGCAAATACAGAATAATGAATTCGGAGACAAATTATGAAAGGGAATTTGATAAAAAATGCTATGAAAGACAAAAGCGACATAGATTACATATTCAGTTAGCTAAAAGATAAGTTTGAATCTACATGGGCACCAACAGAAAGGTTCGACATTTCGCTGTAAACAGTTGTAAATTTCCTTTTTTTTCATTCTTGCATAGGTTGGTTTTTGTAATGAATAATATCAGAAAAGATTATGATGATGTTATTTATAATTAATGATTGTTTAACCCACATCATGGCTATAGGTAATTGTTTTATCCATTTTTTAGATATTCTTTTATTGTTCATATTGAGTTCTGCAAGTTGTATGTTTTTTGAGGTTTTCATATTTGTTCAAAGTTTAAAAACTACATATGGATTGTCACCTCTTCTTGTTCATCAGTTAGAACACAATGTAGCCTCCTAAATTACTCTAGCATGCACAAGGCGTTCTTTCTTTGAATCAGCCATTTATCTTCCAAATGACTGAAATTTCAGCAATTTCTATATGGTGATTCACTAATGAGTAATTTAGTGGATGAATTGATACATAATAACCCTTGAATAAAATAGCTTCCATAGAGTTAATTTACCAAGCTTTATTACACAATTGGAATTATTCTTGGTAAGTACCTTGCTAGAAAGTAATTTGTAATAATTGGTTTATTCCTAAGTTGTACAAGTTCCTTGAGTATTAATTCTTTGGTGGATCAACATTTTGTTATTTTGCCTTCACTTGTAACTTGTCATGTAGATTTCACATTGCGAATTTGGAAATTGATAAATGATTAATTGCAATTAGGGCATGTCTAAAACAATGTGGAGAAACCGAATGTGTAACGTAGAGATGCTTTCCACATTGCAATTTTTCTTCCGATGGGGTCTCCGTTGATGGTCCATGGTCCTTGCAAGAACCTCTTTATCAGCACTGGAAATAATGGGATTGCCAAAGTGATTGCCGTTACTATTGTATGGTTGACAGAGAGAAAGAAAGAGAAGCAGCTGGGAACGGTCCAGTCAAATATCATGGTAAATGGCCCTTCGAGCGTGTTTACGAGATGCAGGTTTGTCTTCTTGGACTACATGCCTTGGCAACATTTTCTTTTACAATATATTATAAGGAAAACTAATGAAAATGGCTTGAAAACTTTGAGTTTTAACAATAAAGACAAAATAAAGAGTAAAGTGAATAGTACCATGATTGACTTTTTAGTGTAAAAATATGGTTTTTCGTTAGAGTAAAAAATACCGGGAGCTTTTTGTTAAAGTTCCCATTATTATAATGGTATCGTAGTTCTGCGGTTGGTGCTATTTGACGCGTTATTCTTCATTTAGGAGCCTGCTTCTGTAGCTTTCTTTGTGCTCAACCTTGCGACGCATTTTCATGGTTAGCTATTACTACAAGAAAAATGAGCTTTGGATACAAAATAAAGGGCACAATTGAGAATTTTGTGCCTGTTTGACCACTAAAAAGCTTAAACAGTTCTCATTCCATAGAGGGCACCATCTATGGTGCCCAATGTTAAAAAAAATGACACAAAACAGTAATGGGCACGGAAACCGTGCTAAGTAGGGTTAGATGACATCTGTTTTTTACTGAAGATGGGCACAAAAAACATTTTGTGCCTATAAAAATTATTTGTCAGAAGCATTGTATGTGTTTTATCCTTTGTCTTTACCTCCTCTAGCACACCAAAATTAAAATTTATAAAATTGGGGTAAATAATGGTATGGAGCTCTTTATTACTATGCAATATTTTAGCCTCAAAATAAGTTAGCAATAATATTGTTCAAATTCGTTTTTCGCGAAAGCCGAACCTCAGATCTCTCACTTACAAGTAAAGAATAATATCACTGCACCGTAGTACTAAGTGGCGTGTTTTAGATTTACAATGAATCATTTCTAGCTACGATGAATGTTTGTTAGATTCATATATTTTTGAACTACTTTTTAGATTGTTATCTTCCTGGAGATTTGTTTTTTTTATATTTGTGATATGGTTTTTGGTTTCATAGCAAGTGTTTATTTTTTTTACTGTATTAAAAGTCCTTCATGCATTGACACATAACCAACAATTGTGCCCTTAGGGTACGTACAAAAGTTAGTGGACAAATGAGTTAATAATTATAAATTCCTTTATATGACACAAATGTTAGAAATTGTGTCCATTAAATATTAATAAGTAATGAATCAGCCTACTTCCCATTCAGTCTTCAAATACACAATATATTTTAATAATTATAAAATCATTTTTATGACACTAATGTTAGAAATTGTGTCCAATAAATATTAATAAATAATAAATCACTCTATAGCAAAATAATATGTTGGCACAATTATGGATTTGTGCATGTATTCTAATATAAAACGTCCACACTCCTTTACTAATTTGTGTATGGAAAATAGAAGGTTGCTTCATACACTTGTGTTTCTTTAAATTTCATCAAGTTCTACATCATTGATAGGCGACGTTGCGGAATTAGAATTGGAGATGTTTGTTAGATTCTTATCTTTTTCAACTGCTTTATAGATTGTTATCTTCCTACAGTTTTGTTTTGGATACTTGATGATATGGTTTTGGCTTTATCGTAAGTATTTATTTTCTTATTGTATAAAAAGTCCTTCATGCAGTGACACAAAACTAACAATTGTGCCCTTAGGGTCATCATTCTCCATACAAGAGTTAGTGGGTCTTTAGACAAATGAGTTAATAATTATAAATTCTTTTTTATGACACAAATGTTATAAATTGTGTCCAATAAATATTAATAAATAATAACAAAAGAATATGTTGGCACAATTATGAATTTGTGCTTGTATTCTAGTGTAAAACGTTCACACTCCTTCACTAAGTTGTCTATAGAAAATAGAAGGTTGCTTCATACGCTTGCGTTTGTTTTGAATTTGATCAAGTTGTACATCATTGAGAATGGTGGACAGCGACGTCATGGAATTAGAATTAGAACTGAATCTCCAACATCACATTCGTCTATTGCTTCAAACATTACAACAGCAAATTCACAACCAATCATCCAGCTCAACGTTCATGAAGAGTCTACTAGTTATGTTGTTATTGTTGGAGAACCACACACTTATCAAGCACAAAGTCGTCTTACAAGTCTGTCTCTCCCACATATGAACTCATGAAATATGCACAATGTTACCATTGAGATTTTAAGCAGCAGTGATGAGGACAAATGATCTATTTTGTATTATGTTATATTTCACTAGTGTTTGAAAATATAATTATCTTATGCTATGCTGGACTCCTCTTCGGTCATTTTATCAACTTATGTCATATTCCAATATAATAATGTTTTCTTTCTAATTAGCCCTTGTAGATTTACTCCTAGTATATATATATTTTTAGGGTTATAATTATGTTTCCCGTCTGGTTCATACCGCAGAATTCAATGAATTCACAGTGTGGCAACGCAAGGCTTATGACACATTGCTAGTAAACTAAAGGAATCCAAGGTATGAAGATGTGGATTATTATGGTGTTGTGACAGATATCATTGAGTTAGATTATCACAATGGTCGGAAGGTTATACTGTTTGACTATGATTGGTTTGATGTCAAGAGCAAAATGTTTCGTACTAAGAAGGACGAGTTTGGGTTCACTTTAATTAATTGTGAACATCGTTTACCATCGGATGACTCCTTCATACTGAGGTCACAAGCAACGCAAGTATTTTATGTTCAAGATCCTATTAACACTGATTGGTTTGTTGCTACAAAGACAAAGCCACGAGACGTTTACAACATGCTCGATATAGATGTAGAAGACCCCAACACAACTCAAGATATAGAAAACACGTTAGGGGATGATGATATAGTGCAAACAAGGCTGGATGTTGCAGAAATTGTGAACAATTATTAGACTTGTAATGATCAAGAACTTATATCTACTATGTAGCTTGGTCATGTATGAAAGATTAAACACTGCAGGGAAATAACATGAAGACCACGCACAAGTTTTTGGTAGAATTTTTTGAATGATCTTCATTCATCTCGATATATTGTATTTATACAGTTTTACAGAGGGTTTACAAGCTTTGACAATTTGCATAAGGACAAATTCTATAAATCAATATTTACATAAAATCAGGGAGCTTAATAAGGCAAATGAATATGATCACAAAATGATCTATTGGACAGATGATGCCTGATGAGCATGATTGTCTCCATCTTGTCTATCAATGTATCCAATCATCTGTTGGACATGAATATGTAAATACTGTCTAATTAAACTATATATATGATAGAGAATGCAACTAATATGTGATGCATGTAAGCAATGCAATAAATTTCTGATGCCTGTGGTTAATTTACAAACAAGAAAACAAATGATACATATGCAATTAATCTCTAATATAGGTAGAGTGTTATAATATATATATATATATATATATATATATATATATAAACAAAAAAAACCCTATGGTATTGGTAGATAAACACAATTAATCTTTGATACAACTTCAAAAATAATAAAAATAATAATGGAAAGGAGAAAGAAACCAAAAAAAAAAAAAGAGGAAGAACCCAAAACACAAGATTGAGTAATGCAAAATAACACAGGAAGATAAAGATATTGTGAGGGAGAAACAAGATAAGAGAACTGAAACAAGAAAAGAAAATGAACGGTTTGGGTAATGAGAAAAAAAATAGAGATTTAAATCCCTAATCCTATAATTAAGGATAAGATTAACATTAATCACAAATGAAAAAATAAACAGCAATTACTTAATTAATCAATTTACGGGTAAATTTGGCAAGTTAATACAAATAAACTTATATGGATAATTAATCACTGGACCTCACCTGAAAAATAAAACAAATTAAATTGGACTATAACTAATAATGACTTATAAAATTGAACTTATATTAAGTTTCCCCTTCTCCAAATTGGATTCTCCCTCTATTTTTTAAAATTGGACTTCTCCCTCTATTATATTAAGTTCCCACCACCAAATTCAAAAACTTGGTTTGCCACAATCTGATTTAACCCCACCTCATTACAAAATTGTGCCCACTCACTCTTAAAATATTAATTAAAAAATAGTAGCTATATTAAATGGTTAGAAACTGGAAAGCTTCCATTCCACCCTTTCTCAGTCCGTCTCACCCTCACTCTCCAAAAATTCTAACAGCACTCCTCCCCGCTCCTCCGTCCAGTTCGAACCCACTCCTCCGTGGAGTTCATCCACCTCAAGGCTGCTCCTCTGTCCAGTTCAAAGGTGCTCCTCTATCCTCTGGCTACACACACCGAGACACAAAAGGCCCAAGATACAGGCAAGGTTTCTGAATTTCATTTTTTCAATGGGTTTCTGTTCTTTAATGTTTAAGGTCAAATTGGATGTTTATTTTGTCGAATATGGTTTATGGTTTGAGGATAGTGGGTTTCAGAGGACAGTGGGTTTGGGATTAAGAATCTAGGATGGGTGCAAGTCTTTGGGATTGCAGGTCTCATTGAAATTATGAGGGATTTCCCTACCAGTACCATCCCAGTTGTCTTTCAGATAAGTATCCCTCCTAAGGAACATATAGAATAGAGTGTGCGAGTTCATCCATCATCCTTCGATCGATCATACTCCTAATCATATCGATCATACTCCTATTACTACGTGACCCTGCTTTTGTTCTTTTTTTTAATTTTTTTATATTTTTAACCATCAATAATGTTAGCGAGTTAAATAACTAATTAGTAAGGGAGAGAGAAATCGATGGGGATCAAACCTCCACCATGGTGCATAAGTATGATTGCTTTACACCACTATGATCAAACCAGATATGCTCTATGTGACTATTTAGTGTTCAGATTCCATTGTACTCATATTCATGGCTTTTTCGGTATTTGATGTTGTGGTTCATTGAATGAATGCACAATATAAACTATAACTCTTCTAAGACACTACACATTGTGATCTAGCCGTCAATCTTAGGTCTTTCTTTGATGATCACCTCGACAAAGATCAGTCAACTCAAAAGTCACATGATGGTTACATTAAATGGTGGCATCATATAGTGTGTTCATCTTTTTTCTTCTATCAATAATTGAATGTCTTAATGAAAAGATTTTGTCCCTTTTATTTAAGGATAATTTATGCATGATTATAAAATGTAGATAATTTGAATCGTTACAGAACTTATTAATGTTACCTGTATATTCATTGGTGTAAAGAAATAGTTATTGGGGTAAATAGCCAAAATGGTCCCTGAGATTTGCATAACTTATCCCTTTGGTTCCTAACATTTCAAATCAATCAAAGTGGTCCCTGAGATTGTCCACCATCCATCATTTTGGTCTTTCCGTTAAAAACTCTGTTAAGTGTCCCAGAGCTCTTGGCCGGAAGTTTGGGCAATTTTCAAAGCTTCGTAACTCAATTGTTTCTTAACCAAATTCGACCCATAATATATCAAAATGAAGATAGGAAAGTTTAAAAATAAGATTACACCTATTTAGAAACCCAATGATTACCGGAGATGGCCGGAAAATAGCCTCAAAGTTGGCTGGTCCGAGAAAAAACTGGAAAACTCGCCGGAAACTAGGTAAACTTTAAACGTTCATAACTTCTTCAATATTAAATGAAATCAAGTGATTCAAAAACAAAAATCATACTTCTCAATGAGACGAAGAGAATGGTATCTTTTTCAATGGTTAAATTGCCATGGTTTGGCTGGAAAAAGGCTCAAAATTGGCTGTCCACGGCCATTTTCAAGCCGTTTGCAGGCCAAACCACTATGAGTTAGCCATCGAAAAAGATACCATTCTCTTCATCTCGTTGAGAAGTATGATTTTTGTTTTTGAATCACTTGATTTCGTTTAGTATTGAAGAAGTTATGAACGTTTAAAGTTTACCCAGTTTCCGGCGAGTTTTCCAGTTTTCTTTCGGACCATTCAACTTTGAGGCTATTTTCCGGCCATCGTCGGTAACCATTGCGCTTCTAAATAGGTATAATATTATTTTACACTTTCCTATCTTCATTTTGATATATTATGGGTCGAATTTGGTTAAGAAACGATTGAGTTACGAAGCTTTGAAAATTGCCCAAACTTCCGGTCAAGAGCTTCGGGACACTTAACGGAGTTTTTAACGGAATGATCAAAACGATGGATGGTGGACAATCTCAGGGACCACTTTGATTGATTTGAAGTGTTAGGGACCAAAGTGATGAGTTAGGCAAATCATCAGGGACTATTTTGGCTATTTAGCCTAGTTCTTGTTGGTGTAAATAAATAGTTCTTGTTGATTACACTTCATTTGCAATTTACAATGTAGATGGCTAATATGATGCTTGATGATGATGCATTTTTGGCATCTATGGGAACTCAACCACACTCCCAATTTGGTGTAGTCACCGAAAATGAATCATTTGAAACCAACCAACCCAATAAGACATGTAGTCGACATACGCAATCAAGTGGCTTAACTTCTTTGTCACCCACAACTCGAAAGAGGAATAGGGGAGTTAACAAAATACGGTGGGGGCAGGGGGAGGTGCAAAAAACTGAACTTTAACAGATTCGGTCAAGCTATTTCTTCTTGTGACAATGTGGCCAGATTTGGCCGCTACATAGCAATGTTGGCTCATGATGGTGGAATGATCCTAATTGATTCACCTGATTGGCACCAAATAGAATCTTTGAAACTTGATCAAGTGTGGTCGTTGGTCCAGGTATTGATGCTAATTTGTAGGATTTGACTTGTTGGATGCTTACAATCTTGTGTCACAACTTCATTATTGTTTATGTAGGCCACTATAGACTGGAGAAATCCAAGAGCTACTGGCAAGAAGGAGAAAGTCAAGGCCATTGTGGAAACAAAATTGCATGATTGTTTCAGGACATGGAGGGCAAAACTTCGTAAGTTGTATTATGTTCCCTTTGAGAAATCCGAGCAGAGGAAGCATTGCAATGATTCTAAGGTATTCCAAACACAATGGCAAGTCTTGGTAGCTTATTGGGATAAAATTGAAAATAAGGTTTGTAAAACTTTTCAACACTATAGTTACTATACTTCATTAAACCATAGTTGAAACGAAATATAAGGTTCGATAAAATGAGTATTTTCCTTTGTGGTGTTCTTTATTTGTTGTGATCCAACGAAGATGTGCAACAAATGCCAAGAATCGAAAGATGTTAAAGACGAGTCACACAACTGGGACAACAACTTTTGCTCAAATACGGAATGATTATGTGAGTGGATTCTTATAATATTATAATTTGATGTTGCCATGAATACTTGTTTTACATAGCACTAAAGATAGTCATTATATCTTATGATTTGTTAAAGATTAACATAAAGTTACAGGAATAGTGCTACAGATAGTGAACATATCTCATGATTAACTCACAACCTTAGTCTTGTTTTCATTCCTGTTATAAGTACATGGTTAAAACTTGACTTAGTTTTTGTGATTTGTTCCTCATTTTGTATCAAATGTTAGTTTAGGGATGATAATAGGATCTTTCTTAATTGTGCTTGGACCTGCCTTAAATTGATAATGCATTATCCAAAAAGTAATAATGTCCGAGTAATGGAGTAGCCTTGTCAAGAAGAAGACGTTGAGCAAAAAGAAGACTGCAATTATTCAAGTTAATGCTTGAACAAAATGAAACAAAAAATGAAAACTTTAAGTAGTCATCATGTCCCAGTCTTGTCAATGATAACTGGATTCACATGCATGGATATTTAATGTACGAGATCAATACAAACATCCAAATGTGTCAAAAACTATATATGGTATACATTTGACATAAACTAAAGTATTTTTTTCTTCCAATTTTTCAGGCCCGGCGGTTTATTACCCTCATTGATGTTTATGTTTATATATAGTGCACAATATTTTTAGTCATTGTAACTGTGATTGTTTAATGATTGTGGTTGTTTTTGGGATCTTTTTTTGTGTCTTAGGCTGAAGAACATGATGGAAGTGAACTTGATCGTGTGACTTTTTTCAAAATGACACACATAAGAGGACCTAAGCAACTCTCAGTTGATGATGAATCTGCCAGAATGATAGTAATTTGTACATTTTCACTTGACCAAATTTATTTCCAATAACCTTTAATGAAATTTTATGCATTTACGAATGATTAAGGCTTTTTCAAACATTTGGTGTTTGAAAATTTGGAAGTGGAGGTTCGTGAGCGTGGTGAAGAGGTAACAACTGAGGTTTGCAATAGGATTTATGCAGAAGTGTTGAGGTCAGAGAAGCGAAATCAAGTGCAAGGTTTTGGCCTTGGAGTTGGTTGGGCAAATGTACCAGGAATTGTTACTCAACAGCGAGGTATTTCTAAGGAAGTGAAGTATCTTCGGGAAGCTTATGAAGCACAGAAACAAGCCACTGCTGCTGCAGAAGAAAAAATGACTCATATGATGCATGAGGCAAATGAGAAAGCGGAAAAGATGAAAAGAAAGCAAAAAGAAAGCATACAAAGGCTTAAGGCCAAACAAGAGGAGAATTTGAGGTTAGCAAAGGTGCAAATGGTTAAGCAATTGAAAGCCATGTTGGCACATGTAGGCATCAACATTAGTTCATTTGGAGTGGGTGCTCTAGAAAGTACTTCAACTCAACAGCAAGGGTGTTGAAGCTCACATGCTCATATTTCAACGCGTTTCGAAGGTTAAAATGACAAGAATGTGCAGTGTTTCTAGTGCTATGATGCATGAGGATTGCCAAAGTGAGAATACTGGTTAGTTGTCATCAAGCAACCCTTGTAGATGTGTATTTTGTTTATATATTGCTGGTTTAACCATTAGTACGTTTGAATTATGGATACAAGCTTGGATATGTTATATTTTGTTGTATATAGAGAATCATGGGTCTGTCCAGCATAGGATAACATGTATTTTTTTGTTTAACATTTGGATGGGTTGTATTGTTAGGTTGCATGAATCGGTCTTGCGAAGAAGGCAAAGTAGGGTACTGATTGCAATTGCATTGAGATAACTTTTAATTGTTCAAATCAATATTCTACGCACTGGTTTCTAAATCAACGTACTCGGATCCACATTGGTTTCCACACACTAGTTTACTTCCGATTTGAGTTGTCTCAATGAACTCTTCAAACAATCGCATGTGTGACGAAAAGATCGTTAAAGAAACCAACCCTAGCCCTTTAAAAGTTCTACACAAATCTAAACTAAAGAATTCTAGAATTCATGCACAACAATGTCGATTAGTCTAGAAACATCTAAGTTATAGTAGTCTTTTCCAGAAAGACTAGAAGCTACTAAAATGTGTGGCCATTATGCAAAAGCCCAAGTCGGTAGCGGTGCATGACCAATGCACTAGCTAGAAAGTTCTAGCAATGCTTATGTCTACAAACATGCCTATAAATGTGTATGTTGTTGTGTAAAGCAAGCAAGAAGCTAGAATTGAGTGACAATCAAAGTGAGAAGTGTGAGTATTTTAGAGTTTGTTCCTAGAAAGTGAGAGAGTGTCATACCTTTTAAAATTGTGTTTTTGAGAGTTTACGTGATGTAATATTTTGTGAGCGTAATACAAATAATTTTTTTACTTGTTTTGTCTCTCCAACATATTAGAGTTCTGTACTCTACTTTTCTCATCAAATGGTATCAGAGTAGTATGATTGGAGACCACCTATGTTGAAGCTTTCCAGAATCTTGGGAAGTTTAGTAATTCGCAAGATTGCCGAATAATCTTGTTTGGCATATCGAAATTCTGCTGGCACAATGGATAATCTTCAAGTGGTTGGAGGAATCAAAAAGCTTAACAACAAACATTACACTACGCGGACGATGTGCATGAAATCTTATCTACAAGGACAAGATCTTTGGGAGGTCGTCGGCGATAATGAAGTTACTCAGTCGGTAAAAGACACCAATGACACTTTACATAAGTGAAAGATCAAAGCAGGAAAAACAATGTTTGCCCTGAAGACCACAATTGAAGAAGAATTGTTAGAGCATATAAGATAAACCACAACACCGAAAAAAACATGGAAATCCTTTGCCACACTCTTTTCAAAAAGGAGCGATACAAGGCTATACCTTCTTTAGAATGAGTTGTGATCGGCAAATAAATTTTCAAACTCAATAAGTGATGATTGAGTTGGCCATCCTTGTACAGCTGCAATGAAGCCTCAATTTTTGGGATCAAACAATGGTTAATTATTCATTTTATCCTGGATTCTATAATTGCAGCAGTTGAGTCTAATTCATAAATTTCATGGTCCATGGACTTTACCTTGTGGAAATATTGAGCAATCGTTATGCCCCTTTGTGACACCGATAATAGCTCATTCTTGAGAAGCTATAGCCTTGTATCGTTCCTTTTTAAAAAGAGTGTGGCGAAGGATTTCCATGTTTCTTTCGGTGCTTTTCGTATGTGCTCCAACAATTCTTCTTCAATTGTGGTCTTCAAGGCAAACATTGTTTTTCCTGCTTTGATCTTCTACTTACGTAAAGTGTCATTGGTGTCTGAGTAACTTTGTTTGTACCATATTTAGGGCCTCCGTATTTAGACCTCGTATAAATACTCGGGGGACTCAAATGTAATTATGTAATAAATGAAGGGGCAAATATGTAATAAGTGGGGAGCCCTTATTCTATAAAAGGACTCATCACTCTCCTCATTAGAGGATGTCAAGGTTTAAGCCATAGGAAGAGAGAAAACATCTCAGAGAGGGCAAACACAGAAAATAGGTTAGAGAGCACACTGCCTCTAGCCTTCTTATATATTCCCCATTCAGAGTGAAACAATATCAACATCAGTGTGGACGTAGCCCAAACATTGGGGTGAACCACGATACATCTTTGTGTTCTTTACTTTCTTGCAGATTCACGGTCGGATTTATGTTGTTCCAAGACCCCTCCGGTTTTGTGCATCAACATTTGGCGCTGTCTGTGGGAAACGACACGAAAAGCTATGTCGGTTCTCTTTCATTTTTTCATCTCACCACCTTGAGACCTCATCACTTTCCACCGTGAATCTGCATAAGCCCAAAAACCAAAATCAAAACCAAAAGCCCAATTCCTTGACCTAACAACAACGCTGGCTCCTCTGAGTCCTCCCCAACACATGAGTGAGGGAAGAGGACCATCGCCACCACCTTCACAGTCGCCATCGTCGTTGTTATCATCGGATTCAAGTGATTGAGAGCTAGAACTTTTCACCACCCCATGTAGATGCATCTCGACCGTCATTGGGCTTCCCTCTTGGCACGACTCTTTTCCTGATCATCATGTTCAGCCTCAGTGGAATCTTCTTATGTTGCTACCACTGGGACAAGCTCAGATCTCTCTGTAGATCTTTCAACCAAAACGCTGACCCCGAGGTGAAATGTTCAATGCCACACTCCACCGTCTCAACTGCTTGTACCGAGAAATGTTTAAACTGAAATAACAAAAAAAAAACCAAACTTTAGATGGCGGCAATCCAGTACGACAGTTGCTGCGCGCTGCTCTTGAATCATCACTCATCGTCGTTATCATCACCATCATCATCCACGTCATCGCTATCGTTATCCACTATTCGGTCCTTCAGCCCCACGTCGAATCCTCTCGTTATCGACCTCGTGCTGGACGACGACGTTCCGATTTAGAGCCTTCTCCACCAACCCCAAAGAGGCCGCTGCCATAAATCCCACCGTCCAAATGAGAGAACCAGTGAGGTAGTCCACCGTCAGAGCTGATGAAATCCTTGGCTTGCTCGAAGAAATCCTTCAAGCTCAGGCCTTGCTCTTCTGCATCGAGTGGGTCTTCTTCCAGCTTTTGAGGTTCGGTCTCCGAGTCCAAGGAGGAAGACGAATTTCAAACCAGGATTACCAATCCCGGAACAGGAAGAGCATGGTGGGGGAGAGGCAAGTGGTGCAATTGATGGCGGAGAGGTCGACGGGTTGAATCAGAGTGGAGTAGCTCTCGAGCTCCACCAACTTCCTCGGGTAAACGAGAATCGACCCAAATTCCAAGATGGTGAAGCCCTGTTCGGGTCGGGTTGGCACCATTGTCTCCAAGTCGAAAAAGGCTATACTGACCTTTTACAGCTGGAGTATACTGACCTTTACAACCAACAAGCGGAAAAGGAAAAAGAGGAATGAGAAAAACACTTGGATAAGTATACTGACCTTTTGCTAGGGTTTGCGCTGCTCACCCATGCTGTAAACCTGCAATGCAAAAAAAAAAAAAAAAAAAAGGAAGAAAAGGAATATAGAAAGGAAAAAGATGTCTGGAGGTGCAGAAAAAAACAAAGGGAGGAAAAGAATAGAAACAGAAAAAGGATGTCTGGAGATGGAGAAAAACCGAGACAAGAAGTAGAAAGCAAGGCTGTAGAAAGCAAGGCTGTGGAAAGCATGGCTGCCCACCCACTCCATTGTCTGAAAAGATAAGTTTTTATTCCGTCTGTCATTTGCCATCATTCTATTATTAATCCATGTCATATATAGGCTCCTAGGATTGTACTATTAAAGTATGAGAGACCATGCCTATTGACCAAACCTGCCTCCACATGAAGGTTTCCTCCAACGGCTGGACCGCTGAGGTTGATGTGAAGGGAGAAATCTCATTGTTGCCAAGTCCCAGCAGTTTTTTTTTAATGATGTATTTAATTTTCTTATATTTTGGAGACATCTGTATAACCTCACCAGAGGGTAATCATAAATAAAAAAAGAAGGTAGCATGCCAAAAAAAAAAAAGGCAAAATGTCGACAAGCCCAAAATAGTCAGGCCTTATGGCTTCAAACTCCAACCTCCATCCCTCCACTTAAGGTTCACCCTCTATTATCATCAACTAGGTGATCAAAAGTATGTCCAGTACTCCAAAATTATTCGGCAGCCCGCTGCAATTATCACAAACTAAGTGATCAAAAGTACATCCAGTACTCCAAAATTATTCGGCAGCCTGCTGTAATTATCACCAACTAAGTGATCAAAAGTACATCCAGTACTCCAAAATTATTCAGCAGCCTGCCGTTATTATCACCAACCAGGTGATCAAAAGTACAACCCGTCCTCCAAAAAATCATACATAAGCATCACTCATGACAATCACCATCATACATGAGCATCACTCATGCTAATCATACATAAACATTCATAAGCATCACTCATGTCAATCATACATAAACATTCATGTCAATCATACATAAACATTCATGAGCATCACTCATGTCAACATCCATAAGCATCACTCATGTCAATCAGCTTCGAAAGCTTCATTTATATAACTCCAGTGAAAGCTTCATTTACAAAAGCTCCAGCTTCAAAGCTTCACTTTCAAAGCCTCACCTATAAAACTTCACTTTTAAAGCTTCACCTACAAAGCTTCAATGCATGGTATACAAAGACCGCCTCTGAACAACAGCCACTTCGGCTCATACATGGATTGAATTTGAAGTCTCCAGCTAACAAACTCTATTGACTGAAGACTTGGGGGACTACATTATGTACCATATATTGGGGCTTCCGCAACTGGGCCTCATGAAAAATACTTGGGGGACTTAGCCCAATATTTATGTATTGAGGAGCGAACCCTTATTCTATAAAAGGGATTCCCTCACTTTCATTAGAGAGCACCCATTATTCATGTATTGAGGAATGAACCCTTATTTTATAAAAATGAATCCCTCACCTTCATTAGAGAGAGACTCTTAGCCCATCACTTATGTATTGAGGTGCGAACAATTATTCTATAAAAGGGACTCCCTCACCTTCATTAGAGAGTATCACCGCCAATTGAGTAACCGTCTCGCCGCGAGCATCACTCCTAACCCATCACTTATGTATTGAGGAGTGAGCCATTATTCTATAAAAGGGACTCCCTCACCATCATTAGAGAGCATTGCCACCTGTTGAGCAACCGCCTCGCCGCAAGCATCAACTCTAGCTCATCATTTATGTATTGAGGAGTGAGCCCTTATTCTATAAAAAGGACTCCCTCACCTTCAACGCCACAAGCCGAGCCAACCAAGGCAACATAAGCCACAAGCAGAGCAACCTCGCAACATTTGCTACTTCTAGTTGAGCATCATTTCACATTGAGCACCGCCTCATATCGAGTATCAGTTCTAGACGACATCTAGTTACTTCGGCCCGCACATGGACTGAATTTCAAGTCTCCAGCCAAAAGACTATCTTGACTGAAGACTTGGGGGACTACTGTTTGTACCATATTTAGGACCTCCGTATTTAGACCTCGTATAAATATTTGGGGGACTCAAATGTAATTATGTAATAAATGAAGGGGCAAATATGTAATAAGTGAGGAGCCCTTATTCTATAAAATGACTCATCACTCTCTTCCTTAGAGAAGGTCAAGATTTAGGCCATGGGAAGAGAGAAAACATCTCAGATAGGGCAAACACAGAAAATAGGCTAGAGAGCACACTGCCTCTAACCTTCTTGTATATTCACCATTCAGAGTGAAACAATATCAACATCAGTGTGGACGTAGCCCAAACATTGGGTGAACCACGATACATCTTTGTGTTCTTTACTTTCTTGCAAATTCACGGTCAGATTTATGTTGTTTCAAGACCCCTCCGGTTTTGTGCATCAACAAACTTCATTACCGTCGAGGACCTCCCAAAGGTCTTATCCATGTAGATAAGACTCCATGCATGTCGCCCACGTATTGTAATTTTTGTTGTTAAGCTTCTTGATTCCTCCAACCACTTGAAGATTATCCATTGTGCCAACAGAATTTCGATATGCCAAACAAGATTAGTCAGCAATCTTGTGAAGTACCGAACTTTTTATGATTCTTGGAAGCTTCAACAGAGCTGGTCTCTGATCGTACCGCTTTGATACCAATTTATGAGAAAATTAGAGTACACAACTCTCATTTTTAAGTGTTAAGTGACAAACAAGCAAACAAATTTGTTGTATTACACTCACAAAATATTGCAACATGCAAACTCTCAAAAACACAATTTTAAAAGTTATGACACTCCCTCACTCTTTTTAAAGACATTCTAAAACACTCAACGCTCCTCACTTTGATTGTCACTCGCTTCTAGCTTCTTGTTGCTTCTGTCTTGCTTAACACATCAAACACACATATTTATAGGTATGTTTGTTGATCTAGGAATTGATAGAACTTTCTAGCTAGTGCATTGATCATGCACTGCCACCGACTTGGACTTTTGCATAATGGCCACACATTCTAGTAGCTTGTAGCCTTCTAGAAAAAGACCACTATAACTCAGATGTTTCCAGACTAAACAACTTAGTCCCAGTAACACTTCGGAAAATGGAGAGTACGTTGCTCTCTATTCCTCTCTTGGATTCAATTACAGAAGCATTCAATCACACTCATACATAAGGCTATTGCCCTTTATTTGGCCAATCCAATGCTATTTCGGGGATGATGCTTTCGTACTAGATATATAGAATCTGGATCAAACATGTTATTATTTGAATTAGCACTTTGCTTTCACTTTTTGCTTTTGGATCAAGGTTTAATTCATCTTCCATGTATTGGGGTTGGTTGTATTAAATTTTGGATCAATTTTCATTAACTTTGTCTATTTATCTAACTCTTAACTAAATTGGGGTGTGCTACTCAGTACTACGGTCTGGTGGTATTCCTCTTCACTTAGAAGTGTGAGATCTTAAGTTCGAATCTCGTGGATGGCGAAATCGATACCAAATTAGTTTGTCCATTGTGTGACTTAGCTGAACTCTCATTTCCCTTGGTGTAAAAAAAATATCAATGTACGAAAGAAGAAAAAAAAAACTAAAATAGGGTGTAGTTTTAGAAAAAGGATATCGGAAGCAGTTTTAAATTTGTGTTTAATATGACAAAATTAAAGTGTATAATTAAGTTCAATCGAAATAGGTTTTAATTTAAGATAATATGGCTGAGCATTTAAATAAATAAAGGGTAAATTACATAGTAATCCCTCAGGTTTGAGGTCTATTACAATTTCATACAAAATATTTCACTTTCATACCTCAAGTACTATTTTATTTCAATATAATACATCTGTTAGATTTTCCATCCATTAATCCGTTAAATGCTGACGTGACTGCTACATTTGTGCCACGTGGCAAAAAAATATTTTAAAAATTAAAAATTTAAAAAAAAATTTAATCTTCAACCCCAAAAAAAAAAAAAAAAACCCCCAAAGCCAGATCCCATCACCCCCCCTCCCCAAAAAAATGATTATCCCTTCCCCAGATCCCCCATCCCACCCCCAACAATTATCCCTCCCCCCAACCCCCTATGCGACTAACCTCACCATAGCGCCCCCCAACCCCACGACCCACCTCACTCAAGCCCCCCTCCACACTACCTGTAACCCAAAAAAGAAAGAAAGAAAGAAAAATAATTATAAAAAAATAAGAAATAAAAAATAAAAAAAATAAAAAAACCCATCTCCCTTTCCCTGCAACCCAAATCCCATCTTCCCCAATGGGTATGGATTTAAGGAGTGGGGTGTGTAGAGAAGGGAAGAGGGTGGGTGTGTGGTGGGTGCGAGGGTTGGTGCGGAGGAAGACGTGAAGGATGGGTGCGATGGGTTTGGGAAAGATAGGAACAGGGAAGAAAGGGGTGGGTTGCAAGGAAGAGGGGTCGGGGAAAATGAAGATGAGTTTTTTTTCTTTTTTTCTCTCTCTCTCTCTTCTTCTTCTGGGTTGCAGGTTGGGTTTTTTTTTTTAGGGAGGGATGGAAGACGAAGTGGGCTTTGGTTTTTGGTTTTTTTTTTTTATAATTTATTTAGAAGATTTAGGTTTTTAAAAAATTATTTTTTTTGCCACATGGCACATATTTGGCAGCCACGTGGCACAAATGTGGCAGTCACGTCAGCATTTAACAGATTAATGGATGGAAAATCTAACAGATGTATTATATTGAAATAAAATAGTACTTGAGGTATGAAAGTGAAATGTTTTAAAGATGTTGTATGGAGTTGTAATAGACTTCAAACTTGAGAGGTTACTATGTAATTTACCCATAAATAAAATAATAATAATAATAATTACAAAAAGAAAAGAAAAAATTGAACCGCTCGAACTGCACCGAATGGTTTGGTTTGGTTTGATTTTTTTTTATTTTAATTTTCAATGGTTAAACCAAACCACACTGTCCTTAATCAGTTTGGCAATCGATTCCCAAAATTCTTAGGGTGCGGTTAACCGAACCGATCTACATATATTTAATTTTATTTTTTAATCATAATTAATATGTGTAGTAATATAAATAGTTAGTTATTTACGAGTTACCGTGTTTCCACCACATGAAAACAAAACCTAATTAGTTTAAGAGTCCCTTTCGAGAAGAATAGGGGCACCATTTGGAGAATGCAGCAGTTGTTGCTTTGGTGCTATCCTTAGGCTGCTTCATTTATATTTTCCTTTTAACAATCACTCATATTGGTGCTATCTTATGTAGCTTTAGGAAGAGAAATTTATTATGTATTTTATTCTTTATACAAACCAAAAACCAATCCAAACCAACCCGCCACATTCGGTTAACCGACCTGATCGGTTTTAGACCCAACTTGGTTGGTTTCGGTTTGCAGTTTTGGCCAAACCAACTAGGTTGGTTTGGTTTCGGTTTTGGTCCAAAACCGACGCAAACCAACACGTGCCCACCTCTAAAAGATACCATATACACCCTGGCCTATTGAGATTAATGAATTTTTCCTTATATACGTAACACATTATGAGACCTTCAATTTTCTTGAAATTCATTGAGAGAAGCATATTATTGACTCGTTTTCAATAATTGAAACGTTTCAGCCATTTAATACTACGGTCTAGTTGTATTTCTCTTCCCTTGTAAGTGTTAGGTCTTAGATTCAATTTTTGCCAAATACGAATTTGAACCAAAGTAGTGCTAAGCCCATTATAAGACTAAGCTTATCCCCTTTCCCTTAGTGTAGAAATATTGTTTGTTAAAAAAAATAAAAATACAAAACAATTTGAATCGTTTCATTTTTCAAAAAGGCTTATTCCTAAAGTGCCATTTGAAAAGTGAAACCTAGTGTCCCGAGTGTTTTGCATCTAGGGGTGCAACTTGAGTTGAGTCAACCCGAATTTGTCCATTCCCAACTTGATTATAAATCTGATTAGGTGGGTTAGAATAAAGAAAAAATCGGCCAAAACCCAACTCGACTTCAAACTGATCATTTGTTGGGTTGGGTTGGGCTGATATCTTGCCTACCCATGTCAACCCAAACCTAACCTGATTTTGAGCTTGAATTCGCTCATGTACATATCACCCATACCACTTCATATTATATAAGTTAGGGTAAATATCAGTTTACTACCCTCATGTTTCGTGGTTTTCAACATTTGGTACATCAAGTTTTTTTAGTCCCATAGTCATACCTAAAGTGTTAATTTTGGGACAGTCTCATACATCTGTTAGTCAAACTGTTAAATCTCTCGTTAACTGATGATGTGGCACTCATGTGGACAATGACTGGGCGCCACGTGTCTCATACATCCATTATTCAAAAAAAAAAAAAATTGGTCCTTTTCTACCTCCCCCAACATCTTCTTCCTCTCTTATCCCTCCATTCTCTCCAACGATATCTTCTTCCTCCCTTATCCCTCCATTTTCTTCCCCGCACCAACCCACCAAACCTTTCTCTCCTTTTCGACTCATCATACATCCACCATTCCCCCTTCATCTTCGACTCCACCCATCCACCCACCCTTCCCCCTCCATCTTCCCTCTCCATCTTCGACTCCACCCATCCAACCCACCAAACCCTAATCTACAGTGTGCCCACTCTAGCAGCTTGCCTTTTCTTCCCCCAAAACCATCATTTGTATTTTCTTAATCCCAATTTCCTAATCATCTCAAAATTTCCACATCAATTCATCTCCTAATCTCAATAATCTATAATAATCCCTAAATGTAATCGCAGATCGTACAACGTCGTTCAAGCCATGAAACCCTCTCGAGAAACCTTTCCTCTTCCTCGACAGCCTCACCGTTCAATTCACCAACGCTCAAGACAGAGACGGGGACCAATTCAGAGTCCTCTTCGACCCCTTTGGCATCTCGACGGCTTGGAAGAGCCCATCGTACGATATGATGGGCAAGCTCGAACAAATCGAGTGCGAACTCAGGCCGATGGTGCCAGCGCTGGTGGCGAGCACAAGGGACGAGCAGAGAGGGAGAAAAGAAAGAGGGGTTGGTCGTTGGATTAGATTAGAGGGTTCGAGAGAAAGCTGGGAGGGGAGCAGCGCCGGTGAAGCAGGAGGAAGGGAGATCATGGCTTTCTGTGTTGGGAGAAGAAAAAGAAGGTTCGGGGAGAGAGAGAGAGATAGAGGGAGTCCTGACCCTCTGCGTCACCTAGGACCGCGAGAGTAGGGTGGTGAAGGAAGGTTTGGGTTAGGGAGGGGGACACGGGTCAACAATAAGATATGGGTGTGGGTGGGAGGGTGGGCACGAGGGGATTTGGGGAAGACGATATGGGTTTTGCCTTCTTTTTTTTAACTTTTCTTTAAATAATTATTTTTTTGAATTTTTAATTTCCACGTGGATCCCTTAATGACACGTGACATCCAGTCATTGTCCACATAAGAGCCACATCATCAGTTAATGGCAGAGTTAACAGTTTGACTAACAGATGTATGAGACTGTCCCAAAATTAACACTTTAGGTATGACTCTGGGACAAAAAAAAACTTGATGTACCAAATGTTTAAAACCAAGAAACTTAAGGGTAGTAAACTAATATTTACCCTATAAGTTATGTATAAGTTTTGGAATGACTATACTTGATGTTTATTGTTAGTTTTCATATAGATAATAGAGTTAATTTTGCATTTCTTTTGGTTGAAGTTTTGGTATATGTCTTTTAATTTAATTTCTATTTTGCATGGTTGAAACATTAGAAATAGTACAAATTGTTTGTTTTAACTTTTGCATGCATGATAATGTGAATGCAATTTTAACTAATATTAACGTTGTTTGGTTCAAAATTTGAAAAATCATCCAAAATAAGGTGTTATAAGATTAAACTCAATAAAGTTGGGCTAACCCAAACCCAACCAAATAAACCTGAACACAATGAAATCCGAACTCGACTGAACTCGCATGAACCCGAACCCAACCTGAACTCAAATTATGAAAGTTGGGTTAAGGTTGGGTTGACCATCCAAGGTTGGGTTGACCATCCAACTCGCCTAACACATTCGAGTTGTACCCCTATTTGCTTCTCACCCTATCAAAATCTAAAAACTTGGAAGTTCATATAATTTTGGCAACAAATGACATTAGGGGATTTTGGAAACAAAAAATAAATAAAAATAGGAAGGATTCTTAGAGCAATTCCACCCCTAAAGACTTTGCGCCAGCACCCATCACATTTATCTACTCAAGTGAACAATAATATACCCCAGTGAACAGTAATAGACCAAAGCATCTCTACCCCTAAAAAAATGCGCTGACATCCAGTCTAAAAATGCGCTAGCACAAACGATCTCCACCCCTACAAAATGCGCTGGCATCGAGCCCATTTAAAATTTTTTAAAATTTTTTTTATAAAAGAATAAATAAATAAAATAGTTTTAATTTCGGATAAGATTTTTAATCAATCTCGTAACGCCACATGTCATTATCCGAACGTACTATTTTGTGAAAAATGGGGATTGCAAGAAAGTGAAGATAATTAAAATGAGCTTGTGGTTGAAGAACAAAGTGTATTTTTTTTTAAGTTTATGTAATTTTATTTTGTTTGTTTTTTTTTAAGTTTATTTGGTGAGGTTATGTATTCTTATTTGATGTGTTTAAATAAAGTACAAAAAAAAAATTGAAATTGCATAAAGTTCTAACAATAAATAAGGAATTACATAAAGTACTAATAATAAATAAGAAATTACACAAAGTACTAATAAGAAATAAGAAATTACATCTATAAATAAAAATAAATAAGAAATACAACATCTTCAATGAGCTTCCACACAAACATTTTTTTCTCTCAAAGTGTAGAAAATATTGAAATATGGTGTAAGGTGGAAGATGAGGGTTAGGTATTTATAAAATAAAAAAAAATTAATTTGTTTTGAATTTTTTAATATTTTTTATGTATTTTTAATAAATTTTAATGTAGTTAATTAATCTGGACTGTTGGATTTGAAAATATTCAAATCCAAGAGCCAAGGAGCTGCCACATGGCCAATGGTCATAATCACATGGCCAATGGTCATAATTATGATCGTTGTGCATTTTTGTTTTTGGGGAAAAAAACATAGACCGTTGATATGTGATCGGACGGTCCATTTTAAAAGTAAAATTTAATTTTTTTTTACTGTTGGAAATCCAACGGTGCTGAGAGGGCCACGTCGCCTACTTCCGGGTAAAGAACAAGTGGGCTGACAGAGGGCCCCGCCGCCTGCACCCATGTCCCCTACTCGCGTCGCGCCCACTTGCAAGTGCACTACACATGCCAGCTAAATAGGCCGGTCTCTGGGTCTGTCAAAAATGGGCTGGTCTATTGCCTGGCTTGGGCTGGGTGCCAGGCAAGTTTGTGGACTGGAGTGAATGGACTGACCCCCAACTTAATTTTTTGAATGGGTGCTGGCACATTTGCACCCCGATGGAAATGCTCTCAAGTAAAATGTCATACAAGCTCAACAAGTAAATTGTAGCAATAATCTCTTAACTCAATTGGAGCAATGTTCTCTCTACTAAAAATCTATTATCATTAGTCCATCAACTCATCAAAACGTGCAACTATGGTCCCTCAACTAAAAATCTATTACCATTGGTCCCTCAACTTTAATCCAACTGGAGAAATGGTCTCTCAATTTTAACCCAATTGGAGCAATGATCCCTCAACTTTAACCCAATTGTAGCAATGGTCCTTCCAACATAACTCATTTTGACAAAATTTTGACGAAGTTGATAAAAATGACCATAGCTACACGTTTTTATGAGTTGAGAGACCCAATTGTAGCAATGGTTCTTCCAACATAACTCATTTTGACAAAATTCTGACGAATTTGATGAAAATGACCGTAGCTACACATTTTGATGAGTTGAGAGACCAATAGTAATGGATTTTTAGTTGAGAGATTATTGTTTCAATTTGATTAAAGTTGAATAATCATTATTACAATTTACTCGGTCTGAAAACTTGGAGGCACATGTTGTTGAGTTGCTTTTTAATCCGAGCCGTCCATCAAGAATCTAAACCTTCATAAAGGGCAACGTCAGCTAATTACCAAAAAAACCACCCCCAAGCAAAGAAAACAGAAACAAAGATTAGAGATGTGTTATCTACGTATCTTTTTTATTTCTCATACACCAATTATTAATTTATGGCATTTATACTCCCTCTCCTCTCTCTCGATCACAGTGTTTTTGGGTTAATTCAATCTCGGCAAGTTTTTAAATTTCAGCTCTTACTCTCTGGAGGATACCCAGAAGAAAAAAAAGGTGCTTTCTTTGAGGTAAAACCAGAAAAAGGAGCTCGCTTTCACGCTTCAGGTGGCATCTGCAGCTGAGATTTGATCTGGGTTTTGAAATTTCAAGCTTTTGGCTTCAATCCCTTCCCTTGTTAACCTTTGGATTCTGGAAAGTTTTGAGTAAGTTTATATTTACCGTTCACATTGCGGTTCTTTCTTCTTTTTACAAATCCTGAAGTTTCTTTTAATGGGGAGAGGTTCCAACCACGCCATCTTCAATATGTAAGTCAATTTTCACAACCCAAGATTTCGTTTTTCAGTATTCAAAAACCAAACTTGAATTGCAGCCGATAAACTTGATCAATTTTGTGAGTAACCCAGATCTGGAATTCGCTTGGATTGATTTGTGTTAACCAATTTATATGCAATATGTTTATTAATCTTGATTCGTGGTTTGAAGATTTTTGGGAAGTATAATATAATGCTAATCAATATGGGGATAGTGTTTGATTATGGTTCTTACTTTAGATATATAATGTAGAATGTATGCATTGTGCTGCAGTTGAAGTTGTAGTGGTTGATTATGGATAAAGAGAGTCCGCGGTCTGTATCTTTTCGCACACATCGTAGAGGCGAAAGGAGTAATTTAAACCAACAGAGTAAAGGTAAGCAAAGCCTACCGTCGTCCCATTGTGAATTGTATCATGTTAATTGTTGAGTCTAAAGATATTGATGTGTGGTTTTTGGTGTAGCATTGATTTTTGGATTGATGAAATGGATATTTTGTGTAGCATGAAAAATGTGAATAAGATGTTTGGTGGTGCTGGTGGTGCAGATGTTGAAGAGGGATTTCCTCTGGGAAGAGTGCCGCAGGATTATCCCATGAAGATTGTTTGGAAGAAGGGCTTTATTCGATTGGTTCTTGTAGGTGGCATTTTGTGGATGCTGCTAATTCTCCTCGCGTCATTATTTCATGTTTGGTCCTGCCAGTCTTCTATCTCCTTCTTCTCAGGTATCGTAATTTTTCTGTTGGAACCATGCATTAAGTTCTTTGGGTTCTTTGTTTGAGTTCATGTTTTATAAATACAGTGCTTGAGCTTGATATGTTTTTTGTTGCTGTTTGGCTCAGCCCCGATGCCCAATGTTTGAAGTAGGCTAGTTGATTGGTGCACCCTGTTCCAACAAATGCAAAGTCTTGTGTTTAAATCTACTGTTTTTGGTCTTCATATACATTTTATCTATATCGAACAGTGGATTTTAGGAATTCTTTGCATACCATGGGTGATAAAACATTTTTTTATGATTTTTTTTTAATTAAAACTTAATTGTACGAGTCTGGGTAACATATTTTAGTAAGCCTGTAAAGGTCTGGCTTGAAATACATGAACAAATGCTGAATGTATCGCTGTTGTTGGTTTAAACTTTCCTGTAGTATGAAGGGTCATAGTTGTCAACTTGTGAGTATCAAATGTTTCCACGATGATCCAATAGTAAGATAATCAACTTGCAATAGCTGCTAAATACAATTTTGTAATATTACCAGCGCATGCTTTGTAAATAAGGTTTCTGTCATTTAATTTGAGGTAAACCAATATGTGTTCTTAGTACTTTGATCCACTTGAATTGCAGCTATGTGTAACAAAGAGAGCAAGGTCTTCTCCATGTTAGGCTCCCTGGGGTTTGTACCAAAAGGACAAAATCAACACCGTAAGAACATTAAAATATTTTACATTGAACTATCGATAACTTATTAGTTTTATTTAATAATGTTGTTTGTTTTCATATCAAATAGGCTGCCCAATTCCTGTTGTCGGTGATCCTGATAAGATAAAAATTCCGAAGGGAGGAACTCCTGATGAAATTGTCAAAAACTTAACCTATGTTTTGGAAGATGAGATTTTGCCCAAAGGAACTCAGTCATCCCCACTATTCGGAGGACATCAAAATTGGGCACAGAGAGAGGAGAGTTTTAGACTAAAATCAGACATGAAGGTAAGGACAAACATCAATACTCTGTTATCTTCAGTCAAAGCATGTTCTTTAATTATTTGTTTTGGTATCAGAAGTAAGAGAGTTATAGGGCCCCGACTTCCTTAGCATCTTCTTATGTTAAAATAATTGAAAATAATGGTGGTGGATATGGAGAAAATTGTCAACTTAATGTAGTGTTTCCCTTTCCTATTTATTGAATTGTTCTTTTTCTGTCTGTTTAAGAGTGTTACTTTTTCCATTCTCCATTGTGAGTTGGTTGATGTCTATATCCTGCAGGTGCACTGTGGTTTTATTCGAAACGGTGGTGCTGAAATGGCTCCTGCAGACATCAAATATGCCAAGAAATGTAGGTTTGTGGTTGCATCAGGCATTTTTGATGGTTATGATGTACCCCATCAACCTTCAGATTTAAGTCCTCGTTCTAAGAAGCTCTTCTGTTTTCTCATGGCGGTCGATGAAACATCTCTTAATTTTATCAAGGAAAATGTCACTGTCAGAGAGGATAATGATGGGGGAAAATGGGTTGGTATCTGGCGTCTTGTTTTGTTGAAGCATCCACCATATGATGAACCAAGAAGGAATGGGAAGGTCCCCAAGATATTAACCCACCGCTTGTACCCTAACGCACAGTATAGCATTTGGATCGATGGTAAAATGGAGCTCATGGTTGATCCACTGCAAATTTTAGAAAGGTAATAAATCGACTCTATCTTTCTCATTCTCTATATTTGTTTGTGCGCATATAGCTATTATCAAGGGATCTAATTTGATTTGCAGATATTTATGGCGTGGGAAGCATACATTTGCCATTTCTCAGCACAAGCACCATCACAGTATATACGAGGAGGCTGATGCAAACAAGCGGAGGAAGCGATATGCTCGACCTCTTATTGATCTACACATGAAAATTTATCGTTATGAGGGTTTGGAGTCATGGGATCCAACCAAGAAAACCGTTAGTGGTAAGAAGGAACACCGTAGATTTTGAGTTGTGTCATTTGTTGGTTTTGCTTATTTCTTTCTCCTCTGCTTCAAGTTACAGGCACCTGCCGACAAAGTGAATGTCTAATACTATCTACATATGCATTGGTATAATACTATTTATTAAAAGTATTGATGGAAGCTATTGTATGCAGATGTACCAGAGGGTGCCATTATCATACGGGAACATACTGCGATGAGTAATTTGTTTAGCTGCTTGTGGTTCAATGAGGTCCACCTCTTCACACCAAGAGACCAACTGAGTTTTGGTTATGTTGTGTACCGGTTAGGGGGTTTGTTTAAGTTCTTTATGTTTCCGAATTGCGAGTACAATTCCCTGTTTGTGTTGCATCCGCACATAAGGGAGCATTCTTCTCGTATAGAGTGGGTAACAAGTTGGAATCAGCTCAAGGGGAAAGGAACTATTTCGAATAGGGGTAAAGATTGGGACCAGGCCAATGCAAAAAATGGTTTGATAGAAAGTAGGGGAGGCTTAGGCTTGTGGACTCCTTACCCTGCAAATCTTGATTCAGTTGTCCTACCCCCTGTGGCAAGAACGTCGAAAGCTGGCTGAGGGGTGAATTGGATCCATTTGGTCGTGTGAAGTTTTTATTGAGCTCCTCCTGGTTCTCTATTTTCTGTCATCCCAGAAGAGACTCGAACGGTATATAAAAAGAAGAGGAAGAGGAAGAAGAATAGCAGCGTCGGGTCGTTTAAATTTCTGGGTCTGGGTGTTGTAGAGATGATTAACAAGGAAATTGCAGCAACCTTTCTGCTACCACTGAGATTCAAACTGGAAACACATTGTGTACTATTTTGATACCGTTTGTTTAGCATCTATTTGAGTTCCGATGGTAGAAAATGGAAGGAAAAACAGTATAGAGTATATATATTGTTTTTACTGGGGTACTAAAAAGGGTCGTACCCAGTGCAGGCTCCCGCTTTACGCAGGGTCTGGGAGAGGTGAATGTCGGCTAGCCTTACCCCCATTTATGGAGAGGCTGCTCCCAAGTCTCGAACTCGAGACCTACCGCTCATGGGCGAAGGCACTTGCCATCGCACCAAGTGCGACCTCTAATTAATGTGTATCTGAAGCATAATTAGTGATTGATTAGATTAATGCGACCTCTACTAGAAAAAAAAAATGCAAGATTGATTGATTAATGTGTATCTGAAGCATAATTAGTGAATATGTGTATTATACGCATATGTGCATATTTTTCAGTAATACTTCTGCTTTTCCGTACACGTTTAAGTATTAGTTAAATTGCATGTTTTTTTAAAACTCCAATGTATTATACATGTGTATATGTATCTTGTACGTTTGTTACACGTTATTTTGACACATAAAATTCATGTTTTTTATATGCATATGTAGCATATTATTGAAGAAATGATAAATAAAATATTAAAATTTTTAAAAAAAAGGCCAAATTTTTCAAAGTACTATTTTAGCAAAGTTGCTGAATAATCCACGTTTTTTATATCCATTCCGTATTTTACCATGATCTGAAATGGAGAATATGTAACTGCTGCTTCCACACTACCCAGGCTCTTGTCTTTTGTCGTACCGTTATTATTCTGTGTAACCGCTTCGGCTTATAAGCACTTTTGCTGAAAACTTAAAAGCAACAAAACTTTTATAGAAAGGAGTAAGGACCTTATTAGACCCAGCACTAAGCACTTTTAGCCCTTCTAGACCATTTCCAACCCTTAAGTTCAAACTAAAAAAATTTTAACCCAGAAATAATTTTTCTCCTCCAATCCTTGTGGGTTAAATTTTTAACACGAAATTATTAAAGAATGAATTTAAGATAATTTTTTTCTTAAAGTAACTTTTTAAAAAGAAAAAAAATATGTAGTCTATCCTAATTTAATTTTATGAACATTTTAACCTAAAAATATTTAGATTCCGATAAGTATTGAAAAATACTAAACTGATACCATAAAACTCATGAAACACTATGAAAGAATATGAAACACATAAAAGAATTTTTTTTAATTACTTTAGCCGTTAGATTTAAAATTTGACCGTTAGATCATTTTTTTACCGTTGAATTTGATCATATTAAACCTTAGCCGTTAGATTCAATGAATTTATAAATATAAAAAGAAAAAATGTACACATATATGATGGCCTAGCCTCACTAACCCGGGGAAATCTTAGGCTAATTTGCCCCATAAATAATTTTTGGATTAAAACTCATATTTGCCCTAAGAGTTGGAGCAAGTTTAGAACCTAAAATTTGAGTTTTATTCCAAGTGTTGGAGTAGATCTAAGGGCAAGCATAAATTTTAATTTTTTTTGGCCTTTTTTTCTCTCACTAGGGCAATAATATCCTAAGCTCTCTCTAATCTATAGAGGTTCGAACTTGAATGTAAGAAATGACAAGACATCAAAGTCAGAGGAAATATTTAATAAGAAGCAAAAATGACAGATTACAAAATAAATAATAGGGGTCTTGAAACAAAGCAAATATATACTACTGAAGGGGCTTTTTGGATCCTAGATGGCCTCGACTGTTTCCGAAACTTTCACTTGGGGAGGAAAAAAGCATAATCAAACAACAACTGGGTGACCAACTAACAAATGAGAAACGAAAATACAAAGCGCTACAAGATCTCTGAACGTGCTCATTGAAATAAAATCTGGACTAGCCAAGACCTTTGAGGGACTTGAACCGACCGCAACCTTTATTATATATGCCGGGAAAGAAGAGATGCAAACCTAGGCGGGCAGAGAATCAATAAACGAATTGCAGAGCTCATTGATGGCTAAATAGGCTGAAGAACTTCGACAAACGGGGATCTCTGAACTCCATCAATTAGTTGCATCTCTGCTGTAGAACAGGTCAAGGGTCTTCGCAGGTATACGGTGGAGAAGCTCACGGGGGAAGATTCGCAGCAACGTCCATGCCAAATCAAGGGACTGGAAGATGTTACGGGTGTCATAGGCTCCTTGGGACACAAACTTCTTCTCAAATTTGTCCAAGAACTCCAGGTATAGCTGTGTTTCATTCAAAAGAAAAATCAAATCAATTTCTTCCAGAAGGTGATTGCTAATAAACAGAAGCATTCTCAATAAGCATATGGGAAATATTACCAAGTCCTCCGAGGAAAGTGCTTCTTCTCCGACCACAGCTTTCATTGCCTGGACATCCTTCCCAATAGCATAATTTGCATATAACTGAAAGTCAAACATTGCATGAGAGGGAAAGATTAGAAGGCTTTTAAGTGAAGACAGATTAAAATAGATACTACCAGGGAACCCCAAACAAACCTGATTTGATACATCAGAATGATCCCGGCGAGTCATGCCTTCACCAATAGCACTCTGCAATTATAGCCAACAATTTTATTTTAACCCCCATTATTGTAGGAGGATGAAAAGGCTCTCTATCTTTAGAGTTGACATCAATGTATCATTACCTTCATCAGACGAGATAGTGATGGAAGGACATTGATTGGTGGGTATATCTGCACAGGTTAAAGAACTTAATAGTTAGTTCAGTTCATTTATAATCTCCACATATCTGATCGTTACCACCTCTTTGGACTTTTACCAAACATAGAGAGCCAACTTTCTACAAGCATCATTAATTACCTTGATTTAGTATCAAGCTAAATCATAGTTTTTTTAATGGACTGATACAGCAGCAACCGCAACAACAATTTCATCAAATTAAACCTTGATGAAAGAAGTCCTAAGGCCATGGGAATACAAACGATAAAACCATGGTAAATTCCCTTGAATTAAACCATGCCGAATGTTGTATTGTGATTTGCATTCTGAATGCATGACCATGAGCAGATACTCAAGACCTTGTTTCTTAATCCAATGAAAAATGATAAAATTTTAGTAACCTGTCTGTTGTGGAGCTGCCTGTCAATGTATATCTGTCCCTCAGTAATATATCCAGTAAGATCTGGAGTGGGGTGGGTAATATCTGGGCAGATAAAGAAATTAAAGATTGAGTTAAGGAATATCACTTGGATGCATGATATGAGACCATCAACATGTAACAACAAGCATTACCATCATTTGGCATAGTTAAAATTGGAATTTGGGTAATAGAGCCTTTTCGCCCTTCAATTCGTCCAGCACGCTCATAGATTTGTGCCAGATCAGTATACATGTACCCAGGGTATCCACGCCTTCCCGGCACTTCCTCTCGGGCAGCAGACACCTGCAGTAGCAATCAGCAGTTTGTGTCATGGAATTAATATAAGAACGAAGATGAAAATGAGGCACGTAATTTGTGAATTCATAATTAGAAACTTTTTCATGTTACCTCACGAAGAGCGTCAGCATAAGAACTCATATCTGTGAGAATGACAAGAACGTGCTTCCCACATTCATATGCCAAATATTCTGCAGTAGTAAGAGCAATACGAGGAGTAATAATGCGTTCAATTGTAGGGTCATTTGCCTGTAGAAGAAAATGGCAGAAAACACATTTAGGCTAAATAGAAATCTCATGAGATATTTGAAAAGAAAAAAAGTTACAAACATATCATGAAACGCTTCATATGTTCACTTCATAATATACCAGATTCAGAAAAAGGGTCACTCTCTCCATTGAACCATTTTCCTCAAAATCACGCTTAAAGAACTGTGCAGTCTCCATATTTACTCCCATAGCTGCAAACACAATGGCAAAGTTGTCGTCTTCTACGTCCTGTAATTTCACAATGTAGGTTAGTCACATGAATGCTAGAAGACAATGATAATTTGTGATAAATCAAGCACCTATCCATGTACAATAATCCATTAACTTGAAAAGCAAAAGGAGCCTATTACTGTTATTTATTTTCTAGCTGTTGCTTTGTTTTGTTTGCAATTACTTTTTCTTCAAATTTCTGCGAAAATATAAAACTTAAAAACATAAAGAGGCCCAAATCAAAATTTTTAGTGAAGCGCTCAAACTATTTCGAGCAAGCTGAGCAGGCTCTTTTCTAGTACTTACTCATTTAACTAGGAGTTCCAATGTACTAGAATCATCAAGATTAATATCTTATCAAATGACTAAATGTAAATGAATTTCGTTTTGAAATCAAAGATGTTTTGCCATAATAATTTGGCTATTTGTAAAATAATGTTACACATGCACTTAAGACTGTCGAACATGAAAATAGTAGATATATGTGATCTCTGCTGGCTAAAAATATATATATATATTTAGCATAAAGCATACCCCAGCGTCAAGAAGACTCTCAGATTTCTCCAACCGCTTGACCAAACCGGCCTGGCGACATATCTGAGCAGCTATTTCATTATGAGGAAGACCAGCAGCAGAGAAAAGGGGGATTTTTTGTCCTCTAGCAATGGAGTTCATGACATCAATAGTAGAAATTCCAGTCTGAATCATTTCTTCAGGATATGTTCTCTCACTAGGATTAATAGAACTCCCTGGAGATGACAAACAATAGATTGACACGCATGTTAATGCAAAGAAACTTGGAGCATAACTTATTTTCATTGAAACAAATAACACACCAGATATGTCTAGGTAAGCCTCAGGCAAAATAGGGGGGCCATTATCAATGGGCTTCCCAGAGCCATTAAAGATGCGCCCAAGCATGTCAAGTGAGACTGGAGTTTTCAAAACCTGACAAATATGCAAGGGGGAGGGTCAAAACAGCATAATTGGTTCTACGGTTCATGTCAGAATATATATTTATTCTTGATTCCGCAATTCAATGAAGGAAGAATATAATTAGAGGGTTTAATACCTCTCCTGTGAATTGCACAGTAGTGTACTTGTTGTCAATTCCAGATGTTCCTTCGAAAACCTGGCAGCATATAAATTGATTGTGTAAACGGTCAAAATAATAAGCACATTGCAGAAAACCTAATGATGCTATTATTTAAAAAGGTTAAGACAATCAAAACAGCTGCTGTCCCAGAAGATGCACACAAGCCCCCAAAACTACAAATTCTCAAAATTATGCACCTATGCCAGAATGATATGATGGGGCAAAACCACAAGAAACCAATAATCATTACACAGCAGTCACCTGTACAATAGCTTTCTCTCCATCAACTTCCAGGACCTGACCACGTCGAGTTGTTCCATCTCCCAAACGAATATTAACAATCTCTTGAAACTTAGGTCCCTGGGGCAGTTTAAGAGTATACATTAGTTTTTGATTCTGAAGAGGACAAATTCCCTGTTGAGAAAGCTTAAAAACATTTTAAATGAGTAAGAGAGCGGATAACCTACCTTAACTTTTTCAAGGATAACCAGAGGTCCGGCCACACCAGACACAGTTCTGTATTCTGCAATGTCAATGTAAGGTGAAAATGTCAAACTTGACACCATTAATGTAAGTGTAACACTCCATAAAACAATCATCGCAATGCTAAGACTTTCTAACAGGACATATTTGAAGAGTTTGACATCTGACTCATATTGATTTCATTACGACTAATGAGTTTTGACCAAAAACTGCATGCCCACTATAGCTATTACCTCATCAAATTACTTCACCCTGTCTACCACAAAAGTATGAAGTAAACCAGTCCAAGACTTACCCATTCCGACCTCTAGGTTTCCCTCGTCCATGTCGTGATTGTTTTGTGAAACAGCCATTTGCAATCTTCATGAAAAAGAAAAATTATCAGCAATTACGAACAAAAAACCAATAGAAGCCATCCAAATGAACTGCGAATTCTGAAACCAAATCTGTAAGATGACAACTAACACCACTTCCTAAAGTTAAATTTCCAATTAGTCGAACCAAATGAGTGAAGATTTAGATCATATCAATACGATTGTGCTTAATTATCACTAGGGGCACGCAGGTTAATGAGAACAGAAAATATTAAAAAATAAAAAATTTCAAAGTCTTTTACTTTCTGTTTGGCTGCTGGGGGAAAATAATGTAACACTAAAAATAATCAGAAAAACACAATAAATCACTGAATTGCATTAATCCAACATGTCTAAATACTTGACAAAGTTCAGGTAACTGTACGGTAGAGTTTCTCCGAATCAAAACAACGAAAACTATAATCTTTGACATTCCGCTATTCTTCATTACCATCAATTTTCTCAGCAACCAAACAAGCCTCAAAATTGATTCAAAACAGCTAAAGATAAACAAAAATAAAGCCAATTGCTGATTCCAATACTTGGTTAAAAATAACCAAATTTGGATCTGCAACAACAATTCGATGAACGCGGTCTTCAATCAAGTGAAGTTTGCGCCTTTTGGAGTCGACGATCAGACGGTTAAAGTCAAATTGAATCAAGTAAAACTGCGATCAAGCGGCTGATACTTGCGTACGGATCTGAAAGCGTACCTACTTTTCGATCTGGAGCGCGCGGAGCCAAGCGGAAGAGAGAGAGAGTGGAGCAGAACGGAGGAGGAAGACGAATTAGAAAGAGTGAGATCTGAATATCTGATGGACTAGAAAAATAAATAAATTAGAAATTCAGTGATACATAAATAATGGAAAGCAATCCTTTCCAATCCCCTTCTTCAAAATTTTAAAGAATCCGTGTTATTGAAATTTGATTAATTAAAATTATAAAATTAAAATTAAATTCATTAAATTAAAAAATTTATGTCGTTAAAATTTAATTTAACGAAATTATGAAATTAAAATTGATTCAACGGAATTACGAAATTAAAATTATTTAATTGCAAATTTAAATACAATTGTATTTTTTTATTTTTGGTGTGTGGTAATAATGGGAATAATGTGAAAGACAACAAAAAGACTGACACAAGTGTCCAACAAGATTGGGCATCCATCCTCTCCACGTGGGTGATTTGGACAGCTGGTTGGGGCCCACTGCAGCTTCCTAGTTTGGACAGGCTATTGATACTCTTCCTACTTAGTAAGGTCACTTTCAATCGAAATGATTAAATATAATTTCGTCTAAAATTATAACTTTATAAAAAATTATTTTTAAATAAATAGTATCAAGTCATACTTGTATATAATTTCTAATTGAAGATATTAATTGGTTCACTTTTACCAGTATAATAATAGGAAGGTAGAGACTTGTAAGCTAAAGAAATGTTTCAGACGTAGAATTAGGTAAGATCAGTTTATTGATGATAGATGTAGGTTAGGTCAATTAGTTAGAACATTATGTATATTATATACAAAATGTACTAAGCACGTCACTTGTGTGTTTGATTCATTTATAAACTCTCATGCATCAACGGTCAAAAATCTCTTACTTGCATTTAGACGATTGTCTGTAATATTTCTTAGGAGCCATTGGATTTGTTCGTATGCCTTTGAGTTCATACAATGCATGACTCTACAAACTATATCTCAGTTAAAGGTGGAACATGCCTCAGCTTACACATATTTACACACGTAAATCAGTTCTAATTTCTAAAGACAAGTCACTTTTGCATATATGAATTTGAAATTTTACGTAGTTGGTCAAGACAGTATACCCATTCTATTGCACTTAAGCATCAATTCTCCTATCTTTAAATTAGAGTAATTTAGAATAAAAGAAATTAGATTCTCGTCCTTGAATTTTTTTATTTCATTGATTGAAATCTTATTCATTTTTCATTTTTGTTCAAGGTCCTTTGATTTGTATCCATGTCATTATTTAAATGATAAAACATTTAAAAATCTAAATTTTATAATTAAAATTATTTAACTATTTCCAAACATATTCAGTTATTAATAAGAAACATTGCATTTGATATACTCATATTTATGGCTAAATTTTGTATCATATTTCTATTTTAATTTGTACCCATTTTTTTATTGCAATCATTTTTGCAACCTTTAACAATTTTATTTTTTAATTTTAACTTGTACTAATATATTTTAATTTCTTTTTGTGCCCCATATTTTTAAACTTTTAGTTCTATCCATATATATTTTTTTAAATCTTTTTCATGTTAAATATTACCACTTTGTTATATGCGGATTGTACCGATGTTTAATATAAAATATACTCATTTTTTAAACGTAAAAGTTATTCAATTTTTTATTTTTAATGTACCCCTGTTATGTAATAAAATAATTACCAAATGTCATTTAGTACTGTTTGTACCATACTTGACCAATCCCGAAACTACCGAGCACCGGCCAACGCTATACTGTCAAGGACCCAGAAGAGTTCCCCTCCGACCAGGAGGCCAATCACTACTCGACACGTGTCAAGATTAGAAGCCAATCAGAGCGCAGCACGTGTCGACATCAAGAACCAATCACAACATGACACATGTCAATGTGACAAAGCTACAAGTTTTTCTATAAATAGGGGTCATTCCCCCACAATATTGCCTAATGCCATTTTGTGTTAAATCATTCACAAGAACTCACTAAATTGAGAGCTTGATCCTTTGTACTTGTGTAAGCCCTTCACTACTAATAAGAACTCCTCTACTCCGTGGACGTAGCCAATCTGGGTGAACCACGTACATCCTGTGTTTGCTTCTCTGTCTCTATTCATTTACGTACTTATCCTCACTAGTGACTGAAGCAACCAAGCAACCAAGCGAAGGTCACAAAACCTGACACTTTCTGTTGTTCCAAGACCTCCGGTTTTGTGCATCAACATTTGGCGCCGTCTGTGGGAAACGACACTTATTCCTACTCTCTTCAGCTGTGTCAAGCTGGTTTCTATCATTCGTACACTTTCTTTTGACCAGGCATCCCTCTCCAACATGGGAAGCGAAGGAAGCCACAGCACACAGAATGACACCCCCCTTGCACATAGTGCGAAACAACGAAAGAAGGAAGGAAAACGAGTTCTTCTTCAAGCTAAAGTCGATGAGTTGGAAGCTCAGAACAACAAGATAGCAATGAAGAATGAGGTCCTCCAGGAGCAATATGAGAAGCTCTTCGAGACACTCCACGAAGCTAGGCAAGCTCAGACACGCGAGCTTGTTGCCCCCGTGGAAGTCAACCATCAACTGGGTGCCCTCCAACATGGAGGGTCACATGCATTCGACATAGATATCCCTGATAGGGAACAGATTACCCCTCGACTTGATAATCAACATGAGGCTTCTCTTAACCCAGTTGCTTCAACCCGAACCATGAGAAGTGGAGGGAGACACCTCTTTACTGAAGGGGCAGAAGGATCGAAAGCCGTCTTTCGCGATTGTCGGGATTTCCTGAAGCAACGTCGAGAGAATTCCATCCATATAAGCTCAAAGATTAATGACCCAAGGATTTCTGAGAGACTCGGTCCCCTGCCACGGCCCAAGCCGGCCACCAATTTGGGGAAGGGGCAACAAGTCCCAGAGAGACATGAGGGTACAGGGGACTCAGAGGTGTTCCGACAGACATACCCTGGAAGCCAGTACAGCGAGTCCAGGGAAAAATCACATGTCCTTGATCAAACCTTCCTAATTCCAAGAGGAGATGGAGATTTACGAAAGAAAGCTCCAGTGACACATAACTCCGCTCAGGACCCCCTTGTCCTACAACTTCTTGAGGAAGTAAACAAGTTGAAGGCTGAACGTCAGGCTGAAATACCTGACTGGAACCAACCCAGGCCTGGCCCTCTTACAAGGAGGATCCTCAACACCCCCCTTCAAGCAAAGACAAAGCAAAAGCTTGGCTTGCAACTTTATACTGGAAAAGAGGACCCGATTGAGCACCTTAACCTCTTTGAGTCCACCATGGCATACCGGATGCACACCGACGAAGAGCGATGTCTTCTCTTCCCCTCCACCCTCTCTGGTGCAGCTCTAAATTGGTATTGTCGTCTTACACCTGAGACGGTAGACTCATTTGAGGAATTGAGGAAACTATTTGTTTCCCAACACATTTTCCAAACCGATCGCTTGCACTCTGCAGATGACTTGTACACTATCCGCCAGAAGCCAGACGAGTCATTACGTATGTATGCTGGCCGCTTCAGCCATGAATACTCCCGGTGTGCCGAAGCAGATGACAAGACTGCCCTCAAAGCCTTCACGGCAGGCCTACGTGATTGTTTCTTTAAATACATGATCAATGCCAATACTTGGAAGACTTACTCTGAGGTGATGGCGCAGGCTTATAACCATGCCTCCGCCGAGGCAAAGACATATCAGGAGAAACCCCCTACAACCATCCTTTATCAACAAGTGGGAGGTGGAAGCCAGACTCACCTAAATGAGAAGACCTCGACTTCCCAAACAGCAGTGGCACCTCCCCATGCCTTGCATAATGCTTCACCGAATCAACAGACATATCAATTTCAAGGCAAGAGGAAGGATTTCCATCCTCACCACTCTCCTTTCAGTAAAAAGAGTAAGGGACACTATCCCGATAACCAAGGGTATCGCCACAATAACGCTCGCCCCCAGGCAGTCAATGCAGTGGGTCAAACCCGCGTCAAGATACCCCCTACCCCAAGGTATGAGACATACACGCCCTTGAATGCCACATGCGCGGCCATTTACCCCAGCATAGCTCACCTGATACCAAAACCAAAGCCGAGGCACCCAGATTACACGCCCCCGAATAACGCGGGCACGTTTTGTTGCTACCATGAGCATAACGGCCATGATAGCGAGAAATGTATCATCCTCCGTGATCGTATTGAAGCTTTGGCACGAGAAGGAAAAATTGATCAATTCCTTCTTCACCCTCAAAGGGATAACCGTAACCAACGCCAGGTGAATGTCATATATTCCATAAGCGGCGGCACACCCATATCTGAATCTTCCAATAGGGCCATGAAAAACAGTGAACGAAGTCTGAGGCCTGGTCACCAAGTGTTTCACGTGGAAGACATCAGGGGAGGGAAGTATCAAAAACCTAACTGGGATCCGATATGTTTCTACCCTGAGGAAGAAAGAGGCATCATCTACCCTCATAACGACCCATTGATCGTGGAGGCTCACATAGCCAACTTTGATGTTCGACGAATCCTCGTAGACACAGGGGCTTCGGTCAATATCATGTTTGCCGAAGCTTTCAGGGCGCTCAGTGTAGCTGAACACTTGCTCGATCGCTCGATTTCTCCTCTGATAAGCTTCTCCGGTGATATCGTGCAACCCTTAGGGAGCATACATTTACCCTTTACTATTGGTACAGGCCCTTACACGGCTACCATTACCACTAACTTCCTAGTGGTTGACTGCCCAACGGCATACAATGTCATCTTTGGGCGCACAGGCATCAATGATCTCAAGGCTATGGTATCCACGCATATGCTGTTGATGAAATTTCCAACCCCCCATGGCAACGGCTACATCAGAGGAGATCAGCTTAGTGCACGATCATGTTACAACACTTCAGTTAAGCAACAACACTTGCCCGGACCCAAGGAAACCCTGTCTGTACATGACCAAGTCACAAAGACCAGCTTAGATGAAGCGAACTTGGATCTTCCTGATAGCAACAATCAACCCGATGATCCTCGAGATGACTCTTTCACCCAGCAAGCCCAACCTGCTGAAGAGTTGGAGAAGGTACCTATCTCAAGAGATTATCCAGATCGCATGGTGAAGATTGGCACCACATTGTCACCACCCCTTCGGTTAGCATTGATATCTTTTTTGAAAGAGAACACTGAAGTCTTCGCCTGGTCATACGAGGACATGCCAGGCATCTCTCCCGATGTCATCTGTCATCGTTTGAGTATTGACCCCAAGATCAAGCCGGTGAGACAGAAGCGAAGATCTTATGACGCTGAACGATACGAGGCAATGAAAGCAGAAGTTGAAAAACTCAAAGGCATAGGCTTTGTCCGCGAAGTCAATTACCCGACATGGGTAGCAAATGTGGTCCTTGTTAAGAAAAATCCGACCAAAGAAAGTCTTTTGCTTCAAAAGGTCTTGTGGAGAATGTGTGTTAACTACACCGACCTAAACAAAGGGTGTCCGAAAGATAGCTTCCCTCTTCCTCTTATTGACAGACTTATAGACTCTACGGCCGGGTGTGAACTCCTGAGCTTCATGGATGCTTACTCAGGATACAACCAAATCCTCATGAACCCTTCGGATCAAGAACACACAGCCTTCACTACCGACAGAGGACTATACTGCTATAAAGTCATGCCTTTCGGCCTAAAGAATGCAGGAGCGACTTATCAGAGACTAGTCAACTCAATGTTCGCCGAGCAGATTGGGAAGAGCATGGAAGTTTACGTTGATGATATGTTAGTCAAGAGCAAACATGCTGACCAACACATCACCAACCTATCTGAAACTTTCACTATTTTGAAGAGGTATCGAATGAGGTTAAACCCCAACAAATGTGCCTTCGGCGTAGGCTCTGGCAAATTCTTAGGTTTCATGATTAGCCAACGAGGCATTGAAGCTAATCCCGAGAAGATCAAAGCAATCCTCGACATGAAGGAACCGGTAACTTCAAAGGACATCCAGAGCCTTACTGGCAAGGTGGCAGCCTTAACCAGGTTCATTTCTAAGGCCACAGACAAATGTGCTCCCTTTTTTAAAGCACTTAAGGGAAGTAGGAAGTACATTACATGGACTGATGAATGTGCCGAGGCATTCAAAAACCTCAAGGAGTACATGAGTAAAGCCCCTCTACTCTCCAAGCCCGAGGTAGGAGACATTCTCATTATCTACCTATCGGTATCAGCTTCAGCCGTAAGTTCCGTTCTCATTCGAAAGGATGGGAATATTGAGCAACCTGTCTACTACGCTAGCAAAGCCCTACAAGATGCGGAGACACGATACTCCAACATTGAGAAATTAGCTCTAGCATTGGTCATGTCTGCTCGGAAACTTCGCCCTTATTTCCAAGCACACGCCATCATCGTGCTTACCAATCACCCTCTTTGACAGATACTCCAGAGTCCTGACACGTCTGGGCGAATGATCAAATGGGCGATAGCATTGGGTGAGTTTGACATCTCCTACCAACCAAAACCAGCCGAAAAAGGTCAAGCAGTAGCAGATTTCATTGCCGACTTCACATATCCGGTTGACATTGCTTCTACACCTGAAGCAGTGGCTTCATTACCCCCGGAAGCTCAGAAGGTAGAATCAACGACCTCAGCATGGAGTCTGTATGTTGATGGCTCATCCAACCAACAGGGCTGTGGAGCGGGACTAGTCTTGACTACGCCCGACAAAGTAGCAATGGAGTATGCTCTTCGTTTCAAATTCAAGGCATCAAACAATGAGGCCGAGTATGAAGCCCTTCTAGCAGGATTACGTTTGGCCAAACACCTCGGGGTTAAACAAATTGATATTTTCAGTGACTCCCAATTAGTGGTCAACCAGGTTACCAACAACTTTGATGCTAAGGACAGCTCCATGGCAGCATATCTTGCGCAAACACAACTTTTGCTCAAGCACTTCCACTACCAGATCACCCAAGTTCCTCGAGCGGCAAACAGTCATGCAGACGCCCTGGCTCGCCTCGCCTCAGCTGTGGAAGACAAGATTGGAAGAAAAATTCATGTCGAACTGTTGGCCACACCAAGCACCATGGCCGCAGAAGTATGCAACTTACAACAGGGGGATAGTTGGATCACCCCGATCTATAATTTCCTTGCTCATGGCACCCTCCCAAATGATAAAGTCCAGGCTAAGCAAATTCGATACAAGTCTACCCGCTACCTGATCATCAATGATCAACTCTATAAGCGAGGTTTTAGCCTGCCATACTTAAGGTGTCTTACGCCTGCCGAGGCGGAAATCGTCCTTCGGGAAATACATGAGGGAGTCTGTGGAGATCATGCTGGATCTCGGTCCCTAGCACACAAGACTTTTCGCCAAGGATATTACTGGCCAACACTCCACCAGGATGCCATCAAAGTATCCCGCTCATGTGACAAATGTCAACGATATGCAACTATTCCTCATTCCCCTCCAGAGCCTCTTACTCCTATGATCAGCCCTTGGCCCTTCGCCCAGTGGGGACTTGATTTGATCGGCCCAATGCCGGCAGGGAAGGGCAAAGTCTGTTACGCAGTCGTTGCAGTGGACTACTTCACAAAGTGGGCCGAAGTAGAACCCTTGGCAACCATTACTGAGGCAAAGATAGAAGACTTCGTGTGGAAGAACATCCTTTGTAGATTCGGCATTCCCAATGCGATAGTCACTGACAATGGGCGACAGTTTGACAACAAGAAGTTCAGGTTGTTCTGCTCTAAGTTCAACATCAGCTTATGCTTTGCCTCTCCAGCTCATCCCCAGTCTAATGGACAAGTTGAGGCCATCAACAAAATAATCAAGCGCACTTTGAAAACCAGCTTGGACAAAGCTAAAGGCTGTTGGCCAGAATTTGTACCCCAAGTTCTTTGGTCATATCGCACTTCATATCGGACTTCAACAGGAGAAACTCCATTCTCACTTGCCTTTGGCACAGAGGCGGTTGTCCCTGTTGAGCTCGAGCAAGCAACATTCCGAGTCCAGAACTACATTCAAAGTGAAAATGACAAACAACTCACCCTCAACTTGGATTTAGTCGAGGAACACAGAAACCAAGCTCACTTGAGGAATGTCGCCTACAAGCAGCGCATCTCCAACTATTATGACTCTAGGGTCAAGCTTCGTTCTTTCAAAATAGGAGACTGGGTCTTAAAGAAAAGATTACTCTGCGACAGAGTCCCGAGTGAAGGCACACTTAGTCCAAACTGGGATGGACCGTATGAAGTCATTGGCATCAGTCGCCCTGGCTCTTACACACTTAGAAGCTCCGATGGCAAGACCCTTGGCCATCCATGGAACGCTGATCACTTGAAGTACTACTACAAATAGACTCACGATGTACAAGTGTTGAGCTATAGCCGTTCGGCATCCTATGTAATGAAGGCCATTTGGCAATGAATTCAATAAAGAGGTAATTTAGCCAACTCAGCCCTCACTCTTTTACATTCCTAGCAAGGGAACACTCAAGTGTTGAAACCTCAAAGCAGATATATCCAACACGAAGCAAAATCTAAGTATGTGTCGACAAGACTATACAAAGAAAGGAACAACCAAACAATGGCTTATATCCAAACAATAGATCTATTCATACATAGCCAAACATGCATTAATAATAGTGCAAACACTCATAAACACCTAAAATCCAAAACTCTCAAGCTTATAACATGGGCACATGTTATACACACATCAGACTACTACATCCAGAATACATGCAGATAGTAAAGACACTGCTATTCATTCTCATCTGAAGCCGAACCCCTGGCAGTATCACTCCGCGTCCTACCATCATCCTCTGCATCCCCAAGATCCTCTTCACCATGCTGAGTCTGTGCATCAGCACTACCTTCATTATCAGACTCATCTTCGCTGCTAGGATCAACAGCAAGGACAAATGTCTCGCCCTTTCGATGATGCTCATCTATATCTTCGTGGTATTTTCGAAGAATGCTCCCATCATCATAACGATCAAGGACGGCCATCCATTTCCTTTTTTCAAAGCGAGCTTCTTGAGCACAGTAGGGTTTAATAGCAAGATGAAAGGTCGAAGAACTTAAGTATTCTTGCACAGCAGCCTCCCTTTCAGTTGGAATGCTCTTCTCCAGTTCAGAAATCTCAACTAAGGCACCATCCAATTCTCCCCTAACCTTGGATACTTCCAAGGTAGCCACCTCCAACTGTTTTTTAGTTGCCTCAAACAATTTCTTAAGCCTTAGGTTCTCACCATTTCGCCTTTTCAAGCTCTCCATGGTTTCGTCCTTCAGTTGGAGGGCCTGAGTCAAAAGTCCCTTATTCCTCCGGGCCTCGTCCACAAGCTGCTTATTCTCCTTCAGTTTTGCCTTGTACCGCTCAACCTCTTGCAGTCTGTCGTGATACTCGGCCATGACCTGCATGGCAAGACGATCATCACTACCTAAATAATGATAATAAAGAGGAAAAAGTAAGGAAATGACAAAGTAACACTCACATATGAAGACAGCTTCAACATCCGGTCGCAATCCGATTCATCCTTAGCTAAGGGCTCTCCGAGCTCATCGAAGGCGAATCGACGCCCTGCCAAGCAATTGTTGATATCCCCAAAATCCTTTGGCCTCGTGGCAACCCTCAAGTCCTTCCACGGGACACTGCCAGCTCTTTCCTTGCCTTTCCCCTCATGGCGGGAACCAGGATCACTTTCCTGGACAGTGTGCTCCATAGTAAGAGGATGAGGCAACAGTCGGCTCCCTTCTCCTGCAACTACGGCAGCAGCATTATCAACGGCCTTGACTCCAGTCTTCCTAAAGGCAGGCCCCTTAAGGACCACATCTTGGGACTTAGGTCTAACGGATGGTTCCCCTCGGAACTTATGAATTTTCTTATGCGGTAGGATGTCTTCCGAAGGAACTAACACTGGTGCTTTCCTTTTATGGGTGCTAGTCCCTGTTTTCTTGCTTACCTTCTCCACTGCATAAGGAAAATCAAAATAAGAAATACAACTTTCCAAATAAAGTAAGGAATTGAGCTAAGTTTACATGAAGGATACAACTTACTCGATCGTCCCTGGCTCTCGGAAACTAAGGGTTGGAAACCGTACCGACGAAATAAGGGTCGTAGCTTGCTTAAGTGTCTATCCTCTTTGGGCACCCTCAACACCTTCTCTATGTCAGATAGCTCCTGCCCAAACAGTTGGATGGTGCCCCGCGTCACTACATGAAGCAAAGTGTTAGAAGCAAGAAAAGACCACAACAAATAGCAAATAGTACGAACGGTTGATACGTTACAACCTACAGTCTGGAAGTGAGTAAGCACACGTCGCTCAGGCGTGACACCCTTATCATACTCCCAATCATTATACAGAAAGCACCAACGGTTTTTCCATGTGTAGTATGCCTTTTTCTTACCATACACAATACGCTCTCTCTCACTCCGACATGCACACTCGGCATAACCAGTGCATGATTTTGCTGGGCGCATCTTGTAACAGTAACGCCACTGATGGAAGGAAGGCTCACACAACCCACACTCCATCCAAATGATATAAAATCCAATCAAAGTATCCCAGAAACCAGGATTGAGTTGCCCAGGTGCATATCCGATCAAAGATAACATCTTTTGCAACCACGGATGTAAAGGTAGTCTCACCCCTAAAGTCAGTAATATCTGGGTGTAGAACATAACATGACCCTGGGGAGGCTCAGAAGGCCATTCTTCATCATGTACCAAACGTATCCCTACACTACGAGGGATATTACATGACTGCCTTAGCGCCTCAACCTGCTTCTCATTATCTAACAAGTTATTCTTTAGATGGTCTGCTGTGAACTCAGAGCGAACTATGGGTATGGCATCAAAAACAACCCCCTCACCCAACGCCATGGAGGAAGAACTAGCAATAGCTAAAGTTTGACGGTTGGGAAGATCATCCAATGTTTCTCTAGTACCGGACTCTAACAAAGACCCTGAAGACTCCGACATTGCAGACTCAGACTTAGAGCTAAAGCTAGAAGAGCCCTCATCACTAGAACTTCCAGGCTCTGACATCTACAATAAGAAGAAACAAATTCTATCACTACATGCATGATCAAAACATAAGGAAGTTCCTATATTACCCACATGAAGATGGTGCAAAGCGATGCCGGAACCCTTCTCAATCAGAAAGCAATCCGTCTTCCACAGTCACTACAAAACAAGCAAATGAAGACCGTGTCAAGCGCCAAAAAAAAAAAAAAAAAAAAAAAAAAAAAAGCTTCATCCAAAAAGCTTCACCCGAAAAGCTTCACCTCCAAAGCTTCACCCACAAAGCTTCCCCTAAAAAGCTTCACCCACAAAGCTTCACCAAAAAAAAACTTCACCCGAAAAGCTTCACCTCCAAAGCTTCACCCACAAAGCTTCCCCTAAAAAGCTTCACCCACAAAGCTTCACCCAAAAAAGCTTCACCCGAAAAGCTTCACCTCCAAAGCTTCACAAGGGCCCAAAGCTTCACTTAAAAAAGCTTCACCTACAAAGCTTCACCATCAAAGCTTCACCTAGAAAGCTTCATCTACAAAGCTTCATCTACAAAGCTTCACCATCAAAGCTTCACCTAGAAAGCTTCAACACCAAAGCTTCCCCTAAAAAGCTTCACCCACAAAGCTTCACCCAAAAAAAGCTTCACCCGAAAAGCTTCACCTCCAAAGCTTCACCCACAAAGCTTCCCCTAAAAAGCTTCACCCACAAAGCTTCACCCAAAAAAGCTTCACCCGAAAAGCTTCACCTCCAAAGCTTCACAAGGGCCCAAAGCTTCACTTAAAAAAGCTTCACCTACAAAGCTTCACCTAAAAAAGCTTCACCTAGAAAGCTTCATCTACATACTTTCACCATCAAAGCTTCACCATCAAAGCTTCACCTAGAAAGCTTCAACACCAAAGCTTCACCTACAAAGCTTCAACACAAAACCTTGCTCCAAATAAACAAATTTTGTTCACAAAACCTAAACATTTTTTGTTTTACACCCACAAGGGCCCAAAATCTTCCTTCTTATTTATTCACTTATATATGTTCCCAAACATATTATGATAGATCAAATAATAATTCAAAGTCCAAAATTTCGTTATGGACAAAAATACAAGCAATTCACCAGTACTGAAGTTGCTACAAAAACTGGAATCTTCCCCAGCCTAGAAATCCAACAAAGCTTCGCCTCCTTTTCTCTATCAAATTTTTGCAGCTGCTGCTTCTCTCCAATGGAGCTGAATTTTGGACACCCTCTAGTTCTTGAGCAGATGAACAACTTTCAAGAAGGAACCATTTCTGTTTGAGCCACGGAAATTAAAGTGTTGAAGCTCCAAGCATGACAGTCGGATTCTTGCAGATTTCGAAGCTGCTGTGATGTTTCGAAGATCTGGAAATATTTAACCATTAGTTCATTCTGAATTTTTGATATGTTATGAAAGAGACGATGAGGAACAACTTCAATGAAGAAAGCATGCTGATCTGAACAATAGAAAATGGAGTTTCGAAGCTCACAACAAATCTGACGGGTTGACAGAAAAATAATAACCAGTCATTCATCATACCTGAATTTCTTGAGTTATACAGCTCCGAGGGATCTCAATTTTGGATATGTTGTAGTTCACAAGTTAAGGAACAACTTCGCTGAAGAAAGTTTGTTGATCTAAGCAAGAGCAAATGGAGGTTTTGAAGCTCACAACAGGTCTGACGTGTTGACAGACAAATGATGCACAATCACTCGTCGTACCTGAATTTCTAGAGTTGTACTGATCTGATGGCTCTCAAATTTGGATATGTTGTAGATAAGGAATTAAAGAACAACTTTCATGAAGCCAACTTTGTGATTCGAGCTACAGATGATGGTCTTATATTGAAAACCAATTCCGGGTGTTAGGGGAAATGAAAAACAATTCCACCAAAGAAACATCATTATGATGTTTCATCATTATGGTGTTTTCATCATTATGATGCTTTCATCATTGTGATGCTTCCATCATTGTGATGCTTCCATTATGATTGTAATGCACCAACGGTTACACCCTCTATCATAGCAGTATGTGTGTGTATCTCCCTATAGTCATCCTGTGCAAGACTATCGTAGTCAGATGGCTTTCCATAAAACAGCTACCAACCGTTACACCTTCTGCAATTCCACTTATTCGGGCCTAGCAACCTTCATAAACAAAATATATGAAGAAAAAGTCCGGGGCTACCACTTAGAAAACAAAAGAATGAAGTTTTGGTACTTACGACATGGACTATTAGCAAGACACCTCATTCGTCAACTCCCTCGACTAGAGACTTGGGGGACTCCCACCATATGCTACTACGCCTTGGTACTCAAAAGTTCGTGACTACTCAGTGACTTGGATTTTTCAAGTCTCCAACCGAGAAGTTTTTCTCACTCGGGAAATTAAGGGAACACTACCTCAAACTACATGCTTCACTCACAAAGCTTCAACAATACAGGTTTCAACAAAAGCAAAAATTCAAAGAACTTTATGAAGAAGGCTTTGGTGTATTTAACACAATATGTTGAAATGAAGCAAAGCTTATTTATTAATATTTTCGATAAGCCACAAATATGTACATATACATGAGTCAAAATAAACAAACAAAAGGGAGCCTTCACAAAGGTTGCTTAGGGGAAGTCTCAGCAGTCGGTAGAGCCCCAGAAAGAGAAAGCACCGGAGGGTGGTTATCCGGAGCCTCAGTACTTGACAAAACCCCAGAAGGAGGAGGCATTGGAGGTTCATCATTTGAAGCTTCATTACCAGGTACAACCCTAGAGGACGAAGGCAATAAATGCCTTTGGAACAAACCCACAAACCGCTGATGATCAAGTAAAACCTTACCATCAGATTCCTTCATCTGGTCAAGTTTCCTCTTCATGTTTGTAGCATAGTCATGGGCGAGCCGGTGCAACTGCTTATTCTCATGCTTGAGCCCTCTAATCTCCTGTTTGAGACTCATCACTTCAGCAGCTAATGATTCAACTTGGCGGGTTCTAGCAAATAGGCGTTGGGCCATATTAGACACAGAACCTGCACACTGAACACTAAGAGCCAGAGAGTCCTTAACAGCCAACTCATCAGACCGTTTGGAAAGTAGTCTGTTATCTTTGGGAGTGAGAAGGTTCCTGGCCACCACTGCAGCGGTCATATCATTCTTCATCACAGAATCCCCAACGGTAAGAGGACCAGTAGGGGATATGAAGGATGGGCGCCATATGTTGTCTGGAGAAGGCGTGGCTGTCTCTTCTCCAAGGTTCAAGTCAAAACGACGGTCGGAGGGTCCAGACATTTTCAAATGTGTTGAAGAAGGAAGAGGTCAGACAAATCAAGATCTTAGAAGTGCAAGAAATGAGCTTCTACTGGTAGAGATTCAAGTGTGCTGTGGAACTTAATGCCAGCCTCTATAAAAATCTGCACTCGACGGAGCTTCAGAAATCGAAGAGGCGTTTGCTTTCTCAAAAGCTGGGCTGCTCAGAGACCACGAGGGCCGATCTCAGAAATCGAAGAGGCGTTTGCTTTCTCAAAAGCTGGGCTGCTCAGAGACCACGAGGGCCGATCTCAGAAATCGAAGAAGCACCTGCTTTTTCAGCCTCGTCAGCACCTGTCACATGCACACTCAGCTTTGCGGAAATTACGGGCAATCTGTCGAAGATTTCTGGTGAAGTAGAAAGCACGTGAATCTTACTGTTCAATCACCGCTCTCCATATGCACCATCAACTCCTCGGGTACCACATATAACTTTGTCAAAGATCTCTGACAAAGTTTAGGCACGAGAATTTCGAAGTTCCAGCTACCCTACTATTACCCATAAGGGTAAAGGAACAGCACCACTGCTTGACAACTGGAAAGTCCCTATGTGTGTCGACCTCCGTGTTTTGCGGCAAGACAGGTTGGCAAGAACGTCCAACCTTTACTCACATTCGAGAAAAGACTCCCAACATAATTACTTTCTCAAAAACCGGAGTAGCACCGCTTTCCGAATCTCGAGAGTCAGATCCTCGACGGGATTGCTTGTTCGAAAACCGAAGAGGCACAACTCTCAGAACTTCGAGAGCCAGATTTCCTTAGATAAAGCTTGTCTGTAATCTTCACACGTAATATCAGCTTTCCAGATACCACATACCACTTTTTCAAAGTGCTCTGACAAAATTAAAACACGTGAAGCTGGCAGCTCCCACTACATTGCTGTGACCAAGAAGGGTAAAGGAATAGCATTACTACTTGTTATTGGGAAATCCCTATATACATTGACCTCCCTCCTCAACGGACAGGCAAACCTGCAAAAATGCTCAACCCTTTCTCGCATTCGAAAAGGCACCCTCAACATAACCTCTCGAAATACTCAGCTTTATTTCCCCCCGATAATACCTCAGCAAATAAGCCACACCAAGAACAAGAGTATCTCATATCATCAGGGTCGAAAGCAAGAGTATCCCATATCATGCTTTCTCCCTGTCTTTGTCTTTGTCCTTGTCCACACCTGCAGGACAAGGAGAAAGAGAGCAGTCAGTCGGAACCTGAAATCAAACCTCCAATTTGGAACTGACTGCCTGGAGCCTTTGCCTGGTCGCTTACTTAGCATTGCTCTCGAGTACTCATCCTCAACTGCTATCAAGGTCACGAATTCCACCGGCAAATACCTCATGACAGTTGATCAGATATTGGCTCTTTACACTGAAGCTGCCAAGCGTGAATGAGTCACTATGAAGGAATGTTCTGAAGGACCATTTAAATGCAAAGGTTGCACACCACTTCTGCCATGCAAAAGATTGAAGCAGAAGGTTCAACGGTGGGCTGAAACAGATCACTACAGCACGACACCTTTCCATACCACATTCATTATTCCGTCAACAGCAATAGTATCCCATATCATCAAGGTCGAACGTACTCTAGATTTGATGGACTTGTTTTGACCCTCAAATTTTTGAGTCGGCCTTATACTCTGAAGGGCACCAGAAAACCCTCCAGCACAGTTCAAGAATAAGCCTGTGGAAAGTTACTTCTTCAAAAGCAAAAGTATCTCATATCATCTCTTATCCATTTGCTTCTCCTTATCCTGGCAGTTGAATGAGAGACAAGGAGAATGAGAACAATCAACCGGAAGCCGAAGTCAAACCTCTGCTCCTGGTTTGCTTACTTGGAAGTTTGACTGCTTACCTTGTCTGTCACCTCTTTCGGCAGATCTCCTAGCTCGGCGACTTGGGGGACTCCTACCATAGGGTTTGTATCGCACTTGACCAAGCCCGAAACTACAAGTAAGCTTCAAGTGAAATTGATACATTACCTTGTGCGTCAACATCAGCTAAATACACCATTCCCGGATGGAGGAAAGGTACTTCCAGAGAAGGGCAGATGAAGATCAGACCACACTTCGGTACTTAGAAGTTTCGTGATTACTCAAGGGATTGGATCTTACAAGTCCCCAACCGAGGAGTTTCCCTCACTCGGGAACTTAGGGGAACACTGTTTGTACCATACTTGACCAATCCCGAAACTACCGAGCACCGGCCAACGCTATACTGTCAAGGACCCAGAAGAGTTCCCCTCCGACCAGGAGGCCAATCACTACTCGACACGTGTCAAGATTAGAAGCCAATCAGAGCGCAGCACGTGTCGACATCAAGAACCAATCACAACATGACACATGTCAATGTGACAAAGCTACAAGTTTTTCTATAAATAGGGGTCATTCCCCCACAATATTGCCTAATGCCATTTTGTGTTAAATCATTCACAAGAACTCACTAAATTGAGAGCTTGATCCTTTGTACTTGTGTAAGCCCTTCACTACTAATAAGAACTCCTCTACTCCGTGGACGTAGCCAATCTGGGTGAACCACGTACATCCTGTGTTTGCTTCTCTGTCTCTATTCATTTACGTACTTATCCTCACTAGTGACTGAAGCAACCAAGCAACCAAGCGAAGGTCACAAAACCTGACACTTTCTGTTGTTCCAAGACCTCCGGTTTTGTGCATCAACAAGTACTACAGTCTAGACGTATTCATATTCACTTGTAAGTGAAAAGTCTTAGATTCGATTCTTGCCAAAGTTGAATTTGAACCATATTCCATTGTGAGGCTAAGCTCAACCATCATCCTTAGTGTAGGTAATATTGTTTGTTAAAAAAATCAACAAAATTAAAATATTTTATTCTGAAAAAGTAAAAAAAATCTGATCAAATGTCATGCAATTCAAATTTAAGAAAAAAAATATAAAATCTTTATTTGGTATTAATCCTTGAATGAATTTAGGGAGGAATTATTAATTTTAGTATTCATAGTACTAAAATTTGTCCTTCAATGAAGGTATTCAAAGTAATAAAGTTTCACTCCAAAATTTTGTTCACAGAGAGACATACGAAGCTAGTGTTGATCGATGCCTTGATAGGGGGATAAATTTTGGTCAATAAATCAATTCAAATACTCAGCATTAGTGATAAAAGGTCCATAATTATAAAGATTTTTTCATTTAATGGTAGGATTCAAGAATAATACATGGGGGATTAAACTGCACAAACAATCAAATCAGACAAGCTCATTGGAGGAAGTAACTGGACAACGGAAGCTGTGCTGTGATCTCCTTGAAGCTTCTGTTCAGGCTGCGAAGCGCTTGAATGTGCGGTTCATCTTCCTCTACAGGTATTATTTTCGCAAAACTTCCTTCTTCTAGGTAGTCTACTGCGCGATTCGCAGCTTCAAGTCCCGTCACGTAAGTTTTCTCCTGTCGAGGAAATGCAGCAAAGCATATGTCTTCAGTCTTTTTGTTTATGCTTATCTTGAACCAGGAAGATGGGAATGATATAGTTTGTTTGAGACTTTGAGTCTAACCTGTGACCATGAACCATGTCGGGTTATAATCCAGTCTCCCGCCATGAACAAGTTCTGGAAAGATGTAGCCCCACGCATCATGTCCTTATATGAACCTATTACGAGAGGACACAACAGCGAAGAAAGATGATGCATTCCAGGATCAATGATAACAACAAAGATACAGCTGCGGTCTGCTCTGATTTGAAGGATCATTGAAAAATCTTTGATTTCCCAACTGAGTTCTCATGTAGTTTATGTAAAGTAGACTTTAGTGCAATTTACTTACCTATACAAAAATGTGTACACAATCGTACCTAAACAATTGAATACCTATAACAAGATGGCATAGGTGATAGGTCATGACATGAAAACTCTTACCGGGAAAGAAGTGAGGTAATGATTTTGGAAATCTGCCAATCTTCTTGTTTGTCACAGTAACATTCTTGAAGTCTTTAATGTACTTTGACAGGTAGGATACTGCTCGAGAGACTATTTGCTCATCTTTCAGTGGCAACAACTCGTTGGCGCGATACTACTCAAGAGACATTTGGAACAACAAAGGATAAGATTTTACCTCTAAAGCAGACTGAGAATAATCACAAGATGAGAGGGGAAAAAATTAGGAACATAGATACTCACAAAATCAGCTTGTAACACTGTTACCGAACTATCTTTATGATCGTCATAGATTGCATTCAAATCAAAGAAAGTCCAACCAAATGAATCGTCAAATCCGGAGCAAGCATTGCATGCATTTGGAATGTTAACCTGGTTAGGTGTGAAGTTTACGAAAAGAATCAGATCTGTCAAATAGTAACGGAAAAATACCATTTTACCAGCTTTGTTTACAGAAAGCTAAGTCAGACTGCCAACTAATAAGGTAGGTACTAGATTCCGTATTAAAAAAAAACGAAAGCAAAGGAGAAATCAGAGCTCAGAAGTGATCACAAAAACTTCATAAAACTTTCCTGCTAATAATAAAGAGGAGAATAAATGTATACATCAAAAAGCAGTTAAGATAAGGAAGCTATGTTAAAGACTTTCGCTGCACTCACCTTCCTATCAAGCCAAAGCTTAACAGAGAGTGCATCAATGCTAGCCAAGTTCAAGACTTTGAGAAACTCCTCCCTTGTACACAACACTGCACTATACAGAACTCAAGTACTGCCAATTAAGGTAGAATAGCAGGTCTAGGTTTAATTGAAGCTCTACGATGCATTTTGCAGTTTTAAACAATAATATATCTCGAAAAAAGTTATCATGTGTGCTGTAGTTTGAGTGCAGTTGTAACATTATTGCTGCAATACCAATGTATAGTTTTCTAACCAAATCCAAAGGAATGCATTTCAAATAAACATTGGATAGAAGAGAAAATAATTTAAACATCCTGATATTCGTAAGATACCTGTTTTCAATAATTTTTTGGAGTGTGGATATTCCAATAGCTAAGACAACTGCATCAGCATTATAAACTCCTCCATTGCAAACTACTTCTGAAATAGAACCAGTTTCCTCATTAAGCACAAAGTCTGTTAATTGCATACCCTTCTCGAATTTGCAACCTTTAGTTGTCAAAGACTCCATCCATGGCTTGAAAATCCTTTCTCTACTTGTTCCACGACACAAAACGAGATCAAAATTTTTCTACACCCATCAATATATTACGATTTAATTAGATAACGAAAAAGGAAAGAAACAAAAGATAATGCTCAACAGTGAGAAACGAATTTTGACCAAAAAAAAAAACAGTGAGAAATGAATGCAAAAAACCTCTCTTACTCTAGAAAAGTAACTAAACATATCAAACCTGGTGAGCAAAGATGTAGGATAGTAAACCAAGAGTTGCGGCAGCACTACATTGTTCAGCCGGTGCAGAAAGACCCACTTGAATCAATGGTGATAAGACATTCTGATAAAGGTTTTCCGAACATCCAAACTGCTTAAAAAGCTCCCTTGCAGTAACTACCAGTGAAACCTCTTACTTAGACTTAGCTTTGAGTGTTTTCAGTGCACGTAAAAAATAATTTTCCGAATAATGGAACCCATAGTTTGTGATATAGAGGGCCTACTTGCATCGTATTTTCTCCAGGCTGTATCTGTGTTGTCAAAATCGATCACTGTAAAGAAAATGCAGAGATAAATTCATCAGTGCAGGAATTGTGAGATGTGTAGGACTACCTTCAACAATTTCTTCCAACAGCTTCTCATATATACAATTGTTTAGGACTTCCTACTAGCTCCTTCGACAGATAAACGTGTGCTGATTAAGCATTAAACTTTTTAAATCTAGATCTTAGATTTTAGTATGAGACATACCTGCAGCTGTTAAGGGAAGTGAAGTTAATCTATCAACCAATGGCAGCTGAGCAAACTGCAAACAATGCCAACTCTATTGATTAACACTATGCTGCTAAACTTTTTCACCGGAACAAGGAATGAATCTATGATTCATAAGGTTGCGACCGTACAAGCAAACTATACCTGTGTATAGTATAAGGTTCCAAATGGTGCTGGCAATTGAGGAAGGTCCTGAAATACCGGAAACTCAGCCTGAAGAACATTACTGCCTCCGTTAACACATTTCAAAACTTCTAACTCAATCTCAAGTTTTAAAACAATAACAAGAAACCAATCACCGAGCATTGCTCAAACACTAAAAATGTAAACAAATGTAGATTAACTTACCTCCAACCCTTCTGCTGAATATTGTGCAAACTTTGTCCAGTTAGTAAAGGGTTTGATACCTAGCTCATCAACAAGGCTAAAAATATTCCGGAAAGGATACCAATTACCTACAAAACACAGCAGAATTCAAATGCTGACATCATTTATCAGAATTCAATTCAACAATCCCTACGTTGAGCTTCTCAAAAATCAAAAAGGGTATCTGCCAAATTAAGATTCGAAAAGAAACCCAGTTTCCAAAATCCATTATAAAAAACAAAAGATTGCTTCTTTTACCGCGCTGGATACCAATTTCATGAAGTACGCCCAAGCCACTACCTTGTTCGATAACAGTAACATCAAAACCCTGCAAATGAAATACCAAAATACGGTATATTTCAGAGAGACGGACAAGCAACTTACTACTAATCACAGCGATATCCTAACTTATCATCTAATCACCTACTAGCCCAAACATATGCGCAGTTTTATCACAAAAGCATCGGTGCAATTACTAGTAGTCGAACCATTCATCATATATTGCATCGTATGCGTGGATTGAGGTGGGAATGATTCTCACAGTCTTCCACAAACATAGAGAGATAGAAAGAGAAACCTGGTTGCAGAGGTGGTGAGCAGCGCCGAGGCCAGCCCAGCCAGAGCCAACAACGACAACCTTCTTCTTTTCCTTGTCGTTTGGGCCCCCAATTGCAGCGTGGGCTTGCCCAGAAGAAGCTCTGCAACGGAACCCACTTCGGCTTCTGGGAGAGAAGCAGGATGAAGTCCGCGAGGAGGTCGGTGTCGGGCATGTCAGAGTCAGCCTCCAACAGGCAGCCAACGACATCGTTCGAGTTTCCAGTACGGCGCACTTTCAAAGGCTACCGAGTTCCCCACGCTTCGAGTAACTGACGTGCAAAAGAGATATCCAGGAGGGATGTGAGGCGCCAAGAGCCGGTTAATTTGGGCGGACCCCACAAGGAATACATACGAAAATTAATGGTAGTAATGAAAAGGTAATTAGATTAGATTAGGCTTTGAAAAAAAAATTAGATTAGTATTTTTTTCATTTGAAAAAAATTTAAGGTCCTCGAATTGTAAGTTTAAGTCCGATCTCAGCTTTTGCCTCACTTATCCATGGGATTTCTCCGATATTCCAGTAAAATGCTCAATAAGGCATAAGTTTTAGTATCATAAGTGTTTCTTTACAGAATTGCTCACGAACTTGATCAATTACTCTTTTCGCTCATTACAATACTGTAGTATTATCAGAAAGACGGGTCATATATCCACTTCCAACAACATTGATATTGTCCTCAACTTGTTAATTACCATTGTACAATCCGTCAACTTGTTAATTACCACTGTACAATCCGTTTACTTGTTAATTACCCCTGTACATTCCGTCAGCTGTAGGGTTTCATCACAAAAGGCACCTACACAATCCGTCAGGTGTGGCATTTTATCACAAAAAAACCTCGAGGCTAGTTAGAATAGGGTAATCCTATTTAAATTGGTTTTCTCCTTTCTCTCTAACCAATGTGAAATTCTACAAATACTTGTATGCTTTTAGCCGAATCTTGATTCATTATAAAAAATTTGAAATATCTTATAAAATTTGAAATATCTGATACTTTATAACACCAAACAATTTTTTTTTTTTTTTGTAACTGACACATCCGGCTGGTTTGGTATTGTTGTGCTTTGAAAAAAAGCTGCTGTGAGAATAAGCGGCTATGAAATAAATCAGCAGAGTGTTTGGTAAACTTTTTTGTAAAAGTGCTTTTGAAAGAAAAAAACAGTCTGATAGTGGGTCTTTTCATTAAAGGAGCACTGAAGCTATGTGTGCTTTGAAAAAAAGCTAGTTTTCCAAAGCTGCAAATAGCTACTTCAGCTTTTTCCTTTGATTTCAGCTTATTCTCACAGCAGCTTCCAAAATAAGCCATTTTTTTTCAGTTTACCAAACACCTAAAACCTTCTAAGCTTTTTTTCATGGGTGTTTTTTTTTAAGCATCTAACTCCCAAACCACCCCGATAGCATGAGATTTGTTAATTCCACGAAGATGCATCACAGATTTTGGAACTACACAACTAAACATACATCTAAACGCATTAGGGACGGGTGGAAATTTGTTTCAATTAATCAAATCTTAAGTGAGTTTTTTTTGTTTTAAGTAACTTACAAAGCAATTTTTATTCCAATGATCCTTCTGTCCAAGCAAACACTTTTAAACGAGTTATTCATAAATTATACAAGCTCCAACATATCAAATCTCAAACTCAATTGACTCCTACTCGTACATATTATAAATAATAGAGGTCAAGACAAATTCAACTTTAGCTAGTACTAACTTGAGTTATCCACTTATTACTAATTTTTCATGATATTTTTTCACACTTGTAAGCTAAAATTCTTAGATTTAAGGGTAGTGTTATTTACACACTTCTTTTTACTTCTTACACCCTTATTAATTTTTTGATCTTCTTCAATTTATGATCTGACGGTCGGAGATTGAAAGAAGTGTGTGAGAAGAAAAATGTGTGTGTAAATAGCACCATCCAGATTAAGGGTTTTTTTAAATCCAAAATTGTCTATGAGATTGTTTTAAAGGCTTTTTATCCAAAATTGTTCATGAGATAGTTAATCATTTTGGTCTTTCTGTCAGAAATCTCCATCAAATTAAAGGTATTTTTGTCAAATTAGCCCATTTTCGTGAACTGGTGTTTTTTAACGGATATTTTTTTACAGAATGATCAAAATAATTGACAGATGATAATATCAAAAAACCGTTTATATCAATTTTAAATTACAAAGACTAAAATGATGAAGTATGATAATCGGGGGAACCAAGTTGGCCCAAAAGCCGTCTATTAAGTATTTAACGTAAAAGGAAGGAAGAAAATAGCGTAGAAGGAAGAATACAATTATTGATTGGTGGTGACATGTCCATCAACGGTCCACAATTATAGATGACCCACTCCGCGGCAAAAGACTCAGCCCAACACAACAACCCATATCGTCACGCACGCTACTTTCGCACCAAATCCAGCCTCACATTTCTTCAAACACATGGCAGCCACTCTCTCCGTCCGGCCCAACCGCCTCTCCGCCGGCTCCTCCTTCCCTCGCCCGCCCCTCCGCCGCCCCGGACCCACTGGAATCCGAAAACCGGCCATGCAATTCGAGCCTTGGAGGGGCTCCATCGCCCCATCCCGCCGCACATTAACCTGGGCTGCCACGGCCGCCTCCAGAGCCGACGACAACGCACCGTTCGAGATGTCAGTCGAGAACGCCCTCAAGCTCCTCGGCGTCTCAGACGGCGCCTCGTTCGATGAAATTCTTCGCGCCAAGAACTCGATTGTCGCAGCTTGTAAAGATGACCAGGAGGCGATTGCACAGGTTATTACATCTCTTAATCTTCCTTTCGAGATTTATGTCAATCTCTTTTGGTAATTTCCTGGGTTGTGTACGACAACTATTGGGTTGAAGTTGAACTAATTAATTTTTGCAAAATTATAGAGATTTTAATGTTTAAAGGTGCGTTTTTTATGTGGATTCTATTGAATAATGTATGATTTTAGCCACTCTAGCTCTAGTTTCTGAGCTTATAAATAAGTAAATGTTTATATTTAATATGTTATGTTAAATGTTTATAATTTGAGCAGTTAATAATTTGATTTGTTTTACTCAATTGCTAATGAAGTATTGATTGGGCCACAAATTTGCAAAAGAGTTAAATTTAGTGCTTGCAAACGAAGCTATGAATTTAGATGTATTTTTTTGGGGTAATTGAGGGTGATGGGTTGTAGTAGTATCACAATTCACAAGCATTTATTATGGTGGTTTCTAGTTTTGGTTTGGAATTTTATAATGCCATGATTATGATTTCCTTATCACTAATGTTAATTAGTTTAGGTTGAGGCTGCGTACGACATGTTGCTTATGAGAAGCTTAACTCAGCGACGGGCAGGGAAAGTTGTGAATAGCAGTGTTCGTTATGCTGATGTTAAGCCAGTGAGTGCTCCTGGGATTGGATCAGTGCCGCAGTGGCTGCAGGCTACTGTGAAGAATCCACCTATTGCAGTGGAAACGCCCTCGACAAGTGATCTGGGTGTACAAGTTGGTGTCTATGGAGCTTTGATGGCCTTAACTTATGTCAATGGAGCTTCCGGTTCTTCTTCGGGGCCGTATGGAGGGGCTGATGTTCCTGGACTGATCCTGGCTGGTAGCTTTGGAGCTTCCTTGTACTTCATGACCAAAAAGAATATTAAGTTAGGTATGGAGTTTTCTTATGTACAGGCATTTCCTTATTGTCGCTTATTAGACGTCCTTACGGTATTGGAGATTACTTGCAAGTTTCTATGTCATAAATCCTTGTATTCACTTCTTTTTGTCTTATCGTTTAGCATGGTTTCATCAATCATGAATGAAAGTCATGGGTTTGTTTTGTCAGGTTGGTTATCTATCTCCAACTTTGAGAACGATTGGTTAATAAAAGGGTATTTCTGAAATTTTCCGCATCTGATCTGTGGATAAGTGCATTTACTTAATGCAGTTCGGGCTCCATAGATTTTTTTTTGTGTGTTTTTCTAAACCTGAGATTAGGCATTAAGTAATTTGGACTAATTTTCCGTTCATCTTTGCAGGGAAGGCGACCATCATAACTGTAGGGGGGCTTGTTGCTGGTGCCGTGGTGGGTTCAGCTGTAGAGAATTTTCTCCAAGTAGACATTGTTCCATTTCTTGGCATCCACTCTCCTGCTGCCGTAGTAAGCGAATTCATAATTTTTTTGCAATTAGTGGTCTCCCTATATTTACGGTAAAACAGCATTGTATCTGTGACTTGAATGGTGAAATCTGTAATTATTCATTGGCAAGATCATATCAAGCTCTATTTAGGATGTATACCGTTGCATGTTGTACAAAACTGACAATAGAAAGTAGTGGAACTTCTCGTTCTCTCGGTCACCCTTTCTCTCTCGTCTGTTTCTCCTTCTCCTTTTTCTTGCTCTATTGTGGATTCAAGAGTTTGTTTATAACTTTATACCTGCAATAACTATGGGGGTTGAGAGTTTTCTTCTTTGTTATTTTCTATCCTTAAATCTGATTTTTATGGAGTTTAGGAGTAAAGCACGGAAGACAGTTTCCCACATTTGATTCACTAACCACGTTGTAAGATTGGATTCAGCTTCAAATTCTCCGGCCAAGCACTTCTTATATACCGGTATGACCCTTTTGGATTCCTTCCGATTTCCGTTAGACCTAGAATGCTAAGGACACCCGTTGTGATGAACCTGATTTCCCAAGATTTACTGTCTTTGTAAAAAGTCATTCGTCTTCGACCGTGAGTTAGAGATTAAAAGGACGGTGATAGAAAGCCAAGTGTGTTGCCTTGGCATATCTTTGAGCTTGACGTCTTTGGCCGGTAGAGAAAATCGTGGCCGAACCAAAACCATGGTGGAGTAGGATGGTGGGACAAGTTTTTATTTATTGGCTTTTAGTGGGGTGGAATGCTTGTTGTTTAAGTTGGGCCATGGAAGGGAAATGGTAAACAAACACCTTTTTTATTTTTTCATGCATGATGTTTAATACTGATGGTTATTTTTATTTGATTTATTCAATTCGACGGCTAAAAATAAGGAAAGGTTTGTGACGGGCTAAATATATTTATGCTTTTTTTTTTTTTTGAACTTTTGTTTTTCGTTATTGGATCAAGACACGCTAAGGAGTTTTAGTCCGAGTGGGACTCTAGGTGAGGATCACTTCAATAAATCAAATAGGGTTTACAACATTCAAAGGACCTTCAACGCAACACAGAAATTTGCCCTGCGCAATTTTTCGGTCTACCCGAAACCCTCTCATTTACCTCCCTAACTTTGTCAAACACATCTTACAATTTGTATTGGACAACAGTGTGCTTGGCAACCGGCGACATCTTAGAGTTTGTATTGGACACATTGGCACCGTAGAGTCACACGGTCGTGGAGTATTTTAAAGTTTGCATCGGACGACACTACTTCAAGTTCAGTTGACTACCTATCCAAGTCTTTATCAACAAGGGTTCTTTGAGTCGTTGGAAGAGGTCACTCCATTAGCTTTTGCACCTCCCTAACTTCGTCAAACACATCTTACAGTTTGTATTGGACAACAGTGTGCTTGGCAACCAGTGACATCTTAGAGTTTGTATTGGACACCTTGGCACCGTAGAGTCACACGGTTGTGGAGTATCTTAAAGTTTGCATCAGACGACACTACTTCAAGTTCAGTTGACTACCTATCCAAGTATCTATCAACAAGGGTTCTTTGAGTCGTTGTTGGAAGAGGTCACTCCATTAGCTTTTTTAGCGAAGTGATGTGTTATCATGTTACATTGTTTGGCATATTGAAAGTTGAACCCGTTTTATAGTTGGATGTTCATAAGGTACATTTTAGAGTTCGACACTTCGACAGCCAAACCACATATACAATTAAGGCACTTATCTCCTTTGAGTATTTGTGTCCGTACAATCTGGTACATATTTGGCGCACTTATATTTGCAGAAATATAATTGAAGTGGCCAAACCCTATGCAGATGAAACTTCGCAAAGACTAGCAACCTAGTCTTCAGGTTCTAGAACCCGTAGGCCGAGATGAGTTCCTTTCTCAACCGCAATCATAAGATACAAAAGCCCGCAACGCGTTCGACACCACCACCGCCGCATTCATTCACTCACCGAACGAGCTCGATCGTCGCGTTGGCATGCATCATTCAAACGAAGGACGTAGTTAGCTCATTAGCTATTTGGCTTGAGCGCCACATAGGCTAAATAATTTTTAGGGTCAACAATTGTATACGTATTTTTCACATTAAAACATGTTATTTTCACACATTTTTCAATAATATATTTAATATTCACACTTTACACCTGTATTTTAAACATATTATTGAATAAATAATAATAAATAAATAATTTAAAAAATAAAATTTCCGAATTTGCAAAGTATTAATTTAGCAAATTGTCGAATAATACACACGTTTTTTTCAAGTGCTTAACCGTTCTGTATTTTACTAACAAAACTTAAATATTAAAAAAAAAACTACTAAAACTCACTCTCTCCTAAGAGGTGTGTTGATTTTTTTTTTTCTGTCAAGGGTTGATTAACAATGAAATATTAAAAGAGATTGTATAGTAACATACTAAAATATTTAAAATTTGTTAAATATTTTTTTTTTACGAACTATAACGTTAGTGTACTTGCAAAAGACACTCCAACACTCAAGTCAATGCGTGCTGCGTGTTTTTCATAGTATTGCTTGCTTACGTCCCTTTGATTAAGTTAATCCTTAGCTTATACAATAGTGATGCTTGGGAACCAAGCTTCACCTTCCCCATATCACGTAATTCTTAAGTAAGCCACAAACGATTATTGATTCACACCCCCTAATTGCCTCGTTGGGCTTTATCTCACGTCCCCGCATGCTAATTAATATTAGCTTGTACTGAGGGTAACATGTCCTTGCACACCATAAAAATCGACTCGCACACCACGACTATCTTGGATTCCTTACAAACCCCTCCACAACCGGCAAAATCCGATTGCACTTAAGTTTCTCTCCTGCGCAACCACCTGCGAGTAGAAATTACGCAATTTTGATGTTCTGAGAAGTCAGAACAGCATCAAACTTTGGAGAAAAATCTGTTCATTTGGAACCAAAGAAGTCTACCATGAGAGTTGCTACTTGCTACAACACCACCAACCCTACAAACTTAAATAATTGTAGCAACATTCAGAAATTCGTCGCTACTTCGCTACGACACCATCACCCTAAAAACTTAAATAATTGTGTCTCAGCGAGCTGCTTTGACACAATATATGTACACAAATACAAATACACAATTCACCAATTCAGATTCTCAAACGCCTCATGTCACCTGCTGCTGTTTTTGTCATCCTTGATGCCGCCTTCTATATACGCGGGGTTCCCAGCTTTATCTGCATTTTCACTGCAAGTCACGAGATCGCTGTACAGTTTCTGTGAAGCCCTGGAAAACTCCGCTAAGGACTCGAAAACTGAACAAAACCCAGTCTGGATTCCGTTCAATGTGATCCTTTGAGTTTCCTCAATGTAATTTTGGTGTTTTTCCCTCTCCATGTCCACCTTTCTTCTGAACATGTCTATCTGCTCCTTCTTCTCTGTCATGGACTCCGTCTTATGTTCCATATCTGTCTCGCATTTCTGTTCTGTGAGCTTTGGCTCCAGACACCTGCTCTCTGTCTTCTGGAATGCACAAACTCTTCGGTCGAGCTCTTTGCCTAGGCTGTCAACTTTCCTTTTTTGTTTCTGCTCTTCCCCTTGCTGATTCAACAGAGCCCTCACGTCCTTTGTAAAGCTTCTCAAGGCAATGGTCACCAAAGTATCAGGTAATTTCTCCAGGGAAGATAACCAATCATGGCAGATAATGAGCAACGGGGGGCCACTGACGCCAAACGGCGCAGCTGAACTCCTGCTCCCCGAGTAGAAGTTTTCTTCAGGGACCACGAACTTGGTTAGCCAACCATGGAGAGTTCCAACATATGCTTTTTGTGCAGCGACGTACTCCTTAAAGCATGCATGCCAATTCTGAAGCTCAGCGAGGAGCTGAAGCGTTGCACGCATGTGAGAGATGTTGCTGAACTTTCCATATGCAGAGCTGGCAAAAGATTTCACCTCAGAAAGGATCTTGTGTTGGGTTTCATGAGATTCCAACATAATTTTCCAGGTGCGCATTAAGCTGCACAAGATACAAGGAAAATGTAAACTGATGAAACCCGCAATGAAACTAATTTGGACGACTGCTTAAGTTCAATCTGTTAGACTTCCATACCCTTTCAACAGCTCAACAATTTGAGGCTGCAGTTCTTCATCTCTCAGTATCTGGATTCTCTTGGAAATTGACTCAGCACTCCGAATTGCAATTAAGATCCTGGCATATAAATCCTTCACTGCAGCTCGAGTTTTGTCCATGGTCTCGTTGTCTCCTATGTCGTGGTGTTTAAGTCGCGAACATTTTTTCTCATACAGTTTCCTTGTCATATCTCCGGCCTAGAAGCAATGCAAATGTTAAGCAATCAAACCACATTAGTAAAATTAAGGAAGTAGTTCACTAATGGAGACGGTGCGAAAATATTACCTTAACTTCTTCATAGAGCTTCTTTTCCCAGGCATATAGCCTTTCTAGAGTAAGTGAATGACTTCCTGAATCCATTCCTCCATAATCATTGAAAAGATCATTGTTAAATTCCGTCCATGTTGACGAACCCTTAGATCTGGATGCCACGAGACTCTTGCACGACGAAAGCTTAGACGATGACGTTGAGTTATGCCATGTTATAGCTTGAATTAGCTTTGTTGAGTTCTCTGCATTGAAATAGGACAAGTGTAGAATTATTAGCTTCATATGGATAAGAAACAAAGTAAGAGACTCATTATTGCTATGAAAACAAGTGTTTATTAGACAAACAGTGTTTGACTCTTTACATGTTACACGTCATTCCTCCATTCATGAAAATCCCAGTTGACACGTGCAAACGTAACTCATTCAAATCACAAAAGGAAAGCTAGCTTTTGCACACATGTCACACTATGATTTGTTTGCAATAGATAATGACTCCTTATTTGTAAAGAATCAAGTTTTTCCCTCCCCTTACATGAAAAATAAGTACATGTGCAACAATATTCCAACTCTTTGAGAAAAAGAAATGATGTTGAGGTCCACAACCCAAATCCTTGATCAGTCTGCAGCAATTTGGGAGAAAGGTTTTGGGTATTTAAGTAAAAATGGAGCCATGCAAGGGAATTGTTATTGACACTCTAAAACACTCTTCCGTCGTGAGCCGGGTGGGGTATTGAATGACTATTTTGGAACGCCAATAAAAGCTCCCTACACAGAATATGCAATATTTGCTAAACAAACATAAAGACTAGAGCCCCACAATTGATCTTTTCAGAAGATGGGAGAAAGAGAATGATGCAACTAAAAAAATAGTTAGAAGTGAATGGAAAATTCTTTTTGGCAAACTTTCTATTAGTTCAATAAAGTTGAAAGAAAAGTGAATTTAGGTTATTTAGTTAGTCTAGGCAGCTGCAAACATATCAACACTCTGAATCCAAAAGAATTCACAAAAGGGTCAAGAACCCAAAAAGATTAAAAATGTTTTGAACAATCGATATTTGACACTAAAGAGTGGGAGAGTGGGCTAAACCTCACAATAGACTAGCAATAATGTGGTTCAAATAGCCTTTAGCGGGAATCAAATCGAAGACCTTCAAGTGAAAAGAAAAATTACTAAAAATTAAAATAAAAACAAAGATATTAAGCATAAATTAAATACACCAACATTTGTCACAAAGCAATTGGCCCTCTAGCACACTAGAAGAGATGAGCGTTTTCATTGCACCACAGCGTGGGTTCGAAGTTAGAACTACAGCTCTCTAATCTAACAAATCTATCGTTTGACAAGAAAAAAATGTTTATCACCAAAACCCTTTGCAGTTCAGCTTAGAAATTGTTCAGCAACATAGAAAATAAATTAAGATTAAAAAAAATATAGTTAAAATTTTCAAGTTTTGAAAAGAACCCACCTTTAATTTCCTCCAAACCAGACTGCATTTGCAATTTATTAGCATCAAGCATCCTGGACACATCCTTTGCAGAATCAGAAGCCCTAGAGAAAAGGTCCACAATGTCCTTCAGTGCTTCCAGAAGCTCCCTCCCTTCAGCTGGTGTATCAATCACAGCAAGCCCTTTTTGCTCCCCCTCCCTCGCATTAGCCGCCTCATCAACCACCTTCACCACCTCAGCTCCGCCGTCGCGCTGTTCTCCGCTGCCTTTTTCTTCCACCACCACCGCCTGGTTTTCTTCCTGCTCTTCTTCTCTCTGACTCTCCCCTTCTTCCTCTTCCAGCTCAGGTATCCCTTCCTCCTCCCTCACCACCCTTAAATCCTCGTCGGAGCTCCGCCTGTACCCGCTTATGACCTCCGGCCTCACGGCGTCGAAAGGGTTGAAGAAATCCCACCCAAAGTCTCTCTGTGGTGACGGCATTGCTGGTGGCATTTGCATATAAAAGTACCCACATCCCTGTTCTTCTTCTCTCACGTCTGTTTTTTGCTCCTCTTCTTCTCTCTCCTCCTCAGAGGAGTCGGAGGATGTTGAAGAACCACATGAGTGACAAGCAATGGCTTCATGGGTCGACTCAGACGGTCTCTGCTGAAGAAACATTGGGTTGGTTATCACATTCTCAGTGATCGGAAGCGGAGCCGCCGACTCCGGCGGCTGAGGAGGAGGAGAGTGAGGCGAAAATGTGATGAGGTAAGGTTTAGGAGGGGAAGAATAGCCTGCAACAAAGAAGTCCACGGCGGCAGCCACCGCAAACAAAGCATGGCCGTACTTACAGTGCGCCTCCGCAAGGGCGTATCTTTTCTCCACCGCCAGCTTCAGCTGCCGTTTTCTCTCTCTACAAATTGTCACAACTCCTCCTTCTTCCTCTAGCTTGGAAGCAACACATCCCCCCATCTCTCTCTCTCTCTCTCTCTCGCTAAAGGTGGAGACTTTCTGCTTTTAGGAGGTAAAAAATGGTGTAAAAGTGATAAAGGTGAGTTTTTGGAAGATTCTTGTGGATTTTTGAAAAAGAAAATGGACAATCTGCTTCTAAGAAATAGGAATTTTAAGAGAAATTTTATGTTAAAAAATAGCTTTTGGAGAATTTTGAGAGAAAATTAGAAATGCAGCCATCTGAGAGCAGAAATCCAGTTCGTTTCTTAGCACAGAAAACAGAGAGAGAGAGAGAGATGGTGCAGCAGAGCAGGGGAGAGTGTTTTATTTTATTTATCTTATTTTTGTGTTTTGGGAAGGAAATATTTAATTGTTCTGCGAAAAAGGACCGTTGAGCAGAGAGAGGTTTGTAGTTTCAAGGAGAGATTTTTATCTCCTCTAGTTCCCTTAACCAGGTAACCTTTACCAACATACGATTAGTTAACCATGTATGCACAGAGAGAGAGAGAGAGAGAGAGTAGATGACAGAGTATGGGTCAGGCAGAACCCTAGGAGGAGGGAAAGTAGCTAGGGGCTCGAGAAAGAGAGAGAGGGAGAGAAAGATGGAGCTAGAGAGAGAGAGGGAGAGAGAACTAGAGTGTGTTTTATGTCCTGTATTTTTTGGTATTTTGAGATGGAAATTGATTATTTCTGATTATCTTCTATCTAATCATTCTTATCAAACAATTTAAATTTTTGAAATTTGATCAAACGATTAATAATAGGAGTTTATTTGAAAAGTTATAATAATTTTAACCGTTTAATCAAATTTAAAGAACCCGGATTATTTGATGAAGAGGATTATGTGGAAGGAATCCGAAAATGATACCTTTCCATTTGAGATATTGATGAGGAGAATATCATTGTAATATTAATTTACGTGTTATAATATAAGTAAAATGAAAAATGATTGAAAATATAATATAATATTTATTAATAAATAGATACATATATCATAACACGACTAAGTGGGTTGCGGTGTTGCCACATAACCGAAAAATTACTCCTTGAAAATCAAGAACCTTAAGGCAACGTATTAGCATTCTAAAATAAAAAATCATCTTACACTAAATTCTATATAAGTGCACGAAAACGTTTTTAGAATTCATCATATGTTTCTAAAACAAATAACCAAATTGAAGAAATAAAAAAGTTAGGAGGAATGAAACATGTAGGTATTAGAGAGGATGACAGATAGAGGTAGGGGTGAGCAGGCTAGTGAGTAAAAAGAGGAGTCAAAGTTAGTAAATAAGTGGTAAAAAGGTGGTCACCACTGCAAAAACCAGAGAGCTCCTTTGTCCTGTCTTTGTTGCCCTTCTTGTTTTTTATCTCTTTTTATATTTATATAATATAAAAAACACATGTGTGAAGGAGAGAGGTTGAGAAAATTGAGTGCTATTTACCCTATGTGTATGTGGAGTGAATTTAACTGCTGTATGTGCGTTGAAGTGTATTTAAGGGGTTAAACAGGTGTGTATTTGTATTATCTAATAATAAGGCTATGTATAATATGCATCGATGTGAAAGAGAAGGACTCTGATGTCCATCCCTTCCCTCTTCCCTCAGAGTTAATGTAGGGAGATTATATTCATACATTTTAAATTACTTCTTTTACATATTTTTAATATTTTTCTATTAAGTGTTAGTGATGTGTATAAAATATTAAAATATTAAAAAATATATAAAAGATATAAAAGAAGTAATTTAAGGTGTGTGAATATAATTTCTCTTAATTTATATTTGATATGCACAACGAATAGTTCAATTGATTGAACGTGATCATCATTCCACACTCAGAAATTAATTCTCCTATCTCTTGATATTTTTGCGTATAAGGAGGAAAGGTTATTATTTTCACTTGGTGAAGAGTGTCTAATATTTACTCTTACACTTGTGATTAGGATTCAATCTCTCATGTAATATTTAGTAACTGTTCTAAAAATCTCTGTTTAGCGCCGCTTAGGTTCTGCCTAGCCGCTTAAGCGGCTGGCTATCGCCTCAATTAATACCTAGACGTTTGAAAATTAAGAAATGACGTCTAGACCTGCTGAGGTGCCCCCCTAGCCCGCCCAGACCCGCCTAGGCACCCAACTAATGTCACGTCTTGGCTCGGGGCCTCATCACATTCCAGGCTCGACTCCACCGTAGCACAATATTGTCCGCTTTGGGTCCCAACCACGCCCTCACGGTTTTGTTTTTGGGAACTCACACGAGAACTTCTCAGTGGGTCATCCATCATTGGATTGCTCTCGCAAGAACTCGCTTAACTTCGGAGTTTCGATGGAACCCGAAGCCAGTGAGCTCCCAAAAGGCCTCGTGCTGGGTAGAGATGAGAATATATATATAAGGCTTACAGGATCCTCACCCCTGAGCGATGTGGAATCTTACACAAAATATAGATAAATTTCATTTTGCATATTATTATTTTTTTCAATAAATTGAAAGAAACTTGTTGAATACTAAAATGAACACACATTATATGTTTGTTATCTATATTTTTATTATGTTCTAATACTTCATAATATATATGTCATTCTATTTTGTAGTCTATATATAGTTTAAGTATAAACTGACACTTATTTACACGAAATATAATAAATTTACTTAAATCTGGACTAGACCCCAACCCACCGCTTGATCAGCACCTAATGTCTTTTAGAACCTTGATATTTACTTGCGCAAGGATCAAAGTTAAGAGGTAGTTGAATTAGAGTTTTAATTGGCACGAATGAAATCTGAATTAAGCAATGCATGGGGATTTTAGGTGGTGAAAATCTCAACTGTCATTGTCTTTCTGTTAAAGACAAATATACCCCTTGGAAGTGAAATCTATTGCACTTGGATTTTGCAAGGATTTGAAAGTGTTGTGACATAAAAGAAAAGGAAGTTCCTGTTTGGTCCATAAGGTGGTACCATTAGTTTGTGCAATGAGTACACCCTGCCACATCTGATCTGAATTCCACATGAACTTTGCAGGTCACCATTGAAACTACTTCAAATGCTTTCTTGAAACAAAAAATAAATTAAAAAGAAAGAATGGTAAGAGTTAGAAACTCTCTCGGTCTCTTCCGCGTATGTTTTTTCACGAGTGAATGATTGAGTTTTAGATAAATGGGCTAATAATTAGAATGGTAATGGTTGGAGAGTTGGGAACTTTCTCCCGCACATATTTTATCACGAGTGAATGATTGAGTTTTGAATAAATTGGTTAGTCGTTTTACAATACACTAATGTATTGAATAATGAGCACGTCAAAATGATGTGGTTCACTTGCATATTTAGTGGCACATTTGGACTGATCTCGCTTCAAATAGTCTGCTGCACCATTTGATTGGTCCAAATGTACCACATGAAGTGACATTTGTAAATGTTCACACTTTATAAACTATAAAAAGAAACCGCAAAACATGATAATAATTCGCAATTACCCATATTTACATGTTTGTTTGAAATACTAGCTTACATGACTCTTCAAAATTCGTACTTACTCGGAACATAATCATTAGATTGACGATTGACCCTCTTTTTTTCTTTTTTTTCTTTTTTCTTTTTTTTTTTTTTGATTGACCCTCTTGTGTACATCAAATTAGATAATTAGCTATTAAACTTACTATAAATATATTCATATTCTATCAAAAGAGTTGAACTTAAGACATTCTTTTAATAAATGGATATTGATACGTAGTTTATTTTGGCATTTCAAGTTTAGTTATGGTAAATGTTAACAATATTCTTCCATTATTCACTAAGGGCACGTTTGTTTGGCCGGCTTAAGTTTCACTGGACTGGACTACTAAGCTAGAATTAGTAGTCCTGTGTTTGGTGTAAATTGGGATTGTGTTTAATGGGATTAAGCCGGACTCGTGCCGACTAAATCCTTCGCTAGGTGGGCTTAGCGAGAGCCACCAAAAACGAGGGGATTTGTAGTCCCGCTTCTGTTCTTCTCTTCACCTCATGTTGCTTCGCTTCACCCCAGGCTTGAACGACAACTTGCGGTCCCTTTCTCTGACTCTCTCTCTCTCCTCCTCCCTCTTCTTCATCTCATAAGATCTCCAAATCTGCAATTTTGGGTTTGACGGAAACGAATCCAAGAAATCCAAGCCATCGCCTTCTCTCACTTCCCCGACTCCACAAACCCCGACTCGTTGCCGGATAGCTTGCCAGGCATTCTTGCAGGCTGGTTCCGCCGCTCCACAGGCTTGCGGCTCCGATTGAATCCACGGACTTGGAAAGCTCTCTCCAGTTGTAATCTTGCACCGAACAAAAACCTGAAAAACCAAGCTCGATTCTTCGTTTTGCAGAAAAAAAATTTGGCAATTAATCGGAAAAAAAGAGGGCAGGAAGGAGAGAGTGGGACGGAGAGAACGAGGGAGATAAAGAGGGAGAAAAGGATGAGGCTTCCACATAGAGAGGGAGAGTTTTATTAGAATAAAAAAGGTAGAATTAATTAATATAATATTATTAGATATGAATTAAAAAATATAATATTGTAGTTTGCTATTATCCTTCTTTTTAGTCCGACACTGCACCAAACGCTTCACTAAGTTAGTCCAGCTTAGTCTAGTCTAAGCCAGTCCAGCTTAGTCCCTGAAGCTAGTCCAGTCTGAGATAGTCCGGTGCAACAAACGCACCCTAATAATATAACTATTCACAGTGAGAATGAGAGCCAAGGATCTAGGGACTACCTCAGAGTTTGCCCTAGAGTTGGAAGCATCCTAAAACCTTAGGGGTGTGCTATCCACACATCTCTTTTTACTTCTTCCATATCCCTAGTTAATTTATGTCTGTTGATCTTCTTCAATTCATCCGATACGACGGTTAAAAATTAAAAATGTGTGAGAGAAGTAAAAAAGGGTGTGAATATCACACCCAAACCTTAATCACAGACTGGACATTTTTTATTCATAAAAATGAAAATCATGGACGTACAGTGGTGTCTAGTGTCTTGCCATGAATAAATCTGGTCTAAACATTAACTAGATTATGTGTGACAAGCATTATGAGTTTTTTATACTCACATCCACGCCAGCGCATTAACGGAGTTTCCGACCAAGTTAATTTTAGAGTCAATACTACTGCTATCTATATTAGGATTTCCAAAGAATTAACTAATCTCATTATTTAGAGCTCTTAACTGAGTGGATGTATAGGACTATTGGGTCCAATAATTTATTTTGATGACCAAATTGAAACTAATAAGATATAAATTTGAAACATAGTACGTTCATAACATGATTATCCAAGCAACCAGCTCATTACGATAAGTCATATTTGAGAAATGGATAATGCTATGAAGATCAAATTTTTAAACAAAATGATATGGTTATTGATTATTAAATTCTCATTTAAGTGTTAATTAACATGTCTATTGGTAACACATCATTTGATTTATAAATTTGATTTAAAAACTTGGGACAAGGATTGTCTGCTCTCCTTGTTCCCGTGCCCTCCTGTTTTGTATGGTAACGGTTAAGCCACGTCAACATTTTATATTGTTTTTTTTATAGAGATAATAAGACAAAAATGAATAGTAATATAAAATGTTGACGTGGCTTAACAGTGACCACACAAACAGGAGGGCACGGGAACAAGGAGGGCAGACAATCCTTGTCCAAAAACTTGACCTCGTAATATTATTCTTCAAAAAATAGTATGTCCGTAACATGATAAGGTATAAATTCAAGAAATAGTATTTTCGTATTTCTTTTTAGCATTTTATATTAGCACTCCACAAAATGTTGAATGCACCTCACATTAAAATTTAATATTAATGACTTATTTACTCTACTATGCAATGATAATTTTGACCTTATTAGGTTTAAAAAATAATAATAAAATTAACTTTTAACGTATTATTTATCTCCTTCAACTATCAAAACCCTTCACACCCTCCATTGTTGAATAAAACTCTAAGCAATGAAACTACAAATATGTTGATTAAGAAAAATTATTTTTGACGAATGGAACACGAAATTGGTGTTTCGAAAGCTTTGAAATCATTATTATTGTTATTGAAAAACATTCAAATGAACCTAAACATTTTTTCAAATCATTCAATTTGAAATCATTCGGCAAATTAAAGTTTAGATGGTTTGAAATCATTCGGCAAAATTAAAAATGACTGTTATAAGATTTGAGAAATGTGGGGTGTATATTAAGAATGTGAGGTATGAGGGTATTATGGGGAAGGAAGGGGTGTATTGAGATAATTTTTAGTTAAAAAAGTAAATATGAGATGTATTAAATATATTAGGTTTATTCAATAATTTGTAGGGTGCTAATATAATAAACCTTTCTTTTTTAGGAAAACTAATGAAAATGGCTTGAAAACTTTAAGTTTTAATGATAAGGACAAAATAAAGGGTAAAGTGAATAGTACCAGGATTGACTTTTTAGTGTAAAAATGTGGTTTTTCGTTAAAGTGAACAATACCGAGTGCTTTTCGTTAAAGTTCCCTTCTTTTTTATGTCAATGAAATGTTTGAAACCTGACTCACACAATTTCAGAGATGGAGTGAGACATCAATCCAAAAGGGCATTAGGAACAGTGGCATTGGGTTCTGTGCCTATGTCTAGGGTTTAGATAACTTAGATTACAGTACAAAATTAAAATAATTAGTTGGTAATTAGGTTAAACTAATTAAGTGTTGTTTCGTATCTGAGTTGGTGGGAATATGCCCGATGGTGTCAGGCAAGTGACAAGTGCGACAGTAAAAACACACACTCCCTCTCTCTCTCTCTCCCTCCCTCCTCGTAATTCCCTACTTCTCTTTTTTCCAATATTTAATTTTGAAAATTCTTGTAGGACCTTATTAGATTTTGATTTGGATTACATGTATTATTGCATGATAGCTGTATATTTGTATTTGTATATGCCAGGCCATGGCAGCTACATACAACCAGAAACTCACAGCGCTTGCATTGCAGATTATGGTTTTATCACAGTTTTATGAAGAAAACAACAATTCACAGGTACATGGTAGGCACAGATGCTTTCATCATATTTCAAAACCATATGTTCATGGAGAGAATTTTAGTCACACAATACGGTACACCATGCATGGGCAGAACCTTTGAGGGATCTAAATGATCCTTGGCCCATCTTCTTGTTTTTTCTTTATGCTGTCTTCATAGATATTGTTGTATGTCAGTTTAAATCCTTACAATTCAACGGTGTTCTCGAATCAAACTCTTTTCTATTTTGAGTTGGCCTCATTTTCCTCTCCATCTCTCTTGTTGCGGTGCAGTCTTCGCTTCTCTTTATTCTATCAACCTTTTTTAAGCTTTAACCCTTATATTGTTAAAAATTTCTTGGTTAGGGTGGTTTGGGAATGGGATGCTTAAAAAAAAAACACGCATGAAAAAAAGCTATGATGGTTTTAGATGTTTGATAAACTAAAAAAAAAATGGCTTATTTTGAAAGCTGCTGTGAGAATAAGCTAAAATCAAAGGAAAAAACTAAAGCTGCTATTTGCAACTTTGGAAAACTGGTTTTTTTTCAAAGCACACAGAGCTACAGTGCTTTTTTAATGAAAAGACCCACTATCAGACTGCTTTTTTTTTCAAAAGCACTTTTACAAAAATGTTTACCAAACACCTTGCTGATTTATTTCAGCCGCTTATTCTCACAGCAGCTTTTTTTCAAAACACAATAATACCAAACCAGCCCTTAGTCTTCACCTCATATTCAGCTTCCTGGGTTTGTAGAAAGCTTTTCGTACTCTGTTGAAAGATATATAATTTCTTCACTTATATTATGATACGTAGACTTAACAAATAAAAAGAGCAAGCAAACAACTAAATGAAAGCAAAAAAACTTAATTCGCCATGTCGTACAAATTTACAGATCTGAAATTCCAGCGGAAAGTGAAAAAAAAGAAAAGAAAAAAAGGAAAGGATAAGAACATTGTGAAGGAAATATAGCTGTGATTACTGTCACCTTCTTGTCTTCTCCAGTTCTTGTCCGTTGTTGACACAGAAGCTAAATGCAAGTATTAGATTCCCAGTTAAAAGTTACAGTGTACATTAAAGAATTGAAGGCCGGCTCCTCCTCGTAAATTGTCTTGGTTCGGAAGCTACCTAGTATTAACACAAGACAATGGTACAATAGATAACACACATGAGAGATACCGTTTACTCAGGTATTGCCAGCTTCCGTTGTCGTGGCATATGGAGCAAGAGTGTTAGGAGGCAGGTTGATTCCACCTCCTCTCACCGATAGGTTCGGGCACTTGACAGAACTAGCCTTGCTCACAAGGTTTGAGTCAAGAAACACGACGATCACAGTTATGTCATCGTGGAAATGGCGGCGAACCCCACGGTCAATCTTCTTCAAGTCCGAATACCTCATCTCTCTCTTTTTTGCTGCTTCTTGCAGGGCGGTTTTTATCAGCCTTTTTGCACTTCCCTGCATGAGGTTGGGAAACAAAAGTCAAATTCTCTTCCGTAAAGGAGAGAGTTTCCATAGACTCTGACTTGTGAGCAAGATGTAATAAGAAGGGCAAATAAACCTGAAGTTAAAATATAAGAACAGCGGTTCTTTCTCCCCCACGAACCCGATGTTAAAATACAGCTAAAACTTATAGGTCAGTTATTCATCAAAGACAGGAGGCACACCGGAAAATGTTGATTCTGACGACTGTGCACATAATAGAGTGATATTCCTGTCTAACAGTACAAGAACCAATACAGATAAATTTACTTGGCCTAATTATAAAGTCCGAAAATTTGGGTTATAGAAACCCAGTTGAATGCTCCACCGTATCAATATGCACTGCCTACTGCATGATATCTAATAGCAATTTGAATTTGTCCTACAAAACCATGGGCTTTCAACAGGATCTAAAACAATGACTTCATGGAAGGATCATTTCAAGTATCTCACAAGGTGACATCATTTCTCCATATAATCAGCTGAGGTGGCTCTATTCACCGAGCTGGCTCCACTCTTACATGTGGATCCTACCAGCAACCGATGTGTGTTGCAGATTTTGGAATGCATGCACATCCAATAACATACCAGCTTTCATTCAATTCAACGTACCAAAACACCATAGAATTTTGATAACTTGGGGAAAGTCTTCAGTTCATGCTGACCGGGACTTATAAGGCAATCATTTTCTCTTTTTACATGGAGGCTAAAGCCACAACTAAGCAACAGCCATCCTAGACCCGAACTTATAGGGCAATCTTATGATCTTAAAAAAAAACTAACTTTACTTTCTGTGAATCAATGTTCTAGTCTGGGAGACCGACTTAGAGATACTAGGTAGGTATAGTGTGGTAGAAAATTGATTTCTTTCCCAGTATTATCTCTAACAAAATATGGAGATACGAGTCTTACACTAGCAATAAGTTTAAAATGACAACTGCTCGCTGATTCTACTTTCAGGCATAAGCATGGTCAATCTTTTTTAATAAATATAATCCCCTTATTGTTAGAGTACTAGTATACTATTGAACAATAAATCTTACATTTCGTGGATGTTTTTGAACTATGTCCACTGCTTCCTGATTGGTGAGGTGTTCCCAGAGCCCATCAGATGCAAATATAATAAATTGATCATGTGGCTGCAATTGGATCTCTGAAATTGCCGGATCAGCGCTCAAAATTGGTCTTTTGATAGGGTCCCGAAGACGAAACTTGGAAAACAAAGGCTCCCTGTTAAATTCAGCCTTTTTTAAATACACATCACCAATAGATCTAGAAATCTGCAAGATGCAAAATAACCAGAATCAGAGTCACATCAAAGAAATGATAAACCGTATCAAGTCAAACCATCTATTGTGTAACATTGAAAACTAAAAATAACCAAATGTTGTCCACGGAGTTTGTCTTCATATATGATAAGCTGCCACCTAATGGTGATCACACATCTTGTTCCTCCGTGGAATGATATTTATCAAGATTTGAGTAATGATCTACCAGAGATATCACTGGTATAAAGATCAGAACCCATATCACTGGTCTTAAGATGTGAAACCATACCAACCACACAACATTTTCCCTAGACATGAATGTTTGATCTTCATTATTCTTTCACACATAGCCAGAAGCAATCTAGATCAGTAAAAGTTCCAGATTATTTTGTAGCTTTGTTAAGTACAACATCTAGTTTGAGAATTCCCACATTCTTGCTTAGCAATTACAAGAAAGCAAGACAAACTTGGAAAGAGCATGAGAAAAAAACTTGATCCACTTTTAATCCCATATAACTAGTAAAATAGCCAACGCACCACAGATAAAGTCATCCGGAAAACATAAACAAGGCCAATATACTTCTTTGAGGGATGGGGATGGAGAAGTATAGTTAAACTAAAGCTATAGGGACCTTTCCAGCATGCACTATTGTACTGTTAGATTACAACAGAAACACAAGTATTTACAGCCACTTGGGTTCGGTGCAAAGAAAGTAGAGAAGTTATATAACAAGGTCTAACTCTAAGGACCTAATATCAATAACCATTTCCTGATATTGTAAAAGAGTTACCTGTATTAAGCCTTTCACACGCCATACATTATGCTTCAAAACTACAATATGTGGATCATCAGGGTGCAAAGATTGCAGCTCCTGTCTCACAGATTCTATAGAGGCATTGTGCTCTTGTGACAACTGAATGGAGAGCACCTCCCCTGTTGCCTTCATTATTCTTCCCAAAACAGCACGGGAATCACCACAGTTAGCGATATAAAGAGTTCCATTACAAATAACACCAACAAGGCAGCACGATCCTACTGCTGCAATCTGTGGTTTCATAGGCCACTCCCTAGTAACTACGGAAAGAAAACCCTCTTCTGTTGCTTGAAATGCTTTTCGTATTACATCCACAGACATGGACTGCTGCTCCGAACAAAATCCTGCATATTACAAAGAAACTCTAAATTTACAACAGGAAGTTTGTATACAAATCTAAGACCAAATGCACTTAATGGAGTGTAAAGTTTTACATTCTGTACGCTACACCAATAGCTGCTGATAAGAACAATGCATAATCCTTGACTTTAACCTGCCTTTACGGCACACACTAAACTTAATTAAGGGCAACTCATCTTTTGTTAACATTAAAAAAAATAATCAAGCATGCATTCTCAGATCATCATTTTGAACATGCCTTTGCAATAAATACTGAACTTATGTAAGAGCGAGTCATCATTTTGAACACTAAAAACATAATCAAACATGCGTCACAAGGTTCTCTTCTTTTCAACTCAGCAAGGTTTGAAATCCCCACTAATGCACCACATAGCCAAACGATGCCCTCTATTGTAAATCTCTTCCCCTCAAATTCCTCACCAATACAAAGGCCAAACAGGATTTCAATTCAAAAGCCACAAAGCCAACAAGGCTTGCTGAAGGGACTCAAAATGTTCAGAATTCCATTAGAAAGGCTAGAGTCACTTACTCTTGAGATGTTGAAAGAGGTGATCATTGATATAGCGTGACGTCTCCGGACCCCCATGACCGTCATAAACACCAACAAAAGTACCATAGGCGCCAGATTCATGTGTGCTCAAACTACCCGACTCGAGCTGACTCTGATCCTCAAGTAAATTGTTGGCCTGAACTACAGCCATTGAGAAATCACCATTTATGTGCTGGCCTGTGTCTTTGTACCACAGAAGCCCGTCTTGGCGACCCCCGGAATCTGCACCAGTATGAACGTATCGATTCGACCTTGGCCGAAAACAGGACCTCAAGAAGTTCATCAACTCTGATAACATCCCTCATTTCATCCAAACAACCTCCAAAATCTCCACATGTAAGAACAACTTAAATTAAACCCTCTGCCCCCAAAATTCCAATCCTAAACAGTATCAGTATTGCCCTCTAGTTCTCAGCCCAACTATACACTGCAAAACACAACCAAAGCAAAAAAATACAAGTAGTCAATAAGCGCACAATTGAAATTGTTTTTCTTTCCTTCAGTCTTAGCAGGACAATCAGGACCCAACAGATCAAGAAAACAACATAAAGCAGCCACCTTTACACTTAATTTCAGTTGGGTATTGTACCCAAACAGAAGGAATGAGGATTTCAAACCCAATATTCCAAAAAACCCATCTGAGTTTCCATTTAAAACAAAATACCATGACCACAAAAGCTGCTGGTATAGAGAAAAAATCAACAGAAACTTAATGGGAGGTTTGAAAAAAAAGTCCCTTCTTTTATTTGTCAACAAAGAGCTTGGTCAGCCATTTGAAAATCCAGAAGGTCTCCCTCTTCACATTGCTAAAAATGAATCTTCAGTTTTCACAAATTCCAAAAGCACCCAAATAATCATAATATAAAAAGCACTTTTCTTTCTCAAATACCAGGACCTAGAAGGCAAAAGGAGACTTACCCAATTCCTAATTTGCTTGCTTCTGCTTGTTGGAACCAGCCTTTTGCAACAGCTGAATTGGAGGAAGATCTAGAAGGTCACGTGGGCAGGGAACCATTAGATCTGTGGATCCATGAAATCAAAAACAAGGAGCAGACTTATGGTTTATGTATTCCAATAGGTGCTTGTGGAAGATGATGAGATTGTTGAACAAGTGGAGAAAGTGAATGGGAGCATTAAAAAAGGAGTCTTTGGGGAGGAAAATAGTGGGCAAAACTGAAAAAATGAAAACTTTCTCTTTCTCTTTCTCTTCAGCATACAAGCCCCATAAAAGACCAACAATGGAGATTGGAGAGCTTGAAGCCAGCAAAGCAAAGGCCCTGCTATGGGCTCCACACCATTATATGCTACAGACGGTGAGAAAGAGAGAGGAAGAGAGTCAATGAAGTTAATACTTTTGACAATGATAATGTGTAAGACAGTATTGGGGGCATTCCATGAACTGCAGCTTATGTCACGACACGTGGAAGAGATGGGAAGGTTTCATATGATATGCGTGTCTCACGAGTTATGAGTCACAACTAAGAAATTCAACTCCGGGGCATTTTTTATCACCATTTTTTAGTACGGTGTAGTATATGCTTATTACTCTATTTATCATCGTTAGATTGAATTATGAAATTTGTGTTTATCTATTACATAAATCTTGAAATTCAAACTTATCTAACATTGATAACTAAAATGATAGGTATACACCACACTAAATGAGGAAAAATACACCCATTCAACTCCAACATAAAAAATAAAAACTGGAAATCAAATGTTTTTTCTAGACGAAACGATGCATCTCAAGTCTTTGTTAATACAATTTGGTTCGAAAAAAAAAAACAATACTCTTATTTGAATGTGGATTCAAAATTAATTATTTTAAATAAATAATGAACAAATAGCATTATTCTTGATTTACAATGTAGATACTATTCTCCGTATTTTTGTTGTTAATATTTCATTAGAGTAACTAGAATCTCCTACATTCTTTTCAACTTGTTTGGACTAAACATCAATTCCTCAACAAAATTTGATGCAGAGCCTTTGATCAATTCCAACTCATTATTTTTTTATTTGTTTAATATACAAAATTATAAGGAAAAATTAGACTCCCTTACTGACACATCCCGATCCTAGAATCAAGGTGTGACGGCCAGCACGCCTTGATTCTAGGATCGCATAAGTACTAGGTGCAGTCAAGTAGGAACATGTGTGTTTTACACTTAAACTCACTCTAGTATGCTAGTTGGATTATTATTGCTAGTAGTTGGTTTTTATTCATTCGTATTTTCGTCTATCATTTTTACTTCCGCGTCGCACTTTTGGTTACGTCACGCTCACGTGATGGCCAGCACACCTTGATTCTAGGATCGGGGACGCTCACGTGATGGCCAGCACGCCTTGATTCTAGGATCGAGGTGTGTCACCTACAATTTTTCTATATCATTTAGATTAAACATCTATACCTTTTAAAAATTTGATTAAAATGCTTTGACCAATAGCCACTTCAAGCTAAATTACATGTCATTATTATAATTTTTTTAAATTAAAATAATTTTTGAATTTATCTTTTTATCTGCATGATGCATTTTTCCTTATTTAGTGGAGATATTAGTAATTTAACTATATTTTCTCTTCTTAAAGATATGTTTTTTCTATCATTGTTTTTTTGTAATTTTTGTTATGCAAACATTTAATATTATTTCTTTTTCCAAATGGTTTTTTTTTTCAAATAGTTTGTGATCAACATAAAAGCTCCGTGTAATTTTTTTTCAAATTTTTTGTGAAATTATATATATTTTTTGCTATTTTTTTAAGTATAGTTGTTGACGAATTATTATTATTAGGTACAATACATTATGTATATATATCTGCAGGTACGTTTGAACTTACAAAAATAATAAATTGGTACAATACATTATGTATATATTATCTGCGGGTACATTTGAATTTACAAAAATCATTAATTGGTACGTTTATTTGCAATTTTGGTATGTTTGATTTGATACATATTGTTAATATTGGTACGTTTGATTTTATGGGATTTAAAAATATTTTAAACTATTTTGGAAATAAAATATCTTAAATCATAGATAATTATTGCTAAATTGTAGCATTATTGTGAAAATAAATTGAATCTAACAATTTTTTTATTTTACAATTATGTCTAACGGAGGAGAGTGTAATCAAAATGCTAGATTATAAGAAATTTGTTACAATATAATGTGCATATAGCACCAAAAATATGACCCAAAAAAAAAGTTTAATCAAATCACTAAAAGGCATGGATGTTTGATCTATAAAATTCAAAATTGAGGCGCCTATATACCATTTATTTGAACCAACTTCAAATAGAGATGGGAACACATGTGTTAGTGGATCATATCATCTTGTATGAATAGATGATAAGTGTAACATCTCACATCGACCAACGGAGATGGGGTGATGTGCCTTATATGTACATGCCCACTTCCTATAGCACGAGGCTTTTTGGGAACTCACTGGCTTCGGATTCCATTGGAACTCTGAAGTTAAGCGAGTTCGGGTGAGAGCAGTCCTAAGATGGGTGACCCATTGAGAAGTTCTCGTCTGAATTCCTAAAAACAAAATCGTGAGGGCGTGGCCGGGGCCCAGATCGGACAATATCATACTACGGCGGAGATGAACTTAGGATGTGACAGAATGGTATCAGAGCCACTTTGCCGTTTGGTGCGAGTGTGTCGACGAGTACTTCAGACCCTTAAGAAGTTGTGGATTGTAACATCCCACATCGACCAACGGAGGGGGGGTGATGTGTCTTATATATGTACATGCCCACCCTTTATGGCATGAGGCATTTTGGGAATTCACTAACTTTGGATTCTATCGGAACTTCGAAGTTAAGCGAGTTCGGGTGAGAGAAATCCTAGGATGGGTGATCCACTGGGAAGTTCTCGTCTAAGTTCCCATAAACAAAACCGTGAGGACGTGGGCAGAGCCCAGAGTGGACAATATCATGTTAAGGCGGAGACGAGCCTGGGATGTGACAATAAGTGTAACATTTCATTTTAATAGATAATTATATATCCGCTTAAGCTAGCTAACAACTAATTTCTTACAATCTAAGAATTTTAAATTCGTGGTTTTTTCAATTATAATTTTTAATTTAACTAATTTCTCATTATGACTAAAAAAGAGAGAACTTTTGATTTCTATTATTATATTTAATTAATCTCCTCCTACATTAGAAAAAGTCACTAACAGTTTTATAAGAAAACTTCATTAATTTGTTAAAATTTTACATATAGTTATATAAAAATGTATTTAAAACTTATGATACATTTCAAAATAAACGTATATGTTTATATTCTAAATATATTAAGAAACACAATGTAACAGAAATCTAAATGTATCATAAAACTAAATGTGCCCATATTATAAGTAATCAAACCCACTAACATAATCAAACTATTAAACAACTAAACGTATCTTTACTATATTTATGTACGTGACAATGAATTTTGAAAATTCTTCACCACTGCTAACTCGATGTAGCACCGGCAATACTTAAGTCTTGATTTCAGTACAATTAAAAAAATTTAAAATCTTAAAAATATTTGGAGGTAAAATAAATAAATAAATAAACTTTGTGCATTTTTTAGGAAGATTGTCCAATCGATGAATTCAAAATAAAACAAATTTTGGCTGTTCATACTCACCTTCCCTTTTTATTTTATTTTCTTTTTATCGAGAAAGGGAAAATAAAAAATAAAAAAAACCTTGTAGCACGGAGTGATTGTTCCGTAACAAGATATTGCGTTTCTAGGTTACTGTTGGGCGGAGAAACATAGTCCGTTATTTCTAGTTACTCACGCCGTCACCTGAGTTTCATTCGAGTCTAATCCGTAACAAATTTGTGTCCTCTATGTGCGTTACTACACAGGGTGTGGGAGGCCAACCAACACGGTGCCGATACTTATAATGATTACATACTAGCCGATGAGCGCATACTCTATGTGTGTGAATAATTTCATTTTGTTTTTTGTTTTTTGTTTTTTTATCAAGGAGTGTGATTAGTTTTTAAAAATTTTAAAAGAAAAATGATGGTATGATAATTTCTCATAATAAGTACATATTTTATCTTAATATTACATAATGACTATTTTATCCTCCTTATGTAAATATTGTGTATCAAAAGTGAGGGTAAAATAAGAAAAATAAGGATATGATTGTCATTTTCTCAAAAGATACAAAATTACTATTTTGCCATCATTATGCAAGTATTTATGTATCAAAAGTGAGGGCAAAATAGGAAAAAAAGGGCAAAAAGTTGAGAAGGAGGGTTATCTTAATAATAGTATAATAGTATAGATGTAGCAGGTATCAAATATAAGAAGTATTTTCTTAGGCCTTTTATTAAAAATAGTTCTAAAATTGACATATCCTCTTATTTTGGTATGTGACACTAAAAATTAAATGGAGTGATCTCTGAGTTTGTCTACCATCAATCATTTTGATCCTTACGTGAAAAATTTTCATTAAATTGAGAGTGTTTTTGTCCAATCAACCCCTTCACTTTGCTTTTCCATTTAACGAAAATTTTCACGGAATGATCAAAATAATTGACAGTATACAAATTAAGATCCATTCTATCTGTTTTCAATGTCAATGATCAAAGTAAAAAGTTATGTCAATCTCATAAATAATTTTGGCTAAAAAAACCTATTTTTCCATGCAACTTTTGGGTCATATCATTCTCTCATAAACACTTCCCCACTGATAATGCACATTGCACAAACCTCTTATACATTTTTGTCCACCTTGCCGTCATCCTTGTAATAATACATAAATTCTTGTGTATCATGCTTACCACGGTTTAAATGCAGAGAAATTCAGGCTATATGGACACGTATGATATACGTTCATTTGATTAGCAGTAACGGTCAGAAAGTGTTTGTATGTGATACGTGGTACAAACCCTTAATACCGTTTCTTTTTTTTCAAGAAAAACTACTGAAATGAGTTTGAAAACTTTAAGTGTTAACGATAAGGACAAAATAAAGGGTAAAATGAATAATATAGAATTGACTTTTTGGTGTAAAAATGTGGTTTTTCGTTAAATTGAACAGTATCAAGAGCTTTTCGTTAAGGTTTTTTTTTTTTAATTGAGATGGGTACTCGTTACTTTCTCTTTCGACTATGGAGGTAAGTGCAGTTGTAAGCTATTGGTGAATTCTTTGCAGTCCTATTAAATCGAGGCTAGCTTTATGTAACATTTGTGTGGACGTGGTTATTTCAAAGCCTAATTTTTAGGGCACTGTCCTACACATATTGGACAGTGTCTACTGAGTCTTGGATTCCTGCTGGGGTACACTTCAACTTTGGTGTTCATGGACAATTGGCCATCTTTTCTTGGACCCCATACACATTGCCCTACCCACTTACTTCACATAGAAGCTATTTTAGGGTTGAAGTTTTCAACATTAGACAACCCTCCTTCGTTTGCTGCTATCATGACCTTTCAGGTACATATAGTTTTTCTCCTCCCTTTTCGCACACACGTATATAATTACTCTTCCCTCGTAGGACATTTAGATCTTTTTATTTTTCCTTGTAGTTTCCTTTTGAAATTCTTAATGAAGCTCTTGATGTGAAAAGTTCTTGTATTAAAGTTTGTTTGATGCCGTAAGTAAGACTATAAGTTTGAGTTAAGGATTTATTTTATTCTTATATGAATGAATGCCTCCATATTTATTGAGCTACAACATGAGCATGTACTTAACGAGAATAAGTCTAATAAAAAAACATTAACCATCCTTCCGTCAAGTAACGAAATAGACAATAAATGATACAAGTTCATTTTCATTAGAATGAAGAAATGTTTATGGAGAAAGATGGAAAAGGAGAGTTGAGTGCTTGCTAACGTACGCACATAGCACTAGATAATAAACTAGAGGTTTGTCATTTTCAGGTAAATGGACAAGATGGCATGATCCACGAACTAAATAATGTTTGGTTTCCAGAAAGACTGGGTCCATTTTTTAGAGGTCATTTTGGCTGATCCTCCATTGCAGAAAGTTACCAGAATATTTTTATTGTATAGAACTTATATTGTATCTATGTATTTCACATGACTTGTCCCATTCTACTCAGTGTTGGTCCATCTCTTCACATAATCTCATTAATTCATGCATTTGTTTGTCTCCGTGCGTATTTTTACAAGACGATATATATTTTAAATTACTGTAACGCAAGAGAAAGAAGATTTAACTTGAGTGTAAAGTGCGAAAAGTGAAAAAACTGCTCGATCGACTGACCTAGCTAGTCTTCTTCTTTGTGAGTATGAAAGATTAGGAAATGAAACTATTTTATTATTTACCCATGAAGAAGATATAAGGGAAAAAAGCAACAGTGGTAAAATATTAATGGTCGCGTGAAAGTGAGAACTGGTTTGAAAGGGTGAGTACTATTTTTTGGTCAAACTTTTGTTGTCATTTATCATACTGTGAATTTGAATAACACTTTTAGTCAATATTTAGGCAACAGTCAATTTGATCAATATTCAAACATAAATATAAACATCTTAATTGTGTTGTTAAATAGTCTGACAATAAAACGTTTCAACTAAGAATAAGAGGATTGAAATTAGCTAGGGACGAAAACACCTTCGATTCGAACTTAACAACCAGTTAATCAATTGGCCACTTTTATGAAGTTTGAACTGCTTTCTTCTCCGCTAATTAACAATTTCCTGTTTCTTTCTATTAAATGAGGTATGCTTCTTTTCCAATCTGCCTTTATGTATTAAGGGTTTCTATGAGGACCAACCATTACTTAGGCACAAGGGGATATACATGAGGCACTAGTTTATGCAATTGCAGCAGCAGCAGCCTCTATAGGCTGCTAAAAAACGATTTGCTACAACTACAAGACCTAACTATCATTAAAACTATTCATTCCACTATCATATAAAGCAACTATTTGATAAGTTTGCCATATAAATAACCATATCCGTAGGAGTTGTGCACTAAAAAAAACCACAGATGTGGCACGTTCATGCACCAATCATAATGTACAACAGTCATTGTGGGGGCTCCTTAATTGTGTTTGTTTCAAATTGTACATGACTTTGCTTTGCCTTTCTCTTGGAGATAATCTGTCCTACAAGAAGATATATAATCTCGTAACTTGATCACGTGATGGCATATTGCTTGTACATCAAGTTTAGCTTCTATGGTTAAAAGTTCACCACATTTCTGTCACAGTAACAAGTTTTACGAATATGGACGGAGGAGTAAATGGTAATTCAATGGTTACTGCAGTGCTAAATAAGAAAGGTTAGAAACACAAAATCTACTGTCCTATGTATAGATCTGCTTGTGCTAAAGACACAAAACACAAAAGACTTTCTCTTATTATATAGCATATGCTGCCTTCTGCAGACATCAACAGAAATGGAATGCCAGAATCCCACAGCATTACTGTTATTTGATACACCTCAATAATGCTTGTTTCACACTGTATGTCAGATTCCCCCCACCCACACAAATTTTTACCCTCTTTTATATGATTTCATGTTTTAGTAAGGGGGAACGATGAACTTTTGTACATATAATACATGCAGACTTGTGTGTAACTAAATTAGTTATAATAATGTGTGTATCTTTTTGCACCGTAGTTTGAATTTTCTTTCTGTAATTCATTTGAAATTATAATATTGCTAAATTATAAAAGGAAATAATGGCCTTCCATCATTGACTAGAATCAATCACTGCCTGATTTGTGTTTTAATTAATCTTCGTCTCAATGCAAATACCAGTTGATTGTTCCCGGGAACAAGCCTTCCCCTGAATGTGTATTTGTACAATTATTCAATCAAATCTCTGCAATTTTTTTATAATATTTTTGTGATAGGAGGCATGCATCTCCATGGAATTAAACCCTAATTAAACAGATAAAGTTAGATAAAAAGCAAAGAGAGATGTGTCCCTTTACCTAACACTTAAATTCAATGTGCCAGAAATGGGCAGGGACAGGAGTCCAAACTCTATGATTAAGAATCACTGAAATAATTCCCCTCTCATTAAAATCTGCCGAAGATCCAGGGCCTTGTAATTTACCAGTTGAAATCTGTACAGAAACTCAAGAGGAAGACATATGAGGATTGATGCATGCGCGCTACAGATAGACCGTACAACATGGGGACAAATCAAACTTGACATTCTGGAAGCTTCAAGGGTGCCATGTGAATAAGAATAGGACGTCCTACCCTCCTCTCTCTCTCTCTCTCTGTATCGCAACCCTTCACAATAAACACGAAGAACCGATTGCAAATTATTTGGGACTTACTTCAAACATGGTCCTACCCTAGATATCCATACCTCTTTGAAACGAACGTACAGTATTACTATTTATCCAACACATCTGTTTTGTTATTTTTTTTTTTCCTTTTGCCATAAATTTGTAAATTCAAACATCCAGGTTGATGGGTAAATCATAAAATTTGATAAACCAAAATGCTTACCTATGAATCACCATTCTTCATAAGCGGTTTTGCTAAAAATATATTCACTACCAAAGATATCTTTGGTAGCGAATGTACTTTTAGCAAGGCAGTGGAAAGTGTTTCTATAATCTTAAAGGATTAAAGGTAGTGTGAAAGTTACTAAAATCACTTTTAGTTATCTCAAAATTGATTTTTCTTTTTTATGAATAATGAAACGAAATGCTCCTGAGTAACAAGTTTGTAGTATAAAATGTTTGTTAATGCATGTCATCATGTCAAATCTGACCTGTCAATCCTAAAAACATCACTAATTACAAGTTGCAAAGATGGTTGTTAAGGTTTTTCATCAATCAAAGAAAGAAAACCCATTCAATGACAGCAAAAATATAATGACCTATCAGCCATGAAGTCTGCTGTGGCCTTATCCAGTATCCCAACCACCAGATCTGAGCAATTTGGATATGTTCTTCCAATCTTCGATTCAACTCTATAGACTGTCATGTCTCAAATGGAAACAATGAACCTAAGAGAAGCCTAGGTTCTCAACCATTAATGAAGTGGACCGTCCATATATATATTTCGATAATTTCCATTTGGTTAAAAATATATATTTCGATAATTTCCATTTGGTTAAAAATAATTTATTGTTTTTGCATTATTCTTCCTTGCTAGTTTATTGAACAAGAATTTATTCGAAAATAACATAAAGTGTAGTTAAAACTCAAGCGACCCTAAGCATTTTTCTACTTTTTTTTAACCTTAATTAAGACCCCCTTACCCATCTTTCACCCGGACCAGTTTGATTGGGGTGACTAGTTAACTTAGGGCTGGTTTGGTATTATTGTGCTTTGAAAAAAAAACTGATTCTGTTGTGTTGTGAGAATAAGCAACTGTGAAATAAAGCAGCAGAGTGTTTGGTAAATTTTTTTGTAAAAGTGCTTTTCAAAAAAAAAAAAGTATTATAGTGTTTGATAAATTTTTATGTAAAACAGATGTAAAAAAAAGCTGGTTTTTCAAAGTTGGGTTTTGCAGCTTTGTGTTTTTTGCTTTTTTTTCATCTAAAACTATGAAAAAAAACTGAAGCTGAATGTTTACCAAACATAAAAAAACTCCTAGCCACTTTGTTCAAAATCACCTCAGTACCAAACCAGCACTTATTATCTTCTGTTACATCAGATTGACCACTGACTTGGAATGTTTCTCTAAACTCCCGAACTGCCTTGGAATAATGAAAGCTTAGTTTTGAACTCACAGCATGTGTAAAGCCATCATTCAATTTCTTATTTTACAAGAATGGATGATGTATGCTGTGACATACATGCATAATATTTGGAAATATTAATTGTTTTACATTTGTAAAATGGATAATAAAATATCATACAATAAGGTAAGATACTTAGAATGGTCAAGATTACATGCATAATGAATGTTATATATATTTATGTATATATATGTATATGCCTGCAAAAATGGGATATATTCGCATATCTGAGAAGGACGTACGCACGGGTGGCAAAAGATGGGATGAATCCAAAAGTAGTAGAAATTTGAAATCAAATTTTAATTGTTTTGTTGGTGTTGAAGGTCAACAAAGAATCTTTAATATCATCACTGCTGATATTGTAGGAAGGTAGTATCTGCAGATACGGTTGTCAAAGGGTGACAATATGAAAGAATAGACCGTCAAACAAAAAATACGTACTAAAATCGAGTCTCTGGTAGCGATTTTGAACAGGAAAAAGAGAAAAAATAATTCAGAATCATTTTAGTATCTTCTTCTTCTTCTCCCTTTTCCCCCTCTATGAACGGCAGAACATGTTGACTAAAACGTCTTCCATTTGGAAATTGGAAAGGCGTCTAAAAAATGCAGTGTCTGACTAGGCTACATAAGAAGATCTTGTCTCTCATATATCTCAAGCTTAGCTCCTCCGTCGGCACCAAATCGATGTCTTTTAAACTTTTTTTTTCTTTTTCGCATGGTCTAACCTTTAATTTTATGGACGGAGCCTGGGAATAAAAAATTTCCGTGAACGAATACAGAAGAAGTCTGAGTACCAATCCATGAGTTGAAACATTGTCAATATTTGTTTGATGCTCTATTGATATTTGATCAAAATTTGGTATATTATAATATATTCACATAAATTATATCCAACCGTTAGATGGTGATTGTAAGTATATCGTAGCTAATCCCCTGATGTAGCAAGAAGCTAAAGGATTACAAGCGTCAATTCTAGAAGAACAAAATTCTAAAATCCACCCGTTTAGAGAGAAATTCTCAAAAGTTTTTTTTATTAAGTCTTGAATTGATGAGTTACAATGATAACATCATCGACTTAAATAAATCACTTACAACTCCGTTGGGCAACTCAGAAGCTTAGGAAATTAAAATGACATTAATTAGACAACAAACGAAAATTCCGGCTTTTAATTTAAAACGAAGTTTTGGACGACAAATGAGTTACAATGATAACATCAATGACTTGTTTTGCTCGCAATTCTCTTCAAAATCGACATATTAGACGTCTAATTCTAACACCAGAATATTTCTTGATGCCTTTTTTGTCGTCATATCAAATGAATCCAACATTTTTCTAACTTTAATTCTTATTTTCCAGAATTTAAAACATTTTATTTTATCTTTCTTTCTTTATCGAAATTAACTCATATCTTGTCTTACATCATATAGCCTAATATTAACAATAAATCATGTATTATAAATTGTCAATCGATACCAACCTATCACTTTATTCACAAATAAAGAACAGTTAACAGTTATTTGTTGACAACAATAGTAAACCACTTAAAAGTGTAAGGTGCAAGTCATTTTCTAACTTCACGTTTGCATAGGGGAAAAAATTAAGTCATTTTCCAAGTAGAAGAAAAAAACCTTGAGGTCAGTGGTCGGGACTTTGCAAGAATCAATATATATGCTGGAAATGATGTTTTCATTGAATACTGAAAATTTGAAATCCATATACAATTTAAAAACAATAGAAATATGATCATGTGTTGTAAGGGCATTTTCAAATGAAATATGCAAATTTGAGATGTAAAACCCACATTTTATATCTCATTTATATTTCCAAAATATGTATCATTTTTCTCCAATGAAAGAGATGCAAATTTGAGATCTCATTTATTTTTGCCTTTTTAGTTGGCTAGGCCCACCTCCAAAAGATATAAAAAAAAAGTAAATTTTTATTTTTATTTATATATTCCTGCTAAAATGAGTGCTTTACATCTTTCTCACTAAGACCATCTCCAACCCTGGGCTAAAAGCCAAATTTCCCTCCAAATTACCCCCCCAAACACTCTCCAACCCATGCTAAAATTTTAGGCTAAATGCCAAATGCTATTTCTGGGCCAAATACCCCCCAGCTTTCCCCCGGGCTAAATGCGAAATGTTTATCGGAATTTAAATTTTTTTAGATTAAAATGTTTATAAAATTAATTTACAATAATCTACATATTTATTTATTTTTTTAAATTGATTTAAGAAAAAAATTTAGGCTAATTTCATTCTTTAATAATTCCGGGCTAAAATTTTAGGGTAGAAGGGTTGGAGCAGAAAAGATGTTTCTGGGCTAAAAGCTAAATTTTCCGGGCTAAAAAATTTGACTTTTAGCCCAAGGGTTGGAGATGGTCTAAAGAGCTTTCCAGCCAATAAAAATATATAAAATACCAATTTTAAGACGTTTTTCGTATCTCATTTGAGATGCTCTGATGATGGTGTGTGACTGACTCTTTGAATTTAAATTTAGGTAAACTTTACATCAGATGTCACCCTAGACTAATTGGAAGCTTCCTATTGTCAATTCAAAACCTATATCTATACTTGGAAAGGTGAGATCTGAGGCTAATTCTATTGAGAAATAATTGGGGTTTATTAATTCCTCCATACATATTGTTCTTTATTTGTCTAGAGTTTGACGGCCGGCATCCATCTATATCTACAATTAGCAGTGTTTTAGTGTTAATGACACAGCACGACCCGAATCAGGGCATGCTAGTTGTTACGTGAGGGTGATGTAGCCATGTGCATAGTGTAAAAACAATAATGACAAAAGAGAATACGAATAAATGAAAACCAACTCATAAGAGTACTAGTTAAGACAAGTGCTAGAATATGTGTGAACACACAATTAGAGTGTAAGTAGCCTAAGTTCAGTCCAGAAGACAAATACTAATTAAACGACACCCAAAGATGCCCTACATTTGTGATAATTTGTCAGAACCTCCACTAATCCTCGTGAGCCACCAACGAGCAAGCTTATTTAAAACCTGGAGGGACGTAAAACAAAAAGTGTGAGTGGGCAAAAATAAATCTTTTCAAAACCATTTCATTATCAAAAGCTTTAACCCCTCACCATAAAACATGTATAATTTTCCCATAAATAGAATATATATATATATTCAAATCATGCTTCACATATCAATGTTCATAAGTATGCCATGCCAAGATATAAAACAAAGTAAGTAACTCAGATGAAAAATAAATTCATGGAAAAATAACATATTAGCCATAACCTCTGCAGAAGTTTGTACGGCTAAATTCATATCTCATTAGTCAATCTAGCCGGAGTCACCGCAAGTGACCTATACGGCACTACACTACACACGAGTCGGAACCACTGCAATGGTCTGTACGATAGGACTGGGTGTAATATAATTATGCTCATTACTACGTTCTTATTATATCTGTGCGATAAATCGTTAGTCACCTACGAGTCGGAACCATTTATAATAGTCTGTACGACAAAACTATGCACCTAAATTGGATCCAATGTGAGCATAGGGTGCGGGAGGTGACATAATAAACATGCATGTACCTTATCTCTGACTAAATCACAATCACCAAGGTGCAGGTTTATGAGCTCGAAGTTTCTCAATTAATTTCAACCATTCAATTCACATTCACAATTCATAAACTTACCTGGAACTTACCTGAGCTTCCACAACACCAAATCACATTTATACATACAATTCTAACTCATGGTTTAAAAATAATTCAATAGGCATGGCATTTTCAAAGCATACTTTCATTTAAACACATTTTCTGGGAAAATATCAAGTATATAAATATATACTGAAAACCAAAAGCCCACTCACTGGTATATCGAATGGTCATAGCCTCCGAGTTGCCCTTGACTGCGCTCGTCCTTTGGATAGGTCTCACATATATGCGAAATAACTGAATAAACATTATTTAAAGCACATAGACAAAACTAGTTAATAACTTCTCATACATTGCTCAAATGGAATGTTTGAATATACCAACGTGATCTACACAACCCCACGAACATCCCCATATTTTTAGAAAAAAATTTCGACCACCCATGCGCCCCCATGCGCGGGTAACCTTGACGGAATCCTAACTGCCGTTAGGAATATTCCATTAAAAAGCAACATAAACCGTTAAGTCTACCTGACGGTGTCAGAATATTCTGTCAACTTTGATGGAATATTCTATCTTCTTATCCGGTTAGCCTAGCTGGTCGCCGTCCGCCGGGAACTGGAAAAATACAAAAACCTTCATATCTCGTCCAATTCTTAACCAAAATCAGTAAAACTTGCACCAATTTGAAGCTTAGGACAAGTAGAACACAACTATACCTATTTTGAGACCTAAAATCCACGAAAATTTTCCGAGAGGACCTTCGATAATCCGGCCAATCTTCAAATGCATCGATCTCGACTTTTCGACGTCCAAATCATGTCATTTTTCTTCTCCAAGCTTCATGGAGAGGTCCCTAAGCTCCCTATAAGCTTGAAATCCTCTAAAAATCACGCATTTACGGCTGCATGAACAGTGCTCAAACCGGAGGTTATGGTTTCTCGGGTTTTTCGAAGCTTCCACGTCCAAAAATGGTATAGATGAGTTCGTGACGATGAGATGAAGATGATGATGGTGTCTACAAGCTCGATCGGTGAAGAAATGGGTTGGTTTGGAGATCATCTGTACGATTGTACGGATATGAAGAAAATCCAAGAGGGAGGAGAGAGAGAGAGTACACGGGAGAGAGAGAGAGAGTGGGAGAGAGAGAGTGTAGTCTTAGTTTGGGCTACCAATCACAACAAACCAAAGCTTACTTCCCATAGGGTCCCCAAACTTAGGAGAAATTCATATTAGTTAATATCCTTAGCCCAATACATACACACCACCACCAAACGTTAAGGGCAATTTCGTCTTTTCACATCTCCGAGAAAAATATTTCAGGACGGGCTATCATAGTTAAATTATTCCTCCACTTTTATATCAATTTTAATTTTTGTTGTTTTTTTGTCAATATTTTGATTATGGGAGTTTTTTTTTTTTTTTAGTATTAAGACATATAAATATAATGCATCGTTTGGTATCTAGAGTTAAATTGATTTGGATTCGACGACTCATACTTTTGGCAAAATAATTTATAAAATTGACACGAAAATTTATTTTAAATTGTGAAATGTCAAAGAGTTTATAGAGAATCCTTCTTTAACTGAGTTTTCTTAGCATTTCTCATCCATCTTTTACTTTCAACTAGAATTTAAAAGTTGATATTAATTAATTTCTTCATTCAAGTCCATTTAGTCTAGTAAGTAGGGTATTATTCTTCAACCCATTGCATTCCATGTTCAACCTTCTTCATTCCCTGATATAAATTAAAATAGTCATATCGCTTTGTACTAAAAAAATTATCAAATCCAATCAAATCCAATCAAATTCTAAACATCAATGAGTTTTGGAGAAGTGTTAAGAGTTTGGATATTATAATTTTGGATTGTGACTATAAGGGCATGGTGCATGTTTATTTATAAGGAATGGAGTGGAAATGAATAAGATGGACTGGAAATGAATAAGGATCATTCCTACTCAAGAACTAATTAACATTTAAATGAATGAAAAGTAAGTGGGTCCTATAGATTTTGAGTATGACATACCTGAAAATCTTCCGTGTTCAACTCTCCTCATCCCTAATATAAATTAAAGTAGTCATATCATTTGTAATTAAAAAAAAAAATGATCGAATTCAATCAAATTCTAAACATCAAACGAATCTGAAGAAGTGTTAGGAGTTCGGATATATTATAAATTTGGATTGTGACTCTAAGGGCATGCGTGCATGTTTAATGACAAGGAATGGATTGGGAATGAATAAGTATCATTCTTACTCATAAACCAATTAACATTTAAGTGAATTAAAAAGAAAGTGGGTCGTATAGGTTTTGGGTATGACATATCTGAAATGAAGGCATCTCGTTCAAATTGGAGAGTTGTTTATCTCATAATCATTTATTCTCATCCCCATACAATGAACGTAATCAATAATCATACCCTAAATAAATGCATTTTTCTCGTTTGTTATATTGAAGAGTTTCGAATTTTAAACGTAATATAGTCTCAACCAACCTCACTAGTGGACTAGCTCGAGTGGCTTATTAATGGTTTGCTCTTTGGTTGATGGTTTTTCATATTTTCTTTGGTAGAATAGTTAAGTATAATGATGCAGTAATATGAAGGGAAAATTAGAATCTCCTACAATTTTTCTATATCATTTAGATTAAACATTTGTGCTTTTTTAACATTTGATTAAAGTGCTTTTACCAATAACCACCTCTATTTTTTAAAATTAAAATAATTTTTGAATTTATCATTTTATCTGCAGGATGCATTTTTCCTTATTTAGTGGAGATATTAGTAATTAAACTATATTTTCTCTTCTTCCAAATATGTTTTTTCGATCACAATATATTTTTTTTTGTTATGCAAACATTTAATATTATTTCTTTTTCCAAATGGTTTTTCTTTTTTCAAATAGTTGGTGATCAACATAAAAGCCCTGTGTAATTTTTTCAATTTTTTTTTGTGAAATTATATTTTTTTTGCTGTTTTTTTAAGTATAGTTGTTGACGAATTATTATTAGGTACAATATATTACGCATATATTATCTGCGGGTACATTCGAATTTACAAAAATCATTAATTGATACATTTATTTGCAATTTTGGTACGTTTGATTTGATACATATTGTTAATATGAGTACATTATTTTTATTTTGTACACATTGTGTATTGGTACATTTATATTATTCTCAATCCTATTTTATCTTAACGTACTAAAAGAAAAACTCATTTCGATACGTTTGATTTTGGGGGATTTAAAAATATTTTAAACTATTTTGGAAAGAAAATATTTTCAATCGTAGATAATTATTGCTAAATTGTAGCATTATTGTGAAAATAAATTGAGTCTAGCCAACTTTTTTTTACAATTATCTCTAATAGAGAAGAATGTAATCAAAATGCTAGATTATAGGAAATTTGTTACAATATAATGTGCATATAGCACCAAAATTATGACAAAAAAAAGTTTAATCAAATCACTAAAAGGCATGAATGTTTGATCTAAAAAATTTAAAACTGAGACACCTATATCAAAAGTGTCACAGCCCGTCCTGAGATTTTCTTATTCAGGACGTGAAATGACGGAATTGCCCTTAACGGGCATTAAGGTATGTGGGTGTGTGACATTATTTGGTCTAATCTTAGATATGTTTTGGAAGAAAATAAATAAGATAAGTTGATTAAATAAGGTTATTTGTATTTTGTGGTTAGGGATTAAGATTGGTGTATGGTTTTGGTTGGGCCACACACGCAGGACCTCTCCCTCTCTCCTTCCTCCGTGCTCACTCTCTCTCCTCCCTCACGACTCTCTCTCTCAGTCTCTCACTCTCCCTCACTCTCAAACTGTACGGACCAACACCCCCAAACCCTGAAACTTCACGGATCGAAGGTGCCAAGGGCACCATTGTGCTCGTGAAGGCTCTACGAACTCAAGGGCACCATTTTTAGGTAAGGAATCCTTCGTTTTCACGTTGAAATCTCGAGGTCCGAATTTGGCACTATTCATGAACTTTATGTTGGTTGATTTTTAGGACAATCCAAGCTTGTAGTGAGCTTAGTGAGGTCCTAAGGAAGCTCGGGGACGTTCGTTTGGAAGTTTTGGACGTCGGGATCACCACGTTCAAAGTTGGCCGGTTCTTGTGGAATTTTTCCGGTGAGATTTCGTAGTTTTTAGAGCTTTAAAGTAGTATAGCGTGAAACTACATGTTGAGGGCTTCATTTTGGTATAAAATACAAAGAAAAACGGCTGATTCATTATTTCACCTGATTGATATTGATGCATTTCTGATTATATTTGGCATGGCGTGGCATATTATTTCTGAGATGTTATGTTGATGGATATGAGCTGAGTTTTGATGATATGTGTATATATATGTTTATATACTATTTTTCTGGGAAAGTATACAGGTTTTACGGTGAGGGGTTAGAAATGTTTTAAATGAAATGTTTTGGAAAAACTTTGTTTTACTGACCCACTCAATTTTGTTTTGCGCCCCTCCAGGTTCTAGTTAGCAGAGCTTTGGTGGCCACGAGGAATCCAGCGGTGTTCTGACAGAATTCACAAAAGTAGGACTCACCCTCGGGTGTTTCATCTTGGTAATTGTATTTTTTTTAAAGCTTCCGAACTGTGTAAATGGTTACGTCACACTCACGTGACGGCCAGCACGCCTTGATCCTCTGGGTCGGATGTCCCATTTTCCCACAAGTAAAACAAGCACCACTACCTCTCCTACACTCACCATGATGACGAAAATTACAACGGCGGCACCACGGAGCGCCAGAACCACCAGCACCACCAGAATCCCTCTGCCTCTGAAATCTAGGCCCACCAGAAAATCTACCACCACCTCTCATCGGGCCGGTAATACTATATCCACCACTAGAAGAACTCGAACTGGCTCCACTCTTCTTAAAATTCTGCGTTTTGCGAGGTCCTGGAATAGAGATACCCTTACCTTTATCATCCTTCTTCTGACCATCATTCTTGTCCTCGTCATCCTCACTCTCACTGGGAAGATTATCAGAGTCCTCCATCCTAACCAAAATCTCGAAAAACTCATGATAATCGGCGCAGGGAAGTGCATTGGCAAAAGTCCGCCACTTTTTCTTAGATCCCAACTTGAAACGTCGAAGCATCTCTCCCTGATTACCAGCTGTATCAGGGTCATAACGAGACAAATCAGTAAACTTTCTGTAGTACTCATGAGCTGTCATATTCTTCTGTTTCAATCGAGTGAATTCCTGTTTCTTGCGATCAATATACTCTGGGGGGACAAATCTTTTCTTGAAATTATCTTTAAATACTTCCCAATCAGATGCCATAGCTGGGGACATAAACTGCGTCTGATTCCTCCACCAACCTGCCGGCTCTCGACCCAAAAACCAGGTAGTGGTCTCAACCCACCTATCAGCCGGAAAGTTCCCCTGACTTTGCATTACCTGAAATGTCTTTTCAATATGATCTAGCCATTTCTCTGCCCCCTCGTGACCTTCATTACCCATAAAACGATCCAGTTTCAAATTGTACATGGTCTCCAGGGGTGAGGTAATCAAGGCAGTAGAGGTCGTGGTGGACGACAGCAAGCTCAGGGGCGTGTTAATCACATCTCACTGCAAGAGGCTCAGAACCATCCGGACTTGATCATGGGTACGTTAAATGTTCTTGGTCATTTTGCTAAGGTTTTGATTGATTGTGGTGCTACACACTTTGTGATTTCTCATACGTTTGCTCAAATGACTCAACCTCACCCTTCACCTCTAGGATTTGATTTAGAGTTTGCCATGCCTAGAGGAGATAAATGTTATGTTGATAGTGTGTATCTTGGGTGTCCAGTGATGGTAGAGGGCATAGTTATGCCAGCTGATCTTATTCCGTTAGACATTGTGGATTTTGATGTGATTCTAGGAGCTGATTGGTTGCATTATAATCGTGCCCATATTGATTGTTATGGTAAATCAGTTACTTTTTATCGTCCTGGACTACCCGAGGTTACTTTTGTGGGCGAAAGAAGTGCGGTGAGACATGGCGTTATTTCTGCCATAAGAGCAAGGAAATTATTATCGAAGGGTTGCCAAGGATATTTAGCACATGTGGTGTTAAATGATGTTGTTTCTCCTAGTATAGAAGAAGTTGGTGTGGTCAGACATTATCCTGATGTATTTCCTGATGATTTGCCGGGGCTGCCGCCAGACAGAGAGGTGGAATTCTCTATTGATTTGCTTCCAGGTACTGACCCTATATCTCTAACTCCTTATAGAATGGCTCCTGCTGAGTTGAGAGAATTGAAAATTCAGTTGCAAGAATTACTTGATAAGGGTTTCATTCAGCCTAGTTCGTCACCTTGGGGTGCTCCAGTATTATTTGTGAGGAAGAAAGATGGAACTCTGAGATTATGCATTGACTATAGGCAATTGAACCAGGTAACGATTAAAAACCGTTATCCATTGCCTCGCATCGATGATTTGTTTGATCAGCTGAAAGGTGCGTGTGTATTCTCTAAAATTGATTTGAGATCCGGTTATTATCAGTTGAAAATTAAAGAGGAAGATGTACCTAAGACAGCTTTCCGAACCCGTTACGGACATTATGAATTTCGGGTTATGCCATTTGGGTTAACTAATGCACCTGCAACTTTCATGAGGTTGATGAATGAGGTATTCCAGCAATATCTTGATAAATTTGTTATTGTTTTTATTGATGATATTCTGGTATACTCTAAATCTAAAGCAGATCATATCTGACATCTTAACTTGGTGTTAAAGAAATTGATGGAGCATCGGTTATATGCTAAGTTCAGTAAATGTCAGTTTTGGTTGACTGAAGTGGCATTTTTGGGGCATGTTGTATCGGCTCAAGGAATTCAAGTTAATACTCAAAAGATAGCGGCAGTGGAGAATTGGGAGCAACCTCGAACCGTCACTGAGGTACGAAGTTTTCTTGGTTTAGCAGGTTATTATCGACGGTTTGTTCAGGATTTTTCTATGATTGCTTTGCCGTTAACGAAGTTGACCAGGAAGGATGTTAAATTCGAGTGGGATGAGAATTGTGAGCGGAGTTTCCAGCAATTGAAATGTTGCCTCACTCATGCTCCAGTATTGGTACTTCCTGATGATAGCGGTAATTTTGAGATTTATAGTGATGCTTCCTTGAATGGTTTGGGATGTGTTTTGATGCAGCATAATAGAGTGATTGCCTATGCTTCTCGGCAGCTGAAAAATCATGAAAGGAACTATCCCACTCACGATCTTGAATTGGCAGCTATCGTCTTTGCTTTGAAGATTTGGAGGCATTATTTATATGGTGAGAAATGTAAGATCTTCACTGATCACAAGAGTCTTCAGTATCTGTTTACTCAGCATGATCTTAATCTTCGTCAGCGAAGGTGGATGGAATTGTTAAGTGATTATGACTGCACAATTGAGTATCATCCGGGTCGTGCTAATGTGGTGGCTGATGCACTAAGTAGGAAACCTCAAGGTAGACTCAATGCCTTATATGCTAGTCGTGTTCCTCTTCTTACTGAACTGAGGGCAACTGGAGTAAAGTTGGAGTTGGAAGATCGAAGTGGAGCCTTTCTTGCTAGTTTTCAAGTCAGGCCAGTTTTGGTTGATCGTATACTCGAAGCTCATATGGTGGATGAGGAAATTCAAGAAATGGTTCAGTTAAGAAGTGAAGGGAAAAAGAAAGACCTCCGGATTCGGGAATCAGATGGTATGCTTATGCAGGAAAATAGAATGTATGTCCCGAATAATGAGGAATTAAAGAAGGAAATATTGGATGAAACGCATTGTTCAGCTTATGCGATGCACCCGGGAGGCACTAAAATGTATCATACCATTCGACCATTTTATTATTGGCCGGGTATGAAAAGGGAAATTGCTGAGTATGTGAGCAAATGTATTATTTGCCAGCAAGTTAAAGCAGAAAGAAAGAAGCCATTTGGGCGAATGCAGCCGCTTCCCGTTCCTCAGTGGAAATGGGAAAATATAACCATGGACTTCGTGTATAAACTTCCTCGTACACGAAACGGATTTGATGGTATTTGGGTGATTGTGGATCGACTTACCAAGTCAGCGCATTTCATTCCAGTGAGGGAGAAGTATCCTCTGAATAAATTGGCTAGGTTGTTCATTACGAAGATTGTGAAGTACCATGGAGTTCCAGTGAATATTATTTCTGACCGAGACCCAAGATTTACTTTTAAATTTTGGGTAGCTTTTCAGGAAGCTCTTGGTACGCAATTGCTGTACAGCACTGCTTATCATCCTCAAACTGATGGGCAATCAGAGAGGACGATTCAGACGTTGGAGGATATGTTGAGATCTTCGGTGTTACAATTTGGTGATTCCTGGCATGATCGTCTGGACTTGATGGAATTTGCCTACAATAATAGTTTTCACTCGAGCATTGATATGTCACCATTTGAGGCACTTTATGGTAAGGCGTGTCGTACACCATTGTGTTGGTCTGAGGTTGGTGAAAGGGTGTTAGAAGGCCCAGAAATTGTGGATGAGACAACTCAAAATGTTCAGGTAATTAAGTCTAACCTGAAAGCAGCCCAAGATCGACAGAAGAGTTTAGTTGATCGACATGCCACTGATCGAGTGTATAATGTGGGCGATTGGGTATTTTTGAAATTGTCACCTTGGAGAGGTGTGGTACGATTTGGAAAAAGAGGGAAGCTAAGTCCGAGATACATTGGACCTTATGTGATCATTGAAAGAATTGGTGAAGTTGCCTACCGGTTGGAGTTGCCCCCGGAGTTATCTAAGGTCCATAATGTGTTCCATGTCTCTATGCTTCAACATTATATTTCTGATCCTTCTCATGTGATCCCTCCTCAACCGCTAGAGAATAATCCGGATTTGACATATGATGAGGAACCAGTCACTATCTTGGATTGGAAAGATAAGGTTTTAAGAAACAAGACGGTGAGTTTGGTGAAGGTGTTGTGGAGGAACCATTCCGTAGAAGAAGCTACCTGGGAGACAGAAGATCGTTTGAGAGAGATGTACCCAAGATTATTCTATGGGTATTAAGTGGTTTAATTGGTTATGGGAATTTCGGGGACGAAATTCTATAAGGAGGGGAGATTGTCATAGCCCGTCCCGAGATTTTCTTATTCAGGACGTGAAATGACGGAATTGCCCTTCACGGGCATTAAGGTACGTGGGTGTGTGATATTATTTGGTCTAATCTTAGATATGTTTTGGAAGAAAATAAATAAGATAAGTTGATTAAATAAGGTTATTTGTATTTTGTGGTTAGGGATTAAGATTGGTGTATGGTTTTGGTTGGGCCACACACGCAGGACCTCTCATTCTCTCCTTCCCCCGTGCTCACTCTTTCTCCTCCCTCACGACTCTCTCTCTCAGTCTCTCACTCTCCCTCACTCTCAAACTGTACGGACCAACACCCCCAAACCCTGAAACTTCACGGATCGAAGGTGCCAAGGGCACCATTGTGCTCGTGAAGGCTCTACGAACTCAAGGGCACCATTTTTAGGTAAGGAATCCTTCGTTTTCACGTTGAAATCTCGAGGTCCGAATTTGGCACTATTCATGAACTTTATGTTGGTTGATTTTTAGGACAATCCAAGCTTGTAGTGAGCTTAGTGAGGTCCTAAGGAAGCTCGGGGACGTTCGTTTGGAAGTTTTGGACGTTGGGATCACCACGTTCAAAGTTGGCCGGTTCTTGTGGAATTTTTCCGGTGAGATTTCGTAGTTTTTAGAGCTTTAAAGTAGTATAACGTGAAACTACATGTTGAGTGCTTCATTTTGGTATAAAATACGAAGAAAATGGTTAAGAAACGAAAGAGAACGAGACGTTCAAAGTTTGGCTGGAAACCGGCCGCCGGAAAGTTCAGTCCGGCGAGCCGAGGTTGAAGATGGTGCGCGTGGGGGCGCATGTCCCCGTGCCTGTCCTGGCGCGTGCGGCCTCCAAAATTTTTTCTAAAAATTACTCGACGTCCGTGACGTCGAGTAGGTCGATGTGGTATATTCATATACCCAAATTGAGCATCGTATGAGAAGTTATTTCGAATTATTGGTTATGTGTTTAAATTAACGTTTTTATAGTTGTTTCGCATATAGGTGACATTTATCCCGAGGACGAGCGCATCCAGGGACGTCACGGGGGTTACGACCCATCGACTTATCAGTGAGTGGGCAATTTTGTTTTCGTATTACCTATATACAACTGTTTTTCCCAGAAAATGCGTTTTATATGAAAATTATGAATTAATTTGCCATGCATGCAATTGTTGAGATAATTAGTTTGATAATTGATGCCTATATATGTTAATTGACGCGGTGGACGCACATGTGAGTTTTTATATTATTCAGATGAGTTATTTTATGAGAATTGCATTGGAAGCTCATAACCTGCACCCTAGGTGTTAGTGCTTATATTATTATTCACCACACCGCACGCTCGTCTTGGATCCAAGTAGGTGGATGTCGTACAGACCATGGGAGGGTTCCGACATGCTAGTCGTATAGATCACTAGATGTGGTTCCGACTAGTGGGTGACCTTAGTTATGCGCGCTGATGATTGATGAGAGAAGCACTAGAGCGTATTTATACACATTTCATCGTACATACTACTTTACGTAGTTCCGAGTGATGTGCAGTGTTGTGCCGTACAGGTCATAGTTGGTGACTCCGGCAGGGCCATATAGGTCACTGTGGTGACTCCGGCTGAGTGGGATGTTGAGCTTTAGAATCAGCCGTACATGACTATTGTAGGGTCTCCGGTTGATTTATTATTTCACCTGATTGATATTGATGCATTTCTGATTATATTTGGCATGGCGTGGCATATTATTTCTAAGATGTTATGTTGATGGATATGAGCTGAGTTTTGATGATATGTGTATATATATGTTTATATACTATTTTTCTGGGAAAGTATACAGGTTTTACGGTGAGGGGTTAGAAATGTTTTAAATGAAATGTTTTGGAAAATCTTTGGTTTTACTGACCCACTCATCTTTGTTTTGTGCCCCTCCAGGTTCTAGTTAGCGGTTGGTGGCTCTCCGGGTCTTTTTCGGCATTCTGACAGACGTTCTGCATGTAGGACTCACCTGCGGGTGATGTATTTTATTTGAGTCCTACTTGACTGCACTTAAACCTATGCTCTGAATTTATGTGTTTACCTTATAACTCATCCTTTTATTCTAGTAGGTGGTTCTACTAGAGATTGGTTTGAATTCCTTTATGTTCTGTTATATCTTGCTTCCTTGTCGCACTTATGGTTACGTCACGCTCACGTGACGGCCAGCACGCCTTGATCCTCTGGGTCGGGGTGTGTCAAAAAGATCCCTATTAAAAAAGATAAGAAAACTCAAATCACCTTCCTCGTTGTGAATAATTGTGACTCATGTTCCTTGTTCATCTTTTCCCCTCCCTCTTTCTCTTTCTCCTTCTCTATAAAAGAAAAGTGTCGGATATTTGAAAAAAGCAGCTCAAAAAATAGACTTAGGGTATTTCTTAATCTTAATTATTCTCTTAAGTTGGCCCATAAACTTGGTCCACCCCACGTGTCTTACGTTGGATGATATTGCATGCTAAGATCATCTTCGAAGAAGATGTTAAATTTTAAACCTAAAATTTAAATTTAAAGACTTACGTGACACTTTGACATCTTTTAAACTTTTGCTCTCCAACCGATATGTCAAATTTTAAACATAAAATAATAATTCATATGTATTTTCTTTGCACTGGGAATGAAAAGAAACAAAAGGATAATGCTTTAAACTAATAAAAAAATTAATAAAAAGTATTTAATAATTAATTAAAAAAATGTGAAGGTGCGGTCAAATTTGGCAGCAAAGGGGAGAGATGTCAATTCATGTCATGCCACATCAGATTTGGCTTCTTAGTTGAAAAACATTAATGTTGTCTTTTGTTACCGTTATTGCTGATTTGAATATTTTGACATCTCCTTTGAATATGCTTCAAACCGACTTCTAAGTGAGATTAATTAAAATTTTATAGACTAATCAGCTCATATTTTATGATATTTATGCATTATCAAAAACAGCAGAAGTCTAGAGATGATCGGAAGAAAAAACTGTCTCGATGCTTACTTTTGGTTCCTCGATAATTCTTCTAGAACCAGGACACGCACGTCTCATGAACACTAACGATGCTGAGACATTAACGTGAGGCTTTACGGTTTGATCGCAGAAGAGGTAAAAGGTCAAATGGGTGTTCAAATTTGACTCATCAGAAGCGGATACGATGAAACCATCAAATCGTCAAGTCCTTTTTTCTCATCTTTTGCTTTGGCAACTTTGACTGTCAACTCAACAGTGGAACAAAATAATCAAAATGACTAAAACCAAACCTAATTTTTAGTCTAAGCCAACAAAAACAACCTATAACGTAAAACGAAAAGTCAATGCTATGCAAACAATGAGGAGAATAAACAAATCGATAAGGTTAGGGGTGGAATTCTGACTGAAATTTTCATTTCTGCCGTTGAATTTTCGATTATGATTCTTGAATCTGAACATTTTCAAAAAGATTGGATGAAAATTGATATTGTATATAGAGGTCTCAAGAATTTTGAGTTTCCAAACTTATTTCGAAGTACTAACAAAGAACAATAACTTGTATATATAAAAAAGTTCAAGAATATTCACAAACTCGTATCTAATTCCAAAAATTTTGAGTAATCTGAAAATCCCGAATTGAAATTTTTTTATTTGATTCAAAACTTTTGAAATGAAAAATTCCAATCGAATCCGCTCGAAAAACATTCGTACTTGGGCGTTTGGACCCAAGAAAGAAAAACAAATCAATAGGGCAGGGGAAGCTTTGAATCCATAGGAAATGGGCCTACACCTAAGCCCACATTCTAATCTAACCCGACCATTTAATAACCTGGCCCAGGTTTAGAACACCCGACCCGTTTTTCTTTCCCTGCGAAGACACTCGCCCCGAATCCCCTCTCTCGCTTGCTCTCTCTCTCTCTCTCTCTGTAATCTCAATGCCGCAGTCCGATATGTGAAACCAGAAAAAAAAATATGGCGTTTTGGAGTAGAATCGGGCAGTCGAAGCTGCGGCAATTGTCCTACCAGTCCAAGACTATCCATTACGCCTCTTTGATCAACCCGACTGCTACACATTCGAAAGCATGCGTCTCAGAAATCCCACATTTGATCCCTCACGGTAGACCAACGGATTTCGGCAGTAAAGTCAGGTTCTTTGCTGCTCCCGTCCAGGTAATTATTCCCGCATGGCCATCTGATCATCTGGGTAATCTAAATTTTTATCCAATTCTGTGGGGTTTGAATGTTTTATATGTTTATTGTATTTTGTGGGTAATTTGGAAAATATGATGATATTGAGAAATCCGTAGTAAGTCATATTTGATTAAACTGGGATGACTTTGCACTTTATTTGTAGATAGATATTGGGAACGTGTTTTTTTTTTTCCTTTCCTTTTTCTGGGTTTAGTTTTCTGAGGTGAGCAGTTTAGGTAGAATGTTACATTTGGTATTGAACTTTCCATCTATGGGCGTCGAAGGTTGTGGTTTACCACTGGACCGGAGTGCTGAGTGGTTATTTTGTTTTTTGTGTTTTGTGTTTTGAGGTGAGCAGTTTAGGTGGCATATTACATTTGGCTTTTATGTTTGGGGGTGACTTGTGAGATATGTGGGTATTCATGATTTTGGTAATGTTGAATGATGTGTGGTTTTAATTCATATATTGTTCAGTTTCAAACAAATACAAAGAAGGTAGAGCAGAGCACAAGCGGTCCGCGATTGAATGAGAAGATTACTGCTGAGTTCGTTAGGCTTGTGTTGGATGAAGGTACTGTCTTTTTATAAGTGATTAAAGATTTATGAGTTTATGTATATCAACTTTGTTTTGTGTGTTCACTTTGAAATTAATATTAGGACGTAATGGTACAAACACTATATTGGGTTTTTGAGAAAATGATGGTAACAGTGTAAAAACGTTGTATTTTGGATGCAAATGCTGTCTTGTTAAGGAACTGATAGGAGGAAGCAAATGGCATTCAGGCCAAGGGGTGTCTTGCTGAAATTTTGGGTTGATACTTATAGGGTGTATGAATTTACTTGTGAAGAAAAGGAAAGAAGGTAAGAGAATGAAATGGTTCATCAAACAGTTTCTGACTGTTGATGGCGGAGAACTGAGAAGCAAAAACTAACAGTTTTTATTGGAAATCATCTTCCAGTGAATGACAGCCTGTCTTGTGAATTGGCGGTTCTAAACTAAATACTCAAAGGGAGTGAATTGAGTATTGAGAGTTATGAGAGTGTCAATAGGAGAAGGGAATGGAAGAGTTCTCTCTGTATTAAAAGAGGGTGGTTTCAATGAAATTATGAGCTGGAGGTAGAGTAGGAGTGTAGTGGACCTCTATCATATGCCATTCTAATTTATTTATATATGCAGAGCATTTTATTGTCTCAAGGCGTGAAGCTCTGGAACGGGCAAGGACACTCGACCTTGATTTAGTTGAGGTAATTTTTTTAATCATGTAACGATGCCTAACTTTCTCCAAATCAATTATCTTTTCTTGTTTCTTATTACAATACAAGACTGAGAGGGGTTTTTCATGTTACTTTCTCCGTCATTTGAGCTATGATATTTAATTCTTTGATCCTTATCTGAATGGTTAACTTAAAACACATTTTTATTTAGTTGCAGATTTTGTTTGATCTACTCTGACAATGAATTAGTTCTCTTATTGATTAGTGATTACCAATAACTTTTGTTGTATTTTGCACAGGTCGAAGCCAGGGCTGATCCTCCTGTTTGTAAAATCATGGATTTCCACAAAGAGAAGTACAAAAAGGAATTAAGGGAGAAAAAGAAGCTTAAAATTAAGGTAGGTTATGGTGTATATTTATGCCTTGTCCTTTGATGTTAAAGTGAAAAAGTAAATGATAAGATCTCTCTCTCTCTCTCTCTCTCTCTCTCTCTCTCTCTCTCCCTCTCTCCCCCCCCTCTAACTTCAGAATCAATCGAAACCTTTTTGTCTGGGTATGGATTTGGGATGGAAGTGTTTTTGAAAACATTGTGGACTTCATTGCTTCCTTAATTTTATGCTTTTTGTGCTCAAGTGTTTTGGGTTGGGAGAGGGGAAACACACCCCATATTCTCAACGATGTAAAAATTTGCACCACTGATCTTTTAATGGCCACGATGATGCTAAAAACAGGTAACAGGTATGGTAACATTAATATAGTGATACCTCCATTCATTACACTCTGTAGAGTCAAATGAGCATTATTCGTCAGATCTACTAGATGTCAAATTGTCCATAGTGGACTGTAGTTTTAAGTTAATTCTATTGAAAACCCATATTAGTTTTAAGTTACTTCTTTCTCCCCCCTGTTTTTGTTTTTGGTTTTTTGCAGCCTTTCCTATGATGTCGTGCTAGAGTTTTTATTTTGGTGATGTGCTTATAGTGTTTTAATAAGATTTGTAATCTATGCAGTCGGACAAGACTTTGCGAGCAGATTCTAAGGAAGTGAAGTTTTCTCCAAAAACTGTAAGTTATTTTTTCAAGTGCTCTGTGTTTCCTTCCACCATCAATTTATACATCTTTGAGCAAATGTCACTTTTTCAGATTAACAGAAAATATGTTGCTTCTGTATGGGTTGCTTGGAGATAACAGGAAAATTGAACTCAAAATAAAGAATTTTTATCATAGTATCTTTTTTAATCTTATAATTAGATTTAAACTAAGAGATAAAAATTTGTCTTTATAATACTTTATATGTCTTGGTGTTTGTTGCTATACTGGGATATATAGTATACATTGGGTAAGCAAGTCACCTCGCTGGCTGGACCATTTCTGTTTTTATTTTCATCTCTTGATGAATATGGTGATTACATTTTGAGTATCAATGTAGCGATGTTATGATTTGAAACACATTGCAAGTTCTGATGTTACAAAATACGTACTGCTACTGATTTCAGGAAGCCAAGGACCTAAAGATGAAAGCTGATATGGTGAAGAGATTTATGGAGAAAGGTTACCGGGTGAAGGTACTTATTCCTTTTCCTATCCTTGTAAACACTACAAACGCCTTAAGTTCCCTTTTGCATAAGAAAAATCCTATTTGACAATTCTAATAAAATATCTCAAAGCCTTCATATGATCACCAAAAAATAATCAAGATGACAGACCATTTACACAATCTCCGAAACATTGCATCACTTCAAAGTTCAAATCCAAATAATTATATGTCACAACTTTCGGTAACTTAACCTGAAATTGCAATCTTCTTAAGATTTTGTCTGACTTGTCTGGACTTGTCGGCGAACACCTGTGATCTGTTAGATTTATGTAATTAAAACTGAAATTGCATAATTTTCTCAATGCTCCAGTTCAAACGAAATCTCTGAGTTCAGGGTTATAAAGAAAAACAATGTCATGATGATTCCGTATGCACCACTCTCTTTAATGGAGGAGTTCAAGTGAGACTTTGGCAATGGGGGAGATAAATATTCCAATGTTTTTCTGGATTTCATGTTTGCTATGGTAGCTATAGCCTATTGGCTTATTCATGTTTTCCTCAAAAAATGCGTTGTGGGAATTGATAACTACAGAGTTTGTTTATTTACAAATGACTCTTAAAATAGTGAACTTGAATGCAGGAGGGGGTTTATTTGGTTTAAAATCTAGATATTTTTACACAACGAGCTTTTGAAAGAGTTTATAGGAACTTTGATAAAAATTTGGCCCTTTTAAAAAATGCCAAAAGTTGCATCATAAGTCAACCTAGAAGTTGACCCAAAAAAAAAAAAAAAAAGCCGACCTAGAACATAGTACTGTTATTTGTTAATTCTTGATACATCGATTTCCCTATATTTTGCTTATTCCATTAAAAGACAGATGCATTTCTCTACTTATTTTATTTATTACTGCAACTTGTTCATATGTATGCTTGTCTAAGCGAACACCTTGTAGAATCATGGGATACATTGTGTTGTTTTTGCTAAATATGTCTGTTGCATGGATCTATCACAGCATCCTTCAGTTAAAGTTACAAGAATTAACTTATATTTACCTGATTGTGTTGTATGGATCTGAAACAGTGTACTGCCTCGGATGCTGAGGATAAGGACTTAGGAGAATTGTTTTCTCGTCTCACTGTGTTGGTATTGCCAGATGCTCTTTTTGTCATTGTTTTGTATTCATTACCGTTTGTCTTCCTTTTCTCCCACTCTGAGTTAGACGACCATTTGCAGATAGAAGATGTAGCTCTCATCGAATGTGAGCCAACGCTAGGAAAAGGAAAAGAGGCATTTATAATTGTCAGGCATGTGAAGTTTGGCCCATCAAAGAAGGGCGGTGCAAAAAAAACTGTTGAAAAAACTAGCCCTGAGGCTCAAAAGAAGGGTAGTGAGGATGCAAGTGGCGTTACCTCACAGGTTCATAATCCGACTGTGCCACAAAGAGCCTCCTCTCAGTCAGATATTAGTGATCCAGACAAGTTGCATGTCACACCTACAAGAGCGTGCACAGCTCCACTGCCCTTGCAAGAATCCTTTTATGGGACTCAAAATAGGCACGGAAATAATGAGTCGAGGAATCCTTATTCTCCAACAAGAGGAATGGATAATAGGGGGGCGGGAATGAGAGAACCCCACACTTCATATCAAAGAACAGGAACACCAACTGACTTGCCCTTCTCACCAACAAGAGGAATGGATAATAGGGGACCGGGAATGAGAGAGCCCCATACTCCATATCAAAGAACAGGAACCCCGACGCCACCCTTCTCACCAGTGGGAGAACCCAGGCAAGCTCAGACGAATGCACCTGTATTTAGAAACTCGAATCCTCCTCCTAATGATATCCCCAAGCAAGAACCCTCAAGTCCTAGCGCTCCCCGTACTCCAGGAATTGGTTTCGGGATATTTAGCAATCCGAAAGGTGATGCTCCTGCTAGACAAGGTGTATCAGAAAGGATCCCATCAGATTCAAACTCGCCTGGTTCAAGACCTGATAGCAGCCAAAGACCAGGCACCAGCACAAGCACGGATAAGGTTGGACAACGAGGATTCGGGATCTTCAGTAGAGAGCTCAAGTGAGAGCCCAAACCGGATACCTAAGACAAACTAGGATGCAGGCATAATATTTAAATGTGATGAAGTGATGATTATTTCAGGAATATATTATTACTGAATGGTGGTAAAAATAATTAGTCATTGTATGAACCCATTATTTTGAGATGACCAGAGAATTGTCTTCCCCTTCTAAATTCAGTTTTGTCAAGCACTTGCACACGTATTTGATAAAACATTTTCACCATTCCCGGCTACTGTTGAAGTCGACTGAATCAAATAAGCTTTTCTGTTGGACCGAAAGTGGTCGGTGATTGGGGTTTTTTAGTATGCTCCAAAGTATGTTGTAGTAAGGGTTTGAGCCGTTAGATTCTTGGTTAAAGATTGAACGCTAAAATTTGATGACCCAAAATTATGTTGAGAATACATTATAGCAGAGTAAAACTTTTGTAGCCATAAGATGAAATTAACTATAAATGAGGGGTTTTAGGTTCGATTATCGCCAAAGACGAATTTGAATCATATTATTGTGAGGATTATTCCACTCTTCCGCCTCTAAGGGTAAATAACATCGTTTGTTAAAAAAAAAAAATTCTGTTAATAAATCAAAGAAAAACAAAGGGACATAATTGGAAATGGGGCCCTTATGCTAAAGTGGATCCAAACCCATATGTTATTCAAGGCTCCGAACCCGGTGAAAACAAAGCAACCAAATGACACCGGGTCCCCAAGTCGTATATATAGCACGTGGCGCCCAAATTGTCGTCCTTTTCCAGTGCACACACAGTTAGCCCTAGCGCGAGCGCGAGAGACACACCCTCTCAAATTCAAGCTCGGACCATATCCTCTCCGCTCTCAATTCAAACCCACACAGAGTCTCAGTCAGCTCTTCCTTCGTCTGCGTCTGCGTCTCTGCAACTGCAATTCTTCTTCGTCCTCCTCCTTCTCCTTCTTCTTGCCGTTTCTTCTGCTTGTAGCTCCACTGGAGGTACAGATTTCGAGCTCGCCGTAAAACCCTAGCACCATGTTTGTTTATTAATGAATTTAGGGTACGGGTTTGGGAGATGGTATAAGGGAAGCGTGGACTGTTGTAGGTTTTGCTGCGGTTTTGGAACTGATGAAACTCAAACGCCAGATGATTTAGGCTGGAATTACGAATTAGGGCACGGTTTAGTTGCTTTAGTTTTGTTTAACTCTGCTTTTAGGGTTTTGGGATTGGTAATTCGTTTAAAATGGGGTAAAATTGAAGGTTTTGGTTACTTCAATTGTTAGAGGTGTTACAAATCTGGAAATTTGAGAAACTATAGTTTCATGAGAACTCAGTTTATTGGAGAATTATGTTTTGAAAATTTGGTTCTATATTGGGTTCATTGGGTTTGTGCAAAATATAGAAACTATAGAGTTTAAAATGTATAAATTTGGTTACTTTCGGATAACTGCAGGCTTACTGGTCTAGTGCTTAGAAACTAATTGTTTTGTTCATTGATTTTTTCCGAATTGTTGCAGATATCGCCAGAACTGAGGTTTACCCGTGAGGTTATTCGTGCTACGTTGTCTGGTTAGAAGAAAGGTCTGATGGATTTTGACGAGTATGATTATTTAGAGAAAACAGTTGAAAATCCTGAACCACCGAAATCAAAGGAACCTGCAAATGGTGGTGAGGAAACATTGAAATCTGGAGAGAAAGGTCGCAGCCGAAGTTCAAAGCACAAGGGTGACGAGAAAGGTCACGATGAGGAACGTCACTCAAAGCGCTCAAAATCTGGAGACGAGTCACGTGAACGTGATAATGATCGACACAGAGAGAGGGGATCTTCTCGTCACCGCTCACAGTCAAGAGACAGAGAAAAGGATCGCCACAGAAGTAGCCGGGATCATAGAGGTAGGGAAGACAGAGAAAGGGAGGAAAGAAATGGTAAGGAGAGAGATAGGGACAGAGACAAAGAGCGGGATCCTGGTCGTGATAGAGACAGGAGAGAACGTGACCGCGAGGGTGACAGGGACCGGGAGAAGGATAAAGAGCGGTCACGTCGAAGCAGGAGCCATTCAGAAAGGCATCGAAGTGATCGGGATGAAAGAGAAAGGAGCCGGGAGGTGGAGCATAAAGAAAGAGACAAGGAGAAGGATTTGAGGGAGCGGGAAAAAGAAAATAGGTATTCTTTCGATTCATATAGTTTAGCCGTTAAATTCTTTGTTAGGCTATATAGTTTATTTATGGATAACCACCATCCTTTGTAGCACAGTGGAGATTACTGATGGAAAGTCATTGCATGAGCTTATTACTATTAGTGCATATTAACCGCATAAGTGAACCTTAAATTATTTGCAGTTTAACATAATTTAGATACTGAACTCCATTTTATAGAAAGTTCATATGCTACTTGGGTGAAGACGTATCAACTTAGGCATCTTTGACTTGTTTTTCTACCCTCTAAACTTGGATTGGATTGCACTAATTAAACTTGAGGAAATGTTATTGTTTCTCATAATAACGTGCCTTATTTTGGAAGTGGATGCATGTACCTATTTATAAAATGTTGGGTGGAGCTCTTCTCCTGTTCCCAGTTGATTTAGACAATAGTTCTTATGAGACACCATCGCAGCCCTTTTTTTAGATATGCATTTCAAGGGGATTGCTTTTGGAATAATGCTAGTGCCTTTCTATTTTATGAAATCAGGGATCTAAAGGATGTTAGTTTTACCAGTTCAGGAGTGTATTATGCTTTTAATTGAGGATCAAAAGAATATAACATACTTCAAAGAATAATGCACCTCTAAGTATGGTTGATGTTAAATTTTGGACCTCTGAAATGTCTTGGAACAATGTGAGCAGCCACTGTTCCCAATTTGTTGAAATTATGATTCATGGACCAAGCACTCTTCAAAAAGTTATGGTGGAAGAACAATTTGTGTAAATCTGTTATCGAGGCCGAAGACATTTACTGAGAATCCTTAGTCAGAATTTTGTTGGTGCAATTTTTGTTACTAGTGCCTACCAAACCTTTTTGTGGCGTCAACATCTTCTAGTTTTGCTCTTTTTATTTTTCGTCATTTGTATGTATGCATATTTGTATGCAACAAGTTCAATGGGCTGTTTTCCATGAGTGACATTGTTGTGGATTACATAGGTGTTGGACCTGTGACAGGCATCTGTATTTTCCTCCACCCCTTTCTCTCACTTGTACGTGCCATTTATAATGGCAGCATTTTTGGTTGTTTGGGTAATGTAGTTGTGTTGCTCGGTGCACTTAAGTATCAATATGACAATTTTGGGAAAGGGCTGATGGTTAGGATGGTTGTGTTTGTGTATTATATGCTATATTTGCTCTGTGGTGTCCCAATGTCATCACAAACCCATGAATTAGGATTAGGGTTTCAGGCTAAACTGATCCAAATTGCTAATACAATTTTCTAGATTGAAGTTCATTTAAGTTTTTTGTTTTTGATGTTTCTGAAACTGGAGAGCTGGTGAGCTGCTTTGCATTTATAGTGTTGGTAAGAACCTTGGGGAGAAATTTATCCGCCAAAAAGAGAATCCTGTTCATTATATTAACATTTTAAGTTAATGGAGACTCTGTCTGCAGAAAAAAAAATTGCATATGTCCAGCTACGTTTTGGTAACTAACTTTCTTTCTTTTTGCGATGTGGTCAACTCACTTGACAGCAGTGTTTCAAAAAACTAGTTTTTCTGGGGTGGGGCTATGAAGAAAACGCCTCTGCCCAGCAGGAGTGGACTATAGACTAGCCTAAATGCCTAAGCTAGCGCCTAGGCGACCTGGGCCTTCGAATTTTTTTTTTTGTAAAAAACCCAAACCCAAAACAACGTTGTTTTGGGCAGGGTTTTTATAAAATTCATGCTAATTTAATGTTTCCAACTTAGTTTCTATTAGTTTATTATGACTTTATGGTGTGAATTTGAGAAATAATAATAATGGTCAAATATTTGATTGCTTGACATCCATGCTTGATTGTTTTACAAATTATTATATTTTATAATTACATATATTAAGTACTATAATAATTTTAGGTACTGTGAGGCTATCGCCTAGGCGAGGGTATTCATGAAACGCCTTGGCTCGCCTTCGACTTTTAAAAATTGCTTAACAGTGAACCAGTTGTGTACTTATTTGTAGTCTCTGATTGCTCAACAGTTTGATAAGTTGCTTGCCTTTTGTTTTTATTCAGCCTAGTTTCACATGGGTTCTGTGCTGGATGTGGAACTGTATCCATCTTGAACATATAGTCACCTTTTCTGTGCCATAGATTGTTATTTCTTTCCTCCCAAGTGTTTTCCAGCTTGGATAAGTGGGTTCATGCTATTGTATAAATGAATATTCTCAGTTAGTCATACTTAGCTTCATAAGTTACTTGTATTTAACACCATTAGAAATTCTGAATATTGAACACTAGATTCTGGGAACTCGCAGATATGCTAGAGCAATCATCAGATGGTCTTTCTGGCAATTGGGCCAGGCACAGCTCAGGTCATGGGTCTTAAATGTTTCTTCTAAACTTTGTGGACTCTATTTAGAAGCTTGCAAAGCAAGATTGAGGGTTCAATGTTCGAGAATTTGACCACGGTGGTGATGTCATGTAATGCTTTTCGTTATCGTCACCCTCTGAACTCCGTTGCTTAATTATATTTATTCTGTTGCAGAAATGCTGGTGGGGGGAGAGATGGGCTTTGCTTAGAGAAGCACCTCATCTTCTGATTCTTGTGGGAAATTCAGTTTACAGTGGTTACTATTGGCTGTTATTTTCTTAGTGTATATATGTACTGTTATTTTCACGTGTTTGATTGCTTGCCTTTAGGGTTAGGCTGACCTTTGCGACCTTTGGAAGATATTTTTCTTCTTCTTTTGTGATCATTGGTGCTGGAGAGGACTTTTGTGACCTTTTTGCAAGCTTAGATACCTGCTATTATTTTACCCAATGTGTCTGTGTATATGTACAAAAATTTATACTCACATACAAGCTTTTATTCCCTGATATTAGAAATTTATGCAGATTGCTCATCTTACAGGTCTCACTTTGGAAATTGGTATTTTTCAGGCTCTTTATGAGAGTCACGGTTAAAAAAATTGCGTCATTTTAAAGTGACGTTTGGGTGTGACTGCAAGTAGATATAGTATGTGTTTTCAGTTTATAGGGTTATCACTTTGCTTTGTGTGTTTGTGATTCTTTTTCTGGGACAAGTGCTTCTAACAGGTTCCAAATAATTGCAACTAGGTCCTTTGGTACCGCCATCCATACAACTTGATGGTGCTGTTTCATTTAACATTATATTGTGCATAGAAGGTACCAATCTGTTAATCCATTTTTTGAAGTTGGATTGCATGCATTACCTTCTTAGTAATTAGCGTCAATATTCTAATTTCACTCAATTGACATGTTGTACTCCAGGTTGGTTTTTATTATATATTTGATAACAGAATCCTTTCTATGTATCATTCAGGTTGTTTTCTTTACCAAATTAAGCGATTTTATTTTGATCAATTTCAGGATCCGAGGATGCTTTATGTTTGATCTTTACATGTTCTTCCTGGACGTATTTTCCAGACATTAATGTTTTGTCAATAACAATACAATTGTTTGTCAATTTCTCATTTTTGTGTTGCAGAAGACATAAAGACAAAAAGGAAGAAGGGACAGAACCTGAGGCTGATCCTGAAAGAGATCAGAGGACAGTATTTGCGTATCAGGTATAGCAAATACGTTGGTATATGCATTCTGTTGTGTTATGGTAAAAGTTCTATCTTCCAGATTCTTATGTCTTAACAACAACTTTTGGTGAACAAATTTGACAGATTTGTCTGAAGGCAGATGAAAGAGATGTATATGAGTTCTTCTCAAGGGCTGGGAAGGTTTGTACATTTCACATTTATCCATATCATGTTCATTTAACAAATCATAGACGGTAAAGATTCTACACCTTTTAGCTAAAGGGACTTCTTGGTTTGAATGCATTATATTTTGTACCTTATATTAATTATGTAATTGCAATATTTGTAACAAAAACAGCTTAGCATCTAACATATAAACATACATGCTAGAAAGATGTACTGAGGAACTGTATCTTTTACCATATTCTAGACAGTTTAAATTTGCTGTTGATTCAGTCCTTGCTTTAACTAAACTGATAACCTGGAAACCCATAATGATTTGATATTCTAATTAAGCGTTTCTGTGGCTGTAGTTGTAAGTGTATTTCTGTCACTGTTTATATAATAGCTCTGATTTGTGTTTCAGGTCCGCGATGTACGTCTTATTATGGACCGCAATTCAAGACGTTCAAAGGGAGTTGGGTAGGTTTTTGTCTATCTTGGTGGCAAAAGCTGTGGTCATTAAGAGAAATTGAGTTAAATTATAGGGTTTAAGATGGTGTGAAAGTTTAAAGTCATTTGGTTTTGTTGACAAGAAGCTATGGATGCATTTATGTGCAAATAAGACTATCCTGTTCAAAGTCGATTGATCACTGTTGGAATTTGGTTTTGGAATGGCTGCCAGTTCTTCCTTCTCAAGGGGCTTACATTCCTTATTTACATTTTATTGTACAGTACGTGGCTTCATTAGATCATACACAATGTTAGAATTTTGCACCATCATCATGGGAAATTTACAATGATACAGATCTGCTTTGTCTAAATGCAATGCATATAGTGTAGTTATTCCAGCTGGTCAAATGATCATAAAAAGGACATTTTTCTCTCCTCTTATGTAAACTATGTTTGGAACTTGCAGTAAAATCTAGCTAACATGTATCTGTATGGGCAGTTAGGTTTAAATCATTCAAGAATCTAATGTTGTCTAGTTTGCAGGTATATTGAGTTTTATGATGCGATGTCAGTACCTATGGCGATCGCACTCTCTGGTCAGCCTCTTCTTGGTCAACCAGTGATGGTGAAGCCATCAGAGGCTGAGAAGAATCTAGTTCAGTCAACAACATCTGTTGTCACTGGACCAGGTGGGATGATAGGCCCATATTCTGGTGGAGCTAGAAGGCTGTATGTTGGAAATCTCCATAGCAATATAAAAGAAGATGATCTCCGCCAGGTGAGTACTTTTGTGACTTGATTCTCATGTTGGAGTCTCATTATGTTACATAATCGAGCTTGCTCTTGGTGATAATTTTTTTGAGCACTTTTGTTCACAGTTCTTTTTTTTTTTTTTTTTGGAAGTATTGCTGTTTTTTGCAGTTTGGCTCGCTTGATTATTTGAACCTTTAATATTTGATATGTATACAGGTTTTTGGAGCATTTGGTCCTGTAGAACTGGTTCAGTTGCCTCTTGATGAAACTAATAACTGCAAAGGTTTTGGATTTGTGCAGGTCTGTTTTACTAGAACTTGCATCTTAACCAACTGTGGATATAAAATAAGCATATCTGTCTGTATGGCGGTTCATTATAGCTTCAGTTGGAGATTAGAATTGGCTTTAAAATCCCACCCCATCCCCACCCAAAAAAAAAAAAGTCTATTTGCACCCCCCCCCCCCATCTCTCTCTCTCCCTTTCTCTTTTATTTATTGCAGCATATCACACCAATTCCTTTCCAGTTGTCCTTATCAGATGCTTTATGTGCAAGTTTATTGGATAAATCAAATTCATTGAATCAGTTACTTGCATGCAGTTTGCACGTCTTGAAGATGCTAGAAATTCTCTGAGTTTGAATGGACAATTGGAGATTGCAGGTCGAGTAATTAAGGTAATGGCACTTTATCATATTGTTATTGTACTTCTTTCTCCAAAAGATATGCTTGCGTTGTGTACTCTTTCCAATTTCATTAATTAGGCCGTGTGGTAGTTTGATGCTTATAGTGGCATGAGTGGTGCTTGGTATGTTTGTTCATCTCAGCTGGTCAATTAGTGATGCTTATACTATGTGATAGCGTATTTGCTCAGGTTTTCTTAATATGCACATTGAGTAGCACATAAATGATGTGGTATGTTCACATTAATGGTGCACGTAATTATTTAGATAACTACCAGCACTAATTGATGATACCATTAGTATTGTGACTATTGTCTTAAATTAGTGCAAAAGCCTTTTTGCTTTTGTGATTCAAAATATTTGAATGTTTTGTGGTGATGTGTCAGTTAACTGCTATCATTTTGATTTTAACTGGATGGATCAGAGGGGCACTTAGACTGTTGCTTATTTACCTCATTTATTTATTTATTTAGGTGTCAGCTGTTACAGACCAAGCTGGAATGCAAGATCTTGGAGCAAATGCTGGTGATTTTGATGATGATGAAGGCGGTGGCTTGGTTAGTAATATCGCTTATTTCAGATGGCTTGTGCTTGATAATTCAAAATAACACACCATTCATGAATTATGTTAATGTTTACTGGTTTCGGTGTTTTTTTTCCCTTCTTGTTGCTTTAACTAGAAATTTGTACATTGCCTTGCAAGCCATTGTTGACATCAGCACTACAAAGAATGGGCAGTTTGGAATAGAATGAGATTACTAAAGAGTATCTGTACTGCATAATTTTTTGCTTGACCTAATTGAAGGTACTTGACATGTTTTGATAATCTTAACAGTCATTGAATGCGCGCTCTCGAGCCATGCTCATGCAGAAATTGGACCGTAGTGGAACTGCACCAAGGTTTGTCTTCTCTGAGCACGTTAGTGTATTTTGATTTGTTTTCATTAGTCTTACATTGGCTTTGCTTGCAGTATTGCTGGTCCCTTAGGCACACCTGTTGTCAATAGCGCAGGCGTTTCCTTACCGATGGCACCAATCCTGGGAGCTGCACCGGTGGTTTCTTCTCTTGTTCCTCCCATTGCCTCTATTCCTGGTTTTGCCGGACTTGGTGTTGCAGGGCTTCAAATTCCGACAGCTACTCTTCCTTCTGTAGACACAATTGGTGTTCCAAGCGAATGTTTACTGTTGAAAAATATGTTTGATCCCACAGCTGAGGTTGGTGGTGGATTCCTTTGATAAATATAGATTTTTCTGATTCTTTTTCAAATTTTCTTCTATACCGTTTATTTAACTTCTTGTCTTGGTTTTTGAGCAGTCGGAACCAAACTTTGACTTGGACATTAAAGATGATGTTCAGGATGAGTGTTCGAAATACGGTACTTTGAAGCATATATATGTGGACAAGTAAGATTTATTTGCATTATTTGTATGGCCCTTCCGCTCTATTGTATACATCTAACTCACATTCTTGTCAATAAGCAGGAATACTGCTGGACATGTGTACTTGCGATTTGAAAATACACAAGCTGCTATTAGTGCTCGGCATGTTCTCCATGGAAGGTGGTTTGCTGGAAAGATGATCGAGGCAACGTTCATGGTAATTCATATTTTTGGTGACCACATATGTCATTGATTTTGCTTCGTATTCTGTTTTATGAGAATGTCTGTTTATTCGTGCAGTTGCCCCAGACCTACGAGGCTAAATTCCCGGAAAGCAGATAGGATAAGGTAGCAAATGTAGAAAAAGTAGCCGGTGTGTGTATGCCTTGGCGGTAACCTTTAAATTTTGGTCCAATTTTCGTGCGAGCGTTTTAATGAATTGTTATCGCAAGGGCTGTCCGAAAGAAGAAGGGATGTCATTAGGTAACTTGGAAATGTTTACAGCCAGTGTCAGTTTACAGAATACGGGTTTGTAGAACGATTGACGTTCTCATTTGTTGAATTTTCCAGTTTGCGTTTTTGTTTTGGTCTTGGTTAATGGATGGGGTGCTGTAACTAGATTTGTTCAGTAAATTGCCTCATGGCTGAGGTCCTGTATTTGCTAGTAAAGAAGGATTTCAAATATTCTGTCGTTATGAAAGTTTCACACTTGACAAGCTGAAGAAAATTGGACATCGAAATGTAGTTTTTGGGTCAGAGAAATGGGGCTTGTAGGCTTGTAGCTGAAATGGTGTAACTCTGATTTTTGTTCACCTGACTAAAAGAACAAGGGTTCCCGTTTGACACTAGTTTCTGCCAAAACGTAATTAGAGTCGTGGCGAAAATGTCTGCGGATGAGGACTTTTCTGTTCGGCTACTCGGAAATGGCTGCTAATCCCTCAAATTACTACAAAGTATTTGGTAGCGATTATTTAAGACAACTGTGATTAGTGCTCTAAAATTTTTATTACTTTTCATAAGTGTATTTGTCTTTCTAATTATAAAATGTTTGGAGTGTAAAATGAAATTTTTTGAGTGCCAACAACAATTTTCTTATTTTATTAGGGGTTTTATAGTGCCTCCTGTACAGCTTTTGGAAAAGCTAAAAACACTTTACGACAATCAAAAGAACTACTTCACAACGCACTTTCAAATACATTTTCAGAAATGATAATGTTTTGGTGATCAAAATTTTTAAATCAAATGATGTGATTGTTGATGATTTGATTATTACTTAAACATTGATTAACGTGCTTATTTTCTATTGTTGACGCATCATTTGTTTGTAAATTTAGTTTAAATCATGGAACCGGATCCCCTCTAAACCCAAAGGAATTGAGTCCAATGATCAAAATGATTCGGAACATTGAAATTTGATCCAACGGTTACAATTATTATAACTTTTAGGGGCTCCTTGTTTGTAGCAGTTGGATCAGATTTCAATGGCTCGGATCATTTGATCTCAAGGCAAAGTTCATTTGGGTCCACAGAGGGTCCGGTTCCTAAAATCATTACTTTTTAAAAAATGATTCTAATAAAAGCGCTCCTAATAAATCATTACTTTTAAAAAAATGATCATTTAATCTGATTTTGCCTCCGCCTCCTGATTTTCTCTTTCGTGTGAGAAAGGCAATCAATAATACAAGAAGGGGAAAGTGAAGCCAAACACTACTATTGACGTCAGCCCTTTCGTCAACTCGATCATGCCTATCAAATATAGCCACACATACATCCATCCATCCATCCATCCATCCATCCATCCATCTCATAATTTCATTCTTCTTTTTTTTGCACACATATACATACATACATACATATATATATATACACACACACACATACATCAAAAATAGAGAGTAGAAGTGAAAGCAAAAAGCTGAATGGAAATAGCAGAAGACGTTGTCATTGTGGGAGCTGGACTTTCTGGCCTCGCCACTTCCTTAGGACTTCACAGGTTTCTCTCTCTCTCTCTCTCTCTCTCTCTCTCTCTCGCTCGCACACACAAGACAAATGCATGGTATCCGAAAAACAATTTGGGTATCATATTGGCTTAATTTGCTCCTCTGTGGACTGTTTGCTTGGCTATGATTTATAAGGAAAATTGAAATTTTTGGTGCACAGGCTGGGCATTAGAAGCTTAGTGCTGGAGTCATCTGATAGTTTGAGGACAACAGGGTTTGCACTCACAACATGGACAAACGCCTGGAAAGCCTTGGATGCCCTTGGTATTGGCGATTCACTTCGCCAACAACATGTCACGCTTGATGGGTAATTGTGTTTTCACAACATTCTTTGACATACAGTTTAACATGTTATGTTTTTCGATTATCGATCAAACATATGCTTGTTTAAACGCATTGTTCACTGTGTAACAACGTAACATATCAATCCGTCTAGCAAGAGAACATTGCTCCTTTTAAAGTTCGACTCTTTATAAGCATTGTTTCGTTTGAGTGGCCATGTCCAAAAGTTGATCAACACTTGCCTTTGATAGTCTAGCTAGCTAGCTAGTATTTTTTTACCAATCTTGCTCAGACGGTAGACAATGACTCCTAGTCAGAATTTTTTAGTACTTGCTGTTTTACATCGAGATATATGCATGAAACTGATTGCAGAGTTTCGAACGCAGGAATGTAACATCCTCGAGAATTACAGGGCTTCAAACGTTTCAGATGTCATTTGATGCCAAAGGAAAACAGTAAGTTTACATATGTAGCTGTCTCCTCTGTAACCGTACTTTTCCTTCTGCATTCATTTCAACCCCCAGATGTTGTTCTTTGCTTTGAACCCCAATGGAATATCACGTGTATATTTATTTTATTTGTATTGCTAGTTCCCTACTTGTAACATGCAATTCAAGTATTCCATATGATTGAGATTGTAAATGACACGCAGCGGAGACCATGAAGTTCGTTGCGTGAAAAGGAACTTGTTGTTGGAAGCCCTAGCAAATGAACTCCCAAATGGCACCATCAGGTTCTCGTCCAAGGTGGTTTCCATTGATGAATCAGGCTTATTTAAGCTGGTGCATCTCGCTGATGGCACCGTCCTTAAAGCCAAGGTAGGTAGACTTCTCTCGCCTTTTTATCGCTACTTTTTCCTCTTCGTAAAGACAAACCATGACTAGTTTGCATTGTGCTGACAACCTAACTCTAATTGCATGTGATATCAATGCTTTGATTGAAATGAATATATAGGTCTTGGTAGGGTGTGATGGAGTGAACTCTCTGGTGGCAAAATGGCTTGGCTTCAAGCAGCCTGCCTTTACGGGAAGATCTGCTGTTAGAGGTTATGCCAACTTCAAGAGCAGTCACGGGTTTGATCCTTTGTTTATGCTGTACTTTGGAAGTGGTATTAGATCGGGCGCCATCCCCTGCGATGATAAAAATGTTTATTGGTTCATTACTTGGTCTCCCTCCAGCCAAGGTAATTAACCTTTCACAAAATCTCGAGACTTATTTGCTTCCGTGCTTCCTTTCAATACCTTGAAGGCTCAAAGTTAGAGCGGATTTGTAGGTTTTGCATCGTTTCTACCACATTAATGTAGAGAATGTGCTTCAGAAATTGTTTTCAGCTTTCAATCTCACTACAAAAACTACGAATAAGACAAACGTGACAATGTTTCATACCATGACTTAGCATCTCAGACAACATTCTCGTTGCAATTCAGAAACTGTATCAATGTGTGTCACATTTTTCGCTAATTCTTCATGTCTTGTAGAGAAAGAGCTAGAAGAGAACCCAGGCCAACTGAAGCAATACATGTTAAGCAAGCTCGGAAAGATACCCGATAAAGTAAAGGCTGTAGTAGAAAACACCGAACTGGATGCTTTTGTATCCGTTCCATTGAGATATAGACATCCTTGGGACATTCTATGGGGAAACATCAGCAAAGGCAATGTTTGCGTTGCAGGAGACGCGCTCCACCCCATGACCCCGGACATTGGCCAAGGCGGGTGCGCTGCATTGGAAGACGGTGTTGTGTTGGCAAGGTGTCTCGGTGAGGCCTTGTTGAAGAGCTCACGGCACGAAACAAAAGATAAGGCGGGTGAAGAAGGAAAGGAAGAATATGAGAGGATTGAGACGGGGTTGAAGAAGTATGCCACTGAGAGGAGATGGAGAAGCTTTGATCTGATCAGCACAGCTTTAGTGGTTGGTTTTTTTCAAGAGAGTGATGGGAAAATCATGAACTTTTTGAGGGACAAATATCTGGCTCCAATTCTTGCTGGGTTGCTGTTGAAGAAGTCTGATTTTGATTGTGGGAAGCTCAGCATCTCTTAAAACAATGTAGTTCTTCTGTATATTAATTTTCATTTGACTTCCAAGTAATCTTACTTATATTGGAATTATATTAGTAAAAGACCTTTCTTACCCTACTTGTAATTTTGTCACTACTATGAAAAAGAGTTTTAATCATATTATATCACAATTATATTAGAGATTTGTGACTAAGTTTAGTTTAATTTTTCGTTTTCAACTTCAACCGCAAAGAAAATTCGAACTTGAGACTTTTTCAACATTAAGAAGAGGAATACCGCCGGACTGAGTTTAAACCGAGAATATTAATTATCCTAGTGCTCAACTGCTAATAACATAAAGCATTTTGTGGAATTATTGCAGTTTGATTGCCACCTATCTCCTCCAAATTGTGGCTTATGGCTTCCACCAAAGAAAAGTAATCCCAATATCCCATTATGACAAAATTATCCTTCATAGTTGCCCTATAAACCTTTTCCACAATCATATTTTTCATTTATCATAGTCAATTTTGATAACAAGCTTAAATTCAAGAAGCGTAGACATATTCAATATGTATATGAACTCGGAATTTCGAGGGCAAAACAGCAAGATGGAGTTTTCTTAAGGGAGTTTTAACGAAAAGCCCGAGGTACGGTTCATTTTAATGAAAAACCACATTTTTACACTAAAAAGTCAAACCTGATACTATTCACTTTATCCTTTATTTTGTCCTTACCGTTAAAACTCAAAGTTTTAAAACCATTTTCATTAGTTTCTTTTTTCTTAATCATTATCTACAAGCCCTTTTCACAAAATCTAAAAGGGTAGTAAGGTTGAAAGTTCGTTGTTGTCAGTGTCACTTGTCCTTAGTGTTCATCCCAATCGTAATCCCATTCGTCATCATCCCACAATGACATATCCAATTGCCGCCGCAAATTATGGAAAAATTCTTCCATGCTACATAAATTTTAGCATTAAAATGATGCGTAAATAAACTTCCCAAAGCATTTCGTCACTTACTATGCCATTCCTCGTGGCTGGATGCCATGGTATCTACTGTAAACCTTTTCTCCTTTGAACCTGATACTATTCTGATACTATTTACTTAAGGGATGTATGAAAGTGTTCCAAAATTATGATTTTATGTATTATTCTGAAATGAAAAAAACTTTATGAATTAAATGTTGAAAACTAAAAAAGTTGAGGTAATAACTGAGATTCATCCCACAAAATAATTTAAGATTTCTTTATTTTCTATCTTGTTCTCTTCGAAAACACACAGATGTTTGCGAAAGTAGAGTTTCAGACACCATCAATCTCTCTACTTCCCCTTGGAATCGTCAAATCCCACCTTCCGTTGATCTTGTACTGTAATCCAACTTATTGAATAACCATCCAACAGAGCAACTCCGAAACGGCGTCAATAATATCATCACTCATGGAAGTAGTAGAAGAAAGTGTTGTAATTGTTGGAGCTGGAATTGCTGGTCTTTCTGCAGCCTTGGGGCTTCACAGGTTCTCTCTCTCTCTCTTCAAGTTTTCAGATTGATCTGGATAATAATATGTTTTAATTACTACTATGTACCAAAACTTGTTAATATGATTAATTGCAAATATGTTCACTCAGACTGCAAGCAATAAGCAAAATTAATTTTGTTTTTGCTGCAGGCTGGGGATTCGGAGCTTAGTTTTAGAATCGTCGGATAGTTTGAGGACGACCGGGTTTACTTTAACAACATGGACAAATGCATGGAAGGCCTTGGATGCCCTTGGCACTGGTGATACTCTTCGCCAACAACATGGGGCACTTCGTGGGTAATTATATTCCGACCCTACCTCATCTCTTTCTTATAACTACTTGTTGTGGACAGTTTTGATATGTTATGTTATCCAATGGTCAATCAATCTAAACCCTCATGAACGCCTGTTTTGGTGCGTGCCTTGACACCTTGAGATCACACATACATATACAACAGAACGCAGTCTCTGCCTCCGGCCTTATATTCGATCCATCTCCTTTTGAACTATTTTGTTCATGTGCGAATTAATTTCGATATATAGTATCAAAAATGAATAAGTGACATAAATTATATACCCTTTTGTTTGATGAATAAGTAAAATTATTTCAGCAGGCAGTGTAGAAATGATTCCGTGTGATGCTTTTTTTGGCACGGAACTGAACGGTGCTGTGAATGCAGGAATGTGACTTCCTCAACAATTTCTGGGCTTCCTGTGTTTGAGATGTCATTTAAGGCCAAGGGAAAGAAGTAAGTTTTCCAAATATATACTTAATCCCCTCAATAGCTTACATTCCTCCAGTTGCTGCATCTCCTTTTTCGCATGCTTTTCAGCCCCCCAACATCGTTCTCCAGCTTCTTGATGCAAGCATGCTCAGATATAATTGAGATTTTACCATGATGTGCAGCGGAGATCATGAAGTTCGTCGCGTGAAAAGGAGATTGCTTTTGGAAGCCCTTGCAGATGAACTCCCTAGTGGCACCATTAGGTTTTCATCCAAGGTGGTTTCCATTGACGAATCAGGCTACTTGAAGCTGGTGCATCTTGCTGATGGAACCATCCTCAAGGCCAAGGTATTGTTGAGAGCATATCCCACATAGGGAATGTAGAGCCTTGCCTTACTGTGTTTCCTCTTCATCGCTATCAATTAGTTTTAGGTTCCACGCTCTAGTTTTTTGAACTCTATGTATAGGTATCTTTTGATCTAACTGCTTATACATCAATGCCGTGATTGAATAGGTCTTAGTTGGGTGTGATGGAGTGAACTCCGTGGTTGCTAAATGGCTAGGGTTCAAGCAGCCGGCGTTTACAGGGAGATCTGCCATCCGAGGCCTTGCCAACTTCAAGAGCAGCCATGGTTTTGATCCCATATTTATGAAGTTCTTTGGAAATGGTATTAGATATGGTGTAATCCCTTGTGATGATAAAACTGTTCATTGGTACTACACTTGGGCTCCTACCAGCCAAGGTAAGCATCTCACACCAATTTTCAGACTTTTTTGCTTACTTCCTATTATTTAAGCCAAAAGTTTTGGCTCTCAATCATCCTTGAAAGTAAGTATTTTTGTTCTCAATTCAAACTGTATTTTCTGCTACTATGTAGAGCGAATGCGTTCCCTTTCTGCACCCGAGTTCAAATTTTCTCCCCGTTGTTTAGACTATTTTAAAGAATAATATCACTTGTTAAGAAAAGATGTCAAATGTGTGTCACTTTTATTTATTTATTTTTCATGTCTTGTAGAGAGAACTAGAAAAAATGTCAAATGTGTGTCACATTCTCGTTGCAATTCAGAAACTATCAATGTGTGTGTCACGTTTTTTTTGCTAATTCTTCATGTCTTGTAGAGAAAGAGCTAGAAGAGAACCCAGGTCAACTGAAGCAATACATGTTAAGCAAGCTCGGAAAGATACCCGATAAAGTAAAGGCTGTAGTAGAAAACACCGAACTGGATGCTTTTGTATCCTCTCCATTGAGATATAGACATCCTTGGGAGATTCTATGGGGAAACATCAGCAAAGGCAATGTTTGCGTTGCAGGAGACGCGCTCCACCCCATGACCCCGGACATTGGCCAAGGCGGGTGCGCTGCATTGGAAGACGGTGTTGTGTTGGCAAGGTGTCTCGGTGAGGCCTTGTTGAAGAGCTCACGGCACGAAACAAAAGATAAGGCGGGTGAAGAAGGAAAGGAAGAATATGAGAGGATTGAGACGGGGTTGAAGAAGTATGCTACTGAGAGGAGATGGAGAAGCTTTGATCTGATCAGCACAGCTTTAGTGGTTGGTTTTTTTCAAGAGAGTGATGGGAAAATCATGAACTTTTTGAGGGACAAATATCTGGCTCCAATTCTTGCTGGGTTGCTGTTGAAGAAGTCTGATTTTGATTGTGGGAAGCTCAGCATCTCTTAAAACAATGCAGTTCTTCTGTATATTAATTTTCATTTGACTTCCAAGTAATCTTGCTTATATTGCAATTATATTAGTAAAAGACCTTTCTTACCCTACTTGTAATTTTGTCACTAGTATGAAAAAGAGTTTTAATCATATTATATCACAATTATATTAGACATTTGTGACTAAGTTTAGTTTAATTTTTCGTTTTCAACTTCAACCGCAAAGAAAATTCGAACTTGAGACTTTTTCAACATTAAGAAGAGGAATACCGCCAGACTGAGTTTAAACCGAGAATATTAATTATCCTAGTGCTCAACTGCTAATAACATAAAGCATTTTGTGGAATTATTGCAATTTGATTGCCGCCTATCTCCTCCAAATTGTAATGCCACTATGGCTTATGGCTTCCACCAAAGAAAAGTAAGAGTAAATTGTAGCAATGGTCCCTCAACTTTAATCAAATTGAAGCAATGGTCTCTCAACTAAAAATTCATTACCATTGGTCCATCAACTTATCAAAATGTGTAGCTATAAGTTTTTTCATCAATTTCGTCAAAATAATAACCATTTATATAATTAGGGTCTCTCAACTCATCAAAGTGTGTAATTATGGTCATTTTTGTTAACTACGTCAAATTTTTTGTCAAAACGAGTTATGTTGGAAGGACCATTGCTACAATTGGGTTAAAGTTAAGGGATCATTTCTCCAATTGAATTAAAGTTGAGGGACCAATGATAATGGATTTTTAGTTGAGGGACCATTGCTCCAATTGAGTTAAAGTTAAGGGATCATAGCTACAATTTATTCGAAAAGTAATCCCAATATCCCATTATGACAAAATTATCCTTCATAGTTGCCCTATAAACCTTTTCCACAATCATATTTTTAGTCAATTTTGATAACAAGCTTAAATTCAAGAAGCGTAGATATATTCAGTATGTACATGTCGGAATTTCGAGGGCAAAACAGCAAGATGGAGTTTTCTTAATCATTATCTACAAGCCCCTTGCACAAAATCTAAAAGGGCAATAAGGTTGAAAGTTGGTTGTTGTTAGTGTCACTTGTCCTTAGTATGTCATCCCAATCGTAATCCCATTCGTCATCATCCCACAATGACATGTCCAATTGCCGCCATAAATTACGGGAAAATTATTCCATGCTACATAAATTTTAGCGTTAAAATGTTGCGTAAATCAACTCCCCAAAGCATTTCGTCGCTTACTACGCCATTCCTCGTCTTTGGGTGCCTAGGTATCTACCGTAAATCTTTTCTTGTTTGAACCCCGCCCTTAACTTTATTTAAGGCTATGCCATCCCCAGTAGAGAATTCCACAACATGCACATTAGGAATTCTAATATTAAATTTTATGAATATTGGATGATTTGGATTGGATTTGATTATTATTTTCAGAGGAATGTTAGGCAAATCAATTTTTAGACCAAATTTGAAAATCATGATCACCACATGAAATAAATACATTAATCGACACTTAGGTCATAATTCAATCTTGAATAATCATGTCATATGGTTTACACAATTTGATCTAAATAGTTAGTCTTCTTAAAGCATCTCCAAATAAGATGTCAAAACTGTCACATAGATACAACAGTAAAAATGACAACAAACTTTTTTCAATCGAAACTTCAGTTTCCTACGTGGCGCTGAGTTATTTAAAGGCAAGGCCATCAAGTGTCGAATTCATTTAATAATTTTTTTAATAATTGTGAAGCAATATATAATAAATGTAATTTGTATTCCAAGAATTTGATTGGCTATCTCAATAATTAGACCCCACAAAAGGATAAAAAAAATTATAGAATGACATACTATTTAATATATCGAGTTTAGCAAAAAATTATACAAAATGTCAAACTGCCATATAGGCCATCAAATTTCATTTTGATGTTTTAAATTTGACATCTTATTTGGAGATGCTCTTAGCATTACGCTTATTTTGATTGTATCTCGTGAATCCATATCATTCAATACTCATAGTAATTAATGTTACGTTGCATGAAAGTGGAATCCTAAATTATGACATTGAACCCTAAAACTCAACTCTAATCTCACTTTGCATCTAAATCTCAAAATGTCTCGCTTAACCCCCTAAATGTCAATTTTGCGTCTCATTGTTCCTCATTCTTACGTAAAAAAAAAAAAATCACGTTAAACTATCTGATATGGCAAAGCGGAGCATCTGTGTTAGCCTTGTCACTTCCACGTACACAAAGTTAATTAAAAATAGGGTTAATCTCAGTTTATTACCCTGAAGTTTCTTGACTTTCAACATTTAATACATGAAGTTTTTTTCATCCCAGAGTGGTACATAAAGTCATAGTTTTGAGAAACTTTCATACATATGTTAAGTTTGCTGTTAAACTAGCCGTTAACTAGTGACGTGGCGCTCACGTGGACAATGACTAGGCATCACGTGTCATAGGGGCCCACATAAATATTAAAAAATAAAAAAATAAAAAAAGTTTCTGGGTTGTCCCATACCTCAACCCCTAACCCCCTCCCTCATTTCTCTCATCTGCACACCCTCTTTGCACACTCACCCTCAATTCCCTCTCCTAAACCCTCAACATCATTAATCTCTATTTTCTCTCTCAAACCCTCCTTTTTCTCCTCCATTTCACAACCTCATTCACTCCCTCAGACAACTACCTCATCAACTGCAGTTCACCCTTCAACTCCTCCATCTTCAACCGGGCCTTTTTGGCAGACCCATACAGATCCATGCCGGGCTCCATTTCGATCGCTGACCAAAATCTATCTCCCAATTAGACCCACCTCTACCGCACGGCCAAAACCCAACATCCCTTCCCTTTTCTCCCGCTTCGACGCCGTCACTAAGCTTGCCTTTAAATGTGACCATAGATCTGCGATCGTTGGCAATGAGGAAATGTGGGTCCGGCTGATTGGACACTCACGACGGTGATTTGACGAGGTGAAGGCTCAATTGCGATGACATTTTTCTGCGATTTGCGCTCGATGAACACTTGGGCTGCGACGTTCTGGGGCTGAAGATGGAAGACAAGGTAGAAGTGGGGTGGGATTGGAGAAGGGGGTGAGAATCTGCTTGTGGAGACAGAGATGGATGACTACGATTGGCTACACACCAACCCCATCCCATGCCGCTGAAGCTCTGCCTGAAAATTGGGTTATGTAAATTTTTAGGGTTTGAAAAAAAAAAGCAAGAAAAAGGGACAAAATAGAAGGAGAAAAAGAAGAATGAAAGAAAGAAAATATGGGAGATGGAATTAAGGGTTTAGGAGAGGGAATTGAGGGTAGGTGTGCAGAGGAGAGAAGGGAGGGAGGGGGTTGAGGGTTAAGGTAGAGGACAACCCATAAACCTTTTTTTAATTTTTAAAATTTTTTTTTAAATTTTTTAATATTTATGTGGGCCCCTAGACATGTGGCTCTTAGCCACTGTCCACGTAAGCGCCACGTCATCAGTTAATGACTGATTTAACATCAAACTTAATAGATGTATGAAAGTGTTTCAAAATTATGACTTTATGTACCACTCTGAGATGAAAAACACTTCATGTATTAAATGTTGAAAACCAAGAAACTTCAGGATAGTAAACTGAGATTAATCCTACAAAATAATTTAAGATTTCTTTATTTTCTATCTGGTTCTCTTAAAAAACACACAGATGTTTGCAAAAGTAGAGTTTCAGACACCATCAATCTCTCTACTTTCCTTTGGAATCGTCAAATCCCACCTTCCGTTGATCTTGTACTGTAATCCAACTTATTGAATAACCATCCAACATAGCGAGAGCTAGAAGAAAGCCCAGCTCAACTGAAGCAATATATTCTAAGCAACCTTGGAAAGGCACATGAGAAAGTAAGAGAAGTAATAGAAAGCATTAACTTGGATGCTTTTATATCATCTCCACTGAGATATAGACATCCTTGGGAGATTTTTTGAGGAAACATTAGCAAAGGCAATGTTTGTGTTTCCGGGGACGTTCTCCACCTTATGACACCAGACATAGGCCAAGGCGGTTGCGCTGCGTTAGAAGACGGCGTTGTGTTAGCAAGGTGTCTTGGAGAGGCCTTGTTGAAACACTCAAGGCGAGAAATAAAAGATGGAGGTGAAGGAGTGGAGGAATATTATAAGGATGTGTTTGTTGCACCGGGCTATCTTGGACTGGACTAACTTCAAGGACTAAGCTGGATTAACTTATTAAAACGTTTGGTGCAGTGTCGGACTAAGAAGTATGATAGAAAATTTTCAACATGCAATTCACAAATTTGACATCAAATTAGCACAAACGACTCAATTTGGGTCCAAACAAGAACTCTTTCTTCTTCTTCTTCGCTGGAAATTACAAGCAGGAACTTTTTCTTCTTCCTCGTTGGAAATTACAAGCAGCAACAACCAATTGCAATTTTCTTCCCACAATCCCAAACAAATTTCCTACATAATCTGCTTCTTCTTGTGAGAAAATCGCAATTTTCTCTCTAATCTAATCCCCAAATTCAAGTTCACTCTTGATGCTTGACCAAAAAATTTTAAAACTTGACAAGAAATGCATATCCAAAATTTCTATTTTCCTAATGAAAATTTGGGATAAATTGCGAATTAGATTTAAGAAATTGAAAATTGGAGATAGAGATGGATGAACCCAGCCGTCGAAAATCAAGGTCGAGGTCGATGCCATCGAAAATTGGAGACAGAGATGGATGAACCTAGTCGTAAAAAATCGAGGTCGAGGTCGATGCCGTAAAAAATTTGAGACAGAGATAGATGAACCTATCCGTAAAATTTTTTCTATCTTCTAAGTTCTAGCTTTCATTGAAGCCCATGCCGTCGAAAATCAAGGTTGATGAACCCAAGGCAGCAAAGCAGACAAAGGTGAGAAAGGATGTAGCAAGAGTGGACGAAGGCAAGAGAGGATGATGGAAGGTCTTAGCTAGTCCCGTGGGTTTCGGGGTCTCTCGCTAAGACCGGCTAGTGAAGCCGTTTGTGAAAGTGGGTCCCACCTAGTGCCATTAGGGTGCGTTTGTTGCGCCGGACTGTCTCGGACTGGACTAGCTGCCGGGACTAAGCTGGACTGGCTTAGACTGGACTAAGCTGGACTAACTTAGTGAAGCGTTTGGTGCAGTCTCGGACTAAGAAGCAGGATAAGAAAAACAGTACTGTTCACCAGATTTGTGTTTGCTTAGACTAGGACTACAAATTTTTGTCATTGTGTAATAGAGTAATGCTACAAATCTCATGATATGGGTTAATTGGAGCATATTTTTGCCATGTATATTATGAATCTTAAAAAAAATTGACAATTGTTTTGTTTCTATTACCTGCTAATAGAATTGGGTTTAATTTGCAAATGTAGCTTGATTTAAACTCTATCACCCAACAGGAGAAAAATAATAGTGGCCAATACATGCAACTTCAACAAATACAAGTACATAAGATCTCCATAATTTAGAAAATCCTAGTTAACATTAGTTAACATTAGCCAAAATAGATCTCCATAATTTACAAAATGGCTAGTTAACATAAGCCAAAATACTAGTGCAAAGCTAAGTTATAAGTCATAACATAAGACTGTATGATTAATAAAATACATCCATGTTAACGTTAATAAAATACATCCATGTTAACATTAGCCAAAATCCTCATCCGCTTGCGTTGTCTCTTAAAAGTCTTTGGACGAACACTTTCTTGAGTTCCGGTTTGATTGCCCTGAACACTCCCACATTTTTTGGTTTATCCAAAATAAGAGACAATGCATCAATTTGATCCATAGGAGAGAGACCCATTGCTTCAAGTTCATTAGCTATGTCAGTATGATCTGCAGTACCTTGAACTAAAGCTTCAGTTACCATTTGCATCATCTTCCCACTTTCAACATAAAAATCTTTCAGTCCACTGATAATTGCCTCGGTTCCATCACTTGAACTTCCCACAGCTCTTTTCCTCTTTCTTTGGCTATTTTCAGATGGGGTGCTTTGTTGGCTTTGTTGGTTCATTGAAGAAACAAAATTATCACCTCCAATATCACTTTCACCAACATGATCATGACTTTGTTCCTCCACCATTTGAGCAGGGGTTTCGGCTACATTACCCGTAGCCCGATCTTTTCCAAATATATATGCAAATCTATCAAACAGTGGAAAAGGTTTGCTTCTCCATCCATCGGCTTCTTTATTTCTCTAAGATTATATCAACATAGCAAAACTAAAATTTAGCATGCGTAACAAATATAGGAGCAAGAATATAACTAATGCATAAATAAAATAGGATATGAACCTGCACATAAGTTTGCCATGCGTCATCACTGTCAACTTCAACGCACTTTTTGACATCATTCCATGCAAATCCACTTGTGTTTATCATGTCAACGACCATACTATATGTTTTTTTCCATTTCTTCAACTTGGACTCAATATGTGGATTTGCCTTTATATTTGAATGAGGACATAAAACATTGACAGCTTTTGCTATTTCAACCAAAGTACCTTGTTTGAAAGCACCGGTGTCACACCGTTGCTTCCGAGCAACAAAATCCTCAAGAACTCCTAGTAATACTTCTTCCTCAAATGCTTCCCATTTACGCCTTCTTCCTTTTGGCTCTTGAGTAGCATTCAAAATATTTTCGTTATCCATACCTAAACAAAAAATATTTTAATGAAGGAAAATACCATACAAATAATCAATTTGCATAATATCCAATCAACTTGCATAATATCCAATCAACTTGCATAATATCCAATTAATTTGCATACCATCCAATCATTGTGCTAATATCTAACAAATGCATGATAAAAAGGAATACTAAAATAAAATGTTATCATTAAAACATATAGCTAGTTCGGTTGCTGGTTCCTAATTGCTCTCCACTCATTATACATTTCCTCAGCCATATCATTCCTCATTGCAGTCCACTGGTCCGATGATTGAACACTACCAACATATTCACCTTCTTCTGTATTTTGTCCATCTTCTATTATTGGCAAATTCTCCATTGGATCTACTGACATCTCTTGCCTAATAAGATTGTGTAGTAGGCAACAAGCGGTAATTATTCGACCTTGTGTCCTTATCGGATAGAAAGATGGACTCCTTAGTATCGACCACCTTCCTTTTAGCAAGCCAAAACAGCGTTCAATTACATTCCTTGCCTTAGAATGCTTCATGTTAAAATATTCTTCCTTATTAGAAGGTGTTCGTCCCTCCCATTCAGATAAATGATAAGGTATTCCTCTATAGGGTGCAAGGAATCCTTCACCATTTGTATAACCACCATCTACAAGGTAATAACAACCTAATGAAAAAAAAAAACAAACCTTATTAGTGTTTTGTAGTTGACAAACAGAACTAAACCTAACTTAGAAAGTTGAGACTAAGTAATAGTCTTACCCGCTGGTACCTTAAAACCATTAGGCCTACTAATTGCATCATGTAGCACTCTAGAGTCTGATGCGGAACCCTCCCACCCCGGAAACACATATATGAACTGCATATCTCCTGAACACACACCTAACACATTAGTTGCGACTCGACCCTTTCTTGTTCGGTATCTTGGTTTGTCAATTTCAGGTACATGCACATCAATGTGTGTTCCATCCAATGCTCCCAAGCAATTCTTAAAAATAAAAAATAAAAAACTTTTTGTTAATTTATACAAAGGGAATGAAGAGTTAAAGCTTAAGGAAAATGAAAAATATTTCTCATCATACCTTAAAACATCGCCACCTAGCATCTGTAGAATCAATAGGCACAGGCTGTGGGACTTTTAGTAGGAAACCTTGTAATCGCAAAATTCCTTGCAATACGCTATTGAAATACCTACTTATAGTCTCTCCCGACCTATAAAATCTACCGCCAACACTACGATTCTTAGTATGATGTGCTAATATTTGTAAAGTCATACACACCTGTTCCTCTACAGACACCAAACCATCAGTTTTTACCCTCCCATCTTGACGAAGTAAGTCGCATAATATGCCAAAAGTCCTTCTATCCATTCTCAATTCGTTAACACATTCAGTATCAGTATTCCCTATTATACCATTCAGATAACACAAACTAATCTCTCGTCTAATAAGTGAACGGTTAGTCAATGTGGGTCGTTCAACATGTCTCTGTTTGCCACGTAGCATCATCACCACAAGAATCGTACAAATACAAATTGTTTCCAAATAAGACATCTCTAACAATAAGATCAATAAAAGCTTCCTTCGATCCATATCTATCCAAACAAAAAAAAAAACAAAAAACAAATTAACTAAATCATTAACCCGAGGCAACAAATATACATATGGCGTTGAAAAAAAAAAGTTTTCATTAACCCGAAGCATCATATTCAAAATGTTCTACTCTTATACATCTATAAACATGTGTCTAAGAACACTAGTATGAGGATTGCTATCATTGCTAGGCATTGCATGTGAAAAGGGAAATTAAAGGACACCTGTAATGCAGTAGCCTTAGCCTTAGCCTTCCGTTTATGCTCATCTTCTCTGCAACCAACAACCACAACAAATTGCAATTCAGCATCAACCCCACACAATACAAAACATTCACATTGTATACACAGTACATACATACACACTGCAAACACAGTACATACATACACTGCATACACTACACACACACTGCATACATACACACTGCAAACACAGTACATACATACACACACTACATACACTGCATACACTACACACACACTACATACACTACACACACACACTGCATACACTACACACACACCCTGCAAGTACACACACAGTGCATACATACATACACACACTGCATACACCCTGCATACATACACACTGCATACACAGTACACAAACACACACACTGTATACACATTGCACACACAGTACACAAACACACACACACTACATACACTACACTTACACACACACTGCATACACTACACACACACCCTGCATACACACTGCACACACACACACTCACACTCACACACTGCACACACACACACACACTACATACACTACACTTACACACACACTGCATACACTACACACACACCCTGCATACACACTGCACACACACACACAAACTGCATACACACTCACACACACACTGCACACACACACACACACTGCATACACACACACACACTGCACACACACTCACACTCACACTCACACACTGAACACAGTCACACACACACACACACTGGACACACACATACACACACTGCATACACACACAAATTGCACACACACACAAACTGCACATACACACACTGCATACACACACAAACTGCACACACACACAAACTGCACACACACACACACTACATACACACACACACTGCACACACACTCACACTCACACACACTCACACTCACACACTGAACACAGTGACACACACACACACACGGGGACAGAGTGCAACACACTCTTACCCTCACACACACACTCTGTTTTTATACTCACACACACACATTGCATACATACTTGCATACACACACACTGCACACACACACACACTGCACACACACACACACACTGCATACATACTGCATACATACACACACACACACACTGCGCACACACACACACACTGCACACTGCATAGACACACACACACTGCACACACTGCATAGACACACACACACTGCATACACACTCACACACACACTGCACACACACACACAAACTGCATACACACTCACACACACACTGCACACACACACACACACTGCACACACACACACACTGCACACACACACACACACACTGCATACATACTGCATACATACACACACACACACTGCGCGCACACACACACACTGCACACACTGCATAGACACACACACACTGCATACACACTCACACACACACTGCACACACACACACAAACTGCATACACACTCACACACACACTGCACACACACACATACACACACACTGCATACACACACACACTGCACACACACTCACACTCACACACACTCACACTCACACTTACACTCACACTCACACACAAACACACACACACACACACTGCACACTTACACTCACACTCACACTCACACTCACACTCACACTCACACTTACACACACACTGCATACATACTGCATACATACACACACACACTGCATACATACTACATACATACACACACACACACAAACTGCACACACACACACACTGCATACACACACACACACTGCACACACACTCACACTCACACACTGAACACAGTCACACACACACACACACTGGACACACACATACACACACACACAAACTGCACACACACACTGCATACACACACAAATTGCACACACACACAAACTGCACACACACACACTGCATACACACACAAACTGCACACACACACAAACTGCACACACACACACACACACTACATACACACACACACTGCACACACACTCACACTCACACACACTCACACTCACACACTGAACACAGTGACACACACACACACACGGGGACAGAGTGCAACACACTCTTACCCTCACACACACACTCTGTTTTTATACTCACACACACACACTGCATACATACTTGCATACACACACACTGCACACACACACACACACTGCATACATACTGCATACATACACACACACACACACACTGCGCCCACACACACACACTGCACACACTACATAGACACACACACACTGCACATACTGCATAGACACACACACACTGCATACACACTCACACACACACTGCACACACACACACACAAACTGCATACACACTCACACACACACTGCACACACACACACACTGCATACACACACACACTGCACACACACTCACACTCACACACACTCACACTCACACTTACACGCACACTCACACTTACACTCACACTCACACACAAACACACACACACACACACAAACACTTACACTCACACTCACACTCACACACACATTTTACACACACAACTCACACACACATTTTACACACACAACTCACACACATACACACAAAAACAGATTACACACACACACACGGACATATTACACACACATTTTACACACATAACTCACACACACACACTGCAAATAACACAGGTTACACACACACACACGAATAGATTACACACACATTTTACACACACAACTCACACACACACAGATATTACACAGGTTACACAGATTACATACACACACACACACAAACACACACACAGAGAGCACACACCTGAGACTAATCTCAATTTCATCTTATGAAAACCCCAAATTCTAATCTCAATTTCACCTAAATAACAAAACCCTAATTTGTTCAATTGCAAATCCACTTGTATATTATGAATTTCTCAAACCCAAAACAACAAAATCAAATAAACCTCAGTTAATATCACAAACAAATCCACACAAATCGACGAAAAAAAATCGAAGATTCGAAGCTTACCGACTAGAGGCAGATGACAGCGACCAGATGCAAGGACGACGATGAGCGTGAGGACGATGTGGGAGCACGGCAAGGACGACGACGAGGGCAGACGCAGAGATGAGGACGATGTGGGATGTGAGATGTGGGAAGACGCGGTTTCTCTGGCTTACGAGTCCGCCCGAATTTGGGATCCCTCGTGAAGAACGGCTAAGCCCCCCCTTAGTCCTAGCGAATCCCACCTAAGCTCATTAAAGCTAATCCCGGTACCCACCAAACACTGGACTATAGTCTAGTCCAGTCCAATCCCAGCGAATCCTGTCAAACAAACGTGCCCTTAGTGTTAGTCTCGCAAGCCACCAAACACAAGACTACATTAATACTTAATCCAATCCAATCCAATCCAGTAAAGGCTAAGAAGGGCAAACAAACACCCCCTAAGAGGATTGAGATGGGTTTGAAAAAGTATGCCAATGAAAGGAGATGGAGAGGGTTTGATCTTATTGTCACAAGTTATGTGGTTGGTTTTATGCAGGGGAGTGGAGGAAAAATTATGACATTGTTGAACAAATTTCTAGCTCCAACCCTCACTTTATTGCTTTTGAAGAAGGCTAATTTTGATTGTGGGAAACTCATCATATCTTAATGTGAGACACTATTCTAGTACTGTTACCAACAGTTCAATTGAGTTCAAAAGCAGCCATAACCAACATTTCAAATTAAATGGCTTTTTATTTTTGCAATCTTTTGATCTAACGGTTCATATATGTTTTTTTTAATCGAACGATTGAAATTTAAATACCAAGGTCAAAAGAATAAATAAATATTTTAAAACATGTCCACTTAAAAATTATTCCAAACTCTATATATACTCATTTATTTGTTCATTTGTGTTATGATTTGTTCCATTTTGAAAATTTTGTTAGAATTTAATTTTTTTAGGTTAAAAAATTTGTAAAATTAAATTAAAATCACATAATTTAAAGTTACAAAAAAAAAAAAAATTTGTCGAAAAAAAAAATCAGGATTAAACCCATTCCACTACACATTAATACATTTTATGCCTTAAAATTTAGGTCTCGAGGGTTGTGTGACTTTCACTTTTCACCAACGTAAATTTTATCTTTTAGAGCATTTTCAAAGGAGATGTCAAAATCCTAGATGGAATGCCACTGTGCATAGCTGACATCAAAAGTCTATTCAATCAAAGTGTTATTTGTTGACTGGATTTGAATGTTTTGTGATTAGGAGTCAAATTTGACATCAATGTCAAATTTATTTTTAATTCATTCTAATGGTGTGTCCCTTATTCTAGTAACATTTCAACTAATAAAAATTTTGTTTCAACATTTTTTTATTAATTGTAACCATTTAAAATTCTATTTAAATAATAAAATAATATTTGACAATTTAGTTGGAGAAGTTCAAAATTTGACATTCGACTTTAGATTGCCACATCAACCATTAATTATAATTTGACACTTATAATTCAACATTTTCTTTGAAGATGATCTTAGTGGGTCTAAATATTTGAATTTGGGTATAAGGGTTTGAGTTGGTTCAAGTATTGGTCGGGAGAAATCGCAGGGCCTGCTTCAACTATATTAAAGAGAGGCTATGAAAAAAACTTCAAGTATTGGTCAGGAGAAATCGCGGGGCCTGCTTTAACAATATTAAAGAGAGGCTATGAAAAAAATTTCAGGGCTGGAAAGGCAAAACACTTAGTGCCATAGGGAAAGAGTTACTAGTGAAGGTTGTGGCTAAAACCATTCCATTGTATACCATGCATTGCTTCCTACTTCCAAAGTACTTTTGTGATGAGTTAAACCAATTAGTGGCCTTTTATTGGTGGAATGAATCGGATAATGAGAGGAAAATTCATTGGATGACTTGGAATAAGCTTTGCCTCCCAAAATCTGAGGGTGGATTCTCGCATTTTCTATACCTTTAATCCAACCCTTCTTGCAAAACAAGAGTGGCAAATCATTTTTGAATCTTCATCCTTAGTTGCACGAAGTCTAAAGGCTAAGTATTTTGCCTGATTCTTCTTTCATGGATGATGTGGTTTGGCCTAATGCATCTTTTGTGTGGAGAAGCATATGTGCTGCTAGAGAGGTAATTAAACGGAGATCTAGGTGGTAGATTGGTGATGGAAGTACTGTCAAAGTGTGGGGAGATCACTGGATTCCTCAACCCTTAACCTTTCAATCTTTCTCTACTAAGCATGCATACTCTACCATCTCTGTTGTTCGAGATATGATCATTGATGATGCCAAATGGAATGTGAACTTACTCAACTTTATACTGCCTTTTGAAGAGGTTGGTCTTATTCGAACTCTTCCGCTGAGTATGTGGTCAATGGATGACAAGCTGATTTGGCATTATGATAAAAAAGACAAATTCACTATTAAAAGTGCCTATCATGTGGCTCGGTAATGGATTTTCCTTCCATCTCTATCTTCATCGTCTTCATCCCTTTACATCCATTTTTCTACTTTGTGGGATAGATTATGGCAAGCTAGTGTTCTTCCCAAAGTTAAGATGGCGACATGGAAATTATCTCAAATATTGTCCCTACGGTTGGAAACCTCAGTCTTGGGAGAGTCCTCATTGATCTGTTATGTGTGCTCTATGAATCGGCCACAGAATCGACGCATCACCTTATGCTTGAGTGCCCACTCACAGTTAGTATCTGGCGAGCCTCACCCTTAGCGTTCCACCTTTCTCACTGGAATAGATGCTCCTTGAAGGAATAAGCTCTACTTATAGCGTAAAATCTAGTGAAGTTGGACTTCAATTGTATCCTTATGTTATTTTAGGCGATTTAAACGTCCAAGAATGCTAAAATTTGGGGTGAGGTTCCTAATCCGAATCCTATGGTGGTCACGGGTCGTGTTGTGGATTGGTGGTAGGATTTCTTGCGTGTGACTTGCTCTCATTCTCAACCAGTTAGCCATGGTGTCCCTCCTTGATGGTATTGTCCTCCAACTGGTAGACTGAAACTTAATGTAGATGAGGTCTGGGATAAGGAACAGTGCTTAGGTGGAGTGGGGATCATAATCAGAAATGCTGAAGGAAACTTTGTGGGTGCGGCTAACCGTGTTTTCTTGGAAGTGTTTTCCCCTGTCTAGGTGGAAGCATTTGTCATGCAAGTTGGTCTTGAATTGGTGGTTGAACATGGTTTAATTAAGATTAATATTGAGAGTGATGCGCTTCAGATCGTTTCAGCAATTTTGGAGTCTTCGATGAACTTGTTTCCCATGGAACCCATCATCGAAGATACCAAATTCTTGCTGTCTTCGGTCGTTGAAGCTTTGGTTGCCCATATCTGCTGTTAAGCAAACTTGTTAGCCCATTGTTTGGCCCGTTTTGCCCTCCATCTAGGATGACTGTACTTGGTTAGATAAACCTCCTTTTATAATTTTATTTTATTTTATTTATAACTCAACCTCCTTTTATAATTAGTGATCTTCTTGTGTAGAATGTTTCTTTACCTTGTACCAATTAGCCTTACTGGCTTTATGAAATATATGCCGTCCTTTTCAAAAAAAAAAAAACATTGTCTCAGATTTTTCTTTTAGAAAAAGAAGAAAATCCAAAAGAAAAATAAGAAATGAAAGAAGCGACGCCGTATAACATCGGCCTTCACTTGTCTCTCTCACTGTTCCTCGTTCTCTCTCTTCTGTCTCGCATAAACTTGCAGAGGAGGAAACCGTAGCAAAACCCTGGTTCATCAGTCGCCAAATCGATTCCGATCAGCGCGAGCCGCCGCCAGATTCAAGGTAACTTTGCCTTAATTACAATGCAAATTTCGAATTTTTCGGTTTTATCTTCGTTCGTCGTTCGTTAAATCCACGTTCTGTGTAATCTGGATACAGTCTCTTCAAGATGACTCAAGACGTGGAGATGAAGGAGGTCCTGGCGCCTTCCAACTCAGTTTCTTCGACTTCTCCGTCAATTTTACACAGTAAGTTCACCATCCGCATCCATATATATATATATATGTATATGTATATGTATATGTATATGTATCTGCAAAACACTAATTTTCCCGCATTTTTTTTGTGGGTTGAAGTAAGTTATTGGTATTTATCGAACTGGGTATGTGGGATTTGACTTGAGATTTTCAATTTTTACTGGTTTTGTTAGATTTGAAGGAGATTGCTTCACTCCTTGAGACTGCTGCTTATACCCGGGAGGTTAGGCGGATTGTGCGTGCCGTTAGGCTAACGATGGTGTTGAGGCGGAAGCTGAAGGTTTCTGTGATTTCAGCATTCCTCAGTTTTGCCCTTACACCGGGATCTGAGGTTCATAGCCGTTTATCGTCCTTTCTTCCCAAGGTGATTTTGGATTTACCGTGTTGAATTTTGGATTTGAGCTGGTGTATACGATGTTCTTGTTTTGTTTCGAGCACTGTGAAAGTGAATTTTTGGTTGTACAGGACGATGAACAGGATATGGACGTTGATACCGCAACATCTGCTACTCAAGTTCCCGCAAAACATGCCTTGCCAGAGCTAGAGATGTACTCCTACTTGCTTGTGCTCATTTTTCTGATTGATCAGAAGAAGTACAATGAGGTGAAGCAATATACTTATAACATGTTATTACATATGGCTCTGGATTGTTTACTTTTTAAAAGTTTAGGCTCTTATATTTGTGATAACATTGAACTTGCTGTCTTTTAGGCTAAAGCTTGTGCCTCGGCAAGCATTGCTCGTATTAAGAACTTGAATAGGAGAACCATTGATGTTCTGGCATCCAGGCTGTACTTCTATTACTCCCTTAGCTATGAACTCACTGGTGATCTTGCAGAAATTAGAGGGTGAGTTGTATGTTATTGCTATTTAAAGATTCCTTTTGCTTGTTTTTTGATTTACTAATGTCTTTGTATTAAGGACAAGGTCTGCAATGTTTCTGAGTTTCAGTATTTAACTTATTCCTATTACGACTAATCTTTTCACTCATTCATTCACAGAAATCTCTTGAATCTTCACCGGATTGCAACTTTGCGCCATGATGAGCTGGGTCAGGTAATTTTTTTATATTGTAAGCTACTGTGCCTGTCCCACTGGTTTCTAACTTGTGGATAACAATGTGATGCAGGAAACACTTCTAAACCTTCTGCTTCGCAATTATCTCCACTATAACCTGTATGATCAGGCAGAGAAACTGAGGTCCAAGGCACCTCGATTTGAGGCTCACTCCAACCAGCAGGTAATGCTCAATTATTTGAATCTATATCTTTAAACTATGTGTCTAGGATCACCCTTGTGTGTGAATGTAAATGTATGGTTCAGTCTTATTATAATTTTATAATCAACTTCTAACCTTATGCATATTCAGTTGTAAAACAAATGTGATGTAACATAGGTACCATTAGATGTTTTCGGGTGACATTGTGTTCATTGAGAACGGTGTTGTTTCCTTGAAAATGGTTTCTTTCTTTAGTTTCTATTTGGGATCATTTGTATTTGGTGCACTGCTTCTTCATCTCATTTGTAATTTAGATCTTCTATTATGTTTTATATTAACATTTTCCATTTCTTATTAGAGAAAAAAAAAAAAAAAAAAAAGATGTTTTGTGATGACATATGGTCTTTCTTGTGTTTTTCATTCTTCAACTGTTATTCTCATGCTTATTATCAATGGATCACATAGCTACAACCTCTTTGGTTTTTTCATTAACAAAAATCATATTTTTATAACGTGCTGGTCTATCTTGTGGTTTTGCCTTCTTCCACTGTCAATCATTGCTTACTATCACATCCCTCCTCCCGCGCTCTGTTACCATGCAGTTTGTGAATAAATATTACTCTTCCTTGCAACATACATTTTATTTTGCTTCTCTTGTTTGCTTACGACTTTAAGGGAAACAAGGAGGGTCCTTGGGAAGTATGTGGATTTACCACGGGACTGTTTTCATAGAGTCAAATTTGTACTAGCTTGGTTCAAAACATTGTGGTAGTGAATGTACACATCAGAACCAGAGCGTGTATTACCTCAGTGGTTCTCTTTATATGAATTGTAAGATGCGTATTCTGATATGCCAATGTTTTGTTGCAGTTCTGTCGGTATCTCTTTTACCTAGGAAAGATCAGAACAATTCAGTTGGAGTACACTGATGCAAAGGAGTCCCTCCTGCAAGCTGCTAGGAAAGCCCCTATAGCAGCCCTTGGTTTTCGGATTCAGTGCAACAAGTGGGCAATCATTGTACGCTTGTTGCTTGGAGAAATCCCTGAGAGAACCGTTTTTATGCAAAAAGGCATGGAGAAGGCTTTGAGGCCATACTTCGAACTAACAAATGTAAGTCTGCATTTCTCAAAAACCTTGAACTCTGAATTCCAAACTTTACTCTCGTCAAGTTTGAGAAGAATTTTGTTTTTTCTGTTGAATAGTAGTAATGTCGACCCCACTTAGTGGGAAAAGGCTTTGTTGTTATTGTTGTTGAATAGTAGTAATGCAGTATATGAGGCTGGGAGGGTCTACTTGGAATCAACTCCCTGAATAGGCCATGAGCTTTTTCTACTGCTGGTTTTGATTGAGACGATTTATTTTTCAGGCTGTGAGAATTGGTGACTTGGAGCTTTTCAAAAATATTGCAGAAAAGTTCTCGAATGTATTCAATGCAGACCGAACCCACAATTTGATTGTTAGGCTGCGACATAATGTCATAAGAACTGGGTTGCGTAACATTAGCATCTCTTATTCCCGTATTTCTCTGGTTGATGTTGCTAAAAAGTTGCGATTGGACTCTCCAAACCCGGTTGCTGATGCTGAAAGCATTGTGGCGAAGGCAATCCGAGACGATGCAATTGATGCCACTCTGGATCATGCAAATGGATGGATGGTGTCAAAGGAAACTGGGGATATCTACTCTACTAACGAGCCCCAAGCTGCATTTGACACAAGAATTGCATTTTGCCTCAATTTGCACAACGATGCAGTGCGAGCACTTAGGTTCCCACCAAATTCCCACAAGGAGAAAGAAAGTGCTGAGAAGAGGAGGGAGAGGCAACAACAGGAGCAAGAGCTTGCAAAGCACATAGCCGAGGAAGATGATGATGAGTTTTGAAGAGGTTATATACTGAGAAAGCCGGCCATCCACTTTCTTTTCTGAAAATGTATCAAGAATGTTTTGAGTTCCTTGTCTGATTGACTCGGATAGCGCCTGTTTCCGTTTATGTTACAGATTTATCGTGTTGAGCCTGACCTGAGCGACCTCCTCTTTCCGTTGAATATGATACGAACATCGAATATTTTACATTTCACCATTCATTGAACATGTTTTATCAGGTTACCAAAGTAGTTCTCTCTTGCATGCTGTCTTTCTTTCTTATGTTCCCTGTAATATGACAATTGTTCAAGTGGCATATTGCCAGCGGTCTTTTTTACGCTTATGGTTGAGAAAGTTGTGTCGTAAACTATGTAATTTTGGTTCAACACATGATGCCTGTGAAGTCTTTTTTCTTCTTGTCCGGCTACTCGGTAATCGGTATTGACTTGTTTAGGTTGGATGGTTATTTATATCACTTTTACGTTATTATCGTTTTCATACGTGCATATGGAGATGGAATTGTTTTCATTTGTGTGCCAATGTTCAAAGAAAAAAACGAAAAGACGTTGCAAACGAAGAACAGGGAAGATGAAAGCCATATCCGGTGAAGCCAAATGCTACAAATTTTACAACGTTATATTGGAAAAGAAGAATCACAAATTGTTTCATCTCTAGTAGAACTGAAGTTTGGGATACAAAACATGTGATCTTATCTAACTCCAGTTCGTAGGTGAGAAAAGCGAATGAACTCCACCCGTTCAATAAAGAAAGACTCAGAATGTTCGGTTACGATCCTGTTGAGATCATTCACCCGGTTGAACTCATGCCAAACGACTTGACGATTGTGCTCACCCTTTCTGCAAAGGTTTTCGAGGTTATCTTTTTACCTGGCTCATGAAACGGGTTTGAAATTGCATCCACATAAGCGGCATGGAATCTCCTGAAAAACTATAACACAAATAAACCAATTAGGGGGATTATCCAAACCTTGTTGCATATATAGACAATACTCACTAAAGATAGCATACCATGGAACATATTTAGCACTTACGAAAACTAGCGGCCACCCACACTATCAAAATGGAAGAATAGTGAATCATAACCAATTAAACAATCGGCGTAACCCATACTCCAGAGCACCATAGAAAATCCCATCCAAATAATTCAAGAATTCATATTCTCAAGAAACATAACGTCTGCCTACAGTTGTTTAAGAAGTACATGATGGCGGGAAATAAACATGTTAAAACGTTCGGGTAAATTTGTCACATCTGCATTTCTTGTCAAGGGAACTACTGTCGCAATATTTTATATCACTTATTCTCGCATCTCATTTCCAAACTATACATGAACTAAGGTGGATTAAGAGGGTTTTCAATCTCTGAAAACCATATGACTTCAATCAATCTTTGGTGAGAACCAAATTTTAATCAATTTTATGTACATAAGCACGAAGTCATGACTGCTTTATGAACATTCTCTCACTGGAGGAAGCAAAAACTGAGAAATCAATTTGCATTCCACTGGCTAAGTGGCTATACACCTACAAGAAGCAAGTTTTGCAAAGTGGAATCTTTAACATCCATTTGCCACTCAGATGACAAAAGAAATCTTGCATTTGTCTTCCATGACAAAACAAAAACAGTAAACACAAAACACAACTCTCATCAGTCTAATTCCGCTTAAATCTACACAGTCCTCCGAAGTTCCAGTGCCCTAAATATGATCGGGAGTTCCATTTCTTCCTATACACTTGTCCTTTCCCAAAAAAAAAAGAAGGAAACCTTGTTTCAGAAGTATGCATATAAACATAGCAACTAATTTACGTTGGAAAACATCGTAGCATTGATGAAAATTTCTGAGTGAATGCTGCATCATGTTTAATTTTTCAGAAAATGAGTAATTCAGAAAGATGCAACACTCAGAGCAATACTCACATTTCTAACGTCGGCATCTTTGACATCAAGATCAGTAGTTACCAAGATAAACTTCACTTTTGTATTAGTCAAATAGCCGTACCTGCAAACAATATCACCATATAAGAACACCAAAGATCAATACATTCATGCTAAACATACACAACAAAAGTACTCACACTTTGTAATTCTCAGTTGGATACAGCAGACCCAAGAATGTCTCATTCAATGTTGGCCCGGACTTTTTCGGATTGTTCACTACAAAATCACACAAAAATACACAAACTTTACATAAATTCTAACTAAAATACACAAACCCAACATTCAAAGGTCTAATTTTTCAGCTAAATAAAGCAGACCCAAAAATGATTTCAGTGTTTAGTGCATTTCTAATTCGATCGAACAGCAAAATCAAAACTATTTAGCAGAACCCAGAAGTAAGAATTTCAAAAGTAACGTAGACCCAGACCCATATCCGAATCTTGAATTTTGTTTACCTCGCTCGTCGACGACGTCGAGGGAGCAGTGGACGATGTGGTGGAGCTTGAGGGCGTCATCGGCGTCGGTGAAGCTTTGAATGTAAAGTGGGTTGTTCTGGTGGCCGACGACGGCAACGCAGACGATCATCTTCTCCGGCTCGGCTTCCCCGTTTGTTTTGCTTCAGTGGTGAGATGAGAGCGATATGATGCCGCGTTTCCACGGTCCCGGGAGTTAGCTACGACGTCGTTTGCTATATACGGGTTGGTGGATCTAGACCGTCTACATCTCCCCGGGTTTAACTACATTTACAGCGCATTGTTTTGGGCCTCAGGCCCATACAGAAAGTTTAGAAAGAAAAATAAAGCTGAAGATTTTAAGTACGATACTGGAATGAAAAAAAATAAAACTATGACCGTATTAGGGTTGTCCATTGCCTTGAGGTTATCACATAATTGGCAATAAACCTCTTTTTCTAGCAAATGTTGTGTTTAATAGTGGTGAAAAATGAAGATTTTAATCTATGATTAATTTCTTACGAAAATATGATCATTTGATTTACAGGGTTATCCGTTATCACTTTTCTAAGAAAAACTTTAAGTTCAAGTTTTATAAACCATAATTGTTAGAAGAGAAAAAAAAAATTCAATAGGCTTAAACATTTATAAAAAATAGAATGGTAATTTGCTTGTCCTAAAGGATGATTTGTAGACCTTGAATCAATCCTCCCTTGCAAGAAAAGGCTACCTTGCCTTGTCCTTCAATCCCTCACTATTCTCCCATTGTCCAAACAAAGCATAATCAATTTTCTTTGCTTCAAGTCTTCAAGTATTCAAATCATAATTAATATTTGATTAATTTTCCAACAAAAAAAATTGAAATTAATTTAATGGTCTTTTCTCAAAAGGCATATACCATCTATACCCCCATTTTCAATACAATTTTTGGTAACCTTGGTCATCACATTCTTGGATCTTAGTTTTGTTGTAATTTTATAAAGAAAATATGCAATAAAAAATACATAATAAATGGCATAAATTGTAATTTGAATACAAGATGACATTTTCACATCAAACTAGTAAATGAGAGTTTTCTCAGTTGATATATGATGATAGGGGGTGAAGCCTTGAAAGTATATTTGTATATTATAATTTACAAACCCTAACACCCAATTTAAGTATATAACTTCTTAACTTGTAGATTAAAACATCTATCGTGCATTTGATGTCTTATGTTCTATTTCCCTTACCATTGCTTGACCAAGTATTTGGTTTTAAAAATCTAGAAATGGTATTTCTTTCTCTTTCTTGTCTTCTCTTATTACGTTGACCGTATATATGGGTGAACAACAATCGTAATTGAATTTTTTATTTCCATCTTAACTCTTTTTTTGACAAACGATAAGGTTAGTAGATTAAATTGTTAAATGTTAAGGGTAGATGGATCGATGGAAATCGTACCTAAACCAAAGTGCATAAATATTATAGTTTTCCGTCACTGCAGTAAAACGTCATATACTCTTAGTTTCTTAAAAAAATATATATTTTTGTTTATTCTAGGGTGAGTTGTGAAGTTTTTCTGGTTACAAATTAATAAAAATAGAAAATAACAGGTTCACCTCCCCAATTAATTAAGAGGGGAAAAAAAATCTGGGGACAAGGATTGTCTGCCTTCCCACTTCTGGTGCCCTCCCGTGCTCTCCTGTTTTATGTGGTCACGGTTAAGCCACGTTAACATTTTATATATATATTTTTATAAAGATAATAAGACAAAAATAAAAAGTAATAGAAAATGTTGACGTGGTTTAACTGTAACCACACAAACAGGAGAGTACAGAAGAGGAAGTGGAAGTTCAGACAATCCTTGTCCAAAATCTGGAGGTGAAACAGAATTTAAAATGTCATTATTATCTTTTTCTTAAATAGAAGCCTCTCTCAAATCAACATCATCCGAATTACGAGAATACCCCTTATGCTGCTTCCCTTCCAGCTCACAGCTTTATACCCTCCGTTCAAAAAATCTAAAGGCTCTTCCCATTCTCTCTCTCCGTCGTCTTCCTCCTCCATCAGAGTCTCTCTCTCTCTCTCTCTCTCTCTCATCGAGCACCCAGATTTCTTCAGGTATATTCTCACATAACCCCTCCTGCAATCATCTAATTACATGTAGCTCCAAGCTCCATTTTAAAATTATTATTTTGATTAATTTTCATCGTTTTTCTCATTTACTTCCGATTTCAAATGGGTTGGATTGAAATCCATGATTAAACACACAATCTAATAGAGATGATATTTTATATTGGTTTTTTCTATTATGCTTTTGCCATTTGTATTGTTTGATTGTTGGGTTTGTCTGCTAAATGTGAGCTGCTCTCGGCTTTCTAAGCTGCAATTTCATTGATAAAATTGGTTTTTTTGTGCACCCAAATCATCCTCTATGTTGTTGAATCCGATTGGAATATTGGGTTCCACGTTATTATCGGATTCGCGCCTTGGTTTGTGCTTGTGAATATTTCTTAGCTTGTTGTGATTGGATTCTGATGTTAATTATTAAGTTTCTTATGTTGGATGAATATCATGTATTTGGACATGTGTCTTCTTGTTGAACTAGTTTTTCCGGGTTGAAACTTTTCGGTGTAGACTTGTAGTTTAGTATTGGTTTTCCATCTGAGAAGTAGGTAGTCACATGGATTATGTGTTAATCTGATGTTATTAGACTCTTTTTATAACAGGAACTTTTTTAAGTAACTCACTTTTTTGGTTAAAAAAGTAGTAATACGTAGAACTCTATGGTTGCCCAGAAGCTGTTTTAAAGGTTGAAACATATGAGTCTAGCTTTATGATTAAGTTGATAAATTATCAATGATAAAAATGTGTTTCCTTTCTCTTAAGAAGATGATAAATCTCAAAATTTTGCTATTCGTTTGGGTTGTATATGATTTCAGCTTGACGTTAGGTACCACATTTATCGCCTGTTGTCAGATTTTGGATGGGAACCAAGGAGCATGACACTGTTTTTAAAGATGACGAGCCTACTGCTATTGACCACGATAATATTTCGTTGAGCCGGGTTGATTCTTCAACAAGCACAGTTCTTTGCGATTCAAATGTAAATACTGAAAGTAATGAAGTTAAAAAGTTAAGTGAGACTGTCAGTAACATTAACAATACCCCATATATTTATAGACAAGATGTCGTCAGGAGCAAGAGTGGTATGACTGGGATTGTGACTGAGGTAGCTGGTGATTCAGATTCTGATAGTAGCATCACTGATGACGAGGATGACGATGAAGATGATGACTACGACGATGATGAGAATGAGGAAGAAGGTGGTAATAACAATAATACCACTCATGGGAATGGTGACAAGAACAAAAATGGTAGTAATGATAAGACTGGTCCCCTTCCGGCTGACCAGGTTCGAGTACTTTGGACGGATGAGACTGAGTCAACCCAAAACATTAATGATTTAACAGTTGTTGATCGAGGGTTCTTACATGGGGATTTTGTTGCTGCTGCTTCTGACCCAACCGGGCAAGTTGGTGTTGTGGTGGATGTCAATATCTCTGTTGATCTATTAGCTCCTGACGGGTCAGTCATAAAAGACCTTTCATCCAACGAATTAAAACGTGTGAGGGAGTTCACCGTGGGTGATTATGTGGTCCTTGGTCCCTGGCTAGGTAGGATTGATGATGTTTATGATAATGTGACAGTTTTGTTTGATGATGGTTCTGTGTGTAAAATCATGAAAGCAGAGCCAATGGATCTGAAACCTGTTGCCAAGAATATCCTTGAGGATGTGCATTTCCCTTACTACCCAGGGCAGCGTGTGAAGGCAAGATCGTCAGTTTTCAAGAATGCTAGGTGGCTATCTGGCTTGTGGAAACCTAATCGTGTGGAAGGTACTGTTACTAAGGTTACAGTTGCTTCAGTATTAATTTATTGGATAGCTTCTGCTGGCTGTGGGCCAGATTCTTCTACTGCACCTGCTAAAGAGCAGATTCCCAAGAACTTGAAATTATTGTCTTGTTTTACACATGCAACTTGGCAATTGGGTGATTGGTGTCTTCTTCCCTCATCAGTGTCATCATCTTCCATTCCGTTAGACAAGGGATCATCAAATTTAGAACTTCATGATTCTGTAAGCAGTGACTTAGAACCTACTCAAATGGGTAGTAAGTGTGATTCAGAAGAGAGTGCGCTAGATGAACCAAATGGCAATCACGAATCCATGGATATCGATCCAGTATCTGTATTAGATGGAAACAATGGAAATACTGGAAGGAATACATCTGTTGAATCTAGTTTGTGTAATAGTTTATTGTCTGTTTCAAAGGAGCCTGTTCATGAAACCTGGCCTCTTCATCGCAAAAAGATCCGCAAAGTTGTGGTTAGGAGAGACAAGAAGGCACGGAAGGAAGAAAATTTTGAAAGATCCTTTTTGATTGTCAATACCAAGACGACAGTTGATGTGGCATGGCAGGATGGTACAACAGAACTGAAACTGGACTCAAAAGATTTAATTCCGCTTGATAGTCCGGGTGATCACGAATTTGTTGCTGAACAGTATGTGGTGGAGAAGGCGTCTGATGATGGTGATGATGCTTATGAAGCTAGGCGTGTTGGGCTTGTGAAAAGTGTCAATGCCAAGGAGAGAACAGCTTGTGTGAGGTGGTTAAAGCCAGTTTCCAGACCGGAAGATCCTAGAGAGTTTGAGAAGGAGGAAGTTGTGAGTGTCTATGAGCTTGAGGGGCATCCGGATTATGATTACTGTTATGGGGATGTTGTTGTCAGATTGTTGCCAGTTTTTGTCTCTGCACAAACTGCTTCAGGGACAGACTTAGATGAGGAACCAAAGCAACAAAACGGACCAAGTGATCTTAGTTCCACTTCTACAAAAAAGGAAGATCTATCCAGTGATGAAGCTTGTTTGGACTTCTCTGATCTTTCTTGGGTTGGAAATATAACTGGTCTTAAGAATGGGGATATTGAAGTTACATGGGCTGACGGGATGGTTTCTACGGTATGTTCATTTGCCTAATTTCATATTGTCACTCTTGTTTTCTTGTTCACGCTTTGGCTGTCAATCAACATAAAACTTTGTATCAATAACTTAGAATTATTAAATTGATAACATCATCACTATTACTTCTTAGTTCTAACCTCTCCTCCCCATAAAATGGTTCGGTTTACTTTTTGAAGTCCACTTAAAAATTCTAGTTCTCGGAAGTCCTTTTACCCGAGGGCTCCACTCCTGATGGGCATCCAGCCCATTCTGCGCCTCAGAAATGAAATCAAAAAAGACTTTAAGAGTGGTTTATCTTGTAGTGGAATTGTTAGTTATATTGATTAGGATGAAAGAATCTAGTCAAAGGGAGGGATGTAAACCATGTCATATAAATCTTCGATTCAATAGAGTATGAGAGAAAAGAGTAGAAACTTATGGGAAGCTTCTTATGGTAAGCAGCTGCTCGGAGAATGGTGGGTGTAAAACAAAATTGGGATCTTTTTCGAAGATATTAGTTTGGATTATTGTTTGATCACAAGATATTTTTTGTTCTTGGTTGTTTTACCTTGCTCTGGCATAAAGACAACTAAATTTGTGCTTGTTTTTCAAAATACAATCGTACGTCAAATTTTATGGAAGTGTTCCAATGTATTTCTCGTTTCTTTGATTTGTTATTAGGTTGGACCTCAAGCAATTTATGTTGTTGGCCGAGCTGATGATGATGACTCCATCGGTGCTGGAAGTGATGTTAGTGATGCTGCTAGTTGGGAAACGGTTAATGATGATGAGATGCCTGCACTATTTGCCCCTGCGAGTACAGAAGAGGTTTGTTTCTGTTTGAAATAGCTGTATGTTTAACCATATGTACAATCATATACCTACCCAAAAAATAATTACATGGTTATTTCATCTGGAAAAGAGGAGCTTTGGGCCACTAGGCCTAATTGTAATCCTCCCTCTTTAAGGACATGAGTTTTTGAGTTTATTGGCTTTTAAAGTAATATTAAAGTGACAGACTGGGTACTTGTATTGGGAAACCGATTCTGGTTACTTGAATTCATCATATTGGGAAACTGATTCTTCTTTAAGATGAATTTATTCTTTTCTTAGAGTATATTTGTATAGAGAAGACCTTAAATATACTTTATTTGGTTTGATTCTTATTGTTGAATAAGATGAGAAAGTTGTTGATGTTCAGGAAGTTCAGCTACAAAATGCCATTGGGATGAATTTTGAAGCTGAAGAGAGTGGAGAGAATAATTCTGGGAGGAACCCGGCATTGGCTGTTCCCTTGGCTGCACTTAAGTTCGTTACCAGACTGGCACATGGTATATTCTCAAGAGGACAAAGGAATTTGGATTCAAATTCTTTGGATACTGAAGGTGAGGGCGAAGGTGAAGTTGAGCCTCGGGAAGTGGAAATTGCTCAGGGAAGAGATCATGGTGAAGATTCCAGCTCTCAGAAATCTAATGTGGTGGATCCTTATGGTCTAGAAATAAATAAGGAAGAAGAGAAACATGTTACCCCACAGGCTACAGAAATGTTAGATGCAGCAGAAATTCTATGCAACTTAAAGACTGAAGAATCAGATTCTATAGAATGCAGTAAGGATGACGCTTGCAGTTTCAAACGCTTTGATATTGCCAAAGATCCTTTGGACCATCATTTCCTTTGTGCAGCCGGGCAGGTATTGTTTCTATATTAGTTTCAACCCCAATATTGCTTTGTATTCTTGAAGATCCTCGTTCTGTAGCATGGACCTTTTATAGATTAGGTATAATAGGCTAGTCAAGGATACATATTTTTCCTTTAAAGACGAGAAAGAAGAAATGAAAATAAAGTGGTTAGATATATTTGTCTATTTGATTTTCCAGTTTCTGTTCCTGCTTTATATTTTGTTTGACATATGAGGACTAATGAACTGGAAATTGTTACGGAGAACTAATAAAAAGTCTCACAAAACTTTTTTTTTTTAATCAAAAAACACTTAAGACCATTTTTCTTATTATTTAAGGACAAAAAACAAAAAAGGAGTCACACTTCATGAGGGTTTTGAATTAAACAAATGTCCTTAATAATAAAAGAGGTGCCCTTAATGATAAAGAAGTTGTCTAAGAGTATTTGAATAATTATTTTTCTTGCAATGGGCTTTATATTAATTTTCTAAAATTGGTTTGCCGCGACGACTAAAGCCTGTCATTCTATTCTGGCCTTATTAATAGGTCAACTGTCCTCATACTTCTAACCTGTTTTTCACATTAAATGATACTTACAGAATACCAGTGGAAGAAAGTGGTTTAAGAAGGTTCAGCAAGATTGGAACATCCTTCAAAATAACCTTCCTGGTAAGGGTTCAGTTTCTTATTTTGACGATCACTATCTGTCCCATTTTAGAAACACTTGATTTTAACACTAAATCTTTAAACAGATGGGATTTGTGTACGAGTTTATGAAGATCGAATGGATCTCTTGAGGGCAGTTATAGTTGGGGCTTATGGGACACCTTACCAAGATGGCCTCTTCTTTTTTGATTTTCACCTCCCTCCAGAGTACCCTGATGTTCCTCTGGTTAGAACTACTTTTTATTATTTATTAATCTTTGGCTATATTATCATTTTTTTTTCACAACATATGTTTTTTGGATTTGATGCAAAAAAAAAAAGAGAAAAAAAAGAGAGCCTTTATCTGTTGTTTTCTGAATGGATTTCTGTGTTACAGACAGCATACTATCATTCTGGTGGCTGGCGGATAAATCCAAATCTATATGAAGAAGGCAAAGTGTGTCTTAGTCTTTTGAATACTTGGACTGGCAGAGGGAATGAAGTATGGGATCCAAAGTCTTCTAGCATCCTTCAAGTTCTTGTTTCGCTCCAAGGGTTGGTGCTAAATTCTAAGCCATATTTTAATGAAGCGGGCTACGATAAGCAGGTTGGGACGGCTGAAGGAGAGAAAAATTCATTGTCCTACAATGAGAATACTTTCTTACTGAACTGCAAGACAATGATGTATCTTATTCGGAGGCCACCAAAGGTGATGTATCAGATATCGAATATTCAATTTTTATCTTGTTCCGTTATAAGATTCTATTTCATTGTGTGCATCATAAATGATCGTTTCCTCATATCTATGACTCATTAAAAAAAAAAATTTTGGTGATAGGGGTTCTATATTAGTTGGATATTACTCAATCTGTTCATATAATCTTTTCCGTTTGAGTTGGGTGTACCCCTTGAAGTATATGAGCAATATCCGTACATGGTAGGATAAAAAAGTGAACTGTATGCATTACATGGCACCATGAAAATATTGAATCTACTTGATGTTTTGTTTACATTTGCTAAATACTTGGGGAATGCTCTTCACGTTTTATGTTGTCTGGTAATTTTACAAAGAAAGTCCTATATGTTGTTTTTATCTTTGACTCAATAAAGTTTAGTAATAGTATTGTTGGCATGTCTAGGACTTTGAAGAGCTCGTCAATGACCATTTCCGGAGGCGTGGTTTTTATATCTTGAAGGCCTGCGATGCATACATGAAAGGCTATTCGATTGGTTCTCTCACTAAAGATGCCTCTCTTAGTGATAAGAGTGATGTAAATTCAACTTCGGTTGGTTTCAAGTTGATGTTAGCTAAGATTGTGCCAAAGCTTTTCTCGGCCCTGAGTGAGGTTGGAGCTAATTGTCAAGAATTTAAGCATCTGCAACAATCGTAGCATAGGTTTGAAGATTCTATTTGTCAAGATCTCGGATCCATCAAGCCAAAAAGGTCAATCTGTTTTGTTTCGTTGTTATTTTCTGAAGATTTCGGATACTTGTCAAAGGGTTTTCACATTCGATTTGAATTCATTTTTTCAAACTCAATAGAAAATTGAAAGCCTGACCCATTTTAGTTGAGACTTCAGGCTATCCCCAGGCGTATACACCTTGTCATTAGGCATACTATCTCCCGTTTTTGGCATACTGGGGGTTTGTCGAAGCAAAGTTGCTGGCACTCCCCTGATTGGGAGTGACTTTCGGCATCTGGTTGCTAGCTTATGTTGACATATCTTCTGGTAGCTTTTGGCAGGTGCTTTCTGCAGCTGCAAAAGCAACCATAGATTTGCATTCACTTTTCGGTTGCTCCCTCTTCGGATTTACTGTGTGGATTGGCTTCTCACAATTCACTCAATTCTTGCCTCATTTGTTCTATACACTTACAGCATTGTAATCAAGATTTAATTCGAAATCCAAGATTTTTAAACAATTTTTTTTCAGTTTTTAGAATGCTGATGGCTGGGTATCCGTTCGATTTAGCTATTTTGTTTTCGGTCAATTTGATCCATTGAGATGCATCTTTTACCATGGACTGCTTCCATATTGCGAAAGGGGTGTGACATTTACACACCCTTTCTTACTTCTCGCACACCCTTATAATTTTCGACTGTCGGATTGAATAAATTGAGGAAGATCAAGGAACATAAATCAACAAGGGGTGTGTGGATAGCACACCCCATTGCAAAAATAGAATGGAAAACCAAACCTGGAATTTGAAATTTGGGTAAAAGTTAGAATTTATAAATTGATATGTATTAATTCTCTTGTTTGGATTCATAAACATACAAATTTAGAATTTCTGAGTGAAAGAAAACTTGGAATTTGAAACCTCAATTTCCTAAGTTTAAATTCAATGTAAATAAATGTCATTTTTCAATTTCTATGATTGAGAGTTTAAAAATAACAAATTCTGTATTCAATTCCAATGTTCTTTTAAGTTAACCAAACAAGAAAATTCACAAATTCTAGAAAATAAAGTCCCGCCATTTTAAAATTCTTTAGTAATCTTAAATTTCTTCATCCAAACATAATGTAATGAACGTTATGTTGATTTGATTTCTACAGAACTCCTCTAAACCCTATCATTTTCGAGTAAACATCGAGCTGGTCATTCACCAATCTGTTAAAAACACAAGGATTATGTCCAAACGAAATCATAAATTTCTGTAACATAAATAATTGAGATCCGAATGAACCGAACAATCCTGTTCAAGCTAATCAAAATAACTTAAATGATGAGATTTGCATAAAATCCATCAATGCAACACTTACATTATTAGTAAGAAAAAGAAAAGTATAAGATCACAGATCCAGATCTGAATAGAGGAGGGGGATTGGAGAACCCATCTGATTGATAAAAATAACAGTAACACTACTAAAATTCTCCTCTCACCGATTTGCTACGGGAGCGATCACCGCTCTCCTGCAATGCTTAAACCGAATCCACTTTCACTACTTTGTGCAAACTTTAGGATTCCAAGTGATACTGTTGTTGGTAATTACTATAACTTCCACGATTATTATAGCTCCTTTGCTCCTTCCCCTGATATGCCACAAGAAAGATACGTGAGTTCCCCGGCAGGAAAGATGATCTACATTGCTATGCTAGCTAATTACAAGGTTAGGCTTTGTGGTTTCACATTTTAAAACCATGAAGGCTTATCCGAAGACAATAGCTTGCCGGAACGTCAAATCACTGAAACAAATGAAAATTCACAGCGGGAAATGCAGCTTCTTCCCAATTTATACCGTGCCATATAATGTGGAATGTGTCCTAGAATTAAGTGACTGAGAATTACGGATTATATAAATTTGAGTTAGAAGTTCAGGCATTTAAAGATCTCCGGCAATTACAAGTTTACAACAGATACGAATTACTTAACAATAAGATGCTACACCAGTTGATCCTCTAATGGAATAATCGCTCTTGAACACTACGCAGTTCAATATTAACAATTTCATGTCACTCAACTCATTTCGATCTACGAGAAGTTAAACTTCAATTAATCAGAAAGTATCATCACTATCATCATCATCATTCACAGCTACTTAAAATCTAATACTCCGTCTTAAACTTCAAATTGTTCATCTAATATCCGAATTTTTCCGGCAACAAAATTTATAGTTCAAGGCTTCAACATTCCAGAATCACACCACTATTCGATCAAGCTCTTGCCTTTTCAAAATACCGCCTTTTTTCCATTCCAATTAGGGCACCCAGAAATCAGTTGTTCAACTTCAATTCTCACCCAAACACTACCAGTCATACATCCCATTGCTAAATAAAAAATTCAACATTCAATTGCCATTTTTATGTTCACCTTCATCTCAATAAACATCAAGAAACCCAACCCAACATTAGAATTTAAAAAGAAAAGATATATAAAAAGCAAGGGTAAACAAGTACCAGGCAAAGATGTTTCATAGACCGCCGGTCTTGATGAACCTTCTTCGCGCCAAAAACCTAGACACAGGAGGAGTAAGCGCCAGAGTGATCGGAACCCGAATCGGAAACAGAGCCTTGTTGCAGAGCAAAGCCAATGCCAGAGCCCCACCAGTCGAAGCCGCGAGCTCAGCCGTCCGATTCCTCTCCTTCTCCACAACCACAGCCGTCGATTGCCCGTTTCCCGATGTGGGTCCGTCCCGAAACACCGATCCATCGGAGATTACAGGTGGGTTTTGGGGGGTTTCGTCTTTGGAGGACACACTCCCCATGTGAAGCTTGGCGAGCAGCGATTCGACGTCGACGTTGTTCTTGATGGCGACATAGAGGCCTGTGATCGAGGCAGCTGAGACTGAGAAATGGACGCCCAGTGCGACCTTGCCGTACTTCTTCAGGAGCTCTTTGAATCGACCGCCGGTGGCGACGGAGGCCATTGATGGACCAAAAAAGATGGGATTTTTTTTGGGATGTCAGTGAGGTTTTTGGAGAGGGAGGGTCGAGTCGAGTCTAGGGTTCTTGTGGACTTTTGCACGTAGACTGTGTTACTGGGTTTCGTGGGATTACTTGGTGATGGGGAAAGTCTCGATATTGGAGCTGCCAAGTGTTGGTTATGGGCCTCACTCTGCCTTCGTTGGCCCAATTGGTAATGTCCCTTGGTCCTTTTGTTTTTTGGGCCGTAACTTACTTAATAACCCATCCTTAGTAAATTTGGTTTTTATTATTCGAGGGATATAGTTGATCTAATCTAAATTATAAAAAAAATTGAATTTGGGTGTAAAGACAAAAGTACATCGTTCTAGCCGACTTAATTAAGCTTCTGGTTTACAAATGTTAGGTGTAACAAGGGAGACTAAAAACTAAAAGTATTTATCAAATGAGTTTTTAATTTTCAAAAAACGTGAAAACAAAAACTGCAAATAAATTGGTTTTCTAATGGCTCCCTCAAAAAAAAAAAAAAAAGATTTAACCTTTTGGTTTTCAGTTTTCAATTTGTATTTTTATTTTAAAAAAAAGAACTTTTTGCTAAAATAAAAAATAAAAAAACTGAAAACAAAGTTATCAAGCGACTCTAAAAAAACTTGATAGATTTCACATCAATGGAAAGAGTGTGAGATTCATTGTTCATGGCGACACTCACGCTTTCTATGTGTGAAATCCCAATGTCGGACATACATATATCATTATAATGTAAATTTTCGACAATTGGCGAAAATGGGTGAATAATAATATATCAAAGACTAAGCAATTAATTGGATAGTCATAGTGATTTAGGGTTGACATATATAAAGAGAGCAATGTTTCTGTTAGTTTAAGATATGTAGAATCTGTCCTTTGAGATTGTGCAAAAACTTGTATCAAGGTGAAAATTAACCAAAAATTAAAGTACTGAAAAGTGCTTTTCCCATTTGGAACACTGCTGCTTTATGCTTCATTAGGAAGATGGTGCAAGTGGAGGGGACTAAAATGGTGATTGTGGAGGTGTTGGTGGTGGTGGTGGTCATGATGGTTGTCCAAGCCAACGCCATTTTCCTCCGTTTTAGCTGTCTCGTTGCGCGGTCTTAACGGGTTCCTTATTAGCTCTAGCAAGGAGTCTCTCACATCATCAGCTTCAACCATATCAGTATCCTTTTTCTGGCAACGAAAAAAAATGAACAAAATCACTTAATGTAAGATTAATGCTACTTTAAATTGTACAATAGATGTTACAACCCTCTAACTTTTCTCCCAATATGTTTTCTCTCACATCATCAGCTTCAACCATATCAGTATTCTTTTTCTGGGAACAAAAAAAAATGAACAAAATCACTTAATGTAAGATTAATGCTGCTTTAAATTGTACGGTAGATGTTACAACCCTCTAACTTTTCTCCCAATATGTTTTCTCAACTCTCTCACACAGATAAGGCGAAGGTGTACACGAGCTTGCCTCATCTTACTAAGGAAAATTCCTTCCATACAACAAGTACACACAATGTTGCACTCACAAAAAACCACCCTCACATACTGATTATGTGCCAAATAGTTGTGAGACGAGGGATTGTGTACACTCCTTGTATACCGAAAAAATGTCCTAACTATGTGCAACAGTTGGAAAAAATTTAGAGTTTTGAGCTAGAAAAGCAACTAACCTCTACAATGAAAACATTGGACACAAGGCATCTGAAGGTAGTCACATTTGCATTAGTAACTTCCAGGCACAGTGAACTCAAAGCCTCCATCAACCTCTCAAATCCACCAGGCTTTTGCTCACAGAACACTTTCACAAAGAACTGGTTTCCGTCCAATTGAGCCACTTCCACTTGGGGCTGCAACATTTTCCATTTCTTTGATTAATACCTAAGAAATAATTAATCCCAAATAGAGAAGGGTAGTCGTTTTCACAATCCCGTTTTCTCCTTATGCTTTCCTCCCATTGTTTTTACATGGATTTATTCAAAGGAAAACAAATGAAAATGACTTGAAAACTTTTGAGCTTTAACGATAAGGACAAGATAAAGAGTAAAATGAATAGTACCAGGTTTGACTTTTTAGTGTAAAAATGTGGTTTTTCGTTAAAGTGAATAGTACCGCGGACTTTTCATTGAAACTCCCTTTATTCAATCCAATGGCTAAAAAGAGGAAGGAATGTAGGTGAAGTTCCCGAAAAAAGAAAAACTTCAAGAAGAGAAGAACACAAGATATGTACCTCCATCTGTTCTGTCTTGTGATCATGGACATCATATGAATAATCTCGGCTTTGTTTGAAGACGCTGCAGTCTCCCGGTGTTCCAAAATGAATTCCATTTGAAGCTTTATGATCATCTTGATGATCATCAGTTTTAGGCCTAATGTGATCAACTCCACTTCGGCTCTGAATTTCTGATTTGACATTGTTCTTAGCAGCATCATCCTCTGCATGATCATCAAGCTCATCTTGAAGCTGTTTAGCTTGCTTCTGCAGCTGCTTCACATATTCAATTGCATCCCCAAGAATGGAGGCCCTGTCCAACTGTGAATTAAAAGGGAGTTGGAATTAGATAAAAGATAGCATTTTCAATGAGCCAATTTCTTTTATAGTCGAGCGATATTCGAATTTAATCTAAACTGCAGGGAGGGAGATTCGAACTTGGGTGTAGAAGAGAGGTGGATACATTGCCCTAGCTAACTTGACTATGAATAGGTCTTCTTATGAGCCTATTATGTGAGGTTACTAGTGAGTTCTTTCTTTTCATATCGTTTATAAAGCCTGAATTGATTCAACACATTAACGAAGCAAGACATGACACAAATCAAATGAGGTTTCAAAAGAAAAGATGCAAGATGATGAAATGCGATGGGTACCTTAGAAATAATGGGAACCAAAGACCTAAGAGCATAAAGTCTGTCATTAAGCTTCTTCCTTCTCTTTCTCTCAGCTATAAGGTTTTTGGCTTGAGGCCGTTTCCCTGTCCTCCTTTGATATTTTGTATCCGCCTCCTCATCAATCTGATCGCTGCAATCCGACATAAAATCCCCAGCTTGTCCCTCTGCCTCATGTGTATTTGAGTCCCGCTTCTCGTTACCCTCTTGCTGATCAATGTTTGGTACTAATGCCTCCATATATTGTTGCATATCCATGTGCCGTTGTCTCTCACTAGTGATAGACATCTGCATCGCCTCCATCTCTTGAAACCCATTTTCTGCTGAAGAAATATCAATATTATTCTTGGTTAGGTTTCCCGAGTTGTAATTAGTAAATTGCTGCGAGAAGTTCATTGGAGAATTGCTTGTTCTCTCCATGGATACATCATATGGATGCAGATTCAAATTCTCTAAAGAAGTTCTGAATGAAAGATGGTCTAAAAATCGCTTTGATCCGACTTCACTCATTTTGCGCGTACCAGTTATGCTAGTCAGGGCCTCCTCCTCTAGTGAGAGGTTGTATTGGGCTGTGACAAAATCAATAACATGCTGATCTTCAAATACCTGCAGTCACAGAAAACAGAAGAATAAAAAAACTGCCATGCTAAAGATCATTTTTTTCCGGATAGTGAAGGAAAACGGTTTACTTTATGGCTCATACGAAATGTGCATGAATGCCGTTAAATATACAAATAAAAGTTAAAGATACTGGAAACATTACTTGTTTGGTAACAAGAAGCTCGATTATTCCTCCTGGTATTGGAATCACAACCCTGGTCCCAATAGTTTCCTGCAAGTGTAATCAAGAAAAGTATGAGCTCGATATCAAAGGGGCTGTGCCTTCTGGAAATAGGAGAAAGGGAGCTAGTGGTACATACCTCTAATGTACTTAAAAATGTGTTGTTAGAGAAGTTTAACCAACTGGTTTGGTTTGAAATCAAGGTCTCTGCATAAATCCTGTCAATAATCACACATTTAAATGAGGCCAGGCCAAATGGTTAACAAATTAATCAAAGTACACAAAAGAAAGTGTGATACACTCTTTCATTTTTCTATGTCGTCAATTTGGATCGCACATCATAACGTGTCAGGCCGCCTTGAAGGAGAACACTTTGTTTATACGGGAAAAAAAAAATGGAGGGATGAAGGAGAAAACTGATAAACAAATAAATAGGTTATACCCGGAGTGTAGGGGCATGGAAGAAGGTATTTGGGCTAGAAGATCACAAGATGTGGTTCTTGGATGCTGTAAGATTGTATCCCTACATGCAAGCACTGGAGGAGGGAAAGGAAGATTTTGTCCAGCATCAGTTTGGGTGATCTCAGTCCCAGCACAGCAACAATCAATCAACTCAATAAACCTAAAAATAAACCACAAGAAAGTCACATACACGCACGCGCACATATACATATATATTGGGACATGAAGAAATTGAAAGATTGATAATGTAGTTATGGTTTGATAACCTTTGGTCTTCACTTAGTTTCCAGAGAACACAACAGTCCCAGCCTTTCAAACCCACAAGAGATCTAAGCCTATGGATGAGGTATGGCATGATCATCATTGCCGCCTATAACGATTGAAAATACGGGGAAAACGCAGAGTAAACTGATTTCGAATTCCAACACAGAATCTTAAGAGTATCAGTTCAGTTGGCAGCAATAGTTAACTGCACCATCATCATATTTAAAACCTCAGCAAACTCAGAAGAATTTTGTAGCTTTCAATAAAATCAAGAAGAAAACACTTTTTATATGGCAAGAACTTGGTAGGTAAACTGCAGTCCATGCATGAGAGAGAGAGAGAGAGAGAGAGAGCTCAATTAATAAGTTTAATTATTTTTTGTGTTTCTTTTTTCTCCTTTTTTTTTTTGGATAACTAAGGAGGATGGCTGGGTAATGATGGGAGGAGCATAATGCATGAGCTAATATAGCGTGCAAAGTGGTAACTGACATTGTTAAAGTTTTTCATTCATTTTGGTTTGGTATATGTATTTGCTCATGTTTCAACTACTACAATTCTCCAAATGCTTTAAACCAAAAACGGAAACCATATATACGTGAGCATTCCATTCAAACAGTTGGTGAAGGAAATGCAAGCTAGCTCGGATGATTGTCCGCCTTTTAGATGAAATGCCCAACAGTCAGCAAAGCTACGCAGTTCAACCTAATTAAGGATTAAAAGCCCTTCATGCACCCCCTATAGTGGCCTCACAAAAACTATGAGCTATAACTCGCGGTTTATAATCATATTTGCAAAGTTCAATAAATTTTTATACAAAATCATCATAAGACTTATTTCATGTTATTTTTCCGCAATATAAGTTTATAAAAAAAAAAAAATCATCCGGGACATTCCAGAAATGTTCTAGCTCTTGAAGGGCCTTGCTAGTGGTTTTACTTTATTTTGTTGTAGTTTTTTTTTAGAAATCTCATTGTCTCACATTGATAACCACCAAAAGTTTCTCACACTTTGTAAGAATTTGTCTCTCTCTCTCTCTCAAAGTGATTGAAGAGATGGACATTGGAGAACAAAATTGGGCTTGAACCTTGGGTTTGGACTTGGGTGTATTGACAATTCCACGTCCGATTCTTTCTCCTAAACCTAGGTGGGTGAACAATACCAATTAATGCAACTTTCATATTGACAATCCTACCATTGATGCAACTTTCATATTGACAATCCTACCCCCGACTTAATGCAACTTTCATATTGACAACCATTGACTCTTTCCCCTAAACCTAATGCGTTGTTGTTTTTATTTTATTTTTATAACAAACGATATTTTCTACGGGGAGGTGGTGGCAATAACGTGGTTCAAATTCGCTTTTGGCAAAAATCAAACCCAAGACCTCTCACTTACAAGTGAAGAGGAATACCACTAAACCGTAGTATCTAAGTGGTTGCTCAAAGCACTTTTAGCACTACAGTTTACCAAACACTTACCTTTTTTTTTTTTTTTACAGCTGTTTATTTTCACAAAAAAAGCATAAGCAGTTTTGAAAAAAAAAATCACAGCACTCCCAACTATCCTTGAATAGGTCAAACAGAACCACCAACCAGAATTACATAAGAATGTATAAGAAGCTAAAAAAATGTGTGCTTATCATTTCTCATTTGACAATTGTTTATAACTCCAACTTCTATGCATTCATCTTATGCAAAATTTGATATTTGTTTATCAAGTTTGGAAAAATATCCATGACTATTAGATAAGAAGGTGACCAAAATTTGAATCCATGTAGGAAATTTGCTCAATCTTACTACATGATAAAAATCCATGTACCGTGGGGAGAGAGAGGGACTAGTAGGTTCCCGTCTGGGTTTGGTCGAATTTTTTATGTTAGAAAATTGTGATGTGGAAGTTATTGTGAATGAATTTCATATTGATAAGAGGAGAAATGTTGCACGTATTTATAAGTAGTTGGACTACTCCCCATATTGCCAATTAGTTTTATGGTGGAACCTCAACTTTCTTCTTGGTATCATAGTAGGTTGTCGTCCCACGTGTGAAGCCCAACGACCACACGTGCTCCACGTCACATGTCACTGATATTGTGTTGTTCACGTGTTAGGCTTGAAAATTCATCACACGTGAGGGGAGTGTTGAGAACGAATCCCACATTGATGAGAGGAGTGACCTTGCATGTGCTTATAAATAGTTGACTACTCTCAATATTGCCAATTGGTTTTATGGTGAAACCTCAACTTTCTTAAACAATTATATTAGTAGGTAAGTGGGTCTCACTCATGCCACGTTGAGTATTTTTAGTTTTATTGACGGAGTATGCCACGTTGAGTATTATCAATTTTATTGACAGAGTTGACGAAAAATCATCGTGAATCGAAAATAGAGTTTCGGGATGTAAAGTGAAGAAATTTGAGTTTTAGAGGACAAACACTAACCTTACACCACCATTACTATTACCACACCTTTGTTGCTACCGCTCTCTTGCGGAAGCAGAGTATCAAGCTCTTGCTTATGCTTTTGTGGATACAATATGGATCCAAGGTCTCTTGCAAGAGCTTCGTTGTCCACTCACTCGTCCGGTTCTTATCAACTGTGATAATCTCTCAGCAACATATTTAGCTGCCAATGCAGTTTTTCATGCCTGGACCAAACATATAGCCATTGATTATCACTTTGTGAGAGAGTTGCATTAGGCAGTCACCGCGTTTAGTCCATTCCCCCCACACATCAACTTGCCGATGTCTTTACAAAAGGCTTAGATACAGACTGTTTTGAGCTTCTCGTTTCCAAACTTGTCTCCTACTCCGAGTCAAGTTTGTGGCCGAGTCTTAAGGGAGTTATAAGCATTAATTCAACATTATTTAGGGAGTACTATGGTCGTATAAAGGGATCTTTCCGATGTTGTTATCAGGCTGTAACTCTATGTATTTTCGTTATGTTGTTATTAGGCTCTAACTCTATATTTATGTTGTATTCTTTCCCGTTGTAACTGTAGAACACACTAACTCCATAGCTTGTCAAAATATGTGTACAATTGTTCTATGCTATACGAGGAAAGTCACTTTTTACAGTGACAATCGTGGGGGCAGCAACGGTGGCAACGATGGTGGTGGTGATGATGATGGTGATGTAAGATTAGTAATTGTAGTGATAGGTGGTAACGGCTACTTAAGGAAAAATATTTAGAGAGATAAATAACATCATTTTTTAAATTTAATGGAGTATTACAAAAATTAAAAATATTCATTTTATACTAAACTATGAGCTCTTTATATGCGTGCGTCTTGCGAAGTTCAAAATCACAAAACATATTTTCGTATTATTTTAAAGAAGTTCTGAACTCATTGATGCTCGTATGTTCAAAACCCACCTCCACCAATAAAAGAAAAAACATGAAGTATATTTAAAATAACCATTATAACTAAGTTCGTGCGACATGAAGTGAAAGAAACCGAATGCTCCTACTTAACTCATACATGAACTGAGTAGATTATGATCAACCAATGATAAAGATGTTGTAAGTGGCATGACGAAATAACTGTAGAGATGGTGTTATTGGTAATGATCATGATAAAAGTGATGATCCACTGATCTGCCATTCCATATATATAATGCTTTAGCCATCATCTCAGATTCTCAGGCCACCCTTATGATGGATTCCATTGACAGTTTCTGAGTTATCTCCAGCAAAGAGTCCTTAACATGATCAGCTTGAACTATTTTACTGGTACTGTCATTTTTCTGCACAACCAAACATAATGGTTCTCAGTTAATATTAATAAAATATAATAAAATGCCTTGGGGTATTAAAGATAATTTAGATAACGTTAATTACCTGTACTTTAAAGACATTAAAGATCAGGGTTTTGAAGCTAGTCGCATTTGCATAGGTTACTTCCAAGCCTAAAGTATCCAATGCCTCCATCAGTCTTACAAACCCTCCTGGCTTGTGCTCACATAATACAGTCACAGAGAATTCATTAACATCCAACTCAGTTACTTCCACTTGTGGCTGCAATTAGTTTCACATTCTTTTGATCACCTAAAGAGATAGAACTCCAAATATACATCCAAATTTAAAAAGTATAAGATTTTAGTTTAGTCTATACCTCCATCTTTTCATTTTCTGGTGTGTTTGCAATGATAGTTTCAATTTGACGGAGAAACTCTGATTGTAAATTGCCATTGTTTCCACAAATATAACTAGTTTCCTTTCCTCCACCATTTGAGTTACATTCAAGCTCTTTTTGAAGTTCTTTTACTTGCCTCTGCAACTTCGACACGTATGCAATTGTGTCCCCGATGACGGAAGCTCTGTCCATCTAAGAATCAAGATGATTAGGCATTATATATATTAGAGCTTCTCCTAAAGATTGTAATCACATTAGCTGAATACAAGACGTGACAGCGTACTAATCACATCAATTGTTCATTAACATATCAACTGTCAGCGCACTTTCCCATTATTCTGTATATGTCTAACTGAAAACGCTGATAATACTAATCTGAAAATAAAAATAAACTCTTAATGCAATTGATCATCACCCCAGTATTGTTGGGAAGCAAAGTGCGAAGGATATGGTATATGTCGTTAATCTTATTCCTTCTCTTCATTTCAGCTTCAAAGTTTGATTGAGGTACTTTTTCATTCCTACAGCAACAATCAGTTCATCAGTAAACGTTAAAAAAAACTGAAAAAGTCACTGGGAAAAGGAAGAAATGGAGAGTAGCTAGCTAATTATAACCTTTGGTCTTCACTCGGTTTCCAACTTTTCAAACGCACTAGAGATCCACGCATCTGTCTGAGGCTTGGCAGGGTCATCATCATGTTCATGCCACCTGTAAACGATTGATAAAACATTAATTTCAGATTCCTAAACCTCACCGAATTAGTTGAGTACATAACAAGAACTGAGAGAAGAAAAATATATAGCTACCTCTTTTGCCTGCACATGTCGGTAAGAAAAACGCGACGAGGGCGAAAGAAGAAACGAGGAAGCAGATAAAGCAAAGGTAGAGATCCATAACTTCAGTCAATTGATCAAATCAAGTAAAACAATTGGGGACTCTTGCATTTGACAAAAGTGTTTCCTTTTTTATGGAGAGAGTTTGGTAGGTGAACTGAAGTCCATGCATGAGTGTAGCGTGAGAGAGAACTTAATAAAAAACTACACAAACTAATTAATTTCTTTTTGTGTTTTTTTGTTCCCTTCTCTGTCGGTAATTAAAGAGGATGGCTTGGTAAATATGAGAGCATATTGCATGAATGAGCTGAAACTTTTCTAAAGTTTTTCATTCACTTAGGTTTGGTATATGCATTTGCTCATGTTTCAACTACTCCATAAAGCTAAAAAAACTAAACCGAAGCGGCAATTGACTAAAAAAATCTAAATTGAATGGACAATTGGCTAAGAAACCTAAACCGAAGGGGCAATTGGCTAAAAAAACTGAAATGGCAACCCGTGAACACAAATTGCCTACTTTTGGATTTGGTTGTGTTCAAACCTATATCGCACAGGCAATAAGAAAGGATAGAGGTATGGTATCTTCCACACATTAGATGCCAACTCATTGCCAAAACACAATAATCTCATCAAGTCACCTCTTAGTCAAAAGTTTGTTATCACATGCCATGTACTTGTAAAATTGTTACTGAAGTTTGTTAATCACACGTCATCTTCCTGTAAAACTATTATTGTTTACTTCAGATTAGCTAGTGATTAGTTAGGCTCCTGTCTTATGTATTCTATTAATTGTGATATATTCTCATGTGTAAGATCTTTTTTTTCTTTTCTTTTTTGGGGTAACATGGAAGAAGAAAAAAATGAAACACCTAAAGAACAACTATTTTAACTAGCAACTCCAGAGCAGTCATCGGAAAGAGTTTGAACTAAACAAGGAGGAGACTGAGGAAGCTCTTGAAAATCCATCTTGCTATTTAAACCTAATTTGGCTAACCCTTCAGCTGCAAAACTACGCTTTCTATGAACATTCTGCAAATTACAGCTCCAGTTATCTATTATCAAACTTCTCCATTCCGAGATAAGACCATAGAGATGATGATTAAGGCTAGGCGAATAACAAATGAGACCACCAGAGCAGAATCAACCTCCACAATAAGATGAGAGAAATTTCTAGCTTTAGCTATCTTCAACTCATAAAACAAAGCCCAAAGCTCAGCATGGAGAACTTCCCCAACTCCTTTTTTAGCAATAAAACCAATGATCCAGTTACCATGTCAATCTTTAATTAATCCTCCACTTTCACTCCATCTATGACCTTTAAGTTAAATGTGGATGGTGCTAGGCATGTGTAAGATCTTCCAAGAAGCCTCTCAGCTCTTAAAATTAATCATGTTTTGTGTGAAGGAAGTTGAGGTTTTTTAGCATCAATAAGCAATATGGAGAGTAATTCAAAATTCCTTACAAGTATATGCAAAGTCTTTTCTTTCATAAACAAGGAATTCAAACTCTTAAATGCTCCCTCACATATATGTAGCGAATTTCCAAGAGTAACCCATGGCCCAATCATTATAAGCCAATTTCCAAGTACATATACAAGCATAATGAAGTTGCATCATATTGAATAGTCTACAGGCTCTTAGTTATTGGGTGAAAAAGGAGGATATAATAAAGGGAACTTTAACGAAAAGCACCCGGTACTGTTCACTTTAACGAAAAACCACATTTTTACACTAAAAAGTCAATCCTGGTACTATTTACTTTACCCTTTATTTTGTCCTTATCATTAAAACTCAAGGTTTTCAAGTCCTTTTCATTAGTTTTCCTTATAATAAATAATAACAAAAGAAAAGAGCACAGGGTTAATCTAGGGTTAAGTCCTAGAAACAAGAATTTTCTAGGAACGATGTTTCTAGGGGAAAAGAAAAAAACAAAAAACTCCTCAAAACACCGTTTTGAAAATACTTAAAATTTCTAGAAATAATGTTTTTTTTCTTCAAAATAGTGTTTTAACTATATTAAAAACGATATTTTAAGTATTTTTGATATGAGAACTTTGTAAAGATATAGATAGTGGCTAGGATTGTGCCACTTGTCACAAGATTGTAAGCCTTAGTTAGTTAATAATAGCTTGAAGGTTAACAAAACCAATATAACAGTTCTGCAGTTTCTCTCTCTAAAACCTTTCTCTCTCTAGTTCTTGAAATTCTGATCTTCTCTCTCGATCTCTCCCTCTCAACATTAACAAACTCTATCAAATTATATTTGATAATATGACATGATAGTCTGAATACAACTTGTTTGGGTGTTTAAAAACTCTTACCAAATCGTAGCTTCGAAACAAAGAGAAACAGGAAATTACAAAAATTATCTCAACTCTTCAAACGTAGTTTTGATCTAGCAAACATGTATTTGGCCCAAAAGACCATAAATCACCGCATAACGAATGTCGAGCATGTCCATAATCTGTCTCGCTAGTTGTTCTCATCAGAATGCTTAATACATAATTAATTAGTAGATTATGCTAAATTAACTATAAAGGTGTTGTAGGTGGTATGAAGAAGCATGGTAATCGTGGAGCTGGTGTTGTTGGTGATGATCATGCTGAAAATGATCCAATGGACTGACATTCCCTGATGCTTTAGCAATCATCTCAGGCCACCCTTTTGATGATGGATTCCTTGTTATCTCGAGCAATGAGTCCCTCACATGATCAGCTTGAACTATTTCAGTGTCCTTTTTCTGCGTAATTAACATATAATAAAAAATTAAGTGCTTTTCACAAATAAAAACTCTTGGTTATGTCAAAAACACTCAAAGCACCGGTTTGAAGAAAAAGAAAGAAAATAAAAACTCATTGATCCAACTGTTCTTGGACCTGTCAATTAGTTTATCTGACACTTAGTTTATAAATGAGGAATTTTGTCTTTTATAGTAAGATTCTTGAAATATTTCTCACTAACATTAACATTAACAGTTGTCATGAGCTACATAATTAGGTAAGAATTAGGAGATAATTGGTTACCTCTACTTTGAAGACGTTAGAGACAAGGCTTCTGAAGCTAGTCACATTTGCATTGGTCACTTCCAAGCCTAAAGAATCCAATGCCTCCATCAATCTCACAAACCCTCCTGGCTTGTGCTCACAGAATACAGTCACAAAGAATTCATTTCCATCCAACTGAGTAACCCCTACTTGTGGCTGCAACCATATTATTCCATTAATCTTTTGTTATCTGAAATTTCAAATTTAAAAAACATATATAAGATTAAGTTATACCTCCATCTCTTGTCCCCTGTCCTTAGTAATATCTGAGTCTTGGTTTTTTTGTTTAGAGATATTGCCAATGTCTCCTGCTGTTCCCACACGAAACCCATTTGGAAGCTCATCATTTTCTTGTTTATTTGCAGTGGTATTTCCGTTTTGACTCAGAGTTTCTGGCTGGAAATTGGTGTGGTTTCCACAGATATTATTGGATTTCCTTTTCTTAGATCCTCCATCATCTGAATGCTGTTCAAGCTCCTCTTGGAGTTCTTTTTCTTGCCTCTGCAACTCCTTCACGAACTCAATCGCGTCCCCGAGTATGGAAGCCTTGTCCATCTGTGAATCAAAATGAGTAGGCATTAGATTCTGCTAAAGATGTCACGTATTTTATATAACATTAGCCCGACCACATGATGTGACAACATACTTGTCACACTAGTTACTACTGTCAACTGTTAATTAATTATCAACTATCACATAGGAAAGTGTAAAGTCCATCTAGTACAATTGAAAAAATAATAATAATGCCATGGTCATCACCTTAGAAATGTTGGGAACCAATGAGCGGAGGTGATAGAGCCTCTCATTAAGTTTCTTCCTTCTCTTCCTCTCCGCCACAAGGTTTTTTGACTGAGGCTTTTTTCCTGTTCTTCTCCTATAATTCGTGCCACCATCATCATCAAACTGATCACTGCAATCTGAAGCTGAATGATCAGCAGTTCTTCCACCCTCGTGTTTAATTGAGTCTTGATCATCCACAACCTGCTGCTCAATGTTTTCTATTCCCTCATTAACTTGAATATTATTATGCAAGTTTTGTGCATTAGTATCAGCTTGAAGCCCCATCTCTCCCAAAGACTCATGTGAACCCTGATCAAAATTATAGACATTATTATTGTTACTATTTTGGAGGAAATTCATTGGGGAAGTGCTGCATAGGCGGATTTGGTCAACTGAGATATCGCATGGCAAATTCGAATTGTGATCCAATGCCATTGCCGGTAAAACAGGTTGCTGCTGGAAACTATGATTGTTGTTTAGATGATCATTTCCCCCATTATCATCTACAAGAAATGCCTTTGGTCGTATGTCATTGCTCATGTTGTTTATATCCACGGTGAAGCTTGCATTGCAGCTTGCACTAAGCAGGATATCTTGCTCATGTGAAATGTTGCATTGGGCAGTGATAAAGTCAATCACTTGTTGGTCTTCAGAGACCTGTCAAAGTGGAAAAAAATGCAAATACTTAAAAATTGTAATGTGTGAATTTGTTAGTTGCAGGCAAAACTATAAATTGTGACCCTTACATACCCCATCTCTCACAAAATTTATGTAGGACACAAATGTTTCAAATAGTTGGTTCATATCATGTACACGAGAACTACTAGCATATAGACGTTTGCGTGCGGCAACTCTCATACAAAAGGTGAGCCTTTGTATTTGGGTCTAGCTTAGGCTCAACTTTTGTGTGAGAGGTGGCACATATGCATGTGCGTTTGTAAGAATTTCTCCACATGAAAGATCTAAAATAACAAATTGAAAGGAAGCTGTTTAAAAGTGAAGCATCATATATATCATACATCTCTAGAGACAAACAGCTCAATCAGCCCTCCACCACTTGGAACCAAAACCCTGGTCTCATCTCTTTCCTGCAAAATAAGTGATGATGAGTATAGAGTTAGATTTAATTATATGCTCAACAAAGAGGGTATTTTTTTTTCTCTTAAAAATATCTAAAAGAATTGGACAACGACTATACCATATGACTTAAATCTCTATTGGTAGAGTTCAACCAAATGATCTGGTTTGAAATTAATGCCTGTGCATAAATCCTGTGCAAACACAATTTAGTTTTTACTTTTAGTACTAATTATAATTGAATGATTAAAAAATACAAAAAATGAAAGCTAAATAATATTTATAGGTACCCAGATTCTAAGGGCAGGGAAGAAGGAAGCTGGGCAAGAAGATCACAAGAATTAGTTCGTGAGTGGTGCATTATATCCCGGCATGGAAGGACAGGATAAACTGGAAAAAGAAGCTCTTGTCCTCCATTTGTCTGAGTGTTTCCATCAGTCCCAGAACAACAACAGTCCATCCATTCAATAAACCTAATAAAAATATAAAAAATCTTTAAATTTGTCACACAAAGAAGAGATAAGGAGGGTAATATTTAGTTAATTTCAATTAGCAACAGAACAATAAGTAGTTCCTCTCTTAATTAACCTTTGGTCTTCACTCAATTTCCATAGAACACAATAATCCCAGCCTTTCAAACCCACAAGGGGTCTAAGCCTATCAATCAGATTTTGCATAATGATTTTCATGCCACCTGCAAAATAATATGATTAACTGTGGAAAGCCAATAATCGAAACAACAGCAACAACAACAAAAATTTATGCTACTAAGTGTGGTCAACTGTATGAATCATGTAATGTCATTGCGCTTGGTTTTGCATCAAGTCTTCCGTTAGCCAATAATCGAAACATGGAATTAATTTCAAATTGTTCAAACAGGGAATTAATTTTGCAGAACCAGCTAAAATTTGTCATAATTTGGGAATTCTTCACAATGCTCTAAACTTTTTCGTGTATTATTATGCAACAAGTTTAGTCCACTAACATGCACCCAACAGAAGAACATGCAAACCCTACCTGTCAGATGACAATTAGTGCTTCTTGCTTCCAAGACTATTGCAGCGGCCGACTGTTTTCACTGGGAAAAGGAAGAAAATTACTAAAAGAAGAATAAACAGGAAAGAAAATATATTAATCAGAAAAGGTAAAAAGGTAGCTAGAAGGGTCCATGCAAAATTTACTACTCGATAGCAATCGTTAACAACTTCTCACACTCGTCATACAAAAATTAAGCTCAGACAGTACAGCATCCACCTCAGTATCCCAGAAAGATATCCATATCAACAAGCTGAGAAGAAACAAAATTGTCAATATATATTCTATTTGCGTTCCAGTGAGAGAGAACCAAGAATTCAAAAACAGTTGAACCCTCCCCATCTCACAAATGTTTCTTTTTATATATACGTGTTTAGGGCTTGGCTAGCTACCTTGGTTGGTGAACTGCAGCCCATGCATGAAGGAGAGAAAATTGTTTTTATTTCCTTATTGCCAATCAAGAAAATATATATTTTAATTCAACAATGCTACAGAGACCACATTTCTCAATTGCATAAATAAAACCGTATTATGATACAAGTGAGTTCATTTTATATAAATGATCATGATCAATCGGTACTAATACACACACACACACACACAAGTATCATTTGTTTCAAAATGTAGTAAAATAACTAATTTCTTTAAAAATTCTAATTTACCTAATATTGGAGTCGCTTGGAAAGATGTATATAAGTGATTTTACAGAAAATTTAAGCGTTTTCTAGAAATTTACTTGAAGGTGCTTATTCACAAAGCACTAAAAATTGTTTAATTATAATTTAGAAATATTTTAAAACTTTTTTTGTGAACTTTTTTTATCCCTTTTTATAAGCATTTTAATCTTTCAAAAGAAATCTCAAACGAGTTCTTTTATAATAAAATGACGTAGTGAGATATTTTAGATAGGAAAAGAAGAAAATATCTAAAAATATTATATTTGAGTTGGAAATGATGGGAAAGGCAAATCGCATGACCTGATTTGGCGTTTAGAACCCTAACTACCTCACCTAGTCTTTTATTCGTTTGGTTTCAGCATATTGTTTCGTGTTTCAACTACTTTTACTTGGAAGTTTCAACTGAAAACAGAAACAAGCAATATCACAAGGAAGTGCCATCTGGTGTAAGATTAGGGCTCGTGACTTGTCACCCGTTTAGATGAAATATCCGGCTAACAGCCCATCACATATAGATTATTAAAAAAATTAAACGAAAGTTACTTAAAAGGTATACTGCATCATTAATTTGATAACTATATAATTATGCACGGTACATGCCCTTTATTTCATGGGATATAGATGTATGTTGAAATCACACTAGGATGTCACCAGTTTTGTTAGTATTAGCAAGCTCTTATTGATACTTTAACTACTTACTCTTTAAGTGGATTTTTTTTCCCAAAGTGAATAGAAATTTGTTTTCGTATCTTCTATCGACCTGGATGATAATTTTTACACAACCCATTTTACCTCTTACGTACTATTTTAATTGTTTAACAATATGTTAGAATGTGTGTGAGATAAAATAGTTTGTATACCTTACATTATGTACGTGAAGTAAAAATTGAACAGCATACCCAACAGTGGCACACATACCCTGTCGGTTGTTAGTATTAGCAAGCTCTTAATGATAGCCTGAGTGTCGGTTGTTAGTATTAGCAATCTCTTAATGATACTTTGAACTCACGCTAACACATACTCTGTCGGTTGACATCATATCCAACAGTGGTAAACCACAATCCTCTTTCACTCAAGCCTCTTCGTGGCACTGAAAAGCAAAACAAGAAAGTAATAAAGGAATTCAAGGCACATAGTTTGTTGAGACGATTTAATAGGGCTCATTTAGAGTCTTAAGATTCGAGTTTGAAAAAGAAAACAAAGACTCAAAATTCATTTTTGAGGTTTAATATTTTGGTTATGTACATTGGACAACTCTCAAATATCATTTTTCTTGGTTGAATAACATTTTTTTTAGTAATGCTAGATAGATTAAATTTTATAAACTAAATAACATGAAAGTTGATAATTAGATTATTACTTAAACGTTAATAAACATGTTCATTTCTTATTGGTAACACATCATTTAGTTTGCAAATTTAGTCTACAAATTTAATCTCCCTAACATAATTTTTTTTTTTTGTTGACATAGACCCCACCTTGAACTCAAATCTCATACTGAAACCCAAATATGGGTCTTACTTTGTCTTTGAGTTTTAAGTCTCACGTGCATTAGAGATGTTTTATTTTCTATTTGAACTCAAATATAAGATTTGAATCCTTAAATTGGAGATGTTCCGGGGAGAAACTGAATTATTGACCGTGACATTAATTTTCTGTTCTTCTGTTTATTGGCAGAGGCGCGATCATGTAACAGTGTTGGCAAAATCAATTGGGACCTTATTATTTATTTCCTCACCTAAGTATAGCGGTCCAATATTCTACTTCTCGACATTAAAATGCAAGAAAAATAAGTTAGAAGTTTTTATAATTAACCACGTATTCCTACCATTTCTGTGGAGCTAAGAAAAAAGGGTTGGTAAAATGATGACTTTACTGCAAATTAATTGAGCGAGAGGTAGATTAGATGATGTAGAACAACGTTGACAAAATTGAGCTTCTAGAGGCGAGGTGTATTGTGTACAAAATACAACCAACTAAATTGAGCTTCTAGAACTAGTTTGTGTACTCTAATTTATGTCGTAATTAAACGAAATTGAATTCTAATGACCAGAGGACGACATACGCAACTTGACCTTGTATCAATTTTAGAATGACAGAGCTATAAAGGGATTTCCATTTTTTCGATAAAAAAAAGGGACTAGTTACAGGGTTCATTGTACATCAAAATTTAACGATCTGAATTTTCTTTTTTTAAATCTTCATGCATGGATCAACTTTACAAAAAATCAATTCAATCTGAAACCATTTACTCATTTGATTATCACGGTAAAATTCCAATGTTTCTTAAATTATAGTGTTCGTCAATCTCTTTAAACTCAATTAGATGTCTCAAATATTTTTTATTTGACTAATATTTTACAAGAATTATCTATAAAATACAACTTAAAAATTAAACGGTTCAAATTATTAAAATTCGATGTAAATTGAGCTCACAACTGTTCTCCAACTTTACCATAAAATAAGATCCCTTTACGTAAAAGGTCTGAAAATAAAATACAGGGGCTTATGTTAATGTGCGTTGATGTTGATGACTCCGTCAAATCGAATTGATATGATCTAAGCCGATGCTTCTAGGCGTATTCGTTTTTTATTAATGAAAAACTTAAGATAACTTGAAACCACTTCTACCTGCGTTTAGGAGAATTTTTTGTTGTAGAAAGACTCAATTTTAAAATTTCCACTGCACGACTTTTTTTAAGAAACGAAGTCATCGAACATTAAAAAATGAAAAAAAAATATAATACAAGCGTATACATGTTTTAAACAGTTGGTAAATAACAAAACTTCTATATTGACCAAAATATCTAGAACAAAGTTGCACATGTGATGTGAAACATGAGAACCTGACAAGTATGCCAAAATATACAAATACAAAAAAAATAAAAAAATAAAAAATACCGTACTTGAAATATTTAATTGTCTTTGAATTTTTCTTTTGGAGTGTCATTTTGGTATTTGAATTAGAGAACCAAAATCTAATAGTATCTTAATAAAATAAAATAAAATAAATCTAATGGGACTCTACACAAACTTTACCTGAATTATTAGGGATGGAAACAAATACCTTACTCAAATTAAAATTTTATGACCCAAATTCAGTTTGTACGTATTGCCTCTGATCATTATAAATTTTATCAAACTCATTATGTGTTGCACATATATACATTTTAAACACTTTGGTGAATTGAAAAAGTTCCAAAACAAAATTAAAAAATTGTAATACAAAAATTTGTATATACGATGTGGATGTATAACTTATAAAATTATATTGATACATTACAAAAGTATTTCCAAAGAAATAAGGATAATTGATTGTTTTAATAATTTTACAACATCTAAGTGCTGAACTATTCGACCTAAGAAAAATGCGGGTTTACAACTATGTACATGTGTCTATTAATGTGATATGACGAGTGAGTGTCTTATTCGTTTGGCGATTAAAATTTAATTTTTAGTTATTTAGAAAATTACCTAAAATGTAAATATAAAAAAAAAAGCATTGCCTACCAAGGCTTAAAAAGGAAAATCCTTTTAAGGCCCGTATTTTGGTCATTGATTTTACATAAGCATACCCTTACTTCTTATACATTCCTTATTAATTTCTATCGTTTAATATTTTTCAATTTATCTGATCTGACGGTTGAAAATTAAAAAAATATGTGACAAATAAAAAATAGTATGTAGATGTCACAACCCTTTACATAAACCTAAATCTAAAATCCTCATTTTCCTCAACAAAAATGGTGGGCTATAATTAATTAATTATAGTAATAGGATCCACAAGATCGTCAGCCAGATCGTCACCAAAAGTGCCTTTGTGAAAGAAAAGGTGGCACATGCGTTTGTCTCGTGACGACTGCCTACTAATCAACGTGGAAATCCCAAACGTTTTGACATTGGGAGAGCTGTGAATTTTTTTCGACTATTTATTTATTTTTTTGCTTTCAAGAAAAAAAAAAGCTTATTAGTCGTCGCCATGGTCAAAACAAGAGAGCTCTTCCCCCAACTTTAGTCCTTTTTTCTGCGCTTCACACATAAATCGCCTCCTTTTATCTTGTTGAATCGCCAGAGGGTCAAAAGCAGAAAACCCAGAAAACCCAATTGAATTCAAGGTCTTTCTCTCAATCTGGCCCTTAAAATTTTGTTTGTTGTTTTTGTTGGTTTTGGTGGTTTTTTGATGTTTGTGTTCATGGGAGTCTGTTAAAAAGGTTGAAATTTTTATGCTTATGAATGATGTTATGGTTGGTGATGAGAAAGTTTGGGAAATGATGCGTGCATGTTCTTGTTTTTTGAAGACTGCTTTTCATACTCTGTTTGGTTGCTGAGAAAAGGTGGGAAAGTCCAGTGGGATTGAGTTTCTGCTGTGATTTCAGTTTTTTGGGTTTTCTTATCATGTGAAAAGATTACCATTGCAGCTTAGCTAACTGGTTGAATTGAATTGAACTGAATTGCATGGTGCACGTTGATATTCTTGTTTGCTTTATTTGCTATTTGCCGGATTGTGAAAGGTTCAGCTTTTTAGTTTTCTTTTTCTATGTTTTATCATCAACGAAATGAAAATTTATTGAAGTTGCAAGAGTTTCTGAGAGTTCATTTTCATGGTTTTATTAAAAAAAAAAAAAAAACTTTTTTTATTGGTTTGAATTATTGGATATCAGTTTTATGCTCAGCTGATTATTCCCAGTTCTTGAGGAAAGTTTGTTAATTTGAAAAAAAAATAAATTTCAGAACCTTCTATGTCTCTGGTTATTAAAAATTCAAAATTGTTTAATGGAGTTATGATTTGCAGGGTTGTAGGTGATCTCAATAGAGAGATGTCTCTGATCGGAAAAATACACCCCGAATGTGTTAATGTAGTCAATCCCTACCATGAATGCACTGAAATTTGCCTGAGAAAGATTGCTGAAGGGAAAGGCCGAAAGGTTACGAAAAAGAAATCAGGTTTGTGTTATTGTTCTGTTCTTAAACAACATGTATTCTCTTAGTCCCCTGCCCAAAAAACATCACCAAACTGATTGCTAATCTGGTTCAGGAATTATTTGAGCACTTTAGTTTTACTTTTATTTAACCGCAATTAAAAAATGCTTTCGTACTTTAAAAAATCAAAGCATTTGTTTTCAATATGAATTCTGACTGGTTTGTTGCCAAATGTGAACGCCCGTGTTTTCGCACGCATTTCATGTTATTGCTTATTGCTCATATCTTTACCGCTTGGATTATCTGGTCTGTGTTTTGTGTTAAGTGATTGGCAATTGTTCAGTCATATAATTCTATTAAATTTGAATTGCTTGCGGCTCTCTTTCAAAATCTATCCGTGAAGATGTGTCTTACTGTCTTGATTGATTAGAAAATAGCATGGCCTTACGAGGTGTAGTGAATTATTGGTTCGAGATTGTTTTCTTGCCTTGGATTAATGGTTCTGAGAAGTTTCTTCTTCAAGGATCTTTTCTTTTGAGCATTTTCTGAGTACAAGTTGGAAATTTTAGATTTTTTTCTCATTTTGTTTCTTTTCCAAAGATATTGGCAGCAGTTTTAAAGGTGGTGAGTACAAAAAAAGGGGGGCTGAAGAGAAAAGAGCATCCAATCCTTACCACGACCCTGAATTCTTCCGCCAAAGAGCCGTTGGTGCCGAACCTCGTGGGGGCAAAAAAGAATCAGGTTTTTCCCTGCTTTCGTGTGGTGACTTCTCAATAGACCGTGTTAAGTTATATGTACATTTTCCCTTTTCTGAACTGCAACAATAGAAAAGCTAGATAGAGTAGCAAGCTGCAAATGATTCCATCTGTCAAACCAATGTTTTCCATTTGACAACAATTAGATGCTCTTCCCAAGTAACATATTTTTGTTTCACCATCGCTTTATTTATCCTTTCATGGCATTGCCATTCTTAATGGTACGGAAAACCGACAGCATTTCATTCCCCTGTCCTAGGAATGCCATCAATTCATAGCCAATCCGCAATGCTATAAGCATAATTTGCTTTCACGCTTGCCTTAAGAATGCCCGAGGTTCTGCACTGGAATACAAATGTTTCATTTGAGTTTCTATGAGATCCTGGGCAAGAGAAGCTCTTTTGTGGTTGTGCAGCGGATAACCGGAATGTGAATTTATTCATTCCCCTTGCACTGGCCATGCACATGATACTCATGGACTGTAATCCCGGTTCACCTTTTTAATGGTCTGTTTGAATGGCAGGTTCAATAGTTGATATTCCTATATTGGGCAAACAAAGGGAGGGATCCCGACCAAGGACCCCTCAGGAGGTTGTCCGAAGTGTGATTTCTCATTTAGATGCTCAGTCATCTCCATCTAAGGAAAATGTGAAATTAGAGAACGGTAAGCGTAAATCTCCCTTCACCTGACCGATAGTGAATGTGTTTATTCATATCCTCTTTCCCCTGCCCATGGGTGCAGATGTAATCACACTTCTTTTTCCTAATTTATGGTGCGTTTTAACTGCAGGCTCTGTCCTTGATGATCCTATATTCGGCAGAAGGAAGCAGGGAACTCAGCCAAAGCCCTCTGAAGAGTTTAAGAATGCAACTGGTCGAGGTGTAATTTATCCCTCTGATTCTCGATCTGAAGAAATAGTGCAAGTAGAAAATGGTGAGCATAAATCTTCTTCTACCTGAGATTATGGATTTATTTATTCAGTCCTCTTCCACCTCCCATGTACACGTACACATGGATGGTGACGTATTCATGCTATTATTTCATAACATCTGGTCCGCTTTAATTGCAGGCTCCGTGCTTGATGATCCTATATTTGGCAGACAAAGGCCTGGTTCCAGACCAATGCGCCCTGAAGAGCTTGACAATGCATCCGGTGAAATTAAGGAAGAGGTTAAAATAGGGAATGGTGAGCATAAATCTTATTCTCCACCGTCTGCTGAAGTAAAAGATGCTTCATTCAACAAGGATCCAGTTCCGTCTTCTCTGTTAGTGCCACCATCTGGAATTATCACAATGGTGTGCTCTTTCTCCACCCCCTCTCTCACACAATTTCTTTACTAATTCTGTGTTTTTTTTTCTCTTTTTTGTGTATCGCTTTGACTCCTTTCTTATGCTATCTCTCCCTCTGACAGCCTGAAAATCCCAAACACCCTCGAGAGAATGGTGCTACTTACATCGCTAGTGAACCACCCAGTAATGGGGAAGACAAGGAAAATATTAATCATTCACCTGGAGTTGATTCAAATCATACCGTCAGCAATGTAGGAGAAGGCTCTACTGGATCAGCTTTCGACTCAAGATTTAGTTTCTCAGGTACTGTCCATGCTTTTGAAGATAGTGATGATGACGATACACGATCTGTTATTTCTGATGCCAGTGTCTCTGTGGGAAAATACCGTGTGAAAGGAAGTTTCTCTTCCATTCTCCAGTCAATCATGGAAAAATATGGTGATATAGCCGCAAGCTGTCAATTGGAATCAGTTGCCATGCGCTCTTATTATCTCGAGTGTGTATGTTATATAGTCCAAGAGTTGAAGCGAACTTCGATTAAGGAGCTGACAAAGCCTAGAGTCAAACAAATGTTATCTATGCTTAAGGATGTAGAATCTTCGGGAATGGATGTTGGTTGGCTCCGCTGTCTGATCAACAAATATGAAGAATCCATTGAACTCGTCACTCAGCATCGAGCATTCGAAGTAGCAAAGGAAAACTGCGACCGTGATTTAGAATCCACAAGGAAAGAACTTGAACCGCAAATTGAGGCTCTGGTTCTGAAAGAAAAGGAGGTTGCCAATGCCAAGAAGCAAGTTGCTGAAATGAAAGCCCACCTGCGGGAGCTCGAGCTTAAATCTTCCGTCTTGAGCGACAGTGTTAGTAACATGAAGTCCAAGGTCGAAAATCTTCCTAGTAAACCGTTGTTGGACAAAGTCTTGTGAAGCAAGCAACTGCAAACACTGTAAGACCTGTAATATGTAGGTCATATATAAAATGTTCTGAAGGTTGAAACTATAGTCTGGTACATCCTTTCTATATTTGTAGCTATGAAGTAAATGTAGGATGTATCGTGTCGGTTTCGCTATCTGGTACTTATACTAAAAATTATTTGAGGATTCTGGGACTGTAGAACCCTACTGACTTGGTGATTTGAGAATCATGTCACTTTTATATATTTTATATATTTTTTTCTGCTTCATATATATGAACACAAGAAAGCTAGAAGGAAGTAGTTGAAAAATAAATGATTTAAAGTTTACGTAGTTCTTGTCCTTGTGCATGATGTTTACCGGTTATATCGTCTTGATTAGAACATCTCCAAAGGAGGAGTCAAACAATCCACATCAGCAATAACAGTAAAAGAAGACATCATTAGTGTTTTTCAACCGAAATGCCAATCCTATGTGGCATGATGTGGATTGACAGCAAAGGTTGTTGGTGTAAAATTTGACAGCAATTTCAAATCTATTTTTAGTAATTAATGTGCTTTTCATTATTTGTATTGTGATTTTTTATTTTAAAAATACTTATTACAATTATGAAAAATAAATAATGTAATAAATAATAGTTTACGTTTAACATATTGAGTGGAAAATAATTTTTTTTTAAAAGTCAAAGTGCCACATAAGCCTTTAAAATAAATTTTTATTTTTAAAATTTGACTTATTATTTAGAGATAGTCTTAAACTTCACCTGTCTTTTTATGTGGATAATACTGGGAGGAGAGATAAACGAATACAGGATTTCCAATGAGAGTTAAATGGTCTCAACCACTTCAACCGCTTTAAATAGTTGTACAAATAGAAAGGAGCCGTTGTTAGCATAATGCCCTATAAACTCGTAGGGTTCTTGTTTGTGCCATATTTGTCAACTGAAGACCATACTTGTAGCATTTTCATCCCGTGGGATTTTAGGCCGTTGGAGGGGGGTCTGATGAAATTTTGGGGGAGAAATCTGATCAGATCATACTTGTAGCAATATTGTCAAATTTATTATAGGTGAGATTTGATTTTAGGACGTTGAATTGAAATTTTGATAAATTTTTGGTAGAAAATTTGTGCACCGATGGAAAGATTCTTACATGCAGACACTCATTTTATGTCAATTGCTGACATACACAAAGAGAAATTCCTACATTCAGATTCCGAATTGACCCATTTTGGTCGATCAAAATGCGTAGCCTCCTTGTGTGACTTAAAGCAGAAGACCTTCTCCACGAATGCCGGATTAGAGATTGTTAGAGGGAGTAGGACAAATTAGGGGGCGGTTAGGTTATTTTTTGTCTGGGTCCGCACGAACACGTGGTCCAATTATCGGATGACAGAATTTCTCATTTTAGACGTGCGGCGTGGCACGAGCAGCCGTACCTAAAAATTTCTCATGCTGCTGGAGTATGGGCTGATTGGGCTAGTAATCAAAGCCTTTCTATTTTCTTCTTGTTGGGCCACTCATAAAAACAACCGCACCGCCGTCCAAATATATAAAAAAGCAAAAAGGAGTTTTCTTTTTCTTCGAATCGCATTCGTCCAATTCGCGCGTTAGTCCTAAGCCCTTTGTTCTTCATCCTCTTTCCCCAATCAAAACCTAAACCTAGAAGCAGTGAGCTCGCCAATCGAATCAATTCGTCGCGCAGGTTCGTCCCTTTATCTTCGCAATTTCTTTCAGATTCGATTTTCCATTGTTCTGTATGTTGTTGGGTTGAGTCAGATTTGGTTTGGTTGCCGATAATCCGATGAATGTTTAAGCAAAATAAAACAATGACATTAAAATTGTTCAAATTTTTTCGTTTTTTTTTTTCTTTTCGAATTAAGTAAATTAGTAAGCTTAATTTTGTAATTCCATCTAGTCCTTTTACTTTTTGTTGATTGTATCTTAGTTTTCTAGAACTTGTAGTATTTATTCGTTCTTGTATCCTTTTCAATTTTCTCGGCTGCCGAACATAGTGATGGTTACGATTTTCTGATTTTGTGTTTGTCGGTCTTGCACAAAGCACCGGATTTTTGGGATTTTGTTGGGTACTAGAAAGGAACTTCAGGAGCTAGGTTTAATTGGTGGAGTATTGATTTCAGGTAGCTGCAAAGATATAGAAGGTTCGAAAGGCGGAAAATATGTCTGATGAGCAAAGAGTTCACCCGGATTGCAGAAATGCATCCAATCCATACCATGAATGCAGCGAGTATTGCTTTACAGTTATCGCCGAAGCCAAGGCTCGAATGCCTCAAATCCAATCAGATCCTGAAGAACTTGCTGATGATGGCGATGCCTATCCTCAAGAACATGCTGATGATGATGATGCCCATCCTCTCGAGGAGAATATGGAAGGAGACTTCCAAAACTTAACAGGGAGGAAGAGAAAATTGGCGGAATTGAGGAAGAAATTGGTAAGGTTTTCTGAAACTTTATAAAGTAGATGGCATTGTCGCAAAGTTGATCAGATATTTAAATAGAAAGCTGTTCCATTCTTTCGTCTATTTATTTAACTCTAACTTTACATAGGGTGAGGCAAAGAAGCACAATCAAACGGAGATTACGGCCGAAAAGAAAAGACTGGAACCCCGACAAGAATCCAGGGGTATTTCGAAACAAAAATGGGTTGAAGAGAGGAAGAAAAGAATTGGCAAACTTCTAGATGCCAATGGTTTGGATATGAAAAGTGCATACATGCTAGATACGCAAGAGATGGCAGAGGAAAAATATAAGAAATGGGAAAAGGATCCTGCCCCAGCTGGCTGGGATGGTATGCTCTACAATTTCTGCTCAGTAATTTATTGTTCTTTGTTTTTTGGTTAAAATTTTGGCTTTTCTCCTCAGTTTCTTGTTAATACATGTGCTCTTCATGTTCCTTTGTTACAAAACATACTTCTAGGTGTATTTTATCAAGTTCAATCTGCTTTTGATGTCATAGGATTTTAGAGAAAGTTTGTTGATGGAACCTGGAATGGCTTAGGTTAACATTAATGAGCAATAGATAAGAATATTTAGGGTGTATGGGGAAAGGAAATACCTGCGCAACCAAGGGTTAAGCAAGAGCAAGAGCTAGAGAAGCCTAAATTTATTAACTATTTGTTCGATTCTATGCTATACATATGCTCTAGTTAATTAGGGTATGTATACTTCCCCTCCAAAAGTTTCGGGTATGCAACTTGACTGAATACTAATTGGGGTATGTACATATTGTATTGTCAACTGTTCACTTTTATGCACGCTTGCACGCACATCACAATTCTCTATTGCCCAGTTGTGGTGCATTAAGACTAAACATTGTAGATAGAAAGATGAACTTGATATCCAATTTTGCTCTTGTAGTTTTATAGATATGTAAATCCAAAATGTGAGCTGACATGTTGTTTGAACAGTTTTCAATCAGAAAACTCTGTACAATGCATACAAAAAGCGGACAAAGAACATTGATATTGACTTGGAAGAATACAATAGGATGAAAGAAGCTGATCCGGAGTTCTATCGTGAAGCTTCCAGCCTCCAATATGGGAAGGTATTTTTCTTTTGAGGAAATCTGATGGTTCCTCGTACTCCGGCTGAAATTGGACTCAAACCCCTAAAATTTATTTTTTATGGTGCAGGCTCCAAAGATATCAGAGGATAAACTTGACAAGATGGTGAAGGAACTCAAGGATCGGGAAGAGAAGAAGGCTTCCTTCAGCAGGAGGAGGAGGTTCCACGATGAGAAAGATATTGACTCGATCAATGACCGCAATGAGCATTTCAACAAGAAGATTGAGCGAGCCTTTGGTAAATACACGTTGGAAATCAAAAACAATCTTGAGCGCGGAACTGCATTGCCCGACTAAGGTAAACGTAGCAAAATGCACTGCCTTTTGATGTTTGTCTAATTGTGAAAGTCAACTGGCTGACAGGAACTTATGATTCCCTCGGCTTAGTGCTGCGGCAGCTTCAGTGCCGATGAATTGTAATAATAGAATACATGTTGGAACAAAGGTGAAATGGTTTGTGATATTCAGATTTTGTTCTAGTTGAAGTGGCATACCAAGTTTTCATGTGGAAACAGATTTTTCTTATCTACTCATCTGCATTGGAGTTGGAGTTGACTGTCAATTCGTGTCCGTCTGATTGTGGTTGGAATTTAGACAGTTCCATGGAAAGTTTTAGAATATACGGAATTGCTGTTATCAGCATTATCTTAACTCTTAAGCGCTTGAATTAAACAAGTCATATCAGTTGGAGACCTGAGGGAGATTGGTTCCATGTGATGGGTAACTAAAACTTTCTTTATTGAGTCCTGTTTAAAAAGGCTTTAAAATTCATGAATAATTAGCATTTTCCAAAGGACGGTACTATCTACACATCTATTTTACCTCACACATTTATTTTAATTTTTGGCTGTTGGATCGAATGAATTGAAAACGATCCATGGATAAAACTTAATGAGTGTGTGTGGGAGGTAAAGGGAGTAAATAACACTACCCTTTCCATAAGGTGAATATAATGGACCGGGACTTTCTTGGGTGCTCCGGAGTACTTGGTACTTTATGTGTTTTAACCGTTAGATTTTTGTTCAAAAATACAAAAAAAATCAAAATTCAACAATTAAAACACCCGGAGTACCGTATATTCTGGAACACCCAGGAATTTTCTGTGATGGAACCCCTTAAACTCTCACATGTTCTAGCTACATGTTTTCATGATTCTGCAGTGCTTTTATTTTGTTGGGCGTCTCAGATTATTGGCCCTTTTCTTTCCTTCACCGAGAAAGTGAAAAGGAAATTATCATTATTTTCTCTCAGACGTGTTTTCCCTTTGATTGATTACAAGGATAAGGCTTTTACCTTTACTTTTCTTTTTCTCTTTTGCTTGTTTTTAAGGAAAAAGAAATTAACAAAAGCAATATAGAGGGTAGTTGAAATTGGTACCACCCGGTCGCATTGTGAAACCACCAAAATTTGATCTTGGGTGGTTGAATTGTAGCTACGACATGTGAAAGACTTCTTTTGGGTTCACCTCAAGGGTAAAATCCATGTGGAACTATACGTCTAGTAATGGTTTCGCATTCGCAATTTCCTTTTCTCCTCCAAAAGAGATGTAAAAAATGTCACAAAGACATATAACGGTAACAAATAACGTACTATTTACTCCAATCGAGATGTCAAATGTCACATGGAAAAGAAGGCTAACTTGATATGGACAAAGAGATGTCAAATTTGATTTTTTGCTATTTCCAAAGGCATTTCATTTGTCTTATCTTAAATGCTAGTATATTTAAGTATTATTTGATTATTTTTAAACCAATAACTCAACTTTTATTATTTTTGTTTAAAAAAAAAATTAAATGAAGCAATAAATTTTGGCATATTGGGTGGAAGGAAAATATTGATAATATGTCAAATTGTCAAGTCAGCCATGAAATTTAAATGTGATGTTATGAATTTGACCATTCCTTTGGAGATGCTCTTGTGCACTTTTTTTTGTTTGTTTTTGAATTGAATAATCCAAGGTGAAATAATGAATTGCTAAACATAAAATTATTTGTTATATGAAATAAGCATTTTGTCATGTAACACAACAATTGATATTATGATCTATAATCTGATGGTCGAGTGACTCGAGTCAAATTTCATGATTGTAAGTTCATTTCATGTTGGACGTGGTCAGAATAGGGAATTAAGCAGTGTGAAAGACATTGATAGAAAATATGAGATTTAATCTTATAATTTGGCGGTTAAATGTTGGTCATAAATCAATGTGTAAATAATCAAAGGCCTGCAAAACTGTTCATTTTTGGTAAACGGAGGAATAATCAGGAATGGGGTATGATTCCCATTCCGCCATATCATTTCCCCATATGTAAACATGCCATAAGATTTAATTGTGAGGGCATCAAGTTGTAAAAGAGACGAATGTATACATTCATGCAACAGAATTTGAAGTAAGGAAGCGTAAGTAATGATAATTAATCAAACTAGTGTCTAGTTGGGCTTGTCACCGATAATTATTCTCGAAAATAAATAATTCGAGAGTAGGGCGTTATAGTTTATGTATTTTTATGCCACATTATATATATATATATATATATATATATATATATGTATGTATATAATTGGAAATGTTATAACGTGGTTGAGTATCAGATTTCATCGTGGGTTATCTATATGTATATTACCTGCACACAATTATTATGAACGCTTTGAAGTGCAAAGGTGAACACAGGACACCCAGGTAAGTTCAGGTGAGTTTATAGTATTAGTTGAAATGATGGGGATTATGGTATGACTACATGTATGTTTAGGCAACTCCGACACTATCATACAGGTTGCCCACGAATCGTATATGTGACAATAGATACAGTTAGAGCTCATAAACTTGCACCCCGGTGTTAGTGCTCCCGTCCGTGGCCAGGACACAGTGCTTCACGTGATGTTCACCTCCCGCACCTTACGCTCACCTTGGATCCAAGGTAGGTGCACAGTCCTGTCGTACATACCACTTTAGGTGGTTCCAACTCATAGGTGACCCGTAATTATTCGCACAGTTTTCACATGATCGTAACATTTGAGCGTATTTATTTACACCCAATCTTGTCGTACAAACCACTTTAGGTGGTTCCAACTCGTGTGCAGGTATACTTATTGAGCTATGGATAATTCGTACAGGTCACTAAAGGTGACTCCGACTTATAAGCTAGCATATTTGATAAGATATGTGATGAGCTAGCATATATGATGAGATATGTGATGAGCTAGCATATGTGATGGATGAGATATGAATAAGTCATACAGGTCACTAGAGGTGACTCCGACTTATAAGCTAGCCTTGATTGATGAGATATGGATAAGTCGTATAGGTCACGTGAGGTGACTTTGGCTAGCATATTGACGAGCTATTAATTCAACTGTACAGGGCACTATAGGTGGATCCGGCTAATATGTCATTTCATATTGATTTGTTTCACCTGAGTACTTGTTCTTATTGAGATATTTGACACGGTATAATTGTGAGACTATTATTTTGGTTATGGTATTGATTTATAGTCACGCCTGTTATTTTCCGGGAAATTATACAGATATTATGGTGAGGGCTACTGCTTTTAGTAGTTGGAATTGGTTTGAAAAGTTTTGTTTCACTCATGCACATTTTCTATTTTTGTACCCCTTTAGGTTCTAGCAGCAGAGTTCCGTATCTACGAGGATTCGTGGCACTTTTCGGTACATATGTTTTCTTGTGATGGTATGATCATTGTCTCACCTTACTGCATTATACCTATGCTCTGTATCACGCGTGAAATGAGTCCAGATCCGCTCACCGCGCACTCGTGTACTTAGAGACTTTTATGTTTTAATTTATTCACATTTTATACATTATCACACTTTATGGCTTCGTCACCTTCCAGGTGTCGGCCAGCACAACTCGATTCGGAGTCCTAATGGACATCCCGGGTCGGGGTGTGTCATATTAGATATCTTAAAATTTGTACCATTCATTCGTTTTTTTTTTCTTAACAAACAATATTATCTCACTAAGGGAGAGAGGGGTGGGCTTAACATCATAATGGACTAGGAATAATATGGTTCAAATTCGCCTTTGGCGAAATTCGAACCTAATACTTCTTACTTACAAATAAAGAGGAATACCACTACACCATAATACTAAGCGCCCCATTCATTTGTATTCTTAACTAGAAAAAAAGAAAAAATATCTCTTAATTCTCATAAGTAATACTAGCAATTGTACACATGCTATGCTATGCATGTGCTTATTAAAATTTTAAAATAAGTATTAAGAGAAAACATAAAATGGTCACTAAAACTTTTTGGTGATGACCTTTAAACAATTTTTCGTGCTAAAGAAGTTATTCATATCTTTAGTGATTGTTTCTGAATAATTATTTTGTCACTAAAAATGTATTTTATTTGGAAGAGAAATGTTAAAGGGAAAGTAGGAGCAATTGATATGCGTACTTGATTGTCAAACTTGGTGAAGAAAAACAGTAAAATTATTTTGTGCTTAATTTATTATACTGTTCATAATTTTTATTTTGTTTATTTATTTTATTTTATTTTGTTGATAGGGTTAATTTGATATATTCAATATCTTTTTGATTGAGGAAAAGAATTTTGTTAAGAGATTGTTTAGTTGATATACCTCAAATTGATTTGAGACATAGCGGATTATGACATGGCTTCTCATGCAAGTCCCATACGGCATCACTCGTAATAGTCTCGTCCTATTCAGTCCAGTCCGGAGTCTGTGGTTCTGAAAAATGAAAAGAGATCTTCTCTGTATTTCTTTCGTCAAGATCATTGGATTAAATGATTCGAATTTTTTAAATTTCATCTAATGACTCGTCTATTTTAACTTCTTAAAAACTGTAATAATTTTTTACCGTTGAATGAAATTTAAAAAATTTAGATTACTTGATCAAATGACTTTGATGGAAAATATTCGAAGAATATCTCTTTCCCTGGAAAATTATCCCATGCTGCTTTCGCTTTCCAACTTTGCGTTGGATTAGTCCTACTGGTTGGACCCTGCTCCCAAAATTGGGACCAACACTTGCGTGTCAGACTTTTCCAGAGAGGCACAAAGCTAAAATGAAAGAAACCACCGGGTAGAGCAGCGGCCCCCTCAATAAGAGTTGATTTGGTATTGCTGTGCTTTGAAAAAAAATTATAGTGTTTGATACATTTTTATGTAAAACAGATGTGAAAAAGCCGATTTTTCAAAGTTGGATTTTGCAGCTTTGTGTTTTGGCTTTTTTCACCCAAAACTGTGAAAAAAAGGCCGAAGCTAAATATTTACGAAACACAAAAAAACTCCCAACTTTTTTTATACCCACTTTTTTCAGAATCACCTCAGTACCAAACGAGATTTTTCAATGTTCCCGTCACATGAAATGATACAATACGTATCCCTATATAAATGGTGAATTGTGTGTGTTAAAAGTTTAATAACTTAAAATTTTTAAATTTCCACCACTTACATACGTGGTGTACCATCCATGTTCCCATCACAATTAAAAAATTTCCCACTAACTGGAACCCTGCATACCCTTCGGTTTCGGGGCACTGTTCCTGAAAGGGACACGTGGCACTAACTCACTGGAATCCAAGGCCAGCAACACAAGAATCCCACGCTCACAAAGGGGGAACCTTGTAGAGATATAAAAGAGAGATTAGAGGGCTACTAAGCTAGTCTTCTCAATTTTTTAGGCTTGCCTAATGAGAGCAATTTGGACTAAACTTTTGGCTTAGTGGGAACAGCGCACCCATTTGGTTTTGTCATTAAGTAAACAAAGTCCTTGCTTTTTCTACTTTTAGTGATTCCAAGACCTAATTAGATTACTTAATTAAGTATCTTAGTCCCCCTATAACGACAATAAGCGTTTAGAGAAAGAAGCCTGGTTAGGGTTTCAAGTGTTGTTAACGTTTAAGTAAATTGTAGCAATAGTTCCTCAACCTTAATCAAATTAAAGCAATAACCCTTCAGCTAAAAATCCATTATTATTGATCCCTCAACTTATTAAAATGTGTAACTATAATCTTTTTTCATTAATTTCGTCAAAATTTTATCAAAATAAGTTATGTTAGAATACCCATTTATATAATTAGAGTCCTCAACTCATCAAAGTGTGTAATTATTATCATTTTTGTCAACTATATCAAAATTTTTGTCAAAACGAGTTATGTTGGAAGGATCATTGCTACAATTGAATTAAAATTAAGAAACAATTTATCCAATTGAATTAAAATTGAGGATCAATGGTAATCTGCACGTTTTGATGAGTTAAAAAATCAATAATAATAAATTTTTAATTGAAAAACTATTGCTCTAATTAAGTAAAATTAAAAAATCATAACTACAATTTACTCTTTTATTTACTCTTTAGTGTTTTTATACTAAGAAAACAAAATGAGGGTTTGTATACCCTAACAAGAAAAATGCTAAGTCTCTCTTTCAAAATGAGACTTTGAAAACCGTCACTCAACAATTTAACGATAATTTTTATATCAATCAAACGAGATGAGAAACAAAAATTGATATTAATATGTAAAGTGATAGAACTAATAGAGAATTTCACCTTGAGATAATCTTTTTAGCATTTCTCATACTAACAAAACGAGGGTTTATGTTCCCTTTGAATCGGTAGTTTGCGAGTGTTTTTTAACTATGAAATGGAGTTTTGAGTAATAATTTACTTGCGAGGAACACTAAATAGATAGCGTAAAAAGGTAGATTTAAGGTAGAGAGAGGAGAGAAGACATTGTAATCATAAAAAGAAAACACCACTACTCATGAACAAAAATTAATGAACATAATTAAAGTTAAGTAATTAGATTATAAATAGAGAACCCAGAAAGATTGAAAGATCATCATCCATCCTCTCAATACACACACTAACAAACAGAGAACAAAATATCAACAGAACATTAATGTAGCTTTCTTTTCTTCAATCTTTGTTTTAGTTGGTTGGGTTGCTGCGGAAGGATCCCAACGCCTTGAGCGCCGCCGCCCTCAGAATGTACTGGTGGTACGCCGCCGCAGCCAGTGCTCCCACAAATGGTCCGACCCAGAAGATCCACTACACGCAAAAATAAAAAGTAAAAAAAATAAAAACTCAAATCAGTTGAAAACTCAAAATATCATCAGAAACACCTCAAAAACGGCGTTAAGTTTTTATTCTTACGTGGTCATCCCAGATTTTATCGTTGTTGTAGATCACAGCAGCGCCGAAACTCCTTGCTGGGTTGATTCCAGTTCCAGTAATGGGGATTGTTGCGAGGTGCACAATAAACACAGCAAACCCAATGGGCAGTGGAGCCAAAACCTGCAAACCCAGCACAAACCGACCATACATCAGCTAAATCTCTAAGGCCCAAAAACCAGAAACCATAAATATATGGAGGTTGCTGAGAGACTTACAGGCACGTGGGAGTCGCGTGCGCTCCTCTTGGGGTCGGTGGCCGAGAAGACGGTGTAGACGAGGACGAAGGTGCCGATGATCTCAGCTCCCAGAGCCGTGCCCTTGCTGTAGCCACTAGCCACAGAGTTGGCGCCGCCGCCGACGGAGTTGTACTTGTGCTTCTGGAAGGCCTTGACCAGCCCAACGCCGACGATAGCTCCCAAGCACTGGGCCACCATGTAAGCCACGGCTCTGATGAGCGAGACCTTGCGGGCCAAGAAAAGGCCAAAAGTCACAGCTGGGTTAATATGACCACCTGGAAAACACCAAAACGGCAAACCCCATCAGGAATCAAGCACCAAAAGGACAAAAATCGCCATGGGTTTTGAAGATTAAGCTGAAAAGCAGGTGGGTTGTTGGTAAGTTTACCAGAGATTCCGGCGGTGCAGTAGACAAGTACGAAGATCATGCCGCCGAAGGCCCAGGCGATGCCAAGAAGGCCAACGCCGCCGCAGTCCCCGAGTGAGTTCTTGTGGCCGATGACGGTGGCTACGGTGATGTAGAGGAAGAGTAGGGTGGCGACGAACTCGGCGATGAGGGCCCTGTAGAAGGACCACCGCCTGAGCTCGTCGAAGTCGATGAGGGGAGCTGGCGGTGGGTCGGTGTAGTCCTTCCCATGGTGGTGGGCTCGTCCCTCCTCGCTCACTTCCTTGGACATTTTCACAGAGAGGTGGAGAACTCAGAAAGCGCTTGGGGTTTTTGACGGAGAGAAGAAAGCTCTGGAGGTTTTGGGAGAGCGAGGTGCTTGGGGGTGTCTTTTAAAGAGCAGGGGAGGGAAACGGTACATTAATGGATAAGGTCTAGGGTTTTTGGAGAGAGAAAGTGTGAAGGGGAAGGTGGGACCCAGGGGGTACAGCAAGACCATGTGACTGTGTGGGGGAGTGACGGAGGGAAGGGGTTTGGGGAGGTTACGCTGATGGGTGGGTATTGGGTAGGGCCAAAGAAAGAAGTCAGCCTGGCATCCAACTAGGTCACGCCCTACAACGGTCATATGTTGCCCACTCTCTCCCATTTCTCTTTCTCTCTCTAAAAGGTTGTGGGGTTTTCTTAATTTATCTGATGGAGGAAGAGAGCATTTGGTTTGGGATGGGACCATTTTTGTATGGGTAATGATAAGCAAATTAAATTTGAAAATTAGATTTATAAATTAAACAACATATCATCAGTAAGAATAAGTACATTTATTAACGTATAAATAAGAAATCAATCATCAATTTTTATATTTTTTAGTTTTCAAAACTTTGTCTGAAAATTTAATCTTCCTAACATTACTTTTTTTTTTTTTTTTTTTTATACTGGTGGGTTTAGGGTTTGCTTTAAGAGTTGGGAGCAGGCATGCAGCATTCTTCCTTGAACCAATCATTCAGCTCAAGAGAATGTGGTTTATGTTTTTACTTATATTGGTTTCAATGCTTCAATTCAATGGCTAAAACTTGAATTAGCTAACTAAATATTGAACCATGTTTATGGGTCCAATACATACTTTATTTTGGTTACTTGAGATTAAGAACACATCCAAATGATGACTAAAAATATGATAAATGCGTGAAAATTTTAGGATTATTTTTGCTTGCAGTGCATCAAGCTTCGTAGGCCCGTCGACTAAACAAGACGAGAAGAACTTTCATTTCACGAGTGTATAACTCCTTTCTTGATCTTTTTTCGTGGTGGACGTACAAGGAAAATATATCCAAATCGAGGACATGCAAAACTAGTTAGCTATTGTCTTGCGCATTGAACATTTATTAAACATCGGATTGAGTTTGCTTAAATTAGTTGGAAGAATATTTAAGACCTAATTTGAGTGGATCAGAAGAACATTCACAAGTGAGATTAAGTTCATGTGGGTTCACCACGGAACATGTGTCTCCCATGGAACATGTGTTTAATCAACACAGAAGATTTGAGCTGGACATGCATTCTCTTTTGAATTAATTATTTTTTGGCCGACGAGGACTTGAGTTGAAATGTTGTGGACCTTATGCAGAAAAACAAAAGAAAGTATAATTTTCTTTTATTTGATAAGAATTCATGTGCAAGGATCGAGATGTCGTGTAGCCTGGCCTTCATCGGTCATGTCATCCCATCCATTTAAGTTGCAGGTAGTGATTTGGTGCACTCACGAGCATCGTCGATGATGTCTGTTTGGAAGGTACTTGATCATTACATCGTGGAACATGCATGGCCCTCTTTTTTTATACCCAAAGTACCCTTTATGAGTTATAATAAAATGAACATTATTTTGAGATGTGAACAATCTTCCCAGCCATCTTGTAATTGTTTAAAAGTCGTTCCCACAAAACTGCAGTGATCATTATTTTTTCTCTTGTAAATTTTAGTGTAACAAGAAAGAGAAGATAGTTTGATTTGCATATATACAAGCTTTTTAAGAGAAGGGATCTTAATTTTTTGACTAAAATGAGAATTAGTTGGAGGTTCCACTTTACATCGAACTTTAATGATTCGAATATTCTATTTTATAAGTAATGATTCATAGGTCATTCTTGTAAAAATTCAATTCAATCTGAAACCTTGGTCTATTTAATTGTTATGATGAAATTTTAATGTTTCTTACAATATGGTGTTCGTCAATTTTTTTAAATTCAATTAGATATCTCAAATATTTCTGAGTTGACAAATATTTTGCAAGAACGATCTATGACGTGCAACTTTAAAACAAACGAAAAGAATCGTTGAAGTTCAACGTAATGTGAGCCCACAACCAATCTTTATTTATAAAAAAAAATTAGAATCCCTCCCTTCAGAGACTTTATGCATGTATAAATGAAAAGGAAAACTAATGAAAAGAGCTTAGTAGCTAATGAAAAAGGCTTGAAAACTTTGAGTTTTAACGATAAGGACAAAATAAAGGATAAAGTGAATAGTATCAAAATTTATTTTTTAGTGTAAAAATATGATTTTTCATTAAAATGAACAGTATCGATAACTTTTCGTTAAAATTTTCTAAATGAAAACCATACGAGTGTTTCAAGATATTCTTTGCCTAATTTTCGAAATAACATATAGTTCAATAAATTTATCTGCTATGATTATTTAACAAGGAAATATTTCTTTAAATGGAACTGTGGTTCAATTGTGGGTATTTTCAGTTGTTCGTGCCATGGTCATGTGTCACTTAGATTGTTGTTTTGCTACAGTTTGTTCTAAGAGAATACGTTTGCTCACCCTCTTAAAGAATGGTGACGCTCATTATTTTATTTATTATTAAATAAATTCATATTTTGAAATTTGTGTAATGTATATACATAAATTTTAAAAATTTCACTCATCTAACAAAAATAGAGAGGTGAGCATTCTCATTGTTTGAGAGTGGCGAACATTATTATCACCTTAAAATGGTGAGTAAAAATACAGTTTTGTTAAAAAAAAAAAATTATATCAGCCACTCAATACTATGATCTGGTGGTATTCCTTCTTACTTGAAAGTGAGAGGTCTTAAGTTCGAATCTCACAGATGACGAATTCGATATCAAATTACACTACCTATTATGTGGCTTAACCGAACTATTTCTCTCCTTAATGTAAAATATCAATGTTCTCAAAAAGAAAAGAAAAAACAAAAAGAAATTATATCCTTATTCTTCATGCTCCCATGGTCACTAGTAAGATAGGGGGGGGGGGTGGTTATGATAGAGTTAGTGGAATTGTTTTCGTTCGCTTACATCAGATTTAACCAAGAAAATAGTTCAACACTAAAATGATGGAAAGTAAGTTAAATCTCACCAAATTAAGAATAATATGATTTAATTTTGTTTTTAACGAGAAAATAATTTAAAACTACAAAAAAAACACCGGTGGACAAAATGCCACGTGGTTTGTAACTATAACGGCTAGACACCTCCAGAGCATTCTTTACTCAACCGTTACATGGGGAACGGAACGCAAACCGGTCAGATTTTTCAGTGTTGGTGGCTGCCAGTGAATCTGTGGGCCCCGTAGAGGTTAGGACCCACGCCCTTTACAAAGGTTCCTGCTATTTTCCGAAGAGATGAGATTGAGTGATTGACAGAGAGAGGAAGCTGTGTCTCGTTTCGATGCTTTGATCATCATTCTTCCTTCCGTTTTACGAAAATGTCCAACTCCCTTGCTAATTTCCCAAATGTTCGATTATTTCATTGATTATAAATTTATTAATAAACGATATTATCTACATTAAAATAAAAAGTAAGTTATGTTTCACAATGAGTTAGTAATAATGTAGTTTAAATTCTTCTTTAACAAGAAATGAACTTAAAACTTCTTTCTTACAAGTAAAGAATAATAATACTAGATTATAGTTTTAAATGGTTAAATAATCATATTACCTTAGAGCCAAAAAGAAAAACGAAAAAAAAGGGAAAAGTGCAATTATTCATACTTAACTCAGATTTAGCTTCTTATAATTGATGTCACACTTTCTTATTTGTAGATCCCATGCAACTAGAGTTTGTGCGGTTTTTAAACGATTTCCATAAAGCTTGGTCGTTGTTGTGGATCATGTAGCCAGATTTTATCTTTATTTTTTTTAACTCGTTCATGAAACACCCCAATCCGGAATGCACACTTGGATACCTGAATCGAACTATTTTGGCAGACACCTGAAAGGTGACAAAGCCATAAAGTAAGATGATGTGGAAAAAATATGAATAAATTAAAACCTAAAGTAACTATAGTAAGAGGACGTGGTGTGGGGAGGGGTCCTAATTCAAGAACTCGCTAATTTACGTTCTAGTAGGACATGCTACACGTTCACATATGAGTCCTAATAGCCTAATGAAAACTAGGGACATGTTTGCACTTACTCTGGATCCGAAATGGGCGTAAATGGTGTATGTGAACATACATGTAAAGCTGGTCCTTCATCGGACAGTACAACTAAGGGTGACACTGTGCATACATTTAATAATGAGCAGATAAAATCACAAGCATGTACATTCCACAGTTTATACTCGTAAAATAATGATAAAATAATTAAGTTAAACATGGCATGTCAGACAAACAACACAAGCACAAGTGCAGAACTATAGTATAATACTGCCTTTGAAAAAACACCAATTTACAGATACTTCGTCGGCAAAGAGACACTCAAACGAGGAGGAATGGGTTCACTTATGCAACTGCACGGCACCCAAGCAACTTCATTAAACAATTTAATTTGGCTAAACAAAGTGTAAAATTACAATCAGCACGATAAAATATCTAAGGAAAGTCCAAAGGTAATGCATATAGGAGAGCATGTTTTTTCAGCTTTTCTGATGATGAAAAGGAATAAATCGATTAAAGTAAAAAGGTTAAAAGATGGCATCGTGTGGCTGTAGGAAATTAGCATCACTCTGTAAGTGCAGCTGCTTATACGAAATTAGCAAATAAATAAAAACACCAACACAGTACATCACAGCATGCAGCACTCTGTTGTTTTCTTGCATCGTGTACAAGTGCTTCATGCGAAAAAAAGTCAAAAGCCGGAGAACAATCTACATGCAAAAAATTCATCATCAAATAATGTTTGATTTCGATAATAGAATGACATGTATTAGAGATTTAAAAATATTATTGTTTTATTAAACCGGAACGCTACAATAATTATGAATCGTTTCACTTAAATCACTCTTCTCAAACTGAGCTTGTTGATGTAGTGTAACTAAGTTTTTATAAAAAGCCACTTAAAATTTGAACACACCAAACTCCAGTGGCTCTTGACTAGGTACGTACATTCCTTAATTTGATGGAATCTGAACAGACGATTTGAATATATGTAGCGAAGTTTTGAGAAAGGGACACCCAACTTGAAATGTTGTCAAATCATGAATTTATATAGGGACATTTTGTTGGCATTAGGAAAATTACAGGTTCAGGCCCCCCCCCCCCCATTGTTTTGATCTGATCTTGGTGGAAGCTTGTAAGAGGGAGGAAACAAAAATCGGAGATTGTGCCAACCAACAGGTAACACAAAACTGCCCAAATCTAAGTTGAGGATTTTGGTTTTAGTTACTCAAGGTTAAGGCACAAAGTTACATTTACCTCTTCTTTCTCCTTCATCGTGCAGGTACACTTATATGAAACAGAACATTATGTGTCGACATAAATTTAAATTACGTATTGAATATCAAATAATTGAGTTGAGATATTAGCACTTTAACGTCTCTTGGTTTGATACAAGAGGCTTCATGAATAATGATCATTGCTAACAGTTTGATTTTAATTTAGGGTAGGATAATCTATGAAGGAATCGGATATTCCCATCCACACCCTTCTGTTTGATTAACATACAGATGTCGATTAATAAATAGAAGTTGGATAATTAGACATATGTGGACCCTTTAATCATGATGCTTAGAACACACGGCAGACTCATCGCAGACATCCTTCTAGATACAAACCCCAATATAAAACGGGACGTGATTTTCACACCCATTTTAAGCTTCGAACACATTCCATTTAATTCTTACTGTTGGTTGCGTTTAAACTTTTCAATCCAATGGCCATAAATAAAAAAGGGTGCGTGAGAAGCTAAAAATGTTGTGTGAAAACAACTTCCGCATAAAGCAAATCAATATATAATATGATCCATAAGTATATTACCATATAATCTAGGGGTGTGATATCCACACACCCCTTTTTACTTCTCCCACACCTTTTTGGTTTTCGGCCGTCAGATCGGATGAATTGAAGAAGATCAACAGACATAAATTAACAAGAGATGTGTGAGAAGTAAAAAGGGGTGTGGATAGCACACCCCTATAATCTACAAGATTGGATAACATTCAGAATTTCAGATACAGTAACCTAGAATCATATCTAAAAAGTTTGGCCGCCCAAAAAAGGTTTAACCCAACCAACTCCAAAATTTCTTGTGTAAGATTTAGATAACACACAGAAGACATTACTTAACTTGATTTAGTTGTTCCAAAATTTCCTGCATATGTTAAGCAGCACACGATATGGAGCAATAGTTCTTGTGCGGTTAAGCGACTGCGTGAACTTTAGCCGGGCAGGGGATATGTCAAGCATCAATCTCGGTTGTGAAGTATACAGCAACAACGCCTGCAATGAATGTGGCTGCGAAAAACGTAACTCTCTAACCATGAAACAGAATCTGCTCCATTCTCGAAACAGTATTAAGTTAGAGTCCGGTGTCCACATCCTGAGCAAACCATGCATGAAGATAATGTGAAGAACAACTACAATGTAGATACCCAATCAAGTTTTCAAATCGAGGACAAGGATCAGGAAGGTTTTTATGCATGGATGGTGCCAAATAACCGTTTCAATTGTGCACAAACCGTGTTATGATCCAATGAACCTGTTCAAACAAGAAAAGTGTAAGCATAAATTAATGGTGTGGTTGTGTATAATGTGCATTTCAGCGAAATAAGCTACCTATGGATACTTACAATGTTATTTTGAGGATCGGCCAAGTAGAATCCTTGAATCGCAATAACAGCTAGGTTGGAAGTTACCACAACAAAAATAGTCAAAGAATGTATTCCCATCCATTCCAACACATATGTCATGCATCTATAACCGTAAACATCTACCTGCAAGAGAAAGCAGGTAGTAGTATGCTTATCAATCAGGTTGTTATTAATGAACGCTCTTAGCTAAAAATTTGGAATGATGGAACTTGTTATACCTTAATTGAACAGTGAAGAAAGATGAGAAAAAATAACTAGTTTGGTGCCAAGATTCATTTATAAGAATCATGGGCATTTGAATATTGTGTGAGAAATTAAAATCTGAAATTCATTCTAAGCTATGCAAGAACAAAACAAGGTTGCCCACCATGAAATTTGTTTTAAGCTCTTACCATCCTCCAAGAATTATCTGTATAAAAATTAAGGGTGCTATTTTTGGCACTCCAAAAATCTCATTGTGCACCGCAAACTTTTTATATCTAGAAAGAAAAATACACTTATGAGTGCACAATTAGATTTTTGGAGTGCCAATAACAACACCCAAAATTTATACTGTTTAACTAGGAGTCCAAGCTTAAATTATTTACTTTTATGTAAATTTGCTACATTTAGTATTATAACCGGAAATTTAAAAAGGAAATACCAAATCTCAGTTAGGGAAGGTGAGCATTATATTCAAGTTTACTAACCAAAGACGGCAATTTAAAGCAAGAAGCATTACAAACTCTTTGAATACTGACCAGCAGATACAGAGTGCAAAATGTGATTCCCGCAGATGCAGAAGTAATTAGCATATAACTGATAGTATACAGAGATTTATTTACAGGAATGCCTGAAAATCAGAAATGAAAGAAGTGCAGAAAAGTTAGTGCTAGAGCGCATCAGAGCTACCTCAAATCAAAACCACATACTAAAAGGCTGAAATTCAGCTCTGAAATGTATGTTTTTTCTGAAATCATCTTAGCAGAACAATTTAATTGTAGCACCAGTAGAGTTCAAGGAAAGAATAATAGTTAGACTACATACCTATGAATGCAAGAAACAAACCAAGAACAAACATTAAAACTGAAGAGAAGAACCAAATGTTCAGGCGCTCTTTGTGGTCCTGACAATGTCAAACAGAACTGCCAAGTAAATGGCCAAAACAATAAAAGCTTGCATGGAGTTTAGAGATGTAGACAAGATAGCGTGGAAATCGTGAATCAGTACTTCTCATATGTTACAAATACCACAGAATGGAGTTCAACACAATTTTAAGACCGTTCTAAGGTTTTTATTCATATTGTGTCAACATAAGAAAGTTCCTATTTTTCTTAGGTGAATAATGAAATTTATTCAATATGTGAACAGGGGTATACCTGTATGTGTGCAAGTATGTGACCATATTGAAGTCCAATTATGCATGTCACTGCAGCTGTTAGGGAGCTGTGAGAACATGGTAAGAATGTCAACAGAACCTATTTGTTATTTAGCTGAGATGAAATACTGCAGCACGAAAAAATATCAATATCAAAGAAGAGGAGCCGAATGAGCAATGGATGACAGTGACTGCCTACAAGTCACAAAGTAGGCTGAAGATGATGTTTTTATAGGTTGAGCCAATAATTGGGACACACTTCCCACATCTACCATTGTCTTTGTTATTTCAATCTTTTAAGAAGATTTGCAGTTATGCTTTTGATATGAATTGAGAACTATTGTCATGGACTCTATCCAATAGTATATGGAGTGGCCGTAAACGAAACAAGATGTTGACATGGACGAGTGAAGCTATAGGTTACAATATATCAAAGGGTTTTTAAGAATTTGGAGGTAGCACCAACTGCAGGTTCAATCAAAATAGAAAGCAATGATTAGAAGAGAATATGAAAGTTAATGTAAGTGGTCTAAAACACTATATGACAACTGTATAATTTTATTACTTGCATAAATTCAAAAACATCATCCCAGCTGAACATATTGGTGATGCTACCTTATCTAAGTATATTGGTTACACAGCCAAGTCATTCTATTGACTAAATGTTCACGATGTCCCTGAAGGCTGATATATATACTGATCATTTAGTCATGACCCACTACTTATGTGTACACGATGAATTGGATAATTTTCCTTGGCTTTACAAAAGCTTCGCTTTGAATTGTTCTGAAGTTAGCACTAATCACTAAATAAAACTGTGAATATGGTAGAATAGAGTTAGATAGGCCACCTTAAAATACCTTCAGGATCAAAAGGAGTATGACACCATGAAGGTGAACTCTCTGGAACCCGACCATCAGCAGAGACATTGCATTCCTGTAAATCATAATTTCTCATAAGGCACTAGTCACTCACATGAAGAGTAAATAATAAGTGCGCAAGGCTAAGCTACCTTCAGGTTCCTGTAAACAGGTTTCAAATATAGATGATCAAAACCCAGAATATAACGATCAATCATCCTAGCAGAGTTACAGGCAGGTCCAAGATCTCCTCTTACAGAACATTTCACCTACATTAACGTAATTAGAATGGAATGATTGGACTAAAGTAAGTCATGCTTTTCAACTAAAGAAATGTTTACTGGAACAAGGTGGATATGGATCCCTTACTATGACTTTTACCATAAAATCTATACCAATCTCAACTTGACAATGAAAACATTCAACTGGAATATGGGTATCTTGGTATGGAGATAATAACTTCTGAGAAAAATAACATGTTGTATATGTTCTCCCTATGCATAAATACATGTGCATGCAAGTGTGGAAATGTAACCATACTGTTATTTCTGTGCTTTAAGCATGAGATCAGCCAGAAAAATCCTTGAAAGACAGCAGGGCAATAAAGGGTTATAGGAAGAAAGCAGTTTTGAAGATTCTATAGTTAAACGCCTTCTCCGCTCCATAGTTCATAATCAAATAGAGAAATCAGCAGAAGGCAACAGGGGAAAAAAGTTTAGGAAGAATCAAAGTGATGAAGATTCCATGATGTAAACATTAGCTCATTTCCATACTCTAAGCATTGATTAATTTACCACTTTAAAGTTATTTATTAACCTCTCTAAAAAAAAGGTTATTGATTAATAGAAGAGAAAGAAAGTTATCAGTCATAGCAAGAAATAACACATTAAAAAGAAGGAAAGAAGTTCTAAGCATGGTCTCTCACCACATAAGTAGTAGTAGCATTAGAGGGAGGCAAAGAGGATGGTGTTGATGCTTTGAATTCCCAATCTGGAACATACAAACCATACAGTAACCCAGCATATATTGCTGATAATGAAAAGATGACACACCTAAAAAGTAGAAAACATAAATTGACACTACATTAGATGAGAATAAAGTTTACAAAGAAAAAGAAATGTATGAGAAGAAGATTACATGATCCAAATATTTCTTGGACATTACTGCAGTTGCTTTTCATTTTAGATAAGACAGTAGTGCAAAGCTAAGTTGAACATTTAACTTTTTGGAGTATGTAATTGGGGAACAGGTATAACATCACTGACCATCTATGTTATTATAAACCACACCATAAATCACAATGGATGTCCTAGTGATTTCATGTTGATGATGTCCTAGTGATCATGGTGATGATGCTGATGACTCCAAATAAAGCTCTATGGTAAACCTATAGCATGCAAGAATGTAAATCATCTACTTGAAGTGTTTACAGATGAACAACCAAGGAAATCAGATAATGCTCACAGACATACATTCACACAACCATCGACCTTCATGTTCCCCAAATTTCTTGGAGAAAACACTTGGGGTTTTCTTAGGTAAAAATCTTACAGAAAATACATATTATATGCACAGTTACTCATTCCTTTTGTTGAAACCTACCAGTGCCAGTAATAAGTCCTGAAAAATCCCACCTCCCCCAATGTCTGGCGTGAAAGCCAGATCTCGCATAAAGCTGCTGCAATATATCCAATAGCTATCCTCTGGATAAAAGTCAAAATAGAACTGAAAGTTAACTACAATATAGTTAATAATTAGGAGTAAAAAATATATCCGGTTAGAATTTCAACTATAATAATTACTAAATTCATACTACTAAAGGAGGCAGCTATCTAATGTGATCACCCTGTGTAATTGACTCAATCATCAAATGGAAAGTTAAGGAGAGCAGTAGACATATGAATCATTACTTTATTTATTTTTATTTTTTATTTTGAGAAGACTATGAATCATTACTTTATGAAATGTTAAATACAGATTTTTCCAATGTATTACATATGGGAATTGGCCACCCAATTACACGACTCACATCCTTAACACTTTTCACTTGGTGATGTATATATCCCCAATTATTCTAATTCTAACATGAAAAGTAGTTCAAACATATTGGAATGAAAAACTTATGCACCTGCAAAATGCCAAACCACCGTATTCTTTCAATGTCAACTCCATAAGTCAAAGATGCTACTCCATGGAAATAACCACCTGAAATGACATGGACCATGCACGCTTGTTATTCCAGTAGCACTAAATTTTACATGACCACTAAGACCAAGAATACCACAAAGAACTCCAACTGCAGGATGAAAAATGACGTAGGAGATAAAACTCAATATAAGAAATTTGGGAAATGAAAACAGTTTATCTCGGTTAAAAGTTATGTAATTGGGTAGATGATGCTCCAAAGTGTTTCCAGTTATGCTAAACCCCATCATTTTCATAGAGCATATCTTCGGTTATGCACGGCATGCTCATAGCAGAGCTTAAACGGATTTATAGAAAACATTACCTTGAAGCAGGACGCCTAGAAGAAAAAGTTTTACAGCCTTAAACACCGCCTTCCATGTAGCTTCTACTCTGTTTGTCACTCTCTGTTATTGCCAATCAAAAGTAAACCTTTCAAATTCTATAAATTCATAATCTAAACTTTCTATTCCATTCACAATCTAAACTTGAAATTCAAAAAAAGAAGTTGGCGATTCCAATGTAGAAAAAACTAAACCTCCATTAACTCTATAAGTACCTTGTATACAAGAGCAAGAGAAACGCCGGCGATGAATAAAAAGAAAGGCATAACAAAGTCAGCCAAATGGAGCCCGTTCCATGGGGAGTGAGCGATAATCGGAAGAATTGAGCCGCCGTAATCAACTAGCATCATCAGCTGAAATTCAAGCAATGTAGTATAAATTCAAAATTCGTAACCAAAAGAAACTAACTTCAATCAAGTGTTGGTTCCTGAGATTATTCCAGAAAGAAAATTGACCAGAAAAAAAAAATTGAAATCGAAAACTTTCAGTAGCTCAGCAGAGTTGAGATAATATGTTTCCGATCAAAATTTACGAAAAAAAAAAACGAAAGAATAAACATGTGATTAGTAAGAGTTAAGGAGTATCACTCTCTGCACTACTCGTTTTCCCGCATTTTCTAGGCAACCAAACAGTTTATGGTAAAAAAAAGTCAACGCGTTTAATTAAAAGATTAAATTTTCAGAACCTGAAGCTAAAAAATCAGAAGTAGAAGAGAGCTTACGAAGACGCAGAGGCCGCGGAACACATCAAGAGAGGCGACGCGTGGAGGCTTCGGACTGGCGGTCCCGGGACCGTCGTATGCGGTTAGCAGCGGCGAGTAATCAGCCATCGTATCGGCCGAGACGCGCCGATGTCGGAGCTTCGGTAAAGCTGTGTGCTGAGGGAGAGTGGGGTGCGAAGTGTATCGTCTTTATTTGATGGGAAAAGGAAAACGACGAGGAGGTTAGTGCGTTTTTGCCATTCGATGGGGACCACGACAAGAAAGTTGAACCGTCGACAGTAACGTATCCTAGTGTGGCTCTAGGGTCCAATGCTGAGGTGGTGCGATATCATTGGCAGGAGGATGGAGGGGCTTACAACGACACGGTGTCTTATTCGTATTTGGTCGCTTATTGGTCGAGGGAGGTTCCAACCTTTCAAAATGGAGCGGGGGGGTTTTATGTGGGTCACCTTCACCTAACGATATATAATCATATTAATGTTTGACTTTAGGGATAATTATCGTTGAATAATGGTAAGAATTTTAGGGATGGTTTTGACAAAAACAAAGAAGAGGAAATTTAGGGGTGGTAGTGAGGTAGGGCTGTAAATTGGCTCGAAATACTTCGAGGTTGCAACTGGTTAGATTCAATGTTTGGCTCGTTAAATATTCGAGCCAAATTTGAGCATTTGTGTGTCTGGTTAAAAAGCTCATGAGCGTTGCTAAGATAAACATGCTCTCTCTCCCCACGTGATGCACCCTAAATCCAAACAGCTCTTTTATGGGGAAGACACCATCATTGGATTTCTAAAGGTCATTTCATCTGGACCATTGGTTTTCCAACGGGAAAGAAGGTTATCCTTTTGTTTACCACGTGAGAGAATCCTGACTTTCTAACGATTATAATTTTGAAAATCAACGGCTAAGAATATTCTATTGGTAAAAATTAAAAAAAAACAAAGATTATTAAAAAAAAAAAGAAATTAGGTTCACATCCTTCTTTTTTGCTACTCCATTAATTAAAATCCTATTCATTTTCAATTTTTTATTAAGGTCCTTTGGTATTAATAACATCATTAATTATTTAATAATAAAATATTTTTATTTTTAAATATATTCCTTTAGGGTTAAAAATGTTACAATTAGTATATTTATATTTATGGCTAAATGTTTTATCATATATTTTTATTTTTAGTTTGTACCTATTTTTAATTTGTACCCATATATTAGTTTCTTTTTGTGCCCATATTTTTTTAAAGTTTTTTTTTGTGTTTGTACCCATGTGCAACATTTTTTTTAAATTTGTAGTATTTTATTTTGTACCCATGTATTAATTTCTTTTAGCGCCTATATTTTTTAAAAATTCATTTGTACTCATAGTTTTTTAATCTTTTATCTGTACCATAATTTATTTATAATGTACCCATTCTTCTTTATTAATGTACCACTTTGTTATATGTGAAATGTACCAATTTTTATAACACTATGGATACATTCTTTTGCCATTTATTATTTCTTATTTTTACATAGTTTTTATCCATTTATTCAATCAAAATGTTTGAATTTTGTTTGTACCATACTTGACCAATCCCGAAACTACCGAGCACCGGCCAACGCTATACTGTCAAGGACCCAGAAGAGTTCCCCTCCGACCAGGAGGCCAATCACTACTCGACACGTGTCAAGATTAGAAGCCAATCAGAGCGCAGCACGTGTCGACATCAAGAACCAATCATAACATGACACATGTCAATGTGACAAAGCTACAAGTTTTTCTATAAATAGGGGTCATTCCCCCACAATATTGCCAAATGCCATTTGTGTTAAATCATTCACAAGAACTCACTAAATTGAGAGCTTGATCCTTTGTACTTGTGTAAGCCCTTCACTACTAATAAGAACTCCTCTACTCCGTGGACGTAGCCAATCTGGGTGAACCACGTACATCCTGTGTTTGCTTCTATGTCTCTATTCATTTACGTACTTATCCTCACTAGTGACCGAAGCAACCAAGCGAAGGTCATAAAACCTGACACTTTCTGTTGTACCAAAGTCTTCGCTGATTTTGTGCATCAACATTTGGCGCCGTCTGTGGGAAACGACACTTATTCCTACTCTCTTTAGCTGTGTCAAGCTGGTTTCTATCATTCGTACACTTTCTTTTGATCAGGCATCCCTCTCCAACATGGGAAGCGAAGGAAGCCACAGCACACAGAATGACACCCCCCTTGCACATAGTGCGAAACAACGAAAGAATGAAGGAAAACGAGTTCTTCTTCAAGCTAAAGTCGATGAGTTGGAAGCTCAGAACAACAAGATAGCAATGAGGAATGAGGTCCTCCAGGAGCAATATGAGAAGCTCTTCGAGACACTCCACGAAGCTAGGCAAGCTCAGACACGCGAGCTTGTTGCCCCCGTGGAAGTCAACCATCAACTGGGTGCCCTCCAACATGGAGGGTCACATGCATTCGACATAGATATCCCTGATAGGGAACAGATTACCCCTCGACTTGATAATCAACATGAGGCTTCTCTTAACCCAGTTGCTTCGACCCGAACCATGAGAAGTGGAGGGAGACACCTCTTTGCTGAAGGGGCAGAAGGATCGAAAGCCGTCTTTCGCGATTGTCGGGATTTCCTGAAGCAACGTCGAGAGAATTCCATCCATATAAGCTCAAAGATTAATGACCCAAGGATTTCTGAGAGACTCGGTCCCCTGCCACGGCCCAAGCCGGCCACCAATTTGGGGAAGAGGCAACAAGTCCTAGAGAGACATGAGGGTACAGGGGACTCAGAGGTGTTCTGACAGACATACCCTGGAAGCCAGTACAGCGAGTCCAGGGAAAAATCACATGCCCTTGATCAAACCTTCCTAATTCCAAGAGGAGATGGAGATTTACGAAAGAAAGCTCCAGTGACACATAACTCCGCTCAGGACCCCCTTGTCCTACAACTTCTTGAGGAAGTAAACAAGTTGAAGGCTGAACGTCAGGCTGAAATACCTGACTGGAACCAACCCAGGCCTGGCCCTCTTACAAGGAGGATCCTCAACACCCCCCTTCAAGCAAAGACAAAGCAAAAGCTTGGCTTGCAACTTTATACTGGAAAAGAGGACCTGATTGAGCACCTTAACCTCTTTGAGTCCACCATGGCATACCGGATGCACACCGACGAAGAGCGATGTCTTCTCTTCCCCTCCACCCTCTCTGGTGGAGCTCTAAATTGGTATTGTCGTCTTACACCTGAGACGGTAGACTCATTTGAGGAATTGAGGAAACTATTTGTTTCCCAACACATTTTCCAAACCGATCGCTTGCACTCTGCAGATGACTTGTACACTATCCGCCAGAAGCCAGACGAGTCATTACGTATGTATGCTGGCCGCTTCAGCCATGAATACTCCCGGTGTGCCGAGGCAGACGACAAGACTGCCCTCAAAGCCTTCACGGCAGGCCTACGTGATTGTTTCTTTAAATACGTGATCAATGCCAATACTTGGAAGACTTACTCTGAGGTGATGGCGCAGGCTTATAACCATGCCTCCGCCGAGGCAAAGACATATCAGGAGAAACCCCCTACAACCATCCTTTATCAACAAGTGGGAGGTGGAAGCCAGACTCACCTAAATGAGAAGACCTCGACTTTCCAAACAGCAGTGGCACCTCCCTATGCCTTGCATAATGCTTCGCCGAATCAACAGACATATCAATTTCAAGGCAAGAGGAAAGATTTCCATCCTCACCACTCTCATTTCAGTAAAAAGAGTAAGGGACACTATCCCGATAACCAAGGGTATCGCCACAATAGCGCTCGCCCCCAGGCAGTCAATGCAGTGGGTTAAACCCGCGTCAAGGGTATCGCCACAATAGCGAGGTTTTAGCCTGCCATACTTAAGGTGTCTTACGCCTGCCGAGGCGGAAATCGTCCTTCGGGAAATACATGAGGGAGTCTGTGGAGATCATGCTGGATCTCGGTCCCTAGCACACAAGACTTTTCGCCAAGGATATTACTGGCCAACACTCCACCAAGATGCCATCAAAGTATCCCGCTCATGTGACAAATGTCAACGATATGCAACTATTCCTCATTCCCCTCCAGAGCCTCTTACTCCTATGATCAGCCCTTGGCCCTTCGCCCAGTGGGGACTTGATTTGATCGGCCCAATGTCGGCAGGGAAGGGCAAAGTCTGTTACGCAGTCGTTGCAGTGGACTACTTCACAAAGTGGGCCGAAGTAGAACCCTTGGCAACCATTACTGAGGCAAAGATAGAAGACTTCGTGTGGAAGAACATCCTTTGTAGATTCGGCATTCCCAATGCGATAGTCACTGACAATGGGCGACAGTTTGACAACAAGAAGTTCAGGTTGTTCTGCTCTAAGTTCAACATCAACTTATGCTTTGCCTCTCCAGCTCATTCCCAGTCTAATGGACAAGTTGAGGCCATCAACAAAATAATCAAGCGCACTTTGAAAACCAGCTTGGACAAAGCTAAAGGCTGTTGGCCAGAATTTGTACCCCAAGTTCTTTGGTCATATCGCACTTCATATCGGACTTCAACAGGAGAAACTCCATTCTCACTTGCCTTTGGCACAGAGGCGGTTGTCCCTGTTGAGCTCGAGCAAGCAACATTCCGAGTCCAGAACTACATTCAAAGTGAAAATGACAAACAACTTACCCTCAACTTGGATTTAGTCGAGGAACACAGAAACCAAGCTCACTTGAGGAATGTCGCCTACAAGCAGCGCATCTCCAACTATTATGACTCTAGGGTCAAGCCTCGTTCTTTCAAAATAGGAGACTGGGTCTTAAAGAAAAGATTACTCTGCGACAGAGTCCCGAGTGAAGGCACACTTAGTCCAAACTGGGATGGACCGTATGAAGTCATTGGCATCAGTCGCCCTGGCTCTTACACACTTAGAAGCTCCGATGGCAAGACCCTTGGCCATCCATGGAACGCTGATCACTTGAAGTACTACTACAAATAGACTCACGATGTACAAGTGTTGAGCTATAGCCGTTCGGCATCCTATGTAATGAAGGCCATTTGGCAATGAATTCAATAAAGAGGTAATTTAGCCAACTCAGCCCTCACTCTTTTACATTCATAGCAAGCGATGCCGGAACCCTTCTCAATCAGAAAGCAATCCGTCTTCCACAGTCACTACAAAACAAGCAAATGAAGACCGTGTCAAGCGCCAAAAAAAAAAAAAAAAACAAAAAAAAAAAAAAAAAAAAAAAAAAAACAGCTTCATCCAAAAAGCTTCACCCGAAAAGCTTCACCTCCAAAGCTTCACCCACAAAGCTTCACCTAAAAAGCTTCACCCAAAAAGCTTCACCCGAAAAGCTTCACCTCCAAAGCTTCACCCACAAAGCTTCACCTAAAAAGCTTCACCCAAAAAGCTTCACCCGAAAAGCTTCACCTAAAAAGCTTCACCCAAAAAGCTTCACCCGAAAAGCTTCACCTCCAAAGCTTCACCCACAAAGCTTCACCTAAAAAGCTTCACCCACAAAGCTTCACCCGAAAAGCTTCACCTCCAAAGCTTCACCCACAAAGCTTCACCTAAAAAGCTTCACCCACAAAGCTTCACCTAAAAAGCTTCACCCAAAAAGCTTCACCTCCAAAGCTTCACCCACAAAGCTTCACCTAAAAAGCTTCATCCACAAAGCTTCATCCAAAAAAAAAAAACTTCACCCGAAAAGCTTCACTTAAAAAAGCTTCACCTACAAAGCTTCACCTAAAAAATCTTCACCTAGAAAGCTCCCTCTACATACTTTCACCATCAAAGCTTCACCATCAAAGCTTCCCCTAGAAAGCTTCATCTACAAAGCTTCATCTACAAAGCTTCACCTAGAAAGCTTCATCTACAAAGCTTCACCATCAAAGCTTCACCTAGAAAGCTTCATCTACAAAGCTTCATCTACAAAGCTTCACCATCAAAGCTTCACCTAGAAAGCTTCAACACAAAACCTTGCTCCAAATAAACAAATTTTGTTCACAAAACCCAAGATGCCCTTGAACTTGTACAAAAACACTTGGGTAAACATAAACATTTTTTGTTTTACACCCACAAGGGCCCAAAATTTTCCTTCTTATTTATTCACTTATATATGTTCCCAAACATATTATAATAGATCCAACAACAAGCCAAGGTCCCAAGTTTCATAATGGACAAAAGTACAGGCAATTCATCTTCCGCCTCCTTTCATCTATCAAATTTCTGCAACCTCTGCTCTTCTCCAATGGAGCTGAATTTTGGACACCCTATAGTTCTTGAGCATATGAACAACTTTCAAGAAGGAACCATTTCTGTTTGAGCGACGGAAATTAAAGTGTTGAAGCTCCAAACATGATAGTCGGCTTCTTGCAGATTTCGAAGCTGTTGTGATGTTTCGAAGATCTGGAAATATTTAACCGTTAGTTCATCCTGAATTTTTGATATGTTATGAAAGAGTCGATGAGGAACAACTTCAATGAAGAAAGCATACCGATCTGAACAAGAGAAAATGGAGTTTCGAAGCTCACAACAAATCTGACGGGTTGACAGACAAATAATAACCAGTCATTCATCATACCTGGATTTCTGGAGTCATACTGCTCCGAGGGATCTCAAATTTGGATATGTTGTAGTTCACAAGCTGAGGAACAACTTCAATGAAGAAAGCATGCTGATCTGAGCAAGAGAAAATAGAGTTTCAAAGCTCACAACAAATCTGACGAGTTGACAGACAAATGATAAACAGTCACTCATCATACCTGGATTTCTGGAGTTATACTGCTCCGAGGGACCTCAAATTTGGATATGTTGTAGTTCACAAGTTAGGGAACAACTTCGATGAAGAAAGTATGTTGATCTGAACAAGAGAAAATGGAGTTTCGAAGCTCACAACAAGTCTGACGGAGTAACAGAACATTGATGAACAGTTACTCATCATACTTGAATTTCTGAAGTTGTACTACTCCGATGGATCTCAAATTTGGATATGTTGTAGTTCACAAGATAAGGAAAAACTTTCATGAAGACGACTTTGCAATCTGAGCTATAGAGAAAGGTGTTATCTTGCATCCACTCAGGCTGATTAGTGGAAACGAAAAGCAATTCCACCAAAGAAAAGATGAAAAAGGGAGAAAAGCTACTAATTGCACTTGATCTTGTCTAGTCAATAGCATGCAGCATCAAACACACAAAAGTTGGAAATATTTTTAGATAAAGCATATACGAATGTGTGACATCGAAACAAGAATTCGTTACTTTGACAAATTAGTAACACGCGAGACACCTCATTCGGCAACTCTCTTCGCCTGAAGACTTGGGGGACTCCCACCATATGCTACTGCACCTTGATACTCGGCAGTCTCACAACCACTCAGTGACTTGGATTTTTCAAGTCTCCAACCGAGAAGTTTTCCTCACTCGGGAAATTAAGGGAACACTACCTCAAACTACATGCTTCACTCACAAAGCTTCAACAATACAGGTTTCAACAAAAGCAAAAATTCAAAGAACTTTATGAAGAAGGCTTTGGTGTATTTAACACAATATGTTGAAATGAAGCAAAGCTTATTTATTAATATTTTCGATAAGCCACAAATATGTACATATACATGAGTCAAAATAAACAAACAAAATGGAGCCTTCACAAAGGTTGCTTAGGGGAAGTCTCAGCAGTCGGTAGAGCCCCAGAAAGAGAAAGCACCGGAGGGTGGTTATCCGGAGCCTCAGTACTTGACAAAACCCCAGAAGGAGGATGCATTGGAGGTTCATCATTTGAAGCTTCATTACCAGGTACAGCCCCAGAGGACGAAGGCAATAAATGCCTTTGGAACAAACCCACAAACCGCTGATGATCAAGTAAAACCTTACCATCAGATTCCTTCATCTGGTCAAGCTTCCTCTTCATGTTTGTAGCATAGTCATGGGCGAGCCGGTGCAACTGCTTATTCTCATGCTTGAGCCCTCTAATCTCCTGTTTGAGACTCATCACTTCAGCAGCCAATGATTCAACTTGGCGGGTTCTAGCAAATAGGCGTTGGGCCATATTAGACACAGAACCTGCACATTGAACACTAAGAGCCAGAGAGTCCTTAACAGCCAACTCATCAGACCGTTTGGAAAGTAGTCTGTTATCTTTGGGAGTGAGAAGGTTCCTGGCCACCACTGCAGCGGTCATATCATTCTTCATCACAGAATCCCCAACGGTAAGAGGACCAGTAGGGGATATGAAGGATGGGCGCCATATGTTGTCTGGAGAAGGCGTGGCTGTCTCTTCTCCAAGGTTCAAGTCAAAACGACGGTCGGAGGGTCCAGACATTTTCAAATGTGTTGAAGAAGGAAGAGGTCAGACAAATCAAGATCTTAGAAGTGCAAGAAATGAGCTTCTACTGGTAGAGATTCAAGTGTGCTGTGGAACTTAATACCAGCCTCTATAAAAATCTGCACTCGACGGAGCTTCAGAAATCGAAGAGGCGTTTGCTTTCTCAAAAGCTGGGCTGCTCAGAGACCACGAGGGCCGATCTCAGAAATCGAAGAGACGTTTGCTTTCTCAAAAGCTGGGCTGCTCAGAGACCACGAGGGCCGATCTCAGAAATCGAAGAAGCACCTGCTTTTGCAGCCTCGTCAGCACCTGTCACATGCACAATCAGCTTTGCGGAAATTACGGGCAATCTGTCGAAGATTTCTGGTGAGGTAGAAAGCACGTGAATCTTACTGATCAATCACTGCTCTCCATATGCACCATCAACTCCTCGGGTACCACATATAACTTTATCAAAGATCTCTGACAAAGTTTAGGCACGAGAATTTCGAAGTTCCAGCTACCCTACTATTACCCATAAGGGTAAAGGAACAGCACCACTGCTTGACAACTGGAAAGTCTCTATGTGTGTCGACCTCCGTGTTTTGCGGCAAGACAGGTTGGCAAGAACGTCCAACCTTTACTCACATTCGAGAAAAGACTCCCAACATAATTACTTTCTAAAAAACCGGAGTAGCACCGCTTTCCGAATCTCGAGAGTCAGATCCTCGACGGGATTGCTTGTTCGAAAACCGAAGAGGCACAACTCTCAGAACTTCGAGAGCCAGATTTCCTTAGATAAAGCTTGTCTGTAATCTTCACACGTAACATCAGCTTTCCAGATACCACATACCACTTTTTCAAAGTGCTCTGACAAAATTAAAACATGTGAAGCTGGCAGCTCCCACTACATTGCTGTGACCAAGAAGGGTAAAGGAATAGCATTACTACTTGTTATTGGGAAATCCCTATATACATTGACCTCCCTCCTCAACGGACAGGCAAACCTGCAAAAATGCTCAACCCTTTCTCGCATTCGAAAAGGCACCCTCAACATAACCTCTCGAAATACTCAGCTTTATTTCCCCCCGATAATACCTCAGCAAATAAGCCACACCAAGAACAAGAGTATCTCATATCATCAGGGTCGAAAGCAAGAGTATCCCATATCATGCTTTCTCCCTATCTTTGTCTTTGTCCTTGTCCACACCTGCAGGACAAGGAGAAAGAGAGCAGTCAGTCGGAACCTGAAATCAAACCTCCAACTTGGAACTGACTGCCTGGAGCCTTTGCCTGGTTGCTTACTTAGCATTGCTCTCGAGTACTCATCCTCAACTGCTGTCAAGGTCACGAATTCCACCGGCAAATACCTCATGACAGTTGATCAGATATTGGCTCTTTACACTGAAGCTGCCAAGCGTGGATGAGTCACTATGAAGGAATGTTCTGAAGGACCAGTTAAATGCAAAGGTTGCACACCATTTCTGCCATGCAAAAGATTGAAGCAGAAGGTTCAACGGTGAGCTGAAACAGATCACTACAGCACGACACCTTTCCATACCACATTCATTATTCCGTCAACAGCAAAAGTATCCCATATCATCAAGGTCGAACGTACTCTAGATTTGATGGACTTGTTTTGACCCTCAAATTTTTGAGTCGGCCTTATACTCTGAAGGGCACCAGAAAACCCTCCAGCACAGTTCAAGAATAAGCCTGTGGAAAGTTACTTCTTCAAAAGCAAAAGTATCTCATATCATCTCTTATCCATTTGCTTCTCCTTATCCTGGCAGTTGAATGAGAGACAAGGAGAATGAGAACAATCAACCGGAAGCCGAAGTCAAACCTCTGATCCTGGGTTGCTTACTTGGAAGTTTGACTGCTTATCTTGTCTGTCACCTCTTTCGGCAGATCTCCTAGCTCGGCGACTTGGGGGACTCCTACTATAGGGTTTGTATCACACTTGACTAAGCCCGAAACTACAACTAAGCTTCAAGTGAAATTGATACATTACCTTGTGCGTCAACATCAGCTAAATACACCATTCCCGGATGGAGGAAAAGTACTTCCAGAGAAGGGCAGATGAAGATCATACCACACTTCGGTACTTAGAAGTTTCGTGATTACTCAAGGGATTGGATCTTGCAAGTCCCCAACCGAGGAGTTTCCCTCACTCGGGAACTTAGGGGAGCACTGTTTGTACCATACTTGACCAATCCCGAAACTACCGAGCACCGGCCAACGCTATACTGTCAAGGACCCAGAAGAGTTCCCCTCCGACCAGGAGGCCAATCACTACTCGACACGTGTCAAGATTAGAAGCCAATCAGAGCGCAGCAAGTGTCGACATCAAGAACCAATCATAACATGACACATGTCAATGTGACAAAGCTACAAGTTTTTCTATAAATAGGGGTCATTCCCCCACAATATTGCCAAATGCCATTTGTGTTAAATCATTCACAAGAACTCACTAAATTGAGAGCTTGATCCTTTGTACTTGTGTAAGCCCTTCACTACTAATAAGAACTCCTCTACTCCGTGGACGTAGCCAATCTGGGTGAACCACGTACATCCTGTGTTTGCTTCTCTGTCTCTATTCATTTACGTACTTATCCTCACTAGTGACCGAAGCAACCAAGCGAAAGTCATAAAACCTGACACTTTCTGTTGTACCAAAGTCTTCGCTGATTTTGTGCATCAACAAATTTTTTTATTGTAACCGTTTCTAATAGTATTATAATGAGGGCTTTTAAATTTATAAGATTATAAATCTCATAAAATATTAAACAATTAATGTCAAAACTATAAAAATAAAAATATTAATTGTAATATAATGAGGTGTACAAAGTTAAGGGACTTTGATCAAACTTTGAATACCATTAAGGTTTTAGTAAAAGAAAGTTAAGGATTAGGGACCGCATCCAAAGTATCCCTTAAAAAAAATTCAAATAAGACCCAAATTTTTTTCTACAAATATCTAACCATATTCTTCATTCTTCATACCACAACTCAATATTTATTTTTACTACAATCTCCTAGATTTGTTCTCTACCTCCCAAATCCTTTTGTTAGCAAGAAAAATGAGTGAGAATTCAAATTGGTTGATTGGGGAAGACATTGTTTTGCTTCAGGCTTGGATGCTTATTACTCATGATCCGATCACCTATCAAATAAGATGAAAGTGCAACACATGTGACATAAGATTCATGCACAATTTGTCGAGCAGATTCAAGGCAAATGTCGAAGTGAGCAATCTGTGTCAAGTAGATACATACATCTGCATAAAGATTTGAAAGCGTGGCAAGAAGCCCTTGCAAAAAGCAGAAGGAATTTATCAAAGTGGTACTAATCTAGCTAATATGGTAATTGTTTGTACCATACTTGACCAATCCCGAAATTATCGAGCATCGGTCAACGTTATACCGTCAAGGACCCAGAAGAGTTTCCCTATAACCAGGAGGCCAATCACAGCGCGACACCTGTCAACATCAGAAGCCAATCATAGCGCGACACGTGTCAACATCATAGGTCAATCACAACACGACATGTGTCAATGTCAGAACAAAGCTAGAAACTCTATTCTATAAAAGGAGATCATTCTCCCATAATAATCTCTAATGCCATTTGTACTAAATCATTTACTAGAACTCACTAAATGAGAGCTTGAACCTAAGTATTTGTGTAAACCCTTCACAATTAATGAGAACTACTCTACTCCGTGGACGTAGCCAATCTGGGTGAACCATGTACATCTTGTGTTTGCTTCCCTGTCTTTGTCTTTACATACATATCCATACTAGTGACCAGAGTAATCTAGCGAAGGTCACAAACTTGACACTTTCTATTGTACCAAAGTCCTCGCTGATTTTGTGCATCAACATTTGTCGTCGTCTGTGGGAAACACACTTATTCCTACTCTCTTCAGCTTTGTCAAGCTGGTTTCCACCATTCATACACTCTTTTTTTGACCATGTATCCCTCTCTAACATGGGGAGCGAAGGAAGCAACAACACGCATAATGACACCCCCCTCACACCTAGTGCGAAGCAACGAAAGAAGCAACGAAAGAAGTTTGCTCTTTAGGCTAAAGTCGATGAGCTGAAGGCTCAGAACAACAAGATAGCAATGAAGAACAAGGTCCTTCAGGAGCAGTATGAGAAGCTCTTCGAGATGCTCCATGAGGCTAGGCATACTCAAACACACGAGTTCATCACCCTCGTGGAAGTCAACCATCAACTGGGTGCCCCCCAACATGGAGGGTCACCTACCTTCGACATGGGTATTCCTGACGAGGAGCGAGCTACTCATCGAAATGTCGATCAACATGAGACTTCTCTCAACCCAACTACTTCGACCCGAAGTAGGAGAAGTGGAGGAAGACGCCTTCTTGCAGAAGGAATGGAAAGATCAAGAGCCATTTACCGTGACTGTCGAGACTTCCTAAGATAGCGTCTGATGTGAAAAATAAGTTAACACACAAAATTAAACCCTCTTTTTATCAAATGTAGTAAAGTATGTAAGTAGGGATCGTTCTAGGCCGGGGATTAGGAGGGATTGCTAAACACTTGAAAACTAACTTAAAAACATAAAAACAAAATTTAAAACACTAAACTAGACTCAAAGAATGCAAAACTATACTTTAAAATACTTAAACAAACATAAAACTCAAAACAGCAACCTAATGACTCAAAACTGCCTAAAAACCACTTTCTAGGCAGTTTTGAGAACCTAACAAGAACTTGGACGAAGTTGGATGAAAACTTGAATCAAAACACTTAGAAACACAAATCAAAACACTTTCTAACTAATCTAAGACTTCAAAATAAAGGGGGATTTGTTTTGGACGAAAATTGAAAACAAAACAGAAACTTTAAAACAAAATAGATTGTAAAACGTTTTTGGATGAAAAGGATGGATAAAAGGCTAGTTAGGAAGTTCTTCTCCACACATGACACACTTGCAAACAAAATGATTTTCAGTTGTTCTTTCAATAAATTATGAAACTCAACACCCCAAGTTAATTAGATACGCTTAAATTAACCTTCAAGTTCTCCTTAAGTTAATGAATTGGATGGAAAAGCGCATACAACAATTCAAAGCATTCCTCAAAGGTTCCTTACGTGATGAGCACAATAAAGATACAATCAAGAATCATGAAGCACAATGAGAACTATAAGTGTTGACGAGGCATTCGTTACTATGATGAGCATGAAACTAGTGCCAAGAATTCATTCAACGCGATCGTTTTCAAGCGACCTTCACTACTTGTGATTATAAGATTGTAACTATTAGGTGAAACTCCCTCATAATCTAGCATCATATTCATGCATGAAAACTAAGCGTGCACTCTCAATCAACATACACAAATAAGTTATCAATCAAGTAGATGAACGAATTGAATCTGCAACTTATGAAATAACAACTGAATGTAATCAAATCATATTGCAAGCATGTACATGGTTTCGAATCACCCCCCAACTAAGGGGGTTTAGTTCCTCATTCTTGCAATACAAAGATACATAAAATTAGACATTAAAATCAAAGGAAAGAAAACACCTAAAATGCTCCAACTTGGAAAGCAAGTGCATCAATGGATCTCCATTCCTCCTTGTTGCGGCATGAAGCTTGTGGACAGATTTTTGGGTGGATTTATGGTGTAGAATGGATGGGGAATGATATGGAGGGGTTTAGGGTGAGTGTGGAAGAGTGTTTGATGGTTGGAAGGTGGTGGAGAACTAGGCAAAGAGGGTGGAAGAAGGTGGAGTGGCTGTTATGTTTTCTAGGCACTAGAATGGTGTTTTTGGGGTGTTTTGCTTCCTAGGGTGTGTATGGACGAATTTCTGTGATAAAATGATGAATATGGGGGATTTGTCTTTGGCCAAGGGGTGTAAACATGTATTTATAGGCCCCAAAAACCTTAGAAAATTAGGTTAGGCTAGGGATGAAATGCATGGCAAGTTGGTGTGTGTGGTGTGCAATGGTCCAAGGGTGAAAATGAAGTGATGATGCAAAGTGTGAAGGGTAAAATGGAGTGGTGTTGCAGCTAGGGAGCATGAATGATTGTGTACATTGCATAGAGATGGAAAGGGAGGTGAAATGTGTCAACAAATGGGTCAAAGGTGCAACAACATGTGTGACACATGCCATTGGATTCCAAATGTGAATGATGGAGCATCAATTGGTGCATGTAATGGATGTAAAGATTGTCTAAAATCTAATGGGTGAAGGGAACAAGAGGTATCAAGCAATTGAATGAAATAATTAAATGAATTAAAGCATGAAATCAGAAATTATGTAGGGGACAAGAGTGATCAAGCATGGCATGGGAATCCAAAGGGAATTCTATGTGTTTTGCATGGCAAGGAGTGTACAACTTGGAGTGACATTTTTGGGCTGAATTCTTTATCTTTTGGACAATAATTCTTCACATTCTTGGCCTCTTTAGTTCTCAAATTCGTCCATCCACTTTGGCCCATGCATTTGCTATCCATTCCAAGCCCGAAACATGCTCCAAAGGCCTCCAAAATGCATCTTCTTGCATACTTTGTACTTAGAGTCTTTCACTTTGCATGTGGGCTTCTTTGCATGTGTATGAGTTGTCATTGTTTATCCTTGCAATTACACACACACACACACTTGCACACACATATGCCCAAAACGTCCATCCTCATGCATGCAATCCATTTGAGCCCAATATTGATCCAACATGCACCAAAATGCACTTTTCTTGCCAAGGTTGTTATTAAGACCTACAAACAAATGAAAATGGCTTTAAACACTAAAATAACTAAAGAAACACAACGTAAACGCACAAGAACAAGCCAATTAAGTCGCATAAATATGCTCCTATCAAATTCCCCCACACTTAGCTTTTGCTAGTCATCGAGCAAAACAAAGAAATAAAACGAAACAAAACAAATAAAACACAACCTAAACCTTCCAACATTTGCCTCAGGGATTTCCAATGCACATGACATGTTAAAAATCATTATCCCCACAGATTTGAGTCATCTTTACACTTAAGCACATACTTAATCATAGTCACCACTTACTAGTTCACAATTAATCAATTAAAACAATGTTTTTGATGTAGTAACATGCCTTAAAGAATTCACTCAATTCCTTACAAGATATGCACTCAATTTTCACTCAGATTTTCCAACTACACACCCTATACTAGTTATATGTGAGAAGATTGATGTAGATATGAAACGAATGCTCACATATATGTATCACAAAGAAAGCAATTTCTGGAGTTAATAAGCATGTTTAGATATGATCTCATGAATGGAATGCTATTACTTAGACGCGAGAACCAGTGACACCATATGCTCATACCAAATTCAAACTCCACAAATTGAAACACATAACACTCAAGATTGAAGTCAAAGGTTGTAACGGGCTTGGGGTGTTGGCTAACAAATGAAGGATAGGGATAACAAACGTTCTTAAAGCAATAGCAAGAAAAGTAATGAAATGGAAACTTAGAATTCACTTAGATTGCAGTAATCAACTTTTAAACACGAAGGGAAGATTCAAGCAATATTTAGGGTCGAATTCAATGTTTTGGACCCTTTCTTCAACAAGCAACACTTTAAAACTCTTTTTCACATATTTTTCAACTCCTTTTCTCTTCACAGCTCTTCTTCTTTTCATTCTATTTTTCATGAATCTTTCTTTTCTACTCGTGCCTTATGAATGATTTTGGCATACACACACACAAGAATCACTCCCCCCACACTTGTTTTCTGCCATACATTAATCAAAAGGAATTCAATTTGACTCATACTTTACTATGCTTCAAGAACAAGGGTATGGATGGTCCTAAACTAGGCTAGGTAAGGATAATGTGGTTTAACAAAGAATGTAGGCTATAAGGCTCAATGGGGTTAACTTAAACATATAACGATATGGGATACATGGCAGTTTGGCTTTGGTGGTGGTAACTACACAACTTCATCTTGAATATGTGTTATGCAAATCAATAGCATGCTTTGAATGAAATAGGCATGAGTTCTAGCATTTGGAACTAAATGATGAAACGCCTTCTAAGTAATAACCAAGCAAAGAATAATGAGATCATGCAACGACTTTAGAAAACAATAATGCACAGATTTTAACTCTCCAAATAAACATTTAGGCTCAATTCTCACAAGGTTGTAGCGTTAGTTTGAGTTCTTTCCTTCAAGCATGTTACAAAAAACTAATTTTTTTCTTTTATGATTACATGTGATTTCATTAGTTATAACCACAATCACGCATAAATAAAGAGTAAATCAAACTTTCATCCATGTTTATAACTCTCTTTAACAGTCATGCAATTACAAACTGAATCCTCATCATTGTGTTGGAAGGTACCCTAAGACACAAATAAGCACACAAAAACAACTCTTTTTGGGATTTTCAAAAATAATTTTTCAAATTTTTATGAATTTTCGGATTTTTATATCAAAACACACTGAAACACTCCAAAACAGCTTAAAAATACTTAAAACAGCAAGGAACAACACTAGAAGTAATGGGTGATAATTTTCTACGAATTTCATGTAAAACACTAGTTACCCCCCCCCACACTTAAATCAAACATTGTCCTCAATGTTTCAAGTATAACTCACACAAAAAACAAGCAAATAAACAAACAATGAATGAACATGACAAATATAGCAAGGTAAAAACAGGAAGGAGTAGAGTTTAAGAACGCAAATCTGGTTTTGGAGATAGTTGATCTTGTTGACATTCCACAGCTTTGATCTTGAACTGGATTGGAATTGTATGGCGAAGCTTTTCTCTTTGGCGATGTTGCAATTCCTTATTTGTTCTCCAAGCAGATGTGGTAGCTTCTCTAGTTCTTCATCTCAGACTCCTTCCGCTGGGATGAATGTGCAAGCTGCATTCTTCTATGCTTGTTTCTTCTGCACGATGGGCAGGCACGAGGTAAAGGTGTTGGTCTGTTTCTTTCTTCAATCTTTCCAAGTGCCCACCTCTTGCTTTCTTTCTCCTTGTCTTTAGTTGAGGATGAATCAGCACGTTGTCTCCACATGCTTCGAGGTATCATCTTCACTTCCCTTATACGTGAGAGACGAAGCGGAAACACAAGATGATGAGTACTCGAGAGCAGGTGCTGGCTGGAGAAAGGACAAGGAGAAAGCATGATATGAGATACTCGTGCTCTCAACCTTTATGATATGAAATACTTGTGCTCTGGATGAGTTGTTTGCAGGGGTATCCCAGGGGATGAGAAATACAGAGTGACTCGAGAGGGTTTGTTGGAAAGCCATTTCAGAGAGATGAAGAAGTGCTGAGAGGGTGTGCCTTTGCTGTGGAAGGCGAAGGTAGATACTTATAGGGCTTTTCTTCACAACCGGAACTATTCTCTCACTCATTGTCGGCAACCGGTGGATGGATGAATAGTACAAATTACGCGCTTTCTGACAAAGCTGCCCGTAATTTCCGTAAAGCTGCAAGTTGCATGTGACGAGTGACGACACGTCTGGACAAATTGATCTTTTGAAATCCGGGGTTCGGCTCGTGGTTTCTGAGCAAGCCCATTTTTTGAGAAATGAAACGCCTCTTTTGAGAAAAGAATCCGGCTTTTGAGAAAGGAGCCTCGACTCTTCGATTTGCGAGAGGGCGCTTCTTCGATTTCTGAGGAGCGCCTCTTTGATTTCTTCTTTTTATAGAGGCATTAATTTTGTTCCACAACACACTTGAGCTCCCTCCTGTAAACACTCCCTTCTTGCACTTCCGAAATCTTAATCTGTCCGATCTCTTCTTTCTCCAAAACCTCTGAAAAATGTCTGGCCCTTCTGATCGTCGTTTTGATTTGAACCTTGGTGAAGGTGCAGCCCCGCCTTCTCCAGACAACATATGGCGCCCGTCCTTCATATCCCCTACTGGTCCTCTTACCGTTGGGGATTCGGTGATGAAAAATGACATGACCGCTGCGGTGGTGGCCCGGAACCTTGTCACCCCCAGAGATAACAGACTGCTCGCTAGACAGTCTGATGAATTGGCGGTTAAGGAGTCTCTGGCTCTTAGCGTGCAGTGTGCGGGTTCTGTGTCCAACATGGCCCAACGCCTATTTGCTCGAACCCGTCACGTTGAATCGTTGGTGGCTGAAATACAGAGTCTCAAAGAGGAGATTAAAGGACTCAAGCATGAAAATAAACAATTGCACAAGCTTGCACACAGTTATGCCACAAACATGAAGAGGAAAATTGACCAGCTGCAGGAAACTGATGGTCAGATTTTACTTGATCACCGGAGGTTTGTGGGTTTGTTCCAACAACATCTGCCTTCGTCTTCTGGGGCGGCACCGCGTAGTGAAGCTCCAACTGATCAACCTCCGATACCTCCTCCTTCCGTGGCCCCACCGACTGCTGAGACTCCGCCGACTACTGCAACTCCGTGGACTACTACGACCTCTCCCAAACAGCCTTTGTGAAGGCTCCCTCTTGTATTATGCTATGTTTCTTTATTTCCCAGTTTGCTGTTCATTTCCACGAAGTTTAATGTTAAAATCCTTTGCATATTTGTTAATGTTTCAAAATAGAAAGTCACAACCAAAAATAATTAAACAAGTAATAAAATTGACAATCAAGCAGAATAAATGGGTTGCCTCCCTTAAAGCGCTTGCTTTAACGTCTTCCAGCCGGACGATGAACACAATTACTCCCCACTGGAGCCCACGGCATGCAAGGGAATGTCCTCCACAACATGCTCAACAAAGTTCTCATAGATTACATCCTTGAACGGAAATGGATAGTGATGTTTGTTGATGGGTGCGTTGTGTTGCCTAAGGTTCATGTTCATACGCCCACCATCAGGGATTTGCTTGGGTACCTGCACCAAAGAAGGGAACCACCTATCAACTTTAATGGAAATTGGATTTGGATTAGGTGGCTTACCTATGTGTTGTGATGAAGTGGCAGCAATGTGAACATTCTTCCCCATGGTGCGTTCGGCCAATTTGAGCATTTTGAGAGCAGTGGCCGTATGGTCCTTGTGCGCCACTCCAATTCCCTCGTCTTGCATGGTTCTTGATGCATCCTTTGTGCCTGGTGCTGAACGGTCCAGTCCTATCTTTTCAATTTTATCAATGGCACAACAAGAATGAACAACATTATGAGTCTCAATGGATTCAGAAATTTTGAAACTAATCATGTCACCACCAAATGCCATAGTGACTAATCCTTTGGCCACATCAATCTTCGTTTGAGCTATTTTCATGAATGGCCTTCCAAGGAGGATGGGCAATGAAGGGGCATGGTCCGATTCATCCATTTCGAGGACATAGAAATCTGCCGGGAAGATTAAATGATCAACCTGCAATAAAACGTCTTCCAAAACTCCCTTTGGATAAGCGTTAGATCTATCGGCCAATTGTATGATTACACCATCATTTTTCAATGCTCCTAAGTTCATAGATGCATAAATGGAATATGGCATAACATTTATAGAAGCACCTAAATCAAGCATGGCAGATTTGAAACGGGTATTACCAATGACACACGGAATTGTAAAACTCCCCGGATCTTTGCATTTGGGGGGTAGTTTATGTTGCAAGATGGCGGAGACATTCTCACTTACATGTACCACCTTTTTCTCCCGGACACGTTTCTTTGTTGTACAAAGCTTCTTTAAACACTTGGCATACTTCGGGATTTGTTTTATGGCATCAAGGAGGGGAATGTTGACATGCACCTTTCTAAATGTCTCTAGAACATCTTTTTCCTCCTCTTCGTTCTTTGATTGCAAAAATCTGCTAGGAAAAGGGACATTGGGCAGATTAGTGTTCGAAATCACAACATTTGGAACATTCTTACCTAAGGTGGACGGATGGGATGTCTTAGATGGCTGCGGCATGGGTAATGGTACCCTTGCCGTGGGGTAGGTGTTCTCATCTTCTTCGAGTTGTATCTTCTCATCTTCCTTGTTTCTCACCTCTTTTCCACTTCGTAATGTGATAGCCTTTGCAGATTCGAAGCCACCCTTTGGATTGACCACCGTAGTGCTTGGTAACTTACCATTTTCACGGAATTGCCCCAAAAATTCGGTCATTTGGCCCATTTGCTTCTTCAGCTCATTAACCTCATTTGCTTGGTTCTGCATTCCCTGCGCCATGGTGGTTAGTAAATGATATGTTTTATCATCATTCATAGACGTACCTGGGTTAGTTTGGGAAGATTGTGCCTGAGGAGGTGGTTGTGGTTCCATTGGCCTTGGAAAGAAACCCGGGGGTTGTCGGAATCCACTTCGTTGGCCATATTGTGGTGCATCTCTCCATCTGAAATTGGGGTGGTCACGCCATCCCGGGTTGTATGTATTGGAGTAAGGATCATTCCTTGGTTGGTTTTGATTCCCATAACCCACAGCATTGGCCGATTCCCATCCTCCATTCTCAATTAATTGAGGGCATTGATCAGATTGGTGTCCTTGAATGGAGCATACACCACAGATTGTAGTTCCTTGTGTTTTGGGGCCTTCAACCAACTGCGATAACATAGACGTAAGGTTAGCCATTTGGGATTGTAACTCAGAAATAGAACTTACCTCATTGACATGATGTGGCCGTGGGGTGTCTCTTTGCCCAACACCTTCATATTGTTGTGCATTGAGTGCTCGATTCGCAATGAGAGTTTTGGCATCCCTAGGTGTCTTATCCACTAGAGCTCATCCCGCGGAAGCATCCAACATTTGCCGTTCAAGTGGTAAAAGACCTTCGTAAAAGTATTGAAGAAGTAACTCCTCCTTCATCTGATGCTGTGGACAAGAAGCAACAAGTGATTTAAATCGTTCATAATAAGATGGAAAAGATTCACCTTGGCTTTGCTGAATTCCACTTATTTTTTTACGAAGAAGAATGATGCGAGAAGTTGGGAAAAACTTCTCTAGAAACGCCCTCTTCATACTCTCCCAAGATGTAACTGTACCGGGAGCCAACTCGTATAACCAATCCTTGGCTTTATCCATTAAAGAGAATGGATAAGCCTTTATCTTTAAAATACTTCCGTCAACGGTAACCGGAGTCATACTTGAGCACACCACTTCAAATTCCTTCAAATGTTTGTTCGGATCCTCCATGGAAAGCCCATGGAACTTTGGAATGTGGTGGAGCAAACTTGACTTTAACTCGAACTCTTCGGTTTTACCTTGAGCAGCCATGGGATATTGGATACACAATGGTGCGGCATTATCCAAACCCGAGGCGGCAAGCTCCTTGAGTGTACGGTTGTCCATGGCTATACCTTGCTCTTCTCCACCCACTTGTGCCGTGGCCTTCTCTTCAACCTCAACTTCTTGCTCTTCTAATTCAGGCTCGGGACTAGGAGGATTAGACTCTTGCAATTTCTTTTTCCCTCTCAAAGTCCTCTCAAAATCACCGTCAAAGTCGGAGATATGCTCACGAACAGGTTGTGAGCTACGGGTCATAAACTAGTACCTAAAAACAAAGAAAACAAAACAAATCAGCAACTTAAACATAAACTTAAACAAAATACAATAATTCGAAAGAAAACAATCCAAGAGATTAGCAAAGTTGCTAATCCCCAGCAACGGCGCCAAAATTTGATGCGTAAAATAAGTTAACACACAAAATTAAACCCTCTTTTTATCAAATGTAGTAAAGTATGTAAGTAGGAATCGTTCTAGGCCGGGGATTAGGAGGGATTGCTAAACACTTGAAAACTGACTTAAAAACATAAAAACAAAATTTAAAACACTAAACTAGACTCAAAGAATGCAAAACTATACTTTAAAATACTTAAACAAACATAAAACTCAAAACAGCAACCTAATGACTCAAAACTGCCTAAAAACCACTTTCTGGGCAGTTTTGAGAACCTAACAAGAACTTGGACGAAGTTGGATGAAAACTTAAATCAAAACACTTAGAAACACAAATCAAAACACTTTCTAACTAATCTAAGACTTCAAAATAAAGGGGGATTTGTTTTGGACGAAAATTGAAAACAAAACAGAAACTTTAAAACAAAACAGATTGTAAAACGTTTTTGGATGAAAAGGATGGATAAAAGGCTAGTTAGGAGGTTCTTCTCCACACATGACACACTTGCAAACAAAATGATTTTCAGTTGTTCTTTCAATAAATTATGAAACTCAACACCCCAAGTTAATTAGATACGCTTAAATTAACCTTCAAGTTCTCCTTAAGTTAATGAATTGGATGGAAAAACGCATACAACAATTCAAAGCATTCCTCAAAGGTTCCTTACGTGATGAGCACAATAAAGATACAATCAAGAATCATGAAGCACAATGAGAACTATAAGTGTTGACGAGGCATTCGTTACTATGATGAGCATGAAACTAGTGCCAAGAATTCATTCAACGCGATCGTTTTCAAGCGACCTTCACTACTTGTGATTATAAGATTGTAACTATTAGGTGAAACTCCCTCATAATCTAGCATCATATTCATGCATGAAAACTAAGCGTGCACTCTCAATCAACATACACAAATAAGTTATCAATCAAGTAGATGAACGAATTGAATCCGCAACTTATGAAATAACAACTAAATGTAATCAAATCATATTGCAAGCATGTACATGGTTTCGAATCACCCCCCAACTAAGGGGGTTTAGTTCCTCATTCTTGCAATACAAAGATACATAAAATTAGACATTAAAATCAAAGGAAAGAAAACACCTAAAATGCTCCAACTTGGAAAGCAAGTGCATCAATGGATCTCCATTCCTCCTTGTTGCGGCATGAAGCTTGTGGACAGATTTTTGGGTGGATTTATGGTGTAGAATGGATGGGGAATGATATGGAGGGGTTTAGGGTGAGTGTGGAAGAGTGTTTGATGGTTGGAAGGTGGTGGAGAACTAGGCAAAGAGGGTGGAAGAAGGTGGAGTGGCTGTTATGTTTTCTAGGCACTAGAATGGTGTTTTTGGGGTGTTTTGCTTCCTAGGGTGTGTATGGACGAATTTCTGTGATAAAATGATGAATATGGGGGATTTGTCTTTGGCCAAGGGGTGTAAACATGTATTTATAGGCCCCAAAAACCTTAGAAAATTAGGTTAGGCTAGTGATGAAATGCATGGCAAGTTGGTGTGTGTGGTGTGCAATGGTCCAAGGGTGAAAATGAAGTGATGATGCAAAGTGTGAAGGGTAAAATGGAGTGGTGTTGCAGCTAGGGAGCATGAATGATTGTGTACATTGCATAGAGATGGAAATGGAGGTGAAATGTGTCAACAAATGGGTCAAAGGTGCAACAACATGTGTGACACATGCCATTGGATTCCAAATGTGAATGATGGAGCATCAATTGGTGCATGTAATGGATGTAAAGATTGTCTAAAATCTAATGGGTGAAGGGAACAAGAGGTATCAAGCAATTGAATGAAATAATTAAATGAATTAAAGCATGAAATCAGAAATTATGTAGGGGACAAGAGTGATCAAGCATGGCATGGGAATCCAAAGGGAATTCTATGTGTTTTGCATGGCAAGGAGTGTGCAACTTGGAGTGACATTTTTGGGCTGAATTCTTTATCTTTTGGACACTAATTCTTCACATTCTTGGCCTCTTTAGTTCTCAAATTCGTCCATCCACTTTGGCCCATGCATTTGCTATCCATTCCAAGCCCGAAACATGCTCCAAAGGCCTCCAAAATGCATCTTCTTGCATACTTTGTACTTAGAGTCTTTCACTTTGCATGTGGGCTTCTTTGCATGTGTATGAGTTGTCATTGTTTATCCTTGCAATTACACACACACACTTGCACACACATATGCCCAAAACGTCCATCCTCATGCATGCAATCCATTTGAGCCCAATATTGATCCAACATGCACCAAAATGCACTTTTCTTGCCAAGGTTGTTATTAAGACCTACAAACAAATGAAAATGGCTTTAAACACTAAAATAACTAAAGAAACACAACGTAAACGCACAAGAACAAGCCAATTAAGTCGCATAAATATGCTCCTATCAGCGTCTAGAAAATTTTATCCACATAGGCTCAAGGGTCAAAGACCCAAGAGTCATTGGAAGGCTCAGTCTTCTACCACAACGTAGGCCAACGTCTAATCCAAGAAAGGAACCACATGCCTTGGAGGGACAAGAAAGTGAAAGAGACTCGGGGGACTTCCAAACGGGACGTCTCGAAAGCCAGTACAGTGAATCTAAGAAAAAGCTACATGCTTTTGACCAAACTTCCATACTTCCAAGAGATGAGGAAAACTTGCGAATGAGAGTTCTAATCATACCTAACTCCACTCATGACCCTCTTATCTTGCATCTCCTCGAAAATGTGAACAGGCTAAAGGCCGAGCGTCATGCCTAAATCCTTGGCTAGGATCAACCAAGGTCCGACCCTCTGACAAAGAGAATCATTTGCACCCCTCTACAAGGAGAAACGAAACAAAAGCTTGGCTTGCAATCTTATACTGGGAGGGTAGATCTGATTGAGCATATATACCTCTTTGAATCTACCATGGCATACTGAAGACACAATGATGAGAAATGATGTCTCATATTCCCCTCAATTCTCTTTAGTGGAGCTTTCAATTGGTATTGTCGTCTTCGACCTAATACTGTGGATTCCTACGCTGAGCTAAGGAGACTTTTCATGGCTCAACACATCTTCTAAGTTGGTCGTATACACTTCGTTGTTGAGCTATACACTATTCGTCAGAAGTCAAATGAGTCATTGCATGAATATGCCGATTGCTTCTGCTATGAGTACTTTCGTTGCGCTGAGGCAGATAATAAAACAGCACTCAAGGTCTTCACGGTAGGCATGCATGAATGCTTCTTCAAGTGCATGATGAATGCTAACACTTGGAAAACTTACTCTGAGGTAATTATGCAAGCTTACAATCATGCATTTGCCAAGGTAAGAACATACCAATGGAACCCCCATATGGTTAACCCCTATCAACAAGTGGGAAGTGGAAATCAAGTTCTACCAAGTGAGGAGATCTTGGCCATTCAGACACCCATTGCATTATCTCCTGCCTCATTTAGTTACTCGTTTCTACCAAGTGAGGAGATCTTGGCCATTCAGACACCCATTGTATCCTCTCTTGCCTTATTTTGCTACTCACTAAGTCACCAAACATATTTGTCTCTTGGTAAGGGGAATGTTTTTTACTCTCAGCAAACTCATTACAACAAGACGGATAAAAGTTCATATCATGACAACCAAGGGAGAACGTACCGTCGACTATTATGACTATGGGGCCAAGCCTCACTCTTTCAAAGTGGAGGACTAGGTACTGAATGAAATGTTATTATAAGAAGGCATACACATTACAAATGTTTTGACCCTCAACCGCTTGAGATCTTTGGTTACACAAGCCATTCGGCAAATATTTAAAAAATAGAGAATTTAAACAACTTCTTCTGAGTCTTTTGCATTCCTAGCATTGGAACACTTGGTCTATGCTGACCTACCTCTATACTCCAACTCAAAGCTCCAACATACGTTCTTTGACACAAAGTCAGTGATACTAAGTGTTACAACCAACATGGTTCACATATCGAAAACATGGATTCCTTCATGCATAGCAAAACATTCATAAGCATAACTCATATCAATCAACATAAACATCATACATTTTAACACATTCATACATAAACATCATACATTCCAACACATTCATACATAAGCCAATTGTGCTTCGAAAGGGTTCAACATACTTTGTGTCATTCGATACTTGCTATAATGTGCCTCGGCACCTTGCCCTTATTCTCACCAACTAGGTGATGAAGGAACTCACCTTCGTGCCACCAACCAGGTGATGAAATGTACAACCCGTACTCTAATATTATTTGGCAACTTGCCACTCTTATCACCAACCAGGTGAAGAAGGAACTTACCTTTGTGCCACCAACCAGGTGATGAAATGTACAACCCGTACTCTAATATTATTTGGCAACTTGCCACTCTTATCACCAACCAGGTGAAAAAGAAACTCATCTTCATGCCACCAACTAGGTGATGAAATGTACAACCTGTACTCTAATATTATTTGGCAACTTGCCACTCTTATCACTAACCAGGTGAAGAAGGAACTCATCTTCGTGCCACCAACCAAGTGATGAAATGTACAACCCGTACTATAATATTATTTGGCAACTTGCTACTCTTATCACCAACTAGGTGAAGAAGGAACTTATATTCGTGCCACCAACCAGGTAATGAAATGTGATGAAAGGTGATGAAGGAACTCACATTCGTACCACCAACCAAGTGATGAAAACAACTCACTATTCATTCCACCAACTAGAAGACAAGTGGTACAACTTGTACATGTGAACTCCTAGCATTCACAAATAATCAAAAACCTTCAAGCTTTACAACTCAACTAGGGGAGCATTTATGCCTAACAAGAGTTATAGTTACCAACAAAGTCTTATTGCAAGCCAACAACGGTTTCAGTGCATGGTATACGAAGATCAAGCTCTTCAACCCTCTTGCATCTATTTCAGACATTTGTCCTTTTTAACAATGCAAATACTACAACTCGTAGAAAGCTTCACACACTCTTGATCAAGATTGTTAGAAGCAAATTAAATTTATATGGTTCATCTAAACCTTCGACTACTACAAGGTATGGCTTGCATCACAATCTCTTGCTCAACAGTGTGGAAGCAAAATTTGTATATGTTGTCTCTCCCACATTTTCAAATTTCCAGTTTCCCCCCCCCAAAAAAAAGGGAAATTGAGAAATTCAACAACTTCAACAAATGGAGGGCAACTACAATCCTCAAAAGCTTTACACACTCTTGATCAGGATAGTGTGAAGCAAATTCAATTCATGGTACCCAACAATGCTTCAACTTCAAAGCTTCACCTACAAAGCTTCAACTTCAAAGCTTCACCTACAAAGCTTCAACACAAAAGCTTCACCTACAAAGCTTCACCATAAAAGTTCACCAATAAAAGCTTTACAAATGGAGGGCAACTCCAAATGCCAAAAGCTTCACACACTTTTGATCAAGATAGTGTGAAGCAAAATCAATTCATGGTATCCAACAAAACTTCACCTACAAAGCTTCAACACAAAAACTTCACCTACAAAGCTTTAACATCAAAGCTTCATCTACAAAGCTTCAACACAAAAGCTTCACGTACCAAACTTCACTACAAAGCTTCACCCACGAAGCTTCAACACAAAAACTTCACATACTTCACCTACCAAGCTTTACTACAAAGCTTCAACCTTAAAGTTTCACCAACAAAAGCTTTAACAAATGGAGGGTAACTACAAATGCCAAAAGCTTCACACACTTTTGATCAAGATAGTGTGAAGCAAAATCAATTTATGGTACCCAATAAAGCTTCAACCTCAAAGCTTCACCTACAAAACTTCAACACAAAAGCATCACCTACAAAGCTTCACCAACAAAAGCTTCGACAAATGAAGGGCAACTACAAATGCCAAAAGTTTCACACACTCTTGATCAAGATAGTGTGAAGCAAAATCAATTCATAGTACCCAACAAAGCTTTAATCTCAAAACTTCACCTACAAAGCTTCAACACAAATGCTTCATCTACAAAGCTTCACCACAAAACTTCACCAACAAAAGCTTCAACAAATGGAGGGCAACTACAAATGCCAAAAGCTTTACACACTCTTGATCAAGATAGTGTGAAGCAAAATCAATTCATGGTACCCAACAATGCTTCACCTACAAGGCTTCACCTACAAAGCTTCAACACAAAAATTTCACCTACAAAGCTTTACCACAAAGCTTCACTAACAAAAGCTTCAACAAATAGAGGGCAACTACAAATGCCAAAAGCTTCAAACACTCTCGATCAAGATAGTGTGAAGCAAAATCAATTCATGGTGCCCAAAAAAAAAAAAAGAGAAATATTTTTGAAAAATTGAAAATTCGGAAAAAAAAAAAAAGGCTTAGGCCTCCCCTTCTTTGGGCCTAACAACTTTCATAACAAATATATATGAAGGAGGAGTTTTGGGCTACCACTTAGAAAGGAAAATGGTGAAGTTTTGTTACTTTGGAAACTTGGCTACTAGCAAGACACCTCCTTTGTTAACTCCCTCGACCGGAGACTTGGGGGACTCCTACCATATACTACTACACCTCGGTACTTGGAACTTTCACAGTGACTTGGATCTTTCAAGTCTCCAACCGAGAAGTTTTCCTCACTCGGGAAATCAAGGGAGCATTATTTCAACCTAAATGCTTCACCCATGTAAAAGAAAGTGCAACATGGCTGCTTGTTCAAAAATCGAAGAAGCATATCTCTTTGAATCTCGAGAGCCAGATCTTCTTGGATAAAATTTGTCAACACTACCCACACGCAACATCAGATTTTCGGGTACCACGGGTAGCTTTCTCAAAGATCCCTGACCAAGCTAAGGCGCGTGAATTTTGTAGCCCTAACTACCCTAACTATTACCTACAAGAGGTAAAGGAATAGCACCACTACTGGCTAATTGGCAAATCTTTAGATGTGTCGACCTCCATCTTTAGTGGCAAAGCATACTTACAAGAATGCCTAATTTTTCCTCATATCCAAGAACACACCTTCAACATATTTGCTTGTTCAAAAATCGAAGAGGCAACGCTTTCCGAATTTCAAGAGCCAGATCTTCAACATATCTTCTTGTTCGAAAATCGAAAAGGTATTACTCTCCAAACTTCGAGAGTCAGCACTTGGAATCAAACTTCCAGTCAAGAACTGACTGCCTAGAACCCCTTGCCTGATTACTTACCTAGCATTTCTCTCGAGTACTTATCTTCAACATCTTGTGCTTCCAGAGAAGATACCACATCTGCTTGAGGAACAAATAGGGCAAGTGAAAAGGATACAAGGAAGCATGTGGAGACAAGCGCAAAAGAAGACGTGCCGATTCACTTATTACTTCTTCAGAAGCAAAGGTATCCCATATCATCAGGGTCGAACGTACTCCAGATTTGACGAACTTGTTTTGACCTTCAAATTCTCGAGTCGGCTCGCTCATTTGGAGGAAACCAGGAAACCTTCCAATCTAGTTCAAGAATAAGCATGTGGAAAGTCAACAAGTACAACCTGATTCATCCTTTATTTCTTCAAAAGCAAAAGTATCTCATATCATCTCTTCTCCATTTTCTTCTCTTTATCTTTTTTGCTGCCTGTAAGATAGGAAAAATGAGAACAATCAATTGGAACCCGAGATCAAAACTTCCAATCTGAGGTTGACTGCTTGGAACTCTGATTGCTTACCTTGTCCGTCGCCTCTTTCGGCAAATCTCCTAGCTCGACGACTTGGGGGACTCCTACTATATGGTTTGTATAACACTTGACCAAGCCTAAAACTACAAGTAAGCTTCAAGTGAAAATGATACATTACCTTGTGCATCAACATCGGCTAAAGATACCACTCCTGGATAGAAGATAAATACCTCCAGAAAATATGTCACTTCTACCTATGGGATAGAGGCAAGTGAAAATGATACCACGCTTTGGTAGTTAGAAGTTTCGTGATTACTCAATGGCTTGGATCGTACAAGTCCCCAACCGAGGAGCTTCCCTCACTCGGGAACTTAGGGGAGCACAGTTTGTACCATACTTGACAAATCCTGAAACTACCGAGCATCGGTTAACGTTATACCGTCAAGGACCCAGAAGAGTTTCCCTCCAACCAAGAGGCCAATCACAACGCGAAACGTGTCAACATCAGAAGCTAATCATAACACGACACATGTCAACATCAGAGGCCAATCACAACACGACACGTGTCAATGTCAGAATAAAGCTAGAAACTCTCTTCTATAAAAGGAGATCATTCTCCCACAATAATCCCTAATGCCATTTGTACTAAATCATTTACTAGAACTCATTAAAGGAGAGCTTGAACCTATGTATTTGTGTAAACCCTTCACAATTAATGAGAACTCCTCTACTCCGTGGACGTAGCCAATCTGGGTGAACCACGTACATCTTATGTTTGTTTCCCTGTCTTTGTCCATTTACATACATATCATACTAGTGACCGGAGCAATCTAGTGAAGGTTACAAACTTGACACTTTATGTTGTACCAAAGTCCTCGCTGATTTTAGGCATCAACATTAATATTATTTTATTATTAATAAAAATGTGATTAATATATATATTTTTCTTTTGTTATGTACATATTATGTTGTTTCACACTTTTTTTTAGCAACTACAGGTGGTTCAATCTTGATAACAAGAATCATTCACAAGGCACGAATGTTGGAACATTGTGAAGCAAACTCCAAAGTACAAAGTTCTACCTATTGGTCCATAGTTTTAGTTAAACAATACTTCATTGCACGAATCAACTATTGAAAGAGTCGCCATTGGAGACACCATTGTCGACCCCTATTAAATCGGTCACACAAAATGAAGAAACAACGAGGCTCATTGGTAAGAAGGTTGCCAAGAAAAAATTGCAAGAGGGAGTTCTTTGAAAAAAGATTATTCAAAACTAGTTGATGAATTGGGTTGCCAACATGCATTTAATATGGAACAAGACAGGCTAACATATGAGCAAGACAAGACTGGAGATGAAAAACATTTTTTAAGAAGTGAAAAAAATCGTGTCATGTGAGAAGAAGGTTTTTCTTGGAAGATGAGGAAGTTTTATACACTCCAACGAAATACGAACCGAGCCACACTGATTTTATCCTCTAGTTTAAAATTAATTATGTTTGTTGTAATGTTATGACTATCTGTTGTATTTGAAATTATTTATTGGAATTAGACATTAATTATGTTTGTTGTGGCACCATATTCATAAAAAAAGTTAAAAACATATATTTGTGAATAGTAATTATCCTTACCCTTTCTTCTTCTAAACAGGTGGACTTGCATAAAGGCACTATTTAGATTGAACAGTAAGAGAACTTTTATCGTCCTTGACCTCCAATTGTCATTGCCAACCACCAATGTGTGGAGATGCTCTGTGCAAAACATTTTAAAGGTAAGATATCATTGAATGACGAGTTTGATACTATTATTATGGATGACTCATTGAATGATTTAGCTCAAATTCTCCAACCTCTTGTTTAAAAATATAAAAAGAAACGAATGTTATGGCCAGTAGAATAAGTTCTAAAACTATATATTGAATAATAATTGTTCCACATTTTCACATCTGACAGACTTTGAACTACATTTATTCTCTTCACGTAAGATTAAGCACATCACATGGGATTAATAGATCAAAGCGAATATTTTTGTTTGGGAATTGTTATTGGCATTTTAAAAATCTCATTCTACACTCCAAACTTTTGATATTAGGAAAGAAAAATACACTTGTGAGGAATGTAGAATGAGATTTTTAGAGTGCCAATAACACTTCCCTTTTGTTTTAGTGGAAATTAAATTTAAATGGTTTTAGCATTATTTGATAAGAATATTTTGCCAGTAAATCATAATGCAAAAGCAGAAGAATGTGTTCGCTTTTTCTTCTGTTGCTTAATGACGGAATAAATTCCTAAAAAGTTTACTTGGTAAAAACTATTTTTTAAATTTGACGTATTCTTGATTCTTATTTTTGATATGGTCTGATTTGGACAATCTTTCTCGATTCTTCTTGTCTCTCCCTTAATAAATTTGATATGTGATTAATTACTTTTTCTAAATTTAGGAACTTCGAGTTAAACCTTCCCAAGTTAGGTTTCAAATTCGAATCTCCTATACCTTGTGACAAAAGAAAACTAAAACTTTCCTAAACCTAGCTTGGCTTGGCCTTTCATACACTATTTAAGGACAGGGATATTTACCTTATGAATCCCACAAATCAAACTAGCTAAATTTTTCAAGGGTTGGTGCTTGTGGTTCTAGTGAAGTTTGTGACAATGGAAGCAACTAAGGGCAAGATCCATGGGGACGATCAGCTGAAAAACATCGAACCGGCGATGATCACGACGATCGACAGAGAAGAGCTTGACAAGGCTGAAAGCATATTGGACCGAGAATTAGAGAAAGCAAAATGTGAAATCGATGTTGGGGACACCATATACTTGGCGGAGTTGTTAACCGAAGTTAGGGATAAGTGTGACCAAGGATTGCAGACCCTCAAAACCAAACAGGGGGAGTACAAAATCTTGGTGGACAAACTGGAAAAGGAGTTCCAGAAAAAGATGAAGAAAAAGAAGGAAAAATTTGAGGAGAGGTTGAAGAGAGAGAAGGAGAAACGCAGAGAAGAAAAAGAAAAGTGGGAGGAAGAGAGAAATGTTTTGAAAGCAGAAAACGAGAAGCTGCGCTGGAATTAAGCTTATAAGGTCCTTCCATTTATTATTTTAATTAAAAAAGAAAAATATTTTTTCTTGGTGAACAAGAACAAGAAAATAGTTAACCATTTTCTTGTTCTTTTAATTATCATCACCAACTTGTGTTATTGCTGCTATGATTAATCACAAGGGTTATCTACTATTGTTTTTTTCTTTTTGGTTCTTTTAATTATCATCCATCACCAACCTCTGTTATTAGTGGTAGATAATAAGTAGATAATAAATCAACGTCGAGATAAGGATCCCTACATTTTGTTTTGATTATGGTGCTCGTTTGATCCCATGAATATCAAAAACAGTCTAAATACATTCTAAAGGAAATAACTTTGTATTTTGACACTCAATAAATTTTTAATCTTTTGATTACGTATTCTTAAATATGGTTTGGTCAATAATTAGACTGGGTTTTGAAGAGGGTGAAATAATTCTTTTGCAATTATATTTTTCTCCCTCTATGCACTATGTTTATCATCTTCTCTCGGTGTTCCATACCAAATCTACAGACTTTTCTTTCGTCTCTTTCATGGCAATTTTCCTTCGGATGGAGGTGTCCTTCCATTGTCTACCATCTGCTATATCAGCCGTAATTAATTAATAGGTAAATTACATAGTAGCCCTTCAGGTTTAAGGTCTATTACAACATCATATAACATCTTTAAAACATTTCATTTTTATACATCACGTACTATTTTATTTCAAAATAATACCTCAGTTACATTTTCCATCCATTAATCCGTTAAGCGCTGATGTGGCTGCCACATTTGTGTCATATGACTGTCAAATGTGTGCCACGTGACAAAAATAATAATTTTTTAATTTTTTTTTTTTAAAAAAAAAAACCTAAATCTTCTAACAAAAAAAAAAAAAAAAAACTGAAAGAAAACCCACCCCCTTGAACCCCCCAAACCAGAAACCCAGAAAGACCCTAGATTCTAGCACTAAAAGAACAACATGATCATCAAATTAGAAAAGTTGAAAAGTTTGGATTAAGCGTAAAGCTTGTCGCTAGTTTAACCAAAATTACTTTTTCTTTTTCACTTTCTTTGTTTTATCCTGATCCCATCATACTTAACAAAAACTTAATTATTTCTGAGCTATCTTTTTTATTTTTATTTTTAGTTTATCGGACTTGGAAGTAACATGGGGTGGAAGAATATAGCAGCCAGCACCTATGGAAGTCCAGCTGTTCAAACCCACCCCCCACGAACCAGAAACCCAGAAAGAAACCCCCCCGGGGACCCTCCCTCCCCCACGACCCACCTCACCCAGAAACCCACATCCCTCCCTCCGCATCCACCTCACCCAAAAACGAACTGAAGGGTTTTTTTTTTTTTTTTTCCTGGGTTACAGGGAGAAGAAGATGAAGGTGGGGGAGAAGACAGGAGGAGGAGAAGGAGGAAGAGGAGGGGTGGGGAAGACAAACTGAAGGGCTTTTTTATCTTTTATCATTTATCTTTTTTTTTAATTTTTTTTATTTTAATTTCTGGGTTGCAGGGGAAGAAGATGGGGAGAAGAGAGGAGGAGGAGGGGGATAAGGTTTCTGGGATTGGGGATTGCAGGGAGAAGAGAGGAGGAAGAGGGGGATAAGGTTTCAGCTTTTGATTTTTTATTTTATTTTAGAAGATTCAGATTTTTAAAATAAATTTTTTTTAAAATTAATAATTTTGCCATGTGGCACATATTTGGTAGCCACGTGACACAAATATGACAGCAACGTTAGCGCTTAACGGATTAATAGATGAAAAATGTAACGGAAGTATTATTTTGAAATAAAATAGTACGTAAGGTATGAAAGTGAAATGTTTTAAAGATATTGTAATAGACCTTAAACCTAAGGGGCTACTATGTAATTTTTCCTTAATTAATTAGTTCTATAAAGTCTAATGAGATCTTCTCATCAATCAAAGGAGTATTTTAGTTGGAGATTATTGTTTTGATTCAAAATATATTCTATTTTAAATTAATTTATGAGAAGGGAATTTAAACTCAAAGTGCATAAAAAAGCATATGTTCATTATATTAATGTTGTCACATCCACATCTATAAGAAATATTATTAGGTGGTAATGTAGTACCACGTCATCCAGAGTACTATTATTACATGTGGACAATTTATTTACAAGTGGATTTATAATAAGTTTTAGAGAGCTTTAATGAAAAGGGTTCGGGCCAACAAATATTTAACTAAAAACCATTCCAAAATGTTATAGAACCAAAATGGTTCAAAGTTTAATAAAAAATCATCCAAAACTATTGTCCACAAGTCAAACTTACAAGACCAACCCGCTACAAATCTACACTTCCGTAAATACTCCTAAATGATTTGATATGACTCTTCACCAACCTCAACCCAGCACGAAACCGCTATAATAACTTCATGTCTTCCTATCAAATCGAATTCCCCCATTTCAAAAACAACCAAATCAAAGTTGAAAAATAAAGCAATCATCGGAACAAGGCCGCCGAAACAAGTTCAAAGAAGTTTAATGGCAAAAACCGACGAAAAAATGTCAGAAAAAAAACAAAAGAACCAAAACATAAAACTGTTTCTAGAAAAAAAAAAATCAGATACAGTGTTTGTTTTGTCAATGCATAAACAAAAACTGTAATTAGAAAGAAAAGAACCAAAATCCAGAAACGGTGACTTAAATTCTAGAAACAGTGATTTAAATTTCAGAAACAGTGACTTAAATTTCAAAAACAGTGATTTAAATTCCAGAAACAGTGACTTAGATTCCAGAAACACTATATGTTTTAACCTTTGACTGTTTCTTTTCTTTCATGCATCAGTTGATTATATTTAAGAAACAAGGTGCTTATTTTGCTTTAAATCCAAATACATTGAATTTCACTATTTCTTTTCTAGCTTACATTTAAGAAACAATGTATCTATTTCATTTGGATTGAGAAATAGTGACTTAGATTCTAGAAATAGTAACTTAGATTCCAAAAACAGTGACTTAGATTCCAGAAACAGTGTTACTTAAAATCAAGAAACAATTTATTTTTACAGTCTAGAAATAGTGACCCATCGTTATTATTGAATAGTATGCAGATCTCAAATTTATTTTCTGGAGAAATAAACAATGAACTCTACTGACGAAGAAAAATTGAAAAACAGTACCTCGAATACACTATAAATAATAACGACGATCATATTTAAACGAAATAATACAAAATATAAATTAAATAGCATGATGACCTATATTTTGGTTTCAAATAAAAAGAAGAAGGTCTGCAAAACAACGATAAACTCCATTAACAACGAAAATCTGGAACTCAACCTAAAAAAGTTAGGGGTAAAATCGACAAATTATAATTTATTATAGTTGAGCCATTTTTAATTGGACTACTTTAATATGGGCTTGTACTAATTGTCACGCCCCTGCCCCGAAGTATTTATTTTCAGGGATTACTTTTGTTGATAGGCCCAAAAACTTTACTTCGCAAAATTTTTAAATCATGATTCTTTATTTAAATTCCTTAACTCCCTCTCAATAGACATAAACATGAACATAATTAATTTATAAGGCATGTACCTAATCTTTCTATGAAGTCAAAATTTACTTCTAATAACTCAACTTCTTAACATGAATTAATTCTTGATTATTTAATCTTACTTGATTTATGGTTGCATCTAACATCTCATTAGATTGCCTACGTACCCTAAACAAGGATCAAGACATTCGTCGTTCACAATTCATTATTTACCAATTTCCAAACATATTCTAATAACCACCACATTCAACACTAACCTTCATAATCCAATTCATATCAAATGATTACCAATTATAGATTCAGAATATCGAAATTTTCATGAAAAATGGCAACGTCGGCTCCCTGGCCGTGCGCCGCCGCACCTGCTGCCGCTAGTGGCAGTCGGCCGCCCCAACTCGCTGGAAAATTCAACTATTTTATAAAAATTCTCAAAAATTACAGAAATGAAGGTCTCAAAGAGTAGAGGAAACTTTATACCTGTGGCCAAGTCCAATTTGACCGGGAAAAGCTTCAATTTCACTCAAACCCGTTGGAGACCCTCGAATTAGGTGTTCTTGATTCGACTCCAAAACAACTCCGACGCCCCAACCAATGAATGGGCTTTTTTCCAGGCCTTAAGGGAAGTCTAATGGTGGTCGTAATTGGAGGAAAACATTTAAGGATTTGAGGAATTTACACACGAACTCACCGCACCCACCGTGCGGGTTTCCCTATTTTTAAGGCTAAAGTCCATCAAACTTGGGTGAAATGGAGAGAGGGAAGGTCTTAGAGTGTTTCCCACGTGTTTGGGTGCTTTGGATCGCCGGAAAACCAACGGAAATACACCAGAAATGGGTAATACGGGTCGGGTATGCAGTCTACAAGGGTTGGGTATGGGTTGTAGGGCTAGGTTTAGGTACTCTACACCTCATTCCTTTCCTCTCCTTTCTCCCTCCTCTCAATGGTCTCTCTCTTCCCCTTTCTCCCCAATTGGCCACCTTTTTTTTTTCTTCCAACCGACTTCCCTTTTTCCCTATCAGCCACTTCCGTGGCCTATTTCCACCACAACACCCCAAAATCTAGAATTTTCCAAATCATGATTAAATGACTGTTTTGCCCTTACTTTTGTTTGCTTCTATTTTATTCGTTAAAATTTCGTTTGATGAACGGTTTTAGCCTACACACTCATAGAATTGAATTCTATCAAATTATGCTAAGAAGTATGACAAGATATATGAGAATAAAACACGTCCTCGTATATCTATGTTATACCACTAGGGTATTTTTTTCCTTTTCCCACGTGTCGATAAAATTTACGACGTAAATTATAATTATTTCCAGAAATAATTCCGAATTCTATTTCATAACCATAAATCGATTTATTTTCGATTTTCTCCACTTATTCATAATTATATTATCTAATTCATATCTTTTAAATTTTTCATGGTATTACATTCAACCCCCCCCAGTTAAAATAAATCTTGTCCTCGAGATTTCAACCACCAAGTTACGAAAGGAAAATTAAAACTAATTCCACTACTACTTTTATGGTGAACAAGATTATAACCTCTGTCCACGATTTTATTCAAATTATAAAAAAAAAATCAATGAAGAATTTATCGTGATTGCACCCATTGTCTCAGTTTTCCAACCACCTTCTTTGATAAGTAAAAATACCATAACTTCTAGTCACATACATTAATAGAATAAATATCGTAAATTCTAGCTGTAATTCATCAGTGGCTAAGTAAATATCACAATATCAAGCCAAACCACTAAAATTGACAAATCAGTTAGCAAAAATTTCAACCAAAATCATTGGAATTCCAACCATCATTACTCTCTACCATATTAAAATAAAGATTTGAAATTTTCATTAACTTGAAATGAAACCAAGGCTTGAAATTAACATGCATCAACCAACCAAAACACGGGTTGAACTTAAGTATGTGTTCATTTATTGCATTTGAACTTAGGGCATCCGGGATTTCACACATGGCACGCGTTTTGTTATTAACCATCTATGCAAATAATACAAAATATTTCTCTAACAAAATCCAAACAATGCACATGTAGACACAATCATATTGATTAGAGCCACAACTCTTCTTTCCACATTCAAGTTTAAACCTTCATTTCCCCAATTGCATAGTTGATTAAAATGTCAAATGTCAAACCATGACCATCATGACTAACAAAATATTAAAATTTTCTATCATAATTCGTTAATGGCAAACCAACAAATCAAATTTGACTTTATAACTTTCTCTTCCACAAACATAAAACCCAACCGGAAAACGTTAATATTAACGAACTCGAAATTTCATGCCACACTTTCAAGTCTAAAAAAATAAGCAAATCAACGAATTATAATTGTGAATATCACTCACATTCTCCTATTCCCATACACATTCATTGGCAGAATAAATATAAAAATTCTAATCATACTCATTGGCAACATAAATATTATAAATTTCCAGCCAAAACTTTATGATTGGCAAAACAGACATAAAAAATTTCAACCAAATTCATGGAAATTTTCCAATCACACTCACTGGTTAATAGAAATAAAATTAAAACTAAATTCGAAACACCACCAATATAAATTCTCATTTTATGGTTCCCTTCATTTTTCGCAATTAACTAAATTGCCCACAATAAAATTAAAACCTTTTAAATCTTCCTTTTGATTGCTTCACTCTTAACTTACCTCAAATGTAGCCACAAAATTAATAAATTAGTGACTCGCACTTCCAGAGCACTACTCACCTTCCATCATCCAAGGGAGAGAAATATATATATGTATATATCACAACTTTAACGGTCAACGAAATTAAACTTTAAATAATCATATAGTTACGAGAATATATGCTCGTCATCCGTTTTTGTTCGTAATATCAAACCCAACAACGCCAACTCAAGACCAAGGCAACCAAAATAATCAAATTTGTAATTAAAATTTTCTTCCCCATCAATTTTTCATCAATCATAAAAATTACCCATCTCACACAACTAGAAATTCATTTATATTAAATGAACTAAAATATCATTTCATAATTTCATTCATGTCCATCCTAAATAAATGGAGAAAATTTCATAATCTTTTCACCATTCCAAAAATAATGATCAACCTTAACTACAGTTTATAATTTCCTTCCCATTCGAAAAAAACACCATATCTTCCATAAAAATTCAAGTTTCCAACCAAATTATGGTGGCCATAATATTTTTAAAATTTGTAGCTATACTTATCATTGTCAAACTACTAATTCCACCACCATTTTCTTTTATCTTCATCAGTGACTAGTAGGCTGGAACAGATTGTACTATACCTGGCCAATACACATCACATGTTCTTTTTCTTTTTTTTTTCTTTTTTTTTCCTCTCACAGCCCACACAAGGAGCTTTTCTTCTAGAACATTGGGTCTTTGTGCCCATTCATTTCTCACACACACGGGCCTTTTTCACCCAATTCCACATCCACGGGCCTTTTTTCGCCCATTTCACATATCCACGGGCCTTTTTCGCCCAATTTCACATTCATGGGCCTTTTAGCCCAATTCACATATCCACAAACCTTTTTCGTTCAATTCACATATCCACAGATCTTTTGCCCAATTCACATATCCCAAGTGCTAGGTCTAATACAAATTCTCCACCTACTTACCACCACCTCACAATCACCTTAACATTCAACATTTTCATAATGCATAGCATAATATCAATTTAATTCAAGATTAATCCAAAACTTGAATCAAATGCTCATCTTCAAAGCAATAATATGAATACTATATTTTAAAATTTTCCTACTCCCACTCAATTCAATTTAAAGCATCATAATTCACAATATATGCATTCCACATAAATTTCGTCATAATCATAGAACTTACGAAATAATGCAATATCAATACAATTCATAATTCACACCCACAACCCAATAATATCTCATACTACATAACAGAATGTCAATCCAATTCATTTCACCTCATGATGATTCTCAACTATTTAGCAAATTGAACTATTTATCAAACCGAACCATTTAGCAAACTGAACTATTTATCAAACTGAACTATTTAGCAAACTGAACTATATATCAAACTGAACCACTTAGCAAACTGAACTATTTATTAAACTGAAGTAGAAAACCACACTTTTTTACCAAAACAAACTGAACTATTTATCAAAGTGAACTAGAAAACCACACTTTTTTACCAAAGCAAACTGAACTATTTATCAAACTGAAATATTTAGCAAACTGAACTATTTATCAAACTGAACCATTTAGCAAATTGAACTATTTATCAAAATTGAAGTAGAAAACCACATTTTTTTATGAAAGCAAACTGAACTATTTATCAAAGTGAACTAGAAAACCACACTTTTTTACCAAATCAAACTGAACTAGAAAACCACACTTTTTTACCAAAGCAAACTGAACTATTTATGAAACTGAAGTAGAAACCACATTTTTTTACCAAAACAAATTGAACTATTTATCAAAGTTAACTAGAAAACCACACTTTTGTATGAAAGCAAACTGAACTATTTATCAAAGTGAACTAGAAAACCACACTTTTTTACAAAACAAACTGAACTATTTATCAAACTGAACTATTTAGCAAACTCAACTATTTATCAAACTGAACCATTTAGCAAACTTAACTATTTATCAAACTGAAGTAGAAAACCAAACTCGTTCGTGAATGCATCCTAGATTTTACTATTTCCTTACATTTAAATTCTATTTACAAATGAAGCAAATTGTAAACTATTTCGTAAACACAGTTTATTAAACTTAAAAATTGTGAATTATTTTGTAAACACTATCTATTAAACTAAAACACCACCGGAATAGAATGTTGATTATATTTAAGTTATTTAAGCAAAGAAAACAACATATGAGGGCAAGAAAATACTATTTAAAGGTTATAAGAAAACGAGCAGTTATCAAAGTGAAGTAAAAATATACCATTTTGCAGAAACATTGCTATTCGAAGCATGCAAACTTACATATTACTGTAAAATCACCAAAAATATCAGAAATTTTGTGGTACGTACCTCTGTTTCTTCTCTGTTGCTTTTATTTCCCAAATTTTTTGTGTGTTTTCGTCTGGATGCAAATTAGAACTGTGAACTGGAAACATAATTCATTTTTTAGAATCTCAAACATGCAAATGCACATATTTAGTAAATTAAAGTAAGAAATCATCAAGAATATCAGAAATTATAGGTTCGTACCTGTGTTTGTCCGATTTCGATTCTGCAAACATACAGCTCGAATGTTTTTCAGTTTTTCGTCTTCAAATGTAGTTTTTGGGTTGAGAAATTCCGGATTTGATGTGTAGATTATTGTTTGAAAACTTGAATCGAACTTGAAAACACTTTGAGATCTTGACGTTTGGAGTAATGGAGGTTTCAATTTTTTGGTACGGTGTGAAGGGGTTGGTGAACATTAATGGCGTTGGGAGGGATGATGAATTTTAGTAACTTCGGCTAATGGGTCTGGGTTAGGCTCCGTTAGGGGAAATTTTGGAATATTAATTGTTATGCGGTTTGGGCTTTTTGGTGAGCCCGTGTGTTTTAGTTTTGTAGGGCCTAGGATAAAAGTTTTGTGTCCTTATGATTAAAATTTAAGCTCTTTTCATTAAATAATAGTTTAGGGTGGTTTTTCATTAAATAAAAGTTAATTCAATCCCTTTTCATTAAAGCTCCATTTTTATAACAGGGCTATGAATAGGGTCGTTATTTTTATAATTTGGGTTTTTTAATATTTAATACGTAATTCCTTAAAACAAATTATAATCCAACTGTAAATAAATGGTCCACATGTCCCATTTTAAAATGGATGAAGTGGTACTAATACAGTACCACCTAATAATTAATTTCTCTTCCAATAAGACTATAGAATGCTAATTAATGTGATTAAAAAAGGAGTCCATATTAATTGAAATGTTAAAATTCGTATTAGTGTACTAGATATATATATATATATATATATATATATATATATATATATATATATATATGTAGTACTCCTTCTCCATCCCTTAAACCCTAGCCACTTCTCGATTTTCTCACTCTCTCTTTGTATGCAACAATGGCAGAAACCAGAATGGCCCTCAAACTCAAGCAGATGCTACTCGAATTAGATAATCTCCTCCTCAAGTTTGAGAGGGTTGCAATGATCATGATGATAATCCTAGCCGATAAATTTGAATGGTCATCCATCCACGATTTCAGTCTTTCTAGTATGTATTGCTTAGAGCTCTCCCGACATCGTCGTCTTGGTATTGATGCATCACATGTAAGCACACCAGGATGAATTTAGGGTTTGCAACTTTGCATGTCTACATACGTACGTTTGGCACCATTAAATTACTAGGGTATGGAGATTGGGTTTTTGTTAATCGACTAGCTAATATTATTGATTTCATATGCAGCTACGATATTTTCGTTATTTTTTTTGGTTTGAGCGAGTGATGAGCTGGATGCTAATATTCTCCTACCGGCAGACAACCTATTGGTATACAGTTGTGGGTTTCTTTGCGACATCGACCATATGCAGGGTTTGCATCTTGAAATTCATGCCTCCAGAAGGGCAGCAAGATTTTCCGGAGAATCGCATCTTTAGCCTTAGACCTAGAGTGAGTTCTCTTGTTCATGAACTTTACAATTATATTTGTTTATATACAATACAGATACACATGCTTGCATAAGTGTTAGACATACATGTATTACATATAAAATATGTATATACATGTATTACATATAAAATATGTATATACATATATTTGTATAGATGTATACAAGTTTTCTACAAGGCTATCCCATATGCATTGTGATGATTTGAACATGCTATATTTTAGTATTCATTCAAGGATCATCTTGACAAAAAATAGTCAATTCAAAAATTGTTTGGCCATCTAAAATGGATAAACAAATACGGTTCGTTAGATAAAGTTGAATAAAAAGGTGTATAATACCATCAAATCATCAAGCATAAGTTACTGCAGTATATGTGTGTTTAGTAGAATATCCCATTGTTCTCCATAATACAAGCACTCGCATTTTTATCTTGTGTTTGGCCTGACTCATGTCGTATTACTTGTGCAGGAAACTAAGAAGAGAGAGGCGTTGGAGAAAATGGTTATAGAATTACAGATACTGCTGTTCAGGATGCAGCGGTTTGGGATCTTCTCGTTTATTTTGTTACCCAGAAATTTTGCAGGTGCCTCTGCTCCTTTATTCAGTATATCCAATGTCTTTTACTTGATATGCTTCGAGCTGCAGTTGGACATAAACCCTAGGCTACTTGTGAGTACCGAAACTAAAAATGTCTATATAACTGTGCGAAATATTTTGTTATTTACTAGGTTGTGAATCTGAATCATTGATTATAAGGTGAATCTTCTTAAGAATTTAAACTAATTATTGCCTGGAAAGATATATTCGATAGTTCAGTTTGCTTGACAAACTCATGTTCCTTGACTGTGAATCTAGAGCCAAGAGTTAGCATCGATCAAAGGGAGGAAAAATAAGCATATTATGTTACCATGTGATAAGAGATTTCTCAATATTATGTTCATAAACATCTTACGCACAGACAACATCTATATACGTATAAATATGTATATGCTCGTACATACATTACATAGATATGTGTATACCAGATATATAATACTTTTTGGTATTATTTGACGAGTAGCCTGCATTTGACTATGCAGGAGCATGACCTTCTGTTTTGGATTGAGCGACTTGCGACTGTGCTTATGTTTATGGAACCCTACAGAGGGATAATCGCATACAGTTTGTCAAGTCTTCTCTTTCTTTTTACCAACAGTTGTTACATTATTGCTCGCTTCACCAACCCAAAAAAGAGGTCAACCCACACAAAGTCAGAAGAGACATCAGGCCAGAGAATACAAAAGCTAAGGCAGCAGAACTTTAGCAACACTGCATATAAATTTGGAGTAAGTCGTGACCATTTTTCGATAATTAGACCAGTGTTGTAAAATTGTGAGAATGAATGTCCACGTGCTCTAAGTGAGGAAGACTTGAGAACAAGAGTGTAATTGTTGTTATGTGATGTTTTCAAAAGGGTAATAGTAGTGTAATTGTTGTTGTGTGATGTTTTCAAAAATGGCAATCATTTCACTTTTTGATTTGTCACGGATGTGGCTCTATGTAAAGAGCACTCTGTGTGCGATTACAATACACAGCAAAAGAAAAGAAGTGAAAGTAATAATATCAGTATCCATTCCTTCCTCTTTTTACCTGCAATCTTTTTGTGTTATAGTTACGAAATTAAACAGTGTGATATTTTGCACCCGCTTCTCTTCTATCCCTAGCAAAGGTTATCTCTCTAACTTTTGCCTATTTATAACAACCAATATAGCAATTACAATTGATATTACTATTATAAGCTACTCAAAGCTCGTCTAGTATATATAGCAATTGAATCAATTTTGTTTTCAACACGTTTAATGTTTTTCTATCTTTTGCAGGAAACTAGCACGGGTGAACAATCAAAGATAGAGAAAGCTAGAATGGAGGATTTTCCACAAACAGACAAGTTGGAAGTTGAACAAATAGCACCAAAAGAAGAAAATAACAAAAGGGTACAAGATTAACTAATCCAACAATGACATATCAATAAAATCATAAATTAGGTGTGTATTTTCAATTCGGAATTATTATTGGAACTCTAAAATAGTCTTTATGTACCCATTACTTATTGCTCTTTACAAAGGAAAAATTAAATAGAGAGGAGTTCGTGGTGACCATTTTGAAATACCAATGCTCGGACAAATATAATATCGCTATTTTATTTATCAAAATGAGTTTAGCACATTGTAGCATTTAAATAGAGAAATATAGCAATTGAATCTGTCTGTTTCTTACACGCTTGATTGTTTGCAGGAAACTAACAAGGCCGAGAAATCAGACAAAGAGATGGCAAAAGTTGGGGATGAACCAAAAGAAAATTTGGAAGTCCGAGAAGAATCACCAAAAGAAGAAAAAAGCAAATGGGAAGAGGATTTGGTGGAAGCTGATGACCAATTGAAGGAAAAGTCAGAAGTTGCAGAAGAGGAACCAAAAGAAGAAAATAACAGTTGGGAAGATGACCGGGGGGAAGCTGATGACCAATTGAAGGAAAAGTCAGAAGTTGCAGAAGAGGCACCAAAAGAACAAAATAACAGTTGGGAAGATGATTGTGGGGAAGCTGATGAGCAATTGAAAGAAAAGTTAGAAGTTGATCACCGACCAGCAGCAAAAGAAGAAGAAAATGGATGGGAAGATTGGCTTTTGCCAGAATTTGGAAGATTTGTCAACTGGGAAGATGTAAATATAGCTAATGATAACAGTAACGGGGGAGAAGAGTTGAGGCAAGCTGATGAAGCTTCTAGTTTCAATGACAACAGTAGCAAAGAGATTGAGGATAATTTGAAGGTCAAAACAGCCGAAAATGTAAGGATTGATAGTGAGGAAGTAGTTGCGGAAATTGAGGCTGAGAGATTGAAGGCTGAGAATGAAAATTTGAAGAGGGAGAAGAAAGCACTGGATGAAAAGTTGATTTCGGAGAGTCTTGTGTACGAAGATTCTCGCTGCGTGTGGGAAACACAAAATCAAAAGCTTAATGCAATGCTTCATGAAGCATATCTGGAATCCGAAGGTTTGGTTAAGGAGTTAGAGAATCACTGCAAGTTGGTGAAAGAAATGGTGACGAGGTGCGATAGTTATGAAGAAGATGGTAGGAGATGGGAGCAAGAGAAGAGAGAAATGTCGGCAAAACTTGAAGCTCTAACTGCAGCTTCTGAAAAGGATAAAAGTGTTGTGCAAAACTGCAAGGAAGATCTCAGAAAAGAATGGGAAGAAGAGAAAGCTTCACTCACTCAAAGGCTTTCTGCAGCATATTTTGCGTGCAATTACTATTATCGAGTCATAAAAAACTATGAACAAACAAATCTCAGAGCTCAAACTCCAGCTTCCGAAAAAGACCAAGACGTTGCCCAAAACTGCACAGAAGATCATCAAATAAAATGGGAAGATGAGAAAACAGCACTCACTCAACAGCTTTCGGAAGCAAATTCTCTGTGCCAATACTATTATGACGTTGCATTGCATAATGCAGAAACAGCCCTCAAGTTGGAGGAAGAGAAAAACACTCGTTTGCGTGGCTGTGAAGAAAAACACCTCAGGCTAACGCAAAGGAACGCTGATCTTGCTAAAAATCTTCAGCATGAAACTGATTCAGCTAGGCACTTCCGTAACCTTGTTTACAAGCTTGATGAGAAATGCTGGATGCTCGAGGATGAGAAAATAAATCTCACTGCAAAGCTTTGTGATGCTACTGCTTCCTCTGAACTATATCGAAGCATGCTGCATGACAAGGGCTGTTAGAAAATTTGGTTTTTGTGACGAGTACAAGTTAGGTTTTTTGCTGGTTTGTAGTTTTTGATGCAATGATATTGTTTGCTTTAGGCATTTAGCAGACAGTCATGTGGACGTTTTAGGGGATGATTGAACATTTTAAATAGAATTCTTAAAGAGCTGATTCTCTTCCGAATTTTCGTTTGTGAATTTGTGAAACACAGATGCATTCTGTTTCGGATTGAACGATACGTTAAACAGTTTTTTTTTTTTTGGTACTCTATTGCTCCAAACAAACGACATACATAGCCAGGAAACATTACAGAGACTTGCGCACAAAACCGATTGACGCAAATGGGAAATGAACAATCAATAGCGCGATGCAGGGATGTTCGAAACAACTCTGGTGTATGAAGCTTTGGTTAGCAAAGTTAAAGAACAAATGCAAGTTAAAAGATGATATCCTCAAGACAAATGAAGCTGTAACTTCATCCCATTCCAATGGCAACTTCAGGAAACAGTTGTCAGAGCGTACATAAGCGTGATTGTGATGAACTGCAAGAAACAAATTTGATTCCGATGTGACATATCAAGCCTTTCACTTGCTGCACTAACAATCACTCCGCATCCGAGTTGTTTATTAAGAAGACGCTAACACCAATAGTACTTCCCGTGTATCTTGAGCTGACAGCAATTGAGTGCTCTGTTCAGGAAATAAACATCTGGGATGGTTTCGGGTATCGAAAGTTAAGGACGACACACTCAATTGGTTACTGCTGCTGCTGAGAATCGAACCCTCACCAAAGTAAGAAGGGGATCATCAATCAGTTAGGTCTGAAGTACAGAAGAGAGCTCAAAAGTTGCACTAGATCTAACCACAGAGATCAAGGGGCTTAAAAATCAACGGCACTGAGTCGTCCACCTTCGGACAGAGGACCCGGTGCCACCTTCAAAAGACAAAGGGTAGGAATGGGAGCAGAAGAAGGAAAACAGTGATGTCAAGTTTGGTTTTGAAATAAACACATTTTGTTCTTTTCAAAACACACTCTGGTTTATGAATCTTCGGTTTGCAAAGCTAATGAAGAAATCCTTGGTTTGCAAGGTTAAAGAACGAATGCAGGTTGAAAGACGTTAATACGATACCGTCAAGACAATGAAAAAACCCATCCCCGTTACAAATCTTAATGTTGCATACGCAGCTTCAGAAAACGGTGATCAAAGCGTACTTTCGTACGATTGTGAAGAACTGCAAGAAACAAATATCTTGTATGTGATCTGTCACACCTTTCGCTTGCTGTTCCACAAAAATCACACCTCTCACTTATGCACTAACCAGACATTCATCTCAAACGTGTCGAAGAATCACAAATCGCATGTAAGACCTTTGCATACTTGCTACTGCGCATGAAGCATAGCAGGCACCAAATGCTAAAAACAAAAGCAAGCTCCAACATATAGCAAAAGACCATAAATTAATAAAACCGTTTCATATTAAGATAATATAAGAGGTCTGTAGAAATCTCGGCCCCTCTAAAGACTAAAGACCACCTAGAAGCAAAATCACTAAACAAAAAACCGTTTAAATTTTGAGTAGCCATAAAGCATTAGCTCTCCTTCCAAAAACCCCCTTGAAGCAAAATATGAACGGCCCATCTAGCTATATCGACATCCCTATCATACTATCAACATTGTTGAGAAGGGGCCCTCCTACTTACTCAAAAGCCCACTGGTTCTCCCTGCGAACCTCTTCTTCCTCCTCAGGGGTGAAATCATTCTTGATGTTGAAAGTCTTGCGGATCTCTTCAGGTGTTTTCCCCTTGATCATGTCAGCAACGGTCTGGCAGGTCAGATCAAGCAGACTCTTGATGTTCAAATAGTTTGCAGCCTGAAAATTAACAACACAAAGATAGTAGGAGCAATTATTGTAAATACCATATCCTTTAGTCAGTGCCCATTTAATGAAATTTTCAAATAGAATAATGTAGGCTTATTATTGTAAATACCATATCCTTTAGTCATTTAACATATTCACATCAGTTTAAATACAAGTTTACCAAACACTCTGGACACTATTTTTTTGTTAAAAGCACTTTTTGTTAGAAGCACTTTAAAAAATAAAAAAAAAAGGTTTACCATACACTCAACAATAGAAACAGTTTTTTTTTTTTTTAAAAAGCACAACAATACCAAACTAGCCCTAAAACTGATTAAGAATTGTAGCTGTAACAATCCCTAAAAAGGAAAATTAATGAAAAGAGTTTGAAAACTTTGAGTTTTAACGATAAGGACAAAATAAAAGGTAAAATGAATAGTACTAGGATTGACTTTTTAGTGTAAAAATGTGGTTTTTCATTAAAGTGAACAGTTTTTCGTTAAAGTTCCCTAAAATAAACAGTATGAAAAGGCTTAGGATAATATCCATTCAACAATAGAAATAGGCAAAGCAACGAAACTTTAAAATTCAAGTTCCTGAAAGCCTAAAAGAATAGGTATTGATCGAACCCGGAAGAGTACATTATAGGAACCAACCAATTTGAGTGATCATTTGCATCGAATAGGTATTGATCGAACCCGGAAGAGTACATTATAGGAACCAACCAATTTGAGTGATCATTCGCATCCAAAGGCACACCACACATACCAAAATCCATATCATACAACACATTTAGAGAATTGTGAGCTAATAAGCAATTGAGATTGCACCACAAAGTCCTATACATCACATACAGCAATTTAGAAAATTCTCCTAATTTCGCATAAATAAATCCAAAAGCAAATTCTACACTTAAATTCCAACAAGATATTCCACAGGAACCCAATTGTTTGTTCCCCAAAAAAATCCATCTTTCCAACAATTTCACGCAAATTAATCCAATAGGCAAACCCTAACCTTAAAAATTTAGCAAAACATTCAGAAATCGAAATTAAACTAAACCTATACAGAAACAAAAGAGCCCAAATTTTACAAATCGAACAAACAAATAATAACAAAGATTTGGGATCAAGATACTCACCAAGATCAGGTCAAAGAGAACATTCTGATCAGCCTTGATCTCGTTGACGAAGTCATCGTCAAACTTCTTGAGAGTGCTCTCGTCGCCAATCTTGCCGAAGTCGGTGCTGTCGCCGTCCGTGCGACCCTCGACATGCTTCCGGCAGTACTCGATGACCTTGGCGAGGATGTGGCTGGTCACGTTGGGGAGAGGGATCGCATTGTCTGCGCAGTCATCCTCCACCATGTGCTTGATGGTCTGCGACTCCATAGCAACCGCCTCGTCGACCTCGAACGCCTCGCCGTCGGAGCTCTTCAGGGTGATCATCTTCTTCTCTGCGGCCATCGCGGTCTAGGGTTTCGTAAGGATTGAGAACTCGAGAGCGGGATTTTAGGGTTTCAAAGTTGAATTGTCAATTGTGAAAAGGACGGGAATTGGGGAGGTTTTATAGGGCGCAGTAGGTGTTGCACACGGAACTACTTTGTTTATTTATTTTATTTTTATTTTTTTTTTGGATAAATTCGAATAGCGATTTGGACGGTCTTCACTCATTAAATGCGGAGACGTGACGTTGTGTTTTAGAAGGAAATTTTTATGGGAGACAGATTGTTTGCCTCCTGTTTGGGTGCCCTACAACATCACTATTTCTATTCAATGGTTAATTACTGTAATATAATTCATTCCGTTCAATTGGCGCCATTTAAGTGATTATCTTCTTTTCTCCACATCAATTACATAGGATGTTAGAGTTTTACTCTAAAGTCAATTTAATTTATAAAAATTAAAAATGAGTATTATAAGATTTGAATAATATGGGATGTGTAGAAAATATAAGGTGTATGTTGAGAATGTGGGGTGTGAGGGTATTTTGGAAAATTATGTGGGATGTAGTAAGATAATTTTTAATTGGAAAAACAAATGTGAGGTATATTAAGTATGTGAGATTTATTCAACAATATGTGGGGTGTTAATATAATAAGCCTTTTTATATTTTCTTTTTTATTAAATTCTAGTCATTCTCATTCGCGTTTTTGTGAAGGTTAATGTCAGGGAGACTAAATTTGGAGATTAAATTTACAAACTAAATGATGTGTTACTGTTGACCCCAAAAGCTACCAAGCCTACGTGGCGCGCAGGCCGAGTAACTAATAAGCTAACTAAGTCATTCGGTTGATGTGGGGCGTGCCAACTCATCGGCCGAACTCGGCCGAGGATAAAATATGTTGATGTTTGCGTTGGGTGCGCTGCTTACTTCTTGATCTTGCAACTGCGGCCGGGGAAGGAACAAATCTCAGCCTTTGGGTTCTAGAGCTTGAAGACAAGGCTACTAGTTCTGCGAAGTTCACAAATCGTCAGCGTCAGATTCGATCACAGTGATTATATTCGTAAGAGTATAAGCACGCCAAATCGACACCAAAGTATAGGGGTACAGATACTCAAAACAAATATATGTCTTGATGGTGAATGTGGTTCGGCTGTCAGAATGCTGAACTCGAAAGCTTACTAGTATCCAATCATAAAACAACTTGGCGTTCAATGTGCCAAGCCCAGTAATTCGTAACATCTCACTTCGCCGAGAAGGTTAATGAGATGACATCTGCCAATAAGGATTCGAAAATCTTTCTCGACCGAGACTTAGATAGATAACCAATCGGCCTCGACGCAGTGCTGTTTATCCAAACTGAAGGTGCTTCGAGATTGACTGATTTTGCGGCTCCAGTGCTGTTTATCCAAACTGAAGATGTCGCTGGTTGCCTTCACAGTGCTGTTTATCCAAACTGAAGATGCGTTGCAAAAAAGGAAAATAAAAATCTCAAGGTTGTTTAGAGGTTTCGCGTAAAGTGAGAGTTTGTGCAGGGCAGTTTGTGTGTTGAATTGGAGGGGGCTTTGATCGATGTCCTCCCTCTTCTATTTATAGTAGACAACCTCCATTGAATCACAATCATTCTTGGATTATAACTTCTTTCCCCGATCCAACTTTATCTCGGCCAGTCTTACTCCTACTAGGACTTTGAACTCAACTCGTTATCAGGCCGTATTCAATTTCAAACTCCAACGTCCCTATCTTGTCGAAACTCCTTCTTGTAATAAGACTCACTCACATCCCACAGACTCCCAATGGGATACGACCATCTTTGACTACGCGACCCATGAGCTAGATAACCCCCAATGACTCCTAAGCACGGCTTCTAGGCCGAGAACAATTATAAACTCGGCCCAAACCAATATTTTTGGACCCAAACATTCCCCCTTCGCTTTTGAGGTCGTCGACCCGTACTCCTTGGTTCGAGCCTCGACCTTAAAGAAGTGAAATCGTCCTAAAGACAATCATTAAATCCTCTTGAGAAATACCACCATGCGCATTTATGAGACATAACCCTACGATCTCGATTTCCCAACTGTTTTGCCACATGTCAGCCCCCTGGTTAACCTAGCAGCCTATCAATCATGATCCTCGAAAACATGTGACCGCCAAAACATCTTTCTCGCACTAAACCTGCCGCAACACGCCATCGTGAGTCCTCAAACCGTGAAAACCTCGATCTTTTCACCTTAATCTCTAAGCATGTATAATGATTAGTAACTCTCTCGCTCGATTCTACCTTTGATTTTGAAAATCAAACGTTTGACCTTCCGTCCCAAATGCCTATACAAATAGGTTGATGTCATTGTCGAAAAACATTAAACACTACTTGAAAAATTTAGGTACACCGAACCCAACCTAAGTAAACCCGAACCCGATTAAACCCGAGCCCGAATGAACCCTATTAAAACCCAACCCGAACCCAAACTTGAATTGTAAAAGTTGGGTTAGGATTGGGTTAACCTTCCAACCCGCCCAAATTGCACCCTTAAATAGCATTGATCTAAGTTTTATCCGATAGAGAACATGGTTTGTGTTAATTTTACATATATAAAATAAATGGATAAACGGTTACCCGTTTATAACCACGGTTGATACCCATAACCACCCATTTAAATTTTACTGGTAAACGGTTATACCCATAACCGTTTATTTATCTAAATGGTTACCTATAACCATAACTGTGAAGTTTAAATGGGCGGGTAACCGATGGTATTTTACCCATCCCTACAGCTGAGTGACCTTTGAATAACATCCAACGGGTCTGAGCTCTTACTCTCTCACACCACCGTATTCCGTTCTCTTCACAAGGCACATATTAACATCAGGACCACATTAAAATCAATCTTCTTATTCTCCCACACTTTATATAACCAATCCTTCATAGGGTCCATAAAGTGCAGTACCATACCCAACCCCACCGGAGTAGTAAACCACACCGCTCAGGAGGAATAACAGTCACGAAAAACATGTTGGGCTGTCTCTTGGGGAGCATCACACTTAGAACACACTGTCTCAAGACGAACTCCAAGTCTTTGAAGGATCACTAGTGTTGGGAGCATATCAGTACACATTATCCACCCTAGATTTTTCATCTTATGAGGCACATTTGCCTTCCAAATGGCTTACCACATCCCCGTATAACCATTCCATATGCTCGACGAAGAAGAAGCTTGTAGAGCCGAGGCGCTCCACTCCGCTTAGCCAACTTATATGCACTTTTAACGGAGAATAGTCATTTTTTGTCGTAATGCCACATTAGCCTATCCTCTGGCCGTTGTAGACTGATTGGTATTGCACAAATATAATTGGGGGGGTGTGCTATCCACACACCCCATTTTACTTATTACACATCCTTTGTTAATTTCTATCCGTTGATTTTCTTCAATTCATCCGATCTGACGGCCTAAAATTAGAAGGGTGTGTGAAAAGTAAAATAGGGTGTGTGAATATCACACCCCTATAATGGACCTCCTCATTAGAGAACAATTAGTGTAACGCCTCAACCTCTCAAGACATAGACTCAACATCTATCAAGGCCTTAACCAACAACCCTTCAAGATGTGGTGGGATCGATGACAACACCTGAAAAGTTGAAAGCCTAGGCAGCCACCTATCTCCCTACACTCGCACCTATTCCCCAATACCAATGGCCCATCAAGACCTTTGCTCCAACACCCATCTAGCTCGCAGAATGCTCTTCTATGCATAGGATGAGTGAGGGAGGGCATCGACATTCCAAAAATTATCGTTCGGGTAATACTTAGCCTTCAACACTCTTCCCACAAGAGAGTCAAGGTTGTGTAGAAGTCTTCATCCTTGTTTAGCAAGAAGCGCTAAGTTAAAAGCATATAAATCACGGAAATCCGACCTATTTTCACTCTTTGGCTGACACATCTTCTCTTAAGACATCCAATGGATCTTTTGAGTCTCCACATTGCTACTCCACCAAAATGGGGCCATCAAATATTGCAGTTCCTCACAGAAAGTCTTGGGGAGCAAAAAAATCTACATAGCATATGCAGGGAGTGCTTGAGTAACCACCTTAATCAAGAACACCCTATCCGTACTACTCAATAACTTACCCTTCTAACCATGTAGCCTCTGCGTGACATTCTCTCTTTGATAAAAGAGAATGTCTGTTTCTTATTCTTCCCTACAAAGGTTGGAAGACCCAAATACCTCTCATGCCTCTCGACACACTGTACTCCTAAAAAAGAAGTTAACTGGACATGTAAATGCATGGCAATGTTCGTACTAAACGCAATGTTACTCTTAGCAAAATTAATGGCTTGGCCTAAGGCCTGAGAATAAACATACAATACATGTTGAATGACACTACAATCCTCCATTGTGGCCGAGGCAAAAAAGAAACTATCATCTGCAAATAACAAATGATGGAGGCATAGTGTCATATCTACGATCTTAATCTCATGAAAACTCCCTTCTCGCTCATTTTGTGCAATTAGTCCGGACAACCTTTCCACACACAAAAGGAAGAGATAAGGTGAAAGTGGATTACCTTGTCGTAATCCTCTCGACGGAATAAAATACCTTTTTGGTTCACCGTTAATCTGGAACAAGTACGACATTGAAGACACACATGTCATCACCAATGAGATTCATAGTTCGACAAATCCCATACGTCGCATCATTGTTTCCAGAAAGCACCACTCCACCCTATCATAAGCTTTACTCAAATCCAACTTGAGTGCAAAATAACCCTTCCTCCCACTCCCTTGTTATGAAGGAAATGAACCACTTCGGCTGCCAATAATGAATTATCGGAAATCAAACATCCCGGCATGAAATCACTTTGGAAAGAGAAATCAAAGAAGTCAAAATTGGCTTTAAACGATTCGTCAAGACCTTAGTATAAATTTATAAAGAACATTATAGAGACTTATTGGACGAAGCTGAGACATATCCTGGGGCTCCTTCACCTTTGGAATGAGAACCACATGGGTAAAACAGACTTCCTTCAAAAACCTACCAAATTCAAAGAAGGATCTTACAACATCCACTACCTCACCCCCAACAATATGCCAAAACTTTTGGTAAAAAAGTGGTGACATCCATAACCGCATTCTGTAGCACACATTGGGTCATAATTTTTTTTTGAAAATACTGTAGCACAGTCATCTCTATCCCCGTAGGTGAACCGTGCCACATTCTAGCCTCATCTCTGAGCCCTTTGATATTATTTTTTCTTTTCCAATTCAAAGCTTTCCCATGGAACCATTTCGAATTGTGATCACCTTCTTTCAACCAAGTGGTCCTTAAGTGTTGTCTCTAATATGTCTATTCCCAAGATAACAAGCTATCTAATCTTTCCAGTAACACCGTATTCATTGCATCCCTGAAGATAGCCATCTGTTTTCTCCCCTTCCCCCCCCCCCCCCCCGGCGCGCGCGCGCATGCATATTACCACCCAATTACTTGGTCTAACTAAGCACCTCGTTGAAATCCTTGACGCATAACCATGGAATAGTATAATGATTGCTTAACTCGGCGAGCAGAGCCCATGATTTCCATCATTCCGTAGTTATTGAGCAGCCGTAGAAACCCATAAACCGCCACACCATACTATCAGGGAAAGTTACTTGTACATCAATGACGAAGATAGCACTGCCACCTCCAACTCCTCACACCAAGGAAGACACAAACCTCTAAACCTCCCCCGACTCACCATAAACGCACAATCAAAACCCACCATGCGCCGAACCGATTCCATCTTCCTTACATCACTTTTTGTTTCACACAAAAACACCATTTAGAGACGTTGTTGTTGAATAATATCCAACAAAGCTTGAACTGCAGATGACTTCCCCAACCCTCTATAGTTCCAACTTAGGAGATTCATTGTGATCGGCGGAGTTGCTCCCTGGCAACGCCCACCGATATACTAGAGCAAACTTTCTTAAGAGAAGATAAGCCATCCTCTCTAGCTAGGCTTAACACTTCCTTGCTCCTTTTGCTTCCCACCTTCTCCAGCCCTCTTCTTCGCGCCCTCATTGCCCTTACATTTGGAAAGCTTATACGCCCAGAAATAGACGATAAAAGCCTCCCATAAGACTTCATACGGGCATGAACTCCTCCAGGCGACCGGTACCTTACATCAGTACCATTACCCACAATAAAAGGAGTGATTTTTCAATGTGACCGGTATACGGGGTGGTACACCGCGTATCACTACACAAATGGTGAGATATGTGTGCTAAAAAGTTAATAACTTAAAAAATAAAATTTCCCACCACTTCTATTAAAACACGTGGTGTACCACTTGTGTTCCAGTTATAATGAAAATTTTCAAAGCCCAAAAGGATTAGACCCGCCAGGGGACAGGGGCCAATCGGGTTTAGGGTATAAAGAATTCTAAAAAAATGCATCATGTAATTGACTATAAAGAATTATTCACATCTATTACAAATTTTTGCCCCACAAAGATTTTTTATGAAACATGTACAGATTTTTTATGAAAAATTCAAGTGCTTTACAAAGAACTCAATAATTATTGTATTTTAAATTAATAATAGAATAGAATAGACATGTCAAACAAATTGAAAAAATTCAGGCGGAGAATATAACTAGCATTCTTTTAATTGCAATCGAGTCTTAAAATATAGAACTAGCCCTTTAATTAAACAAAATAAAATAAAAGAATTGCTATTGGTATTTTAAAATTTTCACATTTCAAGTTTTCTATAATTAAAAAGAAAAATACATTTATAAGCGGTATATAATAAGATTTATGGAGTGCTAATAACAGTTTTTAAAATAAAATATTTCTCTTGCAAATTACAATAATCGAACCCGGTGGCAAAAGCAGTGGTCTGATCCGAAGTTGGTGTGTATCCGAGTGATCGACCTCCATACTTCATTTCAATTAGGGTTTTTGCTTGTCGAGAGAGACAGAGAGAGAAAGGGGAATTGGAATTCTTAGGGTTAGGGCCTGCTGTGATTACAATTCGATCTCCGCCCTGAGTTTGAAAGGAGGTCCCCCAGAAGGTATCGATTCGCTTCTTGTTCCTTACCATTTCCGCGAGCAAATTCTAACCTTTTATTCTCTAATTGCTATCTTATACCTCAATTTAGCTAATAAAGGTGATTAGTGTGTGTACATATGCAATTAGTGCTTTCTTTTGATGATTTGGGCGCAGGGGCAAACATTTATTGGGTAGTCCAATGCATTTCATTTAATTTCAAGTAAATAAAGGAAGTTCTCCAATGGCCAAGAAATCTGTAGCTCAACGAAGGCTAACGAAACTCGATGTCTATCTTTATATACCCAATATAATTGGTGAGTTTTTACTCACTTAGCTTGTATCATTTGTTTGAAACTACATTGTGAAGTTAGCTAGAAATGGGTTTTTTTGTTTTGTGAATGATTTTGTGCTTACTGGGAATGCAGGGTACATAAGGGTTCTTATGAACTGTTTTGCCTTTGCCCAATGCTCCTCCAACAAGCAGCTTTTCTCCGTTCTCTATTTCATCAGGTGAGAATTGGTGCTTATGAAGAATTCAGTTATGTGGTGTTTGGATTGTGGGTTTAGAAAAAGAGGTTTGCATTTGAAAGTCTTTTTTTTTTTGGTTTGTCTTTTGTTTTTTTTTCTTAAGGTCGATGGAGTCGGCGTGTGAATTTGATTCTCGAAATAGGGTAGGGCTGGTTTCAAATACTAAAGCAAAAATGAGTTATTTCAATTGTACCTCTCAATTTCTGAATTTTAAAGCATTATTTTCAATCCACAGCAAGACGTGTCAAAAACTTCTTTTTTTTCCTCAAAATATTATGCAAACAGAGTTTGAACTGACTCATCTAATTGAAGCATCTCAATTCAAGCTAACAATCCAAATGCAACCTTCGTTTTTGAGCTGTATTGTTTTTTCATCGTGTCTATGTTGGTTATAATATATGATTTTTTTTGCTGTTTCAGCTTTGTCTGTGATGGCATTGATGGTTGGTGTGCTCGCAAATTCAACCAAGGTATGATATTTTATGTATCTTGTGATTTTGTCTTTTACAGGAGGGGAGTGTGTTGTGCATATATACACTCGTATAAACAAATTGTTGTGCTCTTATATACTGAGGGTTTGGTCGTGTATCTTATCAGAGTGATTATCATTAATAGAATTCACTCGATACAAATATATCAAAGATCATATAGAGGCTCATACTTTTCATCGTACATGCCGTCTCCGACTTGAATTACTTTCCAATTACACTGTTATTTAGAGCTGGATAGTATAGGTATGAACACATTTCTATTAATAGGTACCAAACATAATGAATTATTTGTTAGTGGCCTCCTTATATTCGAGATTGCAGCATACCATTTGTGGAACCCTTCATGTTCTAGTAAATTATCACATAACTGTTATAGTGTCTTTAATTTATTTCTGTGTCCTGCCTGATTCCTGTCTTTAATTTATTTCTGTGTCCTGCCTGATTGACAGTAAGGATGAGTTCTTTTGCTAGCATATATGATCCAATTATTTGTTTGCCTATTATAAGCAGAAATGGTTAAGATTATAAGAATATACTTAAATTTATCATTTGATTTCATTTTTTTCTCTTCCTGGTTCAGTTTCGACTTTTGGAGCTGTTTTGGACATGGTAACAGACAGGTGATCTTTGATCTCTCTCTCTCTCTCTCTCTCTCTCTCTCTCTCTCTCTCTCTCTCTCTCTCTCACGCACACGGGCACACACAAAGACATGCAAGCGCACAACAAACTCATACTAATGTCGAGTTTTTTGCTCAAATGATTTCATATTAACCATCACTTATATTGATTACGACGTCTTTGTATCTCAGGATAAGCACCGCGTGTCTATTGGTAGTACTTTCACAAGTATACCGGTAAGATATTTTATTTATAGTCTGCATGTTGTGTTTAGCTAGACTGCATGCTTATCTTAGCTTCTGGGGGCTTTCAATGCAGGCCTGGCTTGGTTTTCCTTTCATTACTTGCCTTAGATATTGCCAGCCACTGGCTGCAGATGTACAGGTTAGATTCTTTTCTTTTTTATTTATTAAGTTTATCTATGGGATGAGTAGTATTTGCTTATTTGATCCTTGACAAGAATTGCTTTTGCTCAAAATTTATTACACTTTGTTGCAGTACTTTCCTGTTAGGCAAGGCTAGTCACAAAGATGTGAAAGACAGCACTAATTGGCTTTTTAAAGCATACTACGGAAACCGGATATTTATGGCTTACTGTTGTGTGGCATGTGAGGTAACTGTAATTTTGTCTGTGTATCTCCGTATGGAAACTTCTCGAAAGATGTTGCTACTCTTCTCTTACTTTGACTGTTTACTCTGCAGGTGCTTTATATAATTCTATTTCTTCTTGCAAAGAACGAAACTGAGAATTTGATTGCTGTAAGTCTTTTAGTTTTGTGAGGATTTAAAGACGATATTCCCAGGTTACTTTGGTTTCTGAAATCTTCCTCTTTCAGGTTTTAATGGGTCTTGCAAAGCATATTACACCTCTTTCTGTTCTAGTTGGGTTGAGTTTATTTGGATGGGCAGTCAAGCAAGCTGTTAATCTTATACAGGTAATGAGTAGTACTTCATATTATATGGGCATTATAATTTCCCGAAGTTCACCATACTACTCATACATCCTCCACTTACGTCACAGAAATTTGGAATGCTAAACCTAATCTGTATCAGTTATAATTAATTTGGCAAGTGAACTGATTGGTTTCGGAGTTAAATGGAAAGAGAAGGTTATAGGGATATTTGATGGGTGCAAGTACTGCTAGTGATAGTTCGTCATTGACCCAAAGGTTTCACAACTTTTATTTGAGATTGATACACAAATGCTTTAGCGACTAAAGACAGATTTCCAAAGTTTAAGTATGGTATAGTATCGAAAAACCTACTAGTTTTAGTCACTCATACAGGAGTTTTCTTGGTAGTTTGTCCTCCAAATATTCGTTTAAGTTAACATCTATCTACTTATTCAGCGTTTTCAAGTTCATGTCATCTAATTCTTCTAATCTGTTCGACCCAACAAGAATAATAAAAAAGAGAGTGAATATATGCTTCCTATTTTTGAATTTCATTTCTTGGTTTCAGTTGAAGACAGCAGCAGATGTGTGCGTGCTTCATGACATCAACAAAAAGCAAAGCCCCTAATGCACATCAACTTCTGTGAACCAGAGGCGCATTCTACATCCAGGTTCCTACTCAGTTCATGTCGAAATATGTTACCGTAGCGGATGAGAATGCTTTTGTAATTTCTTTTCTTTTGTTGATCTGTATTTCTCCCCCAAGTTAACAACACAAAATTAGACAAATTTGACATCTTTTCTTAACATTAAATGAAAAGAAAAGAAAAAAAGAAAAAAAGGTTAACAAGGCCATTTCCTATTTCCTATGTTTCATTCTCCTAATTGGTTGCATGATGTGAATCCACTCTGCAAACTATTTTGTAATTGCAACGATGATTATGAAAGGATTTGAATTTTGTTACGCATTGCCAGCACCTTGCACTAACCCAACATGTTGGGAAAATAAGTAGGGGCGGGCATGATTCGGTTTGACTCGGTTCAAGCACTAATTTGTCAACCGAACCAGAGCCATCTTCATGGCTTGGTTTTGACAAAAATAGTGGTGACAACCAAACCAAACCAGCCATCTTAAATCCCAATGGCCGTCTGTTTCTCACCTTCGTCGGCCATCCGATGCAGACTAAGTTACACGTCAAGACATTGGGTGACACGTTAGATGGGATGAAAAACGCGTTAGTAGGGGTTAAGTGAAACAATTTGAGTTCTAAGGAGCATAGCAAAAACTGAGGTGAAACAATTCGAGTTCCAAGGAGCGTAGCAAAAACTAACGAAAACACGACATAGAATTTATAATCCCATAATTGATAACTGATATGAACAACTGGTGCAACAAAATAGAACAATTTGTTTAGACCAAGGTTAACCATTTAACGTAAGGGAAACGAAAACCTATATACGAATTACATTTGTAGAAGGGTTGCCCTCTATAATTAAACTGGAAAAAGCTTTCAAAACGAAATACGACGGTATTCTCACTCAGAAAAGGTGCTGCGCAGACGAATTTTTGTTCTAAACGAATCGAATAATCCTTCTAAGATCTTTATCTAACACCTGCGAAGAAGCCTCAAGACGTTTGTCTTTACCGGGTAAAAAAATCTAATACAGGCTATACCCGAAGAACTGGCTGATGATGATGGCGAAACCAAGAGCAATTGCAACCAGGGAAGAAGCCCATGTCAGTTTCTCTGTAATTCTGGGAACTCGATCCTTTAATGCCCGACTACATGAACCTAGAAAGACAGTATAGCTTCCCATTGCAACTACGGTCCCAACTAAAAACATAACCAGGAATGCAGCGCCAGCTACTCGAGATGGCAAAGCGAGGGCTGGCAAGACCATCATCAATGCATCTGGCTGCAGCCCGTGGACAATTCCAGTGGCAAAAGTAGCAAAACCAATCTTCTTCTTTCCGACTGTAGGGTTATCTAGAGACTCATATACACTAACATCACACTCGCCATTCTCTAAGGCAACACAAGGAGTAGGGATTTCTGAAGCTTCCTTAATACCCATACCACCAATAACTAGTAGGGTAAGCCCCACAACTCTTGTGCCCCAAGTTCGGATAATCTCAATATGAAGCCTATCCTTTAGTAAAAGAAATATCAAGCCAAAGATAACCTGGCCAGCGTCATGGCCACATCCCCAGAGGGCTCCGACTAGAGCACTTTCTATGCGGGTACGTCCAATTGAGAGTGGAGCCAAAGCCGCTAGGTGGTCTGGCCCCGATAATGTGTGTAAGCAACCAGCAAAGAAACCAGTCCATGCACTACTAAGCAACTCTGTCTGGATCAGTCTTCCCCCAATAGCTGCCGCTGGGCTACCAGTGTTGGTTGCAGTTGGAAAGGATGCAAAAGCCGCTGGTGCAAAAGCTGGTGGTATTAAGATCAAAACAAGTGCAGAAAGCGCAACAAATGCTCCAGTGGTGATGGCCTGGACATGTTAGGAATATAAACTTAAGTTATCTGCTCAAAATAAATGGATTAATGGTCTCATGTGAGGGGTGAAAGGTAGCTGGGGAGTTGCCCTCCCCCTACACTTTCTGAAGTAAATATCAGTAAAACTTAATACTGTTACGCAGAAAGTAGTAAACCAAACAGAAAGATGTCATGGACAATAACTAAGGATTTGTGTAGACAGCATCTCCTATGTTCCTACTCCAATCTATTTTTTTATATCATATGGACTCCCTGTTAAAATTCAACAGGCACACAGGCAGTCGAAAAGAGAGAATCCACTCGAATTGCTACCAGCTTTGACATTATCTCTTCTGAGCTATTGTGTGTGTGTAAAGATTCATCCAATTTTCTACCAGCTTTGACATTATCTCTTCTGAGCTTTGACATTATCTCTTCTGATCACAAATAGCAAATTGTAGAAAATATGAAACATGAACACAGTTGCGCTCAAATTTTCTCACTTTACCCTAAACAACCATTTGAAAACTTAAAAATCATAATGCACCCTTGCAGTCTTACTACAAGGGATAGAATACTTCAGAATACACAAGTGTTAACATCCACAAATCGGTAAATTACATACACCCCCGAAATAACCATTGAACTTGGTTCACATTTACCTTAAAGAAAAGGTCTGAGACCAGCAGAAACACCTAGACCTGTACTAGAGTGAACATTGCTAATATAATGTGTGTTTAAGTTTTGACTCCATTGAAGCATCAAATGAAGCTACCTATACCAATCTGACTGGCCGACATTTATGGGTTTCCTTAAATTGTTCCTTTGTTCTGGTACCCCATTTGGTGCTAGTAATTAGGTGAGACAAATTTCAGCCCTAGGTCTTCAGTACGATGCTGATTAAAGCTATGCTCAGTTTTCGGAAAGCACAGAGATTTAGCGGCTTTATGTTGGAATAACTGGATATTTGTACTGATCTCAAGGCAGAGAAGAGGGCTTATCTACAAAAGGACTTGTGTACATACCACCATTTCATTCTCCAACCGCCTGGAAAATGAAAGACCAGGTATTGAGAGGACAAAACTTGAGTGCAATCTCTTTAAAGACCATAAAATTAAATTAATCGATAATATAAACTTTCGCAATTAGAACCACCAAAGGCAACCGATTCGGTCACAAAAAGTTTTGTAAGAGAGATAGTATAACAAATGAGGCAACGGTTTCAATCATCAATCTCATATAATTAGCCTCAATACTCTAAATTACAAAAATAATCGCAGTTTTAAAGGGCAAACAGAAACTGCATTGGATCGCAAAACGACTTAGTAGAAAATAATCGAATATTTCATCAACCCATCGAAACAAATGTTCAGATTTTCAAATTCACCGGGGCAATTGCAGCGCAGGAAAGACACTTTATAACATGATTATAGCAACAACAGCAACAAATAAACCCCACACAAATAGAAATGGAAAAATTCAAAATGATATCTTATGATTGATTTCTTTCATTTGAAACAAGAGATCAACGTACCTTGCGCTGCTTAGAATCCCTGGTTGCGATCTGATTGAGAATCTGGGATTTTGGCTCCGACCCATTTGGCGACCCGGCGCGGTTCGACGAGAGAGACGGCAGAATGTTCGACGGCGCCGATGAAGAAGGAGACCCAGAAGAAAATGGAGATGGGTTTTGATGTTTGCAGGAAACCAAGCGGACCCGTCTGAGATTGGGCAGTTGTGAAGCGGGAAAACCGAGTTTGGCCGAGTCAATACGGGCGAGTCGACTGAGGAAAGGAGAGGGTTTTAGATGGAGTTTCAAAGGGGTTGGGGGTGAAGAGGACAGAAGCCTTTCCATGGCTTCTCTCTCCCTCTATCTCTCTCTCTCTGCCTCTTTCTAATTCTGTGTAAAGGTTTAGATTTTGGACGCAAACAGTTTGCAGAAAGAGAGGGGGGGGGGGGGGAGAGAGATGGGATGTGGTGAAGTACAAGTGAGGATAAACTCTAGCTTGGACTCAAAAAAGAACTCTGGCTGAGAAGTGAGAACCCATAAGCTTAAACTCCGATTTCGACGTTCCTAAGATAAGTATGACTATATCAAAATATGGCTTTCAGAGAACCAACCTAGCCAAGAATAAGCAACCGTCACTCAGTACTATAGTCTGGTAATATTTCTTTTCACTTGTAAATGAGTAGTCTTAGATTCGTCCTAGGTTCAAATCTCGTAGATGACAAATTCAATAGCAAATTACGTTGTCCATTGTGTTGCTTAATCGAACTTTCCATTTCTTTAGTGTAAAATATTTTTATACTTAATAAAAAAAAAAGGAAAGCAAATGTGAGTAAGTTGTTATCGATTGGTTACTCTTTTGAAAGAAAATTGTAAGACAAATCTTATGGCCACATTTTGTCCACAATACTCGGGAGTTTGAAGAAATAGAAATACTAGTAGCCGTCACGTTACCTTATTTCTTCCCATCACTCTCCACTTTCTTCAAAGATTATCATTCATCATTCACCGTTGATGCTTGTCATGGTCAAAAACTCACCATGCCGTCCATTGCACATATTTAGTAGCTTTCCCACTCACCATCTTACGAAACAATTATAACCTATTTAAAAAGATATATATTTTTCTTGTAAATAGTCTCTTAGATTGACCGAGTCATCTTATTAATCTTTTGCTTTAAAAAAAATTAAGAATAACATTAATTGATTTCGAAAGTGAGAGACGCAGATAAGAGGTTTGGTCGATCTTCGAAACTATTTGTGATATAAATCTTTTTGTCAATCATTTTTAGAATGCGAGCATCAAATTAAAAATCTATGGACAAGAATGAATAAATTCAATAAATTTTAAGTATTATATTAAATTTAATTCGATCACGCATGATAATGAGACATAATATTTCAATAATTTAGCTCTCATAAACTGAGACGATGCTAAAATGCGAGTATTCAAGTAGAAATCAATATTTTGCTTGAAGAATAACTAGTTGGCAGATAAATAAGTTGGTCCGAGTTTGTTGGAGGATGATGAAATTTGGACAAAGGCTTAGAGCTTCACATTACAAATGGATGAAGTCACTCAAAAGCACGTTAGCCACGCACTCCTACGGGTTCATGCCTCATGCGTGCATGTGCACACCACACGCACTTACAAAACCAATTCGGGCCACTAACGCAAAGAAGTCGCACTCAACTCCAACAGTGTGAGTAAAGCCTAATGTGGTTGTGGCTTCCTACCCACCTTGTGTTTATGTTTGCTTCATAAAGCCAGACACCAAGTGAAATTTGGTAAAATAAGAAATTTGTTAGTATTTAAGAATGAATGAGGATCCTTTCCGGATCCTCTTTGTGAGGATATCGGGAATCCTCCAATCATATACGTTCATCGTATATCATGCAGTCAGTTTTCGTCATGTACCATTTATATTTAATTTTAAATAAAAAGATTTACAACGATTTTTTATCGCACAATATACGATAAACGGATGTGATTGGAGAATCTCCAGATCCTCTCAAAGAAGATCCAGAGAATCCTCATTCTTAAAGAATATCCATCTCTTTTCTTTCAAGATTGGATTTGCCATGTTTTGCTTCATTTGCTTTCATTTTTTGTCCAAAAAATGGAAACCCCAACCCAAGTGTTGTTAAGTTTGGATTTGGGCCCAAAAGTCAACTTTCAACAAACACAAGTTTGGTGACTAGAGATGACTAAATTTCCAACAACGCCCATTAGGCCCACTTTCACAAGCATCTTCTTCATTCTATACATTTTATATTTAACTTGTACCAACTTTACTTTAATGAAATGAACATTGGAATATTTTCGACTTCCTCTACGTTTATTAACACGTATGAAATAAAAAAGTGCGCCCGTCCGGTAGTCCAATTGGTAATTTTATACCTGAAAACTATAAATTAGATTGCTCAGGCGAGTAAAAGAGTATTATCAATAACATACATTATCTCATACTGAATCAAAGCTAAAGGTTAAGTAAATTTCAACTATACAAAAAATAGTCCCTTATAAAATTGTCCATGGTGGTCCATTGGTCCCTTTCCAAATCACCTATACAAACAAATGCAAAAGAATAACGAGCTGGTGGTTCAGTGGTAAATGACGGATTATAAAACTTCTTTAAAATTAAAAACTGGGCCAAATTGGATTGTTCATCTCTGTGGTTATAGGACACTTGCATGATGACCCCCGTGGTGAAAAAAATTAGGAATTAAACCCCTGTGGTCTACAATGTTAGCAAATTTAGTCCAAAAGTAAGAATTCTGTTAAAAGACTGTTAAAAGTTGGGGTAAAACTGTATTTTCAGTTCCAATTGACATTGAATTGGGGCTTTTTTTTATTTAAAAAATTAAGCATTATTTTTTTTGTTAATTGTTATTAAAAAAATTATTTATTTTAAATGTCAATTGAAACTGAAAATATAGTTTTACCCATACTTTTAACAGTCATTTAACAGAAATCTTACTTTTGGACTAAATTTGCTAACATTCTAGACCACATGGGTTTAATTCCTAGTTTTTTCACCACGGAGGTCATAATGCAAGTTTCCTATGACCACGGGGGTGAATAATCCAATTTGGCCTTAAAAACTGGAAGTTTCGAGTTCGAAACTCGCTGCTAGTGTGGAAGCCAGATTTGTGGCCAAAATGAGGCTGAAATGCCTCTGTGAGTCTTCCCGGGCCCTCGAAATGGGTGAATAACTGTGGTTTGCCACCAATTGTCTCCCTTTTAAAAAAAAAAAAAAAAAAAAACAAATGGCAAAAGGGTTATGTGTCATCCAACCCAATAAGCCATGTCACCACCGTTATCTTATTCACAATGAGAGGTCCAAGTCCTCCAAGCATGAAATACTCATCCACCGCACCTCCACCTCTCAATTTAAAACACACATCCTATCTGTACAGAAAATATTCACAATAATCCACCAAGCCACCATCTAAACCTGCACCCTTCAGATCCATAGCTCCACTCAACCACATATCAACAGTCAACAGTCTCAGTCAATCTTACGAGTGAAGACATACATCTTATTGTGCACCACACCGCACCATATCATCACAGTTATTAGAACCACAAGTTTTTAAAGACACTGCTCTCAGTGCTTCCACAGTCAGCATACTGCATGCCCTTTGAGCTGCTGACAAAGATTTTCAATGGCAAAGCCAGTTTCAATTGAAGTGTGGAATCCCAATGGAAAATACAGAGTTGTCAGCACAAAACCCATGCCTGGAACTCGCTGGATCAATCTCTTAATTGAGCAAGATTGCAGAGTCGAAGTAATATTTCCTATTTTTTTTCATTCCCCACTTTGTTTATGTGTGTGTGTGTGTGTGTGTGTATTGGATTTTGGATCACTTTTTTGTGAATTTGATGAGAAAACGTTTAATGATTGGAATTGTTTAGATATGCACCCAGAAGAAAACAATTCTTTCTGTTGAGGATATCATTGCTCTGATTGGAGATAAGTGTGATGGAGTTATTGGGCAGGTAAAATTTTAGACTCTTCTTTCTTCTTCTTTTTGATTTCTTATTATAGTAATTAGTGTAGTACCCTTCGGAGTTGTTAATGTTTGCGTTGAGTCGAGGGCTTCCTTCGTTTTTTTTGTTTTTTTTTCTTGTTTTTTTGTTTTTTTGGACAAATACTCTTAACCAACTGAGGTACAAGCCGCTTGCGTCAAGAGTTTCTGTCTTCAAAATAGTGTTTGTAACTATGAGAGAGAGTTTCGAGGGACTTATATGTGAATTTCCCTTTTTATTATTCAAAGTTGTTGAGTGGGGGTTGTGGTTTTGATTTTCAGTTGACAGAAGACTGGGGAGAGACTTTGTTCTCAGCACTGAGCAGAGCAGGAGGCAAAGCCTTCAGCAACATGGCTGTTGGCTACAACAATGTGGATGTTGATGCTGCTAACAAGTATGGAGTTGCTGTTGGGAACACACCTGTAAGTTTTTCACTCTTACTCTCCATTTTCCCGCCTTTTTCACATGTAAGTCTTTGATAATGTCAAAATTAAAGAAAAATATTTCAAGCACAATACTTTAGAAAAACACCATGTTGACTTTTCAACGGTAGATTTGGCAGCACCAAAGTAATTTCGCAACTAAGAACCAAAGTAATTTCGCACTAAGAATCAATTAAAACATGACAAGTGAATCGAAACCAACATGCTTGCAGATATGGTCACTAGTGCCTTTATGGTTTTCTTTTCTGTTGGGAAAATTTGGGATATTGAAATGAATTTGTTGCTTGTATGGTTAGGGAGTACTTACAGAAACTACAGCAGAGCTGGCCGCTTCACTTTCTTTAACGGCCGCTAGAAGAATAGTTGAAGCGGATGAGTTTATGAGGGCCGGCTTATACGATGGATGGCTTCCTAATCTGTATGACTACCTTGTTTACTGTTAACCATCAATTCATCATTTGTCCTTTCATGTTACATAAACTACAACTTAATTTGTTTCTTTTACTATGGCAGATTTGTGGGAAACTTGCTCAAAGGGCAAACTGTCGGTGTGATTGGAGCTGGCCGTATAGGTTCTGCATATGCCAGAATGATGGTATTTTTCCTGGTCCAAAATGTTGAATCTTATGTTTGGTTCATCTGATTTTGGGTACACAATAACGGCTTAGTCTAGTGATTGGCATGCATAAACTTGTTTTATGCACCTTGAAGTAGGATTTTTACAAAATTAATGGACTTACTTTACAGGAATTTTAATAAGAATTTGGGATGATATAACTTACCAGGAACACAAAAGATTTTGTAAACAGTTGCTAACTGTCCAAGTTCTACTGCATTGTTCCCTTCTATAATGTAGGCTTGGGGGAATGCTTTATATACGTTCAGTTGTGTGACAGATAGATCAACCATTTTGAATACATACTATGTATAAATCACAGAACTAACCATTATTTGAATTTTTCAACTTTCTTTTCCTTTACCCCTTGATCGTTTACAACTTATTGCTGATGATCTTAATAAGTGATTCCAATTAATGAATACCCGCTAATGCGACTGAAATTACTATTGATTTCTGACAGGTTGAAGGTTTCAAGATGAACCTAATTTACTATGATCTGTACCAGGCTACCCGGCTAGAAAAGTTTGTTACAGGCACGTCCAGTTGGTTTATTGCATAAATCTTCTTGCTCCACACTTTGCTGATACCTGTATGTTCCATGTTCCAGCTTACGGTCAGTTCCTAAAAGCTAATGGTGAACAGCCTGTGACTTGGAAAAGAGCATCAAGCATGGAGGAGGTGCTCCGAGAAGCAGATGTGGTAGGGCTTTCGCTCTCCTCACCCCTCTTTTTTCGTTTCTTCTTACTCCCTTTATAATGGTGTGGTTTTTTATTCTTATTCTAGATAAGCCTTCACCCAATTCTGGATAAAACCACTTATCATCTAGTCAACAAAGACAGTCTGGCAATTATGAAGAAGGTGAAGTTCGAAATAACATTTCTTATTTGTATAATGCACATACGTATTATGTTACGTATACACCTGGAATGTATTTTCTTGATGAATAATGTGTCGGATATATCTACAGGAAGCAGTCCTTATAAACTGTAGCAGAGGGCCTGTGATTGATGAAGTGGCTCTTGTAGAACATTTGAAACAAAACCCTATGTTTCGAGTTGGCCTGGATGTCTTTGAGGTAAAAAAGCGCACCTAATTCCTTGTCGAATTCCAATCTTCTTTTGGACACCATCTACGATATTTAAGTGGTTTGTATATGGTGTTGTATCAGGATGAGCCTTACATGAAACCTGGTCTTGCCGACTTGAAGAATGCTGTTGTGGTACCTCACATTGCTTCTGCTTCGAAGGTAATTACTGTCCATATTGTTTATGTTCGAACACTTTTAAGGAAGGAGCTTTCTATTTGAGAACATAAAGATTTGTTGCCTTATCAAGTGAGTACTTAGAATAACTCAGATCAGCGAGTAACCGTGTCCCTTTCCGGTCTTTGTAGTGGACTCGTGAAGGAATGGCAACACTAGCTGCCCTCAATGTCCTGGTATGTCACCAATGTAACTATCGGAAAAAGGCAGAAAAGAAATTGAATAGAATCGCAGCATTTGAAATAGCTCACATCATTCAAAAATGGCTTCAAAATTTTGTCTGCAGCTTTGGCACTAAAATACTGACATGCCTTACATTATTATGATTCAGGGAAAAATTAAAGGATACCCTGTTTGGAAGAATCCAAACCAGGTTGAACCATTTCTCAACGAGAATGCTCCGCCACCTGCTGCCAGTCCTAGCATTGTCAACTCAAAGGCCTTAGGTAATAAGCCTTCAAAACTTTGCCAACATCATGCAGGAAAATCATCTGTGCTGAGACTTGTGTTCCAATGCAGGTTTACCAGTTTCAAGGCTGTGAGCATCAATGCAAATGATTACATTCAGGGCCTTCCTGGTGCAAACAGAGTAACTCATACGGAAGGAAAAATCCAGGCAGTGTCTTGCGAGCGTACAATGCGGAAGAATGCAAACGATAGTGTATATTTTAAGGATGGATGTGGAGAAACATGTATCTGTTATATGTTTGTGCTATAAACTACTGGCTTCATATTAATCCTGCACTGTATGAGATGTTATTAATGAAACCTTTCATCTACAATTTCAAAATCCTTTCATTCTACTTGTGGCATTTGTATTGCCATTCAAGAACAACATTAGGCTTTCGGCTTGCTGGAGATGAGGATCTTCGTGACTAGAATCATCCGAATCTGAGAAGCGTCAGCTTCGAAGAAACTGAGGCCTTCTGGCGGTGCCCTGGTCTGGTCGTATCGTGTGATCATATGTCACTCAGCCCAAGAAAACCATAATCACCTCTGCGTTGAATCTTCTCTTTATGGAATTGTGACGATACATGTGGCCTTTATTCCATTGAGCGCTATGTGACATTGGGTTTTCTTGGATATAACTTCGGTCACACAAATTAAACTTTCTGTCTTTTTTAATCCTCTGAGCTTCTTCGCCGTCCTGCAAAGGGTTATGACACTAACACTTCGTAAGGATTGTTAAGTTTTCACAAAACTCCATTATGTTTGAAACATTACACTAACACTCCTTAGATTTTAATTTACCATCAAGTAATCCCTTAATTAAAAAAATCTAGAGTAGTGATACGTCCATCCTCTAGTTTTATTTTCCCACTCATTTTTTAATGAAAGTTTTAATACTAAATTTAACCTTATGTAAAAGGACTTCAAGAGCCCTATTAAGAAAAAAGAAAAAAAAGAATAGAAAAAAAAATTAAAATGAGAAACGAATCAAGCTACCCAACAACCTTCCCATTTTCTCTCTTCATCCCGCGCCCCTTTCTAACTCTTTCATCCCCTTCCATCTTCTATCTCTTCCGTCCACCCCACCCTCCCCAATTCCGTCTCTTATTTTCTCTCTACTTTTCAACCCTTAATTCTAAATCAGAATTCGAGAATGAATATGTCTATGAATCTTATATCCATATCTGGTAGGCGGAGAAAGAGACAGATAGAGATGAACAGAGAAAGGAGAAAGAAAAAAAAGGAATGTAACTTTCCCAACGGCAAAGAGAAAAAGAGATGTCACCGTCATCTGTGGTGCTTGATTGTGGTTGTTTTTTGCGAGGATGGGAGAGACGTTCGTCGCTGTTCCATTTTCTTAAAATCTCTAATATTCAATCATTCTGTATATTTATTTTTAGGGTGAATTGTCAATTTAGTTCTTGAATTATCATCTGAGTGAAAATTAGGTCCCTAAACTATTTTTTCAAAAAAGTCAATCATTGAATTATAAAAATCTGCCAACTACATTCATAATATTAAATTTGAAGCTACCATATTCCATTTTCCGTCAATTTAAGTCACATTACTTGCATGTGATACATATTGGACGGCAGATTGGTAATTTTTCATAAAGAGATAGTGAATGGAGTTAACTTTGAAGGGTAAATTAGACGCTAGATTCAATATAAAATGTTAAGGGCTTATAGGCAGTATTACACTCTAAAATGTGTCAAATGACTTAAGTAGTCGAAAAATTGGATAAAATAACTTTGAATATAAAGTAGGGATGAAATTAGCAAATTTTAATGAATTTAAGGACTTATTTTACCGAAAAAATAATTTAAGGACCTAATTTTTATTGAGATGATAGTTCAGGGACTAAATCAGCACTTCACCCTTATTTTTATTTAGAACTTAAAACTGTAAGAGTTATTTTTAGGAATATAAGTGAGCGGGATGAGAGTGTTTGGTCTTTTTAAACTTTTTATGGTGAGTGAAAATATAACGTGGGTAAGAAAATAAAATTATGGGATAGGCATAGTAGCACTCAAAATATAATAATAAATAGATAACTTTACCCTAATAATAAATAGATAACTTTGAAACTAATGAACAAAAGCTTTATAATTATACACTAAAAAGTTATAAAACATTAAGGGGGTGTTTGTTTGCCTTCTTTAGCTCTCACTAGACTGGCTTAGATTAAAAATGAGTGCAATCCATGTTTGTTTATTGGCGGGACTAAGTTTAATGGGACAAAGGAGGACTCGCCTCGACTAAACCACTCACTAGGGGGTCTTAGCGAGACCCCAAAAAAACAACGAGATTGCTAGTCCTGTCTCCCTTATTTGCAAGCAGCGTCCCACGAACCCACATGAGAAGCATCAACCCCCCCTTCTCCAGTGACCAAACAAAAAACGGTTGTCTTGCGACTCCTTCCCCAACTACAATGTATTCTACACAGCCTCGAGACGGCATCGTTCTCCACGTCCATGCACATGCCCTCCAACAACTACTTCGTCGCCCTCTAATTTAACCGATGGCAGCACCCGCACTCTCAAGACGACACCGATCACAACATCAACCCGAGAGTTTTGACATTGTAATTTTAATTCTACTTTTGATTTCTCGTGGCTGTTCGAAGACGATGCTCCCTCCCAAGACGACACTGATCGCCCTAATTTTTCATTTGGGTGAATACAAAGCCAAATATCTTCTTCTTAATCATTCATAGGCATAAATTGCTATCGTCGTCATCCATGAAAGCTGAATCTCGAATTCAATACTAAAACCTATACAGAGCGTAGAGGCACCAAATCCATCTTCGGTTGGACAAGACAACATCGACAAAAACCAAATTTATGGACTTGGCAAGATCAACGACTTGCCGTCTCTCCTACTGACGTTTTGATTTTTAATTTTTGTTTTTTTTTAATATTTAATCTTTTAATTTGATATTCTTTTTCTACATATTTATAAAGATTATTTTTATTCAACACAAAATAGAGCTTTTCTTTAATCATAGGGTAAATTAGAAAGTTTATAAGCAAATTTTTTTACTCAAGGGGTTATATGAAAGGAAATTAAAACCTTATGAGGTTTAGTATAATGTCTCAAACGTTACGAAGTTTTGTGAAAACTTGATAAACCACATGGGGTGTTAAACCTTGACACCCTTAATGTTTTAAACGACTTTCATATAACCTCTTATGTCCAAGACAGTTTCTCTAAAAAGATAGAATTTAGGGCTTCATTGCGTAGCAAATCGTACCAAAATTTGATGGAGAATGGGGTACTTGTAGAGCATATGTCGACCACATCTGTAGGGTTTGGACATGTGTCAGCATCTGATTGACCAAGGGGAGTCATTCGTTAGATGGATGAGGAAAAAATTATCCTGAAATTATTTAATAAATATTATCTTGGGGATTATCTTATAATATCCTTGATTGGATATGATTGTGATTTTTTGCTCTATGGAGTTGACATTCAATTAGGAAGATATAAAGATAAGATTTAGTAATTAATCCTATCTTTAATACATTTGATTTTTCTTCTTGCCATGGGCATGACTGCTTGCTAAGGTTGTAGTCAGTTGCTCAAGTCTTCAAGAAGGTTGAACTGTGCGTGGAGCAAATGTGGTCTAGCCAATTTTTTGAGACTCATAACTTAGGCTTAAAAGTCCACGTATCAACTCTAAGATTTTCTGTATTAATTTGGCTCCACACAAGATATATCATAGAAAAAAAATACCATGGACAAAAATTCCTAAGAAAGTAATGCATGATAGTAAAACATTTCCCAAGAAAGGTTCTCACGCTCATAAATTACAATGACCAAGATGACATAAAACAAGGGAATTGTTATTGGCACTCCAAAAATCTCATTCTGCACTCCAAATTTTCTATATTTAGAAAGAAAAATACACTTATGAGGAGTGTAGAATGAGATTTTTGGAGTGCCAATAACACTTTCCTAAAACAATTGTATTAATCTAAGCAAAAAAAAAAAAAAAGATATAAAAGCATGTCATGGAAGCTCTTTCGAAAACATATAATATAATAGTTTGGACAGAAAAGCCCACTCACAAACATGTCACTGGGGATCCAGGGGATCTTGTAATCGTGTCCGTTTATCGTACATCGTGCGGTCAGAAATTATTTAAATTTAAAATTAAATATAAATAGTACCTAACGAAAACTGACCGCATGATGTACAATGAACAGACACGATTACAAGATCCCCCGGATCCTTTTCCATTACAATAAAGCATCGCCAATACCAAAGCAATGAGTAGACATCATGCACTCATCTGAGCTTATAAAGAACTGCAACATTACAGAAGAATAAAATCGTGTTACACAGAGATCATGTGAGAACAAAAATCTCAAATTATATATTGGGATCGTGCTGGAGATTGCATCACATAATCACCACCACAAGCATAGAACACCAAGTGAAGTAGATCCAGCAAATCAAACAACTCCACCCTTCACACAGACCCAAAGAGATGTAGCGCACTAAACCAAAATTAAAATGAAGCAACTCTCCTATGTAGAGCAATCAAATTAGCAAGCTCTATTAAGGAGAAATCAAAACCAAGCTCCAAGAAATCTCCTAGAAATTATTAAACAAAAAAACAAAACAAAATGATAAAACCATGTCGGCGCTCCACACCCTCCGGACATTCGAGAGCTATATAACCACACCGGCTAAACCCATAATGTTGTTCTAGCTAAACCCTATCTCGAGGCAATCCGACATGTTCCATGGCTTCCAGTTATAACCCCATAAGGTGAAAATTGAATATAAAACCTTGTGTTAACCGTGTGTGCAGGCCATAAGACTACGACAATCAACTATCTCAATAAAACTATGATTGGTTCGAATAATGTCTTGAGATTCAAGAGACATGTTAGATATATGGTATCCCAATTCGATTAAATGGGATGACAATTTAAAAAAAAAAAAAAAAAAGACGTACAAATAAATATGGAAGAGATTTCAACAACTCACCATTAGTATATTTGATTCGGATTGAAAAAACAAAGAACATCCTTGACATTCCAATCTTTTTTTTTTACCATTAGCAAGAATTTGTTTAAGTTGTAGAAACACAGAATGTAAAAGAAATTCAAATGTTATAACTCTACAACGATTATAGCGTTTTACATCAACAATTCTATACCAAAACAGAGTAAATGAAAAGAGGGAGAAGACAGAATGATTCTCAAGAAGATTGCCGGACCCCAAAACCAAAAGTAGAGGCATGAATTAATCTATGATTTTGGCTCTAGACAGCGAAGATTTCTCCCGATGCCACGAAATCTGAACTTGTTTTTTAATTGCCTGTAGTAAAATTTTAAAACCGCCTTCAGTTCCAACTTTTCAAGTTCATGATTTATTACCTAAAATTTTGGGAACTTTAACAAAAAGTTCCCGGTACTGTTCACTTTAACGAAAAACCACATGTTTACACTAAAAGTCAATCTTGGTACTATTCACTTTACCCTTTATTTTGTCCTTAATGTTAAAACTTAAAGTTTTCAAGCCCCTTTCATTAGTTTTCCTTAAAATTTTTGCTTTTGGTCACATAATTCACGACTTGTTTCCTAATGCAAAATAAAAACGCAATTCTCGAACCCTCTAAATAGACTAAATTTGTAGACTAAATTTTGAAAACTAAAGGACATGGAAGTTGATGATTGGTTTATTACTTAAGCATTGATAAACGTGTTCATTCCTATTTGTAACTGTTTGGGCCCAAAAATATTGGTTTGGGCCGAGTTTAGAATTGTTCTCGGCTGAGAGGCCGTGCTTAAGAGTCGTTGGGGGTTATCCACCTCATAGGCCGCGTAGTCAAAGCTGGTCGTATCCCATTGGGTGTCTGTGGGATGTGAATGAGTCCTATTACGAGAAGGAGTTTCGACAGGATAGGGATGTTGGAGTTTGAAATTGAATACGGCCTGATAACGAGTTGAGTTCAAAGTCCTAGTAGGAGTAGGACTAACTGAGATAAAGTTGGATCGGGAAAGGAGTTCTAATCCAAGAATGATTGTGATTCAATGCAGGTTGGCTACTATAAATAGAGGAGGGAGGACATCGATCAAAGCCCCCTCCAATTTAACACACAAACTGCCCTGCGCAAACCATCGCTCTACGCGAAACCTCTCAACAACTTTGAGATTTTTATTTTCCTTTTTCGCCAACGCATCTTCAGTTTGGATAAACAGCACTGTGAAGGCAACCAGTGACATCTTCAGTTTGGATAAACAGCACTGGAGCCGCATAATCAGTCAACCTTGGAGCACCTTCAGTTTGGATAAATAGCACTGCGTCAAGGCCGATTGGTTATCTATCCAAGTCTCGGTCGAGAATGATTTTCGAATTCTCATTGGCAGAGGTCATCTAATTAACCTTCTTGGCGAAGTGAGGTGTTACGAATTATTGGGCTCGGCACATTGAACTCCAAGTTGTTTTATGATTGGATACTCACAAGTAGGCTTTCGAGTTTGGCATTCTGACGGTCAAACCACGTTCACCATCAAGACATATATTTGTTTTGAGTATCTGTGCCCCTATACAAAAGTAGCAAGATCAAGAAGTCAGCAGTGCACCCAACGCAAACATCAACATATTTTACTCCTTAGCCGAGCTCAGTCGACGAGTTGGCACGTCCCGCATCAACCGAACGACGTAGTTAGCTTATTAGTTACTCGGCCTGCGCGCTACGTAGGCTTGGTAGTTTTTAGGGTCAACATTTTGGCAAGCCCAGTGGGACCCAATGCTAAAACTACGAAGTTCATGACTATCGAGACACGATCAGTAAAAAAGAAAACAACCATGGGAAAATCAATGACGGATTTGCTGGTTCAAAGTTCTGGACAAGAAGTGTCACATCCATAAAATCCTTTCGTTACCGTAACCCCTGAGACTGCAAGTGTGACACACCTAGAAAAGAAAGTTTACCTCGGCACCCAACCTCGAAACACAGAAGTACTCAACCGAACCGCCGACGTTTTCATTGAAGGTATCGTGGAAGACTGCGACGAAGACGGTGGTGAAGGCTCTGATCCTCCAACTAGGTCGTTTCTTCGAAGACGACTTGATAAGCAATGTCGACAAGTTGAACAAACAGTTGTTCAAAAAATGAACAATTTGCTTGAGGTAATACGAAGTAATGGTGAGACCTACACCAAATTGCTCGAAGTATTAGTTAGCAAAGTCTTCGAATGAGAACCTGGTGATTAGGCTCGGTAGCTTCCATTTAAAAGTAATCTGCTACAGGCCGAAATAGTGTCTACTCGGCCCAAAGCAATTGGCTTAGAAAAAAGTGGTGGATCAAGTAGTAGGTCAGATGGATTCGACCAGAGAATGGAAGCAATATTCGTCAATATGAACGAGGTCCAATGGATGATCGATTCGGCCATGAAAAAGAGGCCGAAGTTCCTGAAATTCAGTCATCCATATCCAGCTTACGTGGAAAAGTTCGAATATCCTAAAGGTTTTAAGATTCCAGATTTCAAGCTTTTTACTGGAGGATCGTCCTTATCCTCGTTAGAACATGTAGCCCGTTTCACTGTACAATGCGAAGATGTCAATAGTGATTTCCATAAATTGCGGCTATTCAACTTTTCGTTGACAGGCTCAGCATTCGCATGGTATATTAACCTCCCACCTAATTCTATCCAAAGCTGGGAGGAGTTGGTCGAGAAGTTTCATGAGCAGTTCTATCGGTTGGGAATGGAAATGTCAGTTTCTTCATTAGCTATGATGGCTCAAGCATCTGATGAGTCACCGATGGATTATCTTACAAGGTTTAAATAGGCCAGGAATTGGTGCCGAGTACCTCTTCCCGAAGTCGAATTTGTTAGGTTTGCTCTTAATGGGCTCGACGTGGAATACAAAAAGAAATTCCTTGGGGAAAACTTTCGAGATATGTATGAATTAGCCCAGCATGTCGAGCAATATGATTATTTGCTCCGAGAAGAAAAGATCTCGAAATCCCTATCCCAAGGAACGATTTACAAAAATCCCACGGTCAGTTACGTATCGGTTGAAGGCGAAGATTCCCAATACGTCAATGTGGACGCGGCCGAGATAGTAATAGATAAACCACATGTTTGCAAGGCACTGACTCAAATTAATTCCAAGGATGCCAAAACCCGCTCGGCCACTGAAGAAACGACGAAAACATCAAAAGTTTACACTTTTGATATCACAAAGGCCGAGGTAATTTTCAACCAATTGTTATTAGCAAAGATTATCAAACTTCAGCCAGGACATAACATTCCTAAGGTCGAAGAGCTTCAAGGGAAGACGTATTGCAAGCATCATAACTCGACTAAGCATGCTACGAACAACTGTGTTTTATTCCGTGATGATGTCCAGAGCTGGATTAACAAAGGCAAGCTAAAGTTTTCAGAGAAACGAATGACGGTCGACGCCGATCCATTCCCTTCGGTAACAGTTGGCATGGTGGACGCCCATTTGCCCAGGAACAAAGGGAAATGTAAGGTTAAGTTTGTTCCAGTACAACATGTCCTAAAGAAAAACTCCCGGCTGCAACTCAAGATTGATCTATTTTCCAATGAGCCACCCATCGGGTTTTCGGGGCCGGCGGTAGTCGAGTTCATAAAAGATTCCAGTGTAGAAGAAAGTGATGGGCCGATAGTCTTATGTAACAACTGTAGGGCACACGTAGTATTAACTGAACCCAAGGAGAAACTGCCTTAGACTCAAACTCCAACATCACGTCAACCATTTACGACTGTGGCGACACCTATAAGTGAACTTAGTGAAGGCCAGCGCCAGAAAGTGTTCGATAGGCTCGGCCCTCAGAAACGGACGGACGACCCTACCTCAGCTAGACAGCGTCTTGATTTCGACGTGCCGTTTTATAACGAGGATTACTATTCACGTAATTTCAGCAGCTCAAGCTTATCAGCGAATCCAAAAACCTTTAGGCTGCCTGAACCACGCAACCAACGTTGGTACAATTACAATTCTCCCACCGGCATGTATAATGCGTTATCCAAATCTCAGAAACATCGACGTCAGCGTATAGACTGCATGGCTCGACGGCAGGCAGCCGAGATTGTTTCGACCAGTAAATGGCAGCCGAAAGAGGCGGTAGGGAGTGGAGATGACCCGCCAACCCTAACAATCATGGCTGAATTACAGGGGTAGAATGAAACTAATTGTGACTTCGAAACTACCATTGAAGAGTCCGAGAAGTGCATCAAACTTCTCCTTCAGCCCGGAGAGATGAAAGTTCGCTTCGAGCAGTTTAAGAAAGAGGCCGAAAGCCAACTTTCCCCATTACCTTTGAAAGAGCCGCTAATAAGAGTTCAGCGGAATCTACACCCCCCATTCATCGACGAATCCTTGGAATACATGAAAGAGTTTCATATGAAATATTCTGCCAACGATTTGTACGGTTTACCCAAGGCTTGTCAATAAGCTATCGACCTAGCACTAACTTGCCCCAATGCTGAACAAATCATCCAAAAAACCACTGATCCAGCGATGAAAGCTAGATTCCAGCACATACGAGAAGCTAGGGTTCTTGGCTTCGAGGTCGACCCATACACGAATATTGATATAGCCGAGCTTCCTTTTTCCCTCGAAGACCTTCAACACCTATGATATCACTACGAAATCTTCTCGGCCGTATCTTTATTCGGTCTAACGACCGATGAGAAAGATCGGGTGGCACGTTTAGATGCCTACCTGGACACAAAGGATGCCCGAATTACCTATAAGGAATGAGCTCGTAAGACACTACATGGGCAAAATCAGACACCAAATGCGAGTGGGCCCGACGACAACAATCAAAAGGAAACAAGGTTGGGTTCCTTGGCACAAGAACAAGTACCTGTTGAGACACCCGACCATCAGGCCGATGATACTCTAACGCACAATGCTATAGTCCTCAATAACCCGGAAGATGATGACCAGGATCGAATGGGCCCTTCAGTAATTGAGAATATGGAAATCAGCATGGTCCATGTTCTACCTGTTGAATTCCAGCCAACTACACACAACCACATTCCTTGGATAATGATGTGGTTGCCGAGGAAGCAACACAAGTTGATTTCGTCACCACCACTGAAGATGAACAAGCAAACAACGACGACAAACTTAAAACAACCCTGTCCATCTTGTTTCCTCGTTCATCTTTGGCTCATCTTCCGCATTTAAAGTCGTTGTATGTCACGGCCCATATTGAATGATACCCAATCTCCAAAATTTTCATCAATTGCGGGCGACGGTCAATATCATGCCTGTATCCATCATGAAAGCATTACGACGATCCAACGACAAGCTCATTCCTTTAGGAATAACCATAAACAGCTTCGTCGGTGACAAATCTCAAACCAAATGAGTACTCCCTTTAGAGGTGAACATTACAGTTTGTAATCACATGACTGTATTTTTTATCGTCGACTCCAAGACCGAATATAATGCTTTACTTAGTAAGGATTGGATTCACCAAACAAATTGCATCCCTTCTTCTTCATACCAATTTCTCATTTTTTGGGACGGCAAATCGGTCGTGGTCCATCCAGCTGATAATCAGCCATTCGAAACCAACATGATTCAGGCCTGCTATTATGACGATCACGTCGGTTACATTACCCTCCAGGGTTTTAATGAAGATGGACGGCCGACTCGGATCTCAGTCCAGAAAACCATCGAGATAGGCGCCGAGACTGTTCACCAGGATTCAGCAAGACTCAGTTTAGCCAACTTGATTCCTAACATTGATGACTGATGCCAAAAGTGAGAGGCATCGGGCAACGATTTCAACCACGATGGAACGTCTGTTGGTTCATTGGTATGCTATTTCCAAACACCCACGTTCGGACATCAACTTAATCAAATTTTTGGCCGAGGAAGATAATGGCCCAGTACTATCGTTAGACAAAGTTCAGGCCACACCGATCGAACTCGAAGACAGTCGGCCCCAGGTTAAGGACTTCTTAGAAGAAATAAATGTCGGAACGACCGATGACCCTCGATCGTTATTTATTAGTGCATTGTTACCCCATTCCATGAAAGTCGAACTCTGTCAATTACTCAATGAGTTTAAAGATTGTTTTGCTTTGAGTTATCAAAAGATGTCGGGCCTTGATCGAACCCTTTCTGCCAGCCCCCTCGCTGATTCTCGACCGAAGTACAGCTAGGCATAAAAGATGAACTAGTTCGACTTTTAAAAGCCAGGTTTACTCGGATCGCTCGATACGTCGGATAGCTAGCCAATATCGTCTTAGTGCTAAAGAAAAATGGCACCCTACGCATCTGTATCAATTTTCGTAATTTAAACCTGGCAATGCCTAAAGATGAGTACCCGATGCCAATATCTAACTTGTTAATTAACGTTGCAGCACATCACGAGATCTTATCCTTTATAGATAGGCATGCCGGTTATAACCAAATTTTCATCACCGAAGCTGATGTCCATAAGATCGCATTTCGGTGCCTTGGGGCACTCGGCACATACGAATGGGTCGTCATGCCCTTCGCCCTCAAGAACGCCGGTGCCACATACCAACGAGCTATGAACACCATTTTCCATGATTTAATTGGTACCATCGTCGAAGTTTACATCGACGATGTGGTCATCAAATCAGCTCGATGGCAGACGCATTTGGATGACCTCTGTTAAGTGTTCTTATGCATGCACTGGCATAATCTGAAGATGAATCCCGCCAAATGTGCTTTCGGCGTATTAGCTAGAAATTTTTAGGCTTCCTCGTACATCACCGTGGTCTTAAGGTGGACGACAACAAGGCTCGCGCAATCATTAATGCTTCACCCTCGATGTCTAAGAAACAATTATAGTCGTTGCTCGGCAAGATCAACTTTCTCCGATGATTTATTGCTAATTCGATTGAAAAATGAAAGCTTTTTCCATGCTTTTGAAACTTAGGGACTCTGGCACTTTTGAATGGCGTGCCGAGCACCAAGTGGCATTTACGCAGATCAAAGTCTCTTTAACGACCGCACACGTCCTTGTCCCACCACGACGGGGCTGCCCTCTTAAGCTATATATCTCGGCGGTCGACGAATCCATCGTATGCCTTCTTGCACAAGACAATGATGTCGGGCGAGAACATGCCATTTTTTACCTTAGCCGCAACCTCAACCCACCAAAGATTAATTACTCTGTTGTCGAGAAGCTATGTCTTGCCTTGTTCTTCACCGCGTCAAAACTCAGACATTACATGCTCCCGTCAATCACTCAGGTCATCGCCCAGACCGATGTCATTTGTTACATGCTCACTCAGCCAATCGTAAAGGGCCGAATCGACAAGTGGACGATGGCCTTCTCTAAGTTTAGCTTGCAATATGTGCCCCAGAAAGCTGTCAAAGTCAAGCTCTGGCTGATTTTTTAGCCCAACACCATTCCCCGTATAAGTTCGGGGGCAATGACATTGACATCGGCCTGATACAAACATGTGATAATTACTGGACGCTGTACTTTGATGGTTCCCGTACTTCAGTCTCGGCTGGCGTTAGGATTGTTATTCAATCCCCCACTCATAATCATTGGTCTTTTTCTCTCAAGCTCGATTTCGATTGTACGAATAATCAGGCCGAATACGAAGCCTTTGTTATCGACCTCGGCGTGCTACACGATTTACGGGCAACTCGTGTCCTTGTTCTTAGTAACTTCGAACTTATCAATAATCAACTCAACGGGACCTTTCATTGTATGAGTTGTACTATGGCGCCTTACCACATAGTTGCCAGTTATTTGGCCGGCTCTTTCTACGGCGTAACTTTCAAACACATTTCACGAGTTCATAACACTGACGCTGACGAATTGGCTCAAATAATGTCTGAAGCCCAACTCATAAAGGGCAAATTAGGCCGAGAAATACCTGTGTCATGACAAGAACATTCGGCCTTGATTAATCAACAAGTTCTCCAACGTGATTGCGTGATCCGTACACGAGTCATGTCTTTGCCTTCGTTGTTAGAACGAAAGGAATTATTGAGGTTTGTGACGTCGGGGCATTACTAGATGATTAAAGAATGACGATTATGCGATATATTGATAACCCCAATGAAAACCACGACCGACGGACAAGGGTTCATGCCACAAACTACGTATTATACCAGAATGAGTTGTATCGAAAGGGTGAGGACGGGTTACTGTTGCTGTGCCTCGACCCGTAAGAAGCTGTTCAAGTAATGGCGGAAGTACACGAAGGAATTTGGATGAAAAATACGTTGGCTACTTCGGCGGCACGGCTATTTCTGGCTGAGTATTCTGAATGATTGTATTGAGTACGCAAAGGGTTGTGTACAGTGTCAAATTCATGGGCCTATACAGAGAGTACCGGCCGAATCATTACATTCGGTCACCAAACCATGGCCGATGGGCCATGAATGTTATCGGTAAAATCACACCATCTTCTGGTGCAGCCAAACATGCGTGGATACTCGTCGCAAAGGACTACTTCACCAAATGGGTCGAAGCCAAGTCATATGCCGAGTTAACGTCTAAAGAAGTTTGTAGTTTCATTGAAGAAAACATTGTGACTAGATTCGGCGTGCCAGAAACCATCATAACAGATAACGGTATGATCTTTACATCCGACAGATTTAAGGAATATACGGCAAATCTAAAAATTCGACTCGAGCAATATATGCCATATTACCCCTAGGCGAATGGACAGGTCGAAGCAAGTAATAAGGTTCTTATTGGTATTCTTGAAAAGATGATAAAAGAAAGGCCAGACATATGGCACTTAATGATAGACGAAGCGTTATGGGCTTATCGAACTTCTCTACGGATAGCCACTGGAATGACTCCGTACGCGTTGACTTATGGACACGACGCAATGTTGCCCGTCGAGCTAAGTATAAACTCGTTGCGAATAATTGAACAAAGTAGTTTGTTCAGCACCGAGTACAGTCAAGCCATAAGACAAGAGTTAGAAGATTTAGAAGAAGCTCGGCTTAATGCTTATAACTTATTAGTGGCACAAAAGAAGATTACCAAGCGTGCGTATAATCAACGAGTTAGACAAAAAACGTTCGGCGAAGAAGAACTGGTTTGGCAAACCGTACTACCCGTAGGAATTAAAGACCCCAGGTTCGGCAAATGGTCACCGAATTGGGAAGGGCCATTCATTATTCATAAAGTCTTCGGCAATGGAGCATACCATCTTAGAGATCAAACTGGTATTGTTCACAAGTTGCCAATCAATGGAAGGTTTTTAAAGAAATATTATCCAGTCACATGGGAGATGCGAGAATAAAAGTTTATTTCATTTCATTGGTCGATCAGTTTACAATCAAATAATTCTAGGGTGATGAAAGAATGAGAGATTCAAGAACAGCCTTCAACTCCAACCACCTCACCTCGCCCATAATGACCTCAGCTTACCGATTCCTTTTGTCCATCTTCAGCTGCTCGACTTGCTTCACGCTCGTCGCGTATTCGGTTAAGCAAGATTTATCGCCCGACTCAAAATCCTTTGCAAGCTCATAAGCAATTGCCGATTTTCGATTTTGAAGTTCAGTAATTTGACGGTCAAGGTCAGCCAGGATCTTATTTTTCACCTTGAAAACTTTGACCTTTGGACGAAGAGCGTTTCGAACGGCTGTTGCAGCTTTCAAGTCATCGTCAGCCCGAAGAGCTTTCTCGAAAATACTGAAATATTCTCGGGTCCATTCAAAGGCAGAAAACGTTTAAGTGATAGCCTCGACGCTCAATTGACCATCAGCTCCGAGATCGTTCAGACATGCACCCACCGAATCAAGACCCTGGCGCTCAAGAACTTGTAAGCTGAGAGAGACAAAAGCTCCTGTAATCGAACAAGAACAGTTAATTCGGCGGGCTCAGTCGTAGCTGCTAAAGGACTAGCCACTCCCGAAGTACTCGATATGAGAGCATCAAACTCGACTTCCCATGAAGGCTGCACACGAAAACAGTTTAGGCACAAGGAAAATCATAAAAGAATGTAGCAGGGAGGATTGGTTTTAAACCTGCTAATATGAGACTTCGGCCATGTCTCCTAGTTCATTGCTCGAACCTAGAGAGCTTAATGGCCGAGCCTAGTGTTTTAGACTGCTTCTTAATTCACGCGGCCGATGAAGGTTATCTACGTTCAATGGCCACTGAGGTGGCCAAGAAATATAGATAACACTTTTCGGCGCATAAAATTTTCGGTGAAATGAATAATTGGGCACCTGACATTTAATATTTTCTCGGTTCAGACTTGTTATAACAAAATTGACAAGAGAAAGTAACCAAGCCTTACAAAAGTCGAGGTCACTTCTTGAGAGGTGATGCCGAGGTCTTGGTCCTGCGGGTGAATTGGAGTTTCTGACGTCGCTTCAGGTTCAATGATAGGCCTTCTTCCACGATTGGCTGCAGGAAGATAAACCTGGTCGACCGCCTTAACCATGGGGGGGGGATCAACAAAAGGAGTGTCACGCCCAAAAAACGGGCACGTAATAGTGCCACGCTCTATTAGTAATGCAATACAATAGTGTTAAATTCCAACACTGTAGCACTACATCCCCTATAAGACGTATGGCTATTTAAAGGGAAGTAAAATAATTTATTTTTAAATAGTACAAAAGCGGAAATCATTTTGGCAAAATGAAGAATACAAGACAACAGAATTTGGATAAATTTTTTACATCAAAGACGAAGTTTACAACTTACAACAAAACCAAAGAGTTTAAAATAAGTAAATACACTAACCAACGCTTAGGCACGATTTGGAGAGTACAAAGTGCTAAGTTTAGTTACAAAAGATTCCTTCAAGACAGAGGGAATCAAGCATATGTACAAACAAAAACCTGTGGAAAGTCAATGAGCGATTAAGAAGTTGACAAGTAACAAACAACGCTTGTCCCGACCTTAGTCTAGATTGTTTATTTGTAGGTGCACCGGTCCTATAATAAAGTAAGGGTGAGCATCACAAACGTTCATCGTTTCCCATCAGGGAATCCACCTTAGCTAGGTTTGAAAATAGTACACAACACTATATATACAACAACAACAACAACAAAACCTTTTCCCACTAAATGGGGTCGGCTATATGAATCCTAGAACGCCATTGCGCGTGGTTTTGTGTCATATCCTCCGTTAGATCCAAGTACTCTAAGTCTTTTCTTAGGGTATCTTCCAAAGTTTTCCTAGGTCTACCTCTACCCCTTCGGCCCTGAACCTCTATCCCGTAGTCACATATTCGAACCGGAGCGTCAGTAGGTCTTCTTTGTACATGTCCAAACCCATTTTGTGTACGTGTTGATGCTTCACCGCCCAACATTCTGTGCCATACAACATCGCCGGCCTTATTGTCGTCCTATAAAATTTTTCCTTGAGCTTTAGTGGCCTACGACGGTCACACAACACGCCGGAAACACTCTTCCACTTCATCCATCCAGCTTGTATTCTATGGTTGAGATCTCCATCTAATTCTCCGTTCTTTTGCAACATAGATCCTAGGTAGCGAAAACGGTCGCTCTTTGGTATTTCCTGATCTTCGATCCATACCCCTAACTCATTTTGGCCTCCATTTGCAATGAACTTGCACTCCATATATTCTGTCTTTGATCGGCTTAGACGAAAACCTTTAGATTCCAATACTTCTCTCCAAAAGTTAAGCTTCGCATTTACCCCTTCTGAGTTTCATCTATCAACACTATATCGTGTGCGAAAAGCATACACCAAGAATATCATCTTGAATATGTCCTGTTAACTCATCCATTACCAATGCAAAAAGGTAAGGACTTAAGGATTGTTGATGCACAAAATCAGTGAGGACTTTGGTACAACATAAAGTATTAACTTTGTGATATTCGCTAGATTGCTGTGGTCATTAGTGTGGATAAGTATGTAAATGGATAGAGATAGAAAAGCAAACACAAGATGTACGTGGTTCACCCAGATTGGCTACGTCCACGGAGTAGAGGAGTTCTCATTAATTGTGAAGGGTTTACGCAAGTACATAGGTTCAAGCTCTCCTTTAGTGAGTACAAGTGAATGATTTAGTACAAATGACATAGGTGGAAGCTCTCGTCTTCACTTGCATTAACTGTCTCATAGGTAGATGTGACATCTTCTCTGGAAGTACGCTTCCTCCATCCAGGGGTGATATCTTTAACTGGTGGAGATGCATAAGGTACTGTATCAATTTCACTTGAAGCTTACTTGTAGTTTCAGGCTTGGTCAAGCGCGATACAAACCATGTAGTAGGAGTCCCCCAAGTTGCCGAGCTAGGGGATCTGCTGAAAGAGGTGACAGACAAGGTAAGTAATCAGAGCTCCAAGAAATCAGTCCCAGATCAGAAGTTTGATTTCGATTTCCGGCTAATTATTCTCATTCTCCCTATCTTGCAGGCAGCATGAAGGATAAGAGAAGAAAAGGAGAATAGATGATATGAGATATTTTTGCTTTTGAATAAGTAACTTTCCATAGGCTTATTCTTGAACTGGGCTGGAGGATTTTCTGGTTTCCTCCAGAGTATAAGGCCGACTGAAGAATTTGAAGGTCAAAACACGTCCATCAAATCTAGAGTACGTTCGACCCTACTGATATGGGATACTTTTGTTGTTGACAAAGTAGTGGATGTATCGGCACGTGTTCTGTTACGCTTGTCTCCATATGCTTCCTTGTATCATTCTCACTTTCCCTATCTGTTCCTTAGGCATATGTGGTATCTTCTCTGGAAGCATAAGATGTTGAAGATGGGTACTCGAGAGCAATGCCAGGTAAGGGGTTCCAGGCAGTCAGTTCCTGACTATAAGCTTGATTCCAAGTGCTGACTGATTGCTCTCTTTCTCCTTGTCTTGCAGGTAAGAACAAGGCCAAAGGAAAAGACAGGCAAAAAGCAAGATATGGGATACTCTTGCTTTTAACCCTGATGATATGAGATATTCTTGCTCTGGTGTAGCTTGTTTGCAGAGGTATTATCGGGGGGAAAGAAAGCTGAGTATATCGAGAGGCTTCGTTGGGAGTGCCCTCTCAGATATGAGGAAGGGTTGAGCATTTTTGTAGGTCTGCCTGTCCGTTGAGGATGGAGGTCGACATATATAGGAGTTTCCCTAACAACAAGTAGTAATGATATTCCTTTACCCTGCTTGGTCATAGCACGGTAGTGGAAGCTGCCAGCTTCACGTGTGTCAGAGCACTTTGAAAAAGTGGTCTGTGGTATCTGGAAAGCTGATGTTGCGTGTGAAGTTTACAGACAAGCTTTATCCAAGGAGATCTGGCTCTCGAAGTTGAGAAAGCAGTGCCTCTTCGGTTTTCGTACAAGCAATCCTGTCGGGGATCTGGCTCTCGAGATTCGAAAAACGGTGTCTCTTCGATTTTTAAGAGAGCAATCCTGCTGGGAGTCTAGCTTTCGAGATTCGGAGAGCGGTGTCTCTTCGATTTTTGAGAAAGTAATCATGTTGGGAGTTTGGCTCTCTAGATTCGGAGGACGATGCCTCTTCGATTTTGGAGCAAGCAATCTTGTTGGGAGTGTTTTCTCGAATGTAAGTAAAGGTTGGGCATGTTTGCTAGTCTACCTTGCCACAGAGCACAAAGGTTGACACACAAGGACTTTCCAATTATCCAGCAGCGGTGTTGTTCATTTACCCTTGTAGGCAATAATATGGTAGCTAGACCTTCAAAATTTATGTGTCTAAACTTTGTTAGTGTTGTTTCTTTGGTATTCTTTTACCCTTCTTGGTCATAGTGATGTAGTGGGAGCTGCAAGCTTCACGTGTCTAAACTTTGTCAGAGATCTTTGGCAAAGTTATCTGTGGTACCTATGAGCTGATGGTGCGTGTGGAAAGTGGATGATTGAATAGTATGATTCACGTGCTTTCTACTTCACCAGAAATCTTCAACAAAATGCCCGTAATTTCAGCAAAGCTGAGTGTGCATGTGACAGGTGCTGACAAGGCTGAAAAAAGCAGGTGCCTCTTCGATTTCTGAGATCGGCCCTCGTGGTTTCTAAGCAGCTCAGCTTTTGAGAAAGCAAGCGCCTCTTCGATTTCTGAGATCGACCTTCGTGGTCTTTGAGCAGCCCAGCTTTTAAGAAAGTAAACGCCTCTTCGATTTCTGAGATCGGCCATCGTGGTCTCTGAGCAGCCCAGCTTTTAAGAAAGCAAAACGCCTTTTCGATTTCTGGGCAGGCGCCTCTTCGATTTCTGAAGCTCTGTCGAGTGCAGATTTTTATAGAGGCTGGCATTAAGTTCCAAAGCACACTTGAATCTTCACCAGTAGAAGCTCCCTTCTTGTACTTCTAAGATCTTGATTTGTCCGACCTCTTCTCTCTTCAACACCTTTGAAAATGTCTGGCCCCTCCGACCCTCGTTTTGACTTGAACCTTGTTGAAGAGGCAGCCACGCCTTCTCCAGACAACATATGGTGCCCATCCTTCTTATCCCCTACTGGTCTGCTTACCGTTGGGGATTCCGTGATGAAGAATGATATAACTGCTGCGGTGGTGGCCAGGAACCTTCTCACTCTCAAAGATAACAGACTATTTTCCAAACGGTCTGATGAGTTGGCTGTTAAGGATTCTCTTGCTCTAAGTGTTCAGTGTGCAGGTTCTGTGTCTAATATGGCCCAGCGCCTATTTGCTCGAACCCGCCAAGTTGAATCATTGGCGGCTGAAGTGATGAGTCTCAAATAGGAGATTAGAGGGCTCAAGCATGAGAATAAACAGTTGCACCGGCTCGCACATGACTATGCTACAAACATGAAGAGGAAGCTTGACCAGATGAAGGAATCTGATGGTCAGATTTTACTTAATCATCAGCGGTTTGTGGGTTTGTTCCAAAGGCATTTATTGCCTTCGTCTTCTGAGGCTGTACCGCGTAATGAAGCTCCAAATGATCAACCTTCGATGTCTCCTCCTTCTAGAGTTCTGTCCAGTACTGAGGCTCCGAATGATCCCCCTCCGGTGCCTTCTCTTTCTGGGGCTCTACCGACTGCTGAGACTTCTCCTAAGCAACCTTTGTGAAGGCTCCCTCTTGTTTGTTTATTTTGACTCATGTATATGTACATATTTGTAACTTATCGGAGATATCAATAAATAAGCTTTGCTTTATTTCAACGTATTGTGTTAAATACACCAAAGCCTTCTTCATGGAGTGGGGTCGGCTATATGAATCTTAGAACGCCATTGTGCTCGGTCCTGTGTCATGTCCTCCGTTAGATCCAAATACTCTAAGTCTTTTTTTAGAGTCTCTTCCAATGTTTTCCTAGATCTTCCTCTACCCCTCCAGCCCTGAACCTCTTAGTCGCATCTTCTAACCGGAGCGTCAGTAGGCCTTTTTTGCACATGTCCAAACCACCGTAACCGATTTTCTCTCAATTTTCCTACAATTTCGGCTACTCCTACTTTACCTCGGATATCCTCATTCCTAATCTTATCCTTTCTCGTGTGCCCACACATCCAACGAAGCATCCTCATCTCTGCTACACCTTTTTTGTGTACGTGTTGATGCTTCACCGCTTAACATTCTGTGCCATACAGCATCGCCGGCCTTATTGCCGTCCTATAAAATTTTCTCTTGAGCTTCAGTGGCATACGACGGTCACACAACACGCCGGATGCACTCTTCCACTTCATCCATCCAGCTTGTATTCTATGGTTGAGATCTCCATCTAATTCTCCGTTCTTTTGCAAGATAGGTCCTAAGTAGCGAAAACGATCGCTCTTTGGTATTTCCTGATCTCCGATCCTCACCCCTAACTCATTTTGGCCTCCATTTGCACTGAACTTGCACTCCATATATTCTGTCTTTGATCGGCTTAGGCAAAGACCTTTAGATTCCAACACTTCTCTCCAAAGGTTAAGCTTCGCATTTACCCCTTCCTGAGTTTCATCTATCAACACTATATCGTCTGCAAAAAGCATACACCAAGGAATATCATCTTGAATATGTCCTGTTAACTCATCCATTACCAACGCAAAAAGGTAAGGACTTAAGGATGAGCCTTGATGTAATCCTACAGTTATGGGGAAGCTTTCGGTTTGTCCTTCATGAGTTCTTACGGCAGTCTTTGCTCCTTCATACATATCCTTTATAGCTTGGATATATGCTACTCGTACTCCTTTCTTCTCTAAAATCCTCCAAAGAATGCCTCTTGGGACCCTATCATACGCTTTTTCCAAATCTATAAAGACCATGTGTAAATCCTTTTTCCCATCTCTATATCTTTCCATCAATCTTCGTAAGAGATAGATTGCCTCCATGGTTGAGCGCCCTGGCATGAACCCGAATTGGTTGTCCGAAACCCGTGTCTCTTGCCTCAATCTATGCTCAATGACTCTCTCCCAGAGCTTCATTGTATGGCTCATTAGCTTAATACCCCTATAGTTCATGTAATTTTGTACGTCGCCCTTATTCTTGTAGATAGGCACCAAAGTGCTCTTTCGCCACTCAGTTGGCATCTTCTTCGTTTTCAAAATCCTATTGAAAAGGTCAGTGAGCCATGCTATACCTGTCTCTCCCAAGACTTTCCACACTTCGATCGGTATATCGTCTGGGCCCATTGCTTTTCTATGCTTCATCTTCTTCAAAGCTACAACCACTTCTTCCTTCCTGATTCGACGATAAAATGAGTAATTTCTACACTCTTCTGAGTTACTTAACTCCCCTAAAGAAGTACTCATTTCATGTCCTTCATTGAAAAGATTATGAAAATAACCTCTCCATCTGTCTTTGACCGTATTCTCTGTAGCAAGAACCTTTCCATCCTCATCCTCGATGCACCTCACTTGGTTTAGGTCATTTGTCTTCTTTTCCCTTGCTCTAGCTAGTTTATAGATATCCAACTCTCCTTCTTTGGTATCTAGTCGCTTATACATGTCGTCATAAGCCATTAACTTAGCTTCTCTCACAGCTTTCTTCGCCTCTTGCTTCGCTCTTCTATACCTTTCACCATTTTCATCGGTCATGTCCTTGTATAAGGCTTTACAACATTCCTTCTTAGCCTTCACCTTTGTTTGTACCTCCTCATACCACCACCAAGATTCCTTTTGGTGTGGGGCAAAGCCCTTGGACTCTCCTAATACCTCTTTTGCTACTTTTCGGATACAACTAGCCATGGAATCCCACCTTTGGCTAGCTTCCCCCTCTCTATCCCACCCACACTGGGTCATTACTTTCTCTTTGAAAATGGCTTGTTTTTCTCCTTTTAGATTCTACCATTTAGTCCTTAGGTACTTCCAAGTCTTGTTCTTTTTTCTCACTCTTTTGATATGTACATCCATCACCAACAAGCGATGTTGATTAGCCAAGCTCTCTCCCGGTATAACTTTGTAATCCTTACAAGTTATACGATCCCCTTTCCTCATTAGAAGAAAATCTATTTGTGTTTTTGACGACCCACTCTTGTAGGTGATCACATGTTCTTCTCTCTTCTTAAAGAAGGTGTTGGCTAAGAAGAGATCATATGCCATTGCAAAATCCAAGATAGCTTCCCCATCCTCGTTTCTCTCCCCAAAACCATGGCCACCATGAAAACCTTTATAGTTGCATGTCTCCCTACCCACGTGTCCATTTAAATCTCCTCCTATAAATAACTTCTCCGTCTGGGCAATTCCTTGCACCAAATCTCCAAGGTCTTCCCAAAATTTCTCCTTCGAACTCGTATCCAACCCTACTTGAGGTGCGTACGCACTAATGACATTGATGAGTTCTTGTCCTATTACAATCTTGATTGCCATGATTCTATCTCCTACCCTCTTGACATCTACAACATCTTGTGTCAAGGTCTTGTCCACGATGATGCCAACACCGTTTCTCGTTCTATTTGTGCCCGAATACCAAAGTTTAAACCCTGAGTTTTCTAGATCTTTTGCCTTAAGACCAACCCACTTAGTTTCTTGTAGGCACATAATATTTATCCTTCTCCTCACCATAACTTCCACTACTTCCATAGATTTTCCCGTTAAGGTTCCTATATTCCACGTTCCTAAACGCATTCTACTCGCTTGAACTCTACCCTTCTGTCCTAGCTTCTTCACCCTCCCCCGTCCAATAGGATCAAAGTACTTCTTTTGTGTGTCCTGTGTAAAGTTGATAGGAGCATATGCTCCCAAACAACTTTGAGTGGAGTCGTTCGAAAAGAAGTTTCTATGGCCTCCTTGCTCATTTAACACTGCATCCGGGTGCCGATGGAGATACAGCGACCCTTGCTCACTTATCACTGTGCTCGGGCCACACAGCGCGCCACTTACGGGTGACGCCCTAGCTTTAGCGTGATTTCGTTCTGGATTCATTTTCATAAGGATTCGACGTAACTGTGGAGTGCCGGCTGCCGACTACCTGACGCCCTCCCCCTCCTCCTTTACCCGGGCTTGGGACCGACAATGTAAGATAAACTTACACATGCGGAGTTAGTATACAACACTATATATACTATAGAAAAATGTTTGATGCACAACAAAAGCTTTAGTTTCAAAAATAGATTGTATGCTCACACAATTTCCTTTTAAAAAGAAAACAGGGATCCCTATAAATTGCTACATGCTTGATGACCGGTCCAATGACCAACTACCCCCTTACCTGGACCTACTCCGAACGAATATACTTATGGTAAGGTGTAGCGAGAGTGTCCTTTAATGCTCTACCCTTAGATATCCAAGTGCCTCTCCTAGAAAGGTAGCGGTACTAATCCGTTCGTAGTAGCCCCTCCGGAGGTTTAGGGGATCGAAACCCAAGGCGGTCGCTATGCCCCCTTCACTCTCAAGTCATCAATTGATTTGTAGCATAAAACAACATGCATATCATGATATAAAACAAACCAGTTTTCCTCATGGTTCTATCACAACAAAATATATGCAACTTTCACATACATTCGTATATTTATATATACGTACATTCACAAAATTCCATAACTAGGGTAAGTGAGGATCCCCCTACTTCGTCTCCAAGCCAAGCAAGCAAGCAATATTCCTCACCAATTCCTCGATCCCAAAGCTAAAACAAAGATCCACGTCACTACCGCAATAGCTAGACTCCACGTACTTGAATAAATTCCTTGATCACATCCAAATACTATGTATTTCTACCACACTTATCTTTTCTAATCTCTATCACTATATATAAATATATATATATATATATATATATATATATATATATATATATATATATATATATAATATATACAAACAAACGTACTGTGCATGGAAACTACATGCAACGAACAAGATATAAAGATTTGGAGGAATTGTCTGAATAAAAGTGAAAGGTGGGGTGCTATTTATAGATGTAGAAAGTCGACAAGTATAGCAGGAGGTGTCCACTATCATTAGATAAAGGTATGAGAGATTGTCACATGTTAGGGTAGTAGAATAGTTGTCACTTAAAAGAGGGTGAATGGTACACGCGAAGCAACCTCAAGCTCCAATGTAATGACTATGCAAATAAGATTGGAGTGAATGATTGGATGATGTTATCTCTAACTTGCCAAAGACATATGTTGCATTTGTGTCCTCCTAATACGAAAGCCACCAAGATAGGATATGTATGCCTATATCAACTACTCTAAATTTGACAACAATGGTAAGGTAAAATATAAATATAGAAATAAGATTAACTTGACAACTATCCAAAATGGGATAAAGAAAACAGATGGAACACTTATGGAATTGACACATGGCTATGTAGTATGTACTAGCCTAATGCAAAAGCGTGAAACTGTAGATATCTATACCACTAGGATTATATATATATAATTAAAAATATGAGTTCTCACAACGCGCTTGGGTTGGTCGAGAGCGACTCGCAGGCGGAATCTCGTCACTCTCATCATCCTGAAACAAAAAATGTTAATACTTTTTGAATTTAATGAGTAAAGGGAGTTGGCAGCATAATCATACCTATTCTAAAATGACCGCTAATTGTTTTGGATTCTTGGGAAGATTCTTCTCGATCGAAGGGGTTGCCTCCCCCAATACAGGTCCTACGGTCGACCATGGAGCTGCAGGCGTGTCGACCAGCGGTACGACAACTGGCTCAACCACGACCTCGAGGACTTCAGGTGCTGGTTGAAGATGGTCGATTCTCTGCTGAGGCCTGAACAACAGGAGCAGGAAGGGAGGCACTTGGAGTAGTTTTCCTGATGGTGTGGCTAGAGATAACATGAATCTTCCGTGCTCCCTTCTTCGTCAATTTCTTGACGCGTTTTGAGGGACGAGGAGTTTCACCTACCATCTCAGCGTCCGGGTAAAGCCGTTTGCTCGGTGTTTTTTGTGTGGCGGCTTTGGATTTCTTGGAGGAAGGGGCTAATTTTTTTCTTGACCGCTACCGGGATGACCACATCCGCCTGTTTTAGTACCCGACCGCCTGGGAAAGCGAATTCTCATTAGTAAAACCGTTCAAATGTTTGAAGAATAAAGGTAGAGACAATCGTATACCTAGGGGCGCCTCTTTAGATTGAGGAGCATAAGTTTTCTTGGGTTGGTCACCAAAAATTTTGTTGACTACGTCCTCACTCGAAGTGCCAAAAAAGTTGTAAGTATATTCGTCCCACCAGTCGCCAAAGATGTCGGTGCCGAGAGATTCAGGAACAGTTGGTCGAAGGTGAAATTTCTTGCACCGTTCCTGAAATCCTTTCTCGGTGTCTCTACACTCCCTTTCTAAGGAACCAGAGAGGCGTATTTGGCTTAGAAGGGAGCGGGAAGAAAGTAGAGGCACCGGGCAACCTTGGAGGTAGCCAAGCTGTCAGGCAGCAAAGTGGGGGTGATAGACTTCCTAACTTGCTCGGCGAGCATCGCAACCGAGGGGAAGGTCACGAGTTAACACGAACGACCCCCAGTTTTGACGAAAACCAGCATCTTCGCTTTCACTCCAAGTCGATGTAGGAAGTCTGATGGAATATGGGTATTTCTGACAACGACATATCAAAAATTCATCGTCGGAAAGGACGTCCAGGCAAAAGAGGTGTTTGAAAACTTCTTCAGCTTGGTGAGAAGGCACTGGTCGAGGGCCAACTGAAGGCCGAATGCTACAATGGACTGGAGGTCGGAGATTTCTGGCCGAAATATGGAAAAATAAACTTACAGCCAGAGTTGGAACACCAGAGAGGTCCATTCTGGTACGGGTCGATCTTGTTGGTTGTCATTTCCGCCAGGCAGCGTAAAAGGTTAGCGATGATGGCAGGACTGAGCGCCAGAAAGTGACCAATAGCCAGGGCTTCCGCCACCGGCATATTCTCGACCAAGCACTTATTTGACTTGGTACAATAGATGAACTTGTTGTACCAGTAAAATAGGAAGGCCTTGTGTTCTCCCTTCCGTAGACTCACCTCCCCCCGACCAGCAAAACGGAGGATAAAGGTGTTGTAGTTCAGAAAATTCTTGTGCAATTTCTGAACTTCCTCTTTTAAAGGCTCTTGACCTTCTTGGCTCAACGTCTCGACAACCCGTTCATCGAAAAGCGCCTTGAGGTCAAGGTTTAATGGGCATCCAATAAGGGTGGCGTCGATTGGAATGCCAGAATGAGAAGTCCCGATAATAGCCGAGATGTCGAAGATGGTGGAGGTTATAGGGCCGAACGGAATGACCATAGTGTTGGTGGCCGAGTACCAGAGGCTTAGAGCTACCATAAGGAGTTCTTTATCCATGGTAATCTTCATGGTCGAGAGCTTAATGGCGTTGTGGATACCAAGAGCCTCCCACTCTTTACCAAAGAATTTTTCCATTCATACGACCCAGGCCGCCCAGTTCGCATTGGTCGACAGCCAGGATCCTTAGGGTTTTGCCTGGCACCACTTTGACCAATCGAATCCTTGTAGAAAACTTGCCAAGCAGTGTTTCTTGAACAGGTTGATGATGGATGATGGCACCGTGTCCTTAAAGAGTGGGCCCAGAATTTGGTGAGTAATGTTTAGGTCACTCTCGAAACGCAGAGTCTTGATGGCGTTCTGATCTATGAAGTCCTTGCACTTGTTGCACTCGGTAGAGAGCTCTGAGATGAAAGGGGCCATTGATAAAGGCTTAAAGATTTCTGAGATGAAAGCTTAGGATTTTCTGATTTTTGAAGGTTTTGAAAACAAAGTGACGAAGAAATTTCAAGGGTTTTGGAAAGCGTAAGGTACGAAATGAAGGGATCCAGGTATTTATTAGCAAACAACTGACCTTAAAATTACTTTCCCTCAAATTTACTTGCTCAATAGCTTGCTTCGTCTGAATCGGCACAAGAAAGCAACATAAGAAACAATCACAACTCAAACTGTGAAGTAGATTTCAAAGAGAGGTTGAATAGTTGCAATATTAATTTAATAAAGGAAGTTGTTATACAGGATGTGATGTGAAAAGCAGAATAAACTTAATATGACTCCTTTCAAGTCAAATTGTATATTATATCAGTAGGTTCTCATGAAGGTGCAAAGGTCATTGAGCCTAATCGAGTTTGGCTAATTAGGTTGGGTTGGGTTGGACAAATAATCAACCCAACCCAACTCAATCAATGAACGAGTTGAAATTAGGTTGGACAAATAATCAACCCAACCCAACTCAATCAATGAACGGGTTGAAATCGGGTTGGGTTTGGGCGGGTTATAACTAAAAAAAAGACCCGCTTGTTTGGGTTTAAAGTCGGGTTGGACATGGACAGGTTCGGGTTGGCCCAACCTAAGTTGCACCTCTGATGCTATTGACTATAGTGCATGGTTTATATAGCTAATTATAATATAATGTAGCTTGTTAATACTTTATATTATGGGTTAAATAATTCAAGAATACTGTTTTCTAAACAGTTTTCGTAACCTAAGAATACTTAGTAAATATTATATTACCTTCATTGGTAGCAGTTAAAAATATCGTCTGTAAACTATTATTTCAATTATTGAAATGGTACAAGGACTTAAAAAATTAAAATACGGAAATGTATGATGAATGTACCTATAACGGTGTTTAATTGTCAAAAAAAAAATTATGATAAATTTTTTTTTTAAAATTTTCAAGTTGTTAAAAACGTGTAGATGAGTGAAAAAATGGTAATGGTATAACAAAAAAAAGATAAACGGGTTAAAAATGGTACATGGGTAAACGGGTATTAAACGGTTACGGTTAAATGGGTATGCGGTTATGAGTATGGTTAACCGTTTATAAATGGCTATGGGTATGTGTATAACCATTTAGGCAATTATCCAACGGGTAAACGGTTATGCGGGTATGAGCATAAACGGTTATGGGTAAATAACCGTGGTTACCCACCCGCCATAACCGTTGCCCATCCTTACTCAGCTGGTTGCAAGATTTTCAGACGGCGAATCAGCAGCCTCGGCGGGTGCAGATACCCAAACAGATGCATTGGGAGTTACCTCGAGATGGACGGGTGAAGCCAAGTGTGGATGGGACTTTTAAGCTTAAGGAGGGATATGGTGTGGCGGGAAGTGTAATTCGTGGGGATGGAGGATTGTTCGTAGCAGCAGGTGTGTGGAAATTTCAAGGTGTGGCGTCTGTTAAGCAGGTGGAACTGCTGGCCATACGTGAAGGGATGCAGCTCTCCAGTCGATGAGGCTTATACAGGTTGAGGTCGAGACAGATTCGAAGGAAGCCGTGGAAGCATGTGGAGCAGCTACTGTGGACCTCTCCAGTCTTGGTTTTATTGCCAAGGATATCTATATGAGATGGTGCCAGAGTTTATGGCAGTCCACATTTCAAAAGTTGAAAGATTCATATAGGTATTTTAACCTCTTTCTGACCATCATCGTGCGATTCATCAGCGACAAGAATCGAACCAAGACGTGTTGTGTGAATACTTATCTAAAATTCGTTTCTAACCACTTATAGCTTGTTTGGATATGCATTTAAAATCACTGAAAACACTTAAAGTGCTTCCTTATATGCTTATTGCATAAAACACTTTAAATGCTTTTGAAACCCAAAAATATTTTTTCTAAAAAACTTGTCAATCATTTTAAAACCATATACAAACGAAATCTTAGTCATCTCGTGGTAGTTAACTCTAAGAAGCGAATTTTTTTTTTAATACATCGATATTTTTACACTAAGGAGATGGAGAGTTCGGCTAAGCTATACAATAAGTAACATAATTTGATATCGAATTCATCATCTACGATTTTATCGAAAAAGATAAAAAAACAAAAATAAATACAAATTCACACATAAAGAGTAATTAACAGGGCAATAAAAGCGGGGATCGAAATCTCTGGACCTGTATTAAATTGTCCTCACAAAATCGTGAAGGGGGCCCACATCCACGCAGAGAATCACAGAGAGACGTACGTTTTCAGTTTCGGCGAAAGATCACAGAAAGGAAACCAGAAAGACAACAACGCACGTTGAATCGGTCAGTCAGCAGATCAGATGGTCCCCATCGCACTACTAGTCTGCTCTGCACCTTCCCACGGCATGATCTACAATATTTAAAAAATTAAATCAAAAGATGTACAGCTGCTATGGGAAACACCAGATAACCAGGTGGACCACACCACTGCCACCGGAATCTCCTGTCAATGCTGAGAAGGTCTCACGGTGGTGGGCCATGGGGATGTGAGAACGGAGTGGGATTCGATGTGGGCCGGCTGAATGTGAACAAAATCAAGGGCCGAACAACCCAATTGGTCCGGTCCGGGTATCCAACAATTTCTCGTCAAATCCCAAAAATTCCAACCTTCATTTGCTTCCAAGTAATTAATTAATGAGTCCTCCAGTTTCGAAATTACCAATTGGACTCAGTTTCTTTCTTCTCTCTTTCATTCGACGGCACGTCTATTGACCGATTTGAGTGTGTTGGCTAGAAATCTTAGACCATCTCTAATCGAATGGTCCAGACAGTCAGAGAGTCGAAAATCGTTTCTAACCAAGGGTTAGACCAAATGGCTCGTGGTCTCCACTGGACAAAAAATGGCCAAAGGGTCAACCGGCTGGCTCAATCCAGCTAGCCTTGGGTCGGGCTGGATTTTCATTATTCCTGTCAGATATAACCAACAACATCGTATTCATTCTTGTCGGTTATATCCGACAGGAATGGTAGGCCTTTTTTTTTCTTTTTTTTTTTTTACAAAATTTTTTTTTTTTAATTCTATTTTTTTCTATAACTTCATAAGCCATTATACAACATTAAATTAAATTAAGTAACATGAAACAACGTTAAACAATATGAAACAACATTAAATAATATTAAATTTAAATAAAAATTTTAAATACCCTATATTGTTCATTAAAATATGGTCATGTACTGTTCATTAAAATATTAATATCTTGAAGGGCCAGAAGGCTAAAACGAGTCATTTGACCCTCGTTCGGTTGGAGATGACCTTAGGTCTTGTTGCCTGACCTAGCCCACAATATTTGATATCGACAAGCATATAGATTATGAACATGTTGCTTATATTATGTGAAAAATATTAAAAATGCAATGGCGGATTACTTTAGTGATGAAGACATTTTCTCTTCCTTAATTTAAATCAGTCTAGAACATCGTACGTAAAAAAATAAAAAAAATAAAAAATAAAAACATTTCTTTATATTATTATATTTATTGATGGTATACTTATATTGTCATACTGAGGCCATCTCCAACTAATAGCTGGCCAGATGGCTCGTTTTAGCCTTCTGACCCTCCAAGATATTAATATTTTAATGAAAAGTTGTTTGGGCCCAAAATATTAGTTTGGGCCGAGTTTAGAATTGTTCTCGACCCAGAGGCCATACTTAGGAGTCGATTGGGGTCATCCAGTTTATAGGCCACATAGCTAAGGTCGGCCGTGTCCTATTAGGAATCCATGGGTAGTTGAATTCTAATACGGGAAGGAGTTTCGACAGGATAAGGATGTTGAAGTTTGGGATTGAATGCGGCCTAATAAGGGGGTTGAGTTCAAAGTCCTAGTAGGAGTAGGACTGGCCAAGATAAGGTTGGATTGGGGGAATGAGTTCTAATCCGCGTATGGTTGTGATTCGATTGGAAGCAGGTTAACTACTATAAATATAGGGAGGAGGACCTCATTAAACCCCATCCAATTCAACACACAAGCTGCCATGCGCAAACCCTCGCTTTCATGAAACCTCTTAACAACCTTGAGATTTTTATTTTCCTTTTCCGCCGACACATCTTCAGTTTGGATAAACAACATTGTGAAGGCAACCGGTGATACCTTCAGTTTAGATAAACAGCATTATCGCCGTAGAACCAGCCGACCGCGGAACACCTTCAGTTTGGATAAACAGCACTGCCTCGAGGCCGACTGGTTATCTATCCAAGTCTCGGTTGAGAAAGACTTTTGGGTTTTTATTGGTAGAGGTCATCTCATTAGCAATTTCGGCAAAGTGAGGTGTTACAATTCACTAGGGCTCGGCACATTGAACGCTGAGTTGCTTTATGATTGGATACTCACAAGTTAGCTTTAGAGTTCGGCATTCTGACAGCCGAATCACATTCACCATCAAGACATATATCTGTTTTGAGTATATGTGCCCCTATACTTTGGTGTCGATTCGGCGTGCTACCCTTACAAATATAATTACCGTGACCGAATCCAGCATCGACGATTTGTGAACTTCACAAAATTAGCAGCCTTGTCTTAGGCTCTAGAACCCGAAGGCCGAGAGTGTTCCTTCCTCGGTCGCAGTCGCAATATCGAGAAGTCAGCCACACGCCCAACGCGACATCAACAAATTTTACTCACCGGCTGAGCTCGACTGTCGAGTTGGCACCCCCCCCCCCCGCACACAACCGAATAACATAGTTAGCTTATTAATTACTCAGCCTGCGCGCCACGTAGGTTTGGTAGTTTTTAGGGTCAACAACAGTACAGGGCCATATTTGCCTTCGTCTCCAACCGAGGGCCAAATGGCCAAATGACTCGTTTTAGCCTTGTCACAAAAAACCATCTCCAACCGAGGGCCAAAAGGCCAAACATAATTTATTATTTAAATTTAAAAACTACAACAACTTAAATTCAAAAACTACAACTTATATTTAAAAACTACGACTAAAATTTAAAAACGAAAAATTAAATTTAAAAACTACAAATTAAATTTAAAAACTACAAATAACATTTAAAAACAACATAAACTTGAATTTAAAAACTACAACAACTTAAATTCAAATCCAACGGCTAAGTGACGTCAGCTAGCCGTTGGTAGCTGACATCATGGTGACGTTAGCTAACTGTTAGATTTGATTTTTTTTTTTTTTTTTTGCTATAAATAGGGTGGATATTGGGCTATAATTCACACAATTTTGAATTCAATCTATTTCAATTCAATCTCTTTTAATTCAAGTTTGCAATGAATTCCAACTTTGGATCCTCTTCAAATTCCAACTGGGGGTCCTCATCCAGTTCTAAAAGAGAAGCAAAATGGGCACAAATGAGACGAGAAGATGAGGAGTCTGATGAAGAAATTCAAGTAAGGCACAACAAACAAAACATAGCAGCAGCCAGGGTGTGTCAGCCAACTGAGGAACAACCTCAATGGGGTGGCTCTGTTGCTGGTCGCTCTTACAAACCACGAAACAGAGTAATGACGCATGCTAATATGATGAACAACTACTTCAACCCCAACTCGGTATACAGACAAGAGGATTTCAGATGTCGCTTCCGGATGAGGCATCATGTCTTCGAACGTTTACATCGTGATGTCTAGCAGGTCAATCCATACTTTCGACAGAAGCAGGACAGAGCAAGCCGCCCTGGTTTCTCACCTCATCAGAAGGTACTGTTGCACTCCAAATGATAACCTATGGCTCCCCAGCTGATTCGATAGATGAAACACATGGTATGTTTGAGTTTACATGCATTGATACTCTTGAACATTTTTGTGACACAATTGTTCAGGTTTACAAATACGAGTACCTCCGCGAGCCAAATCAAGAAGATTTGAATCGGCTCATTTGCAAAGCTGAAGACCGTGAGTTTCCGGCCATGATAGGGTCATTAGACTGCATGCATTGGGATTGGAAGAACTGTCGCACCGGATGGCAATGAGGCTTTAGCGGAAGGTCAAGAAAGTCAACTGTTATGTTAGAGGCAGTTGCCTCATATAACACATAAATCTGGCATGCTTTCTTTGGAGTCATTGGATCCCAAAATGACATTACAGTTCTTGGGTGTTCAACCCTCTTCAATAACTTAACGGAAGGTAAAGCACCTTAACTTGACTACTACATCAACAACCATCAAATACAATATGGGGTATTACTTGGCAGATGACATCTACCTAAAGTGGGCGACACTTGTCCAAGCAATTCCAAACCCTAGGAATGACGCAGAAAAGTTGTTTACCTTACACCAAGAGGCATACCGGAAAGATGTTGGGAGAGCTTTCGGTATTCTACAAGCACAGTGGAAGATCATCAGCGAACCGGCAAGAGGGTGAAGTCGAGAAAATTTGGACTCCATCATGATGTCTTGCATCATATTACACAATATGATAGTGGAGGATGAGCGAGATGGGTATATTGATGGAGAGTCTGATGACGACTAAGAAGATTCAAATAGGTCAAGAAGGGCTCGTGCAAAAATATATGATGGGCCTAATTTGCCTTTAAATGAGTACATGAGGCGCTATAGAATGATACATTCTCGTGCCACAAATAAGTACCTACAACAGGATCTTGTTGCACACCTTCGGGCCAAAAGAAGCATGGAATAGGCGTTTAAGTTTTATGTTGTTAAATGTTTTTAAAAATGTTGTTTAAGTTTCATGTTGTTAAATGTTTTTGTTTATGTTGTATAATTTGTATGTTGGTTAATGTTATTTTATGTTGTTTCATATTGTTTAATGTTGTTTCATGTTACTTAATTTAATTTAATGTTGTATAATGGCTTAGGAAGTTATAGGAAAAAATATATAATTTAAAAAAAATATGAAACAAATTTTGTGAAATAGAAGTTATAGGAAAAAAAAATAGAATTTAAAATAAAATAAAACAAATTTTGTGAAATAGAAGTTATAAGAAAAAATTAAATTTAAAAAAATATATATGAAACAAATTTTGTAAAATAAAAGTTATAGGAAAAAATAGAATTTAGAAAAAATATATGAAAAATAGAAGTTAGAGGAAAAATTTTGTAAATATAAAATAATAATAAGAAAAATCAGTCACTAGATTTTTCTTATTTTTCAAATTTACTACCAATCCATATGTTCAAATGCATATAAAGTTATAAAAGTCAAGTCTTTTTGCAATTTTTTTTCTTTCAACTTCTTATTCTCTCCATTTCTATCGAATGTTTAAACCAACTTCCCATTCTCTCCATTTCTATTGAATGTTTAAACCAATTATCGTATGATCTTAAAGATTGTACTTTAAGGTAATCAAAACTTTGAATTTATATTTTTCTTTTCAATAACTTTTTATTCAATGGATTATTTTAATATTCAATTCGTTAGTGTGATGTTGATTTTAGAAGAAAAAAAAAACACAAGAGAAACAATTGGTGTTGAATTTATTATACTCGCCAATCAAGTTTTATTGTTCTTTACTCTCTTGATCATCAAGTTTTATTGTTCTTCACTCTCAATCTTAAACACTTGACTACAAATATTTAGTACATTTGTTCTAAAAACATGAATCGTGTAATGTTTAAATAATGTTTGTATATTTATCTTCTTTTGATATTAATTTTTAATGATATTTGGTGTGAAAATAGAACTTTTTATGTATTTAATGAATTCTTTTTTATATAAATCAATATACAAAGAATTGGAGATTAGAGAATTTTAGGGCCCCACTTCAAAGACTCACCTAGGGCTCCCAAATTCTCATGGCCGGCCCTGATGAGAATTGAGATGGACCATATTTATGCTTGGCTATTCCATATACGGTTATGCGATAATGTGGACCTAAAGAAATTCCCACTCCAACAACTTCCACCTCCCCACAAGTTTCTTTTGACTTTTTGTACGCTCACAATAAACAACATGCTTTCCCATTAGATAGTTCCAATGTGATCAATTTTATATCACATCCATAGCTACAAAGCAAAACAAACATCATTTCATGTTCGTCAAAACATAGAATTTGATGTATTTTAGTCTGATTCTATTTAATTTGATGTATTTTAGTCTGATTCGACTTTATAAGATTACTAGTGATAACTTTTCTAATAGAGGGGGCTGCCAGCCGATTCCTTTAGTGTTCACAAAGTTTTATGCTCATATTTAGCTGTTTTTCAATTTTCATGGACTGTTTTCAAAATCCAAATTTAAAAGTTTAATTAAAAGAAACAATTGGTACAATTATCTGATACGAATAATCAAATCAATCTTCCAATGGCAGAATATGAAAAGCAAAATTAATTGAAAAAAAAAAAGAGGCAAAAAGCAACACCCTCTCCATCAAAGGAAAAGATGCCATGTCCTGTATTTTTCTGTTCAATTTGCTTTTTTTGGTTATCTAACGTACAAACTGAAATCTAAATCGAGAGACCCCAAAAGGAAAATAAATAAATGAATAATTAATCCCCAAAAAAAAAAAAAAAAACAATTTGCATCGAAATTGGTTCTGTTCACATTACAAACATCATAACATCATGCTGCTAAAAGCATTTCTCAGTCACTTTCTCTCTCTTTTTTTTCTATCTACATTTTCCCGGAAAAGCAGCCTAGAAAAGCAAAGCCTCAATGCTGGCCTTCTTTGGCGTTCTACAAACCGGGCAGTAATCCAGAACGGCCTCACAATCTTTGCATGAACAGAGGTGCCTGCAGGGAAGAAACAGCACACACGAACTCCCAGAATTACATCTTCTGCAAGCCTTCATCTTTTTACCTCCTCCTCCATCACTCTCTCCTTCTTCTTCTCTGTAATTGTCACAGCAGGACTCTGCATCTTCTCCACCATTCACGTTGCAAAACATGGCCCTCTCCCTGTACTGTTCTAGTGTGTTGCTTAATGTCATGACCATGGCTTCGTTTTCCTGTGCCACTCTTTGCCATGCCAGGTTTTCTGCCTCCAATTTTCTGAGAAAATCTTCGAGCTCCATTTGTCTTCTGTTTGCTTGTGTGATTTCTTCGTCTTTCTGCTTTAAAAGTACTTGTGTCTTGGAGTCTATTTTCTTCAGCAGCATTGCGAGCTGCTGCTTTCTCTGCTCTTGCAGCATCATTCTCAATCTCTCACTCTGTTTTTACCAAAAATAAAAAAATAAAACATGGGAATTGGGTAAAAATACATTCGAAAAAGTAATCCAAAATCATGAAAACAAGTAATTTCAAGAAAAATCGATTAAACCCAAGTCCTAAAATCACAATTTTTACTGAAATTGGGATGAAACCAAAAATTGTGAAATCACAGTTTGTGATGAAAATTGGGTTCTAAAGTCTAACCTGTAGTCTGATGTACTGATCAATCTCTTGCCTCTGCTTGGCAGCCTGAGCTTCAAATGTTTGAGAAAAGGAGGAGGCCATAATGTTGCTGCTGTTGTTTTCCAAAGTGGGGACAGGAATACTGTTTTCAAAGCAGAGATTTTGATCCATTATCTGCTGCTGGTTTTGTAGTTGTAGTTGTTGCTGCTGAAATTGTTGTTGAAGTTGGTGTTTCTGTTGAGCATTGAAACTAAACTGACTGAACCCACCAATACCACCCCCACAATTTTCCACCATCCAATCCTGTGAGCCAAACAATGGAAACCCAAGATTTTTCGAATACATCTGAGCCTCAATGGCCATGTCTCAATCAACCAAACCAACCAACCCAAAAGATCAAAACTTGAAACCAACTAACCCAAAAGATCAGGTTTTGAAACAAACCCTTTTCTCCAAACCTCTCAGTCCTTCTCCTCAACCTGTTCCTGCACCCAAAAACTAGTTTTTGTTTTTCACTGGGGCCTATGATCACAAGGGTGGTGGGCAAGAAGTGGGGAGCATATATATATACGGAGAGACCAAACCTAAAATAGTAAATAAATGAATGGGGAGTATAGGAAAATGGGATTGAATTGAATTGAATTAAAGTAACAGGAAACTTGGAAAAGGAGGAGATAGGATGCCTAGTTTGCTGTGTCTTTTCAAAGTCTCTGTTTTTATACTTATATGGTGGAGAGAGGAGAGAGATGTATGGGACGCGGTAAGCAACAACGTACACATGCAGATTTTGTGACTAAACTATCGGGTCAGAGAGGCGTTTGCTTTTTAATAGAGAGAGAGAGAGAGAGAGAGAGAGAGAGAGAGAGAGAGATTAAACTAGATTAAACTAAATTAAACTAAATTAAATTAAATTAAAAAAATAAAATAGGAATTGAATTCCAAGCGGGTGAGGGGGAGAAATTTATTGGAGATTTGTCAGTTTGATCATCTGGAAAGGCTGAGGAGACTGGCCAGAATAGGATCCTTTTATTTCTCTTCTTTTTTAGGATCTTGGAAACGTGAAATAAATAAATTAATATCCTTTTCTTTTTCTTGTTTTGTGAAGATAAATATGTGTATCTTTTTTGGGCTCCTGTGTAAACCTAATGAGGAACATTACAACTCAGGGTGTAGGTGTCATCTTACTAATTTGTCAAGTATTCTAACTCAAGTATTTGGTAAAACATAATTAGGGTTTTTAGGAAATATTAATCACTTAATGGCAATACTTATCTTCTTGTTAAGGTGTTAATCGAGATTGAATGTAGGAGACCCTTTTGCAACTAAGTCGTTTTCTTAGTAGGATAGATTTGTGTCGATGCATGGTAAGACAAATCCAAGCGGATTACACCATGCAAAAAATGTTGGTTATTTTTTTTTGTTGGTCAATTGTTTGAGTTTATGGGATTAGGATATCTTCAAATGTTTATCACTGTTTATACGGTTTGTATTCATATGGAATTGGTTTGTTATTGATTTCATATTTTGGCCTCAATTGATGAATACATATCTCTTTTGGACGAAAATTGAACTTAAGTTAAACCCATCATAATGTGAATTACTTTCGAATCTAAATTCAATTTTGTAAAATCAAGTTAGTCTTCTGATCCATTCAAAATCGTCCTAGTTGCACCCCAAAACAAGGTTATTATTATGCTGCCGTTTCCTTTCCAATCCTCACAATTCCATGCACATGTCAAACCTTCTAATTGTAGGAGTAGGAGACTTATCAAACTGATTTTGCATGGGTTTTGTAGTAAAAAAACGGCAGGTAATTGGGACGTATTGTTTGCTTAATGCTGCTAAGAAAAGTACACAACTACCAATTACCTTAGGAGTCAAGGAAAAAAATTAATTGTCCACGACTACCTATTGAGAGTTAATATATTAATGGGTCTCTTTAATATATAAACCCTAATTAACAAGTTTCTATTGAGATAGGAAGATAATCGGTACGAATATTACGTGCACACCAACTCGATTAGAGATAAATTCTTGCGTTAATTAACTTAAACACATGCCTTAATCCATTACTATCCAGGAAGGAAAACAAGATTATTACTAGATGAGCACATACGATTAATGAATAGTTTCAGCTAATATCCATTATAATTTTTCACACACGATAAAGAGGTTCATTGAATCATTAAGACTTGAAAGGGTAATCATCTTAATAAATTGAATTAGATTAGTTAAGAGACATAACTTTCTTGCGATACATACTTTTTATATCTCACTCCTCATGTTAAACACCGCAATTGAAATAAATAAATTATTCAGCTTAAGTGCAAAATATATGCTTTAAAACTTGAATATTGTCGCAATTCTTCGTATAAAATGAAAATTCTAAAATTATAATGCGTGTATAACACCGATTTCTTTTAGTACTATTTTATTAATTGTGAAAGGGATCTACCATCGAAGCAATTCATAATCTTTCCACCTACTGAAAGTGACGAGAGAGATAAAAAAGGAAAACTTGTTCAACTCAAATTAATATCTGTAACCCCAAACACTGTCAACTGCCATATCAATCTTTTCTGCTACTAATTTTATTCTCAATCCTTTTCTCTCTTGAATTTGGGACTGATACCTAGGAAATGATATTTTCTTTCACCTTTTGTTAAATTACCATGTCACTTGTCAGCAAGATCGACAGGTTCAGAAGAACCAACGAAAATTCATGGAAATTAAACACCCCAATTTATATTTATTTTTCTTGTATTTTTCCTGCAGAAAATTACAGTGGACCCATGTGCTCATCACCCTTCAGGACCCATGAAGCATATGATGCTTTGTAATCAATAGGTGCAATCCATGTGAACCCATCTCACACTTCATTGACTAGGCATTTATATATTTATTTATTATCTTTATATATATTATTGATGATCTGTGTGAATCTCTGAGTCTTTCTGTGATTAAAAAAGTTGTGCAAAAATCCAAAAGCAGATTTCTCTCCTAGTGATGTGTAGTGTTGGATGCAAAAGTCGTTTCTGCAACTTCCCAACTGCTTCTATTTGTTTTATAGCTTTCGGCAATGTGATATGGACGCAGTGCATCTGCATGTCCTATGCCCCCCTCTCACTTCCCCAAATTAGGGGGCAACCCCCACCTAAGTCTTCAGAAGTTGACAAACTTTCAAGCCATTTCTTGTGAAATAAATTCCCAATCCCATTTAATCTTATGATAATTTTGAAAATGTACACTACATATGTGATTTTACAAGTATTATAAAAGTAAATTTAATTACATCAACATGCATGTATGTTACAAGATGTTTAAAAAAAACTTATGTAGGTATAGTTATGTTGAGAAATTTTTCAATATGACCTTTACACCCTCATATTGTGTTGTAGTACAATTTGAATTTAACTGACTTATGTTGTAACATGTGATTTAGTAACACTATATCGTAACATGATTGTCACATACTAAACGTCGAGAAACATGCACAAATAGAACTTGTAACAAATATTTAATCGAAAATAGAACTAGTATGACACTAAGCAAACAATAACTCTTGTATAAAATACAGTTTAGGGCCCTCTAAATATTTGTGCTCGTGTTGTTCTAGTAATATTTTGATTAGAAGTTTGTAACTAACTTTATTTGTGAATGACCTAACAATCTTGATAAAAGATGATATGTATTTAAAAATAAAAATTAGTAATTGATTCTAACCAAAATGTTATGTCACTCCACACAAAGTAACAACAATGGGGAGAGTTAGAAGATACGAAATGAAGGCAAGAGGTGCCGATGGATGAGGTGCGGCGTCCAATTCAGGTTGAGGCACCTAATCCTAGCCGCTAGGTGCGACAATCAAGGTGAACAGTGATGGAGCATACCAAACGGTACCTTAGAGAAAGGTTTTTTAGAAGTTCAGGTGGAGTCAGATTCTACGTGTGTTGTGGGCATGATCAATGGTGCAATTCAACCTGGTGCTTCACTTGAAGTCCTTCAAAGTTTGCAAAAGCAATTGAAGTTAATAGAAATTTTTTTTACTCTATGTGTTTGTAATAAGGCAGCACATTTAGGGGTTTCTTTTGTTTCAAGTGAGGGTGGCCTTCATAGATGATAATGTGTTGAGGAATAATGATTGTTTAATACTTTGATCTCTGATGTAAACGTTTTTTTATTTAAATCTAATGAAATTTCTGTCGTTGAAACAAATAAACACGAAGTAACAACAACAATCCTACTTAAACTTTAATTTTTTTATTTTAACTCAATCATATTTAAGTTTTCTCACAACAAATACATTGAATAATTATTCACAAAAATGGGTGGTTCGATTTATGGTTGGGAAGGCTCCCACCCCATGGTAGAGTCTGTCTCTGCATGCCTCAATTTATGACTTTCAATGGGTATGCAGACCCACTGAAACCTGTGGTGGTCTGTGGACCCCCTGAACATCATTTGATGGGCATATTTACCATTGATACGTAGGTCCAGGGCTAATGGTTTTTGTCAAGATTCACCTGAGTAGGTTAAAAGGTCATCATATAATTCACAAACCATTGTATCATCTTTATTTGTCCATTTTTGTGCGGCAGCCATGTTTTTTGTACCCTTAGAAAAAAAGACCTAATAGCTTTCAACTTTCTCAAGCCATTTTTTCTATGGATACACGCGTACGTAGAATTATTAGTCAATATTAAGACAATGGAGATCATGTGATCGATGTTTATAGACTTGACTTGGAAATATTATAATGGTGAGATTGGAACCAACGAACACCTAGTTCCTAGCGAGATGATCAACTGTGTTAAGGACATTGAATATTACATGATGCATTTGTTAATGGCATTTTCCATATAATTATACAAAGTAATTAGGAGCCCTGCCAGTCCTTTTAAAAGTGATGCTATGAATGACGGGAGCTGCAATCTTCTAACCATCATATTTAGTATAGGTAAAGTGTGGGCATGCTGGTGAATTCAGGATTTGAATATTGAGGATCTCATTGTTAAAGGTTCAAGTTTGTTAAATGGAAACAAGTGAGGCACACAACAAGAATTTCAATTTGTTCAGTAAGGCATTTTGTTGAACAATTATTGGGCTTCTCATCATCATTTAAGCTATGCGTACGTATCAACATATATCGACGTATGCCGAAACAATTTGTTGAGTGCTATCGAGAGAATTTGTCCAGTTTTGTCGACGCAACTTGCTGGGTGTCGTAGAGATATAATTAGAATGCATTACATCAAACACTTACTGAGCACAAAAAGGTTTGAAGGATCATCGAAAGACCCACACATATGTACTTCCCAGCCTACGTGGTCTCTAGATCACCTTGGCACCTATGTGGATCAACCCTTGCAGGCTGAGAAATTAAACTGTACGTAAACAAATTCGTAAATTCCAAACGCAATCCTTACAAGTGTAACGAATTTACTTAATGGTTCTTTAGATTTAAATCCTTGCAATTCTTAAACTCTAGACAAAAACCCACATATATTATAACTTCTAAATAAAACCCAAATTTTAAATATGATGTCATGTTGGATAAAAGATGTCCATGAATTTGTGTTTATTTACAAAATCATGCCACCAAATCTCTTATACGTTTCTTTTAGACATTTAATTTGTTTAATATATTTTTAATTTTGTGTGAACTCCTCCAATCCAAAACCTAATTAGATCAAATATATACGGACATATATTCTACATTTATGTATACTAATACCATAAAAAGAAGTAGGTAAATTAATTTTGTTACAAATTTAAAAAGTAGGCACATTAATTTTCAGTAATTATACAATAGGTAAATTATTTTCATAAAATTAAACAATAGATATTGTTTTGAAAAAATTAATTTTCATAGTAGGTAAACTATTTTCTTGTAATTATACTGTAGGTATAAAATTAAACAATAGATATTGTTTTCATAAAATTAATTTTCATAGTAGGTGAATTATTTTCATAAAATTAAGCAATAGATATTGTTGAAAATAAACACTAAATTAGGTATATTCAAATTGAAATTTATTGTCAAAACTAAAAAAAATTCCAAATTAATTCCTCCATCTAGAACCATATTTCATGGCTACAAGACCTCACCAAATTCAATGCACGTGATCAATTAAAACAAAATTACAAGAACTTTCCATACTTGCTTAGATGGGGGTATATTAGGGATCCAAAAATTATAAAAACAGACACACAAACTTAATTTGGTAAGTTGCTTAGTTGGATCCTAATCATTGGGTTTTATTCGGATAAATATTATATGATGGGCTAGAGGCTAGAAAAAATGAGTTTGGAGGGGGAAAGTTAAATTTTCAGTTTACTTAATTACATGTGTGATCTAGAAGTAATCTTTTTCATTTAACGTTCTTTAACGACTTTATATCTTACGAGCAAATAACTTTTATGAATCAACCGCTTACATATGCACGAATGATTATGCAGTGTATCAATTATAAAAAATTAGTAACTTGTAACTCGTCTTAGCATTTTCATTGAAAAAAAACTTTATGTTAAAAATGAATCATACATTAACGGAAGAAGAGATCTTGCATGAACTTACAAGTAAATTGGTCTACTTCATATGTTATCAATTGGTTTTAAATAAAGATAGATTCTCATGTTGTGTTATTGGTAAAAGGGGTCCCCAAGTGTTCCTTCCATGTTGCTCCCCTCATAAAGGAGAAAGAGTTGATAAATATGATAGTGTCATATTTGAATCTGATTTCACATATTCTTTACCTTGGAGTCCGACACACGCAACTCATGTGAAGTTTCTTCATAAACAACTATATACTCCCTCCCTCCCAATCAATCCCATGCTTTCTCTCTTCAAACTTGAAAAATCAAAACCCTCCTCTTTCCTTGCTCAACCACAAAACAATGCAAAAAAGGGGGGAGAAAAATAAAATGAACGTACGATATCGACTTGTAACTTTTGGGGTGCCGCTCTCTCTCGTGCATCTTCGAGAATTTGACTGCATGGTTTTGTTTTCATGTGGTATCTGTCATTAGTCAGTGTGCATGCATGCATCCAAGCATGATTATCTACTTTTCTTTCTTCTTTGCTTTTATTGATTAATTTTAGAGCAAATCAACACGTCTGGTGCTCTGCTTTTTCTATCTTTGACGTGTAATGTTTTCTTCTTGTTTTTCAATCAAATTAATCTCGATTTCAAAGCCCAAACAGAATTTGCGCCAACAATTTGTTTGAACTTTTGACCATAAAGAACAAGAAGTCTCTAGCTTCTTTATCCCCCTCTTACAAAACTAAAGAATATGTATTTTCTTCGTTTTGGTGTTATGGTTTCGAACAATCAATCTAAATTGTTTCTTTGCCGACGTCCTTGTTCATCAGAATTACTGTTGAATAGTTAGAAAGACCGATAACATAGTACTATTATATGGTGAATTGTCACACTATTGTGCACTTGCATTTTCATAAAGAGAATCATTTTAACACAACCTTTCTGACCTCATATGTACACACCTCTTTTAGTTAGCCGTTAAATTGAACAATACAAGTAAAATTAATGATCAAAATTATCAGGAGTGGCACAAAGTTAAAAAAAAAAAAAAAAGTGCTGAGAGTGAAAATCTTTGAACATTTTGTATTAAACTTTTTCTAACAATAGAACATTCGTTTACAACACTATGCTAATATAAACAGTTTTTTAATTTTCTTTAATATGATATTCTACTAGAATCTAATCTAATCTATAGATAGAGATTTTAGAGCTTAAGGGCATAAAATGTAATATGTGCACTATAGTCAATGTAACTATGCTCGTATATGCAAAAACTCATGTGCTCTATATACGTTAAAACATGAGAGGTGATTTTCACTCTTTTAGCCAAATGAAAGATTAAAACAGATATGTGAGAAGCTAAAGGAGGTTGTGTTTATCATTTATCTCAAAAATTCATAAAACTTTTTTTTTTTTTTTCATATCATGTTGGTTTTGTCCAAATGAATAATATAGGGTTGATCAAATCATATGAATCATATATCTCTTGTTATATATCGAAAATGCTTTTGGACCTTTCCATGTTACTTCTTCTCTTGTCCATATTGATCGACCTATACATTTTTGGCTTCAGGTGTGATCCATTGAACGTCTTAAGTACGTTGTAATTGTCGTACCACCCAAGTCTCTTCATCTTATCACTAACCAGTGTCACTTTCGCCATCAACGCTATTATTAATCTTTTTTTTTTTGTTTTTATCTAACCACTCGTATTATCTATCTACACATTCTCCTCTGTACTAATTTGACTATTTTTTTTATTTTGAACGTTGTTGGTCGGCTAAGAATTTCGTAGAAATTCTCATCTGTTCTTGTTTAGCGGGGAGCAAATCCTAACCCATTTTTCTACACTCTCGCTTAACATTTAGGCTAATCCATCAAGGAATTTATTTAATTGATTATTTTATTCTAAAGGATAAGACTAGGTTTTCTTTTTATCTTTGTAATCTTGTTCTATTCTACTTATTACCTTCAACCTAATTTCTTCCAAGCTCATTTCACATTGCAAATGTGATTTCTTTTCCACACCGGCCCTTGTTTATTTTTTTCGTTTGAATTGAATAGATAAAAAAAAAAAGGAACTGACTACAATACTTATTGTATTTAATATAACTAGCATTTGCCTACATATTTTGTGTGTATAACACATTTTTTTAGAAAATGAGAGAGAGAGAGAGAGAGAGAGAGAGTGGGGGGGGGGGAGTGGGAGGTTTTTGTTGTTGGTTTTTTTTTTTTTAATATTAGAGGTATTTTAACATCACCTGTAGGTGAGGTTTCAAAAAAAAAAAAAGTAAAATTTGAACTTGTGAAATTACATTATTGCCCATCATTTTTTTTGTGTGATAGAAGACTAAATAATCTTTTCACCCTCTTTTGGTTGACAAAAAGGGTTTTATTAATTAATAAAGATTATTATCTAACTATCAAAAAAAAATTTAGCCATCTAACTGTCAAATATAATTCATGTGAATATATATATATATATATATATATATATATATATATATATATATCTCTCTCTCTCTCTCTCTCTCTCTCTCTCTCTCTCTCTCTACTAATTAATAAAACACTCATTGTCAACCAAAACTGTAACATCCTACATCGTTCAGAGAAGAGGATCATGTAAGCCTTATATGTATATTCTCATCTCTACCTAGCACGAGGCCTTTTGAGAGCTAACTGGCTTCAGGTTCCATCGGAACTTCGAAGTTAAGCGAGTTTGCGCGAGAGCATTCTCAGGATGGGTGACCCACTAAGAAGTTCTCGTTTGAGTTCCTAGAAACAAAACCATGATGGCGTGGTCGGGGTCCAAAGCGGAAAATATAGTGCTACAGTGGAGTCGAGCCTAGGATGTGGTGGGAACCCGGCTGGGATGTGACAAAAACCCTATGAAATTACCAGTTTAACCCTCTAATTAAAACAGAACATGAATAAGAAATATAAGGCATAAATGTAATTTCACACAACCAAATTTTGCTGTTTTTTTTTTCAAGGCCTCACCTACATGTAATCCTAACATATCTCTAATAAAAAAAAAAAAAACCCTCTCTCCTTCTATTTCAAAAACAAAAATAAAAAAATTTCTTACACACTTTGTGTGTGCCCATATGCTAGTATATATAGTACGATCACCATCTAACCGTCAAGAAACGCAAATAAAAAAAAAACTAAAATAAAAGAGACATAAAAATCATTTCTTGTACATTATATAAAAGCAAGGTTCTAGAAAATGCTAGGCGCTAGTCGGGCGGCAGGCTAGGGCGTAGTGCCTAGATGGACTAGGCAGATTTAAGTAAATTTATTATATATCATATAAATAAGTGTGTGCTTATACTTAAAAATATATAATATCATTGGGATACATAAACTGCAAAATAAAATGACATATAGATTATTAAGCATTTGAACACAAAGAAAACATGGGGAACAAGCATAAATTGTTTGTTCATCAAAGTATTCAACAAGTCTTTTGAACAATTTATTGATACAAATAAAATGCGAAATGAAAGTTATCTAGTTTATGTCTAAATGAGAGCCACGACTTAGGCGGGTGCCTAAGCGGTCTAGGCAAACACCTAGGCAGGTTTATGCGCAATTTCTTAATTTTCAAACGTCTCGAAATTAGTCGGGATGATGGCTAGCCGCCTAGCATCTAGGGTGGGCCTAGGCGGCTCTAGGTGGATATTTTTGAAACAGTAGATAAAATCGTATTGGACCTCTGCATTGTCAATTGCAAGTCAGGAGTCGGGCCAAATTCTACTTTTTTGGAGCCCAAAATTCAAGCCTTCTTGGGCCAAAATGAGATGTAACAAACTGGTTGGTAGTAGCAGGCTAGGTATCTCTATCATTTATTATTAGAGTAAATTGTAGCTATGATTTCTTAACTTTAACTCAATTAGAGCAATGGTCTCTCAACTAAAAATTCATTACCATTTGTCCCTCAACTCATCAAAACGTGTAGCTATAGTCCCTCAACTAAAAATCCATTACCATTGGTCCCTCAACTTTCATTCAACTGGAGAAATGGTCCTTTAACTTTACCCAATTGTAGCAATGGTCCTTCCAACATAACTCGTTTTGACAAAAAATTTGACGTAGTTGACGAAAAGGACCATAATTACACACTTTGATGAGTTGAGGGACCCTAATTATATAAATGGTTATTCCAACATAAGTTGAGTGACCATTACTACAATTTACTCTTATTATTAGCAAAATTCAAGCCTTCGTTCACTTTCATTGCAGAACATACAGGAATAAGATGCAGATGAAATTAAATATACAGTACTAGTACCGCAGGATATGGTGGATACCAAATTTAATTACGTTTGCAAATCCTCATGGTTTTCTGTTTTAAGAAACTTCTTTAACCACTTCGCTGAGTCTTTAGGATGTCTTTTCAATCCATCTTTGAAGTCGATATAGTTGATGCCGAACCTAACAGTGTATCCGGTATTCCATTCCATGTTGTCGAACAATGACCATATGAAGTATCCCATCACGTTAACACCGTCCCTGCTTAAAAAACCGAATCAAATACAATCGGATTAGTAAAATTATTGATCAAATGAGTGAGAAGAAGTCATGCTTTCCTTAGGCTATGCACTTAGCTACTTACTCGATCGCTCTATGAATATAATGGATATGGCGATCGAGATAGTCGATTCTTTTCTTATCAGCAAGGGATTCCTCAATAGGTATGTTCGGATCATTGGGGTCGTCATATCCTACAACATGAAAGAGATTAGGTTATATAATATGTTTAACAAATGAGATGGCCTAAAAATATAGAAATGTGAACATATGTTGATATTTGATGCTGTAATTACCATTTTCTGTGATGTAAATAAGTGGATTCTGATACTTTCGCTTTGTGTAAACCAATAAATCTCGAATTCCTCTCGGGTAAACATGGAGCCAGTCAGAAGCTCCCTGCCAAACCATTTAAAACACGTTACGAGAATGTTAGTCTAATGATATATCTCTTTCAAATGTTGAACCAGTTACGAAGTTCACCCATCTCCATTTATCCAATAGAAAGGAAAATGCAACGTACCAGTGGACCGATAGGAACGCCATTATACTCGACTGCCACAACATCATGTTCCAAAACCTTGTAAGTATATGTAGAGCAAATTAAGAAGAAAACTTGTTAGTTATTTCTGCTCACCTGATTGATTAACGAGAGCGTCTGTCTTGTAGTTTGGTTTTGCATCATTTTGATGAGGAACATTAGCTGCATAAGTTCCTGAGTAGTAATTTAGTCCAATAAAATCATAAGAACCTTTTAGCATCGCGGATTGCTCTTTAGTGAACTTCGGCAATCGATTTTCAACAAGAGCTTGCATGCTGTGTGGATAGTGACCCTTCACCAACGGGTCCATAAACCTAAATATCAAATCGAAGATTTCAAATATTACTTTTAACTTAAACACATATATGAGATCAGTTTAATCAAATTAGTAATGATTCCTTAATCTGCAATATCCATCTAATATCCTGCCTGTAACACACACACACACACACACACATACCATCCATATGAAAAATCCAAAGCTCTTTTAGCTGCATCTTTGTCGTTCCTTTCTTCAGTCACTGGAACATACCAATCTGAGTTCAACGTTATCCCTATCACTCCCTTTTGTGATTTCTGTGCATTATGCATGCATGTTCAACATTTGATTGTTATTTGAATATAACCACACAAAAATTAAACTTAAGTATAATTAGTGGTGGTAACTCAAAAATTGTAAGTACAAGACCTGATATTTTTCTCTATATAACTTTACGGCTGCTGCATGAGCTAGAAGTTGGTGGTGTGTCACCAAATATGGCTCAGTCCCAGAATCTCCACCGAGGCAATTTAATTTTAACCAGTCAGAACATCGGCCTGGTGCATACTTCCCGGTTGTATAACCATTCTTGCTTACGCTTAATGGTTCGTTCAACGTGATCCAATGCTTAACTTTGTCACCAAATTCTCTGAAGCAAAGCTCAGCGTAGTCCTGAAAATCATCCCTACAGTATATTATACAAGAAAATCAGAAAAATTGGAATCAGAACATAGAACTTAATCCTACACACTGGAAAATTCATATACCATTTTCACTTACACAACTTTAGGACTTAAGAAACCACCGTAGTCATCCTCCAACCCTTGAGGAAAATCCCAATGAAAGATTGTGAGAAAGGGCTTTAGACCTGCAGTTTTTAACAACTAATAATATATAGCAAAACTAAATACATACACTAATTAGTTTAAACCCTTTTTCATAGGAAATGCATTGCATTACCATTGGCTAGAAGCTCGTTGATGAGGTTCTTGTAATATTTGATTCCTTCGTAGTTCACACCCCCACTTAGCTTTCCATCTGATCGAATACAAATTGATTGTTCATAGAAAGAGTCAGACAACAATTACAATAATAAAAGTATGTAATCTCCTAATTTCCTGATTGTAAAAAATCATTATATTAATAGTCTAATTACCTGGCAACAGTCTAGACCATGAGATCGAGAATCTGTAAGCATCAAGGCCAATGTCTTTCATAATCTGAACATCTTCCTGTAACAAAAAATTAATTAATTAGAAAATCCAATCAGAATATATGGCATAATATTTAGAAGAAAGCATGTACCTTATAGCGATGATATTCATCAACGGCCACATCTCCAGTGCTACGGTCAGTTATCCGTTCTGATTTTTTTTCATAAAAACATGCAAAAAATGTCCCTTTTCAGTTTTATTTTTAATTAAGTGATGACTTTGTTACAAATTGATCAGACATGAATTAATAGAACAGAAGAGAGACCTGGATGGTTGTGCATGTATGTATCCCATATACTTGGTCCCCTACCACCTTCATTTGCAGCACCTTCATACTTAAATTCACACGCATAAATATACATTAATTAAGGGTAAGCATATCTAATTAGAATCTTAAAAGATAAACAGTTTAATTAGAGGTATACCTGGTAAGCCGATGAAGCTGTCCCGAACACGAAACCCTTGGGAAAACTGCTCCGGTTGAGCGAGGCAGATGATTCATCAATGTTCTTTGCCTTGACGGATTTTCCACTACTTTTCAATGCACAACCAAGAACAAGTAAGAGGCCTAAAAGGAGGGTGCATTTTGCCATAACGTTTAAAATTTAATTTGCATTTTTCTAAAGTCTGAATTGGCCTTTAATTATATATACAGTGGAACTGTTGAGGGAAAAAAGCATGACTCTCATACATATCATTAAAGCTGTTGGAGAAAAAGGAAAGTCAGGCCTCTGGCCTTTTAATTGCAATTAGAACCGGTCAATTATGCGTAAAATCTGTTTTAAGTTAGTGAATTTGTGTCTTTATGTCTTTTTTGCTAAATAGATCAAATTCAAAGAATTAAAGAGAGAAAATAACTAAAAATATCTAATTATAAGTCATTGGGTTAATCGTGGTGAGACTGATGAATACAAGTAGGATAGTAATTTAGGATCTGAAACCCTCATTTGCATAATATATAAGCTTACAGAATCTTTAACAATACTCATACTTTTTACCAAATGCTATATTTCTTAATCGCATGTATGTGTTAGATCAGTTGGTCAAAATAGTGCGTTTTACTCACACGAAAATGATTCACTTTTCTTGTATATTACAAAGTGAATTAAATATGTTACGCTTAATGAAAAAAAAAAAAAACTGCAGCTACTCTGATTATTCTTTCAAATTTTTGTCTTAACTTTTTTATTAATCTCTCGTCATGAGTTTCTCCATGTTGTGGTTAGCTGGTGCAACTTGAGGTTGTTCCGACACATTGAGGTAGCGACAAATTTAGATGGCGAGGGATGCATGGAGGACCAGGTCAGTGGGCAGCTGCCGATATTGGAGCAGTGCAGAGGTCCCTTCCGCATGAAGCAAAAGCAAATGCAGGCGCCACTCGTTTTGAACTGTTGCTAGAAAATGGCATCCAGACAACGTTTAATTTGTTGGTTTTGATGCTGTTTGTAGAGCAAAAATTAACCGAGAAAAATATGAAGACGACACGTGGATTGCAGGATAAAAATGACAAAATTATTCTCAAGTACATACCGAAACTCCTACACACGAGCAGTGGACAATCATGATTCAATCAAGGTCAAAAGTGCTTAAAATAGGTAATTATTCAAAACCTATTTCATCTATCCTCATCAAATCTTCTCCACAAGGTAACCCCCAAATCATTAATTTCAGATTATATTAATTAGCTAATAAATTGTGAATCACACTCAAAAAACCACCCAAGTGGCCGGCCACACCCCTATAAATATCACTCTATTTTCTCCAAAAACCCAAGTTAAATCTTCTTGCTAAATTCTCTAAATTCTTCAAACAATATTCCCTCAAAATTCTAACTTTGGCATCGGAGGTTCTTCAGTCAAAGCCCTCCCAATTCATCATGGACGAGGCTTTTGACCTTGACCTAAGGTGTTATTTATTTTGTAGGTGCAATTTTGTCCAAGAACAAGAATGGAGAAATTTACATCCACACTCTTCAATTATGTTTCTTTGAAGTTTTATATTCAACAGACATTCGAATTCAAGACATTTTTTAATTTTTGAAACACTATTAAAAAGTAGTTAATGTTGTGGCCTATATTTTACAGAGATGTGCAGCAAAGAGAATAAGAGAGATTGGAGAATAGACTTGAGGAATTGTTTGTTAATTCCCCAGTCCTTGTGCCTTTATTTATAGTAATTAGGAGGAGAGAAACTTGCTCTCCAAGTAATACAAAGTATATTAGGAAAGATCTTCTAGATCCCAAAGGATTCCTATTTTATCTCTACTTAGGATTTACATAATCACATATTGATAAGAACATATGTCACAACACTCCCCCTTGAGTGTGCAAATACTCAAGTAGATGGCGCATCAGATCTTCAGGCAAATGTAGAAGTAGTGGATGAAATCGTCTCGTTTAGTCGGCACAAGTAGCGAATGCGAGTCTCAAAAGACGGAAGAATGCAGGAGTGGTAAAACTCACAAAACCTTACTATGGCAAAACCCAAGGTGGGAGAAAAGCCCATAGGCTAAGGAGAAAAGTGAGAAGTTGCATTAAGTCAAAACTATACGTCTTCTGGACGCAAGTAGAAGAGCTCACAAGGGTATGATCAGCCCAGGATGGGTGCCTCGTTAAAACCTAGTTAGGTAGCAAAAACCCAGTGGGAAAAATGCTCCTAATCGTAGGGAAAAAGAGTACATTAAGATCAAGTGAGTATACTTCTAGATACTCCCCCTGAGTTTGACAAAACTTCCAAATGAAACTACAAGCATTGCAAATGAGAAAGTTACGCATACCAATTCATTGGACAAGCTTCTGGAAGGTAGACTTTGGTAGTGACTTTGTGTAGATGTTGGTAAGGTTGTCTGGGATTGGACTGCTTGACTTCAATCTTCTGATGCTCATGCTGATGTAGATACAATATGCTTGGTGTTGACTTTTTGGATGTATCATGATCTGGTCGATACATACAGCGTTGTATTCATGGATCGTTGTTGGGACTCAACAATGGATGAAAATCGCAAGGATTTTTGAATATGCTCAACAAGAATTCTCGACCATATCTCTCACGTGATGAGACATAGTGAGTCTTGGAACGATTCAAAAAGATTTCGCAACAAAAGGTCTATCTAATTAACCTCCAAGATATTGCGGTGTTCCTTAATGGTAAAGACATAACCATGCGGGAACGTACCTTGTGCGGTCAGACAAATGGTCTGATTCAGCGAATCCCACAAGGTAGGCATCATTCCGAAGATCAAGGGGGTGTGGTCTATTCTGAGATGCATAGGGAATAAGCCCAAATCCGTAGTAACAGAAAAACGTCTTTAACACCAAATTTGGTGGTGGCGTGTTAGGCGCAGTGCTGCTTTATGCCAAAAGATTATCAGCACATAAGATGTCTGATCTAGTGCGTTTGAGCTAAGTACAACAAACGCCAATGGTACTTAGATATGGCTGCCTCACGTTCCAATATGGAACCTTATGCTCCATACCCTCCGTAAAGGTCTCATTTGCATCTAGCATACAGATGATCAGGATATACTCAGACGTAACACCTTCTGGGTCTAGTTTGAGTGGTGAACCAGAATACTATCAAAACTAGCTCGAAACTTCAGGTCGAGGTAATGTCAAGTTCTCCCAAGATCGTTCATCTTATAGTCCGATATGTGAGTTAATTTTCTCAACTTTAGCAATTTCGGATTTTATACACGCAGGGGCATATATCCCTAACTGATCAAATATTCACTTAGACGGGTATACCACATCTGCCCGGATAGTTCTGCATCCGTAAAGTGAAGGCCGCTTGAGAATCAAGAGGATGTTCTTGTGGTCTAGAACTATTTGAATCAGTACATGTAAGTCCTTTGGAAACTCCATGTAGGTTCATATCACGATCCCAGAGATACTACAACCACGTTTGTAATGCTGCGATCAATCACATGGCGTATGAGAGAAACCTTGCGCCACAAGGCGTCATATTGCACTATTTCATTCATCTCATTCGTCATAGATTGATTCTTTTAGTTGACCAATCAGTTCTACGTTGATATTAATCAACGGAACGCGATTCGTTATCGTCACTTTTCATTTATGTCGGTACCATATAAATGAAACATCATTTATGATAATCTCATTCCAATTCCATATCTCATCCAAACTAGTATACTGGACCAAGAACTTCAGGTCTCGGGAGTTATCCGGATTTAATCTCATGAGATGAAAAGGTCTGAGACAGCGATCGAGGGGCGGATTCATTCGTGCCACGTTCCTCCTCTTTTGGGGAGGTGAATCCTCGAACCGAGTGATCTACCATGCTTCTGGCATAAGATAGATTGATTGGCTAGCCGTCAATGTACGAGGGTCGGCCACAATTGTGGCTTTCCTACTTTCAGGACAAAGGTCCGAAGTACATTTGGTACACATCTTTGCAGGCACATTTGCAGCTGGTATATGTGATCTCGTCACTTTTACTAGATCAGAGGAAGTGTCTGGTTAAACTCTAACGATCTAGATTGGGATCGATATGAGACATAGTGGGGACGTCCACGATAATTCGCGTCGTTCTTTAGGAACGGTGACGTTCTTATCTCCCCCTAACGACGGGAAGACTGTCTCATAAAAGTGATAATCCGCAAAACGAGCGGTAAAGAGATCGCCTGTCAAAGGTTATTTAGTAACGAATATTAAAGGAGAATCATAACCGACATAGATTTCCATCCTTCCCTGAGGACCCCTTTGTTTTTGTGTACGTAAGGGCGGCGCAAAATGGCACATAGACCGCACAACCAAAGACGCGCAGATGCGATATGTCGGGTTCGTATCTGGTAACCAATTGACACGCGCTTTATAAGGTTGGGTCGTGACGGGCCTCAGGCAGACCAACATGGTTGCTTGCAATATTGCATGGCCCCAAGCAGAGGTCGGGAACTGTGGTACGTATGACCAGTCGACCACGCAATCATTTGAAGGCGTTTAATGAATACTTCTGCTGGGTCGTTCTGGGTATAAACATGGGACTGGATGTTCAACTTTCAAAAAACCCAACCGACATGCAATATCCATCGAGATTTAAATTGTTCGATGTAAATGTCGATGTAAATTCTCCAACTTATCCAATCAAATAAATTTGATCAGATAATCAGGATGGTGAGCCCTGAGCTTGTTAATCTGAGCTACCAGTGTGGAGAATGCAACTTGTGGACAACAACCACACGTGTGACAAACGTGTAGAAGCATCAACCAATACTATAGAATATTTAAATGGTCTGTAGGGTGGTTGAATCTATCCACAAATGTCCCATTTGAATCCTTTGTAAAAAGATGGAGGGTGCTAAGGTATAATACATGTCCAGGTATGATTTCTTTACTTCTGGTAAAAGGATGCCCAAAACGGCGCATCACGAATCATCCTAGATATCCCAAACGTACATCCATAGCGAAAATTCCTTAGGAATCGCGGGCTTCTGGCCGGCCACATAGTGGACTTGAATGGATGTAATCCATTCGTTAAGCGTTCCATCTTCTCTAGAATATGCATTTAACTATATTCGTAAGAAGTGCAAAATGGTAATATGCCAAGGAATTTTACTCCATTTTTCTACATTGGTTTCAATATGGTAATAATACTCTCGAATATCCTTAAAGCTCAAAAATGCTTTCTTCCGGAACGAAGTGAGTATAAGGCTTCCCTTTATGGTAAAGTTAATACCATTGGACAATATAGGGCAGTGCCATGCCCCACAATCAGGTTGGATAAGCCTGAAAGGTTGTCGGGGGATGATTAGGTATGAAGTTAGCATAGAACCAGACAGCTAACTTCCCCACAAAACATACCTAAGCATGAGTTAATTGTAGTCACATGTGGTAATCTTCGTTAATTAACTCTTTTATTCGAGAATAATGGTGACATCCAAACACTAATCTTAAATCCGAGAACAAAATAAATTATTCACAAAATAAACCAAAAAAAACAATGGGGTTCGGCCAATAGGCCGTCCATGTCAAATTTCGCTCTTCCAAATGTATTAGGTGGAGCAAAATGAGTCTCACAAATGGACTACGAGAATTGTACCTATTCATGGACGTAACAGTTTCAATCATGTTTTGCTTCAGGCAAAAATTCATCTTTGCATGATTTGAAACAGTCCATAACGGATTTGAAGAGTCATGGAGTCCTCAGCAGGGAGGTACTTCCATTGGATATGCTTCAGGCATAATTCTTCGAATAAGGATCATGGCGGATGCTTATTCACGTCTTGTATCCACATAAAGTAGTTTACTATTCGAAACTTCCAAATCAGTGAAATCGAACTTGTTACGGTTCGACAATACGCTGAATGGAGGAAACAAGAATGTGATTGGTGTTTTAGGAAATAAAATTTCCATAAACAACAAATTTAGAACATTCAGGTTCTAAGACATGGTTTGGTTTAAACGGATTTAAGCATGGAGAACTTCGGGTCTCAACATGAGTGTTGCGCATTAAGAAACTTCAGGTTCATATGGCACTTTTCCGAAACTTGGGGTTCAGAAGTATGAATTTTAAGTTCATAATATCTGCAGACAAACACACACACACATATATATATATATATATATGCAAGCAAATATACAACAAGGATATACAAAGATATAACTTCAGGTTTATAATTATAATTGAATTAATTTATTTGGACTTCGGGCCAAATTAAAATGTGGGTGAAAAAATATATAACCCATTGGGCCTAAAATAATTAGGCAAATAAAATTTGTGGCCCAAAATAAGTCCTCGAGTGGCTATATATAAATCTTGCCATGTGACCTAAGCCCAAAATTGGGCTAGGTTTAGTCTCTGGCGGGGCTGCAGGCCCACGGGCAGGAGAGAAATAACTAAGGGGGGTCACGGGTGAGCTGCAGGCTCACGGGGAATGGGTTGGGCTGCTGCTGGCAGGCCAAAAAAATGTTTTTTTCTTTTCACACGGGCCGAGGAACTGGAGCCCAATAGGGCTCGGGTTGAAGAAAACCAAAACAACCCAGCGTCGCTGGGTGTCAAATTCGAACCGGGGGAACGCCGGTGTCGCTTCTGGCGACTGTCCTCGGGGTCTATGGCAATGCAAAGCTTGGGGGTTCAACTGGGGAACCCGAGTTGTAGACGGAAACTTTGGTTTCAACGTCAGAGGTCTGAGAACGATTGGGGTTCAAAGAACCCGTCGATGTTCATCGGGTTTCTGAAGAAAAAAAAAACCCATCGTCTTCGACAATGGCGAGGTCCCAATCACAACTGCAGGTGTGATTGCCCAGCAATAACGGCGTTGAAGCCGTGGCCGACTTCGAGCGGCACCTTGTGTTAGGGTTTGATGCCGAAGGCGTTTTTCAGATGGAGCAAGGGTTTTGCTCCAGTGCTTTGCAATCTATAGTGGGCTCGTGTGAGCCCAGTATTGTTGGGGTCACGGGGAGGGAACCCTAGGGTTCTTGCGGCTTTTGCATAATGCAAAGGCATGGGTTCGAAGAACCCTAATTTTCCCGTTTCCAAATTTTTTTTTTTCAATTCAATTATATTCATAAATAATTCAATTGTATATATATTTCAATGAATCACGTATTTACTTTGATGCATATGCAAATAATAGTTTCAATGCATGTACATATGTAAGATTCAATTCATGAAAAATATCAAATTCACATAATTGTAGCAATTTTGGTTATGAGGCATACACAATTTATGTAGAATCTAAAATACGTTAAACGTAAAGTTGGGTCATGCATCATGGTGAATGTTCATGCAATCAGGGCTTCAAAAATATCGAGTTAAAAACCGTTGTTTTGGAAGAACCTGATTGCGTGATGATATGAATGAACTGGTTTGATGCAGAAAAATTATTTCTTCAATTTCGGCTTTCATCTTCAAGCTTGTATCACGTTCAACATAAGAAGAAAAATAAATTGAATCAATAACAATATATGAATGCAATAAAATCAAGATTTAATCAATTAAAAATAATTGAAACGTAATACTCCCCTGATTGTAGACGAATAAATTCTCTTTAAATTCTTCTAAGCACAGCGTGAAGAGCGTGCTGATAACGTGTTGTGGCCTATATTTTACAGAGATGTGCAGCAAAGAGAAGAAGAGAGATTGGAGAATAGACTTGAGGAATTGTTTGTTAATTCCCCAGTCCTTGTGCCTTTATTTATAGTAATTAGGAGGAGAGAAACTTGCTCTCCAAGTAATACAAAGTATATTAGGAAAGATCTTCTAGATCCTAAAGGATTCCTATTTTATCTCTACTTAGGATTTACACAATCACATATTGATAAGAACATATGTCACAACAGTTAATTTGTTTAAATGTTGTTTATCATATATACCTTCACTTAGAATTCGTGAATGCATCAACATTATCCTTCTCATTACGAGGAAATATATATGGTTGTATAATCTTGATCACTGTCATGAATTTCATTCACTCTTCTACAAAACATATCTTTTTAATTTTGACATGTATCCAGCCTGTATAAAACTTTACGTGAAGATTATAATTACAGATTCTTTGTAAAATTTTCAGAGAGACAAGCTGAGAGCCTGACTTCCAACAAGGGATTCTTATTCTTTTTTTTTTTTCGAAAAATAGGGATTAGTTGTGAGGCTTACATTACATCAAACTGCAACAATCCAAATTGGCTATTTTGTAAGTCTCGAATCATAGATCATCTATACAAAAGATGAAACGATTTCTCCATTTAATTGTTTACAATGAAATTTCAATGTTTCTTAGAACATAGTGTTCGTCAAATTTTTAACTCAATTAGATGCCTCAATATTTTCGATTTGGCTAAAATTTTGCAAGAATGATCTATGAAGTGCAACTTGAAAAAGAAACCGTTTAGATCGTTGAAGTTCGCTCCCCAACTAATACATTTTTTTTTCTTCTTCTTTTAAGAACAACTCCACCCTTGGAGCCCTCCCCTCAGGCAATCCACTATTTAATCCACCATGTGAACAGTAACTACCATAATGAACAGTAACTGCCTTTTGCATCTCCACCCTTGCACTTGAATAGCCTTAGCAATAGGCAATAAAATATTTATTAATTTTTTGTTTTTACAAAATAATACTAAATAAATTTATTTGTAATCTCGGATAAGATATTTTAAATCGTTCTCGTTGCGCCACGTGTCATTTTCCCCACTTCGAATATTACTACTAGCTTGTGCCAAGGCGTCTCTCCAAATAGTAAACGATTGGCTAAGTAATTTCCAACGACTAGATATCGATTCTTTAGTTCTACTCCCACCCATTTGCTCAAGATAATTGGTGTAAGGTAGATGATAATGAGAAGGTATTTATAGAAAAGTAGAAACATTTTTTTTTTTAATTTAAGATATTTTTACAATTTTTTTAAATATTTTATTCAAATAATTAATCTCTGCCGTTGGATTTAAAAAAATTGAATTCCAACACTCCAGATTGTGCCACGTGTCACAACGGTAACTTTTCTTAATTTTAAAACTATTTTTTCGTTTTTTTATTTATTTATAAAGCATATTCATATCGACCGTTGATCTCAGATCGAACGGTTGATATTAATTAAGATTTTTTTTTACTGATAAGATCGAACGGTCCAAGTTAAATAGCCGTTGAGATCTAACGGACCGTGGGAAGCCACGTGGCTTCCCAACGGTAACTTTGAAGTCTAAAAAGGCTTATGTTTTTTCTGAAAAGTTGTCGGGCGACGCGCCCCCACGCTCGAGTGGGGTGCACGCGCCTGACAGAAAAAAAATTAAAAAAAGGCCTGGAGCTCGGGCTCTCGGGATGTCAACTCTTCACAGGCCCTCTGCTTGGGCTCCTTCACGCTGGAGCAAATCCACAGGGCCTCGGGCCCTTCTTCTCTCGCCTGTCCCCCGAGCAATCCACAAGGGTGGAGTTGCTCTAAATGAAAATCTCCTTAAGGAGTCTGTTGTAATTAATGTATTGGTTTAATGTTTAAACAAAAATAAAAGAACAAAAGATGAAACGAGACTATCATGTGAGGTGAGGCTGGTGAGCCTTAAAGATTGCATGAATAGTCTTAAAAGTCTACTTCACCATAACAAGAAACGGAAAGTCAAGACAAGATCATTGCTTGTTTAAACTTTAAATTAATTAAGTGTTTAGTAGTCGGTGAGTTTTCTTAAATCCAATTAAGTATTTACATGCCCTAGAAATCTAGAGGTGCAGGCATCTCCGTCGATTCATCAATAAATATAGAAACTGTTTGTACCATACTTGACCAATCCCGAAACTACCGAGCACCGGCCAACGCTATACTGTCAAGGACCCAGAAGAGTTCCCCTCCGACCAGGAGGCCAATCACTACTCGACACGTGTCAAGATTAGAAGCCAATCAGAGCGCAGCACGTGTCAACATCAAGAACCAATCATAACATGACACATGTCAATGTGACAAAGCTACAAGTTTTTCTATAAATAGGGGTCATTCCCCCACAATATTGCCTAATGCCATTTTGTGTTAAATCATTCACAAGAACTCACTAAATTGAGAGCTTGATCCTTTGTACTTGTGTAAGCCCTTCACTACTAATAAGAACTCCTCTACTCCGTGGACGTAGCCAATCTGGGTGAACCACGTACATCCTGTGTTTGCTTCTCTGTCTCTATTCATTTACGTACTTATCCTCACTAGTGACCGAAGCAACCAAGCGAAGGTCATAAAACCTAACACTTTCTGTTGTACCAAAGTCTTCGCTGATTTTGTGCATCAACATTTGGCGCCGTCTGTGGGAAACGACACTTATTCCTACTCTCTTCAGCTGTGTCAAGCTGGTTTCTATCATTCGTACACTTTCTTTTGATCAGGCATCCCTCTCCAGCATGGGAAGCGAAGGAAGCCACAGCACACAGAATGACACCCCCCTTGCACATAGTGCGAAACAACGAAAGAAGGAAGGAAAACGAGTTCTTCTTCAAGCTAAAGTCGATGAGTTGGAAGCTCAGAACAACAAGATAGCAATGAGGAATGAGGTCCTCCAGGAGCAATATGAGAAGCTCTTCGAGACACTTCACGAAGCTAGGCAAGCTCAGACACGCGAGCTTGTTGCCCCCGTGGAAGTCAACCATCAACTGGGTGCCCTCCAACATGGAGGGTCACATGCATTCGACATAGATATCCCTGATAGGGAACAAATTACCCCTCGATTTGATAATCAACATGAGGCTTCTCTTAACCCAGTTGCTTCGACCCGAACCATGAGAAGCGGAGGGAGACACCTCTTTGCTGAAGGGGCAGAAGGATCGAAAGCCGTCTTTCGCGATTGTCGGGATTTCCTGAAGCAACGTCGAGAGAATTCCATCCATATAAGCTCAAAGATCAATGACCCAAGGATTTCTGAGAGACTCGGTCCCCTGCCACGGCCCGAGCCGGCCACCAACTTGGGGAATGGGCAACAAGTCCTAGAGAGACATGAGGGTACAGGGGACTCAGAGGTGTTCCGACAGACATACCCTGGAAGCCAGTACAGCGAGTCCAGGGAAAAATCACATGCCCTTGATCAAACCTTCCTAATTCCAAGAGGAGATGGAGATTTACGAAAGAAAGCTCCAGTGGCACATAACTCCGCTCAGGACCCCCTTGTCCTACAACTTCTTGAGGAAGTAAACAAGTTGAAGGCTGAACGTCAGGCTGAAATACCTGACTGGAACCAACCCAGGCCTGGCCCTCTTACAAGGAGGATCCTCAACACCCCCCTTCAAGCAAAGACAAAGCAGAAGCTTGGCTTGCAACTTTATACTGGGAAAGAGGACCCGATTGAGCACCTTAACCTCTTTGAGTCCACCATGGCATACCGGATGCACACCGACGAAGAGCGATGTCTTCTCTTCCCCTCCACCCTCTCTGGCGGAGCTCTAAATTGGTATTGTCGTCTTACACCTGAGACGGTAGACTCATTTGAGGAATTGAGGAAACTATTTGTTTCCCAACACATTTTCCAAACCGATCGCTTGCACTCTGCAGATGACCTGTACACTATCCGCCAGAAGCCAGACGAGTCATTACGTATGTATGCTGGCCGCTTCAGCCATGAATACTCCCGGTGTGCCGAGGCAGACGACAAGACTGCCCTCAAAGCCTTCACGGCAGGCCTACGTGATTGTTTCTTTAAATACATGATCAATGCCAATACTTGGAAGACTTACTCTGAGGTGATGGCGCAGGCTTATAACCATGCCTCCGCCGAGGCAAAGACATATCAGGAGAAACCCCCTACAACCATCCTTTATCAACAAGTGGGAGGTGGAAGCCAGACTCACCTAAATGAGAAGACCTCGACTTTCCAAACAGCAGTGGCACCTCCCCATGCCTTGCATAATGCTTCGCCGAATCAACAGACATATCAATTTCAAGGCAAGAGGAAGGATTTCCATCCTCACCACTCTCATTTCAGTAAAAAGAGTAAGGGACACTATCCCGATAACCAAGGGTATCGCCACAATAACGCTCGCCCCCAGGCAGTCAATGCAGTGGGTCAAACCCGCGTCAAGATACCCCCTACCCCAAGGTATGAGACATACACGCCCTTGAATGCCACATGCGCGGCCATTTACCCCAGCATAGCTCACCTGATACCAAAGCCAAAGCCGAGGCACCCAGATTACACGCCCCCGAATAACGCGGGCATGTTTTGTTGCTACCATGAGCATAACGGCCATGATAGCGAGAAATGTATCATCCTCCGTGATCGTATTGAAGCTTTGGCACGAGAAGGAAAAATTGATCAATTCCTCCTTCACCCTCAAAGGGATAACCGTAACCAACGCCAGGTGAATGTCATATATTCCATAAGCGGCGGCACACCCATATCTGAATCTTCCAATAGGGCCATGAAAAACAGTGAACGAATTCTGAGGCCTGGTCACCAAGTGTTTCACGTGGAAGACATTAGGGGAGGGAAGTATCAAAAGCCTAACTGGGATCCGATATGTTTCTACCCTGAGGAAGAAAGAGGCATCATCTACCCTCATAACGACCCATTGATCGTGGAGGCTCACATAGCCAACTTTGATGTTAGACGAATCCTCGTAGACACAGGGGCTTCGGTCAATATCATGTTTGCCGAAGCTTTCAGGGCACTCAGTGTAGTTGAACACTTGCTCGATCGCTCGATTTCTCCTCTGATAAGCTTCTCCGGTGATATCGTGCAACCTTTAGGGAGCATACATTTACCCTTTACTATTGGTACAGGCCCTTACACGGCTACCATTACCACTAACTTCCTAGTGGTTGACTGCCCAACGGCATACAATGTCATCTTTGGGCGCACAGGCATCAATGATCTCAAGGCTATGGTATCCACGCATATGCTGTTGATGAAATTTCCAACCCCCCATGGCAACGACTACATCAGAGGAGATCAGCTTAGTGCACGATCATGTTACAACACTTCAGTTAAGCAACAACACTTGCCCGGACCTAAGGAAACCCTGTCTGTACATGACCAAGTCACAAAGACCAGCCTAGATGAAGCGAACTTGGATCTTCCTGATAGCAACAATCAACCCGATGATCCTCGAGATGACTCTTTCACCCAGCAAGCCCAACCTGCTGAAGAGTTGGAGAAGGTACCTATCTCAAGAGATTATCCAGATCGCATGGTGAAGATTGGCACCACATTGTCACCACCCCTTCGGTTAGCATTGATATCTTTTTTGAAAGAGAACACTGAAGTCTTCGCCTGGTCATACGAGGACATGCCAGGCATCTCTCCCGATGTCATCTGTCATCGTTTGAGTATTGACCCCAAGATCAAGCCGGTGAGACAGAAGCGAAGATCTTATGACGCTGAACGATACGAGGCAATGAAAACAGAAGTTGAAAAACTCAAAGGCATAAGCTTTGTCCGCGAAGTCAATTACCCGACATGGGTAGCAAATGTGGTCCTTGTTAAGAAAAATCCGACCAAAGAAAGTCTTTTGCTTCAAAAGGTCTTGTGGAGAATGTGTGTTGACTACACCGACCTAAACAAAGGGTGTCCGAAAGATAGCTTCCCTCTTCCTCTTATTGACAGACTTATAGACTCTACGGCCGGGTGTGAACTCCTGAGCTTCATGGATGCTTACTCAGGATACAACCAAATCCTCATGAACCCTTCGGATCAAGAACACACAGCCTTCACTACCGACAGAGGACTATATTGCTACAAAGTCATGCCTTTCGGCCTAAAGAATGCAGGAGCGACTTATCAGAGACTAGTCAACTCAATGTTCGCCGAGCAGATTGGGAAGAGCATGGAAGTTTACGTTGATGATATGTTAGTCAAGAGCAAACATGCTGACCAACACATCACCAACCTATATGAAACTTTCACTATTTTGAAGAGGTATCAAATGAGGTTAAACCCCAACAAATGTGCCTTCGGCGTAGGCTCTGGCAAATTCTTAGGTTTCATGATTAGCCAACGAGGCATTGAAGCTAATCCCGAGAAGATCAAAGCAATCCTCGACATGAAGGAACCGGTAACTTCAAAGGACATCCAGAGCCTTACTGGCAAGGTGGCAGCCTTAACCAGGTTCATTTCTAAGGCCACAGACAAATGTGCTCCCTTTTTTAAAGCACTTAAGGGAAGTAGGAAGTACATTACATGGACTGATGAATGTGCCGAGGCATTCAAAAACCTCAAGGAGTACATGAGTAAAGCCCCTCTACTCTCCAAGCCCGAGGTAGGAGACATTCTCATTATCTACCTATCGGTATCAGCTTCAGCCGTAAGTTCCGTTCTCATTCGAAAGGATGGGAATATTGAGCGACCTGTCTACTACGCTAGCAAAGCCTTACAAGATGCGGAGACACGGTACTCTAACATTGAGAAATTGGCTCTGGCATTGGTCATGTCTGCTCGAAAACTCCGCCCTTACTTCCAAGCGCACTCCATCATCGTGCTTACCAATTATCCTCTTCGACAGATACTCCAAAGTCCTGACACTTCAGGGCGAATGATCAAATGGGCAATAGCGTTGGGTGAGTTTGACATCTCCTACCAACCAAAGCCAGCTGAGAAGGGCCAAGCAGTAGCAGATTTCATCGCCGACTTCACATATCCTGTTGACATTGCTTCAACACCTGAAGCAGTAGCTTCATTACCATCGGAAGCTTAGAAAGTATAATCAACGACCTCAGCATGGAGTCTGTATGTTGATGGCTCATCCAACCAACAGGGCTGTGGAGCGGGACTAGTCTTGACTACGCCCGACAAAGTAGCAATGGAGTATGCTCTTCGTTTCAAATTCAAGGCATCAAACAATGAGGCCGAGTATGAAGCCCTTCTAGCAGGATTACGTTTGGCCAAACACCTCGGGGTTAAACAAATTGATATTTTCAGTGACTCCCAATTAGTGGTCAACCAGGTTACCAACAACTTTGATGCTAAGGACAGCTCCATGGCAGCATATCTTGCGCAAACACAACTTTTGCTCAAGCACTTCCACTACCAGATCACCCAAGTTCCTCGAGCGGCAAACAGTCATGCAGACGCCCTGGCTCGCCTCGCCTCAGCTGTGGAAGACAAGATTGGAAGAAAAATTCATGTCGAACTGTTGGCAACACCAAGCACCATGGCCGCAGAAGTATGCAACTTACAACAGGGGGATAGTTGGATCACCCCGATCTATAATTTCCTTGCTCATGGCACCCTCCCAAATGATAAAGTCCAGGCTAAGCAAATTCGATACAAGTCTACCCGCTACCTGATCATCAATGATCAACTCTATAAGCGAGGTTTTAGCCTGCCATACTTAAGGTGTCTTACGCCTGCCGAGGCGGAAATCGTCCTTCGGGAAATACATGAGGGAGTCTGTGGAGATCATGCTGGATCTCGGTCCCTAGCACACAAGACTTTTCGCCAAGGATATTACTGGCCAACACTCCACCAGGATGCCATCAAAGTATCCCGCTCATGTGACAAATGTCAACGATATGCGGCTATTCCTCATTCCCCTCCAGAGCCTCTTACTCCTATGATCAGCCCTTGGCCCTTCGCCCAGTGGGGACTTGATTTGATCGGCCCAATGCCGGCAGGGAAGGGCAAAGTCTGTTACGCAGTCGTTGCAGTGGACTACTTCACAAAGTGGGCCGAAGTAGAACCCTTGGCAACCATTACTGAGGCAAAGATAGAAGACTTCGTGTGGAAGAACATCCTTTGTAGATTCGGCATTCCCAATGCGATAGTCACTGACAATGGGCGACAGTTTGACAACAACAAGTTCAGGTTGTTCTGCTCTAAGTTCAACATCAACTTATGCTTTGCCTCTCCAGCTCATCCCCAGTCTAATGGACAAGTTGAGGCCATCAACAAAATAATCAAGCGCACTTTGAAAACCAGCTTGGACAAAGCTAAAGGCTGTTGGCCAGAATTTGTACCCCAAGTTCTTTGGTCATATCGCACTTCATATCGGACTTCAACAGGAGAAACTCCATTCTCACTTGCCTTTGGCACAGAGGCGGTTGTCCCTGTTGAGCTCGAGCAAGCAACATTCCGAGTCCAGAACTACATTCAAAGTGAAAATGACAAACAACTCACCCTCAACTTGGATTTAGTCGAGGAACACAGAAACCAAGCTCACTTGAGGAATGTCGCCTACAAGCAGCGCATCTCCAACTATTATGACTCTAGGGTCAAGCCTCGTTCTTTCAAAATAGGAGACTGGGTCTTAAAGAAAAGATTACTCTGCGACAGAGTCCCGAGTGAAGGCACACTTAGTCCAAACTGGGATGGACCGTATGAAGTCATTGGCATCAGTCGCCCTGGCTCTTACACACTTAGAAGCTCCGATGGCAAGACCCTTGGCCATCCATGGAACGCTGATCACTTGAAGTACTACTACAAATAGACTCACGATGTACAAGTGTTGAGCTATAGCCGTTCGGCATCCTATGTAATGAAGGCCATTTGGCAATGAATTCAATAAAGAGGTAATTTAGCCAACTCAGCCCTCACTCTTTTACATTCATAGCAAGCGATGCCGGAACCCTTCTCAATCAGAAAGCAATCTGTCTTCCACAGTCACTACAAAACAAGCAAATGAAGACCGTGTCAAGCGCCAAAAAAAAAAAAAAAAAAAAAAAAAAAAAAAAACAGCTTCATCCAAAAAGCTTCACCCGAAAAGCTTCACCTCCAAAGCTTCACCCACAAAGCTTCACCTAAAAAGCTTCACCCAAAAAGCTTCACCATCAAAGCTTCACCTAAAAAGCTTCACCCAAAAAGCTTCACCATCAAAGCTTCACCTAAAAAGCTTCACCCAAAAAGCTTCACCTAAAAAGCTTCACCCAAAAAGCTTCACCATCAAAGCTTCACCTAAAAAGCTTCACCCAAAAAGCTTCACCCGAAAAGCTTCACCTAAAAAGCTTCACCCAAAAAGCTTCACCCGAAAAGCTTCACCTAAAAAGCTTCACCCACAAAGCTTCACCTAAAAAGCTTCACCCAACAAGCTTCACCCGAAAAGCTTCACCTCCAAAGCTTCACCCACAAAGCTTCAACACCAAAGCTTCACCTACAAAGCTTCAACACAAAACCTTGCTCCAAATAAACAAATTTTGTTCACAAAACCCAAGATGCCCTTGAACTTGTACAAAAACACTTGGGTAAACATAAACATTTTTTGTTTTACACCCACAAGGGCCCAAAATTTTCCTTCTTATTTATTCACTTATATATGTTCCCAAACATATTATAATAGATCCAACAACAAGCCAAAGTCCCAAATTTCATAATGGACAAAAGTACAAGCAATTCATCAATAATGAAGGTGCTACAAAAATTGGAATCTGCCCCAAAATAGAAATCCAACCCAAGAGACTTTTTCTCTCTCTCCCTCTTCCGCCTCCTTTCATCTATCAAATTTCTGCAACCTCTGCTCTTCTCCAATGGAGCTGAATTTTGGACACCCTATAGTTCTTGAGCATATGAACAACTTTCAAGAAGGAACCATTTCTGTTTGAGCGACGGAAATTAAAGTGTTGAAGCTCCAAACATGATAGTCGGCTTCTTGCAGATTTCGAAGCTGTTGTGATGTTTCGAAGATCTGGAAATATTTAACCGTTAGTTCATCCTGAATTTTTGATATGTTATGAAAGAGTCGATGAGGAACAACTTCAATGAAGAAAGCATACCGATCTGAACAAGAGAAAATGGAGTTTCGAAGCTCACAACAAATCTGACGGGTTGACAGACAAATAATAACCAGTCATTCATCATACCTGAATTTCTTGAGTTACACAGCTCCGAGGGATCTCAAATTTGGATATGTTGTAGTTCACAAGCTGAGGAACAACTTCAATGAAGAAAGCATACCGATCTGAACAAGAGAAAATGGAGTTTCGAAGCTCACAACAAATCTGACGGGTTGACAGACAAATAATAACCAGTCATTCATCATACCTGAATTTCTTGAGTTATACAGCTCCGAGGGATCTCAAATTTGGATATGTTGTAGTTCACAAGCTGAGGAACAACTTCAATGAAGAAAGCATACCGATCTGAACAAGAGAAAATGGAGTTTCGAAGCTCACAACAAATCTGACGGGTTGACAGAAAAATAATAACCAGTCATTCATCATACCTGAGTTTCTTGAGTTATACAGCTCCGAGGGATCTCAAATTTGGATATGTTGTAGTTCACAAGCTGAGGAACAACTTCAATGAAGAAAGCATACCGATCTGAACAAGAGAAAATGGAGTTTCGAAGCTCACAACAAATCTGACGGGTTGACAGAAAAATAATAACCAGTCATTCATCATACCTGAGTTTCTTGAGTTATACAGCTCCGAGGGATCTCAAATTTGGATATGTTGTAGTTCACAAGCTGAGGAACAACTTCAATGAAGAAAGCATGCTGATCTGAGCAAGAGAAAATAGAGTTTCAAAGCTCACAACAAATCTGACGGGTTGACAGACAAATGATAAACAGTCACTCATCATACCTGGATTTCTGGAGTTGTACTGCTCCGATGGCTCTCCAATTTGGATATGTTGTAGTTAAGGAATTAACGAACAACTTTCATGAAGACAACTTTGTGATTCGACCTACAGATGATGGTGTTATGTTGAAAAACAATTCCGGTTGTTAGGGGAAATGAAAAACAATTCCACCAAAGAAACATCATTATGATGTTTCATCATTATGGTGTTTTCATCATTATGATGCTTTCATCATTGTGATGCTTCCATCATTGTGATGCTTCCATTATGATGTTAATGCACCAACGGTTACACCTTCTGCAATTCCACTTATTCGGGCCTAGCAACCTTCATAAACAAAATCTATGAAGAAAAAGTCCGGGGCTACCACTTAGAAAACAAAAGAATGAAGTTTTGGTACTTACGACATGGACTATTAGCAAGACACCTCATTCGTCAACTCCCTCGACTAGAGACTTGGGGGACTCCCACCATATGCTACTACGCCTTGGTACTCAAAAGTTCGTGACTACTCAGTGACTTGGATTTTTCAAGTCTCCAACCGAGAAGTTTTCCTCACTCGGGAAATTAAGGGAACACTACCTCAAACTACATGCTTCACTCACAAAGCTTCAACAATACAGGTTTCAACAAAAGCAAAAATTCAAAGAACTTTATGAAGAAGGCTTTGGTGTATTTAACACAATATGTTGAAATGAAGCAAAGCTTATTTATTAATATTTTCGATAAGCCACAAATATGTACATATACATGAGTCAAAATAAACAAACAAAAGGGAGCCTTCACAAAGGTTGCTTAGGGGAAGTCTCAGCAGTCGGTAGAGCCCCAGAAAGAGAAAGCACCGGAGGGTGGTTATCCGGAGCCTCAGTACTTGACAAAACCCCAGAAGGAGGAGGCATTGGAGGTTCATCATTTGAAGCTTCATTACCAGGTACAGCCCCAGAGGACGAAGGCAATAAATGCCTTTGGAACAAACCCACAAACCGCTGATGATCAAGTAAAACCTTACCATCAGATTCCTTCATCTGGTCAAGCTTCCTCTTCATGTTTGTAGCATAGTCATGGGCGAGCCGGTGCAACTGCTTATTCTCATGCTTGAGCCCTCTAATCTCCTGTTTGAGACTCATCACTTCAGCAGCCAATGATTCAACTTGGCGGGTTCTAGCAAATAGGCGTTGGGCCATATTAGACACAGAACCTGCACACTGAACACTAAGAGCCAGAGAGTCCTTAACAGCCAACTCATCAGACCGTTTGGAAAGTAGTCTGTTATCTTTGGGAGTGATAAGGTTCCTGGCCACCACTGCAGCGGTCATATCATTCTTCATCACAGAATCCCCAACGGTAAGAGGACCAGTAGGGGATATGAAGGATGGGCGCCATATGTTGTCTGGAGAAGGCGTGGATGTCTCTTCTCCAAGGTTCAAGTCAAAACGACGGTCGGAGGGTCCAGACATTTTCAAATGTGTTGAAGAAGGAAGAGGTCAGGCAAATCAAGATCTTAGAAGTGCAAGAAATGAGCTTCTACTGGTAGAGATTCAAGTGTGCTGTGGAACTTAATGCCAGCCTCTATAAAAATCTGCACTCGACGGAGCTTCAGAAATCGAAGAGGCGTTTGCTTTCTCAAAAGCTGGGCTGCTCAGAGACCACGAGGGCCGATCTCAGAAATCGAAGAGGCGAATGCTTTCTCAAAAGCTGGGCTGCTCAGAGACCACGAGGGCCGATCTCAGAAATCGAAGAAGCACCTGCTTTTGCAGCCTCGTCAGCACCTGTCACATGCACAATCAGCTTTGCGGAAATTACGGGCAATCTGTCGAAGATTTCTGGTGAAGTAGAAAGCACGTGAATCTTACTGATCAATCACCGCTCTCCATATGCACCATCAACTCCTCGGGTACCACATATAACTTTGTCAAAGATCTCTGACAAAGTTTAGGCACGAGAATTTCGAAGTGCCAGCTACCCTACTATTACCCATAAGGGTAAAGGAACAGCACCACTGCTTGACAACTGGAAAGTCCCTATGTGTGTCGACCTCCGTGTTTTGTGGCAAGACAGGTTGGCAAGAACGACCAACCTTTACTCACATTCGAGAAAAGACTCCCAACATAATTACTTTCTCAAAAACCGGAGTAGCACCGCTTTCCAAATCTCGAGAGTCAGATCCTCGACGGGATTGCTTGTTCGAAAACCGAAGAGGCACAACTCTCAGAACTTCGAGAGCCAGATTTCCTTAGATAAAGCTTGTCTGTAATCTCCACACGTAATATCAGCTTTCCAGATACCACATACCACTTTTTTCAAAGTGCTCTGACAAAATTAAAACACGTGAAGCTGGCAGCTCCCACTACATTGCTGTGACCAAGAAGGGTAAAGGAATAGCATTACTACTTGTTATTGGGAAATCCCTATATACATTGACCTCCCTCCTCAACGGACAGGCAAACCTGCAAAAATGCTCAACCCTTTCTCGCATTCGAAAAGGCACCCTCAACATAACCTCTCGAAATACTCAGCTTTATTTCCCCCCGATAATACCTCAGCAAATAAGCCACACCAAGAACAAGAGTTTCTCATATCATCAGGGTCGAAAGCAAGAGTATCCCATATCATGCTTTCTCCCTGTCTTTGTCTTTGTCCTTGTCCACACCTGCAGGACAAGGAGAAAGAGAGCAGTCAGTCGGAACCTGAAATCAAACCTCCAATTTGGAACTGACTGCCTGGAGCCTTTGCCTGGTTGCTTACTTAGCATTGCTCTCGAGTACTCATCCTCAACTGCTGTCAAGGTCACGAATTCCACCGGCAAATACCTCATGACAGTTGATCAGATATTGGCTCTTTACACTGAAGCTGCCAAGCGTGGATGAGTCACTATGAAGGAATGTTCTGAAGGACCATTTAAATGCAAAGGTTGCACACCACTTCTGCCATGCAAAAGATTGAAGCAGAAGGTTCAACGGTGAGCTGAAACAGATCACTACAGCACGACACCTTTCCATACCACATTTATTATTCCGTCAACAGCAAAAGTATCTCATATCATCAAGGTCGAACGTACTCTAGATTTGATGGACTTGTTTTGACCCTCAAATTTTTGAGTCGGCCTTATACTCTGAAGGGCACCAGAAAACCCTCCAGCACAGTTCAAGAATAAGCCTGTGGAAAGTTACTTCTTCAAAAGCAAAAGTATCTCATATCATCTCTTATCCATTTGCTTCTCCTTATCCTGGCAGTTGAATGAGAGACAAGGAGAATGAGAACAATCAACCGGAAGCCGACGTCAAACCTCTGATCCTGGGTTGCTTACTTGGAAGTTTGACTGCTTACCTTGTCTGTCACCTCTTTCGGCAGATCTCCTAGCTCGGCGACTTGGGGGACTCCTACTATAGGGTTTGTATCACACTTGACTAAGCCCGAAACTACAACTAAGCTTCAAGTGAAATTGATACATTACCTTGTGCGTCAACATCAGCTAAGTACACCATTCCCGGATGGAGGAAAGGTACTTCCAGAGAAGGGCAGATGAAGATCAGACCACACTTCGGTACTTAGAAGTTTCGTGATTACTCAAGGGATTGGATCTTGCAAGTCCCCAACCGAGGAGTTTCCCTCACTCGGGAACTTAGGGGAGCACTGTTTGTACCATACTTGACCAATCCCGAAACTACCGAGCACCGGCCAACGCTATACTGTCAAGGACCCAGAAGAGTTCCCCTCCGACCAGGAGGCCAATCACTACTCGACACGTGTCAAGATTAGAAGCCAATCAGAGCGCAGCACGTGTCAACATCAAGAACCAATCATAACATGACACATGTCAATGTGACAAAGCTACAAGTTTTTCTATAAATAGGGGTCATTCCCCCACAATATTGCCTAATGCCATTTTGTGTTAAATCATTCACAAGAACTCACTAAATTGAGAGCTTGATCCTTTGTACTTGTGTAAGCCCTTCACTACTAATAAGAACTCCTCTACTCCGTGGACGTAGCCAATCTGGGTGAACCACGTACATCCTGTGTTTGCTTCTCTGTCTCTATTCATTTACGTACTTATCCTCACTAGTGACCGAAGCAACCAAGCGAAGGTCATAAAACCTAACACTTTCTGTTGTACCAAAGTCTTCGCTGATTTTGTGCATCAACAGAAACCAACCATGCATGTTATGCTATAACATAGGCTTGCCAATCTCAAAGACAAATAAAGTTGGATATCTAGGATGGAAATGAATCTCCGATGCAACATATGCATTCATTATTTATGAGAAAGAGATATTTGAACTTGAAACGTTTTTTCGGCACTGTAAATTTTTTTTATTGAAAAACGATGTCATTGGCAAGCATGGGCATCATAGAGGTACCGGGTGGTCTCACCAAAGGTCTTAGAAAAACGTCTATGAAGGTCCTAAGGACCCTCCAAATATTTGGGCACAGAAGACCGATCTATTTCTAGGGCTATATGTTCTACATTTTACGCAGTTTTATTTGTATTGTTAAACGTCATATATATACTTACAGTCTAAACAATTTCATTCAAGGACGGTGAATGAGTTGCAGGCTTGCAGCAAACTCCTCATTAGAAAGAAGACCCATATAAAACCCTCCCTATTTCGTTGAACGTTGTTGTTCTTGCTTTTGTCATACTAACTTTTAATAAAATAGTACAGATTAAGGGAATGGATAAAAAAAAGCTATTAATGGAGGGAACACATATTTTTTCTTTTTCTTTTTCTTTTTCTTTTCTTTTTATATAAATGATCTCGCTAAAAAGACACTTACGGTTTGGACTTGTAACTTGTAATATATTCAAGTGAATTGTAGTAAGATCTAGCTAGCTAGTTTGGATACATGCATGTCCTCTTGTGCGAAGGCACATGCAGACAGCAGAGCCTAATGATTATTTTCATCAGCTGGAAGATTATAGTATGAAAACCCTTAATTAATTAAGTTAATTATTTGATAATCTGACAGAATGCGACTTCCGCATATTTTCAGTCCACAGACAAATAAATCCAAACTTTAAAAACTAATCGGATGATGACTTTATTAGGTATTTACTGGCACTGGCTTTGGCTGAGCTTTCACATTTAATCCGCAAAATAGTATGGCTGAGCTTGAATAATGTATGGCTGAGCTATCACATTTAATCCGACAAAATAGTATTAGGCTTTCAAAGCTGTGAGACGACATCTTTTTTTCGGGTAACATGAAACGTCGTCTTTATTGTAAACAAGCAAGTAAACAAATCACGAGAGATTTTGCAATGTTATCGGTACATGAGATGATACATTATGTGTTATTATACAAATAAGAAAATATGTATGCTAAAAAATTAATAACTTAAAAAATAAAATTTATCACCACTCCTATTAAAAAAACGTGGTGCACCACTTGTGTTTTCATCACAATTAAAAAATTTCCGCAAATCACTGTGTAATATTGAGAACAACAGACAGTCCAAACCATCAACCAAAAAGACGTACACATATTAACGTATATCACTACTTTATTAAATGGTTCGTGTGTTTTTTTGTCAAATAATAGATTTTATTAGATTAGATGTTAAATTAGCTACTAATAGAATTCGAATACACACCGTCATGTAAAGACACATCACATTTCCACCAAGGTAATAAATAGCCACTTGCTACTTTATTGAATGGTTAATATAGGGAGAAACTTGCATGCAATATACACTTCTCTTTTTTATCCAAATACTCGCATAATTAAGTATACGAGAAAAATGATAAAGATAGTATACAACACGTTTACGTGTTAAAAGAAAGAATATATGACTCATTACATCGGAGTATTTGGTCATTAAATTGAGTGGGTGATGAAACAAGGCCTCCTTGTGCGTTTGATATATATACCTTCACAAAACTAAAGTTAGCAATTAGAGTATTTTGGTCATTGAAATGAGTGGGTGGTGTGAACATTGCCTCCTTGTGCGGTTGCTATATACACCTTCACATAACAAAAACTAGCGATTAGAGTATTTAGTCGTTGAAATGTGTGTGTGGTGTGAACAATGCCTCGTGCGCTTGATATATACCTCTTAACAGAACAACAGCTAGCGATTAGAATATTTGATCGTTAAACTGAGTGTAGGATGTGAACAAGGCCTCCTTGTTTGCTTGATATATACCTTCACAAAACAAAAGCTAGCAATTAGAATAGTATACATAAGCCAATTGATATGGTACATCGTACAGTACTTGTTACTGTCTCGATATTTGTTGTCCCTTTAAAGTTTCATTTTTCGAGATGAACTCCCTCTTAAAAGGAGCTAAAGCTTAACAAGTCTACACTTTGGACGCTGTGGTATAAGCATGCTGTCCAAAAGGAAGATGAAGTGGGAAGGACCAGATCAGAGTAGTATCCTCAATTGTGGCCAAGTATGGGACCATGTGTTCCAACAAAAGGAAGCACATATTAATGTTATGAAAACTAAATTTGAAGACTAGATTTACAAACTAAATGATGTGTCACTAATAGGAATAAGTACGATTATCAACGTTGAAGTAATAAACCAATCATCAACTTTCATATCCTTTAGTTTTCAAAACTTTGTCTCCAAATTTAGCCTTTCTAGCATTACCTAGCGCTATATCATCAACTACTACTTACGGGCGTCGTCTCATTAATTTGTAACGAATCATTCTTTAAATTCAATCTATATTGAATATGTAAATGAGGTTGATTTTTTTTTTTTTAAACGGATTAAACCGAAAAAAAAAAATCCATCTTATAATCACCACTTGGGGGGGATTGAAATTTCTTTAATAATTCATCTTCTACCTTTAAATTGGTCACAAATGTTTTATTTCTATGTTTAACATGCCTTGATAATAGTGGCTTATTGATTCCAATTTAATCCTATACTAAACGAGATCATATATGTATATATATATCCAAACACTCAGATTTAATTAATTTCGAACGCCTAACCGAGCAGTTGATCAAGAGATTTTTCAGTGTGACTGGAACACAGAGTAGTACATCACATGTTACTATACCAATGGTGGAATATGTGTGCTAATAAGTTAATAATTTAAAAAATACAATTTTCCACCACTTATATAAAAATAAGTAGTGTACCATGTTTCCGTCACAATGAAAACTTTCTCCAATTGATCAAGCAAAACTTGAGTGTTTGAAGTTATTTGGAGTTGTTTGCAAGGGAAAAAGATCCTCTCCTCATCTCTTCTACCAAAATCACTAGATCAAGTGATATGGGCCTTTGAAATTTCATCCAACGACCCACCTGTTTTGATACTTTAAAAAGTGTAATAATTTTTGTCCGTTGAATGAAATTTTAAAGGTCTGGATAATTTGATTTGATGACCTTAGTGGAAGAGATCCGGAGATGATCTCTTTCCGTTTGCAAGTATTACTCTTTATGCCCTTCAAATATCAGAATAAACGAGGAATATCCATTACCGTATACATAAATGATTACTCACAACCACACACCAACTAAAATTGGGCCAAATTTACTGCTTTGCATAACTAGGATATACTTTTTTTTAGAGAACTTTAACAAAAAGCTTCTGGTACTGTTCATTTTAACAAAAAACTACATTTTTACAATAAAAAGTCAATCATGGTACTATTCACTTTACCCTTTATTTTGTCTTTATCGTTAAAACTCAAAGTTTTCAAATTATTTTCATTAGTGTTCATTTTTTTAATCTAAATTACCTATTAATAAAATTCTCGTTGTCAACTAGAATTCCATGAAATTACTATTTTAACTCTCTCACCAAAATAAAAAAAATAAAAAATATGGGCAATTTAGTAATTACGTAAACACAAATTTTTCTGTTTTACAGCAACCTCACAACCAAGTTAGTATAGAATGCCGTATTTAAAAATTAAGAATAAAATAACAAATGAAAACATCATGCTCACTTAAAAGAAACTGCTCATCATTGTCCAATTTTCCTAACTGATATTTTTTTAATTTTAAAAACTAATCACACTTCTTAATAAAAACAAAACAAAACAAAACAAAAAATTTGTTCATACACAGAAGGTGTGGGCATTTGCCAGTTTAGAAATAAGAAAACTTGAAAACAAAACATTTTCTTCACTTAGACCCATTTCCTACCCTTGGGTTAAAATCTAAAATTTTTAATCCATAAATTTAGGTTTTAAACGGCTTAAATCTTTAGCATGAGATTCTTAAAGAATTAATTTAGGATATTTTTTTTTTCTTATAGTAAATTTTTGTTAAAAACAATTATGTAGACTATCATAATTTAATTTTATGAACAATTTTTTTTAGTACATTGATATTTTTACACTAAAGGGGATGTGAGTTAGGCTAAGCCATACAATGGGTAGCCTAATTTGGTATCGAATTCGCCATCCACGAGATTCGAACCTAAGACCTCTCACTTCCAAGTGAAGAAGAATACCACTACAGCGTAGTACTAAATGATAATTTTATGAACATTTTAACCTAAAAGTATTTAGATTTCGATAAATATTGAAAAATCATTAGACCGAAACCATAAAACTCATAGAACACTATGAAAGAATATGAAACAAATGAAAGATTTTTTTTATAATTATTTTAGCTTTTGGATTTAAATTTGAATCGATAGATTTCGTAATCGTTATATTTGATGAATTTATAAATATAAAACTAAAACAAAATACACATATATGTGGCCTAGCCCACCCACCTAAAAAAATTTTGGGCTAAAATTGTTTCAAAAATAAGTTTTCGATTAAAACTTATATTTGGTTGAAAATTAGAGCTGATTAAAATAAATTTATAAGTTTTACTTCGAAAGTTGTAGTAAGTCTTATATGACAAATGCACATATTTATAAGTCATATGGTATTCGTGCAATGTAATCACAAAATTCAGTTCTCTTTCTCCGAGTCACGATTTTTTAAATATAATTTATCTCGAAATTACATTTCTCAACACAAAAAAGAAGAAAAGAAAAGGGGAAAACAAAATATGCCGTTGGACGGTTGGACCACCGTCTCGGAGTCCGAACTCATCCATACACTGTCACGAATCTACGCACGAAAGATCCCGGTTCCCCGCTCTGTCCTTAACAGGTTTGAACACACGGTTAGCCATGCTGTAGCCTGTGGGATCCCATCCTCCCCCATCAGATTGATCCTCCGGTCCCACCACTCCATTTAACAGGACTCAACACAGCGGGTCCCACTCTGACCATTCACTTCATGATGTGGGCCTCACTAGCAACTCCGCGCCCAAATCCCCGGGCCCCACATGACCGGTGCGTGAGCCTCGTCCACCCCGTCCTTAATCGTTGCATTCGCCCCCCACTAGATTATCGACACCAGAGCCTTAAGGACACGTGTCGCGAAAGCAGATTGATAAACCCTTCTGCCTACAGCTGACAGCAACTGACGACCCAGATCTTCCGATGGTGCATACGGACGACGCAGATTATTTTAAAATTACAAAATATCCCAAGAGGCTTTTGCTTATAAAATTGGAGCAACCCCTCTACCCTACTCACTTGTTTACCCGGTCCAATTATTTCCTCTCCGAAAATTGAAAACCAAAGCTTTTGAGATATTTTTGAGTCCTTATTTTCTCACATCTTCTAAAAAATTCTGTTCGAAATCCAAAAGGGTTCAAAATGGGTGTTTTGGATCATTTTTCTGATCTATTTGATTGCTCAGGTGGGAGTTCCAGCTTCAAGAAACGCAGGCAATTCCAGGTAATTCTATATTTTCCTTCTCAACCTTTATCTATTTCTGAGTTTTTTTTTGGCTGAAAACACGAATCGAGGCGACGCAGGACTAAATCTCGGTATATCTTGTAAAAAAATGCTAATCTGCCACTTATAATGTTTGTGGGTTTTGAGATCTAACAAGTATTTTTGGCTTTTTTTTTATTGGAGCTGAAAATAAGTATTTATCTTTTGTAGCCTTTTCTGCTTTTTGCTTTTCTAGTTCATAATAGCTCGAACATTTTCTTTTTCTAGATTCATAACTTTTTTGTTGGATAAAATCCATTTCGTTTACTCTTTAGAGCTCCATCCTACTGTCTCTGTTTCTCCAAGAACAGTACCCAGAAAAATCCATTCCCCAATCGCCACGTGTACAATGTCACGTATGTAGTTTACTTATACATGGAATTGTTTTGTGTCTGATCAGACGGTGGAGATCAAGGTGAAGATGGACTGCGAAGGATGCGAGCGGAAGGTGAAGAGATCGGTGGAAGGAATGAAGGGCGTAACGCAGGTGGACGTGGAGCGCAAGGCCCACAAGCTGACGGTCGTCGGCTACGTGGATCCGGGGAAGGTGCTGGCGCGCGTCGCGCATCGGACGGGGAAGAAGGTGGAGCTCTGGCCATACGTCCCATACGACGTCGTGGCGCACCCTTACGCCGCGGGAGTGTACGACAAGAAGGCGCCGTCCGGGTACGTGCGGAACTCGCAGGACCCGCAGATGAGGAACCTCGCACGTGCGAGCTCCACGGAAGTGCGTTACACCACGGCGTTCAGCGATGAAAACCCCGATGCGTGCGTTATCATGTGAGCTGTCCTTTATTTTTAATTTCTTGGGTCTTTTTGATTAATCAGACCCATTATTCTCAGTTTATAAACATTTACTCATTTTTTATCATAAAAAAATCAAACAAAAACAACGATAAATTAAATTGTACAAATTCGTTCCTGGATAATCTTCTGAAAAATAAAAAATAAAAAAAAGGGGCTAGGTCGGTAGGCTTTAAAAAAAAAATGTCAAGTCATATTACGTGTTTAGTCACGTTACACAATAATTTTGGGCATGTTGCAACTTGCCTAAGTATTTAGGATGAATGATTGAGGGCAGTTGAAAAAGTTGTTTGGCACCTAAGAAAACATACAACGCACTTACCCACAATGATTACTTAATTGAAACGAGCTAAAGTATGGAAGCGATCGCAGATGGCACTTCGTTTTCAAGGGCTGGAATTCAGTGTTGAAATGATTAATAGCTTCAATAACCTTAATGTATATGCGTGCCGAAAATTAGGCGCAACCTTTTACCTAAATTCAAAATAGTGACAAATAACGCAACTGTCCTTGAATTTCTTGGGGAGAATAGTATGTGATTGGCAAACAACCGTCAATGTCTTGGGGTAAGTACCTCCAGCCAATTGTGAATTGGCTGAAAGATCAATGACTCGTTTAAAAGTGCTTTTAATTGACTAAAACTACTTTCATAAAATGTTTATGGAATGAATCTTTAATGAAAATGCAAAGTACTTCTATAATTCAAAAACATTACGTTTGTTAAGTTTTTTTTTTTTTGGCATTATTTTGTCTTAATATTAAGTTTTAGAGAAAAATACTCACCGTCAAATTATCCGTTTAAATTTCAACTATTAATAATATAATTTGTAATTCAATATATAAATATTAAGTTCTAGAGAAAAATACTCGCTGTCAAATTATCCATTTAAATTTCAACTATCGATAATATACTTCGTAATTCAATATATAGGGTCATACTCAATGTTTGGCAACACAAACAAATGTGATAAGAGACATTATCAACGTAAGTACACCCATTAACTGTAAGTGCAAAAATGGTCCCCACAAAATGGGCTTCTATTGCTCCCGTTGTGCCACATAAAAGCCCATTAAATCATCCCAATTATAAACCCTTGACATTTCCCATCGACCCGAGTCTTTCCTTCACTCAGAGTCTCAGACCAACATTTGGCGGGAAAATCAGAAAGAAGCAGAAAAGCGAAAGAGCTCGAAGTGACAGCCGCACCCATGGCGGAAGACCAGGACCAAGATTCAGCTGTCTTAGAGGAAGAGTACGCCGTCTGGAAGAAGAACAGCCCTTTCCTTTACGACCTTATCATCTCTCACCCTCTCGAATGGCCGTCTCTCACCGTCCACTGGGCTCCCTCGGCGCCGCAGCCCCACACCGACTCTTCCCTCGCCGTCCACAAGCTCGTTCTTGGGACCCACACCTCCGATGACTACCCCAACTTTCTCATGGTCGCCGACGCCCTCCTCCCCACATCCCAGCCCAACTTTGGCGCCATTTCCGAAACTGACCCTGTGATGCCTAAGGTACTGAAAGATCGGTCCTTTTCACTCATTTCATAGAAATAATTTCTGGGGTACCAAGTATTTCTTAAGATTTCCAGAGTATGATGTGGGTTCTCATTAATTTGAAGAAATGAATCGTGGGTAGTCGGAATTTTGTCAGAAATATTTTGTGGGCACCAACTGTATGTTAAAATTTCTGGCTGAAAATGTTTGCATTTGTGCTTGGTGTGGTTGTAGGTGGAAATAACGCAGAAGATTCGGGTGTTTGGGGAAGTGAATAGGGCACGATGGATGCCGCAGAAGCCGACTATTGTGGGTGCAAAGACCAGCGGTACGGATGTATATGTGTTTGATTGTTCCAAACAAGAAGGAAAGAAGCATCAAGAGGAAGCCTGTGATCCTGATTTGAGGTTAAGGGGTCATGACAAAGAAGGGTATGGCCTGTCTTGGAGCTTTTTGAAGGAGGGTTACCTTTTGAGTGGTTCATATGATTGTAAAATTTGCTTGTGGGATGTTTCTGCTTCGGCTCAAGAGAAGGTGCTTGATCCAATCCACGTTTATGAGGTAATTTTGGGACTAAAAACTTAATAGTTCTTGAAATGTCTTATGCATGTTTTGGCTATTGGGCTGTTAGTGTTTTGAATGTGTGAATTCTGGATGGTTTTCTTCAGCGTCATGAGAGTGTGGTTGGAGATGTATCATGGCATCCAAAGAACGAGAATTTGTTTGGATCTGTTGGGGATGATTGTCAGTTGATGATATGGGACTTGCGCACAAACCAAACCCAACATTGTGTCAAAGCTCATGAGAAAGAGGTGACTACAACAATTTCATTTATATGATTGTGGCTTTTCAATATATGTTTGTGAGATTTATTGTTCCCGAAATACTTACCCCTTTGAATTACACAGACTGAGTAATAACTTCTGTCACTGATTTTTGTATATGCTGAAAGAAAAGTATTAATTATGTAGCTTCACATCTGTCACTAATGTTCTGTAAATTTCCATTCTCATTTGTCTAATGATCTCAGGTAAATTATCTTTCTTTCAATCCGTATAATGAATGGATTTTGGCCACAGCATCTTCAGACACCACTGTTGGTCTGTTCGATATGAGAAATCTGACAGTGCCATTGCATGTTCTGAGTACTCACGGGTAAGCTTTCAAATCCCCTGTTGTCCTCTTTGTAAAATCAATTATATACTACCATCATTTCTTCTCATCAAGCGTATATCGACATTATGCTAATGATACCTATTCTTTATGACACGATTGGCAAGTTTTTATGAATTCTTTTGGCTTTGAAGTACATGAAACCATAATTTTGAGCTTGATGTAGTAGCCCGATTCCTCAAGCTACTGTTTTACAATTTCTCATTTGTTTGTTACAAGTGACGCACTTAATTTGACGGCCAGTCTGCACTTCCTTAGATTCTTAATATATTGTGCAGTAGAAATTCCTGAAACTAAGACTTGCTGTGCTAATATAATTGAAGCATGAACCCTTTGTCAACAAATGAATAAATTTTGGAATTATCAATGCATAGTGGCTACTCATATTATGCATTTGGGCATAGCTTTCTCATGTCAAGAAAACATATTGTTGCAGTCTTCATCGTTTCTCATATATTAGCGTTTGCAGGTCACAGTCGTTAAACCGAGATTCCTAATCCTCTATTTGTTCTTGTAGGGAGGAAGTATTCCAGGTTGAATGGGATCCTAGTCACGAAACTGTGTTGGCATCGTACGCTGATGACAGAAGGTTGATGGTTTGGGACCTCAACAGGTACTCCATTTCTCGGACTAGTTCTGTTAGAAATGCTTCTGTTTCCGTTTATCTTCTGTGTCAAAAGTCCATTTCTGTTTCATTTGATTGCAAGAACATTATTGGGAATTATATCTTGGGGCTAAAAATTCAAATCATTGTCGTACTAAGTTATGAACTTATATGGTTGATGCGTTTTTAGGATTGGGGATGAGCAGGCAGAGGGAGACGGGGATGACGGACCACCAGAACTTCTCTTTGTACATGGCGGTCACAAAGCAAAGATATCTGATTTCTCTTGGAACAAAAATGAGCCATGGGTCATTTCAAGCGTTTCTGAAGACAACACTCTTCAGGTTTGGCAGATTGCTGACAGCATATTTGGCGACGACGACGATGACGTGCAAGCCCAACCTTCCTGTGTGTAATCAGAAAATCTCGACCGTGAGCTTGAAGATATTTTTCGTACCTCTTTGGCTAGTGGGAAAGGTCTTTTGCTAGGAGCAGTGTTTAAGACTTTCTAGAGATAGATTATGAGAGTAGAAGAGCATGTAGCTTCTCAGAAACTGCTGTTGGATAATCGGTTTGCCAAACTTTGATTTTCTCCTACTTGGTTAATCTCTTTCGCATGATTTTAATGACGTTAAATTAAACCTTCAACTAGTTTCGTTTTCTTTATGCATCCATAATCGAGAAACGTTACGTATTTCAGTGCTAGGAGCTCATGGCCCAGTTGATTAAGACCATTCACTCGTATACACTTGAGGATGGATTGGTGTATTTCCACCATGCCTAGGATGAAAGCATATTGGCTAATGATTGCAAGGCATAAAAAATGTCTAAAATGATAAATAATATCATTGTTTAAAATTAATGAGCTTATTACAAGAATTAAAAATATTATAAAAGTTCTACTTCATTTTTTATTAAAGCAACTTTCAAAAGCAACCTACAAGATGTTTTTAAAAGCTGCTGTTCGGAGATAATTGCTTTTAAAAAACAATATATTTTATTTTTACCAAACATTTTATTACTGTTGAACTTTAAAGTGAACCATTTTTTATAAAAATAAGCAATAACAAACTGGGCCTAAAGGTTGTCTCAAGGCTATATGCAACATCGCAGGTAAATTTCCGAATCGGACGTTATTTTTGGACTCCACATAAAAATGAAGCACCTACCTTATAAAACCATGGTCGCTCGTAAAAAAGAGAAACAAAAGACCTGGTATTGAAAACAAAAGGAATTATCCTTTCACCTACCAACAAAGATGAATATCTTCACAGTAAAATTCGACACTCATAACATCCATCCCTTCCGACTTGAGTTTTCTTGGACTTGTGTAAGAAATGTGAAATCACTCAAAGCAGATTCTATGACATTATTACCAGAAAACAAACATAAACTATTCCAAAGTAGAGCAGATTCTATAACAATATTACCCGAAAATAAACAGTCTTGATGAGCTCAGATCAACGGGAGGCGGGTGTACCGTGTTAACAAAAATGCCGGGTTAATATTGGATCAAGAAAGAAACAAAGAAGGGGAATAGGAGGTAGAACAAAGAGGAAACTTAATTTTAATTCCAAAAGCAGGTCGGTATAAGCGGAAGAAGTAAAAGTTAGGTTATAGATCCACCACCACCACCACCACCACAAGAGTTGGTAAGCCTGAAGGCCGTTCCTGTCCCTGTCAGGAAAGATGCCAAACCATCTCCCTTTCTATGAACAGCACATGAAATAAATTCTAACAATCTTCTTCTTCCTAGCAATTACTCTCAAAATATCATCTTTTCCACCACTTTAAATCCTTTTCCCTCATTCACAAATCAATCATCCGACAAGAATGGAAACAAAAAGGAGAAACCTTATAATGTTCGTTTCCTCGTGATGAATATCAGGTTACTTGGACCAAATGCTCAAATACTTGGACTAAAAATCTACCCATAATATAAATGAAAAAGAACTATAAGAAATTCACCATCAGTTCAATGGGTGGGTTGGTTAGCAGAAGCACATTCTTCTCATCATCTGACTGACCATCAAAAGGCAGGCAATGAACCTACGGACGTCCTCGTCATTTTTCACGCCAATGGTGGAAATAGGGTTTCCATTGACCTTCACAATGGCCAGATGCATCACTCAAAGGGGAATATACTGTGAAATTTGTCCACTAGTCAGTCACCAATTGTGGATGACAAGAATCCTTTTAAAAAAAAACTTAAGAGCTAGAACAAGAAGCTTCTTTCCTGACATAAATGTATACTTTATTCCTTTTTACCAAAACCCGCTCTTTAAGTTATATCATGCAGAGAAACTTTACATTAACACTCACCTGCTCGCAGCTCATAGTACTGAAACATGAAAGAAATCACATGCCACCTTCCCTAAGTTCTGTAATTCAGCAATCAAGAATTTATGCGTCTTAGAAAGAGCAGGAATGACTAAACGAGAACTACTTAAAGCAGATTAAATGAAACTCGGAAAAACAACATGAGCCAGAGGTAATTTGACTGATTTATCAGTAGCCTACAAGTATTAGAAGGCTAAGAGTCAAGAGAATATGAGTTTCATAGAATACCATTAAGTTGCTTTGCCATAAGTTTCACTGGCTGGCTATACATCATCTAAGTTTACAGCACTAAAGGACATGCAAACTTAAATCAAAATTTGAAGAATACTAGCAGCAAATCCAGCAAAACTTCAGCTTGACATTGATAAACCATACTTGTTCCAAGAACCAAACATGTTAAAAGTAATAGAAAATTTGGAAACATAACCATAAACACAAAATGACCTGAATGAAAGCTGATGCTACAGTTTGAAGAACTACTTATTGCATGACGATATATGTACTCTTTGGGACAATGTCAGTGCTTCCTTCCTGAGCACTTCAGTTTGCTGCTGCGGCTCGAGTCCCTCCTAATTGGGCAGAACATAATAATCAGTTAAAAATTGCACACTTCCAAGTTCCAAACAGCTGTGTTCAGGTCCATTAATTTCATGGACAAGGACAACAAAAGAATAATCTTCAGCAACTCGCACGGGAAGTAGACAATTAATAATGTAAATACTACTACTTTGGCTCATATTATGTTAGGTAATAAAGGGTTCATGCACGCCCAATTTTGCAATTACCGAATTATTATAGATGACTTGGTCATATTAACAATGATCTGTCCATCATTGCTCAATGAAATTAATCCTTTGTAACTAGATGTAGTGCCCCGAAGACCCATCTATACAATGCACAAAAGACTCATGAGACAAGTTCTGTATATATCAACATTTCAAAATCTCTCATGGTTAAAACCCAACTAAAATGCTTACAGAGAACACAACTAAAACAGCAGAACCGGCAACAAATATCAGAAAACAAATAGAAGGGTAAAATCAGAAAAATAACTCCGTTTAGCCGACTAACAAATGCAAAATAGTCATAACCATACGCTCATACAGGTTACAAGGTTAAGGGATCTTATGTCTTACTTTTCCTCTTACTTGTGCCGGAAGAATTGACATTCGACACCCCATTTCCAAGTCCACAATCAGGAAGCTCCTTGGCTCCTCCATCCTGATTAGCAAAACACTGAAGACTCTCAAAACCACAGCCGTTAAAATCCTGCCCATTCATCACTGCACCATCTCCACATTTCCCATCCATCCCTGGACGAAGGCAGTAAAGCTGATCATCACATTGGACATTACACGGATTCATAAAAATGGCACCGGGCATATTTGGGTTGGGCAGGATCGGATTCACTGATTTCTGATATGGAAAAGATCCAATTTCTCCTTCAATCCTTCCTCGAATGTCAACAAGCAAACACTTGAGCCTAGCAATCTCAGCCTCCAATGCAGGCTGACCCTGCAACCTCATCACCAACCGCCGATTTTCAGCTCTCAAATTCACAACTTCATCCTCCAACAACTTAACCCGCGCCTTCTCCTTCTCGCGGTACTTACGAACTGCTACCTTATTACCCAAAGGCTGCTTCTTTGATTTCTTTTCCCCAGACTCAGCAGTATCATCAGTTCCGGCCTTGTCTTCACTCGCTGAAGACAGAATTTTAGTGTGCACATGAAAGCAAGTGTGTGTGTGGGAGTAATCAGGGCCGGGTGGGTTGCAAGTGTGGGCGTGAGTGCAAGCATGAGTGTCCTTAAGCAGGTCATCGAAGAAGCTGTCCATTGAGCAACTACTCGCAAGTTCACCGCCCATGTTTGCACCCGGAAACACCTCCTGGTCGTCCATTAGGGTGAATAACGCGAAGACCAAAGAGGAATAAGCTCCAATCGAGTGAAGAAGCACCAAAATTTCAAAACTTGGCCTCGACCCAGACCAAATTTCGAGCGCGATACTCTTAACAGACTGAAATCAGAGAAACCCCGATGAAAATTTGAGGTTCTTGATTCCCGTTCTGCACGAAAAGAGCGAAATCCACCAAATCAATCATGACCCAGATAGGAATTCAACAACCCAAAATCTAAAATCGATTAGAATTGGCTGAAAACGAAAGATTTCCAGCGCGGACGATTAACAATAGGGACAATTCAAAAGGGTAAAATGATGAAATCGTAGAACTATTCAAGGCGATTGAAGTTCTGTGGCAGATATAAAATAATGGAGGAACCCTAGGGAACAGAGAGGCGGTGGGAAAAAGGAAGAGAAAACCCTAGAGATGAAAACATGGGAGCATTCAACGCGAAGAAAATACCAGAAAGATGAACATACCACGGATTGGGATTGGCCGGTGGCTCAGAGATTCCGCCAACCTCTCTCTTTCGAAAGTGAGTCGGACCGTCTTGACTCTCAAATGTCTCGACTCTCTTTCGAAACCGTGTTCGAGAATTTGGTTTGAAGTGGGTTCTAAAGTTCTTGGAAAGTTCTTGGATCTTGATTTTTTGCACATTGATATGTAAGATGATTTTTTGCACATTGATATGTAAGAAAAGAATTCACTAAATCAATAAAAAAAAATATATTTCTACACCAAATATTATTAAAGTACCATAAAAAGAAGATAGATATACAAATATTACTTGAATATCACACATCTTACATTTTTTAAGCAAATGTGTCAAATGTTTACCGTCAATAGCCTTAGATTGAAAGTGAAAAACAATAAAACTTAACGATCAAGAGAGTTAAAAACAATAAAACTTGATTGACGAGTATAATAAATTCAAGAGCACCAATTGTTTGTTTTGTGTAACTCAGCATCACACTAACGAATCGAATATTAAAATAATCCATTGAATAATAAACTATTGAAAAGTAAAATATAAATTCAAAATTTTTATTATCTTAAAGTACAATCTTCAAGACCATGTGATAGTTGATTTAAACATTTGATAGAAATGAAAAGATTGAGAAGTTGAAAGAAAAATAGATTGCTAAGGGACTTGTGTTATATAACTTTATATGCATTTGGACAGAAGGATTATGAGTAAATTTGAAAAACAAGAAAAAATTAATGACTAAAATAACAGCTTCATGTTTCAAACCCATCACCTCAAAGAAAATGGAAGTCAAACATTTCCACTCAACTAACAAATGAATTATGATATTTCTTATTTATTTTCTTTATTTATATGTTATTTACATGATGTATATGTTTTGGGGCCTCTCCGAAGTGGAGGCCCTAGGTGGGCACCTACATGGATTACCCTCAAGGCGATCTTAATTGACGTGACTCAATCGTAATTGTTTAAAAAGGTGAAAAGGGAAGGAAAGGGAAATTATGAGCGAAGGAATCCTACTCCTTGATCAAAAGTAAAGACAAGGCTGGAACTAATGATACAGCTGGATGGAGGCAAATTATGATTTGATGTCCAATTGTTTTGAAGATTAAGCTTGTTTGACCTTACTAGGTCTGATCTGGAGAGCGAGGAAAGGGACCCAAGAAGCTGAGAAACCAACATTATCCTTCCACATTCTTCAAATTTGTGTTATATACGAAACCAACAGAGACAAGTTCTTGTTCCAAAACACAATTACAATAAGAAAATGTATTTTCTGCATTGCTTGGACTCGTTTAAATCACTTCTATGAAAAGTGCTTATGTTGGAAATGTGTTTATTATAAATATATTGAAACTTGAATTAAAATTGTAAATTCTGAAAAAGTAATTGAAAGTGCTTTTTCAAAAAGCACCTAAGTTAGGTTTGTTTTATTTAATTAATTCAGAAATTTATTTTTCTCATGTTTTTTTTCAAAAAAATTCTCCTGGTATTTTGCACTGCCAGTTTGTGTTACACAACTACAAATTTGTTTCTCATAAATCATAATCCAAATAAAAATTGGACAGACTAATTAATCCTAATCCAAATAGAAATAGGAAAGTATATATAACACCATAGCAATTTGCTCCGAAGCCAGACACCAAAGCAACCATAAAGTAGAAATTAAGACCTGATTATTTTCTTGCTTCTTCCTTCTAGTTCCTCAGTTCAAAGGTTTGACAATGATGTCCGCATCGTGTACTACTCTGCAGATGAAGGACACACGAAAGGAGAAGGCCGAAAGTGAAAGAAAGAACCATAAGACGAGCAAGAGGAAGACAAGGGAAAACAATGCAGACTTTTATGCAGATCGAGTCGCAATTTCGAGAGCTAACTTCGAATTGGGTTCCTCCTCCCTTGAAGACTCAAAACACTACTGAGTGTGACGATCGGCTCTTTGATAAGGCGCCGCTAAGGAATCCAAAAAGCTAGTGCTAGCATTGATGGTTTATACTATTATCCAATGAGCCATATACAACAATCTTTTAGGCATTAGTGCGAGAAACTAGTGCGTTAAGTTTGTGTACGTAGGTTTTTTTTGTTGAAATCAAATTACAGTATAAAACTTGAATTTTCAGTTATCTGACTTACATTGCAAATTTTGTTACAGAACTTCCGTTTTAGTTTAGTGTGATAAGTTAAACACGAATATCGAACGAAATACCATAAATTAGAATCTACAAGCAATTTAGATATCACTAGGTATTTGAGAGAACCTAAACTTATTGATCTAAATATAATAAGATAAGGTTTGCTAGGAATTCTATGGGGATGAAAAATGAGAAAAGAACAAAATATCTTCGAAACTTAAAAGGCCGTTTTGGGCTAGTAAACAATAAATTCGTTCGAAATCCAAAAGTGCCCATATGTAAGGGCAAAGCTTTGCGTCTTGTTCGTGACACCACACTCCAAAAGGGAGGTCATGGCCCAAATTTGAAGTACTTGGGCTTTGCTACAAATTTTATGTTTTTCCAATTGTTCTACGATTATTTCAGCCATTTGTTATACATTATTTACACTCAATTTTTAATGCATTTAAGTGTCTGCGAGAGCATGAAGCATCACATAAATATAAAACTAGTAGTAACCAAAGATCTTTCTATAACTTTAGCATCTGAGCCCCATAGGCTGCCTGCTACATGAGCAACAAATTTTATTATTCCAAAATCTACAAAATCTCGATCTCTCATTCTGTGATTATGCTGGAAAAACTGAGTTTCTGACAAGCTAATGAAACAAGCTACAGATGTTCATCCTTTCACACGATCACTTCTACGATTTATTTATACATGTTTATCTACAATCCACCCCAACCATTGGGTGCACGCCTTTTTTTTTGGTTTCCCTAAACTGTACAGATGCTAATTTCCTTGCTGCACAAGTATGCTGAAAACTTACAAAACAGGAGAGTAGAAAAAGAAGCTAATCAAAGCTTGATGATCTGCTCCATCTCCCTTTCAAATATTCTTCCCATGAAAGGCTGTTGCTCCGCTCCACGCTACTTGACGATGTTGTTGTTGTATCATCATCCACATCGAGCAGCGCAAGACCCAAATGCAACTCTGCGCTTGAATTTGGATAAACTTCATCGTCATTATCATCCCAGTTTTCTGATTCCTCTATGTCAAAAGATTGAGAGTTTGGTTGATTTTCGACATCTGAATCCCCTTTCAGAAGCTTCAGTATCTGAGGGTGGAAAGAAAGAGCATGATGAAACTTGGAATTCTTTTGTTACACTAATACTAACAGAATCCTACTCTGGATATGACATTTTCATACCTCAGTCATCTTAGGACGAAGGCGGGCTGAGCGTGTGATGCAAAGTTTTGCTGCATGAACCATTCTCAGCACCTGAACCTCATCAAACTTTCCATCCAAATTTGGATCCAGTATTTCTTTTACATCACCTTTCTCTATTTTCGGCTTTGCCTGAGATGTAATTCAGCGTCATTTATCCAAAACACGCAAAAGAAGTAAACAAAATAAGAACAAAAATTCAAATTAGGGAGGTGGATCATACCCACATGACCAAGCTTTCTTGTTCTTTTGGTGTCTCGGAGCCAATTGGTTTTCTTCCTGATAATAATTCTAGCAGGACCACGCCAAAGGCATAGACATCAATCTTGTCACTGATTTTTCCATACATGAAATATTCGGGAGCAAGATAACCAAATGTTCCCACCACATCACATTCGGTCTTAAAAGATGTAGCTGTTGGTCCCCAGATTGCAAGGCCAAAATCAGATAACTGTCACGTAGATGGAAGCATTTAATTAATGTCATAAGACTCTGATCGTGTTTAAAACACCATTTGTGTTACTCTGATTAAGCAGTACCTGCGGTTCAAAATCTTTGGTGAGAAGAATGTTTGAGGACTTGACATCTCTATGAATAACTGGTTGAGGACATTCGTTGTTCAGATAACTGAGGGCTTTAGCAATACCAACAGCAACATTAAATCTCACCTCCCATGACAATAGAGATTTGTAGTTGTTCTTGCCTGCATCACTTACAATTTTGAAATCAACATGGTTTGAACAATCTTTACCAAGAAAGTAAAAAAATGGGAAAAGTAGTTGATATTTACCATGTAAATTTGCCTCTAAGCTTCCCTTAGGTAAGAAATCATACACAGAGATTAGAACGTTGTCTTTGATGCAGAACCCGAGCAGAGGTAAAATGTTTTTGTGCTTCAGCGAGGACATGATATCGACTTCGTCAGTGAAATCCTTCCATGCTTCTTTGGATGATTTCATAATCTTCACTGCCACTGGCTTCCCATCTGAAAGAGTTCCCTTGTAGACGAGGTTGCATCCTCCTTTCCCGATAAGATTTTCTGTTAAAAGATAAAGAAGTTATTCGAAACAGAAGTACTTAAAAGAATCCAAACAGAGAGAAGGAAGGGAAAAGGATATATATCAAACCTGAAGAAAATTGAGAAGTTGAAGCTTTTAGAAGCTCATGACTAAACCATCTGCAACCAGATGATTTTGTTTGGAGCAGATGCTTTAACCTTTCAGGAAGCTCATCAAAAGCAGAAAAACCATCCTTCATACTCTCATCAACAATGTCACCTATACTTCGTTCGAACGGATTTTCTTTGATAGTTGTACACTGAGGAGACTGCTGTGGAGAGCGGTCAGGCAAGCTCATCACCCATTGCACCACAGACATGTCCCTGGTGGCGGGAAATTGAGGATTGGCAGAACTCGCTCTTCGAAGTAGGGGCCAGCCAAGGTTCTTAACCACATGTTCTGCTGCACCAAGTGAAGTTGATCTCCAAGGCACTCTCTTTTGTTCATACATCGTGTCTTCACTACTGTGCTTCGAACCATCTAGGGAGCTCTCTGCCATATCAGAAGATTTCGGGGTTTCTGTATCCTCCTCAAAGTCACCAAATTCAGATGAGTATCCTTTAGGAGTGAGACTCTCAAAGCAAAGACTTGGTCTTGGGTCTTCTGTGAGACCTACCAAAGCTGAAGAAAGGAACTTAGTATTGTTAGTGCATTTTTAATATTAAATAAATAAATAATTAATTAATTTATAATTCTCAGTATTTTCCAGGACTCAAAACACCAACCTGGTAGTTGGTTGCTGGTGCACCTTCTGAACACAATTTTCCCGTTGTGGATGCCCACAACATCAGTGGTTGGTCGCAATTTCTTACCGCAGAATTTCGCCGTAGAATCCCAACTGCTGCAAATGAACTCTGCTTAGAGTAATGAGAAAAAAAAAAACTTGAAAAATAATGCAAGTTTCTTTTTGAGATCAAAGTCTCTGTGCCCTACCCAAGAGTGTTTGGATTGCTTATGCCTACAACTATGGCCACGGTAGAATGTCTTTTCGCCTCTCTAACTAGAGCTTTTCGGATTGACCTTCCCGTCAAGACCTGACTGATGAGCTCCACCTGAAATTTTAAGCATAAAAATCCATAACCAGTCTCAAGTTTTGGAACAATTGAAGCAGTGATAGAGTAGTGAAGATTGAGTAGGAACCTTTTTCATGTCACATAGCCCCTCATAAGCCTCTACGTAACCATCCAACATCGTCTTGGCTTTCGAGACATAATCTGTGCATATTAAACGTTACGTCACCAAATAGTCTCGCATGTTATATTGTCAAACAATCCGAATAGCTAATATAAACCAAATTACACATAAAATTATCGAAAAATATATCAAACTGAAACTAAGTCTGCAGGCATTTACCAGAACTTCGACAGACATGAGCTGCAATCACGCAATCTCCGGGCTGGGCGACTTTAACGAGAGCCCATCCGAGAAGCTCTGTGCTCTGGCTATCAATTGGAATCCCAACCAACACAACATTCTTCTTCTTATTCTTCTTCTTTATCAAGTCCCTCAATGCCTCCTCAAGTATCATTTTCTTTATATGTTTTTATGCCTCTGATTCTCTCTCTCTCTCTCTTCTCACAATCTCACAATTTCTACAAACTCTTTCTGTTTCTCAATCTTCCCACTTCTTGAATTTAACATTTCAACCCCCGCAGCAAAAGCTACATAAAATTAGAAAAACCCAAATATCCCATCAACAGATTGCAGATTTATAAAATTCCAAGAAATCCCATTTGAAAATAAAAGAAAAAAACATCGGCTGACATAAATAAAGGAAGAAAAGTAAGCAGAATAAAGAAGAAGATAAACGTGATCCGACAAAAACATAAAAAGAAGGAAAAAAAGAGAGAAAGAAACATGTACCTAAATCTTGTACCAACTCGTGGCTCAATCCAAACACGTTGTTTAAAAGCCAATGCTGCCAAGTAAGCATCATCAGCCTCACCGACTGCAGCTAAATTCAACACCCAGAAATTCAAATAAATAAATATTAACAGAAACGAGTTCTAATCTGACAAAAAAAAGCTTACATACACAATTGGTTGTTATTCAAAGAAAAAATGTCTTCGAGAGAGAGTGAATTCCCGCCAAAAGTGGACAAAGCCTCTTTAATTTTTGGGGTTTTTAATTTTTTAATTTTTTTTGGTTTCCTGTGTTGTTTTTTTTGGTTCTTGTATAAAGTGAGAGCAGAAACGAAGATAGTAATTTGAGGACGTTAAAAACCGGCAGTTTTCGCGGGAAATCCCAGAAATGCGACGAAAGAGGGCAGACGGACTTCCACCAGCTTTTTGCGGATTAACGAACAACAGGAGGGCTCTAGACGGCCGTGGCCGTACAATTTCTTTTTCATTCAATTTATTTGAATTGGTTAATCAAACTAAATAAATTCGACAAAAAAAATCAAAATAAATAAATTAAACACTTTAGCAATAAAATAAAGGGAACTTTAACGAAAAGCACTTGGTACTATTACTTTAACAAAAAATCATATTTTTACACTAAAAAGTCAATCATGGTACTATTCACTTTACCCTTTATTTTGGCCTTATCATTAAAATTCAAAGCTTTCAAACTTTTTTCATTAGTTTTCCTTAAAATAAAATTGAACTCATGCTTTTCGATGAATAAATTGTCAAATCAAACTTTTGGACGAAATTAATTTTGGCATATTTATTTGAAGATTTTTATAATTAGGGTTGGTCCTAACCTTAATGTAGCTTGGTTATGTCAATGAATTAGTTGTAAATTGGGGTGTTTGACTTTTCATTAATTAGTGGTCTATTTTTTAGATTAAGCCATTAAAAAATGAGTTCCATAACTAGGTAATTGGGAATGGTTTGGTAGGTGGAGTCGTGACGCTTTTTCAAAGAATAATTTTATTTTAATGTAATTTAATCGAAAGTAGATAAGTATCACATCTGTTATAGCCAATATCGTTACATACACATATATTTAGAGTTAGAAGACGACAAATTTTACCATGAATAAGATGAAAAAAATAAACTACGTGATGAGAAATATTTTGTTTTTGCTTTGTTATTATTCGTTTTAGTCAATAGCCACCGTAGGAACTATGTTTTTCGTTTTCACAGATGAAAATCATTGTCAGATGTCATTTACAATGCTTTGACTTTATTATGGTTAGTTTAAACTTTCAGGTAAGGGAGTTGGTTTTTGTACTTATTTTAGCATCTCGCATCTCTTTTTATTTACAGTCGTATTCACTATATAATTAATTAAGAAGCTACACACAATGGCCGGAAATACGTACAAAAAATGAAGAGAAAAAAATGTGTGAAAATCACTTTCCTATTAATAAACATGTAGTAGCTTTAAAATACAACCGTTTTACCACCTTAGCTTGATGAAATTATGCATTCGGTCTGCTTAAAACTTTCTTTAGTCAAATTATATATATCAATCATTCTAGTACTGCAAGTTGCCCTTAACCACAGTGATTGAGAAGAGTGTAACTCTTGCGCTACAACGTGAGTTCAAACCCTATTAGCTCCATAATCTAACAAATCTACAGGTTGATAAAAAAAAATCACTCTAATACCAACTAATTCTGCAAGTTGGCTGGTGTTTAGTCTTTTAAGTATTTCTCTTCTCAAATGTTAATCATGTTTTTTCGATTTTTCAAAAAATAAACATTTACGTGGTCCACATGTTGATCAGTTGATGCGTTTCCTTAATTACTTTTGCATGGGATAAACGATTAATTACATATGAAACTCCCCTACGACTCTTTTGGTTGCCCAACACAGAAAACATTTGTGATTGAAATTAAGATGACAACAAAACACAACCATTACTGAAATGATATTCAAGTTGAGAAAATCGTTTCCCTACTTAGCTTCGGTAATAGAGCATTTACCTTTACACTCATAACCCAAAATTTGAGTTTAGCCTAAGCTCCTCGACCTCTCTTTGTGACAAGAAAAACTTGAATGAGAAGAGAGCACAGCCACATGACATGTGAGTATGTACCAAGAATTGTTCTATTAAAACGTACAATGTGTTACAGATACTATCTAGTTTAAATATAAGTAGCTGAAAACAAATTATTCTGGCATTAGCAACAACTAAGCATCTCCTAATTAATAAATTAAAGTAGGGTTTTCCACTTTCCAGTTTTCCACCGACGTTTTATAAGTCTAGCAAAGGGAGCTAACTGCTCTTCCAATTAATGGACCATGTTGCTCCATCACCATTTGTTGGAGCCGTCCATTGCGTACACGTTATTTGTTAGGAGAATATATGGTAGGTCAAATAGTATCAAGATATGCCCTACTAAACCTTCTTTTCGATAATAATATCATATAAACGAAATAAATTAACGAAAAAAACGGTAATCACGTACGCACATACATAATCAATATCTCTCCAAATATTATTTGCCATCAATGACATCAATGACATTATTTGATTGTATTATTGAACTATAATACGTTTGAATGTCATAGAAAATAATAGAAAGGCATGCATGCATTAATGATTCATGCACGCTTAACCTAGATAATATATTTTGAGTTCGACAAAAAAAAAAAAAAAAAAATTTTAAGTAGTGCTATTCACACACCCTATTTTACTTTCACACACCCTTATTAATTTTTATCCATTGATCTTTTTTAATTCACACGATTCAGCGATTGAAAATTGAGAGGGGTGTGTGAGAGATAAAAATGGGTGCGTGGATAGCACCACCCTATATTTTATGAGAAAAAATTACTTGTTTTTAGTACAAACGACATTATTATTCTTATTTACGTATGCTAATGGAAGTGAAATGATTTTGAGAGTGAGTGGAATAGGAAAATCCTAAGCATCAAGGCAATACATCATTTATAAAAAGTGAATAATGGGATAAAAAGAAATAAATATGCAATTAGTAAATATTATGCGTTACTTATAGCATTATTTATATATTTTATGAGCTCGTTTGGATGTGCTTTTAAAATGACTGAAAACGCTTTTAGATAAAATGTTTTTGGGTTCCAAACGCACTTTAAGTGCTTTCTACAAGAAGTACCAATTATGTGCTTCTTCCAAGAAGCACTTCAAGTGTTTTTCAAGGATTTACTAGCATTTTTACTAAGAATTGTTTCCAAAAATATTTTCACCAAAAGCGTTTTTAATCATTTAAAACACATTCAAACAAGCACTATACTTGTTATATAAAATATTGAGACATAAAACCAACTTCTGGTTAACAACTTGTATAGTACATGTTTGTCGCCATAAGGACGTCATGTGTTAATAACAAGGACATGTAAACCAAATAATACATGTCCTTACATTAGCGACGAGGTTGAGTGCACAAAACTTCCAACGGAAGTGGAAAGAGGGAATACCCCACACCTAACCACAAGGGGCACAGATTTGCGAGTAAGGCATAGAGAGTTTGTAGGGAATATTTTTGAGTGAATGCATTTGGAGTTTAGTATATTTTATTTCTTTATTTTGTAGAATTATTAGAGAGTCGGATCAAATACCTACTTCCAACAACATTGATATTGTCCCCAACTTGATAATTAACAAGTGTCCAATCTGCCGATATTGTCTCACCTGCACAATCCGTCAAGTGTGAAATTTTATCACTAAAGACCTTAATATTAGTTGGAGTGGAATTAAGATATTCAAACTATTATTTCTCATTTTCTATGGCCAATGTGGGACTCAACACTTTTCTAGTTCATAATTAATAAGCGGGTTTGCAATAAAGCAATATGGTTGAACATGACAAAATGATATATATGGGTAGGGAAAGGGATCCTTTCCAGATCCCTTCCACCAAGTCCATAAAGGCCACAAATCCGGGCATTTGAAATTTGATCCAACGACTACATTTATTATAACTTTTAAAGTGGGCCCTTGTTTTTAGCCGCTGGATCAAATTTTAAACGCCTGGATTTGTGGCCTTGATGGAAAGGATCCAGAGAGGATCCTTTCCTATGGGTAGCATAACTTAACACATTTTGTTTGTGATAGATTGTAAACTCTCCTGTTCCTATAGTCCTTTCAATGGTACTTGAATCTTAAGTTGCGGTCATGTCTCGCCCCCATTGCTGATATTGACCTTAAAAAGGAAACGGTAGGTACATCTAGTCTGTGAACACCTAACCATCGCACTGTAAAAATTGGATAGGTTCTATCTATAGTCATTTGGGCCTCCTAAAAAGATCTACTAAATTCATCGAGTTAAATAACTAGTGAATTACAACTCTATTATACTACAATTGGTGCATTGGTCTTTGCTGCCTTATGGTTAATTTATCACATTTTAGTCATGAAATGTATTGGGTTGGAATCGACCATTCAAGTATTTTAAATTGCACACTAAAAACAGTAGAAATAGGGGCATATAGAAGTATAATAAATATATATTATGTTGATGCACAAAATCAGTGAGAACTTTGGTACAACATAAAGTGTTAAGTTTGTGACACTCTCTAGATTGCTCCGGTCACTAGTGTGGATAAGTATGTAAATGGATAGGGACAGGGAAGCAAACACAAAATGTACGTGGTTCACCCAGATTGGCTACGTCCACGGAGTAAAGGAGTTCTTATTAATTGTGAAGGGTTTACACAAGTACATAGGTTCAAGCTCTCCTTTAGTGAGTACTAGTGAATGGTTTAGTACAAATGATATTAGGAAATATTGTGAGAGAATGATCTCGATTTATAGAAGAGAGTTTCTTGTTTCATTCTGACATTGACATGTGTCGTGTTGTGATTGGCTTCTGATGTTAACACGTGTCGCGCTAAGATTGGCTTCTGATGTCAACACGTGTCGCGCTGTGATTGGCCTCCTGGTTGTAGGGAAACTCTTCTGGGTCCTTGACGGTATAACGTTGACCAGTGCTTAGTAGTTTCGGGATTGGTCAAGTATGGTACAAACAGTGCTCCCCTAAGTTCCCGAGTGAGGGAAGCTCCTCAGTTGGGGACTTGCAAGATCCAAGCCATTAAGTAATCACGAAACTTCTAAGTACCGAAGTATGGTATTATTTTCACTTGCCTTATCTGTCTCATACGTAGATGTGACATCTTCTCTGGAAGTACTTTTCCTCCATCCAGGGGTGGTATCTTTAACCGATGAAGATGCGCAAGGTAATGTATCAATTTCACTTGAAGCTTACTTGTAGTTTCGGGCTTGGTTAAGTGTGATACAAAACCCTATAGTAGGAGTCCCCCAAGCCACCGAGCTAGGAGATTTGCCGAAAGAGGTAACAGACAAGGTAAGTAATCAGACTTCCAAGCAAGCAACCTGGATCGGAGGTTCGACTTCGGCTTCCGGTTGATTGTTCTCATTTTCCTTGTGTCGTAAACAGCAACAAGGATAAAGAGAAGCAAATGGAGAATAGATGATATGAGATACTTTTGCTTTTGAAAAAGTAACTTTCCGCAGGCTTATTCTTGAACTGGGCTGGAGGGTTTTCTGGTTTCCTCCAGAATATAAGGCCGACTCAAGAATTTGAAGGTCAAAACAAGTCCATCAAATCAAGAATGCGTTCGACCTTGATGATATGGGATACTTTTGCTATTGACGAAGTAATAGATGAATCGGCATGTGTTCTGTTGCGCTTGTTTCCACATGCTTCCTTGTATCCTTCTTACTTGCCCTATCTGTTCCTCAGGCAGATGTGGTATCTTTTATGGAAGCATAAGATGTTGAAGATGAGTACTCGAGAGCACTGCCAGGTAAGTAATCGGGCAAGGGGTTCCAGGCAGCCAGTTCCTGACTGGAAGCTTGATTCTAAATGCTGACTGATTGCTCTCTTTCTCCTTGTCTTGCAGGTAAGAACAAAGGCAAAAGAAAAGACAGGGAAAAAGCATGATATGAGATACTCTTGCTTTTGACCCTAATGATATGAGATACACTTGCTTTGGTGTGGCTGGTTTGCATATGTATTATTTGGGGGGGGTGGGAAGAAAGCTGAGTATTTCGAGAGGCTTCGTTGGGAGTGCCCTCTCAAATATGAAGAAGGGTTGAGCATTTTTGCAGGTCTGCCTGTCCGTGAAGGATGGATGTTGACATATATAGGAGTCTCCCTAACAACAAGTAGTAATGTTATTCCCTTGCCCTTCTTGGTCGTAGCAATGTAGTAGGAGCTGTAAGCTTCATGTGTTTTAACTTTGTCAGAGCATTTTGAAAAAGTGGTATGTGGTATTTGGAAAGCTGATGTTGCGTGTGAAGATTGCAGACAAGCTTTATCTAAGGAAATCTGGCTCTCGAAGTTCGAAGAGCGATGCCTCTTCGGTTTTCGAACAAGCAATCATGTCGGGGATCTGGCTCTCGAGATTCGGAGAGCGGTGCCTTTTCGATTTTTGAGAAAGCAATCATGTTGGGAGTCTGGCTCTTGAGATTCGGAGAGCAGTGCCTCTTCGATTTTTGAGAAAGTAATCCTGTCGGGAGTCTGGCTCTCGAGATTCAAAGGGCGGTGCCTCTTCGATTTTTGAGCAAGTAATAATGTTATTCATTTACCCTTCTTGGTTATAACAATGTAGTGGGAGCTGCAAGCTTCACATGTTTTAACTTTGTCAGAGCGCTTTGAAAAAGTGGTATGTGGTATCTGGAAAGCTGATGTTGCGTGTGAAGATAGCATACAAGCTTTATCCAAGGAAATCTGGGTCTCGAAGTTCAAAGAACTGTGCCTGTTCGGTTTTCGAACAAGAAATCATGTCGGGGATCTAGCTCTTGAGATTCAGATAACGGTGCCATTTCGATTTTTAATAAAGCAATCATGTTGGGAGTTTGACTCTTAAGATTCGGAGAGCAGTGTCTCTTCAATTTTTGAGAAAGTAATCCTGTTGGGAGTGTTTTCTCGAATGTGAGTAAAGGTTGGGCATTTTTACCAGTCTGCTTTGCCACGGAGCACGGAGGTTGACACACATTGGGACTTTCTAGTTATCAAGCAGTGGTGCTGTTCCTTTACCCTTGTGGGTAATAGTAGGGTAGTTGGACCTTCAAAATTTATGTGTCTAAACTTTTTCAGAGATCTTTGACAAAGTTATCTATGGTACCTGAAGAGCTGATGTTGCGTGTGGAAAGTGGTGCCTCTTCGAAATCCGGAGATTGGTGCCTTTTCGGATTCCGGAGAGTGGTGCCTCTTCAATTTTTGAACCAACGGCCATGTTGCATTTTCTTTTATAAGGGCACCAATTGTGTGCAAGGAGTACATTAAGAGAGTTATTGCTTGTAGGAATTTTCCCCTTACTTCAGAGATTTATTGCTTCTCATTTCCCCTTCATCATTTCTGAGAATGTCTGGCCCATCCGATCGTCGTTTTGACTTGAACTTTGGTGAAAAGGCAGCCATGCCTTCTCAAGACAACATATGGCCGTTATGCTCGTGGTAGCAGCAAGACGTGCCCGTGTTCTTCGTGGGCTTGTAATCCGGGTGCCTCGGCTTTGGCTTTGGTATCAAATGTGCTATGCTGGGGTAAATGACCACGCATGTGGTGTTCAAAGGTGTGTATGCATCATACCTCGGGGTAGGGGTTGTCCTGACACGTGCTTGACCCATTGTGTTGACTGCCTGGGGTCAGGGATTATCATGGCTATACCCTTGGTTATCGCGGTAGTGTCCCTTACTCCTTTTACTAAAATGAGACTGGTAAGGATGAAAATCTTTCCTTTTGCCCTGAGATTGATATGTCTGTTGACTTGGTAAAGTATTAAGTAAGGCAGGGGGAGGCACCGCTGCCGTTTGGAAGGTCGAGGTCTTCTCATTTGGTTGGATCTGGCTTCCACTCCCTACTTGCTGATAAGGGGTAGTTGTGGGGGGGGGGGGTTTCCCTTGATATGTCATTGCCTCGGTGGAGGCATAGTTGTAAGCTTGTGCCATCACCTTATAGTAAGTCTTCCAAGTGTTGGCATTGATCATGTACTTAAAGAAACAATCACGTAGGCCTGCCGTGAAGGCCTTGAGGACGGTCTTGTCATCTGCCTCAGCGCAGTGAGAATACTCATGGCTGAAACAACCAGCATACTCTCGTAGTGACTCGTCCGGCTTTTGGTGAATAATGTACAAGTCATCTGCAGAATACAAGCAATCGGTTTGAAAGATGTGTTTAGAGATAAACAGTTTCCTCAGTTCCTCAAATGAGTCTACTGTCTCAGGTGAAAGACGGCAATACCAGTTTAGAGCTCCACCAGAGAGGGTGGAGGGGAAGAGAAGACATCGCTCTTCATCGGTGTGCATCCGATATGCCATGGTGGACTCAAAGAGGTTAAGGTGTTCAATTGGGTCCTCCCTTCCAGTATAGAGTTGTAAACCAAGCTTTTGTTTTGTCTTCGTTTGAAATGAGGTGTCAAGGATCCTCCTTGTGAGAGGGCCAGGCCTCGGTTGGTTCCAGTCAAGTATCTCGGCCTAACGTTCGGCCTTCAACTTGTTTACTTCCTCAATGAGCTGTAGGACAAAAGGGTCTTGAGTGAAGTCATGTACCATTGGGATTTTCTTTCGTAAGTTTCCATCGCCTCTTGGAAGTAGGAAAGTTTGAGCAAGGGCGTACGATTTTTCCTTGGACTCGCCGTATGACTTCTTGGGCGAGTCTGTCGGAATATCTCAGAGTCCCCTGTACCTTCATGTTCCTCTAGGACATGTCGTTCCTTCCCTATATTGGCAGCTGGCCTGGGTCGTGGGAGGGGATCGAGTCTTTCAGAAACCCTTGGGTCATTGATCTTCGAGCATATGTGGAGGGGATTCTCTTGATGTTGCTTTAGGAAGTATCTGCAATCACGATAAACGGCATTCGATCATTCCAACCTTTCTGCAAAGAGGTGTCTTCCTCCACTTCTTCTGCTTCGGGTCGAAGCAATTGGGTTGAGAGAAGTCTCATGTTGATCAATATTTTGATGATTAGCTCGCTCCTCATCAGGGATACCCATGTCGAAGGAAGGTGACCCTCCGTGTTGGGGGGCACCCAGATGATGGTTGATGTCTACAGGGGCAACAAGCTCGCGTGTTTGAGTACGCATAGTTTCGTGGAGCGTTTCAAAGAGCTTCTCATACTGCTCTTGAATGACCTTATTCTTCATTGTTATCTTGTTGTTTTGAGCTTTTAGCTCATCGACTTTAGCTTGAAGAACAACCATTTTTCCTTCATTCTTTCGTTGCTTCGCATTAGGTGCAAGAGAGGTGTCATTCTGTGTGATGTGGCTTCCTTCGCTCCCCATGTTGGAAAGGGATGCCTAGTCAAAAGAGAGTGTACAATTTGTGGAAACCAGCTTGAAAAAGCTGAAGAGAGTGGGAATAAGTGTCGTTCCCACAGATGGTGCCAAATGTTGATGCACAAAATCAGTAGGGACTTTGGTACAACAGAAAGTGTTAAGTTTGTGACCTTCGCTAGATTGCTCCGGTCACTAGTGTGGATAAGTATGTAAATGGATAGAGACAGGGAAGCAAACACAAAATGTACATGGTTCACCCAGATTGGCTACGTCCACGGAGTAGATGAGTTCTTATTAATTGTGAAGGGTTTACACAAGTACATATGTTCAAGCTCTCCTTTAGTGAGTACTAGTGAATGATTTAGTACAAATGACATTAGGAAATATAGTGAGAGATTGATCTCTATTTATAGAAAAGAGTTTCTAGTTTCATTCTGACATTGACACGTATCGTGTTGTGATTGGCTTCTGATGTTGACACGTGTCGCGCTATGATTGGCTTCTGATGTCTACACGTGTCGCGCTGTGATTGGCCTCCTGGTTGTAGGGAAACTCTTCTGGGTCCTTGACGGTATAACGTTGACCGGTGCTCAGTAGTTTCGGGATTGGTCAAGTATGGTACAAACATATTATATTATAATATAATATATGCTATGCGATCTATATTGAATTGATGATATAGTAAAGAACTTTAGCTTTAGCCGGTCGTGACCAAGAAACCATCGATTTCACCTGGTGGGTCGGGAATGCCCGACTTATCAATTTATTCGGTAAACTATAACCTCAACTCTATTTATCGATCTGGGCAAGATACGACCAAAAGCCCATGTCATGATGAATCATGCGATGTATTGGTGATGAGTATATAGTGCAGCTTGAGTAGTAAAGTCTTGTGCTATGAACACTTAAGCAGGTAAAGAGTACAAGTGTTGAGTGACCAAACTAAGTTGATTATTAGGAAATCTTGAATCAGACCATTTGCACTTACTTCAATAAAGGACGAGTAAGCCTCCTCGATAGAAGAATTTTTTTTTATCTTGGTCCCAGTTCAATAGTAAACAGGTCCAAACTAATTGAATACTTGTGCCGGAAATTCCCCGAATTGGTTTACCGTTTCCATAAAGTATATAATTTACAACTCTAAGTTCTAGATTATCCCTTTCCTGCAATGGATCATGGGGGAAAAGTGTTGCTAAATTTATATTGTCTGCCATTTCATATATGATTACATGTCGAACCAAAACAAAATACTTTTCTTGGTGGGTGTGATCCATTGGACATAAATCCAAATTTTCAATTTTTTTGATTCCTTAGATTTTTTTTTTTACCGTTTCCGATGGTATCAAGATGCCGCTATGTCAGAATATCTTATTCATCTCTCTATAGTGGAGATAGTCGCACGTAATGACATATCACGACCATATTATTAAAAGCTTGTGGTAGGAATGAATTTCGCTCTAGTGCCTGAAAATAATATTCTAAAGCTTTCGTAGAAAGAATAAATAAAAAAAGAAAAAACAAAGAAAAAAAGAAGGGAGGGGTAGGGATTAGTTACAAGATAAATTGGGGTTACAAAATATTTATTTTGATAATAAAGCGCTCTTAGTTCAGTTGGACTTGAAGCCAAGTAAAGGCAGCTTGCTGTTGAGTTATAGTCTTGGGCTTAGGTGGGAAACCTCAGTTAAACAAACTAGTAATCTAATTAGTCATCTAATCTTATTCTAACGACAGTGGAACTCTTGCGAGTAATGAGAAGGTTAAAAAATGAAGCCCATTTCTTTGAAATCCCACTATAGTAATGCCAATAAAAATAGAAAATGAGATACCCAAAGTAATAAAAAAATGACATGTAACTGTGAAGCTATAAGGTATTATCCATTCCTACTGACGGTTAGAATTTCTTTGAATATGTCCTTGAATTCATTCGGGACGTGAGCAAAACTCATATTGTAGAAGAATATGGTCCATGGGTTCTCCTTATTGGAACTATGTTTCTATTTATTTTTGTTTCGAATTGGTTAGGGGCTCTTTTACCTTGGAAAATCATACAGTTACCTCATTTTAAGAATTTTTTCAATACCGAAACAAGCAAAGGTAATCGATATTCGAGTGATAGATTGTAAGACGTATATCTGGTGAAATAGTTAGTGCATGAAGTTTTTGTATGCCTTTCATCAAAAGAAAACCATTACGATCATTTGATCCTAATTGGATTAGGTTTTTGTGTCTTGCGGAACAAAAATGGTCAATCTCAGCAAAGTCAGTGGACTTCGCTACCTTTTCGGAGCATAGCTGGATGTGATGGCATCATCGCATCCATTTGAGCAGCTCAACCCAATCAAAGTTGTTGAGTCCATGATCGGACCTCTAAAGTATACGTTTTTCAATCGCCTTACTCTGGCCCTAAAAAATCATGATCCCACAATCTTCATATCCTTATTTTCTGGTAATTTTTTGTTTTTTGTTTTTTTTTTACAATCGATATTATTTGTTTGTGTGCTGATTTCAAAACTTTCGAGCAAGAGTTACTAATAAAAGTTACCTTGATTATTTCATTAATTGGATTTATTGATTGTGAGCTATATATATATATATATTCGTTTCAAGCAAAGGAGCTCAGATTACAAGTTGGGACCACAGCATTCATAACAGAAGCAGTAATTATTGACAGTAAAAAGAGGAGGTAAATCACTTAAATAAGATTAGGGTTTTAATTAACAAGTGGCATACTTCTGGGTCCAACTCCGAGCCGTTGACTCATATTTGACTTTGTCACTCTTGCACATACGAGCAATCTCAGGCACAAGAGGGTCATCAGGGTTTGGATCGGTCAGCAATGAACATATGGACAGTAAAACCTGCATTAATCAAGTGATTATCAGTAATTAGATTTCAATCAAAACAATAATTTAAGATGAGCGCCACCGACTATCGTCTAACTTATGTGTGACTTGACACGAAAGTTTTCAACTTGTCTCAAAAAATTAAGATTCTAAGTTAGCTTAAATATGAATCAACAGAAAACTCAAATTGTGTGTGTTACCTTGGAAATGGTGAGTGCTGGACTCCACTGCTCCTTGAGAATGTCCAAGCAGATACTGCCGTTGCTGTTTATATTTGGATGGAACACTTTAGTTCTGAAGGCAACCTGCAGATTCTTACTGAATTAGCTGGTAGAAAGACTAAGATCTTGGGTATTTTCTGTTGCCGGTCTTATATTGTCATATTGCAAAAACCAGACAGACGTTTAAGCAGTAACAACAATATGATCAATCTTTCATACCCACAGCATGACAATATAAACATCTTAGCTTAGCATACACTATACAGTTTGAAACTTAAACTTCTTATGTTGCTAGACAATCTGACGATGACAATATAAACGTCTTTTGAAACATAAATGCCTTATGTTACTAGAAAGTCTGACAAGAAAACATTTCACCGAAGGGTGACAAAATTATGCAAGAACAAGAGTTTTGTGGAATTTTCTTGTTGCATACCTTTGGAGGTTTGAAAGGATAATCAGGTGGAAAATGGATAGTCACAAGGAAGACACCCCCAGAATAAGGGCTATCATTTGGACCAATTATTGTTGCTTGCCAATGAAACATGTCCTCAGCCACAGGACCTGAACAAAGAAGAAAACAACACCATAAAAATTACAAATACTTCTAATCTCTTCTCTTCTTCATACTTGGGTGTATGCAAGTTGGTTAGAACAGTGTACTCCTTATTCACCAAAGTTCGAACACCTTACCTGTAGTTCAGATTAGATTGACTAGAATACCGCTCGAATAGAAAATTTAAGAATAATTTCTTCTTTTCTTTTACCTGCACTACATGAAGTTGGTGGATCTCTTTGCAAGTCCTTGAGCTCCTTCAATATTCTCTTTGAGGCCATTCAATTCAACCACTTCCAAAAAACTGAAGCTTGTTGGTTTATGTTGGGAGGAGGTCGTGGTGTATTTAATGAGAGGGGTGGTGGTGGTGGTGGACCTGGAGGAGAGGTTCATGAATTCATACTGCGGGCTGATGAAAGTGGGAAACAGAATCAGTTCCAGAAACAAAAGTTGAAAAGCAAAAGAATCAAGAGAGTCGCATCAATGTGAAATGTAGCACAAAAAATTCAAAGATATTATTTGCTGTCACAAATCTCTAGTCATTATTCTGTTTACAGAATTCTAACTTTATGTCACATGTAATTTGCTGCAAATTTGATTACTTGTGCATAAGTTGGAAGAACTTTTCGGTGTGATTGCTACGTCGTCCTAATAACATCATGTAGCTCTTAAAAAATTTCTGCAGATGCTTCCTACCACCCAAAAGAATTAAAAGATATATTCGTGCTTAGCCTCAAATAGTTCATGTCTTGAGTTTCTGGGACAATTCCAAAGTTGATGGGCTGTAGATCAATTTAGGTGCGGACATTCGCGTTGAAAATTGTGGGAGGCCGAACAAATGACAAAATGGTCATTTGCCCAGCCTCTCACGGACCACACTTGAACATTTTTGTATATGTTCATACAGACACATACATTACAAACAGAGATTTTTGTACATGTTCATACGGACGCATATATACATTACAGAGAGAGAGAGAGAGAGAGAGAGCATTGTCACACTAACATTCAAGGCTGCAAGAAAAATTATCATGATTCTTATAATACATATACATAATCTTGAATTTTGAAGTGTACTAAATCAGATTACACGATGTGGATATTATCGTCGCTTAAAAAGTAGAATTTCAGTACTATATAGAGACAATACATTAGGGAAATCAAACCCGAAGAGAAGAGGTTTCTGCATGTTACTAACATCGTAATGCAAAGCACTAATATACAAATCAGAACACTGCAAGGACAGCACAAACAAAGAACTTGATGCATACGTAAAGAGTGCTCCTACACCTGTCAGTCGCAACTACAATTCCCAGCCTGCGGCTTCCTCCAGGCGGAAAAAGATAGCACAGGGGCTGAGAAAGATAAATGGATAAATGGCTAATTGGTCGCACTTTCTTCTGACAATCACAAATCACAATATAGAGCAGGCCTTCTGTGCCTTTCTCTTCTTTCTCTTCTGCTTTGGTGGCTGGAGAACCACTTTAATGGCTGCATCAAAGACTGCTTTCACATTCTGCATTCACAAAGGAGTATTTACCGCAAACAATGTTAGACCAATGCATACTTTCCCCATCGGTCTAAACTAATCTGAATTGAAGTTACAAACCTGCTGTGTTTTTGAACTGCATTCTATGTAAACCGGAGCCCCAATCAGCTTCTTTAGTTCCTCTCCCTTCAAAAGGAACCCAAATGAGAAACCAAAAAAAATGTAGAAAATCAGGTCTTTATCCTATTAGTTGCCAGACTTTGTGAGAAAAAAAAGAAAAAGAAAAGATTGATGTAATAGTTAAGCAAAGAAATATGCGACTGTAAATTCATGTTGCACCAGAAAATACCTGCGCTGTGGTAATTGGCACTGCACCAGGGTGATCTACAAAGAACTGCTTGTCATCTCGAAGATCTACAACAATAAAATATAGCAGTCATGAAAAGCAAAGGATGAGTGACGGAAAAGATAAAGAGTACATCCAGTATGCTACTGCAATATAACATGATGTTTACTAGAGTACATGTGGACACTACGGCAACATAACCAAGACATGATTGGATGAGGCAATCCTGATGATATCAGACAAATCTTTGTATTTCAAAATGCACATGTAAATCCAACATATGTACATATTTAAATGCTGATTGGAAAGGGGGTTTACAAAGAGCACCTGCTGATAAACAATTTAGTGCCATTACAAAGAGAAAGCTGTCACAAGGTTCTTCAAAATTAAACTTGTAACCTTTGCTAAGCTTTTATCATAAGAATCCATTGACATTCTAAAAAAAGGCTAATAAATAAGTATAGATTGCATGAAAAAGCAACCCAGAGAGTGTAACAAAAAACAGAAACAATCAACACAAAAGATGCAATTGACCATCCCTTTCGATCTTGAAGTATGCAATGAACCCTATCGGATCCAACCAAGAATTCTTAGGTAAGCAACAACCCTAGGAAAAAAATTCATAGGGAAAAGAAAACTACAGAATAATAGAGCAATTGAAGTCAAAACTCATAGTAATCACAACTCAGGAGTAGCGTAATAGGAAACAAAGGAAAGCAAGGGGGTAGAGAGATTCTAGAGATCTAACCGAGCTTAGTTCCAACAAGAATAATTGGAACACCAGGTGCATAATGCCTCAACTCAGGAACCCACTAAACATTAAAGCAGGAAAGAAAGAAAGCTTCATCAGTGAACTTAGACATCAATGATCATACAATAGTAGATGAAAGAAGAGGGTGGTGGAAACGAAAGAATTGACTGTGGATAGTTTGTCTTACCTTCTTGGCAACATTTTCATAGCTGGCCTTGCTTATGAGAGAGAATGCAAGTAGGAATACATCTGCCCCACGGTAGCTCAATGGTCTTAATCTATTGTAATCTTCCTGCCCTGTTTCACAAATTTAAAACATGAGATCCAAGCTTTAGAAGAAGACAAAAGGAAGGAATGTTTGTTTTGTTTTGGACTTACCAGCAGTATCCCACAACCCCAAATTAACGGTGTTCCCATCGACAACAACATTTGCACTGAAATTGTCAAACACAGTTGGCACATAATCCTGTTCCCCAGAACAATGGAAGACAGTAAATCGTAATCAATCTCTTGAAAAGTCAATCTCATACAGAAATAAATAAATAAACATATGAAAACAAAAGTACTGAAATTTTTAACAATCACACAAATGCAAATCTATATGAGAAAACTCTCAAAGTTACATGCATGCCATACTTTTTGAATCACAAAAAGCACCTTACGCCGAGCAATCGTATAGTCTATTAAACAGGTATAACGCAGAAAGGTGTCTATTCACCATTTATGATCAATCAAGGAATTGTGTAAGCAGAGAAATCTGTAGACATGAAATTTATCGAAGCTCAACATTCAACTCAGTTACTTGGCTTAATTGTGAGATAAGACTAGATACTGGTTAAGGAATGGCAAATCAAAGAAATGGTCAAAGTCAAATGGGCAAAACCAAGAACTCCTACTAAATTCTGCACTTCAACATAAGCATTTTGATCATTTCAATTCAAGCACAAGAGCTCAAACTTGATGTGAAATACAAGATTTCTTTGTAATACTTTACATACCAAATAGAGGGTAAACTGAAAAATGTTGAAAATAATAGTTTAATAAATTAAAAGCCGGAAATTGTTCGCGTTAAAATTGAAGTTGAATTTAGCATGAATTACCACAATACACCAACTACCCCCAATCAAATCATGAGAATCAAGTTTCTTCTCATTTCCTGATTTTGTGTGAAAACACAAATGATGAAACACAATACACAAAACAAAGCTTTTCTTTCTTTCTCCCACATTTTCTTGGAAACCAAACAAAGAGAAAGAAACTTGCTCAAGAAACTTGCAGCAAACCCACATTGAGTGACCAGAAAACCCTACTGGGCTCAGCTAAGCAAACCCAACTAAAGACAAACCTCAAAGACTCAAACTTTTCACATTTTTTCCTTCACTTTCTCAGCAATCAAACGGAAAAGGAAGAAAAGAAGAGAAGTTTACCGTGGGGAAAGTGTTGCTGGTGTAGGAGATGAGCATACAGGTTTTTCCCACAGCTCCATCCCCAACTGTGACACACTTTATGAACCTGGAGGCACTCATTCTCCACCCAACTCTGCCTCTTCCTTCTTTACTTGTGCTTCCACAAAAACCCTAATCCAAAATTCAGCAGAGGTTTCTGATTTCTTTAATCCCCAGAATCCAGACAAGTTTTGAGACCCAGAGAGACGGGTGGGAAGGGAAAGATGAAGGGGGCTGGGCCTAAAAGAGCCAGCTCTTGCCAGCTATAATAAAAGAGTATGATATTAATGTATTACTGTGCACCTCGATGACTCGATATCCCAATTCAGTAAATTCTGTTGTGTCCGTCTCACTGTCACTGTCACGTGAAGTTGTGTGTAACTTTCACACTGTCGTATAACACACGTACAATATTATATATAGAATTAAGACTTATGTATTCAGTGTTCCACTTATATTATAATACGTAAATTTGTATGTCAATGTGACTGTTACGCACTAAATGTTGCCCAATCAAAGTCCCAATTCAAGTTTCCAACATTTCTTTGGAACTCAGTAAAACTCCACCAACAAAACACCTCTTATGCCTTCTTGAGTACCTTCTAATTCAAGAGATTCAAAAGAAAATCACAAGATTACAAGAAGTAGTTAGTTGTACTTATTTATTATTTTTTTTGTTTTTGTTTTATTAAACGATAAATTTGTTAGATTAAAAAGTCATCAAAGTTTGAATTCACGTCGTGATGCAAGAGCAATACTACTCTTCACTGATAAAGGTTCACTTGCGAGACGTTGTACCTATTGGGGAAACAAAAGAATATAGCCAGGCTATTAATTTGAATTTCGAGGTTTGATCCATTTATTCTGTGTGGGGTTATACCATCCAACTTGGTACCAGAATTTGCATGTGGAGTTGTAAACCCTAAAAAGCTGTGCTTCGTGCATGGCAATTCTGTCTCTTCCATCTTCCTCTTTTCTTTTCTTTTTCCTGTTAACAAATATGTTTGATGGATTTTATTTCAGTGTCCAAATCCAAACCAAAGAAGTAATTTTGTTTCGTTCTAAGGATACATACCCCAACATATTTATTGATAACTTATGTTGTCAAACTGTAAATTTGATTTAATTATCTACTATTCGTTCATAGTCTATCAGCTTCATATGCAAATTTAAGAGAATGATAATATCACTCTCTGCAAAGATGAGAGACAAGTAACAATATCTTTTCCATTTCTTTGGGCAGAATATTAAACAATTAAAGTATTGTTTAGGTTTGTAGTTTACATATCTAGTTATAAAATAGAGAAAACTAATTAAAAATGTTTGAAAATTTTGAGTTTTAACGAAAATGACAAAATAAAGGGTAAAATAAATAGTGACATTTTAGTGTAAAAATATGATTTTTCCGTTAAAGTAAACAATACCGAAAGCTTTTCGTTAAAGTAAATAGTACCGAAAACTTTTCGTTAAAGTTCCTGTAAAATATGCGGTCGTGTTTATTTTCAAACTTGAACTAGGCAGTTGACCTGACAGCCTTAAGTAATGCATATATTTAGGCAAAAGAGCATAGCCAACCCATGCTTTAGAGCATCTATAGTATTGGGTGTAAATGGAGATCTACCACGATTTAATTACTTTTTTTAGTGACGAATCTCCATTTAACTAAGCGAACCGTAAATTCCTTTACATCTCGTTTTTTCAATACAGTAATGTAAAAGAAGAGCTAAAACTGGCTTTAGCTTCTCCCATTAAAAATGCTCTTAAAACATGTTAAAACGACACCGATAAAAATGTCCATTGCAGATATGTTGGTTACATAATTAAAGAAGATGAATAAGATGGGTATGAATATCTTGAGATCTGAATGCATGTGTTCAAATGGCATTAAGGATGGATGTTGACAAGTTTTATAGTGGACTTTGCAATGCTAATTTTAATTTTCATGTGAAGATTTTCAGTGTACCATCCATGCTTTCTTCTGAAGCAAAGATATGGAAAATACTTAATTAGGTGGGGGTGTATGGTTAATGTTGTAGGGATCCTTGGCTTTCAAGGTGACCAAATATAATGTGCACTAATTATGAGGGAAAAAAAGCAAAGTAGCTAGAAAATTAAGAGGGAGGGTAGTGATCACACTCTCCGTTTTGTTCTTCTGCACTATTTCTCTTGTTTTTGGCGACTGATTTTCTTTTGATTTATTTAATTGTAAGACTAGAAAATAAAAGAAGAATGCAGAAATCTATAGGAAAGTGCGGAAATCATTTCTAGTTTGAAAAAAGGAGTGAGAATGGTCATTGTTTCAGTTTATTGACCTCATCATGCTCGAGATCAAATCTTTAGCACCTAATTGTTGTTTGACACATATTAAATTTATAATAATAAAATTAAGAAAATTTAAGTATATAAATATGTGTTAGTTATTAGTTAAGGTCACAAAAGGACCACATTCATTTTAAATGCAGAAGATTTGATCTTATCATACTCCCTGGCTCTGCAACGAAGCAATTCCTTCTATTAAATTCCTGGTGGTTGAACGGTTAATAGCCAATCCACCCAACTCATCATACTTGTTGAAAGATATCCACACACATTTTATAGAATATATTGATATATATTAGCATAAAGTTTTGTTGCAGGCCCTGTCATGGCACTTCATAGATTATGCTAAATGAACCAATGTTTGAGAAAACAATTAATTTTTTTTTTAAAAAGGATCAAAAGTAAATTAGTGAGAGACAATGTGGGGAAGGTAAAGAAGTAAATGAACATTCTTTATCTAAATCATAATTTAAGTAATTAGTTAAGTACATACTTTAGGTGGTCGGTTTTAATGATTTGAATTTTGAATTGGGAGAAGGACTGATCACCAGCTCCACAATAAGTGCTAATTTGCTTTGATTCAAAGTTTTGTTTTATAATTTGTAGTTAGGTGGTTATGTCTCTCCTTTTTCTCTCCTTTTTCTATGTTTTTCTGTTTGTTGTGATTCCTGCCTTCAAGTCAAGAAAATAAAAAACAAACCGAGGCTCCATTTGAATCGAAATAAGGAGCAAACGGTTTTTTCAAAGTCGTTTTCAGTTTATTTGTTTTGAGTCGGAATAAGCTGCAATATTTGTACGCACGAACTTCTCTTCTTGTGAGATATTGTAGTTTTGATTTTGTTAATTAAAAACTTAGGACTTCGGTCGTAGAAGTAAGACCATCTCCAACAGAAGAGTCCAGAGGGCTAGAGTCCGAAAATAGTCATAAAACTGTCTCCAACTGAGGGTCAGGCCAAAGAGCTCGTGGGCCTCACTGGACAAAAAAGGGCCAAAGGGCCAAAGGGCCAACTGGCCAGCCCAAATGAGCCAGCCAGCCAACCCTGGGTCGAGCTGAAAATTTTGAATCTCAATAGCTAGTTGACGTCAGCTACCCGTTATTTTTGAATTTTTTTAAGGTCAAAAATTTAAAAAGAATATTTAATTAAGACCATAAAGGTGATTGGTTCTATGTAGAGATGTTGCTTTTATAAGCATGTTTGATTGCTCAAACCTCTCCCATAGTCGATGTGGGACAAATATAATGGGTGCCCCAAATATAAGTTTCCTATTAGAGATGGTAAATGTGCATTTAATTTAAGTTATTATATTTTTTAAATTTAAATAATATGTTTGGCCCTATGGCTCTTTGGCTCTCAGTTGGAGATGGTAAGAAATATGACCTTATACTGTTCATTAAAATATTAATTTTTTGGAGGACCAGAGGGCTGAAACGAGCTCTCTAGCCAGCTTTCGGTTAGAGATGGCCTAAATGCTCTTAAACATTAGCACTACAAGCCTTTTGCATCATCGATGAATAAAATTTTCATTTTGATAAAAAAAATTATGATACATTCAAGCATGCTTATTGGTATCAAATGTCGATTTTGTATAATGGTATAAAAATTTTACTTCGCTAAATATTTTGAGTTTAAATCTTATCGACATTTGTTCTTAATCAAACACAAGATTGGAAAAAAAAACCCCTTGCCTATCAAGACAAATGTAGTGACAAGGTAGCTATCAATTGTTTGGGTGACCAAACCCTTAGGCTCAGTCCCTATCAATTTAAGTGAAAGAAGATGTTGCTCTTATTTAAAAAAAAAAAATTAAAAAAAAAATAAAAGAAAGAAGAAGGAGGAAGATTCTTCACTAAATGTTATTTAATAAATAGTAAACTTTGTGGAAAAATCCCATTGATCTGATTATTTAACTAAGCTTAATACACTTACAATGCAAATCAATACAAATTTGAGTAGCACATGGGACCCACTCATGAGTGCATGTGCATGAATAACCCGCCCTCCTGCTGCTTCTAGTCTCCAATCAACATCTTTACATCTGGCTCCTTATCAAGATACCTTGGTCCCTTCCACCTTTAATTAAGACCCTAATCAATTGCTAATTACATACGATTCGTTTAGTCCAAGAAAATTACATACGATTAATTTGTAATTTGCAAGCATGTAAAAACCTAGAGCAATGTCGACCTACGTGCTTGTGCTTGGAATTGTGATCCTTAATGACATTTACATTATGATATTTCAATGCAAACATCGGTTAAATCAATTGTCAAGACAACTTAAACGTCTATTTACATACAAGTTTGAATCTCTTTCAGTAACTTAAAATAGTTTAGAATATGATGGATTCTACCACCTCTTTGTCTTCTTTCTTAAAATTCTTAATCAAATAGATAAACGTATTACGGAAGCATGTACAATTTTTCAATCTTTCTCAAAGTTTTCAAGGCAATCACAAAGTGCAGCACATGATGAAAAATAGAAGAAAACTTGAAAGCAGCAAATTCTTTGACCACTTCTACCTATAAATTAAGACAAAAATTGTTCCTGATTGGCTAAATAAATAAATAAATAGAACAATTCTCCAATTATTGTTTACACTAATACACAATTATACCATAAAATTTATACAATGATAAGGCATTCTACCATTGGCAAGTAAAGAGCATTGGGTGCATTGGTTCAACTGTATATATGTGTGTATATATAATATATATATAAACACACACACATATATAATTATATATAAAGCCTATGCTGTCTATGACAAACCTTAGCGCCTTTTTTAGCCCCTCCACGGACAATAGCTTCAATGGCTGCTTAGTCTTGCCTGAGTTTGTTATGTTAGAGGATCAACCAAATAAATTCCTTCTGAATTCGAGGGACTCCTTAATGCTGTTCTCAAGTTCCTGGTAGTATTAGAATGTATATAAGCAAACAATTTATAGGACCAATTTGAAGAAACTAAAACATATTATACAGAATGGGTTCATAGCAAAACACAAATGTGAACTGTGAAGTCTAGATTAAAGAGAATTAGATATTCTGAAACCTACCCCCCCGTTGAGCTCAGTTCGCATTGAGGAATATTTCTGCGATTCTTTCTGAGAAATTAAGGAAACAATAAATATCAATTAGCAAGTTTTCCTTGAAAATGGATTAGATCAGGCAAACAAAGATTAAGGCATAAAATTGCTTACCGATTTGTGAAATTTACAATATATCCAACGACGTCTGAGATAAAAAGAGGAATCAATATTAAAAACATCAAGAAATAATGGAACAGAAACTACTGGAGTTTAGATACAAATTGAGCATCTCAAAACTCAATTGGTTGGAAAAAACATAGAGGCATGGAGAGTGTTTGAAGTCACTGTAGAATTGCTCGTGGTTCAGAAAAATATAACATTATTACATGGTTACATATAGTGGCGGAGCCAGAAATCTTACCACAAGGGGTCATAGTGTAAAAGTCCAAAAAAAAATTTAGGATGGAAAAACATGTTGAAAATGAAATCATAGTACTTTCATTCATAATTCATAACGGAAACAATATTACAAGTTATAATTGTCCACGACGAGGTTTCATATTTTGAAAACGAAGCATTATAGCTTCATTTTCAATACAAGCAAAAATATCTCTCTCAATATAAACAAGCAAGCTATCACTCAACCATTGATCTCCCATTTTGTTCCTAAGTGGACCCTTAACAATATTCATGACAGAAAATGCTCTCTCCACTGAAGCAGTTGCAACTGGTAAAACCAAAGACAATGTAATGAGCATACATAATTGAATACTTGATGCATCCTTGTCTCCACCATTTTTTTTGCAAGATCACCAATCCCTTCCAATTGAGAGAAATCACTACTGGAACGCACATAATGAATATAAATCTCAAGTTGATCTTCAAGTGCCAAACGATCCTCATCCGAAAAGTCTTGAGGATAAAATTGAGCAAGACGAAGTAACTTTGGTTTATCAAAAGCTACAAATGAATCTTTCGGACTCAAACATGCCAAACAAATAAGCAACTCGGTATTTACCTCATTAAAGCGATCCTCTAACTCCGTAATTTGCTCATCAATGACATAAATAAAGAGCTCCACACGATAATGATGACGATTTGTCTTTATTGGAGCATTACGCCTTGACCTCCCTGGAAGTATAAATGCCTCTTCTATGTTAGGAACATCAATATAATGTTTTTCACAAAAAGAAGATACTTCATCAACCAATGCATCGAACCCATTATTCCTCATCCAATGTAGCTTTTCCTTGCATGATTTCACTAAAGCCATTGCATTCACAATTTCTTGATCTTTCCTTTGCAATGCTTGTGACAAATCATTTGTGAGTCCTAATATGACTTTCATCAAGAAAAGGTGAAACACAAACTCAAAAGTACGTATAACTCTCATTAACTTATTTGCTTCACCCGCACTGTCATTGGGATTATCATCAATAACCATTTGAAGCACATGAACCACGGATGAAAACATGGAAATGATGCTAATCAAGGTACCATAGTGTGAGTTCCATCGTGTGTCACCGGCACGTTTGAGACTTGTTTCTTGATTTAAGCCTCGCCCCGTTATAAGACAATCATTTTCAAAAGCTATCACAAGCTCTTCTTGAAGTTGCTCTCTAAGTAAATCACGCCGCTTACAAGATGCTCCAACATTATTAACCGTTGCAAAAAAATAGGCAATGTCTATATTCTTCTTTGCTACGGCAACAAGAGCTAGTTGAAGTTGATGAGCAAATCAATGAACATAATATGCACAAGGTTGTTCTCTCAATATCTTTGTTTTAAGGCCATTCAACTCACCTCTCATATTGCTAGCACCATCATAACCTTGTCCTCGTAGCTTGGAAATGCTCAAATCGTTGCGAGAAAATAATGTGTCAATAGCATCCTTTAGTGAACTTGAAGTAGTGTTGGCAACATGTTGGATACCCACAAATCTTTCAATTATATGCATGTTGTCATCCACATAACGCAACACCATAGCCATTTGCTCTTTCACCGATACATCACGTGCTTCATCCACCAATATTGAAAAGAATCTATCTTTTAGACCATCCATGATAGCATCAAGTGTTTCAAGGGCACATGAATTCACAATTTCTTTTTGAATGCTAGGAGCTACTAATCTGAGATTCCCCGGAGCATTTTCCATCACAACTTCTCTAACTTTATCATTATTATCTGCAAGGAATTGCAATAACTCCAAGTAATTTCCCCTATTGCTTGAAGTGGCACTTTCATCATGGCCACGAAAAGGAAGACCTTGTCGCAATAAAAACTTAGTGCACTTGATTGATGCATTCAAGCATGTGCAATAAGCCTTACGAGCTTGGTCGGAGTGTTTGCTCACTGCCATTTCAATATGTGTAGCTTGATTCATAAAATTTGTAGCAGCTTCTCTAGCCTTATTATGAACACTCCCAACCGGTCCAACATGCATCTTAAATCTTTCTCTCCCTTTCTTCCAAGTCTTAAATCCATCTCCAGTGAAAGCTTCACTACCCACTTGTGCAAAATTGGTTTTAAAGAGATAACAATAGAGACAAAATGCCGCATCTTTAGATATACTATACTCCAACCAATCAAACTCATCAAACCATTGGGGAATGAAGCGTCGATTAATTCCCGACATATTAGTTATTGGGAAATTATGACCTCTAGGTTGACAAGGTCCTTTTTGTAGATATGATTTTCGGACCTCATCTCTCATATTAGCATCATAATCTATTATTCGAGTTCTCAATCCAGGATCCACTTCAAGATTACCCAAAACACCATCTAACTGACTTTGTCTTGAACTTGGAGTTCTTGAACTACCAACAGTATTTGAACTATCAACATTATTCGAACTACCCGAACCCGATGGTGACTTTCTCTTAAAAAACCGTTCCATAATAATTCTACATATACAAAATATTCAAAATAAATACTCACAATAAAAACAAACCATCAACATAATCAAAATAAATATGAATTGGATTTCAATTAAATTAAATATCTCATCTTGCATTCTACATATACAAAATAATGAAAATAAAAACTCACAATATAAACAAACCATCAATATAATCAAAATAAATATGAATTGAATTTCAATTAAATTAAATATCTCATCTTGCATTCTACATATACAAAATTCTACATATACAAAATAATGAAAATAAAAACTCACAATATAAACAAACCATCAACATAATCAAAATAAGTATGAATTGGATTTCAATTAAATTAAATATCTCATCTTGCATTCTACATATACAAAATAATGAAAATAAAAACTCACAATATAAACAAACCATCAATATAATCAAAATAAATATGAATTGATTTTCAATTAAATTAAATATATTCTACATATACAAAATATTCAAAATAAATACTCACAATATAAACAAACCACCAATATAATCAAAATAAATATGAATTAGGTTTCAATTAAATTAAATATATCATACATAGGGTTTAGAACTTACTTGAATTGTGAAATTTCACAATAACAATGAGCAAATACAAAGAGCAAAGCTGGTGGCACCACCACCACAGTGACGATGACGGCAACACAAAGGCACCTTAATGGCGGCAGCAAGGGAGGAGATGGAGTTGAGGGTTTGGGGAGGATTGAGTTTGGAACTTAGGGTTGGAGGAGGAGAAAACAAAAGAAATTTGGGGATTTTGGATTCGAGGGCTTCGGTTCTGTGCAAAATATGGCTGAAAAGGACACGGTTGGTTTTTTTTTTTGTTCAGACCTGCCCAGGACACGCCGGGCATTTTTTTTTTGTTCAAACCTGGCCCAAAACGACGTCGTTTTGGCCAGGTCATTTAAAAAATTTTCCTGGGCCCAAACAACGTTGTTTTGCCCAAGCTGTTTCAAAAATCAAACAGACGCGTGAGCGCCTTCGTCTTCTTCAACCAGCCCAGCGAACTGCCGAGGACTTTCGTCGAACACTTGGTATGCAGCCCCAAGGGGTCGCACCAGCAGCTCCAAGAGGTCTCACAGGTTGTTTCCATGGCTTCCAAGGGGTCGTGCGACCCCATTGACCCCACTATGGATCCGCCACTGGTTACATATCTGATTTCTGGTGTGTGTGTCTATATATATAACATCTATCTGATGCAACTTATTATGCATTTATCATCTACGATGAAGTTCTATACGTCAGCATTCATGTGCCCTTGCTCAAGATTCAAGATGATTTATATAGCTCATTAATTACTCATTATAACAGTCAGCTGGCAGTAATTACTTATTATAACCATCTGTGATCGAATATAGATGATCAAAGAACAGCATGTAACGTACTTGGTTATGACTACAGTACACGCCATTCCATCCTTCCTTTTCCATTTGCAAACTCCATAATCGACTGAAGGGCCCATCTACATTTGGTTAGCTGAATACTGTTGGAAGGTTACACCAAATTTAAGTTACCAAGAAAGAGTCATAAATCAGGGTTAAGAAAGATAGATGTTCTAGAGTTGTGACGTTTGGAATTTCTAGAGTTAATCATGATTTCTCTAGATGTTTCAATTATTAAAAAGCTTATAATTAGCTAAATAAATGATGATGTATTGTAGTGGTTATAAAAGCCATGTAGTGTTACAAGTTTGATGTGTGATAGAAATCAAAAGAGTCTTTTCAAGTTTTAAAACCTCTCCCCTCTTCTAAAATATTGGCTTGAGCCATCTTTCATAGAAACCTATTGAAGCGTTTCTCTGTTGCTCTTCCTCCTAAAAATTGGTATCAGAGCCTTGTTGAAGTTTTTGTCAATATGGCGATTGCAAATGCAAATGGTCACAACTTGGTTTCACTAATTCCTCGATTTGGTGGTGATAATTACGACTATTGAAGCAATAATATGAAGGTGTTGTTGAAGGCTTTGGAGCTATGGAATATTGTTGAAGCAGACTATGAAGAGACGGACAACGAAGCTGTGTTAACTCAAGCGCAGATGAATAGTTTGAGGGAGAACCAAAAGAAGGATAGCAAGACACTTTTCCACATCTATCAAACCATTGAGATGCTAGCATATGAAAGAGTTGCGAAAGCTGAAAATAAAAAGCAAGCATGAGATATGATTGAGAATGCTTACAAGGGTAAGGAGAAGGTAAAGAAGGTTTGTCTGCAATCTTTAAGGAAAGAATTTGAAAAGTTGGAGATGAAAGAAGATGAGACAATCAAAGACTATTTTATCAGAGTTACCTTTGTTGTTAATCAAATGGCTTTAAATGGGGAGATTCTTGAAGATGTAAGAATTGTTGAAAAAAATTCTCCCCAGCTTACCGGTGAAATTCGATTATGTTGTGGCTGCAATCAAAGAGTCAAATGATATTTCAACTTTTTCTATGGAAGAAGTACAAGGAAAATTGGAGGCACATGAAATCAAAATTAATTTGAGGAATCCTCCCGCTACTCAACCTGATCAAGCACTCAAGTCTCAAGTTACAACTATGGGAGGCAATGGCAATCAAGCTTTGGATGTGGAAGAGGCGGACGAGGTAGAGGAAGAAATTTGAATGGCAGAGGCACTAATTCTTATGGCAATGAATGAGGCTCATCAAGCAATTCCAATAATGAAGGTGAAAGAAATTTCAATTTGTACGGAGGAAGATGATGTGTTTTTCGAAAAGGAAGAGGACATGGCACTTCAGAATGCTATTATTGCAACAAACCTGGGCACAAGATAAGAGAATGTCGGTTCAAAAAGGCTGATGATGAAAAACAATATGGAGCAAGTTGTATGCATCAAACCAATTTTGGAGAAGGTGATTATAAAGAAATTTTATTGCTTGCATGTCATGGAGATCAAATGAACAATGTGTGGTATTTGGATAGCAGAGTTAGCAAACATATGACAGGTAACAAAAACTTTTTATTTGTCCTCTATAAGTTCAATCGTGGTCAAGTAAGAATTGGAGATGATAAAGCGTATAAAATTGAGGGAATTGGTGAGGTATCTTTCAAACCAAAATCTGGAACAATTGAGAAGGTTTTTGAAGTATATTATGTTTCTGGTTTGAAGAGTAATTTATTGAGTATGGGTCATCTGTTGAGGAAGGGTTATGATATTCGCCTCCATGGTGATTTTTGTGTTATTAAAAGGAAGGATAAATTTGTTGCCAAGGTTGGACTTGCCGCAAATAACTTGTTTCCTTTGAAGCTCCAGACAACAAAACTATCTTGCTTAGTTCTAAAAAAGAAGTCTCTAAGTTATGGCATGACAAATATGGCCATTTAAATTATGGAAGTTTGAAGTTGCTGTAAAACAAAAGAATGGTACATGTGCTGCCTCAATTTGATCTAGTAAATGGCGTTTATAAAGATTGTCAATTTGGTAAGCAACATAGAAGTTCATTTCCTTTAGAGTCATTTTGGCGAGCAAAGAAGCTGTTGGAGCTTATTCATTCTGACTTGTGTGGTCCAATGCCAGTAGCATCTTTTGGAAGTAGTCTATATTTCATTACATTTATTGATGATTTCTCATGAAAAGTTTGGGTTTACTTCCTCAAAGAAAAATATGAAGCATTTCAAGGCCGAAGTTGAAAAGTTTGTTAGTCTTCCAATCAAAAGTTCAAGGACAGGTTGTGGTGGAGAGTATCTCTCCAATGAGTTTCAAAATAATTGCAGAGATCACAGATTAAAGCATTAGTTGACAGCCCGATATACACCTCAACAAAATGGTGTGAGCGAAAGAAAGAACCGGAAAATCATGCAGATGGTGAGATGCATGCTCAAGAAGAAAAAATTGCAACAAGAACTTAGGGCAGAAGTTGTTTCTTGTGTTGCATATTTAATCAATAGATGACCAACAAAGAGTTTGAAGGATTGCACACCTCATGAAGCATGGTATTGAGTGAAATCGAGAGTGCAACGTTTGAAGATTTTTGGTTGTGCTGCCTATTCCCATGTTCCAAAGGAGTTGAGAAACAAGCTCGACCATAAGGTAGAAAAGTGCATTTTCATTGGATATAATGAAAGGAGCAAGGCCTACAAGCTGTACAATCCGAAGACCAAAAAGTTCTTGATCAGCTATGATGTCCACTTTGATGAAAATGCTTTCTTTGAAGAAGAAAATGGTACATCAAAATTGTCTATTATGTAAGAAGATGATACTTATCAATCAGAAATTGCTCCTCAATCTCCAAGAGCTACAACAAGTGATGACAACTCGCCTCCAAGAAAGTTAAGAAGTACACAAGATCTTTATGACTTTTCAAAGCAAGTAGATTTGAAGGATAATACTATATTCTTTTCCTTCTTTGCTGGAGAGGATCCAGTTTCATTTAATGAAGCATGTGAAGAGGAAAAAAGGAAGTAAGTTATGGATGAAGAAATAAAGGCTATTGAGAAGAATAAGACTTGGGAGCTCACAAATCTACCAGCACACAAGAATCCTATTGGTGTGAAATGGGTATATAAGACAAATAAAAATGCAGATGGGTCCATTAACAAGTACAAGGCGAGACTCGTTGCAAAGGTTTATACGCAAAAGGAAGGTGAAGACTATACTGAAGTTTTTCTTCTATTTCCAACTTGACACTATTTGACTGATCATCTATCTTGCTGCACAAAACAATTGGGAAATTTTTCAAATGGATGTAAAGTCTGTGTTCTTGGATGGTGTCCTTCAAGAAGAAGTTTATTTGGAGCAGCCACCTGAATATGTTAACAAAGGAGAGGAAAACAAAGTTTACAAGCTTAAGAAGGCGTTATATGGGCTCAAGCAATCACCACGTGCATGGTACAACCGTATTAATTCATACTTCAAGAAACATGGTTTTCAGAAGTGCTCGTATGAACATACCCTCTATGTCAAAAGCACCTCACAAGGAAGTTTCATGGTCGTAAGTCTTTATGTGGATGATCTTATCTTTATCGGAAATGAGTTAGAGCTATTAAATGGTTTTAAGCTCTCTATGATGAAAGAATTTGAGATGACAGATTTGGGCAAGCTACATCACTTTCTTGGTATTGAAGTTTCTCAATCTAAGAAAGACATTTTCATTTCTCAAGAGAGTTATGTAAAATAAGTTTTGAAGAAATATGGGAAGGAGAACACAAACCCAATAGTGACACCATGCATTACAGGCCTAAAGCTAAGCAAAGATGGTGAAGGGAGACTTGTCGATTCCACCAAGTTTCGAAGTTTGGTGGGTAATTTGATGTACTTAATGGCCATGAGACTGGACATTATGTATGCAGTAAGTTTGGTGAGTAGGTTTATGGAAAAGCCACATTCAAATCATTGGGAAGCTGCATAAAGAATTCTGCGATACATCAAAGGAACCGTTGATTATGACATTTTTTATGAAGCAAATGTTCCAGTGAAACTTATTGGCTATACTGACAGTGATTTAGCTGGAAGTATTAATGATTGCAAAAGCACTGTAGGTTATGTTTTTAGTCTGGGAAGTGGCGTGATTTCATGGAGTCCGAGGAAGCAATCGATTGTTGCCCTCTCTACATCAGAAGCGGAGTACATAGCTGCCTCTCTTGATGTCACACAGTTTGTCTACTTGGCATTTTGGAGAGTCTGTTGCATAAACAAAAAGGTCCAACCACTTTGTTTTGTGACAATAGCTCAACAATTTCAATATCAAAAGATCATGTTCTACATGGGAGAACAAAGCACCTCTGCATCCGCTTTCATTTCCTAAGGGAGCTTGTTAGTGAGGGAGTTATACAGCTAAAGTATTGCAAAACAGATGAACATATGACAGATGTGTTCACAAAGCCGCTTGGTGAGCAAGTGTTCAAGTGAGATGTTTCAAGACTAGGAATCAAAAGCAAATTTGGTTTAAGGGAGGCAATGTTGGGAGGTTAAACCAAATTTAAGTTACCAAGAAAGAGTCATAAATCAGGGTTAAGAAAGATAGAAGTTCTAGAGTTGTGATGTTTGGAATTTCTAGAGGTTAATCATGATTTCTCTAGATGTTTCAATTAGTAAGAAGCTTATAATTAGCTAAATAAATGATGATGTATTGTAGTGGTTATAAGAGCCAAGTAGTGTTACGAGTTTGATGTGTGAAAGAAATCAGAAGAGTCGTTTCAAGTTTAAAAACCTCTTCCCTCTCCTAAAATATTGGCTTGAGCCTTCTTCCATAGAAACCTATTAAAGCGTTTCTCTATCGCTCTTCCTCCTACAAATACACGCCCAACGAAAAACCTCCACCCTGCATTAACACATAAAAACAGTCATGACGATATAAGAAGGAAATGGTCATAAATAAAAGAGCAGCCTGACAATTTAATACCAGCGCATCCTTGCGTATGGTGCAATTAAACAGCGCAAAAACCATTCCAGACTGCTCTTTGCAGTAAGACTCATAAGCATCACCAAACAAGAAAACCGAAATGGTATCTTCATCCAGACACCCGAGTTTCCATATACAAACCACTTCCCGTTTAAACTAGTTATTGGAATCCCCTTCTCGGTCAACACTCCCGCAGTTGCCCAGCATCCTGTAAGTGTATCTCCACGCAGCAAATTCCAAGAAAAATTGTATGTAAAGTATCACAACCCAATTCAACCATCATGGGAATACAACTTTAAAAGCAAATCCATTTGGTTTCTAAAAGAAAGGATGCATTTCCAGCTATCCAATCACACAATGCCTAAACAATGATAGTGCAAAGCAAGAAAATTACTTCAAGGTGGATAACCGAACAAAACGAATGTCTCAAAAGTGATCACTAAGCTCTAAGGGAGTTTAACCTATGAGTACAGAGATGTTCTAAAATGGAGCATAACCTATGAGTACAGAGATGTTCTAAACCACAGAACTCCGTTCTGGCTACATCTGCTCTTGTTCTAGTGTTCCACTTTTCTTTTTATGCTTGGTACGACATCCATCAAAAAGACCCTCTCATAAAACGAATGGTGCATGAGTTGTAGATCTGTGAATGGTTTTGGAAAGGAACCGAAATCTAGATATCAAACTGCCAAATAAATGGTGCATATTATTAACAATGTTAGATTATATACACAATCTTTTTTCAATCAATGTGATCCCAATTCAATCCTTTTAATTTTTTTTTCTTTTGATCCCCTTACTTGTAAGCCAAGATACACACAATGGGTCATCCTAAATCCCAAACAAAACCTTTGACACGGAAAGGATGTAATTAAAATGGGAAAGAAAGAAAGCAAAAAAAATGGAAAGTGCCAAGTGGAAGCAATTTTATGTGGGATATGAAATTAGTCAAAAATATATAACCAAATAAATAGACAAATTTGCCATATAAACATGCAAATCAATACACAAACCTGGTCTACCCTTCAGTCTCGGATCAACTTTCACTTTCACATCCACAAATATTTCCCTCCTTGCCGTAGTCCACATTCAACCCCCAAATAATCGGATGTTCTCTCTTCTAACAATAGCATATAAGATGTTCAAACGCACTCATGAAAAAAATTGCTATAAATCCAAGTTTTCGATCAGTAGGTGTATATCAACCATCTATCTCCTTATATCTTTGTGTTTGATGGAATTTCTGAACCAGTGTTAATTGTCAAATTTCGAGTGTTGAAGTTGTAACAATGGTGGTGTCAAGGACTTTTCTGTGGATTTCTTTTGTTCTTTTGGTGGTCTCGGACAGTCTAGTTTATGCCAACGTTAAGAAGCCGGCTGCTGCTGCAGATGGGGTAGCATTGGTGGACTTGCTGGAAGGGGAAGATCCAGTTGTTGAAAAGAGAGACAAGAAGAAACTTGAAGTCGGGGAGGTGACATATGATGGCAGGTCCATCATGATCAACGGAAAACGCGAGATTTTCTTTTCTGGTTCAATTCATTATCCAAGGAGCACAGTGGATGTAAGTTTTTTAAATTCTATCTTCTATATTTATTTTTGCACAAAGGAGATTAGTTAAATTGAAAGCACGGCGGATGTATGTTACCTTCGGTCGGGTGCAAGAGTGAATGCTCTGAAGAAATGGAGCTACTAGCTCCCGCGTTTATCTTGTAATTTATTTTGGTGTTTGGTGATGAAATTTGATTGTTAATATTTGTGCTCAATTGGGTTTTTTCAGATGTGGCCTGATCTTCTCAGGAAGGCAAAACAGGGAGGTTTGAATGTGATTCAAACTTATGTCTTTTGGAACCTTCATGAGCCTGTGAAAGGCAAGGTACTAGGAAAATTATACAGATTGTTGCTTGGATTACATGAAGAATGTGATTAAATTGTGAAAAATTATGGCTTGCATTGAATCTTGTATTGATTTTGCAGTGGAATTTCGAGGGCAACGCCGATTTGGTGAAGTTCATCAGGCTGATTCAGGAGAACAATATGTATGTCACCCTCAGGGTAGGGCCATTCATCCAAGCCGAATGGAACCACGGGTAAATATATAATTTGGTAATGTTGATGTTCATCTTAATTCCCTTCCTATGATGAATTATTTCTAACAAATTTCGATTTAGAGGGCTTCCATATTGGCTGAGGGAGGAACCGAACATAGTTTTCCGTTCGGATAATCCAACATACAAGGTACATCACACCTCAATGTGAAAAACTAATATGATTTGAGGAGCCATAGTAACTGATATTATAAGACCTTAAATTCCTTTTGCAGCAACACATGGAGGCATTCGTGGTTAAGATAATGAAGATGATGAAAGATGAGAAGCTATTTGCTCCACAGGGAGGTCCAATCATCTTAGCTCAGGTTGGTACTTGGTTCCTCTCCGAAAATTGTTACTTCTGGGGAAGCATTATTCATCTGATCTGGCTAACTTATAATGTTTCATGACACAGGTTGAAAATGAGTACACTCATGTCCAGCGTGCATATAGAGAGTTGGGGGACAGTTATGTGCAGTGGGCAGCAAAAATGGCACTTGCGCAGAACGTCGGTGTGCCATGGATCATGTGCAAACAGAAGGATGCTCCTGATCCAGTCGTAAGTTTACGAACTTAATCTCTGTTGATTCTAAGATAAATTAAGCATTAAAATTTATCGGTAGAACAAAGTTTTATTGTTTTTGTGTGTGTTCAGATTAATACTTGCAATGGAAGGCACTGTGGAGACACTTTTCCAGGCCCTAATAAGCCTCACAAGCCTTCTCTATGGACTGAGAACTGGACTGCTCAGTAAGTAGATATATAGAATATCTAGTGAGTATATATAAAAAAAAGGTGGTTTTCTAACCACATTTCTTCTTTTTCATGATTACAGGTACAGAGTATTTGGTGATCCTCCTTCACAAAGATCGGCAGAAGACATTGCGTTTTCAGTTGCTCGATTTTTCTCCAAGGATGGAACCCTAACCAACTACTATATGGTAACCGGCCACCTTCAAATTCTTTATAAAATTATCACCAGCAGAATATATAAAGCAACCCTATTTGACACTTGCAGTACCATGGTGGAACAAACTTTGGAAGAACAAGTTCTATTTTCACAACAACTCGATACTATGATGAAGCACCTCTTGATGAATATGGTAAAAGATCGTGAATTTCTTTATATATGATGATAATTCAAGATGGTTTCTCATCATATACGCATTCAAATCGGGAATTATTTTATTTTCGATGCAGGTTTGCAAAGGGAGCCGAAATGGGGTCACCTCAAGGACTTGCACAAGGCTTTGAATCTATGCAAGAAGTCTTTGTTAGCAGGAGCTCCTGGAGTCCTAAAGTTGGGCAAAGAAACCGAGGCAAGTCTCGTACATCCCCATAAATCGAAAATTATGCAGGAAGAGAAGGAAAAAAAAGTGTCACTAATAGGCTTCATTCTGCTTTGTAGGCTCGTTTCTATGAGAAGCCTGGAACAGACATATGTGTTGCTTTCCTGGCAAACAACCACTCAAAACTCGAAACAAGTGTCACTTGGCGTGGGCAGGAGTATTTCCTGCCACCACATTCTATTAGCATCCTCCCAGACTGCAAGACCGTGGTCTTTAATTCTCAGCAGATTGTGTCACAGCATAATACGAGGAACTTTGTTCGATCAAAGGCTGCTAAAAAACTCAACTGGGAAATGTCTCCAGAACCAATTCCAACCGTTGTGCAGGTGCCAGTGAATCAAAAGAAACCACAGGAACTTTACCACTTGCTCAAAGATGCCACAGACTATGGATGGTTTACCACTAGGTAAGTTCATGTATGCATATTTTAGGATGTAAACAATTTGATATTACTGCTGACATATGTTTTATGACTGCAGCCTTGACCTAGGTCCATATGACTTGCCGATGAAGGATTCTATTCGCCCGGTTATCCGAATCCCAAGTCTTGGTCACGCAATGGGCGTATTCGTCAATGGTGAATATATCGGTAAGAGCACAGAAACAGTCCTGCAGACATACATACTAGTTTCCGTACTTTGTCAATGTCAGTGACAAGGCATCCCTTGTACTTTCTGTTGACATGATGACTAAGCGATTCGAAGATGTTTCCAGGAACCGAACACGGAAGCCACGCGGAGAAGGGATTTGTCTTCGAGAAACCTGTCACATTCAAGCAAGGGCTCAACTACATCTCATTGCTTTGCATGACAGTGGGACTCCCAGTAAGTCAGCTCATAACTTATTAGCACAGTTTGAGTAAGGTTTAGGATTTAAAACAGGTGCTAACTAATTTATTTTTCATCAATGAAGGATAGTGGAGCATACATGGAGCACAGATACGCCGGACCCCGAACCATAACAGTCCTGGGATTGAACACAGGAACAATTGATCTCTCACAAAATGGCTGGGGACATAGGGTGTGTACACTTAAATTTCCGTTATAACTGGGAAATGATTTCCGCACTCCCATTTTCCTTAGGGAGGAGCGCAGGAGAAAACATGAGTGCAAAATCATTTCCCTTGGAATATTGAAATGGAGATGATATCCAATTTTGTTGGCTCCCATTATTCAGGTTGGCTTGAATGGCGAAAACTTGCAAGTGTTCACTGAGAAGGGAGCGCAGAAAGTCCAATGGACTAAAGCTGCAGGCAAAGGAAGGGCTCTCACATGGTACAAGGTAAAGTTTCTGAAGCCAACATTCTAAAGTCCGATGCATTTTACTGAATTGTACATTGCAGTATTTTATATCCAATGCTTTTGTTGCAGACATATTTTGATGCTCCTGAAGGGAAAGACCCCGTTGCTATCCGGATGACTGGAATGGGAAAGGGAATGGTTTGGGTGAATGGTTTAAGCATCGGGCGGCACTGGATGTCCTTCCTCTCTCCGCTTGGACAACCTACTCAAGCCGAGTAAGTGAAATCACACACGAAAAAAGCGTACAATGTAATAGTATGATGCAATATATCAATATAAATCTCCGCAAAAACAGAAAATTTAAGTTTCATTTGCAACCCTTTTGATCAGGTACCATATTCCGAGATCTTTCATCAAGCCGGGCAAAAATTTCCTTGTTGTATTGGAGGAACAGGATGCTGACCCTAAAGACATTGAGATCCTAACGGTCAACAGAGACACAATCTGTTCCATGAGTTCACAGATGCATCCTCCACACGTTAATGCATTCGAAAGAAAGGGAGGCAAGTTCCAAATTGTTGCAGGCATCTCTGCCGCAACTGCTCAACTCAAGTGTCCAAACTACAAAAAGATTGTTGCTGTGGAGTTCGCAAGCTTCGGTACTCCTGAAGGCGTATGTGGAACTTACGCCATTGGCAGCTGTGATGCTCCGGGAACCAAAAAGATCGTTGAAGAGGTAAAAATTTCCCTGGTCATGATGCAGGTTTCTCAACCAATCTGCTAAATTATGAATTCTGAAGTTCTAACCGATGTTTTTGTTTTGGCTTTTTTCAGAAGTGCTTAGGAAAGACTGCATGTACAGTCCCTAGTGACCCCGGGCTTTTCTTCAAAGTTGATCCTTGCCCAACTGTCAAGATCAAGAGACTTGCGATCCAAGTATTGTGTTCCCACTAAGGGGTCAGAGAGTTTTGATAGAAAAGTTTTCTGGGAGATGTTTGTGCTTAAATTTGTCCACATTTCACTTATTTGGGTCTAAAGCTAAATTATGGTATTGAGATATTTTGAGTTGCATCAGGTAGCACACGTTTTGGGCGGTGCCTTTATGCCAAACTCTATCATTTTATGTATACGTTTGCAATCCATTTCCAACAAGTGGCTTTTTAGTTCCTTATGTAAAAGGATGCAAAGGCAAAAGAAAAAGGACACTCAAATAACCAAACAAATCTCTCTCTATAAAACCAATGTCGGAAACCTTTTATTTCAAAGCTTTATTCAATATTGCAAGCTCTTTCATTTCTTTCAATTAAAGTCAAAGCCCTCTTTCAATTCATCCTAGTTTTGTTGTCTTTACAAGTATTCCTCTTTCAACCTCTGTCTTGTAATAGCTGGTAGCATTTCAATACAAGATCTCTCTTCGCATCATTATTGTCATTTCAATATATACAGAATCTCTCTTCACTATTTATATATTGTGATACAGATATCTACATAAGGAAAGTCCTTATCGTATGAGGGAAAGAAATAACCTAAGTTGAGCCTCTCACTCAACGACACAATCTTTCAGTTAGAAGTCAATTAAGCACAATCTCAATCACTCAAATCCCGTCTACTAGCGGTAACTAGTAGTGACACGCTCGCAATCTCTAAATTCATGCTCGTGTGAATTCCCAGCCTACCGGCAAGGCCAATGACGAATTTAGGGTGCGAACAGGAGAACTGAAGACCCTGCAGCTAGTTTGCGGTGGTTTGAGATGGCCAAGTAGAATCTGGGACTATGGAAGCTCAACATTATGTTCTTCTTAGTAAAATGCAAAGTTGCAGACAAGGAAGATACTTATACATGCTTCTTTGTGCCCAATGTATTATCACCAACAGAAAGAGAAAAACATTCAAACTTTTCAACAAATAAACACAATGACAAAGCTATTCACTGGACAAGCACGTACTTAGGACCCATTTGATAATCATTCACTTTTTAAGATTGCACTTTAAATTTTTTTCCGGGTAAAGATAGAAAGATAGTATGTGGAAGAAAATACGGATGAGGAAACAAAAACTTGAAAGTGAAAAAATTGTTTTTAGTTTTTAATTCAATGTATAATTTCGTTCAATATACATTTTTTCTACATCTTCCATCATCTTTCCTTCACCCTTTATCCTTCATCCCTCATTGTTCCCTTAGCATCGGAAAATACTTAGTTGCTGACATGTTAGGAGAATTTCCTTTTTACACATAAATCATAGTTTGACATGTGATTCATGTATAAGAAATTTTTATTTTCATTGATTTTATGAACCACTTTAGTACGTGTCAGCTTGTAATTTGTATGTTAGAAGAAGTTGCCTTTTACGTCCAACTTAAAAACAAAGTTTTAAAACAAAAACAAAAAACAAAATGATTAAATATGGATGGGTCATCTCTCTTTCTTGCCTCAGTCAACAATAAACTATTGAAACAACTTATCCATTTTTATTTATAGGTCTTGCTTACTCAACTTGGACAGGATCATGGAACAAGGAACATGAAGAGGATCCAAATCTTGTACAAAAACATTTGATGAGCAAAACCAATAACTTTTTTGAATCATGAGAAATCAAACTTGAGACATCTTCGAACAATGTGAAGAAAAATATTCTTAGACAAAAGGCTAGTTGGGTACAAAACTGACAACCAATTACGTATATGACTTGTTTTCTTTCTAATGTTGGGATTAAAAGTAAAATATATTTTGCCACGAAAGGGTAAACTAACTGAATCGAACCAGTTCATTTTGAGCTCGTTTGATAACAAAGGTTTCGAACCAATTTATTTTGAGCTCGTCTGGTAACTAGAATTGAATTAGATCTATTAATCCATTTACCTCCACCTTCAACCTCCAACCTTCAACATTCCTGAAGTTTATAAGAAGTGCATTCCAATCCAATCCAATCCTAACATCAAACAAGCCCTTAGTCATCACTTTGACAAGGACTGATGAATAATGGACACGAACTGGAACAAATTTATTTGTAATCAGAATCGGAATGAAATTAGAAGGCATACAAATGTTTCAGATGTTTTGTTTCCCTTTCATACATTTTACCACCGTACATGTATATTCTACCACCCTATATGAATGGAAAACAAAAATTTCTTTAACAAGATTTTCTATTCATTTACAGTCCTTGGCGGCTCAGACGGCCCTCTCGGAAGGAAAACTTGCTACAGTTTAAAATTGCGTCGATCCAACCTGAAATGAACATGAGCAACTTCTGAACCAAACCAAGTAAATTCAGAAAGAAAAAAAAAAGCACAAGCGTAATGAATAATAATGCGTGAAGAATCAAAATATTTGCGACTTTGGAACCAGGCCGGTGGAGAACGAATGTGAAAATGTAAAGAAACTGACCTCGACAATGTTGACAAGTTTAGAACCGCACCAATGACGAGCCGTTATTTGAGTGGATAAGTAGAAATGCCACTTCCAACATCAAAAGTCATCCAAGGCTAAGGCTAATTAATTGCAGGCGAAAGACGGAACAGTCCTAATTGTTTTAATGTAACTAATATACACGGATCGATACGGCTAATCCCAAAATCTCATGACAAATCAAAGGATCCTTGGCCTTCACTGATTGCATACAATAGTTTCTTGAACATAATTTCCTGTTTGAAGCATCGGACACAGCCCACAATATCAGTAATAATGCCAGTATGGCGGAAATTATATGTTGCAATCAAGAATTTCAAGCACTCCTGCATTAATAAACCGAATATGGTAATACCTTGGTTGAATATGGAGGAAGCTTCAGGTAATTAGCGCATGTCATGACACTGGGCAGGTCATCATCTGCCAACTCTGAAACCCCGGTCCCGTTGATTGCAGCATTATTTGCAGTCGAAGAATGCTGCACCAGAAATTGAATCATTAGCACAATCCCAGTTATGCATGACAATTCTAAACACATGTTATCATTCAATGACTCCCATTGATGCCCAAAAATAGATCCTCAACTTTATAGGATATATCACTCGAAACACCCATCTTTTATACTGCATTCGTGTAAATTGCAACAGACCACCTGTATGTATATCAATTGTACCATACCTTTCTCACAATGGTCAGTTTTGGATTCAGCACCGCCAAACCACCAGGTGGAAGCCGAGGTGCACCAGTAACAAACTGGCAGAAAGCGCGCTGCTGCTCTGGGGTGAACTCACCCATAATCTCGAGCAACTACAAATTTATAAACAAGACCCATATAAGACCAAAACAGAACCATTCATCCCCAAAGCCCTCCCATCAATATAGAACAAGAACTTACATTAAGTATTGCAGGGCTCTTGGCATTGTATCCATGATCAAACTTTATATGATCAGCAAGGGTATCTGCCTGCAAAATCAGAAGAAAAAAAAAATGAAATAAGTTAGCAATGTTCCAATTAAAACAGTGATTTAGATAAGGGATAAGTAGACAAATTACCTCCCACAACTCTCTACGGCCACAAAGCAGGTAGTCCAACTCATGTGGAGTAAATATTTGTAAAGATGATAAGTCAAAGACCTGATAGTCACGTAGTAAACAAGAAAGGAATTAGTTATTATTCTCACAAAGTGCACAGAAAAACATATAATTAACTATCACAATCGAAGAACTACCAGGTTTTAAGCTCGAGAGAGGTGCTTATAAAATAATTACCAAAAATAAAACTACAGTGAGTACCAGACCAAACAGTTATTAAACTACAGTGATAGGCCTGGTCCAGCAACCTACTCAACGCTGGGTGAGCTTATTCACTGTTACAGAAGAGTACCCTTCTTAAAATAAATTTCAAATGCCTTCTCCCCTCCACCACCATCCCAACGTTTGAGTTCACTTGCAGTTGAAATATATAATAAAATAATGCAAATTATTTATAATTGCAGCAGGACATTGAATTAAACAATGATATTTAAAAGCATCTTGGCACAAAAAATGCAACATAAAAAATGCAATGAGTTTATTACGAACTCAATAATAATCAGAAAAAAGAAAAAACTGAACCTGATTAAACCCGGCTCTAAATGCTTCAATTTGCCTCATTATCCCAGTCTTCACTGTCGCGTCAACAACAAAAGATATATACTCCTCCAAGTTATTGATATCAACCTGGAAGTTAAAAGTATGTTAAAAATGTCATTACAAGCACAACAGCAACCAGAAAAAGTAAATGAAGGCTCAAAAATATAAATAAACCAAGATAATTTTGTTTACATTTTCATCTCCCGGTTTCAACACATAATCTGGATAGCCAGGAAGTGTAAAATCTAAACAGAGGTCATCCACTGATGCTCCACGGAAACGCAATTCAGCAATGGCATCACAATTATCACCATTTGATTCTAAATACAGTTTCCGGCAGACAAGGTTATGTAATTCCTGCAGAGTCTTTCCAAGCTCAGCATCAAAGGAAAGAACATCATGTAAATCAAGCTCCTGAAGGATTGGGAAGAAAGGAAAGAAAATAGGTTTAATTTCTACATCAAAACCGTTTTGATAAAAATATAAATCTAAATCACTTCAAAATAAAAAAGGTTACATTCTTCCACTAGCTTACTTGACCAAGCAAAAGCTTATAAAATGCTGTTGATAGTGGCAAGTCCAATAGCCGCCCATCTTGAAGAGCCTTAGCCATCACACGCCCAACCAACCTAAAGTATTCTATGACTTTTGAAAATTGGCTACCATCAGAAGCAACAGCATTTGGAGGCCAGGGACGTGGGAACAACCCAAGAGGAGCTTGGACAATGTCACCATTGCTTTTTCCATCTTTATGTTCATCTCCATCAATATCCATTGATGTTTTCTCCATGGAAGAATTCGATCTCCACATGCCCAGTCTAACTCTTTGTAGGTCATGACTTAAAAGTGTGTAAAACTCAAGTGTAGGACCCAAGCCAGTGCCCACTTCACCGAAATATTCTACTTCAAGCACAGATTTTTGGCTGGAATACATCTCCATTACTTTTGCAGCAGAATCCAAAATCCGGTTTCGGGACACACGAACTTTCTGTCGTTGCAATCTCCCAACTCTCACCTCTCGTTCATTTGCACCATGACCATCAGCACCCTGCTGCTGCTGAAGACGGTGCAAAGCGCGGGACAATCCAAAAGCCGTTGAATAGAAATACTGTCTCCGAGTCTCAAAAGGAAACAAAAATGGACATGCTTTTGTCAACTGGTAACACCAAGAAGGAAGACTCCCACTGCACAACGCAAGGGCATCTTGAATTTGTCGGGCTAATTTGGGAGTGAGTTTGCTGTTAACAAATTCTTCAGGAAAAACCTTAGCACCAGTTGTACTCAAGTCATCCATATTCAAAACTTTACCCTCAGCAAAACTGTCGGAAACTATCTGAGCTCTTAGGCGAGGTGCAAGCTGATTCAAGCCCTCTAGTACACGGAGTAGTGCCACAATATTGTAAGTAGGATTAGATTTTTCTAAATCACAAGGAAGCTCTCCCTGCAAAATGCTATCCAAAAGTGACATTTGAAGCAATTGGGAGTCGGAGTTGGAATTGGAAGCAGATCCAGATTTGCAAGATTTTGTTGAAGTCATAGAACTTGCACCTCCAACAGATGCCCTGTCAGCTTGATTGTCTGGCCTCTGGTATGTGATAGTGTAAATATCACTCCACAGCCTGCTACCATCACTGGATACGAAATCACTGCCAGCATACCTTTCATCATCATCCTCATCTTGCACAAGCTGTCTCTGAATAGCCTGATAGATAGTCAGATGCCTATTAAGCTGCTTCCCTCCAGAAGTAAAAATCAACTTAGGAGGATCACTAGAAATGCCAAAAATGGGATGTCCTTGTCGATCCCTGCCTCCCCTGATGCCCCTGCTGGCAGATCCAAGCCCAGCCATGGCGGCAGCAGCAAATGACATTGCACCCTTTGAACCATAAGAATTACTACTCCTATGTTCGGCATAATCTGAGCCTCTAACCGTAGCAGCTCTGCTACTAGAGCCAGGAGCTGGGATAGTGTGGGTGTCACTCGTGGCGGAAGCTACAGTAGCATCCTCAGTTGAGTCTCCCAATTTCACATCATGTACTTTATCCGGCATGCAAACAGGAAGAGAGTCATCTCTTAGAACCTACAAAAATAACAACAATAGCAAAAGAGTATAATACAAAGTAAGTATCCAATATCTCCTATCCTGGACAATAAAATTAAAGACTCAAATAACATACATCATGGTCATCATCTTCGTCATCTGAGATATCATCATCTTCAATGACCAATTCATCCATCTCAACGGGCGATATATCCAATTCCTCATCCTACAGAAAAAGATAATCAATGACTGTTCAGACAGAAATATGTAAAAGGAATAAATGGGTGAACTATGCCAGCAATTACTTCCAAACCAAACGAAAAAAAAAAAAAAAAAAACACACTAGAAATAGGATATATCCCCAGTGTATTAACCAAAACTCGTATAAATGAGATATCTAAGGCATTAAGAGAAAAGTGCTAAAAGAGAGAAGGGGAGGCTATATTATAGGGACGCCAAAGTTAATGCACTGCCTTACCCCGCATACCATTCTAAATTCCCTTGCAAGGATTCGGTTTCACTAAATACCCAATAAACCCTTTGTTTGAATAAACTAGCGGAAAAAGAACAAGACCTTCCCATAATTCCATGACTGTTAGAATTTACATCTTTAATTTGATAATCAACACACTAAGGTTGGATGCAAACTGAATCCATATCAGAACCCCAATGCCATATCAGACCCATCAGATAAGCAAAGAAAGAGATTGCATTAGTTAAAAAGTACTACTATAAGTGTCCACCAGAGTGAACAAAAATAACCCAAAACTGTATAATTCAACACTTATCTCAATAATGATTATGGATGTCATTTCAGAATCAATAACAAACCTCAGAAGTAGTGTCCCCATTTGCAGGCTTCATTTGAACTTCTTTATCAAGAGCGGCTCGTCGACGAGCTGCATTTCTCGTTTGAGTTCCTCTTGCTTCCTCCTGAGAAGGCTTCAAAACAGCTTTCCCCTTCCCTTTTGATGAGCTTGTGTTCTTCTCTTGTGATGGTTCCCTCCTACCTGTATCTCCTATATTCACAGATGTTCTTGACCGCGTTGAATGGCGACGAGTGGAGGAAGCAGAATTTGAAGTAGGCAGAGATGAAGCACCAGCACCTGTAGGTGTAGCTCCAGATTCCGAGTTTCCAGCAGATGCAGCAGGCTTCTGACCAGATTCACCTCGCTGAACTCGAGGCCAAAGAAACTCTTCTACAGCAGCTAAACTTGCTAATGGATCAATCAGAACGACGTTTGATGAATAGTCTCGGAGGGTCTTTTCTCCTTGTGCACGACAAAGACGCAACTTAAAGGGCTGAGATAATGCACTAAGTCCAGAGGAGAGGCGTGCGCTCCCAGTGGATGACCTAGATGAATGACTCAGCACGACAGGAAAACGCTCTAAGGAGGACAAAGCATTTTGGAGCTTCTGAACAAGGACAGTCATCAGTGCTACACTTCCTTCGTCAATACTCAAAGGAAGAGCAACAGCAACAAATGACTTAAATCTTTTAAGGGCTTGCTCACGAAGCTTGGGCAAATTAGCTTCTGAAATCCTCTCCTTGGAAAAGTACCCACAAGAAAAATAGTTAAGCAACGCTGCAACAACACCACTACCAATGAACTCAAAAGTGGATACACCGTCCCCTTTGCTTAGTTCGGCTAGCATCTCATATACAACACCAGTCAAGTACTCCTCCTTGCTTGCAGAACTATCAATCAAGCGAGACCCAGATGCTTTCGACTTTCCCTTTGCTTTCGTTTTTTGGTCATCAACACCGGCATTCAACTTCATGCATAGATTCTTTAAATGTAATAGATCATCTGTAACTCCAATTTCAACAGCCCCAGGATCTGAGGGGAAGTACTTGTCTTTAAAAGCTTTAGCACATGCACTGACAGCGATTCGAAGGCTGGAGCTCACAGTAGGAATCTCCACTGAACTTGGAGGTGAACCAATATTTGCTGAAGCAGGACTCTTGGTTTCTTCCAATGAATTTCCATCTGGAATTGTGTTACTGTTGCGTCGTCTATAACGCCTAGACCGTGATGATGTTCCAGAAACAGGATCACTATCCTTTTCAGCAGAAGATACTGAGGCAGGAACTGAATTCGGAGTACTAGGTAAGATAAGTTGGTCCACAGCATGAACAACACCTTCTCTCACAAACACCTTGGAGAAAGTATTGGGAAGCTTCTCCATGAGTATCTCAGCAACTTGGAGAGCAGGAACCAAGACGTGCGGATCTTTCCATGCTAAGACACCGGCTAAGAAACTACCGAATGGTTTAATAGTACTAGTTAGTAACTGTAGTGGCATGCTGTCATCATATCAAGAGATCTGATTAATAAATATAGGATACCTTGAAATATTTGTCGAACTTAATAATGACTGTATCATCTCTGCATTGCTGAAGTACATTAATTTCCCAATTACTGAAACACATTTGTGGCGAACAGGGCCATTAACACTAGAACCATATATCTGTTTGGCAGGTACACAAAATATCAATTATCAAACATAACAAATTAACAAAATCAGCTGAATGCCAAATACTGACCTGTATTAGAACAGGAAGGAGATCCATTCCAAATTGCTGGAGAAGGGAAGGTTGTTCATTCAATAATTTCTCGCGAGCTGAAACCTCAGAACCATTTCCGTTGGTGTCTTCTTGTTTCCCAGAAGCGCTAGCAGATGACTTTTTCACAACAGGACCTTTCATAAATACATTGAAGCTGGACGGAATGGAAATGGTTCCTTGTGGTAAAGGAGGAAGTAGCTCATTTGCCAGATTGACAATCTCAAAGATCTAGCCCGAGTATAAAGAATCAAAAGAATTTAAATATCAACAATAAGAATAAATTGCAAGATTTAAAATTGGTAACCACCAAATAAAAAACTTTACACTAACAATTCAAAACCCACTTAACAATTCAAACCCAACCAAGTTTGCTGCTTTTTAGCTGTCCAGACAAACTTTCATTGTTATCTCGAAGTGATTATAAAAGGCCCCATGAAGTTCCATGTGATCTCCATATTACACACTATTCAGTTACAAACCCTGTACCGATGCTCTCCCATGAAAAACATGCAATTTTCCAACTCAACCCTACTAAAAATACCTATATGACAAGAACATCGACGTGATTTTCAACCCAACTAAAAAAAGGAGCTTGATAACAGCACCATCAGTACAATTTTCAACCCCAACTCAAAACAAACTGATTCTTTGTCATAAGTTTATAAACACGCACAGAACATATTTACTTCCAGAACTAATCAATAGCTTACAAATATAAGGTAGGAAGATACTCAGAATAAAGAACTCTACGATTTACCCAAACAGCAGAGATAATTAAATGGTGAAGCTAGAATGTAACCAACAAATAAAATTACCTGCTCCGGTGGCTTACTTAAAGCAGGAGAAACTGTCGTGCCAGAAGAAATTCCAGAACCTGAAAGTACATCTTTAAGAATTCCACTGATCCCAAGAAGAAGTAAAGTTTTAGACCCTAATGGGGAACCACTTGCACAGGTTGATAGTAGCCGAATTAAACCCTGGATGGTTTTTAAGTCAAAGTTTTAGATCCTGATGGGGAACCACGGGCATATGTGCTAAACGTTCAAGTATCAAGATAAAAATAAAAACAAAATTGGACTCACAGTATAAGTAGGTGTACTGAGAGTTGACTGGGCACCTCCAGAATTGCTGGTGGAAATAAGAGACGCAGCTTGAGTAACTAGCCCATGGTTGCATAATTCGTCAAGTTTGTCAGGAGATGATGCAAAAGCTTCAGCAATTCGTGTCAGACATACAGAAGCATGCTCCAAAACCTACATAATAACAAAAGGGGAACATTATGCAATGGAAACAAAAACTAAACAGACCTAAGTTTTAACTTAGAAACTCTGAAAAGATGAACTTACCTTTGCATCATGATACTGCAGAAGGTTTGTCAGCAATGGGACAGCTTCCATCACAAAGTCAGCTGCATCTAAAGGAAGTTTCTTGCACATATTCGCAGCAGTTGATAATGCCACACGCTGTAATACAAACAGTTAACGAAAATCCAAAGTAAATAATTAAACCTTACTCAGCATACCTAATCAGGTTACAATGTAAAAAGTTAACTAGCTGGATTACCTGGACTCCAGTGGAGAAAAAATCCAAATAAGAAAGCACTGCCATAAGAGCACCCGCTCGAAGACAGGCAGTTGGGTGTTCCTGTGATATTTTCTTGAGAGCTTGCAGTGACTGTTTACATCATAACAACCATAGAAATCAGAACAGAGTACTCCAAAAGTACATCTTAAAAATGCACAAAAAACATATAAAAAAATTCACAGGAAATACCAATACTTATGTTCTTTAAACAGCCATCAAAATAATAAATGCAAACAAAGGCAAACCTGCTCTGCCAAGTCCATGTACTCAATCGTCAACAACCTTGCACAAAAGCAAGAAACAGCACCATAATGCACCACAGCGGCACAAGATGATGGAAGCACATCACAAAGATGAGTGAGTGCTCTAGCTGCAAGGAGCATAATATCTGGATTGCTCTCATGATTAAGCAACCCCACAAGTACAGGCACGAATGAATCAACCGAAAACGTGCTCAACGACTCCTCAGTTCCAATTGAAAGCATTTCACAGAGCTGCGTCAGAGCTTCCACCTGTTTCCCTTCTTCCCCATCAGCTCTTAACCCAGATAATATCTTCTTCAGCCTCCCGCTCTGGTGCGATGAAGAAGCCGAACCCATAGCCGAAGAAGGAAGCAGGTCGTCCAATCCGGCGCCGATCTTCCTAAGAAGCCCCTGAAGGGCACTACTCGCTGAAGTCAAGTTCTGGTGCAAAATCCCAACACCGCCTTCACTATCATTGTCATCGTCATCGCCAGTTCCTCCACCATCCATATTCAACCCTAGGTTCCTCTCAGCTTCCCTCTCTCTTTCCCTCTCCCTCTCCCTATCCCTAATCCTAACCTCATGCTCCTTCTCCTTACCTTTATCCGAGCCATCCTTATCGGAACTCTTGTTGCGGCGGCCGCGGGAGCCGGACGATTCGTTCGTGGGGTCCATGGGTGCGGCAGGTGAGGGTTCGTTTTGGGTCCGAGAAGCGCGGGACCGGGTCGTAATCGAAGCGGGGCCAATAGAAGATAATGTAGAAGCAGAAAGACGAGCGCGCTTGGAAGAACGAGTAGTACGACCAGACGAAGAAGAAGGGGCTGCTGAGGTGGCCTCCGCCCGCTTCCGGCTCCGAGTTTCCATACAAGAACCCCAACCCCCGGAAATTCGTTTCACTCGCTCGCCACCGAGCGGCGATCACACCATAGTCGATCCGATTGTCGCCTGCGTCAAATCCAAAAGCCTTAGGAAGATGAAAAGATCGAACCTTTGTCGAATTCAGCTCAGCAGGAGCAAAACCCCCAATCTGAAACCCTAGATTGTTCACTCTGTATATATTTGAAACAAAAAAAAAAACAAAAAATCCTAAAAATGCCCAATTCAAAGGGAACCTGTATTATTCGAGGACAAAATTGATTGGATTATACAGCGATTCGGATTGAAAATTGAAATTCCAGTTCGATTTTTGGATTAGAGAGACGGACTGAGGACGAGAGTGAAAGGGGAAATAGAGGTATGAAACCTAAAAGAGTGATTGGAGAATTAAAAAGGAAAGAGAGGAGACCTTTATAGTTTATACAAATATTCATTTATAATTTTGTTTTTTTTTTAACAAATTTTTTACTTAATAAAATTTTTGTTGTTTATTTTCAATTGGAAAACTTAGAAACTAAAATTTTATTTAAACTCATAATTTTATACCCAATTAAACTTTAAATGTTAATTGTTTATATTATATAATTATAATCAAGTGCAAGATGAAATTATAAATAAAACTAAAATTTATTAATAAACTTACACTTAATAATCCGACTCCCTTTCAAAAAAAAAAAGTTAATAATAAAATAATCCAACTTTACTATCGAAGAACTTTAAGTGTAGTAAAGCCTCATCAGCAATAGGTAACTTAATCCCTTTAAATGAATAATAATTACCCAAGTGCATTTCGACTCTAAATTAAATAGCCCATAATTGGTTTTATGGTGGAATCTCAATTTCATCATGGTATCAGAGCGGGTTGTCCTCGTGTGAAGCCAAATGGCCACACGCGCTCCATGATACCTAGTTGTTGTCTACATGTAGGCTTTAAAATCCACCACACGTGCGGGGGCATGTTGAGAGTTGTTTCACATCGGTGAGGAACAATGTTTGCTATGTGCTTATATGATCTTGGGCTACTCCCCATATTGCTAATTGGTTTTATGGTGGAACCTCAATTTTCATATTAAAATATTAGTATTTTTAGTTTATAAAATAATAAACGATTGGTTGAAAGCATTTGAAAATATTGAAATGTAGTGTTAAGTGAAGGAACATGGTTAGATATTTATAGGAAAAAAAATTATAATTTATTATATTTTTAATTCCTCTCTACTTGTAAGTGAGATGTCTTAGGTTCGATTCTCACCAAAAGTGAAGTTGAACAACATTATTGCTAGCTCATTATGAAACTAATTAGCTAAAGCCCATATCCCTTAATGTAGCTAATATCAAATGTTTAAAAAAATTAATTTTTTTTATCATTTTTAATAATTTTTTAATAATTTAAACAGTGGTGTGTCATGATGATGTCAGGCTTGAGTCATATAGGCATGGTACTGGGTCAAGCGATTACTGGTTGACTTCTTCATTGGGTTCACCTTGACACGCCCCGATCCTGGTGTCCGAATGACAACAGAATGACCATGTGCTGGCCAACACCCGAGGGTGACGCAAGCCATTTTATGAATGCGTATGCTTGGAAAATGTCACGCATTATCACTTTAAAATTGTTATAGTAAAATATTATTATACTTTTGTTAAAGTTTGTACTTGAATTTTATATTATGTAGTTACGCGCGAAATTATTATGCATGTTTCACATGCCATCGAGATAGGGTGGCACGAGTTCTTCTGGGCCGTCGCCCCTTGGCAGCGCGTGCGGTGATGCGTAAAGGTACTCGAGATCCTTCCTTAAGTTTTTCGACGTCTGTTTTCCCAAATTCAATCATTTTAGTATAATTTTATTAATTGGTCCATTTATGTGCTTAGGTGCGTTTCCGTCCTCCCTAGTTCGAACGACTATTCAATGACTGAGTATCTGTGAGTGGATCCCTTCTAAAATGCATGATTTTATTATTAGAAATGCATACATGAAAAACATGATTTTATGACTACGTTTTATGAAACGTTTATTGAGTTATCGGATTAACGCTTTATGAAATATCATGCTTTATCGAACTTATGTTACATATATATTTATGAATATGATTTATGATATGATATTTGAGCTATTGAGTCCCGATGAGATATAGTTTGGAAAGATTATGTTTATGATTTTATGTGCTTACTTATATATGCCTTCGGGCGGGCAATGTAGGGCCTTCAGGTGGAAGATTTATATATGCCTTTGGACGGGCGATGTAAGGCATTTGGATGGAAGATTTATATATGCATTCGGGCGGGCGATGTAGGGCCTTCGGGCGGAAGATTTATATATGACTTCGAGCGGATGATGTAGGTCTTTCAGGCGGAAGATTTATATATACCTTTAGACGGGTAATGAAGTGCCTTTGGCGGAAGATTCATATATGCCTTCGGGTGGGCGATGTAGGGCATTCTGGTGGAAGATTTATATATGCCTTCGAGCGAGTGATGTAGGGCCTACATGTAACATCCCACATCGCCCAGGGGAATGATCCTTAAATGTATATTTACATCCCTACCTAGCACGAGGCCTTTTGAGAGCTCACTGGCTTCAAGTTCCGTGGGAACCCCGAAGTTAAGCAAGAAGGAGGCCAGAGCACTCCCAGAATAGGTGACCCACTGGGAAGTTGCTCATGAGTTCCAAAAAAAACAAAACCGTGAGGGAATGGTAAGCCCAAAGTGGACAATATCGTGCTACGATGGTGGAACGGGCCCGAGATGTGGTGGACCCAAGCCGGGATGTGACAAATGGTATCAGAGCCAATCCCTAGTCGAAAGTGTGCCGACATGATGTCGGGCCCCTGGGGGGGTGGATTGTAACATCCCACATCACCTAGGGGAGTGATCCTTAAATGTATATTCACATCCCTACCTAGCACGAGGCATTTTGGGAGCTCACTGGCTTCGGGTTCCGTAGGAACTCCGAAGTTAAGCGAGAAGGAGGCCAAAGCACTCCCATGATGGGTGACCCACTGGGAAGTTGCTCGTGAGTTCCCAGAAAAACAAAACTGTGAGGGAATGGTAAGTCCAAAGTGGACAATATCGTGCTACGGTGGTGGAACGGGCCCGGGATGTGGTGGACCCGGGTGGGGATGTGACACTACGGGCAGAAGATTTATATATGCCTTTGGGCGAGTGATATAAGGCCTACGGCAGAAGATTTATATATGCCTTCGGGCAGGTGATGTAGGGCCTACGGGCTGGAGATTTATATATGCCTTCGGGCGGGTGATGTAGGGCCTTCGGGTGAATGATATCTATATATATGCCTTCGGGCGGGCAATGTAGAGCATACGGGTGGAAGATTTATATATGCCTTTGGGCGGGTGATGTAGTGCCTTCGGGCAAATGATATCTATATATGGCTTCGAATGGGCGATGTAAGGCCTACAAGAGAAAGATTTATATATGCTTTCGGGCATGCGATGTAGGGCCTTTGAGCAATTGTGATACCACTACTAAGCACACTATATATGATATATGTTTTACGAAAATTTTATGGCATGTTAGGGTTTTCGGAAAACCTATTATTTATTATGCTATATGAGTTTTTTTAAACTAGGGGTTAGTACGTTGGAGAATAATTGTTTTAGTATTACTTATATAAAAACTTGGTGCACTCATGTTTTGTTTTGCGCCCCTCAGGACCTAGGAACGAGGCATACGACCCGAGCTACGAGACATTCCTATATCAGTGAATTTGTGTCCTCCCTTATGTGTAGGACATTTTTGTAATTGCAATTTCTAATATTCATTCCACTTGTATTTCGAATTAGTAGTATGCTCTGAACATGTCATGCATTATCGCTTTTAAATTGTTAGCAGTTGAATATTATTATATTTTTGTTAAGGTTTGTACTTGAATTTTATATTGCATAGTTACGTGCAAAATTATTATGCATGTTTCACATGTTCTTGGTATATGCATTCATAAAATGGCTTGCGTCACCCTTGGATGTGGGCTAGCACGTCACCATCTCGTTGTCATTCAAGCACCGAGATTAGGGCGTTTCACACCTTGAGTCCAATCGCCCGAGTAGGCTGGAGTGCTTTGGGGAGGAATGAGAGCGGATTGGGTTGCCTATTCACAAGGCAATAAGCAATGGTGGATTTGCTTCTCATCAAATCCTATCATCATGTAATTTTTATCTTACGTTCATTCTAACTAAAACTCTAAGACACTCTAAAAAAAAAAAAAGCTATTTTTTACCGATGGATGATGATTTTGAAGTTTTGAATCCTCTAACTAGAATATGAAATGATTTATGCAAGTTTTTCCATTTGATTTCAATTTTTTTAAGGTTTAGAAACAAAATTAATGCCTTTTCCAAAGCATACTAGTAGATGCATATATGGGATTTTATTTTTTTTAATTTTTTTAATCATCTAAGCAAAATTAGCATACGAAGGATTAATTAAAACGTACAAGGGGATTAAGTAAAATCAGCAAAAATTAGAATTAAGCACGAAACAAATATGTGAGAGATACATCTTTGTTTATGCATTGAACGTGTTGCATGACACTGATTTTGGGTTTTATTTTTTAAATGGGTGTGTTTATTTATGGAATTGTATTTGTGAAGGTAGTTTAGGTAGTAAATTTGTGTTTAAAGAGATATTGATAGTTTAATTAAAAGTAATATGGGTGTAGAGAGTAAGTTGGGTGTAGAAAAAGGTTATAAGGGTTCAAATAAAATTTCTCATTGATGGTGAATATCGAGTATGTACTATGCAGAAGGTCCGTCTTTAGGAGTGGATCGGGACAGGATCCTGACCTGAAAATGGTCACTCGAATCTCGAACCAATCATTTTCGGTATGAAATTCTGAAAACCAATACCAAAGTTCAAAATCGAACCAAATTTTTTTCTTCAGGATTTCGATATTGTTTTGGGATTTCGATTGCCCAATTTTGAAGACATGAAGGCAGCAAACAAATCCTTGAAGAACAGACAAAAAAGCTATAAAAAAAACCCAAAAAAAAGAAGCAGAAACCCAAATGTAATCTCTCCTAATTATTGTTCAATCCGCCACCATGGGCATCTGAAGAAGGATGGCGTGCCCTAAGTTTGATACCCAACCTGAAAGGAAGCCAAACTTCTGGCCAAGATCGACGATGCTGTCAGCTGAGCTGCTACCTTCTCCGACGCTTGCACATTTAAAACTTCTCACAACGTGTTCGACCCATATGCAAAAAGCAAATCAGGGAGACATAAGTTAAGGAGAAAAGAAGCATGCGTGGAAGACTAGATGATGGGATCAAGAAAAAAAAAAAGGAAAAGATGGTGATGAGGGGTTGAATTTCTGCGTTGGATCAAGATGATGGAAGACAACCTTAATAAAAAATGGACGGCCCAGATAGCAGCAATCCACCAGTTGGAATTAACTCTAACTATAATTAATATATATATATATATAACTTCGGTTCGGTTTGGGATTCGCCAACCACTAGATTAGCAATCTCGAATCTAGTACCAAATGGTTTAGAATCGGTTTGGTATTATATCCCGAAAATTTTGGGAATTCCGGTTTTTGATTTTTTCGGTTTGGTTTGGGATTTTCGGAAATTTTTTCTAGCCCTATCCGTCTTTTTCGGGCTAATTGCAATATAGGTTCAAGCTTGTTGGGCTTTTGTTAGAGCATCTTCAAAAGAGATTTCGTTAGAGGACCTTTGAGTACTCATTTAAGGGGTTAAAGAGAATCTTTGTGTCCCTAAAGGAATATTACCTCCAATGGGAGAGTCCTTACAGTATAATCTCTAAATTTGAGGTTTTTACAATTTGATGTGATAATTTGATTAGGTGCACATTTTTTATTTAGTGTTAACATTTTTTGAATTAATTTAACATTATGTTCTCGCAAAATACTTTTGTGAACATTTTAACCAAAAAAAAATAATGAGACAGTAACTCAAATTGAAACTGTTAATCTTTCAACAAAGGCAATATGAAAAGAGAAAAAAAAAATTGAAAACCAACATGAGAGACTAACCTAAATTGAAATGATTATTTAATTGGAACCGTTGATCTTTCAATGGTAAAAAAATTTGTAAAGCAAGAATCAATCTGGACCCTCCATTTTATATGGTTAAAAAGAAAAAAAAACAGACAAAGCCATGTGACTGAGACACACGCCTGCTTTTCCACTTAAATTGTCATATTGGGTCCACCATTTGAGTCCACGTAGTCTATCGAGACTCTATACATGGGTACATACACCAAGTATCCGACGAGTCCCTATACTTTAGGGACTCACTTTCTGATCCATTGGAGATTCATTTTGTCTTTATATTTGTTTTAAACTCATTTTATATGGTGGTTGTCCCTTTAGGACTCCATTGGAGATGTCAAAATTTTATTTGATTATTGAAGTATTTAAATTTTTTTTTAACAAATGATATTATCTACAATAAAGGAGAAAGGGATGGGCTTTGCCTCACAATAGGCTAGCAATAATGTGGTTCAAATTCACATTTGACAAGAATCGAACATAAGACTTCTCACTTACAAGTGAAGAGGAATACCTCTAAATCGTAGTACTAAGTGGCGACCATTTAATTGAATATAGATATTAATTGACGTGGTTAATTTTTCTTTTGGTTGAACAAACGATATTATCTACATTAAGGGGATGGGGGAACAAGCTAAGCCTCACAATGGGTTAGCAATTATGTGGTTCAAATTCACATTTGGCGAGAATTGAACCTAAGACCTCTCACTTAATTGAATATATATGTTAAATTTTCTTTCTTTTCAATAGATGTGTTAAATTTTATTTTATTAATATTTTGGGTCAGACAAGGAAAGGAATCTCCATCTTTTTTCAAAAATGGTAGTTAGTTATGGATCTACACCATATTGAACTTTAATGATGAAATTGGTACCAGGTGGAATAACCTGTATATAAAAATAATAATCTATTGGACTAACTAGTCAAACCCGCTAGTCAACTAAGACATATATATTAGTCAATAAATCAACGATTAAAAGACCAATTTAAGTTACCAAAAGTTATCCTAGTCAGCAAGCACTCAATTTGTTCCAAGTTATCAACGTGTCAAATGAGCATGATTGTGAGCACATACTTATTAAACATTCAAGTGATACATGTAACATGTATATGTATGTGAGGTATGTGACACAATATAGATAACTTTGAACACAAGATGTTTTTGATTGGAAAAACTCACATCTAGGTTAAAAAACTAGGGACTCTCCACTAAGTCCAATCCACTTGCATAATCAAGGTTCATAAAAAGTACCACGCAAAGCTCAATTCTTAGATCCCTATTTATGGAGCAGCTTTACCTTTGTGCAACCTTGCCTCACAAGATGAACTCATTCAGTCTTCATGAAATGGCACCTCCTCCTGAGCTCTTCACCTTGTGGCACCGAGACCAGCACACAAACTATGCATATGATGATATGGCTATGATATGCATATATGAATTCAAATATCTGGTCAGTTTCTCTAGTCAAACAGTTAAATGAAGAAATTGACAAGAATCCTAAGATGGTCAGTTTTAAATATTTGAAACTAGAAACACTTAATCACAAATTTAATGCAAACCAAAGACAATGCAACCCTATTCTTTAATGATTGGGTGTTTAATGCATAAAAGAAGGTTTTGCAATGAGGGTTTCATAAATGAAGAACAAAGAAGAAGGTGAGGCCTTAATGCCTTTTTCTCTCTTTCTCTCTCTAGAAATATAATATGAAAACCCCAAAAAACGAAGAACCCTAGCTGGGGATCTTAACCCAAAAGCTTCAGTTTGTTTTTCACCTACCAAAGACACTTGTCATCCTACAAACTGATCAGAAAAGATTAAGTGCTAAGATCTGACTATCAACAGAAAGCTATCAGAAAACCTATGTGGATATTTTTTAATTTGCGTGCCTAGCTTGTTGAAAATCTACGCGAAAGCCTGACTAGACAACTAGGCTAGTCAGAATGAAGCACAAATGTAGAAGTGAAATGCACATGCATGAACAAACCTTTTGAAGTAAGATGCATCCCATCCTTGTACATTTCTTCACAGTTGACACAGCCCATAAACAAAAAACAGCCTAAAGCTAGATTGAGCATGTGGTACACTTACAATGTTGACATGGAAAGCCAAACCTAAAAGTCTAGACTTCACAAATGATCTGAACCGTCTATTGTTAAAGTTGTACATCATAATCATCTTTCCAAAATATTAGCAAAATCAAAAATATTTGAGGCATCTAATTAAGTTCAAAAAAAGTAATAAACACTATATTCTAAGAAACATTGAAATTTCACCGTGGTAATTAAATAGGTAAATAGTCTTGGATTAAATTAAATTTTTGCAAAGATGATTTATGAATCGATACTTACAGAATAGATGGTTCAGATCATTGAAGTTCGATGTAGGGTGGATCCCACAATTAATTCCATTTTCTGAAAAGAAAAATAGGGATAGCTTTCCTTAGAGGGCTTGTATATTGGGTCCATAGTTACATTAACTATTAAAAAATAATTAAAGTTTGATCTTAGTTTCCATCTTATTAGTTGTCAATGGGACTTAGGCATTAAAAACTAAGCTAGCATATGCCTACACACTTTGTATGAACAATTTTTATTTTTTAAATGAGAATGAGAGAGGGTGAGGGAGAGAGAGTGGGTGGGAGTAGGAGTGAGAGGTTTTGGGTTTATTTTTTATTTTTTTAATATTAGACATATCTTAACATCAACTGCATGTGAAGCTTGAATTAAAAACAGTAAAATTTGGATATGTCAAATTACATTATTGCCATCATTTATTTTTTGTATGATAGAAGACAAATAGGTTTTTCACCCTTTTTTGGTTGACAAAGAGGGTTCTATTAATAGGTAGTTTAGATTAAAGGCATTAGACACCATCTTTGTTTGTTGTAAAAAAAGATAGCTAGATAGCAAACAGTCAAATGACTCAGCTATCACGTCATATATTGTAACGACCCGTCCTAACTTTTATGAAGCGTCGAGGGTAATTTTGTAATTTCACTTTGGTTGGGGTATTTAGTTTAAATGTTTGCTTTTTGGTCTTATTTGGTGTGCCACATGAGGCCCACCTCTGTTTTTGGTCCTCGGTTCCCTCTTTTTTTTTCCCTTTCTTCTACACATAAACACAACAACAACAACAATTGTTGCACACCACCATCCCCCACCCTCTATGTGAACCCCATGAACCTAGAAACGGCGAGGGGACTCTTCCCTAGTTTACCGGCAAGAAATGTGTGTTTGCAAGCATTTTCTGGCCATATTCAGTCACATTTTGGATTCTGAATAGGTATAATCTTATTCCTCTTATCGTAAGCTTCGTTTTGACATATTATGGGTCTGATTTGGCTAAGAAATAAGGAAGTTATAACATTTTAAAGTTTACCTAGTTTCCAGCGATCTCTGCCACTTTCGAGACATTTTTTTGGCCAAACCACAATGAGCTGGCCATCGAAAAGGTACCATTCTATTCGTCTTGTCGAGAAGTATGATTTTCGTTTTTGAATCATTTGATTTCGTTAAGTATTGAAGAAGTTATGAAGCTTTGAATATTACTTCGTTAAGTATTGAAGAAGTTATAGAGCTTTGAATATTACCCCAAAATTCGGCCAAAACCCAGTTTCCGATAGGTTTCCAGCGAACTGGGTCAACCTGACATATTGACCCGTTCACCCGATCCGAATTCGACCAGACCCAAAACCCTATTCCGACCCGACCCAGATGGAATATTACGTCAGAGAATATTCTCTAGAATCTTTCTAGATATTCTTCAGAATATTCTTGAAATATTCTCCAGAATATTCTTGGAATATTCTCCAGAATATTCTTGTTGACTTTTACAAAATTTGCCCGGGACCCCTCTTAGGGTATTTTGATGTCCATAATCCGTTTCCAACGTCCATTTGCCCAAATTCAATCACTTTAGTAGTGTTTTATTAATTGGTCCCTTTATGTGCTTAGCTGCTTTTGTTAGTGGTGTTTCCATCCTACCTAGTTTGCACGGCTATTCGACTACGGAGTAAGGTGAGTGGACTCCTTTTAAAATGCATGATTTTATTATTAGAAATGCATACATGAAAGTATGATTTTATGACTACGTCTTATGAAACGTTTTTGAGTAAATCAGATTTACGCTTTATAGAATATCATGCTTTATTGGATTTACGTTCTTTGAAAGATTTATGATTATATACTACGAACATGATTTATGATATGATGTTTGAGCTAGTGAGCTCATTTGAGATATATTTTGGAAATATTATGTTTTTGATTTTATGTGCTTATATGTGCCTACGGGCGGAAGATACTTATATATGGCTTCGGCCGGGAGATACTTATATATGGCTTTGGCTACTTAGATATGGCTTCGGTCGGAGGATGTAGTGTTTACAAGTGGAAGATACTTATATATGACTTCGGCCGAAAGATATTTATATATGCCTAAGGGCGGGTGATGAAGTGCCTTCGGGCGAATGAAGATTTATATATATATATATATATATATATGCCTTTATGATGCTATTAAGCACACTATATATGATATATGTTTTGTGAAGGTTTTATTGCATGCTAGGGTTTTCAGAAAACCTATTACTTATTATGCTATATGAGTTTTCTAAATTGGGGGTTAGTATGTTGAAAAAATAACTGTTTTAGTATTACTTATATATAAACTTGGTCCCCTCATGTTTTGTTTTGCGCCTCCTCAAGACTTAGAATCGAGACCTACAATCCCGGCTTCAAAGCATTTTCACATCAGTATCTTCGAGTCATCTCGATATAAGATCCATTTATGTGTTCATACATTTTTATAATATTCCTTCTTCAATGTTCTGGTTTAGTTGTATGCTCTGAACACGTTCCACAATTGCATATTCATTATAATTAAATTTACGAGTTTTATTTATGTTCGTTTTATCTTTATAGTTCTCATGCATGTAAGTATGGTTTCGTCATATTCGGGTGTCGGCCAACACGTGCCTACCCTGGTGTTTGGAGGATATTAGGGTCGGTCGTGTCAATTTGGTATCAAAGCATAGTTTGTTCAAAGCATACTTAGGATCTTCTATTACTGTAGTAATATGTTGGCCTTGACATCATTTGGATGTCACGGTTTTCAAATTTTGGTGTCATTCGATGTAGTTGTGCAAACCTTTTTATGTCTGAATTGTCACATTCTATTTGAAATACAAGAATTTATGTTGGGATTGTGCCTCATTGGTGACAAAATGGAATGATGGACGACTTTTAACAACGGACCGATACTCTGCGACATGCGTTCCCTATGAATGGCGGGCAGAGTCAGATTTACATTAGGTGAAGTGAAATAGAAATTCTCAGTAAAAGGAAGTCTGGTTAAGACCAGCTGAAGATCTGAAACGAGGATGTTACTCTGCGACATGCGTTCCCTAGGAATGGTGGGCAGAGTCGGATTTACATATGAGTGTTGTGAAACAGGAAAATCTTAGTGGTGGTTAAGGTTTAGACCATACCAGCTGAAGTGTTCTGAAACGATGATGTTACTCTGCGACATGTGTTCCCTAACAATGATGAACAGATTCATGTTTATATGGAGATTGCTCGAAACATCCGATGTTCATGTTAAAGAAAGTGAGGAAGCATCAGTTATATGCATAGTGTAGCAAGTGTTAGTTTGGTGGGATCGAATCATGTATTGGACTTGTTGTTTCCACTGAAGGAAATTATGTGGACCCTTAAAAGATTTCTCGATTATTGTCTTACCGATAACCTTCTTGCTTACTCCAACAATGAGGTCAAGTTCACTAAACATCGACAGTCAGCTTTACACCAAATTCTTCGAACATTGATTTTGTTTAGATTAGATACTTTCTTATGGACTTTTTTTTGTAGCAGACACTACTCTCATCAATTTCCAAAAAAGGTTACGACTGTTGGAAATTGAAAATCCTCACAATGTGTTGTGAAATGCGAAATGTCCTTGGTTTCATCACTTTCTATCAGCCGTGCTTAACAATTCTTTGAGCATAACCCTATTTCCTTTTCGGCTAAGAAACTAGTCAATTTTGTTTGAGACATTGAAGGTGAACGAAGTTTCTAACAAATGAAGTATTGACTCTGTTGATCATCGTTTTTACACTTTTCGATTGGTATCGATAAATTTCAAATTCTTCGGTGATGTGTTATTGAATGTTTGGCTGCAAGCTGATGCAGCATGACTGAGTAACGCGTGTGCATTTTGACGGTTGGAACCATATAAAGTGAATCATCATATTCTTAACCTAGAGCTGGTAACCGTTTTCCCTTGCTGTAAAATCTAGTGACGTTTTCTCTACTGCGATAAGTGTTGCATTATTTCTGACCAAAGAAGTTGTTGTCACATCCGAGACCGGCTCTGTTATAGCATGATATTATCCGCTTTGGGCCTCAATCACGCCCTCATGGTTTTGTTTCTGAAAACTCAGACAAGAACTTCTCAGTGAGTCACCCATCATAGGATTGCTTTCACCCGAACTAGCTTAACTTCGGAGTTCCAATGGAATCCTAAACCAGTGAGTTCCCAAAAGGCATCGTGCTATAGGAGGTGGGCATGTACATATAAGGCACATCACCCCTTCTCCGTTGGTCGATGTGGGATGTTACAATCCATCCCTTTAGGATACCGACATCCTCGTCGGCACACTCGCACCACACTACAGAGTGGCTCTGATACCATTCTGTCACATCCCAGACCGGCTCCGTCGTAGCATGATATTGTCTGCTTTAGGCCCCTACCATGCCCTCAAGGTTTTATTTCTAGGAACTCAGACGAGAACGTCATAGTGGGTCACCTATCCTAGGATTGCTCTCGTCCGAACTCGCTTAACTTTGGAGTTCCGATGGAATTCGAAGCCAGTGAGTTTCCAAAAGGCCTCGCGTTATAGGAGGTGGGCATGTACATATAAGGCACATCATCCTTTCTCCGTTGGTCGATATGGAATGTTACATTGTAGTGTGTTCTAACATAGAAATAGTTGAGTATTAGACGGAATAGATGGATATAACTCATCGGTGATTCAGATTGCACTTTTAAGTATCATCTTGGTTGGATAAATTTCGTAGCTCGTGTCCTTAGTCAGGAATCTTATGGACAACTTACCTTAATTCAAGCTATCCATTTCCCACTATCGTTGGCCTTACTTTGGCATCCGATCCCTGATAAGTATTGTAGGCTTACTTCCTAGTCAAACCTGTATCGATAGTTTTCGGGCAGAAAGCTTGAGGGGTTTGATCAGTAATGTGCGAGTTTGAAGGAGCAAGTGTCGGATAACACGAGACGGGATTTGAAAGTCTAGGGAGTTGGAACTTTGTTGTTAAGAAACAAATTGTTTTGCCTAAGGGTATTGAAGTTGTGAAAAGAAAAATTCTTGATAAGGCTCACGTCTCAGCGTATGCCATGCATGATGGCAGTACTAAATTGTACCACTATTGTCGTCCATTTTATTACTGGTATTGTATGAATGGGATATTGCTGAATATGTGAGTAAATGTTTGAGTTACTGGTAAGTGGAAGCCATCGGGCTTGTCTTAATTTCTTTCTATTCCTGTTTGGAGGTGGGAAGGAATTTCCATGGTTATCTTTTTTAGGTTGTTGAGGACCCACTGAGGATGCTAATGGAAATAGGTACCATAGATTTCCTGTACAAACCACCCTGTACACGTGGAGACTATGATGACGTTTCAGTATTTGTTAATCAACTCACTTGTCATTTCATCTACCAGTCCGTAAGGACTATACTTTCGAACACTTGTCATAATTCTTCATTCTAGACTTTGTTTGATTGACATCTCGTTCGACATTGGTTTCGACTGAAACCCCATATTCACCTCCTGATGTTGGATGGTGTTCTAGTCAACTTTGGGTTCGTGTGTACCCTATGACACTTCATATGATTTCTAAAGTAGAAAGACCATTTAGGAAAACCACTTCGGTTCAAAAGTTTTTGCTGAGACCACAAATCATTCAATCACCCATTATCACCCTATCGAGTGAATCATTACCACTGAAGATTGAATACCTCTGAGGTTATCATTGTAACAAGTTATTGTGATTATTAGAAGGGGAACAAGTCTGAGTTTTTGCCTATTAGATTACTTTTGATTACCAATCGAGTCGAGCCCATACTCAACCATCTCGACTTATCACCGAATCAAGTTTTGTACTCACACATGTTCTTGCATCAAAGTTAAGCATTCACTCTAGTTATCTTGTACTTTAGATTTGTGGACTTGTTTGACCCTTAAATTCTTAAGTGTTCTTTTAGCTTTCTTGGCATAGCCGTTCGCTAAATCCGAGAGAAATTTTCAATGAATCAGCTCGCTTAGGCTTTGTGAATCACATTATTTGGTTTTAGGGTGTGCCATCACTATTGTACCTCATCGTGATATGCGTTTCACTTCTAAGTCTCTTGAAGTTTTCTTAAAGGCTATAGGTACTAAGTTGTTGTCCAGTACTGCATTTCATTCTCGGACTGTTAGACAGTCTGAACGAATTATCTAGACCTTGGAGGACGTGTGGTGTTTGTTCATTCTTTGATTTCAACATGATTAGACTTTGCACCGATCTCTTTCTGAGTTGTTTACGACGACAATTTTTATTTTCATTTGGGTATGACACTATTTGGGACATGGTATGCTACATTTTATAGGCAACATTGGTTAGATAGAAGAGTATTGCAAACTGGTATTCAGAGGATTGAATCTACGATACGGGAAATTGTGTGTTTTTGATAATGTCGCCTTGGAGTTGGATAAAATGGTAATGTTGCACCCTTAGGAAATTACTACTTGCTTATCTAGACAACAATGTGTTGTCGATGTTACGGGCTGTAGATTGTAATATCGATGGCTTATTCGTTGGGTTCATGAAGCAAGTGTGCAGGTAGACCCATCTACGGTAGTTATGATTGAGTAGTTATTGTTGGGGCTCGACCCAAAGACACACACCTATTCTCGGAGTACATGACATTATGAATGCTTGGGCGAGACCCACTTTTCAATGTCGGTTTTTATTTTCAATACAAGTATTATAACTTACCTTATTATAGTTATATATTTGTATGTTTGACATTACAAACGTTTGGGTGAGTCTTTTCCATTTTTAGTTTTAAGTTCAGTACGAGTTCTCGGCTTCTTTGTTTATACATATCTATTTTGACGTTATCTTAATGTGCGTACATATTTTTGACCTTACGTTATTATATATTTTCGACTTTATATCTTTATAAAGTATGATTATACTTTTATATTGATAGGGGAAGAAGGTATGAGCTTGGAGGCATGAAAGAGGAATCATTGCAACCTGATTGCAACGGTGTGGCATATCTTCGAGCATTTATGTATAACAAGTTATTTCAAATTTTGAGGACGAAATTTTCTTAATGGGGGTAGATTGTAACGACCTGTCCTGGATTTTACGGAACGTCGAAGGTAATTTTGTAATTTCGCTTTAGTTGGGGCATTTATTTTAAATGTTTGATTTTTGGTCTTATTTGGTGTGCCACGTAGGGCCCACCTCTGTTTTTGGTCCCCGATTCCCTCTTTCTTTTTCCCTCTCTTCTCCCTTGTAAGGCTCTCTCACTCTCTCTTCTCTCATTTATCTCATCTCTCTCTCTCTCTCTAACCTCCCATCTTTGGGAAAGCACACAAACACAACAACAACAACTGCTACACACCACCATCCCCCACCCTTTGTGTGAACCCCACGAACCTAGAAATGGTGAGGGGACTCTTCCCCAGTTTACCTGCGAGACCAGTGTGTTTGCAGGTATTTTTCGACCATCTCCAGTCACCTTTTGGCTTTCGAATAGGCATAATCTTATTCCTCTCGTCTGAAGCTTCGTTTTGACATATTATGAGTTCGATTTGGCTAAGAAATGAGGAAGTTATAACCTTTTAAAGTTTACCCAATTTTCAGTGACCTTCGCCACTTTCAAGGTGTTTTCCGGCCAAACCACGGTGAGTTACAGAATATTTTGTCAGGAAATATTCTCTGAAATATTTATGGAATATTCTTATTGACTTTTACGAAATTTGCCCTGGACCCCTCTTAGGGTATTTCGACGTCCTGAATTTGTTTTCGACGTCCGTTTTCCCAAATTCAATCATGTTAGTAGAGTTTTATTAATTGGTCACTTTATGTGCTTATGTGCTTTTGTTAGTGGCGTTTCTGTCCTACCTAGTTTGCATGGCTCTTCAATAACAAAGTAAGGTGAGTGGACCCCTTCTAAAAAGCATGATTTATTATTAGAAATGCATATATGAAAGCATGATTTTATGACTACGTCTTATGAAACGTTTTTGAGTAAATCGGATTTACGCTTTATGGAATATCATGCTTTGTTGGATTTACATTCTTTGAAAGATATATGATTATATACTATGAACATGATTTATGATATGATATTTGAGCTATTGAGCTCTGATGAGATATATTTTGGAAATATTATGTTTATGATTTTATGTGCTTATATGTGCCTATGGGCGGAAGATACTTATATATGGCTTCGGCTGGGCGTTTGTAGATGGCTTCGTTCGGAAGATACTTATATATGGCTTCAACCAAGGGATGTAGTGCATACGGCAGAATATACTTATATATGGCTTCGGTTGAAAGATATTTATATATGCCTACAGGCAGGTGATGAAATGCCTTCGGGTGAATGAAGATATATATATATATATATACACACACACATATATATATATATGTCTTCATGATGCTATTAAGCACACTATATATGATATATGTTTTATGAAGGTTTTATGGCATGCTGGGGTTTTCGGAAAACCTATTACTTATTATGCTATATGAGTTTTCTAAACTGGGGGTTAGTACGTTGAAGAATAACTGTTTTAGTATTACTTATATATAAACTTGGTCCACTCATGTTTTGTTTTGCGCCCCTCTCAAGACTTAGAATCGAGGTGTACAATCCCAGCGTCAAGGCACTCCCGCATCATTATCTTCGAGTCCTCTCAATGTATGACCCATTTCTGTGTTTGTACATTTTTATGATATTCCTTCTTCAATGTTCTGGTTTAGTTGTATGCTCTGAACACGTTCCACAATTGCATATTCATTATAATTAAATTTACGAGTTTTATTTATGTTCGTTCTTTCTTCATAGTTCTCATGCATGTAAGTATGGCTTCGTCACCTTCGGGTGTCGGCCAGCACGTGCCTACCCTGGTGTTTGGAGGATATCGGGGTCGAGCATGTCATATATGACATTTCCCTTGGAGAACACCTTGATGTCTTTTAGTGATTTATATGACACGAGTGCACTATTACAATGATGTTTTATGTTATGTAAGTTTTTTGGTGGGTGAAATCTAGTCGAAATTGCCAATGATCTCTGGCGATAGGAGAATGAGGTTGATTTGAGGTATTGTTAAATCTAGATTGGATTGCCTACATATCTCTGGGAAAGGAGAATCAAACCACATGTATAATTCTAAGAAAGAATGGTTTGATATGCAAGACATCATGTACCATCCTTGACTAAAAGCCTATCACTGGTCGTTAAGGAGATGAGTTCTACATGGAAGTGTCTTTGCAGAGACGGCAATGTGTATGCATGATGAGCCTACGTAGGCATAGAGAGAATATGTGTGTCGTAGTCTTATAGAGAATATCAAACTTGAGAGAGATGAACATAGAAAGGTTGAGAGAAATGTCCTCTGATAAATACCAGGCTAGATTATTTATAAAGATATTGAGAATTCTTGTAGAGAAAGGAATCCCAATTAAATCGGGAGTCTATATAGGAGAGAATCTAGGACATATATCCAATTATTCTAGGATTATGACTACGCTGCCTATCCCCAAGATATCCTAATTTGACTTGAATTAGAGTTTCCTTACTTGAGAGACAAGTCATATCTTCAATGGGCATAAGCCTAGCCTACTAGACTAAGGTTATTGGACTACGCTTTAGGGCTATGGGTCTTCCGGTCCTTCTTGCCACCCGAGGTGTCACATGTCATGGTCTCAGACAATAATAGTCTCATAATTTCTCCTAACTATGCTTCTGAGAGAGGGCTCCACTTTGAAGATGAATAGTTACCAACAGATCATGAGTGAATCATCCCATAATAACTTTTGTGTAATGCGTAACAAAACAACCTTCAAACTGTTTGCTTGATTTGGAGCTAGCCAACTTCCGCAAGTGCTGCTTGCTTGTTTCTCAAAGATATGATCTTTAGGATTTCGACCCATATTGTGAACCTTTGGTCGGAGTTCCAGATACATAACTGAAAAGCTGGATGCGAGGAAGAACGCGCTTCTATATTCTTAGAAGGACTTAGATACCTTAAGAAATATTTTGCTAAGTTTATTTTACTTAAGTCAATAAACTTGTTAGAGTAAAACACTTGGAACTTTTCATCCTTTGCTTCTTTATCCCAAATTATAGTTTAATCCTTCAATCTTTCTGAAGTAAACTAACTTCGAAATGAGAAGCACTGGTGCAAAACACGGGTTAGTTTGTAGACCCGTGACGGGAGTTATCCAAGAAATGGTAAATTAATTGAACTCGAATTTTCTAATCCTGAGAATGGTGAAATGACAATTATGACCTTGTGAGCACGGTCAGTACAACTCCTCGTTTGCTGGGCCTTCCGTTCTCGCTCTCTACCCCCCCCTCTCTCTCTCTCTCTCTCAAAACCGCATTTGTCCAGTCGCACTATCACAATCATCGTCCTCTCTCTTCGGCCCGAGTCACAGTCGAGCACTCACTTCCGGTTCCGATGACGTCGCCGCTCGTTGACAAAGAGTACCTCAAAGAAATCGACAAGGCTCGCCGCGATCTCCGCGCTCTCATTTACAGCCGAAGCTGCGCTCCGATCATGCTCCGCTTGGCGTAAGCTCTCTCTCTCTCTCTCTCTCTTTTTCTGTTTGTTTCCCGATCGATAAAATTTTCGATAAATGAAAAATCCGAATCCGTTTCTTGCGTTTTCTCAGTAGCCAAACATAACTATCGCAGCATTTGCATTGCATGTCATTGTTTGTATCGAATCTATTGGAGTTATGATTGATTGTTTTTGGAGGTGTGAATTTGTAGGTGGCACGATGCTGGGACCTACGATGCCAAGACGAAGACGGGTGGGCCGAATGGTTCGATTCGGAACGAGGAGGAGTACTCTCATGGTTCCAATAATGGTTTGAAGAAGGCTATTGATTTTTGTGGTATGTTCATTTCTGCTGTTTCGTATCGTCAATCGGTATTCAATTTTCTAAACTTGATCAGTTGATCTTGTAGCTGTAAAAAAAAAAAAATTCAGTAATTCATTTAAACAACATGCAATTCTGTATATGAGAAGCGAGAATCAAGATGATTGTAATTTTTTTTGTCATATGACATGCTATGCAAGCTTTAATGGTTCGTTGGCTGTTTATATGAGTTTATCGGTGCTACAATTGGTCTTTGTTTGCAATTCAGATAGCGGAAGTCCTTAATGCCAAGCATTTAACGAATTTAGATGGTTTTACGGTCTTGTATATGCAACTCAAGACAATGTGCATACTGCATGCTTGTGTTTGCTTCGGTTTCTCATTTTTAAATGAAACTGATAAGAAAACTGTAATGAAATCATAGTAAGCAACCGTGTATTAAAGTTGTCATTATGTAGCATATTAGGTTGTCTCCAAGGTGCCTTACATGTTTCAATATATATGTAACTACAGTGTCATTCGTTTGTCCATTATACAAAAATTGTATGATCATTAACTCTACAAGGGTAAACTGCCATTTGATCCCTTGAACTATTACTCCAGTTGAAATTGACCCCCTGAACTATTTTTTGGGTGAATTAACCCTTGAATTATTTGAAATCAGCCAATTGACCCCTTATCGGTAGATTCAATCCACTATTTCGTCAAATTCAAAGGAAAATTAGTCTTTTCTTCATCAATTCTTACTTGTCAACTATAACCACCAATGAACTTATGACATTTGAAAACAAAATAATTTGTAATGACAATTTGATATGGTCCGTTATGTAAATGTTTGGTTTTTATATGTTTTCTCATTATTCTATATGTTTTTGAATTATTCTACGTCCTTGTGTCAAAATTTTATCGGTGGTTATAGCTGACAAGTAATAATTGATGACGAAATGACTAATTTGCCATTGAATTTGACGGAATTGATTCCGCAATCTAACGGCAAGGGGTTAATTGACTGATTTTAATTAGTTCAAGGGGTTAATTTACCAAAAAAACAGTTTAGGGCGTCAATATCAACTGGGGTGATAGTTCAGTGGGTCAAACCGCAATTTACCCAATCTACAAAGAGTACATACAAATAATGCATTTGAGAGTCATGCTTTTAAATGGATATACAATTCGGGGTATTGTTGACTGGTGCTTCTCTTTTATGTCAGAGGAAGTGAAGTCGAAGCATCCAAGGATTACATATGCAGACCTATACCAGGTGATTATAGTTCTGAAAGATTTACTCAGCCTGTAATATAATTGTAGTTCATCAAATTATTTGCAAATGAAGAGGTTTTACAAAGATCACCACAGTTTTTCCTTAATGTGTCGAAGATAGCATGGATTCTTCAATGAAAGTAGTGATTAAGGGGCATGATTACTTGTATTTTCAGCTTGCGGGTGTTGTTGCAGTTGAGGTCACTGGAGGCCCTGTCATTGATTTTTCTTCAGGCAGGAAGGTATGTTGTGGTCAGTGATCACTTATTTCAAGAAACATAGCAAGTTTCCTTATCATTACTTTCAAGTTTTCATCTGCTTTTTTGTACTTTTTCATAGGATTCTAAAATTTCTCCTAAGGAAGGACGACTTCCAGATGCTAAACGAGGTTTATTCCAATACCTTAGATATCTTCTTCAATATTTAATTTTCCCAATTTTTATATTTCTTATATGGTTGCATTTTAATTGGATTATAATTCATAAATTGTATGCATTTACATAGCAGAGACTAAGAAGTTTCTGGTTAGAGTAGATGAACAGTTTTCTAATAACATCTCTGTTATATTTTGGCATTAATGATTTATGTGTAGCAAACTTCTAAGTTTATAAGAGTCAGAAATACTTGTTGAGCAGCTTTGTATCCATGTCAGGATGTGTAACATGCTAACATGGTACATGTCCTCAATATGTCGTTCTCGGTGTTGGTTGCAAGCTCTTAATGCAAATAGTTGTAGTCATTAGCGTGCACAGATTTCCCGTAGAGCTCAACAAGGCCACGGAAACAACTGAGGCTTTCCAGCTTTTTTTTTTAACATGACTCATTTTTGTTGTCACACCACTAATATATTCTCTTAAGTTCAGATTGGTTTGCATGGTGGGATTCCTCTGTTATTCCATGGAATTTCTATAACTTGCTCCATGTTAAAACTCAACCCACTCCTTCCCATCTTCGAGCTTTGTTAATGTGTTAAGAATGCTGGAGATGTATAAGAAGTTGGCATACTTTGCTTGTTTGGGAGATGAATTTTTTGTTGTTCATTAAAAGAAGTTTAATTTCTTGTCAGTGTCTTTTATGTTTTGATAATAGGTGCACCACATTTGAGGGAAAAGTTTTATAGAATGGGGCTGTCTGACAAGGATATTGTTGCACTATCTGGGGGTCATACACTGGTAATTCTTCCTCCTTAATGCATCTATATACGGTCTTCTTTGGTATTATATAGACATGTTTACTCTGCTTCATTTGCTCTGGTCTTGTAGGGAAGGGCACATCCAGACAGATCTGGTTTTGATGGTCCTTGGACTAAGGAACCTCTGCAGTTTGATAACTCATACTTTGTGTAAGACTTGAAAAATTGGTGAAAATTTATCAATTTATGTCATTATGCTTGCACGTGGATATGAACATTTGTTGCTACTCATTGTTGACAGTGAACTGTTGAACGAGGAGTCCGAGGGGTTGTTGAAACTTCCGACAGATGCAGCTTTAGTGGAGGATCCTGAGTTCCGTAAATATGTTGATCTGTATGCAAAGGTAATTTGGGTTTGGGCTTGTTTCAGTCCTATTTTTCTGATAAATAGTGTTGGGTTATTTATCACTGCTTGATTATATTTACATACTTACACTGTTTGTTTAGAGCTACTTTAATATTGTCGATTGACACTAATTTAAAAAATAATCAAATGTGGCTCACCCATGTTCTGGTGGTGCGTAATTTGATCACCCCTGACCTGCCAACCACTTGGAAAAATGCTAGATTTAGGTTGAGTTGTTTATAAGATGGTTTACTTTATTAGATCTTAATTTCTTATAAGCCCTTGTAAATTGTAAGCAATCCAATAAAAACAGGTTTCGTCGGGATTGAAAATGGAGCTTACTCAAGTAAACCATCTCCCCTTTTCTTCTTCAATTTGGGCTAGCCTTTTCTCTGAATTGATATTAACCGATATTGGGTTAAACCAGGCTCATTATTAAGCAGTAACAGAACACCTCTTCTGGCATCATGGCCACTTAAAAGCTGAGGCTAATAGGGTTAAGTTTTACATTTTGCAGCGGATACCGAACCCCAATTTTGTGTTTGGTTGGAGTGATTGAACTTTATAAAATTAGCTATCGTTGTGGGTTTATTTATGCTTTTTTTATTTGACATTCTTTTTCTTACTTTTGCTAAATTTGGCGTATGACAGGATGCGGAAGCATTTTTTAGAGATTATGCTGAATCGCATAAGAAACTTTCAGAGCTCGGGTTTACTCCAAACCCCACTTCCTCAAAGACAACTGCTAAGGACAGCACCATACTGGCACAAGGAGCGGTAGGAGTCGCGGTTGCTGCTGTTGTTGTGAGCCTAGGCTACTTGTATGAAGCTCACAAAAGAGCCAAGTAGAGTCCTAGAAGTTGTCGACTTGCTGAACTGATTACCTCGATCTTCCTTTTTCTTTCCGGCTGGAGATTACCTTGATCCCTTATGAATAATTGCCACAGGCGAACATAGTGACATGAACATTTACTACCTCTCTTTCATATACTCTCTTAAAAGTTTCTTTTGCTGTTGCTTTTGCAAATATCAAAGAACATGAATTTCTAACGAAAGCTGACCGCACGATGAACGATGAATGATTATGATGAATTGATCTTAGAATCATCGCAAAGAGGATCCGGAGAGGACACTCATCTGTTTTTTTTTTTTTTTTTTTTTTTTTTTTGTAACGAACGATAGATTTTGTTAGATTAGGTGTTAGATTAGTCATCGACGAGATTTGAACTTACGTACTCATGCAATGACTTAACATTTTTCTACCACTATGATAAAAGGGCCACTTCGTTGGATATTTCCTGTTCATCTATGTCCAATCTTTCGATGTTCAGGTGGAGGTGATCCTCACATTCTTGTACTCTGACAAAATATCACCAGTTTTCGTTTATATTTGTTATATTTTAGGGATTTTTGGTTTTGGGTGTTGCTTATTAATCTAACGTCGTCATGCAATGATTTAATCCTTTTTATTGGAGATAATAAAAAAAGCATAGTTTCTTTTTTATTAATTTCAATATTTTAAACCTTTGTTTTTTTTAAATATCCGGTCATATTAAAAAAATGTGCGCATTTGCCGGCTGGTAGGCGAGGCGTCCGTCCGACGTAAGACGTAGGCTCATGTGCTCATGTGAGGCTAGGCACTTTTATATATAATTATATAATTAGATTATAATTTGTCCACGGCTTCTCAAAGAACGGTGGATTATTCTATTCAATCGCAAATTTTAATCTAACGAATCAAGACCAAGTCCTTCCCCTCGTGCTTTACAAAATGGAATGCAAACTAAACAATTTCAATATTCAAAGATTACGTAATTAGGCGATGTTAATACAGTGATTAACTGATCTGAAAAGCTGGAAGACATAGAGATTAGCGCAAGAAAATCGTGATTTGGGTTTGGTTAATTGAACAAATGGGGTTCTTCAGTACGATTTTTGGGCTCTGCGGATTCGGACTCGGGATTTCAATTGGCCTCGTAGCTGGATATTTCCTGTTCATCTATGTCCAATCTTCTGATGTTCAGGTGGTCCTCTCTTTCCATTCCTGTTTTCTGTTTTCTGATATATATAATATAATATCGTCATTTTTCGTTTATATTTGTTTATATTTTTGGAATTTTTTTTGTTTTGGGTTTTGATTATTCCTCAACATGTAATGTGATTTGTTCTTATCTTCTTTGATTGCTCTGGGTTTCCTTATTTTCTTCATCCGTGTAAATGGGTTTTGATTAATATGTTGTGGGATTTCTTCATTTAATCATGATGTGCGGGAGTCAAATTCAGAGATGACATTGATCGATTTTTAAATTGAGGGATCAAACTGATAAGTTAGGTCAATTTCTAGGACACCTTTGGTAAAATCCTAATATAATATGTGTACATGTGTGTGTATGTCGATACATACATATATATAGATACTATATTATATGTATGTGTATACAGTGAGTGTGTGTTGCAGCATTGCTATCTGCATTTTTTTTATATAGTATTTTGGTAAAAAATAAATATCTTCTGGATTTAGATGCTGATGTAGTTGGAGAGATTTTTAAATTTAGCTTGACTTTCATGAAACAAGCAGTATAGGTGCTCTGTGTTCTTTGTTTTTTTTTGGTCAATAGGTGCTCTGTGTCCAGCATTGCTAAAGTATCAACTCAGTACTACACGAATGTGTCCATTTATTAAATTATCGACTCACTGTTTTTGTTTGGTTTAAAGTAACTTTTACTAGATTATAACTGTAGATAAAGAAAAGATTGGAACAAACGAGAAAAGAAGTTGATGCACAGTGTTTGTTGCCTATTTGTGGAAAAATATGACATGTCTATCTTTGTTTGTGTAACTCTAATAGTTTGAATTGTGTTTGTCAGAATCCTGAAATTCGTCCCTTGGTTGATCAAGATACGGAGACATTGCAGCGTATGCTGCCCGAGATACCTCAGTGGGTGAAAAATCCAGACTACGATCGTGTCAGTAACTATTCTTTCATAATGTTAAATAGCATGGTGTTATAGCATTTAAATTCTCTTTGACATTTTCTTTTTTCCCATGTGAAGCTTGACTGGCTAAACAGATTTCTTGAATATATGTGGCCGTATCTGGACAAGGTGCTTGAAACTTATATAGCTCCTTTGCTTTTCTCATATAATCTTGACTTTTTATTGATGCTTCATGGCTTTCTGTTTTATTCTTCTATAGGCAATCTGCAAGACTGCAAAAGAAATTGCAAAGCCCATAATTGCTAAGGAAATTCCAAATTACAAGATTGAATCTGTTGAGTTTGAAACACTGACTTTAGGTTCCTTACCACCGACTTTCCAAGGTTCGTTAACTTGATATTCCACTTTAGAGGTTCTCTATCACAAACACCTCATCAGAGAGTTATTAGGAACTTCCATTCCAGCTTTGGCAGTTCACTGTCTTCTTGAACTCTATATGTGCGTGTGTGTATACATACACACACACATATTATGTAAAAAGTGTTTTCCAAACATCACATTCATTTTTTTTGCATCTTATTGGTTTTAGGCATGAAAGTTTATGTCACTGATGAGAAAGAGTTGATTATGGAACCCTCCATAAAATGGGCTGGAAACCCTAATGTCCTTGTTGCTGCTAAAGCATTTGGAATGAAAGCAACCGTTCAGGTTTTCTGTTCTGTGCTAGGAATATGTTCTACTGTTAATTTTTTTGTGTCCTTGAATTGAGGCAGGGAGATAGTATTGCTTCTATTAATGTTGTACTGTTTGCTTCACTTCAGGTACTGGATTTACAAGTTTTTGTTGCACCACGTATCACTTTGAAGCCGTTGGTTCCAAGCTTTCCTTGTTTCGCACAAATAAACGTGTCTCTCATGGATAAGGTTTGTGTTTTGGTGAAGTAAAAATTTAATTGTGGTGTCGTACTGGCCCTTTGGGTCTTAATAACATAGAACTATATATGTACATATCTTGTTTTCAAGGAAGTTGCCATTGTTTTCTTCGTGATGGCTACAGTATTGTAACCACAACTACATAGTTCTATTCTATTATGATGTCGAAGCTCCTCTTTATTTTACAAGTTTTACGGTACACACATTACAATGTTCATTTTTTGGAAGTCCAGATCAAGCCTGATTATGTATATTCAGGATTGTCTTTCGTCAAAAATATATTCTTTGTTGAATCTGTTTAGTGTTTTCCATAAGAGCTTATGTAGATCTTATGCTTTCCAGTGCTAATTCTTCAATCTTTTCCATGATTATTTTCTTGTGGTTTTGCAGCCTTATGTTGATTTCGGATTAAAGCTTTTGGGCGCTGATCTTATGTCAATACCTGGCCTTTATAGATTCGTCCAGGTAGAATGTCAATGTCTTTCTCTGTTTCTGTTCTTTGCACATATGTGATCAACTTATTCTTAATCATGGTGTTATGCTTATCAGTTTCATAATAGTAGTTTTAACTGTGTTAGAAACGGTTTTTCTGCAGGAGCTAATCAAAGATCAGGTTGCTAACATGTATCTGTGGCCCAAAACTCTCGAAGTGCCAATAATGGACCCAGCAAAGTACGTCTCTATATTTGTCTGAAATTTATTGTGACTTACATACTTTTTGTTTCTTTGAGTTTTGGCTGACAAAGTTATTCGATGTTGCAGAGCCTTTAACCGGCCTGTAGGAATGCTCCATGTGAAGGTTCTGAGGGCAATGAAGTTGAAAAAGAAGGATCTTCTTGGTGCTTCAGACCCTTATGTGAAATTAAAGCTCACCGAGAACAATATGCCTTCAAAGAAGACCACTGTCAAGCACAAGAACCTGAATCCTGAATGGAATGAGGAATTTAACTTGGTTGTTAAAGATCCAGAGTCTCAGGCTTTAGAACTTCTTGTTTACGACTGGGAGAAGGTATGGTATACCAGTTTACCATCGAAAGTCATATTGTATGTTATCGCACTTAAGAATGGGCAAAACAAAACAAACTTGAAAATCGAAAACAAAATAATCAAGACAAATAACACCAAGAATTAATGTGGTTTGGCTATTTGCCTACGTCCTCGGGGCATCAACAACAAAATCTTTCACTATATGATGCATTTTACCTTGTGTAGGTGGGCAAACATGATAAAATGGGTATGAATGTAGTACCTATGAAAGATCTACCCCACAATGAGCCAAAAGTTATGACTCTCGACCTCCTTAAAAACATGGACTTGAATGATGCCACAAATGAGAAGCAGCGGGGGCAGCTTGAAGTGGAATTGCATTATAAACCTTTCAAAGAGGAGGACATGCAAAAAGGATTTGATGAAACACTGACAGTACAGAAAGCTCCTGAGGGAACGCCACCTGGTGGAGGTTTGCTTGTTGTTGTAGTTCATGAAGGTCAAGATCTTGAAGGAAAGCACCACTGTAATCCGTCTGTAAGACTTATTTTCAGAGGGGAGGAAAAGAGAACCAAGGTATGAGAGCACCATCTTTATGTTTATCAGTTATCATACACAGACACATACACTTGAGAATGTATGCATCTTGGAGTCGTAGAAAATGCCCAAAGTCTGCGATTTTAAGATTGTTTCTTGTTATGTTTATCAATTTCCTTTGAGCTGTGCAGGTACTAAAGAAAAGCAGAGATCCAAGATGGGCAGAGGATTTTCAGTTCATGTGTGAGGAACCTCCTACTAATGACAAACTACATGTGGAGGTTGTCAGCACCTCGTCGAGGATGGGCCTTCTGCATGGAAAGGTGCGAATCACGTCTCATTTTTGCTTAGTATGCAAATTGACACCCATCCTGGATAATGTTGTGTATACCTTCTATGTCAAGCAACTGCACTCCGTTTAAACACACAGTATCCTGTCCTGCACTCAACTTTCTATCCAAAAGAACTTGCAGTTTTCCTTTCGGATGCTATGAAAAATTCTTTCCGCATCCTTGTTTTGTTTATATTATCTGACGAAATCATTCGTATTTTGTGGAATCAGGAATCTCTGGGATATGTTCAAATCACTCTTACGGATGTCGTTTCAAACAAGCGAATCAATCAGAAATACCATCTTATAGACTCGAAGAATGGTCAAGTGCAGATTGAGCTGCAATGGAGAACTGTTGAATGAGGTCATAAGTTCATTTTTCTTCTTAATTTTGTTACACCCGGAAACCGTTCCATTGATTAAATTGATACAGGTTGAGTCCATAGCATAATACATACGACGGTGAGATGGAATTTCTATGCTCAATTTTCGTCAAACGATATCGATTTTTTTGGTGATCATGTACATGATCGTTGTAATGATCTTTCAACGAATCTTATTACAAAGTGAAATCCTTGATAATATCCATTTAATGGGTTTGCATTGCTCACACTGGGTTGAAATTAGCATGATTTTAAAGTTTTATGTATTCCAATATAATAATGATATATTATTAGAGAAATGAAAATTAGTTAGAGTTAACATGATTACAAGTTCGCTGCACTCCAATTTGATAAAAAGAATATTAGGGAAATCAAAACTGAATAAAGATTATGACTTTAAATAGTGATATTTTACTTTAATCTGATGTAGGGGTGGGGCGCGTATTGTACATAGAGTTTGATGGATTTTATTCGACTCTCAAATTCAAGTGCATTCAATATAAATTTTTACCAAAAACATTAGGAGGCAGACAGTTGATGGAGAGTCATACTTTTGAGAGAGTCTTCTTAGCATTTCTTTAGATTTTTAAAGAGTCAACAAACGTCATATAAACTTTTATGACTTCTAAGAAGTCATAAAAATCTTGTGGTATTTAATTATGAGTTTTTGTGAGTCTTTAAAACTTACAAACAACAACAACAACAAAGCCTTTTCCCACTAAGTGGGGTCGGCTATATGAATCCTAGAACGCCATTGCGCTCATTTGTGTCATGTCCTCCGTTAAATCCAAGTACTCAAGTCTTTTCTTAGGGTCTCTTTCAAAGTTTTCCTAGGTCTTCCTCTACTCCTTCGGCCCCGAACCTCTGTCCCGTAGTCACATTTTCGAACCGGAGCGTCAGTAGGCCTTCTTTGCACATGTCCAAACCACCGGAACCGATTTTCTCTCATATTTCCTTCAATTTTGGCTACTCCTACTTTACCTCGGATATCCTAATTCCCAATCTTATCCTTTCTCGTGTGCCCATACATTCCACGAAGCATCCTCATCTCCGCTACACCCATTTTGTGTACGTTGATGCTTCACCGCCCAACATTCTGTGCCATACAACATTGCTGGCCTTATTGCCGTCCTATAAAATTTTCCCTTGAGCTTCAGTGGCCTACGACGGTCACACAACACGCCGGATGCACTCTTACACTTCATCCATCCAGCTTGTATTCTATGGTTGAGATCTCCATCTAATTCTCCGTTCTCTTGCAAGATAGATCCTAGGTAGCGAAAACGGTCACTTTTTGTGATCTTCGCTAGATTGCTCCGGTCATTAGTGTGGATAAGTACATAAATGGATAGAGATAGGAAAGCAAACACAAGATGTACGTGGTTCACCCAGATTGGCTACGTCCACGGAATAGAGAAGTTCTCATTAATTGTGAAGGGTTTACACAAGTACATAGGTTCAAGCTCTCCTTTAGTGAGTACAAGTGAATGATTTAGTACAAATGACATTAGGAAATATTGTGGGAGAATGATCTCGTAGCCACGAAACTTCTAAGTACCGGAGTGTGGTATCGTCTTGACTTGCCTTATCTGTCTCATAGGTAGATGTGGCATCTTCTCTGGAATTACTCTTCCTCCATCCAGGGGTGGTATCTGTAACTGGTGGAGATGCACAAGGTAATGTATCAATTTCACTTGAAGCTTACTTGTAGTTTCATGCTTGGTCAAGCGAGATACAAACCATGTAGTAGGAGTCCCCCAAGTCGCCGAGCTGGGGGATCTGCTGAAAGAGGTGACAGACAAGGTAAGCAATCAGAGCTCCGGCTGATTGTTCACATTCTCCCTATCTTGCAGGCAGCATGAAGGATAAAGAGAAGAAAAATGAGGAGAGATGATATGGGATACTTTTACTTTTGAAGAAGTAACTTTCCACAGGCTTATTCTTGAACTGGGCTGGAGGGTTTTCTGGTTTCCTCCAGAGTATAAGGCCGACTGAAGAATTTGAGGGTCAAAACAAGTCCATCAAATCTAGAGTACGTTCGACCCTGCTGATATGGGATACTTTTGCTTTTGATAGAGTAGTGGATGTATCGGCACGTGTGCTGTTACGCTTGTCTCCACATGCTTCCTTGTATCCTTCTCACTTGCCCTATCTGTTCCTCAGGCAGATGCGGTATCTTCCCTGGAAACATAAGATGTTGAAGATGAGTACTCGAGAGCAATGCCAGGTAAGTAATCAGGTAAGGGGTTCCAGGCAGTCAGTTCCTGGCTGGAAGCTTGATTCCAAGTGTTGACTGATTGCTCTCTTTCTCCTTGTCTTGCAGGTAAGAACAAGGCCAAAGGAAAAGACAGGGAAAAAGCATGATATGGGATACTCTTGCTTTTAACCCTGATGATATGAGATATTCTTGCTCTAGTATAGCTTGTTTACAGAGGTATTATCGGGGGGAAAGAAAGCTGAATATTTCGAAAGGCTTTGTTGGGAGTGCCCTCTCAGATAAGAGAAAGGGTTGAGCATTTTTGCAGGTCTGCCTGTCCGTTAGGGATGGAAGTCGACATATATAGGAGTCTCCCTAACATCAAGTAATAATGCTATTCCTTTACCCTGCTTGGTTATAGCACGGTAGTGGGAGTTGCCAGCTTCACATGTTTTAATTCTGTCAGAGCACTTTGAAAAAGTGGTTTGTGGTATCTGGAAAGCTGATGTTGCGTGTGAAGATTACAGACCTGTCGGGGGTCTGGCTCTCGAGATTCGGAGAACGATGCCTCTTCGATTTTTGAGAAAGCAATCCTGCTGGGGGTCTGGCTCTCGAGATTCGGAGAGCGGTGTCTCTTCGATTTTTGAGAAAGTAATCATGTTGGGAGTCTGGCTCTCGAGATTCGGAGGGCCGTGCCTCTTCGATTTTGGAGCAAGCAATCTTGTTGGGAGTGTTTTCTCGAATGTGAGTAAAGGTTGGGCATGTTTGCTAGTCTACCTTGCCACGAAGCACAGAGGTTGACACACAGGGACTTTCCAATTATTCAGCAGTGGTACTGTTCCTTTACCCTCTCTTCGATTTTGAGAAAGTAATCATGTTGGGAGTCTGGCTCTCGAGATTCGGAGGGCGGTGCCTCTTCGATTTTGGAGCAAGCAATCTTGTTGGGAGTGTTTTCTTGAATGTGAGTAAAGGTTGGGCATGTTTGCTAGTCTACCTTGCCACGAAGCACAAAGGTTGACACACAGGGACTTTCCAATTATCCAGCAGTGGTACTGTTCCTTTACCCTCTCTTCGATTTTTGAGAAAGTAATCATGTTGGGAGTCTGGCTCTCGAGATTCGGAGGGCGGTGCCTCTTCGATTTTGGAGCAAGCAATCTTGTTAGGAGTGTTTTCTCGAATGTGAGTAAAGGTTGGGCATGTTTGCTAGTCTACCTTGCCACGAAGCACAGAGGTTGACACACCGGGACTTTCCAATTATCCAGCAGTGGTACTGTTCCTTTACCCTTGTGGGTAATAATATGGTAGCTAGACCTTCAAAATTTATGTGTCTAAACTTTGTTAGTGTTGTTTCTTTGCAATTCTTTTACCCTTCTTGGTCAGAGCGATGTAGTGGGAGCTGCAAGCTTCACGTGTCTCAACTTTGTCAGAGAACTTTGGCAAAGTTATCTGTGGTACCCATGAGCTACTGTTGCGTGTGGGAAGTGGGTGATTGAACAGTACGATTCATGTGCTTTCTACTTCGCCAGAAATCTTCGACAGAATACCCATAATTTCCGCAAAGCTGAGTGTGCGTGTGACAGGTGCTGACAAGGCTGGAAAAGTAGGTGCCTCTTCGATTTCTGAAATCGGCCCTCGTGGTCTCTGAGCAGCCCAGCTTTTGAGAAAGCAAGCCTCTTCGATTTATGAGATCGGCCTTTGTGGTCTTTGAGCAGCCCAGCTTTTGAGAAAGCAAACACCTCTTCGATTTCTGAGATCGACCCTCGTGGTCTCTGAGCAGCCCAGCTTTTGAGAAAGCAAACGCCTCTTCGATTTCTGAGCAGGCGCCTCTTCGATTTCTGAAGCTTCGTCGAGTGCAGATTTTTATAGGGGCTGACATTAAGTTCCAAAGCACACTTGAATATCCACCAGTAGAAGCTCCATTCTTGCACTTCTAAGATCTTGATTTGTCCGACCTCTTCTCTCTTCAACACCTTTGAAAATGTCTGGCCCCTCCGACCGTCGTTTTGACTTGAACCTTGTTGAAGAGGCAGCCCCGCCTTCTCCAGACAACATATGGCGCCCATCCTTCGTCTCCCCTACTGGTCCTCTTACCGTTGGGGATTCCGTGATGAAGAATGATATGATCGCTGCGGTAGTGGCCAGGAACCTTCTTACTCCCAAAGATAACAGACTACTTTCCAAACGGTCTGATGAGTTGTCTGTTAAGGATTCTCTGGCTCTCAGTGTTCAGTGTGCAGGTTCTGTGTCTAATATGGCCCAACGCCTATTTGCTCGAACCCGCCAAGTTGAATCATTGGCGGCTGAAGTGATGAGTCTCAAACAGGAGATTAGAGGGCTCAAGCATGAGAATAAACAGTTGCACCGGCTCGCACATGACTATGCTACAAACATGAAGAGGAAGCTTGACCAGATGAAGGAATCTGATGGTCAGGTTTTACTTGATCATCAGAGATTTGTGGGTTTGTTCCAAAGGCATTTATTGCCTTCGTCTTCTGGGGCTGTACCGCGTAATGAAGTTCCAAATGATCAATCTCTGATGCCTCCTCCTTCTAGGGTTTTGTCCAGTACTGAGGCTCCGAATGATCCCCCTCCGGTGCCTTCTCTTTCTGGGGCTCTACCGACTGCTGAGACTTCTCCTAAGCAACCTTTGTGAAGGCTCCCTCTTGTTTGTTTATTTTGACTCAAGTATATGTACATATTTGTAACTTATCGGGGATATCAATAAATAAGCTTTCCTTCATTTCAACGTATTGTGTTAAATACACCAAAGCCTTCTTCGCTAAGTTCTTTGAATTTTCTTTTGTTGAAGCTTGTATGTTGAAGTTTTGTGAGTGGAGCATATAGGTTGAGGTAGTGTTCCCTTAATTTCCCGAGTGAGGAAAACTTCTCGGTTGGAGACTTGGAAAATCCAAGTCACTGAGTGGGATCGGCTATATGAATCTTAGAACGCCATTGTGTTATGTCCTGTGTCATGTCCTCCGTTAGATCCAAGTACTCTAAGTCTTTTCTTAGGGTCTCTTCCAAAGTTTTCCTAGGTCTTCCTCTGCCCCTTCGGCCCTGAACCTCTGTCCCATAGTCGCATCTTCTAATCGGAGCGTCAGTAGGCCTTCTTTGCACATGTCCAAACCACCGTAACCGATTTTCTCTCATCTTTCCTTCAATTTCGGCTACTCCTACTTTACCCCGGATATCCTCATTCCTAATCTTATCCTTTCTCGTGTGCCCACACATCCAACGAAGCATCCTCATCTCCGCTACACCCATTTTGTGTACGTGTTGATGCTTCACCGCCCAACATTCTGTGCCATACAGCATCGCCGGCCTTATTGCCGTCCTATAAAAATTTCCCTTGAGCTTCAGTGGCATACGGCGGTCACACAACACGCCGGATGCACTCTTCCACTTCATCCATCCAGCTTGTATTCTATGGTTGAGATCTCCATCTAATTCTCCGTTCTTTTGCAAGATAGATCCTAGGTAACGAAAACGGTCGCTCTTTGGTATTTCTTGATCTCCGATCCTCACCCCTAACTCGTTTTGGCCTCCATTTGCACTGAACTTGCACTCCATATATTCTGTCTTTGATCGGCTTAGGCGAAGACCTTTAGATTCCAACACTTCTCTCCAAAGGTTACCTTTTCACCTAAGATTTTGATGAATTTCATTTTTCTCAATTCTCTAATGCTATACTCTACCATCCATCATATTACAATGACTATCATTAATCACTTCCACCCACCTTACTATGACCATCTCCCCCACCCAATCACCACTGCCCCCATCCCTACCCCCACCACCTAGCCACCACAATTATAACCCTACTATTATCACCGCCACCAAAGGCAGCAACTTTACTACTATCATCTTGGTGACAATCACCACATGACACTTCCACTACCATCGTTTCCACGATCACTTTTTAAGACCACTTTATCATGGTTATGATCACCATTTCAATAATGAAAACTTCAAAATAATAATAATTATTATTAACTTGTTCTTTTTGGCAGCATTTTGAGTAACTCCTCAACCTGGAGTTCCACTTGAGGAAGTAGGGACCGCGGTAGCTGCTGAATCTTCTACTGGTACATGGACAATTGTCGACGGATGCTCCTATTACACTCGTAGTCTCTAAAGGATGAGAACCAACTATGTAGCATCTACATCAAGAATTCAAGTATTGTATACGTCATTTGTCCGATCCTTTGTAGGAACTAGCCGTAATAACGAACTTGCAAAATGAATCTCTTTAGCATAAAGAGCTTTGTTGTTCCTAACCCTGCTTCACTGGATAATACACATTCCAGTTGACCGACTAATTTGAATTGTTTTGTTCCGAAGCAAAGATATCCACAGGGCGGTTCGTCCTATTCAGATAATCACGATTCAATTTACAGATTGACCAAAAATTTTTTTTTAATAAAATCGACTGAAATGAGAATCATTCTCTATACCATAGAAGGGAGAGGTAATAGTTATCCTTAAATATTAATCTGTATTGACTATACCTCTCAATGACCAAGAATTGGTAAGGGACTGGAGAATATATGAACTACCATAGAAAGATTTTTTTATTATAAATTGTTCATTTAATTAATTTCAAATAAGTCATATCTTGCTCAGACTGCTTGACAATCACATTATTTAAAAAAACATTCTAGCATTGAACTCTCTAGAATTCAACAGAAGTCTATGGAATTTATAGAATATATAATAGTGAGTAATTCTATCACAGTCTATCACATTAAAAACTTAATAGAATGTCCGCATAAATCTCAATACACTACATCCCTAAATTGCAAATAGAAGAATTAGAATTTTGAAAAATTAATTGAACTTTAATATATTAGTTTAACTAACAGATAATATTAGGAAGACAAAATTTTTAAACTAAACTTTGTTTACCAAACAATGTGGATGTTGATGAATGAAATATTACTTAAGTATTTATCAACGTGCTTATTTCTTATTTGTGATATGTCATTTGTTTTACAAATTTTGTTTAAAACTTTGGTCTCCAAAGCATTATTCTTAACCGAATCAAGGTATCCTACAATTATTCTGGGAATGGCGAAATGACCATTATGACCTTGTGAGCAGTTTCAGTGCAGTCTCCTCATTTACTGGGTCTTTCGCTCTCGCGCGCTCTCTAAACCTCATTTGCACGGTTGCACTATCAGTCTCATCGCCCTCTCTCTTCGCTCCGAGTCACAATCGAGAGCACCCACTTCCGGTTCCGATGACGTCGCCGCTCGTTGACAAAGAGTACCTCAAAGAAATCGACATGGCTCCAAGGCTCGACGCGATCTCCGCGCTCTCATTTACAGCCGAAGTTGCGCTCCGATCATGCTCCGCTGGGCGTATGCTCTCTCTCTGTTTGTTTCCCGATGAAATTTTCGATAAACGAAATATCCAAATCCGTTTCTTGCATTTTCTCAGTAGCCAATCATAACTATCACAGCATTTGCGTTGCATGTCCTTGTTTGTATCGATTTTGTTGGAGTTACGATTCATTGTTTTTGGAGGTGTGAATTTGTAGGTGGCACGGTGGTGGGACCTACGATGCCAAGACGAAGACGGGTGGGCCGAATGGGTCGATTCGGAAAGAGGAAGAGTACTATCATGGTTCTATTTGATAAAATGATTTCATTTATTCAACTGAATAAAGTTATGCTTTGAGTATATATATACAAGTATATTGTAACCACTAAGGTGAGTAAACTATAACTAACTAACAGATACTTAATCACTAAGTAATATCCTTAGATAGTGTAGTTACAATATTACCCTTTATATCTCCCCTCAAACAAAACCGGGGAACCCGAAGTTGAAGTTTGCCACGAAGAAAATGAAATCGGGATTTTGACAGAGACTTTGTGCAAATATCAGCAACCTGATCTTGGGTACAAACAAAATGCACAGAGATCTTACGAGCTAAGACTTTCTTGCAAATGTAATGATAGTCTATTTCCACATGCTTGGTCCAGGCATGAAATATAGGATCTTAGCAAGAGATATTGCAGAAATATTGTCACACCAAATTTGAGGAGTGTGAGGCAAACAATAACCAATGTCTAGTAACAACTGACAGACCCAAGTGATTTCAGAAGCAGTGTTGGCAAGAGAGCAATATTCTGCCTCTGTTGAAGATCGAGCAACAGTGGGTTGCTTCTTTGCACTCCAGCTGATCAAGGAATTGCCCAGAAAAACACAATATCCTCCAATAGATCGACGATCAAGGGCACAGCCAGCCCAATCAACATCTAAGAATGTAGTGAGTGTGGGAGGTGTAGAACTTTTGGAAAATCATATCAATGGAGCCCTTAAGATATCGAAGAATGCGCTTGACCGCTTGAAAATGGGAAATTCTGGGTTGATGCATATATTGATAGACAAGATTCACTGCAAAATTGAGATCCGGTTGTGTTCATGTAAGGTATTGAAGTGCACCAACCAAGGATCGATACTCAGAGATATTATCACACAAAGGGGAGTCATGATCAAGCTTAGAAGTGCTAAAAGGTGTGGTACAGGGTTTAGCACCAGTCATGTTGGCTTTGGAAAGTAGATCCACAATATATTTGGTCTGAGATATGAAAATACCAGAAGATGAGCGTTTAACTTCAAGACCAAGAAAATAAAGAGGTCCGAGATCTTTAATGGGAAACATGGAGCTAAGTTGATGAATAACCTTTCGACATTCAGCAGAATTGGGTCCAGTGACTAAAATGTCATTAACATACACTAAAATGAACACCACAGCAGAGTTGGAAACCTTTTTAATGAACAATGAATGATCATTGGAAGAGCCGTGAAAACCAAGTGACTGAAGAGCACCATGAAGTTTCTCATACCAAGCTCTCGAAGCTTGTTTCAAACCATATAAGGATTTGTGCAAGTGACAGACATGAGATGGTTATGTAGAATCTTCAAAACTACGAGGCTGATGCATGAAAACAGATTCAGTAAGTGTCCCATGTAGAAAGGCATTGCTGACATCGAGTTGGTTTAAATACCAATCATACTGAGCCGCAAGGGTGAGAAGAATTCGAATAGTAACGGGTTTTGCTACCGGATTGAAAGTCTCTGTGTAATCTAAACCTTCTTGTTGATTGAATCCCTTGGCCATAAGGCGAGCCTTATACCGATCAATAGTACCATCTGGCTTTCTTTTAATTCGGAACACCCACTTGCAGCCTACAATGTTCTGAGATGTAGATTTGGGAACAAGAGACCATGTGCCAGTGTTGATAAAGGCATTGACTTCTTCTTGCATAGCTTGACGCCAATGAGAAGACTTTGAAGCTTGGAGATATGTAGTAGGTATATAATCAGGAGATAGATGAGATGGGAGAGGGTGTTTAGTGGCAGTGAGTGCCCGTGGCTTGAAAATGCCAGATTTTGATCGTGTTTGCATGGAATGAGTATTGAGAGAGGGAATGAGAGAAGGTTCTGCAACTTCCATAGAAGAATGAGAAGATGAGAGTATGGAAAAAGACAAAATATGGTTAGGTGAGATAGGATTCTGAGAAGAGGGAGACAGGGTAGATGGAGGTGTAGGTGTAGATGAAGATGGAGGTGTATGTGTAGGAAGTTTAAAAGTAAGAGTGGAGGGAATAAGAGATCCAGAAGAGGAATGTGAGATTGAAGATTGAGAAGATGAAATATAGTGAAATGGGAAATGAGACTCATTAAAGATAACATGCCGAGAGATGTATAACCTGTTGGTGGCAGGATCAAGGCACCTATAGCCCTTATGATTCAGACTGTAACCAAGAAATACACAAGCTTTACTCTGAGGATCCAACTTAGAAGAAGTGTAAGGCTTTAACCAAGGGAAACAAGCATAGCCGAAGACCTTCAAGAAATTGTAGTTAGGTACCCGATGATATAAAGATTCCCAAGGAGATGATCGTGATGCAGTTGGCATTTGGTTGATAAGATAAATGGCTGTGTGAAAAGCTTCAACCCAATAAGTATGAGGTAGCTTAGAAGCTGCTAGCATTGTCCGAGCTGTTTCAAATAAGTAGCGATGCTTGCGTTCTGCACATCCATTTTGTTCAGGAGTGTGAGGGCAAGTTAGTTGATGCTGAATACCATGTGTAGTTAAAAACTGTGAAAACTGAGTGTTCACATATTCACCACCAGAATCTGATCGTAAAGCAATGATCTTTGTACATAGAGAGGTTTCAACAAGAGATTTGTATTGCATAAAAGTGGACATTACGTCAGACTTGTACTTTAAATGATAGAACCAACAATAATGGGTAAAGTCATCAACAAAGATGACATAATATCTGAAACCTTGACAAGAAGCTATAGGTGACGGTCCCCAAACATTCGTGTGTACAAGTTTGAGTGGCTTGCTAGTTGTACAAACTGTAGAAGTAAAAGGAAGTCGAGAACATTTTCCTAGTGCACAATCTGAGCAAAAAGACTTAGTTGAATGAGATAAAACTGAAATACAAGACTGTGCTGCAAGTTTATCTATGATCTTGACTGAAGGATGACCCAATCTCTGGTGCCACACATCATTGGAAGCTTTAACAGATGCAGTGAGAGCATGCTGCTGATCAGGTGCAGAAGAAGAGAAATGAAAATGATAGAAACCATGATGGACAAGTCCTTTAAAACGCATCCTCCCCGAAGAAAGATCCTTCACAGTGAAGTGAGTAGGATAAAGATGCATAGAACATTTGTTATTAATAAGAAATTGATTTGCAGATAGAAGATTATGTTTTAATGCATGAACATATAGTACTTTATTAAGCTGAAAAGTACTATCAAATGTGGTCAAAGTAGTAGAGCTAGAGTGAGTGATGGGCAAACCTTTGCCATCACCAATGTACACTTATTTTGGACCAGTATAGGCTTTAGGATTTTGCAAGGCTGCATAGGAGTTGGTCATATGAAATGTAGCGCCAGAGTCGATAATCCAAGATGGAGTGGATGATGAGGAATTGGCCACCATAGCTGAGTGAGAGGGTTTGCCACTATAAGCCGGATTCATGCGATGAGGGCAATCAGAGGCCTCATGATCGAATTGATGACAAATTTGACACGAATTCTTCTTGGTGTAAGATGAGAAATGTTGGCGGCCTCCACGATTGTAACGAAAATTGGTATTGGTGGAACGATTGGTATTGCCACAAGAAGAAGATCAGCCACGATTATAATTGCGATCCATGCCACGACCTTGAGTATTGAAGGTAGAAGAAGACTGAGCAACAAAAGCCTGAGAATTAGGGTTGAGTGTTAGAATGGGAAGAATACCGGCAGAACTGTGGAGAGCCTGAAATGTAGAGGAGTCTGAGGTGGTTTTTCTTCGATTGACTAATTGTATCTCTTTGCTAAGCAACATACCATGTAGCTCATCAATAGTCGTAAATCCAAGACGGAATTGAATGGCATCAACGAACGAATCATACTCAAGGGGCAAACCATGTAGAGTGACAGAAAGCAAATCAGAATCGTCTACCAGAGAGCCGGCACTAGCAAGGGCATCAGCAATTGCCTCAATTTGCTGAAGATACTGAGCAGCAGTAGAATCACCCTTGGTAAGATTACGAAGATGAGATCGAAGCTCATGAATGTGAGACTGAAAAGCCGTGGCGAGGTGAGATTCCAACTTCGCCCAAAGTTCGTGAGCAGAATTCACACCAACCGTATAGGGAATTAGGGATTCAGAGAGGGTAGAATTGAGCCAGATGAGAATATTTTGATCATTCTCATACCACAAAACAAACTCAGGATTGAGAGTGCGATTTCCCAAAGAATCAAGAAATTGAGGCGACGCCACCATAGATCCATCAATGTGACCGGTGAGGTTGTAACGACGAAAAATCGGAGCAAATAGAGCACTCTAGGTCAAGTAATTTGTGGTGGTGAGCTTGATTGGCACCATAGATCCGATGTTTTGGATCGTGACAGAGACGGAATTAAGAGAATTAGGGTTTGGAGAGGCAGTTGGAACATGATGAACAGGAGAAGCTGATTCCGACGAAGGAGATACCATGGCTAAATTCGAGCAAGAGATCAAGAAACTTGAACAAGATCAAGAAATCGATCAAGAGATCAAGAGAATCGATCGAAGAAGAGATCGAACAAGGTAGGGAGAGAAGTGGGAGTGATGAGATCGAAGTCGTTAGACAGAGAAGGCAAGTGATACCATATTTGATAAAATGATTTCATTTATTCAACTGAATAAAGTTACACTTTGAGTATATATATATACAAGTATATTGTAACCACTAAGGTGAGTAAACTATAACTAACTAACAAATACTTAATCACTAAGTAATATCCCTAGATAGTGTAGTTACAATATTACCCAATATAGGTTCCAACAATGGCTTGAAGAAGGCTATTGATTTTTGTGGTATGTTCGTTTCTGCTGTTTCGTATCGTCAATCGTTATTCAATTTACTAAACTTGATCAGTTGATCTTATAGCTGTAAAAAAATCAGTAATTCATTTAAACATCATGCAAGCTTTATTGGTTCATTGGTTGTTTATATGAGTTTATTGGTGATAGTGAACATGCATCTCTTCTACAATTGGTCTTTGTTTGCAATTCAGATAGCGCAAGTCCTTAATGCCGAGCATTTAACAAATTTAGATGGTTTTACGGTCTTGTATATGCAACTGAGAAGACAATGTGCATACTTGGGTTAGCCTCGGATTCTTATTTCTAAATGAAACTGATAAGGGAACTGTAATGAATTCATTAGTAAGCAACCGTGTATTAAAGTTGACATTATGTAGCATATTAGGTTGTCTCCAAGGTGCCTTACATGTTTCAATATATATGTAACTATAGTGTCATTCGTTTGGCCATTATACAAAATTGTATGATCATTACATCTACAAAGATTACGTACAAATAATGAATTGAGAGTCTTGCTTTTAAGACAGGTAGACAATGTATTTTGACCGGTGCTTCTCTTTTATGTCAGAGGAAGTGAAGTCTAAGCATCCAAGGATTACATATGCAGACCTATACCAGGTGATTATAGTTCTCTGAAAGATTTACTCAGCCTGAATATAATTAGTTCATCAAATTATTAGCAAGTGAAGAGGTTTTACATAGATCACCACAGTTTTTCCTAACTATGTCGGAGATAGCATAGTGATTAAGGGCATGATTACTTGTATTTTCAGCTTGCGGGTGTTATTGCAGTTGAGGTCACTGGAGGCCCCGTCATTGATTTTTCTTCAGGCAGGAAGGTATGTTGTGGTCAGTGATCACTTATTTCAAGAAACATGGCAAGTTTCCTTATCATTGCTTTCAAGTTTTCATCTGCTTTTTTGTACTTTTTCTTAGGATTCTAAAATTTCTCCTATGGAAGGACGACTTCCAGATGCTAAACGAGGTTTATTCCAATACCTTAGATATCTTCTTCAATATTTAATTTTCCCAATTTTTATATTTCTGGTATGCTAGCATTTTAATTGGATTATAATTCATAAATTGTATCGTTTACATTTCAGAGACTAAGAAGTTTTCTGGTTAGACTACATGAAGAGTTTTCTAATAACATCTCTGTTATATTTTGGCATTGCCTTTTGCTTTCTGTAATTCAAATTTGTTACTCTTATAAATGTGTTGCTTTTAGTGGTTAATGTGTAGCAAACTCGTAAGTTATAAGAGTCAGAGATACTGGTTAAGCAGCTTTGTATCTATGTCAGGATGTGTAACATACTAACATGGTACATGTCTTAAATAGGTCGTTCTCGGTGTTGGCTACAAGTTCTTCATGCAAATAGTTCTAGTCATTAGTGTGCACAGGTTTCCTATGAGCTCAACCAAGCCACGAAAGCGACTGATGCCTTCCACCTCTTTTTTTGAATATTACTCATTTTTGTTGTCACACCACTAATATACTCTTAAGTTCAGATTGGTTTGCATGGTGGGATTCCTCTGTTTTTCCATGGAATTGCTATAAGTTGCTCCATGTTAAAACTCAACCCACTTCTCCCCATCTCCTAGCTTTGTAAGTGTATTAAGGCCATCTCCAACCGAGGGCTGGCCAGAGGGCTCCTTTTAGCCATATGGTCCTCCAAGATATTAATATTTTAATGAACAGTAAAGGGTCATATTTACCTCCGTCTCCAACCGAGGGCCAAAGGGCCATAGGGCTCGTTTTAGCCCTGTCATAAAAAACCGTCTCCAATCGAGGGCCAAACATAATTTATTATTTAAATCAACAACAACTTAAATTTAAAAACAACAACTTAAATTTAAAAACTACAACTTAAATTTGAAATAGAATGAAATGAGATAGTATGCAAGGGTGAAAATTATGTGAGAAATGATGTAGGAATGACTTAGGTATTTATAGAAGAAAAAAAAAAGGTTTAAATTCATAACAAAAAAAAATGTAAGGCAACGACTAGCTTCAGTCAGCTAGCCGTTGTATTCAAAATTTTAAACTATTCGTGTCGATAATAACTGACACAATTGCAATTCAAATTAACCGACACGATTCCGCCGAGTCAAACTGATTCTTGCGATGCCATTTATATTCAAATTACTATTCCTGTTGGTTATATTCGACAGGAAATCTGACACTTTTACACAAAATTCTGGCCAGCCCGGGGCTGGCTGGAAGGGGCCAGCCTTTTGGCTCTTTTAGATTTCGTCAGGCCCACGAGCCCTCTGGCCTAGCCCTCGGTTGGAGACGGTTTTCGGGCTATTTTCGGCCCTCTAGCCCACTGGACCATTCGGTTGAAGATGGCCTAAGAATGCTGGAGATGAGAAGTTGGCATACTTTTCTTGTGTATCATTTTCAGTTAAATTGTTTGGGAGATGAGTTTTTTGTTGTTCATTAAAGGAAGTTTAATTTCTTGTCGGTGTCTTTTATGTTTTGATAATAGGTGCACCACATTTGAGGGAAAAGTTTTGTAGGATGGGGTTGTCTAACCAGAATATTGTTGCACTATCTAGGGATTATACTGGTAATTCTTCCACCTTGTTTGTATCTATATATGGTCTTCTTTGGTATTGGATAGACACATTTTCTCTGCATCGTTTGCTCTGGTCTTATAGGGAAGGGCACATCCAGATAGATCTGGTATTGATAGTTCGTGGACTAAGGAACCTCTGCAGTTTGTAACTCATACTTTGTGTAAGACTTGAAAAATTGGTGAAAATCTATCATTTTATGTCATTATGCTTGCGTGTGGTTATGAACATTTGTTGCTACTCATTGTTGACATTGAACTGTTGAACGAGGAATCAGAGGGGTTGTTGAAACTTCTGACAGATGCAAGCTTTAGTGGAGGATCCTGAGTTCCGTAAATATGTTTATTTGTATGTAAAGGTAATTTGGGTGTAGGCTTGGTTCAGTCCTATTTTTCTTTTAATTAGTGTTGGGTTATTTATCATTGCTTTGATTATATTTACATACTTACAGTGTTTGTTTAGAGCTACTTTAATATTGTCGATTGACACCGATTTAATAATTCAAATGTGGCTCACCCATGTTCTGGTGTGCGTAATTGATCAACCCTGACCTGCCAACCACTCGAAAAATGCTTGATTTAGATTAAGCTGTTTATAAGATGGTTTACTTATTAGCTCTTAATTTCTTATAAGCCTTGTGAGTTGTAAGCAATCTAATAAGAAATGGAGCTTTAATAAATAAAAAATGAGCTTTAATGAAAAAGGCTTGGGCTATGGACAAGGACAAGCCCCAAAATTCTACTCGGATTGGATTACAAAGCCCAAAACACTCAAAAATAAGTTTTCAAAATTGCCCTTAACAAACAAAACAAAGCCCACTAACAATTTGAAACTAATTACACCCCTCTACCAATCGATTTTAATGAAACTGACAATTGCATAACTATAACTACCATTCCGATTTCTATAAAAACCAAACATCTTCCAAAACGCAAGAAATCTTCAATTTCAAGGAAGTAGACGAAAGTTCATCAATGGCAAAAGAATCGGCGATTAAAATCTCATAGCAACCACAAATTCCAAGCGAACAAGAGGTACTAAACTTACATCCTTGTTAACTTCTCAATTCCAAAATACAGTAATATGTATGTTTGCATGTTCGTGATTCTATAAACCTATCAATTCTTACTTAGAAAACACTACAAAATGATTAATTTTCTTTTTACTGCAGTTTGATAACTACTCAACTTTTTTCGATAAAAAAATTCTGTGTGTTTCCTACTTTTCTTTAATTTCATATATAATGTATAATGTTGGGATAGTTCATGCAATACGGTGTGTTATTTTTTGTTATAATGTATAACTTTGGGATAGTTCAAGCAATATTGTGTGTTATTTTTGGTTCAATTCCACAACTAGTGTGGGTTATATTGTTCTAGTTCCAGAAATAGTGCTTATTTTGTTACCTCTCATAAATAATGGGGGGTTATTTTTTATCACTTTTACAAAATAGTGTAGGTTATTATGTTGTACTTTTGGAAATACTGTATGTTGGTTTTTTATTCTAGTTCGAGAAATTGTGTGCGTTATGTTAATTCATGATCACAAATAGTTTGGGATATTTTGTTGTAGTTCACGACAAATGTTGATTTTGCTCCCTTTCATAAACAGTACGAGTTGTTTTGGTTCGTTTTCAGAAATACTATGAGTGTTTTTGTTGTCATTACAAAAATTGTGTGGGTGAGTTTGTTTCACTTTCAGAAAAATAGTGTTGGTTAGTTTGACGTAATTCCACAAATAGTGTTTATTTTCTTACCTTCCAGACACATTGCGGTTTATTTTGGTTCCCTTTCATAAACAGTGTGGGTTGTTTTGGTTCGATTTCAGAAATACTATGAGTTTTTTTGTTGTCGTCACAAAAATTGTGCGGGTGAGTTTGTTTCACTTTCAGAAAAATAGTGTTGGTTAGTTTGGCGTTGTTTCACAAATAGTGTTTTCTTACCTTCTAGACACATTGTGGGTTATATTGGTTCATTTCATAAATAGCGTGAGTTTGTTTAGCGTAGTTCCATAAATAATATGCGTTACTTTCTTATAGTTCAAGAAATAGTGTCCTGACAATTTTCATTGTTGCAGATGGAACAAACAAAAACAATTACAATGAAGAGTTCAACTAAGAAAAAACAAGTTAAAAAGAAGGAGTACCTCTAGTATAGATGCAACATGACCGGGTTTGCAACACAATGCAAGTATACAAGCCTATGCTACTACAACGTCAAGATGTACATGACGAACTAGCGAAGAAACTATTTTGGAGTCTATTGAAGACATACATGGACGAGACCTTGATTACAACAGAAAGAAAGAATAAGTCGGACATGGACTCGATTAAAATCATTCAATGCTACAAGCCCAAAAAACCAAAAGTTTAGAGATCATGAACCAAGGGGAATATCCAGTGAATACGTTGTTCAAATCTGGATTGAACAACCAAGGAGTTGATCTTCCAAATACTGACAAGTCCACCAAATTCGGTGATGACGACCACCTCGTCACCAAATACTTCAAAGATGCAAAGATTGTCAAGAAGAAACATATAACAGAAGCCTACGAAAAATTACTCCAAGATCGAACACCTGAGGGCCCAAAAGATACCGCTGCACTAATATGTGCACACCTCATTCAGTCATTCCTGTTTGCGAACTCTAGAACTTACATCACATGGAGTTTTTTGAAAATCTGTGGGAACTTGGAGGAGATAAACAATTACAACTGGGCAAATGAGTAAGAGACTATCTCTTCAAGATGCTTGACAAAGCATAAACAAAAAAAAAAAGGGAGGAGAAGAACCAACAAGCAGTTGTACAGTCATTGTTTTGGTAAGAAATCAAATAATAGTATAAAAGAACATGAATTGTTTCTTACAAATCCAACAAAACTAACTTTACGTTCTTAATTCACACAGTATTAGATGTCTTCACAAAAATCTGGTGAAGACAATACAAGGACGAGAAAACAAGATTCCAACAATCACAAGATGAAACACGAGCATGATACATAAAGTATTGTGTGTGAAGACATCCTTGTTTGCTTTATGTATCATGCTCGTGTCCCATTTTGTGATTGCTAGAATCATGTTTTCTCGTCCTTATATTGTCATC